>NC_088780.1:122256225-124756225 GCF_958450345.1 Calliphora vicina
TAACAACTCGCTGAGAATTTACCTCAGCGTAGTGCTCGACGAGGAGATTCTATATGTGTAATTTTTTTTAAATCGGAACACAGACGAAGAAATAGGATCATTTTAAAAATTGAACATACCCGAGGTGTCCTACTTTGGGAACCGCTGGTCCCGCTCCTGGTGGGCTCATGAGATCCTAATTCAAAACTTAAACTCGACTACACTTCCTCTTTGCGCATTTCATTCAAATCGGAGTAAGGGTTTAGAAGTTACAGATTTATTTCCCTCTTTTTTTATTCTCATACCACTGTGAGACGTTGATTATTCGTAAATGTTCATCTAATTTTCTAATATAATTTTTGAGTCTTAAATAATGATTATTCGCGATAGCTCCCATCCTATATATATGTATGTATATGTGTATACTTTCATGCGTAATACTGGGGGCTGTATGGAGTTTTGGACTGATTTTAATGATTTTCAAAAGGATTTGTCCTCATTTAACATATTGACATGTAGTTTGTTTGATTTTACGTGGACAGACGGACGGATATCGTTAAATCGACTGAGAAAGAAATTTTGAGGCATATGGTACACTTTAAAGAGCGCTTAAAGCGTTGATAATATAACACAGTACAACATTTTTCAGTTCATTGCTTTGGGACTCAATTCTGACAATTGCACGTGAAAGTAGCTCCAAAAATAAGAACTTCTGCATCATTAGTTTTGTCAAGTTGGCTGCCGTAATAATTTAATGACCATACGAATTTGTTTTCCTCAAGGTGGATTTTTATCACTTTTTCTATATGTTAGCACGGTTATATCTCGTATACCGTACGAAATATCTCTTTTGTGGCTGAAGGAAAGTTGTAGATATTGAATAGTAGAAAAAAAGTACGGAACATACCTACCCGAAAAAGATGCATCCAGTGCCTTAAAACCGCAAAAATGCCCATTTTTTTTAAAAAAATTACCAATTTTTCACCTTTTTTGCTCAATAACTGGATTACAAATCCAATTATGGACCGATCACCATGAAATTAGGTCGCGTGATTTATGTCTATATGAAAGTTATTTATCATGAATTTTGTATGTATACCATCATTTTTAACAGATTTATGCACTTTAAAGTGATTTCCGTAAGCGGGACTTATATGGGAGCTATGAATAATTATGGACCGATCATAATAAAATTTTTTGACATGAATTTTGTATATACAAAACTTATTTGGAGCGAAATTTGTGTAGATACATATATAAATTAAACATTTATGACCGATAAAGTCCAATTTCGGGAGGACATTTGTATGGAGGCTAGGTGAAATAATGAACCGATTTCAGCCAATTTCAACAGGCTTCTTCCTTGGGCCGAACAAATTATATATACCACATTTTTTTATGATCGGTCCATAATTAGTCATAGCTCTCATATAAGACACGCTTCCGAAAATCACTTTAAAGTGCATAAATCTGTTAAAAATTATGGTATACATACAAAATTCATGATAAATAACTTTCATATAGAAACAAATCACACGACCTAATTTCATGGTGATCGGTCCATAATTGGATTTGTAATCCAGTTATTGATCAAAAAAGGTGAAAAATTGGTAAAAAAAATTAAAAAATGAGCATTTTTGCGATTTTTAAGGCACTGGATGCACTTTTTTCGGGTAGGTATGTTCCGTACTTTTTTTCTACTATTCAATATCTACAACTTTCCTTCAGCCACAAAAGAGATACTCCGTACGGTATACGAGATATAACCGTGCTAAAATATAGAAAAAGTGATAAAAATCCACCTTGACGAAAAAAATTCGTATGGCCATTAAATTTTTACGGCAGCCAACTTGACAAAACTAATGATGCAGAAGTTCTTATTTTTGGGGCTACTTTCACGTGCAATTGTCAGAATTGAGTCCCAAAATCATGTGTTGTACTGTGTAATATTGTCTTAAGTTCTGAAAATATCTCAAATCTGAATGGTCCAACCTTTTCAGACATTTTTCTTTAAAATTTTCGCCGAATGCACTATTTTTTTTTTTAACAATTTAACGGAGGTATTACAATGTCACGCAAGGTATTTGAAACCAGTGAACAAGAATCGGATCGCCTATGGGGAAATCAATACACGGTTCTTATCCCTGTGGTGAAATTATATCAAGTAGTGTCCACTTGACGAGAGAATACTGAAGTCCACGATTATTTTTTCTAAATTCCTCTAGTCGACACATATGAGTAACATCACAAATCTACTTGTGACATGTTATAAGAAATCTAATGTACTTATTGTATTCTCCCAGGGAACTGTACAATAGGAGGTACATACATATGTATATCTGCGCATATTTTCAATAATAACTTCTGCAGAAGTTAGTTACATAAACTCAGACTTAGGTATCTCGGTATCTCAATGTTCTGTTTGGAAATGGGTGGTTCCATAGGAACTCTCTACACCAGGGCCAACAAATTAGTTTTTCTCGAAAATCGCAAAATTTATATCGCAGGTACGGAAAAACTATAAGAGATATTTTCATATTTGTATTCCCTATTATACTCTCAATAAATTTCAATAAGATGATCAAAAAATTCTGAAATCTGTTTAACAAAATTTTTAAAAATTTGAACATGGAGTTTTGAAACCGCCATTAAAAAATTTTTATTTTTTTGGTCATACCTGTGAATAGGTTTACGGTATCCTACGAAGACAAAAACTCATAAACAAGTAAATATGGATATATTTTAAGTAAAAATTAGCTTTTATTTTCTTCTTTCTTGTTCTAGTTGCCTGAGACACGTTAATGGCCTGGCGAATTTTTAATAACTTTAAAATTTTTTGACCAATTTCGGTTTTTTATGTCTCATTAGAACGAAAATTACGTACACATTTCTATTCTTTTAAATTAAATTGCAAAAGTAATTTCTTAATGGCAAAATTTTTACAAAAACTGAAAAAATGCATTTTTCCCCTTGTAAATGCATCTCCAAACTTCAGAGGGCTTGCGGCACGTCTTAACCCCAACCGATATACCTAAAATTTTTTCTGGATGATTTTTTTTACCAATGTTCACCAAACTGGGGGGTGAGAATGGTCAAAATCCAACTTTCGTTTATTAAGGGCCACCCTAGTGTATAACACTAAGTCATTCAAATGTTCTCTATGTTAATATTTAAAAATTTTTGTTTTACTAAATTGCATATGACTCTCAACCAAATTCACTTAACATTAACCATTTCTTAACCTCCGTCTCCTACTCTGTAAAACTTTTTCCAATGAGTGAGCATCTTTATAAATTCCAGCAACATCGACTATGGCCATTTTAGGATCAATTATAGCTGCCTACAAATTTGGTACCATGATCGCCGAAAACGTTTTGGAGACTTTGCCCCGCAGTCTACCGCTATATATACTACTGATATTGGTAACAGTACAACTGTGCTTTTCGGTGACGGTGGGCAGTTCAGCTTTATTTATGCAGGTTGAAAACTTTTTCAAAATATCGGAAGGTATAAACAAATTTAATTTTTCATTATTCTTCTCTATTAAATTAATTAAAATAATAAACATTTAGTATTCTCCCTCAAACGTGTCTTCATCAGATCCACAGTGGTGGGTCTACAGGTTATGATCTCTGAGTTTCTACCCAATTTCGATGCCTTAATGGATATAGTGGGTGGTACCATAACGGGACCTTTGGTATTCATATTACCACCCTTGCTGTATAGACGTATGGTCCAGCTGGAGCGTTATCATCAACGTATAGCCACCGAGGCGGCATATGGCAGTCTGCCTTTGGACTTGAATTATGAACCCTTAGAAGGACCACCACCACATATGGAACCAAACACTCGCATCACTTTGGCAGCTCTTTTAGATGTCTGTTGGCTGCGTACCATCTACACTTTTAATCGTTTGCAATGCGATTTATCATGCTCCATGGCTGTCTTACTGTTTGGTATATTGGCTACATTTTTTTCGACTTATTTAAATCTGTTTCAGTTAAATGAACTTTTTCGTAATAATTCACCATGTTTTCACAATTTAACCGCAAGTAATAACAATTAGTTTTGTTATTACATATTAGTATATAACTAGGAAGAGAGATTTTATGATAAGTAAAAGAAAATAGAAAAACATTTTAAAATGAACAAGCCTTAAGAATGGATATAAAAGTGTTGAAAGTAATAAAAAACGCCATTAATGAATGATCTTTCAGATAATTGTTTTCATTTGATGTTACTCTTTAGTTGTATACTTTTTAAGAGTTTTTAATTGTTTTCGTTGTAATAAGAGAGGGAGTTTAATATGAAAATTTATTTTAAGGGAAAAAACACCGTGAGACAAATTTGAGGTAATTTCCTTTAGCCACAATAATTTCAAGGAGAAATGAAAGTAAACGAGTTATAAAGTTGGTTTGAATTTTATGTTAGTGGGCTCTATTTCTTACACACATGGTTTTCTATCAGAAAACTGTATTTTCTATATGAAAATGTGTCTTCCAAAGACTGTATTCTACACGAAAACTGTATTATACAGATTGTTCTATAAGAAAACTGTTGTATTTAAAAGGCCACCGAGATCATTGAGACTAGAGTTTCCAAAAAACCGAAGAATTTCAAAACCGCGATTTCGGTTTTAAAAAATTGAAAACCGATCGGTTTCTCGGATAATTTGTTAAATATTAAGTGTTATAGAAACAAAATCAGTTAATAATATAGGAAATGTTATGACATGTGTTCAAAAGGATAAAGGAAAATGTATTTTAATGGCACTCTTTTAATATATTAAATTAGTTAGTGTATATACATTAAAGTTGGCTAATATTTTTTTCTGTAAAGAAAAAATCAAGAATAGGGGGACTCAATGGTATTATGATACCAACAAAGGAGAACTAAACCAAACTAATGAGTACTTTTTCGTTCTTCAAAATGGTACACATGATTCTGAATGAGTTAGAATTCACAAAAGGAGACTTTCGTGGTACCTTTCTTTAGAATTTTCTATAATAATGGAGCCAATATCATGATGTTGATTAGGAATACAAAATGAGGGTCTTTATGGTATTTCTTTTATTTTAATAATACGTTTCGAATGAGCTAGAATCCACATTACAATGAATCAATAAATATGAAACTAGAGACATGTATTTCTAAATTAATTCACTAAAGGACTTAATAGTACTATTATCTTTCTTACAATTGCACTATAGGTTAAATGACTACTTTTTCTGTGCTAAATTAATAACGACTACAAAATCATGGTATTGAAACCAAAACCTTAAAGAATTTCCAAAGTAAGAATAATTCTATTAAAAAAACGACCAAAAATTAACCAATTTACAATCATTAATGCAAACTTAATACATTAATTTATTTAAATTATACAAACACTTTTAGTAATTGCTTAAATCTAATTCATTTTGTAAATTTAAATCATAAAGGTCCTCTTCGCTTTCATTAATTTCATTGTCTTGGTGGCTAAAGTGAAATTCTTCCATGGGTTCACTGCAACATAACAGTTGAATTACTTCTGGTAGAAGTGTGGAACGTTTTCGGTTTTGTAAGCGCCTATCTAAAAATGATGTGAAAATTAATGGATCTGAGGTACAGCTTAATATTAATATTAATTCAGAGCTTAAAAAAATATGTCTTCTCCGCTTCCATTACAGCGTCTTTTTGCATCTCAAAAATTTTTCAGCAATATGAAGTAAAATAGATTGCAAAGAAACTTTGGCAAGAGTCTCATTTGCTTTTAAAATTTCAATAATTTATATTCGTGAGTGATTTTCAGAAGTCGGTTATATGGGAGCTATGACCAATTATGGACCGATCGTCATGAAATTAGCTCGTGTGATTATTTTCTTTATGAGAGTTGAATTTTATGTGTATATCAAAATTTTTAAGAGATTTATGCACGTTAATGTTATTTTTGGAAGCGGGTATTATATGGGAGCTATGACTAATTAAGGATCGATCATCATAAAATTAGCCGTATATATAAAATTTATTTGGAGCAAAATTTGTGTAGATACCTATATAAATTAAACATTTATGACCGATAAAGTCCAATTACGGGAGGAAATTTGTATGAGGACTAGGTGGTATAATGGACCGATTTCACCCAATTTAAATAGGCTTCGTCCTTGGGCCGAAAAAATTATATGTACCATATTAAGGTGGGTGTTAGACTAATATTCTTGGACATTACAAACATCTTCACAAAAGCATTATACCCTCCCCACTATGGTGGTGTAGGGTATAACAAATTTATTGTTTTCGTTATATGCTTATCCACTTCATCTGAAAATATGTTTACTTCAATTTTGTCCACTACATGTTTGAAAACGGCATACATTTTTTTTTTTTTTTTGAATTTTCGTTAAGTCAAATTTCAAACAATAACCTAAAAAAGATAGTATTATTCGAAAACGGCTAAAAATGGCTATTATATGTAAATGAACATTTCAATATATTCATTTCTGATTTCATTTAATCTGCCGAACTTTGCCGAACTTTGCCGAAATTTTAAAAGCTTCCACGAATACATTTTGAAAACAAACGCAGTACTTTTAAGGTTATGTTAAAAAAGTGGATTTATTTCAAGCAAGTTAAACAATTTTATCACATTTTTTAACAAAAAACATTACTTACTTTCTTAATTTATTGTTCTCCATTTTCACTTTCTTGTTTATAACTCGTGAAATTAGTTAAACATGCAATTGAACATTTGAAAGCAATACAGGCTTTTCAACAAAATTTATTAAGTAATTACGATGCAACGTCTTTGACTGCGTGTTGTCAAATGGAATTTAATATTTACCAAAAACAAAAAGCTGACTTAGTTAATTTGGAGTATTGATTACAAAATGGTATTAAAAAAAGTGCAATATTTGCATTTGAAAAATTGGACTTTAGCACAGTTTTGGTAGCCGTTTAACCTATAGTGAATTGGGGTGGCGAAGCGCACCGAGTCAGCTAGTACTACATACTTTTATCAGTTATTTGAAAACAACTAAGTATTTGTTACAAAAATTTTGCATTATTTTTTTTTTTTAAATAAAATTATCAGGAAATTCTGGTGTGTACTATTCTTTATTAACAGGTTTCCTAGCATAGCCTGCGAAAGGTAGCCTGCTACATCATCTGAAGCAATTAAAGTAATACAATTTAAAGAAATCTTAAGATATTTTTACCGATCTATTTTTAGGGATATTGGATGAAAAAGTTTATTTCTAATTTTGAATTTTTCTACTGAAAATAGATTAAAAGTAAAAAACCGAAAAATAATTGTCGGTTTCGATTTTAGGCCTTGAAAAACCGCGGTTTCGGTTTCGGTTAAAACCGAACACGAAACTCTAATTGAGACCATAAGAAGAAGTGTGTTAAATTTTGGAAAATTTTAAAGTTTATTACTACAAATGATAAAATAACCAAAAGCACCCAATTCCAGAAACAACCTCCAAAGACCTTTATTCTCCAGTAATCTTAACATATTCGATTAATTGTTTATTTCGACATTTTCTGGTCTAATTTTATGGCCCTTTAACACCTACTGTATGTGACCCTTTTATGTTGTACTTAACCCAACACTTTTAGAGCATTTGATAAATATCTCTAGTACTTTAACTCTTCTTTTATGATGTATGGATGAGTTAAAAATAGATCTAGTCGTTAGTTCGTGTGTTTATTTGTGCATGAGCTGCGTGTGGCCAGTTTTGAGTTGAAGCGCCTGTCATAAAAACTGTTTTTAAAGCAAAATAGCCAATAATAGCCGTGTTAAGTAGTCATTTTTATGATTAAACTTCCTTGTGATCTGAGGTAAATTATTGTTTAAAGGAATTTACTAAAGGTGTATTGAAATAAGTGCCCCGTATAAATTCAAAATTATCTTCATCTTAAGTTCTATTCAATGTTTGAAGTTTTTATGACTTGATAAATGCTGCACAGTGGTGTCAATCGCCAAAAACAGTGGTAATAAATCTGAATTTTCTAAACTACTGGTCCGCTTATAGTTTAAAAGATATTTAAGTTTACCTTTTGATATTTTCGTTTTTTTCCCCAGACTTTATTATGTTTTTCGCAAATTTTAAAATGTTTAGCTTTTATTTTGAAACATTTGTACAATATAAATTTATTCAAACTATTGGCCATTGTTAGCTATGACCTGTTGCCATCATTCTGGCAACATATGGATTCCCAGCCAAAAGAACTGCTCATGCTTTGAGGCCAAGAACGAAACAAGCCAATTCCGGATACTCTGTTCTGAAGTGAAGCGTATCTCAGAGAGAGCGTTCTGCATCGATCGAAACAAATAGTAGTCGAACGAGCCAAGATCTGGACTATATAGCGGGCGAGGCAAAACTTCCCAACCACTTCATTCTAAATACTTTTTAACGGGTATTGCAACATGTGGCCGAGCGTTGTCATGATGGAATATTACGGTATCATGTTTTGCCGCATATTCTGGGCGTTTTTCGGCCAATGCTCGCTTGAAATTGCTGATTGAGCAGCTGCCTATAATTTTTGCGAGTTCTTGTTGAGTTTGATAATAATCTTCATTCAGTAATTGCCCCAATTCTTGGTCTTCAAACTTTTTGGCTGGCCTGGGCGATCTTTGTCTTTCGTGTCCATGCCACCACTAACCATCTCTCGCACATTGAAACAGATGAAACATATTCACCATAAGCTTTGGTGAGTAATCGGTGTTCTTCGGCGGCACTTTTTTTCAAATTAAGGAAGTAAAGCAAAACAAAAACCGATTTCAAAAGATACACCATCTATTGTAAATCCCGCATTTTTAAATCATGCTCCCAATAAAAGAGATAACGTTGCGACTGACCCACTGTATGTTGTAAGGAAGATTCGTGGTAATCAGAGTAATAAAACAAACAAAAAATAAAGAACTAAAGAACTAAATACATATAAAGGTAATGGGAAGAAATATATTTTAAAAGCCTATTAGACAAATCTCTTGTTGTGATAATTATCATTAAGGTTTTACAATTTATGGGCATAGAAACAGTGTAAAAATCTTTTTGATTTTTTAATAGTTTAAACTAAGAGATAAGTAAGGTGCAAGGTATGGTGTGAAATACATATAGAAAATATCACAGCAGAAATATCTGATGGGATAGAAAAATTGTGCCGCCTATGTAAAAATATAAATCATCAACACTTTTTCCTTCCTGTTCAAGTTTTAATAGTTCCTGCTAACTACAAAATGTTCAAAGTTAGGAGTAAAAACATAATCATCTAATTACAAAACAATATACATTTCTAATACCATTTATGATATTCAAATTAATCATCGATCATGTTTTGTGAAACATTGAAAATGATTATTTTGACATTGCTTGAAATGTTAGAAAAATTACTTCCACAATGCCTAAATTAATTAGTGAATTAACCAAAACACCGCAAGTCAATATAAAAGTTTCATTAAAACAATAGAAATTAATTGTTTAAAACAAATGTTTTTTTTTTAAATTTCAAAGATACATACATACATCATTATAAAATGTATTTAATTTAAGGCAAGACAAAGAAAAACAGAAACAAAATATACAAATTGTTATTGACGACAAAGTGATCATGTTTAACCATAATGATGATTAAGAGATCGATGAATTTTTGATGAGTGGGGAATCTCAGCATTCGAAAAATAAATCAATTGATGATTGCTTTATTGGTTTCTTATTTGAAACAAGAAATAAATTGCTTATGAAGCTTATTTTTAAGAAGATAACTGATGAAATGGTTGGTTACACAATTTAATTTGCTTATTTTGACTGTAACTCTTTTATTGCTAAAAAACACAATCTGCACAAAACTTGTATGATTGGTAGTCTTTGTCTTTCGGATTGGGCCATCCACTATTCGGTTAATATTTGGACGCAAGATAATACCAAAACTTTGAAAAAAAAATACCTAGATTATGCAATTTTGAAGGAGAACTTGTATATAAAATAATATTACGAACCCTAGCACATATAAGATCTTTTTAAAATGTCTAAGCTAAAAAATAAGTCTGTTCGTTAACCCGCTAGTCTTACTATTTTAAATTATTTGGATCACCTTTTGTATTCAAATATTTCAAAAGCTTTTAAAAATACTCAAAACTACTACTCAAAACTTAAGGAACAGACTGAATATATATTTAAGAACCATGCTCAAAAACTGTTCCGTACAAAAAGGACTTCTACTCAAGATGGAATTAAACAATTGTTTAAAGGTAAAAGTTTTCAATTAAAACAAATATCAATTTGCCAAAAATGATTTCCAATTTCAGCTTATGCTTAAAAATCCAGTTTTGATCAGGCTCTAATGCATCATGTCTGATATTTGGATATTTTTTATATATTTTTTGATGGCTCTTCTCCCACCGGCCATAATTTTGCACCTTTGCTATCCGTAAGGACCTAATAGTGAATGCTTTCTACTTTAGTTTCCACCAAATACCATTTATCCTTGTCCATATTTCAATCTACATATTCTCCGTCGACGACAATATCACTAAACGACTTTGAGCCAACTTAACCGATTATATTCGCCATTTTTCCGAATTGTCATTAGGCGTCCATTCTTTCAAGTACACTTGACGCATAAGACTTGCATGATCAGTTATCTTTTTATACCCTTCACCATTAGTGGCAAGGGTATATATAAGTTTGTCATTCCGTTTGTAATTTCCACATTTTTCATTTGCGACCCCATAAAGTATATATATTCTGGATCGTTATAGATAGCGGAATCGATATAGCCATGTCCGTCTGTGTGTTGAAATCAACTTTCCGAAGCCCCCAAATAACTTACATACACGATTCATATATCAATATCTCCGGAAAAAACTAGGACAACCTCGATTTTTGACCTTTTTTTGACCTATATCTGGATTACTAAGTCATTAATATAGACAATATGGATATCTAATGATAGATATTTCAAAGACCTTTGCAACGACGTATATAAGACCATAGTAAGTTGGACATCTTACTTTTTTTCCAAAAAAATTAATTAAAGAAATTTAAAAAAAAAATTTGAAAAAACTTTTTTTAAAAAAAATTAAAAAACAATTTGGAAAAAAAATTTTTTTTTAAAACATTAAAAAAAAAATTTTGAGGGTATATAAGATTCGGCTCTCTTACTTGTTTTTAGTTGTTGATGTCTTCCTAAATGGGCCAAAAGTTTAGTGCCCTGGTAACAAGCATGCATCCCAAAGGACTGAACACCACCTGTGCTATCATACTTTGATTAGATCGACTCTTATTGTCTGAATTGCTAACCCGAGACGCCAACAGTGGCTTCTGCAGTTGATTGCTTCTAAGTATTTCCTTGCCATCGTTTTCAATCGCCGTTGTCTTGATTATTTTGTTTTATCATTCGTTATTGACTCATCTTTCTATAACTTTTCAAGATATTTAAAATTTCTACTTGAATAAGAAGTGTAAAAACAAATCTCACAAACATAAAAAATAATTATATAATAGAAGTAGATTTGAATTCAACAGATTTTGTAAAACAAAACAATATTTATTTGTACAATAGCCATCTTAAATGACTCTACAACCTATTGTTTCTCCAGAATGTTCTCCATGCCATTCGATATCATGAGTGCTGCTTCAAGTTCGATTCTCCGAGGATTTTTTCATTTAGTCATTCCAGTGCGGTGTTTGTCGTTTCGAAGTCGAACTCTTATAGCTCGTAGTTTATTTGTCGCCTATACTGTCCGTCAACGCATCTGACTCTATTGATTTGTTTGGAGGATTTTCCTGACGAACTTGCACCGAACGCATCTCATTCATTTGAAGCGACCATTGGCCGAAAAACGCCCAGAATATGCGGCCAGACATGAAACCGTAATATTCCATCATTACAAAGCTCGGTCACATGTTGCAATACCTGTTAAAAACTATTTAGAAAAAAGTGGTTATGGTGTTTTGGCTCTCCCGCCTTATAATCCAGACCTTGGCCCTTCCGACTACTATTTGTTTCGATCGATGCAGAACACTCTATGGGATATGCTTCACTTCGGAACAGAGTATCCGATATTGGCTTGATTCGTTCTTGGGCTCAAAAGATGAGCATTTCTGTTGGCTCGGAATCCTTATGTTGCCCGAAAGATGTGAAAAGGTCATAGCTAACAATGGCCAATATTTTGAATAAATTTATATTCTATAAATGTTTTTTAAGTCATAAATAATAAATATTAGTTTTTCTTTAAGTGTAAAAATCGTCGGAAGTAAATGATACCCCAGAACAACATACATACTAAGAATTTTTATTTAACAAATTAAATTACGAATTAAATAATTAATAAACAAGAAACAAATATTATTAACAAGAAATAAACAAATACATAATAACAAGAAGAAGCACACAACAACAACAATAAAATTTAAATAAAATCATAAAAAATAGTAAAAATAATTGTGAGGTCATTAACAAATGTATGCGATCGGATGGGGGGAAATCAGCAATAAACCTAAACACTGTAAATGATTTAATGTTTCAAGAATCTCAAGATGAAGACGATGTATCATCCTCTATCTTCTTCATGTGCAAACATAGCTTTTATACTCGTACGTTTGGGTATTGATGACACAGTATCACTTGGATCACTTGTTGTGCAGTAGGTATTACTTATGTTGAATGAAGTGTACTTGTGAAATTGTGTTGAAATGAGTTGTTTTGTTTTGATTGGAATAGGTATCGCATGTAAATGGATTCATACAAATTATGTTTAGAAAATGTACATATTATGTACGTATGTATGCTAGGAGGCCATCAAGTTTAATAGGAAACATTTCGTATTATTCATACATACAGTACAAATTATAATTACAATAAATTGTACAATGATGGTTAAAAAAAACCTGCTCCATGATAATTTTGTTGGCGAACACAGTCCTTTACAAGGAGGTTCCGATAGATATTTATATAACCATTTTTTTCAAGAACTCAATTGATCCATGAGACTTGTCGACTTAACCATACAAGAACTATCATCTTAATTGTTAACCCGAGACGGCAACTGGGATATCTGTATTTGACAGCGTAAAATTTTTCACTTTCAATCGTTGCTGTCATGATCATTTTGTTTTATCATACTTTATTGATTAATATTTTTTAAAAAATAATTCAAGATATTTCAAATTACCACTTGAATAAGAAATGCAACAATTTTCTCCATGCGATTGGATCGTGTGAGCGCTGCTTCTAGTTTGATTATACAAATATTGTTTCACTTAGTTCTTCCACGGAAATCATTCTCATTTAGACAGACAATTATGCATCAATTAGCTTCGGCTTCAGACACTTACGTATTAAAATAACAAGTTGTATATCTAGTCAACCGGTATGTGAATTCTCACGCACTGACTTCTTTGGACCAGCTACCAGACAGTCTCTTTGTGGGTATGTATGATCAATTGACTGCCTCCTAGGAAGTACTCATGCTAAAATGATCATTGATATCCATAAATGATCTATGTAGTTCGGGAAAAATTTAAATATACAAATTTATTCAATATTATTTAAATATTTTTGTAATTTTATTACAGTTTTGTTCATCGCTGTATCTTTTCCTCACTAAAGTTAAAAAACATTAAAATGCTAAGATAATTGAATATTATTTATTAAATTAATAACTAATGTTGCTCTTAGTCTGGTTTTTTAATGGTGTTCTTGTTGTTCTTTCTGCTGTAATTATATTAAAAAAAAAACAATTAAATATTAAACATACATGCATGCATACATACGTCATAAAAAATATGAACAGAATTTCTGAGTAGAACAACCTAAAATCCAAAATAAAAACTTCCAACTTGATTCCGATTGATATCGATTTTGATGGAAATTTTGACTTTGAACTCGGTGATAGAAAGATTAAAGTCTCCCTGTTATGCTCAAATTTTCAGTACTAATGAACAATAAAAACAAGTAAAAAAGGTATTGTCGGTTAAGTCCGACTATATAATACGCTACACAGAGTATAACAGCAAAACATATTTCTTTTAGATATAAATTCTTTTGATATTTATTATTACAATATAATATTTTGGTAATCATATTATGGTTCTACGATCCTGTTATAATAGTAGCACAATCATTATGTCCAACCATTGCAACATAACCATATTATGGTTGAGCCCAATCATATTTTGATTTCATCTCAACCATAATTTTGCTTTTATCTCAGGCATGTAGGAACATTAGGTTTGTAGCGCAATATTATTATGATTGAGCCCAACTATATTAAGATTTAAATTTAGTTATAATATGATTATTTTGTTTTCCGAAAAAATTTGGTGCATTCGTCGAAGCCTATTGAAATTGGTTGCAATCGATCCATTATTTGGAAAAAAAATGTATGACAAAAAAATTTTTTGATGAAAAAAAAAATTCGGGTTAAAAAATATTTTTTCCGATTTTGACCCATTGTAGGTCCAACTTACTACAGCCTTATCTACATCGTTGCAATGGACATTGAAATTCATTAGATATCCATATTGTCTATATTAATGACTTAGTAATCCAGATATAGATCAAAAATAGGTCAAAAATCGAGGTTGTCCCGGTTTTTTGCTCATATCTCCATTATTTATGGACCGATTTTGCTGATTTTAAATAGCAAACTTCTCGAAAGCATGTCTGACAGAATTATTGAAGATTTGGATCCCGAAGATATCTTCAGAAAATTGATTTCAACAGACAGACAGACGGACATGGCGTAATCGACTCCGCTATCTATAAGGATCCAGAATATATATACTTTATAGGGTCGGAAATGAAAAATGTAGAAATTACAAACGGAATGACAAACTTATATATACCCTTCTCACGAAGGTGAAGGGTATAACAAGTAAGAAAGTATGGTCGGTCAAGCCCGACCATATAATACCCTACACCAAGTAAATGAGTAAAAATATTTTTCTTTTAAAATATCAATAATTTATATTCGTGAGTGATTTTCGGAAATGGGTTATATGGGAGCTATGACCAATTATGGACCTATCACCATAAAATTAGGTCGTGTGATTTATGTCTATATGAAAGTTATTTATGTTAAATTTTGTGTATATACCAAAATTTTTAAGTGATTTAAGCACGTTAAAGTGATTTTCGGAAGCGGGTCTATATGGGAGCTATGACTAATTATGGACCGATCGTAACAAAATTTGGTGACATGAATTTTGTATATATAAAACTTATTTGGAGCGAAATTTGTGTAGATACGTATATAAACTAAAGATTTATGACCGACACATGACAGATTTTTCTCTTATAATAAAACAATATACATATATTCTGTAAATATATGTACACTAAATCAATTAAGTCTCCGTACAGACATACTCATAATATAAACTAGTAATTTATGGTCACTTTTCAATACATATTTAAACCTTTTTTAATTCATTTTATAAAAAATCTTATAAACTAGAAATCAACATAAAAAACTACAAACATTTTCATTAAAAACATAAAAATTTACATAAATTCAATAATTGTACGAAAAGTATCACCAAAAAAGTCTCCGTACAGTTAACTATTTTAAGGCAAGGAATCCCAATATTAAACTAAATTGCATTTAATATGTGGTAGGTACTCCTTTCTGAGCAATTGCTCCATTTTAATGGCTGTGCGTGGAATGGACCAGCTTTGTTGTTGTCAGGGAATCCAGAAATAAGCAAATTTTAATGAATAGAAAGAAAATTATTATTAACTGGCAAAATGAAGGAAAAACTCTAACCGAAATCAAGGATACTGTAAAAAGACCACGATCTTCCATTCAGTACGTTATTCAACAGTTCAAAAAAACCGGAACAATGGCAAATAAACATAGAACTGACCATCCAAGAAAAATAGACCACCACTTAGAGAGAAGAATTGTACGATTTGTAGAAGGTAATCCAAAAATTAACGCATGTGTAATTGCGGGAAACTTGAAAACTAGTGATGAATTAACGGTAAACCCCCAAACTGTAAGAAACGCTCTTAAACTAAATGGATACAATGGTCGAGGAAGCCCCTTGTTCGAAAAGTGAACATGTTGATAAAGATTTTTTATTTTGGGATCGAGTTATTTTTAGCGATGAAAGTAAATTGAATGTTTTTGGTTCTGATGGAAGAGAAATGTTATGGAGAAAGCCAAATACTGAAATGAATCTGAAGCATTTGTCGCTAACCGTAAGCACAGAGGAGGTAACGTTATTGTTTGGGGTTGCATGGCTTCATCTGGGGTGGGAAATGTTATTTTTGTTGAAAACACGATGGATAAATATGCATACCTTAATATATTAAAAGAAAACTTAAAACAAAGTTCTGAAAAATTAGGCTTGGGATGTTTCCAACAAGACGATTGCTTCCAACAAGACAACGATCCCAAACACAACTCTAGATTAGTAAAAGAATGTCTTATTTATAGTGTTCCTAAGCACTTAAATCGCTCAGCTCAATCACCTGATCTCAACCCGATTGATCATCTATGGGATATAACGAGTAAATATCAGCTAAAAGTTTATAATAGAAGAGTGGTATAAAATAGATTCCCTGACAACAACAAAGCTGGTCCATTCCATGCACAGCCATT
The DNA here is from genome assembly GCF_958450345.1 of Calliphora vicina. Classification (NCBI taxonomy): domain Eukaryota; kingdom Metazoa; phylum Arthropoda; class Insecta; order Diptera; family Calliphoridae; genus Calliphora; species Calliphora vicina. Next base: position 122,272,796 of record NC_088780.1, read on the forward strand.
AAAATGCTGCAATTGCTCAGAAAGGAGGACCTACCACATATTAAATTCAATTAAGATTAATATTGGAATTCCTTGCCTTAAAACGGTTAACTGTACGGAGACTTTTTTGGTGATAATTTTCGTACAATTATTGAATTTATGTAAATTTTTACTTTTTTAATGAAAATGTTTGTAGTTTTTTTATGTTGATTTCTAGTTTATAAGATTTTTTATAAAATGAATTAAAAACAGGTTTAAATATGTATTGAAAAGTTACCATAAATAGCTAGTTTATATTATGAGTATGTCTGTACGGAGACTTAATTGATTCAGTGTATGTATGCAAAAACTAAAAACGTATAATTTTTTTTTACCGATCTAACATTTCCCGGTAGGCAGAACCGCAGCCGAACACTGACCATGCTAATTGTCGCATAGTGTTATTAATTTGTTTGAATAATATATAAATCTTGGATTCAAAACGCCTCACTTTTCACAACTCTGCATTTAATTTTTAGCACAATAAATATTCGACGAATATTAATCATTCACAGATTTAATTCATACTACAGTCATTTCTGATGCATATGCTGCTAATTATCAACCTGCTGATGATGATTATGATTTCTGATGTCTACCTTTCAACAATAAAATCCAACATATTTATTTATATACATGAACCCAGCAAAAACTATAGCAGATTTGCTAGTAGTAGTTTAAATTACAGAATACCGCTTCCCATAAGACTTTAGACTTTACGTCCCTTGTGATAGCTATTATGAAAGCAGTAAAATAAGCTTAAGAAAACTGATTACAAATAATTCAAATGTTTTGCTGGGTATAATGATATTTTTTTAAAAAAAAACTAATTCTTAGAATTAAAATTATTAACATTTAAATTACTTATTTTAGATTTTTTTCAATTTCTGCTAATGAAAAATAAACATAATATTTAGGTATTTTATTTATATCCTACTATTTATTAATAACTATAATAATTAAGTACTCATTTAAATTATTTCCGAGGTTTATTTCATTCTTCTCATAATTCTTCTTTAAATCTTTGTTAGACAAAGCTGATTAATTTATTTGGCTAAATTTGTTAAATAAAGATTTATTTAGCATCAAATTTAAAATCGGACGTTTGAATAAATGAGCACTATTTCACCAATTCACCGGGCCAGATGTACGAGATATACGCAAAATTAAAGATAAATAATATTAGTTTTTATGCCCACAACTATAATAGACTTTATTAAAAGTAAATATTTGAATAAGATATGAAAAATGCCATTATAACCGAAAAGCAATTAAGAAATTATTTCTCATTGGTTTGATTTTATACCTTAAAAAAAAGTCCCAACCAACTACTCAAACAAACTAAACTTTATTTTTAGTTGGAAACAGTTGGTTTCGTTTATAATTTCCTAAATTTTTAATGGCAGGTAGTCCACTTCAATTTCGTATGTTAAAGAAAACACAGCAAATTTAAATTTTTTTTTATTGTATTTGCTCGAAAACCTCTATGTGAATTTGGTTTAAACTTGCTTCATGTCTTCATTTAATTCTAAAATACTGAGGGCGGTTCAATAAGTTCGTCACTTTTTGAATTACACTTTGTCCAACGTTTCTCTAATTTGTATGTCCCTTCCAAAAAATATGATTTGTCGAGGTCATCAAAATAGGTACTTGTATCTGAGATGATTTCATCGTTGGAGTCAAATCTCTTTCCGCTGAGCCATTTCTTTAGGTTTGGAAACAAGAAATAGTCACTCACCATCGAAACTGCGGTTAAGAGGAGGGAAATTCAAAAAGTTACGAATTTATTTCAACTTTGCGATTTATATACTTATATATTAAGATTATTTATGTCGATTTTTACCGGATTCTTTTAAATATACAGTAAAACCTTGATAATCCGTATAATTGATCGCAAACCCTAATCCGGATTATCCGGACTAGCGAATAAAAATTTAAAAACTTTGTTCTTGTATTAAAAATGACAATTTATGTTTTTAACTGATCTATAATTTTAACTTTATCTAACAGAGATAAAGTTTTGTGTGGTCACTTTACTGAATGCATCTTGCACAAACACTGAACTTCAGAAGAAAAGAAATAATAAAAAAAGTCTTGTACGGTACTTTTCTATGTCTTAGAAAAAAATATGGAATTGCGTAGAAAATAGTTTGTTTTGCAGCAAAAAAATAAAAGAAATTTTTTTTTGGATTAAAAATTAATAGAGATTAACACTATAATCCGGATTATAAAGTTAAAAAGATGCAATCAATCCGAATTATAGAGTACACAATGTAATGAATGGATTAACGAGGTCCGGTTTATCAAGGTTTTACTGTATTAGGATAATTTATGTCGAATTTTAACCTGATAACGATATTTATAAGAGATGTATGCATATTTAAGTGATTTTCTGAAGAGGACTTTATATTTGTTTCACCAAATTTTTTTTAATAACAATTGTTAATTTTTATCTTAAAGTAAAAAGTAAAATTTGGTGAAGGGTATATAAGATTCGGCACAGCCGAATATAGCACTCTTACTTGTTTCAGTACTATCCGATTTTTGTGTTTAAGATTTAAGAAAAAAATCAAGGTTGTGGGGTTATATTTTTACCTCAGCGAATCTTGTTTGACCAAATAATTCGCCATTTTCACAAAATTCGCAAATTTCGAACAAAATAACTTCGAATTACAATATATTTAGCATATTAACTTTAGAATCATGTTGCCAAAAACAAACTCTGAAAATCAAATATCTGATAAATGAAATTATAAAATGTTGATTGTAATATTAAATGTTTTTTAATTATTCCTATCATAAACGTCCCAAGTATATAAATTTCGCCATATTATCTCTCCGGTATCTCTCCATTGGTTATTTGTCAATCACCATTTCAACTTAATATTTATTTTCCTCGATTCCAGCATGTACTCCAATAATAAAATTACACTAAAATTAAATATAATTGTATCTTGTATCCAATTCGAATAATTACGAAAAAATCTGTAAAATTTATTTTACTTCTTTAAATACCAATACATATGTATGTACATAAATCCAATTTGTAATTTAATTAATTAATCGTTATTTTTTTTTGGAAATTGTTATTAATTATTTCTTAATCTCCGTTAGTAAGAAAGTTGTTGTGAACTTTGTTAGAGTTGTAATGAAAGAATCCCACGCAAAAATAATGTTTTGATAATGAAATCAAAGAATGAAAAGTAACAATAAACGGAAATCCTGCGTAGTGGTAAAAAAAGATTTCCGTTACAAAGTTATTACAAACAAAATATTATCGCAATCAAAACAGAGGCAAATCATAAAAATAATCAGTTTAAACTAAATTTTACAGTCTGTTTTGACATTCTAAACGAATCGAATACAAATGAACTCGAAACAAATTACGTTTCTAAAATGCACAAAAGAATTTTAATTTAATTGTTTATGTCAAAATTTCAAATGCTCAAATAGTAGCCACAAATTATTCAGAAATGGATCAGTTGGTTACAGTAATATGACAAAAGAAAATATCAAACTAGTTGTGGTTTAGACAACTATTAGAAAAATATAGTATATGCCTAATGAAAATGTTATTCTTTCTCTCAAATCATCAAAAATCAAAATTAATTTTTCCAAAATTTTATTCAAAAATACACACTGGAAACTGACAGACATAAACACAAAACAGCTGACACATTTTGTACTGGATAATTGTTACCCTATGTCTATACCTGACAAATTTTTGTCATGATAAACATCAAAATGGTGGCCAAGATAAAAACTAATTTACTTTAATTAAACGATTCGATTGGGAAATATTTTATATATATATTAAAATGGCTGATACTAAGGATATAAAAACATTAAGTGTCATTATTACAACTTGCCTTTATGCTCGTAATAGTAAAAATGAACTTTAAGGGTACCTTTTTCTATTGCTTTTATTATTGCGATCATAAAGTAAAGTTGTAATAATGGCCCTAATAATAATAATTTGAAATAAGTTTACATCACTCTAGCTTCTAGTTTAACTTCTAAGGAAGCAGTAAAGTAATACTTTATAAAAATAACTTTGTTTCGAATCTACCATTAACTGTTAAAGAATATTTTATAGTTTTTATACAATAAATTGCTAGAGATTTATAAAAAAAATTAGTTTTTTCCAAATTATTCAATAAAACCAATTTTCAGCTTTTAACGTCTTTATTGGTGACTGACTAATAATCACTAATTAATATTTTATTTATATTTTTTAGAAACTAATTATTACTTCGACTGCATGTCTTCATTATATAAATTGTATTGTGTATTCTTGCTAAAATAACAAAAAATCCTGAATTAATTAATTGCATTGTTTTAAAATTAACAAGAAGATAAAAAAAAATACACACAGTTTATTCATTTCTAAAAATAAGCAAAATTTTGTTAACACTTCTGGCCAGTAATGCCAACTATTTAGGGCCAAAATGCTCTAATAATGCTAAAGATTTGTTTCAAGTAAAATCATAGTTTTATTAACAAGGGTTCCTAATTTCCCGAACTTTTTCCATTGCCGGGAAATATTAAAAACTTTTTTCATTCCCGGGAAGTAAGCCTCCCACTGTGGTGGTTTTGGGTATAATAAAAAGGCATAATTTGTTTCGAAAGATAACTTTTGTCAAAACAGAATGTTTCCACTGAGCCATGTGAGATGCATATGGCTTCCACAATCTCGCATTTTCAATCACCGATCGGCCAACACCATATCATGATTTGTTTCAATTGTTTCGGGTGTATATATGTATCTCAACTGGGTGTCAAGAACGTTCGGCATCTTCCGTGCTTGTACGGCCATAACGAAACCACAGTAAACCACTTTTTTACCATTGAAATTGATGGTGCAGAGATCCCATAGTATTTATCAAGCTTAGACTTGGTTTGAGTGATGGTTTTGTCCGCAAAATATAATGGTTAATGAGCAGACGAAATTCACTATTATCCAATTTCTCCTGTCTGTCTGTCAGTCACAAATTAAATGACTCAGCCTGTTAAAATTTTGACAGGAGTCAACTGACATATTCCTGTTGACAGGAATCAGTTAAGAGGCGGAAAATTCAAAAAGTCATGGACGCATTGAACCACCTATGTATCAAATGATTTAACTTAAATGATACCATTTTTCTGTTGTATTGGGGTGACAAAATTTCGGTTATTTAAATCGAAATTCGTCTGTGTCAACTGATTTTCTGTTAAAAGTGTCGACAAAATCCAGGGATATCGAATTATTCAATTCAAATTAATACTGGAATTTTAAGAAGAAAATTGATAATCAAGTTTCCGGGAATTAAAAAGTCTTAAAAGTAAAATGCGGTAATCTAGCGTGTTTACGCGTTTAAACGCTAAATTGACAAATCTACTTCAGGTATTAAAATGTGAGTGAATATTTTTTTTAAAAAAGGCTGAATTTTACACTTGAATCATTATTATTATTTTTTTTCTTATTTTGACCACCCTTTAAATTTGTTTAGTACATATTGTTGTCATTAAGGTGTTTTTTGTTTGTTTTTCTGCCTTTCTATATGATTAGTTTTATACGATTTCTTTTTCTTTTTCTTTATTATTTTTATTGAATATTCGATAATCGTGATTAATTGTAATTCGTGCTGGAAAAGGCCTTCCCGTTATCTATTGTAACCTGTGTTGTGTGTGTTTTTTTTTAATATTTTAATTTTAATTGTTGGCTTATTTGCAAGTACTCGTAGGTACAAGCTAAATTATTTAATAAGAAAATTGTAATTATTTTGTTAAAAATTGAATGAATGAAAGATTTTTTAATTGCGATTTACAAATTAGTTAATTTTGTTGAAAGCAGAGGGTTGGACGAATTTTAATTTAATGTATTAATGAATACATTTTTATTTATAGAAATTATAATAAATATATGTAGATCTTCTTAAATAAATTGGTTAGAATCTGATTTACGAAGATTAAAATAAATACCGATACATTTTATTGCCCTCGATTTGTTCTAATTTATAATTGTATACTAGCGAAGCCGGGCGGTCAGGTTTCGTTCGGTAGCTATTTACTAGCTATCAAGTTTCTTCAACAAATTTCTCTTATTAAGAAAAATGAGAAGTGAAAAGGAGATAATATATTAAAACCATCGACTTTCTTCGTTATTTGTATAGTCGATTTTTCGAATTTTATAGTTTTCTGAATATCGAATTTTACTATTGAGCGTATGACTTAAAAATGCGGAATTTACAATAGATGGCGTATCATTTCAATGCGGTTTTTGTTTTTAATAACTTATATGTCATTTTGAAAGGTACATATCTGTCATTTATTGTCTCCAAAGCTCTCCATAGGTGTCAATGTGCAAAAGATGGTTTGTGCGGTTCAGAAGTGGTGATTTTGCCACGGAAGACAATGATCGCCCATGCCAGCCAACAAATTTTGAAGACCAAAAATTGGAGGTATTACTCCACGAAGATTGTTGCAAAACTCAACAAGCGCTTTAAAAATCATTGGGAGCTATTCAATCAGCAATTTCAAAACGTTTGCGAGCAGCAGGATTCAATCAAATTAATTCATCCGAGAGACCTTGAAAGACGATGGCCGAAATGATGTTTGAACGCTATAAAAGAAAATCATTTTTGCACCGAATCATTACGATATCCCGAAGCGTAAGAGCCGAATCCACTAAGCCAAATATCCATGGTGCTAAGGTAATTCTCTATTTATGAGCTGCTAAAATCTGAACAGACCATCACAGGGAACCTGTACTGAACCCGATTGATTCGTTTAAAGCTGCCACACGTGAAACCGTAATATTCCAACATGACAACGATCGGCCACATGTTGCAATACCTGTTAAAAAATATTTAGAAAGAAGTGGTTGAGAAGTTTTGCCTCACCCTCCTTATAGTCCAGATCTTGAAGAGAGTATCCGAAATTGGTTTGATTCGTTCTTGGCCTCAAAATATGAGCAGTTCTTTTGGCTCAAAATTCATACATATGTGGCCAGAAAGACGGCAAAAGCTCATATGTACAAATGATTGAAAATAAAAGCAACACATTTGAAAAAAAATCACATTTTTAACAACTTTTTAATTTATTTTTATTTAAAAATACATGCTTGTCAGATTTATTGATGAGAAAAACTCGTCTTTTTAATTTTTACGACATTTTTCAGTAATGCTGCCCACACACGGGTGATTCGTTCGTGGTCGATGTCTTTTTTTCAAATTAATAATATCTGTATATAAAATAGACTTTATTTTTACATAGTAATAAATGCTTATTATTTGTCTTAAATGTTCTTAAAATAAAACTGCATTTGACAGTTAAATGTATTTTCTTACGAAAATCCTTAACAAATGTCAATTTGCATGACCAAGTTAAATTGCTCTCAAAATACTAGTGGCGCTTTAAATCTGAAAGGGCAATACAAAATGAAAACAAGACATCATTATGTTTAAGAACTGAAAACAGTTAATTTAAACTAAACAAAATAAATCTTTAAAGTTTCTGTTTAAGATTCTCTTAAGGTGCCACTTAGGAACACAAATAGACTCCCCTTTTCAGATTAATTAAACTGATAAAGAACGAATGAACGAACGAAAGAACCCAGCAAAAAAACAAGCTGAATTGAGAACATCTGGTTAACACGTAAAGTGTCTGTGGAGCTTTTAACACCAAAATAAAAAATGTTAAAATAAAAACATTTTCAATAACAGATGAAAGTTAAAAAAAAAAATTACAACCTTTTACACATATTTAGATTAAAATCAGTTTGAATTACAAACAATTTGTTAAATAAACATGTAAATTTTTTGGAATTTTCGAACACTTAAATACTTTTTTCGTAGTACTGTCTGCATGTTTATTGACCTTTTATTTGAAAGCAAAGGAAATGGAATCGAAATTAGAATTTAAATTGTTTAAAAATAGCTGTGAATAGTCAGAATCAAAACTAGATTAAATAAATAGCCCAAAGGCGTTTAAACTTTTATACAAATTAACAAGTTGGTGCGAAATTCAATGGGTTGAGAACGACACACAGTGGGAGCATGAAATTTTGAGAAATTAATGTTCATTAGAAGATTTACATAGAAAAATAGTTGATTTTTTTATTTTTGTTTGAAGAAATGACAAATTTAGATACTAAGTAGATGATACAAACCAAAAACCCATTACAAAGTAAGTGGTATTTTGCACTGAAGGTTCGGAGTGAATCTCTAAATATTTCCTCAATCAAACGTGCTCCGGTCTGCCTCATACACGCAGAGAAAAAATATAGTTGGGCATGGTTACTGTAACCATTTCAATATTGTTACAAGTTTTTCAACTATATTATAGTCACAGTAACCATTTACATGATTGTGGTAACCATAATATGGTTAATTTACGATTCACATGATTGTGTCAACCATATATATGGTTACAGTAAACAAATATATGTTTGTGACAACCATATTTATGATGAAGGACTTATCATATTATGTTGCTCTCGGCTTAGGGCTTATCATAATCTGAGAACAACATATTATGATAAAATTAATCATCATAAATATGATTGTCATAAACATATACTTGTTTACTGTAACCATATATATGTTTGATACAATCATGTGAATCAAAAATTAACCATATTATGGTTACCACAATCATGTAAATAGTTACTGTTACTATATTATAATATTGTTAAAAATCTTGTAACACTATTTAAATGGTTACAGTAACCATGCCCAATTATATTTTTTCTGTGCGTGTAGCTTTCAATGACTAGGAGGCATATATCTATGCTGGTGTCTAGGTTACTTTGGAGAGATGCGCAACGACTTCAAGTTTAGTTTTCAATGATTTCTGTGAACGAAGGAGGTTCCCTGACCACTTGTTATGCCACAGTTCCGCTTTGGCTCTTCCGTGAATATCTTCGTAATTTTACCGCAACTTGATGTTATTGCAATCCGGAATAAAGAGGTGCGATCGATACTTCAGACTACACGGAGCTTATAGTAGGCGGAGTTTTATATTCACGGCTAACCATAGACTTATCTGTTACCACGTTATCCAGTAGTCTTTGGACTTCTGATTGGTTGTTGGAGAGTCCTCTTAGGGGATCACGTATGGACTGTGATTTAAACACAACATCGCGGGAAGACAAATGTTGATTAAATGACTGGTGGTTGTGCTAGTGGCAAATTTCGGACAATCAAATATATCTCTAGATGCTGTTTTTGACTCACAATTGGTCTCGGCTATCGAGGAATGTATTGGAAGGAAAAGTGTCTCCAAGAAGCAATCTGAAATGAAATATTAGAAAATAGGTCAAGAAATTTATTTTTAAGAAATAATTTTATCAAATTTGTGATCAAAAATAAAATTTCATCGAAATCCGCCAATTTCAAATCTGTTTTCATGCTAACCCATAATTTATACAACCATTACAATTTGAACTTCTAATACTCAGCGTTTATTAGAATCGAAAACCATTTTTTTAAATATAAATAAGAACCAACCTAGTGGAAACTGCTCTTTACGATAATTGAAATGCGATGGTTGACAAAGAGATTATATAGCTCGAACTCTTTAGCAAAGTGCTTGTACACTGGTCCATGCAGCCATGTACGAGGAGTTGTCACTTGTGTGATCCTCCTAGTACATACAAGGGCGGTGATGGACCGTTCAGTCAATGGACAATTCACGTTAAACCCAGCAATTCTGTCCCATTTTGGCGGGGAAACGATTGATCCTCATGTGATCGGCTATCATCGAATTACTCATTCTCTTCCTTGGAGGTAATTGTTTTGCTATACAATTCTTTGAACATCAACAGTATGAAAGAACACATAAAAAAACACAAAAAGAAAAATATTCAAATAACTTAAGATCTGGTACCGTAACCTAAACAAAAGTAAAGCCAATGAATGTGTTGAAAAGAACACACTTGAAAATAATTCTGGTTAATACTTGACACACAGTTGTATCAAAAAATAATTATTCATAATTTTTTATTTGTTTTCTGTTTTGTTGACCCAATACTAAAAAAAAATTTGGCGTTAAATTACTAAACAATTGAGAATTGTGAAGTTGCCAAAAGCATTTAACGTAAAACTGTTACGAGTGATTTGTGTGTTTCTTTCAACAAACACATATTTTACTCCCTTCAGTTGACTGAAAACTATTAAAAATTGATTAGCATTACACACATTGAAGACAAGAGGAATTGATTTTTTTCAAAATTTATTTCAGCTTAAGAACATTTTTTTAAAAAACACATGATCTTTAGAAATTAGGTCAACATTTTAGCGTTCAGTCAATAGCCAGCGCCTCAAGATTCGCGTAAAATTTGTTTGGAGTTCTCAATGATGTTTTAAAAATTAAAAGTGAAAATATTTTTTTTGTTTTTTTTTTTAAGAAAAGGAGAAGTAGGAGGTGGTGTTGCGGGGCCTTTGTACGAGTACGAGTATTATTAATGTTTTTGTTGTTTGTTTTCAATTCATTAATGGCGTTGAGTTTAAATGGTCATGGGAATTTATTTAGTGAAGCTAATGTGATTGGCAATAGAAATTTTTAATTAATTGAAACAAGTTAAAAAATTTTTATAAAATATTAGTGTACTCCAAAATAATTTGGAGAAAAAACCAGTTACTTTCTTTAGAACATTTGTAAAAATAAGTTGTTGAAACATTTCATTAATTTAGGTGTTTTCAGCACAGCAATCCAATTCTGCGAATTTTAAGCGAAATTATGTAAAAATATAAGAGAACCATTCGTACACTGTTTGCAAAATCTTACAGTTATAGTTCTCAAAATATTTAGAAATGACTACATATTTACTTTGTATGGGAGATGACTCACCCCCTTTTCCGATCCCTATGAAATTGATTCGTATAGACTTTGAAGACTTTCACAATTATAGTTCTGCAGATATAAACATAAAACCAAGCTAGTTCACTTTTGCAAGATTGTTCATATTTCCGAATGGCATCTAATTCCCATCTACAGCTAGGTAAGTCCAAATATTATTAAGCAGTTGAATTAGAATTTAGCCACTATCCTGTTGATTTAGATTTCAATTCTGTGTAGATAGATAAAATACGTTAAAAAAACAAAAATAAGCTGTTCATATTTTAAAAAGCTTTAAAATATGAACAGCTTAGTTCACTAAGTTCATATTTTACCCTATGGAAGTAAAAGTGTTCATATTTTGGGTTGTTCATATTATCGCGAGTACACCACTGTATTAAAGTTTGTTTTCAGAACTTTCGAAGACCTCGTTTGATTGTTTTTATTGTTATTAAACTTCGGGCAGATATTTTGTTCTAAATTCTGTTTGCTATGACTGATTTTGCCCATGTTAAATACAAAACATGTTTAATCAACAGATAATATTTGGGGATTTTTTCAACAGGCAGGCGGACATAGCTAGATTGTCTTAGAACTTTATACAAACGGAATGACAAAATCAATATATACCCCATCGTTTTGGTGATATGTAAGGACTGAGACGAAAAAGCGTCAACTCAAAATGTTCGGTAGAAGCAAAAAACTATTTTTTTTTCAATACATTAAAATGAAACAACTGTATTTTTTGGCGAAAGAGTAGAGAAAATGATAGTAGATTTTTACAGTGGGTAGATATGACCACCGCACATCGATTTCTTGCAAAAAGTGAAAATTTAAAGATTTTGAGTTGACGCTCTTTAGAGGAACCAGTGCGATATGTTAATCAAAATTAAACCACTTAACTTTCAGATTTGATTTTTTTTATTTATTTGAAATTATTATTACAATTTACCAAAAATAGTATTTTTATAGCTCCGGAAACCTTTCCATTAAGATTTTTATTGAGCTTTCTGTCACTTTGTTCGGACAGGTAGTCCATCTGCGTTTAAAATCTACCAAACTTTTGGACATCGTTTTTGTGCTCTTCAATTCTGTTTTAACAAGAGCCCAATATATCTCTACTGGCCTTAGCTCCAGGCAGTTTGGAGGATTTGCCTCTCTTGGTACAAATACCACATTATTGTTCTTGCTTAAAATAGTGACAGAATGTCAAACCAGGCCAAAATTAAATGTACACATTAAGAAGTCTTATGAATGGAAGCATTCTCTTTTGTAAATATTCCTTGATGTAAATTTCGGTATTTATAGTGCCCTTTGTAACAAATGTTTGGCTTCTTTTGCCGCAACTGCATATTGCTTGCCATATCAAGAAATTATCTGCTTTTAGGTCCTAAACTTTTCTACAACATTCCGACGAGCATCAGCAACATACAAATATTTACCCGGAAGCTGCGAAAAATTTTCCATACGTACGTTTCGTCATCTATTATAGAGCAGGAAATTTGACTTCAATTTCCGTAAAATTTGACTTAAATTTCCGTGATCTGTCTTTGGCCTCTAAATTTTCAGCAGAGTTCCTTTAAAAATTTTAGTACGCACTTTTTTAATCACTCATTTTAATCAGATTAACAACAAATTAACATAAATGACATTAAACATAATAACTAACATGCTTTACAAAGGTAACTTGATCAAAAAAATGTTAAATAATACTTGGGTTAAAAGTTTTAATGAAAAACGTGTGTTAAGTTTTTTCCGATCTCAATCCTTATACAAAATGCTTTCGAATCATAATCAGCGTCTTATATATTTGAAACGTACACCCAGTGCACTAATTATGACCAAAAATCGAGGTTGGTTACCGATTCTATTCGCGGCTTAAGGCACTTGAGGCTCTTCTCCTCCCCCAGCTGAACCGCCATATACAGTGAGATATCAGATCTCACAGGGCTTAAACCATCAGAGGTCTTGTGAAAGGACGATCTTCGTGGCGCTAAACCTTTGACTCTGTCAGTGATGCTATCACTCCTCCATTACATCCAGCAGTGAAAAATTCACAATAATATTAAGAAATGGATCGTAAATTCTCTAAGAGGGGGCCTCTTGTTGTTCATGGATTTTAGAGACAAGTGCGAAAAAATCCGTAAAATTATGTTAGCAAAATACTGCTTTAAGGAATATCTCGAGCTGCATGCAAATAACCTCGAGGATACGAAGGTTATCCTCATCATGCTAAAAGTTCCATTTTGGATCGAAATTGTCTTTCTTGCTTCAATGTCACACAGTTGGAGTCTCCCCATCAGCATCCCATGAATGACATGCATATATTTTGTGTGTACGAGGAGATTATATAGATGTATATTTAGGGTCCATTAAATTATCATTTGTATACGGCAGCTTTGAACGACATTCTTAGAGACCCTAGGTCTGTTCATTTACTTTCCCAGTAAATACTTGCAACGAGAGAATAAAATCAAAATATACAAAATTAATCTCTTAAATTCTCAAAAATAGTAAAAAGTAAATGAACGCTTTTCCAGTAACAATTGTTTTATACACACAATTTTCTTATTTTATTCCTTTTAAAATGTAAAATACTCACATTTTCTTCAATTTAAATTTTACAATTTTTTTTTTACATTTTTTCACAGCAAAAATAAATAAATAATAATACAAAACATATGAAATATAAGCTGCTAACAATTACGAGTTCAAAATAGGACTTGTAATAGTTTGCAACGAGAGAACAGTCTCTAAAATGTATACATAAAAAATATAAATTTTTGCTTTACTTGAAAGTTTTTTTGAGTTAATGAACGCTTTTCCAGTAACAATTGTTACTAACTAGTAACAACTTTTAGTTATTGAACAAAGCTCCTATTAATAAATAGTTTTCCTTGTTAAATTTTTTTTATTGTGAATGTAAACCTAGTGATTGCCGGATTTACATTTGTAAAATACCGAATCCCAGGATTTAAAAAATCCAGTCCCGTCTGGCATCCCTAGAAAATACTGCAGCACACTAAAACAAAAGATTTAAGGACCGAACCCATTAAGTAATTTAAGTGCGCTGAAGAACTCTCGTTTATTACTGTTTTTTTCCATAATAAAATATTTACTTAAATTTAAGCAAGAAGATAATGAACTAACATAGACAATATTTAAAATTATTATAAATCATGTCATTAAGCCCATCAACAGTGGAAACAAATCTATTTGCGTGTTGGCTGGGCATCTCAAAAAAAAAAAAAAAAAACTCATCAAAGCCATAAAGTCATCGAGCCAGGAAGCCAATCAATGATATTAAAACAAAAGCCAAAAACAAATGGAGGGAAAATAACACAAAATAAGGGAATGGACATGCTATTAAGCAGAATATTCAGATGCACATAAAACGCAACACACAACCTTTAATACCCACACGTTGAGAGCCGCACCAGGCCAGGCCAAACCAAACCAGACAGCAATGATTTCTTAAAGTTTGTGTTCTGTTGGTGTTTAGAGGAGGTACATGCAGAATTTACCATGTCCTCGAAATATTTTGTGTTGTGTTGTTTTTTTCGTTTTGTATTTCATACAAAAGAACTTTGTTCATTACTTTGACTATTCTCAAGGACACACATGTACACATAATATGTATCTATGCATGTATTTATGTATGTATGTGCTGGAACAATCGATCGATGTATGGATGAACGTATAAATATCCCAGTAGTTAAGCAAATAGTCTATGTATCCCCTATTGAAAGTTATTGTCACCAATGTCTGATCACTTGGCTGACTCCAATTTATATATTTTTGGGTCATTTGGCATGTATGTGCTCATAGTAGTGCAAAGAGAACGCAATTGGTTACTTTATACATCCCATTTAATCTAGCATGAAGACAATTGTCACTTAAGTATCTCTAAGTAATCTGGAGTGTAGTCACTTTAAGCCTTTATGTCGTACTACACTTTTTTGTGAGTAATTCGTACAAACCCAGCAGTTAAGCAAGTAGTCAATGTATCCCATAAATACAGTAATTGTCACTACTGTGTTATCACTTGGCTGACTCCAATATATATATTTTGGTCTTTTGACACATATGAGCTCTTTGTAGTGTAGAGAGAAGACACTTTATACATCCCAAATAATCTAGCTTGAAGACAATAGTCACTTAAGTGTCTATAAGTAATCTGGGTGTAGTCACTTTAAACGTTTTGTGAGTAATTCGTACAAACTGGTTTTATACAAATTGTGTTTATATCGGAAAAATGGTGTCGTTCCATATACCGTTTTGGCGAAAGTAAAGTGGTGGCTCTAGATATTTCTAAAGCGTTTGATAGAGTATGGCATGGTGCGCTTTTAGCAAAACTTATTGCTTTTGGTGTCGGTAATAACTTCTCTTGATTTATATCGAGCACTATACGAGTTGTTATAGATGGAATTTCATCAAACGAGTTCAAGATCAATTCAGGAGTACCGCAAGGCTCCGTCCTTTCTCCTACTCTATTCCTTATCTTTATAAACGACCTTCTACGTCAAACTTTCAACCCTATCTACTCTTTTGCAGATGACAGCAACATTTGCCATTCATATGCATTCAATTGTAGACCAAGCCTGTCGGAGATTGGGGCAATGAGGCAAAATATGAATGATACGCTCAACCAAGATCTAGTGACAATCTCTAAATGGGGTTGTGCGAATAGAATCGATTGCAATGCACGCAAGACTCAATGTTGTATGTTAACTCACAAACGCACAACAGATCATGTTGCTCCATCTGTTTTTATGGGTGGTGTAAATATTAAGGAATCAGAAGCTCTTGATGTTCTAGGCATGAGTATTCAGTACGATGTCCGCTGGACAAAACACATTTTTCGAGTGTCGAAAGAAGCATTCAAGTGCCTTGGTTTTCTAAAACGGTGTAAGAAATACTTCACTCCATCTGATCTCCTTACACCACTTATATCCGACCTAAAATGGAATACAACTCTCATGTGTGGGCCGGTGCTTCGAAGTCTATTTGAGACCACGTACAGGAGAGGGCGAAGATGCTTATGGGTGACAGTAGGGTATCCAGCTCTATTGACTCACTGGAACATCGTCGCAATGTGGGTTGTGTTTTACTGTTCTACCGATACTACAATGGTATGTGCTCTGTTGAAATTAGGGAACTTGTTCCAGAAACCCGTAGTTTTTTACGCAACACACGCTCTTCGGCAAGGGCACATCAATTCGTTGTCGACTGGACAGTAGATCGCACAACACATTACAGGGAAAATTCGTTCTTTAGCCGTACTGTCCGTATGTGGAATAAGCTTCCTCCTGAAGTCTTTCCTGTCACCTTCAATATAGGAAAATTCAAATCAAATTTCCACAAATACTACTCCCTCTATCCTCCCTCCCATAACCTATAGTTCCAACAAAATGCTTTGCATGAGTAGGGGTCATCCCCTGAGTGCTGGTCCAAGAAAAAAAAAAAAAAGAAGATTGCTACGATATGTCTTTTTAACTGAATTTTTGTGGTCAATTAGCACTCGTACATGTTAAAATAACTAGTTATGTAGCTGATAAAGTAACCAGTCTGGAAGCTAGTAAGGTAACTAACGCTATGCAATATTATGCGAATTCAATGCGTTGACTACTTTGGATCAGCTATTAGACAGTCTCATTGTAATCAAAAAGGGTCAACTGACCCCCTGCTTAGGACATACACGTGTTAAAATAACTAGTCACGTAGCTATTGAAGTAACTAGTTCCCACCCTAAATGATGGCTAAAATCACTAGTTCGGTACTGTCTCCTAGAACTGCTGGGAACTGTTTGTTTTGTTTTTGCTTAAGTATATCGACATTCCATGTAACCTAGCGTGAAGTCAATTGTCACTTTAGTGTCTCTAAGTAACTAAGAGTGTAGTTACTTTAAACTATTTTTGTTGTACTGCACTTTAACCAGAATTAATCTATTGGAGAGTTGTCGGAGGAAGGTTTGTTTAAAAGCAATCGGTTATTGGACTGTCTATGAGATGGTCTGTCTATGAGATGTCTTTTTAACTGACTATTTGAGGTCAATTAGCAAACGTAAATTTAGCTGATCAAGTAGCCAGTTAGGTAGCTAGTAAAGTTACTGACTCTATGTAACCGATATGTGTATATAATGCGTTGAATACTTTGGATCATTAGACAGTCTTATTGTAATCCGAAAGGTTAATCCTGCTTAGGATATACACTTGTTAAAATAACCAACCACGTAGCTAGTTATGTTACTAGTTGTCATCCTAGGTAAAACCACTAATTCGGGACAGTCCCTTAGAACTGCTGGTATATGGTTGCATGCCTGCTGTTGGTTTGTAATCACTTGTTGCCAAATTAATATTATGGGTGTGTGTCTGAGAGTGTGCACAATTCTCTATGCATTCCTAGCATGTGTCGTGTTTATAGTTTTTTATTTTAGTTTCCTTGAGGCCATTTATTGCACTTCTTGGATTTTATATACCTCTTATGCTCATGCCAGCTCTCTCCTTCATTCTCTGTTTACAGGTTTCCAATCCAATTTCATTGCATTTTTTTTTTATACCATCAGCAATATAAGTTTTGCTCTGGCAAATACTCCAATGACTCCAGTTTTCATTTAGGGATTTATGTTCTGTTTAATTTTTGGGTTTTTCCCTTGCATGCCGTTGTTTATGGTTTTTTAAAAATGTTTATGTTTTTGATGAGACGGCCAATAAATATTTCGTTCTTTAGCTTTTGTTTGTTACTTTTATATAAGTAAAAAAAGTAACAAAATTACTTACAATAGTTTAACTGAATTTCAAAAGATTTCTTAAGCTGAACTTTTTTTAAAAGTTCTTTGTTTTGATTTTTTGCTTTAATGTAATTTTAATAAAATTCCTAGAAGATTTTTAGCATCATTTATTTTCTAAAATCATTAAAATTGATTCATGACAGGGGAATTTAATTGCGACTTTTATTTTTGGGAATTTTTAATATAAAGGAAGTTTTTTTTATATTTTTCAAGAATTAAGACGAATGCAAAAGTTTGTGGTTGATTTTTTTTCTAAACTGAACTTGTTTAATTAACTTTACTTGGGCTATATTATGACGCATATGTAATTTTTTAATAATTACGGGAAAAATATATTTTTTATGTAAAGTTTTTTTTTTTGTAAAAAAATCAAGCGACACAGAAGTTTACAAAAATATATCATGGATTCCATCAAAGAACACAGAGAAAACACTAGAAATCGCCATTGGAATCCTTTGGATATTTCCAATTTTAGTCTTTTAAATTTAAAAAAAAAAATTCGCGATTTTATTCACGATTTAAGGTTTTTCAAAACAATTTTCATGGGCTGTATTTTTAAATTCTCGTATTCGGAGGTCGGAAAGATAATTATGTGCTCTTATGGTCCTTCATAATTGTATGATACAATTACTTTATATTTTTGCATAAGTAGAAATTGTATTTTCAAAAACTCTAAATTATTGAAACTTTGTAATAAATTTGATTAAACATTTTAATAATGACATGTTGTTTATAATCAAAATTCTTGATAACGAAATGAAGTAAAAAACAAGTAAGAGAGCTATATTCGGCTGTGCCGAATCTTATATACCCTTCCCCAAATTATACTTTAAAATAAATTTTTTAAAATATTTTTAGGTAAACAAAATTTAATTTTTTTTCAAATTTTTTTTTTAGTTTTTATTTTTTTTGGAAAAAAAATGTATGACAAAAAAATTTGTTGATGAAAAAATTCGGGTTAAAAAATATTTTTCCCGATTTTGACCCATTGTAGGTCCAACTTCCTATAGCCTTATCTACATCGTTGCAATGGACTTTGAAATATCTATCATTAGATATCCATATTGTCTATATTAATGACTTATTAATCCAGATATAGATCAAAAATAGGTCAAAAATCGAGGTTGTCCCGGTTTTTTGCTCATATCTCCGTTATTTATGGACCGATTTTGCTGATTTTAAATAGCAAACTTATCGAAAGCATGTCTGACAGAATTATTGAAGATTTGGATCCCGAAGATATCTGGGGTCTTCAGAATATTGATTTGAACAGACAGACGGACAGACAGACAGACGGACATGGCTTAATCGACTCCGCTATCTATAAGGATCCAGAATATATATACTTTATAGGGTCGGAAATGAAAAATGTAGAAAAATGTTACAAACGGAATGACAAACTTATATATACCCTTCTCACGAAGGCGAAGGGTATAAAAATATAAATAACATCAATACTATAACTTAAAACTTAGAAATTAAATAATTTTTAAATAAACTTAAACCATGTATTTAACATGGCGCTTAAACAAAACAGCAATAATAAAAATAATAATAAGTAATTTTAATCATCACAAATTAGTCATTCTCTCATTGAATGCTGCTACAAAATTCAATAAAATAAAACGTAAAATACCACTAGATAAGGCAAAAAAAATACAGAAAAAAAAAGCAGATGAAAATATGTAGTTATAAAATATTTTTAAATAAATAAAAATAAATTGATGACGTTATTAAAAATAACACTAAAGATGTCTATAATTTACAAAAAAACAAAACAAATTGACAGAGAAAAAAACCTACAAAAGATTAAGATAAAATAGAAAAAAATATTGAAAAAAAATTAAGAAACACAGGCGACTAAACAATCAAACAACCATAAAATATTCAATAATATTTATTAGTTATGCACAAAATTAAAGCGTAAACTTTAACAGCTACTTTAGCTGGGAACACAAAAAAAAACTACTGGCTCTCAACAGTTGTATTTTATTGAAAGTCAACAGCACACAGCTTAATATCAATATTATTTAAATAAATTATTTAGCCAGAAAAACGTGATAATAACATGTTGTAATATATTAATTATAATAAGACTTTTCTACAACAAGCAACTAAACAAATCATCTACCAGCAATTGCCATTAAATGTTAAAATAAAAAGTACAAGATACTTAGAGGTACCAAATACAGATGGATGTGTTTTTTTCTTCTGCTTATTTTGACTAATGACTTTATAAAGCCAACAATAACAAATGGAAAAAAAAAACGTAATGGTTAAATTGCTGATGCCAACATCAACAACAATGGCTTAACAGCAGCAATGATGATGTTAATGACGATGATCGCCAGCAACCTCAAGTAAACAATGTTACTGTCAAGGACGTTGAAGGCCATACAATGACTTTTAGTGCCTTAAGGTTCTTTTTTACTCTTTTTTTACTCAATATTTTACAAATTGTTTTTCGAACTGTTTAATTGTTTTTACTTTTATTTCTTTTGGTTTCTAATGAAATTAACTTTTAATAAATTACTTTTTTCTGGTTACTTTTTTCATTCATTTACTCGCTGTGTAAAAGTTAAACGAATGTTTGCAAAATTGCTTTTATTTCCACCGCTTTGGTAAAATAAATAAATTAATTAATTGCATTTGTTAAATATTTCATTGCTAATAAGTAATGCTGTTTTAAAGCAAATGTTCTTCATATTTATTTTATTAGTGGACAATTTTTGCTATGTAAAACAAAAGATTCGAGACATGATCTTGATGTTAACATTGGCATTCTGTCAGTCATTCCACATTAACCTTCGCTTTACCAATACCCGCCCGGGCGACCATTACGGATTTAGTATTTTAATACATTTTTTAATTTTGTTTCGATTTAAGTGAAATTAAGACTCACTGAACAAATTTCAGAGTTCTGTAGAATTTATTAAAATCATTTTAAACTTTGTATGAGGTTTTTTTTGATTTTTTAAAATTTTGTTCGTCGCTAATATGTATAAAAGTGCAGTACCACCCGGGTGGGTATCGGTAAACCATGTACATAAAAAAACCTTTGGCAAAGCGAAGGTTCACCCCCATTTTACTGAGAGTTCTCATACAAAAATTACGAAAAACGATAACCAGAGATTGAGAAAATGGGGGTAAACTTTTTAAATTTTTTAAAATATGTTACATTATTTATGGTTATAAAGAAATTCAAGTTGTTCAACATTTTTTAATTCACTTTGATTTGTTTTTTATTGAGGTGTGTATTCATGCGACTTTTTGAATTTTCCGCCTCTTAACTGAAATGACAACACTGCTCTTGTCAAGACTCTCAAGACTGTCAGTTGACAGTTTGTCAGTTTGTGTTTGACAGCCATTGCTAGCAAACTAACTCGTGACTTGAGGAGAAATTGGAAAAAGTGAATTTCATGTGCTCATTATGCTTTCTTTTTTACAGAAAAAAACCATGACTCAAATAAAGGCTATGGAAACTCTGCACCATCAATTTCAATGGTAAAAAAGGGGTCTACTGATTTTCGTTGTGAACGTACAAGTATGGAAGATGCCGTACATTCTGAATGCCCAGTTGAGGTCTCTACACCCGAAACAATTGAACAAATTCACGATATGGTGTTAGCCGATCGGATATTGAAAATGCGAGAGATTGTGGCAATTTTGAATGATCAATTTTGGTTTTAATTTTGAATGATCCCTTATGATAGAGGGTATGAGAAAGGAAATAAAAAAAGTGTAAATAAATATGTAACTTCTAAACCAATAGTTTTGCATTTGGACTTTAAACACTATGATGGGACGGAGCCTCATGGCCTTAAAGTGGAGTATCTCGGATAAATGAAAAATTAAAAATGATGCCAAATTTTTGTTCTCGATTCGATTTGAAATATATTTATATGTGAAGCTCTAAAAGAAGAGAGCTACAATAACTATTGTTTGATCTATATTTTATCTCTTACAGTTAACGAGATAGCAGTTTTTTTCGCGATTTTTTTTGAAAAAAGTACTTACAATAATCTTTAGTTATACAGAAAATAAAAACAAAATAAATAATGTGTTTATATTTTTCTCAAAGGTAAAATTTTGGGAAGTCGAAGACAAATAATTTCCAAATTTTCATAAATACGAGTTGCAGGACCTTTCGAACTAGACCTTTTTTTGTGTAAATTTCAACTTTATAACAAATTTTATCTAAGCGCATAGCTGCTTTTTTTTGAACCAATATGCTCCTAAATATCTTGCAAAGGGAATTTATAGATTGGATCTCGGTACCTTCAACAAAGTAAAAAATCTAAAAAACATATCATTTTTGGGATTTTTTTGGGAATTGTGGAATGGTCAATAACAATTCAAAAATTTCTGTTTCACTTTAGCATTTTGATCAACAATTTCTATTACTACGTTTATACGCATGACTTATTCGCAAATAAATATATTGAAAGTAGACAAATTAGCCGTATAAACAGTGAATTAATTTTTTATTCGCAAATAGCTAACTCACGAAAACAATTCCTGATTAACCACACTATTTGCAAATAAGATTTTAAACATTGCCATATTTTTTTAATATTTTTAGTATTTCTTTAGTTTTTTAAATATTTCATTGGGTTTTTGCATTAATTGGATTGCAAGACAATCAAGAATTTTTAATTCTTTAATTTTTGCATTTAAAAAATAAGAATTTTCCGTAACCAAATTGACATATAAACAGAGAGTTAGTTAATTGCAAATTATTTTTATTTGCGAATAGGCTACGTATAAACGTAGTATATATAAGTTTAAAAGTTCATCAAAAACGATTCATAAAAAAATATTAATTGCATCTAAAAATTAAAATTTTGTAAAAAATCCGCTAAAATTTTTTATTTCAATTTTTTGGCAAAAATATTTTATAAATTTTTGAAAAGAAGACGCAATTTCCTATGAACAGAAAATATACAGAATCTTGCCGTTTTGTAATATATTTGTTGGTGCACTGCATTGCCTTCTACTGCATTACCAAATATCGGAGTACACTACAAGTTGTAGTTAATTACTGTTAGTTATGTATTTTGAAGCAATTAATGAGAATTCTGGTGGAAATTTTTATTCATCAACTGTTTTTTTTTCAACCACATTTTTATTCTGGTTTTGCTAAAATATTCAGCACGATTTTTTTTCATACTTTATTTACAGTATAATTTCAAAGAACTTAGAACTATTTTTGGCAAAATTGTATCAGTATTGCGGCATAATCAACATATTTATGACTACTCAAACAGTATTACGGGGGGAGGAGGGCGGTGACATTTGTATGGGGGATAGGTGAAATCTTGTACCGATATTGCCCATTTTCAATACCAAACAAACTTTATTAAAATAGAGTATTTGTAGTAATTTTCAGCTCCTCTCGTTTGGCCCTATCGAGTTTTGAAAATAACTTCACAATTCTAATTATTTTCTAAGGTTAAGGACATCATAAAATGTGAATAAGGATGTCCATAAACTTTATTTATCTTATCTCATCTTTATTTCAGCCAACACAGCAGTTTATTTAAGTAATCCCTGTGACCACACAATTTAACTACTTAAATATGTATAATAATATTGAAAAAGTTTTTCCTTTTATTTTTCCTTATTTAAACCTCCAATATAGGAATTCAATACTAAAAACTTATTGTGCAAAAAGGGAGCCTTACATAAATCACAAATTAATTACAAGATCTTTATGTCTACTAAAATGCAATTTTTATGTAATGCAAAGACAAAATTCAATTTAAATGGTTTTCACAATATAAAAATAGACTTTTAAGTGAATTTTTATGGTAGAAAAGAATCAATCTCACAGTTAATGATTGGCCAGCACTCAGTGACAAGAGGATCTATACAGCAACTACTGCCACAACTTGTACTATAATATTTTATTGTTTTATAGACAATTTTATAAAGGGAAATTTCAGAACAGCCACTTTTGCAATTTGTTTAGAAACGTTGCTTCTTCGTCATCATTAGCAAATGTGCAATGTTTGGCCGTAAACTTTAATGGCATGGTCAGTAATAAAATATTTATTTTGTTCTAATTAAAATTCAATTCTCCGTTTTTTATTGTTGAAAAAAAGAAACTAAACACAAATAAACTAAAATCAAAAATGAAAAAAGTAAATATTATTGTATGTATGAAATTGAAGAAAGGCAATTTAGATTTTAATACCATAAAAAACCAGGAATCTGCCAACAGCTGCAGGGTTTTTTCTTTTGCATGCGAGTTTAAAAACTTGGCTCTAGCAAGTGTCTTTGCTTGCAAGACTATTGCTGCAGTTACTCCCTAGCGAATCTAAAGGAGTTAAAGCACTAACGAATAAGTAGTATTAAGTCGTATTTATATGTGATGTTTGAAGTTTATGTTTGCTAAACTTTTATGTATATCCACATGTTCATTAGTGCACAAATTTGCTAAGAAAAATCCTAGCAGCTTTAGGCAATTTGTTTGGTCACTTTGGTTACTGCTGATTAGGGCATACATTCGAATAATGATCGTTTGAATAATCGAATGATTTATAAAATACCATTTTCGAATAAAGAATAATTTGAATAATTTTATTTATGCAGAATAAATCGAATGCAATTGATTTAATTTAAATAAAAAATTCAACAATTTTTATTTTGAACAAATTTCTAAAGTTAAAGGTAGTCTTTCAATCATTGTACACAGAAAAAATTATATTTCAATTCAAACATTTATCACATATTGAACTGGTTTCAATTATTTCAAGATAATTTTCGTAATTGAAAACACAAAACATAACAAAAATGTGTTTTCAATTACGAAAATTATCTATTCAATAATTTTTGTATTTAAATTTCAACCAATAACGAAAATTGTCAAAATTATCAAATTCAAAACTCAAAATTCAATAGAAAATATCAGAAAATTGTGTTTTTAAGTACATGAATACTTGATTCAATTATAAAATAATTGAAACCAGTTCAATATGTGATATAAATTTGAATTGAAATGGTTAAAGAAATAGTTTTTTCTGTGTAGATGAGCGGTCAGATAGTTTATTTTATAATTTTAAAAACAAATTTTAGTTACAGGTAGGCCTCCATTTACGCGGTTTGTTGGGCCCAAAAAAATAGCTTGTAAATCAAATTCGCGTAAAACGAGGTTCTAATTTTGAACGAAATGCTTTTGTGGGGCCAATAATTTTTTATTTCGCGTAAAACAATACATCAGTCATATAAAAAAAAAGAAATTGGGCCCTAAAAATCACGTTAAATAGAAAACACATATGTACATTAGGGATATAACTGATTTTGGCAATTTCTAAAATAAACCAATTTTTTTTTTCACTGAA
Organism: Calliphora vicina; assembly: GCF_958450345.1. Lineage (NCBI taxonomy): Eukaryota > Metazoa > Arthropoda > Insecta > Diptera > Calliphoridae > Calliphora > Calliphora vicina. Next base: position 122,297,765 of record NC_088780.1, read on the forward strand.
AAATTATATAAATAATTTCATTTTTTTTTTTGCAAGTGTGAGGGATACTTCCCTTATTTAAAAATTATATTTTGTAGTATGTCCGCAGTTGTTATTAAAATAAAATATATTGTATTTTAAAATAATTGAAAATATTTCATGAAAACTATATTGCGTTTGGTGCGTGAACTTTTTTAACAACCGCGAAAAAATAATACTGTGGTTTTTCATATTTTTTAATGCTCTATCCGACTATGGTATGCCAATTTGCAAAAATTGTCAATAGTTATATCACTAATGTACATACATATCGCCACCTTAAATTAAAGCGGACGTAACTACACAAAAATTCAAAATCGAGTTTTTGATTGAACAATTGCCAAGAATACTTTATTATTAATGATTTTATAACGTATCCTGTAAAAACAATAAAAATGTAGTTATGTCCGTTTGCATTTAAGGCGACGATATATACTTTAAGTAAACGTATTTTATTTGTACTTTTAAAAACTTACTTAAAACAAAAGTAAAATAAAAAAAACTCATCTAAAAAAATAATTTCTTATTCTAATATATAAAAGAGATCAAAACATAACAAAAAATTCATAAAAATTAACAAAGTTTTCAAAAAAGAAATCCGTGTTATATAAAAATCGTGTAAAAAAAGTCGCGTATTTGAAATAATGGTTGCTAATTTGAGTTCGCGTTATATCGAATTCGGGTAAATAAAGTTCCGCGTAAATGGAGGCTTACCTGTATTTAGTAAAAAGAAGACTGATTAATTTTGAAATGTATTTCGAAACAGAACTTTATGACGGGCAGACCGTAATGCAATATATGGTCAATTCACAAGCTCTCTTATCAGTCATATTGTCATAATGTTCTAATATATCACAACTCCGACTCTTAGGCATTCGGCGCAGGTCTCTGCTGGTTGGTTACGATAACATAATAAACATAGCATACAAAGTAGTATTATTTTAGGAAATTTTTGGCTTGAAAATCAATAAAAAACAATTGTGAAATATTAGGACATTATGACAATATGACATGACAAGAGACCTTGTGAATTGACCAATAGTAAGTACGCTATACATTTATTTGATCATTATTGATACCCATTTTGTTTAAACAAATAATTATAATGAAGATGTTAGCTCAGAAGAAAGAGATATTGAAAATTATACTTAGAGCTAGTTTCTGGGATAAAGATAATCTTCATTCTTCGTTTAAACCTAAATTAAACTAAAAATTTAATTTCTCACTTATTGTTTATTTACTATATAATCTCGGTTTAACTGAGCATCATTGGTGAGTTAAACCTAAGTATAAAATGCCAAAGCACAAAGACATGAAAAATAAAATAAAAAATTCAGCTTTATTAAATTATGCTTTATTAGCATAATGATTTGCTTTATTAGCATAAATCTAATTTTTAATATACATTTTATATACTTTAATGTCACTTTTTCTTTTACAAAGTTAAAATTTACAAAAAAGTTATGTACGCGGTTGCTTTTTCTTATAAAATTTAAAGTATTGCCATATTTATATGAAAAATTTTGAGGAATAAACTATGATTTGACTGAAAAGTATGGCAATGGTAACAAAATTAATCCATTAGTGAGAAACACAATTATTGGTTAAATCCCGGCTAAATATGTTTCAGGTTTAAAATAACAGCGTGTTAAGCTGAGTTTAACTGACAAGTAAGAAACTAGCTCTTAATGTGATATTGAAATGTTTACGAAACTCATATGGAGGATAACATTGATACGTTGAAACAGATGAACAACATGATCTTAAAAGTTAGGTATATATAAGTGATGTTATTAATACGACTTTACATAATTCGACTAAAATAATTCGATTAATTTTCAATCTGTGATTGAAATATTCGAACAATTAAAAAAATCTTTTATTCGAATTAGTTGTTTTATTCGAACATAAGAAAACTGAAATAATTTGGCTACCCTTTGGGGGATCATTTGATCACATGATTATTTTACACAAAAAGAAACCTTAAAGGCATAGACAAGGCATAATATCAAAAACGTAATAAAAAATAACTTAAATGGATTATTAGCTAGGATTTTGTTGAGATTTTTTTTTATAACGAAATACATGAATTTTATTTCATTTATTGAACTAAGCATATGTTATTTATATGACTGATATTGTGATTATTTCAGTTTTATAATTTTTTTATAAATACCGGATGCAAAATGTGGCGATATTGTTTTTAATTATTGAATTTATATTTAAGGATTTAAAACTTTTTGAGTTTTTCATACTAAAAAATATAAGAGATCTTACATCGAGTTCTTTTTCTCGATTAAAATTTTTTCGATCTAGCTCCTTTTCTTACTTACAAAATTATTAACGATTTTAAATGAGTTGTTTATGTAAACTGTTTTTGGTGAAAACAATGAGTGACTACTGATCAGGCTCATTTTCTCAATTAAAACGCTTATTTACAATGTTATGAACGATTTTAAATTTTTGAGTTTTTCATGTATAAAAAAATAAGTGTTTTTCCAAAATATAAGTTATTACAGTGAGAGTTCGTTATCCATTTCTCGATTAAAGACTTTTTTGAAAAGTTAGTCATGACTAGGCGGCGAATATATATGCAAATGTTTATTTTTTTCTCGAACGTCCAAATACTGTGTAGACTTATAACACAGTGCAACACATAAAATGCAAACTCCTTCTTGTGTCGAATTTCTTGAAGTACGAAACTAACAAAACCTCATTTGGATTTTGTTAGTTTTAGATGGTGTTCGGATTTCATGGCTTCGTGTATATTTTGGCTAATACTTGATTTCACGGCTATATCTCGGAAACCAATTGGAATTTAGATTTCCTGTCTTCGGCACAATTGCAGCTATAGACTGGGAGAAAAAAATGTAAAACAAACTAACCCGAAAACTCTAGTGCCTCAAAATGGCTAAAATGTCGAAAATTTTTGGTCCATAGCAGCAAAACTGTGGGAAATTCTGTAAAGTAATCTTCAGCAAAGTAATCTTCCAGATTATAAGTGATCTCAGATCGGACTATTGTTCTCAATAAAACACTTATTCACAAAGATATAAAGGATTTCAGATTTTTTAGTATTATTCTCAATTATTTTAAAAGTTATTGGTGATTTTACATTTATTGAGCTTATCATGATCGAACTCCTTTCTTAATTAAACGTTTTTTTTTTTACAAAATTATGCAGTATTCTGATCAAATGTAGAAATATAAGTGATCATAGATCGATCTTGGGATCACAGATTATATTCTTCATAAAAAAATTATATAATTTTCCGTTATTTTTGTTGCCAAAAAGTACTAAACAATTTTGTGTTTCTAAATTCGTTCTCAGCGAAATAATTATTAACAATTTAATTATTAAAACTCTATAGAAAGTTTTTAGGTAAAACATTGTTTCTAGTAAATGAATGCCTAGATAAATTCATTAAAATCGTTTTCGTGTTTAAATTTGATTGTTTGTTTTTCTAATAAAATTATTATTAAACAATTGTTTAATCGTGTTTATTTTCTTTTTCGCTAATACTTTTATATTTTAATTGATTTTTTACATTCTTAGTATTAGAATACACAAAAAATACCCCGAAAAACAATAATTAATTTGGTTAAACCCGGAATTAACAAATTTGAATTTTATCTATTGGTTTTTGTCTGTTTCTCTCTGCTTTTATTGCTAAAAAAAATCGTTGTAGTATAATTATTAGTCACACTTAATCATGTAAATATTTTTATCTTTGAAATAAATCATTGTGTTTTGTTTATGGTTTCTTCTCCTTTTGTCCAATTCTTAACAAGAGAAACTTCTTAAAGAAACTGTTAATTTCTTCTAAACAAAAAATGATTAATTCAAATTTAAATGTTTGTTCTTGTTTTTTTTCAGCATTCACTTCTTCGAGAAGTATTATTGTATATGGCCTGTTCTGGGTTTTTATGCTGTAGAATAAAGGCTTTGTTTATAATAGAAATTTTAGTTTAGAGATTATTTTTGATTTGTTGTATAGGTAGAATTGATTATTATATAAGAGATAGATTTTTTTGTTTAGTATGACCTTAACGGTAAAAAGTCTTTATAAAAAGGGGTTTTATTTTAATGGCTTGTTAACTAAAAAGAAAAAACAGTTGTTTTAATTAATATTAAGTAAAATATTAAAATATTTTTGATATTAATTTATTATACGAATAGTAAAGTGTTTAAAAGGTAATTTTTATTAATAAAATTTATTGAAAGCGAAATTAACAAGTAAAATAATGACTTTAAGTGGAGGTAATAAGAAATATTCATCTAAGAGCTTGTAGAATAAATAATCCTTGGTTGTTATGAAATTCTAAGTAGATTTAACGGCATCCTTCCATATATTTGTGCAAAACACGCTCACATCCAGAATACAAAACTGAATTTAGATTTTTCTAAAATGTTTACAATTGTGTTAAGCAGTTTAGCAACAATATAGAAACGAGCGTATTGTGTTTTTAAACCGTTTGACCGAAAACCCGGGTTTTCATTGCAATTTAGTTTATTTGTAAATTTTGCTATATAAATTTAGCATTTTACACTATTTCTAAATTACTTACAAACTGTTTCAGAATCAATTACACATAATGAAAAATATCAAAACTTTTACAGGCTCTGATGTATTAAATTAAAAAATTAATTTAATTAATCGATTTTGATGTAGTGCTTATAAAACATTATTTTCTTTTCATAGATTTGACTTGATTAGTGTGTTTTGGATTTTATAAGTCATTCATCCAATATTTGCCACGCCCACTTGAAAAATAAAAGTATTAGTTGACAGCTTCTAAAGAAAGATATTTGGAAATATGATAATGGATGTTTGTTTACTATATTGTTTAAACAAGCGATGCGAAGCACTACAAGATTATAAAATTATGAAGAAATTGGTTTGGCTTGGTGGAACTTATTCCCAAGCCTATCCAAACTTCGTAATACGTCAGATAATTATGCACATAGTTATATAGAATTGCTTACACCTTATATCTACTTCGCGGGACTATGACTCTAAAAAAAAGTAAAGATTGTTTAAGAACTAGGACTCTTAAAAGAGGCACGCATTGGTTAAAAACTAATACTCTTAAAAAATACACGATTGCTTTAAAACTACGACTCTTAATAGAAACACGAATTCTTTAAAACTACACACAGAAAAAATATTCATTGGGAAACGGTTGCAATAACGAAAATTTAATAAAAATAACTAATTTTTTATTGTAACTGTTAAAAATATACGAATAAGTATTTACAACAGATTTTCTATATTAACAACAGTTAAAATTGTTACAGAATTACAACCAATTTGTGTATAATTAAAATTATTATGGTGCTAAACATATTTCCAAAATATGTACCAAGTAATACTATTTATGGATACCAAGTCTAAGATTTGTTTACAACTAGGACTTTCACAATTGCTTTCAAAATAGGGCGCTTAAAAAAAATTCTGTGGTCGTTTGGAAAAACTAGGTAACTACACTTTTTGCGAAAATTGAGATAACACCAAAAATAGAAAGTACGTTTCATTTAATATCACTCTGTCAGATCGAAATTTTGATATAGTTTCTAATATAAAAACTTGCTAACTCCAAGCATTATTCGAAAAAACAAGGTAATTCCATAGTTTATTGAAAAACTGACAAATTCGAAGTTTAAAACGACGTTGTTTCGAAAACTAAGAGTGAATGAGCGAAATAGAACAAATTCGGGTCACAAGCTCTTTAGGCCCAAATTTTAAAAACCGATAAATTACGTACTGAATCAAATAGTCAATGTTTTACCACAAATGCCTTAATTCCGTAAAATATAAAATTAAATTAAAAAAAATATTTTTTTTGGAAAAAATAGGTAACTCTATTTTCCGAAAAAACAAGGTAACTGACATAGATTTTCGGTTTTAATGTTCAAAAATGAGTTCAATGGAACCAGAAATCTTCAACCATAGAGAAACAAAGAGCGGAAACTAGAAAAAAACTCGAACAAAAAAATTACTCAAAATAATCACACATACGAGTGTTGTTTTTGCTTTCACATAGTTTTTTCTACTAATACATTCTCACCACTTGGGTTTCTGACAACTGAGTTAGGTCTTTGACAGCAGAGTTTCCGCTCTATGTCTATTCTCTATGTCTTCAACATTATTTAAAATTATGCATTGTTTAATGCGCATGCATAATAACATAAATTCATATTAAATAATTAGTACAATATCTTTAAAACATGTTTGTTTGTGTTTTTCTCGTGTTTTCAAAAAATGGAGTTACGTATTTTTTCGATGGCTTTAAACTTTCCTTAGACTTGCTGACTAAAGTAGAATTAGAGTTACAGAATTGCAATCCGACTGTTGACAAAGATGCCAATGCATGAATGTTCCTATCATATAGATCTCCAGAGCCTGTGCAGTTCATATAGGAAACGTTAGTGCTTCACCCTGGTTTCGAAAACCTTTACCATAGCTGTCTGGGCGGATTGCAACTTTGATTGCAATATATCCATAGGACTAAAATTTCTAGATCTAGATAGCATTACTTGAGGATATAGCCATTAAATGTAAGTTTATTTAGAGAAATTTAAATATATTCTATGAATATAAAAACAATAATTATGATCCTACCGATAAATTTAAAGTGCTGTTTAATCAACCTTGTTAAATGTACATCAATCAATAACATCACCATCCCATATTTTAAACGCGTTCTCATAATATGAGTTCATATTATGATGAACTAATTTATTTTGATATTAATTGCTTAAACATGGTTTTGTTATATTTATTAACTGTTAATTGAAAAATAATTACACTAGTTTATCAAAATTAATGATTTTTTTTGTATTAGGTTTACGTTTTGTTTGCCTAATTTGCTTAACCATGTTTATGCAAATTTTATTTCCTACTGTCTGTTTTTGGTTTTTAATTTTTAGGAATTCTTTTATTAACCTCACATAAATATTATTAACCTTGATTAAATAGTTTCAGTTTTCAAATGATGAATTATTATTAATACTCGTAGTTAGTAGGTAAAAGTTAGTGCTAATGTCAATTCCTTAAAATTTCATTGAAAATTCTAGATTTTCTTTATATAAATTACTTAAATTTGTCAAATACCATCTTTTTCCTTAGCATCCAGTATTATACAATTTTCATTTATTCTATTTTGCCCATCATTCCCGATTTTGTTCAAAGGCCGTGTTAAATTTTCAGTTTTATTTTTATCAGTTGTTGCTCCAATTTTAAGTTGTTTGTCATTAAATAAAATTTAAACATTCTTTATTGTGATTGTGTCATTATGGTGATGGTGTCCACAATAAAAAATAAAAAAAAATACCATAAAATTTTAAACTCCCCACAATCGATAGTGTTATTTAACAACATTTACATATAGAAACCTAAAACTTTTCGCTGTGGGCCTGTGTGATAACTGGTCATAAAATTACCACACAGTCTGAGATGTGAAAAGCATTTCTAATTAAACCAAGTTTGGGGCGCGGTGTTTTGTGAGGTGTTAGATTTGAAGGTGTTAACAATAGAACACTAAAACCAGCACCGGTTTTAAACAGAGTAGTAGAACATCTATGGCAACATATTTGTCAACACACAACTTTTTCAATTCAATTTGAAATGAATTGAATTTTAAATACTCGTAAAAAGAGGAAAACAGTTGACAAAAGAATTTCATCTATTTGATGATTTAAAAATAAAGTGTAAGTTTTGTTTTTTTTTCTTCTATTTTGTGTTATTGGAACAACCTTTTCAAATTGGGGTTTATTTTTCTTGGTTTCTGTTGGTTAATTTGCCATAAATGTTTCTCATATTTATTTATTTAACATGCTCATTAAAAGTGATTTAATTGCTTTTAAAGTTTCTTCAATTGTTTGTTTATTTGAATTTCTATTTGTTTTTATTACTTTGTAATTTTAAATTACATCACGATTTTGTTGAATGAAACAATTGGAAGAAAATAAATACTAAAATTTGCTTCCAAACAGCAATAAATTCCTATTTGGCCTGTTTGTTTTATGGGTCAAGCTTGTGTTAAATTGAGTTCCATGATTTTCTTATAAAAATAGAATTTTACACAATTATTTTTCGTATTTTTTATACATAATTACTTTGTTTATTATTAGGTTATTTAAAAATAGAAATAGAAACATGATATTTATCGGTTTTAAAATTTCATTCATCAACGTGCTGGCTGGTCTTTATGGTCGTTAAAGAAGATTTTTGCATATGTTTTTTATTTTCAAATGTCTTTAAAAAGAAGCAAGTTAACAATTAATCTACACAATTGCCTCGTAAGTGCTTTAATTTTTAATATTTTTAAAATTTTTATTTCACATAAAAATATTCTTACAGTTTATTTAAATACAATCTAAACATTCAATCTAACTAAACCACCAAAAAAATAACTTATAGAAAATACGAAAAATATGTATAATTTGCAACTCTGGAGTAGTTCACCAATAATAACCACACGCAGAGAAAAAACATGGTTGTGGTAAACATACTCTAAGAGCAACATATTATGATAAGATAGTGATTGTAGTATCATAAAATATCATATTATGACTATATATAATCGTAATATCATTGTCATACATGATCATAATATGCTCTGAAGTAATTATATTATGATCCAAAGCAATTATAATATAATATGACCTAATGTTATCAATTTATGATCCAAAGTAATCATATTTTTGTCCAACGTGATCCAATGAAATCATATTATCATTAACAGCCCAATTATGAATAAAAATTCCGTGGGAATTTTGTCCCCTTTTCCCATTTTTCCTATTCAAATTCAATGTTGAAATTGGGAAAAGGGAAAAAACTCTCGGGGATTTTTTATTCATGATTGAGCTGTAAATGTTTTTTTTGAGAATACGAAATTTAGTTTTAATTCCCAATTTACATATACTCCCAATTTAGATTGATTCATTGAAATTTATTATTGTTCGCTTTAGGAAAGCTAAATTTATAATATTAATATTATAAATTACACGGTGCTACGATGGAAAAAAAATTGGAAAACGGCCTAGTGTGGGTTATAGATCTTTCTGAGTACACTACAAATTGTCTCTAAAAATTTCAGAAACACCCTCAAATTCAGAAGTAATTCTGAAAAACCGTTGTCAGTGATGTTCGTCGACTTATCGACCTGTAGTCAGTTTTTGTCCGTCTTTAAATTTTTTAACCGGTTTGGAAAGAAAACTGATTACGCTTTAAAATGACGTGCATTTTTTGATACATTTTTAAGTTATAAATATTATTTTTGTTAAGAATATCTAAAAGAAAAACAAAATTTATCAACTTTTTTGATTTTAGTCGCTTTTCATTGCTTATTTTGATAAGAAAGTTTATACAATTTTATACCAACATATATAGAAAATTTTGTTCTTAACAAAACATCAAATCGTATGAAAATTCTAAAAGTTATTCAACTTTTAATTAACACCATTTTTAGTATTTTCTATCCCAACGCATACAAATAAAAATAAACAAAAAACTCTAGAAAAAAAATATTTGTAAAATTTTTGAATTTACAAGGTAAATTTTTTCAAACTTTTTTCAAAAAAGTTTAATAACTTTTGCAAATATAAACCGATTTTATCAAGTGATATCTCATGTTTTCCCATATAAAGTTGCCTTTAAAACACTGTGCAATAAATAATAGGTTTTCATATAAAAAAATTAAATTAACTATTGTTGAATATGAAAAATTACGAACAAAATAAAATATAAAGCGAAACTTTTTATAAAGACTTTCGCAAATTTTTTATATACATTTTCTGCATACATTTTATGAAAGCTTAATTCTTTGTTTATCCATAATTGTTTAAAATTTTGAAATCGGTCTAGAAATGTGTGAGTTAGAGGTACTAAAGTACTACGACCTACCCTAAAACAGTTTTTTCAAAATATCTCAAAATTTTGAGGGTGTTTCAAAACCCCCATTAGGTCGCTTTTAAAGTTCTGACAAAAAGTGTCATTTTGTAGCAGAGTGTTATTATCCTAAAAAGAAACTATAGAGCGAATTTACTTGTAAAAATATCATAGCTTAGACAATCAACAACAATAAACACTAATGCAAATGCATACTACAAATGGTTATAACAAAATATTATTTGGTGTATGTCTTAAAAATGCTGGATTTTGATCTCGGTCATTTTGAAGGGTAAATATCTGTCATTTATTCTCACTATAATGTAAACAACAAAGTTTTTTTTTTTGCTTCGAAAATGTAAAATTTTTTGCCAACAGCGTCAACAACAGCGTTGCAAAAAAGTGCTGTCGAAACAAACCGATTGCTCACCAAAGCTTATGCTGAATGTGTTCCATCAACTTGCTAGAGATGGTTTGTTCAGTTCAGAAGTGGTGAAATTGACACAGAAGACAAAGAACGACCAGGCTTTTGAAGACCAAGAATCGGAGGCATTACTCCATGAATATTGTTGTCAAACTCAACGAGAGCTTTCAAAATCATTGGGGGCTACTCAAGCAGCAATTTCAAGACGTTTGCGAACAGCAGGATTCATGAAAAAGCTGGGAAATTGGGTACCATTCGAATTGAAGCCGATAGACCTTGAAAGACGATTTTGCATCTCCGAAATGTCGCTTGAATGCTATAAAAGAAAACCATTTTTGCACCCACTCATTACTTCCATTACGATGAGCCGAAGCATAATAGATCGTGTGTGAAGACTGGCCAACCAGCCGAATCGATGCCAAAGCTCTTTATTTGGTGGCAGTAAAAGGGTTCTATCTATTATGAGCTGCTGTAGGCCATTATAGGGAACCTGTAACGAACGCAATTGATTCGTTTGAAATTAACATTGCCCGAAAAACGCCTAGAATATGCGGCCTGCCATGAAACCGTAATATTCCATAATGACAACAATTGACAATATGTTGCTATGCCTGTTAAAAAGTATTTAGAATGAAGTGGTTGGGAATCGCGTTTGCGAATCCATATATCTCTTAATGATTATTAAATAAAGTTTCTAAAATTATATAATTATAATCACGTGAAAACATTTATAATTAGAAATGCTGAAGAAATGACATAATATTGTTGTAATTAGCTTACAAAAATACGGTAAATGGTAAAAGTGAGAACGGGAATTTGCCTATTTATCATTCTTTAGTTGGTTGAAAACCAATTATGTTTCAGTGAACCATACTCAAATTTATAATTGCGACGAACATGAAAATGTTTAGGGAATCTAAAATATTGTTGAAATGTAATTAAAACAACAATTACTTGTGTACGACAACAATTTATTGTTACAAAGAACCATGCTTCTTTAAAACAAACTTTGTAATGACTACAACATACTGGATGCAATATTTAAAAGTAGTTTAGTAATGGCTGTATCTTAATCTGATGAAATTGTAATCAGTTCCACTTGAAACTCTTCATTTGCCAAATTTTTGGTAAATGATTATGTAATATATATACAAAAATTTAACAACTTTTAATTCTTATATGTTTAAAAACCACAACATTCCGTTGAAAATTGTTGTTTAATTAATCTTGTTAAATGTACATCAATCAATAACATCACCATCCCATCAATCGTTCTCATATTAAATATGAGTTCATATTATGATAAACTAATTTATTTTGATATTAATTGCTTAAACATGGTTTTGTTATATTTATTAACTGTTAATTGAAAAATAATTACACTAGTTTATCAATATTAATGATTTTTTTTGTATTACGTTTACGTTTTGTTTACCTAAATTGCTTAACCATGTTTATGCATATTTTATTTCCTACTGTATTTTTTTCTGATGGTTTTTTTTGAAATTCTTTTATTAACCCCACTATAAATATTTACCTTGATTAAATGGTTGCTGGCATCAAATGATGCATATTTATTATTAATAGTTTGTATATAATAGTATTTCATAGTAATTTTTTTTCTCAACAACTTGTTTAAACAATTTTAAGTTATTGTTTGCATATAATATATTAAACAAATTAATCAAGAGTTGTTGTTAAATTTGCAGATAAAGGAGGAGTAGTGAGATATTGGTAAATCGTTGCAATTTGACCTCACTAGGTCATTGGTATCCTATTCAATTCATACCTGATGATGCTTACCTATTTTTGTTTAAATTACTTATAGTTATACTTACTATATTGTTATTAAATATAAATTATAGTCAATTATGTTTATATATGTGTTTATATAAGATTTTAATTGTTTAATTGCCGTTGAATTCATATTATAGAGAACATTCAAATTTTATGCATACAAAATAAAAAAGGTGGTTCAGTGACTCCAAAAACATATTGTTTTGCTGATAGCCGGATGAAGGGGGGAAGGCTGGTTAAACTCTGGAAGAGATGTTCAAACTCTCGGAGCCGAAACAAAATCGTTCTTGATTTTGTTACTCAAAACAATTTACCACTTTTATGGAAAGAATTTTTAAACAAAATTTTATATTGTGCACATCTATAGAAAATAACCTCTTAAAACATATACGTTTCATCAATATGGGTGGAAAATAACATACTTAGGCCCGTTTAATCAATGTATCGACAAATTGGAACTCATGTTCTTCGAGTTCAACCACCATCAAATTAATGTTAATTCCTCTATTAAACTTTTTTAATTTCGTTTACAAACACATAAAAACTATGAACAGCAGTCAGCTGATTGAATTTATCTGTACGAAATAATTGGAAGATGAGGTCGGGGTTGCTTTGCGACAGAATAGAAGCAAATGAGACATTGAGAAAACCAAATTTCTTTAATCTGCAGTTTTTCGTTGGGAAAAAAGGTAATCACCTAATGAGAAAACGGCCCTTAAAAGTGTACCACAAAAAAACGTGTGGCCTATTTATATGTATATAAGATTGAGGAATAATAGGAATAGCAGGAAAATTAAGAAAATCGCTATGTGTTGTTTTTGGCGTAAACACATATGTTTATTCCGTATAAAATATATTTTAATATTATGTAGATGGGAAAACAGGACGAAATAGCCTAAGCATACAAATTGTAATATTCACAAATTTTACTAAATAAAATTCTGTTCGTCGCGGAATTGATATGGGACAATAGAGGTACTATTGTGGGTCGATCCATTATTTGAATTTTTCTGTTTACCCGTTGAAATAAACTTTTCGATGTCCTCAAATACGAGCAGGTATTCGACTTTTTGAATTTCCCACATCTTAACTGAAAGGGTCAACAGGCATCTGGTGACTCTTGTCAATATTTTAACAAGCTGCGTCATTTAGTTTGTGTTTGACAGCTATTGATATCAGAATACCTCGTGACATGAGGAGAAATTGGAAAAAAGTGAATTATTTTTTGTGGAAAAAAAATCACTCAAACAAAGGCTAATCTTGATAAATACTATAGGAACTCTGCACCATAAATTTCAATGGTTTACTGAATTTCGTTGTGTGAAACAAATCACATGGCTCAGTGGTTTAAAGTTTAAATGATCACTTGGGTATGTGAAAGCATTCCGCAAGATGGATGCTGCGTTTGCTCTCAATTGACCACTAACGCAATCGTGTGACAACTTCGCAGGAGTGTTTGGCGTTGTTCAACCGCAATATGGACGAGTTTTTGCGCCTTTTTGTAACCGTGGATCCATCACAAAACACACCAGAATCAAAACTGAAGTCCTGTGTGTTTCTCGGGTGAATATTATGCCAACTTATTGGGTCGATTTAAGCTTCCATAGCAAAAATTCATGTATTAGGCTACGAATTGATCCCTCATCCGCCATTTTAATTACCATAAAGATTTGATAATTTTGAGAGAGTATCGAATGATATCGATATCGATTAATGAGGATCTTTTATATAATCTGTATTTTTTTCTGATGGTTTTTAATTTTTTTTAAATTAAATTTCATAGATGTACGTTGGTATTGAATTAAAACATGCAAACAATCACAAAAAAGCTTCTCCTGTAAAGTTTGTTGTTATGCAATTAAGATATTTTCGCTGTTAGGGCTCGATATAATAGATATGATAATAAATTATATATAAACATTAATCTGAAGAGTTAAATACATACTTCGGCTATGATATTACTAGTTAGAAAGAATTTTATCCTCGTCGGATTATGCTTTGTTACTCGGGAGGATAGTTCTGTCAGTATTGCTACAACTTTTCTGTGGTCATAAGCTAAATTCGCATAATAAAAACTTCAAATATGTTCGTCGAATTGATATTTAAAATGTCAAATGTCCTACCAATTTCAGATCATCCATTTAGAATTTGAGTTAACTCAAGTTAACTTAAAACTATATCAGTTCCCATCTGAAATCTCAGAGGTGAATTAAAAGCGAATCTGTTAAGATATATACAAGAAAACCGGAATCATGCAAATGCATGTTGTTTCCTGTACGTATTTATCCGTTTGTTCATATTTTTGCATATTTTGCTCTTAAGAGCATATTTTTATATGGATACCGTAGCGACTGCAAATTATATGAGAAATGTTATTAGTTAAATTAGAAATATGTATAAAGCAAAAATTTAAACAAATCAACTTATTTCTGTTAGGATAAAACTAAGAGATTGCAAGAACTTTTAATTTGTTGGTCCCGGTGGAGCTTTCGGTGGAACTGGCCATATGTTCTATTCAATGTACCAAAAAAAATATTTTTTTTTGTAAAATTGTGCAATTAGTTTTCATGGTATTTGGAAGTTGAAGAAAAAAACATGGATTTGCATATAAATCCGCATCCTACTTATAGCCGTTGACATTTTTCATTAAAAGCTAAAAGGTTCTTATAAGTACTAAATATAACAGTTGAAGATATTTTTTTACACGACATATTTATATACATGAGTTTTATAAATAAACAATATATAAATTTGGACCCACAATAAATATAAACCCGACAGTACATGTCCTGTTAACACACAAAAACAACCTACACACGATATTTATTTATAAAATTCACCACAACAACTTAATCAACAAAATGCGCCAAAAATTTTAAACCCTGAAAAACAACAAGATGAAAAAATATCTGCTGTATCTGTAACAATAATTTTATCATGTTAAATTTATTTATTTAAATTATAGCGGTCTTTTATGTTGTAGATTGTTTTTTTTTTTAAAAGCAAAGACGTGCCACAACTGACAGCAGACACACGTTTACACTAAAAACCGAAACTGAAAATAAAAAATCGACAACATTTCATATAGTCAACGATTAGCAGCAATCAACAGCAAATATAATTTTAACGCTTTAAATTAAACAAAAAAATCTTTAAAAGAAAAAAACTAAGACAAAAAACGAGAGCATGACTTTAAAACAAATGATAAGTCGAAATGTCAGACTTAAGGGTAATCAAAAGTTAATTGACATGAAATGTTAAGTGGTAACGAATTGTTGGGGTACCATACAGTAGAAAACACTTGTTTTAGCTTTTCACTAAGAATCAAAAAAGCATGCTTCATGATTCTAGTTTCATTATTTTAGACAATTTAGTTTTGGTCCCTTTTAAGTATCTAAATATCATTGGACTGTAATCGCAAGTCGTATCTACTTCGTTTACAATGAAAACTATGAACACCGGGTATTGCACTTTCGGAACCAACCACGAGTTGTCAAAAAGAGGAGGATGAAGAGACTATCTTAAACTTCTTTTGCTATTGTAGGGCAGTGGGAGACCTGCGTGCCAGGATTTTAGGCGAACGATCTTTTATAAATCCCGCCGAACTATCTGAGAAGGACCTCTTTATTAGGAAAAGCAGGTGGTTAATAAGACAGAGCATGCAAAAAGCACCTCATAGTGACCTCGTAACTGTCGCATGATGGTCCGCGCTCTTTGAATTTTCTCTCTTCTCTTCATTATTTTCTATTCCTCAGATAAAACAAAGGGAATCAATGGGCTGTACTAAAATAATCCTAAGAGCATATCAATTTATAGAAAAACTTATTTTATGAAAAAATAATTGTACTTTTTTACCCGTCTATATCGACTAAGATCTATATGGGGAGAGAAGAACCTACAGCACGCAAATGCCGCCAATTTTAAGCATTTGGGCCGGTAAAAAAAGATATTTCAATTTGTGATTTGATTTTTTTGTGATTTTTAAAAAGTAGGCTTCAAACTATCAGCTGTTTGACAATTTCTGCGTTATTTTTAAAAACGTTATTTTAATTTATAGGTCAATTAACCCCCATTAACACGAAGTCTGGTTATGGGTTAACTAATAGTTATACAGTAGGTTAAAATTATTATTGTATGAAAACTGTCAGTTTAACTATTAGTTAACACATAACCAGACTTCGTGTTAATGGAGGTAAGAGAGATAGCAATAAAAATAAACTCTTAAACGGGAACTTCCTAGTTTTTCCTTATCCTTATATGGAATTTTTCTATAGCATTGATTCTTGATCAACTAAGCAGATAAATCAAGTATGCGGTGATCAATTAAGCGAAAACTACTGTACATTTTTAATTATTGGGTGAATGACTTAAAAATGCGTATCTTTTGAATGCGGTTTATGTTTTTAATAACTTATATATCATTTTGAAGGATACATATCTGTAATTTATTTCCACTTAGTTATTGAACATTATATTGTAAACAACAATGTTTTTTTTTGGTTCGAGAATGTCGAATTTTTTACCAATAAAGCGTTATATGCGGAATGCTTTACTTCTTTAATTTAAAAAAAATGGCGCTGAAGCACGCCTATTGCTCCCCAAAGCGTATGGCGAATGTGTTCCATCGGTTTCAACGTGCGAGAGATGGTTTGTGCGGTT
Source organism: Calliphora vicina (assembly GCF_958450345.1). Lineage (NCBI taxonomy): Eukaryota > Metazoa > Arthropoda > Insecta > Diptera > Calliphoridae > Calliphora > Calliphora vicina. The sequence goes on from NC_088780.1 coordinate 122,314,556, forward strand.
CAGAAGTGGTGATTTTGACACGGAAGACAAAGATCGTGCAGGCCAGCCAAACAAGTTTGAAGATTGAAGGCTGTATTCCATGAATATAGTTGCAAAAACTCAACAAGAGTTTGCAAAATCATTGGGAGCTACTCAATCAAAAATTTCAAATCGTTTGCGAGGAGCAGAATTCATCCAAATACAGAGAAATTGGCTACCATACGAATTGAAGCCGAGAGATCCTTAAAGCTATTTTGCAATTTCGAAATAATGCGTGAACCTTATAAAAGAAAATCTATTTTGCACCGAATCATTACTTGCGATGAAAAATCGATCCATAATGGTAACCCAAAGTGTAAGAGATCGTATGTGAAGCCCGGCCAACCAGCCGAATCGACTCCAAAGCCAAATATCCACGGCACTAAGGTAATTCTATTTATTTGGTGGGAGTAAACGTATCCTATATATTATGAGCTTCTGAAATCTGACCACATCATCCCAGGGAACCTGAAACGAATGCAACTGATTCGCTTAAAGCAAGCAATAGCCGAAAAATATACAGAATATGCGGCCAGACATGAAACCGTCTGGCCGCAACGCTCGGCCATATGTTGCAATACCTGTTAAAAACAATTTATAATGAAGTAGTTTTGAAGTTTTTCCTCACCCGCTTTATAGTGCAGTCCGTGCCCCGTCCGATTACTATTTGTTTCGATCGATGCAGAACGCTCTCTCTGGGATACGCTTCACTTTGGAATAGAGTATCCGATATTGGCTTGATTTGTTCTTGGCCTTAAAAGTTCTTTTGGCTCGGAATCTATATGTTGACAGAAAGATGGGAAAAGTTCATAGCTAACAATGGCCAATACTTTGAATAAATTCATATTGTACAAATGTTTAAAAATAAAAGCTAAACATTTGAAAATATTCCGCATTTTGAAGTCATACACCCATAAATTAAAATCTTCGTTAGCTTTTTGGAAAAACTAGTTACTTTAATTTTCAAAAAAACCTAATCAAAATTTTAATTTTCCTCTGTTTAGTAAATTGTTACCAATTTAGTAACAGTCTGAAAATACCTCTCATCCAAAAACCGAAATTAAAATTTATTTTTGAAACACACAATAAAAATTTCAACTACTCCACAACAATAACAAAAATGCGCACACTATAACTGTGTTAACAACAACACCAGTAACAACAACAACATAAGAAAGTGTTTATGGATGAATGAATGACTGGCTGGCTGGCTGAATGAATGGAGGTGGCTATTAAAATTTAAACAGGCTATGCGTGAGTTGACAAGATCACGGCCATGGCCAATGTCGTCGTCATTATAGACATGAACCATTTTTTCTTTCTGTATGTCTTTTTATTATTGTACAAATTATTCGAAATTAAAATCAATAAAAAAAAACTCTAACACTCACTCGCACAGAAAACATGCACAAATTTTATAACAAAAAAAATAAAAGAACTTTCTCTAAAAAAAACAGTGTTAAAAAAGCCTGCATTAAAAAACTCAAAAATAAAACTGTAACAAATACGAGAATGAAAAAAACAATCAAAATTGTGATTAAACAAAATTGATAAAACATTTATGTCTTGATACTTGACCCGCTTTTGATTTGATATAAATACAGCAACGACAATAACAACAAATTGGTTTATGAATTCATTTTCGGTTTTCAGTTCAGCTAAATAAATTCTCATAAAACGAAATGAACATTACATATTTGTATTTAGCCCAATAAAATGCCTGAAATCTAAAAATTAAAACATCATATGCAAAATTTATTTTTCTGGCGAAAATTTATGTTGCAAATAAAACTATTCAACTGAAAGTATTAAACGGGTCGTCCAATAAAAGTTCCAAGTGACACAATAAACTAGGGACAGTTATTGTATGAGTATGTAGGAATTGACAGCTAGTAGGCGTACTTTATGCTAAACTTTTGTTAAAAAATATTTATTTAAATTTAAGAGATAAATACATGGAAAACTGCTCATATTTTCACACACAATAAATAGTGAAAGTTGATAATAGCGTAAGAGAACAACTTTGAATTATAATTGCACAATTTGAGAGTTACATTAATGGAGCTTTGTTATAATTTTTTACATACATACATATTATTCGGTAAACAAATCAATATGAAACAAACTGAAACCTTTTCAAAAAATAGTTTCTGTCAAAATAAATTGTATAAAATTCTAAAGAAATTAAAGATTTTAGAAACATCTAATGCTCTTTTTTAGGCAACTGACTAATAAGATTCTATGTTGTGGTAAATGGAATAGATGACTGTTTAGTTTAAAGCCAGGCGAAGTGGGAAATTACTGGATAATTGGAAGGGATGTCCTATACTCTCTGAGCCTCAGAGATTTTATTACTCAGTATAATATAACGAATAATTTGAAAATAAAAGGAATAAAATATTACAAAAGGATTAGGAATTTTCAATTATTTATTATATTATTTGGACAAATGGATACTTACCTGTACTAGGAGGAGATGTAGGATAGCTTACTTGGACAGTAGAATGTCTTTTTAACGTAATGGTCGTTTGAACTGGATTTTTTTCCCTGCAATTTATATTTTCCTTAACATACATGAATGCATAATGCTATATGTTGTAGTACATATACTACCAATTGTCATAAATACTTAGGCAAGATACAAATATACTGTTCAACTAAGTTGCCCTACTACGACTCCTTCTAGTTCTGATAAGAATCTATTTGTTCAAATAATACAACGAATAATTAGAAAACTCGCAATTTCATTTTATATTAGTCGTTATATTATTCCGAGTAACAAAATCGTTGAGATTTTTTTCGGCTCAGTGAGTAAAGGACATCCCTTCCAATTATCCAGCCATTTTCCTCTTCAATGCTTCCTACAATTTGTTTGGATCTCGATGTCCCGATTTACCTTTCTATTTATTATGTCCCTTAAATTTCAGATGACTATACTGGCCACTGTATGACATTCACGATTAGCTGTTCTAAAAACTACTAACTTCATTGGGGCATGTGGCTGCATCATCTCTTCCAATATATTTGTATACACTTGTTTATCCACTCCTCTGGAACCTTTGCTATTCTTGCTCATGGAACAGGATTCCATGATATTTAACACTGTTGCGTATGCATATAATATTGCTGTGGCTGTTTAAGGTATACAATTCCAAACAAATTTTCTTAGTCTATTTAATGACTTTTTAAAATAAACTAGTTTCCGGAGATTCATCGAAGACTTAATATCTTAAATTCCTGCCCTTAACTGTTAACATAAAGTAGTGACAAATCAATGTTTTTCGTAATATGATCCTCTCTGTGATTCTTTTCTTAATTTTATATTGGATTTCATAAATAAATATCTTATAAACATATCGTCACCTGCAATGCAAAAGGGCGTAACAACCTAAAAATTAAAAATTGTGTTTTTAATGGATATTGAAACAGCGCATCGAGGTACACGTCTTCACACATTTTTAGCTTTCTATTTTTAAAAGTAACGACGTTATTGAAGATTGAAAATCATATTTGTAACAACAACACTTTAAATTTTATTACGTTTTTTTTTTCTCTCCTGTAAAATTTAAGAAAAGTGTTGAAAGACCCTTTTGCATTTTAGGTGACGATATGTTCATTTTTATTTAATATCAAACTCATTCAAATTATAATATTGTCTAATTTTGTTTAAAAACTCCATTTAACAATTGACAATAGATGACATAAATAAACGCCATATAACAACCAAAACAATCAACTACAACCCACTGGCAAAATGCATTTTACACATTTGCATCTCAATTAACAGCAACAAAACGTAGATGTTGACATACACAGATGATGATGTTCATGATGATCATTATCTTGATCAGCAATATAGCAAAAAAAACTCGCAATGTATTATATTTTGTGAACATTAGTTTTTGCTCGTAGTTAAATGTCTTGTTTAACTGTCACAAAACGCCCACACAGCCAGAAATAGACAGTTTTTAGTTTGTGAACGGGGATAGTGGAGGCAAAATGTGTGATATTCATTCATGAATAGTCAATAGTAAATAATTCACACGATTGTCTAGTATTTAGTAGAGCGGCATTTGATGTTTGAATAGTGTTTGGCACAGGAATTTGTTGATGGGAGTTAGCAGACGACAAATATTAGTAGTTATAATGTGTTTATTATAAATATTTATTTTCTAATGTAAATATTTATAGATGCCACAGTTGTAGGTTTATTAAATTTATTATACCCTACACCACCATAGTGGGGAGGGTATAATGCGTTTGTGAAGATGTTTGTAACGTCCAAATATATTAGTCTAACACCCACCTTAAAGTATACCGATCGACTTAGAATCACTTTCTGAGTCGATTAAACGATGTTCGTCCGTCTGGCTGGCGGTCAATATAAACCTTGTGCGCAGTTATATATATATATCACCACAAATTCCGCTCCAAATAAGTTTTATATATACAAAATTCATGTCACCAAATTTTGTTACGATCGGTCCATAATTAGTCATAGCTCCCATATAGACCCGCTTCCGAAAATCACTTTAACGTGCATAAATCGCTTAAAAATGTTGGTATACACACAAAATTCAACATAGTTAACTTTAATATAACCATAAATCACACGACCTTATTTCATGGTGATAATCTGTTCTGAAGTAAAGCGTATCCCAGCTCCATGGATATTTGGCTTTGCTGTCGATCTCTTATGCTTCGAGTTATAGTATAGTCTTCCGTGTCAAAATCTTCCGCGTCAAAATCACCACTCATGCCTCACAAACTATATCTCGCACATTGAAACCTATGGAACACATTCACCATAAGCTTTGGTGAGCAATCGGTGTGCTTCACCGAAAACATACCGCATATTCAATATTCGACATTTTCGAAGCAAAGAAAACTTTGTTGTTTACACTATAATGTTCAATACCTAAGGTACATATCTTAGGTATGCAAAATGACATATAAATTATTAAAAACAAAAACTGCGATCAAAAGATATGCAAAGATATTGTAAATCCCGTATTTTTAAGTCATACACCCAATAATAAATAATTATTTATATGTATATCACATAATAAGCTAGGTATTACTCAATTACTGCTAGGTAATGTAGACGGTATGTAGTAGTCCTTACAAATTATTTCATTTAATGATGACATGTCATTACTAAGTTTTTGCTAGTTTATTTACAACTGTAGTCGTAATTGCTATATACTGACACATATTTATTAATATTATTGTTTCTATTAATGTTGTTGCTGCTGCAAATATAAATTATTAGAAAAATAACAACAACGATAACATTTTATTGCTGCTAATGTAAAACATTGGCGCCTTAATGTCTAATACTTTGATAGTCATCTATATAAGATTCTTATTTATAAATGTTGTTGCTGTAATTGTTATTGTTGTTGTTGTCGTGTGCTGTCATGTCATATGCATGCCTGTGTAAAAACATACACATGTATCTGTCTGTCCATCTGTGTGTCTAAACAATTTTGTAGTTATTAACCCGACGATGCACAGTGGGTTCAATCGCATAAAAAGTGTTAATAAAACTGAATCTTTGAATACTGGCCCGATTGAAAAATTGTGTATGAATGAATCGTAGAGGAGGTAATAGGATTTAAGAAAATTATATTTCTGACCAGCCTGTTGGAATACAAAGTGCGATACAGGGTGCCAAAGCCGACCACCTCTGGTTAAGTAAACTTTGTACATTATTGAACAGGAATTTCTTTACATTCGCACTTGCTTTTTTACAAAGATTAATTTAATGAAATCTGTCCATATTTGTACAAGTTACAAGCTGCAAAAAGTTTTCCTAACCTTGTATTCGGGTGGTCATAGATATAATTTTCTTAAAGTATATGCACACCACTACGATTCGTTCAAATATAAAATTTACAATCGGAACTGTAGTTCAGATTTATTATTTATTGTAAGATTCAGATTTATTACCACTTTGTTGCGATTGACCCCACTGTGTTAATAAATTTATTTTTTATTACCTGCCGCTGTTTAATTTATTTATTTAATTTCATTTATTCTCTTAAAATTCATTTTATTTAATTTATTAACTTTTCAAATTATTATTATGAAATTATTGCTGCTAAATTTTCTTTCATTTGCGCCACCTATAAAATTGATTTATAAACATTTTGTTGTGTGTGGGAGTCAGACACGGTCTTTGATTTAATATTTATATTGAGGTTCTTTACTTAGAGCCTCTCCATAGTTTCAATATTTATGCATTTATTTACATTTTATCATAATAATTTAAATATTTTTGCTGTAGCCTGAAAGTGGGCAATAACATTTATTGAAATTGATTTTATTGTGACACGAGTATGAATTCTAAATTAGATTAAATTTTGAATAAAGTATGAATTATGTGAATTAAAGATGGAGCGAGCATTCATTTGTTTGTTCATTCATTCATTTATATACGATGTATGTGTCTTTAATCTTTTGTTTGGTTGTGACCAGATGTATGTAGAATTTGATGAAAAGTGTTATTTAATTTATTGTTGGGTAATAAATATAAGGAGTACAATGAACTTCTAAGAAAGGAAATTGTTTGAAAGATTTTAATATTCAAATTAACTCAAGCACTTACAAAAGACTTTTGTAAACTAATTTACTTAAACATCACTTTAAATATTCTATTACGAGTTTAAATCATTGCCAATAAATATACTCCCAAGAATCTAACGAAGTTTTGGTACCATAGGTCTATGGAAGACATTTGAATAAATAATAGTTTGAAGTACTTAGGTCCAATTTTATAATTTAGCTTCCAAATTTTAATCTCAAATTTATACAAGTTAATTGTTATTTGATTGAACTGAGATATTTTTGACAAGCTTTTATTTGATATGTAATGTTTGTTTCATTTTTAAGTGCTTAGTCCTGGTGAGAATACAATATTATGTTCGAAAATTCGACGTTATGTTAGAACATTTTTTAAAGCTGGTAAAATAATCTAAAATCACTCATATATCGTTAATAAGAGGCCCTATAGGAAAAAGGATAATAATCTGTGAACACTCATATTTCCCAAAAAAAACCTATGTATATCATATATCGCTAATAAGAGGTTCTAGAGGAAAAAGGATAATAATCTGTGATCCCTATTTTTTTCCCACCAAATATCGAATTTTATATGAAAACCTAAAATCACTCATATATCGTTAATAAGAGATCTTAGAGGAAAAGGGATAATAATCTGTGATCACTCATTTTTCCCACCAAATATCGATTTTTATTGATTTTTATATGAAAACCTAAAATCACTCATATATCGTTAATAAGAGGTCCTAGAGGAAAAAGGATAATAATCTGTGATCACTCATTTTTCCCACCAAATATAGATTTTTATATGAAAACCTAAAATCACTCATATATCGTTAATAAGAGGTCCTAGAGGAAAAAGGATAATAATCTGTGATCACTCATTTTTCCCACCAAATATCGATTTTTATTGATTTTTATATGAAAACCTAAAATCACTCATATATCGTTAATAAGAGGTCCTAGAGGAAAAAGGAAATGATCACTCAGTTTTCCCACCAAATGTCGATTTTTATATGAAAATCTAAAATCACTAATATATCGTTAATAAGAGGTCCTAGAGGAAAAAGGATAATAATCTGTGATCACTCATTTTTCACACCAAATATTGATTTTTATATGACAATCTAAAATCACTCATAAATTGTTAATAAAAGGTCCTAGAGAAAAAAGGATAATAATCTGTGATCTCTCATTTTTCACACCAAATATCGATTTTTATATGAAAATCTAAAATCACTCATAAATCGTTAATTAAAGGTCCTAGAGGAAAAAGGATAATAATCTGTGATCACTCATTTTTCACACCAAATATCGATTTTTATCGATTATCCCACCAAATATCCATTTTTATATGAAAACCTATAATCACTCATATATCGTTAATAAGAGGTCCTAGAGGAAAAAGGATAATAATCTGTGATCACTCATTTTTCACACCAAATATCGATTTTTATATGAAAACCTGAACTCACTCATATATCGTTAATAAGAGGTCCTACAGGAAAAAGGATAATAATCTGTGATCACTCATTTTTCCCACCAAATATCGATTTTTATATGAAAATCTAAAACCACTCATAAATCGTTAATAAAAGGTCCTAGAGGAAAAAGGGTAATAATCTGTGATCACTCATTTTTCACACCAAATATCGATTTTTTATTGATTTTTATATGAAAACCTAAAATCACTCATATATCGTTAATAAGAGGTCCTAGAGGAAAAAGGATAATAATCTGTGATCACTCATTTTGCACACCAAATATCGATCTTTATATGAAAATCTAAAATCACTCATAAATCGTTAATAAAAGGTCCTAGAGGAAAAAGGATAATAATCTGTGATCACTCATTTTTCACACCAAATATCGATTTTTATCGATTATCCCACCAAATATCGATTTTTATATGAAAACCTATAATCAATCATATATCGTTAATAAGAGGTCCTAGAGGAAAAAGGATAATAATCTGTGATCACTCATTTTTCACACCAAATATCGATTTTTATATGAAAACCTAAACTCACTCATATATCGTTAATAAGAGGTCCTAGAGGAAAAAGGATAATAACACAGAGGAACAAAATTGACATTTTGGTTTGGTGCCGCGGAAAATGTTTTTGATAAAACATGTATGAGACATTACATAGTCAAAACTATATTTAGTTTTTTTTGAGGAGCTCTTGTTTTTAAGATATCGCGGTTTTAATTTTTTTGGTTATTCTGTATTTTTTTCTCTTTTTGTTGGGTTAGTTCATAAATGGAGACTAAAATTAAAAACGCATCTTTGTACTGGTATTCTACACAAAATTATCTTTTCTTTGACATCAATTTTGTTTATCTAAGTTTCAGGATATATTGGTGATATCGCAAGGATATTGAAAATTAACTTTTTTCATTTTCATCCTTATAAGTTTGACCTATGGTAAAAAGGTTCAAAAATGTTTCACTATATACAATAAAAACTTATCAATAAACTAATTTATATAAAAATATTGAAAATTCGCTGAAAATATACTAAACTATTTGGCAAATAACTCAAAGTTTTACAGTATTTTTCATATGTATTTAATATTAAAAAAAACTATATAAATATTCGTAACTTGAAGAGAATATAATTTCTCTTGTTATATTATTTCATTATGGCTAGTAAGATGAAATGCTGTGTTATATATTCTAATATGTTTTGTTACATTTGTGACGAATATATTTTAAAAGATCAGCGAAAATCAATTACAACACTGTTCTCCAATTGTATTTTGCTTACTTTGGTATTCAAATTCGCAACATAGACAATTCCTGGATATATAATGTAGAAATACATCTACATGTTTGTAAAAATTTATTTTTTTCTGTAAAATACTAGTGTTTTTAAAAAAACATTTAAGATATTTTCTCCAAAAACGCTGTAAATCACGTAAATACAAAATTCGCAATATTTTGAAAACGTCAAATGAAGTATTTACATTGCTGTAGTTAGATTTAAATGTGTATTAAAAAATAAGACTAATGACAACCTAAAAATTTATTTATAAAAAAAAATGTTTTTTAGGATGTAAAATTTCGGGATATTACTAAACATTTCATTAAATTTTTAACTAATTTTTCATTTTAATTAAAAACTATTTTCGCTATAATGCCTTGAATGTGCAGTGATAAATTTTTATTTAAAATTTTCATAATGCACAATTTTATTAAGGATAAAGCTAAAAAAGTCAAATTTCAACTTTCCCGAAAGATCAGACAAATATGCCAAAATATCCATTAGAATTATTTTACTCAAAAGAAGCATATGTTTATGTAGACCAGTCTCATGCTAAAAAAATTTCACATTCTTAATTGCATTACCCAAAATTTTGAAGAAAAACTCCAAAAAAAGTGTATTCAATGAAAATATAAAAACCGCGATATTTCGAAAACGTGAGCTGACTGGAAAAAAACAAGTATAACATAGTAATGAGGGTTCATCAACGTGTACAAAAGGTAGTTCAAATCTCGGGCACCAAAATCTCTGTTCCGCAGTGTAATCTGTGATCACTCATTTTTCCCACCAAATATCGATTTTTATATGAAAACCTGAACTCACTCATATATCGTTAATAAGAGGTCCTAGAGGAAAAAGGATAATAATCTGTGATCACTCATTTTTCCCACCAAATATTGATTTTTATATGAAAATCTAAAATCACTCATAAATCGTTAATAAAAGGTCCTAGAGGAAAAAGGATAATAATCTGTGATCACTCATTTTTCACACCAAATATCGATTTTTATATGAAAATCTGAAATCACTCATATATCGTTAATAAGAGGTCCTAGAGGAAAAAGGATAATAATCTGTGATCATTAAATGTCGATTTTTATTGATTTTTATATGAAAACCTAAAATCACTAATATATCGCTAATAAGAGGTCCTAGAGAAAAAAGGATAATAATCTGTGATCACTCATTTTTCCCACCAAATAACGATTTTTATATGAAAACCTAAAATCACTCATAAATTGTTAATAAGAGGTCCTAGGGGAAAAAGGATAATAATATGTGATCACTCATTTTTCACACCAAATATCGATTTTTTATTGATTTTTATATGAAAACCTAAAATCACTCATAAATTGTTAATAAGAGGTCCTAGGGGAAAAAGGATAATAATTTGTGATCACTCATTTTTCCCACCAAATATTGATTTTTATTGATTTTATATGAAAACCTAAAATCACTCATAAATCGTTAATAAGAGGTCCTAGAGGAAAAAGGATAATAATCTGTGATCACTCATATATCGATTTTTATATGAAAATCTATAATCAGTGATATACATGTATTGTTAATAAGAGGTCCTAGAGGAAAAAGTATAAGAATCTGCGATGACTCTTATTTATCGACAGACATACAATATTTGTTTTTTAAATACACATAGATAATAATTTTTGTTATCTATGTGTATTTAAAATTTTTTTATATACATTTTGATTTGAAAAATTTATTTTCAAACTGTTGCTAGGTAGTTTAAATCTGCTTCAAATTCTTTTAATACTTAACAAGACAAAAATTATTTAAATTTCTGAATGATAAAGAAATTGAAAATACTCTAAAGTCTTAATGTTAATGCTGATTACTTGACAGCATCCTGGTTTTCTCATGCTCATATTTGGCCAAATGTTCAAAAACATAAGGCGGTATCTTCAAGGTTTATTGTAATGCAACAGAAAAACAAATCAGCTGAGATTTTTACATTTTATTTAGCAGTCACGTATGAAGTTTTTAAGATATATCCAGCTGAAATCTAATATTTTTGTGTTTTGTTTTTACCGTAAAATGGGTAGGACTTAAAGTGTAGTCCTATCAAATTACAAATAAATATAAGAAAAGAAAACTCTTTTAAAATTCATATCTTTTAAATCTTTGCCTGAAAGCACATTCCAGTAACTTTAATTTAAGAAGTGTGAACTAATAATATTAGCTATTACAAAAAAAAAAGTAAAAAAAAGTATGTAAAACTTATGTGATGTAAAAGAAAACTATTTATTTATATTTATTATTACACAACCTAGAAACTTATTACATTATTTTCTCACACTATTTAACCATTAAAGTAGAGTTGTCATTGTCACCACGACACGCCCTTTTTAATGTAAACTTTTCATTCATAATCAACTTGCCTGACATTTTTCGTGAAAAGTTCTCAGTGGTTGTAAGAGTACAATTTCAAATGTGTTTTTTTTTTGCATTTCATATGTTGTACGCATTTCTAATTATAAATTTACCGTTTTTTAAAGTTTAACACAAATAAAAGAATAACTATTTATTGCTATATTTAGTTAGCAGCAGTAGGGCTATATGTAGTAGTTTTAGTGGTCGTTGTACTTGTAAAACGAAAATAAGATTTAGTGTAGAAGCACAAGACCGCGGATTTTAATGCTTCTCAGAAAAAATACAAAAATTTCTTAAATTTCGAGTCTTGGCCAACTGATCCTAGAAAAAATCCTGATCTAAAAGACTTAATTGAAATTCAATATCCACAAAAATATCTTATGATCTATCTTCTGATCATTCTCCAGTAACAGTTACTTATTGCGAGAGATCTAACATGCCAAGGAAATTGTTGTACTGTAAAGGCATCATTTATGCCAGAAAAGAAAACGCCATAAAACAAATTAGCTAAAATATAGGATATATGAATATAAGTAGTCATATCTACGCGAATATTAATTTATAGTGTGAGGAAGATTTAGATAAAAATGTCAGTGACTTCATCACGTCATTGATAATTTTGGCTCTGGAACACTGAGATTGTCAAAACATAATTCTCGAAAAGAGAAGACTCAAAAGAGAATGGCAGCAAAATATGTAGATCACCTCAAAGAATTGGTTAACAAAAATCGGAAGCTAACATTCCTTTAAAACGAGTTTCTATAAACTATTTACATCCGTTTTGAATGCTGCTTTGCGACAGCTACAATAAAAACAAGTAACAAGTAATACCCTACACTAAGTAAAAGAGCAAAAACATTTTTCTTTTAAAATTTCAATAATTTATATTTTTGAGTGATTTTCGGAAGTGGGCCTTATATGGGAGCTATGATCAATTATGGACCGATCACCATGAAATTGGATCGTGTGATTTATGTCTAAATGAAAGAAAGAAACTATGTTGAATTTTGTGTGTATACCAACATTTTTAGGCGATTTATGCACGTTAAAGTGATTTTCGGAAACAGGTCTATATGGGACCGATCGTAACAAAATTTGGTGACATGAATTTTGTATATATAAAACTTATTTGGAGCGGAATATGTGGATATACATATAAAAATTAAACATTTATGACCTATTAAGTCCAATTTCGGTAGGACATTTGTATGGGGGCTAGGTGAAATAATGGACCGATTTCAGCCAGTTTCAATAGGCTTGGGCCTATTCAAATCCTTGGGTCGAAAAAATAATATGTACCAAATTTGATCGAAATATCTTCAAAATTGCGACCAGTACTTTGCGTACAAGGCTTACATGGACACTGGGTGGCCCTTAATAAACGAAAGTTGGATTTTGGCCATTCTCACCCCCCCAGTTTGGTGAACATTAGTAAAAAAATCATCGTGAAAAAATTTTAGGTAAATCGGTTGCGGTTAAGACGTGCCGCAAGCCCTCTCAAGATTTGAGATGCATTTACAAGGGGAAAAAAGGAATTTTTTTAAGTTTTTGTAAAAATTTTGCCATTAAAAAATCCAATTTAATTTAATAGAATAGAAATGTGTACGCAATTTTCGTTCTAATGAGACATAAAAAACAGAAATTGGTCAAAAAATGTTAAAGTTATTAAAAAATCGCCAGGCTATTAACGTGTCTCACTCAAAAAAATTACTTTTCCAATTTAATTTAATAGAATAGAAATGTGTACGCAATTTTCGTTCTAGTGAGACATAAAAAACAGAAATTGGTCAAAAAATGTTAAAGTTATTAAAAAATCGCCAGGTCATTAACGTGTCTCAGGCAACTAGAACAAGAAAGGTAGGAACAAAATTAACATATTTTGATAAATATTAAAATAAAAGCTCATTTTTACTTAAAATATGTCCATATTTACTTGTATATGAGCTTTTGTCTTCGTAGGATACCGTTAACCTATTCTTAGGTATGAACAAAAAAATTGCGTACACATTTATATTCTATTAAATTAAATTGGAAAAGTAATTTTTTAATGGCAAAATTTTTACAAAAACTGAAAAAATGCCTTTTTTCCCCTTGTAAATGCATCTCAAAACTTGATAGGGCTTGCGGCACGTTGATTTTTATTACTAATGTTCACCAAACTGGGGTGAGAATGGCAAAAATCCAACTTTCGTTTATTAAGGGCCACCTTAATGGACACACACAATCGACTCAGAAAGTGATTATAAGTCGATCGGTATACTTTAAGGTGGGTGTTAGACTAATATTTTTTGGCGTTAAAAACATCAGCAAAAACGCATTATACCCTCCCCACTATGGTGGTGTAGGGTGTAATTAATTGATCACAACATTTAAACATTTTACTTTTAGAAATCCCTAAATAAAGCATGTTGGGGTTCTGAAGGAGATCATTGCAAATGGATAGATAAACAAAAACTACAATTATATATTTTATCGGAAGATGCCGTGGATGCATAGCACTGCTTTAAAATTAAAGATTCTACAGATCAACAATAAGCAAACACTTAATATAATACATACAGTTTAAGTTATTTTAGAAGTTAATAAATTCTTAATATTTCAAATCGAAATACTTACAACACCGGCCACAAACTCCGATGCAGCAACTTTAAAACAATGAAGATAAAGCCACGCATGCTATTTAAATTGTGGCATTTTTATAAAAAAGATAAAAACGTTACAAAACAGCGTTAAATGCTTGCAGCATCAGTAATCAATCTTAAAATATGTTTATTTTTATATTCATTTTGCTGTAACACAAAAATAGCCGCAACCTCTTCTACACCAATGTCAGTCAGTCAGTCATTCAGTTACTCTGTCAGTAAGTTAAATTCTTATGCTGCCACATGCAACATTGTCGTTCCACCATATGCACCAAGAGTATGTTTGTATGTCCTTTTTTTTATTTATAAAATGAGTCTTAATGCCGCATTAAAAACGCCTTAATGAAATGAACGATAAAAATACACTTTTGAGTCTATATGTTGTTTGTTGCAGAAATTTATTATTTATTGTTGCCATTAAGTTGTTTTGTTTTGTTGCCGATGCTGATGTCCATAATGATGTTGATGGCAACGGAACTGGCACTGGTGCTGGCCTAAACATTGCGTGTGTGTTTTTGTCTTTAAATTGTCTATATTTTGATTAATTTGTTTATGTTTTTTTCTTTTCATTTTCTGTTGACTATTAAATATTATTTTGATTTTGCTAGATTTATGTAAAAAAAGGAAAATAATTTATAATATCCTTTAAAGATGGCTTATATTTGTATACTTATTCGTAATAGCCCAAAGTTCATTTACCCTGGTTTACGTGGTAGCTTGCTACACACAAGAACTCAAGTAACTATAATCTTTGTGATTCCATTTTTATAAGACTACACCACTGTTTCCTACTCCAGCATCTGCGGTAGTAACTGTTGAAGTCCGACCAAATATTATGTTTCGATTAGGCCACAAATTGGCTTAATACCAGTATTCGGTAGAAATTTGCCGACCGAAACTTTTAACATATAAAGGCTGCTTTTTATAGAGGTTAAGAACTTTAAATTGAAATAAATGCTTTTAATATCTATCCAAGTGGCTTTGTTAATTAGATAATTGTATAGAATTAATGTTTAAATATGATTTCAGGCGTGTGGATGACGCGGCTAGTTCGTACATGACATAAACTGGAAGTCCAATTTTCACACACCCTTCGCAGTAATTCAGTCTTTATTCGCTTCCAAGTGCTCAATCGTTACTGTTTTATCTGCTTAGATCAGGGATAAAACAGTATTTTCGATATTCCGAAGTATATCGATAAATGATTTCATCGGCCCATAAAGTGCACCAAACAGTCAGGTTTTCGGAATATAATTTGACAATGGCTTGAGGATTATCATCGCTCCTAATGTATGCTTAATCGTAGAATAAAATTTTCAAATAAAAGTTGTGTGCACAATTGAACCTTGGAGGCCACATGCCTAGGTTAGGTTAGGTTCCATGAGCAGCTACTCTTCAAGATACTCACTTGGGTCCATTCAAAACCGATCCCATTGTGATACCCAAGGGGTAAACAGGGTATTTATTATATGTCCTTTGTCTGCAAGTTAAACGAACCACATTCTCGGATGAAGGAGTAGATTCATCCTTGATAGCTCATCAAAGCATGTTAGGAATGGGATTCCTCAGGTTTGTCAAAGTCGGGCATTGACAGATAGGTGAGACACAGTCTACTCCTCTTCTTCAGTATGACAGCTCCTACAGTAGTCATTGTAGGCCCAGTCTTCTAGCATGTGTCCCAATTACACAGTGTCCTGTAATAAAAGAAACAATTAGCCAATGCCTAAAATTATATAATTAACAAACTTGAATGTTTTATTTCAATATTTCTATAAAAAACACAACGAATTTATTTTATCTGTGCCTAGCCCTGACAGTTCTTCCTTACATTGTCTATAGATACCGTAAAATCCTTCAATGTTTGTCATATTTATTAAGACACACAAATGAAATAAATAAAACTCCAACATTTTAAAGGGACAACATCATATCACATAGATTTTTAATCTACGAACATGACTATATAAAGCGGCTCCAATACGATGGATCATATATGGAGAGAAATTCTCTCCTATAACAAAAAATTATGTTAATATGACGAAAGAAATACCTAGAGAATGTTTTAAAGGCCACTAATGACAACCCAGTACACTCGGGAAAAAAATCAACCTCCCCAATCCAGAGTTTTTCTGAATCTTGTGGTCACCGTGAGAACCATCCGGTACATTCAGATAGTACAAATCATGAATGAAAAGGCAGTCACAGTGAAAGAAAGTGGTCTTCTTACACTTTCTGGCAAATGTTCAATGACACAATGACTAGCAAGTATCTAAACGAGACTTATTATATTAAATATTCTAAAAATGGTAATCGTAGACCATCAGCATTCTACCTGTTTTGGCGTTCATTCTTCAATTATATTTCATACCGTAAACAGATTCATCCGAGGATGACTCGTTTGTTGCACATTTGGTAACAATTTATTTTCCCTGGATGCCATCATATCTTGGCCAAAGTGTAGTGCAATCTGGGTCATGAAATAAATTAAGAAAACATTACGTTGAAGCATAAAGCTTTGATTTTTCTTGGGGTTGTGTCGATGGGGTAAATTTCGGCATGACGAATTATAAGAATTTGTATTGAATTTAATAAACAAAACCTTGCTTTGAAATATATCACATCAAAAAACCATTATTTTGGACTGATTAAGCCAGTTTTCATCATGCCAGTTAGACGATTGAATGACATATAAATATCTAAATTGGTTTTGTAATGAGAATTACGACAATTATAATGATTTTGGTCAATTATGAAAGGCAATCGAAAACAGCGGAAGAAGCTGGAATGACATAAAATTTGAATGACCGAATATCTTGGAGACATTTTGTAGAGACTCTATGCTCCACAGGATGTTAAACGGAAAGAAGAATAAAAGGCAATTTACCGAAGGCAGGAATGACAGTGTCAACTATTGTTGTATCCAACAATTTGGATAAATGTTTCGTTTAATCATTAATAGGACGAAAATGAGAAAATGTGTGTAACTTTTGCTTAATTGCTTGCCATTTTAAAAATTATTATTGATATAAAACCACTTTAAAAGCTAGCTTGGTTTTTTCAATAAATAGTATTTAAAGATAATGACTACTACTGCATATTCTTACAATCAATGTGGTATTACAATACTTTTATGTGATTAGTTATTTTAGCGAATTCAAAGTAATGCCTTGGTTAAATATTTGTAAATAACCAGACGTAGCAAATACATCGTAAATGTTTAGTTTCATTTGGATTTGACTGAACCTTATTTCAGTATAGTCTAGTCTACTTTGACATGATTCATTTAAATACTTTTGTTTGGCAAATGCATTTGTTGACACTAAATAATTTTAAAATATTTGCAGACAATTGACTGACGACAATGAGATGTCTGTCAATAAGTCTGCAAAGCAAACTACTTCAAGGTTTATTTAATTTATAAAAACAAATTCATAGATCCAATAAAGCTTATTATATTTTTTTTTTGAGAAGCTTAAATATTTCTATTTATTATTTGATTTCTATTTCGTACACTATTTTAATCCAAACAAAAATTAATCCTTTAAAATCAATTCAATTATTTTTAAAGTTAAAAGAATTTTTTAATTACTTAGACTACAGCAATGAATGGGAATATTTATTAATCTGTTGGCATGAGTTTTTATATTTGATTATAAATTCAATTTTAAATATTATGTAAAAAGCATAGAACTTCTATTGAAAAAGAGTATTGTGTATGTTATTTAGATTAGTGATTAATTGCTGGTATAAGTTAGGGAAATAGAATTATAAACATTTTAATTGCCAAAAAAATTAAGTTAACACTTCAATAAGATTTATTCAATAATTTTTAAAGTTCTGTATTTATAAGACTTTGCAACAAGCCGTATTAAAATTAAATAAATTAATTTTTTTTTTCAATTATTTCAAAGTTCTAAAGCCACAATTTTGCTGGTCATGTTACATGATTAATAAGATTTCAATACTGAATTGATCAGTTTCACAATATGAAGATAAAAAAGATACTGTAAAGAAAACTGTCATTTCTGAAAATAACAAATTGTTTATTGTTAGACTCGGAATTAAATATTAAATATTTATTAGAGAAATTTGGAACAATATAGTCAAAATTTATCACAAACATTGGTCATTATTATAAGCAAGAAAAACTTGTTCAGATTGTCACAATTGTTTCTATAAAAAAACTTGTGCCGATTGTCACAAATTTGTCTATAAAAAAAACTTGTTTCGATTGTCAAAAATTTTTCTATAAAAAAAACTTGTTTCGATTGTCACAAATTTTTCTATAAGAAAAACTTGTTTCGATTGTCACAAATTTTTCTATAAGAAAAACTTGTTTCGATTGTCACAAATTTTTCTATAAGAAAAACTTGTTTGGCCTGTTACTCGTTTTTTCTCTAGAAAAATTGAAATTTGCCTAAAAACGATTCCAACGTTCCCATAGTTTGAATTGTTTAATTTACATATCTCAATTTTGGTATTGTAAATTTGTGTGATGTGAATTTGTTGAACTAATAGTCTATCAACAATTTACCCGGAAATATTTCAACAATATTTCTCTACTTAATTTTGTAGAAGCCAAAGTAAACTTCATTTCGGCCATATCAATTATTTTTTTAGAAAATGTTTAATTGAGTTAAATAAGTATGAAATTGAAATGTTGAGCCAAAACTTAGATGGTATTAGTTAATATTTTTGTTTATATTTATTTTTAAAGCAAATACAATTTGTAGTATTGTTTATTTATCACTGAACCTTAAATTCACTTCCAATATTTGCCACTAAACATTTGCAAGATGACCCTCAAGTTGATTATATGCAAAAATGTTTGCAATTTGGAAACCACAAATGTACCATGATGTACATTCCAGACGATTTTTTGTCATCCTCCATTTAGTTAAATGATGAATGATCATTATCACTGAGTGATGTGTGTATTTAATTTGTGAACATACAGTTTTTAAATGTATAAAATTGTTGTTTACACTTTTAACTTATTGCCAAATAATATATTGATGCTGTTTAAAATGAAGATGGTTTTTCGGTTTTGCAAATATCATCAATTTTGTTTAAATATTGATTATGATTTCATGTTAGTAATTGCTTCCTCCAATAAAAAGGTGAATTTTTAATTTCAATTT
The DNA here is from genome assembly GCF_958450345.1 of Calliphora vicina. Classification (NCBI taxonomy): domain Eukaryota; kingdom Metazoa; phylum Arthropoda; class Insecta; order Diptera; family Calliphoridae; genus Calliphora; species Calliphora vicina. The sequence continues at coordinate 122,334,079 of NC_088780.1, forward strand.
ATTATTTAAATTGTTTATTAACATTATTCAATTGTATTGTTAAACAAACACTTTTATAGAATATGTTAATAATGAACAAAATAATGTATGCATTTTTTACAGTAATAAGAGCAGGGAAATTAGCTGTTCTACTTAAAATGTTTAAAGAACTTGGTATATAAATAAAAGAGTTAAGTAACAAACTTAAAAATGTTCCGTTTAGGGAATCAAGATTTTAGCAATGTATTGGTTTGTTTAATATACTTTCCTGGAAATACAAGCAAATTTATTTACAATGGAGCAAAATTTATTTACAATGGAACTTTGACTTTATATGCATAAACAGAATGTGTGCATTTGCACCAATAGAAAATGCAAAAAAATATTAAATGTGGAAAAATCCTATTTTTCATGTTTTCTATAGAAAACCGTGTGACAATCAGAACATGTTTTCTATAGAAAACCGTGTGACAATCGGAACATGTTTTCTATAGAAAACCGTGTGACAATCGGAACATGTTTTCTATAGAAAACCGTGTGACAATCGGAACATGTTTTCTATAGAAAACCGTGTGACAATCGGAACATGTTTTCTATAGAAAACCGTGTGACAATCGGAACATGTTTTCTATAGAAAACCGTGTGACAATCGGAACATGTTTTCTATAGAAAACCGTGTGACAATCGGAACATGTTTTCTATAGAAAACCGTGTGACAATCGGAACATGTTTTCTATAGAAAACCGTGTGACAATCGGAACATGTTTTCTATAGAAAACCGTGTGACAATCGGAACATGTTTTCTATAGAAAACCGTGTGACAATCGGAACATGTTTTCTATAGAAAACCGTGTGACAATCGGAACATGTTTTCTATAGAAAACCGTGTGACAATCGGAACATGTTTTCTATAGAAAACCGTGTGACAATCGGAACATGTTTTCTATAGAAAACTGTGTGACAATCGGAACATGTTTTCTATAGAAAACCGTGTGACAATCGGAACATGTTTTCTATAGAAAACCGTGTGACAATCGGAACATGTTTTCTATAGAAAACCGTGTGACAATCGGAACATGTTTTCTATAGAAAACCGTGTGACAATCGGAACATGTTTTCTATAGAAAACCGTGTGACAATCGGAACATGTTTTCTATAGCAAACCGTGTGACAATCGGAACATGTTTTCTATAGCAAACCGTGTGACAATCGGAACATGTTTTCTATAGCAAACCGTGTGACAATCGGAACATGTTTTCTATAGAAAACCGTGTGACTATCGGAACATGTTTTCTATAGAAAACCGTGTGACTATCGGAACATGTTTTCTATAGAAAACCGTGTGACTATCGGAACATGTTTTCTATAGAAAACCGTGTGACTATCGGAACATGTTTTCTATAGAAAACCGTGTGACTATCGGAACATGTTTTCTATAGAAAACCGTGTGACTATCGGAACAATTTTTCTATAGGAAATTGTGTGACTATCGGAACAAAAAAAAAAAAACCTGCTAGTTCCGCAATGCTTGTTTAAAACCAATTGTTTTAAACTAAAATTATTGATCCCAACGCCAAACAAGAACGAGCACTGGCTATATGCATGCGTTCTAGAACTAGTTGTGCAAAACATTTTTTCTCGTGTTTTATTATTTTTTAAGATTTATTACAATTAGTTTTCTATTATTAGAACCTTTTAGAGAAATTTGCACCAAAATAGATTTTTGCAATGGGAACACCATTCTTCATTTTCTTAAAAAAACACTTTAGTAATTGAACACAAATTTGCTTCTAAGAATAAAAAAAATATCATTGACACTATTTGACGCTCAAGATGATCATGATGACTGACCCATTATCTTACCCTGAGGTAATCAAAATAAAACGTGCAGAACATAAAAATCCCACCACCACAAACTTATAAAAGTATTTTAACAACTATTTAAATCAATAAATAAATTAAGAGGGGAAACAACTTCAACAGAAATAAAACTACTAATATGTACCAAGATTAATCAATTGGCTCCAGGGCTTCTTTAACGCCTCTTAAAGCCAAACAAACACAAACGGTAGTAAGTTGATTTTCCTTTAAACTAAAAATTTATTGAAATGATTTGGCTCAAAACCAGCTGATGTTTTTCTAAATATTAATACGCAAAATAAATATGCCAAAAAGCTTTTGGGGGAAAAAATCAGCAAAATTTCTATTAGAAGAAACACTTGAAATTTGCCAATTTTTTTTTACTATCCAATGGTTTTCTGTTTTTTCCATTTGTGGTTGTGTAGTTATGTCTAAATTCGTGTTTTAACAGCATGATTTTTTGATTAATTTCAACAGAGTATTTTTATTCTTTTTGCATATTTAAATGCAAATTTATCTAAATGAACCATAATAAAATAATGTTTATTTTTTTTGTTTGCCTGTTAACATAATACAAGATTTTCTATAGAACGATAAAAACCAAAAGTTGAGGCATAAAAAAAGAAGAGATTTTATTTATGAAAAGGAAAAAACTTTCTAAGCTTGTTTAGCCAGCAAACTTGATGGTGTTATTTCTTTCTTCAAACTTTTTTCACTCCCAAGATTTTCTAGTTGATCAGTTGGTGTTTTTTTACTCCTCTGGCTGTGGTTCAAATAAAATAGCCGCTGGCTACATTTGTTTTTTAAATTATACAAGTAGTTGCATGTATGTTTGTGTGTTTTTTTTCTTTAAATCTTCTAAAAATAACAATTTCTTAAGAACAAAAACTATAACTTTACACAAAACACACTTAATTACGTACCTTTTATATGTTAAAGTTTATGCATAAATGTGTTTAACAACTACATACAAGAGTAAATGTTTAAAATAAACATTGAAATTCACCAGATTTATGCAAAGTTTTTGTTAGTTCTTAGACGAAAATATTTATTTATTTATGTTTTTTTTTTTATTTTATGAATGTATAATTGTGTCTAGATATCTGTATGTTTCTAAATTTACGGCACTTTGTGTATGAGTTTTTTCCTCCACAGTTATCTTTCCTCCACACTTAAGAGGCGTCTTTTGCTATCTTTACCTTTAAACAAACTAGTTAATTTAAACTAATATTCAATTAAATACCTATTTAGTTTAACGGTTTTTGTATTTATCTTTAAGCCTAAGTACTGCTCAATTAGAAAAGGTTAATGTCCCGAGAGCATCCATTAAACGCAACGCGAGCTCCGGCTGTGTTTTTGAAGAAACAATTTTTTAAAAAATTTAATAAATAGTTTTACCTATTGAAATATCCATATTGTCTATATTAATGACTTAGTATTCCAGATATAGATCAAAAATAGGCCAAAAATCGAGGTTATCTTTATATCTCAGCCATTTATGGACCGATTTTGTCAATTTTAAATATCAACCGAGCCGGAAGAATTCCCGATATATTGATGTATGAATCATATATGTAAGTTATTTGGGGGACACGGAAAGTTGATTTCAACATACAAACGGAATGACAAACTTATATATACCCTTGCCACTAATGGTGAAAGGTATAATAAGCCTAATCGCTGAACAAAATTTTGCGATAAAACAGTTGTAAGTTGCGCCAATCGATGACTGATTTTCAAAGTTAGTTATGATAAATTGGTAGCGTTGTTCAAGCGTCAATATATTCATGATAATTTGCCAGAGTATACTGATCATAAATGTCAAAAGTGAGCCAGTATTTCGTCGTGGAAAAATCGTCTTCGATCATCTACTCCAACTTATTCTTTTTTCAATTATTTAATGAAGCTGATGTATAACATTTTTGACGTTTATTTACTGCACACCTAGATAAACAAAACGAGTAATTTAATAGATATTTTCCGGACCCAAAAGCATAATCCTTGCAAAATAATTTACTTCGAAATCCTTTTATTAAGTCTGTTGGTGAAATACCTTATATATTCCAAGATGAAATAAATTAAATGTAACTCGATTGCTTTTGAAATGGAAAACTTTTGGTTAAAATATCTTTTCCCGCTTGTTGGCTCTAACTATACATTTTTAATTACAGAATAGCGACCTTATAATTCTGAAAGAGCATGTTGAGTAGATAATTCTTGTAGAACAAACTTATAGTCCAGCTGGTCTAAGTTTTTTTTTACAGAAGGGAGCATTATACAGAATGAAAAAAATGTTGTAAGTTAATGTCTGAGAGAATTCTTATTGTCAGAGGTATATTATGCAATTTTATGGGGATCATTTTTGTGGAAGATCTTAACATTCTAGCTCCTCTCTTAAGGAATCAATTTGAACCTTTTTTTCTCGAGAAAATCAAAAGAAGTGCTTTCAAAAAGGATATTTGAGGATTAAAGTATTCTACGAAAAATTTTTGCCGGATAATTTAAGTATTTGTCACCAAAGATACCAAAGTTGTAAATAAAGCTTTTACGCTTAATTAGCAAAATTACACGCCACCTCGGGTTTCACATGTTTAAGAAAAAATGGCCAAAAATCCATTTGTGATCCGAATGAGCTGAAATTTAATATAGAAATAGTACTTGAGACGATCTACATGCATACATATGTAAGTTATCTCTTTTAGTTCAAGAGATATTTAGGTTTATTTATTTATTTTTTCGATTTTTCGTTTTTTAGATATGACGGGCCTTCAGAGGGTCGAAATTTTTTTCAAGAATATAAGCTATATTTGTGAAAAAATTCCGAATAAAATATGAACAACTTGCTAGAAGATATCTCGTCCCTGTAAAAAGTTCCACGCATTCAAAATTGGAACATGGCTATATTTTTACGTTTTTTTTTCTCATGAATTAAATTTCAACTCATTGGGTTTTTTGGTGATTGGGATTTTTGGTGATTTTTTTTTAAAAAAAGGTTCTAATTAAGCATAAAAAGCATTATTTACAACTTTAGTATCTTTAGTGATACCCACCGAAATTTTCCCGCAAAACCAGTGTTGAATGAATGAAATTGTTCTGGAATCTATAAAAGGAAATCCAATGTAGCGATGATCACAAAGTCATTTAAACTAAATATGTGTTAAAGGTATCTAATTTGCTATAAATTTATAATTTTACTATAATACAATTATTTGCAAGAGGATCCAAGGATTTACAAGATATGCAGACATTTATAAAATGTATTTTTAAATTGTTTCCTAGTTTGAACACATATATTGTTACGTTTTAACCTTTTCAAAACGTTTGGTTTATTTCCTTTAAATAAACCGGATACTTTTGATTGCAAATAAAAGCCGTTTAGTAGTTTGAAAATTGTAACAACTCTTTATTTATTTAAAAATGTACAACAGTAACAGAATTAAATAGTCACTCAATGTTTTTTTTATACACGTTTGCAAATTCGCAGAAATACAGACACAACACACTTTAAGGCACTCAGTTGATGTTTATTCGAAAAGCGTCTCTGATAAACTCACTCACGACTGCAACCTCTGCCACTATTTATAACACTGCCATCTGCACTCTAGATTGTTCTTTAACTGTCAAAATTCGAATATTCTAGATCTTACTAATACATACGCCATCTGTTGTGTACCCTCTACAATGTTCTTTAACTGAATATTCGTATTCGAATACAGCGTTGCCAACTTACGATCAAATCAACTGAAAGTTTTTATTTAATAATGCCCACAGATATGTTAAATCGTTATATTTGAATTCAAGTACAATTTCGTAACAATATATTTATTTCCTCATGTCTTATATAAAATTCGTCCTTCATAAAAAAAGTTTTAAAATTATGACAAAAACGAGCATAATTTTTTTTTAAATTTATATGTCATTTATTAATTTTATAGTTGACAGTCAGTTAAGTATTTATTGAATCAATAAACCACTGTCACACCTTTAAGTGAGTGTCCATTTATAATATGGTTTTGTGTCTGAAGTCTTTTGTTTTCTTAAGCTGATTTATTTATTTCGCTTCAAAGCACACAATACATATTTTCCTTATTCCATATTTAAAACACATTTTTCTCTTTAACTTAATTAACTAACCTTTTTTTTGGCAAAGAAAAATAATCTACATTTTTCTAAATCTACATTCACACTGGCAGAGTCGCTCCACTCTGTACTCCAGTAACAAATGTTAACTGTTCAAAATACAGAATGAAATTTTGACAAAATTATTTGTCAAATTAATGAAATAGTAAATAAACAGTCAAAACTTAAAATTCTAATTTCATTATTTTAAAAATAACATACGCTCGCTGAAATTTTCAGGCTCACAATCAAACAATCAAAGCAAATAATATCTGAAATACACACTCTTTATTATATTACGAGAATACAATATATTTTCCCCAAAGAACTTATGAATGAATCAAAGCATAGTTGAAAGAAACACATTGTCCCAAATACCCCCTTTGCCTCTTAATCTCTGTAAAATCTATTTGCTGAAAAAATTACATTACATTAAATTACTACAAAATTTGTGATTTAATAACACTGTCCAATTAATTGATACTTTTTGATTGGAACAGAATAGCGACCCTATAATTCTGAAAGGGCATGATGAGTAGATTATTTTTTTAGAATAAACTTATAGTCCAGCTGGTCAGAATTATTTTTACAGTGGGTCAAAGTTTTAATTTTTTGGTCGAAGGAAGCATTATACTGAATGAAAAAAAAGTTGGAAGTTAATGTCTGAGAGAATTCTTATTGTCAGAGTTGTATTGTGGAATATTATGGGGATAATTTTTTTTTGTGGAAGATCTTAACCCTCTAGCTCCTGTCTATAGAGGTCAATTAGACACTTTTTCGAGAACATCAAAAAAAAGTTCTTTCAAAAAGGGTATTTAAGGATTAAAATATTCTAAGATTATAAATAGATTTTTGATGAATTTTTAAAAAAAATGTGAGACCTGAGGTGGAGTGTAATTTTGTTAATTAAGCGTAAAGAGCTTTATTTACAACTTTAGTATCTTTGGTGACCCTTACTGAAATTTTCCAGGAAAAATTGTCGTAGAATATTTTAATACTTAAATGTCCTTTTTGAAAGGACTTTTTTGATGTTCTCAAAAAAGGATCTAATTGACTACTAAAGACAGGAGCTAGATGGCTAAGATCTTCCATAAAAATTAACCCCATACAATTCTACAATATAACTCTGACAATAAGAAGTCTCTCAGACATTAACTTACAAATTTTTTTTCATTCAGTATAATGCTCCCTTCGACCATAAAATGAAAACTTCGACACACTGTAAAAAAAAATCAGACCAGCTGGACTATAAGTTTATTATTCAAAAATGATCTACTCAACATGCCCTTTCAGAATTATAGAGTCGCTATTCAGTTCCAAAAATACTCCTGGACAGTGTAATTAACACAAGTCATGTTAAAGATAATTATACCCTACACCACCATAGTGGGGAGGGTATTATGCGTTTGTGCAGATGTTTGTAACGCCCAAAAATATTAGTCTAACACCCACCTTAAAGTATACCGATCGACTTAGAATCACTTTCTGAGTCGATTAAACGATGTCCGTCCGTCCGTCCGTCCGTCCGTCTGGTTGGCTGGCTGGCTGGCTGGCTGGCTGTCCATGTAAACCTTGTGCGCAGAGTACAGGTCGCAATTTTGAAGATATTTCGATCAAATTTGGTATATATTACTTTTTCGGCCCAAGGACCAAGCCTATTGAAACTGGCTGAAATCGGTCCATTATTTCACCTAGCCCCCATACAAATGTCCCCTCGAAATTGGACTTTATCGGTCATAAACGTTTAATTTATCTATGTATCTACACAAATTTAGCTCCAAATAAGTTTTATATATACAAAATTCATGTCACCAAATTTTGTTACGATCGGTCCATAATTAGTCATAGCTCCCATATAGACCCGCTTCCGAAAATCACTTTAACGTGCATAAATCGCTTAAAAATGTTGGTATACACACAAAATTCAACATAGTTAACTTTAATGTAGACATAAATCACACGCTCTAATTTCATGGTGATCGGTCCATAATTGGTCATAGCTCCCATATAAGGCCCACTTCCGAAAATCACTCAAAAATAGAAATTATTGATATTTGAAAAGAAAAATATTTTTACTCATTTACTTGGTGTAGGGTATTATATGGTCGGGCTTGACCGACCATACTTTCTTACTTGTTTTTTAATGTTAACTGCAGAGTTAAAGTAATCTACATTTTGGAGTAGAAATTGTTCGACTTTGGGATCTAATAAAATTATATGGCCTATTTTAAAATCAAATAAATACAAAAGAGAAAGAAATATAATATACTGCAGAGTGAAGAACTCCATCATTGTAAACGTTGCTTAATTCTTCAAAATTGAATTTTGTTACAAAAAATTTTACTATTTAAAAAAATGTTTATTATTATTACTCGTACTATTTGTGTTTAAAGAAAACATGCAGACTCCTAATACTTGCTTATATATTAATGTTCATAGTATTGTTATTAATTTAAAATTTGTGCTTAAACTTATGAGGTTTTTTTGTGGACTAAAAGTTCAGTAACCCCTAACAATAACTACTTGTGTACATATGTACAAGTCAAAATAAACACCCTTCTTAAGTTGGCTTAAGTAGTGGTGATATCTACAAATAAATGTTAAACATTTATTGTGTTTTATTTTTTTTTTTTTGTTAAAAGAAACATAAATTTTATGTTCTGTTTTTTTTCAGAATTTTATACACACTAGAGTTTTGTTGTATCTGTATCTACGTTTAAATTAAAATTTAATTTTTCTTTTATTTAAAGGTCTTGTGAGAAAATTTTAATAGGTTTTATTTCATATTTTATGTGTTTTATTTTTTTATGTCTTCTTTTTCTTGGCTTATTAATTTAGTTGCTCTGATTGTAAGATGACTGTGCTAATCATGATTTAGGTTTGGCAAAAGCAAACAAACCCAATTTTAATAAATTTTGGGGTGTTCTTTTTATATAGACTTATTTTTTGAACTTATTATCTGTGATAATTAGTTAATAGAGTGGTCAGGTTTCTGTTAATTTGCTTTCCGCAGTGTTTTTGTCAAGAATTTGTTTTGCCAACAGGCTAGTTACAAGTCCTTACTTCATAATTTTTGTGCATATTGCATGCAATGTGTATTTGAAACCGTTCAAATAAATTAAGTATTAGAAAAATAAAATCCTCTAAAATATACCACTTCGATGATTTCGTTCGTAAAAAATGCACATACAATTCTTAATAACAAATAGAGAGCAGTACAAATAAGAGCTATGTGGCTTAAGATACGTTTCCGCATACACCGTAATCGGCACCGAAAACGAAATCCCAATAATTTGCACTGAAAAAAAGTTCTCAAAGTTCTTTTTTTCGGTGCAAATGTATGTAAGAGTATTTGACAAGAAAACGAGAGTTTATGAGTTCAACTACGCTCTCTGATAAATTTTTTTTTTCTGAAATGCAGTCTCGAGTGTGCCAATGGTCATCTGTAATGACCGATCTATCGACTCAGAATCCCTTTATGAGTATAGATAACCACACTCATTTTTTCCATACAAATAAATTTAATATAGAAAGAAATAACCAAAGCGGCCATACTATCCATTATTTTGTATTTTTTAACTTAAAAACAAAAGGCTGCTATTTATATAAATGTTATCTTATATACAAAATGTATTAAAAAAACTTTTATTTCTATATAAGAAAATGTTGTTTAATTTAGAACAGTAAATATTTCATTTCTTCAACTGGAAATATCGACACCAGTTACGGGTTAACTTTGCAACTTTAAATTAGCAACTTAGAGCTGGTCACTTTATATCAGCATGACCCCAATGTTTGTTTATTTGTTAAACATTTCATAACTTTTGTGTTAATTTGTTTATTTTTAGAACTTATTATAAATTTATGTTTATTCATTCTCTAGATCAATATCATATCTCCATATTAATAAATTAAATCAAAATATTTCAATTTAATTAAGAAGGAATAACAAATAAATGTCTTTTATGGAAAATAAAGCACAAAGTTTTTAATATTAATGGTAAAATTAAGGTGACTTTTTGTGAATTTTTAATTATTAAATAAGGTGCAAAAAGCTACTGCTTCTTAACACAATGACAAATAAATTAAGATCTTCAGTCTACCAATAATTTGTTGTTAAACATATTTTCATTATGAATAAATTTTCTAAATCTATTGCATAAATTTTACTGTCAAACTTCTTATATAAATTTCCATATTTTCAGTTTTGTTGCTAATTTGTTAATATTACTTAAGTATGTTTGTTTTCTTAAATTTCCGTTTTCATACACAAAAAACCACTTTGTGTTTCCCAACCACTTCTTTATAAGTAGTTCTTAACATGCGGCCTAGGGTTACGGTTTCATGTCTAGCCGCATATTCTGGGCGTTTTTCGGTCAATGCTCGCTTCAAACGAATCAGTTGCATTAGGTAAAGGTTTCCTGTGATGGTCTGGCCATATTTCAGCAGCTCATAATAGATAGGACCCTTATCCTCCCACCAAATACAGTGCATTACCTAAGTGCCATGGATATTTGACTTATGTGTCGATTCGGCTGCACAGTGGATAATATAAGGTGAATGCATATCATAATTACACCACCATAGTGGGGAGGGTATTATGCGTTTGTGCAGATGTTTGTAACGCCCAAAAATATTAGTCTAACACCCACCTTAAAGTATACCGATCGACTTAGAATCTTTCTGAGTCGATTAAACGATGTCCGTCCGTCCGTCTGGCTGCCTGGCTGTCCATGTAAACCTTGTGCGCAGGGACCAAGGACCAAGCCTATTGAAACTAGCTGAAATCGGTCCATTATTTCACCTAGCCCCCATACAAATGTCCTCCCGAAATTGGACTTTATCGGTCATAAATGTTTAATTTATATAAGTATCTCCACAAATTCCGCTCCAAATAAGTTTTATATACATCAAATTCATGTCACCAAATTTTGTTACGATCGGTCCATAATTAGTCATAGCTCCCATATAGACCCGCTTCCGAAAATCACTTTAACGTGCATAAATCGCTTAAAAATGTTGGTATACACACAAAATTCAACATAGTTAACTTTCATATAGACATAAATCACACGACCTAATTTTATGGTGATCGGTCCATAATTGGTCATAGCTCCCATATAAGGCCCACTTCCGAAAATCACTCAAAAATATAAATTATTGAAATTTTAAAAGAAAAATGTTTTTGCTCTTTTACTTAGTGTAGGGTATTATATGGTCGGGCTTCAAGAGCGTATTTTTAATATTTATAATTATTTTTTTAAAGATTGTTATACCTTGTTGGAAAGGGCATCTTGTCCAGATTCTATTTTGGTTATGAGTTTTGTATATGTTGTTAGCAGATTTGAAATTTATTCATTTGAAATATATAATGATTTTTGGCTTACCTACGCAACTTTGACTAGGATTTTAGCTGGTGGCGCCGATCCAGTTGTAAGACAGAATTAAAGCTTAACTTATTATCTAAAAGATATATCAAAATTAGCTGCATTTTCGTGCCTATAGACAAATGGCATGCAAAAATGTTGAACAACTTAGAAATTAAAAAAAAAAATTGTAAATTTAATGTGCTTTTTTATTTTGCCAGTTTTGCATTTCTTTTTAAACAAGAATATAATTTAAACAATTATGGAGAGACAAGGAATTAAGCTTTCATAAAATATATGCATAAAATGCACATTCCAAGAAATTATATAAGTTTTTTTTTAAAAAGTTTCGCATATTGTTTTATTTTTTTTTTTCGTAATTTTTCAAATTCAACAATAGTAATTTGAATTTTTTCTGTGAAAACCTATTTTTTTTGCACAGTGTCTTAAAGATAATTTTATGTAGAAATAAACGAGACATCACTTGCAGAAATCGGGTTATATTTGCAAAAGTTATTAAACTTTTTTGAAAAAAGTTCGAAAAAATTTACCTTGAAAATTAAAAACTGTACAAATATTTTTTTTATAGTTTTTTGTATTTTTATTCATATCCTGCTGCTCTTCTGAAATTGCTGCTTGAGTAGCTGCCATTGATTTTGAAAGCTCTTGTATAAGTTTTACAATAATCTTCATGGATCAATGCCTTCAATTCTGTGTCTTCAAACTTTTTTGGATGGCCTCAAAATCACCACTTCTGAACCTAACAAACCATCTCTCGCACGTTGAATCTGATGGAACACATTCACCATAAGCTTTGGTGTTCTTCAGCGGCATTTTTTCATATTTAAGAAGCAAAACAAAACTTCCCGCATATAACGCTTTGTTGGCACAAAATTCGACATTTTCGAAGCAAAAATTCTGTTGTTTACACTAAAATGTTCAATAGCTAATTGAGAATAAATGACAGATATGTACCCTTCAAAATGACATATAAGTTATTAAAAACAAAAATCACATTCAAAAGATATTGTAAATCCCGTATTTTTAAGTCATATAAAGTTCAGAGAAATTCATAGTAAATATACATATGTCACAGAGAACTTCAATCAATATTTGTTGATATTTAACAGAGTTGACACTGTTTATGATCCTATGCTTTTGTTAGTACTCCTGATAACAAAAAAACTGACCCAATGATATAATTTATTTAATTTTTAAAGTATATAAGTATGTAAAAACTAAAACAAATTCAACAATTGAAAAGAAAAGAAAAAAGTACCTATAAAATTGTTATAATAAATTCACAACCACAAAAAAGGGTGTGTATGTAATAATTTTAATATAAATAACTAGGCCCAGACCCAGACCCAGTATATGTAGTATTTCACCAACGACTCACTGACTGATTAACTGACTTTTTTCGTTTTTTTTTGTTTCCCCTGTCTACTTGTGATATGACGACTGACACACATGTTAATTCTGAGTATGTGAACAATTTATGACTGCATTAAATAAATTCAAGACTAAATAAAACCAACAAATAAAAGAATTTAAATGTGATATGTAAACAACAACAACAGCAACAAGAAAATAACATCATAAAATTACTGATATTACAGATGTTGTTGGGCATGGATGGATTCAAAAATGAATACTAAAAGAAGTGGAAGAAAAAAATACTTAATATATGATGACCCAAATTACAAAGTTAATAAATTTTTTTCTCTGTGTGTGTTTTATTTAAATTTGGCAAACAAAAATTGTGTACCTGGAATTATACGCATACAAAGCTAAGTATATTCATACAAATATTTTAAAACACAGATACACATGTATTTACTCATTTAGTCCATCATCTATGGCTTATATGTTTTAAAAGATGGGGCGAGACGTATTATTTGTTTAACAGTTTAACGCATTTTTACAAAAAATAAATAAATATTAAGTGACCACCACCATTACCATAAGAACTTTGGGCCCTCTGGGATAAACGAAGAAAAAAATAACACAAATTCCTAGAATATTGTTTAAACATGCCGTTTTTTTTCCAACCAAAAGTAAATTTATTCTAAAAGAATGAAAAATAGAAAACAACACCTTCATCTATTCATTGCAGTTACCAGTTGTAAGTTAAGTAATCAAATTGAATGAAAAACTTGTTAAAGTTTTAGTAATTTACTCAAAAGGCACGGAAAGGGAAATACTGATGATGCTTTCTAATTAGAAGATCTAATTATTTCAATACCCTCTTAGAATTTTTTGGAAAATGAGTTTTTGATGACTAAATACCCAGAAGAAAAAAATATATTTTTTGCAATTTTGTTGAAATTTTTGGTAATTTAAATAACATATTTCTGAATTAGTTTTTAATTCAATTATTTTGAATAATTTCTAGTTACAAAATAGGTTTTCTTACTAATTTGGATATTATGATTACGAATCTGGAAACTACAGCTTTTTCGAGATATCGTCCATTAAATACTTATATATGTATATAAATATAATTTTTCTCTGGAATAAATAAACCTCATAGAATTTCAAAAAAGTTAACCGAAATGTCCCAAAGGGTCCATTTTGAAAAAAAGTTTTAGATTTTCCAAAAAAAGTAAAAAACAAAAATTATGTCTTGAGTTACAAGCCATTTATTTTTATAGATATTCAACTCGCATCCCACTAAGCGACCAAAACGAGAAAAAAAATAGTCCATTTTGAAAAAAAGTCAAAAAAGTTTTTGATTTTGCTAAGAACAATAGATAATAAGTTACATGCATGAGAAAAAACACCTGTTTGGCCAAATGTCAAATTTTGACCCCCTCTAATTCAGGAGTTCGTGACCGATCTTGTTGAAAAATTGTGTCTGAATTACTAGGACTAAACAAATTTCAAACCGATCGGAAGACATCGATTTCGAAAGTTGACATGAAATCCCCCATATATATTAACTTAACTATTAACTTCTGTCGAGAGTTGACCAATATCGAGCGAACATTGGTTTGCTTTGTTAACATTTTCAGCATTTCAACAGATTTCTAGAATCTCAGTTTTGGTTGACCGATTTAGAGATCAATCAACATTTCGACGGATGGCTTGCTCAGATGGACGAATGTGTGCGCAATAAAAATCACCAAGTAGTCTATAAGTTGTGCGAATCGATGACTGTTTTTCAAAGTAAAAACAGTTCATTTGAATGTTAACTATAGTTTTTTTCCCGCACTTTTTCATTTCCCGGGTAATAGGAATTAATTTAAAAATTTCTCGGGATCCCGGGAATTCCCTCCTAGAACAAACTATTAAATTTTAACCCTCCGTTAGTCGCAATCATTTTCAATCGAGACTAGTCGCAATGTATCAAATTGATATCAATAAAAAAAGACGCGTTTCAAAAATAATCTCTTCACTTTTTATTTCGAAAACATAAAAAAATTGCAGTAAAGATATTATTTTATCAAAAAATTGCTTAAAATTTAGGGTGTTTTAAAAAATTTACAATAAAAATTTTTTTGCCTGTATCAACCAGCCAGTAACGGAGGGTTAAGAATGTAGACTTCGTTAAAAATCTAAAAAATGTATTTGAATACAAATAAAAAAATCCATTAAAAATTTAATATTAATAATTAAACTGACTCGATTTCTAATATTGGTTATATACAAACCTGTCACCATTTGTCATTTGAAGAAAACCCAATAATATTAAAAAAACTTCAATTCCACGGAAGGTGATTTTATTCCAAAAGTTTTACTCTATGTAAAAAGCTAAATACTAAAATAATTCCACTTTTGAACGGAATAGAATTCTGTGACAGCCCTCAACATTCACAAGTTTTTGGAATAATTTGAGTAATGAGCTTGTTATTGGTCTATTTGGGTTACATATTTTATGTTTTATGAATCTTCTGCATTTGTTTTGGGGCTTTAAGCTTCTTTTAGATAAAGTCAAGTTCAAAAAACATCACATAAAACTGAGGATTTCCTGCCCCGGTTCTAGTTCTAGCGGGCTTAAAAAACACCCTTTATCTGTATAATGTTTCATTTGTCTACGACAACTCTTGGTATTTTATCGTATACAATTACAAAATGGAGTTTGTTCACAAGAATATAATTTTTTTTCACACACTTTTAGATAAATTCTCCGAAAAGTTTGATTTTTCTCATAATTTTTAGCAAAATTAAAATTTTGAGTTCAATTAAAAATATTTTAGAAGATAATTGTATAAAATTCTACTTATATCTTAATATTGCCATCATTAACATAATTCTATAATTTAATTAAAAGATAATAAATATTTATACATAATCAAGTTCGTGGCCTCACTCTTTTGTTTTCTTAAACAAAAAAAAAAAAATAAAGGCACGTTAACAGTGATCAAATACTTGACGAACAAAACGTAACCACTATTTTCAACAAGCGTTTATTTCATCTTAGATGACTTTTCTTCAAGCAATATAATAATAAGCTCATATTATGATATTTTCTAAATTAGAGCTTGTTTATTTCATTAATAAGTATTTGACATAAAAATGATAAAAGATTGCTGTCAATTTGTTAGTGGTTACGCTTATTTCCAAAAAGGTTTCTAGCACTGAAAATTAAAATGCTTCTTCAGTGATCCTATTAAATACCACAAGGCTCCAAAAGGGCGTTGTTACCACAACAGCAAGAAAAACAATAACGAAAGCTTTAAAGAAAAATGCTTAAATTATAATGAATGACAAGCGGGTGCTAAAAATGACACCTTTACGCAAAGTGAAGAATCAAATCAAATAAAACTTCTTATTGGAAATCTAGGCATTCAATAATGCAACAAGTAAATATTAAAAAAATATTTATACCACCAACCACTCATCGTTGTAAGTAAAAGGGGCCATTTACATTTCAACTCTAAAACCAAAACAAATGACCATAGAGGAGCGACTAATAGTGGCGACATTGTTTAGGAAATGGAAAAATAAATAAATTCTTTAACTCAACTACTACAACAACTCGACATATTTTCAACTGTTTAATGCCTAGACCCTATGGATGGATGTACCTCCCTGCCTCCTTCATTTAGACATACTACATATTTACTAGCTGAGACTTTTTTCTATAAAAAAAAACATTCTTTTCTTCGTTTTTTCTTAACAACATTTTTAAGATGGACAATTTGTGTTTTGTTGTTGTTTGTAGCTGTTGTAAAATCGATAACATGACTGCAGACTGCTAAATGGAATTTGTGAAAACCCACACTTTTTCTCTACCGCCTGGCCTGGTCATCTCAAAGTTCATGTTTAAAAAATGCAGAAAAAAAACACACACAGAGCTAAAGCAAAGAAATTTGTATGAGATGCCATTTGAAAACCTAACATTGTAATATGTAAATTTTGAACTTGTATGGTTGCAAAAAAAAACAACAGAAACTGAAAGAATCCACAAAACATAAAAATCATTTATATTTCATGTTCCATAGACATTTTGGGTGTAGTCCTACTTGTAGTCATGATGATGATGATATGTCGTGCTTATGTTTCTTTTAGCGGGTGTTGTGGTTAAAATGTTTTGTATGTGGAATACTTTCAATGAAAATGACTCGCTGCTTATGCGTGTAACCGAATTAGTTTGTTTTAGTGGTAACAGTATTTTACAACAGTTGAATGTCAAGAATAGAAGAATTTAATCAGTTAGTTGGATATTTATAGGTATTTTGTCAATTTTAAATTAATAGAGATAACTATGATTTATTGTAATTTAAAATTATTAAATGTTATTAAATAAATAGAGATAAAAAAATAATGTGTCATTCGTTTCGAAAGAGAACTTTTTCAAAATAGTGTGTATGGTAAAGTTTCGTGTACGGTTTTAACTGAAGTAATTGTTTTCGAAATTAAATATGCATAAACTGATATGTATCACAAATTCAAAACTGTTGTCAATAATCGTATTACTTCATTGTGTAGCATCTTCAGTTGCGTCCTTATCTGAACACGGAGGGCATAACCTTTCTTTTGTCGTGGAATATAAGACAAATATCAATGCTTGTGTCTGAGAGAACGAACAGCGTTTGGGAGTTAATTAGGACGATTGTTGCCATGAAATTGTTCTTAACAAAAAATAGTTCAGAGTTCTAAATTTGCTGCCATAGACAATTTTGATCCCATATTAAAAGGACTAAGAATGTCATAGAAATTACAAAATTGATAATTAGCCAACCAAAAGGCACGATCTGAAATTAAACGTTATAAAATAAGCTACGAAATGTTTTTCTAAATACATTTCAAATCGTACATTAGATACAATTCTAACAATTTGAATTTTAAAGCCTCATTTGTAGTTAATTCGATTTACAAAATAATTTTAAAACTTTTGGAAATTTCGTTTTAAAAAATTTTTTAAAAATGTGCAACAAATTTTGTGATTTTTTAGGTGTCAAGTTCTAATATAATTTATTGTATAGATAAACATCTATGTGTAAATGAAATATTAAAACTTTTTTTAATTGGATCTTTCTAAAACGTCTATTATATTTTTTTTAAAAAAGGGTTTTGATAATTATTTCTGTGGTCGTTTGGAAAAACAAGGTATCTTCTCTTTTTGTGAAAATTGAGATAACGCCAAAAATAGAAAGTACCTTTCATTAACTATCATATCACTCTGTCAGTTTCGCATTTAAAAGTTATTTTCATGAAAAAACTAGCTAACTCCATGGTTTTTTTTTTAAAAACAAGCTTCAACAGAAAATTTAGAAGTTTAAAACGACGTTGTTTCAAAAACTAAGAGAGAAAGAGCGAAATAGAACAAATTCGGGTCACAAGCTCTTTGGGTCCAAATTTTGAACCTAAAACAACTCGGCATATTTTTGATATGTATATAAGAATAAGAAGAAAAAATATTTTTTGGAAAAACTGGGTAACTCCATTTTTTCGTAAAAAAACGGGCAAATTAACGTGACTCATTTTTTTCTCAAATGATTACTAAAAGTTATCTTAATTCCGTAAAATATAAAAATAAATTAAATTTTTTTTTTTTTGGAAAAACTAAGTAATTCCATTTTTTGAAAAAACGAGGTAACTAACATCGATTTTAAAGTCCAAAAATAAGTTCAATGGAACCAGAAATCTTCAATATTATTTAAAATTATGTTTTGTTTAATGCGCATGCATAATAACTAGGGTGATCGATACTTTGACATATTTTAGAAACCGGTTTTCGGTTTCTTCGAAAAATTGCAATTTAATATAAACCGGTTTCGGTTTTGTTTTTATTGGGCAAAATATTAAAACGCTTAGAAATAACAAGAAAAAAAAATATTAAAATAATAATTATTAGAACAAAAACAGTTAATGGAAAAACATAATAGCGGAGTTCAGTATTAATTGCGAATGGTATTGCATCATTGCAAATGCAAAATTGTAAATGTTTTCATGTGTATTTTGTTATTGGATTACGGATTATTGGAATTTTGCATTTGCAATGATGCTAGACCATTCGCACTTAACAGTGAATACCGCTAATAAAACAAAAAAGAGATCATATAATTATGATAAAGAATATACATGTATCTAACTAATAACAAAAAAAAATATTTTTTTTTTTAAATGCGGAAGAAATCAAGATCCCAGTATCAGTTTATATTTTTATAATTAGTTTTCTGTTAATATTCATATTCATATTCTCTCCGGTTTTTCGAACACCGGCTTCTCTAAAATCACTTTTTCTGTATATCAAAATTTTCTGAAGTACTGTCACATAAATTCAAAAATAAATTTTTGGTTCACAGTGTTAATGATCAGATTATTTTCTAAATATATAAGAAATTTACTATTTATATATTGACTTTAAATTCCTATAACTCCTAAACTAAATGAGAGTGGGCAAAAATTTTAAAGTTTTTGTGCTTATAATTGAGAAGCCGCAGAGCCAAAAGTTATTTTTTGCTCATTTAAAATTTTTGGGAAATTAAATTTTATTTATTTCACCCTCTTAAAAAACTGCATGAACCTGAAAATTGTAACAAGTTTCTTACTTATCAATTGATGCATCTAACTGCCATACGATACCACATTAAATGTTAAGAATGTTTGATATAAAACCATTTTAATATCGAAAAAAAATAACCTTTTGTTAAAAAATAAAGTAAAGTAAAGTACGTTTTGTTAAAAACAAAATTAAAAAGTACATTTTTCATGTGTTTTTTTCAAACGATAATATTTTGAATGAATGTTTTTAATCCTGATCTAATATATAAAAAAATTACACATTGAAATTAAATATATTATTTTTCTTGTTTTATACTAGTGGTAGTACGTTTTGTTAAGCAACAATTTCTTAGAAACGATTTACTTATTAAAAAAATTAAAAAAAAAATTTGCTAACTTGTTTGTTTCTAGAGGATTTCAACCCAAACATTATAAAAATACCAAAAAACAATTTTTCAAAAAATGCGAAAAGGTACTTTTTGTTCTGCGGCTCCTCAATTATGAGAGCTATTAACACAAAAAAAAAATATTAAAATGCAAGCTGTTTCGATGATCTTGATTTATGCCCTTTCACTCAGTGTGCTTGTAGGACATATAGTTAACAAAGCATTGCGTAAGTTTTCAAGCTTTCCAGATCGCTTGTGACATTTGTCTAAATATAAAAAGTCTTCTAAAATAGTTGGAGTATTTGTTTTAAAAATGTTTTTTGGATTTTGAATATTTTTTTTTTTAAAAACCGGCTAAGAAATGGAGTTTTTTAGTTTTTCCAAACGACCACAGTTTTGCATTTGAAAGTATATTTTTAATTTAGCTCAAGCTTATTTATGATATTTATTTTGTAATAATTCAAGGAATACCATTGTAAAGTAATTTAGACAATTGTCAAATTGGAATGCATTTTCTACCCTGTCAAGGGAGTAATCAACAAAAATCAAAATTTTTTGACTTAAAAATTGGAAACGTTTAATAAAATGTGCAACCTCTAAATGTTATCCGATTTTGCTCAAATTGTTAGCATTGGGTTTATAAGTGATGAAGAACAATTTTAAATATTGGTAGCATTGAAAATGAAACTAAAGCATTTAGCGGTATCAAAATTTCATATATAAATTTCTAAAATAACTGATTTCTTTTTTTAAATTTATTGATGAAACACGAGAAAGCTTAACACATTTTCTTAGATTTTAAATATTTTATTTCAACTGGATTTGTTCTCAAATATGTATGAATTTTTATAACTTTATAACGACTATTAAACGAATTGCGTGGGTACTATAAATTTTGCTAAAATTTAAAACAGTTAACATTTTTATTATACACAGAATTATGCTGAATAAATTTACCAGAAATCCAGTACCAGCTCGACTAGCTCAACAAACTTTCCTCCAGAAATTTAGGTCAAACAAAAAAGTAATAATTAATGCAAAATTTTAACTAGAAAAACCCGCTAATTAATTAAAAAACAAATTCAAAATCATATTATAATTAAACGTTTGGCTAACATGTCGTTGGAAGTGGGCCTAAACTGGTTAAAATATTGTTAAAAATAAAGTGACACATAACAATCCTATTTCTGTCGAATGAAACTGTTATAATTTCCAGTTGGTGTCTTAAATCTTTTGTTTTTGTTTGCTACATCCAATGAAATTTAATCGCAGTCATTATGGAAATAATATTTCATGTAAATCGACAGTTTTATGTAAAAAGCGCTAATGAATACTACTACTACTACTTCACTATCACCAACTATCAACTAATATTTTTATCTAATCAATCTAAACACACATAATCTCTAACGAACTGAAATCACACAATAATAATAAAAGCTTTTAAACTATAATTAAGTTAATTTATGTATAAAAACAATACACAAATGTGTCATCGTTTAAAAACAACCAAACAAATGCGATTTCAAAAGAAAAGAAAAAAAACCTAAAGAATTCTGTTTAAAATTATTACAAACAACAGCAACAATATTTATTGATGAAGTTTACCAAGTATCTTTTTCATTGCTGATTAGATATGAATTTCAATAAAAACAAATATCTGATATGATATTTTGCTAAAATATTTTATTATTATTTTTCTTTAAACTGGTTTAGATTCGATTTGTTAGTTTGTTAGTATTATGGATTATTAATTTCACACAGAAAGATTTCTTAGTTCGACGCAGGGGTTATTGAACTGTTTGTGTGAAGGAATACTGTTAAGCAATTTTCATTTTACTCGTTTCAGTATCTTGTAGCTAATTTATGCTAAACAATTGATATGAACCCTTGATTAAGAGACAGAGACCTAAAGTGTGGTATCTAGTCAAATGAAAATATCTGATATCTGGTGTTTGTGTGTTTTATTTTATTTTATTTTTATTGACATAAATTTAACATGACAAATGCCGTGGTGTTTTTTATTAAAATGTTAAACGTCTTTTGTGGTGGTAAAGTGAAGTCTGTTTAATTTATAGCCGATTAATTGGAATCATATTAAGTTTTTGTTTCTTTTGATTAAAAAAGCATACATTAAAAGTTTCACAAAGCATTATACATACATATGTATTAATGAAAAATCTTCAAAAAGTATATAAAACTTTTAGCAAAGATATTATCCAAAGCGTGTCAATAAAATTTACAGGCTGCTGTTTAAAAATTAAGCTTATGGCAGTAACTTTTTTCGATTCATTCAACTGCTAAATTCGTGGCAAGCTATTCCAAACATTCTTGGATTAATTCACTAAATCCAATGGTATGACTCATCCCAATGCGGTCATGTCCGATTTTAATGAAATTTACCACATTTATTATGTATTGCAAATATTTACCTTTTCTACACGAGATCCTTATCTGTCCAAAAATATGAATTTTTAAGACGTCATAGTTTTTTTTTACCTCAAACACCCTCTATGATTTGATAAACACTTGCGGTAATAACTGTGATAAATGTCGCTGAAATCGGAGATGAATATTCCAAAAGTGCTGCTTTCTATTTCTAAATTTAAATTTATTATATTTTTATTACGTTTTAACCTTTTCAAAACGTTTGTTTATTTCCTTTAAATAAACCGGATACTTTTGATTGCAAATAAAAGCCGTTTAGTAGTTTGAAAATTGTAACAACTCTTTATTTATTTAAAATGAACAACAACAGAATTATATAGTCACTCAATGTTTTTTATACACGTTTATAAATTCGCAGAAATACGGACATACACTTTATAATGTACACGGATTCACTTGAAAAACACAGCACTCAGTTGATGTTTATTCGAAAAGCGTCTCTGATAAACTCACTCACGACTGCAACAATCTGCACTCTAGATTGCTCTTTAACTGTCTAGAGCTTTCTAATACATACGCCACCTGTGGTGTACTTTCTACAATGTTCTTTAACTGAATATTTGAATTCGAATATACGGTCGCTGCAAACAGCTTTGCCAACTTACGATCAATGGTCAATGTTAATAATGCTTGCAGATATGTTAAAGTTTGGGCACTGCTATTTGAAAGCATTATGCAACTTTAAATCAGCCGTTAAAATCGTTATATTTGAATTCAAGTACAATTTCGTAACAATATTTAGAAAATAATAATAACTTAAAACAAGTAAGAAAGTATGGTCGGTCAAGCCCGACCATATAATACACTACACTAAGTAAATGTTTTTCCAAAAAATATCTTTTAAAATATCAATAATTTATATTTGTGACAGATTATATGGGAGCTATGATCAGTTATGGACCGATCACCATGAAATTAGATCGTGTGATTTATGTCTATATGAGAGTTATTTATATTTAATTTTGTGTCTATACCAACATTTTTAAGAGATTTATGCACGTTAAAGTGATTTTCGGAAGCGGGTCTATATGGGAGTTATGACTAATTATGGACCGATCGTAACAAAATTTGGTGACATGAATTTCGTAAAACTTATTTGGAGCGAAATTGGTGTAGATGCCTATATAAATTAAACATTTATGACCGATAAAGTCCAATTTCGGGAGGACATTTGTATGGGGGCTAGGTGAAATAACGGCTCGCTTTCAGCCATTTTCAATAGGATTTGTCCTTGGGAGGAAAAAATTATATGTACCAAATTTTATCGAAATATCTTCAAAATTGCGACCTGTACTTTGCGCACAAGGTTTACATGGACAGACGGACGGACATCGTTTGCTGGAGATTTAAATATAAGCGCGACCTATTGCCCACCACGCTTTTCAATGACCAAGGAGAAGTTTGAAGAATTCTTTAGCACGCTAGGAGGTCGCTTTCTGGCATGTGGCGACTATAATGCCAAACACACTTACTGGGGCTCTCGACTAATGAATCCCAGGGGTAGACAGCTTTATAAAGCATTAGTTGATCGCAAAAATGGCCTGGATATTGTGTCCCCTGGACAACCAACATACTGGCCTGCTGATCCTAAAAAAATTCCTGTTCTCATAGACTTTGACATAACAAAAAATATTAATCGAAATTCAATATCAACCAATTATAGTATCTTATTACGGGAGGACTAACATTTCAAAATTTCATACTGAAACATATTACTTTAAAACAAATTGGCTTAAATATAAAAAATATATAAGCAGTCATATCCACACAGATCTTTGTATTCAGTGTGAGGAAGATGTAGATAAAAGTGTCAATGACTTTACGTCATTAATTGTATCGGCTCTAAATCATTCAAAGAGTCAAATATTTCCTAAAACTGATATGCACATTTCCAACTCAGATATTGAACGACTTCTTTTAGAAAAGAGAAAACTCAGAAGAGAATGGCAACAAAATAGATCACCTGCCACAAAGCAGAGGCTGTCTGCTTCTAGTAAAAATCTGAAAAAAAGCCCTTCAATTAGAAGAGGATCGCAGAAATAGAAATTACATTCAAAGTTTAACAAATACCAAACACACAAATTTTTCCCTTTTGGAAGGCAACGAAAAATATCAAGCCACCGGTAGAGGGGCAAAGCCCTTTAAGGAAAGCTTACGGTACCTGGGCTCGCAGCACGGAGGAAAAGGCTAAAATATTTGCCGATCACTTAAGTACTGTCTTTCAACCAAACTCGCCAACTACTGTTTTTGAACTTGAAGAGCCACCTGTGTCAACATTATCTAATGATGACATATTAGATATAAGCCCAGAAGACATTAACGAAGTAATCAAGAATAATATAATAGTAAAAAAATCACATGAAAATGATTCTGTTACACCTACTATGATTAAAAACCTACCGAGTGTGGCAATAATTGTGATGTCTATAATATTTAATGCGATCTTTAAACATGGAGTTTTTCCGACAAATTGGAAAACTTCTCAGATAATAATGATACCAAAGCCAGGTAAGGCCTTGACCGTACCATCCTCCTATAGACCAATAAGCTTGCTTCCTTGCTTATCGAAACTGTTCGAAAAAGTATTCCAAAAGAAAATCATACCATTTTTAAATGAGAAAAATATAATCCCAGTTCATCAATTTGGTTTCCGGGAACGCCACGGAACAATCGAACAAGTTAATCGTATAACCGGAGAGATAAGAAAATCCTTTGAATTAAAGAAATATTGTTCAGCTATATTTTTGGATGTCGCTCAAGCCTTCGACAAAGTATGGCACAAAGGCCTGGTATATAAAATAAAATGTTTGCTGCCACCATCTACTCATAAATTATTGGAATCTTATCTATCGGACCGTATATTTACAGTTAAGTACAATGATTACGTGACAAGACAATATAGGATTGGAGCAGGAGTACCACAAGGAAGTGTTCTTGGACTTACCCTCCAGTAATTCCAGTATTGAGCTTATACAGAGGGCCCAGTCGAAAATTCTTAGGACCATGACGGGTGCACCATGGTACATAAGAAATTAAAACATCCACAGGGACTTGGAAGTGCCACTAGTGAATGATGAGTTTAAGAAAGTCCGCAAATCCGCTTGCTCGGCTTCTCGCACAGAGCCAAACCAGATCAAGGCTTTGTAGAGGAGATCTACCACCCCGCTAAGATGAGGTCCATGCATCAAGCAATGCTCTCTTTAGAGAGCAATTAGTTTTAATTTTAGTTTTGGTGTCGATTCGGCTGGTTGTTCGGGCTTCACATACGATATCTTACGGTTCGGGTTATCGTAATGGATCTATTTTTCATTACAAATAATGATTGGGTGCAAAAATGATTTTCTTTTATAGCGTTTAAGCTTTATTTTTGACATAAAAAATCATCTATGAAGGACTCGGGACTCGGCTTCAATTCGTATGGTACACAATTTCCCTATATTTGGATGAATCGTGCTGCTTGAGTAGCTCCCACTTTTGCAAGCTCTTGCCTCTAATTAATCAGCATATTTATAGGGGCTAGGTGAAATCACGAAACGATATTTCTTACTTTCAATACCAAACAAAACCTGGATGGATCGGAAAAAAGTGGTAATAAATCTGTCTCTTCTAAACTACTGGTCAGATCGTAAAATGATGTACAAACAAATCGAACAGGAGGATATGATGTTAAAAGTGTTCGTTGATAAGCCATGTACGACTGAAAACTTGAAGGCAACATTACTCGTGTTATTTGCGATATACTGGTAGCAATGCTGGAAAGAGTGATCGAAAACTTAATCATTCACATGGACCACCTACAGCGTAGTCGTGACTGTCGTTCTTTCCGGTCATAGTCAAGATTTCGACACTTAATTCTATTTTAAATGTTTTGTTTAAAATTTTACACTTATACTTTATAAAAGTATAAGTATTTTGAAGATATTCATTTAACCATCCATAACCTTATTTATCTTATTTATACCATAAAAATAAAATAATAATCTAAATTTATTAATCTATGTGTGAAAGTTCTAAAATTCAACATTTATTTTACAAATTTTAAATTTCAATTGTGTTACTAATTTCATTCTGCGTGTGCGCAAAAATATAAATTTCAGCATGAAATTAATCATTTAATTGGATTTGTTGCGAATTTTTTGTATTACTACTAGCTAACAGCATTACCAAAATTAAGGCTAATGAAAATAATACATGTCATCAAATTCTAGTGACCAATATATTCAGCACTTTTTTTTTAAAACTTTACTTAAACTTAAAGTAAAAATAAAATCTAAAACTTTCTCCCAAAGTGAAGGTCGTATCTTTTATTTTTATATAAAAAAAAACATTTTTTTTATTTATAGAAGAAAAAGCAACATTTATTATACGCTTTATCATTTAGAATGTATCAAATATCGTTAAACAAAAGATGAAATTCCTTAAGAATGAAATAAATAAAAAAAAAGAAACTAACAGTGATACAATGATACCCAGACATTCATAAATATTTTGCACACAGCATAAAGTTTAACGCACTTTTAAACACTGCGATCAGCGCTGGCACAACATCGCAGCATTATTAAGCATCTTTAGAACATTCACTTTGTCTTGAATATATTTTGATGACACATTGTGTTGTTTGAATGAATGAATACAAACTTTTCAAAAGTAAATATTTAGTTTTTTGTAAAACATTTATTACAATGTTTTGTGTTGCAAGACAAATAGTTAATAAATCTTAGTCAAATTGGGCTTTTGATCAGTTGTTATCACAAGAAACCATAAGTACGAGTATTATAAGATGGGTAGCAGGAAACATTAATGTGTATAAATAAGAAAATACATATGTATATCGATTTATACGAAACTAAAATTTTGACAAATCAAAATAAAATATTTGCTATAGAAAATACTGTTATACACTAGATTTTCTACGTAGAATATAAGAATCTGTCTTAATTTATTCCATTGGATTCACATACCGGTTACATAGAGCCACTTGATCAGCTACATACATCACTAGTTATTTTTACACGTACGTTAGGTAATTTACCTCAAATAGTCAGTTCAAAATACACCCAATAACCGATTACATTTAAAGAAACCTTCCTCCGGCAACTCTCCAATAGATTACTTCTGGTAGGTAAAATAAGTACTTCTAAAGTGTAGTACTAAATAAACGTTTAAAGTGACTGACTATACTCATTTACGCTTACACTTTATGTTACTTAGAGACGCTAAAGTGATAATTGACTTCACGCTAGGTTACATGGGATTTCAATATATTTAAGCTAAATCAAAATAAACTGCATAAGAATTATATCAACACAATTTGTATAACACCAGTTTCTTCGAATTACTCACAAAAACTGCGGTTCACAAAGTAACTACACTCTAGATTATTTAGAGACACTTAAGTGACAATTGTCTTCACTTTAGATTACCTGGGATGTATAAAGTAAACAATGAACTTCTCTCTGCTCTACAAAGATCACAGTCAAATGACCCATAATATATAAATTGGAGTAAACAAAGTGGTCAGACATTAATAACAATTACTGTCTATAAACTTAGGTCTCCACGTAGCAATTTTTATTGCTAAGCAGATGAAAAACCACAGCGCAGTGATTGCTGATTGCTTTAGATGAAGGAAATGTCCGTCACAAATACAAAATTTTCAACGCGAGAAGTTCTATTTGCTTATATTTTGTGTTGAATGATTTTTTACACTAATTGACAATAAATATTAACAATTTATTAACAGCTAGGAAGTTATTTTATTTTTGGACTATTTCAAAATACCACACAAATTGTGTAAACTGATTGTAGCATTAATGTGAATCATCTTGAGTGTATTCTACTGAAACTTTCCATAAAAATATAAATATTATGGAAATTTTGTTGAACACAGTTTATAATAAAAATCATTAATTCTTTTTAAATAAATTAAAAGGTTTCTTACATTTTAACAATTTCCTCTATAAAAAATTCAAATTCATAATTTTGATACAATTCTAAACTGACTTTCTCAAACAAGATAAAAATGCAAATAATAAAATGCTTAAACTATGCTTTTGATTTAAGTGTTTTTTACACATCTTTCAGCTTTTTTATTTTGGCAAAATTTTAGGAGTGTCTCTAAAGATCTCACCTATTGATTGCTCTACATGTGTTAAACGTCTTTAAAATTAAACTTTGCCTTCTCATAGTTTAAAATTTTGCTTTAATTATTAATTATGTTGATTTTTTTATTTTTGAGATTTTATGATTACAACACAATATAAGCAAACAAAGCTGGAAAATAAATAACAGCTACAAAAAGAAAGACTTTCGCCTTATTAAAGAATAAGAATTGTTAAAGACTATAATCACAAAAAAAAAAAGACTTTTGAATGGTGGGTTGGATGGCTGGTTATCGCACAGTCCATCATTATTATAAATACCAGCAACTAATCTGTATTAGATTTGTGGCAAAAACAAACAAATAAAAGCAATTTTTGTAAATTGTTTAATATTTAAATGAAAGTGTTAGTTTAGTGAAAGTAAAAAAATGTTAAACAAAAACTATAAAAATAAGTTAGAAATTAAATGCTATTTTTGGCAAAAGTACTCGTATTTGGCTAGAAAATTTTAATAAACTAAAAACAAGAAGCTTAAAACAAGTATACAATTTGTTTTAAAATAAATCGTAAACCTTAAAATACTTACCAAAAATATTACTAAGCTTACAAAACATGTTTCATTTTCTATTGTTGTTAAAAAATTTTCAAAATTCTTTAAGTTGTCATTAAAGTGTAATGAATGACCACTGACATGGCATTGTTTAATGGCTTAATTAGTAACATTTTTTTTTTAGCCAAAACAAATAATTAAAAACATATTGAAACAATTTCTTTTTTGCCACATGTTAGAAAAGTTTTTTTTTTAATTGCTTTTGGCATTGGAGTTTTTTTTTGAAATATTAGAGCCTTCTTTATAGGTACCATGCAATCGTCTAAAGTTCGAAAAAATATTTTTTATCTTTTATTAACTAAACACAGTTTAAAAGCGACTGGTCGGATTTAACAAATTATATAAGAATTGACCAGGTTGAGGGTTAAACACTTTACAATTTGCTGGTTAATAGATATGTTTAGAATTGTCTGTAACTGATTCCTTATACACAAAAAATATCAGCAAAACTATAATTTTAACTAGAATTTTTTTTTAATTCATCGAATTAAGTACATTTCTTTTTGGTTCTTATAAAAAAATATGCCAGCAGTTCTAGGAGACTGTTCCGAACTATTGATTTTACCTCTCATTTAGGGTGATAACTAATTACATAAATAGCTACGTGACTAGTTATTTTAATATGTGCCTGTTGATATTGATTACAATGAGACTGTCTGATAGCTGATCAAATTAGTCAACGCATTGGATTCACACACCGATTACATAGAGTCAGTTACCTTACTAGCTATCTAACTGGTTATTTGATCAGTTACATACCTAGTTGTTTTAACATGTACTGATGCTAATTGACCATTAACCGATTGCTTTTAAAGAAATCATCCTCCGACAATAGATTACTTCTGGTGGGTAAAATAACTACTTTTTAAAGTACATCACAACACAAAATAACTAAAAGACGCTAAAGTTACAATTGTCTTAACTGTATGGGAATTCTATCAACACAATTTGTATAAAACCAATTTGTACGAATTACTCACAAAAAAGTGCAGTAGAAATTTAAAGTGACTACAGTATATATTACCTAGAGACACTTACGTGACAATTGTCTTCACTCTAGATTACATGGAATGTAAAAAGTAACCCATTGACTTCTATATGCACTACAAAGAGCACATATAGTCAATTTCACGAAAATAACTACCACGACCGAAAACCCAAAAATCCTTGAAACTTTTTTTCAAGATGATTTGAATAGGAGAAAACATTAAAATATTACTATGTGTAAGTATTTAGAGCTTATTACAACATTTTATTTGCAAAAATAATAGTTTAAACTGACTATATTTAATTTTTTAATGTAATTGGCATGTTTTAGGCTCAAATTGCGGTTAAAACCAGAGTATGGAAACAAACAAAACATTTCGCAAACGTTTGCAAAATGTACAAAACAAATCAAAAAATTTAAATTGTATTGTACATGAGCAAAAACAAAACAAAAAATTTTCAAGTGACAAAGAGAGAAAACGAAACGATTGGCTTTTCACTCATCTGCATTATTTAATTTACCGTTACAATCGTACATTTGAGTACAAAACATATAGAGAAACGTATTTTTTATTCGTTTTTTTTTGTACTGTGTTCTCTATTATAAAGAGTAAATCAATTACCAAACGTTTGTTAAATTTTTGTTATCTGAATGTTTCAATATTGTTCTTACTCTTTTCTTTTCTAGCTGCGTACGTTTATATAAATGTACAGTTTGCGCTCACGAGCAAACACAATACAAAACAAAATGGCACAATCATTCTCATTGTTTTGTTTGGTTTTTGTTTTACTCACTGAAAAGAACAAAACAAAACAATAGCAAACGTTTCGATTTGTTTATTTCCGTACTCCGGTTAAAACTAAGTTCCGAATTAGCATATAGTATGAAATGAATTTGACTCTGATTGTTTATTTGCTATTAGAAAATTGTTTATTGAAACCGAATGTATATTTTCCATTAATTTTTTTAGTTTTTGTATACATATACATATTTACAGAATATATATGGTTTTATTATAAGAGAAAAATTAAATTTTATTTATTATAAAATCATCCAAATAAATATGACGGATTGTAAAGGAAAAATATTTGGTTTAGTGTAAGAAATTAAATGAAAACAAAACGCCTCTCACGATTCGAAAATTTTCGTATATTTATACATGTACCTCAAAATGACTTCCGTTTTATGTCACGTGCGATATACCCTTATTTCGCTCGATATTTTGGACAACAATGTTTCGAAAGAACTTTTTATTATTTTCAAATATAGTACCCTCTGAATGGAACATAAAGACCAAATTATTTTTCAGATACTCTTATTTTTGCAAAATCTATTCCACTCTATAGGCGTACAAATGTCAAGTACGATGATATGGAATTGCCCATATGTAACAAAAACTTGTTTGATAAATGTTTTTTTTTTTGTTAATTTATTTAATTCTTTTAAGGCCACTTTAATTAAATAATTCTTATTTATTTTTCTTATTTTTATTTTTTTACATTTTTAAATTCGAAATTTAAAATGTAAGAAATTGGGTTCAAATAAAGCTTTTTTCAAGAATCCTCACTTTTTAGAGATTATTTTAATAGTTTTTAAAAATTTTCGAAAAAAAGTTCGAATTTAATTGCGAATTTTTAAATATATGGCAAATTTCAATCTATTTGGGTTACTGGATAACTGGTTCAAAATGCAATTAACTATTTTGACCTAAAAACATTTTTTTAGTCAGAATTATATGCTGTTCGATATTTTCTATAGAAAATCTTGTATATGACAGTATATATCGCACTGGTTCTTCTAAAGAGAGTCAATTTTTACAGGTTAAAAGTATAGTCGGGTATATGATTATAAACAGTTTTCTTTTCATATGAACCTTCACAGAAAAAATGGTAACAGTTATTAAGCAATTGAAAAAATTTGTTTGAAATATGATTTTAATATTCAATAATTTTTTAATTGAATATGTTTTTTTAATACTCATAGCAGCAATTTCTTTTAGATATTTATTAACAATTTTAGTTGTTAAAATTCAATAGGAATATTATATTGAAAATAACAAAAATAAATGTCTCAAGAAAATAAAAATTGAAGAAAAATATAAACATTTTGTTGTTTCATAAAAAATATCTATGTTTTCTTATGCGGATTATAAAGAAAATGGTGTATTCCAGATGGTAAGTTGAATATGTAAATATAATACTGCAATAGGAAAAAAATGGACATCGATTTTATATAAAAAAATTTTTTTTAGTGGACTCTTTTCAACATAAAATGCGTCGAATGTAGAAGGAACGCATTTAAGAACAGTCCTAGAGGAACAATCTGTATAACCGTTCGTAGAAGGTGATACTGACCTGTACTTTGTACCAGTTCAAAAAGGTGAGATAATGGACATAACAAGCTTTAACTTTATATTTTAAATTTATATATGTATGTCATTATTATAATAAATTGTAAATTTGTTTATAATAATAAAAACAACAATTAAAACCATCAAATGCATTTTTAATTAATATAAGAAAAATCTATAATTAACTAGTAACAATATAATTATTCAATGTTACAAACTCTATTGTTAAAATTTTACTGTTGACTATTAACAAATTTTTTGTTTAATTTGACAAACTCGTTGTTAAAACATATTGTTGAGTGTTAACAATTTTAAGTAACAAAAATATTTTTTATATCTACAAAATCGGTTGTTGGTGCCTTTTCAATTAAAAAAATAATTGTATTGACGAAAATGGTAATTAATATGACAATTGATTTGTCGTAATTTTATCTGTGTTGTTTGCATTGAATCTTACTTGAATACCAACATTTTTAAGAGATCCTTCTCAAAGACCTCATTTTTTTTTAATTTAAACAAATATGACATTGAAATGTTAAAAGCAGGTAAAAAGTCTGCAAAAATTAAATCATATACTAAGTAAAGTGTATTAAATTGTAGGCATAATTTTAAGTATGAGCTGTATGTAATGACAAATATTAATAATAAAACTAATAAAAATAGTTTGCCTAAAACAAAACCTTGACCTTGTAAAAAAAATTCACTTGAATTTGTATTAAAGATTTATCAACTAAGACTTAATTTTTAATAAGAAATTTATTTAATCAACAAATAAGCAAAACTAACCTTAACATAATAAATTTTTATGAGCAATTTACTGGCTGTACTTGTGTGAAAAAAACCTTTAGACTTATTTATTTATTTATAAAATGTAAATACATACTTACATACATACTATGACAATTGCCATTTGTTTAAACATTTGATTATTTATTTATTTATTTGCATATCTTGGCATCTATTTAATGTGTTGTTACTCTGGTAACAAGATGCAAAAAATTTAATAATAAATTTGCATTTGTTTTTATTTTATTTTTTTTTTTGTTCGAGCAAAACCGTAATCAATGATTCATGGTGCCATTCATATTTATTCATTCATTCATAAAAAAAACCTAATAACAAATAGCTAATTGTTTTACGGTATCTTTAGGTTTTTATTAAAACTCAATGAAATTTTTATTAAGAAATTAAATAAACTAAAATCCCATTATTTTATTAATGAATTTTAAGCAATAAATGTAAAAATGCCCAGCTGACTCTTAACACTTTTTCCCTGGTTAGAAGTCATCAGGGAAATGTCGTGCTATTTAAATTGTTTTTATTTTTTTTCTATATATATATTTATTAAATAAATAAATTGTGTAAAAAAATTGAATAATGATGAGTTTATAAATAATTAGATGATTGAAAAGAAGCTGCTTACAACAGATCCGCTTTAAAATTTATATAAAACAAGTAAGAGTGCTATATTCGGCTGTGCCGAATCTTATATACCCTTCACCAAATTATACTTAAATTTTAAATATTTTTAGGTAAACAAAATTTAATTTTTTTTAGTGGTTTTTTTTTTCATTTTTTTGAAAAAAATTTATTTTAAATTTTTTTTTTTTAAATTTAAATTTTTTTTTTTTAAATTTAAAATTTTTTTTAAATTTTTTTTTGGTTTTTTAAATTTTTTTTTTTTGAAAAAAAAAATTCGGGTTCAAAATTTTTTTTCCCGATTTTGACCCATTGTAGGTCCAACTTAATATGGTCTTATATACGTCGTTGCAAATGTCTTTGAAATATCTATCATTAGATATCCATATTGTCTATATTAATGTCTTAGTAATCCAGATATAGGTCAAAAATTGGTCAAAAATCGAGGTTGTCTTGGTTTTTTCCTCATATCTCAGCCATTTGTGGACCGATTTTGCTGATTTTAAATAGCAAAATTCTCGAAAGCATGTCTGACAGAATTATTGAAGATTTGGATCCCGAAGATATCTGGGGTCTTCAGAAAACTGATTTCAACAGACAGACAGACAGACAGACAGACAGACAGACGGACAGACAGACAGACAGACAGACAGACAGACAGACGGACATGGCTTAATCGACTCCGCTATCTATAAGGATCCAGAATATATATACTTTATAGGGTCGGAAATGAAAAATGTAGAAATTACAAACGGAATGACAAACTTATATATACCCTTCTCACGAAGCTGAAGGGTATAAAAATTAAATGTTGCAAAAAAATAAATAAATTTCAAGTGTTTTATAATAAATCACTTAAAATTGTTTGTTTATTTATTTAATTAGACAGCATCATTTAGTTTATTGTATTTTTTTTTCTTAATTTCATGAATTAACGTAATATTTACTTGTATTACAATGTTTATAAGGGGCTTCTTCTTTAAGATATTAGATTCGATATTAATCACTTTTAATGTTTTACGCAATTATGATTTACAAGTATTTACTTTTAGCGACGATACTTTGTTAGCTCACACATGAGTCTTACTATGGTTCTAGTAGCTTTAATTAGGAAAAGTTCAAAAATTACCTTTAAAAGACATGAAAATAAAAAAGTACCATTTTTCATCCTTCACTAGGGAATTTATATGACTGTTTTTGGGTGAATTCTGCTGCTCGCAAAGGTTCTGAAATTGCTGTTTGAGCAGCTCCCAATGATTTTGCAACCTCCTGTTAAGTTTGGCAGCAATCTTCATGGAGTAATGCCTTCAATTCTAGATCTTCAAACTTTTTTGGCTGACCTGGGCGATATTTGCCTTCCGTGTCAAAATCATCACTTCTGAACCGAACAATCCATCTCCCGCACTTTGAAAACGATGAAACACATTCACAATAAGCTTCGGTAAGCAACCGGTGTGCTTCAGCGGAACTTTTTTTTTCAAATTAAAGACATAAAGCAAAACTTCCCGCATATGACATTTTGTTATCACAAAATTCGACATTTTTGAGGCAAAATAACTCACATATATACATAAATCACGCGACTAATTTCATGACGATCTCACCATAATTGTCCATAGCTTCTATATAAGGTCCATTTCCGAAAATCACTTAACGAGCATAAATCTATTAAAATTGTTGGTATCTAAATAAAATTCAACCAAACTAAGTTTTATGTTTATGGAAATCGTGCGTATTAAATTCGTTTTGAAATCGAAATAAAGAAATCACATTTTGAAATGTTGGTGGATCGGCAGAAAATCATATTATTGAAATTTTAAGAAGCTATTATATACACATCGTTCGACAATGAATTCAAAAGAGAAAATATTTTATGGAGAATGTGTCCATAGACTCCAAAGAGAGACTGATGCATCAGGACGGTAGAATTGCACCATCATGATGGTACAACATGTTCTACAACCAATGAAGCTTCCAGTATAAATAGCGAAACATGCAGAGACTTTGAGTGGATTTAATGAATCTTCTTGAATTATATGCAAATTCTCAAGGCATATTTTAGTTAGTGTGATACATTGCCAGAATTTACTTTGCATTGCCTTTGTATTTCATGCCAAGCATGATATATGCAAATGTTGTATTAAATAATACAACATTTGCATATGTTTAATAAACATTCCGTTCTCAATTTTGAACTTTCTACTTAAGCTAAAGTTTCCTTTTAAACGGCGGAACTTAAAAACAAATAACATTCAATTATTTATAACAAAAGTACCTGCTATGAAATGATACAACAACACTCTTACTTGTTTTATAAGAATCCTGTTTTAAAAATTAGCTTTTTTCTCGCTGCATATTCTATTTATAGAAATTTTTTATGTCATCTTCCAGATATCATGTGTATTAGGATGGCCCTTATTTTGCACTTTATGGATTTTCGAAGCTTCCAAGGAAAATTGTTCGGATAACGTTTAGAGGTTGCACATTATATTTGAAGTTTCGAAATTTGGGTAAATTTTCAAAACAAAAAATAAATTTTGAAAAAATCAATTAAATTTGTATTTGTATTTCATGTAGCAATAGATGTTTAAATATAAAATATAACCAAAAGAATTGCTCATCTTTTGAGGCCATGAACGAATCAATCCAATTTCGGATACTCTGTTTTAAGGAGATCCCACAGAGATAGTTCTAAATCGATCCAAACAAATAGTATTTTGACAGGGCAAGGTCTGGACTAAGTATGTATAAGACGGTGAGACAAAACCCAACTACTTCATTCTAAATACTTTTTAACATGTATTGCAACATGTGGCCGAGCGTTGTCATGTTGGAATATTACGGTTTTATGTCTGTCCGCGTTTTCTGGACAGGTTCTATTTGATGGTCTGGCCAGATTTCAGCAGCTCATAATAGATAGAACCCTTTTGCTTCCACCAAATACAGAGCATTACCTTAGCACCATGGTCATTTGGCTTTGATGTCGATTCGGCTGGTTGGCAGGGCTTCACTTACGATCTCTTACTCTTCGGGTTATCGCTTTTTCATCGCAGGTAATAATTCGGTGCAAAAATTATTTTTTTATAGCATTTTGGATTAATCCTGCTGCTTGAGTAGCTCCCAATGATTTTGCAAGCTCTTGTTGAGTCTGTCAACAGTCTTCATGGAGTAATGCCTCCAATTCTTGGTCTTCAAACTTTTTTTGGCTGGTATGGGCGATCTTTGTCTTTTGTATCAAAATCACCACTTCATCTCCCATGTTAAAACCGATGGAACACATTCGCCATAAGCTTTGGGGAGCAGTCGGTGTGCTTCAGCGGCACATTTTTCAAATTAAAGAAGTAAAGCAAAACTTCCCGTTTATGATGCTTTATTGGTGCAAAATTCGACATTTTCGAAGCAAAAAAACATTGTTGTTTGCACTATAATGTTCAATAGCTAAGTTAGAATAAATGACATATATGTAGCCTTCAAAATGATATATATGTTATTAAAAACCAAAACCACTTTCAAAAGATACGTCATGTATTGTAAGTCCCACATTTTTAAGTCGTTAGGAGCATTGAAAATCCAAAAAATGTAAAATAAGTGCCACCCTAAATAAATGTTTGTAAATAGTTTTTAGCAACATACCAGTTTTGTCTTTTGCATACAAAAAAAAAAAGAAAAATAAAAAACATTTCTTTAAGTTCTTTATGAAGATTCTTAAATTACATCATATCGAAAACAATAATAATGTGATGCAATTTGTCTATGCAAGCAGCATCTGTGAAGTGATTTTAATTTAACACCTGAAACAGGTCTGGTCAGTTTAATTTTTTGTTATATGAATTTTTGTGAATATAAATATTAGTTTTATTACAACAAGGAAATTTTAATTGGCAATTTATTTATCTAGAGTAAGTAGATTAGCTAAAACACCAACAAAAAGATAATCTTTAAATTTTTAAAATAGATGCTAAGAGATTTGATCTTAAAATATGTGCAACATCCATCATTTGATTTTGATTGGAAATGAAGTTTAACTGTAAATTTAATTAAAAAGCAGTGAAAATAATTTCTTTTTAAATTCAAAATATCATATTAATCGGAGTATAACAAGATAGCCTAAACAAGTTCTTAAATTATGATTTTTAGATAAGTCTGTGTGTAAAAGTCTTATACCTTATCACGTTTTGGTCTCAAGTGTTTTGTACAGATATTAGATTTGTTGCTTTATTTACCAAACGTAGTACTTAATTGAGGAATAACTCAGAAGTATGAAATTATAAAACATCTCAATCATCATCGAAGTTTGAATTTGTTTTTTTATTATCAAATCTTAGAATCTTGTTGTTTTTTTCACAAAAAATCATGTTTAAATTAAACAGCGGAAGTATTTTTTCCAATTGTTTTTTTATTTTTATATTTATGTTGAAGCTTGGATTTGTTTAATTTGTGTTGTTCTTCTTTTTCTATTCTATTCTATTGTAGATTATGTATTTTGTTATGTTGTGTATTTTTCATTTAATAATTACACATTCTAATGAGTTTTTATGGGGAAAAATTAGTCATGGTGTCCAAAGTTATTAAAAGATGCTGTTTAATATCTTAATTGTATAATGTTTAATGTCTTGCTTTCTGAAGAGTTTTATTAAGTTGTATGGTAAAGAATTATTATTAAAAGAACATCTCAAAAAATATCTAATAATCGTTAATAAATAAAAATAAAAATAAACAAACAAATAAAACGTGCTTTGAACAATTTTTGTTGAATTATTGAATAATTTATTATACCCTACAGTGGGTAACAGTGGTACTATGTAATTAATTTTAATAAATTTTCAAGAAATTTTTGTGGACAAATAGTTTTGGGGGCCGCAAACTATCTTCCATTTTAATAACGAGCGCATGTAAAGACAAATCAACTCAAAAATATTGGGTATATGACTTGCCGGATTCTATCTATCATTTATTCTCACCTAGCTATTGAAGAAAAAACAAAGATCGCCCGGATCAGTCAAAATAGTTTGTAGACCAAGAATTGGCGGCATTACTCCATCACGATTGTTGTAATACTCAACAATAGCTTGCAAAATCATTGGGAGCTACTGAAGCAGCACTTTCAATAGCAGCTGGATTCATCCAAAAGCAAGGAAATTGCATACCATACGAATTGAAGCTGAGAGTGCTGAAAGAGGATTTTGTATGTCTGAAATGCTATAAAAGAAAATAATTTTTGCACCAAATCATTACATCAGAAGAATAATGAATCCATTACGATAACCCTAAGCGTATGAGATCGTATGTGAAACCCGGTCAACCAGCCGAATCAACACCGAAGCCAAATATCCATGGCGTTAAGGTAATTCTCTGTATTTGGTGGAACCAAATGGGTCCTATCTATTATGAGCTGCTGAAATCTGACCAGGCCATCACAGGGAACCAATACCGAACGCAAAAACGTGCGCCTAGACATGAAACCGTAATATTCCATTATGACACCACTCGGACACATGTTGCA
Source organism: Calliphora vicina (assembly GCF_958450345.1). NCBI lineage: Eukaryota > Metazoa > Arthropoda > Insecta > Diptera > Calliphoridae > Calliphora > Calliphora vicina. Next base: position 122,373,161 of record NC_088780.1, read on the forward strand.
ATGTCTGTTAAAAAGTATTTAGAATGAAGTGGTGGGAAGTTTTGCTTCAACTACTTTATAATCCAGACCTGCCCCATCCCACTACTATTTGTTTCGATCTATGGAGAGCGCGCTCTCTGGGATACGGTTCACTTCAAAACAGAGCATCCGAAATTGGCTTGATTCGATATTGGCCTCAAAAGGTGTGCAGTTTTTTGGCTCGGAATCCATATATTGCCAGAAAGTTGGACAAAGGTCATAGCTAACAATGGCCAATACATTGAATAAATTCATATTGTACAATAAATTCCTCAATTTTAATTTAAATATTTGTCAAAAGAATTGATGTATTTCAAGTCGTTTTAAAAATTGTTTCTTATTTTTTATATTCATTTGAAAAGAAAAAAAATTCAAAAATGGATAAATATCAAGTATTTGGGAATTGATGTAAATCTGATTTAGTAAGATGTACTTCAATATTTTGTTCCTAAGTATTTAAGGTACTTTAAAATTCGACTCCAATCTGTTTAACACTCTTTAGATTGTTTATTTCCATTGTTATTAAATTAATAAGCAATTAATAATTTGAAGACATTGAATTGTATTGATATAAAAATACAAATTAATAAAATTCCTCAGCACACAACAACAAATATCAAAAAAGGAAATAATTTTCTTAATCACATTGTAGCTGTCAGCAGTTGGAAGTAAAAATCATCTTTGTATGTTTGTAGACCTTTTAACAAGGGTCAGGGCTGTTGCTGTTAGATTTATATGAAATTATTAGAGACAACAAAAAAACTCAATTTAATACATAATTCTGTTAAAAGAATTATTGATTTTATATTTATTATGAAAACTTTTTTTTTTAACAAGTTTTGCTATAAATTATATGGAGTTTAATTTAATATTATTTAATAATTCACATAGTAATACAATTTTTTTTGAGCTGCGTGTTTTTTTTTTATGTTACACAAAGTTTTTTGACCTCTTAAACAATGAGGTCTAGGTGAAGCCATTTTTATGTTTTTTTTTTGCTTCAAATTAACTAAAAAAGGTGGGGTTAAGAGAATTAAATTTGAAACAAATACATAACATAAGTAATCGCATGATTTTAAAGAAAGGCTTATTTTAAAGAAATTTATTGTTGTTTGTTTTTTATTAATTCGAAGAAGATATTTAAGGTAACTTTAATTAATCAGAAGCTGTAGCTGTTTTTGTATTCATTTAATTTAAGAAGATATTCAAAAAGAACCCAGTTGGAGTATGTGTACATAATGAATTCAAAAACAAAAAATCTTAGCAATCGGCAACTGATTTCCGGCATATTACTATTACAAATATTCAAACGGTTTACAGTGGATGAACGGTTTACAGTGGTTCGATTGAAAATTAATATATATTAATATCAAATCATATAACAGAAGGACTTAAACATTTATAAAACTAAATTTGTAACCACAGTGTAGGCATACAGATGAAGTCAAGGTTGACTAAGTGTTAAAAAGTTTTAATGGTTCGTAACTTTGAAATAACTTTTAAAGTCTTAAATAACACAGTACAACACATGATTTTGGGACTCAATTCTGACAATTGCACGTGAAAGTAGCCCCAAAAATAAGAACTTCTGCGTCATTAGTTTTGTCAAGTTGGCTGCCGTAATAAAATAATGGCCATATGAATTTTTCTTGCTCAAGGTTTATTTTTATCACTTTTTCTATATTTTAACATGGTTATATCTCGGTATACCGTACGGAATATCTCTTTTGTGGCTGAAGCAATGTTGTAGATATTGAAAAGGAGAAAAAAAAGCGGAACATACCTACCCGAAAAAAGTGCATCCAGTGCCTTAAAAATCGCAAAAATGCCCATTTTTAAATTTTTTTTACCTATTTTTCAACTTTTTTGCTCAATAACTGAATTACAAATCCAATTATGGACCGATCACCATCAAATTAGGTTGTGTGATTTGTGTCTATATCAAAGTTATTTATCATGAATTTTGTATGTATACCATCATTTTTAAGAGATTTATGCACTTTAAAGTGATTTTCGGAAGCGGGTCTTATATAGGAGCTACGACTAATTATGGACCGATCATAATAAAATTTAGTACGTATAATTTGTTCAGCCCAAGGACGAAGTCTATTGAAATTGGCTGAAATCGGACCATTATTTCACCTATCCCCCATACAAATGTCCTCCCGAAATTACACTTTATTGGTCATAAATGTTAAATTTATATATGTATCTCCACAAATTGTGCTACAAAATAAGTTTTATATATACAAAATTCATGTCACCAAATTTTATTATGATCGGTCCATAATTAGTCGTAGCTCCTATATAAGACCCGCTTCCGAAAATCACTTTAAAGTGCATAAATCTCTTAAAAATTATGGTATACATACAAAATTCATGATAAATAACTTTGATATAGACACAAATCACACAACCTAATTTGATGGTGATTGGTCCATAATTGGATTTGTAATCCAGTTATTGAGCAAAAAAGGTGAAAAATTGGTAAAAAAAAATTTAAAAATGGGCATTTTTGCGATTTTTAAGGCACTGGATGCACTTTTTTCGGGTAGGTATGTTCCGCTTTTTTTTCTCCTTTTCAATATCTACAACATTGCTTCAGCCACAAAAGAGATATTCCGTACGGTATACCGAGATATAACCATGTTAAAATATAGAAAAAGTGATAAAAATAAACCTTGAGCAAGAAAAATTCGTATGGCCATTATTTTATTACGGCAGCCAACTTGACAAAACTAATGACGCAGAAGTTCTTATTTTTGGGGCTACTTTCACGTGCAATTGTCAGAATTGAGTCCCAAAGCAATGAACTGAAAAATGTTGTACTGTGTAATGCTATACGTAACTATTTCATGCTCTGCTACATGTGTTGGGATGACACATTTTGAGGCGTTGTGCATTGTTATTTCAACTCAAATACATTGTCATATTATTAATGTCATTGCAGGGTATCTAAATTATGTTGAATTCTTCAAGACAGTTTTTTACAAATAGGTTTCGGATTTATCATGAGAGAAGGACCCTTTTTTGACATAAGCAACCAAACAACATTCGATCGTTAACGAAGAGCCATTGCTGTCGCGACGTAATAGAGTTATTGCTGTCTTAATAGGACGACGGATGTGTACTACATATCATTTGGCCTGTGTAATAATTCAATTACATCATGAGGCATTTCCTGGTCGTGTACAATTTTGACATATCTTGGGCTTTGTGACTCCCTACACTAAGTAACTGAGCAAAAACATTTTTCTTTTCAAATTTCAATAATTTATTTTCGTGAATGATTTTCGGAAGTAGGTCTTCTTATATGGGAGCTATGACTAATCATCATAAAATTAGGTGACACAATTTAACATTTATGGAGATAAAGTGCAATTTCGGGACGACATTTTCTTGGGGTCTAAGTGAAATAATGAACCGATTTCTGCCAATTTCAATAGGCTTCGTCCTTAAGACGAACAAATTGATGGCAATATCTTCAAAATAGCGACCTGTACTTTAAGCACAGCTATCCTGCCAGCCAGATGGACGGACATCGTTTAATCGATTTAATGATTCTGAGTCGATCGATACTTTAAGGACTAATAATTTGGGACGTTACAAACATCATCACAAAAGCATTATAGCCTCCTCCCTATTCTAAAAAAATTCTAAAATATTTTGAAAACATTCATACAATTTTCATCTAATTTTTCACTGGACTTAAATGAACTCTCAGTAAATCTAATTAGAAGTTACATATCCCTATATATATGGTACATATTACTAAACAAATTAGTTGATCATTCCTGGTTAAATTCAGCAAAATTTGGGATCATTTTCAATTTTTGATATACCCGAGGTGCCCACTTTGGGACATTGTGGCACGGCTTCCCTTAATGTAATAAGACCAAATTCAAAACTTAAACTTATCAATACCTCATCTATAGCCATGGGAAATTTTATTAAAATCGGGCTATTCGTTTAGAAGTTACAGATTTATTTCCATCGAAGATATAATCATGTTTAATACATAACATTTGTGTCTTAACTCTTTTGTTTTGCATTAAAGCAACATGCAGTCATCATTTTGTATTTAAGAATAATATATGTTGATTTAATTAACATTTAGAAAAAAAACTAAAATCCTATAAAATCCAACAAATGTAAAAAGAACCTTTCATTTCATTTAAAATTTAATTTCATTTAATAGCATCTTACCAAGGCAGCATAATTTTACAGACAATAACTGGAGACCTGCTATTTTTAGATTTTTTAATAAAAAAAATATAAATATTTATGAAAAAAAAAAAAATGAAAAATTGTGGAGAGTAGAAAAAAACATGTAATTAGTGAACAAACTCAAATCAAATGTGGTTTTGTGAGTCGCATTATATAATTATTTATGCAAATATTTGCAATAAATCAATTTAAATTTTAGTTGTGTTGAATATTAATGTACAACTGGCGATATATGTATGTATCTCAAAAGAAGAAAAATAAATAATAAAGTCATCAATTTAGGGAAACACAGAAATAAAATAGTCTGCATATCTTATACCAAACGGACATTTAAGTTTGGACATAAAAGTTTCATAATAAAATTGAAGAAATCTAAATTTCTTCTACTATTAAAATAAATAGAACCAACTATTGGGTTCCTCTCTTTACTTACGAATTTATTGAAATTTAATACAAAAATTCTCAATGATATAAAAAAACAAGTAAGAAAATATGATCGGTCAAGCCCGACCATACAATACCCTACACTAAGTAAATGTGCAAAAACATTTTTCTTTAAAAATATCAAAAATTTATATTCCTGACTGATTTTCGGAAGTGTGCCTTATATGGGTGCCATGATCAATTATGGACCGATCACCATGAAATTAGGTCGTGTGATTTATATCTATATGGAAGATATTTATGTTGAATTTTGTGTGTATACCAACATTTTTAAGATATTTATGCACGTTAAAGTGATTATCGTAAACGGGTCTATATGGGAGATATGATTAATTATGGACCGATCATAGGAAAATTTGGTGACATGAATTTCGTATATATAAAATATATTTGAAGCGATATTTGTGTAGATATTTATATAAATTAAACATTTATGACCGATAAAGTCCAATTTCGGGAGGACATTTGTATGGGGGCTAGGTGAAATAATGGACCGATTTTAGCCAGTACCAAATTTTATCAAAATATCTTCAAAATTGCGACCTGTACCTTGCGCACAAGGTTTACATGGACAGACAACCAGACAGCCAGATGAACGGACGGACATCGTTTAATCGACTCAGAAAGTGATTATAAGTCGATCGGAATAGTTTAATGTGGGTGTTAGACTAATATTTTTGGGCATTACACACATCTGCTCAAACGCATTATACCCTCCCCACTATGGTGGTGTAGGGTATACATATGACAATATTTTTACTAAATTTAAATAAAATAGAAAGGACTAAGGTCTATGATGTTTTTAGCAAAAGCTGGATATGAGAAATGAAAAGGCAGGATTTCAAAGAAATTGTTCTTTCAAGATTTTCCTAACTTCGACAGTTTATAGCGATCATATTGTTGAAGCTTTAGCTGTCGAATTGTCTATAGGATATAGCGTTGAACAATACGTGTAAATGATAGAATAGTTTCATATAAATGGATGTTCTGTTCGTTTTTCAGATATGAGACCCATTTCTGTATGATCAATCAAAATTGTCAAATTTAGGAAGATGAGATCAGAGCGTCAAATGTATCCCGAAAAAAAGGGGGGCGTTAACCAGATCAACACTGTCCAGGATTACCAACTTTTTTTTGCCTGAGGTGGATGACATGAACACCAACTACATGTGGTTTTAAAAGGTCGGCGCTACATGTCACACGAACATTCTGCAAGAGCGATTTGAGGGCATGGTCGTCTCAAATGAAGGAGGTTTAACTGGAAATCCAGATCGTGCAAATTTACCCTGTTAGACTTTTTGTTGTGGAGTTTTCTTAAGTCGCAGATCTATGCGAATAAGCCATAAACCAAAGCGGTTTTCAACGCCAACATAACACATGCCAGAGTCATGGAAAATTAAACATTTCGGATGGTCGGAACCCAGGGAATAAAATCGAATCTTATATAACCATCACCAAATTATACTTTATAACAAAAATTTTAATTATTTTTAGATAAACAAAATTCAAACAATTTTTTTTTTATAGTAAGAATTGTGCTACATTTCCCAATTATTGATAAATTGACTGACATTTATTACAACTACAGTTTGAGTCGGAAAAAAGCCAACCAATTGTATAGGGAATGTAAGAAAAGATAAACTCACTGTTTATTGTTGGAGTTTTGTTTAAGCTTTGATATTTTTACAAATAAAGCTTGAGTGTCTGTAATTCTCATTCTCTCTATAGCTTGATTTTGGGAAAAGGTTTCCTGATGATCTGGCCTAAGCAACCAGTGAAATGCGCATAGGAACTAGCTTATCCCCCAACAATAAATGTCAGTGAATTTATCAATAATTGGGAAATGTAGCACAATTCTTACTATAATATTAATTTTGTATTAACGTATAACCCTTGAAATTTTTTTGTTATTTTATTAAAATTTCTTTTTTATTTTTTTTTTAAATTAAAAAAAAAACAAATTTTTTGGAAATTTATTAATGAAAAAAATTTATGACAAATAATTTTTTTTTGGTGAAAACAAATCGGGTTAAAAAATTTCTTCCCCGATTTTGACTCATTGTAGGTCCGACTAAGTATGGCCTTATATACATACGCCTTTGCAAAAGTCTTTAAAATATCTATCATTAGATTTTTTAATCATATATTTTATATTCAATGTAATACTTATTTTACTTAATCCCATTCATTTTTATTTACGAAGTTTACGTTCGATATAAAATCACTAATTCTCGAACTAGCATATCCTCTGAATATTTAATAATATCTTGTTAAAAAGTACAACGAAGTTTACCACCTATGTGATGGTACGGGAGATTTCATGGTAGTTAGTTAACACAAACCTTTAAGATGCTGATTTCGCTGTGTGTTGTTTGTCTTAAGAAGTTTTTTTGTAAATCTTTTTGAACTGATTAGATTGAATAATGAACAATTATATTTTTTTCACTGAAACTAACATTTTGTTTTTTAGCATAATTCATCGACCTTAGATGGTAAAAGGAAATTATTTTTTAGATCGTATGAAGAAAATCGAAGAAAACAAAATGCGAATGTACTGACCAGTATAATACCAACACTGTATTATTAATACACGTGCGGCTAATAACCGTAAAAGGTAAATCGAGTCAGGTAAGTATGTAAGTGTGTGAAATGTGTGTTTTTTTTTTGTAAAATATACTTCAAGAAAAGTGAAAAACAAGTTCAAAACATAAACTAGAGCAGTAGATCATAATCAACAACAACTATAACATCAATGAAAAAAACAAATCAAATCAGTAATCAATCACAAATACTTCTAAAAATCGAATACATAAATACTAAAGACAAATATGGCAAAGCAACAAAATGTTACCACCATTTTCGACTTTAACTGTGGGAGTAGAATCCACCTAGTTTGCCACCAAAACTAATCGAAATAAAATCAGAAAGTGTTTATAAAATGTTCTGCCGCACATTCAGTACATTTACACATAGAACACAGGAGGTTTTAAAAAAGAGATACTTATAAAGACAATGTTATACAATTAAATAATTAATTTAAAAATATCTCCTTTAACAAGCCAAATTGCTTGTTTCTTTAGGAACCGGTTCTATCTCTTAGAAATGGCATTAAATGGGCCTGTCGCTGTACCAGCTAATCTAATAATAATTGATACGAACAATCTGTTTGTTTGATTGCAGTAATCTCTAGAAGGAAGGTTACCGACACAGAACTTATCTCGAGATTGGTGTCTTAGTGGTAGGGACGGTTATATTTAATTCTGAAATAATTAATTCTCGAAATAATTAATTCATAATTTCATTACGTAGTAATTCATAGGCTCAGTACTTCAAACGTGCTGAATTCATTCCTTTGAGAATTCATTCTACACACAGCCTCAAAACTGAGTAAACAATGGGGTTTGTGGTTTAATCGGTTAATTGAGCAAATAATTAATCGGGGTTTAGATTAGTCGATTAATAATCGATTAATTTTAAATTAGTCGATTAACCAATAATTTCTATTTTAATTTTAAACTGAAAATAATTACACTCTGCTACAAAATGACACTTTTTGTCAGAACTTGAAAAGCCACCTAGTGGAGGTTGTAGGCCTAGGTAAGTACATACTAAAACCGTTTTCAATGATTTTGAAACACCCTCAAAATTTTTAGTTATTTTGAAAAAAGCTGTTTTAGGGTAGGTCGTAGTACTTTAGTACCTCTAACTCACACATTTTTAGACCGATTTCAAAATTTTAAACAGTTATAGTTAGGTAAAGAATAAAGTTTTCATAAAATGTTTGTATAAGATCTATATTCCTAGAAATTGTTTAAGTTTTTATAAATAGTTTGGCTTTCTTTTTTATTTTTTTTCCTAATTTTTCAAATTCAACAATAGTTATTTTAATTTTTGTCTATGAAACCCTATTTTTTTTGTACAGTAATTTATAGACAATTTTATGTAGACAAAAACGAGATATTAACAACTGGTTTATACTTGCAAAAGTTATTAAACTTTTTCGAAAAAAGTTCCACAAAATTTACCTTGTAAATTAAAAATTGTAGAAATTTTTTTTTTTTTAGTTTTTTGTTTTTTTTATTCATATGGGCTGGGGGCAAAAATACTAAAAAAGGTGTTTATGAAAAGTTGAATAACTTTTACAATTTTCATCCGATTTGAATTATTAAAACGATGGTTTGTTAAGAACCAAATTTCCTTAATACGTTGGTATAAATTTGTATAAGCTTCCATATCAAAATAAGCAATGAAAAGCGATGAAAATAAAAAAGTTGATAAATTTTGTTTTTCTTTTAGATATTCTTAACAAAAACAATACTTATAACCAGGGCAACCAAAAGTATGCAATATCATATTTTTTGCTGTGCTTCGTATAAACATATGAGTTAGTTATTTATCCGTTTCAGACAATTTTAAGAATTTTTCCATCGATTTGTTAATGCATATTTTGCTCTTTACAGCATATTTTGCTTTGAATAGCATATTTTGGCATATTTAGCTCATAACTGCATATTTTTGTTGCATATTTTTTTTTTTTAATTATTTTGTTTTCTTAATATAATTTTATTGTTTGCATTGTAATTTTTCTTTTCTATATTTTACTATTTTTCAGTGTCCAATGATAATTGGCCTAAGATACTTAAAGAAAAAATTAGAATACCCATAATCGCCTTATCTTCATTGAATTTTCGTAGATTTAAAGGAGCTTAATTTCCGTATATTTGAATTAAATTAAAAAAATACAAAAACACAAATATCAACATTTAACAAATAATAAAAAATACGTAAACAATTTAAATAAAATTTCAAAATTTTATGTATTATGGACAATTTCTTAACAAAATTTTGGATACATTTTCAAAATACAAAAAAAACTTAAGTTTGCTTTAGACAGTTATGGTTGGGCATTGACAGTTTACCATTAATATAAAATTAAACAAATGTTCAGAATATTAAGATCCATTGAAAATCTCGCATTCATTGTTCGTTGATAGATTTACACAAATTCTAACGAAGATATTAGATAGATAGAGGAAACAATGCGAAGCGTTTTGCTTGTCTGCTGTTACAGCCAGAGTCTCTGGCAGGAATCGAACTCGCAACTCTCAGATTGATAGTCCAGCACACTATCTTCTAGTATATCGAGTCACCCATTTTGAGTCTCAATGATAATCGCCACAGTCTTAAATAAAAAAAATCATTCAACTATTGTAAATTTTTGAAGCCGAATTTATTTAGATGTTAACCTAAATACATGATGAATGCTCCAAAATCCATTTAAATTTTTTCACCAAAAAATTAAACATGATAAAAAAAAATGGTTTTTAAATCTACATGTAGTATAGAGAAATTTATGCAGAACATCCTCTCCCTACTGATCCTATACATATTGGGGCACATGAATTCTTTGACTTTCTGAATCCTAATAATTACTAAAAAAATTTGAAGTATTAGACAGTTTATTGCAATAATAAAATTAATTGAATCAGACTATTTTCATGTATAATAACCAAATTTAATTTATGAGCTCAATATTTTCTTTACTTTCTATTTATTCGTTTAATAAAACTTTGAAATTCAACAAAAAACAACTATTTTTAAGTGCATATTTTTTATAGTTTAAGTATATTTTTCGTTTTTAAGTGCATATTTTATGCGCATAAAACACTTTTTTTGGAGCATATTTTTGGTTGCCCTGCTTATAACTAACAAATGTATAAAAAAATGCACGTAATTTTAAAGCGTAATCAGTTTTCTTTTTAAGCCCGTTAAAAAATTTAAAGTCGGACAGAGACAGATTACAGATTCGATAAGTTACAGATCGATAAGTTCACGGACATAACTGAAAACGGTTTTTTCAGAATAACTTCAGAATTTGAGGGTGTTTTGGAAATTTTTTGACACAATTTCTAATGAACTCAGCAAGCTTTATAACCTACGCTAGGTCGTTTTCCAAGTTTTTTCCATCGTAGCACCGAATTATTAATAAAGACAAACAAAAAACATAACATTTCAACCAAAAAATAAATAATTTTCTTTAGTTTTATTAAAACTTGACTTTAAAAAAACTCTCTCGCTGATTTTAGATGTTGGAGAAATCGAAAGCAAGGGAGTATTTATACTCACGAAACATGTTTCGAAATATATGTAATTTCACTTTGACATTTGTATTTGAATTAAATCGGAAAAATAAATACAAAAAAAAATATGTTAAAATGGAAAAAAAAAGAAAAATCGGTTAATCGACAGAAATTAATCGGTTTATTTGTTATTTGAAAATCGAAAATTTTGAATTATTCGAACAGTTAATCGACCCAAATTAATCGGTTAACCGATTAACGGTGAATACCCTAGAAAATATCATAATATTATAGACCATCTATATCTTCTTACATGATTTCTGATGTAAAATGAATTCTATATGATTTTAGCTATTTATTAATATTATTTCTGGGATTTAGCTCACTATGTGGGTTTCACAATAAAGACCTTATTTATAACAAATTTTAAAATAAAATTTATCAAAGATTTGTGAAATTTATTTTGTATGGAAATTGATTATGAATATGAGAGAAAAACTCTTCATGTAACACCCTTTTCAAAAATAAATTTCTTTTCACTTCCAATAAATTTCGTCCACAAATTATACGCATATTTATTAATTTGTAAGAGAATGAAAAAATAAGAACAAACCGAATAAAAGTGAATTTGTTACAGTATAAAATGTTTTGTATACAAAACCGACAAAAACACTTGTTGCCATTTTAGGCCAAATTGAAAAGCAAACCAAAAAAAAAAATATATATAAAAAATGACGGAACCAAAACAACAAAATAACAAGAACATTTATCAAATATTTATGACAGAATAACCAGAATTTGGAATTATTTTCACTAACGCTACAATTTCACTTGTAGTTGGCCAAAATGTTTGAAAACTATGTTTGTTTATACAAAATTCATGGGGTTTTGGTGTATTTGAAAGAAATAGAGATTTGTTCATTCGTACGTTTGTTAGCAGCAGATTAAATAAAATAAATAATAAAATTGTTAACGCTTAAATCATTAAACAAGTCTTTATACTAAAATTAAAGAAAATGAAATAGAATATATTTGTTTCTATGATATTTACTCGTATTTATACATTTTGCTGTTGGTCTGACTGACTGAATGTCTGCCTGGCATACAATGTCACATGCAGACATTGTGTGGCATGGGAAACTGGTTAAACTTGTAGTGTAAAAACAGAGAAAGTAATCTAAATGTAAGAGTACAAGACCATAATATATTGCACGAATTTATTACAGATTACATTTATATACAAGTACATTCTTTTAATTTTAAGTCTACCTGTCACTCAGCCACTTAATATACAAAAATATGTGTGGCATTTTCTAAAAATAGCTGCAACAACAACAGTGACAGCAAAAGTGTTAAAAATTTAATTAAAAATTATTTAAACTTTATTCTAAATTAAACATTTTAAAAAGATATAAAGATATAAAAATGCTCACTAACTCACTTATCAAGTACGTTGAATGCTAAACTCTATCATGTTGTTAATAAGCAGTGGTTTGAAGGAATTTAATTGTTTTCGTATTTACTTTACATCTGTTATCGTAGCCAACATTTTTAGGACGTTAAGTATGAAAAGTTATTTATAAATTTAGTTTTTTTTGTTTTTAATTACACTTTCCATCAGCGTTTTTGGAACAGAATAGCGACCCTTTAATTCTGAAAAGGCATGTTTAGTAGATAATTTTTGTAGAAGAAACTTATAGTCCAGCTGGACTGAGTTCTTGTTTGTTTTACAGTGGGTCAAAGTTTTAATTTTTGATCGAAGCACACAGTGGTAAATCACAAATCTAGCTGGACAAAATTAAAAAATAAATGTCTGGCAACATTCCTTCTGATCATTTAATGAGCTTCTCAATACAATAGGGAACTGTAATTCATGTTTTGTTTTTTTGGTTTTTAGCTCCGATTAGGAAAAACTAAGCTTTAAAGTCAGTTGTTGTCAGCAGGTACATTAAGATTTCAAAGAGAAGTGTATTTTTTGTGTGACTTTGGTTTATGATTAAAAAGGCTACGGTGATTTTAAATATGCAACAATTTTCATTTAATTATTTCCATTGTAACTATTAAAAAAAACTATTTTTTGTGAGAAGATCAGAAATTGGAAAAAAATAAAATATTTCCTTTTTTCAAGTAGAGTTAAAGCTGTTTATTCCGCATAGTTCCGCTGTAAAACTGTATTTGGGTTAATCTGTCAAGTGTTCACTTTAAGGTAAATCAAAAACATCTTGCGCATTTTTGCGACCGCCATACATTTTGTTTCACTTTTCCAGTATGACCTACACAAAGAAAAAATAAAATATTTCCTTTTTTCAAGTAGAGTTAAAGCTGTTTATTCCGGATAGTTCCGGTGTAAAACTATATTTGAGTTAATCTTTCAAGTGTTCACTTCAAGGTAAATCAAAAACATCATGCGCATTCTTACGACCGCCATAAATTTTTTCACTTTTCCACTATGACTTCTACTTTTTCACGAAATAAAATTTTTGAAGAATGGGTAAAAACTCCCAAAATACATTGCGAAAAATAAAGTTGGTTTTTTATAATCGTTTATATATTTGAACTCATTTTTTATATGATTCATAAGTGAGAAGTGAAACAAACGTGATTTATTAATTTTGTCTAGTTAGATTTGCGATCTACCACACTGTGCGAAGGGAGCATTTGATATAAGTTAATGTCTGAGAGAATTCTTATTACAAAGTTATGTTGTGTAATTTTTTGGGGATAATTTTTGTGGAAGATCTTAATCCTCTAGCTCCCTCTTTAGGGATAAATTTTACCGCTTTTTCGATAAAATCAAAAAAATCCTTTCAAAAAGGGCATTTAAGGATTAAAATATTTCACGAAATAAATAAACCTAAATATCTCTAGAACTAAAAGAGATAACTTGCATATGTACACAGAAAAAACAAAAATTCAAATCCAATCACAAAATTCATAAAGTCAATTGAATATTTTATTGAAATGGGACCTATCACAAAAATCACAAAATCAAACAACAAAATTTGTAAATATTTTATTGAAAAAAAAAAAATTTTTCTTATTAAAATATTTTAACTATCAATGAAACATTTATATGAAATTCCACATAAAATCAAACAATATTTTTAATAAAACCATAGAAACAAATAATTGGTTTTGACTAGATATTCAAACAATATTTTTTATTAAATCAATTAAAATATTAATAACATTTAAATTCAAAATCAATAAATATTTTAATTATATATTATAATATAATATTATAAACAATATTTTCTATATAAACTACTGATATACACAATATTTTCTAAAGAAAATACTGTTTTACACAATAGTTTCTAAAGAAAATACTGTTATACACAATATTTTCTATATAAAATACTGTTATACACAATATTTTCTATAGAAAAACACTGTTATACACAATAGTTTATAAAGAAAATACTTTATACACAATAGTTTATAAAGAAAATACTTTATACACAATATTTTCTAAAGAAAATACTATTATACACAATATTTTCTATATAAAATACTGCTATAGACAATATTTTCTAAAGAAAATACTGTTATATACAATATTTTCTAAAGAAAATACTGTTATATATAATAGTTTCTAAAGAAAATACTGTTATACACAATATTTTCTATAGAAAATACTGTCATATAAAATATGAACTAGTTTCTCCCACTTACGGACTATCCAGCAAACGGGAATCCAAGTTATATGGATATTGTTCACCTGTGGGAAGATAAACCAGTTTTCACATTCATCTTAATGAAAATCAATCGTCTTACCAATTATGTCGTATTCTCCCAAATTTCTGTCATAGGAAGCTAACAACGTCTGCAATTATACCGGAATGTTTAACAATGATATAATAAAGAATTTTAAGTTCATACATACTTACCAATCTTGAAACGTGAGGAGTTATTGAGCCCTTGAACTCCTAGTCTGTTTCATGACGACCAAAACTTAAAAATTGTGTACATATGTAAATATTTTTTTTCAAAATGTATAATGTAATAAAATGTAATGTATAATTTATTTTTATTTTACAGCTGTTTGTCAAAATTCACTATAAATTTGTTTTTGTTTCAAAGTAAACAAACATTTTTTCAATAATTTAAAAAATTGTTTGAGTTTATAAAAAAATTCAAACAAAATTTTAATAAAGAAAATATTTTGTTATGTACAAGTGTTGTCTATTATTTTGAATATTATAAAAATGTATCACAAAATGAAAACGTGCTTGATTTTAAGTACATTATGTTAAAATATTTACAAAACAAATAGACGTTTCTCATTATTAAAAAAAGTTGTTAGCATTGTTAACCATCAAATTTAAAACCAACTAAAATATTTATGAAACCAAATAAAATAAATAATTAAATACAAATCTGATTTCAAACATGCATTTGTTTGAAAATATTTTAGTCATAATTTTTTCTGTGTAGGACTATTTACATTTTAAGTTTCAGCTCATTCGGAACGTAATTGGATTTCTGGCGATTTTTTAAAAAATGTGTGGCTTGTAATTTTGCGTAAAGAGCATTATTTACAACTTTGGTATCTTATGTGACTCCCACTGAAATTTTCCGGCAAAAATTTAAATCTTTTAACGAATATTTAAGGAATATTTTAATCCTGAAATGTCCTTTCTGAAAGGACTTTTTTTGATTTTCTCTAAAAAGATGTAAAACTTACCCCTAAAGAGAGGAGCTAGAGGGTTAAGATCTTCCACAAAAATAATCCCCATAAAATTCCACAATATCACTTTGAAAATAAGAATTATCTAAGACATTAATTTACCACATTTTTTTCATTTAGTATAATGCTCCCTTCGACCAAAAAATGTAAAACTTTGACCACTCTAAAAAAAACTCAGACCAGCTGGAATATAAGTTTATTCTACGAAAAGGATCTAGTCAACATGCCCTTTCAGAATAAAGGCCAAACCACATTACACTTCTACACAATATTTGGCAAGTTTTTGAATACTTTCCAAAATATCTACTTTAATTTTGCTCAAATGAAATAAATATTTTTTTATTTATTTTTGACACTTAATTTTATTTGTGGTAGAATATAATTTATACACCATTTCCAAAATTTTTACACA
The DNA here is from genome assembly GCF_958450345.1 of Calliphora vicina. Classification (NCBI taxonomy): domain Eukaryota; kingdom Metazoa; phylum Arthropoda; class Insecta; order Diptera; family Calliphoridae; genus Calliphora; species Calliphora vicina. The sequence continues at coordinate 122,389,032 of NC_088780.1, forward strand.
TAATTCCGAAATTTCTAATTGTATTTCAGAAACTTCAAATTGTATTTCAGTATTTTCCAAATGTATTTAAGAATTAAGAATATTTCAGAAAATTCTACCAAATAAAAATATCTGAAAAACAATTGGAAAATTCTGAAATACAATTAGAATCTTTTTAAGTATAAATTCAAAAGTCTGAAATGGAAATTTCTGAAATACAAATGGAAACTTCTTAAATATAATTGGAATATTCTGAAATATAATTGGAAATTTCTAAAATTCAATTGGAAATGGTGTAGAAGAACTGAGTTTAAATTTTTGATATTGAAAATCAAATAAATTAAAATTTAATACAATTTTATAAAACTCTGTGTGTCTGGTGAAAATTAAAAACGCACCAATATATACATTTTTGTTACTGACACAATTTTGGAGTTAGGTACTTTTTCACAAACACATGTTTAAAGTTAGGTACTGTTGTCAAAGGGTCGAACTACTTGTATATGCTTTGGTTTGTAAATTAAACTATTATTTACTCCCTGCAGTCCATTGAACTAGTTCAGCTACATCGAATTAGTTAGCCACTGAGAAAAAAAAGTAAAATTTTCAGAGAACGGTTAAATGTGCAAATCTGTAAGCCACAGAGCTCTTATTTGTAATGTTCTCTATTTGTTATTAAGAATTGCATGAGTACCAAAATACCAATGCCACATTCAGCATTACCTGTGATTATGAAAGTGGTATATTTTAGAGGATTTTATTTTACTTGAATTTATTTTCAAAAACTTTGTTCTGGCGAAATGTAGTTTCTTGTACATATTGTAATATAGCCTATGTAACGTTTTCAATTGGCACTTTTCAAACTGCTGGGCTACTTCAAAAAATTGTAAATTTTAATACATTTAAAAAAAAATACTTATATAGAGAGAAAGTATGCCATAATACATTCATCTAGATACACTTATGCTGCTTATAAATACGTCGGAATATTCACGTGAATAAAAAAAACTAAATTTAAATCATTTTTTTTTCTTTTTTCACTTTAGAAGTATCTGGTTGAAAAGTAAAACATCTCTACTTAGCATGTAATTTTTGTTATATTTTATGAAAAGAAAAAAAAAAGTTGTTTAAAAAACTATTAATCACTTTTTCATGTTATTTTGCTGTAATGAAACCCCATTAAAATTGCTAGAGATTTATCAGCAAAATTAATGAATTAACGTGCGTATTCATATAGTAAAACATTTTTACTCAGCGCCGTTTAGAAATTAAAAACTGTTTAAATTATTTAAGACTTTTTTCATAATTAAGATCACGCTGTTTACTTAAAAACCAAACATGATAATATATGTGAGATAAAAATCAATTAAACGTGTTGTCATTTTGATAATTATTCAAATACAATAATTTTTGCTTCATAAAAATATTCTACAAAATATTTTCATTGCAAACTATAGAAGTGTGCAAAAGTGTGTTAAAAATCTACAATTTATCAACTTTAGCAAACTTTTGCTGCTACTTAATGAGACCCTCACATTTTCAATGCATATACAGCATATTCATACATATTTCTACAGTCAAAAGGGCATATTTAGACATTACTTATCATTAAAACTGTTGTTAACAAAATGCGTCAACAAATTGGCTGGAAATAAAAACTGTAATAAAATTCATCATGAAAATTTTAACTAAATTAAGTACGAGTAGAGAACACTTGGATACTCAAAAAATTGTAACTTTTAAAGCTGGAACAACAAAATTTCATTAAAAAAACTGAACTATGGCTTTGTATGGTTACGCGTCGTATCATCATCTTTCATTCATTCCAGCGTCCATTGAACTTTTCGCCAGTATTTCAATACAAACAATAAAAAAAGTAAAAGAGTTCAAAATTTTTGTAAAAAAAAACATAAAGAAGAAGGAAGGCAAGCAAAAATTTAAAACTCATGTCATGTTAAATACCTTTAAAACGCCATTAATAAGCATAATCATGTCCATCATTTTCTGACCATTACTTTTTCTTCGTTTTATTTTTATATATTTCGTTTCATTTTCTTTAGTCTTCTCGACGGATCACTGTTGCTCAGCAGCATTTTTAAAGAAATGTAAAACAAAGTTTGTTAAACATTTTATTTTTAAAGATATTTTTGTTTTGTTTCGCTGTTATATTGTTTAAATTGGCATATTATTATTTTAATACAATATTCTTTTTTTTTAGGATTTATGAATGGCTTTCAAAATGATTTAAATGTTTTTATTTAACTTTACGCTTTAGTCTAGAGCCTATTATTTGATTATGTTTTAAAGTTTTAAAAAAAGGCAAGCTTATATGATTTCAGCATTCTTCACAGTCTACCGTCTTATACTCAGACAACCGTCTTATACTCAGACTACCGTGTTATACTCAGACTACCGTCTTATACTCAGACTACCGTCTTATACTCAGACTACCGTCTTATACTCAGACTACCGTCTTATACTCAGACTACCGTGTTATACTCAGAATACCGTGTTATACTCAGACTACCGTCTTATACTCAGAATATCGTGTTATACTCAGACTACCGTCTTATACTCAGACTACCGTCTTATACTCAGACTACCGTTTTATACTCAGACTACCGTCTTATACTCAGACTACCGTGTTATACTCAGACTACCGTGTTATACTCAGACTACCGTGTTATACTCAGAATACCGTGTTATACTCGGACTACCGTGTTATACTCAGACTACCGTGTTATACTCAGACTACAGTGTTATACTCAGACTACCGTCTTATACTCAGACTACCGTGTTATACTCAGACGTGTTATATTTAGACTACCGTGTTATACTCAGACTACCGTCTTATACTCAGACTACCGTGTTATACTCAGACGTGTTATATTTAGACTACCGTGTTATACTCAGACTACCGTCTTATACTCAGACTACCGTCTTATACTCAGACTACCGTGTTTTAATCAGACTACCGTGTTATAATCAGACTACCGTCTTATACTCAGACTACCGTGTTATATTTAGACTACCGTGTTATACTCAGACTACCGTCTTATACTCAGACTACCGTGTTTTAATCAGACTACCGTGTTATAATCAGACTACCGTCTTATACTCAGACTACCGTGTTTTAATCAGACTACCGTGTTATAATCAGACTACCGTCTTATTCTCAGACTACCGTTTTATACTCAGACTACCGTCTTATACTCAGACTACCGTCTTATACTCAGACTACCGTCTTATACTCAGGCGACGCTGGAAATCCGTATTTTATTCAGATTACAGTATTGTACTCAAGCTTCCAACTTTATTAATTTCTTAAAAGCAAAAATAGTTTTACCAAAATCCAAACAAAATTAGATCGACGATATTAATCCTGCTGTCTAGTTATTTTTGCTTCTTTAAGCCTGCCATAGAGTGTAAATTTAATTCGACCTTTACTTTTATTAAAACGTTTACATTTATTTCTTTTTTCGGATTTCATTACAAAGGAAAGTGTTTGCGATTCATTTCATTTCCAAAATAAAAAACAACTAAATTAAAAATGTTCTGGTCCGGTTTTTAACTTTTATGTGTGTAACATTTTCTATTTTACTTGCTGGCCGGAATTTATTAGAATGCCATTTATTGTAATCGAGTTGGGTTGCTTTTGATCAAAAACCAAACTATAGAAAATTAGAAATATTTTTATAGCCGAAAGCATTCAAATTTATTTTGTTTAGTTTCTTCGTATTTACTTGTTTTAGTTTTAGCTTTTGTTTTACAAACCGAAAAACAAAAAAAGTTCCAAATTTGTTAACAAAAAGATGAACATAGAAACGTTTCGAGTGTGTGCTTTACAACATGTTGGTTGCTACATGCTGTTTGTTTGTCTGCTATTTACTATAGAATTTTTAGATTTCAGATACTGCTGCTAATACTGATACCAACAACATAGTTTAAGTTGAAATGATTTACTTTTACTTGTTTTTACTTTCTAAATTGGAATGTTTAAATGATGATGCTGTTTTGTTTCCTCATCTTCTTCGGCCGTTTTTTAGTTTGTTCATTTAATTATTACAGATATGACGTATTTAATTGAATCTGAGAGCTAAGTATTGTGAGTGTTTACATGTCTGCTAAATTTCTTTGTGAAATCGAAAACTATAAGATTTGAAAATAAATTCATAAAATGATTTCATAAAAATAAGGAAGCAATTGAGAGCGGCAATAATGAATTACCAAAGTACATTTTATTACAATCAATTAAATTAACAATGATTTTATTCTCACTTTTGAGACGAAATCTAAAATTGAATTTTATACTAAGTATGAGCGAAGTTGGTATTTTATGAACGAAATTTCTTCAAAGTTTAATTTTAAGGAATTTCTAATAAAAAAGTACTACACTGACATGAAGACTTTAACAAAACCTGTACATCACAAAGTATACATATTCTTGATTCCTACATTCTTGCCATCTCCGCATTTTCTGCAAATTCGAAACCATTAACACATAAATTTTATTATCAACAAAAACACAACATTTGCAAGTGATTTTTTCTTCTAGGGTTTCTTAAACTACTGACAGGAATTCTATTTTTAAACTCTGGTACGTTACGAGTGCAAATAAAGACTTTTCCTATATTTCCTTATAGAGGAGCAGCAACATCAACCTCATCAAACATGTATGAAATGTTTACTCTAGTGCAATCACATGGAATCATGGCATCTTCTTCACTGTATTACGTGATTTCATTAATGGTTTGTTTTGTCTTCTTTTTCTACACACACACAATTGCAGTGATGGCAGCAGCAGCAGGACTTCTGCCACATTTTATAGCAAGCAACAAGTGTTATAATCTTTTGTTTTTGTCCATTTTAATTTCCTTCACTTTGGCTGCGTTTTGCCATCTTGCAAAAAACAACAAGAACGAAGATTCTTTTCTATCCTAATGAGCAAAAAAAAAAAAAAAAAACAAGCGAAGCAACAGCATCTTTGGTTTAATATTTGCTGAAGCTTATGATGAGGATGATGAAACCTTGAAATGTGGTTGTTGGCTACTGCCACTTTATACAGCTGCCTGCCAGTGGTGCAGTTGTTGAAGTTTTACTTGATATGCCTGATTCTATATTTAAACCAATCAATGCTATAAATATCTTTACATATCTTGATCAGGTTTTGAAATTCTTTTCATTTTGTTGTTACAAACATTTGCTGTTCTGTTTTGTTTTGGTTTTTGGTATGTCCTATAAGACAATAACAAACAATATTGTAAGTTCAATGCAATAAGCCGGGAGTTTATGGGTGAGCGATGAAAATGTTGCAAATATTTTCATAAGAATAGCTTCACCTTGGTTAAACTAAATATCAATTTCCAAAGTTCATTAAACAATACGTCAGTATAATAAAATTATTTATTCGAATTCCCAAACTGTTTCAGATCTCGTGTCCTCAGCGATATATAGGTCTTATAACTCTGACTACCGTCTTATACCCAGTCTTCATTCTCATTCTCAGACTACTCATTTATACTTAGATAGAAAAATGTCTCGTTTTGTAATCAAACTACCGTATTACACTCTGACGACTACCGTGTTTTACGTAAACTACCGTCTTTTACATAGACTACTGTCTTATATCCAGACTATCGTCTTGTACTCAGACTGCCTTCATGTATTTGATATATCATCTTATACTCAGCCTCAAAAGTGAGTATACACCGCAAAATATTTGATTTTTTTTAAGATAATGAAAATCCTAAAATCTATCCATCAATTAAAATTTAAAAGTTTCGGTTTGTTGGAGATTGGGTTGAATAATAGATTCGGTTCTGAAAAAAAAGATTTAAGTCGGATTAGAATGATTTTCATGATCTTAAAAAAATCAAAAATTCACTGGTGTTTACTTACTTTTGAGGATGTGTGTACATATTTTACTCAAACTAATGTCTTGTTTTTTTACTCAAACGTCCGTTCCTATTATCACAGACTAACATCTAATACTCGGAATATAGTACAGTGATATCTAGAAATAAAGGGAAATAAATCTGTAACTTCTAAACTTAGTCCTATGACCAATTATGGACCGATCACCATAAAATTAGGTCGTGTGATTTATGTCTATATGAAAGTTATTTATGTTGAATTTTGTGTATATACCAACATTTTTAAATGATTTAAGCACGTTAAAGTGATTTTCGGAAACGGGTCTATATGGGAGCTATGACTAATTATGGACCGATCGTAACAAAATTTGGTGACATGAATTTTGTATATATAAAACTTATTTGGAGCGAAATTTGTGTAGATACATATATAAATTAAACAATTATGACCAATAAAGTCCAATTTCGAGAGGACATTTGTATGGGGGCTAGGTGAAATAATGGACCGATTTCAGCCAGTTTCAATAGGCTTCGTCCTTGGGCCAAAAAATTATATGTACCAAATTTTATCGAAATATCTTCAAAATTGCGACCTGTACTCTGCGCACAAGGTTTACATGGACAACCAGCCAGCCAGCCAGACGGACATCGTTTAATCGACTCAGAAAGTGATTCTAAGTCGATCGGTATACTTTAAGGTGGGTGTTAGACCAATATTTTTGGGCGTTACACACATCTGCACAAACGCATAATACCCTCCCCACTATGGTGGTGTAGGCTATAAAAATGCATTTTATTAAGTTTTTGAGAAAATACAAATATTTCTACTCTAAATTAAATTTGTATTTATCAATATTTTTTAATTAAATTTTACAGTTAAATATATTTTTCTATTGAAAATGCAAAAATAAAAATAAATTTTGAAATTTGTTATCAGGAATCCCGCAATTCCCAAAAAAAAGTTTTGAAGAATTCCAAAAATGGGATTTTTTAGTTTTTTGGCTATAATATCCATACCAGATGCAGGGTTATCGGAACCTTTTACAAAATAATAAAGAACATATTAAGCCATTAAAAATGGTTTACTATATTCAGATATCGACTATGCGATTTGAGAAATTTTTTGAATTTTACATAAAAAATAGGCGTTTTTTGGATGGACCTGGTCCCCTCGATATCAACAATTTACAACAAGTTAGCTTTTCAAAATGTATAAATTCCTAATACATCTTCTTAGAATTTTTTTACATAATTTAAAAAGAATAAAAGTAGTTTTTTCACAAAAAACTAGCGAAAATCCCTTTTTTTAATTTCAAATGCATATAACTTTGGAGTCAGTCACGATTTTTAAACAATTCTTTTTCTGTTTGACATATACATTTGTTGTTAATCTAATGTAATAAATCGGTATATATTTGGACCCGCTGTTATCAAAAAACTGTATTACGTGGGTAAAAATTTAGAAAATTTAATTTTCAAATGCGAATATCTCCTAAGCTATAGGAGATAATTGATAGCTCAATATGTGTAGTTTTTTTGAAATCGGAACACAAACAAAGAAATAGCATCGTTTTATCGTTTTTATTTGGGGACCCCTGACTACGCCCCTAGTAAGCTCATGAGATCCCAATTCAAAACTTAAATTCGGCAACACTTCCTCTTTGCGCATGTGAAATTTCGTTTAAATCGGACTATTATTTTATATTCAGACTGTTTTGTAATCATGCTACTGTATTGTACCCAGACTATCACCCGGTACTCTTAATAAAAACTTATACTCAGACCTTTCGAAAGTCCGCTAATTGCTTGTAAATTTGACTATAGTGTGGGAATTATTAATTTCACGTTTTCTTTTCAAACCGCTAATTCACACTTGAGTATTTTTTTTAAGAATTAAATGCATAGTCTCTTGAAATTCTATAAATAAAAACACTTCATTAAGATGTTTATAATTAATTTCCTTTGGAGAGCTTCGAAAAAGCCTAATATATCGAACTGTAACCTTAAAAATATCTTAACCAACAATATTTTTAATTTTAATTTTTTATTGCAAATCAATAAATAATCTGTTGAAATTTCATTGGTGTACCAAGTACCGCTAAAATTTAATATCAAAAACAATTTTAACTTAACCCTCTAACCGCAAGAGTACCTCAAGGCATGCATTACAAAACACCAATTATCGCAAAAAGTAATTATATTTTTTTTTAAATTTAACTGTGCATTTAGTTACAGATGTGGTAACATTTCGCTAGAAGGTCGAAATGCATTCTGACTTTTAGTTTTTGTTCTGTCAGCTGTTTTGTGAGTGATGTCATAATTTTATCAAGTGATATTTTGTGTTATTATACCCTTCACCTTCGTGAGAAGGGTATATAAGTTTATCATTCCTTTTGTAATTTCTACATTCTTCATTTCCGACCCTATAAAGTATATATATTCTGGATCCTTATAGATAGCGGAGTCGATTAAGCCATGTCTTTCTGTCTGTTGAAATCAATTTTCTGAAGACCCCAGATATCTTCGGGATCCAAATCTTCAATAATTCTGTCAGACATGCTTTCGAGAAGTTTGCTATTTAAAATCAGCAAAATCGGTCCACAAATGGCTGAGATATGAGGAAAAAACCAGGAAAACCTCGATTTTTGACCTATATCTGGATTACTAAGAGCCAGTTTTTGACTTCGTATTTAAATATGAATTATATTTAAGTTCTATTTAAATGCGAAAATGAGTTTCTCAGTGCTTTTTTAAATGATACTTAAATGGCCGACGTTGGTCATTTAAATTCTATTTAAGTTTCATAAACTACCATATGTTTTTGACAGCTGACTTTTGTTGTTTGGTTTTTTTTCACTCTATTGTAGTAAAAAAAAACAAACAACAGCGTCTTGCTAAAAAAAAGCGTCTTGCAAAAACTACAATTCCGATGCGGGGCAATTGGAGCTTCTTTTGTGCATTTTCCTACCAATAATTTTATTGTTTAATAAACTTTTATTTCTTATTGGGCAAAATGTATCAATTTTTGTTTTGGTTGAACAGCTGTTTTAAGCAAAACTATCGATAAATTTTTGATATTTAGTAGTGCTACCATACTTTTATCTTATTTAAATAAGACAAATTATGTAGCACTGAAAAACTCAAACTGTATTTAAATACAACTTAATTTTAAGTTAAAATTAACTAAATACGTATTTAAATAACAAGTCAAAAACTGGGCATAAGACATTAATATAGACAATATGGATATCAATGATAGATATTTCAAAGACATTTGCAACGACGTATATAAACCATAGTAAGTTGGACCTACAATGAGTCAAAATCGGAAAAAATATTTTTTAACCCGATTTTTTTTTTCACAAAAAAAAAAAATTTAAACAAAAAAAAATTTAAATTTAAAAAAAAAAAATTTAAAAACTTAAAATAACAATTCGAAAATTTTATTAGTTCTTTTCATTAGTTTTTTAATAAAATCGTATCATAATAATTGTTTTTAACACCTAAACCGGCAACAATGCCCTGAGGCACTCTTTACCAAATTAGTTTCTGATGGCTGTTCTGAGTTTATTGGGTCATAGTTACCCTAAAAAAATGATTCGACAACTTTTTTTTTAGCTTTTAAGGTTTTAAAAGAGGGTTAAATACACATCTGCCGTATATTTACATTGAATTATAACATGCCAACAATCACATAAAAGAAGCTTCTTCTGTAAACATTATTGTTATGCACTTAAGATATTTTTGCGGTTAGGGCTCGATAAACACTAATAAAACCATAACTTTACCAAGTTCATTAAAATTTCAAATTGTTTAAATTGAATTCTAAAAAAACCTACTGCTAGTTAAAAATAGTACTTATGTCTTTATGTTATAAAAATTAAATAAATACTAAACAAATATAAAATGAACAATACAATTTAGAATTAAATTTTGCCATCATTATTATAATAAGTGTTTGTTTTTCTTTAAAATCAAAATATTTATTTACCAATTTAACATAATAATTAGCTTTTAATTTATCAGCTAATTGTATTGTGTTTTAACTAAACATGGAATATTTGGTTTTCGAAATTATTTAAATCAATAAATAATTGAATGTTTTTAGCACTTTGTTGCATTCACAAAATGAATAGAAAAAAAAATCTGCAAAAATTTAAAAAGTAAGCATATAACATTTAACAATAATTAATAATTTCTGTTTTAGCTTAATATTAATGATGTTTGTGAAATTTAGGTAGAAAAAAAATTAACTAAAACTTGAAATGAAATGCATTTCATAATTAGCGAATATTAAGAGTATTTTAGAAAACAAAGATTCACAATTCACACCTAATGATGACGAGATAATTGGTGAATTTAAATTAATGATTAATGGAATGGATATAGTCAGCAGGAAAGTTTACTTTTCACACTACATCAAACATTAAAGAAAAGACATTACTGGTTTATATACTTTGTAATGACTACCAGATACGTATGCATGCATGCGATAGAAGTAGTTTAGTAATAGCTGGCTTATACTTGATTATTTATTAGATATCAGCATCTGTACATACAAAGAATCAATACAATAATAGCGGAAATCATTCTTCGTTGAAAACCCACAACAACAAAATATACCACTTATCCTAGATTTGCAAAATATGCAAGGTTTGCAGGGTAGTTTGCAACGAAGAGTGATTTCCGCTACTCATTTAGTGAAGCAAGCATGAGAGAATTTAAAAAAAAATAAACTATTTATTTCCACGTCAGAACAGAAAATCTTAGACAAGACTTGTTAATGCAAACTAAACATAATTTTTTTTTGGCCACCCAACAAATGGGACCTTCCTAATGTATTCCAAAAGCTATGCATTAAGATCCAGATAGAGTAGCAGTAATAGAATTATTGATAATGTAAAGTGATGTGAACTTGTTACTATTTTTAAACAATAGCTACTAGTATCTATCATTGTGCTTTTAAAAACCATCAACTTACAATTCCGAAGAAAATGAAGAAATAAGTAAAATCCAGAAGTAAGTAAAATCCATGACTACAGACAATAAAAAGGGTCTGCTCCATGTGTGTTTTTCCACACATACACACAGAGGAGATGAAGACAAAAAGAACAAAAAAAAAATGTTGAAAAGATATCGAAACAAGATCATGAAATAAAGTCAGTCAGTAAAACATACTTCAAGAATTTGCCCAGAAATGTTAGTAGTAGGGGAAGTAGAGAATGTTGAATGTGTAAAATGCACATGCCAAACATTATGAAGACATGTCTGTGGCAAACAACAATGAGCGAGCAGACAGACAGACACTAACAACCCAACCAAACAACCAACCAACCAATAGTTGTAAGTACTTGCCAGACAGCATAGACGGCGCTGTTGCAGTGACTGTGCTGCTGTTAGAAATCAAAGACAATGAATGATCTGCTGGCAGAAATAAAACCTAAACTAAAGAAGTTAGAATTTTTTGCATAGTTGATGACGACAATACTGTCGATGATAACGATAATAATATGTACGTATGATGATGACGTTGTTATTTGAGAACATCGACAGGAAGAAATCATTAGAACAAATAAACTTGTACTAAAAGCGAAAAGTAAAGATAAACATAAAAATATATGTATTGTAATAGTAATATTGTATAAAATTGTAACTACCCGTACTCGTTCATTTATACTTCCAGCCATCTTCTATCCGTCCATACACCTGATACATGCAGGCGATACATTTACGCTGTTTAGTTTAGAGATTTTTTTGGTTTTAAATACGAGGCTATTTGGGGTATTTACCATACATTTTTCGGTTTTAGATAACGATAATTCAGAATCATAGTTTAGGGTGGTTTAAATTTAAATACAATTGGATACCGAAAGAACAATCTTATACATTTACTTTTTAAATGTAATTTCATTTAAATGGTCCAATTGTCTATCACTCTTTCACATAACCCTCAAAGAAAATTATCCAGAGGTATGATATCACACGATTTATGCGGCCATTTGACAGCTCAGGAATACGAAATTAGCTGCTCAACAAAATTATTTCGCAATAATGTTGGCTATCGTTACCCCTAAGCCACCGTTATCCCTAAATATTATTGCAGCTCTACTAAAGTTACCGCTAAAATTACGTAAGGGAATAAAGTTATCGAAATTATAGAAAATACCGTTAGCGTAATTGAAAATACAAATTTTGTTTTTCCATAATTGAGTTAATTGAAATCTAACGAAGTAGAAATGTAGCCATGGGTACATTCAAACGTGTAGTATGATATATATTGTGATATTTGGATCGCGATCCATTGTTATGGATCACGCAAAATTAGGTTATTCTGCGATTTGGATCGCGATCCATCAATAATGCATGCTACACGTTCAATAAATATCGCTATACGGGATCGCGGTCAATATATATTGAACGTGTAGCAGTGCCCTATGTCAACTTATTTCAAATATTTGTAAATTTTGTTTATAATTTAACTCACGACAAAATTACCGTTACCGAAATAAGCCAAAATATCGCAACCGCACTAATTCAAATTAGTTTTACGTCTCAATCGGTAGCCAAGCTTGGAAACTTCTAATTCATTCAGCTTCAAATTAAACTGCTTCAATTGTTTCGGATATATTCAGAAAGTTTAAGAATTTTACCACACTTATTGTTCAATCCTCATATACATATGTACATTAGGGTGGCCCCAAAATTAAAGTTGCGGATGTTCCCGCCTAAAATGAAAATTTGATTCATTCTAAGACTACGTTTTGAAATTTTTTCGTCCTGGGGTCAATATTTGGCGAGCTGGATCAAAGGATAAAAAGGTATTTTTTTGAGGTTTAATTGTAAGAGTAAACACGTCAAACAAATTTGTGCTAAAGAAAGTGGTTATGTTTTTTTGAGCAAATATTTGCCATGTGTGACCCTACCTTTAGAAATTCGGACCAAAAATGTGTCAATTTGGGGGAAAATATTAACCCCAAGTCATGTACAATGATGCAGATATAATGAAAGACCTATCCAGTGATTTCACGACTTAGAAATTCGGATCCAAAATTGGCAAATTTCGAGAAAAAATTTAATTTTTCATCAAAAATTTCTTTCATCAAAATTAAGGTTTTTTTTACCAAAATATCACTGACTACAAAAATGGAGCCCGCTTAATTTCCATGTATGTAGAATTTCAACAAATGAAAGTTCGTCTATACATCATGATACGTTGTATAAAAATAATCATTAGTATACACGTAATGTTGTCATGTTGGAAAACTAAATTGCAACAATAACAACAGCAGCAGCAGCATAGATTTTAATAAACAAGTGCAGGGCCTTTTAAAAGCAAAAAACAAAACAACAGCAGTAAAATAGAGGGCTAACGAGATTTTATACGCTCCACTGATATGAAAATCTTAAAAAAAAAAATCTAAATGTAGCAAAAACGCAATAATTTCTAGATTTTAATGTTGGCAATAAAAAAGTCACAACAACAAAACCTGCATGAATAGCAACAAGAACAACATTAGCAGCAGCCGCAGCAACATTAAGCCCCGAATGCAACAAGTACAATTGTGTTTGTCTAAAAATCCAAACCTATCGACAAACTTTCGTTTAAAAGCATTTTTAACCATTTCATTTTTATTGCATCTAACCGACTTTCAATGTTCGAAATTACAATGTTTCCTTTTTAAGGATTAATGAGATGCAAAAATACTTACTAATATGCATTTGGAAGTGCCTGCAATATTGGACTGACACAACAAACTCTTGCAAACATGATTTAGAAGTTACATTGTTTTTACGATCTGCTCATTTGAGTATATGGGGAGCATTAATAAAAACAACTTAATGCAGCAGAATTTTTATTATCTTATCGCCTTAAAATGTTGGCAAACATTTTAAGCTTGGAAACATCCGTTTATTTATTTGTTCATCTACTTAAGCAGTGAACTCGATATATGAAATAATTCAAATATGTATTTAAAGATTTTAAAAGAAAGGGTAGCCTATAAAAATTGACAACAAATTCCACTGTCACAATATAAGTATTGTTTTTACTGATGTTGGTATCACCCAAAAATAAAGCTGTCACATTGACCTTTAAGTATACCTCTCGATCAAAGATCACATTCTCATTTTAAGGAATGTCCGTCCGTCTTTTAGTTCTATAATAAACCTTGTAATCACACTAATGATCGCAATTTTAAAGTCACTTTTCTAAAAATTCCTTTTTTTGGGCCAAGGACGAAATGTCTTAAAATTATTTAGAATCGTTTTCTGATTTTATGTAGCCCCCATACAAACTCACTGCTGAATTGAGGCTTTAGCTGTTTTCGGCACATTAGTATATGGGGCATTTCATGTCAAGTGAACCAACTTTTGAAATCGATCTCTTCCGATCGGGATGAAATTTGCACCAATGTTAGTTCTATTGGATAGTAATTCAGACACAATTTTTCAACAATATCGGTCGAAGATCGGAGAACTCTCCGAGTTAGAGGGGGTTAAAGTTTGACATTTTGGTCAAGTAGGTGTTTTTTCTTATCCATGTAACTTATTACCTATTGTTCTTAGCAAAATGTGTCCCAAATAGTTAAAATAGCATATCTATCAAAATAAATATTTTGTAACTCAAAACATACAATTTTTGACTTTTTTTTTGCAAAATCAATAATTTTGTGGACTTTTTTTTTCAAAATTTACCCTTTTTTCATTTTTTTTTTAGCTCAAACAAAAGCTTAGATATTTTCCTTGAAGACCCTTTTGGTCGCTTAGTAGGATGCGAGTGGGATATCTATCAAAATAAATATTTTATAACTCAAGATATAAAATTTTTGAAATTTTTTTGCAAACATTTTTTTCAATATGGGCCCTTTTTTCTATTTTTTTTTGCTCAAAAGAAAGCCTCGGAGAGTTCTCGACCGATCTTGGAAGAGCCTGCTCTTTCCAGTATGTCCGATCTGTTAAGATTGATGAATTGCTGATGAAACTTTCCGTATTCGCGACTATCTAACCAGACATCACATATCAAAACGAGACCGATATTGAAGGTCTCAAATGCATTATTCGACGAGAGGGACTGTTTAACCTAAGCATCTCTTCATAAGCTGAAACATGTACAAAGTGACTTGAGCTACACATGAAATGTCACTCACTTGTCTGTGATTTGTATTTAGCTTCCGATAGGAATTATTCTATTCAAAAAATTTATGAACATGAGATATGATTAAATTGGTAAAACTTTTCCTCAGTGTTGTACAACACAGTCCCTCTCGTCGAATAATGCATTTGAGACCTTCAATATCGGTCTCGTTTTGATATGTGATGTCTGGTTAGATAGTCGCGAATACGGAAAGTTTCATCAGCAATTCATCAATCTTAACAGATCGGACATACTGGAAAGAGCAGGCTCTTCCAAGATCGGTCGAGAACTCTCCGAGGCTTTCTTTTGAGCAAAAAAAAAGCTACCTCAAACAAACACAAAAAGCTACCTCAGTAAACCGTTCAAAAAATATACCCCTTAAAACATGTATTATTGTGTATAATGTATTGAATTGAAATTAAAAGAGTCTCCAAAAAACCATACACTACATTATGCTTTAAAACTCCATTATCATTGCTAACTTAAAAATTTAACTTGGTAAAATGTTATTATTGCAGTTTCAATAAAGGTCCAATTAGATAAATTTTCTTTTAATTTTAAAAGTTTACATTGTATGACCAGGAATTCCCACTGTGCAATATGAACAAAATTTAAATAAACTCTACTATTCTTAAATATTTAATAAGTTTCATTATCCAATAATGTCATACGCTAAATAAAAAATTGTAAAAAAAGAAATCCTTAATACGTACTTATGACACTCGCTGCTACTAAGAACATGCAACAAACTTGAAAAACAAATCAACGAAAGCAAAAAAATAATAAAAAAAAAACTGTGCGCTGTTGCAGGAACACGAGATGGCAGAATTTTTCAATTAAAAAACATTTAAGTAATCCGCACTTACTTAATGCTGTGATGATGGCTGCAAGCATGAAATTTAGTTTTTCGTTTCTTTCTCTTTTTACCATTAAGGCTGCTTTTTTTTTGTCATTCACCATGATGCCTGCCTCCTGTTAATGCGCCAGCCACCATCCTGCCTGCCTGGCTGACAGCCTTCAGGGTATGCTGTGCGGTATTACTACTACTGTATTAAATAGCTTCATGCTACAAACAAACAAAAAATACATATTTAGTTCCTTTTCGTACAGTTGTTGTGGAAAATTGTCGACAACATTGCTTGCTTCATGTTTTCAGTTTTGGTGTGTGCATTTGACACTGACACTCTATTTTGAGCATCTACTTGGTTTTTGTCTCATTTTCAAAATTACTCTGAATTAAACGTCTTGGGTGTTTTAGTTTTTCATTTCATTTTATTTTTTGTTTGTATTCTATTCATTTTCAAATACTTGATGGCTTAAAGATTGTGATAGAATTCTCTATGGCACATAATTGATTTTGTTGTTTTGCTGCCTTGTTTACTCTAAATTTATCTTAATTGCAGTCGAGCTGCGGAATAAATCGTGCTATACCAATTTCTTGCAAAAAAAATAATAAATATTTCGGTTTTGTATTTTACTTTTCGAACAAATTGTTGAAAATTGCTTTTTAATGATGGAAAATTTAACACCATCATCTGCTAACAGCAACAACAACTTGCCACAACAGTAGCAACCAAAAATCTTCTGGAAGTAAATAGTTGTTGGCAAAAAAAATAAATAAATAAACCAAAAAATATATATAATAGAGAGGAAAAAAGTTACTTATCCCCTCTCCGTAAATAGCACTAAAACATTTAATGATGAAGTATTTTATCTCATACTGCACAGTGGGTATAAAATACGAAAAAGTATAGTTGAATCTATAAGGATAAAATGTTTCAGTCATAACCGACATAGTCGGTCAATTAGACATTTGATTAGCAATTATTTCGTTTATTCTCTGTTTGACTAAAACAGAAAATTTTTTAATTAAACCAGGAAAACTAACTTTTATATTCGACTCAACACACATTTTATGGTCTTAAAGAAATTATTAAGGTGATTAACATTAAAAGATCTAAAGATATTCAGAAAATAATGACATATTCAGAAATTTCGCTCATAGAAATTGAGATTGACCGATTTGTCATATTACAGCTTTCATAGTGGTGCCAACAAACGAGATGATCGTTAGACAAGTATTTGTATGACGATAAGGGCAATATGACCTGGATATAATAGTCGTCTGTCAACTGATAACGGTTCACGCTTGATTGAATCTCCCATTTAATGATGGCTAGTATAGAATCGAGGAGAAAATGTTGACACTGCCTCTTTCGCATGGTCCACAAAAAATACCACACACTCCATTATGCTTAAAAATTCCATATTTTCTAACATCCAGCTGTAGCATTAGTTGCTGATAAAATTCAAACACATGTTTACTTCATTCGAAGAGTATAATCGCTAGCACTTTACAACAGATCATGAGCGATCGTATAGAAATATAAAATTGCTAAAATTGCCCATTTTACTCACATTCCGAACCACTGTGCCCCATATCAGCAGCATCAAAAATTCAATCATTGTCTTTTCTTTACAAATGTTGAAAATACGAAAATAGTCTGTCTGACTATCTATCAGTAGATATGTCTGTCTGTCCGTGTATCTCTATATCTGTTTGTAGTGTATGTAGTAGCGTATCTTTAGTGTTTATTTTACGTCTGTAAGTTGTCTGCAACAAAATACTTCTACAACTACTGGAACTACATACAACGATTTAACACAACTTTTCTATTGTTTGTTGCACCACGGAAGAGAAGTGAAATGAAAACCAGTTAAAGTGCAACATTCGGCTATTGCGAATCTCACGAACCCTTCGTCTCTAAAACCCTTTAAGAGATTTCGTTTACGATGCTTTTTTTCCACAGAGCAACAAAATTCGACTATTTATAGACCGATTTCTCTGAGCAATTCCACAGCAATAATCTTGAAAGCATGTAAATTTTCTGTGGTCTTCGGAAAGTTGATTTGAGTCGGAATACGCTAATGCGAGTAATAAAACTTACATACTGAATGATAAACTCTTATCAATCATGGTGTAGGGTATAAAAACATTAACAACTTTGCCAAAATAGTGGAAAATGTAGCGATGTATATCTCACTATCTTTCCTTACCTCTACCTCTGCCGTCATGTTCCATAATCAGTTCGTGTACTTAAAAGTAATTGTGTCTAAATTTGGAAGCTTATTAGTACAAATTGTTGCACTTGTTGTCGTCATCATCATCAATGGGTTTTACTTTTTATATATTTTTTGTATCTTTTTCCTTAGACTCTTCTTAAGTCTTTTTCTTACTAATTTTTCGAGTTTGTTGTACAGTGTTGATAACTTAATTGCATTCCTAATGCATTGTGTGAAATATTGATTTTATTTAGTGGCTGTTTTTGTAAGACATTGAGTGTATTTGAGGGAATTATATTTATAAACTTATATTTTTTGTTGAGAATAAGACATCTTAAAATAAGTATTTGAAGGATTATAAAAGATTTATTATTTTGATTCAAATTCATTTGTAAGGATGCAGGCAATTGAAGGTAATAAATTCAATTTATTTTTTATGCTTTTTAGTTTCTTTAGAAATGCACGACCAGCTAATGGAATTAATCTTTTATTGATAGTTGAAAAGTTAAATTATTGACACCTTCTGGTTTAATAACTGACAATTTACTGTCCCACTAGACTGCTACTTAAAGTTATGGCGATAAAAGAATATGTGGTAATTTCACCACTGTCGCTAAACACGTAGTATAACTGTGAGCAAAACGAGATTTTAAATAGAGTATGGTACACATTAAGGATCAAAACATAGAAGAGCAATGCAACGAAACTAAAAAAAAATGTTTTCAACTCTTTGCTGATGACTTTGCTCTGTTTAACTTTGATCCCGCTGATCAATTGCTTAAAGTTTAGGACGATTTCAGCTTATATAATATGTTTGAAGTTAGCTGAATTCCATCAGGCATCACCAACAAATTGATTTTGGATCTTCCGATTTAGATCATATTCGGTAAACACAAACCCTTTAGAGTCATTTGGACATTTCCATTTTATTTTTTTTTCGGTTTCAACGTGCGAGAGATGGTTTCAAAAAGTTTGCGAGCAGCAGAATTCATCCAAAAAATGGATCCATTACGATAAACCGAAGAGTAAGAGATCATATGTGAAGCCCGACCAACCAGCCGAATCGACACCAAAGCCAAATATCCATGGCGTTAAGGTAATGCTCTGTATTTGGTGGGAACAAAAGGGTCCTATCTATTAAGAGTTGCTAAAATCTGACCAGACCATCCCAGGGAACCTGTACCGAACGAAACAGATTCGTTTGAAGCGATAATTGGCCAAAAAACGCCAAATATATGCGACCAGACATGAAACCCTAATATTCCATCATGACAACGCTCGGCCACATGTTGGAATACCAGTTGGGAAGTTTTACCTCACCCGCTTTATAGTCCAGAGTATCTGAACAGAGTATCCGATATTGGCATGATTCGTTATTTTCTTCTATCCAAATGGCCAATACTTTGAATAAATTAATATTGTACAAATGTTTCAAAATAAAAGCTAATTTTTTTTTAAAAATACCGCATTTTTAAGTCGTACACCCAATTCTTAGTTTAAAGTGCAAATTTTCTTGATTTTACAAACATATAGAAATGAAGTATTGTCAAAATCGGAAGACCCAAGGCAAAAAGCTTGTGTTTTTTTGGTGAAATTCATGATGTTTATATGATTCCATTATAATGAAAAAATTAAAACAAACATTAAAAACTTATTTCTTGCAAAATGTTGAAAAAACTTATTTCTTCCTTGGCAAATCAAAGTTCGGCTCAAAGAGAACATGTGACAACTGTAAATGGGTTGGTCTATTTCCACTTTAACAAATGTATCTCTTAATTTTTTAAAACCTTTTTATAGACGAATCAAACATTTTAGAGAAAGAAAATCGTTGAATAGAATTTCCATTGTTTACACTAAGCACTACACATTATGAATAATATGAAACAATTTAATTTAAATCACTTGTTTGATAAAAACGACAAGATGATCGCCAACAACAGATTTCATTGAAAACAATCTGCGGGGATGAGACATTCATCACAAGTAGCAGCCAACAAAAAAATACATAAAAATAAAACATAATGTTTCATTAAATTTTAAAATCTTTTGTTAAAAAATAAAACAATATTGAAACATGTGTTAAACAGCCGCCCAAATTTAATTTTTTATGTTTTAAATTTTTAAAGATGTTATTCCACGAAAATTCAAGTACTAAATCTCTGCAAAAAATCTCAATTTGATGTATTAATTTGAATAAAACAAAAAAAAAAAAAAAATGGAATAAAATTCAACAACTTAAACTTGGTTTTGGCAAAATTAAAGTTACTGGAAATTATATGTCTACATGAAAAGAGTAAAAAACTAAGAAAATAACAAAATAAAATTTCGTTGAATTAGCCAGAGGTTTTAGGGTATTTTTATGAGCATGATCATCATAATCATCACCATCGTTGGGACGAGTACATAAGTTAAGTGAACTGAAAAGTCAATGCACTTGTAACATCAATATTAAGGTGGCGCTTAGTAAGTAAATATTTTTTTTAAAGTTTGAAAATAAAGTACTAGCGATTTAGATAAAACTTATTTCATTATTAATAGAAAGATTTTAAATAATTTTATACGAAACTATTGCCCAATTCTCAACTACACAGAGAAAACAGATTCGTAGTAGCAATCGAATTTGTTGACAATCTAATGGTTTTGCCTTAGTAACCGAATTTTACGGTTGTGGCTACGAAATTTTAGAAATGGTAACAAATGTTTGGTTGCTTCAACGGACATTCTGCTCATAGAACCAAAAAACTCTATGTGGTTGCACAATCATTCGATTGGCAACAAATTTTTCTCTGTGTAGTGTTTTATCCACTTCCTGTTGTAATATTTTTAAATTGCTAATGGGTGTTACCCTACTGGGTCAAATACTGTCTAAAGCATGTGTTGCTTTTTAAAGCTTGTAACATGAGGTTAAGTTTAATTTCTTTGTATTATTTAGTTTTAAATGTCATTGTGTTGCAAAGCCGACCAAGGTTCATATTGAATTAAATGCCTCTAAAAAATAACTTTTCACGCATTTAAATAAAAATTAACGAATTTATTTTCTTCAATAAGCGCTCAAATTTTGAAATAAAGTTTAATGAATTTTCACTAAAATTTTCTTTGAATTAATATTTCAAAATTGACATCAATTCATTAATTGCTCGTGTGATATTTTTGGAAAGTTTATATTTTGCTAAATCTTCTCGTTACTTCAAGCCTGACTAGCAAGAAAAGATTATTTTCCTATAATATTCATCGATTGAAATGTTAATAATTTTGAGCATTACAAATATCAGCACAAACGCATAAAACTCCAGCGGGAAAAATAGCTTTGTAGGTCTTCCAAAATACCTGTTTACACATTATATAAGATCTGATACTCATTCCAAGCTGCCTTCTCTACGGTAACGTATTAGAAGGTCTTTGTTTTCCCTTCAAAAAAACTGCATACACATTCAAAATGGCATTACAAAATAAGGACTACTATCCTTTAATTAAAATTTAAACATGATTGGCCTTGTAATTACATATTATGCTTTAGCAGTCTATCAATTAGCCTTTAATTTTTAGATTTTTAATAGATGTTCCTATGTAGACATTCTATGGTGCATTAAAGTAGTGGCCACTTAAAATCCCTACACACTATAGTAATCATAACAGCGCCCCCTGTTATCAAAATGGAAAAAGATTTACATACGTTTTTAACAACAAATCTACCATTATTCTACAATGAATTGCACAAATATCTAGAATATCCGACTTTGTCGGTTTAAAAGATAGCCAAAATCGGCAGATATCAGGTAAAAATTTTTACATCTCGGCAGCTCAAGGTTGTGTGACCTTTAAATATGAATACGTAAAATTGAACAAAAATATTAATGCAATCCGCAGCTGCGGTTTGAAGAGTCAAGCTTTTCAGACATGTTTTTAAAGAATTTTCAGAATTATATATAAAAAGAGACTTTGGAAAAGCGATTGCTGTCATTTATAAGACATCACACATCTGATACAAAGTTTCAGTCAAGTTATTATTACTCAATGATAAGTTGTCATTACTCAAATACAACTATGAAGTGGTATAATGAGAATAATATTGATGTTATACCAAAACACATCAATTAAACAAATTGCACAAATCTTCGTCCAATCGAGATATATTGTGCAATTGTTAAACGTAAATTGAAAGAGAGTGCAGGTACAGTAAACAACCAGATTTTGATGAGAACAAAGTGGAATAAATATGCTGGAATAACGGTAGAAGTGGGAAGAAAAGTTGTGCAGCTATTAATGGAAGTTATAAGAAGAAAAGCCAGAAAATTTATTCGCAATAAAGACTCATAAACCTACAGTTATATTTCTTTAAAGCCTAATAAATCACCTTTAATTTCATGTATAAAATGTTAACATACGTTGTTTCATTTAAAAGTTATGCTCGCTTTAATCCGTACGGATTTTAAGTGGCCACTTTTTTACGCGGCTGGTCTGCTTACAGGGCTTCAACGGATGACCTTCTAATATGAATTCTTAAGTAGGCCTTTTCTTGCTAGGGCCTTTCCCACTATGATGGTGTAGGATATAAGCATAGATAATGGAATATTAAATTTCTAAGTATACAGTGCAAGATGAAAAACATTAGAAAATGGAGTCCAAAATGTAAAATGGTTGAAACTAAAAATGTGTTGAAACAAGTTCTAAAATGAAAATAATAACACGGTGCTGCGATGGAAAAAAACTTGGAAAACGACCTAGCGTGGGTTATAGGTCTTGCTGAGTACATTACAAATTGTGTCTAAAAATTTCAGAAACACCCTCAAATTCAGAAGTTATTCTAAAAAAACCGTTTTCAGTGATGTTCGTCGACTTATCGATCTGTAGCTTAGTCAGTTTTTGTTCGACTTTAAATTTTTTAAGTGGTTTGGAAAGAAAACTAATTATGCTTTAAAATGCCGTGCAGTTTTTAGTTTGTAAGTCATAAATATTATTTTTGTTAGAATATCTAAAAGAAAACCAAAATTTATCAACTTTTTTACTTTAGTCGCTTTTCATTGCTTATTCTGATATGAAAGCTTATAAAAATGTATACCAATGTATAAAGAAAAAATGGGATGAAAATTATAAAAGTTATTCAACTTTTCATAAACAACTTTTTTAGTACTTTCTTCCCAAGCGCATATAAATAAAAAAAATACAAAAAACTATTAAAAAAAAATATTTGTACAATCTTTCACCCTAACTATGAAAGAAATTTTAAAGTTAATTTTTGTTAAAGTCGAGCTTTTGTTTTTATTTGAAAAAAGCTTCAAAACATTTTCCAACATATATGTACATTCAAATAATTGAAAATATTTTTTTTTAAAAAAGAGAAATTTCAAAAAATTAAAAAAACAAAATGTACGTAAAAGTTCAAAACAAAAAGCTTTTTTTTTTTTGAAATAATAAAACAGCATTATAAATTATATTTGAAATTTGTTTTATGGTACGAAATTTAAAATAATGTGAACTTTATGGACTTAAAATCGATATTAAGGCTTTTGTAGTTAGGCTGTTTATTTACAAGGTAAATTTTTTCGAACTTTTTTCGAAAAAAGTTCAATAACTTTTGTAAATATAAACCGATTTTAACAATTAATGTCTCATTTTTGTCTATATTTTTGTGTTTAAAACACTACTCAAAACAAAATAGGTCTTTATAGAAAAAAATTAAAATAGCTATTGTTGAATTTTAAAAATAACGAAAAAAAAAAATAAAAAGTAAAGCAAAACTTTTTATAAAAACTTACACAATTTATTGAGATATAAATTTTATGCATACATTTTATGAAAGCTTAGTTCTTTGCCTATCCATAACTGTTTACAATTTTGAAATCTGTGTTAAAGTGGGTGAGTTAGAGGTACTAAATAACTACGACCTACCCTGAAATAGTTTTTTCAAAATAACTCAAAATTTTGAGGGTGTTTCAAAATCTTTAAAAACGGTTTTAGTATGTCCTCACCTAGGCCTACAATCTCCATTAGGTCGCTTTTCAAGTTCTGACAAAAAGTGTTATTTTGTAGCAGAGTGTTATTTATTTTATCGAAAATTAACAGTACATTTGAAAATGTTTCGCTTTGTTGCGGATTAGGCCGAATATTAGTTTCGTTTCAGTCTAATCCGAACATTTTTGTTGTAAATCAACCAATTATCTGTTCAGAATTTCTTTAATTTTCAAAGAACACCAAAATATGCCTTAATTTTAATTAATTTAACATAAATTCTCTTACATATGTTGCCTTTGCAGTATTCGAATTGTGAAATTAATGAAAATGGTCAAAGTAAAAACTTCATTGATATATTTTCTAATAATTTCTACTCAAATGTAGGAGTTATCTTTTTAGTTTTAAATCTTTCATTCCCAAAAATAAAATGTTAATTTTGTTTTTATTCTTTATATTTGGCTCAATTCTGTTTAAATATACTTAAATCTTTTACATAATAAATAATTGTGTATTGTTTAAAGTTCATTTAACTTATTTTTTGTTACAAAACTGAGTCAAATTAAAACATTAATTAACATAATTTGTTCATTTACCTCAAAATAGTTTGAGACTTCTACTGATGATCATAAGAATAAACCAACAACTTCAGTACACAGGCCATTTAATTTGACAACAACAATACAATTAATTTTACAAAGTCTGTCAGAAGTGTCTTATTATTTAAATTGAATTGTACAGTTAGTTCAAGAACAATAACGAATTATTTTAATTTACAAGTAAAGTTTACTAGGTGATTTTAAACATACCTGTATTATGTCCAAGTCCAGTTATTATGAAAATTGAGATTTTAATACAAAAATATAGAATAAGTAAAAATACAGTTGGGGTATTCACACGCTCTACTATTTGGTTATATTGTCATAATGCATATTATGATTTTAACAAATTTTTTTGTGTTTCAAACAAAAAGGTTCTAAACTAATAAGACTATTTGAGGAGCCGCAGAACAAAAGGTACTTTTTCGCACATTTAAAATTTTTGGGAAAATAAGTTTTTTTTATTTCGCCCCCTTAAAAAACTGCATGAACCTGGAAATGGTAACCATAGATGGGGGTATTGCACTAATTTTGCAGTTTGTACTAATACTTAGTGATAGTGCAAAATTAGTGCAATCAGTTTGTTCATATTTAGTGCTGAGTTGAAAATTAGCAGCCTCACTAAACATTAGTGATAGTGAGTTAAAAAATTTTGCACTCAAAATTAAATTAGTTGATTTAAAAAAATGCAATCATCAGTTTATTGCAACTTTTTTGTATGCACTAATTTGAGTGCAACTTCAAATTGTGCACTAAATTTTTAAGTTCAAAATGGTTTAAGTTTAATTATGTACACTTATTTAAAACTTAAGACTAATATTTCATTAAAAATATCAAAAAATATTTAAAATTTTTATTTTTCGAATTTGGATTAAACAATTTCATGACTACTCATTTTTGAAAATTTAGTGATATTATGTTTAATGCAGCTTTTTTTGATAACAGGTTAAAATTTTACACTAATTAATTGTAGTGCAGATTTTTGCACTAAATCTTCGTTTAGTGATAGTTAAAAAATTATCACTATCACTATTTTTTTTTAGTGCTAGTTAAGAAATAAGCATTATAACTAAAGCTGATAAAAAATAGTGCTAACTAAATTTTTTGCAATATTAGTGAGTGATAGTGCAATGCTGATTTCAATCAAAATTTAGTGCACTACCCCCAACTATGATGGTAACAAGTTTTTTACTCATCAATAGATACATCTAACTGCCATAAGACACCACATTAAATGTTAAGGCTGTTTGATATAAAACCATTTTAATATCGAAAAAATAACCTTTTGTTAAAAAATAAAGAAACAAAAGTACGTTTTGTTAAAAACAAAATTAAAAATTATGTTTTTTAACGATTTTAATTTAAATATGTTAAATGAATGTTTTTAATGCTGATCTAATATGTAAACAAATTACACATTGAAATTAAGTAATTTTTTTTTCGTTTTATACTAGTGTTTGTATACGTTTTGTTAAGCACACATTTTTTTTAGAACCTTTAGAAAATTAAAAAAATTTTGCTGACTTGATTGTTTCTAGAAGAATTATACAAATACCAAAAAACAATTTTTGAAAAAATGTGAAAAAGAACCTTTTGTTCTGCGGCTCCTCATTTGAACTATTGGTCAATTCACAAAGTCTCTTATCATGTCACATTGTCATAATGTCCTAATATTTCACAAGGGTTTTGATTGCTTTTCAAGCAATACATTTCCTAAAATAATACTACGGTTAAGCTGAGCCGCCGAGTCGTGATATATAAGGACATTATGACAATATGACTGATGTGAATTGACCATATGTTTATTGTTTTATTATAAAATAACACTTTTTTTGTTTAAAACACAACAACAACTATTATAATATATTAGGACATTATGACAATATGACTACTAATAGGAGACCATGTGAATACCCCAAGTGTTTTGTAAAAAAACGTTAAAATTTTGTTCGTTTTTTCGTTGTTATATTGGTATATTATATATTGTAATTGAAATACTGCTAAGTCCATTTTGTCCATTTACGCTATCTGTTATACACCCAATACTTACTTTTTTTAATGTAGTATCCTCTGAATGGAACATAAAGACCAAATTATTTTTCAGGTAATCTTATTTTAAAAAATCTATTGCACTCTATAGGCGTACAAATGTCACGTGCAATGACGTGGAAATGCCCACATATTAAGTATACAAATTACAGATACTATACAAAATAGTTAAATGTCAACTGTAACACAGTATGGTTGCGACAGTCATAATGAATGATTACAGTGATCATAACATTGTTGAATAACTTCAAATCATATCAAAAAAATGCCTGTAACAATAACACAATCCCGATTTTCCTTTTACGTGCAGAAGAAGTTCTATGCATAAATTTCTTCAAGTGTAAAAATTCACATAATAAAATCAAAACAAGTGCAATTTAAATTCAAAGTATTTATAAATAAAAAAAATAAACAAAATTCAAAAATTCTGATTAAGTTATTTATTTCAGGACAACAGTCTCAATCTCAACTACAGGTTACAAAATGAATTTCAACAAAGAGTTAAAAAAGCGTAACATTTAATCTAGACATCTTAACCAAGTCAGTAGAGAAAATGAAGCAAGTGACTTGTAGCTGTATGATGAGAAAAAAAAATAAATAAATCTGAAGAAAAAATATGAATAAAATTTGCATTTTAGTAGAGTTTTTTTAAAAAAAAACCCTGTTTAAAAGACGATATCAATGTCTGTCTTCGTTTTAACCATTTATTATTAAAGAAATCACACAAAATAATATAAATGTCACAACAAACCAATTGAATAATACGCCTGTACTCTAGTATGTATGAAAGTAAGTATTCTAGTGTATCGTCGTTGCGGCAATAAGACGAATTTTACAAATCATGTCGAAAAGATTCTTTCAATTCTTTTCATTTGTATTTTCTTTTATGGCATTTTAATATTAAAATACAACAAATTTATCATTCATATTAGTCATAGATGGCCGCTCGATTGCCTGGCCAATGGAGCAGCTGAAAAACTTTGCCAATATTAAGCCATTGGTGATCTGACTGACTGTTTAACTGAACTCAGGATGGGTATATGGGATGGTGGTTTAAAAATGCAACAATAAGAATGCTAAATGCTAAATCATAAAGAATTTTTTTCTTGTTCCTTTTCATATGCGTTCATTCGAAATGCAAAAACGAAAATATAAAACGGCTTAAACTGACAACTTGTCTGTCTACACATGCGTCCAGAGTTGTGGCGCATACGAGTGAAAAAGGAAAAAAAAACGCAATGCGTATGTATTTTTTCTGGATTCTTAAAGGGAAACCACGGGAAACTATGTTTCCAGATTTTTTAAAACAACTGAAACCTAAATCCATCCACACAGCTAAAACACGCCATTACAGATTAACATACTTACTTTGCAATAACTACTTTTACCTTTTACATTCCGAGGATTTGTATGGGGGCTAGGTGAAATCATGGACCTACTTATATTGTTTATTTGAAATACTGCTTTGGTATTGCAAATCCAGAGAGCATTATCAACAGAGAGCACAATTGGAAATGGTGTAGTCTCTCTTTTAAAATTCCCTAATTTATATAATTTGTTTGTTATAAAACTTTCGGTTTTCATCCAAACTTTTACCGAATACTGGCATTACGTCGATTTTTTGGCCTAATCCGAATCCTAAATCGAATATTCGTTCGGATTCTAGAAATCTGTTACAAACATTGCAGCCCAATTTTGCACTTGCTGTTGGGAAGACCTTGGAAATATTCCTTCGTGTGCTGTCTTTTGTTTTTTTGGCGTTTATATATGAATATGGTTATTTTGTTGCTTATTCCTTTAGTCCTGATCTGACATGACATTTATCTTTATTATTACCACAGGCGTTGTTGTGTTGCATATTTCTCTCAGCTTTCTGTTACTTCTTTCATACCCTACATCTACATTTACAAACAAATATGGAAGTTTAAGGATGTAGCAAGGTGCGGCATAAAGTTTGAATTTTTTTTTACAGAAACTGAATTTATAAATTTTTATTTATTTTTGTATTAAAAAACTCTCTTTTGCTTTTTAAAATATGTTTTTTTTTTAAAGATAAAAACATTTTTTTGTGAAAAGTTCTTTTTCTAACAAGCTGTATTTGTTAAACAATTTTATTTTCAAAAACCATATTTTTTTAATTTTTTTTTCGAGTACGCAACACCATATGATGTTTTTAACGCCTAAAAATGTTAAGTATACCGATCGACTCAGTCGATTAAACGATGGCCTTCCGTCCGTCTGGCTTAGAACTGGATCCATAATCACTAGTTCTAGAACGACTACAACCAGAACCAATTCAGATTCTTTGGTAACATTCATAGAATTAGTGATATCGCAACTACTTCTACAATACGTTCTGAAGAACAATATTATGATTCTTAAGAAATTCTATAAAATTTAATAACCAGACTAGTTCTCTAGAACACACACTTTCAATGGTACAATTTTGGACAATTTCTATTAGTCCAAAAAAAAATTAAATTTTAAAAAATGCTATATAAAGAGTTAAAAAATTACATCGATTATTTTTCAAAATATTATTTAAGAGGATTCATCATGGGCATAACAGATCCAAAATTATTGTTTTTTGTGAAATGAAATGAAATAAACAAAAATTTCTTTAACTGGTTCGCAGAACTAGTTCCAAGTATGAAATTTTCGAATTAAAAATAATAATGGAAGAACTAGTTTACTTTTATCAATAGCCCACAATTAATAGCATACAATTACTGGCATTGTAGTATTGTTATCGTTGTACTATTTAATCGCCGTAATTTGAATAAAGGGTGCACAATGGGACAGAATCAAAATTTTTTGGAAATAAATTTCGCATTTCATTCGGTCCAAAATTACGCCCTATATTTTTAAAAAAGCAGAACAAGGTACATACAAAACAAAATTTTATAATTTAAATTTTGAAATACCTATAACACACAAGCATGTTTTTTCAAGATCCAATCGAGCGCTTTCCAAAAATATAAAAATCTTTGAAATCAGATGGGAAACAAAACAATTGCACGTGTTTAAAAATTTTCCAAGTCGAAAGTACCCTGAAATTTTAAATATAAATAGTCCTTGAGAAGGTCTACAAAAATACGCTTACAAGTGTAGGTTATCTCTATTAGTTGAAGAGATATTCAGGTTTATTGATTTTTTTTTTTAATTTTGCTCGATCTTTTTATGGTTTCTTTTTATTATTTTCCACGAATAAAAATACAAAATTTGAAGTAATATAAAATTGTAACAGTTAAAGATATCATAACAAAATTTGGAAGCAATATAGACTCAAATGTCCTTAAATCAATGGCATTAGAATTTTTGACAGTTTTTATTTTCAAATACCGAAATTCCTAAAATGGGGAAAATGTGTTCCAAAAACTGAGTTTTTTTAGAAAAGTGCCTACTGTGACGTTATTTACCGTGTGATAGTAAAAACGCTTAGTAAATATTTAAGAAACATATGGGGTTATACAAATAAGGAGCCTTTTTGTGGATTTGTGCTTTGCCTTTCTAGAATTTTTTACTCAAACCGATTTTTTTTTTAAATTGGCCAAGTTTGGATAGGTCTGCGGGGTGATATGTCCGATTAAGTGAGCCAAATTTTTCTTTACACTCTTTTGCATTAAGTTGTCTTTCCGAATCATATAAAAATTCTATATAGTCCCGAAGAAATTTTTAATCTACAATAGAAAAAATATATGGGCTTTTTTGGGAAAAAAGGTAAAAAATACAGCCCTTTTTACAAGTTCTAACTTTGGATGCGTATAACTTTTTATAGGGAACAGATAACTGTTAGCAGGTTTTTTTTATTTTATTAAAAATTTTATCGCCAATATAGCAGATATTTTAAAAATAAATTTCGACCCTCCGTAGGCCCGCCATATCTAAAAAACCATAAAAAGATCGAGCAAAATTAAAAAAAAATAAATCAATAAACCTGAATATCTCTTCAACTAATAGAGATAACCAATTGTAAGCGTATTTTTTGTTGACCTTCTCAAGGACTATTTATATTTAAAAATTCAGCTCATTCGGAACATAAATGGATTATTGGCGATTTTTTTAAAAAATTTCAGACCCAAAGTGACCAACATGATACCGAATTATTTCCAAAAAAAAAAGTTTCTAAACCACTGTGCGTCATTAAACAGGATGTAATTAGCAACTGCCAATTGCGTGCCTTATCGAGAGTTTCTTTCTATTTTCATTCTACATTCAAGGTTTCGTCGACAGTAATGGATCTGGCGAAGGTAGAAATGATGTTGTGAAGTTTAAGGAAAAAGCTTATTACGTTATGGCAAACACATAACAATTAATGCATAAAATAGTTTGAACTAAATGAGAATTATAATGATTATTTGTATGAAACTTTCGAATTGTTCATTTGTGCGTTTAAGTGCTCATTTAAATGAGTAATAAAAAGTACTTTCTATATCAGCTAATAAATAAGTCATTATTAGACTACTTCTAAGTGATGTTATTCAGAAATTACCAGTCATTGCCAAGTTTTTTGCTGGTATGAACAGAACGTTTCTTAGTTCTGTTAGGTGGCTGTGTTTAACAATTATATGAAATATGTTTCGATTTGACCGATCTTACCGGTTTTTGATATAAAATAGAGTGTAGTGTACCCAAGGTACAGTCTTATATCAACTGCACTAATTATACTCGAACTCATATGTAAGTACATATGAATTGTAGATACATATATTTTATTTTTCAATGCACGCATTCTTCATTTACAGATTATTGGCATTAAGCACTTGTAGATATTGAAGATTTACGCATTGCGTGCTTCCATACTGTGCCGCATGATGAGGATCTTCTCCTCTCCCTAATCCTACATAAGCACAAGTGTTTCAATGGCACATTCATTATTTTCTCCATACGAGTATGAGGGAAATACTATGCTGTTGTATGTTTGTGATCGTAGTTGTATGGATATGAATATCGTTATTAAATTAGTTCTTCTTTTATGATTTAAAATAAATTTCATGGTTATTTGTCGCTGTTTTGTTGTTTGTTTCTCTTTGGCCATTCTTTAGATGATTTAGTGAAAGAAGGGGTTTATTCTTGGTTTGTTTCTTTTATGGTTTTAAGAATATAATTTAAGTTGTTGCTTTTTTCGTTGTTATTTAAGTTGCATTAAAGTGTTAATGAATCATCATTAGTGGCGAAAGTTTTGTAAGAATGTTGAGGGTATTTTTTTTTATATATACATATTACAATATTATTAATTTTATTTGATGCTAAATAAATTATAAATTTTGTACATATATAATATTAAGTTTTATGTAATTTGATCATTCATTATATGTTGATTTCCGCATTGCAGAATTTATGATTTTTTGTATATTAATAAAGCTGAGTTCAATATTTGATGTTTTTTTGTATTATTTTTGCGCCATAGGAGGTAAAAAAATTGCAAAAAGTTGTCAGTAATGCTGTCAATTTACTCCATCTAAAGGAACTCCAGTAGAGACGTTCAGTCTATCTGATACTTTTTTCAACATTAATATATGGCATTTGCATATTAATATATGGGGGATTTCACGTCAAGTGAACCAACTTTTAAAATCGATGTATTCCGATCGGGATGAAATTTACACCAAGGTTAGACCTATTGGATAGTAAATCAGACACAATTTTTCAACAAGATCGGTCCAGAACTCTCCGAGTTAGAGGGGGTCAAAATTTGACATTTTGGCCAAACATGTGATTTTTCTCATCCATGTAACTTATTACCTATTGTTCTTAGCAAAATGTGTTCCAAATAGTTTAGATAGCTAATAAAATAAAATCGGAAGACATCGATTTTAAAAGTTGGTTCACTTCTCGTGAAATCCCCCATATACATATTAAGGTACTGTGGTTGAGGCAAAAAGTCGGCTTTTGAACATTTTTGAATAGACGCCTTTTGACATTTGCTAATTAAGAAAAGACGACTTTTTTCGATTTGTTTTCCTAATTTAAAAACAAGTAGGAAAGTATAGTCTGACAAGCCAGTCAGCTTTTATTATTTTCTACACTGAGTATGTGAGCAAATAATTAATTCATTCTATTAAAATTTCAATCACCCCTATCGCGAATCAATATTTGACATGAAATATGTTCTCCTTTTTCCCATTTTTCGTTCATCAACTTTGTTCACGTGAAAGAATTCCCCATGTTGTGAAATTTTTAGATGGAATTTTGTAAACCAAAAACAGCTGTTAAAAAGTCAGCTTTTAAACATTTCTGAATAGACGCCTTTTTGACAGATTTATGCTTGTTAAAGTGTTTTTCGGAAGTGGGCCTTATTTGGGAGCTATGACCAATTATCATCAAATTAGTTCGAGTGTTGGATTTCATGTGGATACTAAAGTTTTTAAGAGATTTATGGTCGTTAAAGTGATTTCTGGAAGTGGGTCTATGACTAATTATGGACCGATCGTCATGAAATTATGTCGTGTGATTTATTTATATATGAAACTTATTTTTGATAATTTTTTTTAGGATTGCAAAATTTTTAAGAGATTTATGCTCTTTAATGTGGTTTCCGGAATAGGGCCTTATGACCTATGAACAATTATGGATCGATCGTCATCAAATTAGGTCGTGTGATTTATGTCTTTAAGCAACTTATTTCTTTTAAAATTTTTTAGGATTGCAACATTTTTAAGATATTTATGCTCGTTAAAGTGATTTCCTGAAGTGGGCCTTATATGGGAGCTAAGACTAATTATGCACCGATTGTAATCAAATTATGAACTTATATCTAATGGATTTTATGTGGATACCAACATTTTGAAGAGATTAATGCTCGTTAAAGTGATTTCCTATGACCATTTATGGACTGATCCCCATGAAATGAGGTTGTGATTGCCTCGATCGCAATTAAATTAAGCAATTATATATTAATTATAATTTTTATTTATTTTCAACTGTTTTACTTTATTTAAGTTAATTTAAATAGCTTTAAATCACTGTAATACAGTGCAATAGTTCCTCAGTTTATTGACCCTAAACGTTTTCATAAAATGTGAAACATTAATTAAACACAAAACTAACAAAAGCACTTTCCCAACACACATTATAATGTTTTTAATTGGCCAGATCAAAAATGTAAAGAATACAATTGTTCTTGAGTTGATTTAAATGAAGTTCACAAAAAGTTATGACTTGAAATAAGATTTCAAAGAAAGATAAAACCATCATTTGTTTTACAACTTCCAGAATTTAAAAATTCCCAGTATTTAAATATTTTAGTTAAATAGTTTTATTTTTCTTTTTGACTCAAGTATGAATTGCATAGCATTCTTTTATAATTTTCAAGGTTAATTTGTTAATTTCTTATTATCTTCAAATAATTTCCTTTTGGCGGCTTTTTAAGACAAACAAAATAAGTTATTGCCCTTTTATTATATGTCTCCCTAAAAAAATTATATAAAGAATTACACATGTTTTTAAAGATTTTTTTGGGGGAATTTCTTGTCATATTTCATTCTACGAAATTCTTAATTAATTTCATAGCAATTTAAGATCAAATAAAGCGTTTCCAAAATTGCATTCATAATTCTGGATTATTATGTTGCTTTTCGCCACCAAATGAAATTTATTTGAAATAAATCTTCAAAATGTCTTGGCATATTTTTAATTTTTGTGGATGGAGTTTGTTAACCTTTTCTTGGGGTTTCTATTATCATCTGTTGTTTATTGTGAGATTTTGTTGATTGTTTTTCTTTTTTTTTTTGCCTTTAAATGATTCGTTATATTTAATTAATTCATAATTTTATTTAGTTAAAAGAAATTTTTAATTTAATTAGCATAACGTCGTAGTCATACACTTGGATAAATCTAGCTGGAGAATTCGGACTGAAGAAAAAAAACCCTAGAAATTTGCAATGAAATGAGTCATGGAAATAGATGTTTAAATGTTCTTTTGATAAGATAATAAATCATTACAATTTTAAGTAGTTTAAAGTGAATGTTAGGCTTTGGGATTTTTACTATTTAAAGAAATGTACTTAGTATACATATTTTCTAAGCTTTTGTTTTTTTGTATAGTAGTTTGAACTATAAACAAGGTGAGTGATTCATCTTTTAACTACGTCATGGTTGCAAAATCTGTATTTTTTTCGGTCAGCCACTGATGGAGTATTGAATGTAAAAAGCTTGTAACATTATCCATATGGTGCGGTCATATATGGGTGGCTATCAAATTATCAAGTCAAATTAAACACATTTACAAGTGTTGGTTCAGTCCCACTATTATAAAGCTCATGTTTTGCTCTAAAACTCCAATATATCAAAAGTTCATCGAAGGCATTCGACATCATGAAGATCATTCGTTTCGACTCTTAGATATGCGAAGTAGTGACATGCAAAGTATTGAAAGTTCTTATTCTACTACTTATATTTGACAAAAATCAACAGCCACCTCTGGCCTACTTTGATCGGCACGATTCGACAGAAAATATAATAATTTGAAAATTTGATTGACCTTAAATCAAATATTTTTTATTTCTAATCAAGAGATATTCAGGTTAACATTATAGTTACTTTTTCAATAATAAACGGTCATACAAGTATCTGGAATATAGGCAAATATACTATTTTCCTCTTTAAGTTCAAAGTAGTAGAAAACACAGATATAAAAGAGTTTAAACTGTAGTAGATTTCGATATTATTAAGACATGATCGATATACTTAAATAACATAATTATTTTGTAATTTGCGACCATTACTTGAAGCATTAGTTATATAGATTTAATTATATAATTTGAAATGATCTACGACAGTCACTGCGATGCTTAAAGGATCTAGTGCAACATTTAAATACAAAACACGGTCAAAATGTATATTACCGACAATTGTTTGCCTACCTTTTTTAAAGCGAAGTCTACTACAAAAAAGGGGTTTGAAGTATTTCATTTATAATGCCTGTACACAAAGAAAACAGATTCATAGTAGCAACCGAATTCGTTGTCAATCGAATGATTCTGGTTTACTGACCGAATTTTACACTTGTGGCTACAAAATTTTCATAGTGGTAACAAAAGTTTGGTTGCTGCAACCGAAATTCTTCTTTAGCCACCGATTTTCAGTTGATAGAACCGAAAAATTCTATGTGTGCAACCGAATCATTCGATTGGCAACAAATTCTATAACAATTCTATAAACACTTCATAAGTCTGTTGACATACTAAATATCTGTCTATTATTTCTTACTACCTTATTAGATCTGATAGAAAATTCTTAGATTAGGATGACAGCTAGATGTTTCGAGTTAATAAATAACGTTAATTTCACAACATTTAGTTATGATAGAACTGAGACAAGGTAAACATTTCCCTACTCTCTTTTAAATCCACAAACAGAGTCGTGTTTTCTTGGTGATCTATACCAGCTTGATGTATAGCTTCTGTGGTAGAGACATTTTTCTCAAAATTGCATTTAATAATACTAAACAGTAGCGGGGTCTAAATACTTTAGTGTGTCAGATATACATGATAAATTAAAATAATTAAATCTTCGGGGTCTGGCCAGAGACTTAACACAGAGATCTGGACTACAGTTACACCATAGTTTTTGCTGCGGCCCTTTTGTAGTAAACTGGTGACTGAGGTTTGGACGAGAAGAATGGAATACTTGCTCTCTATAGTAAGGTTGGAAGATAGGTATTCTCCGACTCTTAAACAAGGGGAAGGTTCTCGTACAAACATCGAGAACCTGAACCTCATTAGGATAGACTCATTGTTTTGACACTGCGTAAATCTGTTGTTATTAGCGCAAACAAATTTCCCATACAAAAAACGGTATTAGTAACTACATAACAGTAAAAGCAATCAGATTCATCCCAATAGTATAGGTAAACAATGCATGAAAATGTCATTAAATTTTTGACAGTCAAACTTCAATTAGTTCTCGGCTCTTTAATATTTGACACCGACATGTCGCAGGTTGAAATTCAAGGTTCTCGAAATACTTGTTTAAGAGTAGGGCATGCATCATGTACTCAATTCTCGCCCATACTCAGGTTACTCCGTAAAAACTAGGGGACTCAGTAAAAACTAGGCTGTGACTGTAAGCCCAAGGCTCCCGATCTTCAAAGTTTCTTTTATAACTGATCAATATTCTTCCATTGGTCGCAATTCTGGACAATTAGGTGGATTACTTGTATC
The DNA here is from genome assembly GCF_958450345.1 of Calliphora vicina. Classification (NCBI taxonomy): domain Eukaryota; kingdom Metazoa; phylum Arthropoda; class Insecta; order Diptera; family Calliphoridae; genus Calliphora; species Calliphora vicina. The sequence continues at coordinate 122,425,840 of NC_088780.1, forward strand.
ACTTAATTCCATCCCTTCGATAATGATAACTGTCTAGTTCAGGCTAAAATAAATGTTTTATGGTATGATATCCTACAAATTATAACACTCTATTTTGTAAATTTCCCCATTTATTGTATGAATTGTAAAGAAAGGTTTAAAGTCATTCCGATAAAAACAAAATGCTTGTCAAATCTGGAACTTTTTTGGTAAATGTGGACTTAAATTTCAGTTTACAATGATTTGGAGCATCACCAGCGTTATATGGTGTGAAAAAATCCATTATTATGCAATTGTGTTTTGTGAAATGTTTTTCGTAAAGACGTTTATTGCGGGTTTTTACAAATAAATTTAGTTTTTCATTCCTATCTGGACGCAACTGAATTTAATAAAATTTTAATCTATTAAACTGTCTGTTATTTTGAACAAAATTATGTGATTACTTCATTTTAATAGTTTGAAATAATAGGATCCTTAGTAAAAGCGTTAATTATTATTTGTTCATGCGTTTGATAAACTTTCATTAAAGTTCTTACTAACCCAAATAATAAATTTTATTTTATAGTTTTGAGGATAACTAAGATTTCAATTACCAATTAAACAATTTTGTATGCATCGTTTGTAAAGTTTCGGTTCTTAGCAAATGCCACAATTTGTAAAGGATAAAGAGAGATTATACATTACTGGAAAAACGTGAACAGATTTGAAAATAGAACTTAAGCTCCCTCATGTAGTTATTTTATGGCTAAAAATAGCAATGAGCAATGAGAAAAATTACTCATATATGAATGTGCATACTGTGTAGGATCAACTCTTTCAAAAGGGCGTTAAAACCAATTACGAATGTTTGCAAACAGCTTTGGAACAATTTCAACAAATATCTTGCCAGCTAATCCCCACTAACGTGAACAGGTTCGCTTCCACATTTCAAGTAATATTCTACGATTATGATGATGACGATGATGGTGTTGAACACAAACGAATACGAATGTTATTTGTGGCAAGTAATTTTAAAATCTGAACTTTCCAACGCGGAACTCTTGAAAATTAATGACCAGTGAAATAGAGAAATAACAAAAAAAAAAAAAAACAATGCTGTAAAATATTGTATGTCCAGTTAAGTTTTATATTTAACTTTGAAAGATTACGGCTTTAAGAAGTTGTTAAACAACTTACCAAACTATTTAACATTTTGGTTACAAACAACAGCAACAAATAAGATTTTTTTGTTTTTTTTTTCAAAAAATGCTAAAATCTAAAAATAGTTTTGTGAAGCAACGAAGAATGAAAATGATGCGTGAGCAAAATGTTGCAACATCTACAGACATTTGTACTAACATACCATAGCAAAGCAAGTTGCACGTTGTATTTAATAAATTTCACATAGACTTTGAACTACTCGTATGAAAACTGACAACTGAAAATGTATTTATGTACCTGTATCCAGCCACATCTAGGCGATCAAACATGATAATTTGATACCCTACATTAAATATTGCCTGTAATCACAGTATCATCCTCATCATACCCGCCATCACCTCATCATCCTCATCATAAACTATTTAATATTCAGGGTTATTCTCTATGTGTAGGGTATGAAGGAAAATACGAGTACGAGGAAAAAAAAACAAAAGAAAAAATCACACACGCAGAAAGAAAAAACACTACATCATGAAAACATGCAAAAGTACATGCCTCACATGTTGCATGGATAGATGTCTGAATGTTCTACATACTAAATGTAGTACATACAACAGGTGCGAGAGTTGTCTTAGAATGTTTTTAATGAAAATAAATAAAATATAACCACCACCACCAATATAATACAATATTTATGAATTATTTATACTTATACCCTTTAAAATTAGTGATAAGATTATATATAAGTATGTTACTTCTACATTTTATATTTTTGACCCCGACGATACCTATTTTTGATCTATATCTGGATTACTAAGTTATTAAGTAATATAATATGGATATCTAATGATAGACATTTCAAATACCATTCCAACGACTTATATAACGCCATAATAGCAATTCATTCCGACAATGGGTCAAAATCGCGAAAAATATTTTTAACACGAGTTCTTTTCCACAAAAAATTTCTTTGTCATCATCAAATTTTTTTTCACCCATATTTTTTGCCATAGGAAAAATTTTTTTCATGAGAAACATTTTTTTCATACAATTTTTTTTTAACAAAAAATTTTTCAGTCTTTTTCTTAAAGTATAATTTGGTGAAGGGTATACAAGATTCGTCACTGATATAACATTTAAATGTTATTGCGAACAACAGATATAAGTCCGAATAAAGTTTTTTCATATATTTTTATACAACATTTTTACCGATTCAACCTATTTCTTCCTTTTTTTGACATCGTCAATAATTACACTATGCACGAAATTGACACTTTTTTCTGTCAAGAGGGGCACCCAGCGGCTTAAACTAATTCGGGTACGCTGAATTCAGTGGTGCTAACCATTTTTTTAGGTTAGCTCGTATTTTCCAGATATACCGTTATTTCGAAAATGGAGGAGGTTGCAGAACATATATTCGCGTAACTCAAAAACAGTTTAGTTTATTGAATAAACTGAAAAATACGAAATTCCCTTCAAGTAAAGCTTAACATGTTTATAATCTTCGCAATCGTTTTAGAAATATAAATTTTTTTTTTGGCAAAAAAATAATTTTTTAGAAAAATTTCGAAATTTTTAGCTTTTAAAACGGCATTAAAAATTTAAAGTTGCATATACCATCTTAATTTTTATTACACATTTAGAAAACGAAGTTCCAAATAAAATAAGCTCTAAATAATTAAATTCTGTCCACAACTTTTTATTTTATTCACAAAAATAATACAAATATCCCCTAATATTTTATCCAAATACATAACTCGTAGACAAAAAAGAGGGAAATAAATCTAAACCCTTAGTCCGATTTAAATGAAATTTGACATGTGCAAAGAAGAAGTTGACGAGTTTAAGGTTTGAATTTTGACCGCATGAGTCTACCAGAGGTGCTGCCAGGGGTCCCCAAATTAGGACTCGGGTATTATAAATTTTTAAAACGATCCTCTTTCTTCGTTTGTGTTCTGATTTCAAAAAACTTACACACATAGAATCTCCTCATCAAGCACTACAAAAAACATCATCATTAAAATAAAATTATCAAAATTTTTACCCACCATATTCCAGTTTTTTGATAACAGCGGATCCAAATATTTCCCGATTTGCTAATTTTTTCTTTTATTGGCCTAAATACAAATGTATATGTCAAACAAAACGAATTGTTTACAAATCGTGACTGACTGTAAAGTTATATGCATTTGAATTTAAAAATTAAGAGCGTATATGCATTCCAATTTTTAATGCCGTTTTAAAAACCAAAAATTTCGAAATTTTTCTAAAAAATATTTATATTTCTAAAATGACTGCGAAGATTAAAAACATGTCAAGCCTTTCTTAAAGGTAATTTTGTTGCGGAATTTCGGATTTTTCAGTTTGTTCAATAAAATAAACCGTTTTTGAGTTACGCGAATATATTTTGTGTAACCTCCTCCATTTTCGAAATAACGGTATATCTCGAAAATACGACATAACCTAAAAAAACGGTTAGCACCAATGAATTCAGCGTACCCGAATTAGCTTAACCCACCGGGTGCCTTGCTTGACAGTTTTTTTCAACTAGCACAGTGTTATTATTGGATTTTTGGAAAATTCTTTCAAGGTCACCTAGGTTACGTTTATGGAATTTCTTCCCCTTAAGTACTTTCCTCTAGGCATTCAACAGACAGACGGATATACAATCATTATTAAGATTGTATAATGACCCATAATATATATTTTTTTGAGAGTGGTGGGTATCGTATGGGTCTTATAGAGGTGCTATGTATAATTATGGATCGATAGTCACAAAATCCAGTAGTAAAATGCTAGCATCCTTGAAACTAATTTCTTTTAATTTTTTTTTTGTCAATATTTATGCGCGTTAATGTATTTTTTGGATGTGGGTGGTCCTTATATGGGAGCTATGACTTATAAAGTTGCGATCGTTATAAAATTCCGTACATAGATTTTTATATATTTGGATTATTTGGATTTATTTATAAAAGATTTATGCTTATTTAAGTTATTTTCGGAAGTGGACTTTACATGGGGACTATGGACTGATCTAAACAAAATATCGTTTTACAATTTCCTTTCACATGAGACTTATTTTTGGTGAATTTTGTATGGATTCCGCTAAATATACGCAATTATGTACCATAGAGCTGTATTCTGGGAACAAATTTGTACGGAGTCTATGAGAAATCCTGGACCGTTTCTTCCAACTGGTTTGGTTCCTTTATCATAGGAATAATGTGTGCAAAATTTCATGGTATTATCACAATATATTTAAAACAAATAGCAAAACATTTTTGAAAAATATAATTTTTGGAGGTTGTCTAACCGATTTTGCCCATTTTTAATCAAACATTTGTGGTCAACAAAAAATATTTGGGGATATTTTCATACTCCTATGTCTTTCCTTCTAGGCGATATCGTGCCTTAAACAAACTAATGGGCGGACATAGCTAGATAGTTTTCGAATTTTATAAGGTTCCACGTAGTGTTTATAAACCGGTTAACCGAAAAACCGGTTTTTCTTCGAAATCTCGGTTTTTTGCGAACCGGTTAATTTAAAATGTTGATTTTCGGTTAACCGGTTTATCCGGTTTTTATCACTCGGTTAACCGGTTTTTAAAATTTAGGTTTAAAATTAAGAAATCTCATGGTTTTGTGCATTTTTTATATTCATTGTACAAACATTATTGGTCTGATTTGAAACCTAAACTGCTGATTTACAATATAAACCTATTTAGATTGATATTTTTAAGAATTACAATGATTCTAAATAGTAGAGGACGATGAGTTTACTTAAAAACTTTTTCAGAATAAATTGCACATAATCAAACTATAAAAATTAAATTCCGCAGAATTCTAGAAGTTAAGCAACATCTTAATAATGATTCATTATAAACTTAGTGATGATTTTACCAAACGTCTAGTTGAATTTGATGTGCATACCTTCTTTCAATCAATTTGACTTCATTAGTGTGTTTTGTTCTTAAAATTTTATTGTATTATTCATTTCGTTAGCTTAGTGTACAAAGTCGTTTTCAGAAATAACAACGTTCCAAAATCCATAATTTTAAATATTTTGAAATCAGATAATGGAGTTTTATTAATTATTTGGTATGATTTATAATGACAAATAATCACAGCTAAGAAGAAGTTGCATCTTATAGGTCCTTTTTTGGGACTTGCTACATTTTCTGTTCCATATCAGAAAAATTTAATGAATAAACCAATAATTAAAACAAGTATATTATATATTTAGTAACATATTTATACTCAATTCCATTTGACTGAGATAATAATTTTTACAAAATAAAATGGACTTAGCACTTTTGTATATTCATAGGTATTTAATATTAACCATTACTGACTACTAAAAACTACAAATTTTAAAGCTGTATATACTTTATTGGACATTTTATGTTTTCTAGATATATATGACGGTTAACCGGTTTAACCGGTTTTTTCGATGTCGGTTAACCGAAAAACCGGTTTTCTAAAAAAGGCCAATTTTCGGTTAACCGACAAACCGGTTTTTTAAAAAGTCGGTTTTTTATAAACACTAGTTCCACGTCTAATATTTCTATTTCTAATATTTAAAACGGAAGGACTCCACTTTTTTGGTGTTGAATATAATAATGAAATTAAAATTTAACTGGATGTAGAGAAGTTCACTAGCCTTGTTATACCTTTAACATCCGACTACTACTCCGGAAAGTTTTTCTTGTTCGTTGCTCTTTATATTTCCTTATTAGCAAAGTGGGTAACGACCACTAAATACTAAATAATGTATTGGATACCTAGTTGCCATTACCAAAATTTCACAAATTTTTGCTGAGATGTTTTGCTTGATTGTTACTTTCTTGTCATACAGCCCTCGCATCAAACAATAAAGCGTGTGTGTCTTTTACAAGTTACATATTTTAGAACTTTATTTAAACCAACAAAAAAAAAACTGAAAACAAATGGAACTATGAAAGACTAAGAAGAAAAAAAACTACCTTTAATTCAGCTCCTTCATCACTACAACGCACGAATGTAACTGCAGCAAACGAGTCAGAACTGATATAAAAAAGAAATCCGTCCTGGAAACAAAATCAAAGTGAATAGAAAAAAGAACCAAGTTGAACTGAACTGAGCAGCGCAGAACAACTGCTAAAATAATGCCCATCACATCACATCATGTCGTGTACGTGTATCTTTTAATAAACTTCTAGATTGTCTTTCATTCCTTTATAAATTCTTTGCTTTGCCTCTACTACTACTGCTATTTTCTTTCAATTTGTTTTAGGTTCTCTTTCATTTATTTAATAAAGTTTTTTGCTTTTAATTTTCTTCATTTTTTTTTTTGCAGATGATAATGATGTTGATAATAATGATGATCTAGGGTAGGTAAGTAAGTAACTAAGTTAGTTAGTACAAGTGCTAGCAGTAAAACCACAAATGAAACAAAAAAAAGAATGGCAATAACAACAATCAAAAAGCGTTGTACAACAATCTCAATAATTCAACAACAAATATCAATATCAATTGAAGGTAGTATAAAAACAATAACAACAATAACACCAGCAGACCAGACCCTACGACAAATAAACAACAATCAACCGACTTAAGTAACCAGCCAGTCAACCAGCCATCTATCTTTGTATCTATTCATCCACCAGCTAACAAAGTAAATAGCCAGCCATAGTCAGCCAGCCATCCATACATCCATTTTGTCTGATAGACAAACGAGTTGCTAAAGGGTTTTCTAAAGTAATCGGTTAACCGATTCAATGTTTTATTTCTGAACATAATCTAAAATCTAGGTTATTGTTCTAAATTTAGGAGTTTATTATCAAAATTTAGATCTGTTGCTGTGATAATCGGGATCCGAGAGAAAAAATTATCCTTTTTTTATATGATATAATTTAAATGAGCGTAAGTTTGACCACAACTCCTACAATTTTTAGTTGTTAACTGTTGAATTTCTTCAGTTTGTTATTAAATATTCTAATTTAATTCTTAAGAAATTGCAATTTAGACTAATATTCAAACAAAATATGAACATCTGTTAGAAAATAATTAAATCTTTCAAAAAAATTCTCCCGATCATTCGGAGTCACAGACCACTTAAATAAGAAATTTCTAATAAATGACTTTATATGAGATTTGTTTAACCAGGCCAACACTGGCAGGGATAATGGAAAATTTTGTTAAACAAATTCTAAAAATCTACATAGAAAATACAAGTTAATGCTACTAAGGACTGAAATCGAAAAAACCTTAGCACAGGTTTTTCATTAAAACTTTTAACCCAAGTATTATTTGATTTTTTTTGATCAAGTTACCTTTGTAAAGGACGTAAGTTATTATGTTTAATATCAAGTATGTTGTTAATCTGATTAAAATGAGTGATGAGAAAAAGTGCGTACTAAAATTAATAAATATTTTCATCAAAACCCAACTTGGTCCTACAAAAAGATGGCCAAACAATCAAAGGTCTGCCGTCAAAATGATTTCAATGTTATTAAACAGTATCGGTAAAACTGGTACACATGATGATATTAAAGCCCATAAATAGAAAGCATTTTCCAGAGAGCTCCCAACACATCCGGTGGGAAAACAGTCCGGTTAGCTCAGTACTCGGACTATTTGGTACGAAAAGTTAAAGCCAGTGCAGGTTTAAAAACAAACAAGGCTAAAAAGTTCCTGGCAGAAACTTTGCTAAAAATTAAGAGGCTAAAGACAGAGCACGAAAATTGAAACAACTAAGAAAGTATGGTCGGTCAAGCCCGACCATATAATACCCTACACAAAGTAAAAGAGCAACAACATTTTTCTTTTAAAATTTCAATAATTTATATTTTTGAGTGAATTTCGGAAGTGGGCCTTATATGGAAGCTATGACCAATTATGGACCGATCACCATGAAATTAGGTCGTGTGATTTATGTCTATATTAAAGTTAACTATGTTGAAATTTGTGTGTATACCAACATTTTTAAGAGATTTATGCACGTTAAAGTGATTTTCGGAAGCGGGTCTATATGGGAGCTATGACTAATTATGGACCGATCGTAACAATATTTGGTGACATGAATTTCGTATATATAAAACTTATTTGGAGCGAAATTGGTGTAGATGCCTATATAAATTAAACATTAATGACCGATAAAGTCCAATTTCGGAAGGACATTTGTATGGGGTCTAGGTGAAATAATGGACCGATTTCAGCCAGTTTCAATAGGCTTCGTCCTTGGGCCGAAAAAATAATATGTATTCAATTTGATCGAAATATCTTCAAAATTGCGACCTGTACTCTGCGCACAAGGTTTACATGGACAGCCAGCCAGACGGACGGACATCGTTTAATCGGCTCAGAAAGTGATTCAAAGTCGATCGGTATACTTTAAGGTTGGTGTTAGACTAATATTTTTGGGCGTTACAAACATCTGCACAAACGCATTATACCCTCCCCACTATGGTGGTGTAGGGTAGGTAACCAGAATTGACCCCTGGTTATGCGAAACGAGGAAATGAAAAAAACTTTTCATTTTTGTTTTCAAAAAAACTTTTCATATTATCATTTCACAATTACACAAATTGCGATTACCGTTCTTTTAATGAAAAAGTGTTTCATTCCATTTTGATGACCCGGAATGTTGTAGAAAGGTTTAGGACCCAAAAACAGAAAATTTTTCCAAAAAGTTCTTGGTAGGCCAAGTAATATGCAGTTGCGGCAAAAGAAGCTAAACAGTGCTCTATTAATACCGAAATTTACATCAAGGAATGTTTACAAAAGAGGATGCTTCCATTTATAAGACTTCTTAATGGCCGGAGCTAAGGCCAGTGGAGAGATATTGGGCTCTTGTTAAAAGCGAATTGAAGAGCACAAAAAAGTGTGGTAGATTTTAAACGGAGACTTGTTCGAACAAAGTGAGAGAAAGCACTATAAAAACCTTAATGGAAGGGTTTCCAGAATAGGTTCAAAAATCCATCACTAGTGATTAGAACTATAAAAATATATTTTTTTGTAAATCATAATAATAAGCTCAATCAAATAAAAAAAATCAAAACTGTAAGTTTAGTAGTTTTTATTAACATTTATGTATGTTAAGATTTTTTCGATCTCAGTCCTTAAATGTATCGACGTTACGTTCAACTTAAGAAGAGATTAGCAACATCAGGATGCCCGAACAAACCCTCGAAAGGTACCTTGACATCAATCTATTACCAAAATCTACTCAAATGCATCACTAGCTCCTCGTCCAGCCATATACAAGGATCTCTCAATTGTAAAGTCTATAAGTCTATAGCTATAAGGAACATCATTTTTATCCAACATTGAAACTCTTGAGAATAAAAGAGACGTTATATTTTTTGGACCGGAAAGGGTCTCGATTTGATAAATACTTGCAATACCTAAAAACTGTGGTAAATTTAGTAACAAATCGGAAATGAAAAATCCGACTGCTGTCCGCTTGGATCATGACTCATCCATTCTGTAAAATATTACAATTTTATTGTCAAAGGTACACCATAAAAATTTCACTTATATGCCATTTTAGAAACATGAAATCCAGCAAAATAAAAAAATAAATATTTTTGTAGATCTTCTCAAGGACTATTTATATTTTAAATTTCGGATCATTCGGATCATAAATGGATTTTTGGTGATTTTTTAAAAAAATGTGAGACCCAATTAAGCGTAAAGAATATTATTTACAACTTTGGTATCTTTGGTGACTGAAATTTTCCCTCAAAAATGTTCGTGGAATCTTTTAATCCTTAAATGTCCTTTTTGAAACGATTTTTTTTTATTTTCTCGAAAAAGGGGTCAAATTGACCCCTAAAGAGTGGAGCTAGAGGGTTAATATCTTCCACAAAATTATTCTCGTAAAATTCCACAATATAACTCTGACAATAAGAATTCTCTCAGAAAATTAACTAATAGCATTTTTTTCATTTACAATAATGCTCCGTTCATGCACTTTCAGAATTATAGGTCAAAAAGACTTAATTTGTTGGACAGTGTATTTAAAGAAGTAGTCATGAATACTTTTATAAAATATGCATCTGAAATTTCATTATAGTTGTAGGTGTTTGAAGGCTTTTGAAATTCAGCCAACTTAAAAGCACTATTTCGATAATAAAACATGAAAGAACCAAAACAACAAAAATATGTCTTCTGTTATGGTGACTTGAAAAGTTAAAAACCAAAAAATCATTTGAATTGATCCAGCTGTTTATCTGTTATTAATTAGGTCCATAAAAATATAACCGAGCTAAATTCTTTTAAAACAGCTACATTTGAAACGAAATTAAAAAGGTTGTAATAACCGTTTAGAACATGCCTTTCGAAATTTCAAAATCTATTCTTGTATTCACTTTCACCGTCGGAATTTTCATTTTGAAATACCACATTTGTTATCAGCGATACCAAAAACAAAATATTTGTAATCGCAGACCTAAAGTTCGTCCTTCCTAAGAGTAATTTGGTTTTTATTTATGATGATATTGCTATTTTCCACTACTAACGTATTGAAAATGTTTTATATTTGGCCTCTTCGAAAGTTCTGTTTAACTGGGTACTGATTTTTCTGATCGATTTAAATTTATTTAATGAATTAAATAACTCTTCATAACAAACTCTTATCATAACAGCAGCTGTATAAGGATACAAACTCATCTAGAATTTTACAAATTCCTTTAGGCTGAACGTACAAATTTTAAAACAAATTCAGGGCGTTACAAATTCATTTTTCAAAGGCACAACAAGTTTTTGGTTAACCATCTCTCTCTCTAGAGCATTTCTTACAATACACTAACGTAATTATTTATAAAATTAATTGAAGATCCTTGCACACAATTATTAATCATTTAATTACCAGACACGATTAATTAAAAACACTAGATGCAAGAGCTTTTTGGTCAGGCACTGAGCCAGCCAAACAAAAAAAAAATAGCACTAGGCAGGCTAAATAATGGCAACAAAAAGAGAGGGGGGCATACTAACAACAGCAGTCAGCAGCAACGGTAGCAACAGCAGCAGCAACAACAAAAACAATAGTTGTAATAAAATGCATGTTGTATGCACCCGTAACTATTTATGTATTTATGTACTTCTCGTTTATGATGTGAAAAATAATGCTACTTGTTTGTAATTCATAAAAAGTATTTATTTCCAAGATATTCCATACAACATACTCGCATTAATGGCGCCACTTATAGTTCTAATGATACTTGAACGTAAATAACGACCATAACACCCATACAGATGCAGATACATAGATACTCACACATAGATAAAAATATATACAGATAAAAGTTATGAATTCGAAATAAATAAAATTAGCTACCGATAGAATTTTAAATGAGTTGATTAAGAAGACGACTGACTACTGTGCAAGAGTGAATAAAAAAAGTACACAACAAAACAAATTAATAGATTAAATTTATTATCACAGGAGTATGTAATAATAATAATAATATTGTTGTTATTTCATATTGTACATAAGGAGTGAGATCGAAAAAACCTTAACATACGTTTTTCCTTAAAACTTAAAAAAACCCATGTCAATTATGTTCATTTGTTGTTAATCTGATTAAAATGAGTGATGAGAAAAAGTGCGTACTAAAATTATTAAATACTTGCTGACCCGGTGTGCTTCGCAACCCCAATTAGAAGAAAGAAATAGTACAATTAAGTCTCCCTTATTTCTGGGTCCATTATTATAGAAAATGCAAAAGAAAGTTACCACTAAAGTCACATTTTTTGAATTCAAATGCATTCAGAATCATGTGTGCCTAATTTTAAATTTTTAGGTTTATAAAATATTCAAAAAGTACCATTGCAACAAAGAAATAGTACCATTGATTATCACTTTTACATTCACTAAACCATAACCCGTCAAGTTTGAATTTTAAATTTGTATTGCATTTCCTATATTATCAACTAATTTTGTTTCTATAACATTTAATATTTAATAAATTATCACAAAACCAAAAAAACCGAAACTGATCGGTTTTCAATTTTTTAAAACTGAAACCGCGGCTTTGAAATTCTTCTGTTTTTTGGATACTCTAGGTCCATTATTATAGAAAATTCAAAAAAGTATACCCTTGAATTTTCACTCACTTGGGACCATATACGCTTAATTTCATATTTCTAAATCCATTATTAAAGAAAATTCAAGAAGTGCCATTAGAATATAGAAAAGGTACCAAAAAGCAGTCACTTGTGGATTCCCACTCAATCGTTTCCATATAAGCTTTATTTCGTATTTATTAAAATCTGTGTTAATGTGCCCAAGAAAAAATATGTTTCAAAAAAAAGTACCAAACTGTTTACCCGGATTTGGCCCAATATACACCTATTCACTCGAGTTCGAAATAACACCCTGTTAGTTAATTTTTGTATGAATCCAGGAACCAATATTAAAAAAAATTATAAAAATTGGCTTAATAATTTCAAATAAAATGTATTTTCCCGATTTTATCCCCTTTTTGGTACCTTTTCTATCCCCAATGCGGTGGTAAAATTTTATTCAAATAAATTTCTGTATCGTGGTGGGAGCTCATAATAAAATATTCGTATGTCTATGTCAAATTATAGGAAAACATATTTTATGAAAAAGTACCAAAAATAAACACAATTTTTATCCCTTAAGGGTTCGAATTTCCAAAAAGTACCAAACTTATATTTTTTATTTTTTGATAAGTAAAGAATACGATTTAAAATTTGTTTCTATGTTTATTGGTTTAAAAGATACATAGGGTGCCAAAAAAGTACCAAAATACAGTTTTTACCCGTTTTCTCCCCTAAAAGTTTCGAATTTCGAAAAAGTACGAAACACCTATCAGCTTATTTTTTGAATAGAGTAACATGCAATTTTAAGTTTTTTTGTATCTTTATTAGTTTTTAAGATATAAGGTTACCGAATTTACCCGTTTTTACCCCCTAAACGTTCGAATTTCCAAAAATCCCTTCTTATCGGATTTTGGGGAGGGAGGAACCCACAGTTAAAATTTCATGATTCTAGCTTCAGCCGTTTGGGCTGCGCGATGATGAATCAGTCAGTCAGTAACGTTACTCTTTTATATATATAGATTTTCAACAAAACTCAACTCGGTCCTACAAAAAGTTGGCCAAAGAATCAAACTGATTTCAATGTTATTAAACAGTATCGGGAGAACTTGTCCGTTGATAGAAAACCTGGTTCAGGTATAAGGAATGGTCCACATGATGTTTCTAAAGCCAAACAAATAGAAAGCATTTTCAAAAGAGCTCCCAACACATCCGATAGGAAAGCAGTCCGGTTAGCTCAGTACTCGGACTATTTGGTACGAAAAGTTCCTGACAGGAACTCTGCTAAAAATTTAGAGGCCAAAGACAGAGCATGGAAATTGAAGTCAAATTTTATAAAAAAAAATATGCCTGCTGCATAATGGATGACGATACGTATGTTGTGGAAAATGTTTCGCAGCTTCCGGATCAGTATTTTTATGTTGCTGATGCTCGAGGGAATGTTATAGAAAAGTTTAGAACCCAAAAGCAGACAATTTATCCAAAAATGTCTTGGCATGGCAAGCAATATGCAATTGCGGCAAAATAATCCAAACATACGTTATAAAGTAATCTATAAATACCGAAATTTACATCAAGGAATGTTTGCAAAAAAGGATGCTTCCATTCATAAGACTTCTTAATGTGTCTACTTATTTTTGGCGTGATTTGGTATCCTGTCACTATGATAAGCAAGCTCTTGAGTGGTACAATAACAATAATGTGGTATTTGTACCAAGAAAGGCAAATCCTCCAAACTGCCTGGAGCTAAGGCCAGTGGAGAGATATTGGGCTCTTGTTAAAAGAGAATTGAAGAGTACAAAAATGGTGACCAAAAGTGTGGTAGATTTTAAACGGAGATGGACTACCTGTTCGAACAAAGTGACGGAAAGCACTATAAAAACCTTAATGGAAGGGTTTCCGGAAAAGGTTCATAAATTCATCACTATTGGTTAGAACTATAAAAATAATAGTTTTTGTAAATTGTAATAATAATAATTCCAATCAAATAAAAAAAAAACAAAACTGTAGGTTTAGTGGTTTCTTTTTTATTAACATTTATGAATGTTAAGATTTTTTCGATTTCACTCCTTAAGTTATGGTAATTTAACTAAATCGCATAAACTTACTTTCTGTTGTTTAATTATTCCTTGAGTTGTATTTTGCAAAAGGAAAACATGTTGTTGTAGAGATTAATGAAGTTGTGAAAATAAAAAGACGTTTCCTAGCGGAAACACTAGGCGCCAGTGGAAAGGTGCATGGCTGGTACTTACTTCAAACCAGCTAAAGGTTTGCTATTATTTTTAGAATATTCCCAGGTTTTTGAAGGATGATTGATTAATTGTTTGTACTGAAAAAAATCCCTACACAACAAAACATGTAAATAATATTAAAAAAAAACTGATATTTACTTTTGATTAACAGGCCTGTTACTTTTATCTTAATTTTAGTTATTCGTGCTACAAATTGAAAATCATATTATGATTTTTAGATTCAAAGTAATGTCTTAGGTAAGGTGTACTACTTATAAAATAACTTTTTTATTTTTTTTTTAATAAAAGTAGTTTTCTTTACAAAATATAGATTATAAATGAGCTATATGTGAAACTGCACTTCATTCCATTACATTTACCATAAAGTATGTACTCGTATTTATAAAATACTTTTGTCAAGGAATTCTGTCTATCTTTTAAGTTACTACCATTTAAAACTTTCCCATTTTATGTTGTTGTTGTTTCTGTTGTTGCAACGATGAATGAAATATGTAAGTAAACAAACAGAATCAAAATTGAAAAGAAGAAAGGAAGAGAATAAAGTAGAAATAGAAAAATCAAACAAAAAATGAATCCTTCGTTAAAAGCATTTAACTGCATTAAGCTTTTAAGTGCTCTCTTGCTCTTACTTTGTACGAGGAGTGTTTTGCAAAAAGCGATAAGATTGAAATATTTTTCATCGGATAGATTTTTAAGTTTCCATGTAATAAGAGTATAACCGATCAAGCTCGATCGTAATAGACGTTAAAGTGATTTCCGTAAGTCAGAATACGATCCTCATAGTATTTAATATTATAACTGCATGATAGTGTGTAATATAAAAAAATTGTATACAAGATATTTCGAAACGGTTTAGTCCTATTTGTGATCATTTTAATTGGGAATTTAATACTAAACCAATTAAAATTAATTTTGTATTCCAAAAAATAACTTTTAACAAGTAAGAAAGTATATAATACCCTACACTAAGTAAAAGACCAAAAACATTTTTGTTTTAAAATTTCAATAATTTATATTTTTGAGCGATTTTCGGAAGTGGGCCTTATATGGGAGCTATGACCAAGTATGGACCGATCACCATGAAATTAGGTCGTATGATTTATGTCTCTATGAAAGTTTACTATGTTGAAATTTGTGAGTATACAAAATTTTTAAGCGATTTATGCACGTTAAAGTGATTTTCGGAAGCGGGTCTATATGGGATCCATGACTAATTATGGACCGATCGTAACAAAATTTGGTGACATGAATTTTGTATATATAAAACTTATTTGGAGCGGAATATGTGAATATACATATATAAATTAAACATTTATGACCGATTAAGTCCAATTTCGGAAGGACATTTGTATGGGGGCTAGGTGAAATAATAGACCGATTTCAGCCAGTTTCAATAGGCTTTGTCCTTGAGCCGAACAAATAATATGTACCAAATTTGATCGAAATATCTTCAAAATTGCGATCTGTACTCTGCGCACAAGGTTTACATGGACAGCTAGCCGACCAGCCAGCCGGACGGACGGACGGACATCGTTTAATCGACTCAGAAAGTGATTCTAAGTCGATCGGTGCTAGACTAATATTTTTGGGCGTTACAAACATCTGCACAAACTGCATTATACCCTCCCCACTATGGTGGTGTGGGGTATAATAATAACATGATTACTTTGGATCATAAATATTATTACGTTGGATCATGATGTGATTTCATTTGGGTCATAATATCATTACATCAGAACATATTTGATCATAATTCATTTTATGATACTAATAATGATCATAATGATTATGTTTACCACAACCATGTTTTACTATGTGTGTACCAGCGACTCAATATAAGGATTTTTCGTTGAAGAATATATTAAAAGAAGTATGTATTTTTCTCATAGTAATTTCCAAATTTCAAAACAATTAAAAACAAGTCAGAAATTATGACAATATGATACCCTACACCGAGTATAGGATAAGAAACAGTTTTCTTTTGATATGAAACTTATTTGTATAAAAAACATTCTTACGATATTTATGATCGAGAAAACTGATTTTCGAAAGAGGGCCATTCCTTTCAGAGATTAATGCACATTAATGAAATTTTAGATAATGGTGCTTATATGGGAGCTACAGAACATTGTGGACCGATCGGTACAAAATATAGTTTATATAAAACCTGTTTGTGATGCATTTTGTATGGATATGCCCTATTTTCAGATAGGGCAGTTGTATGGGGACTAGGAGAAATAATAGACTGATTCTAACCAAATTCAATAGGCTTTGTTCATGGGACAGTATAAAAGATTGTGCCAAATTTTGTCAAATTATCGCTCAAATTGCGACCTGTATTTTTATTTACATGGACGGACAGACGGACATCGCTTAAAAGTGATTCTGAGCAGATTGTTATACTATAAGGTGGGCGTTTTGCCCTCATTGTCATTTATTCAAAATAAAAATCACAAAAATTTAAAAGTTCAGTGGTATAGAAAAAAAAGATGGATATAAATCTGTAACTTCTAAACGGTTAGTCCGGTTTGAATACGTAAAGAAGAAGTGATGTCGAGTTTATGTTTTCAATTTGGACCTCATGGGCCCACCAGGGGTGCGGCCAGGGATACCCAAAGTAAGTCGCTTCGGGTATGTTAAATTTTTATAACGATCCTATTTCTTCGTATGTGTTTCAATTTCAATTATATCAATTATCTCTTCTAGCTTAGGAAATATGTTTTCGCATATGAAAATTAAGGAATGATTTCTCCCAACCCCCATTCAAATATCTTTGCGGAATATGGCGCTATTTTAAATGAATAACCTACAGAATATCAGTATTCATAACCAATTCAGCAAAAATACATAAGTATGTACAATAAAAAATCACAAAACCAAATTTTGTTTGGATCGGTCCATTTTTGACTCCATATATGTCCCACTCTCTAAAATCACTTAAATATGCATACATTTTTTAACAAATATCGATATTAGGTTGAAATTCGACAAAGATAATTCTAATATATAAAGAAATTTACTACAGCTATCATTTAGTGATAGAAAAAATAAAACTAACCAAATTGGGTAACCACTAGGGTATTCGAATTATTTGATTTTTCTCTTGTTCGAATAAAACGAATAAGAGATTTTAAATTGTTCGAATAATTCGATCACACGTTTAAAATTAGTCGAATTATTCGAATAATTTAAATTTTTTTACAACATTAAAGAATGAATTTTTAAAGTCGGTTTTTTTTAATATTTTATTGTTAAAGAAAAACAAAAAAATAACGTTAAAATTAACAATTCAAGTATTGATAATGTTAAAAAAATATTCGAAAACAAAGTCCATCATTAAATTTTCAACAGAAATATTCTAATCAGAATAACTCCCGAACAATCTACAAAACAATTGACTAGCAAACCCTTTAGTTTCCGTTTTGGATCTATGCTTTAAAAAATTTGAGCTAGTTGAACATGATCCTGAATTCAAATACAATATAAACGTATTAAGAACTTTTTTATTTCGTTCATTAATTCGGGTTTCAAATTGAGTAACTAATTCTTGAGTAAATTAATTATTCACTATTTCTAAATAATTTATAACAAATTGTATTATAAATCAAGCTGTATCAACGTTGCCGAATCTTTGCTTAATAAAGTGGTCTTGGGGAATTACACAATAAAGGGAATCTGTCCAAAGTTTGATATCATTGTCACTGAGCGTGGCTAATTCTAAGTTAGTTTGCAATATTTGTGTTTATCATTCGATTTATAACATCACTTATATACATACATATATTTTAAGATCATGGCCTTCATCTATTTCAATGTAATCATTATAAATGTCATCCTAAATATAACTTTCGACGACCGTTTCATATATATTTATAGAAGGAGCTATCGGAACACTCATCTACAGTGATCGAAAGTCCCATTGTCTTCAGATATTTGTCGAATTTCAGAAACAATACAATTTTTGTGAGTCATTATTACTTATTTAAATTTGAAATTATGAAAAATATTAAGCAATTTAATAACTTCAAATATATATGAACATTTATTCGTTTTATTCGACATAAAATTGTTCGAATTATTTAAATTGTTCGAATAATTATTCGTAAGAAATTGTTCGATTAATCGAACGATCATTAGTCGAATGAATACCCTAGTAACCACACAGAGAAAATAGATTCGTGATAGCAACCGAATTTGTTAACGATCGAATGATTCTACCTAAGTGACCGAATTTTACAGTTGTGGCTACAAAAATTCTTCTTTATAAACTGACTTTCTGTTGATAGAACCGAAAAATTCAATGTGTGCAACTGAATCATTCGGTGGGCATCAAATTCGGTTGCTACTATGAATTTGTTTTCTCTGTGCAAATAAATGTTTTTATACCAAACGCACAAAAATAGTTGGCCGTATTATATTGGTGGTGGGTAAATAAGATTCGGCATAGCCGAATAAAACACTCTTACTTGTTAATAACTTGAATATTTTCCAACCAATTTATTGCAATGAAACACATAATATAGAGGTTTTCTTTACACCAATATTGAAGTAAAAATCCGAAATATTGACCCTCGTATTTTTGTGTGCCCTCTGCAACTCATTGTCGCCTTTACTAGCAATAACTACAGCATCATTTTAATGCTTACTGCTGCTGCTGTAGCTGTTCCTCTAGTCATTGCCATACTCATCCATTTCTTCCGTTGTCATCATGCTCATAAATACAAAACACTTTCCCTCTCTAGCTCTTTCTATATCCTACCACATTAAAATTGCAGCAAAATTCCCCCCAAATCTATAGAGAATGAACACAAAATTATAAAAAGGAAAATTCAACGAAAATAAATAAATCGTTTGTCGACACGGGCTTCAAACGAATGATGAATGGATACTTTGTTGCCGTTGTATCGCATGAATGCGATTAAAGTTCTATTTACTACAGATTCATTCTACGTTTTGAACTTCTCTTAATTTCATTCATACATTTTTGCTTTTTTTGTGTTGTTTTCTACCCAACAGAAATTTATGCATTTATTTACTTTTCATTTTCATCATTTGTTTGTATGTAACTTCCTTTATCCTCCACTCCTTGGGAAAATTGTAGGAGTGTTTAACTTTTCAGGCAGAGCAGTAGTGAAGAGGGTTGGGTAAAATGAAAAGGTTTATTAGTTTTTATCAAATTACAAACAAGTGTTCTTACATGGGGTATCTTTATTTTATTTTAATTTTTATACTTATCTAAATATGTGTGCAGTGTATGAATGTATCTACTATGTATGTATCTATTCGTAT
The DNA here is from genome assembly GCF_958450345.1 of Calliphora vicina. NCBI lineage: Eukaryota > Metazoa > Arthropoda > Insecta > Diptera > Calliphoridae > Calliphora > Calliphora vicina. The sequence continues at coordinate 122,445,549 of NC_088780.1, forward strand.
GAGTGTTTTTAAATGTTTGATAAAGTTCACACATCTCATTACCACCAAACAATAAGAATAATGTGTCTGTAAAGGGAATTTATCAAATGGGATTAGTTTTGGTTTCATTTTGTCCGTCTGTCCGTCTGTCTAGCTGTTGGTTTTGTCTACATTTTCCTTTTACACACGTATGAAACTTTCCTAGACAATTATATTGTAATTGAAATTTATTCCAGCTTATATTTATATGTACATTTGTATATAGTAAAAGTGTTTAAAACATTTTAATTGTTTTAAATAAGAAACTTTGTGGTCTTGAACTTGTGATATTCAGTTATTTTGTTTGTATTTAAAACATAATACTGACATATCTGAGACATTTGTATGTTAAGAAGAAAGCTGTTTAAACTTTTAAATGTTATTAATGATTTTATTATTATTAAAGTTATTTTTAATGCATTTTGTATTAATTCCAATATTTAAATCAAAAGGTACTTTATAGCTCATTCAAAATTTTTGGGAAATTGTGTATTATTTATTTTGCCTCCTAAAAATTCTATATGAACCGGGAAATGGTAACAAGTTTCTTACTTATCAGTATATGCATCTAACTGTCAAAAGTCACCACATTAAATGTTAAGGATGTTTGATATAAAACCTCTTTTATATTGGAAAAAAAAGTACTTTTTGTTACAAAAAAAGTACGTTTTGATAAAGATTTTAAATATATCAGATCAAGCAGTGCTTGTTATCGCGATTTTGTAACAGAGTTCTTTTTGGCTAAACTCGATGGTGTTTGATTACTGCATGATCTATTTATTTCCAGTTCGATATCGCAACATTATAGCAGAGTTGTTGTCTAAATTGAAAGGTATTGATGTTGATAATATGTGGTTTCTACAAGATGGTAACACATACCTTACAACCAGTGAACCAATGCAGTTAGTGCATGAGATATTTTATGGTCGTTTACTCTCGTTTCGGCGATCAGAAATGGCGTCCTAGATCGTGTGAATTAATAGCATTGGATTTTGTATGGGGTTATTTGAAGTTAAAGGTCTACAATGGTCCTAGAAAATTTATAAGGGAAGATATTTGTATGGGAGCTACACAGGAGAGATCATGTACCGGTTTTAACCAAATTCGATAGACTTTGTCCTAGATAAAAATCATGTGAAAAATTCCAGATCGAATACCAATTCAAAAACAGTTAAAAAGTAAGTGCACCAATAGGGTGGGTCAATTTGTTCAGCACAATCGGAATCTATACAAAATTCAAAGAAAATTACCAAAAGAAAGTATGGGTCTAAAATTAAAACCTAGCTCCCGCCGATAGACAAAGATTTCATATTTGTTTTTATAAATTCCTTTACTGTGTATTTTGAAGTCTCTCAGCGGGAGCTAGGTTATGATTTTAGGCCCATAGTTTATATTACGGTTTCATGTCCGGCCGCATATTCTAGGAGTTTTTCGGCCAAAGCTCGCTTCAAACGAATCAGTTGCGTTCGTTACTGGTACCATGTGATGGTCTGGTCAGATTTCAGCATGATGAAAACGCAAACGTTTTGAAATTGCTGAATGAATGAATTTGCAAACTCTTGTTGAATTTTACAACAATCTTCATGGAGTAATGACTCAAATTCTTGGGAGACATTTATATAGGGTTAGGTGAAATCATTTTCAATACCAAATAAACCTTACTAACAGAGAGTATTTGCGGAAAATTTCAGCCAGCTAGCCCCTTTTGTTTGCGCCCTATCGTGTTGTCGAGATTGTCTTAGAATTTCATAGGGATCCAGAATATTTTGACGTGTTACAAACGGAATGACAAAATCAATACACCCCCATCTTTTTTGATGAAGGGTATACAAATTGTTATAAATAATTAAAAAATTTAAAATGTATAAATAATTTGATTCAATTATGAATCTGGTAAAAAAGTACTATGTATCAGAATAAATGTTAGTATTTACCAAACTGATTCTAAGTAATGCAGACGGTATGAAGTAGTCATTGAAAAGTAAGTTCAGTAATTGCCAAGTTTTTGCTGGGATGGTATAAAAAATTATATTTTTAAAATTATTTTGAAATTTTGTAAGCTTTCAGAAAAATATATTTTTTATACCCTACACCACCATAGTGGGGAGGGTATAATGCGTTTGTGCAGATGTTTGTAATGCCCAAAAATATTAGTCTAACACCCACCTTAAAGTATACCGATCGACTAAGAATTACTTTCTGAGTCGATTAAACGATGTCCGTCCGTTCGTCTGGCTGGCTGGTCGGCTTGCTGGCTGGCTGTCCATGTAAACCTTGTGCGCAGAGTACAGGTCGCAATTTTGAAGATATTTCGATCAAATTAGGTACATATTATTTTTTGGGCCCAAGGACCAAGCCTATTGAAACTGGCTGAAATCGGTCCATTATTTCACCTAGCCATCATACAAACGTCCTTCCGAAATTGGATTTTATCGGTCATAAATGTTTAATTTATATATGTATCTCCACAAATTCCGCTCCAAATAAGTTTTATATATACAAAATTCATGTCAACAAATTTTGTTACGATCGGTCCATAATTAGTCATAGCTCCCATATAGACCCGCTTCCGAAAATCACTTAAACGTGCATAAATCTCCTTAAAATGTTGGTATACACACAAAATTCAACATAGTTAACTTTCATATAGACATAAATCACACTACACAATTTCGTGGTGATCGGTCTATAATTGGTCATAGCTCCCATATAAGGCCCACTTCCGAAAATCACTCAAAAATATAAATTGTTGAAATTTTAAAAGAAAAATGTTTTTGCTCTTTTACTTAGTGTAGCGTAGGTCAAGCCCGACCATACTTTCTTACTTGTTTTAATTTCATTTCTTGTTCATCTGCCCAAAATTGTTTATTTAAAACAATTTTGAAAAAAATTATTATTTCCAGCAATTAAAGTAGTAGTGCCCGCATTAACCCTCCTGCCCATTATTAAACAAATGTTGATGTCATGTCAGTTCAGGTCGTAAGTCGAAAAACTACAAAAACGAGATAAAATGAAAATAAGAAGGAAGATTCTTTCTTTGACTGTTAAACATGTATTAAACAAATAAAAGTTAAGAAAACATTTTTCAAATTCCACATGGAAAATTTATCAAATTAAACTTGTTAAAAATGTACGGAAAATGTTGAAGCCATAACAACAACTACCAACAAACAAAAAAAAAACCTAAAACAGCAAATGCGCATTAAAAGTTCAAATGAAATTCATCACTGAGCAAAAATCCAACAACAACAACAGTAAAACAAACAAATTGAAGATGAAAATGATGACGCTGGCTGGCCATGGTCATGATAGAGGCAAAGAATGGTCATCAGGCTTGAAAATATATGAAGATGAAAATGGTGGTGGTGGTGGAGTGCTGTGTAAGTTGTAGTGGTAGTAGAAGTTAAAGTTGTGGCATGGTCAATAATAGACACAACTATTTACAAATAAACATCCTTAACCTGTATTTGCAATGATGTAGAATTAAATAAACTTGCAACAAAATAAAAAAAAAGTAAACAAAATAATACAATAACAACTACAACAACAAACAAATTCCACACATGAGTGTGTCTGTCTGTCTGCTTGCTTACCTCACTTACACACATCCTCAGAATAACAACTCCAACAGCAAAAACAACAATAAGAAGCTTCATACAAAATGTTAAAACGCACAATGACCGCGTAAGGAAACTTGTCGGCCGTAGTACGTACGTTACACCACTTGTGGCGTGTTCTTTATAAAACGACTACAACAGCAACAATATTAGTAAACAAAAACAACAACACACCGTGGTGTCAATCGTATAATTGGTAATAATTCTGAATCTTCTAAACTACTGACTGGTCCGCTTGCAAAATGATGTATGAACGAATCCTGGATACGGACATGGGTTTTAAAATGTTAAATACAGGGGCCGCCTCTGATTAGGAAAACTTGTTTTCAAAGATCAAGAGTACAAATTATTTTGAAAAAATAAATTTCAGTGTAATTTTTTGGCAATTTAAAAAAAAAAATCTACTGAAAAATTGACTTGATAAGACTGTTGGTATCCAAAAACAATTCAACAATAATAAATTTCACAAATAAAGAAATCACGCAACATAATTTCATGGCGATCGGTCCATAATTGGTCATGACACCCATACAAGGCCGCCTGTCCATGTAAAACTTGTACGCAAAATACAGGTCGTAATTTTGAAAATATTTCGATAAAATTTGAAAAATATGTATACACTCAGGTCTAGTTTTATGCGATAGATGCGTTCCAAAAAAAATCGCATAAATTGAATTCGCATAAAACTATACTCTAGCGTCATATAAAAACTGATGATTCGTTCCAAAATTCTGAAAAACCGCATAAATACAAATTTTAATTAAAAAACAAAAACCTTTTAAAAAAAATAAACAAAAATATAATATTAATTCATTAATAACAGAAAAAACAGAAAATGATCAAAAAAAAATAAGCTAAAACATTTTCTAAGGAAATTCTGTAAATATGTATGATCAATCTGAATGACTGAATAATTGTCGGCATAGTTTAGGAATTGGTTCAACGTCATTTTCATCACTAGATGATATAATCATATCATCATATTGTAAAATATCATTTTCATCACTAGAATTTAAAAAAAAAACATCTAAAATTTTAGAATCTGTTAAAATTCCAAAAAAAAACTGTGAATTTAAAAACCGCATAAATTTGAATCCGCATAAAACGAGACCTGAGTGTATTTTTTTTTGGCCCAAGCCACATAAATGTCTGATTTATATACATATTGTTACGAAATTGTACTTGAATTCAAATATAACGATTTTAACGGCTGATTTAATAGTAGCCTAATGCTTTCAAATAACAGTGCTGTAATAGCAAACTGTAACATATCTGTGGGCATTATTAACATTGAATAAAAGCTTTCAGTTGACCATTGATCATAAGTTGGCAACGCTGTTTGCTGCGACTGTATATTCGAATTCGAATATTCAGTTAAAGAACATTGTAGAAAGTACACCGCAGATGGCGTATGTATTAGAAACCTCTAGACAGTTAAAGAGAAATCTAGAGTGCAGATGGCAGTGTTATAAATAGTGGCAGAGGTTGCAGTCGTTAGTGAGTTTATCAGAGACGTTTTTCGAATAAACATCAACTGAGTGCCTTAAAGTGTGTTGTATTTTTCAAGTGAATTCGTGTACATTATAAAGTGTGTCTGTATTTCTACGAATTTATAAACGTGTATAAAAAACATTGAGTGACTATTTAATTCTGTGGTTGTTGTACATTTGAATAAATAAAGAGTTGTTACCATTTTTAAACTACTAAACGGCTTTTATTTGCAATCAAAAGTATTCGGTTTATTTAAAGGAAATAAACAAACGTTTTGAAAAGGTTAAAACGTAACAATATGTAGGTGTCTACACAAATTCCTCCACAAATAAGTTTTATATTGAGTGCGGGATTTACAGCAGTTGGCATATCTTTTGAAAGCGGTTTTTGTTTTTAAAAATGTATATGTTATTTTGAAGGGTACATATCTGTCATTTATTCTTACTTATATTGACAACAAAGTTCTTTTCGCTTCGAAAATGTCGAATTTTGTGGCTACAAAGCGTCATATTTGGGAAGTTTTACTTTACTTCTTTAATTTAATAAAAAAGTGCAGCTGAAGCACTCGGTTTGAACGTGCGAGAGATGGTTTATGGGGTTCAGAAGCGGTGATTTTGACACGGAAGACAAAGATCGCCCACGCCAGTCAAAAAAAATTTGAAGACCAAGAATTGGAGGCATTACTCCATGAAGATTGTTGTCAAACTCAACAAAAGCTTGCAAAATCTTTGAGAGCTACTCTAGCAGCATTTATGAAATGTTTGAGAGCAGCAGGATTCATCCAAAAGCTTGGAATTGAAGCCGAGAGAACTTGGAAGATGATTTTGCACTTCCGAAATTAAGGTTGATCGCTATAAAATCAAATAATTTTTGCACAGAATCATTACTTAATAGATTGAATATGAAGCACAGCCGAATTGACACGAAAGCCAATTCTCAGTATTTGATGGGAGCAAAATGATTCGATCTATTATGAGCTGCTGAAATCTGGCCAGATCATCACATATAACCAGTACCGCACGCAACTAATTCGTTTGAACCGAGCATTTTCCGAAAAAACTCCCAAAATATGCGGCCATGATATGAAACTGGAATATTCTATCATGATCAATGAAGTAATTGGGAAGTTGTTCCTCACTCGCTTTAAGTCCAGACTTTGGCCCGTCCGACCACTATTTATTTTGATCGATACAGAACGCTTTCATACGGAATTGGCTTGTTTCGTTCTTGGCCTCAAAAGTTCATTTGGCTCGGAATCCATGTGTTAACAGAATGAAAGGGAAAAAGTGATAGCTAACAATGGCCAATACTTTGAATAAATTTATATTGTACAAATGTTTCAAAATAAATGTTACAAAATTGAAAAAATTCCGCATTTTTAAGTCATACTCCAAATATTATCAAAGATATTTGCGAAAACTCAAAAAAGAAATCATATTATAAAACGAAATTTTCTTGATCTGTCTATATTTAAAAAGTAACAAGCTGCGAAAGGTTTTCCTATCCACCGTATTCTAACAGGATAGTCAGCAGTTTAATTTTCTTAAAGCCTATGTACTCATCTACGATTTGTTCATACATAGTTTAAAAGCTTCCGATTTATTACTACATTTTTTACGATCCCACTGTGCAACAGCAGCAAAAACTCTTCATCACATACGACTTTTGTTTATGGTGGTGGTGGCTTCAACAAATCCGTCAGTATCTATTACCAGCTTTAATTGAATTTCTTACATGATATTACCAAAAGCTGCAAAAAAACAACAACTGAAAAAACACGAAGTTACTAAAAAAAAACAAATCCCGATATAATAGAATGAAATAAAAAAATCAACAACAGAAATCCACTGAATGCCACCTTTAACTTTGTGTTGCAGAATGTTGCCAGTTTTTGTTCTTGCCCCTTTACAGATTTTGCTGAAAAAAAAAAATTAAAAGTATTTTTTTTTTCTTGGCAATTTTTTGTTTGTTTATTCTTTTGAAGGAAATGATGATGGTCAGTTGTGAAAATGGGATTCTTTTCCATTTAGTTAGTTACATTGTGTATGTAGGAGATGGAAATCCTTATAAAGGGTGTCGCAGAATTTATGTAAGATTTCAATTAAATAGAATATACAATGACTTTCTTTAGATTTATACTTTTTTTTATTGAATTTTTAATTAACCTTTCCTTTTAATTAACTCATATAAATTACACCGGTCTACAATGATTTTGATGACGACAAAACTAAAACTGATTTTAGGTATATTCGTTACCCTGATTCTAATTTGTGGGAGTAAAGAAAATAAATTCAATGGTGTTGAATCACATGATCAATTATGGATAAATTCTGGCGGAAATGTCTCATGCTATAAGTGAAGTGTTTCACGTGTTGTATGCTCTGTCATGTTACATGTCATTCATATTCATGTAATGTAATTTAGGCAGAAAAAATTTTTTCGCAATGTTAAGTCAATGATATCATCCTGAGAACTCTTCTGTTTTTACAAAAAATATTTCGTTTAAATGGTCTCTTTTTCGAAGAAGTGTGATCCAATGAAAACTCCCTCCAAAAATCCGAACTTTGTAAACATAGAGCCGCAGATCTTCAGTGTGTATACGATGTAAAGAGACCTCACCCACTGCTGTGATGTTGACATTTGAGAGGCTTGTTTCGCTCCAAGACATTTTCAATTACTATCAATATTTCCAACATATTTTGTAAGAAATTTTCAAACTGTGACAGCCAAACTTTCATAATTTGTCAAATATTGTTCAACAATAACAACGGGTTGTTCTCTCCTGTTATGCTTCATTTTTACTAACCCTAAACTGTTTTTACCTTTTCGGTTGTTAACAATTTTTTGGAATTTTTGACAATTCATAAGCAAGAGATGTAAAATGCTCGGTCTAATTTTGCATGTGGATGAGAATTGGATTCTTCACAAATAGCTGTTTGATATTCCTGAGAAGATGAGTGGTCATCTGTGGTCGCATTGCTCCAAATAATTTTGGGAAACGATATGTGTTTCTTTAACATTGCTAAGTAAAACAAGAAAAACAACTGGTCACCTTAACAAATCTTAAGTTGTTAGAACAGCTAAACTTCTCCAACTTCATCCATCCTACTAACAATTCAGTCAGTCAGCTAGCCATCCATCTCAACCATCCATCTATCTTGTGCATTAAAAATTCTTGTTTCTTAGTGATTTTACTTCATCTCCTACTGGTTCTCCTATTCATTATACTCTTGTTTTATCGTTCTTTTAGTTTGTTTTAAAAAATAAAATTGTTATGAGAGGGAGGAAAGTGTTTAGTGGCGCAAGAGAAGGTGTTGAAGAGGTTACGCTGTTTTTTTTTTATTTTTTTGCAAGATGGGCATAAAATAAATTGGACATTAAATGCTACCGTTGGCCAAATTAAGTTAAAACGACATCACCAGCACAAGTTTATAACACGGCACATTAAGGAAAATTAGACAGAGAGAGAGCCAGTATTTAGAAGTAAAGTTTGAAACGAGTTTCGGTCAGTTTAAGCTAAACAATCTTTACGCATTAAAGCGAAAAAAGAAAAACTAAATAATTTTTTTTTTGTATAAATTTTAGTTTAAGAAATGGTTACAATTTGATAGCTGGCGTTCCATTGGTTTTTTGTGTGTGTTCTTTTTGGCCAAAATAGACAATGACCAAAAACACACCATTTACGATGATGTCCAAAAAAAAAAAAAGAATTGGAAACATTCAGTCTTAGCTCAAGCTGTGTTTGTTTGTTGCTGTATTTAAAGTGAAACCGTAGCGAATTGTGGCAAATTCACTAAATAAATAAAAGCTGCTTGTTGTGGTTCTTTTTACTTTTTTGTTTTGTTTCTGATTTCAACTTTACGAAATCAAAAATCAAAAGCGTTTTTTTTTCCAGTAACTTGTAATTCTGAATTCATTTTCAAAGCATGAAGCCAAACAAAACAATTCAATATTTAACTGATGGTTCTAATCTTTGCGTAAACTTGTCTTCTGGTCAAGTTGCTGTTTATTTATTCGTAATAGTGCACAGTGGGCCTAGTTACAAATTAAGTTGTAAAAAAAAAAATTAAAAATTATGTTGTAAAAAATATATGAAAATTAGCGATAATTAATTAAAGAAATTTCAAAAGTTATCGATAATTGTCTAGAGAAAATATAAAATTTTCGATAAATCTCCAAAGAATATATCGTTAATTTTCTAAAAAAAAATCGGTAATTCTCAAAAGAAAATATTAAATTATCGATAATTTTCTAAAGAATATATAAAATTATCGATAATTCTGTAAAGAAAATATAAAATGACGATAAATTTCTAAGTTTTATTGAAAATTTTCTAAAGAAAATTTAAAATTATCAATGCATTTCCATTGAAAATATAAATTTATCGATATCTTTTTTAAAGATAATATAAAATTATCGAAAAATTTCTAGAGAAAATATAAAATATAGGTCGCAATTTTCTACATATAATTTTTTCGGCACAAGGACGAAGCCTATTGAAACTGGCTGAAATCGGTCCAATATTTCACCTAGCGCCTTTCATAAAAATGTCCTATCGAAATTGGACTTTATCGGTCATAAATGTTTAATTTATATGGATATATCCACAAATTTTGCTCCAAATAAGTTTTATATATACGGAATTCATGTCACCAAATGTTATTATGATCGGCCCTAATATAGCTCCCATATAAGACCGCTTCCAAAAATCACTTTAACGTGCATAAATCTCTTCAAAATGTTGGTATACACATCAAATTCAACATAAATAACTTTCATGTAAACATAAATCAGACGACCTAATTTAATGGTGATCGGTCCATAATTGGTCATAGCTCCCATATAAGGCCCATTTCGGAAATCACTGAAAAATATAAATTATTGAAATTTTAAAAGAAAAATGATTTTGCACTTCTTCTTAGTGTAGGGTATTATATGGTCGGGCTTGATCAACAATACTTTCTTACTTGTTTTACTATGAGGCATATTCATATATCTTTTTGAAGGTCGAAACTAGCACATAAAGAAACAACATTTTCCCTCCTTTGTTTTTGTTCCTTCCAATTCTTAAACTTAAATTCTTCTGTATAATTGTTAATCGACCTTTTCTTTAATTTTCATAGATAGTTATATAGTTTCCTATATACAGGCTTTCAAGGTCAGTGATTTGATGTAAATAAAAGATTATTTATATCATTTTCAATATAATCCGACGTTTCGTTGGTATTATTCTTCTGTTTGCATGTGACTGCTGTCAAAATTTTTTTTTGCTTGATCACATTTAGTACATCTATCTTTTTGTATTTCAATTTCTTTTGACTTTCATTTACTGCCCCTTTTTGCTTTTATGTCGCTTACGTTATTTTTGCTGTAAAGCAAAAAGGGGAGTGTCGCTTATGATATAATTGAAATTGCGATGTCTCTGTATATATAAACACTTAATTTTCATTATTTCGGGTGTTGATGCGCACGAAAGTTTTCTATCGATTTTCATTAAAAAGTAAATTTTGAAAAAAATGTCGCTTACGTTATTTTTGCGGTTAGGGTTCGATATATTCGCGTAACTCAAAAACGGTTTAGTTATTTGAATAAAATGAAAAAAACGAAATTCCACAACAAAATTACCTTTAACATATTTTTAATCCTCGCAGTCGTTTTAGAAATATATTTATTTTGGCAAACAAAAATTTTTTTTAGCAAAATTTCGAACATTTTGTTTTTTAAAACGACATGAAAATTTTTTTCTAACCGTATAGAAAATAAAGTTCCAAACAAAACAAGCTCTAAATGATTAAAATCTGTTCACAACTTTTGATTTTATAAACAAAACATAAAGCAAATATCCCCTTACAACATTTTTTCCATACTTTTACAAAAAGTCTTCTATCAATTTTTTAATTCTTAAACATTTTTGAAAAGAAGAAGAACAAATTTCCTATACGTTGATATATAATATATATATCTTATATTTTCCACTAGTCAAATTTATGGATTCGAAATCAACAACAAACAAAAAATTTAAAGAATCTTGCCGTTTTGTAAAAACGGCACTGCATTGCCGACTATTGCAGTACTAAAAACATAAAAGAACACTGCACGATGTAGCTAATTACTACGAGTTATGTATCTTATCTTTTGTGAATAAAATTAAAAGTTGTGGGCAGATTTTAATCACTTAGGGCTTGTTTTATTTGGAATTTTATTTTCTATATGTGTGAAGAGCATATATTCCTTTTCCAATTAATTGTCGTTTTAAAAACCAAAAATTTCTAAATTTTTCTAAAAAAATATATTTATAAAACGACTGCGAAGATTAAAAACGTGTTAAGCCTTTCTTAAAGGTAATTTTAAGATTACCTTTAAGAAAGTCTTGACAGAAAAAAAGTGTAAATTTCGTGCACAGTGTTATCAATAACACAGTGCAACAGTGAAAAAAACACACGATCATGACATTATAGGTTCGACTCTACTACTAAAGGGTAGTAAAACCCTATACTCAGTTTGTCCATTTTGGTGACCGATTTTTTTTTTATGGACCCCCAAAGATTCTGAAACTCAGTGGGGCCTCTAAAAAAGGTGTCATCAGTTTTTGGTTAACAGCTAATTCAGACTTTGTGATACGGCTTAACTTTATATGGTAATAATATAGCTAAGAGTCCGCCAAATTAATTTTGTTAAAATTTTTTTTCTCCAAAAAATAGCTTTTTCGTGCACTTTTGTTGAAAAAATTTTGGAAGAAATTTTTTTTTTTTACTTTTTTTAGAATAACTTCCAGGGACTCCTAATTTTTCACTAACAATATTTAGCAAAGTTGTAGCTACGGTAAATCTGAATAACTCTTGCCAACATATCAATGCATTCTGAACGTGTCTAGTCACTCTAAATAGCACATAAAGATCACTTTGTACCTTAAAAATTTTCATTTTTACTATTTTTGTTAAAATAGTATGATCAAGTCCACACTTCTATGTTCTGCTGTATTATTTACTCGGTTGAGGTGTTCGGAATGGGGATCAGTGGGTGAACCCTCAATGTCACACATTTAAAAAAAAATCGCCAAAAAGCCATTTATGATCCCAATGAGCTGAAATTTAAAATATAGATAGTCCTTATACCTGTAGGTTATCTCTTTTAGTTCAAGAGATATTTAGGTTTAATTTTTTTTTTTAAATTCTGCTCTATCTTTTTTTCGTATTTTATATATGATGGGCCTACGGAAGGTCGAAATTTTGTTTTTTATATATGACGTATATTTCCGATAAAATTCTAAAGAAAATAAAACAAACCTGATAATTATTTCGTCCCTATAAAAAGTTACACGCATTCAAAGTTGAAGCATCTTTTTATATATTTTTTAAGTTTTTGTGTGTTTTTTAAGTTTTTTCCCCAAAAAGTCCCCATATTTTTTCTTTTAAAAAAAACAAATTTTCTTCGGGACTATATATAAGTTTCTGATTTTCAGAATCTTTGGGGGCCCATAAACAAAAATCGGTCACCAAAATGGACAAACTGAGTATAGGGTTTTACTACCCTTTGGTAGTAGAGTCGAACCTATACTGTCATGATCTTGTGTTTTTCCAAAAGTCTTCATTTGTTGCATAGTGTAATTTACTAGAGAAATTAAAAATTACCTATAATAAAATTAGTTTTCAAGATTTTTGTTCATGATGTGAATCATTTATGGATTTGATATTTTGGGCCGTCTAGATTCGGCAAAAAAAATTTAAGAAAAAATCAGTACTTCAAATTTTGAGATATTTATTAAGAATGAAAAATGAACAGTGTTATTTGTATATTTTCATTTGTCTTGCTCAAGGCACTCCAACTATTATAGTCTCTTAGCATAGGCCGGTCCAAAAAAATTCTGAAAAAAACTTATGTTATCAATCTAGAGTTATCAAATATTCGTATTCGCATGCATAAAAGATATAATTTATTTTATCTTTTTCGAAAATGTTTCCAAATAATCAAACCGGTTTCACAACTCTATGTCAATCGAAAACATTATTTTATTGCCAATTCTGAAGAAAGAATATAATGTTAACAATCATTTTCCTTACAAAACAAAAAAATCGATAAAAGATATAAAGTTATCGATAATATTCAAAAGAAAATACAAAATTGTAAAGAAAAACGTAAAATTAAAACAAATCTATAGACAAGCTTAAGTTATAGATCAGTTTATGTAGTAAAATAAAATAACGCGAGAGGGTAAGTTAAGGTTTTAGAATATTGTTTGCATAGATGTCAAGTTTCAACACTGTGGTGGTCTTCTTATATTCCCTTACTCTGGACAGTTAAACGACAAATGTTCTTTCAAGTTTTTTCTCTAAAATCTTACCCAGAACCACTGTCTGTGCAAGCAACAGCAAAAAGTTATTGTTTTTGTTTTCACAATTAGATTCCAAACTAAACTGGTGTACCATATGAGCCCCAAGGGGACATTTGACTGATTCGATTTGACTTCTGTTTACACTTGGTCGAAAGAACACAAAATAAACAAAAACAAAACAAAAAGCTGAGAAGTGGCAGAAAGAACATTTTGTACAAGAACGAGTAATTGTATTCTTCAGACTACTCATTGTTCTTCTACGTTTTTTGTGAATTCTTTTTTTTTGTTTTATTTTGTTATTGTATCCAGTGTCCAGAGAGTTTCTGTGGATCGTTTGGTTTGTGTTTTTCGATTCGATTGTTTGTTGAAATTGGGTGTTACTGAGGTGACCACTATCTGATGAACTTTTATTTGCTTACAATGAAGTTTAAGAAATTGTTTCGGTTTGTGTTCTATTCTGTTCTGTTCTCTATATTCTATCGTCTTTTAAACAATTTTTATTTCTTTGTTGGTGTTTGGTGGAAGATTTTTATCGTTAGGCTTTTTGTTGTTTGTTGTTCTAGTGCGATTGTATGGGTATGTAAATGCTTGTTATACTTTTGTTATAGAATTCCTGTAGAGTTTGTCTTTTTTCTCTTGTGCAACTTTTTGTTTGTTTGTTTAAATAAAATTAGGTGCAAAAATTGCTGTATCTTTGGTTTAGATTTTTAGTAGGCGTTTTGAATTCAACAGCCTGAGTATTTGGGTCAATAATCACTTTGTGGTCAATGAAGAAATCATCTAGAGGTTTCAAATAAACTTTGCCAAAACACGCACAAAAGAATTCCGAAACTTTTTTAGTGTTTGTCAAATCTTTATCATACGTTTTTTGATCATTCGTTGTTGGTCAACTTTCACTTAATTCTTTGATACATCTCTAATGGTTTGATAGATTGTCCAATAAATAGGAATTGCCTTAAGGCTATATTCTTGTAATTATAGGTTTAGGCTTGAAGCTAAGGCTTGATTGATGGTAAAATATTTGAAAAATTAATGATTTTGGCTGGTTTGTAAATAAAATATTACATATCCATGACTCTGAATAAAATTTCAACAAATATTCCATTTATTATTTATGAACCTGTTTTATGAGTTCAAGAAACCATAAATTCGTAAATAATGTCTGCCATATAAAGATGACAGATACGAAACGGAGCTACATCCTACCTGAAACATATTGGAAAAAAAACCTTTTTCAATTTAGCACCTAGCAGCTATTTTGAAATATTTTCACACCTAATGCCATCAGTGAACTCTTAACGATGTTAGTATTTGGTGATAATAATAATTCTGGCAGGTACATGTTAATATGTATTTACTCGCTTATTAATAAACGGATGTAGCAATTGATATACAAGTAATAAATAGCAAAATTTATTTAATATAAAGTATATACAACTAATTAAAAGCTTCTTAAAAATATTATTTCTTTTCTACATCACACAACATCCAATACTTATTATAATTTGCCTAATAACCCAAAAGCAATATCCTGTTTAATTTGCACAGCCTTCTGGACGTTCACGTAAAATATTACCGCAACTTGTTACAATCCCACGCTGAAAAATTCAACATGATGTTGTTTTATAAACTGATCTACACTACTTTCTAAGTTATTATTAGTGATGATTATGATCTGAAATGTTCAATATTTATGTTTTATTTAGAGATTTAGAAATTTAATAAAGAAAAATAAAATAATTACGAATTCTTTTCAAATAAATAACTAACTGCTTAGTGTAAAAACATGATAAGTCACAAAATTTAAATATTTATTAAATCGACTTTTTCGTTATAACCAGGGCAACCGGAAATATGTTCTAAAAAAAGCGTTTTGCGCTTTAAATATGCAGTAAAATCTTTAAGATATGCTCTTAAAATTTAAAAAATATGCTCTTAAAGAAACAAAGTTTTACATAATTTTTAACAAAAAAATATGCTTTTATTTAAAAAAAATCAACACAATTCATTTCTAAAAAGGTAAAGTAACATAAAATAAACAAAAATAACAAGAACTAAAACAACTATAACAAAAAATAAATACAACATAAAAACAATAGGAACTTAAGGTGCTGTTTTTTAATAGAGAACGAGTGCTTTGAGTGGACGTTTTACATGTATTTTGTTTTTATTACAATAACAAAACACATGTTAAATTTCCACTCAAACCACTCGTTCGCTATAGAAAAACAGCACATAAGTTATGAAAAGGCCTCGAGAGGTATTTTTTGATGATATTTTATATAAATATAAAGTCACTTCTTCAATTAAGGTTATTATTGCAATAAATTACAAAATGTTGACTTAAATTTTCAAATAAAAATCGTTGTCTATTGGATCTGAAAACATTTTTATACATAGAAAATGTTCTTCTTTCGACATCAACTGATGTTTAAATTTAAAAGATAATATTTCTTTAACACCTAATTTTTAAATCAGTGTTGAGGAAAGTCCTTTAAACTGTTTACAAATGCTTTCTATAATTTTTAATCCCTCATTTTTTCCTATTATTTGTTCAAATTTTATTTTAATATTAGTTTTAACACTACAATTTGGTATTTTATCAATATTTTTAAATGTTTGTTCCACTAAATTATACTGTTCGGTCATTGTAAGCCCAGCAGTTTGAAATTTTTTAATAAATGTTTCAATAAATCCAAAATTTGACGTTATAAAAATTAAGTAATTTTTAATTGTAGGTGTATTTAAAGCATCTTTAGCAATGTTAAAAAACTGAGACGACTCCTCAGCATTTAAAGCATTGATAACTTCACAAATTTTTTCAAAATTGTTGGCGTAATAATTATCGGCTGAAAGCTATGTTCCCCAGCGAGTTACAACAGGCTCTGGTGGCAGATGGTAAAAAGTAATAAATAAAACGGCGGATATTTGTTTCGTACTAACTTGACAGTAAACAGTAAAAATTTCACATATGAAACAAGCAGTTAATTAAATTTATCAAATTACATTGACACATTGAACATAATATTCACAATGGAAGTAATAATTTTAATGTGAATATTGCTTTTAATGTGAATATTGCTGTTTCTCATATTATATTTTATATATTGTGCTATTGTACATTCTCTGAATATTAATTAGAACTAAAATTTGATATTTAGATGGCGCTATTATTAATATAGTGCTTATTTTATATTAAAAAAAGCCATATATTTTTCAATTTTGAATTTTAAACAAAGGAAGTAAAAACCTGTAACACAACATCGAAAAATATGACATAAATATGCTCTTAAAACAAATATATGCAAAAATATGCATTTAAGGGTAAAATATGCGCTCACAAATCGATGCCAAAATTCTTAAATAGTTCTGAAACGTGTAATTATCTTATCCATGTGCCCATTAGACTCACCAGAAAAAACAAGTATTTGCATATTTTGGTTTCCCTGGTTATAACTATAATAACTATTAACTATTTTCAAATTCAAATTCAATAGGCTTAGTCCTTGGGTCAATATAAAAGTTTGTGCCAAATTTTGTCTAATGTTTGCTCGAATCCATCTTAAAGATGTGCTCGTTACAGAAGCAAGTAAGTTTTAATAAATATTTAATTATTTTTTTTCTAAAAAAACGTTTTGTTTGTTTTTCTCTTTGCAGACAAATAGTAAGAAATGCGTTCATCGATCGTCGACAAGCAAGGAAGCTTTATGATCTCTTTACAGATATTTTTCCAAATTCGCAGGATGTTTGCGATACATCTTAAGCTCGAAAATCGAAGTTCTGGACACCAAGACAAGAAACTTCTTCAGGAATTTAGTTAGTTTTTATACCCTACACCACCATTAGGGTGGCCCTTAATAAACGAAAGTTGGATTTTGGACATTCTCACCCCCCAGTTTGATGAACATTAGTAAAAAAATCATTCTGAAAAAATTTTAGGTAAATCGGTTGGGGTTAAGACGTGCCGCAAGCCCTCTGAAGTTTTGAGATGCATTTACAAGGGGAAAAAATGCATTTTTTTCAGTTTTTGTAAAAATTACTTTTGCAATTTAATTTGAAAGAATCGAAATGTGTACGTAATTGTCGTTCTAATGAGACATAAAAAACAGAAATTGGTCAAAAAATTTTAAAGTTATTAAAAATTCGCCAGGCCATTAACGTTACTTGTATATGAGTTTTTGTCTTCGTAGGATACCGTTAACCTATTCTTAGGTATGAACAAAAAAATAAAATTTTTTTAACGGCAGTTTCAAAACTCCATTTTCAAATTTTTAAAAATTTTGTTAAACAAAATTTTGTTAAATGATCATCTCATTGGAATTTATTAAGAATATAATAGGGAATAAAAATGTGAAAAAATTATGAAAATATCTCTTATAGTTTTTCCGTAACTGCGATTTAAATTTTGAAATTTTCGAGAAAAACCAATCATTTGGCAATTTTTAGGCCAATGAGCCCTATTTTCTTACTCTTATAAATTTTAATTAAAACCTATTGAGAATATTATAGTACAGATAATTCTAAATATACTCTGAAACTTTTACTAAAATGGGAAAACGTTAACCCTTAAATCGTGAAGGTCAAATGTCAAATTATTCAATATTTGGAATTTCTCTTGGAAAGATTTCGAAATGTTCGAAATGTTGTATATTTTAGTGGCGATTTTGATGAAATTTAACAAAAATATAACACAAAGCCTAGTGTTTACAAAAACAGCAGAAAAATTAAAATTAACTCTATATCACTTGGTGTTAAAATGACCCCAAACTTCTAAAACCATAAAAAAATATGATTTTAAAATTCGATTTTTCTCTTGTTCGAATAAAACGAATAATTTGAATAAGAGATTTTAACTTATTCGAATAATTCGAACACGTATTTAAAATTCATCGAATTATTCGAATAACTTAAATTTTTTTAAAAGAGTAAAGAATGAAGTTTTGGTTTTTTAATATTTTATTGTTAAAGAAAAACAAAAAATAACGTTAAAGTTAACAATTCAAATCATCAAAAATATTCTGATCAGATTAACTCCCGAACAATCTACAAAACAATTGACTAGCAAACCCTTTAGTTTCCGTTTTGGAGCTATGCTTTAAAAAATTTAAGCTAGTTGGAAATGATAATGAATTCAAATACAATATAAACGTATTAAAAACTTTTTTTATGTCGTTCATTAATTCGGCTTTTAAATTGTGTAACTAATTCTTTAGTAGATTAATTATTCACTTTTTCTAAATTATATTATAACAAATTGTATTATACATCAAGCTCTATCAACGTTGCCGAATATTTGCTTATTAAAGTGGTCTTGAGGAATTACACAATAAAGGGAATCTGTAAAAATAAATGTCATCCTCAATATCATTTTCGACGACCGTTTCAAAATCACATTCTCCATCACATTCAACTCCACTTTAATATAAGTTAAAATTTTGATTATTAATTGCGATTCTCCTAATATTTCGCCAGCTAAATAACAAATATTTTATTCCGTACTTTTTATTTGCATTGGTTCAAGTCCTAAGTTAAAAATTTTGAAAGATTTGTGTTTTAGTTGTAAACTTTCATCGTCTATCACACAACAGGTGTATTTTTTTTATACAATTTTACCTCTATATTTTTCTCGATCGTAACTTTCTGAACTTTACACGACTTCAACCCAGCATTAGCTTTGGCTATGAGCTCAAAATAATGAGAGCATTTAACTTTACAAGCTGCTTTTCTGATAGAAATGTGCTCTACGAAAGAGTTGTTCGACTTCTTATACCTTACCAATATTTGTTAGACCTTTTTTCTTCCTGATCCAGGATTGGTTTTAATGTTCAAGTCTTCCTTATACTGTTTAATGGCTTTTGCTATTTTTGTTTAATCCTTATTGAAGTTTTAAATATTTTTTAAAACTTTAACGTGATTAAAAAAAATAATAATTTTTTGGACCCAGAATTAGTTTTGGCTGGAATAGAGTGTATAAGTTTTTTTTTACTCACGCTTTAGTATAGTATTGTCAAGTATTTATACATTTATATTATAGCCCTCCATTAAACCACATAAAACAAATATCACAAGGATTTTATTGTTTGTTTGATTTTGAAAAATCTTTTCATTTAATTACATTACATCTTCTCTGCTAGTATTTAAATATTGTACAGATTATGGAGGATGAATTTTCTTGTTATTGTCGTTGTTGCTGCTACTGCTGTTGCAGTGCTTAGGATGGGAATATGCATTATTTTATCTCCTTTTTAGCCAGAGGTTATGAAAATGCTGATAATGATGAAGCCACAGCAGCAGCAAACTACAGCGTTAAAAAACACCAGCTAGAAATTTACAAGAAAATTTTCGAATAAAACAAAATCCATAAAACAAAAAGAAAAACATTAGAAATCTCTAACAACTTGCAACTCAGAGGTGCTGGTGGCTGGTTGACTGCTTTAAACCTGTAACAAAGACGCAGCGAGCGAGCGAACGAGCTAGTAAGTGAGTGAGTAGTGGTGAGTGGTAATAACCACAGGTATTCTTGGCTTAGATGTTGGCTAACAAAACAACAAAACACAGCAACAGCAGCAAATGCCATAAACTTGTGCCAAACAAACCCAAGGATGGAAGGAAATCTGCAGTATGGATGAGGATGATGACGATGACGATGATGCGGTATATGTTTGGATTATAAATGACTGGATATGCACGCGTAAGCACTTATTAAAGGTAACATCAGGGAAACAAGTATAAGTGGCCAACATGTTTCGGATTTTTGCACAACAACATGAAAACAACAAAAGTAAGAAAAATATATATAAACGAATATGTACCCAGCTATAGAATCGTAAACACAGCGAGTACAAGTGCGTGCGTGTTCGTAAATGTGTAAAAAGTTAAAAACGTTTGTGTGTGTATGAGTATGTTGCGTGCCACAGCAGCTGCAGCAGTTGGGGGATCATTATTGTAGGAGCTTGACTTTGTTACGAACATAAAAAAGTTCTTGTTTTCTTTTTTTTTTGTATATTATTCTTTTATTTTAACGTACAACAACGCATCAGGCATCAGGAAATGCGTTTCCCCTAAACGTACCGTCGTCTTCTTCACCATAGAGAAGTTTATTCAATGCCATTGAGACTTGCAGCCAGAGTACAAAAATAGAAACACAAACTAAGCAACAACAGCTTTTTGCTGCAACTACATAAAACAACAAATATTGCATTTTTTTTAATGCGAATATCTGCAGTCAACAAAGATACCGTGCAACCGCACGAACCATCATTTGTTGAATTCTAATTCTCTTTCTTAGCGTTTTGTTTTTTGCAGATGTTTTGACAGTGGGCTTGTTATACAAATTATGAGCACAAAACCTCAAAATGGCATTTTCGAAATTTGACATTATTTTATTTTGAAAATTTAATCAAATCAGACAAATGGAACTCTTTCCCAGTTTTCCATACTTAGACTGCTGTAACAGATCTGCCACTATCTTCTATTTGTGAGTCGGAGTCCCGAACACTGAATGTGGTTCGGAGCTCCATACTTTTGCACTCTGCTTTGTTTTTTTTTTTACTTTAAACTTCAAGTCCCACCAATTTGTAAAATTAATTTTGACATAGTTTTGCAACACACAATTTACATAACCTTTTGCCATCCATCACCAGTTCTACTTGATGGACCAAAGCCAATTACAGCAGTCGCAACACTTTCCCACAGTTCCTTAAAATCGTTAGGAGCAGATGGATTCTTTTTCAACTCTTCCACCAGCTTTTCAAATTGGTTGGGGTTAGTAATTTTATTTTGGTAAGAATTAGTGCGCTAAATTCCCAATTATTGATAAATTCACAAAAATTTATTGTTGGGGGATAAGCTAGTATATATGTCCGTTATAGTATCCAAAACCATCCAACCGATGAGCGCCAAACCGTTTTCATTAGAAAGGCAATTTTGTGAAGATTCATGAAGACGATTTTCGGATTTTCCCATACAAAATTTTTTCCTAATTTTGATCTTTTGAAAATTGAAATTTTGTTGTCTTAAAATTTTGTATGTAGGAACCTCTTCTGATGTGTAGATCCACCAAGAAGGAATTTTTGGAAATTCGAATTTTAAGGGGGTAAAAATTGTTAAAAACTGTTAAAATATGTATCTATTAGGGATGCCAATCCCGAAATCCCGATGCCGAAAATCCAGGTATTTTTCGGGATCGGGATTTCCCGAATCCTGGGATGTGTGAAAAAGAATCCCGGGATTTTTCGGGATTAATAAATCCCGGAATATTATGAGATTTTTGATATTTTAGGAAGATTTTTGAAGCACACAAAATACTTAGAAAGCTAAATTTCAGCATATTTATAATACTGATCAGATTTTTTCATTTGAATCAGGGAGCAGCACGTCTCCCTTGCATTGACAGACTTTTACACAAGTTTATTAATAAATTCGTGTTGACTATGAACGATGTTTTTCGCTCCATACATTAAATAATATGGATATAAAAGAAGTATGAATGATTCATATCGAAATTTATGTCTGAAGGGGACTAGGGACAAATATAGCCCAGTATGATTTCAGAGTACTTAGAACTTATTTTGTGCAAAATTTTATAAGGATTGCCGCATAATCAAGATATTTATGACTGCTTAAACAGTATTCCGGGGGACAATTGCATGGACCTAGGGGAAATCATGGACCATTTTCAATACAAAACCAATCTTATCAACTGAGAGTATTTGTGGATAATTTTAACCAGCTGGCTTCTTTCGTTTCGTTGTGTTTTAAACATACAGATAGTCGAAAATTTTTTGTTATAAAATAAAACCACACTTTTCATTTTTAATATTAATATAGCTAGGAAATAAAAATGTTTGACTGCCAATTTTTGCATGATTGGTCATATAGAATTTCCCAAAAATCCTCTTATTACTCAATACAAAAATTATAAAATTTTCAGTTTTGTTATGGATTTCTCACTGTTATAAAATTCAGAATACGGGTATAAATATGAAATGTCTTTTGTGTTAAATTTATTTTCATTCAATGCATTAGTTTTTGCTTTGTTATTCTTTTCTTAAATATATTTAAGAAATTAATAGTTTTTATTGTTGAATTTGATGTTTTTGACATTTAACTAAAATCCCGAAGTCCTGAAAAATACCGAAATCCCGGGATCCCAAAAAATCCCGGGATTCCGGGATTTACATTTCTAAAATCCCGAATCCCGGGATTTGTAAAACCCAGTAGTATATATACATCTGCAAAACTAATAAAGTTTTGCAAAAAAATAAGTGAACAGGTGTGTGGTACTTTTAATTTTTGTACTTTTAAGGGGAAAACCAAGTTTTGGTACTTTTTTGTATCCCAAAATTTTTTATTTATATGGAATTGTAGTTCTTCTAAAATAATTTTAAATGGATGTTGGCACTTTTTTGAAGTTTGAACGGATTAAATTGATCCCTGTTTTTGGTACTTTTTTTTACAAAAAATATTTTGTACATTAATATGGTAAAACAAATTTTTATTATAAAAACCCTCCATTAATAAAGAATTACGGAATAAGTTTTATTTTTTTTAGAGGAACAAAAATTTTACCAAGACGGGTCAACTCTTAAAATGAATATCCTATGATACAACTAATCACAAATTAAATTGTTTGTCATTAGGTAACAGATAAATAATAATTACCCAGAAAATTTTAAAATAAAGAAAAATTTAATCGAAGCTGCAAATGTAAAGTTGATCCAATGATATCAACAGATTTGCCCTTCGATTTCAAGCGGTTACAGTTTCCAACAAGGCCAATCGCAAAGTGTTGTTGGTTTGAACTTAGAAAATATCTGTTTTTCGCATGGACGAAAAATCAACTTTCAGAATACATAGCGTTATATCAATGCAAGTACTTTATTTCCGAACTCTATGGATTCCAATAAAATAGATTTGCTCTAAATGTGAATATATTTTTGGTGTAGTGTAATCTATAAACTATATGAATTCAAGTTAACAATGTCTTTCTCTCTCTCTCTGTTAATTGAATTCAACTTTTTGGAGCAGTTTTCTAACCACTGTCTTTAACCATTGGCATTCATAATATCACTCCCCTAGCACGCATTTTTAAAGCAATGTTTTTATGTAATATAATCTGATTCTGATTCTGTTGTTTTTCTTGTTATTGTTGTTGCTGTTACTAGAATTTCTATGGCTAAATGTTTGTTGTACGCTTTAGCAGGCAATATGCCACAGCCAAGTCCTCATGTTAATGTGCAGTTTAATTCTAAGCTTTAAATTGAAATTCCTTGATAACATTGCCAGCAATGGGGATTCCTGCTGCTTCTTCTCTAGGTACCCTACATCATGCTCATCATTATTATCATCTTAGACGTCGTCATTATCGTCATATTTATCATTTTAAAGTTTTGTTTTTGAAAGGAAATCTAAGCAACAGAAAAATTTCTTGTTGCTAATGTTGGTTAGTTTTCCTACAAGTTGATTTATTTTTATTTTTTTTTTAATTTTATTCTTTTTAGCATTTTCTTACGTTTTGTTGTGTGTCATTTCCTGTTAACTTGTAACCAGATACAATTTGTGCTTTATTTAGTGTTTTTTTCTGTGTATTTTTCATGTGGCTTTTTCGTAATCATTTTTTTTTAGTTTGGTTTGGTTTTCTAGAAGTACTATTGATACGATATGTATGTATGTACATATAGTAGTAGTAGTAGTAGTTGAATTCCCTAATGTGAAAACTGGGGCACTTAAATTCAAATTTAATCAGCGATCAATTTCTAATGCAATTTTAATGCAACAAAATTTCAATTTCAATATTTGCATATTTTGTATTTTATGGGTTTAAAGAGTTGCGATTTAAATTAGAGAATTTGTATTTCTTGGTTTAAATAGGTCACATTATAGGCTTAAAGTAGCTATTATTATGCTTAAGCATTTTCTTTTTAATATAAACTAAAAATGTTGGTCTCAATGGTTAAAACAAAATTTGTATATGTGGGATTTTGAAAATGTTTAAAAATATTTTAAGGAGTTTTTGTTTAATTAATGAGAAATTCGCATTAATTACACAGTGCAACACGAAACAATATAACCATATACAGATACCACTACGTGATAAAAGACAAAAAAAGGCCCGTGTCTCCCAGTTTTGTCCCAAGTCATGCTCTTTTTTTTTGGGCCCCAAAGATTTGATTTTCTCATTTTCTCTATCTTGCAAACCTTTCGGAATTTTGATTTACTCTCTGAGGCAAAGTTGTAGCTCTCATAAAGAGCAAAAATTGTGAACATATAAATTCAAAAGAACTTCATCTTCAAGATCAAAATCGCAAAAAACATAGATTTTTTACCTTTTTTCCACTATTCAGGTCCATAGGTAGCAAACCGTAAAACATTCAAGGAAACAATCAACTACAAAAATGTACCTAAGATCTCAATAAACAACTTTCTAGAACATATGAACTTCCTAGGAATGATCGTTAAGGTAGCACTTAGGTAGCCGCAAAATTGAAAAATTTTCCGAAAATACCCAAATATTCTAGCAAGATTCATCCGCCCATCTTCTCCCATTTCCAAGAAATTTAGATACATCCTCCCGTAAAATTAAAATTTCTCTATCAAAACTCGCACTGTTAATGGTTATGACCATGGGTTATGATAGAAAAACACCTTGGCTATAAATTCCAGAAAGTTCCATCCGCCCATCTTCTTTCATACTCCCAAGAAATCCGAATTTGGAATTTCGGAAAAGTTGCAAAATTCGTATCTAAACTCGCTCTGTTAGAGCCTATCTTTTCCCGTTTTCCTAGAATTCGGTTAAAAATAAACAAATTATTATGAAAACTCATTCTTTTAAATATTAAGACCACTGATTAACATAGTGAGACATTTTATCTATAAATTACAGCAATATTCATTCGCTCATCTTCTCCCATTTCCATGAAATTTAGACTCATCCTTCCAAGAAATTTAAATTTTCGAAAAATTAAAATTTCTCTATCAAAGCTCGTACTGTTAAAGGTTATGGCCACGAACCATGATAGACCAACACCATATCTAAATATTCCTGCTAGATTCATCAGCCCATCTTCTCCCATTTCCAAGAAATTTAGATTCATCCTCCAAAAAGAATTAAATATTCGAAAAATTAAAATTTCTCTATCAAAACTCACACTATTAAAGGTTATGACCGCGGACCATGATAGACCGATACCCTATCTAAATATTCCAGCAAGATTCAACCACCCATCTCCTACGATTTCCATGAAATTTAGATTCATCCTCCCAAGAAATTTCAATTTCCAAAAAATTTAAATTTTTCTATCAAAGCTCGCATTGTTATGGGTTATGATCTTCTCCCTTTTTCTAGGAATTTAGATTTATCCATACATTATAAGTAAATTTTAAAAATTCCGAAAAAATATAAAAATTTGTTTGGCATTTATGATTTGACTTAATTTTTGTAAAAAGCGGGAGATTAATTACCGTTTCCATCATTAGTGGTAATTTTTGTCCTACCGTGTGGTTATAATTCCATTTTGAATACACTTTTCTTGATTTACAGTGTTTAACAGTGCTATGTAAACTTTTAAATAGAACTCTGTTAACTCAACTGGTTTGTATCTAGGGTTACAAATTTCGAAATTTAACTTCACACACATCATGAAATCTTGTAAAATTCATGTTTTTTGTTGAAATTACTAAATTTTGGAGATATTTTTTCTTGTTAAATTTACATATTTTTTAATAACAGATTGAATTTTGAAATTATTGTTTTCTTTTAAAATAACTCTCTTAAATATGCGAAACCTTTTTTTTTAAAAAAAAATTGTGGTTTTCTATTTTAATAGAATTTTAGTATTTAAATGAAATTCATGTTAAATTAGCGTTATTTTGTTGAAATTTTAATTTCAGCGTTACTCTAGTGCAGCGAAATGCAAACTCACACCACTACAGTATTTAGATATTGTAGTTGTGAAAACATGTGAAAACAAAAACAAGAGAGCTTACTGCATTTCGCTGCTCTAGTGTATGAGGAAAATCAGGCAACATTTGTCCCTAGTCCCCGTATAAGGTCCCCATCAGAAAATAACTTGAACATTTATAATTGTCAATTCAGACTTTGTGATACTGCTTAACTTTATATGGCAATAATATAGCTAAGAGTCTGCCAAATAAATTTTGTTAAAATTGTTTTCCAAAAAATAGCATTTTCGTGCACTCCTGTTGAAAAAATATTGGAAGAAATTTTTTTTTTTTAATTTGTTTAGAATAACTTCCAGGGACCCCTAATTTTTCACTAACAATATTCAGCAATGTTGTAGCTACGGTAAATCTGAACAACTCTTATAACTGTCAAAAATCACTTTGTATCTTAAAAATTTTAGTTGTTTTACTATTTTTTGACACTAAAACAAAAATTTTTTGTTAAAAATGTATGTTCGAGTGTATACTTCTCTATTGTGCTGGAATAACGAAGAATGCGCAAATCATTATCGGTATGATCCGTTCGTATCACTTTATCCAATCTTGATCATGCAAGACCGTCTTGATGCAAAATATGAAAAAAACTTTAAAATTTTTGAAAGTGGGCAAGGTTTGTGGAGATTCTGAAGAGTAAATATAAACTTTTTATATAAGTCTTTGATATCGGTGGAAACCTTATGACTTGAAGATTGACATTTTAGTGAAATTAATTAATTTTGTTTTTTTTTGGACGTCATTTACCTTAAAAACTAACAACATTTCAAAATGGTGATTTTCAATCAAGAAAAAAAAAACTATGAATTAATGTAAAATTTGAACTGTTACAGACATCACAATAAAATTTGGAAGTAATATAGATCTAAATTTTCTTAAGTAAATGGCATCACTAATGTTGCCATTATTTGTTTTCAAACACCGAAATTCCTAAAACGAGGAAAATGTGTTCCAAAAACTGATTTTTTTTAGAAAATAGCCCACTTTGACGTTATTTACAGTATGATATTAAAAACGTTCTGTATGTATATAAACAACATATAGGGCTATACAAATATGACAATTTTGTGAGGATTGGTGCTTTGCGTTTTTAGAATTTTTTACTCAAACCTAAAATTTTTTTTAAAAATTGGCCAAGTTTGGATTGGGCTGGGGGGTACAATGTCCGCTTAAGTTAGTCAAATTTTACTTTATACGTTTTTGTCTTAAGTTCTCTCTCTAGATCATAAAAAAATGTATATAGCCCCGAAGAAAATTAGTTTTTTATAAAAGGAAAAATAAGGGGAGTTTTTTGGGAAAAAACTTAAAAAACACACGCATACAAAGTGGAAATATATAAAAAGATGCTTCAAATTTGGATGCGTGTAACTTTTTATAGGGACGAAATAATTGTTATCAGGTTCGTTTTATTTTCTTTAAAATTTTATCGCAAATATACGTCATATATTAAAAACAAATTTCGACCTTTCGTAGGCCCATCATATATAAAATACGAAAAAAAAAGATCGAGCAAAATTTAAAAAAAAAATTAAACCTAAATATCTCTTGAACTAAAAGAGATAACCTACAGATAAATGCATATTTTTTATAGACCTTCTCAAGGACTATCTTTATTTTAAATTTCAGCTCATTCGGATCAATGGAATAAATGGATTTTTGGCGATTTTTTTTTTAAATGTGTGACATTGAGGGTCCACCCACTGATCCCCATTCCGAACACCTCATCCGAGTAAATAATACAGCAGAACGTAGAAGTGAGGACTTGATCATACTATTTTAACAAAAAATCTTAGTTTTAGAGTCAAAAAATAGTAAAAACGAAAATTGTTAAGGTACAAAGTGATCTTTATGGCGGACTCCTAGCTATATTATTGCCATAGAAAGTTAAGCCGTATCGCAAAGTCTGAATTAGCTGTTAACCAAAAACTGATGACACCTTTTTTAGAGGCCTCAATGATTTTCAGAAACTTTGGGGGCCCATAAAAAAAAAATCGGTCACCAAAATGGACAAACTGAGTATAGGGTTTTACTACCTTTTGGTAGTAGAGTCAAACCTATACAGTCATGATCGTGTGTTTTTTTCACTGTTGCACTGTGTAATTATTAATATCGTGATGAAATTTGGTATAAATCTTTCTAATATTTTTTCTGAGGATCGGTCCATAATTGACCTACCCCCATATAATCCTTATAACGGAAAAATATGTTATTGTCACATACTTGTTTTTGTTAAAATTAGTGTTGTCGTGTTAAATTACCGATTTTTAATAGAATTTTCGCTTTTTCTAAAGTTTTCGATTTTTTTTTAAATTACTGTTTTTTTCGATAAATTATCTGCTTGACAAATTCAATATCAAATCAATTATATCTCAGCCATTTGAATTATTCACAACAGCGATAATTTGGAAGATACTAACTATAAGTTTATTACATGGGTCCGTTAATAATCAGCAAACTTCCAAATGGTTGATTTAGTGACAACATTTTGTTTATAAAAGTAGAAATCTCAGGAATTTTCAATGGCAAAAGTCTAGAAAAATTAACAGATATAGAAAAGCAAAAAAAAAAATTCAAAAGAGGCTTCAAAAAGTTGATTTAAACCAATAACTTTCTCAACCGGATCTAAAAGCATCCAGAATATACAAATTTATATAACTATAATGCAAATAAATATTGTAGAAATTACAAATGTAATGACTAACTTATTGAAATTTATTTTCTGCAATTTTTCTACTCTGCTAAACTGAACATTTTCCATACATTTTGTGGATCACATTTCCAATTTAATTTACGCAATGTAAGTAATACATTGAATTAATAGTTATTGTTCTATAACACTTTAAAATTGTTTATTGTTGATACTTTTAAGCAGCTCGTGAGCAACATGTGAGGGCGGCTACCGCGTAACAATTCTTCCGTAGCAACCAAAATCATTTGCCGGCAACTATGTACATTAGGATGCCTCCAAAAATATGTTGCGACTGTTCCCAACTAAAATAAAAGTTTAATTCATTCTCAGATACCGTTTCGAAAAATGTTTGTGTTGGCCTCAACATTTGTTGAGCTGGATACAAGGATAAAAAGGTCCTTTGAAGGGTTTTGTTCATACTTCTAGATACTCAATCCAAGAAAAAGATTTGGAGCTCCTTAAACAAAATAAACTTTCATTTTAGTTGGGAACATCGACATCTTATTTTTTGATCCATACAAATGGGGTGCCTCTAATGTACATAGAAATGTGCGACGTATTTGTGTATTTGTCACTGTCTGGCAATTGATCTGATTTGTTGGCATGATTTTTCTAAACCAGATTTGATTGCATTAATTAATGGATGGTTAACACATCTTTTTATAGATGTAGTTTTCCTTGAGTTTATCGTTTTAATCAATTGTATATAAAATAGAATATGTAGTAAGTCTAATTGAATATGGCTGCAATTTCTGGAAGTAGTTATATTTCTAATTAATTCTGTTTTAAGAAAAGTAAAAGAAAATGGAATGAATTAAATGAGAGCGGTGATATAAAGTGGAGGTTAATTGTGGGATGGAAATAAGACTGAGTCGTGCATATAACATCAATTTTTAAAATTAGCTATGTCTAAATACTGTTATACTGTAATACTGTTATACTGCAGATTTTCTTTATAAAATACACTTATACTGAAGAGTTTCTATATAAACTACTGTTATAGACAAGATTTTCTATAGAAAATACTGTTATACTAAAGAGTTTCTATGTCAACTAATGTTATACCCAAGATTTTCTTTATAAAATACTGTTATACACATGATATTCGATAGCAAACATTTAGCTATAGCAGAAAATCGTTTTGAGTTTATACGAATTTTTAAATTAGTTTTTATACATAAGAGAAAACAAATTTTTTTTTTTTTTGAAAAAATTTTTTTCGAATTGTTTTTTTAAATTTTTTATTTTTTTTAACGAAAAAATAACATTTGGTGAAAAAAAATCGGGTTAAAAAATATTTTTCCAGATTTTGACCCATTGTATGTCCAACTTACTATAGTCGTTGCAACGGCCTTTGAAATATCTATCATTAGATATCCATATTGTCTATATTAATGACTTAGTAATCCAGATATAGGTCAAAAATAGGTCAAAAATCGAGGTTGTCCTGGTTTTTTCCTTATATCTCAGCCATTTGTGGACCGATTTTATCGATTTTAAATAGAACCGAGCCGAAGAATTCGGGAGATATTGATGTATGAATCGTGTATGTAAGTTATTTGGGAGCGTCGGAAAGTTGATTTCGACAGATAGACGGACATGGTTTAATCGACTCCGCTATCTATAAGGATCCAGAATATATACACTTTATAGGGTCGGAAAATTATATTGTGGAAATTACAAACGGAAGGACAAACTTTTCACGAAGCTTCACCTTATAAAAAGTACGATCGTATCAAATTGTTCATCGCTACTGGAGAGGCTACATACTAAAACAAGCAAGAAAGTAAAGTCGGTCAAGTCCGACTAAATATATTTACTCAGTGTAGAGTAAATGAGCAAAAATATTTTTCTTTCAAAAATTTCAATAGTTTAGTTTCGTGAGTGATTTTCGGAAATGGGCCTTATATGGGAGCTAGTTCTAGTGTACTAGTTTCTGTACCAAGTTTTATCAAAATCTCTTTAAAATTTTGACCTATACTTTGCGCAAAAGTTTACATGGACAGAACCTGAGTCGATCGGTTGGGCGTTACAAACAGGTTGTAGTTTATAAAAACTAACATTTACTGCTACTTTTAAACTAAAATTATCACAGTCTTGAAGGTTCAATCAATTTTTATTTACATAAATTCTCTTCCATATCCTTTAAATTCACCACTTTAATATAACTATATCCAACTATTTTTAGCTTTTACACAACTACCATATTGTTCCGTTTCTAACGAATATTTATGTTTATGGAAGGAGACGAGTTAGTTAGAAAATCCTGAAAAAAAAACATGATTTTCTTTTTAGTAGTTTTCCAAAATTTAGTTGTCAAATATTCGTTAATAGAAAAATATCACACTGTAAATAAAGTGCAAATAGGAAAAACATTCCACGGCAACAAAAAACGAATGAACTGAACTTAAGCCCGGTCGGTGTGTCAGTCTAGGTAAACTTAACAATAAATTGTAAATTTAAACATTAAATTCCAAACAAATTTATAGAGTATGACATCCTTTGTAGACTTAACAAAAATTGTAGGATATTTTTTTACTCTTTTTGTTTCATTTCGTTTATGCAACACTCACATATTTAGTTTAACCCTTTAGGAGGTTTTAAAAATTGTTTCAATTAATAAAATTCAGACAAAATATATAGTAAGTGTAAAAGTAATAAATTATATCAATATTTTAATTTAGTCCAAAACGGAATCGTATATAATATCAATAAAATCAATATTCGTTCTAATTCGAATTAAAAATAACTTTTCAATTTCCCATCCACTTCATTCTAAATACTTTTTCACAGGTATTGCAACGTGTGGTTGAACGCATGTTGATACCGATACATTAATTTTTTTTCAAAATAAAGAAGTAAAGCAAAATTTCCCGCATATGACGATTCATTGGTACAAAACCATTGAGAAATATTAGAACATTACGACATGATAGGAGACCTTGTGAATTGAATATTGAGCATTATTAGCTATTACATTTTCCCATCCTCAAAAGAACTGCTCATATTTTGAGGCTAAGAACCAATCAGGGCAATATCGGATACTTTGTTCCAAAGTGAAGCGTATCGCAGAGAGAGCGTTCTGCATCGATCGAAGTAAATAGTAAGGGCACGGTCTGGACTATAAAGCAGGTATTGAAACATCTGGCCGGGCGTTGTCATGATGGAGTATCACGGTTTCATGTCTGGCCGTTTTACGGCCTAAAATCGCTTCAAACGAATCAGTTGCGTTCTGCACAGTTTCCTTGTGATGGTCTGGTCAGATTTCAGCAGCTCATAATTAATAGGACACTCTTGCTCTCACCAAGTACAGAGAATTTCCTTGGCGCCATGGATATTTGGCTTTAGTGTCGATTCAGGGGTTTGGCCGGACATCACATACGATCTCTTACGCTTCGGGTTATTGTAATGGATATATTTTTCATCGCAAAATGTGATTTGGTGCACAAATGATTTTATTTTATAACGTTCAAGCATCATTTCGGACATGCAAAATCGTCTTTCAAGGTCTCTTGGCTTGAGTAGCTCCCAAAGATTTTGCAAGCTCTTGTTGAGTTTTACACTAATCTTCATGGTCTTCAAACGTTTTTGGCTGACCTGGGCGATTTTTGTTATCCGTGTCAAAATCTCCACTTCTGATCTAGTCTATCTATATCAGGATTCTGGGATTTTGGAAATTTTTAAAATAACTGTAGGAAGTTACAAAAAATCTTTGTCACCATTTATAAAAATGTGCTTGAAATATTGAACATTTTTCAACACAAAATTAAAATGTTACCTTAAGCTGGGTTTCCGCATACACCGTAATCGGCGCCGATAACGAAAACTGAAACTGAAAAACGTTGGAGTTCGTCACCGTCTCGTTTCTGAATTGTTTTCGTTTCAGTTGGGTGCGTTGCGGCATAAAACAGAAACGAAATTATTTTTTAATTTTGGATGTCGCACATTAAATAGAATTTCAATACTTTTGACAAAATCTATTATTTTTTCCTCTTCTAATAAAGAAAATTAAAATAAAAAAATAATTACAATAATTTCGTTCCTACTGCACCGAAAACAACCTACTTGAAGTTATTTTCGTTCCGTCCCCAAATTACAGGTTTTTCGTTACTGATCGGTGCCGTTTCGTTTCTAATTTTCGTTGCAGATTTCTGAAACGAACTTTTTTTTCGGTGCAAATGTATGGAATTTCATTTTCGGTGCCGATTATGGTGTATGCGGAAACGTAGCTTTAATGGCAACATAAAATTTTTATAACTAGGATTTTGGATATTTTTTAAAATGTTTTTAGGAATTTTTTAAATGATACCAAATCCTTATGTGCTATTTATACCCTGCACCACCATAGTGGGGAGGGTATAATGCGTTTGTGCAGATGTTTGTAACGCCCAAAAATATTAGTGTAACATCCACCTTAAAGTATACCGATCGACTTAGAATCACTTTCTGAGTCGATTAAACGATGTCTGTCCGTCTGGTCGGCTGGCTGTCCATGTAAACCTTGTGCGCAGAGTACAGGTCGCAATTTTGAAGATATTTCGCTCAAATTTGGTACATATTATTTTTTCGGCCCAAGGACCAAGCCTATTGAAACTGGCTGAAATCGGTCCATATCGGTCATAAATGTTTAATTTATAAATGTATCTCCACAAATTGCGCTCCAAATAAGTTTTATATATACACAATTCATGTCACAAAATTTTGTTACGATCGGTCCATAATTAGTCAAAGCTCCCATATAGACCCGCTTCCGAAAATCACTTTAACGTGCATAAATCGCTTAAAAATGTTGGTATACTCACAAAATTCAACATAGCAAACTTTCATATAGACACAAATCACACGACCTAATTTCATGGGGATCGGTCCATAATTGGTCATAGCCCCCATATAAGGCCCATTTCCGAAAATCACTCAAAAATACAAATTATTGAAATTTTAAAAGAAAAATGTTTTTACTCTTTTACTTAGTGTAGGGTATTATATGGTCGGGCTTGACCGATTATACTTTCTTACTTGTTTCCTATAGCGAACGAGTATTTTGAGTGGAAATTTAACATGTGTTTTGTTATTGTAACAAAAACAAAATACATGTAAAAATACATGTAAATTAAGATCAGGGATTTTTTAAATATATTTTCAGGAATTTTTTAAATTAATACCAAATATGTAATTTGGTTTCTAGTTTATATAAGTTATTGTCAGTAACCCAAAATAAAAATTTTAAAATTATAAATTTTCTACCATTTTCAGACATTTTATTTAAAAATTCAGCATAGAGACAAAACCTTAAAAATTCTATATAAAAGTCATGAAATGTTTCAGATACTGTAATTTTGACTTACCTGCACAATCAACTTTGCACGATATTTTGTGTAGGTAAGTTAAAAATGCAGTTAGCCTCAATGCACTTAACTGCTCATTGATGCTGGTAAGTGCATTTACAGTTTACTGCCCAAAAAAGCAGCTAACGGCAAATAATTTACACGAAGCTTTGTGATTTTTCCGTCTAAAAATAACGTCAAATTGATATTTTAGCTACTTTTAAAATTATTAAGAAGTGTACAACATATTTTTTCATTCAAAATCGTATTTTTCTTATTTGTTTTGATTTAATTTTGTATTAGGCAGCTAAATTAAATTTTTTTCATGAAAACCAGTTATAGCTTCCAAAAGTATTATGCACTTATCTTAAATGTGCAGGTATGAACAATGCGCTTAAATTAACGAATTTATATGGAGTTTGGTAAATAAATATACAAAACACAAGTTTTGTGCACTTATATGCAAAATGCTCTTAAGTGAAAGGCAGGTAAGTCAAAACTACTGTATCTCTTTTAAACCTAAAATATACCAACCAGAACCTAAAAAACCATTTACTCCACCTAACGAATTAATATAAACTGCTGCTGGTTTATGGTGTTTGCTGCTCAAAAAGAAAAAGCAAGAAAAAAATATTACACAGCCAACAGGCTTTTGGCGCGAATTTCAATGTCGTTTTTTGTTTTTTTGTTCTTTACAAAAAAGAGCAAATAGTAAAATTTTTGCTACATTTCGTTACATATAGAGAGGCTCATAACGACCAAAAATAACAAAAGTTCAAAAATATGGCTGTAAATATTAAACAAATACGAAAGTTCTGTTCCGTTCATACGTTGCATACGTTAGTGTCTCGGTGTTTGTGCACGACATCAGATGGAAACAAATACACAATTTCCAGATTTTAAATTTTGTTGGGCCAACTATTTTCCTCTTTTTATTAATTTCATTTGTGTGTGTGTGCGTCTGAGTGCGGTGAGCTTGTCATGAAAAATATCCTCAAAAAATAAGGAGCGTGTCAAAATGATAAGGTCATATAAATATCGTTCTGTTTATCCAAAAATATTAATGGTAAATTTACGTTTCAAAACAGTAATCAAATGAGAGTAAAGGATTCTTAACTGAACAACGTTTGAGCAACAAGTAAACCAATCAATACTATTTGTAATTTTGGATAAACAGAAAACCTTATCATTTTGACAAGCACCTTATTGTAGTTCATTGTAATACAGACATTTCCATTTCCAAAAAACGATGAATGAATGCATGAGAATAAACGAATGTCATGAATGCTATAAGTAAACACTACTTGTGTGTCTGTATATAAGAGTTTGGCAGGAGTAACCTGCACTCTTTGGAACTAATTGTGGGTTGCTGAATGAGGTAAGTACTTACATGTAATATGACTTTAACACAAACAATTTGTACCTTCTGGATTACAATTAACTAGTGAAATTACCAGTGAAAAGTAGTCACTTGGTAACATTTATCTCTTTAATACAGAGCTAAATACAAAAATAATTAGTGCAAAAGTTGTTAATACCTAACTTTAAAGCTGCAGGGTAGTAAGTGAATATAATTGTCGTACGAGGCGAGGCGTATGTGAAATTTTCAAATTTTCTGTTCTTTTCCATATGAAAAATATGGTTTTGTGCAGTTAGCATATGTTAGTGTATTAGGGTGGCGGGGTGTGATAGGGAAACATTTTATATTTATAATTTAAAAATCTAATTGACTTATAGTTTTTATAGCCTCTGATCTATCTTTAAAATAAAATGATATAATTTTCTTTTATATTGGCAATTCCACGAGAATGACAACCAAGACTGAAAAAACAAAAACCTTTGAAACTTTTTTTTGAGATGATTTGAATAGGTGAAAACATTAAAATGTTACTATATGAAAGTATTTAGAGCTTATTACAACATTTTAAGCTTATTACTAGTCCAAGAATGCGACGAAAACTAAGCTCCCAATTAGCATATAAGTAGTATGAAATGAATTATCAAACAGTTTATTGAAACCGAATATATATTTTCTATTTATTTTTTTTTAGTTTTTGTATACATATATATTTACAGAATATATATTGTTTTAATATAAGAGAAAACTCTGTCACGTACGTTATGTCACGTACGATATTAAATTTTATTTATTATAAAATCATCCATTCATTGTTTTTATTTAAATATGACGGATTGAAAAGGAACAATATTTAGTTTAGTGTAATAAATTAAAAGAAAAAACAAGTAAGAAGGTATAGTCGGTCAAGCCGGACCTAATGATACCCAATCAATTCCACCAATCTAATTATGGACCAATCGCCATAAAGATAGGTTACATGACTTCTGTATATATGAAACCTATTTGTGTTGAATTTGATTTGAATACCAACATTTTTAAGAAATCTATCATCATTAAAATGTTTGATGAGACTACACTGTATGTGGTCCATTAGGAAGATCCAAATCTTGATCACTCTTTCCAACATTGCTACCGATAGCTCGCGAACTACGCAAGTAATGTTGGCATCCAAATCTGTATAGCAACCGAATTCGTTGACAATCGAATGATTCTAATCGAATTTTACAGTTGTAAAAGGGGTAACAAAAGTTCTATAGAAATAGAAATTCTTCTTTATCGACAGAAAAATTCTATGTGTGCAACCGAATCATTCGATTGCCAACAAATTCGAATGTCTGTGTAGACAAAGACTTTTGATTTCACATAACTCCACAAGTCCGGAACGCGAAATAATGTCTATATTATCATTGTGAGGTAGCGCTCATTATTGACGGTTAGGTTCTATCCGTCCTCATTTTGAAAGAAATACGCCACATAAGCCACACCAAAGAGTACACATTTGTGTATGTAACGGTAGTTCGAGAATCTCTTGGTATTGGTCATCAGCTCATATGTGGATATTTTGATTATTTACGTATCAATTTAGCATGAAATGTGCCTCGTCACTGAAAAAAATTCGGTGCGAATAAATGGATCCTTATTCTGTTTCAGCTGTTTCAAAATCCAATGACTGAAATTAAAACGTAAATCCAAGTCCGGCGACTTCTATTCTTTAAGGCAAGATCCTGGCGTAGAATTGGAGAAGTTGTTTCATATAAGAGGCCAGAATGCTTGAAACGCCGAAGAGTCGATTGTTAACAGCTGCAATATTCTCCTCACTACGGACTGGATGTGGTCTATTTGATCGCGTATCATCCAATAATGTACACTCAAGGACTCAAATTTGCTCATGGTATGATCAATAGTGGGCACGGAAGGTCGATGATGAGTTCACAAAAAACAATTCTCACTGAAAGCTGCTTTTCGTAATACTGATTAATAATTAGGAGACGTTGTTGCGGCGCACTATAGTTCAAAGTATCACTTTTTCCGTGCGAAATTCAAATTTCGAAGTTGTTATTATTCATTATTTTTTGTTGTCAACCTGTTACTTAAACTCCAATGCAATCAAATTCGCAATTGGTTTTTGTAAAATACAAAACACTGCTTGACAGCATGCCTTCAAAGTCAAAGTTTCGATACATTTTTAAAAATTTGTGAATAGTATCAATATTATATTGTAACTTTTAACCATTAATTGTGGAAAGTGTGTAAATAATTTAAATAATTTTTAAAATGGAAAACAACGAGACGTCTAAGTACTTAATTCGTCTTTCCTAAATATTTGGAAATTATTTCCCTTTATATTAAAAATTACAATTTTTAAACATAACCTTAAAGTAATTTCTTTTGATTACAAAACTTTAACTTTTTAGAAGCTTTTAAAAAAATGTTAACGTTTGTTAAACTTGAAATAAAAAGAAATAAATATATCGAAATATTGTGAATTCATATCACTTTATTTCATACTGCGCATTTTTGCGCTTTCGGAGTAATTTAATTTTTTCTAGGTTACTGTGCTATAAAAAAAAATTAACTTTTTGAAATTTGGCTTAAAGAACGCCCAAAACACACAAAGTATGATGCTATTATTAAATATATTGTGAAGAAAGTTAGTGCTCCTGTTATTCCTAAGGACTGTGAGAAATTATTGGATTAAAAAGTCCGCCATTTTGTCTACAATTACTTAAAAGTAAAATGTCAAAAATGCGGAAGAAAGGAAGATAATTTTCGAAATGAAAACACTATATGGCTTAATGGTGATATATGCTTTCAGATTTGTATCTTTGGTTACCAATGACATACACAGTACACAAGGTATTATTAATACATTCGAAGCAGATGATCGAAAACACAGACGAAAAAATAGGATCGTTTTAAAAATTGAACATACGAGGTGTCCTACTATGGGGACCATGGTCGCACACCTGGTGGGCCCATGCGGTCAAAATTTAAACTCGTCAACTCTTCTTCTTTGCACATGTCAAATTTTATTCAAATCTAACTACGACTAAGGATATAGAAATTACAGATTTATTTCCCTCTTTTTTTTCTATACCACTGCGCGAAGTTTTATCTGATAATTCAATTAATATTTTAAATCAAATGTGTTTACAAAATGAATTACTGATTCAACTAATTTGACTGAAAACTAATATGAAATAAATTGTTTCTAATCATAAGCATTGAATTTACTTTATTTTTCTCCTGATGGGTTAATGGTCGACAAAGGGTTAATTTTTTTTTTAAATTTGTTGAAAACATAAGTATTTCTACCTATGGTCCAATTTTGGTATCAAACAGTAGAATACTTTAATAGTTATTAATTTCGCACGGAAAAAGTGATATTTTGAACTATAGTGCGGCGTGATGAATTGTAAAACATTACTTAATAAAAAACGACGAATTCTTTTTACTACCATTCTTTTTAAGATCTTCTCTTTGAAGACTTCCTGGAAGGCTTATCTGGAAGTCCAAAAATAAGAAAAATAAATCATTCGGTAGAGATGGCCCTCAGATGAAAATGGATCCCGTCACTCTAGAAAATTACCGAAATATGATACCCTACACCGAGTATGATTATATTTGGTTTGGCTATGTTTATAATTAAGAAGATATTTATGAGAGCTTAACTATTTTCACATAGGGCAGTTGTATAGGAGCTAGGATAAAAAATGAACCGATTCAATAGGTTTAGGTCCTGGCGTAATAAAAGAGTTTGTGGCAAATTTTATCAAATTATCTTAAAAACCTTTGATTACAAGGTTTACATGGACGGACGGACATCGCTTAATCGACTCAGAAAGTTGGGTGTTAGGACAATATTTTTGCACGCTCCATTCTTGATGGGTTCCATGGTAACAAAAGATTGCTAAAAGTTTCAAAAAGTCGGAATTATAAAAATCTAGACAGTAGTTTGAATGAAGTGAGTACACCTGCTCTATCCAATATGATCTACATTAAGGAGAACTGTGTACCACACTAATACTATTATTATTTTAAACCAAGATGGCAAACCTTTGCACCATGTGTAAAAGAACAATGGAATGTCCATATTAATATAGTATGTATGTACTTCCATTCGAAATTTATACTTAAACATAGAAATTTCCTAAATTAATCTCAAATCCATCTGTAAAAAGTCCATCCTAAGGACTTAAGGTTTCACTTCCCGTCCTAGGACAACATGTCTGAGTGATAGACAAACATAGTTGTCTAATGGAAATATTCAAACTCAGCTGGTGCAATTTAAAACTATTCAAATGTTGTTTGCACTACTGATGCTGCTACTACTGCTGCCGTTTTCATACTTACTTTGAAGATTGACAACCCCCAAAAAGGATTTACACTGAACTTTTCACACACTTGCACATATAGGTACGCTAACACTTCCACATACAAAAATCTGTTTCATT
This sequence comes from Calliphora vicina, assembly GCF_958450345.1. Taxonomy (NCBI): domain Eukaryota; kingdom Metazoa; phylum Arthropoda; class Insecta; order Diptera; family Calliphoridae; genus Calliphora; species Calliphora vicina. The sequence continues at coordinate 122,485,791 of NC_088780.1, forward strand.
TTATGTCATCAATGTTGGCAGCACGAAGAATTAAGCTCCTCCATAAACCTTTCTTTTTTGTTTGGGCCATCCAGAACTTTCAAGAATATAAATATTTTTGCGTGGAAAAAAAATAAATTTCACTGTTCACACTATGTTCACGTATGTAGCAGAAGTATTTGAGTGGCAATACGAAGAGGCTGAGTTTGTAGTGACAGCTATATTTAAGTATTTAAAATATTTATTTGTCTTTATTACATACAAATATTTATGTATGTGAATAAGAAAATATTTACATTATTCCACTATTTTAGTTTATCAGAAATTCGATGAACTTTATTTTTACAGGAAAAATAATAAAAAGGAAGAAATAATATGTAGTTTGTGTCATGATGCTCTTCATTTTGACAGAATACTAATTGAGTGCCAAATACTAGAGGAATTTAAATGAAAAATAAATGTATGTATAATATGTAGTGAAATGAAAGCATTACTTCTTATTTTATAATTTTTTTTTTATTATTATTTTTAAATGTCAAAATTGTATAACAGTAAAGTTGGGCATTGCCTTCAGAAAGACGAGTCTTCGGAGGGGAATCGAATTAGCAAACCTAAACTGATATGTCGATCATACTCTCATTTAGTCTATCGGGGCAGCCCTAGCATGGACAGCTCATCCTTTAACTGTTTGATTAAAAACGAATATTGCGTGGCTGATCATACGAAAAGTATGTAATGTATTGCATTTCTGCATCTATAGCTGACAGAATTGGAGGCCGGTGGGCTGGTTGAAGCCCACCTTACCTCCCAGCCGCACAGAAAATGAAGAACAGAAGACGCTGACAATTGATGGAGTTTAAAATCGCAGGAATTGAAACTACAAGTATGTCACCTGAACACCCTCTGAGACTCTTTACTCGGAACCATAGCTGCATTAGCAGCTATACCGTATACCAAAGGACGTTTTCACTATGCTCAATCAGTGGAAGTGCCCAATAACAGTTAGATGTGCTAATGATGTAATAATCACCACTTTAATCATGAGAAATTATTAATTTTTAAAGAAATATCTGTCGTTAACAAAGGTACATATCTCAAGTTAAGTTCGGTTAACATTAATTTGATTCCGATTTCTCAAACATTGAAAAAACTAAAATTAAGATAATTTTATTCCTGTTCGTCATAAATTCTATAATACTCTAGCAAATAACAGAAAAACAAAATCATTCCAACTTCAAAAATAAATAAAAACTACAAATAGTTGGTTGGTTGAATGATTTTTTGGCTGTTGCCATAGAAGTGTTGCCATTTCTTATTGTTGTTAGCAATGTATTGTTGCTGTTATTGTTAGCAATTGTTGGCAGCAGTGATTGTTTATGGTGCTGCTGATATAATGAGGATGAATGGATGGATGGATGGATGATGTGTACCGTACGAGTACCATATGATGGTTGGTGCTCAACGTCGGCATTTAAATACATAAAAACAGTCAAACAGACAGACAGACGGACGGACAGATATACAACATGCGTTTGTGAATAATCAGCGAGGCGTGTAAATAGCGTGGGAATTAGTATTTTCATTTAAATGGAGAAGAAGCGTGAAACAGACTGAATGATTTTTTGTTGTTGTTGTTGCTTGTTTGTTTGTTTGCAACACATGTGTCTGTTTGTAGATGCTTCGTGGTTTGTTGATTTTATAAGCTGCCGTATGAACAAAAACACAAAACAAAGAATAAAAAAAAAAGTTTTGAATTGAAACGAAATTAAATAACATGATTTAATAAATTTTGAATGGCAACAATAATTTTTTTTGCAAATTAATTTATAAATTTACACCTTTCTATCTTGAAAACAAAATCTGATACATGAATTTTTTAATTGTTTATGATTTAAATACCAAATATTGAATGTAGATTTGTTGTGGCAAATTAAATCGTCTCAGTTTATATCAGTAATATTGCGGAAGTTCACAATGGGGTATAAAACTAGCCTCCTCCTCCTCCTTAATTGAATTTTGAAACATCAAAGAGTTTTAAATTATTTCGAAACAGATTTTATATTCTCATATCTTTTGCATAGTAAACTAGAGAGTATTGGGAGAAAACAGAACTATTCGACAAGGCATCGTTACTTACCCTTTCCAAATTTGTATAAAATTGATCATATTTACAAAATTTTTAAGTTGCTCAAAAATTTTAAATGATTTGTCTTTTATCGAAGTTTAAAAGTTGCGCAATTTAAATTTTATGTAACTTTTTAATCGCTTATCCAAATCTACATTATTTGCCTGATGATAATTGTTATGTATAGTTTCAATATATTACCAAAATATCCCTTTCTTTTGAACCAAAAAATTGTCCTTGAACAAAGTATATGTCAAAAGGCCATCTCCATTTTACCTTTCACAATTAAAAACATATATATATTTGGTGTATAATTTAAAATTTTACTCAAAGTATTGACATTTGTTTACCATCTTTCTAGCAATATAAGGATTTCAAGCCAATTTCGGAGACTCTGTTCTGACGCGACAAGGTCTGCACTATAATGCGGGTGAGGCAAAACTTCTGACCTACTTCTTTCTAAATAGGTTTTAACAGGTTTTTCAACCTCTATCTGAGCGTTTCATGGCCGCATATTCTGGGACCTTTTCGGTAAATGCTCGCTTCAAACGAATCAGTTGCATTCGATACACATTCCCTGTGATGTTGTGGCCAGATTTCATTAGCTCATAATAGATAGGACCCTTTTGAGCATTACCTTAGCTCCATGAATATTTGGCTTTGGTGTTGATTCGGCTGGTTGGCCGGGCTTTACATACGAACTCTTACGCTTCAGGTTATCGTAATGGCAAAAGTTTTTTCTTTTTTAGCGTTCAAGCAGCAAATCGTATTTTATGGTCTCTTAGCTACAATTCGTACGGCACCCAATTTCCCTGCTTTTGGATGAATTTGCTGCTCGCAAAGGTCTTGCAATTGCTGCTTGAGTAGCTCCCATTGATTTTGCAAGCTCTTGTTGAGTTTGACAACAATCTTTATGGAATAATGCTTTCAATTCTTGGTATGCCTCGCACGTTGAAACCGATGGAACACATTCACCATTTGATCATCAAAATAGGTACTATTTGTTTTTGAGATGATTTCCGCGTTGGAATCAAATCTTTTTCCGCCGAGTCATTTCTTCAGGTTAAGAAACAAGAAGTAGCCAATCGGATGAGGAAGCAATTCGTAGCCCAATTCATGTATTTTTGCCATGGAAACTGCACATGTGTGCAAATGCGTCAGCCATCTTGCGAAAAGCTTTCTCATAACCAAGTGATCATTCAAAATTTAAACCACTGAGCCAAGTGCGATGACTAGATCTCTCGCATTTACAATATCTGATCGGCCAACACCATATCGCGCATTTTTTCAATTGTTTCGGGTGTGGGCTTCTTAATGTTAAAAATATTTTTTGGAGTAATACATTCGAATAAAAAACTTTCATGGATTAATATAAGACTTAGTTAGTAAAAATTGGACAATTAGTTATAAAAATAAACACAAAAACGTAAATACATTTGATCCAATAGATTCTTAATTTTGTGGTCCCATTCTGAACTTTGTATATCTGTTTTTAATCAAACAATGGCTCATATTTCAGGAAAATCTTTGGAAAATGGCTTTTTTGGGATTTCCTATCACCAAGGACATTTTCTATACTATATCCTATTTGGATGAGACAGAGATTTCTAGAAAAAAACTAAATCCCACTCATTCATTAGCTTTAATATGAGATCAAAAATTATAAAATCTGACAAACAGTTCTAAAGTTATTAACAGTTTTACTTTAGGTATTCTGCACCCATCTTTTAAAAAATATGAAAAGCAAACTAAAGCTAATTTTGAAATTCTAGAGAAATTTAAATATTATCGAAATCAGAAGAACCATTTTTCTGATTGAAATTTTTCGTTTCGTCCCTATTTATACATTTTCAGCTAATAATAAAAGTTCAACCTCAATTTATTTTGACAAATGTTCGTCAACAAAAAGGCTTACAACAGTACATTTCCCTGTTATTGTGACCCCACCATGACTTTTATTTTACCCACAAAAACATTTTGATTATTTGCTCAATATTTGACTGTTTTTGACATTTCTTTCTTTGGCAAAACAATTTAAAAACAAAGGTTACAATACAAATCAACAGAGAAAACTAACTTAATTTGTTGCTATATCAAGTAGTGACTGAGTATCTTTGTTTAATATTTGCCTGTATCTCAATATCTGTAACTGTATGTTATATGTCCAAACACAAACTATATTCTCCCCAACAGACATTAGCAAGAGAGATGTTGTTAGTTTAATATTTGCTTAAACTGTCCCATGCAGAAACAGCAAAATCTTTGCTGTCACACACTTTGACAGATTTCAAAATAAACTTAATTTTGTAGTTGTTGTAGATGTTGTACAACTAGTACAGTAAAGTTTCTTTCATTCTTTCATAAGTTCCATCTCATTTTGTGACTTGTGATTGTTGTTTTGGGGTTTTTGTTGATTTTAGAGATTAAAAGTTTTTTTTTGCTTTTCTGTTCAAATGTAGCAAACAATCTTGCAACTGAGTGTAACAATTTTTTTCCTTAGTGGTGGATCAATTACTTAATTTAGTTTTCCGGTGTTTCCTTTACTAGGGGGAAATTGGTTAATCGCAATATCAACCCTTAAGTATGTGGCGATTTTATGACAATTGTTAATTATCTTAAGAACAACAAGATTTATTGTACCTATGGAATGAGTAAGTGAAAGTTGAGGAAATGTATAAAATTTATTATGCAGGCATGTAGACAGAAAAGCAATTACGTCTCAATTATTGACATTAGTAAAATGTTGAGTAAATATTTATAGTTGAGGAAAGGAAATAGAAATGAATAACGTATGTTTTATTTCCATAAGATTTTACCGATTTAAAAAGTCACGTTATCTGCAGTATGAATGAATTAATTGACCAATTTCGAATTACTTTCCCACTTCCAGTATTCTGCGGACCTTAGTGCATATGCACTAATTTGATTACAAACTGGATTTATCATCAAACAATACTTTTAAAGCTTAGCGCAGTGGCATTGGAATTCTTGACTCCAACGAGGCATACGCTTTGTAGAGTAATGTAACTTATATACAGAGTTATGTGTTCTCTGAGAGCTTCAATACACGAGCGCGGAGGAAATAAAATTTGTCGAAGTCACCAAAATACGTATTCGTGAGATGCTTTTATCGTTGAAGCCATTTCTTCAGGTTTGGAATCAAGAAATAGTCAATCGGGGCTAAATCCGAAGAATAGGTCGGATGAAGGAGCAATTTGTAGCCTAATTCATGTATTTTTACTAAGGAAACTGCACTCTTGCAATGTCCTGGTGAAAAAGAACTTTTTTCTAGTTCATATGCGGTCAAATCATATTCTCAAAATTTAAATCGACCCAATAATTCATGGTTGTTTTACCCTTTTAAAGGTAGTCAATGTGGATTATATACCAATTTAGATTATACCATGGTTGCCATGACTTTATTAGCTGACAAACCCACCGATTCACCCCGAGATAACTACTGTTTTGACTGTTTCCACGGTTACGAAACGGAGCAAAAACTCTTCCATTTTGAGGTTAAACTACGTGAAAGCATTCTCATACCGAAGTTATAATTCAAAATGTATATCACTGAGATTCCTATTGCTTCCACAATCTCTATCACTTTCAATCTCCGATCACAATTTTTTCAACTGTTACGTTCAGAACGTTCGGCAACTTCCGTGCTTGTACGGCCACAACGAAATTCAGTAAACCTCTTTTTTAACATTGACATTGAGGGTGCAGAGTTCCCATAGTATTTTTCAAGTTTAGCCTTAGTTTATATAATTATATTAGGTATATATTAACTTTATTTCTCCTGAAACAATTGTACAGTCACCGGACAGCAGTATATAAAATTAAATTAAACATGATATTCTCAACAAAAGAGCAGCAGACTTCTGGAGTGATCATCACTTCTTACTTGGAATAAAAAGATTGAAAACTCTGATCAAAGGAAATTCAACATCATGTGGACAGTTGCAATTAAGTATAGGTCTTTACAAACTCTTAAACCGAAACAATAATGACTGGTTCACAACAATCGAAAGAATACAATGGATTTCAGACTCCAGACTTGAACTACGAGACATTAACCTCAAACTCGGACTAACTCTCTTTCTCCAGAAACCACTTTACAGTAAACAATATGACTTCTCTCCTTGATATTCACAACAAGAGATCAGCAAATTCTTTGAATGACCATCACTTCTTAGTTGGAATACTTAGTTTGAAAAATTGGTTGAGAGAATCTCCGATCAAAGGAAATTCGACAACATGTAGGCATCTTCATCCACATTAAATGTAATCTTTACATATTCCAAGACCAAAGGAATGCTAAATAACCCATAGGTTTCAAGAAAACCGAAAACCATTGTTATCTTTCGGTTTCCATGGAATAGAAAACAGAAACTAAATGCAGCTCCTGACAATAAACAATTACAATAAAACCGATCCAACTGTTATCCCATAGCGGACGCAAAACAGATAAAGTTGAAACTAAATGTTGCAGTAAGAGGAAACGTAACAGAATATTTTAATTGGCCGTGCGCTTTTTAGGAGTGGTCTGAATATCTTTTTAAGATAACCAAATAAGTAACCAAAATGAATTCTTCAACAGAGCAATAAACATCAAAATCAAGCAAATAGATATTTGGGTAGAACAGGCGTGAATCCAGCCAAATGGTTTGGGTGTGGAAAATGGAATAAATACTTCAATACTTTTCCAGCTTTGTATATAAAATTGTATATTTTGTTATAAAAATATTGGTCTAGGGGAGGGAAATTTACTTATTTCCCCTTCCCGTGGATTTGCTCCTCCTATAGAATATAATTCCGATATGAAAAAAATCCAGCCATATTTTGAAATTGTAAGGTCAGATATTTCGATGAAAATACCAAAGAAAAGCTCATTTCCCATTATAGCTAAAGGAGTTACTCAAAACTTTGCCATTAGAATGCGAGCTCTTGGAACCCCAAAAACTTTGAATAAAGGGCATACCTAAGAGTTTGGGGCGAAACCCCGGACAATATTGACTAAGTAAGAATGACACAGCCAAAACTTTCTTACATAGAATCTTCTTTTGTCGTTTGTGGCATATCGCACAAATAAGAATAATTAGAGAGTTTTCTGACGGGTGTGAGCTGTGATTTCAGCCATAAAGAGAGCCGTGAATTGGTTAATATTTTACCGGATATACGAATAGGATATTCGGATCTATATCGGAAGCCAAGCAGATTTAATATCTTCTATATATTACGTGTTAAAACAACATCAAATTTGGTGCTTGAATGCTGTTAACGAGATGGCGATAAATGCCATAATTGGACTATATCCTGTTGTACAGGGATATCATATCCAGAACACAATGGCAAAGAGGAGGACTTCGCTCTTAGAAATGGAGATTGACTCTATTTGATATTAGACTCTAAGATTTCGTACAAACGAAATTATATCCAAAAACGACTTATTTGACGACAAGAGCGTATGATCTAAGTTTTCGGTCTATGACTCCAACGAACAATTCGCTGCCGCTACAGTAATCACTGGCCACTTTTTGATCGGCATACTGATATTCAGCTGAAGGAGTCGAAATAAACATTAGGAGGAAATAGTAAGATACATTCTTTGCCATTATTCGTCATGAAATGTTTGGTCAAGGACTCACAACGGTTGGATAGAATGCTTTTTTAATGAATGATTTCAGTTTTCATTTTCAACAACTAGTTAAATTATGTCTAAACAATTTTCTTTGTTAATTTCTCATAGTATTTATTCGTTATATGCTCGTTATATATGTACTTGGCAAATAACTACCAAAATTTTGCTTTTAAAACAAATATTTATTATTTACCAGTTAAATCTAAAAAGAGAAGTGTTAATTGTTGACTTAACTTGACTTAAATAGAATCAAAGTAAACAAACAAAAAAATAAAATACAACACATGACTGCATAACAAAAATTAAATGAAGAAATATAAAAAATCAAACAATTCAAATTAGTTGGCAGTGAATGAAAATAGCAATAGAAACAGAAACAGCAGCAACAATAATAGAACAGCAATAGAAAGATATAACAAATGAATTGGTAACAATTTTCATTCAGTTTTATTTATTCATTCACTCACTCCACTTCAACGGCCAATGATCGTCTATTAAACGCGATTTACAACAAACAACAGCAACAGCAACAACACTAACTAAGAAGAATAAGAATAAAATAAATGTTGCACTACATCACGTATCGCATCGAATACAATACTAAACGGAAGCTTGCCAATGTTCGAGGCACGTATGGGTTATTAGTGCAGCAGCAACAATAACAACAATGAATACGAATCGCTTGTATGGATGGATTCTAAAAGAAGGCAACAAAAAAAACACACTTTAGATTCTAAACTTTAGAATGATTTGATTGTAATGAGATTGTTGCTGCTTGCTGTCTGCTTGGTATTGCCGCTTTTGGCTAATTTTGTTGCTGAATTCTTTATTTTCTATGACTGCTGTTACATTGTTGTTTTTGCTGTTTGTTGTGTCCATATTATGATTTTTCAACTATTTGTTTGTTGATTTTTTATTTTGATTTATGTTTAAAACAAATTTAGTTTTTTTTTTCTTCTTCAGCAGCCTTTATGAGATGTACGAGTCTAAAAAATAAATATGTTGTAGAAAAAAGTTAAGTAGACTTTTAGTGTATGAGAAAATAACCAGCTGAGAATAAATATGTATTAATTTTTTGTTAAACAATTGAATTTTGTTAATGAATATTTTATGTATTAGCTTCTAGATTTTACAGAAAATCATTTCCGTACTCAGAATTTCAATAAATTCTGTAGTTGTTTTGATTAATTCTTACTTTTTTTGGACGAAAACTTTTAAATCTCACAAGTCTAGAACAGACCAATTTGTATTACATTAAACAGTAACTGAAATAAGCAGTTTGCCAACAGCTAGCCGAATAATTTATCTCGTCGGATTATAGTTTCCTTGCTATAGCTAAATTGACTAAAACTTTTCATCTCGGACTAAATCTATTAAATCTGACAAGTCGTGAGCAGAAAAAATTAATACTCTTGTTAGGTCAGTAATAAAAAGTAGCCAAAACCAGTAAAGAAGTGGCCACTTAAAATCCGTACGGATTAAAGCGAGCATAACTTTTAAATAAAACAACGTATGTTAACATTTTATACATGAAATTAACGGTAATTTATTAAGCTTTCAAAAAAATGTAACTGTAGGTTTATGTGTCTTTATTTTGAATAAATTTTTTGGCCTTTCTTTGTATGCCTCCCATTATTAGCTGCACAACTTTTCTTCCCACCGAGACACGATTGAAGCCGAGACACGATTTTGCATGACCGAAATGATCGAATCATAACTTGGGATGAAAAATGGATCCATTACGATAACCCGAGATCGTAAGTGAAATCTCTACCACATGTTGCAATACCTGGTAAAATGAATTTAGAATGATAGTTATAGTTCAGACCTTGCCCCATCTGACTACTATTTGTTTCGATCGAAGCAGAACGCTCTATTTGGTATATGCTTCACTTCGGAACAGAGTATCCGATATTGTCTTAATTCGTTCTTGGTCTCAAAACATGAGCAGTTCATTTGGCTCGAAATTCATATGTATGTTGCCAGAAAGACGGGAAAAGTGACCTTTTTAAATAAATTACATATATTGTACAAAAAAGCTAAAAATTTAAAAAAATCTCGATTTTTTTTAGCTCCCCACTTCCGAAGATATGCCAAAAAAAATCAAAATAATTTATCATCTAGAAATTATTAGGTAAGAAATCTACTGCACGAATATAAAGAAAATTGTGGATAATTTCAATTAGTTTGATTGAAATAATTCTAAAGCCGTTTGTCCACTAGCAAGTCACTTGCGGAAGAACTTCTGCAAGTATTTGCTGAAGTGTTTCCACTCAAACCGAAACTTGCGGAAGTCTGATTCCAGAAGTAGTTTGTAGAAGTTATTACGACGAACTTGCTGCAGGAAATTGCAGATGTATTTCCACACAATGTGAGTACAGATTGCAGTAAGTAGAGTTTGCCTTTTTTACGAATGACAATATAGAATCGCAGCATATTTAATTAAAAAGATACATCAACTTAAAAATACAGAAGATTCCATGAAGCTGAAAAATTTCCTAAGAATCTTTAATTCAAACAAATATTCAAAAGCAGGACATTGGTTATACCTCCAACAGAGCGGCTTTTAGTTACACTACCAAAAAAACACAAAACTAAACTGAAAACAGAAGATAATACCACAGACCGTTTACCCGATTTCTTATGCAAGTCTTCAAAATACTTGCAGTTCACAGCAAGTCGTTCAAGTTACTTCTAGAAAGTAACAAACACGTGTTTCCACATAATTGCTGCAAGTAAATTCTGCAAGCGCTGATTTCTGGAAGTCGACTTCTAATACGTGTTTACACGATCAGAACTTCTGGAAGTCACTTCTGGAAGTCACTTCCACAGGAAAAGTTGGTAGTGGACACACAGCATGTTGAAATCCACAAAAATTATTTAATTTTTTAGAGACAAATACATATTCAAATATTCACAAATAATTGTCAATAATTTTCTAAATACTTACATAGTACGATTATATACATACATACATATGTATATGCAAAGTAAAAAGTTAAAAATAAATCCCTCAAACTGGCTAATGTGCATGACGGGCGCAGCATTAATTGAGTGCCCCCCAAACAATGGACCCAAAAGACAAAATCATAAACACAAAGAAAAACAAAACAAAAAAATATGAAAAGAAAAGAAGCGGTTGACTTTGTTAATGACCTTCAAAATAATGGGCTTGTTAAACTAACTACACAAATTGTTGAATTAACAATTATTTTACTTTATACATTATTTTTTTTTGTTGGCGTTAGATTGCAAATATTTATTGAATAAAAAAACAAATAGCTCAATTGCATTACTTAGTGCTTTTATTTCTATATTAACTTTTAAATCGAAACCCTTTTTATTATTGTTATTATTTTTATACATTTATTTGTTATTATTATAAATTTACAAAAGCATGAAATTTGTTAAAGACTTTTTATTGATTTTTTTTTTTTTTTTAAATATTATTACTTTTTGTATTTTGTGCATTGACCGTCAAAATAATTGCTCTAGTTTTTGTTTTTTATAAAAATGTAAATATTATTGAGTTTAAAAGTTTAGAGACATTGGCAACAGTTTATATTTGAAATGCTTTGAAAACAGAAGTGTGCCAAAAATTAAAAAAAAAAATCATGTGACTGACAACAATAGGTCCTTGTTAGATTACACCTGAAATCTTTTGATATAAAAAATTTATGTTTTTATACCCTTCACCTTCGTGATGAGGGTATATATAAGTTTGTCACTCCGTTTGTAATTTCCACAATATAATTTTCTGACCCTATAAAGTATATATATTCTGGATCCTTATAGATATCGGAGTCGATTAAGGCATGTCCCTCTATCTGTCTGTTGAAATCAATTTTCTGAAGACCCCAGATATCTTCGGGATCCAAATCTTCAGATATGCTTTCGAGAAGTTTCATATTTAAAATCAGCAAAATCGGTTCACAGATGGCTGAGATATGAGGAAAAAACCAGGATAACCTCGATTTTTGACATATATCTGGATTACTAAGTCATTAATAAAGAGCTTTGCAACGACGTATATAAGACTATATATAATAAGTTGGACCTATAATGGGTCAAAATCGGAAAAAATATTTTTTAACCCGAATTTTTTTTTCACCAAAAAAAAAACAAAAAAAGTGGGAAAATACTTTAGGGATAAATAGGGAACACATCAGGGTTTCCAAAACTGCTTTCCGTTTTCTGATCACAGCTTTGGGATTTTAGAACATGTGGCCCAAAGTTGAAATTTTGATAAAAAAAATAGGTCAATTTCCAAAGGCCGTAGGGCCAACATGTTCGAAAAATACCAAAATGTTCTCCGCAAAGAAACTTTATAGAAAAACATAAAATTGTTATATGTTCTTAAATAAAGTTGTTTTTTAATAAAAAAAGAGTTATGTCATCTTTTTGTCCAAAAAACAGCAAAAATATACTATTTTTTTAATTTTTAAATTGAAAATCTGTTATTTTTGGATTCGTAATTGATATTGCTCTGAAATCTTTGTATGTTGTTGGTAATTTAGTTGTCTAACTAACAAAAAAAATTCGAGTCCATTCGGTCCAAAAGTGCGCCCTATATTTTTAAAAAGCGGACCAAGGTATCGCAAAATTTTAAAATTTCAATTTTGAAATGCCTATAACATATATAGCACAGGCATGTTTTTCAATGCTTTTTCAAGATCTAGCCGAGCGCTTTCCAAAAATATAAAATTCTTTGAAATCGGATGGGAAACAACAAAAATTGCACGTGTTTAAAAATTTTACATGTCGAAGGTACCCTACTTTGAGCCCCCAAAGCGCCGCCCCTGTATTATTTGTAGGGCCCATTTTAATAAGTTAAACTCAAATACTCCTTGGCTACACCCAACTCAAATTTTATCCCGATCGGACCAGCCGTTTAGAAATGCCAGATTTATTTCCAAAAAATTTCGATTCTGCCACACTGTGCAGTGGTTAAAACTCACATTATGTATATGAATTCGCCTTTGAAGACAATATCGGACCATAGCTTCTCGAAAATTACATATCGTATTGAGAACAGAGTTCTTGATATTGATGTGGTCGACATGTGGTTTCAACAAGACCCTGCCATATATACAGCCCGTAAAGCGATTCTTTAACTGTATGAATATATCAAGTTCATTTAAAGAAGTGGCCACTTAAAATCAGTACGCACTGTAGTAATCATAACAACGCCCCCTGTTATCAAAATGGGACAAGATTTACATATGTTTTTAACAACAAATCTACCCTTATTCTACAATGAATTGCAAGTCATTATGTTTAGTTTTAAAACGTGTAGACACAATGTAAAAAGAAGCCAAAGATAAAATTGTCCACAAATATCTAGAAAATCCGACTTTGTCGAGTTAAAAGATAGCCAAATTCTGATTTTTGGCAGTTATCAGGTCAAAAATTTTACGTCTCGGCAGCTTGAGGTTGTGTGGCCTTTAAATATGAATACGTAAAATTTAACAAAAATATTAATTTGGTAGGCAATCAAGTTTTTCAGACATGGTTTTAAAGAATTTTCAGAATTATATATAAAGAGAGAGTTTGGAAAAGCGATTGCTGTCATTTATAAGATATCACACATATGATACAAAGTTTTAGCCAAGTTGTCATTACTCAATGACAAGTTGTCATTACTCAAATACAACTATGAAGTGTTATATGAGATTTTGGAAGAATCCTCCTGCTCTCAAATGATTTTGTAAACTCTTGTTGAGTTTTACCACAATCTTCATGGAGTAATGCCTCGTATTCATGGTCTTCACACATTTTTGGCTGGCCTGGGCGATCTTTGTCTTTCGTATCAAAATCACCACTTATGAACCGAACAAACTATTTTTCGCACATTGAAACCGATGGAACATATTCACCATAAGCTTTGGTGAGCAATCGGTGTGCTTCAGCGGCACTTTTCGTGATCTAAAGATACGTCATCTAATGTAAATCCTGCGTTTTTAGGTATACACCCAACATATTTGCGTAATATTCCGACAAACTTTGTACAAAAAAAATCTCAATCAACAAAATTAATAATAAAACTTCTGTTACCAACTATAACCGTATTATTGCTGCTGCCGTAAATTAGATGTCATTAATCAGTTTAACAAAATGTTTTTGTCAATATTGCGCACATGCTCACCAAAAAAACACAATAACTATTTTAGTCAATCATTTAGTAAATTTGTCTTGTGTTGAGTCAGCCAGTCAGTCAGTTAGTTCGCCAGTTACGTTAGCTAATGATGTGTTAAATATAAAGTGTTAAATCATATAAAAATTTTTGTTAAATTTAAAATGTCAACAATTAAACGTCATCATCATTATCATAAATTATAGGCAAAATACTAGAGGCTCGTGCTTAACTGGAAAAAAAAATAATTTAAAAAAATATTTTTTTTACTTTTGAAACTTGAACATTTTTTTAATGAAAATCATTTCGAACTTCTATTGCAGCTATTGGGTGACAGGAAAAGTTATTTTCCTTAAGTTTTCTTAAATATAAAACATCAAGGAAGGATCTATTAAAAAAATTAATTGCAGAAATATTTTATTTAAACTCAAGATGCAATTCATTAGGCCAAAATTGACAGGTGTAAAAACCAGTATGAAAGAGACCTATTATAACAAATTTCATTTTTTTTACTCTGTTGATATTCCAAAATATGTAGAGAGCTTCATGCTGAAGTCTTTCCTTGCACCTTCAATATAGGAAAATTCAAATCAAATATCCACAAACACTACTCCCTATATCCTCCCTCCCATAACATATTTTACTAGATCCCCTGATTGCTGGTCCAAGCAAAAAAAAATAAAAAAATAATCCAATATGTTTTCGAAATGTGAACTAACCGCTTTTTTTTCCACCCAATAATTTTGTCTACATTAAATTACTCTCAAAGATCAAACAATTTAGATATTTCTATATTTAAAATAAAAATAAAAATAAAGAAATATGGAAAATAGACAAAAAGTCGAAAAAAAACAAATAATTCATCAATCTTGTTCTCTGGTAGTTGTTGTTGTTAAAATTTCCAACCGTTTAGATTGTTACTCGTACTCGTATCTGTCAACTTGATCAAGTGACAGTTTGAATTTGTCACCGTAATACGATCGGTATTCGATTTCTTATTGTTCATGTCTGATTTTGATTATTTTCTCGTTGCTTTGCTGATGGTTTTTTATTTTTTTTTTTATCAAATTATGTACCGTTGTAAACTGTTGTAGTTAGTTGTCGATAAATACAATAATTCGCTATAAAATTGTTGTTGGTATTTTACATACCTGGCTGATTGCCATAACAAGAGACATGACAACCAAACCAACCAACGAACCAGCCAGCGACATGTTGCCTTACCCATAGTCTACTACAAGTGTCTGAGAATACTTGCTGACCCGCTCCGCACCAAATCTAATAAATTGTCCCAAAATTAAACAAAAATTTATTTGTTTTTTTGCTTTATCATTGTTTAAACCAAACAAAACTTTAACCCTGAAAAAAGTAACTTTTAATATTAGATTTGAATTGTTGATTTTTTTCTTTTTAAAAAAAACTTATCC
This sequence comes from Calliphora vicina, assembly GCF_958450345.1. Taxonomy (NCBI): domain Eukaryota; kingdom Metazoa; phylum Arthropoda; class Insecta; order Diptera; family Calliphoridae; genus Calliphora; species Calliphora vicina. The sequence continues at coordinate 122,501,096 of NC_088780.1, forward strand.
ATACATGAGCAATAATCAGCAATTGTTGTTTGAAGTTTATTATTTTAGATGAATTTCGAAAGAAATTTTGCATTTACAGTTACATTTTTATTATTAAAGATAATTTTTAAATACTTGCAGTGTATTTGTATATTTAACCTTTTAAATAAAATAAAATTAAATTGTTAATTGTCATTAAATAGAATAATTGTTATAAATAACACTTTTGATTAACGCATTGTTTAATATCTACATATTGCACAATGGCTCTGTGTGTAGTGGGCAGCAATAACTATTTATTCACCAAAATTCCGTGAGAAAGTATGTACAAGGTTGTGTCGCTAGTAAATTAGAGATCAAGTGCTTTAACGAAAATCGATTGATAGTTTGGAATTTATCCAAGCAAATGGAATGTTTTAAAGAATGATCATAATGATCAGTGCTACACCAAAAATATGGAGGAGTTCTCATAACTTCTCGATAACTTCGTTTAGTACCAGTTTTTTTTATTATCAAATGTAGTGAAATAACAAAATTGTTTTTTTTTATATCAAAGATATATGTTTTACCTTCGAAATAGAAGAAAATCGGTTGGAAAGTGGCTGAATTACGGTCGTTTAAGTTTCGAAAATCTAAACATTTTCATTTTCTTTACACTCTTACTGGATCATGAGCCAGTAAAATAATTTTTCTTATCTTAGTGAAAAATCATATTAAATTAGCTTTCCAAAACATGTAACTAAATAAAAATCAATTAAAAAAATGATTGAGTGGAAAAACATCTTATCGCAAAAATAAGCTTATTTTTGTGATAAGATGTTTTTCCATAAATGCTTGCAAGTTCTTCTTTTTAAAAAAAAGCATGGCATGGTATACAGGCAGCCGTCCAAAACCTTCGTCTCGTACAGCTCACTTGGGTCCAATGAACGTTCCCTTTGTGATACCTGAAGAAGAAAAATTTGAACAGAAAGAAGGAAAAGGGAAATAGAAGTTAGGAAAAGGGAAATCTATAGAAAAGTTATAGTGAAATTTCAAAAGTAGAATGTATATAAAAAAAGAAAAGAAGGAGGAGAGGGGTCAAGAATTCAAAGAATTCGAAATAACGCAGACCATCATGGGATGGCTGCTGTGTCCATAAGAGGCATAATTTGCATGTCTGGTCTTATAAACCATCCGCTTTCCCTAATAAAGGCGTCTATACACCTCAAATTCTTCACGGATAACTCGGAAAGGGTGCTAAAGCATCGTTCACCTAAAAGCCTGGCACGTAGATCACCCAGTACCGGACAGTTACAGAAGAAGTGTAGGATGGTCTCTTCCTCTTCCTCATTATGACAACTTCTACAGTAGTCGTGGTAAGGTAACCCAAGTCTTGCAGCATGGATACCGAAGGTGCAATGCCCAGTGATCACTGCAACCATGTTGCTCAGTCGTATTCGTTGCAATCGAAGTAGGTACGACGCGTCGTGCGTTTACAGTCCAACGTAGGCCATATCATCCTCGTGGTGGCACAGGTGGATTCATTTCCCCACCTTGCATAGCTGACAGTATTTTGCTTTAGTTGAGGAGTATCCTGAATTTATACTACCGTAACTCAGCGATTTTCCATTGCGATTTTTACAAATATGTGTCAAACAAAACCAACAATTTTAAAATTAGTTTCTAAATAACTTATTTATGATGTTTTGATTATTTTACTAAACGAAGTGATCGAGAAAAACTATAATATATAACTATAAGTATTTCCGTAATCTATGGACTCCAACAAAATGTAATTGATACATGAGAACATGAGCGAATTTTTTTTCGTTCACTTTTTAATCACTGGTATTCATCACAGTCAAATTTGATGGTTCCTTAAACACAAATTCAATTGACATGAGGCCAAATTTAAGAGTGAATATTTCGACCTTACTTAGGAGGTAGTTTTCCAGCAGAACTCCTGACTGCATGGAATCTCATTACTTCTTAACTCTTAAGGATTTACTCCTTCATATATTCATTTCAAAAACGAGAAAAAAATCTCACAATTTAGGCCAAAAGTTCTGTCGTATTATCTTCAGAACACTGGACAAGATAGTATACTATTGACTAAAACGATTGATTCAGTTCTGTTACCTCTTCATCAACATATAGATTATAGAGGGAGATCAACTATATTTTAAAGATGTCGTCCTCTTTTGATGAATTCAACAGATAGCTTTCGTGGACATCGAAAACATTAAAACAACATCACTGCATGGGTCTTAAATTTGTTGGATTATAAATTTGATGGTATACAGGCAGATTACCTTAGCATTGGGTTCCTCTGGTATTAAAGCTATTTCAATAGAGCAACAATTGAGCGAATACCCGCTATTGTGGAATCTGGATCTGAATCCAAAGTATTGTAAAATCCCAGGAACATCATGGCCTTGAATTTGTCGCCTATTTTGATCATGTTGCTATTGAGACAAATGGAAAATTTATGTTCATTATAAGGAGCATTGTTTGAAGCAAAACTGAAGTATCAATTTAAATAGTAAGTTCAGCTTCTAACTAAATATCAAGGGTAGAGGCGACTGTCGCCCACAAAAAAGAGCGGATGTCTCGGTCCAAGGATTGTTCACTTGTTCATGCGATTCTTCTGTTTACGAACCCATTGAATAGATCAGTTTATATTGATATATTTCTAAATATTAAGATTCAAATTAAATATCAAGGATGAAGACAATATGCAGTACTGCAAGAAGCCCATTGGAAAGTATTGATATCGACTAGATTTAAAATGTGATCAGTCTTACCGATAGAATCAATTATCATGGTATCAATCTAAATAGGAAGTTGGACAGTCACACTTTCCTGCTTCCATTGTATGATTCTGAATAACGAAGTTCCATAATGGATGGTCGTGAAAGAAACATCTCCATACTCTATCCTAGTAGAAGAGATATTTTGGAGATATGGCTCCTGTTTGCACAATCGTTTGGGTTATAAGGTACAATCCCGGAGCACAATATTGAGATATCCTGACAAATCAGTAAAAAATTACGGTAATTGAGAATATTGAATATTAGCTGGAATCGAATAGTGCCTACATAACTGACGTGAATTTCGATTCTTAACCTTGTGCTAGATTTTGAAAGCGTGGATAAATCTCTACAATTACCACATGGGTCATTAAGAATAGTTGTAAGATAGCTAAGCAACAGTTGCCACGTCTGACTTGCTTACATGTATATGGGCTGGTATATGCTTAAACCGGTCAACAACTCATTAAACATAATGAGAAATGACAGGATGTTGAATACAATAATTTCTATCCAAAGGGTAGATATGAGAACAAAGAGACGATTGTTGAGTATTTAATTGTCATGTCGCTGAACTGTTTTGAATTTTGAAAAATGCACTTTATAGTAGATACTTTCTCACAAATCGGACATTATGGATTTCACGAGTTAGGTTAATATCTTGGGTGCAACAGTACATTGTACCACAATGGTCCAATTGTTCTTAGTATGTTGGACTTGACACTGGCAACAAAACATATCTAACATAACAAATCGTACATTTCTCAAAAAGTCATTAACTTTTCTTTTTCCACTCCCGTAGTATTCCTAACATTTAAGATCATATTATAGGCACTTCTTCCGTAATTATTCTCACAAACATAATAATTGCTCTCATAGTAAAATGAACTCATTATCCAATAAAATCTTAATTGCAAGCAGTTCCTAACATTTCTAATTATGGACTTTATTAACAACAACAACAATAAAAGACACATAGTGTCTTTCTTTACAATCTTAAGGGAAAAATCAACAGAAATAAAATTAAATTCATTCAACTAAACCATTCAGTATCATACGAGTATTATACCAAGAGTTGTAAGTAAGTATTTACGAGTATGTGGTATGTATGAATGTATGTATTTATTAATAAGTAAATGTTTTGTGAGAAATAACTTCAAAACCTTTATACTATGTACTACTACTACCTATATACTATGTGTATTACAGACCATTAACTTTTCGGAAGAATTTTGCCATACGTGGTGACTTTTGTTAAACAAAAACGAAAAAAAGTAACCACAATCCCTACAATAAGTTAAAAAAAATGTTTAAGTGCTTGAACACGCAACTCTAGAATAATTCAAAATTCATACCAAATCACGAACATAAATTACGAATTACATGTGAAAACACCTTGTTACTGGATAGGAAGGAGTACGTTACGATACGATACGTTTTCTTTTCTATACTTTTTCTAAAATTCTTATTTTTTTTGTGAAATTTTTCTTACGTTTGTTCGTTGATTTAAAGTCATTCATTAAATTTGTTCAGTTCCAAGTTTTATGTGTGAGTTTTTTTTTAAGCTGTTTTCTTATTTTATTTTTTTGTTTGTTCTGTGGTTCATTCAAAACCATTGACTTTAACAAGTTTTAGCCAACTTACCTCATCCACAACATCATCATCATCATAGTGGTCGTGGTCGTCACCAGTAGCAGCAACATCAGTTGTTACTATTGCCTGCAATTTAATGTGTACTGACGACACAATTGTGCAACAATATCTACGCGTTTAGAAGTGTATAACACGGCAATTTCCAAACATTATTTGTTTCGAATATAGAGTTTATGTTTGGTGTACAACAAAATTTAAATTGTTGGTAAAACAAATTTAATTTAAAACGAAGAAACTTCCTTGTAGGAAAATTAATAATACTTTAATGTTGTCATAAGATCTTTGACCTTGTAGACTTTATGCATTAATAATATTGATCTCTCAGTTCCACTTTATATAATGACACAACAGAAAGATTATTAGAAAGGAGTATTGATACTTAGGCCCTAATTTTGTAAATCACGTCACAAAGTGATATTTATATGGAAAGCAAAAACAAAATTTCAAAAATTTTAAAAATTTGTTTTTGTTTTATATACAAATTCTTAACAGAACAAACGCACCAAAATTCAAGCGTTGGTTTGCCTTTCATAATTTGAAAATTTTGTATATAAAACAAAAACAAATTTTTAAAATTTTTGAAATTTTGTTTTTGCTTTCCATATAAATATCACTTTGGCGACGTGATTTACAAAATTAGGGCCTTAATTTACAACCAGATCAATTGTAACAGTCTAATCAACAGTATGATTTCCCATTCAAAACCTTACTCACTGTCACACTATCGTTACTGCACCTTTCTCTTCTGTGTTAGTTCCACATCTACAACGTTACTCCTATGTCCAATGAAATTAAGGCACCTAAATCTCAATTGTAGACTGAGTAAGGAAATGCTCTTTTCAGTTTCGTCCATCCCCAGAGATCTTTAGGCTATGATATGTCAAAAACAGGAGTCATTCTGTGTTCTTTGAGTACTATTCTAAACAGATATAGACAGTTCTACATTCATCTCACTTATCGTGACACCGTAATGCCCAAAAGCCCCAAATATACGAACGATGACATTTTCAACTACATCATCTATGGAAATTTGAAATTTTTTTAAGTACATACTGATATTGCTTCATATTTGGAATCACCTGCATTCATTGCAATATTCTGGACACTGAATGTAAAAGCGGATGGTCGTAATGCACCAACGTGTCTCTGCTCTATCCTAGTAGAATACACAGAACACACTCTCATAAAAAGCAAAGAATCCGGCAATTTAGAAGGAGCATATGTTGGCTAGAAGTTTAGAAGCTAACGGAGTGGGAAAAGTTGCAGGATGTCCCATGGCTAAGATTTTTCATATTTTGCTTTTAATATTAAAAGTGACAAGGCACAAATTGATGTGTGTAAACATGAAAGAGGTTATGCAGCAAATGTAAAAAACAGTAGAAATTGCTGTATTGCTGTAATTTATCCAAAATAGGCTTAAAGTCGGAAATTGCCTGCAGTCGTTAATGTCGATTCTTAACCCCTATTTCTGAGAATGAAAAGAGCAGTTGATTGCTGCTCATTTCTTTTCAGGGGAATTTGAGATCGGTTGAGCTTATTTTAGGTTAGGTCATAAGGATAAGGATTCCTTTTCCATTTCCTGTACCACCACATATGTAATGCTTTCATTATATTCTTAGGCATTACATTTAGATGATCTGATATAATCCAATAATGGGTTTATGACTCTAACATCATTTAGTTTCTGAACAAAAAAAATATCCAAATATATTTAATCTCCTATATTAAAGTGGAGAGCATTGGACAGCTTCCCCTCACCATATCATCTTCAATAATTCGGATTCTTGCCATACTTGGCATTACATTATGATTTTCGAATTGGAAACTCGAAAACTAGAAGCCAGATATCAGTTACAATAGGACTCACTTTCATTGAGCAGCATGCGCAAATACAGAATAGAATAAAATGTGTTCGAGGTGTAGAGATGAAAATTAGGGGAATATTCTTGAATATTTTCTTCCTGTATTTTATATGCATTATATTCGGGAAGCTCACTGATCTGCTACTGATTCTGAAAGTCATGCTTAAATGAGATTTAGTATTCTTTCAAATGATTTTTCAAAAAGTTGTTATGAGGAAGACGAGGATGCAACTATTAAACACCTTGTTTATCGGGGACTCGGGCTGCGAAAATTGGTAGTACTTTTCTGCATAACCATGCGGTTATATTGAGGGGTGAATTTTAGGATTCGTTACCCAATCGCATACCGACATGTGAAGGACCTGATTTGAGGGGCCCTTCATAACCTAACTTATGGATTATATTTGCATAATTGTGTGGGTAATAAAATACAATCCATCAATCTTCTGATATAATGCAGGCTCAGGAAGAGATTCTGGCATTGCAGAATGTTGGAAATTAGCTGGGATCGAATGTCTACTCAACTCAGCAGTGAATGTATATTTTTAATTCTTGATTCTGAGAATGTAAAGAGACTTTGACTGTTTCTCATTTTATATCAGGGGAATGTCAGGGTGGATTAGCTTGTTTGAATCTTCATTACCTTCATTATCGAATTTTAATAGAATGAAATAGCTGGCGAATATGGGATGGGTCACCAGGAATGACAGCAGGATAGCCAGGCCACTGTGGTTTCATTCACCTCTTTTCTATCGATGGCTAAAAGGCTATGTGCAAGTATTTATCGTAGACGAAAGTGTGCTGGACTATCAAACTGAGGTTTGCGGGTTAGATTCCAGCCAGAGACTCTGAGCAAAACGCTTCGCAGTTTGTGTTAGTTCCATTGTCGCCTGAGCCCCATGTATAACTGTAAAGTCCTGTTGAAACAGCATAACATAGATGACATCTAGATAGGTAACTGAGAGCCACAAAGCTAAGTCTGTTGTCAAAGTCCTAGTTCGTGAGAATGTATTGCCATACATTTTGTTTTAGTATCACCCATATTTGTGAAAAGGGAGTAATTTTTTTCGTTGATATTTCTCTCTCCTCTCGTTCTATGTATTTATTCTATATATTTTTACTTTACAAATATTGAGACAAACCTGAGACATTTGTCTTGATTTATAAAAGTTATATAGCATCTTCCAAAAGATTGATTAATTTTGGGCTACATTGTGCAAAAAAAAACAAAATAATTTGACTTCCAAAACTTTTTTTGCATTTTATTTCACTGCTCAATTTCCTATCAAGGTTTTCCCAATACCAATTTGCAACATTGTTAAATTTTGCATGCAAACCATGTCGTTGAGATTTTAGTTGTTGTGTTTAGTTTCAAAAAATGTTTAAATAATAAAACGAATACGACGAGAACAAACAAACGCAATTTGTCGTCACTTGGCATTATTGTTGATTATTTGTTTTCGATTTTTTTTTTTGTCTGTTGTTTGTTGCAGTTTTGTTCTACTGTATTGTATTGTGGACTGACTCCTGGTTTTCTTTATGCTCTCCCAGTTAATGTTTCACAAAAGGGTGTTGCTGCTGTTGTTGGCACTTGGGTAATCATTTTATTTGTTTATGTGTTTCATATACCCCAGTAGTTAGTAAGCAGCCAACATCGGATGGAGATGGCTGGCCATGGCCAAAAGCCAACAATAACAGCAACAGCCCCAGCAACAAAGAAACAAAACTATAATAGTTACAACACACACAGACACAACTTAGGTAGCAGCAGCAACATTTATTCAAGAAGCATTTGTTGCATGCACAATTTGCTTATCGATCATATGCTTAATTCGTTCGAGGCGCCAAAAATGCGTTAAATTCCTGCAGCCAAACCAACCATCCATCCAAAGTGGGAAAATATCAATTCACTGATTTTCAATTGTGTAATAAAATTTGTTGAAATATTATTGCAACCAGAATGTTGTGAGTTTTGTGATGCATGCATGCATGTTTTTGTATGTTTGGCTTGGAAGGTGTTAATTTATGGCACCAAAATTCAATTTAGACCTCGTAATAAATGTAATTGATGGGAAATTTATTTTTTTGTTGTATGAAAGAAAAAAAGGTTTAGTTTTAACCGAAAATAAATTTTAGGGTTTATGGAGTCATGTTAGCTGGGAATTACTTACAACTGGGTGGTGGAATTGGTTGATGAGAACAGCAGAGAGTAGTAAGATCCTGGATGTAAACAGTGAACAATAAATGTAGAAGGAAATTGCGAACATCTTGAGATGTCACACGAATAATGTCTTTTTTTAATTCAACTTATTTTTACTTAAAATCTAAGGAAAAGGAAGTAGGTAAAAGTGTTTTACATTTAGAGATGTCATACATCGTATTTATTGTTTAATTTATTTAAACAACCAAAAAGCTGTCATTGTCATTTTTATACCCTATAGGATTTTAATTGATCTTGATGAATACATCCCAAGCACAGATTCGAGACTCAAGTTCAGAATAAATTCTCTCTACCTTTAAGCCAAATCAACTCGAAATTGTTTTATTTATTTATCCGCAATCATAAAGACAATTTAAAGTTTTTTTTTTTTTGTTAAGTTATTTATTCCATCACAAATTACTAGAAAAAGCTTCCCATCTTCAATTTAATCACAAAGACAAATAAGTATTTGTTTAAATAAAATAAAACGCCAAAATAACAAGAATTTTTTCCTTTATTTTATTTTTTTCTTCTTCAACTTCTCTTGATGATGGCAACCAAAAAGAATCAACTAAGAATGACAACAACAGAAACAAAATAAACCGCCTCTAAGAAATAAATAGAAATTAATTTTAATTGTTATGCAAATCAATTTAGCCGTAAACCATGAACACAACACATTCTTCATTGGACATTTGAACAACAACTTGGATTATTTGGACATCATACGACTAACTGACTGACTACAACAGACGACGATTATTTGGAAGCTCAACAACTTGTACAACTATAGAAAAAAATAATAGTCAACTTTTTAAAAAATAAATAAAAATGTTTAAGTAATTTGCAATAGAGAATTTTTTTTATCAGCTGCTACATACATATAATACTTTCAAAGAATTCTACATAGAGATGGTTTAAATGCAGGTTCAGTTCAAATTTGGAAAAGTTCTTTTTTCATTTTGTATTTCAAATGGTAAAATTCAAATTACTATCATGAACAAAATTGCAATATGATCTATTACCTAGAAGTACTTACATAATGACTTATTTTCTATCTCTAATAGGTTCTTTTTATACCCTTCACCATGAGTGGCAAGTGTCTATATTTCCATATTTTACGATATATCCATGTCCGTCTGCATGTTGAAATCATCTTTCCGTAACAAACAAATAACTTACATAATTAATACATCAATTTATACGCTTAGTCCAACTTAAATTGCTAAACAAAAGGCTAAGATTTTTTTCACCAATTTTTTTTCACCAAAAATTATTTTTAATGTTTATCTTAAAGTATACTTTGGCGAAGGGTATATAAGATTCGGCACAGCCGAATTTAGCGTTCTTACTTGTTTATTAGGCATTTGCATGATCACTCGAAAAATTGTACAGTTTTATAAAAATAATCAATATAATTCCCATTTAGTTAAGAACATTTTTCCCGAAAAATAGGAAATTTAAAAAAAAAGAATTATTTGAAAACCAATATTTTTTCTTAAAAGCTTTTTCTCAAGTTTGGCTACTAATCCAAAAAGGTAACGGCAACGCTAATTTTGATTATTTCGATAACGGTGATTTAGCGTTACGGTAACAGTATTTGGTGTTTTCGGTAACGGTAGATGAGCTGAAAAATTATTTTAAAGGTTTTATTATCTTATATACCCACCAACAATATAATACTGGCACCGATTTTTGGATATTTTCATGGACAAATTTTTATCTGCAATATTAATTACAAGAATGTGTTGACTAATATCAAATTTGTTGGTTTATAAAAATGTCATCCCCATTAGTCCTTCACTCTAGGCCAGGGATGCCCAAAGCTAAAACTGCAGTCGTGTTGGTAAGCGAAAGAGAACTCCACTTAAAAAGAAAAGTTTAGTGAACTAAAAAAAATATTTCAGTATTTATCAGACTTTATTTGTTAACAATCTTAATCAAATTGTCTGCAACATATTATCATACTTCATATTATCATTCACTTCAATGATTTTTTAAAGTTCAACATATATTAAACAATCCAAATATTTCTTTCAGTGACCATGAAAAAAAATACAACCTCTTACCATGTGCATTCGCCGCTGTCTCAGTAACGACTAGACAAAAGAGAATAAGAATATGTGTGTTGTTATTCAACTCGAAAGCACTATGAAATGGACACGATTGGTCTAAGTCCTATCGGTCAGACGGAAGGACATAGCTAGATTGTCTTTGAATTTTATAAGGATCTGAATATATGACTAAAGACAGATTTTGACTAAAAAAAGGAAAAGCTTTCGTATGAAGAAAACTTATTTGGAAACAATTTTAAAAAGCTCGTGTAAAAATTAATTTTTTGTGATAAGTTTTTTTTAAACAAACAAATATATTTTTGAAAACAACTTTCGTAATATAAAAGCTTTTTCATAAAGCACTTTCGTAATACAAAAGCTTAATTGGTTAAAGAAACGCAATTCATAAAAGCTCAGTTTGTTAATAAAAATTGTTGTGATATTTTCAAAAAGCTTTTTATTAAAGGCGTTAAATATTTTTTTCTTTAAATTCTTTCGAAATAAAAACCTTATGAAAATATTAGATTTAATGCAAAACTGTTTTTTTTTTGTTGGAAAACAAATGTTTTTTATTTTGAAAGCTTTTTTTTTAAATCAACCTGGTTAAAAAATAGCGATCTTTTTTTCTTCTAAATTTCTTCCAGATTTTGCCGGAACTGTTTTATATTCCAAAATAGCACAAATATTTATTAACCACAAACAAAATCTATACCTGCTAAACAAAATCGTCATCAGCTGTATAATCATCATCATCATGCCGATGATGATTAAACTGACTAATAATTAAAATGGATACGAGTATTTAAATTCTTTCTTCTTTCAAAAAGCGGTAGTTAAGTGAGGCGTTTATTTAGTAAATAGCAAAAAATCAAAAAAATCTATTAATATTTTAAAAAATTGCTATCCATTTAATTGATTTATTATTTCATCATGTGGACAATAATACTCTCCGATACTGTTTACTTAAACATTAGACATTGATGTCTCTAACAAAGGAAAGGGTCAGGAAGAATTTTTTGTTTTTTGGCCCCATGCAAATAATGATTAACAATTTTCTATTATTGTTTTGTTAGACATTTTTCAAATTGCAAAGTTTATACACTTTAAGTGGCTGCATTTCTTCATGTCCATGAATATTGACTTGTCGTCATTTATTATATTAGTATTTGCTCAATTGATTTTTAAGTGTCTTAAATTTCTATAGATTTTTTTTTGGTCAGAGAAAACCTTGAAGTATGTTTTTGTTTTTAGATTGCAGTTTAAATAGATATAAACTTTGTTAAATAAAAGGATGATGATGAAGCTGATTTCAGGGTCATACATGTGCTTAGAATCATTACACAACAAGTTAGAATGCCATATTTGGTTGTGGTGAATTTTTTTAGTAACCTCCATCATTAAATAACATTAAACATCATCGTTTCAACATTGATGACCAAACACACACAAGAATTAACATATTCAGTGAAAGCGTGAAAAATACAACAACAACCGAAATTCCAACATCATAAGCTAATGTTGAAAATTTGTAAAACATTAAATTTTTCCGTCTTATAACTTTATTACTGCTGAACCGATTTAGCTGATTTTCAATACCAAGCACCTTAGAAGAATAGCAATCATTTGAGAAGAAAATGATTTATTGAGCGGTTGAACTTTGAATGTGAGCTTGATTTCTACATACTATCTAAAGTTGGACATATATAGATCGGCTTAAGACTTTATGAGCAAGCACTGTACATTTAACTTATTGGTCGTCAATGGTATAATTCTAAATGTTATACACGAAACGACAAACCCTTAATCACAATGAGTATTGAAATGTGATTTGTGTTACTTCTTGTTTAAAGCATTATATTTTAAAATTGACGATGTCGTTGTTCTTTCAAAAATTCGTTAAACTGTTCATTTACCGTTTACTTATTTATGGGTTTCTTTAATTGGAAAATCCCTGTTAGAGAACTTCTGTTTTAAACATATTTAATTTAATGACAATTTCAGCCATTAATTTAAGTTTTAATTGACATTATTGAGAAAAATCCTCACCTTAGTGTTATTAGTAGTTTTGAAACTCATGAATGACTGCTTGAATGTGGCCACTAAATAGTAGTTTTTTTTCAATTTTAAATTGCACAGTGTCATGAAACAAATAGTTAACTATAAACTTAAATTTTCAAATTGATATTATGCCAATATGATTATGAATCTCAACGTAAATCAAAGAAAACTTAACGAAAATGCGTGTAAAATAAAATTGGCTCATTTAAGGAAATAGCCGACCCCACAGCCATCTCCAAACTTGGCCAAATTTCAGAAACAAATTCTTAAAAGGCAAAGACCCGATTATACAAAAATATTAGATTTAAAAAGCCCTATATCATTAATTCCATCTTAGAACACCGAAAAATAGTAAGTTTTTTAACTTTCGGATTTTGACTATATTTGATAAACATATTCCCTTTAGAGTGCTTTGGACATTTAAATTTTTATTCTTTTCAATTTCAAACTCGCGATTTTATTCACGATTTAATTCTTTTTTTTTTAAATCTAGAAAATTTATAAGGACTTTAACTTTAAATACTTGTATTTTAAAAAGCTGTAGTCGGATTTTATTGATTTTTAAACCCTTATAAAAAAATAAAAATATTTTTAAATAATTTTATAAAATTTTAAAAACTAAAAAAATTTCATACGGTGATTTTAAAAATATAAAATATGAATTAATGTAAAATTTTAACAATTAAAGATATCATAACAAAATTTGGAACCAATATAGACTCAAATGTCCTTAAATAAATGGCATTAGAATTTTTGAAATTCCTAAAACGGGGAAAATTTGTTCCAAAAACTCAGCTCATTGGAATCATAAATGGATTTTCAGCTCATTGGAATCATAAATGGATTTTTGGCTTTTTTTAAAAGAATTTGAGACCCGAGGCCCTTTAGGGAGCTACGTACTGGCACCCATTAGCGGTAGAAAGCTGAACAAACTCAAAAACACCTCAGCTCAAACCATGTGAAATTTCGTAACAATATCTCCAATAGTTACCAAGATACCGAATTATTTCCAAAAAAAAGTTTTTAAACCATTATAGTGTAAATGGAAGACAGTGTAAATGGAAGACACGGAAGACAAATATCGCCCAGGCCAATTAAAAAAGTTTAAAGACCAAGAATTGGAGGCATTACTCCATGAAGATTGTTGTAAAAATCCACAAGAGCTTGCAAAATCATTGGGAGTTACTAGGGTATTCGAATTATTCGATTTTTCTCTTGTTCGAATAAAACGAATAATTCGAATAAGAGATTTTAACTTGTTCGAATAATTCGCTGAAATCTGAGCAGACCATCAAAGGATACAAAAGGAACCTGTACCGAACGCAAGTGATTCGTTTGAAACGAGCAGTGGCCGAAATACGCCCAGAATATGAAACCGTAATGTTCCAGCATGACAGCGCTATCACTCATTCAGTATTCATAATGAAGTGGTTGGGAAGTTTTGCATCAGCTGCTTTATACACCACACTTTGCCCCGTCCGACTACTATTTCATTCGAACGATGTAGAACACTCTCTCTCGGATACGCTTCACTTTGGAACAGAGTATCCGAAAGTGGCTTGATTCGTTCTTGGCCTCAAAATATGAGCAGTTCTTTTGACCTGGAATCGGAAAATTACGCATTTTTAATTCATACTCTACATGTGAAATGACCCAAAATATATAAATTGGGGTCAGCCAAGTGATCAGACATTAGTGACAATTGTTGTCATTAAGGGTAAAACAGCTAGGAAGTTTTTTGAAATTAAAAGAAATACAAATATTAATGTCCAAATGACTCTAAAGAGTATGTGTTTATCGAAATTCATGGTTTATGGTTTAAATACACTAAATGAAAAAAACTAAATGTTTGGAACATATTTTCCCCGCTTAGATGTTTCGGTTTTTAAATGAAGACAATAAATAGCTAAAGTTATCAAACCATTGACTAAAAGGCCTTTCGACCTACATAATTTCCAAATTTTATTACGATATCTTAATGTGTTCAAATTTTACACTAAATTGAATTTTAAATATTGTTTTTCACAAAATATCACTAAATCATGACATGTCAGGAAATTTATGGTAAATGTTATTCTGAAAATTGATTGGATGTATTTTTTACTTTAAAATGTTATTTTTCTAGTCCTTAGGTTTTCAATAATATCAAATGCTCCTACATAGTGCCATTCAGTAGACTCACAAACCTTGACTTCTCTTGAAATTTTTAACAAGCTTAATCCAAAAACTCTTGAATATTTCATTAGAATATTTTTGACTTTCATCCTAGAATTGTTTTACAAAACCCGCATTTTTTCTATAAAATACCAGATCCCTAGAAAATATCCCTATAGATCTTTGAGTTATTTGGAAACAAATCATTGGACTAGGCAAAAGTGATGTAACAAATGGCAATTACTTCGCACAAAGATACCGACTGTAATTTTAGCACACTCGTTAAACACCACAATAACACCCTGCAAGGTATATTACGTAATTTTCAATCATTGCTAGACAAAGAACTAGCTGGATATTACTTTTAACTTTCCCTTGCTGGACGAGCAACACTGTGCCTAATGAAATTCTTCACAATATTTTCATTCGTACAATTCAGAACATTAATAACAAACACCAGCTAGTTTGTTAGTTAGTGGTGATTGGCCAAATGCCAATAACAACCTTTTTTACTAATTATTTGTTAAAAAGAACAAAAATTTATAAATAGAAACTAAAAATAACAACAAGACATAATGAAAATAAAACTTTTCAATTCAAAATAATTCTAAAAAGTCGTGGAAATAATAGTAGAGAAGAAAAGAAAATAAATACTTATTTATTTATGTAAATAAGTACCTACAATAAACGAAATTGCGAACTAATAATAAATGCCGACATTGTTTCCAATGTTTTGGCAAAGACTAGTCAAAGAATTATGTGCACTTTTTACCATTTTATTCTATTCGATTTAATTAAAACATGCAACAGCAGAAAAAATATAAAATAACAAAGAAACATAAATTATGCACGAAAAATTACAGAAAAAGCAAACGCGTTGCCATTTACACTATTTAGCTGAAAGTGCAACAAAAAAAAAACAAACAATAACTGCGCAAAAGTGAAAAAATAATAATGAAATAAATGGTAATAAAACATTTTCATTAAATATTCTAAAGGTATAATGAGGGGGAACAAATTATAAAGAAATTATATAAAGAACGTTAATTTATGATCATGGGAGACATTATTAAGGGAAAATAAATAAGAGAGCTATATTCGGCTGTGCCGAATCTTATATACCCTACACCAAAGTGTAGTTTAAGATTAAGTTATATTTAAAAATTTTAAATATTTTTTGGTAAATTTTTTTTTTAAATTTAAAAAACAAAATCTATCTTCGAAATTGTTTTCAATTTTTTTTTTGGAGTTTTAAAATTTTTTAATTTATAGTGAAAAAAAATGTTTGCCCAACAAATTTTCCCGATTTTGATCCATTGTTGGTCCAAATTGTTATAGCCTTATAATATAATAGAGCTTATAGACATAGTTGCAATGGACTTTGAAATATCTATCATTACATATCCATATTGTCTATATTAATGACTTAGTAATCCAGATATAGATCAAAAATAGGCCAAAAATCTAGGTTGTCCCGATTTTAAATAGCAACCGAGCCGTAAGAATTCCCGATATATTGATGTATCAATCCTGTTTGTAAGTTATTTGGGAGCTGCGGAAAGTTGATTTCAGCATACATACAGACAGACATGGCTATATCAACTTTGCTATCTATAACGATCCAGTACACGATTTACATATATTTTGATCAGTGCTAATGGTTGGTGGTCTTCCGGCATTAGGAAGGGTTCTTACAGATCCATACTGACGAAAATTGTGAATCAAATGGTTTATTGCTGACGCACATTAAAATGGCGATAATGGATATCTAACTAAGATATTTATGAGAGCTCAACTATTTTCAGATAGGGCAATCGTATGGGGGTAGGAGAAATAATAGACCGATTCTAACCAAATTCAATACGCTTCGACCTTGGGGCAATGGAAGAAATTGCACCAAATTTTTGTAGCATCTTCAATTTTTTTGAAGGGAGAGTTTGTGATAGAGATGGATCTGAGTTATTTTACAATTTTGTACCATTTTACTTTATTTAGTACTTCTTTATAACTTTTAGTACTATTTTACTATTGTTTGATACAAAAATGATTATAAATCTAATAGTTTTTAAACTTTAATATGATTAATGATTTTCTTTCAAATAAAAATAAAATGTTTACTATTTTTATCAGAAAAAAAATATAAAAATTTGAGTAACACGTAAATTTAGTTGTTGAAATATCAAATTGGCTCAAAGGAGTCTGCTACAAAAATGAATTGTTGTGTTGTCGAAATTGTTTTAAGCACAATGGGGTAATAAAAGCTTGCATTTGAAAAATTAGTTTTGAATAATAGCTCTGCATTTCATTGAACCAGTTCCGAAACTTCGAATTAGTTAACCACTAACAACTACTACTAGTGAAATTTCAACCCACCCGCAATATAATTTACTGGTGATTCAAGCATAGGGATATCATTGCAGGTGGCCGATTGACACACTCTGCATAGCACTAAATTCAATAGTACTAATTCTCATGAATTTGTTTTATTTAAAGAACTAAAAGCAGCTTAATTGGAATTCTAAAAACATTATCTCCCGTTTTATTTCCATATTTCATACCCAGAAAACCCATTGTATCATATCGCCTTCGGTAACAACTCCACTCAACTTTAAGTAACTGGAAAATTGACAAGAGTTTTATTTCTTTTAACAATTTTTATTTTTTGGTTTCAAATATTTTCAAGAGATAAACTTGAAAACTTAAATAGCAGACAAACTGCAGACAATAAATATAAAAAAAAGGAAATCTACACAAAATATTTTCGCGTATTTTTTGAAACATCTTTATCATGCGAGTACATGACAAACAAGTAACGTCAACAATAAGAAAATTGTAACATCATCAGTCATCACCCTCAATTGTCTGGGATTACGAGACACCTAAACTACCAGCAACCCAAACAAAAAAAAAAACAGCAAAAACTAAATTTTGTAAGTAAAAAAAGGGAACTAAATTGTTGACTTTAAGGGTGGATTTGTAAACAACATAAAATAAATTTATGGCAAAAAAAAAATATATAAAAATATGAAACTAGCTAAAAACATTCATTTATTATTTATGTACTAAAATATATAAAAATTATCAACGAAAATCAGAAGCAAAAAAAAATAAAGTACTAAAATCTATTAAATAATTTATGATGATGTCCAAACATTCGGCCATTAGACAGCCAAACGAACACACAGACTCAATTTGTTCTGGTCAGTTCATTGATAAAACATGACCAGACTTTAGAGACACAACTAAATCATGTTCAGGAAGTTGTAATAAACATGAACTTTAATAAATAGTTCATACTGGAGATTGCAGGAGAAAAATAAGAAACTTTATAAAATGAAAATGTATGTTGGAATTTTCAACAAGAAAAATCCATTTTACTGTTTGCAATCATTGATTTGACATGTAAGACCTGTCAACTTATTATACATACATATATTGTATAATTTTAATATAGTTTACGTTTAACCACACATAATATTTAAAAAAATTTATGAAAATAAACGAATATTTTACAAGTTTCAGTGGGGCAGAATCAAAATTTCTTTGGAAATAAATCGGCTGGTCCGATCGGGATAAAATTTGAATTGGGCGTAGCCAAGGAGTATTCGAGTTTAAGTTATTAAAACGGGCCCTACAAATGCTCCAGAGGCGGCGCTATGGGGGCTCAAAGTACCTTCGACATGTAAAATTTTTAAACACTCACTTTAACTTTTTTTAATGAAGCACTATACGGTCTACCGGGGCTCACTAGATTTACGCATTTCGTGAAGGACTCATGTTCAATTCTAATACCCTTTGTTGGCTTTCAGAATATCAATGGTAGATCTGATATTACAAAATCATCTTATATGCGTAAAAATAGTTGTGAAAGTTAGGGCCACAGGCACATTAGTTGGTTAACATTACACAGATCAACAGCAAAAAAAAAGGTTTTAATCTGCTCATTAGTAGCAGAGTTATAATAACAAATTGAATCGAAAAATATTGTTACGAAATTGTACTTGAATTCAAATATAACGATTTTAACGGCTGATTTAAAAGTAGCCTAATGCTTTCAAATAACAGTGCAGTAATAGCAAACTGTAACATATCTGTGGGCATTATTAACATTGAATAAAAGCTTTCAGTTGACCATTGATCGTAAGTTGGCAATGCTGTTTGCTGCGACCGTACATTCGAATTCGAATATTCAGTTAAAGAACATTGTAGAAAGTACACCACAGATGGCGTATGTATTAGAAAGCTCTAGACACTTAAAGAGAAATCTAGAGTGCAGATGGCAGTGTTATAAATAGTAGCAGAGGTTGCAGTCGTTAGTGAGTTTATCAGAGACGCTATTCGAATAAACATCAACTGAGTGCCTTAAAGTGTGATGTATTTTTCAAGTGAATTCGTGTACATTATAAAGTGTCTGTATTTCTGAGAATTTATAAACGTGTATAAAAAAAAACATTGAGTGACTATTTAATTCTGTTGTTGTACATTTATTTACAACAACAGGAAATAAACAAACGTTTTGAAAAGGTTAAAACATAACAATATGTATATTTTTTACGTGAAAATAGCAAATGTTTGTGTTTTAAAAAACTCATTAAAAATCGAAAACGCCAGAAATTGTTCAGGTTTATTCAGGTCACAAAGCCGAATATAATAGCAATAAAATGAGATATCGAATATAAAAATCGATTAATTCTTTTCGAATTTATTCACAATTAGGTGAATTCACCCATTTTCATAAAATTTTACTTTTTATTTGATATACATAAAATTGAGTTAATAATCTTCTTTCGATTGATTGAATTTTGAAAACATTTTCCCCATGCTATGTACAAATATTCACATATATCTTGCGTTTCAATCGGCTCAGTAGTTTCGGAGTTATAATAAATAAGCAAAAAATATATTTTTTAAGTGAAAATAGCAATTTTTTGTTTTAAAAAAAATCAAGAAAAATCTAAATCGGCAGAAATTGCTCGGATTTATTGCTTTATCGCAAAGCCACATGTAATAGGAATAAAATTAGATATCGATCATAAAAATCATAAAAATGGATTATTTTCTAATTTATTCACAATTAAGTGAATTTGCTCATTTTCATAAAATTGCAAGCATGTACTTTGAGTGTAAATTTCACATATGTTTTGTTTTTGTTACAGAACGATATTACAAAATCATCTGTGTATACGTAGAGCCACAGGCACATTAGTTGGTTTACACTATTGACATATGGCGTAAAATGTGACTAAAAAATGAAAACAATAGAAAAAGCAAGTATTTTACATTGTTGACATTATGTAAAATTTAGGTAAGCTATGAAAAAATGTCTACTTTTATGTTAAAATTATAGAATTTTGAAAACTCTCTTGAATTTTCAATTGTTTACATAGTTTACATAATGTAAACAATGCCATGTGCTTAAAATCTTCATTAATTTATCATATTTCTTAACTTATTTATAAATTTCATAAAAAAAATTTTTTTTACATTGTTGAAGTTATGTAAAATTTGGGTAAACAATGTCGAATTTACATATTTTTGATAAAATTTAAGAATTAAATATATTATAGAATTAAAATATTTAAATAAATGCCTTGAATTTTTTATTATTTTAATTTTTTACATAAATGTAAATAATGTCATGTGCATAAATTTCATTATCAATTTAACAAATTTGTTACACTTTATATAAAAATCAAGGAAAAACTTTTTTTTACATTGTAGACATTGTTTAAAATTCGGTTGAACATGGTAAAATTTACCTTAAAATTCTTTGATCCGATAACTTTACTAAAAAAAACTATTTTGTTACATTGTTTACATTATGTAAAATTATACATTAAGTAATCTTTTGGATAACTGTCTTGAATTTTCATTATGTAAAATTTAGGTAAACAATGTAAATTGTACCTTCTAATCATCATCATAATATTAATAGGCAAGTCGATTTCTTTAGACCCCTTTTACGCTCACATTATATATTCAATTTGGGCAAGAAATATACCATTTTAAAGGGATTTATTTACAGAAGTGCAGAATATATATTTTATTGAAATCGGTTCAGTTGTTTAGGAGTTATAAGCGTTTAAAGATTTTACTAACCCATATGCAAAAACGTGTACATGTGAACCTTAAGCTAAAATGTAAACAAAGCAATGCGTGTTTGTCCAATTTGTTGTTGTAAATATATAAGAGAAACAATTAAACAGCTCTGTTTCAAGTGAGAGTTGTTATAGAAATCAAAGAAGAAGATTTTAGTAATTCAAAGTCACTTAAAAACTATATTTTGAAGGTGTTTTTTTTTTTGTTTTCTAACTCCCATATGCATAAACAATTTTTAAATTTATCAAAGGTTTATAAAACAAAATTTCCATTCAAAATTTGCATATGGGGTTAAATATGTAATTGTACATAAGTAAATAGTTATTTTATAAATGTCCAGAACTATAACTGTGACGGTTTTCAAACTTCATGCGAATCAATTTCTTATCACGGCATGAAGTTTAATAAAAAATGGGACGGGTTGGAACAAATGTTGAGCCCCATACAAATTAAATAGTTATTTTTAAATATTTTGTGAACTATAATTGCAAGATTCTTCAAACTTATTATAAATGGCTCATTTATAATTTTGCATAGTTTCGCTGAAATTGTTCGGGATTGGAAATGTGGGCGTGGCCCTATACAAAGTATATAATTAATTTCGAATATCTGTAGAACTATAATTGTAAAAATGTTTAGATTAGATTAGAGGGCGTATCACCTCCCATACAGAGTAAATATTGATTTCGAATATCTGGGGAACCAAAATGGGAGGGGTCGGGAAAGGAGGTGAGTCACCTTCCATACAAAGTAATAATTGCAAGGTTATTCAAACTTTGTCTGCTTAGTTCTCTTACCATTTTACATAGATTGGCTGAAAATTATCGGGATTGCATTAGTGGTCGTGGCACAAAGTAAATACCTAATTTTGAATATCTGGAGAACTATAATTCTAAAAGTATTTAAACTCAGTATCAATCAGCATCAATTTATTACCATTCTACGGAGGTTAGCTAAAAACAAATTTGTTCCTGATCCCTGCTCGAAGTTTAGCTAAGCATGATCGGCTTTGTAGGAATGACCCCTCCCTTATAAAGGAAAGTTAAAGTAAAGCTTGATATTTACATAAAAGTTTATAAACTAACACAAAAAATTTGATTTAATCATTTCATAGGAAAAAAAAACTATTTGTTAAGATTGTTGACATCATGTAAAATTTATGTAAACAATGTTAAATTTAAAATTTTATATTAAAATTAAGGAATTTAGTTTAAAATTACTTAAATTCTTAATTGTTTACATTGTTGACATAATGTAAAAAACGTCATGTTGTATAAAATCTTAGTAAATCATTTAACAAATTTATTAAATGATTTACTTACTAATTTCATGACAAAAAACTAGTTGACATTATGTAAAATTTGTTGACATATGGTAAATAATGTTATGTGCTATAAAACCTTGACGAATTCAAAAATTTTTTTATTTAATTTAAAAAGCTAAATTTTTACATTGTTGACATTTTGTAAAATTTGGTTAAACAATGTAAACTATATGATTTTCTATTAAGATATGGAATATAATTAAATATTTTTACAATTCTGCTGAATTTTAAATTGTTGACATAAGGTAAATATGCTTAAACTGCATAAATTTAACAAATTTGTTATTTTATTTATTAGTTTATCACAAGAAATAGAAATTTTATATTGTTGACATTATGTTAAAATTGGGGTAAACATATCGCACTTAGTGGGTTAATATGCTACCTTTATCGTGTTCATCATGTAGATTCATACAAATTGTAGATAATCATCATGTGTATGGTTTGTCCTCATTATAATCAACATCAGCGTAATTATTGTCATTCTCATCATCATCATTAACAACGTCATCGTTAGCAACAGCTCATCAAAAGTGAATTTGATATAAATTGAAAATGCCACACGTCCAATGGCGCCAATATTCATTCATTCACTCACTTATTTGTACACACACACATACATGGCCGCTGCCACTCATACAAATACATAAATATTTCAAACATTTTTGCGGTAAAACATCAATACAGAAAGTCAAAGTCGTTGTAGTGTCTTGTTTTTGGTTTGATTCACAGCGTAAAAACCATCATCATCATCAGTCGGGCAATAAAGGCAACTTGCAATGATTCTATTGTACAGTGGGCCGATGCTTTCAAATATAGGACTTTTAAACTATTGGTCTGATCTATACTAACATTTATACACTGTAAAGCTTCACATTTGCTGCATTAACTTCAAAAGTTCAAAAAATAGTTTATTAAAATATTAGTGTTGATATTTGCATTTAACCCCACTGTGCAATATGAATTTACATCTGAACAACAACTACAACAACAAGAGCAATATTAGCAGGAACAGTACTGTAGGTTTCTTTTAATGTGTGACTACCGCCACCGCTGTTACTGTCATGGCTGCTACACAAGCTTCGTCCTCTTTTTGTCCTACTCCTAACACCACCACATACTCCTCCTCGTACACACACTCACACACCCAACCACATCAACATACACTCTCATTTACTAGACTGTGACACCTGTCAGTTTAAAATTTTTTTTTATGATTTTATTTACTTGTATTTATTTCAACAAAAAGTTCTTTCAACTTAATGTCTTCTTTCGGCTGAAGTTGGTTGCTGTTCTTGTTACTGCAGCTATTGTTGTAGTTGTATTCTGTATAGCTGATGCCTCCTGATTCTTCTGGGCTGTTTGTCTACTGGTCGGTGGCTCACTTGTTCGGATTGTTTATTTATTGTAGGAAATTCCCTTAAAAATTTTGTTTGGATTCTTTTTTTTCATATTGAAACTGTCATTGGAAATGTAAGAGTATGATGGTATGGTGTGTAAAATGTATGTGTGTGACTGAGTAATTGTATGTCAATCGAGTTTCACTTTTATTTTTTTCATTTCCTCCTGCCTGCCTTCATGTAAATCAAAAAGTTGTTAAAGTTCATTGTTTTTTTGTTTTACTTCGAGTCCATTAAAGCCATTTGTAGCTAGAAGAGTGTTTTGTTGTTTGATAAAACAAAAACCTTAATTTCTGCTCGTATGATGTACTTTGTTTTAACAAAAATAAAAACAAACAGAAATCATGTCCTGCTTCAATTTATACATCATTTTCATTTCCGTATAATAGTGTGTGTTTTTGAGTCTGTGTGCAAATGATTTATTAAGTTGGAAATTTCATAGATCAAGTTTGAGGAAATATAAATTAAAGAATTAGAAAATTTTTTGTTATAAATTTGTATAAAGAAAATTTGCAATTTACCATGTCATTAGTTATGTAAAATTAGTTTTGGGGAAATTGTGAGCCCAGTTGCTTTAATGGGTTAATTTCATTATATTCGATTCCAACATTGAATTTCAACTTTACATGATAAAGTTAGCACTTCACCTTAACTATCTAAGTGCATTGTTTACACAAAGATCGCCCAGGCCAGCCAAGACAGTTTGAAGACCAAGAATTGGAGGCATTACTGCATGAAGATTTTTGTTAATCTCAACCAGAACTTGAACAATCATTGGGTGCTACTCAAGTAGCAATTTAAAAACGTTTGAGAGCTGTAGAATTCATTCAAAAGCAGAGATATTGGGTATCATACCAATTGAAGCGGAGATACCTTGAAAGACGATTTTGTATGTCTGAAATAATGCTTGAATGCTATAAATGAAAATCATTTTTGCACCGACTCATTGCTTGCGATGAAAAATGAATTCATTACGATAACCCGAAGCGTAAGAGATCGTATGTGAAGCCCGGCCAACCAGCCGAATCGACACCAAACCCAAAAATCCATGCCGCTAAGTATTACTTTGTATTTGGTGGGAGCAAAGGGGTCTTATCTATTATGAGCAGCTGAAATCTGACCACACCAACACAGGGAACCTGTACCGAATGCAACTGATTCGCTTGAAGTGAGCATTGACCGAAAAACGCCCAGAATGTGTGGCCAGACATTAAATCGTAATATTTCATGTTGCAATACCTGTTAAAAAGTTTTTAGAATGGAGTGGTTGGGAAGTTTTGCCTTACTCGCTTTATAGTCCATACTGTGCCCCGTCCAACTACTATTTCTTTCGATAGATGTAGAACACTCTCTTTGGGATACGCTTCACTTTGGAACAGAGTATCCGATTTTGGCTTGATTCGTTCTTGACCTCAAAAGGTGAGCTGTGCTTTTGGCTTAGAATCCATATGTTGGCAGAAAGATGGGAAAAGGTCATAGCTAACAATGTATTTATTTCGAAAGAAAAACAGATTGGACTTTTTGGGAATTTTCCAAAATGGAATTTTTAAATTTGTTTCCTAAATAAATATTTATGAATTTAATTTGATTTTTTACACAAAATCGTAAACATTTCATTACAAAAAGCTAATAAAAACGTTAATATGGAGTTGGGAGAAATTTTTAAAAAACTATTTTGGGAATTTAATTTAATTTTTAAAAAAGAGTTCCCATATAAACATATAATGGGAATTATTGGTGATTTTGTAAAAAATTTTGGGAATTTAAAAAATAATTTTGCCAAATAATTAGTTCTTAATTTGATATAAATGTTCAGCATAAAATACTAATAAAAATACACCAGAAATAACTGGTTTGAGCGAAAAAAAAAATTGGGATTTTGGGGATTTTTAAGAATATTTTAGGAATTTTCAAAATCAGTTTAATTTAACTTAAAATAATGAAATTAACTAAATTAACTATTTATGAAGAAAAATTGTATTGGAATTTTTTGAATATTTTTTGGGAATTTAACAAAATGTTTCCAAATTAATAGTTTGAAATTTAACTTACATTTTATTGGTAAAAAATTTATAATTATAGTTAAAGTAACTAGTTTTAATGTTAATACCTTAATTTGTTCAAGGATGTTTAGAAAATATTTGAAGAAATTAAAATATTAAAGTGATTTCCATGATTTTAGTGATTTCATTTCCATTTGCATATTAAAGCGATTTCCGGATGTGGGCCCTATATGGAAGCTATGATTATGGATCGATCGTCATGAAATGGGATCACATAAATTAAACATGTATGACCGAAAAAGTCCTATTGACCGATTAGATTAATATTTTGCGCGTTTCCAACATCTGCACAAACACACTCTCCACAATGGTGGTGTAGGTCATAATTACTGGGGATTTTACAAATATGTTTAGACATCATAAAGTTTGTTTTGAAATCATAAAGTTTGTTCTTTATAAAATAGTATTTCTTATTCCATTTTTAAATTTTTATCAAAAAACAAGTAAGAGAGCTATATTCGGCTGTGCCGAATCTTATATACCCTTCACCAAATTATACTTAAAAATATTTTTATTTAAACAAAATCAAAATTTTTTTTTTAATGTTTTAAAATTTTTTAAAAATTTTTTTTTTTTAAAAAAGTTTTTTCAAAATTTTTTTTTTAAATTTCTTTAATTAAATTTTTTCGAAAAAGAATTTATGACAAAAAAAAAAATTTTGATGAAAAAAAAATTCGGGTTAAAAAATATTTTTTTCCGATTTTGACCCATTGTATGTCCAACTTACTATGGTCTTATATACGTCGTTGCAAAGGTCTTTGAAATATCTATCATTAGATATCCATATTGTCTATATTAATGACTTAGTAATCCAGATATAGGTCAAAAATAGGTAAAAATCGAGGTTGTCCTAGTTTTTTCCTTATATCTCAGCCATTTGTGGACCGATTTTGCCGATTTTAAATAGCGACCGAGCCGGAAGAATTTCGGAGATATTGATGTATGAATCGTGTAAGTTATTTGGGGGCTTCGGAAAGTTGATTTCAACACACAGACGGACAGACGGACATGGCTATATCGATTCCGCTATCTATAACGATCCAGAATATATATACTTTATGGGGTCGCAAATGAAAAATGTGGAAATTACAAACGGAATGACAAACTTATATATACCCTTGCCACTCATGGTGAAGGGTATAAAAAAATTCAAGAAATTTTCAAAAATATTTTAGGAATTTTTTAAATATTACCTTAAAATAACTTTTTAAACTCGTATTATTAATATTACTGAAATGAAGCTACTTAAATTTGTATAAAAATTAAATAAAATTCTTTAGGATATTTTGGGAATTTTTCGAAAAAAAATTTGGAATTTATTTTTATAACTAAATTTAAGAAAATCTTATCAAGGGAAGCTAAAATAAAAAGAAATTAAATTTAGGGGACATTTTGCAAAATATATATTTTAGGAATTATTAAAATATCTCTTTAAAATTAATTTTTCAGCACGAATTATAAATACTATTGTAAATGAGCTGCTTAAATTTCTAAAAATTTAAGTAAAATTCTTTAGGATATTTTGGGCATTTTTAAATAATATTTGGGAATTTATTTTTTTAGCAAATCTTGATAATTTTAATAAAAGTTAATAATTTACAAATAGTTTTGATGAAAAGTAGCCAAAATATTAAATTCTTATACATAATTTTTTTGTAAAACCCCCAAAAATTCCAAGGAAAATATTTGTGTATGTAAACTACTACATTCCTACAAATTTAAGACACTAAATTATAATTAAATTTAATACAGTCATTTAGTTTTGTTCAACTACAACTCGTTCGCTACATTAAATCTAAACTAGAATTAATGTTAAATTTAGCAAACAACCACCTTTAATGATCCTGCTGCAAAAGCAACATTAATTTGTACCAAATATATTCCGCGCCTATTAATACAAATTTGTTGTATGTTATAGTATATACTTACATGGACAACAAACAGTAGCTTCAATCCACACATTTACACAGAATAATAAAATTTTACAAACAAAAAAAACACAAACTTCATGTAAGAAGAGAATTTATATTGAAACGTTTATAGATGGTAGAAGGAGTACGTAAATACAACAACGAATATATATTACCAAATTATTCATGCATCCACAATACCGCACAATAAAATGCTAAAGAAAGTAAAACAACAAAAAAATTCAACAATAATTGCCAAAACGAAAGCAGGAACGAACTCAAACCCACCAACTGACCACCCACTTGTTTAAACTCACACAAATTTAATGCCGGCTACAATAGAAGCTCTTCTCCTGCTCTTACTCTGTCTTCTTAGGAAAAACAATACGACCAACAACCAACCAACCGCCTGTATTTATGGTGAACTTACAATTTGGACAATTTTACAAAGTTGAAATGTACGATTTTCGCACAGACAGCCAAAACACAGGGAAGGGCAAAAACAGGACAACACACACATTGGAATATATAGGCAAATGTTGTCCAGAAATTTCGCACCAATTATTGAAAAAGGACACTAACAACAATAGCAAAATTGTGCTTCTTCATACGCACACAATGTAGATAGAGACTGTCTTCTTTTTAAAGGGCAACAAGAAATAATATTTAAAATTCTTTGGACTTTTGTGGCTGCCACAACAGCAGTAGCAAAACACACAAGTCACAGAAAGTTGTAAAAGCGACTAGACTATTTAAATATTTGGTAATTGAATACAATACTACTGCTATTCAGTTTAAGTTTTAAATTAAACAAAAAATATTATTTTAAAAAATTGTATTTCCAAATAATTTTTTCGAAATTTCTTAAAATTCCCCAAAATATTTTCTTTTGTATTAAGTGGATAAAATGAAACAGCTTTTTATTATTTTTGTATTCAAATATTCCAACTATGGACTAAAATATTTATTCTGTCAATATTTTAAAAATTCCTAAAATATTGTTACGAAATTGTACTTGAATTCAATTGCAACGATTTTAACGGCTGATTTAAAAGTAGCAGAATGCTTTCAAATAGCAGTGCTGTAATAGAAAACTGTAATATATCTGTGGGCATTATTAACATTGAATAAAAACTTTCAGTTGACCATTGATCGTAAGTTGGCAACGCTGTTTGCTGCGACCGTATATTCGAATTCGAATATTCAGACAGATTCTAGACAGTTAAAGAGCAATCTAGAATGCAGATGACAGTGTTATAAATAGTGGCAGAGGTTGCAGTCGTTAGTGAGTTTATCAGAGACGCTTTTCGAATAAACATCAACTGAGTGCCTTAAAGTGTGTTGTGTTTTTCAATTGAATTCGTGTACATTATAAATTGTGTCTGTATTTCTACGAATTTATAAACGTGTATAAAAAACATTGAGTGACTATTTAATTCTGTTGTTGTACATTTGAATAAATAAAGAGTTGATACCATTTCTAAACTACTAAACGGCTTTTATTTGCAATCAAAAGTATCCGGTTTATTTAAAGGAAATAAACCAACGTTTTGAAAAGGTTAAAACGTAACAATATATTTGAAAACATTTTAGTTTTTTTTACTAAAAAGTTTTTATTCCTAATCAGAAACAAATTTTATGAGAAATATAACTAAAACTATTGAATTTTTAAAATTCCCAAAAATCCTCAAAAATTCCAATATGTTTTTCTTTGGTGTTTAAAGATTTTGTGACAAATTGAAACGCCTTCATTAAATAATTTTTAGACATAGGTATGACTATAGTTTTCAATTTTGGAAATATGTATATTCTACTTATACATATATTTTAAAATTCCGAACAATTTTTTGAAATTCCGAATAATACCAATTTAGCTACAAATCAAGATTTTATTAAGATAATATGAACAACATTTTAAATCCTTAATTAATTTTTTCAAAATCCCCAAAATTTCTAATATGTTTTTCTTTTATGTTTGGCTGTTTTTTTACAATTTAAAGCTGTTAGACTAAACTAGAACTTAAAATATGAGCAAAAGTTTTAATATTGAGCAAAATTTTTTAAATTCCTAAAATATTTTTCAAAACTCAAAATGTTAAGTTTAAAAAAAACACTATTTTATAAAGATTTATTTAACACTGTTAATTTTACTAATATTTTCCAAATTCTAAATTTTTTTCTAAAATCCCCATTTTATATTTTGCTTTTTAAACTTTTTTGAATTCCTAAAAAAAATTAAATTGCATTAAAATTTCCAGTTTTTTTTAATAAAATTAGTTTGTTATAGATTTAAAATAAATGTAATTATATTTTGAAAATAAAATTAAAAATTCCCAAATATTTTTTTATAAAATCTACAAAATATCCAACATATTTTTCTTACGTACCATGCACAGAAAAAATAAATTCATCATTGGAATGAATTTTGTAATAAATATTATTAATCGAACATGACTTTTTTCCCAAACTATTCCATTCAGAATAAGAATATGTTCATAAATATTATAAAATTGTTCATGACGGAAATTTTAGCTTATTTTGCATAAATTTAATAATATTTTATAATAAATTGCATTATAATTGCATTATCTAATGAGTTAATTCATAACTATTTAATCAATTTCGCGCATATTTTTTCATTTTGTAGCTGAAAATCATAAAAATAAATAAAAAATATTTTCAAGAAAATTTCAAAAATTGTTCAACAACATAAAAATATACATGAAAATTTATATTATATTTTTCAAGCCTTCTAGATTTAATTTGAAAACATAAAATATGAAAAAAATCTTAATATTTAGGAAATTATTTATAAATGTTATGAATCGAAATCAAATCATAATATTTATGTTGAAAGTTTTTTCCGTGTGTTGTAAAGATTATATTTGAAATAAATAATTAAATTGATACTTTAAATATTCCTAAACATTTTCTCAAAATCCCCAAAATGTCTGCTGTAGATATCTTTCATATTCTACTGTTTTTTTGACAATGCATTGGGGAAATATTTTATAAATTCTAAAAAAAAAAATAAATTAAAAATCCTTGATTTTTATTTTTAAACATGGTATTTTAAAATAAAACCACACTTTTATTGAGAAAATTTTAATTTATTAAAATACCATTAATTTTAAAAATAAAATTAAGAATTCCCAGAATTTTTTTAAAAATCCCCAAAATGTGAGCAATATTATTCAAATACCTAAAATATTTTCAATATATCCTCAAAATTTTTAGTTTTTTTTATTAAAAACACTAATTTCAAATCAGAAACACTATTTTATAAAGATTTTGTTTAAACTGTTATTTTATATTTTTCAAAAATTCCCAAAAATTTAATTTTTTCAAGTTATTTAAAATCAGTATCACTAGTTTGTGACGATTATACATATTTAAAACCAATAATTTAACCGAATTTTTTCCAAAATCCCAATTTATTTTTCCAAAATCCCAATTTGTTTTTCTTTAATTTTAAATATCGCAATCAAAAATACTAGCGTGGGAAAAAATTTATTAAATTACCAAAACTATCCCCAAAAAAAATTCAAACGATTTTTTTTTGCATATTTAGCTGATATCTTGCAAATTAAAGATCAACCATAATGTGTAATAAAATGGCCATATTTTTGAAAAATCCTTGAAAAAAAATATATGAAAAACCATAAAGTGAAAACCCCTAATAATCATGTACACTATGGATGTACCCAAATAACAGTATGCAAATTGTTTTTGCAACGATACTACTATTAATACTACTGCTGCTGCAAAAACAAAAACCAACAACTTTTAACTACTTGTATTATAGATTTTTCTATGAAAACCGGCAACACGTTGGTTCCTTCTATTTATTACTGTTTTTGTTTGTTTGTTTGCTTTATCTTCTATCAAACGCAATACACACTCTAAATAACAACAACAGCAACAAAAAAACTGTTAATGAAATTGACAAGAACAGCTGAGACACATTCATGTCTGACATTATAAAATGTCAGATGCGGTAAATTCAATAACGTACAACCAATGATTTCCTAAACTAAACAGACAAAAAGGAGCAACGGAAAAAATTTTCCAGAGAGTCTGGAGACCAGAACGTAGCCGAAAAATTGTTTGATTGGCGCATGCTTAATAAACGGAAGCGTACTGCTGAATCGACAACAACAACATCGACGGCTTCAGCATCATCAGCAGCAAGCAGCATCATCATCATCAATGACAACAACGATGAACAGGAGACATGAGAGTCTAATACTATTGCTGTGAAATAGCAACATCCATTTGTACATCTGCAGAGTGCTTAAAGGAGTGTTAACATTTGGATTTACTTATCATTTTAAAATACTACATAATTTTGGATGCAACCGCTTCGGTTTAGAGTTTTCAGTAATTAAAAAATCAAGCTCCTTCAATTTTGTTGAAATCAGGTTTTTTTTTTGGAATTTCCGAGGATCCACAACTGGTCTTCATCAATCATAAACTAGACTTTTTATTATCTCAATTTGCTTTGGTCTATTTATTATGCCAGAGAAAAAATATAGCACCAGGAAAGTTCAGTTGCTTATGAAGATATGTAAATGAAAGTGGCGGAAAACGATGAGGCTCCGAAACCTCTCTTTCAGTAGTATTTAGATATTTGAGACTGTTTGCGTTACTTCATTACATAGAAAACAATTCCGCTAAAGCTATCTAAAAGCAACATTTTTAAGACATTTATGCTCCTAAAACTGGTTTGCTGAAGTGGGCCTTATATGAAAGTTATGACCAATTAAAGACCAGTCAGACGGTCATGGTTTCATCGATCGGAATTCTTTAATGGCGTACAAACATTAGCACAATCGCATAATACCCTCCCATCTCCCAGAGGCGGATGTTGTTTTACTTATCGATCAGTAGCAGAAGATAGAAACTGTTTGTGAATCAGAAACGTAAATCCTTCCCATAGCCAAAAATGTCTATCATTTGCAGTAACAAGAGACTGAGACTGTTTGGGAACCAGTCATGTTAAGACAAATTGTGACATGTCTGTAACATTTTTCAAACTTAATCAGATATATTTCTGTTGATGCTCTCTGTACAAAGATAACTATTGGGTGTATGACTTAAGAATGCGGGAGTTTTTAAAATGTTTAGCTTTTATTTTAAAACATTTGTGCAATATAAATTTATTCAAAGCATTGGCCATAGTTAGCTATGACTTTTTCTCATCCTTCTGGCAACATATGGATTCCGAGCCAAAATAACTGCTCATCTTTTGAGTCCAAGAACGCATCCCAGAGAGAGAGTTCTGCATTGATCGAAACAAATAGTAGTCGGACGGGGCATGGTCTGGTCTATAAGGTGGGTGAGGCAAAACTTCATCATCCCTTTTTCAAAATAGTCTTTAACAGGTATTGCAACGATTTCATGTCTGGCCTTATGTCTGGGCATTTTTCGTACGATACTCTTTTTATTTGCGTTTGGTTCAGGTTCCCTGTGATTTTCACATTTCAGCAGCTCATAATAGATAGAACTCTATTGGTCCCACCAAATACAGAGAATTTCTTGGCGCCATGGATTTTTAGATATTTGGCTTTGGTGTTGATTCGGCTGGTTGGCCGGGCTTAACGTAGGATCTCTTACGCTTCGGGTTATTGTAATATTCTATTTTCCATCGCAAGTAATAATTCGGAGCAAAAATGATTTTCTTTTATAGCGTTGAAGCATCATTTCAGACATACAAAATCGTCTTTCAGGGTCTCTCAGCTTCAATTCCTATAGTATTCAATTTGCCTGCTTTGGGATGAATCCTGCTGCTTGCAAACATTCTAAAATTGCTAATTGAGTAGCTCCCAATGATTTTACAAGCTATTGTTGAGTTTGAGAACAGTATTCTTGGACTGTTCGCACAAAAAATTATCGAAACACAAAAACCGCGTTTATCTATTGATTTTACTAGTTGCAGATTGAAGATTTGGAAACTGATCCTTAATAAAGATAAAAAAAAAACGTTCACTATTAAAGAATGATACTGGAATCTTGTTGACCTGATATTGGAAACTTATAAAAGTAGATGGCGAAAGGAGTAAATGGGAAAAATTTCGACAATCTTCAGTAGCTTAAATTTTAAGGTGTTTAATCCAATGGTTGCTGCCGGTTTTTTTTTAACTGTCATTGACGGACCAGGTCTCTAGGGAATTGCGATACGAACATCATGTGTTCATCAATGGTTAAAGATTCAAACAGCCTATGTGCCTTCCTAATTATTCATCATCATTGTCCAAAGAATATCATAAAATGAAATTAGTTAATTGCCAATTTCCGGCAGAATAGGAGAAAGAAAACTTTGGAGTATCACTATAAACGGAGAGTAGAGTATTTTCTACTCGTCGTTCGCGGATAAACTGAGAAATCATTCTCTTATTCAGACAACAATGAACATAGTAAATCCAAAATAAATTTGCACAGGAACAAACATTGAAAGAGACTTTTAAACCAAAAATTATGCAAAGCTAGCAATTCAGTTTTATCACCTGAACTATTCAACTACGAGTACATATTGTATAGTATTCAAATTTAACAAATCATCGAATCAATTCTTCGAAATATCTGACACACGTACTATGTAAGCTCTATAAGGATTTGAAAAACATGTGAATATGTTGTCGATATGCGGCATTGCTGCTCGTACTGGATGGCACTGCCAATATAAGTTCGGGAAAAAAGGATGCCGGTTGTTGTAGTGCTCATTAGGCAAACGTAAGCCTAAAGTTACGGACGTGTGGTATTTTCCAAATAAAAAAAACGAAAAAATTAAACGTAAAATTGAAAAAATAAATAAATTCGTTTCTAGGATTTTTGGTTAGCGTTTGGAGTGTGTGTCTGTTTGCAGAACGGTTCATGGCCTAAAAGCCATCCATGGTGGCAAATATTGGCCAAACACAACAATAATAACAACAAGAATGTAGTGTTAAGTGTTTGTTTATTGTTGTTAAAGTCATGAGACATAACAACCAAAAAAAAACTTATAAAAAATGTATGAATTTTTTTTTAAGAAAAATAACACAACAAGAAGGAAGTTCTGACGACAGACGCAATTAAATAATTAATTAAATTAAATAAAATGAAACGAGTATTGTAAGCTAGTGACTGTCTTTATTTCTGGCAAACTAACATTCACAAAAAAAATTTAAATTACCTTAAAATTTCCGGACAAACAAATTTACAAAAATAGCAGCCACTGAAAAAAGTGTGAACAATGTTTTTGTTTTCTGGTACCCTCCCTTGCTCATTTTGGTTTTTCTAAATTCTTGTTAAATTTAGTACCAACATTTAATTGCATGTTAGAGGTCAAAACCCACTGTTGAACTCCAAAAAACCGGTTACATTTAAGAAAAAATCATTTTAAATGTTTAAAAAAAGAAGTTACTCCGTCGTACTAAAATACATCATCAACATCATCGTCATGAGCAGCAGCAGTCGCAAAAATATTTGCGAGAGTTTGTGGTGTCTGTCTGTGGATTGGTGTGTCCACAAAAGAATTAAGTGCGTGAGGTCGTTTCTAATGAGGTGTCTTTATTAGAGCGCTGGCCAAAAAGCATAAATATTTTTGAGTGTGCTGTACCCTACAGTTATTATTGTTGGGTTTTGGATAAAATTGAAATTGTCAAATCATGGTATTTAAAAAAATAGTAAAAAGAAAAAACGCAAAATTAAGCCTCATTTCACAATGGCCACAAAAAGCCAAAAGCGATTAAATCCGGTTCAGTTTTAGTTCAGTTCTAGTTCAGTTCTAGTTCAGTTCTAGTTCAGTTCTAGTTCAGTTC
Organism: Calliphora vicina; assembly: GCF_958450345.1. Taxonomy (NCBI): domain Eukaryota; kingdom Metazoa; phylum Arthropoda; class Insecta; order Diptera; family Calliphoridae; genus Calliphora; species Calliphora vicina. The sequence goes on from NC_088780.1 coordinate 122,536,440, forward strand.
TAGTTCAGTTCTAGTTCAGTTCTAGTTCAGTTCTAGTTCAGTTCTAGTTCAGTTCTAGTTCAGTTCTAGTTCAGTTCTAGTTCAGTTCTAGTTCAGTTCTAGTTCAGTTCTAGTTCAGTTCTAGTTCAGTTCTAGTTCAGTTCTAGTTCAGTTCTAGTTCAGTTCTAGTTCAGTTCTAGTTCAGTTCTAGTTCAGTTCTAGTTCAGTTCTAGTTCAGTTCTAGTTCTAGTTCAGTTCTAGTTCAGTTCTAGTTCAGTTCTAGTTCAGTTCTAGTTCAGTTCTAGTTCAGTTCTAGTTCAGTTCTAGTTCAGTTCTAGTTCAGTTCTAGTTCAGTTCTAGTTCAGTTCTAGTTCAGTTCTAGTTCAGTTCTAGTTCAGTTCTAGTTCAGTTCTAGTTCAGTTCTAGTTCAGTTCTAGTTCAGTTCTAGTTCAGTTCTAGTTCAGTTCTAGTTCAGTTCTAGTTCAGTTCTAGTTCAGTTCTAGTTCAGTTCTAGTTCAGTTCTAGTTCAGTTCTAGTTCAGTTCTAGTTCAGTTCTAGTTCAGTTCTAGTTCAGTTCTAGTTCAGTTCTAGTTCAGTTCTAGTTCAGTTCTAGTTCAGTTCTAGTTCAGTTCTAGTTCAGTTCTAGTTCAGTTCTAGTTCAGTTCTAGTTCAGTTCTAGTTCAGTTCTAGTTCTAGTTCAGTTCTAGTTCTAGTTCAGTTCTAGTTCAGTTCTAGTTCAGTTCTAGTTCAGTTCTAGTTCAGTTCTAGTTCAGTTCTAGTTCAGTTCTAGTTCAGTTCTAGTTCAGTTCTAGTTCAGTTCTAGTTCAGTTCTAGTTCAGTTCTAGTTCAGTTCTAGTTCAGTTCTAGTTCAGTTCTAGTTCAGTTCTAGTTCAGTTCTAGTTCAGTTCTAGTTCAGTTCTAGTTCAGTTCTAGTTCAGTTCTAGTTCAGTTCTAGTTCAGTTCTAGTTCAGTTCTAGTTCAGTTCTAGTTCAGTTCTAGTTCAGTTCTAGTTCAGTTCTAGTTCAGTTCTAGTTCAGTTCTAGTTCAGTTCTAGTTCAGTTCTAGTTCAGTTCTAGTTCAGTTCTAGTTCAGTTCTAGTTCAGTTCTAGTTCAGTTCTAGTTCAGTTCTAGTTCAGTTCTAGTTCAGTTCTAGTTCAGTTCTAGTTCAGTTCTAGTTCAGTTCTAGTTCAGTTCTAGTTCAGTTCTAGTTCAGTTCTAGTTCAGTTCTAGTTCAGTTCTAGTTCAGTTCTAGTTCAGTTCTAGTTCAGTTCTAGTTCAGTTCTAGTTCAGTTCTAGTTCAGTTCTAGTTCAGTTCTAGTTCAGTTCTAGTTCAGTTCTAGTTCAGTTCTAGTTCAGTTCTAGTTCAGTTCTAGTTCAGTTCTAGTTCAGTTCTAGTTCAGTTCTAGTTCAGTTCTAGTTCAGTTCTAGTTCAGTTCTAGTTCAGTTCTAGTTCAGTTCTAGTTCAGTTCTAGTTCAGTTCTAGTTCAGTTCTAGTTCAGTTCTAGTTCAGTTCTAGTTCAGTTCTAGTTCAGTTCTAGTTCAGTTCTAGTTCAGTTCTAGTTCAGTTCTAGTTCAGTTCTAGTTCAGTTCTAGTTCAGTTCTAGTTCAGTTCTAGTTCAGTTCTAGTTCAGTTCTAGTTCAGTTCTAGTTCAGTTCTAGTTCAGTTCTAGTTCAGTTCTAGTTCAGTTCTAGTTCAGTTCTAGTTCAGTTCTAGTTCAGTTCTAGTTCAGTTCTAGTTCAGTTCTAGTTCAGTTCTAGTTCAGTTCTAGTTCAGTTCTAGTTCAGTTCTAGTTCAGTTCTAGTTCAGTTCTAGTTCAGTTCTAGTTCAGTTCTAGTTCAGTTCTAGTTCAGTTCTAGTTCAGTTCTAGTTCAGTTCTAGTTCAGTTCTAGTTCAGTTCTAGTTCAGTTCTAGTTCAGTTCTAGTTCAGTTCTAGTTCAGTTCTAGTTCAGTTCTAGTTCAGTTCTAGTTCAGTTCTAGTTCAGTTCTAGTTCAGTTCTAGTTCAGTTCTAGTTCAGTTCTAGTTCAGTTCTAGTTCAGTTCTAGTTCAGTTCTAGTTCAGTTCTAGTTCAGTTCTAGTTCAGTTCTAGTTCAGTTCTAGTTCAGTTCTAGTTCAGTTCTAGTTCAGTTCTAGTTCAGTTCTAGTTCAGTTCTAGTTCAGTTCTAGTTCAGTTCTAGTTCAGTTCTAGTTCAGTTCTAGTTCAGTTCTAGTTCAGTTCTAGTTCAGTTCTAGTTCAGTTCTAGTTCAGTTCTAGTTCAGTTCTAGTTCAGTTCTAGTTCAGTTGAAATTTAAAGTAAAAAGACATTATTATATTCCACAATCTAATAGTTAGTATTATAAACAACATATTTACTAAAATATAAAAATGCGAAATTTAAAATTTCCTTTAATATATTTAATAGTGTGTTTTTCAGTCGCCTCTTTTAATTTATGAAATAAAATAACGAAAAAAATCAACAACTAACATAAAAGCTTAAAGTTTCTTAATGAATAATTATAAATTTTATGGTCAATTAGAAGATTGAGCGAGAAGATTATTATCTCTCATCTTCATTCATTTTTAGCAGCCCATAATGAAAATTCTTAGAATTGATTCTTATTATTAGTTTATGATTTAATTTGAAGATACGTTTCTGCTGACTACTGTAAATCTGGCATAGGCACCAAGGAATGTAGATGGTTTTATCTTGTTTAATTACTTACCAACAATAATCCATGACTTAAGTAGTTTTACTGAAACTGTAAAGAAATAATAAAAACCATAAGTATAAGAAGGTTTAATGTATTTATTATGGCATATTTTTGATCAAATAGCCTCCTAGTCGAGGTTTAGTATTTACTAACGATAAAACTAAAACTATTTCATAGCTTCCAAATATAAATTACTTTCCATAAAGATACTTTAAATTCATTACAGTTTTTTTTTACAAAATATCGATCATCTTCATTTTTAGCACATGTTTTAAATTACAAATAAATACAATAAATATTTTTGTTTTTTTAGTTTTTATTACAATTCTTTGATTTATTTTTGCTCTTCTGTTCTTGGCTCAAAATTCCTACAAAAATAAACTAAACATAAAAGTGTTGGTACGAGAATTCAAGAAGTTCTTTGTCTTAAACTCTAACTAAAAGTCCATTTAGTATGTTGTCTACACACAGCAACAACAACAAATCACAAGAACCAAACCGAATGGTGAAAAAACCCTGTAATAGCAATAACAACAACTGCAACATACAGCAGCAGCTTCAGAATGAAATGAATAAAATTGTTTGCAATTAGGTCGAATTTTAAATACCCTGCAACTTAATATGCAAAACGTAGTTATGGTGGATGTTATTATATTGGGTGTATGACTTAACAAAGGATTCTTTCAAATTGTTAGCTTTTATTTTGAAACACTTGTACAACATAAATTTATTCATAGCACCGGCCATTATTAGCTATGACCTTTTCCCATCCTTCTGGCAGCATATGGATACCGATCCAAAAGAACTGTTCATCTTTTGAGGCCAAGAAGGCATCAAGCCAATTGCGGATACTCTGTTCCAGAGAGAGCGTTCTGCATCGTCCGAATCAAATATTTGTCGGACGAGACAAGATCTGGACTATAGGGCGGATGAAGCAAATCTTCACAACCTCTTCGTTCTAAATAGATTGTAACAGGTATTGAATAATTTGGAGTTTATCGGTAAATTCTCGCTTCAAACGAATCAGTTGCGTTCGCTACAGGTTCGCTGAGGTGGTCTGACCAGCTGTCAGCGCCATGGATATTTGGCTTTGATATCGATTCGGCTGGTTGGCCGTGCTTCACGGACGATCTCTTATGCTTCGGGTTATCGTAGTGGATCCATTTTTCATCGCAAGTAATGATTCGGTGCAAAAATGATTTTCTTTTATAGCGTTCAAACATCATTTCGGACATGCAAAAGCGTCTTTCAAGATCTCTTGCCTTCAATTCGAATGATACCCAATTTTGCTGCTTTTGGGTGAATCTTGCTGCTCGCAAATGTTTTGAAATTGCTGATTGAGTAGCTTTCAATGATTTTGCAAGCTCTTATTGAGTTCTGCAACAATCTTCATGGAGTAATTCCTCCAATTCTTGGTCTTCAAACTTTTCTGGCTGGCTGGGCTATTTTTGTCTACCGTATCAAACTTTTGAACCGCACTAACCATTACTCGCATGTTGAAACCGATGGAATACATTCACCATAAGCTTTGATGAGCAATCGGTGTGCTTCAGCGCACAGTGGGGCAGAATCGAAATTTGTTGGAAATAAATCTGGCATTTCTAAACGGCTGGTGCGATCGGCATAAAATTTGAGTTGGTTATAGCCAAGGAGTATTAAGTTATTAAAATGGGCCCTACAAATAATCCAGGGGCAGAACCAATGATTTGTGTTGAATAAAATATTAAGAAAATTTATAAAAAAATATATTTTTGAAGGACGGAGTTTTAAAGTAGCATATTTTTGAATCTAATTGAGATATTGACCAAAATTTGTAAGACCAAAAATTAACTTATCTAAACAAAAAAATATAGCTCGGAAAAAATATGGATCAAATTGTTCCTAATATTTGCAATCCTATTAAAATTTTGATATAAATTTTAGTTTTAGAAACTCAATAAATATGTAATATAATCTTTATTTATTAACGAAATCGCATGGGAAACAAAAAAATGGCACGTGTTTAAAAATTTTACATGTCGAAGGTACCCTACTTTGAGCCCCCATAGCGCCGCCCCTGGATTATTTGTAGGGCCCATTTTAATAACTTAAACTCGAATACTCCTTGGCTATACCCAACTCAAATTTTATCCATCAAATTCAAATTTTATCCCTATCGGACCAGCCGTTAAGAAATGCCAGATTTATTTCCAAAAAATTTCGATTCTGCCCCACTGTGCAGCGTCACTTTTTTTAAAGTGAAAATGCTAAATCCTGCAAACATTTACAAAATATCTTTACAACTGTTAAAAATACACTCCCCGAGTAATAGAATCCATATTCAAAGATTTATTTAATTGAAAGTATATTTTGAAAAAACAACGTTTTATTTAATAAAAATTATATTGCTTCACAATTGATAAACACAAATGAGAATAAATTTACATATTATCAGCATGTCTAATGTCTAATTTGAATTTGAATTTTCATTATTTGTATCTACTTTCTTCTTTTCAATATTTTGGCAAAAAAAAATTTAAAAATGAGATGTTGAAAATCTACTTTTTGCCGTAAAATTTGGAAATTCGGCCATATCAAATTAAATCAAATATTTAACCATATTTTCTATAGAATATTATGCATCACTATTTTTAAACCGAAAAAAAAATATTTTTTCATCGCTGATTCGAAAAGTTACACACGGAACAGCAATATCATTATAACCGAATATTTCGCTAAAAGTACAAAAAAAGAATAACACCACGATAATCATCATTACGATGGTCTACGTAATGAAGACAATGAAAAGGATGATAATAATGATGATGACGATCAAGATCATTAAATTTCATACAAGCAGCAGCAACAAAAACACCAACAATAATAGCAAGCAAGCAACAACAATTGCACAGCATTAAATTGAGTATGGCCAAGAACTTGAACATGACCAAAGTTCTCACGACAAGCACGAATAACAACAAGACGATGACGATTACGACGACGACGACGATGAGGAAAAAACGAGCAACATTAAAGCCACAACAACATTAAAAGCCAAGACGAAGCTTAAAGCCAAGAAATATAAAACAACAAAAGCCAACTCGTTTGCTGGTATTGTAGTTGCTGTTGTTGAGCAGAAACACAAGAAGTAAAAGAAGTTACAACAACAGAATTTATATGGAATTAAGCCAAGCATAGATTTGAAAGAAGAACTTCTTCGTCTTCTTGGACGACTGGCTGTAAACCACCAACTGCCAACGAACCAAGCAATCAAACACTAACACCACACACACATTCACACTCTCAGCCATGTAAGTGTGAGAATGTTGCTGCTGCTGCTGCCTCAAACTCTGGTTTGAAGTACAACCTGGTCAAATTAAAAAAAGCCAAAGCCGACTCTTGGCAAAATTACTAAAAGAAAATTATTCATTTTATAATGCTTGTAAATAAAATTCATAGAAGACCAAGAGCATAAATCCAACTCACTCACTAGAAGAGATTTTTTATAATGCCTTCAAACCCAACTGTTTTATTACACGAACAAAAAATGCCGGTTGTAATGAGTGTGAACAACACAAAATTTTACGCGGTTTTTATATGACTCTCTTTGCTCTCTATTTTACAACACTTTAAGACAAACCAAAAAAAAAAAAACAATTCTAAAGCTCTTTTTCTTGCTGGTTTGTTGGCTTCATGGTTCTTTTATTTTTTGTTGGTAATTTTGCACAACATTTTTACCATCTTGTCTAGGCAGAGCTGCCTGCCCGCAGCAATGACTGCCTGCTTACTGCGACTTTGATCTTCAACTTGACCATAGCTACAAAACACACCACAAAGCAACAATAACAGAAATTTACAACATTTGACCATGTAACTTTGAGGCAGCAAGTGGTTGGTACAAATGCAACATCAGTTTCTACATTCAACCAATTTCCTTGCAGTTTGAAACGAACTTATTGTTAAGAGTTGTATTAGAATTGTTTGAAATGCAACAAGATTAGTTGCATGGGTACTTTATTTGTTTGTTAATGGATATTTGTATCAAGAATTATAAAAGAAGTACTTTGCTAGGTACTTTTATGTGTTAGACTGCTAAAAGAACAGAGTTGGGAATTAAATTCTAATCAAATTTTCAACGTAACCAAATTGGAATAAAATTATAAACTATGTACATTAATACCCCCATTTTCCATACATTTGTATTGATTTTCATTTATCTGGTTCCGAGATTCATAATTTTGGCTGAAAAAATAGATTTTTCGATACAAACATTTTCATATTAAAACAAGTAAGAATGCTATATTTGGCTGTGCCGAATCTTATATACCCTTCACCATGTATACTTTTAGATAAATTAATAGCAATTGTTTGTATTTTTTTTTTTAATTTCAAAAAGATTTAATAATTCTGTTTTACCAATTTATGACTTTATATACATATGTATATTAAAACAGAAGTTAAGTTTTTGGTAAACAGATTTAGAAAAACAAAAAATTACACACAAATATCAATTCCAATTTGATCGTTTTACTACTTATTCTGCAGAGGCATTAATTTCACTTTCGATCGGAATGGAATTCTGTGAAAGGGGGGATGAATTACAGTGCGGGCTCGATTTGTGCAACTACCTTTTGTTGCAACTGACCAATTTGCGCAACAGCATATTTTTTAACATTACGGTCTTATAACAGCAACTTTTTTCGGAATAACGTCGCGATAAGTGCAACTTTATTTTTTATTTTGCAAATGTTACCTTATTTGGCAGTTATTCTGTTTCATATTTTTATACCCTTCACCTTCGTGAGAAGGGTATATACAGTATGGGCTCGATTTGTGCAACTACCTATTATTGCAACTGACCGATTAGCGCAAAAGCCAATTTTTTAACATTACAGTCTTTATAACTGCAACTTTTTTCAAAAAACAGACGCGATAAGTGCAACTTTATTATTTTTTTTCAGATGTAATATTATTTCGAAGTTATTCTATTCTCTTCTCTAATTATCCTGGTTGTTTTTTTAATCAGAAGCGTAATTCAAAACTATTCTTTGATTTTATTTAAGTTATATTTCAGTAAAGTGAAGATCATTTTATAAGTTAAATATGGGAGTAGTGAAAAAAATTTTAAAATTTACCATAAAACAAAAATTAGAAATTTTGAACAAATTAAATCATGGTGAAACTGTGAAGAAAATTTTGATTGATTACAAAGTTAATAAATCTACATATTCTTTTATTTTTTCGAGTATTATATTTATTTACACCATTTATTTTTACTTTGTTTTGTTTAATAAATCAATTAATTACTTTTTGTTAATTAAATTGCATGTTTTGTTAAAAAAAATAAAAAATAATAGCGTATATAGTGGTTGATTATTGCAACATTTCGAATATCGCAACAACCCCGATTTCCTTTCGGTTGCGCAAATCGAGCCCGTACTGTATATGTTTGGCATTCCGTTTGTAATTTCTACATTTTTCATTTCCGACCCTATAAAGTATATATATTCTGGATCCTTATAGATAGTGGAGTCGATTAAGCCATGTCCGTCTGTCTGTCTGTCCGTCTGTTAGTTGAAATCAATTTTCTGAAGACCCCAGATATCTTCGGGATCCAAATCTTCAATAATTCTGTCAGACATACTTTCGAGAAATTTGCTATTTAAAATCAGCAAAATCCGTCCATAAATAACGGAGATATGAGCAAAAAACCGGGACAACCTCGATTTTTGACCTATTTTTGATCTATATATGGATTACTAAGTCATTAATATAGACAATATGGATATCTAATGATAGATATTTCAAAGTCCATTGCAACGATGTAGATAAGGCTATAGTAAATTGGACCTACAATTGGTCAAAATCGGGAAAAATATTTTTTGACCCGAATTTTTTTTCATCAAAAAATTATTTTTGTCATAAAAATTGTTTTCCAAAAAAAAAAAATTTAAAAAAAATTTTTTTAAAAAAATTAAAAAACAATTTCGAAAAAAAATTTTGAAAAACAATTAAAAAAATTAAATTTTGTTTACCTAAAAATATTTAAAACAATTTATTTTAAAGTATAATTTGGTGAAGGGTATATAAGATTCGGCACAGCCGAATATAGCTCTCTTACTTGTTTTTATTCTCATAGTTTTTCAATCAGAAGCGTAATTTAAAATTGTTTGACAAATCATAGGAACCTAAAAAATCGTTTTACGACGACGCTGGTCTCACAAAGAATTTTTATCAGTAATATATAAATTTAAACCTTTTATTATATAACATTGTTTTATTTAATAAATGAATTAATTATTTTATGTTAATAAAATTGCTCGTTTCCGTTAAAAAAAAATGAATTTAAAAATTGCACTGTATTTAGTGGTCGGTTATTGCAACATTTCGAAAATTGCAACAACCCCGATTTCCTTTCGGTTGCGCAAATCTAGCCCGCACTGTATTATTCAAATTAAATTTTTAAGGATTAATTTTGTAATTTTAATGAACTTGTGTTATTTAGCGTTAAAACTAATAATTAACATTAAACTATACTTTTTTGGCGAAAAAAAAATATTTGGTTAAAAAATATGTTTTCCGATTTTGTCCGATAGTCCAACTTACTATGATCTAATATACGTCGTTGCAATAGACTTTGAAATATCTATCCATATTGTCTACATTAATGACTTAGTAATCCAGATATAGCTCAAAAATAGGTCAAAAATCGAGGTTGTTTCTTTATCTCAGCTATTTGTGGGCCGATTTTATCGATTTTAAATATCAACCGAACCGGGTCTATAGCGGATATATTGATGTATGAATCATGTATTTGATTTCAACATATAGACGAACATGACTATATCGACTCCGCTACCTATAACGATCCAGAATATATATTCAATTCATTTTCTGAGGGGGACCTTGTATATGAATTAGGTGTAAATGTTGCCCGATCTTCGCCATATTTTAAAGTACTTAAAACTAATTTGTGCAAAATTTGATGAGGTTTGCCGCATAATCAACATATTTATGACTGCTCAAACAGTATTCCGGGGAAGTTTTGTATGGTGGCTAGGTGAAATCATGAACTGATATTGCCAAAGAGAGTATTTGTGGAAAATGTGAGCCTAAGCGTGTTTTAAACTGACAGCCGGAAGGACGGATAGTTAGAATTTCCGTAATTAGAGAGAACTTCGAGTTAATCAATTTGAGCTCAATTCACTAAAATCTAAATTAAGAATTTAAAAATGTCAGCAACTCATTCCCAAAAAAAAAAAACTAATTCATTGGCTTCAATCATTTAGTTCATTCATCGTTAAAACAATTCATATTAGAATTCATTCAATCTTTGAATGATTAAATTTTTAATTCGAAATTGGATTAAAAAATGTCACAACAATATAAGGTACACTCGCTAGAAAATAAATTCTCAATTATACAATTCTTGTAACGTCAAACAAAAGAAAATATGAAAAAATTAAAATCAAAGTTTGACGCTATAGGGGTAAATATTGAAAACACTCCCTAGTGATTGTACCTTCTACAATTATTGTATCATGGATTAAAATATGTTTTCCATTCGATTTCTTTTGCCTACACAGACAAAAAAGAGATGCGTTGTGATGACCAAATTTGTAGCCAATCGAAAGTCAAAGTAAAGTCAGTTAAGAAACAAAAATTACTATTGAGATATCCGAACTTTTGTCACCCCAGCTACAACCGAAGAATTCGGTCATTATAACTAAATGATTCTATCAGCTACAAATTCGGTTATCATAACCAAAACTGTTTTTTCTGTGTATAACAAGCATTTACAAATTGACTGTAATATTGGTTTCAAACATATTATCACTTTGAAAAAAATCATATTCGAGCTTTTGTAAAAGCAAAAATAGTCAGTTAAACATTTAAGAATTCGTCATGTGCTTGATATTCAAACAGCTTGAGGCATGTTCCGTTGAACAAATTTATAATTTTCATATTAAGAACTTTGTTAGATTTGCCAAAGGTAGACATTTTAGACGAACATAGCTAGTTTGTTATTGAGTTTTGTAAATAATAACTTTATGATATCTAAGATTTTTAATATATTTTGTACGTTTTATTGAAAGAGAAATTTAAATATGTATATGTAATTAGTATACGCTTCATCATGAGTGTTAAGGGTATATATAAGTTTGTCATTCCGTTAGTAATTTCCAAAATTTTTCATTTGTACATTTCCACGGTCCTGAACGCGACAAAAAATAAATAATTTCTGAAAGAGTCGTAATTTGCAAATACATATTAAGTTAGGGGAAATTTATTGGATTCCAATTTTAAGGAGCGTTTGTAATGAGTTTTATCGCTGATTCGAAACAAAACTTTTCGACAAGGTATTGGACCTTACCCGTTTGCAAATTCGTTAAAATTGGTTATTTACATAAATTTGAAGTAGCTCTGAAATTGTTATTTTGCTTTGATTTGTTTTTTATCGAAGTTAAAATTTTATATAAGAATTGTACTGTAAGGTACTACTTTGTTTGTTTATAATGTTTGATTAAATGAAAGAGAATGGATCTTATGTATGGAATACAATATCAGGTTCGCCTTTGTTAGCCTCACAAAAGCGAGCCCTTTTGAGCACATTTTTCATTACATTCACACACATTTCATCACGAATATTTTGTTTGAATTACTCAAGTGTTTCTGGTTTGTTTGCATAAACCTTGCTTTTCAGATATCCCCACAAAAAGATGTCTGGAGCAGTCAAATATCAAGCGACCGTGGATGCCAATCAACTTCACCATTTCTTGAAATAACTGGTTGTTGAAAGAGGTCTCGCAGTAATTCCATTGTAATCCTGGCTGTATGCGATGTGGCACCGTCTTGTTGATACCACATGTCAATCAAGCCCAAGCATGCAGTTGTGGCGTTACAAAGTTTTCAATCATATCACGATATCGCTCCCCATTCACAGTTACCGTTACGCCGTTTTCATTTGATTCCACCTGACCAAATTGCACACCAGACTGTCACTTTTAATGGATGCAAAGGTGACTGATGAGGCACGTTGTTTCTCACAATAATTTCACGTAAGTTTCTCATCGTCACAGTAATCGATGATTGATTTTGATAAAATGTTTTAACGATTAAAACACGTAGGTTTATGGAATATTTTTCAGTAATATATTTACCACGTGTCTATTTCACTACTGCCAAATATGAACTGTCAAGACCTTCCGGCGGACACCCTGTATATCCTAGTTTCAATATATTTTCCTAAAAATCCTTTTTGTCATTGAAAAAAGGAAATCTCAAAAAAACAATCTTCCATTTTCTAAAGATTTTTTTCAATTATAAGCCATTGTAAGGTTAACAATACATACAAAATTCAGGAGATAGTAAACATTAGTAAAATTTTCCTAATATTTCGAAAATCTTTGTAATTATTTAGGATTTACAGTAGATGGCATATCTTTTGAACGCGGTTTTTGTTTTTAATAACTTATATGTATGTTATTTTGAAGGTTACATATCTGTCATTTATTCTCACGTTTTTTTTTAGCTTCGGAAGTGTAGAAAGGTGTGACAACAAAGCGGCATATGCTGGTAGTTTTGATGAATGTGTTCCATCGGTTTCAACGGGCGAGTAGTGTTTCATGTTTCACGGGAATTCCCGCAAAGGGAAATCCACTTGCGACCGGAATAGAATTCTGTGTCAGCCCTGAACATTCACGAGTTTTGAATAATGAACTTTAATTCCTTAGTTTTATTTGATGTTTTTTGAACTAGACTTTCTCTAAATGATGCTTAAAGCTAGAAAACAAATGCAGAAGATTCATTCAACAAAAATGATTTAAATCAAATAGACCATAACAAGTTCATTATTCAAAGTATTCCAAAAACTCGTGAATGTTCAGGGCTGCCACAGAATTTTATTCCGATCGAAAGTGGTATAACTAATTGTAGTATTTTGCTTTTTCACAAAACGTAAAACGAAAAAGTTGCGATTTTGACGCGGAAGACAAAGATCCTCCATGCCAGCCAAAAATGTTTGAAGACCAAGAGTTGAAGTCATTAATCCATGAAGATTGTTGTAAAACTCAACAAAAGTTTGCAAAAACATTGGGAACTACTCAATCAACAATTTCAAAATGTTTTCGAGCAACAGAATTTATTAAAAAGCAGGGAAATTGGGTACCATACGAACGTTACGCTATAAAAGAACATAATTTTTGCACCGAATCATTTTTTTCCGATGAAAAATGGATCCATTACAATAACGAAGCATAAGAGATCGTATGTGATGACCGATCAACCAGCCAAATCGACACCAAAGCCAAATATCTATGGAGCTAAGGTAATTCTCTGTATTAAGTGGGAGCAATAGGGTCTGTTATGAGCTGCTGAAATGTGATCATTAGTCAAATCGGAGGTATGTCTAAAGTGATTTTTTGAAGTGGACCTTATATGGGAGCTATGACTAATTATGGACCGATGGCCACAAAATTTGGTGTGTGTGAGTTCGGCTTATATAAAACTTATTTGTGCCGAATTTGGTTTGGATATCTATGTAACTAAGATCTTTATGAGATATTCAGATAGGGCAATCGTATAAGGGTTAAAAGAAATAATGGACCGATTCTAACCAAATTCAATAGGCTTTGACTAGAAAAGATTTACAAGGTCGGACAGGCAGACGGAAGGACGGACATCACTTAAACGACTCAGAATGTGATCGTGAGCAGGTTGGTATATTTTAAGGTGGGTGTTGGGAAAATAATTTTGCTCGTTACAAACATCAGTGATAACCCAATATACCCCACTATGGTGGTATAGGGTATAAATGTGAACAAATTTTGAAATTCAGGAGAACTTTAAATTGTATGTGGTCATGGAAAATATGTATACCAAATACATATTATCGATTTAAGAAGAGTAAATGTTCAAAATAATTTTTTTATGAAAAGTTATCGTTTCGCCCCAGCATACTGTTAAGATACATACATATATATGGAGGATTTCATGTCAAGTGAATCAATTTTTTCAATTCGATGACTTTCGATGATATTTGTACCAAGGTTAGTTGTTGACCCTCTCTAACTCAGAGAGTTCTTGACCGATCTTGTTGAAAAATTATGTCTGAATTACTATCCAATAGGTCTAACCTTGGTGCAAATTTCCCGATCGGAAGACATTAAAAAATGGTTCACTTGATCCGCCGTATGTACATATATTGTATTCAAACAAGCACATCGCAAAAACACTATTTGCAAAAAAACTACGTATGTACTAAATTCAGCAACCCTTGTTCAAAGTCGTGCGTTTTTAATATCAAAACAACAACAAAAAAATATGATCAAAAACTATTACAACAACAATAAATTGAAGAAGAAAAAAAAACAAATTAAAAGTCATTTTGCTTGCAAACATGCGTTTGTTTTTGTTGTTTTCTACGTATCATACATCGTCGTCCACTTGATTAAACGTTGACGCTGCTCTGACCACAGCAACGCAACGCACCGTCAACGTCTACATTTACCTCAGCTTATGGAATTATGGTGCTTTAAAATTGAACTGACTGCACTGCTGTATGGCGGAGAGCAAATGTTTGAATAAAATTTGAGACTTACAACCAGTTTGATATGAAATTTGTGAGTATGAATAGAATGTTGGAAGTGTTTAATAAAATATGTTGGGTATGATGGAGAACACAAGTATTGAATTAAAAACCACCACCTTTAATTTCTATTAAATAAAATAAATATGAATTTGATGACGATGATGATGATGCTGCAGATGAAGATGGTAACCACCACTAAATAGCATTTAGTTGTAACTGCTGTTGTGTTTGTTGTGTTTGCTGCAACTTGCTGCTGTGTTTGCTACAAGTTTGAGGTTGTTTGATGATGATGTTCTTTAGTAAAGAGTTTGAAATGCTGCAGATACTAATGCGGTCTCAGTCGACGTTATTTCGGTAGCAGTGTTTGTAGTGTATTGTTTGAGAATTTCTTTATTTGGCCAGTCAGCCAGCCAGCCATCCAAACCAACAACCATTCATCCAGCCAACCAAGCAACCAACCATCCAGCCATCCATCCATTGATGTATCTGTCTGTTGGTCTGTTGTTTGTTGGTTGTGTGTAAATGTCTTTCAGTTGTTGTTTTAACTTTGTTGTCTGTCTCTTCGCATTTGTTTCTGTGTGTGTGTGTTTGTCCGTATCTGTGATGTTGGTAACATTTGGATGTTATTTTTTGTTTGTATTGTTTTTGCTTTTATTATTATTTGGCGGCTGCTGTTGCTAGTGGTGTGTTGTTGTATAAAACGCTGTCGTCGTCGTCGCTGGCTGATACTTTTCTCTATGTAAAAAAATCGCCGCTTAACGGAGGCTATATAAATAAGCGTAGAGAAGTTATGACTCCGAGTCTCTTTGAATTTAATGAAGCGGTTGTATCTTGGTGCCAAAATCTATTACACACAGATATTTTTTGAGCCCACTTCTATTTAAACTAAAATTGTTTAACCAATTTATCCGTTAATAATTCCCAAACTAAAATTTCATTTGAAAAAAAAAATAGAAAAAAATTCTAAAACAAATTGCATGCTGCGTTATAAAAATCTAATAAATTTTGTGAATTTATTTAAGAAAAAAAATTTACAAACCAGTTAATTGATTTGATTAAATGAAAATAAATGAAAAATCAATTAAATATTTAATAAACAACAAAATAATCAATTAAAACAAAAAACAAGTGTTTTAAATAAAATATTAAGACAAAACAGAAAAGTGTGCTAACGAACCCTAAAAACCCAGGATACTAATTTATTGAACAACTAACCGGTCGGTCTTACGACCCAAAGGATTAATTCTAATTAGAAATTTAAAAATAAAACGAATTCTTTTTATTATAAGTTTAAGCAACCAAACGAAATTGTGTTAAAGAAAATTTCATTAAAGAAATTCTGAAAAACAAAAAACTTGTGCCAAAAGAAAATTTCAGTGTGTGCGAAAAATTTAATTTGGGAACAATTGCCAGTATAAAAGGAAAAATAATTGGATTTTTTAACAATTTGTCAAGTGTAAAAGGTGAGTGCTAAAAATTTCAAATAAAAAGAATAAAGTGCAATGGAAATAATTTAAAAAATGTATGTAACTTAAAAAATGTCTGGAAAAAAATGTAATTTTTTTCTGAAACGAACAGGACCTCTATTTACTAAATGAGATTTTCAAATAAATTACAAGTTTTGGAAAAAATTAAAGATTTTTCCATAAATTTTAAATAAAATGTTTGTGTAAAATTTATAATAAAAGAATTTATTGAAGTAAATGAAAATGAAATATTTTCATAAGTGAAATTTTCAAAGTTTGTTAAAATTTTAATTTTTATAACAAACAGGATATTTAAAATGTTTAAGATAAAGTTAATTGAATGATATCTCAAAATAAAAGTAATGTTTTGGAAACAAGTTACCAAAATATGAAAATTTTAAGTGTAATTTTTAAAGTTTCTAAAAATTAAAAAATTTATAGCATACCTGATATTTGAATTTTTGTATTATAAACTTAATTGCATGATCTTCCAAACTGAAGCCAAATAATTATCTGAATTTTTAAAAGTAGCAAATTTTAATTATTTGTTACCCTATTAAAAATATGAGAATCATAAAATTTTATAAAAAGTTTTGAAAGTTTTATAAAATGGAAATATTTAAAGCCTACTTTTTATTACAATGCTAATTGCATGAACTTTCAAACTAAAGCCAAAAATTAAGCAACAATTTGCTGGAAAAAAATTATTTTCCAAAAATCAAACAAATGTATTTTTAAAAGTATGTAGTCAATTGAAATTATTTGTTGTTTAAAAACTATTGGTATTTTATTTGAAAACTTATTGATTTTATAAAACATAGCAAAAGTTATTATCAAAAAAAGAAACTGTTTTATAAAATTAAATGTTATTTCATTATTATGAACATTTAGAATTTTTTAAATTAAAATTTTAATATTATTAATAAAAATCATATATTTGAAAAACTAAACGTTCAAAAAAAAATTTAAATTCCAAAGAAATTAGATATTTTTAGCACAGAAACTTTTTATTAAAAAAATTTCCAAAAATTAAATTTTTTTACAAAATTTTAAATGTTTTGAAACATGAATGTTTTTATTTTTAATAATATTAAACAAAATAAATTTTAAAAAAAATTCAAAAATTTTCAAATAATTTTTTAAAAATTTCAAAATATAAAAAAAAAATATGTATGTGTTTCAATTTATAAATTATTGCCCAGATTTTTTATATTATATCAAAGTTTTAGAAACAAATTTTAAATAAACATTTTAAAATTTGTGATATTTTATAACTTTCCTAAAATTATACTTATTAAAGCAGACATAACTTTGGGTATTTGAAATCAAAGGAGGTTAAATTATCTATCAAAATAAAAAAAAAGCTATTGGAAATTTGTCAATAAAAATATATATTTTTTTGGAATTTGAACTAAAGGCTACTACAAAATGCTATTGACAATTTGCCAAAAAATATATATTCTTTTTGAATTCTACTTTATTTTGAATTTATTATTTTTTTGAAAATTTAAATATTTTTCGAATTTATTCCTGTTTTGTTTTATTTTATCAAAATTAGTAAATAAACTCTCAAAAACATAATTAAAACTTGAGACTTTTAAACTAAAGCAACAAGTTTTTGAATCCAATTTTATAAGAAATTTATGTGAAATTTTAAAAGTTTCACAAAATTAAAGTTATTTAAGCTAAATTCATTTTAGATAATTCTACTTATAGCTTATTAAAAGAGCTTTTATAACATAACAAAATATGTTTAAAAATTTTAATAAAAAAAAGATTTTATCCGCTAAAATATAGCAACATTTTTGGAAAAAATTTAAGAAAATTTTCTAAAATTTTACTTTTCAAAGTAAAAATTAATATTACCAAATTTGTATTTATAGTAAATTACATAAGCTTTCACATGGTAAAAAGTTTTCAAATACATACATATCTATTTGTTTAAAAAAAAAGTTGATGATAAAATAAAACTATTAAAATTAAATCATTTTTTTTCATATTTTTTTAATTTATTGAAAAAAGTTCACAATGAATTGCATTTTTTGCAATTTATGGTTGTGAAACATAATCATGCTGAAATTTCAGCAACACTTCTGTAATGTGTCAAAGTACATGTCAGTATTGTGAATTATTCAAATAGTTTTTTTTATGTGTCTCAAATTCATTTCAATTAGAATTCATTCTTTTGACAACTCATAGAATGAATTCCTTGAATTATCATTAATTGAAAATCTCTACAAATATTTAAAAAAAAAAACAAAACGAATGAAGAATATGATTAAGTTTTCAAATCTTTTTGTGTAAAGCACTGAAACATTTTTTGAAAACTGAGTAATATTTATACAAAAATGTTAAAGTTATTTTCCAGTCGTGTTTCTGAATTATAATTCAAAGTTTGAGTTAATATTTTTCATACTAAAAAGGTTTATAAAACAATATTTCCATACAAAATTGTCTATAAAAAAAAAAGTTTATAATTTTTATAAAATAAAAATGTCACTATGAATAAGGGGATTAGTTTTCTGGGAATGAAATTCTGATATCTTAAAACTAAATGAAGATTTGTATTAAAAAATTATGATGTTTTTAAATCACTCATTTCTGGGCCTAGATTACACATAGCTGAAATGAAATGCATTTTCGGAATGATTGAAATGATGCTTACAATGACACAAATGTATATCATACAAGAATGTAGTGGGTTGGAAAATACATTCCATTGTGACATTTAGTTTTTGAAAATTTCTGTTAGTAGTAGCTTTTAGGAGGTTTTTTTCAAAAGTACATTTTCGTTAAAAATATTTCCTTTGACAAATGTATAATACAAAAAAAACTTTTCTTAAACTTTCATTTAAAAAGAGCTGAGAATGGGATTGTAGTGAACCCATAAAATACATTCCATTGAGCTATTTAGCTTTTGGCTGTTTCTGTTAATAGTAGCTTTAGGGGGCCTTTTTAAAAGTACTTTTTTGTCAAAAATTAAATATGTTGTTTAACAAATGTTTAATACGAAAGAATTTTCTTTTAAAAAAGTGCTGAGGATGCGATTGTAGCGAGCCCCTAAAATACATTCCATTGAGATATTTAGGTTTTGGCTGTTTCTGTTAATAGAAGCTTTTAGGGGACCTTTTTTAAAAGTACTCTTTTGACAAAAATTAAATATGTTCTTTGACAAATGTATAAAACGAATGAATTTTCTTAAAAGTTATTTTAAAAAAGTGCCTAGGATGGGGTTTTAGCGGTACCTTAGCTTTTAGTGGGACTTTTTTAAAAGTACATTTTTATAAAGAAATTATGTTCTTAAAAAATTACTTTTTTACAAAAATGTACATTATTAAAACTATTTTCAAAGTTAGCAAAGATAATGTAAAAATATTGAAAATGGATTTCAAATGTAAATTTAAAGATTTCGTTAAATTTGTTTACGAATTTCAACTACTACTAATTTGAAAAGCTACTTACTCCAGTTTTCAATTATTGTAATATTTTTTAATACGAGATACGCTGTCCATCATTTATTAAATAAAAATTCTTAAATTTATCAACGCCTTAATTAAATATTTAAACACCAATACATATTGAGTATTGAATTTAAATAATATATATATATTTTTTGCAGCAAAATGTGTTTCCCATTCACACTTGCAAAGTAATAAAATTGATTGAATTGAATTCAGGCAAATAAAACCCTGACATCTCTACTCTGCTAGTACCTATGTACTGCAAAAATAAAATAGTCAAACCCATTTGACAGAAAGTCGCACTCAGACAAACAGCCAACAATAATGTGCCTCAAGTTAAAAAGTCTACAAATTACTACGAAACAAAAAATACAAAAAAAAAGTGTGTGTAGAAAAAAGCCAACCAACCAACCAAACAGACTGACTGAGTGACTGATTAATAAAATATTCATTCATGAAAAAAAGTCAACATTTTTTTTTTTTTTTCAAAGTTGAGGTTTTATTTTCGCAGAATTATAGAGAATACGAGGAAGCGAAATAAAGTTAGGGCGAAGTATGCAGGTGCAATCACTACATGCAGTCAGACTAAAACTCAGTCGCAGTGTAGGGGCAAGAGTTTCACACGTAGCTAAGGAACTTTAAACTGAAACTAAAATTTCTTAAAAATTCTGGAATTTTACTTTAGTGGAATTATTGTAGCAGATTTTAAGAAATTTGAAAACGACATTTCCGCTTTACCACAATGTAAAACTACTGGGGATTGCATATCTTTTCCAGCTGTTACTTAAACAAATTTAGGAAAATAAAGAAAAATCTGCCAGACATGCCAGCGGACATTTTAAAAGGCCAGGGTTCGAAGGTACCACTTATATAGCAGCAGAATACAAATTTATTATTTTTCTATAAATTGTTATTCCCCTTTATTATATAATATAATAATGTATATGAATGAAAATATTTTAAGGGTCTGCTTAGTTTTTATATTGATTTCATTAATATTAATCAAATTTGTATTCATCTTCTTTAGCATTTCATGCAATCAATTCATTTCTTATTTAAACCAACTTGTTTTTGCTCAAACAAATAATAAAAAAAAATAGTTAGAAATTTCTAAAACTTTTTTTTTCCTTTTCTTCAATGGCAAACAAACTGGACGAGATCATTAAATGTTTGGAATTTCACTTTATTGGATATGTAATGAAATTGTTGTATTTCCCCCTATTTATTTTCTATAACCATTTACAAAGATGATTTACATCTCTCAAACATATAGATTTTGTCTAATAAGATGAAGAGGAGGTTGTAAAAAATTAATGAAAATTAAAATGGAAAATCTGGTTTAAAAGAAAAATTCTTTTTTCTGGCTTTAAAACTAGTAGTTAGACTAAAAGTGTTAATTATAATTTATGATTGATGATTTTCTACAGGATGTTGTGTAGATTTAAAAGAAGAAAAAAACCCAAACAAATATTTTGTTTCGTTTTTTTTTTTTTTTTTGAATTTCATTAATTAAATATTGAAAAGAAACGAAATGTTTTGTGTAACGGTGGTGAAACTAAACAATATTTCAATAATTTGCAAATTATCTTTAAAATAATCATTAAATATTGGCTGTAAATATTTCCTTTTGCTGATGATTAGAGTTTAAAAACTTAAAGAAAGTGTGGCCAATAGGAAAATTTTCCAGAAATTTTTATAGATTTTAGAAACTAAAAAATTAGAAAATTTGTTGATTGGCAAAAGAGCTATTTATTGTTTATTTTTTTTTAATTACTAATTAGTAAATATTTAGGTACTTTTTAAAAAAGTACTATTTTGAAAAAAAGTAATTTTTTTGAAAAAAGTAGTTTTTTACAATTTTTAAAATTAATTGTTTTTTATCATCAAAAGAATATTGTGGGAAACAAAATTTTTATTTTTGTAAGTTTTTGTTATTTTAAAACTTGCTTTCTTCCCAGTTATAAATATTATTAGAAAGAATCCACTGAAATTTAAAAATGGCCAGATCATTAGTGCTTTATTTAATTAATACTAGTTTGTAAATAGATGCTTTTTAAAAAGTACTATTAAGTAATAGTAGAATAGTGACAAATGTACTATTTTTTAAAATATCTTTTTTGGAAATTAGTATTTTTTTAAAAAATAATATTTTTAAAATTAGTACTTTTTTCAAATAAATAATTTTTTAAAAATGTAGTAGTTTTCTAAAATTATTTATTTTTTGAAATTAGTATTATTTTAGTACCATTTTTAAAATTTATATTATTTTTTCAAATTACTATTAAGTAAATAGATACTTTTTAAAAAAGTACTATTTTGAAAAAAGTACTATTTTTTAAATGATTTTTTTCAATTAGTTCTAAAATTGTATATCGATAATTTTTCAAAAATTAGTATTTTTTAAAAAACGTTTCTATTTTTAAAAAAGAGCTATTTTAAAAAGTACTCTTTTTTTAAAAAAAAAAATACTCATTTGAAATTTAAGGAATTTTTTAAAGTAAAAAGTATTATTTTTAAAATTAGTACCATTTTGCAAAAAAGTAGTATTTTTTAAAAAAAGGTACTATTTTTAAAATTATTTATTTTATGATATTAGTATTATTTTAGTACCATTTTTAAAATTTGTATTATTTTTTCCAATTACTATTAAGTAAATAGATACTTTTTAAGAAAGTACTATTTTGAAAAAAGTAGTACTTTTTAAAAATGTACTATTTTTTAAATGATTTTTTTTTTCAATTAGTTCTAAAAACATACTTTGTAAATCGATAATTTTTCAAAAATTAGTATTTTTTAAAACTTTTCTATTTTTAAAAAAGAGCTATTTTAAAAAGTACTATTTTTTAAAAAAAAAATACTCATTTGAAATTTAAGGAATTTTTTAAAGTAAAAAGTATTATTTTTAAAATTAGTACCATTTTGCAAAAAAGTAGTATTTTTTTTAAAAAAGGTACTATTTTTAAAATTAATTATTTTTTGATATTAGTACTATTTTGTAAGTACATAAATATCTATATCATATCA
This sequence comes from Calliphora vicina, assembly GCF_958450345.1. NCBI lineage: Eukaryota > Metazoa > Arthropoda > Insecta > Diptera > Calliphoridae > Calliphora > Calliphora vicina. Next base: position 122,558,629 of record NC_088780.1, read on the forward strand.
AAAAGCTTATATTATACATTTTTTAAAAAAAGTACTTTTTAAATTTATCTTCTAACCAAATCTTCTAATAAAATTACCTGAAAACTTTGCTGAGTTTCACTTAAATTTGCTTGAATGTCAGCAATTTCTCAACAGTTTCTTAAATAACTCAAGAGATAATGAAACTGTTACAGACTAGTTACATGACTGGTTCTTAGGGGATAGAAACTGATGCTAGTTCTAACATTTTATATTGTCACAGTTGGTGAAATTTATAAATAAGTTTTCTTTAGATCTCTTTATACATTTCCCATTGGGTCTAAACATAAAGAAATATAATTTTAAAATCGTTTAATTTTAATTGAGTTTCAGTTACTGAAACCTTGGTCAAGGTTTTGTTTAAAATATGTAACTAAAATTAAAAAATATTCAACATAATTAAAATTATAAATTTAACAAATTGCCTTAACTTACAGACCATTCAACGAAATCCCATTACGCATATAACTAATAGATGATTAAAAGTTTTTTTAAATTGAAAAATAAGTACATTGAAAGCAAACAAACAAACAAATCAATTAATTAATTGCATTAGTAAACCACATTATTAACACCTTAAAGGTTAAAGTACATATTCTTTCAAATAACTTGTAAATACGATTATTAAAAAAAACCAAACAAATTTCTTAAAGGAATTTTTACAATTTACAGCTTCAGAGAAGAATGAATCAGTAAAAGGGGAATTTTTAATGAAAAAAATGTAAAATATTATTTTTACAAAAAAATTATAATGACGACATATTTAAAAGAAACCAGAACAAGTTTATATATAAAACAAAATATTTAAATAATTTACATATTTAAATAAAAATATAATTACGCATAAAACAGTTGTGTATTTTGTCTCTCCATTTGGAATATTAAACAAATGCTATGTTTATAGTTTTAAAAAAGGGGAAATTAGTTTCATTATATGCTACATTTAAATTAATTTCTAGATTTTAATACCAAAAAACTTTTGGTACTTTTTAATAATGTCTTATTAAGAAAAGTACTGTTTCAAAAACGCACTTTAAAATAATAAGTTTGCTGTTAAGCTTAAAGCGCATTGAAAAACTTTGGCAACGAAAAGTACAATTGCTAAAATAGACTGTTTTGAATATGGTACTATTTTAAAAAAATATTTATTCTGTTTTTAATTATTTAATAGTAACAATAAACAATTTTTCAGAAAATTTTATTACGTTCAATTGCAAATAAGGACTTTAAAATAAAAGGTTCAAAATTATTATTCTAAAATACTTTTTTAATAATTGATTAATTGTATAGAAACTACATTCCAAAAAAGAAATTTTTTAAAATTGGTACTTTTTTAAAAAAAAAGTTTTCTATATTTTCATATGTACTATTAAATTTTGAAGAAATGTACTATTCTAAAAAAGTACTATTTTTTTAAATTGATAGTTTTCAGAAAATATGTTATTAATTTAATATTTGAATGATTATGGAAGAATATTTTATTAAGGGAAGAAGTACTATTGCAGAAAAGTACTTATTAAAAAAGTTGATACTTTTTTTAAGAAATAATTTGTTATTTTCAATATCTTAATAAAAACTATTACAATGAATATGTAAAAGGAACTTTTCTTACAAAAAGTACTATTTTTAAAATCAGTACTTTTTCGGAAAAAACATCATATTTTAAATATTTTTATAAAAAATACAATGATAAAAACTTATAAGCAAACTCTTATTGAAAAAAGTACTTTTTTCAAAATTGGTATCTTTACAAGAAAATGTTTACATTTTTCATATCTTTATAATAAGTTACAATGAAAATGTAAAAAGAACTTTTCTTACAAAAAGTACTATTTTTAAAATCAGTACTTTTTTGGAAAATACATCATATTTTTATAAAAAATACAATAATAAAAACTTATAAAAAAACTCTTATTGGAAAAAGTACTTTTTTCAAAATTAGTATCATTTCAGAAAAATTTGTCTATTATTATAAGAAGAAAAGTACTTTTAAAAAGGTACTTCTTCTTAAAAAATTAATTTTCTTTTAAAAAGTTAGTTTAACTTTTATAAGTTAAAGTAATATTTCCAAAAATTTCAGTTTTAAAAATTGGCTCTTTTATAGGATATCATTTTCAAAGTTCAAAATTTTAATAAAATTATCTCAATAATATTTTTTTCATAATAAAAGTAAATTAGACTTTTTTTTTTAAGAAAAGTACTATTTTGGAAAAAAGTACTTTTTGTAAAATTGGTACTTTTTCAGAAATATGTTTCAATTTTAAATATTTGAATAAAACGGATAATAATTAAAATGTATTGCGAAAAAGTAGGATTTATTACAAAAAAGTACTTTTTATGGAAATTTTTTTTTATTTTTAATACTTTAATAAAAAATATAACAATAAAAAAATTATAAGAAACTCATAAAGAAAAAGAACTTTTTCCCAATTTTTTTTTTACTTTGTGCATATTTCAATAATTTGGAGAACAATAAGATTTTATTATTAAATTTTCCTTTATAAAAAGACTTATTTTTAAAATTAGCATCTTTTCAAAAGAAAAAAATGTTCACATTTTTAAGCAAACATAGTTTCTTACCAATATTCTATTAAATCTGTAGAGTTTAAATTCAATTTCTTTTGTTTTTAAATTTATTTAAATTCCCTCCTACTTTACTGCAGAACAATTGGATTTTTGGCAAAAATTCAAAAATTTACTTTCGCTGAATTTCCAATACAAAATAGACAAACTCACATGCACAGACAGCAATAAATATAATAAATTAAATGAAATGAAATGCGTATAAAATAATAGAATAGAATCCTGGAAAAAAAATGTACAAAACGAACATTTATAGTAAATGGATGTGTTAAAAACAAATGTAAGTCTGTTTGTGTAGAAAGATACACACAAACACACTATGTACAACGAAACGAAAGTAGAAGGTCAGACAGTAGTTAAAGGATATTTTTGTTGTTTTCAATGTTTTATGTTAAATACAACAACAAGGGCAGGAGAAAGAGCGAACAAGACATGAATGTTTAAAAGAGGGCCAATATTCTGGGTGTTTTTCTGCTGTTGGATGATGCTGCTGTTGTATTTTGGAGTGTATCCTTTTTATGTTTGTTGTTGTATTTTATAAATATGTCTAGTCAATGTCTGGGTTTGTAGTCAATTTTCCAGCCAGCCATTTAATGCACGAAATAAAGAAAGTTTCTGCTTAAATCATAAGATTCTATTTTTGGAGGGTAAAAGTTTATTTATGTACGTATTTATTCATTTTTTTGCAATATGCGTACTTTTTTGTAGCAGAAAAAAAAACTTTAAGTTTGTTTATCTTGTACATGATAATTCCAGAGCACAGCAGAGCATAAGTTGGTAATTTCTTTAGAATTTTTTTGCTGATTATGTTACTTTTAAAGAAAATTTATTCATATTTTATGCTTGATATCACAAATGAAGGTACATTTATTAAGTAGAAATATTTTTGGTAGTTTATATAAAGCATTTTCATTAAAAAAAAAATATGTAAATATAACAAAGCGGGCTTAATATTCTAAATTATGTTATTTTTAAAGTTCAATGAACTTAAAAAGGTTGAACTGATGGTTTAATGATATCGACTGGAGGACAAATTGAAAAATAGTTTTGGTACAAAAATTCATTAAATCAGTTGAGTTTCAATAAAAGTACTTCTTGCAAAAGTACTTTTGTCAAAATTAATGCAATACTAAATAAATTCACAAATTTGAGAATAAAAAATAATAATTTTTGGTATAAAAATTCTTCAAATCAAATGAGTTTTAAAAAAGTACTTTTATCGCAAAAATTCTATATTTGAACCACTAAATTTTTAAATAAAGAACCCTATTAAAAGATTAATTTGAAAATTTTTTAATTAATGAAAAATGTAATTTTTAGAAAAGTACTTTTTTTAAATTAGTACTTTTTAACTGAAAATGTTTCACATTGTATTAATAAGAAATAAAAAATTTCAAAGCTATTAAGTAAAAATACTTTTTAAAAAAGTACAAAAAATTGTACTTTTTACTTTTAAAATAGTACTTTTAAATACGAAATTGGCGAGTTGTTTAAATATATTGAGAATCATTTATGATGAAAAGTACTGCAAGAACGAACTATTTTTAAAATTAGTAGAAACAGTTAAAGTTGTTATGAAACTTTTAATAGAAAAAGTAACCTAACTATTTTTGATATTTTATTAAAATTTATAAAGAAACTTTTATTGTATTATTGCAAAAAAGTACTTTTATAAATTGGTACTTTTCAGACAAACTTTACAATTTTTATTATTTTAATAAAAATGATAATAATAAAAAACAAGTAAGAGAGCTATATTCGGCTGTGCCGAATCTTATATACCCTTCACCAAATTATACTTAAAAATATTTTTATTTAAACAAAATCAAAATTTTTTTTTTAATGTTTCAAATTTTTAAAAAAAAATTTTTTTTCCAAATTGTTTTTTAATTTTTTTTAAAAAAAAGTTTTTTTAAATTTCTTTAATTAATTTTTTTGGAAAAAGAATTTATGACAAAAAAAAAAATTTTTGATGAAAAAAAAATTCGGGTTAAAAATATTTTTTTCCGATTTTGACCCATTGTATGTCCAACTTAATATGGTCTTATATACGTCGTTGCAAAGGTCTTTGAAATATCTATCATTATATATCCATATTGTCTATATTAATGATTTAGTAATCCAGATATAGGTCAAAAATAGGTCAAAAATCGAGGTTGTCCTAGTTTTTTCCTTATATCTCAGCCATTTGTGGACCGATTTTCTCGATTTTAAATAACGACCGAGCCGGAAGAATTTCGGAGATATTGATGTATGAATCGTGTATTGTGAGTTGGGGGCTTCGGAAAGTTGATTTCAACACACAGACGGACATGGCTATATTGATTCCGCTATCTATAACGATCCAGAATATATATACTTTATGGGGTCGCAAATGAAAAATGTGGAAATTACAAAAGGAATGACAAACTTATATATACCCTTGCCACTCATGGTGAAGGGTATAAAAATGTATTTAAAAACATTTATCAGAAAAAGTAATATTGGTACTTTTTCAGACAAACTTTTAAATTTTTATTATTTTAATAAAAATGATAACAATAAAAATATTTATCAGAAAAAGTACTATTATTGCAAATAAGTACTTCATATTTATATAATTGGAAGAAGAACTATAGAAAAAGTTATTCAAAAAGTACTATTTTCAAGAAAAACTTTTATATTTTTAATATTCATTTGCTTGATATTCCACATAATTTTTGTTTAATTTCAATTTTGATCTTAAATCCTAAAAATTGCCCTTAATTTCACACAATTTACTATTTTGTAAAAAAGAGAATTGTCTAGCTTTATGTTCATCCATTTTGGGGTAGCAGGTGTTTTTAGTATTTTATCGTAACAATTTATTAGCCACAAAACGAAATATTTATTCTTGTTTGTTTTTGAAATTTAAACAAAGTATAAATAATTTTGTGTAACAAAAAAAAGGAAAACCGCAAATATTTTATTATTATAGAGAATATGTGTATAAGACCCAAAAAAACACAATGAAATATGAAGCTTTAAGAAATTTAAGGATACAAATAAGTTTGGAAACAAAGAGCAAGCCTAAATGTAGGCAGCAGTTTTTAGTTTAGAGGGAAATCAACTCAAAAATCAGGTCTTTTTAAGGGAGAGTTTAGGCGATCTCATACTGAATTTTATGTGCTGTTTTTCTATAGCGAACGAGTGCTTTGAGTGGACGTTTTATATGTATTTTGTTTTTGTTACAAAACACATGTTAAATTTCCACTCAATTAGCACTCGTTCGCTATAGAAAAACAGCACATTAGTTTAAAGGAACCTCCTAAAAACCTTTAAAACTAGTTATTCATAATTCAGAATTTTAGAAACTGTATATTAATTTTATTTAATTTCCTTTGAGTAGATTTAAACTATTTATGCAAACCCAAAAAATAAAACATCAAAGAACTAAGCAAAAAACTAATAAACAATAATTCCAGCTAATGCAAAAAAAAAATATAGAAAAACACACACTTACAAACTAAAGAAAAACCAAATACATCAAACAAAAATTTAGCAGGTGCTTGTTATTTTTCGGGACAAATAAAACTAAAACAGAAAATATTACACAAATAGTAAAGACTAACAACAACAGCATCAACATAAAAATGATGACGACTAGATGGGGTATGCAAATCCTTAACTAAACTGTCATTTCCACTGTATTTAAGGAGTCACTCAAACCGTTTTCTACACACATACACATAAATAATAAAATACAAAAGACATAAAAATATATCTAGCCATAACTGCAAAAATATCTTAAGTGCATAACAGCAAACTTTGCGGGAAAAGCTTTTTTGTGATTGTTTGCATGTATTATTAATTCAAAGGACGATGGGCAAAATTGCTAAAATTATTATGAAATTTTAATAAATTTTGTAAACAAATGAACAAATTATGCAGGAGCAATTGAGTTTTGTTGGAGTCCATAGAGTGCGGTAATATTTAAGGTCTTATTTTCTAAATCACGCCGTTTACTGATAGTTTTCTGTCACTATGTATAAGAAACAATTTTAAAATCAACTGTTGGTTAGGATATTTTTGCTGTTAAGGGGAATCAATATGTAAAAATGTGTGCATATCATGGAATTTTAAATGGTAGATAAATAATAGAATGTACCAGATGGACGAAAAAAAAACGTCACCACACAACTACTACTCTACTATAACAATTATATACACACATGTACACAAAGATCTGTATATGCATCCTTCATAAACACTCGCTCACCAAAACACACACACTCACTGCAGATTTACCGTTTTTTTATTTTTTTTTATTTTATTTCTCTCTGTGGTCATTTTACTATTTTCATTTTTGTTTCTCCATTTTTGGTGAGTACTTACAGTTTTTTTACAACTCTGCCAAATACTTACTTATTTTACCGCTATTTCATTTGTTTTTTTATTTATTTTGTTTTTGTCTGGTCTATGGGTGAGAGAGAGCAAGAGATTCATGTATGTGTGAGTGGGTTGTAAGGACTGGCTGGGTGGATTTTTGATGCTGTTTTTGTTTGTGTTTTTCAGTTGCTTTTAAATTTTGTGATTTATATGCACAAACATTTAAAAATTGCTAAAAAGAAGCAACAAAAAATTAAGCTTTTCTACACACAGCCATATAAACATTTGCACGTTTTTTTACAATACCTAAATATTGTATGTAATACATACGTTCAATGTCCTTATTTTTTATTTTTTTTTTTGGTTTATTCTTGATTTTTTTTGGTGGCCATATTAGTTTTGTAGATTTTTATCATTGTATGTTTGTGTGTTTATTCTGTATTGTGTATATTTTAGTGTATATTTTTTTGGCATTTGTCATAATATTGACTTTATTGCATACGACAAATCGAGATTTATAGATAGAAAAACACAGCTTAAAATAGTTTTCCCCCAAAAAAAATTTTCATAGTTTTTTCTATATTAAAAGTTTTATAATATGTATTCTGCAGTATTTTTGAGGTAAACAGAGAGGTAGAAAATAGTGATTTCTAAAAAGTTTTTCTCGGGTTTGGCTCTGAGAAAATACTTGAATTTATTAGAAAAAGTATTGCTTATACAAAAATAATATGGTTTACTTACTAACTGCTTTAAATTCTACCGTAAAACCGCCAGTATTAAATAAGTACTCTGTATACGCATTCCTTTATTTTCCCTTATTTTTCTGACTCTGTGCGATAGCATTTACCAAAAACTTTTTCTTAATCTCAATTTTTATTTAACATGTCATTTAAAGTTTTCAGTTTTCCAGATTTTTTATTTGTGGTTGTTTGGTTTGACTAGTTATAAACTCGTTATTTACAACTGATTTTAAATGCAGTTGAAAAATACAAATAAAACAATATTTCTTCTTTTGACTTGACATATTACTGGCATAAATGGCAGATAAAGAGAGTAGAAAGGCATTAATAAACAGAAGTGTTTTTCCAGAACTTTATAAAATAAATTGTTGGTAGAAAATAATATACAAGTTTGAATTAATCAGATTCCAAAACAATTATTTTTGATGGGATTCGATATACTAACTATACAAAAATCAACGTTTCTAAAGAAATCAAAGATATCGAAAACTTTTCTATGGACAATCAAAGTTATGTAAAACGTTTATATAGAAAATTGAAGATATCGATAACTTTTCTATATAAAATTAAAGCTATCGATAACTTTTTTTATGAAAAAACAAAGTTATCGATCACTTTTCTATAAAAAATCAAAAGTTATTGATTACTTTTCTTTATAAAATCAAAGTTATCGATAACTTTTCTATAAAAAATAAGTTTTTGATAACTTTTCTATAAACAACCAAAGTTATTAATAACTTTTCTATAGAAAATCATAATTATCGATAACTTTTATATAAAAAAACCAAAGTAATCGAAAACTTTTCTATAGTTTTTGAAAACTTTTCTATAAATAATCTATGTTACTGACAATCATAGTTTATTATAACTTTTCCAAGCAAAAGTGAATGTTTTCGATAAGTTTTACAAAAAAAATCAAAGTAATGGATAATCAATAACTTTTCTACAGCAAATCAAAGTTATCGATAAATTTTATATAAAAGATCAAAGTTATCGACAACTTTTCCATAAAAACCCAAAGTTATTGATAACTTTTCTATAAAAATCATAATTATCGATAACTTTTCTATAAAAAACCTAAGTTATCGATAAATTTTCTATAGAAAATCAAAGTTTTTGATAACTTTTCTATATATAATCTATGTTACTGATAATCATAGATTATTATAACTTTTCCAAGCAAAAGTGAAAGTTTTCTATAAGTTTTACAAACAAAATCAAAGTAATGGACAATCAATAACTTTTCTACAAATCGAAGTTATCCATCATTTTCTAATAGAATAATCAATGTTATCTGTAATTTCGATATAGAAAATAAAAGTCATCATAAAATTTTCTGTAGAAAAACAATGTTATCCTTTAATTTTCTATAGAAAATCAAAGTTATCATAAAATGATCTATGTTATTAACAAATTTGCAATAGAAACTGAAAGTTATGGTTAAATTTTCTCTAGTAATTTTTTTGTTTAAAAATGTTCCCTAATTTTGGGCAACAAATTTGTCAGCAATTTTTTTTTTCAAATTCACCACAATTTCTTTTAAATTTCTCCAATTTCATTAATTTTTTTTTTTGCCTTTTTTATTAAATTAATTTGTTTAGAAAATTTTGTTGGCTTTTTTATTGTATAAAAACGTTTTGCTATTTTAACGGTTTAATTTTTTGCCAAGATTTATTTATTTACTTTTGTATGCTAAATTTATTGTTTGTCTTTTAATTGTTGCACTTTGTTGTGTTTATAATTTGTTTGCTTTTTTTTAGAAATTATTTATATTCAATTCAAATGTAAATTTGTTTATACAAATTTCTTTCATGAATTGATTGATTAATGCTTAAGCGCAGCAAAAAGAACATAAATAAATTTTGTTTTCTGAAATGAAAAGAAATAGAAAGTTTTTATAAGAAAAGAATGACAAAGAATAAGTTAAAAAATACAGATTCAATAGCTTTTATTTAGCTAAAGCTTGTAAATCTTTAAAGCTCTAAAACTATAAATTGTTGCTCTTTATGACTCAATTTGTTGTTTCACAATTAAATCACTGATGTTGAAATTAATTTATAAACATGATTTTTGTTGTATTTTGCAAATCATTATTTGACGTAATATAACCATTAATAATAGCGAAAAAATAACCTGCAAATTAGAACTTTTTTTTGTAACAAAACTGCGTAAAAACCAAAGAAATATCATATTATTTTTTTGTTGTTTTTATTTTAAATGAATCATTAATTTAACTATTTTGTAGAAACTACCAAAAAACAAATTTATTTCGTTTTGGTCATAATTGCTGATGAGTTGTTTTAAAATAATTATTATTAATAAATTATTTTTGTATCTTATTCTTAAAATCAAATTTCAATACTTAATGATTTTTTTTTTAACACTTCAAATTGTTTCAATAAAGAATCATCTATGTGCAAAAATACCAGAAATAAGGAAGTCATTAGATCAAATTATAATAATTTCAAAGAAGCTAGCCAAACAAAAAATTAATTAAAATCTAAAGAGTTTTAAACAGAAAGGAAAACCTTGTACATATTTACACTTTTAAACAAAAAAATTATAAAATTAACAAAACGTTTAGAACATCTTCTTTTAATTTCTTATATGGTTTTAGGCACATTAGCTAAGATTTTTTATTAATAAATCAATCAATCAATATTTATTTTCCATTAAAAGTTTTGTTTAATGACCGCTTTATTTGAATTAATTTATAACATTTATCTAAGATACTTGGTTAAATCAACAATATTCAATAGAGAGTGTTTTTTTATTTTCAAATTCCCACAGAAATCTACACTATATGTGTTAGACATAAAGATTTCAAACACACTCTTTATAAAAAAAAAACAATAATAATATAAAGGTGTTGATGTGGGTGTTGATCTAAATAACAAAAGTTGGAAATTGGTTCACAAAGACAAAGCATTTATTGCTCTATAAAACAATAAGGAACTTTTTATAATAAAAGTTTACAAAAGAAAATAAGAAAGAGTTAAATAAAAAAAAGTCCAAGAAACGTACAAAATATGTAGATTTATTTTATGCCATTAGTAAAAGACAAGTCATTTAAATTTCATGCTCACAATTCCAAATTAAAAACAGAACAACAAACGATCTATATATTTTCTACTGAAAACCACAGTTATCTATACAATTTCTACAAATGTTAAGATTTATGATATTTTTTTTAAGGAAAATCAATATTATCGATAATTATTCAATAGAAAATCACAGATATCGAAAACGTTTCTATAGAAAATCATGTTATCGATAACTTTTCTAGAAAAATCTATAAATTTTCTTAGAAAAACCAAGTTATCGATAACATTTCTATATAAAATTGAAGTTATTGATAAATATCTTTAGAAATTCAAAATAATTAAATCATTTTCTATTGAAAATCCAAGTTATCGATAACTTTTCTAAGAAAAATCAATATTATGGATAATTATTCAATAGAAAATCACAGATATCGTAAACTTTTCAAGTTATCGATAATTTTTTTTATAGAAAATTAAACTGATCGATAACATTTCTATACAAAATTTAAGTTATTTGATAACTTTTCTATAAAAATTCTAGTTATCGACAACTTTTCTATAGAAAATCAAAGTTATCGATTACTTTTGTATATATAATCACAATTATCTATAACTTTTCTGTATAAAATTAAAATTATCGATACATTTTCTTAAAAATTCAAAATAATTTATTAATTTTCTATAGAAAATTTAAGTTATCGATAACTTTTTTATAGAAAATTAAGCTGATCGATAACATTTTTATAGAAAATTTAAGTTATTTGATACATTTTCCATAGAAAATCCAAGTTATTGATTACTTGCGTGTATATAATCACAGTTATCGATAACTTTTCTATAGAAAATCAAAGTTATCGATAACTTTTCTATAGAAAATCAAAGTTATCGATAACTTTTCTATAGAAAATCAAAGTTATCGATAACTTTTCTATAGAAAATCAAAGTTATCGATAGATTTTCTTAGAAATTCAAAATTATTATTTTTGTTCCTTTAACAAAAATAATTTTATGTATCGATTTCTATGATATTCTAAGAAAATTTATAGATTTTTATAGAAAAGTTATCGATAACATGTTTTTGTATAGAAAAGTTTCCGTTATCTATCATTTTCTATTGAATAATTATCGATAATATTGATTTTCGTTAGAATAGTTATCGATAAATTGGATTTTCTATAGAAAATGTTTTAATTATTTTCAATTTCTAAAGATATTTATCGATAATGTTTTTATTTTGCAAAAGCTTTAGCATTTTAGAATTATGTATAATGTTGCACCCTTTCAATACAGATTATCGCACAGAATCAACAACATCCATGAATCATTTAATTATGATGCTTTAATGTCGTTGCTACTATTTTTGTGTTGCAAATTTAATTTAAAATTTCATTATGAATAATAATTTTCACTCGTTATTGTTTTAGTTTGACAACAATAAAAGCAAATCATAAAAATAATAAAAACAAACACAAACAAAACGCCTTCTGGAACCAAACACATAAAACTATTCAAATGACCACAAAACACTTCACAACCCCAGTCCACAGTTTATTTATTACAAGAGTCATACTCAACAACACACAAAAACAAATTAAATAAACTGAACTGAAATGAAATCAGTTCAATTAACTTTTGAACGTGAGTCGTTTGTTTGGAGGCGTTTTTTTGTTAATGTATGTTAAACAAAAAAAAACTAAATTTAGGTTTTGTAAATTTCGAATTTTGGCCAAAAGTTTGGCTACACAAACAAAAAATCACGTTTAAATGTGACCTATTTTTAACAATAATATATTTTTTTTATAGATTTGTTTATTTTTTTCTACAATTATTTGTTTAAAAATTGTTAACAATACAAAATACAGTATTTATGATTAAAAACTATTATTATAGGGTTCAAATAATATACAAAGCTATTAATTGAAATTGTTTCCATGGTTAATTTTATTAAGTGACACTTTATTATCAACATTTTTTTATTAATTAATTAATTAGCTGATAAGGTTAATAAAGAGCTTATTTTATCAACAACAAATTTAATTAAATTAAATTAAAATATAATTAATTATAATTTCTTTTCGTACTTTATTTGCAGGTAATTAAAAACAGAAAAAAACTACACTGTTATAAAGAAGATTTTTAACAAAAGGTTGGTTTAGAATACATTTATTTTAAATGCAATTATAAATGCTGTTTCAATAAAAAAATCCTCTTTATTCTTGCAGTATTTTCCAATAATTGCATTAATATTTCCTACCACATTCATAATCAAATATTAAATTTATTTTGTTTGCTAAATGTAAAAAGATAATTTTATTTTTCTAAAAACAAAATTTTGCCCTATTCTTTAAATTTAAATATTTTTCTGGCAACATTTATATTTTAATAAATTATTACAATAGTTTTCCCTACAATAATGCTTTCCTAATTAAAATTTTATAATAAAAACCAAAAAAAAAAAGAATAATCATTTGTAAAATGAGAAAAACTGCCACACACTTTCATTAAAAATGTACAAAAACAAAAAATTAATTTAAAATCACAAAAGAACACACAAAAATTAAACAAAAATAAAGCAGTAGCAGTATTTCCTTTTTCCGCTTTTTAGCAGGATTTTCATCATTATTTTAAAACTGTCGCTCTCATACAAATACTCACAAAGCTACACACTCGCTCTCTTCTTACACATCTACAGACACATTTTCAACAAATAGAATTTTTGAATTTTCAGAGTAAGAGTGGTTGTGTTTGTTTTGTTTTCCTTATACTTTTTGTTTTTGTTGCAGTTGTCTATGGGAAAGTATAAAAAAACAACAAATAAACTTAAATGACAATTTGAAAATTTAATACATTTTTAAAGAATTAAATACAAAACAAATTTCAGTTGCAAAAAAATTAAAACTGCGACAGTTTAAAAATGTTTTTGTTCTGGGAATTGGCTGTTTCCTTAATTTGTTGTTTGTGCCGCATTGTGTTGTAGCGCAAAGTGTTTTTCATCATTTCATGTCCTTTTAAATGTCAATTAAACAACTCTTTTCTGTTGCTGTTGATTTACAGAAAGAAACATGCAATATAAAGTTATAAATGCAATTTTTTTTGCTGTCTTTTATTGACATTTGCCCAACATGGACAGAGGAATTTATTACAATTTTAAAATATATATAAACAATGAGATCTTGTTAAGAGCATGTTCGTTTGTGCAACAAACAAGATTAAGATTAATTAATTTCCCCCCCCCCCCAAAAAAAAAAAAAATTATCAATAAATATTTTATACAACATTTTCTGGCGAAAATCTAAATTGTCAATATAATTTCTAATTTTATCCATAAATTTTCTATAGAAAATCAGTTTTCTAAAGAACATTTAAGTTGTCGAAAACTATTCTATAGATAATTAAAGTTGTTGATAATTTTTCTTTAGAAAATCCAAGTTATAAATACTTTTTTCATAAAAAATCAAAGTTACCGATACTTTTTATGAGAAATCGAAGTTATTGAGATAATTTTCTATAGGAAATAAAAGCTATCGGAACAGTTTATATAAAAAATTTAAGCTACAGGGGTGGATCAATAAGTACGCGCCTTTTTGAATTTCCCGGCTCCTAACTGAAATGGCAACACTAGTCCTGTCAAAATTATAACAAGCTTCGTCATTTGGTTTGTGTTTGACAGCCAGACTACCTCGTGACTTGAGGAGAAATTGGAAAAAGTTGAATTTCTTCCGTTCATTAAGCATTATTTTTACTGAAAAAAAAAATTACTCAAATAAAGGCTAAGCTTGATAAATACTATGGGAATTCTGCACCAGCAATTTCAATGGTAAAAAAGTGGTTTACTGAATTTCGTTGAGGCTGTTCAAGTTCGGAAGCTGCCAGTGGACGCCCAGTTGAGGTTTCTATACCCTAAACATTAGAAAAAATTCACGATATTGTGTTGGCCGATCGGAGATTAAAAGAGCGTGAGATTGGTCCGGTGGTTTCAATTTTGAATGATCACTTGGGAATGCGAAAGCTTTCGACAAGACGGCAGCCGAGTTTGCTCGCAATCGGGTGCACAAAAGGGTACACACATGTGCAGTTTCTATGGCAAAAATCCATGAATTAGGCTATGAAAAGCTCCCTCTTCCGCCCTATTCCCCGGATTTAGACCCTAGTGACTATTTCTTGTATTCAAACCTGAAGAAATGTATCGGCGGAAATTATCTATGTAATATCGAAATTATCGATAAATCATAGCTACCGATATCTTGTCTATTAAAAATTAATGTTATCAATAAGTTTTCTAAAAAAAATCCATGTTATCGATAAAGTTTCTTTAAAAATTAAAAGTTATCGATAACTTTTCTATAGAAAAACCAAGTTATCGAAAACTGTTTTATAGAAAAACCAAGTTATCGATAAAAATTATATAAAAATTTAAAGTTATCGAAAACTTTTCTATAGAAAATCCAAGTTATCGATAACTTTTCTATAGAAAACCCAAGTTATCGATAACTTGTCAATAAAAAATCCAAGTTATCGATAACTTTTCTTTACAAAATCCAAGTCATCGATAACTTTTCTTTAGAAAATCCAAGTTATCGATAACTTTTCTATAGAAAATCCAAGTCATCGATAACTTTTCTTTAGAAAATCCAAGTTATCGATAACTTTTCTATAGAAAATTAAAGTTTTCTATAAATTGAAAGTTGTGGATAACTTTTCCATAGAAAATCAATGAAAGTTGTTGTTAACTTTAAGTAGTCGATAAAAATGTTCAACGAAAATTTAAAGATATTAAAACATGTTCTATAAAAAGCAAAAATATCACTTGATTTTGGAGAGGAAATCAAGGATTTTGATAAATTTTCTATAGAAACTAACTAAAGATAACAATATCGATAAATTTTGTTTTGTATGATGTTATCTGTTGTGTAATTTTCAGTAAGGATTTTTCCAAATCTCACAAATGTTTGAAGCAGATTTTCAAATATGTATTTCAAATAAATTGATGTGTTTCCGATTATACAGAATCTATATAATTTAGTTTCAAAACAACTTCAAATAACAATTTTTCGCACTTTTAGTTGGTGACTTGTTTAAGCCTACAAAAACTAAAGTTGCTGGTGAAAATATATTCATATCTTTATAGGCAAAGAAAAAGATTGAAATAATATTCATTATTTTTTATGGCTATAATTTTTAAATTTTTTCTCACTGGTAGCTACAAAACAAAAATAAAGAAAACTATAAACTTAAAGGTCTATCTAACTTTCAACACTTTTTTAGAATGCCTGAAAACAAAACTATGGCACAGTGTAAAAAAGAAATTTTCTAAGCAATTGCACACAGCCTTTGAGCATAATTTGCAACTTAAAATATATAAAAAAAAGAAACTATAAAACAAAAGGGTAATACAAATTAAGGGTATTCAATTTAAGGCATATAAAGATTATATAGATTTAATTTATATAAACCAGTAAAATAATAACAAGTAAGAGAGCTATATTCGGCTGTGCCGAATCTTATATACCCTTCACCAAATTATACTTTAAAATAAAAATTTTAAATATTTTTAGGTAAACAAAATTAAAATTTTTTTCCAGTTGTTTTTAAATTAAACATTTTTTTTTTTAAAAAAAAAATTTGGTGAAAAAAACCAAATTCGGGTTAAAAAATATTTTTTCCGATTTTGACCCATTGTAGGTCCAACTTACTATGGTCTTATATACGTCGTTGCAAAGGTCTTTGAAATATCTATCATTAGATATCCATATTGTCTATAATAATGATTTAGTAATCCAGATATGGGTCAAAAATCGAGGTTGTCCTGGTTTTTTCCTTATATCTCAGCCATTTGTGGACCGATTTTCTCGATTTATTTAAATAGCAACCGAGCCGGAAGAATTTCGGAGATATTGATGTATCATTCGTGTATGTAAGTTATTTGGGGGCTTCAGAAAGTTGATTTCAACACACACACGGACGGACGGACATGGCTATATCGACTCCGCTATCTATAACGATTCAAAATATATATACTTTGTGGGGTCGCAAATGAAAAATGTAGAAATTACAAACGGAATGACAAACTTATATATACCCTTGCCACTCATGGTGAAGTGTATAAAAATATAGAGGAATACCCTTAATGTTAAACATTTTATTAAAGGCAAGCTTAATTTTTTTATTAAAACAGTCAACATTTTGTAACCATTTGATATTTGTTTACGAGTATTAAGTATAATAATGTTTTATGTAGCGGCATAACTGCTATTTGTCATTAGCAGCAGGCTTTTCTAACACTGTTCAGTTGGTTCTTTCAACTGCTTAGCCGTCCTTCCGTCTGTCCCTATGATATTGTGATTTCCTTTTTTTTTTGCATTTTCTGGGTAAATTTCTGTTGTAGTTGTAGGAGGAAGACAGGATTTCTGTGTTTGTGTTGTTGAATTATGGTTTGTTATTGTTGTAGTTGCTGGTTGTGCTGCTGCTGCTGCTCGTGCTATTGTTGTTGTGCTATGAAAGGACTAAGAAATTTTCTTTATTTGCCAACCATAAGAATGTTGTTGACTTCACTTAAGTGTTTATGTTGTTATTTCTTGTTACACTCGCTTGGCTCTCTCTGCCTCTGCTGTTTTATGTGGCAAGTATTCCAAAGATTTTTTCTTTTTTTTCTTTTTTTTTGAAAATGTGGTTGTTTGGTTCATTATTTGCTGCACTTGCGGTTGTGTGAAGCGAACTGCTGCTGTTGTTATTATTTTTTGTTGAGACAAGTACCTTGTTAAGTGACTATGACTTGACTCTTGGGCTTATGATACCCTTTTGGTATCTATGTGTTCCAAAAGTATGTACCAAAACACATTTTTGTCTTGCCAGTTACGATGACAAATCGTTATGGAATTTTTTATTTTTTTCTTCTCTAAATAAAGAATTTAATGACAATACAAAAAATCATATATATTATGCAACTTTGTATATACAATTATAAAAAAAATTGGGTACCCACTTTGTTTAAATAAAGTTCAATGTCAATATTTTTTGCAACTAAATAAAAAGGCATGACAAAGTCAATGTTAGTTTGACCAGTGGGGGATAAAGCTTTATCTTTCGTTTTTTATACCCATCACCAAGAAAATGATGGGTATTTGTCATTCTGTTTGTAACATTTCAAAATATTCATCGTAGAACCACGAAAGTTTATATACATATTCTGGGTCCTTGTAAAATTCCAAGGTGATCTAGACAACTCCAAAAAGTTGATATTTTTCAAAACTTTTTTGTAATTTACTTTAATTATGATGGCGGATGGATTAACTATTCCGTGACTTTTTCAATGTACAAATGTTTTTGAATTACGACAGTGACATAAAAAAAAATTAAATATTTTAATTATTATGGAATATTTATCGATATCTTTGATTTTCTATAGAAAATTCATCGATTACTTTGAATAATAACTCGAAGTTTGCTGTACTATAGAAAAGTTATCGATAACTTTGTTGATTATTATAGAAAATTTATCGATAAATTTGATTTTTTATAGAAAATTAATTTAGATTTTTTACAACATTTTTTTTTCCCATGAAACGATTATCAATAACTTTGATTTTCTATAGAAATGTTATCGATAACTTAATAGAAAATGTATCGATTACCTGAATTTTCTGACTAAAATTTATCAATAATTTAGAGTTGTATAAAAAATATCACCAACATTTATTTTCTACAGAAAATCTATCGATAACTTAGACAAGTTATCGATAACTTATCTTGAGAAAAACAAAGTTTGATTTGCAATAAAAAAAGAATCTGTAACTATTTTCATTATTAAAAGAATCGATAACTTTGATTTTCTATAGAAATGTTATCGATAATTTTGATTTATTATAGAAAAGTTATCGATAACTATGATTTTATGTAGAAAAGTTATCGGTAACTTTGAATTTCTCTAGAAGAATTATCGATAATTTTGATTTATTATAGAAAAGTTATCGATAACTATAATTTTCTCTAGAAATGTTATCGATAACTTGGAGTTACTCTAAAAAATTAACGGTTTCAAGTTTGAAACTCTTACAGATTTCAATGTTTTCTCTAGAAAAAATTAATGTTACCGTTCAGTTTTTTAGAGTAACTCCAAGTTATCGATAACTTTTCTAAAGAAAATTATAGTTATCGATAACTTTTCTGGATAAAATCATAGTTATGAATAACTTTTCTATAATAAATCAAAATTATCGATAACTTTTCTATAGAAAATCAAAGTTATCGATTCCTTAAATAATGAAAAGATTTTCTATTGAACATTTTGACATCTGTAAGATTTTCTATATATAGAAGATTTCTGTTTTGGAATCAGCTTATGATCAATGGCGACATATGAGTTAAGAATAAAAAGAAAATATGACGAATCCATGAATTCCACATATATCTATGTTGTTTTTTGGTTTTCAAAAATTTTATTAATTTTATTTACACATAATAACGTATTCTATAAGAAACAGTTATAAAATTTACCGTTTTTTATTAAACATAAATTTCAATGATTTCTCTAATTAAACAAATCTCACAAACATCTGTTGTTTTATGACTCAATAAAATTCTAATATCTTAAACACTTTATTGTCAATATTTTAGAGAAAATAAATATAAACCCCAAAATCAAAACGAAATCATAGCTCAAACAACATAAACTTAAACAAGTTCATTAAAATCGAATAAAAATGAAATTCATTTAACCTGTGAAATATTTTTAAGGTAAAAGAAAAAACTGAAATTTAAAAACAAAAAATAATTAATTACAACAACTTAAATGAAGCAAAACTTGAAATTACGAAACTATCATTTATTTTTTTGTTGTTACACAGTAAAATGAAAGTGTTCTAAAGCAGAGCAACCAAGAGAAAAAAATATTTCGTTTAAAAATTGAAAGTGCTAAAGAAAAGTAATTATTTTTTCTGGTTTTTATAAATTTCACTTTTATTAACTAGATTTTTTTCAGCTTTTTTTTCTTGAAGCGTGTATACAAATGAAATGAAAAGTTTAAAGGTTTCTTTCTAGTTATAGAAAGACAGAATGAAAAAAAAAGAAATGAAATGAAATTATACTCGTATGAGAACAAATACTTACTTTTAACTTTTTATTTCAACTTTTTTCCCTGTATGATACGAAACGCTGCAGGGTTCTTAGAGTAGAAACAAAAACACACAAATTGAATGATGTTTTATAATAAATCAATATATGGAGCAAGTATTTTTTGAGGTAATTGAAAGTTGTTGAACAAACATGAGTTATGAGACAGACCAAAAAAATAAAATAGCAAACAATAGGGAAGCAAATTTGTTTTAATGGATTTGCTAGATTTTTTGATATAATTTTAAATTAGATGTCTTCATATTGCTATACATCTGCATGATTGAATATTGAATAGATTCTATAACAAAATTTAAATATCAAAAAGATTTTCTGCAGAAATCTAAAACAAACTCAAATTATCTAGAGAAAACTGGAACACACGCAACATTTTCTATAGAACACTTTAATGTCCGTTAGATTTTTAATAGAAATGATCAACTTTGAAAATTCTCAAGATTTTCTATTAAAAGATTTAAAAACTGCAAGATTTTCTATAGAACTTTATAACAATCTCAGATTTTATATAAAAAACTTGAACAACCGCAAGATTTTCTATAGAAAACTTGAACAACCGCAATATTTTATGTAAAAAAGTTTATCAATCTCATGAGTTTCTATAGAAAACTTGAACAATCCCAAGATTTTCTATAGCGCAATTCAACATACGTAAGATTTTTATTAAAAATTACCAACATCCGAAAGTTTTTCTAAAGAAAACTTCAACAACCGCAATATTTTCTATAGAGAACTTAGGCCGCAAGATTTTCTACATAAAACTTTAACAGCCGTAAGTTTTTCAATAGAAATCTTATACAACTGCAAGATTTTGTATAGAAAATTTTAACATCCGCAAAATTTTCGATCAAAAATATGAACAACTGCAAGGTTTATACAAAACTTCAACATCCGTAAGATTTTTGATATAATTTATCAACTTCCGAAAGGTTTTATATAGAAAACTTGAAGAATCGCAAGATTTTTGATAGAAAACTTGAAGAACCGCAAGATTTTTGATAGAAAACTTCAAGAACCGTAAGATTTTCTATAGAAATCCTAAGCATCCCCATTATTTTCTTTAGAAATTCTTAACATCCCCCAAGATTTTCTGAAATCTTTTTTCAAAGGAAACCATTTCTAAACCAAATTTTGAATTGTTACATTCTATTTAAGCCTGTTTACTGCGGTTACTTTTCTTTAGAAATTTGTTTAAATATTAAAGAATTTCCTGTTTACAAATTACTGCAAAAAAAAAAAATAAATTAAAAAAAAATTACACTCTTTCTCATTAACACACGCACACACTCACAAAAACATAATTATAACAAAGTTCAAGTTTGTGTTTTAGGCACGTTTCAAAAATTAATTAGATTAGACTGAGAATGACAAGAAAAAGCGCTAAGAAAACATTTTACCTTTTTGCAAAATAAATATTAAAAACAAAAAAAAAAAAAACTCATCATAAAACTGTTCCTTGGAAAATTATGAATCATTTTTTTTAATAATCAAGAAAAAGCTGAAAAACAAATAGAGAAAGATTGTGTGTCAAGCCTGTCATAAAGTCTTGTCAATATTCGTACTCATACAGCCGTTAAATAATATTTTCATATATAAATTTGTTTATAGCGTTTTGTGTCTAATATTAGAAACCAGGTAACATTTGTTACCAACAACTCAGCTTAGATTTCTTAGAAGGTAAAAGTACTCTATCACTATATTTCTGTGTAGCACTCTAAGAGTACAAGTGCTTTTCTCAGCATTAGATTAAGGGTTGTCAAATCTGTATTGATGGCTTGTCATCAAAATGCTATAAATATTTTCCCCAGTTCTTACGTCTAGTTTATTTTAGCTTGATTTTTTTTTTGGTAAAACATAATTCAATTGGTTGCTTTAGCTGTATATTTTGATATTTATTTGGAGGGGTAGGGAAAAAAAAGCCTTTTTTATACATATTAATTTCTTTTGATTTCAAATTTGTTAAAAAAATGTTTGTGTTTGTAATTTATTGAGAGCACATTTCAATTAAACGGCTAATTTCAGTCTTAATTGAATAAATTAGCAGGATATTAGCAATTTTTCAATTAAAAAAAAATTGATTAAAAATTTAAATAAAATTAAGTATCAAAATCTTTAGCCGCAGATTTGTTTAATAGAAAACTTAGATATCCTTAAGATTTTTTGCAGCAAATTTAAACGTTCTTTAGATTTTCTATAGAAAACTTTGGCATCCTCAAAATTGCGTATAGAAAATCCAAAACCAACTTAGACCGCATTATTTTCTATAGAAATCACATTTATACGCTAGATTTTCTTTAAATCATTTTAAAATCTGCAAACTTTTTTATAACAAATTCAAATTTTTCCAAGACTTTCTATTGAAAACTTGAAAATGCACTAGATTTTCGATAATTTTAATTTTTTTTTTTTGTACAAATTCCTGATATTTGCAGATATGCCAAGAGATATCCGAAATATTTTCTATACACAGAAAAAACTATTTTTTAAACCGTTTCAATTCAAATATATATCACATATTGAACCGGTTTCAATTATTTTATAATTGAATCAAGTATTCATGTGCTCAAAAACAAAATTTTCTGATATTTTATATTGAATTTTGAGTTTTGAATTTGATTATTTTGACAATTGAATATACAATTTTCGTTATTGGTTGAATTTCAAATACAAAAATTATTGAATAGATAATTTTCGTAATTGAAAACCCATTTTTGTTATTTTTTGTACTTTCAATTACGAAAATTATCTATTCAATAATTTTTGTATTTAAAGTTCAACCAATAACGAAAATTGTATATTCAATTGTTAAAATTATTAAATTCAAAACTCAAAATTCAATAGAAAATATCAGAAAATTTTGTTTTTGAGCACATGAATACATGATTTAATTATAAAATAATTGAAACCAGTTCAATATGTGATAAATGTTTGAATTGAAATATATTCATTTTAATGCGTGAGATTTGCTATAGAAAACATTTTCTGAAAACTGTATTTTCAAAGAAAACCTTGATGTCTGGCAGATTTTTATAGAAATTTTTGAATTACGCCAGATTTTCTATAGCAAATATAAGCACCAGAAAGATTTTCTAAAGAAAACTTTAAATAATCCCAAGATTTTTTATACAAAATTCTGATATTTTGCACAATTTTTGTTGCGAAATCCTTGATATTCGCAAGATTTTCCACTGATAACTTTGGAATATTATGACACCCGCAAGACTTTTCATAGAAAACTTTGAGTCAAGACTTTCTATACAAGACTAAAGAATCTGCAAGATTTTTTTATAAAAAAAAACCCCAATATTCCACTATTTTCCAAGAAAACTTAAATATACGCAAGATTTTTTATAGAAAACTTAAAAATCTTCGAAATTTGTTATAAAAATTGTGAATACCTAAAGAGTTGGTATTGAAAACTCGCAAGATTTTCTATAGAAAACTGATTCAGAAATCATACAAATCCGCAAGATTTTCTGTAGAAAACTTTCACATCCGCTAGATTTTCTATAGAAAACTTAAACATCCGCTAGATTTTCTATAGAAATCTTTAATAGCCACAATACTTTCTATAGAAAACTTTAAATTGTGGCCACCTAATGATTTTGTATAGAAAACTTTGACATCATCTACAAATCATACACATCCGCAAAATTGTCTATAGAAAACCTAAACAACAGTAAAATTTCACTTTCAAATCATCACATTCCGCAAGCTTTCTATTCAAAACTTTTACATTCTCAAGATTTTTTATGAAAAACCTTGATTTCCGCATGATTTTAAATAGAAATCTTTGACAACCGCAATATTAGCTATAGAAAATCTTTGACACTCGCCAGAAAAGATTCAGATTCTCAAGCTTTTGCAACATTTCAATCTAAAACTTTAATATTATATAAAAAATTAATTTATAAATTACTAATTCAATATTTTTTTTCTTCTCTTTGCAGGTAAAAATTACGTTTAACAACTAGGTTTGATATTTTTTAGGAAGGGCCATTATTAAAATAACTATTCCCAACATAAAACAGCACTATTAAAGTTTCCCTTTAATCCTAACACTAAAATAAAAGGTTATTTAAAACTTCCACAGTTCGTAGGACCATATTAAAATACCTAAAACTACAACACATTACAATAACTGACAGTTAAGTTTATTTATTACAAATATTTATAGTTCATAACAACAAAGCAAAGAAAAAAAAAACAGAAACTATAATAGCATACCAGGGAAATGGATTAAAATGAATAAAGCAATAACAAATATTTAGTAGTTTTAGTTGTAAAGATAAATCTTTATGTAGCCATACATCCATAGATACATACATTGTTGTAATCCTCTTCCTTCCACAGTTACTAACTAAAGCTTTCAAAGGCTATGTATGTTTAGCCAGAACACACAATAATCAAATGTAAAGCAATTTCCTTGCAACAGCAATTTGCAAGGTGTTGAAAAGAAACTATCCTCTTGTTTGGCCAAAAACCAAAAGATAAATTATTGAAAATTGAAAAATGTTACATGTTTTCCTACCAACAACCATAGAAACAAAAATCATCACACATGTAATATTCAATGATTTCCAATTTCATCTGGAAACGAACAAAAAAAAAAAAACAAAGTATAATTTATATAGAGTTGAAGGAATGAAGGAGAACTTCTACTTCTTCGACTTCTAATGCTTTAGTTTAGTTTGAATATTTTATATAGTAGAAATCATGCTTAAACATGTCTCTCTCTTTCTCTGCTCATGCTACTTTTAGTGTTTTGTTCAAAAGTTGTAGGAAAAAAAGAAACGTAAAGTATTTCTATTGTACAAGTTTGTTTAACTAGAGTTATGGCCCTAAAGGCCATATATAGCCTATTCCCTAGAGTTCTCTTATGGCTTTTTTATTTTTTTTTCGTTTGAAGATTTACTGTTTTACAAAACAAATTTTTATAGATCACCACATACTATGCATTTTATATGTACATATGAATATATTATAGAGTGTATGTTTGTCTGTTCGAATATGTGTGGCATGTAGTTACTATTTTATAACTATGTACGACGTACTTCAACTACTTTTGTAGTTGCTTTAGTTAGTAAAGAACAGTTTTGCAAGGAATGTTTTCATTAAATGCATTTTTCAGTTAATTTAATAAAAAGAAATGATTTAAAAATCCTTAAGACTTTAACTTTAGCCCCAAAGTTTCTTATAAACAACTTTAACAGACGAAAGGTATTCTATAAAAATCTTTAACAGCCGCATGATTTTTTACAAAAAACTAGAATGTCCACTAGATTTTTTATAGAAAACCTTAACAATCGTAAAATTTTCTATAGAAAATCTTACGACTGTAAAGACTTGAATAGTCGCAAAGTTTCTTATAGAAAACTTTAAGAGCCGCAAAATTTTCTATAGAAAACTTTAATAGCCGCAAGATTTTCTATCAAAAGCTTTAATAGAAGTAAGATATTCTAATGAAAACTTTAACAGCCGCATGATTTTCTATTGAAAACTTTAACAGCAGCAAGATTTTCTATCGAAAGCTTTAACAGCAGCAAGATCTTCTAATGAAAACTTTAACTGCTGCAATATTTTCTACAGAAAACTTTAACAGCCCCAAGATTTTACAGACGCAAATTTTCCTATAAAAAACTTTAACATCCGTAAGATTTTCTATCGAAAGCTTTAACAGCAGCAAGATTTTCTAAAGGAAACTTTAACAGACGCAAGATTTTCTATCGAAAGCTTTAACAGTTGCAAGATTTTCTTAAGAAAACTTTAACAGTCGTAAGATTTTCTAAAGAAAACTTTAACAGTCGAAAGATTTTCTGTAAAAACCTTTAACAGCCACACAATTTTCTTTAGAAAACCTTTAAGAGCCATAAGATTTTCTTTAGAAAACCTTAATTGCCGCAAGATTTTCTATACAAATCGTTAACAGACGCAAGATTTTCTTCAGAAAGCTTTAGCAACAGCCACATGATTTTCTACCCAAATTTGAACAGCCGCAAGATTTCCAATAGATAACTTTAGCATCCTATAGATTTTCTATAGGAAACATAGTATTCTATAGATTTCCTTTGACAATAGAAAATGTATTTTCCTAGGGAAAGCTTCAATACTCTCCCGAATTCCTTGAAATATTAACAAATATCTACCAGTTTTCTTTTTATCAAATTGTAACCAGGAACAATTATGACTTCCAGTAGTTTTTCTTAAATAACATTTAAGATTACACTCCTTTATCTAACTTTCCTTAGTCAAATGCATTTGAAATATGTGTGTTCATGAACATTTTTGCCAACTAACTGTATGTGTGATTCTGTTCTGTTCTGTTTTTTCTTTTTTTTTTGTCTCAAAACATTGAGATTGAGACAACAGAGGCAAAAGTAGTTCTTCTGGGTCTTCTTTATGGTAGATTCATTCCTTTATACTTTATTTAAGATTTACTACATTATGGTACTTGTTATTTTACTGGTAAAGTGTCGTCTTTTTACTATATAGCTACATATATCGTTAGTAATAAAAACATAGCAAACATTTAAAAGGAGAATAAACAACACATATTCCCTGCTAATAATATGACTAGTCCATACATGTATGTAAAATATAGCCCCCTAGGGACTAGGACTTGGTCCAAAAGTCACCCAAATGTATTAAAAAAAAAACATGGTATATTCAAACATTACGATGTCCTAGGCCTGGACCATAAAACTCAGGAGAGTAGTCATTAAACTACTCTGTGGACCATTCCAGTGAATTAGTTTTGCAATCGGATTAACACGAACATAAGTCGTTTAACTACAAACTCTTGTTTAACAATGATATAGTCCATGACTGCATTACATTGGATCATGTTGTAATTATTCCAATATTATTAGAAGACCAATAAACAAAAAAACTTATTAAAACTCAAATGAAGGTAAAAGAAGTTTTAAAAACTTTTTGAAAAAAAATTTCAAAAAATTTTGAAAATTTCGAATTTCCAAATTTCAATTTTGTAACAAATTTCGCTGGGTTATTTATTCTTACAAGTCCTAGTCACAGTTTTTAAGTATTTGTTGCTATTGCTACATGAGTATGAGTTTTATATTACATATTTATACATTTTCACTCAGTTCAGTTTAAAATATAAGCCTGCTGTTTTGGTTTTTTTTTTTAATAATATTTTTCTTGTACAATTTGATATGGAAAAACTAAACGAAAAACTTACCTAAAGGCCAGCAAAGAACATTTCTATATACATTTAGCAAATGGTACTTGTATCTTTATATGTACAGATGATATAAGTTGGTTTTTTCTTTATTAAATATGACAAAATAAACAAGCAAAGAACCCTGACTTTTATTTGAAATTCAATTTCATGTTTTGCTGCGTTAAAATTAGTACTTAAGGCAAGAGAATTTTAAATTAAATTTAAATTGAACATATAGTAAATGGAAATAAGCTGCATGTTTTGTATTGAATAAATAAAGAGGAAATGTTTAAAAATAGGCCAAATTGACAGCATGACCTAGGAAGATCAATTGAGGAAGGCTTACAGAACAGGTGTTGCAAGGCAGCCAGACGGATGGAGGGACAAGAAATCGAGGCAATTGAAAAGAAATAAATATCTGCAAGACAATACATAATAATATACATTTATTTTTAAATAAAACCATGTAGTTTTTACTAAAAAAAAAACAAGTTAAACTTAGTTACAATGATTTGCAAACAAATTTGTCTGACATGTCAATAAAGGATCAGATATAAAATTAAACCGACAAACCTACATTTCTTTTGTATGAAATTGAATTTGTTTGTACAAACTATTAAATTAATCTAGACCTTTTAACACTCAAATATCATGACTTTTAGTTTTTGTCTGATAAAATTTTCCACCGACAATCAGACAAAAAATTTAAGCAGAATCATAAAAAATTAGCTTAGACATGTTTGATTAACTGCTTAAACAGTATTTAAAATTCATAATTTGTTTTCTGATCATAACTACTGATCAAATTCTCAAACGACAATCCCACAAAAAATGTCCACAAACTTGCAATTTTGAACAAATTCAGAATCTTTCGAACATTGATTTAAAACTGATAAAAAAATCTGTATTTTGTTGTCTGATTATAATTAATGATCCGACAAGCAGACATTTTACTTATATCAATAGAGATTATGTTTGTAATCATTAGTTGATTTTGTTTTCTATTAAAGGAAACTAGTAATTTTTAAGTTTTAAGACACACATGTGGTCATTTTCAATTGTCTGATCAAATTCACAATCAGACAAAAAATTTCCACAAAATACTTTTTTTTACAAATTAAATTGCTTAAAAGAATTTTTCGATACATTTTTTTAAAAATCTTTATTTAGTTGTCTGATTATAAATAATGATCCGACAAGCAGACATTTTACTTATATAAATATATATTTTTCTTGGAATTATTATTTCCTTTTGTTGTCTATTAAAGGAAACTAACATTTGAAGGGAGAGAGACTCAAATGAGGTCATTGTCGATTGTCTGATTATATTTTTATAATCAGACAAAAAACTTTGATGAAATGGAATTTTTTTTAACAAATTCCATTACTCACAAGACTTTTTTAATAAATTGTTAAAAAATCTTTAATTAGTTGTCTGATTATAAATAATGAACTAACAAGCAGACATTTTACTTATATCCATAGAGATTTTGTTTGTAATCATTAGTTGATTTTGTTTTCTATTAAAGGAAACTAGTAATTTTTAAGTTTTAAGACACAGATGTGGTCATTTTCAATTGTCTGATCAAATTCTTAACTCACAATCAGACAAAAAATTTCCACAAAATACATTTTTTTACAAATTAAATTGCTTAAAATAATTTTATGAACAGTGTTTTAAAACTATTTTTTTAAAAATCTTTATTTAGTTGTCTGATTATAAATAATGATCCGACAAGCAGACATTTTACTTATATAAATATATATTTTTCTTGCAATTGTTATTTCCTTTTGTTGTCTATTAAAGGAAACTAGTAAATTTTTAGGTCTGAGACTCAAATTAGGTCATTTTCAATTGTCTGATTATATTTTTAAACCATAATCAGACAAAAAACTTTGATGAAATTGAATTTTTTTTAACAAATTCCATTACTCACAAGAATTTTTTAATAAATTGTTAAAACAATTGTTAAAAAAATCTTTAATTAGTTGTCTGATTATAAATAATGAACAGATTTTGTTTGTAATTATTATTCGCTTTCGTTTTCTATTTAAGGAAACTAGTAAATTTTAAGGTCTGAGGCTCAAATTAGCTCATTTTCAATTGTCTGATTAAATTTTTTTATAAACAAACAGACGAATTTTTTTTATAAAATAATTTTTTTTAATCAATTCCATTGCACACGAGACTTTTATGAACTATTGCTTAAGCATTTTTTTGCAAAATTTTTTGTTTGGTTGCCTGTTTACTATTAATGACCCGACAAACATACATTTCATTTGCATGAAATTTTATTTTACTTGTAAAAGGATTTAACTTATGTGGTCTATTTAAAGAACTAGTCTTTTCAATGATTTAAGGCTCAAATATGATAACTTTTATTTTGTCTGATTATAGTTTTTGACGTTAATCCGACAAACAAATTTTCAAAATTTATAGGTATTTAATAAATTTCATTACCTATAAAAATTGTTGGAACAATTGCTTAAACAGACACTAGACTTGTATGAACAATAAATTTTTTTGTGTCAATATAATTTGCTTTTACTTTATATTAAAAAAAAACAAATTGTCTGATCAATTTTTCTACCGACATTTCGGACAAAAAGTTTTCAACTATTCGTAAGAATTTTTCGAGCTATTAAATTAGAAGTTTATATTTTCATTTGTCTGATAAAATGTCCAAGCCACAATCAGACAGAAAAATCCATCAAAAATATTTGTTTAATAAATTCAGGTTTTTAAAGATTTTTTTAAATAACGATTTCTTTAAGTCCCCTCTTTTGATGTTTGACAATATAAAAATATATTCTATGAACCGACAAATAGACAATTGAAAGTCTTCAAATTTGAAAGTCTTTAAATTTGCCATTGTCTGATTAAAAGTTTCACTTTTTTTGGATTTATTGATTTATGTATAAAACTAGCCCAGAAATTGGACAGTTTTAAGGATTTATTGTTCAAAATCTGTTAAATTTGCAATTCTCTGATTTACATTTCTTTAACAAAGAATTGTGATTTGTTTTGCAAACACCATCTATAACATTATTAAATTAAAGCAATTATCTTACAGAATCATTTAGTAAAATTAAATTTATTTTCAAATAAACGTGCAAAAATTACACTTTTACACTAATTTCTCTTTTACATATTGATTTTTTCAATACGGAAGTTTCTCGCCAAAAGTTCAATCATTTTATGTTTGTTTTGAAAATATATTTTAATAAGCACGTTTTTATGAACTTAACTTAACTCTATTTTCTTTTATTTCTAATAAAAACTACAAACATTTTGTCATAAATTCAACATGAATATGAGAGGAGCTGGTGATGATGATGATAATGGCAAGCGATAATGTTTGATGATTTAGTTGATTTCTTGGACAAACACCTGCATTATTTACAAATTGGTTAACACGTACTCGGCAACGACAACAAACAATAAAAATCCAACAAACCAACAGCATCTAGAAAAACTATTACTTATGAAGAAAAACAAAGTTGCAAGGAAAGGCAACAGAGGCATCATAAAAAGATAATGCTCACATATGCTAAGCCGCCTGGCTAGCTGGCTACTGCGTGTAAAAAAGTGTTAAAAATGATTTGTTCCATGAAATGGAAAAAATGTTTGAAGGAAACCAAAAAAAAAAGCAGATTTTTATTTATTTAGAATAGCACAACGTCAACCATTAAATGCTTCCAGAGTCATGTTAAACTATAGGCGAGTATTTGTAAGGTTTTGTTTGGGGTTTTTATGATGTATTTTTTTAGTTGTGTGTTGTGTCTGCACAGGGTACGGCTTTTCAAGAGGGACATGTTCACAAAAAAAAAATAAATACAAATAATAGAAGTCTGAAAAACTAACGGTATATGAATCATGACTTTGGCATCGTTTAACATCAACATCATCAGCAGCTCCAACACCAGCCGCCGCAGTCAATGTTGCCGTAGTTCAAGAGCAAACCTCATCTCTTCATCCAAACATTCACACCGTAAAACTTTTTTTCTGTTTTTTTTTCTTTTTTTTTTTTGGCAACCGACATTCTATGCCTGGTTATATGTTTTGGTTTATACGACTATATCTTATATATACATAGGTATACCTATGTGTTTTAATACATTTAGCTTTTAGCATCATCAGCTGGATAACAAGCTGGCATTATGATTTAAAACCACTTGCCAAATGCGTTAAAAATTGTCGACATGAACATGCTTGTAACAAACAACATTCTACACATCATATATATAACTACAGTTGGTGAGAAAATTAAAACTACATGCTAGCCAAACAGTAGGACACAACAAAATCCAACTTTATTTAAATTTTGTCAAAAATCTAACATCTAACGCCCATTTTAAGTAGGCGTGGCAATTTGAGAATTTAAAACAATTGCAAATTCTGCAATTGTTGGTTCTTTCAGCATTTGTTTTCATAAAATCTAAATATTTAAGGTTTTACACTGAAATGTGATTATTTTTCAATTGTCTGATCAAATTTACAACCGACAATCAGATAGACAATTTTCTACAGAATTTTAATTTTTGCGAAATTCAATTGCTTTAAAAAACCTGTCAAACATTTGATAAAACAATAATTTTTAAAAACAGTATTAGGTTGTCTGATTATAATTAATGATCCGACAAACAGACATTGTACTTGCTTGAATTTAGCATTTATCTGAACATTTTCCATTGTCTGACCAAATTTTTATGCAAAAAAGATTTCAAACAATAACACTTTGCTACAAAATGACACTTTTTGTCAGAACTTGAAAAGCGACCTAATGGGGGTTGTAGACCTAGGTGAGGAAATACTAAAATCGTTTTCAAAGATTTTGAAATACCCTCAAAATTTTGAGTTATTTTGAAAAAACCGTTTTAGGGTAGGTCGTTGTGCTTTAGTACCTCTAACTCACACATTTTTATACCGATTTCAAAATCTTAAACAAGCAAAGAATTGAGTTTTCATAAAATGTATATTATAAAAAATTGTGTAAGTTTTGATAAAAAGTTTCGCTTTACTTGTTATTTTTTTCGTAATTTTTCAAATTCAACAATAGTTATTTTAATTTTTTTATATGGAAACATATTTTTATTTGCACAATGTTTTAAAGACAATTTTATATAGACAAAAATGCGACATTACTTGTTAAAATCGGCTTATATTTCCAAAAGTTATTAAACTTTTTCGAAAAAATTTACTTTGTAAATTCAAAATTTTACAAATATTTTTTTTTATAGTTTTTTTTGTTTATTCATATGCGCTGGGGGAGAAAATACAAAAAAAATGTGTTAATGAAAAGTTTAATAACTTTTAAAATTTTCATCCGATTTCAATAATTAAAACGAACTAAATTTCCTTAATTCGTTGGTATAAATTTGTATAAGCTTTCATATCAAAATAAGCAACAAAAAGCGACCAAAATCAAAAAAGTTGAGAAATTTAGTTTTTCTTTTAGATATTCTTAACATAAACAATCCTTTTTGCTTAAAACTGTATCAAATTATACACGTCATTTTAAAGCGTAACTAGTTTTCTTTCCAAAACCGTTAAAGAATTTAAAGTCTGATGAAATCTGACTGAGTTACAGGTCGATAAGTTGACGAACATCACTGAAAATGTTTTTTTTAGAATAACTTCTGAATTTGAGGGTGTTTCTTTTTAGACACAATTCGTAATATACTCAGCAATGACCTATATCCCACGCTGGGTCGTTTTTCAGTTTTTTTCCATCGTAGCACCGTGTAATTAATTATTAACTTGTATTAAAAAATAAACTCCAAAACAAACATAGCCATTTCGCTGATTGTTTAATGTAAAGTGCCAAACATGATGATTTTTTTAAATTTTTGTATGGGGACACCCATGGGGGTTCCAGGGGGTGTGCCAGTAGCATGGGTGGGTCGGCCCTCCAAAGTTAGTGGGGGTCGGTCATACATTTACACTCGATTGGGGCACTTGAAATGGGTCAAAGTAGGATTTTTAAAAATTTGACCTTTAGGTCAAAATAAGGAACATCGGAATTCTTTTTAGAGTTATGATTCCTTGGGCAAAGTTTCTTATTTTGATCCCTAGAATTGTCAAAACGACTCCCTCTAATTTACGTCAATTAGCTTTTAAATAAAGTTTTTTTTATTATTTCATAGTTAACTATATATATTCCATTATTGAAAACAACACTCATAAATCAAAAATAAAAATTGTCAAGACAGCCAATTATTGCTACTTTATTTTTTCAAATTGACAATATTTTCCAAAAAAAAAAATAAACTTTCTCCCCTATTTTTAAAAAAGGGGCGTGTCAAATGTATTTTATAGTTCAGGAAGCCTAAAACTTATTATTATTCCAAACTGTGACTTTTGTTCCAGTTATTTCTTTAGTGTCCCCCAACTTTTATCACCTACTGTTGGGTACATCATCTGGCATACAAGATTTTCCACATCTTTTAAAGTTTTCTTTTGAGTTTTTTTTTTTTTTTGTTTTTATTTTCAAACAAAATGTTTGCACATATTTTAGCGCATTTCATTTCATTCTTAGTATTTGCTTGTTATTATTGTCATTGTTTGTTGTAGCTATTATTGTTGTGTAAGTTGTTGTTGTTGCAGTTGTTGTCTGTCTGTCTGTCTGTCTGTTGAATGAATCTTGTTGTAACTACATACATATAGTCAATATACTATATGTATGTACCTACAACGAGTAAATAGTTTCGATGTTGTGTGATTCTTTTTTCTACATTATTTTTTATTTTTTTTTGTTCTTTTGTTACAAAAAGCCCAGCGACGACTTCCTTTAACCATATTTGTTGAAGGTGCCAACAAGTACTTCAAACCTTCTTCTTTTCTTCTGCTTCAACTTCAAATCATTCTTGCATAACGTTACGTCTATGTGAAAGACAACAACAAATACTGGCAACACAAGAACAACAGCTCTTGCAACAATATGTACAACAAAAAGATATAAAGGAGAAACATAACGAAACAACAACAAAAAAACTATCTATAGATAGAGTCTGAAGAAACGTGCAAATTTTCAAATGACAGCCACCTTACATGACCACAGCAAAAAAACAAACAAAAAAAAAAGTATTTTTTTACACTCATGAGGAAAATGCAACAACAATAACAAAAATTTACAACAATAATAAGAAAATCAAAAAATTTATTGATCAAAATTAAAGGAGTTAGACAGGCAACTAACAGACAATAATCATACAAAACTTTGTCGAACCAATCATTTGAAGTATGAAATCATACAAGTAACTGTAACCATACAAAAATCAGACAATCAGACAATTTTGTATGTGGTAAACAGACAAAAAATGTGGGACAATTAAAATAAATTCTCAGACATTTTAAAACAGCAACATTGTTCCAAATTTTTATACATAATCAGACAAATATCTACAATCTAGTCAATCATCCGACAAATTTAAAAAATTTCAATTGTCTGATGGAATCTTCTACCTGCAATCACATGGAAAACTTCATAAGAAAATTTATTTTTTAACAGATGTAACAGTATTTTTGAACAACTGATTAAATAGTCATTGCATAATCATTATTTGAATGTCTGACAAGGAATATTGATCCGACAAACATACATTTTATTGGAACGTCATGGAATTTTGTTTGTAAAAATGTTTTATTTTGGTTACGTATTGCGGAAACTAGTCAAATTTTTAGCTTTTATTTTGAAACATTTGTACAATAAAAATTTATTCAAAGTATTGGCCATTGTTAGCTATGTCCCCTCCTTCTGGCAACATATGGATTCCGAGCCCAATGAACTGCTCATATTTTGAGGATCGTTCTGCATCGATCGACGGTCTGGCGGGTGAGGCAAACTACATCTTTCTAAATAGTTATCAACTGGTATTTAAATATGTGTTCGAGCGTCATGATGAAATATTACGGTTTAATGTCTGGCCGCATTCTTGGCGTTTTTCGACAAATGCTGACTTCAAACGAATCAGTTGCTTTCTACACAAGCTCATAATAGATAGAATCCTTTTGCTCCCACCAAATACTTTACATACGATCTCTTAAGCTTCGGGCTGTCGTAATGTAATGAATCGGGGCACAATTCGAAATTGAAATTACTGCTTGAGTAGTTGCCAATGATTTTGCCAGCTCCTGTTGAGTTTGGCAACAATCTTCATGGAGTAAGGCCTCCAATTCTTGGTCGTAAAATTTTTTTTGGCTGGCCTTTGTCCTTGTCGCACGTTGAAACCGATGAAACACATTCACCTTAAGCTTTGTTCAGTAATCGAAGTGCTTCAGCGGCACTCTTTTTCAAATTAAAGAAGTAAAGCAAAACTTCACGTATATAACGCTTTGTTAGCTCAAAATTAAACATTTTCGAAGCACAAAAAAAAACGTTGTTGTTTACATTATAATGTTCAATAAATAAAAGATACCGCATTTTTAAGTCTGTATTTAATAACCTTTTAAAATTCTTTAAAACTTTCCCTCTTTAATACCTTTGAAACAACCAATTTCCTTTTTTTCCTGAAAATTCTTTGAAATTTCTAAACTCACTTATCTTAAGATAGAAATCCTTTTTAAATTCCTTTTGCCAAATGATATTTACTACTTTATTTTAACCATCCGGAATGTTAAGTTTTATTTTTTCATAAAGTTAAAACATATTTTCAGGATGATTCAACAAATGTGTTTAGCAATGCAAAACTAATAACAAAATCTTACAAAAAAATAAACCAACAACTAGAAAAGTACGCCTTGGCAACCAGGAAATGCCAATCAATAAAACATAGAAACAGGAGAAATGAAGAAAAATCAGTTAAAAAGAGTATCCACTTGATGTGGTCAATGATCATTGAACACACAAATATACAACTAATGGACATTTAACTAAATATTTATGAAAAATGTTGTTGGTTGACTATACCAAGTGCTTTGCTGTTGTCAAGGCATCCAAAGGGGGGCTTGTGTTTAGACCTCAAGCCAGGAAATAGAGAATGTAGAAAAATCGTTTATTTTGTTTTTGCATTGGCTTTTAAAAATTATAAATAGAAAAATAAAAGGATGGTGTATTAAATAGCTTTAGTTCAAAAAAAAAGCAGTAGAGTAACGCTAAAGTAGGAAACAATTAAAAAAGGAAGTTCAGTAATTAAAGCTTATGCTAACACTGAACATGCTAGCCACTCACTAAACATATTCAACATAGGGGGTATGTTCAATGAAAGCAATGTGCAAATTTCAAATGGCAATATATTAATGACTGCAAAAATAATGAAATTTATTTACTTATTTCAAAATAAAAACCCACTTCTAATTACCTAACCAAACAATTTAAACTAATTCATCCAATTTTTATATTTTTCCCACCTTTAATAAATTTCACACATTCCAAAAAAGAAAAGAATCTATTTAAAAACAGCCCAAAAAACCCTCCATAGAATTAGTTACAAAAAAAATAAATAAACGAAATAAACAGTTATAAGTTCTTAATAATGTATTTAAACACTAAATGTGTTTAGAATTTTTTATTATTTAAATTTATTTACAACAATTTATTGAAATTAGTTCAATATTTAACAATGAAAAAAGATGTTCAACTCAGTCTGACAGCCCATGGCAACCACACAGACACGAGTTGAAAGCAACAATTCAACACCCTAACATAATGGAGGATTTTAAAGGCAGATAGAGTAAATGCTGCTTAACAGCTAAGCAATATCTACCTTTATAAACTGACATAAGTATCTATGAGCTACAAAGTATCTGCTTATGTACTTCAACTCATGCCGACAATTCATTAATATGATTACTCATGTTTAAGTAATTTGCATTGATTTTAATTTTGTTTGTTATAATCTTCTCTATAAAATATTTGTCTATTTTTTGTTGTTTATAAAAACTAAATACCAGAGCACTTGTTTAATAAGATATTTATTATTGAAAAGTAGAAACAAAAAATTGATTACGTCTAACATTACACGGAAATTCCCAGGTTTTTTCTTGAAGCTCTAGAAATTTTTTTGGCTAAATTTATTCTTTTTTATAAATTTAGCAAACTGAAATGAA
Source organism: Calliphora vicina (assembly GCF_958450345.1). Taxonomy (NCBI): domain Eukaryota; kingdom Metazoa; phylum Arthropoda; class Insecta; order Diptera; family Calliphoridae; genus Calliphora; species Calliphora vicina. The sequence goes on from NC_088780.1 coordinate 122,595,718, forward strand.
ATTTGTGTTTGTCATAATAATATGATGATGAGTTCTAAAATTATTTTTATTAAAATGATATCATTAGAAGAAGATTTCTAATTTTTTTTTTAACAAAAATTTTTAAATATTTTCAAGATGAAGTTTATAAAACTATAAAAATTAAGGAGAAAAAAACTATTAACAAAAGAACTTGTTAAAGATTTTTTTATTTTTATATTTATATTCTTTGTTTTGTTTAATGTATGTAGTCATTTGTCATCTTTTAATGATTTGATAAACAATATATTTATAATTTATAGGAAACTTTTATTGCCTGACACATGTCATTAATCTAATAAATAAAAATTTATTTAACAATCTGTTAAAATTGATGCTTGTATAAGATAAAAAAGATAATAAAGAACAAGATTTGATTAGATATTTACCGTTAAGTAACAAGTAACAAATATATAACAAATATAAAAATAAAATATAAACAATTTTCCCTTAAAATAAGCAAAAACAATAACTACATACATATACATTTTTAAATTATTAATGCTGTGGCAGTTAATAAACATAAACTGACTTTAACTGAACATGCTGCCCTTTAAACACTAAACATACTCCTTCAACACTAAACATACTGTTCAATGTTAGGCGGCAGGTAATTTGCGCCAAATGTTCTGCTTATATTTTTGTAGTTTTGCTTAAAATTATTGATGATTTATAAACATTTCATGTAGAATAAATCAGACAGAGGGCAAAAGTTGTCAGGCATACATATTGGATTTAACATTTTATACGTTATTATTGAGAATTTCTCTATTTTGACCATATATGGGATCCACTAAATTGAACCTGATTAATATTAAGGTCCTACGTGTCCTGGTTTATCCGTTATACCAAATTAAATTTTTAGTCCTGTAAGCTTATCCTGAAGCCCCCAGTGATTTGTTTTTCAATATTTTGTATTTTTGTATTTCCCTAATATGTTTCTATGCATTCTAAATCTTTTTTATTACAAAATTATAGTTTTTACAAATTTTGTACGCAAAAAATCGAAGCCACTTTTTTTAAAAAAAAATTTTGGATTCAAAAATCTATTTTCACACATTTTCAAATTGCTATCAATTGAACACGCATAGCGATAATTCAATGAAATAAATTGTAAACATATTCCAAAAATAGACTCAAAAACAATTTTTTAAAAATATTCATAAATATCTATGGATACAATGTAGCGAAAGGGTTAAACAAATTCCGAAAATCGGATTTCATTAGACTACAAATCCATCACTGTGTATAACAAAAATAAAATCGCATAATAATTAAAAATGTCTATGGCCATATTGGATCTGTCAAATTTAATTTCCAAACGTGTGTTTCTTTGTTAGTCATGCTAATTTTAAACTCACAATTCCAGTTAGGCTAAAAATTCAATTCAATCTTGACTCTCAGTGAGGCTGTTCATTACATCTAGGAGTTTAGTTTATATGTATATTGGTATTTTCAGAAAGCATCCAAAATCTTCTCTCTTTGTTGAAGAAATCCAGTTTTTTAAATGTCAAACAATGAAGTATAATTGCAACAATTAGACTTACTGCCTGTTCCATAATGTTGAAAAAATTTGAATGAGAAACACTCAGTTTTTAAAATTGTTTCGAATAGTTTTCATACAAATTTGTTCGAATCATTTTTCTTTCGTGGCGACACAGGCCTTAAGTATATACATGGTGTGGAGTCCAATGTAGCTTAGGTATATGTCTTTATGACTTGAGAAAGCGACTGTATCCTACCTAACCTAAGTAATGAACTTCCTATAACTGAACTTACTGACTGTATTAGTTATGTTAAGTGGAAACGCCTTTGAAAACTGCTTAGGTAACTTAATCTATTAAGATCTGGGTATAAAGGTGAGTCTTTAAAGTTTAGCTTAAACTGTAACATGTAAATAATACTGAATATACTTCCACCACACTGAACACTCTCACTGCAGCAGGTATGTTCAGTGTAGATGAAAGTAAACTATGCTAAGTGTTGCCCAAGGTGCATTTAATAAGGTGCCATCGGCAGCACAGCTGATTATAGAAATAGCACGCACAAATGTCAAACTACATATATAAAAAATATCCGCCAGTACGCCCGTATGTCAAACTCTATATATAAAAAATAAGTGAATTCGCCTGTATTTATTTCAATTCGCCACTGCTGTCACCTTGTTAAATACGCCTTGGTGTTGCCCTGAATATTTCCTCATTCCTAGAGAGGACTTTACCACATTCGCTTAACAATTACAGCAACAACTTTTTAATAGATTTCAAGTTACAATAATAAAACATTATTATTTTATTGAGCTGGACTCCTTTACCCGTTTCCGGGATTTTGAATTACTTTGCTATTCTATTCATTTAATTCTACTTTAATGCAACAAGGTTTTTTCGCCATTTATTAGCATTATTATTATTTAGTTTAGCGTCAAATGAAATCATTTATTAACATTTTGCTTGTCTGCCAGCCACAATTAAGCCAAATTTGGTGACATTCAATTTTTGTTTTTTTTTTGAGTTTTTTGTTCAAGGTATAATATTTCTTTTATTAAACCATTATTATAATAATAATAATAATGCATCAATAACATTAATTTTTTTTTACTATTTACTATTAATTATTATTTTTTTTTAAAAAGAGGTGGTGTAGGCCCTGGGTATTGTGTGAAATTTATAAAAAAAGGCTATTATGGAGGAGTGTTAAATTGTTTTTTATATAAACATAATTTATAAATGAAAACTATTGTTGTATTCATGAGAAAATTTAAATTAACTTTAATTGTGAAATTTCAAGTGGACTTGTAATAAGGAAAGTAAGGTCTTTTGCTTATAAATTCAATGACAAGTCAACAGCAAGAACTTTGGTTACTCTCTTATTATTCTTACTATTATTTCAATAAACTTTTTTATAATTTAAAGCATTTTAGCAATTATGTAGTTTAATATTTTGGTTCCTGGCTTAATTATTTTTTTTAACTTTCCTCCACCAAAGCAAAAGCTTAAACCAGTTCACAAAAATTAATTTTAATCATTAAAGTGGTTGGTGTTTGGAGTGACTGACTTGGGTATTTACCACACTTATGTACGAAATACATTTTTAATATCATGCTGAGTAATTTGCGCGTATTGAGTGCGTATTTCGAATAATCGTTTTTTTATAGATTTTATTTGCCAATAACAAATATGTTGTATTCAAATTTTGAATTTTTTTGGGTTGAATTCAAAACACGTCTGTTAATTGTAGTTTAGTTTTTGTTTGGTGATTTTGTAACATGTGCAAAAATTTATTTATAGACAATAAATTGTTATACATATGTAGATACTTGTTTAAAGCCATGAATAGTTAAAAACAAAATGGAAATTTTAATTTTATAAATACATAATATGCAAAAAGTTCTTAAAAAGGAAGCAAATTTGAAAAACCAGCCATAAAGTATAATTAATGCTTTTGAAATACATATTTAAAAATTCAATTGGAGTAGTAGAAAATAGTTTGATTTAAATTTATCATAGTTATTTGGGAACTGAACTTACCCTTTTACATGCTAAATATAAACTAAACATACTGCCGCTAACACTAAACATACGTCAGCCCATGAGACATGTTTTAGCTGGCAATGTGATTTAAAACTATTACAATGTTCGTTTAAAGAGTAAAGACATTTTGGCCGATTTTAAATTTTGAGCTCTCTAGCACAAAGCTTAGATTTATCTTAACTTCTCTTGGCAAATCATCATCAATCATTTTGTCTGCTCAGTTAGAATTTATGTGTTCATAATACGAAATGTCATAATAATGATACATAAAAACATTTTGTCACTTTATTATTCATATTTTTTTTTCAAGCATATTTGTCACAATTATCTACATACGTTAAGCAAATAAAAAACTAATAGATATAAATCTGGGAAGAAATGTAGGTTAAATTCTTATGCCATTGTGTCTTGGACACAACTAAAAAAAAACATACCCAGGCAGAAAGAAGACTATAAAAGAATTGTTACAAATTTGACTGACTGAGTCCGTGTGAGTGACCATTAAGTTACAATAAAGTAAGAAAAAAAAAAAGTAAAGAAACACCTGTGGGTACTTAAAGATACAATAATCATCATCAGCTATTTATGGCTTTTCTTTGGATTCTTTTTCATTCGTTCTTACTTATTTTCATATTTAATTTGTTTAATGAGTTCATTTAATTCACACTGTGTATTGAACAATTTCTGCTACGTGTTCCCACTGTCGATCACCATCGCTGCCTCTCTCTCTCTCCTGCCTTGAGTTTGATCAATAAGTTGGCAACTACTGGTATTTAAATAACGGTAAATAAAGACCGGCCATGTAAAAGTACGTGTACAAATCGTTGGTTGCTGTTTGCAAATGAAATTCTAGTGTATTTATGTATTTATTTATTGTGTTCTTCAAACAAATCTTTTTTAGTTGATCGCAAATGTAGAGTTAAAGATCTATTCTATCTATCTGAGTATGAAGATTGAATGGAAGATAAACAAAACATGGCTTTTTTGCAACATTGTTGTCTAATCGAATGTGGAATCTCTATTCTTGGTAAGAGAATCAGCAGCAGCAACAACAACAACATTTTCTTTTAATGTTGCAGTTTAATCTATCAAACATCATTGACACAAACACCCAGCAGAACCAACCAAACAACCAGCCAACAATTCATTCATTCATTCCCTGGGATCGATGAAAACTGACTGCATGAAATCCGAGTTAAACATTATGTTTAATTTACACGTTTTTATGCTCATTCTTCTCCACAGCACTCCATCATTGTATTCGATGTGTTTTCTTTCTTCTTTCCAAATAAAATAGAATTTCCTGACTAGATTCGCTCGCAGTCAGCGTGGAAGAGTGTCTGGTTGTTTAGAGTTCTAAGAATTTGAGACTTCAGCCGAAGTAGTGGTGTTTAAGTGGTAGATGCATGTTTTGGATGGTCAGTTGGAAATTAAAGGAAATAAGGCAGACTATTATTAAAGGAATGTAGTCCCTTTTATAATACTTACTAGATAATGAGAAATATCTACATATGTAAGATCTAAACCTTGTCTTTTGTATTGTTCAAAAATTAAAGCTTTTAGATAAAGCTTTTCTCTAAAATTAGTTTAAAGTTTTTAAATATTTAATTTTAAGTTAAATATTTTGCATCAAGTGCTTCAAAATGTGAAAACCTCCAAAAAGCTTTTTTTGCTGAATTATACATTAAACCTTTTTATAGAATTTATTGGAATTATGTTAGAATACAATATTGAAAGATGTAGAGCTTTTGAGTTTTGAGAGCTTTGACAGAAATAAAATAAATAAATTATTTGTAAAATTTTAAAAAGCTTTTAATATATTTGCAAAATGTAAATACCTACATATGTAAATCATTAAATATATAGAGCTTTTAATCAGTTGAAAAACATTTAAAAATATTTTTTTTGAAATACATACCTCAATTACTTTGAAAGCTCATCGTTTCCCCAAACTGTCTTACAAAGTTGCAAGTTTTAAAATGCTTTATATTTTAAAAATCAAGTTATTTCTGCAGATGTTTTTTACATCATGCAAGTATTATGAGCTTTTAAGTTATGCATGCATTTTTGATAATTATGTAATAACTTTCACGTTGAGAACAAGGAATCTTTTACAATTAAAAAGCTTTTTGAAAATAAAAGATTCTTTTAACCAAAAACAAATACAGGTTTTTGAAATAACTTTTTATAAAAGAGAGCTTTTAGAAAAAAATAAGCTTGGAAAATGCTTTAGAAGAAAGCATGTTATCGATATTTCAGAAATAAAAACGGAGCTTTTAGGAGAATAATTTATTAAATGTTTATAAATCAAATTTAGTATGGAAATTTTATTTTATAAACTTTTGATAACTTTAACAATTGATTATGAATAAGGCCTTTAAAAGCTGTTTTGTTGTCTTAATCTAATTTGTTCTCCTATATAAATAAATATCTGAATTCTTTTAAAGCATTTTCCAAGCTTATTTTGCTCTAAAAGCTGTCTTTTGTAAAAACTCATTTCAAAAAGCTGTCTTTTTTGGATAAAATAATAAAACCTTAAGGTGAAATTCACTAAAAGAATTTCAGAAAAAAGTTTTTATAAAATATACTGCTTTCCAAAAGACGCTCTTATAACAAAGATAAAGTTTAGAAACTAGAGCTTTTAGGGAAAATAGTGCCTTTAAAAACAATGAGCTTTTAAGAGCAGAAAAGCATTTGCAACTAAATACTTTTATATGAATGATATTTTTAGAATAAAATTAGCTTTAGTGTCAAAATGTTAAAAATTTTCACAAAAGCTTTCAAATCAGAGTTTTCAAGCTCTTAAGAAAATGCTAAATACTAAAGGGAACAGAAAGTTTCAGATTTAAATCATTTAAGATGGGTGAGTTCCAAAACATCAAAATACTTTGCTGTCATATCTTTATCAAAACAAAGCAAGCAAACGCTTAATGTACGTTCAGATTGTTGAAACATTTGGCAAAAAAGCGTAACCAATAAAAAGTCGTTATTTTTCTTTCCATTGAACAAAAATTTATTTCAATAAAAGCTAACTTCTGTTAAGAAAATATTACAATATGAGATCATTATTATGTATATAGCTTGACATCATTTGCCCTTATAAAACTCATCTAATATCAATTAAACATGTGTTGAACATATTGATTACACTATTTTCGTCAAAAACTTTACTTTTTCATACATTTTGAGATATGACGTTTTCGAATTTGCCCAATCTAAAAATTAAACAGAAATATAGAAAATTACTTGCAATTTATGCAACGGCTCTTTCAAATTTCTTTTAAATTGCAATTTTGAGAAGTTCCAGTTTTCTGCTAGCTTTGCAGTAACTTTTAAATTTTTTAGTTTTTCTCTTAACTGAATTCTTTAAAATTTAATTGAAATTATTCACTTACCTTTGCTAACTAATAATGTCTGTATTAGCTGCTTAAGTAGTTGCAGATTTCTTTCAATTTAAAATATTTCTTATTATTTTTCTAACCAGCCAGGTAAATTATTATAATCATCTTTTTAAGTCTATTAAGTGAAAGAAAAAAATCTGGGCGTAACTTTTGTGGCAAGAAAAATAGCAAACAAATTACTAAACCTTACAAATATGAAGAATTTATGAAAAACACCGGAGAAATTTTTACTCATGTCAAAAGACGAAAGCGACACTAAAAGTTTTTTTTTCAATTCTTTGTATTTTACCATGAAGACACACATTTTAATGTGGAGCTAAGGTGGCGCAAAAAGAACCTGATGAAGACGATGATGATGATGACATCAGTCATGCTGATGTTTGAGATGGTGCTGCTAAGGCTGTTGTAGATGATTTTATTAGGAGGAAAAAGGTTGGGCTTTAAGGATACATTTAGCATGTCTAAAATGTCAAAAAGATGTTTTTTGTGCCAGCTGAAAAGCTTAAAATTAATAAGCAGCGGAAGCATTTCTTAATTTTAAAGAAATAGTACGCAATTTTGTTGCCACAACTGACAACTTTTCCTGTGTAACTGACTGACTGTTTAACTATTTTGGTATTAAAATGTAAATTGTACGTGGTATTCGTATTAGATGAATTTATATGGCAAATATTTCTCTTAAAAAGCACTTGTTCTAATCTTCTAAGAAATAATAAGATGTCATGCCTTCATTCATTCATTAATTCATGTTTGTGGTCTTTTCTCCCCATATATTATTGGGTGTTGTTAGTTAGTTAGGCCAATGACTGAATGCGTGCAAAAGCGTGCATTCGCATAATTGGTTTTTCATTCACATCTGAGAAATCCATCCATAAGATTTGTTCAATTACCATTGTTTAACTGGCAGTGAGTAGTGTTTTTTTTTTTTTTTTGCTCATACTTGTTTGGGTTTGTGGTAATTATTTGTTGTTGAAGTATTTTCTTTTCAACTATTTGTGGTTTGAAATTGTTAAATATTTATTCTTTGAATTTTTTGTATTTGGGTTACCAACAACCATATTTGGCTAATACTTGTGAATGTTTTTTATTTTTTTAAAAAAAAAAACTATTATTCGTTTTTATGTTTTTATTATTTATCTGTTAAATGAGGTTGTAATTACATATTGGTAAAAGTATGAATTTGAAAGAATATTATTTTTGGCAGATTTAATGAAGATGACTGGCAAAAGTTGTTTTTTATGTAGAATAAAAATAAATTTAGCTTAAAAAAGCTTTAATTTATTTTCTGCTGAACATTGAAGAAAATACTTAAATACAGCTTTTAAATTATGTTCTTTAATTCAATGACTTTTAAATCTAACTAAGGAAAGTCCTTCAATTGAGAAAATAAGCTTTAAGTGAAAGCAATTATTTCTTAAGAGCTTTTAAAGTGAAATTTTTGTTCTTGCCTTTAAATCTACTCAAATTCTAATAACATCATTGACAATATTATTGTTATTACAAAAACTTCATACACTCTACTACATTTTCAAAAGAGCCACTTGAATTGGCTTAAAAATCCCAATTAAAATTATAATTTTTTTCTTTTTCTTCAGTTCTTTGGCAATGTATATGAGAATATGAGTATTAGAGAAAAGGTAAACCGAAGGTAGAGGAAACAGAAACATACAACTCATTAAATTCAAAATGAACATAAAGCATGTAATCATCTTATTTGTATTCGAATATAAACAATGATAATCACAAAAGTAAAAAGGCGAAGAAGCTTTTGCTTCGCCAAGCAAAAACAAATCTATGAAATTCTAGATTTAAAGAACACGCAGCAACAGGCCAGCAATGAAAATGTCGTTTTCTTTTGCTTTCAACAAATAAAAGTAAGACACAGCAACAAAAAATACAAAATATACAAGAAAAATTTCCTTTTTGTTTCCCATAAATATCAAAACAAAAGAATTAAAAATGCATTAATAATATAAACACACACTGACTCTGCAACATACCAGTACATATGATTAGCTAGCTGCTTTAAAACTGAAACTTTCCTCAAATACATGACCAAAAATGAAGCTTTGAAAAAAAGATTTTCCCCTTACAAAAAACACAACAAAACAAACCAAAAAAAAAAAATTCCAAAATTGCAACCAAATTTTTGCTACAAAAAAAGTAAAAGAAAGTCAAATAAAAATTGTCTTTTCGTGCTGATTTTTGGTTTGTTATTCGATTTGGTGGTTAGTTGCTAGTTCGACTCTCAAAAGGAAGTAGCAGCATCTTTGGCCATAATGACGATGATGATTGAGCTGTGGTTGTTGCAGCAGCAGAAGTTCCCAAAAACATCTTCACAATTCACAATTTCAAATCAAACGGCCACAAAAACAAACAAAAACATTACATGTACGTGCCATTTATTGGTTTTTTGTAATTTCTAGGTTGTCATGTTTGAATATGTGGAAATATGTCTTGGTTTGTGTGTGTTGCACTTGACTCCTTTTCCTACTTTTTTTTTTGTTTTCTTACATATAAATTCATTTTTAATGGTTACAAAAAAACCCTACAATTGGTATAATAAAAATTAAATAGTATCTACAAAAGTAATCGGTTTTAACATTATTCGTTTAATCGAATAACGGATTAATTCATAAATTAAGGTTATTAGTTTATTTATATTAAAACTGTATTTATTATTTGATTATTTAATTTAGATTAAATAAAAAAACAAAACCGATTATTCGGTTATCATAAAAAAAAACGATTAATTGGTATTTTAATGATGTTTTTTTTTATAAAACTCAAAATAAAACCAAATATAATGTAAAATATTGCCCTTTTATAAAAGGTTTTGCGATTAATCGGTTAATCGAATAAAAAATTAATCGGTAATTTTAGTCTACTAAATCATTCATGCATAATTTTAGCTGATTAGTTTATTTTAATAAAAAGCTCGATAATCGGTTTTCGATTATTCGAAATCAATTTTTTTAGAAATCCCACAATAAATAAAAAAAATAATGCAAATTGTTTCCTTTTTATAAACGGTTTTACGATTATTCGATTTACTAAATAATTGCTTAATCGTTAATTTTAATCTACTAAATCATTCGTTTTAATACAGAAATTATTATTGATTAAATTCATTAATACTCAAAACCTTAATAATCGTTTCTCGATTATTCGGTTATGTGAAACAGCGATTAATCGGTATTTTTATGATCTTAAAAATTATCAAAAAAAATAAATTATGCAAATTGTGTACATTTGGTAATAATTTTTTTATTTATTCGTTTTTATTCGATTATTCGGTTTTGGAAAAAAACGATTAATCGATTTCTCTGAACTTTTATAAAATGTACAATTAATAAAAACTGAAATTATGTAAACTTTCTACATTTTTTAATCGGGATTTTAATGGTACTACTATGATTTTTTATGAAAACTAAACTTAAACAACAAATTTTGCAAAATTTTTACGATTTTCGATTATTCGGTTAACCGAATAACCGTTTAAACGCTAATTTTTATTTAATAAATTATTCGTACAAATACTGAAATTATTTTTGATTAATTTAATTAATACCGGTTCTAGATTATTTGGTAGCCGGTTCTTAATTATTCGGTTATACGAAAAAGCGATTAATCGATATTTTTATGATATTTTAAAAAACTACAATTAAACAAACAAGAAACTATGAAATTTTCCTAATTTGGTAATCGGATTTTTAATTAATTGGTGAAACGAATAATCGATTAATCGGTAGTTTCATATTATTAATTCATTCGTTATAATACGGAATTTATTTTTCACTCATTTATTTGAGTTAAGTATGCTATTATACTAAAAACCGATTAATCGCTAAAAGATTTTTGTTTGTTCGGTTAGTCGGTATTATTTTGTCTTATAATTTGTGTTTAAAAACGTTTATAAAGAATTTTTAAATTATTCGAAAAAGCCGATTAATCGTAAACCGGTTTTCGATTATTCGGTTAACTGAAAAAAAGATTAGTCGGTTTTAGCAACAGTTTTTTTGTTCTTTTTGAAATTGTGTTAAAAAAAACGTTTATAACCGGTTTTGCGATTATTCTAAAAACCGATTAATCGTTAAACGTGTCGATTAATCGAATATGCGATTAATCGCCAATATTAAATTATTTTATACATCAAGTTGAAAATTTCGTCCAAAATTATTTATAAAATATTAAACAAATAATTTGTATTAATAAAAATGACTAACCGGTTCCTGATTAATCGAATAACCACTTAGTAGCTAAATTTAAAATATTTTATAAATTATTTTCAAATGATTTTATAAACAATTGAACGATTATTCGATAATTTTTTGTCGATTAATCGGGTACCCGTTCAATAACAATTAATTTATTTTATATTTTTTGTTTTAAACACATTTCTGGCATTTTTATTGTAAGTAATTTTAAGCCTAATCCTAAAACATTTGAAGAAAATTTGTTCATCTATAGCTCATTGTTAGTTCTCTGTTAATCAGAAACTTTTTTTTTTTTTTTTTTTTTTTGCTTTTCTACCACAAAAAGTACTTGCTGGCAATTTCTCATCAATGATTTTTGTTTTCAGAAAAAAATACAATTTATTGTTTGTATTGTAATTTTTTTTCTTTATTTTTTTTTTCTTGCAATGCTCATGCGTGTTGTCATGTTTTCTGTTTTTCTTTCTATTTGTTTGGCAACAACAAAAAGTCAGCAACATTTCGAAAAGAATTGCCTTTTTAAGTAGAACAGTTGTAGTCCTATTTTTGTCCATTATTCCCCCTTAACATGTTGCAGAAGAAAAAAAACAAAAAAAAAAACATATTGATGCCTTCTTGCGGAGAAGTTGTATTGTGAGTGAGTGTGTGTTTGGTTCGACAAGTATTGAATATTCAATGGACCACCAGGCTGGCTGGATATTGGCGAGATCTTCAATAAATATTTGCATTTTTGTGCATTCCTGTTTGTTCTGTTTGTATGTCTATATAAATTGAAATTTGAGTCCAAGCTTAGTACATGGTATCTATGTATTGGGGCAAGCAATTGCTGCTTGCACTTGTTTGTGTCATATTATAAATTTTTAGCAGAGAAAATTTAAAAACCATTATTTCAAACTTTTAAAACCTTAGAAAGTCACAATAATTTTGATTAGTAGCAAATATTTAGTTGTTAAAAGGTTTTACATAAATAATCCTTACTAAAGTTATAAGGAGTCGCACATTCGAAACACTTTAAAAATCTTTAGCAAAAGAAAAGGTAACATCTTTATTTAATAAAATCCACCCTCTTTTTTCTTGTCATAATTTTGTATTTCTTTTATGCTGTTATATTATCTCAATAAAATTTCATTTAATATGTTCACGTGTTGCATCCCTAGGGACTTTATTAAATTGTGATATATTTCTTTGGTTTTTTTCTTCTAGAAAATGTAATATAAAGGACCCTTTAAAAACGCAACAAAACTACTTTAGCTAATGTACTCATAAACCTATACAAATATATATGTATATGTATATAATAAAAGGAAATAAAAACCTTTCTGACATGAAAACGATTCTTTTTTATCTAAAATTACTTTTTGATTTATTATCTACGAAATGGTTAGTGACAGTTTATGTGTGTTGGGTTTCATGGCGGACAATTACAATATAATTTCTAATAACTTCTTTGTTAGAAGTTAAAAATGAAAACAAATTAGGATTTTTGGAAGAATATATTTGCTTGTTACATACTTTTGCTGGTGTCAAGTTTATATGTTTAGATAGTTAAACAAAGTTACTAACTAAAATAAAACATAAAAGCTTTAAAATTTAATATACAAAAAGCTTCATAGATTAAGACAGCTGTATATTTAAGCTTTATAATATTGTAAGCTGAAGTGTAATTATAAAAGCTTTTCATTAAACAATTCGTAAAATATTCTAAAAAAATTATAAAAGCTTTTTATTTTATAGGTAATTATGTATTTCCAAAAATCTTAATAAAATAAAAAAGCTTGTTTTATTTTACTTTTAATAAGTACAAATTTTAAAGTTCAATATGAAAGCTTTTAATAATTTTAAATGAAATTTAAGAAAATTTAGTAAATTATGGTGACTAAAATAAAAGCTTTCTACTTTAAAAGCATTTATTTACAAAAACATTTATGAAATAAAGCTTTTAAATTATGAAATAAAGCTTTTATATTTAAAAAAGTAAAAATTTAAAAAAAAAATGGTAAAAGACAACAGCTTTTTACTTTAAAATCAGTTACATATTTATAAAAATCTTTGTAAAATACTAAGCCCCATTTTCTCAATCTCTGTTTATTGTTTTTCGTAACGATATACTTCCTATTATTATAATTTTTATAGGAGAGGTGTCTGTTATCGTCACTATAAAAAATAACCAAATATTGAGAAAATGTTTTTAAAGCTATTTATTTAAGCTTTTAAAGTGTCATAAATTTAAAGCTCGGTGTGAAATCTTTTCAAAAATAAATTTTGAAATATACATATTCAAAATTTAACGAAACAATTTTAAATATTTGTAAAAACTGCTTTCTCATTCACAGAGTATTATGGAAATTAAGAAATTTGTTCATTAAAGCTTTAAAATAGTAAAAGCATTTACAGCTTTATTTAACCGTTTTTACAATAAAATTGCATTCTTATACCTTAAAAACTTAAAGCTTTCTGGACAAAAACTTTAGTTAATAAAAATGCTGGTAAAATATAAAAGTAAAGTTCATTGCTTTTTCAAAAATGCATTTTTCAGATCAAAATTTATTTTTATATGTATTTAAATTCTAAAAAGTTTTTAGCATTCAAAAATTTTTTTTGTGATAAATATAGATCAAAACATTGAAAAGCTTAGTATGAAATGGCATTAAGCTTATTAAAATCTAAAAGCTTTCTACTTTTAAAGCTTTTTTAAAAGAGTAATACATATGTAATTTAAATATTTTCTTTGGAAAATCAAAAGCTTTTGTCAAATTATAGAATTTTATAGTACTATAACTAAATCTAAAAGCTTTCTACTTTAATTACTTTCCTAAAAAGTTTCACTAGAAAATTTAAAATATTTTTTAAGTAGGATTTTTAAAAATAAAAAATATAAATAAAAATAATAGCTTTTTACTTAAAACAGGCCACATTAACTAAAAGCTTTTTTCAAAACTCGAAAGTTTCCCATCTTCTAATAGTCAATAACATATGTATTTAACAACTTTGTGGTAAAATATTACATTTCATTCATTAATTTTTAATGCAAATTGGTTATTGTTATTATAAGAAATGAAAAAAAAAGAAAACAAAATATTTATTGTCTATAAATGTTTACATATGTTCATGTAGCTTTTGAACCGTTAATCGTTCTATAAACTCCGCATATAATAATACCACACTAAATTACAAAAGCAATATAGAAAATATTTCTTTATTTATTTTATAGCAGAAAAAAAAACGCATTATTGGTAGATTGGAAAACAAAATTCCATTTTCTTTTAGCCACAAAAATCAAATTAACGCATTTTGTAAAAGATTTCTTTCTACGACGAGTAAAAACAATATGCCATATAACTCAACACAACATCTTCATATTCATCTTTATCCTCTATAAATTCAAAGCTGCTGAAGTTAATGATGATGATTGAATTAATCTTGTCTAGATGTAAAGATGAAAATAAAACACAGCCAACCAACCAACCAACCAATGAATGATCAATTTGATGTTGGTGTTGAGGTTAGGTCATAAGTTTTCCATTATCTGTATGAAAATTCTATAAAAGAAAATAATTTTGTTGTGTGTTTTTTTACATTTTTTTCACTTTGTGCAAATGCTAAATTAAATTGGCCCACTTTAGATGTGGAAATGCCAAGAGAGATACAAAAATGGGTTTGTGGTCAAGTAAATTGCAAAATAGTAAAAGATAAATACTGAAATGAGGTTGCAAGGTGTGAAATTAAGCCATAGACATTCAAATTATAGGTGAGCTTTGAAAGCAACAATGTTATTTCTGTTTAGTTTTTAAAACAAATTAGAATGAGAATTAAAGTTTATTGAAAAATAAAGTAAAATGAAAAAATCAAATCGAAATGGATAAAGCTTTAAAAAGCTTTTCATAACATTTCAGGAATTTGTATAAATGAACTCAAAAGCTTAGTTGACAATAACTTAACTAAAGCTTTTATTAAAATGAAAACACTTTTTAAAAACTTTGTTTTTGTAATACAATTTTAAAAGCTTGAATCAAAATTCAATAGTTTTTCATTAAATACCCAACTAGTGACAGTATGTCAGCATTAAAATCTCTTAAAACAAAAACACATAAATATCTTTATTTCATTATTTATTAAATTAAACTTAATTTGACAGCAACAGCAATAAAAAAAGACCTGACAACAATGTAAATTTACTAGGAATTTGCTCTAATTGTTTTTTAACAAGACATTTAAAACAATAAATTTAATTTTGCAAAACATTTACTGAAATATAAATACAGCTGTCAAAATGACAAATAACTAAAGTGATGCTTTTGTGGATGACAATGACAACTAAGGTTTTGCAATAAAATTAGAGGAGGGAGTAATCAAAAGAAAAAATAAATAAACAAATCACAAAACATACATAGCTAACATTCCTAAATAACTTTAATATTAAACACGTGACTTTACATTGTATTATCCCAAGCACGTGTACATATGTACCTACATATTCCTATTTTGTATTAGTTCTTAATAATTTCCTTATTTTTATTGTATTCTTTTCCATTTAGTTGTGTATAATATTTACTAATTTTTATTTTTATTTTGCAGGTTTCAACAACAAGATGACAAGAAAACGTTCGAGTCCCATGGGACTCGAAATATATTTGCCAGTTTTGCTGGCATTTATAATGTTGCCATTATTAGCACAAGCTGGTAAGTGTCCTAAAAAAAACTTTATTGTATTTCATTTAACAGTTTGGTTTTTTATGTGACAAAAAGCTTTAAGTATTGTTAAGTTTCATTAGACGTTTTTTTGGCAATAAAATACTTTTAGAATTATGTTATAAAAAAGATAAGATTTGTAATTAAATTGTGGCTACAAATGTGTTAGCTTTACTGTATTATCAATAGAAAGTAACAGGACATCTTTTCTTAAAGCTTTTTAAATATTATAGAAGAAAAAATAATTGATTACGTTTAAGATTTGTTGAAGATTTTTGTTTTGTAATTTTAAATCTTAAAGGCTTTTACAAATATATCAAATTTAATTTATTCTAAAAAGCTATAAAAGCATTGTGGTAGCTTTTTCAATGTCTTGACAAAAATAGTTTTTTAGTTCAAAATCACAATAAAAACTATATAAGCTCTTTAAAAACTTTTCGAGGAGCTAAAAGCTTTTGTAAAAATGTTTTACAATTAGGAATTTGTTATATCTGAATGTCATTAAAGCTTTTTAGAAAAGCTTTTTAGAAACTTTAACAAATAGTTTGTGTTTTTAATTGTTTTTATTGGAAAATCATAAGAAAGCTGGATAAAATACAAATTAAATATTTATTTTCTGGAAAGCTTTTACAAATATGTTCAACATGTATTTAGGAATTTGTCATATTCTCACCTTATTTAAAATTTTATTAAAGCTCTATAGAAAAGCTTACAAAAGCTTTTTATTAAAAAGACTTTGGGAAGTCTTAAGGATATTAAAGAATTTTTTGTCAAATTAAGGTTTTTCACAAGATCTAAAGAAAAGCTTTTACAAAAATTCTTATATTTCCACTGTATTTTCGCCCTCAACCTCGAAAGTAGATGTTGACTTGAAAAGCTTATTATATTCAAGGAAGATTTATGCTTTTGAATGGCTTAT
Source organism: Calliphora vicina (assembly GCF_958450345.1). Lineage (NCBI taxonomy): Eukaryota > Metazoa > Arthropoda > Insecta > Diptera > Calliphoridae > Calliphora > Calliphora vicina. Next base: position 122,612,489 of record NC_088780.1, read on the forward strand.
GTTTTATTGCAAAATCACCAAGAGACAAATAATTATTAAAAGCTCTTATAAGATATTTATAAAACTTTAAGTTTTTGCCAAAGTATTAAATAATTATGAATTTGTCATATGAGAATTTTACTGAAATTTAGTCGTAATCTTTAAAAAAATCTCTTTGAAATTTTTTTACAAAAATCTTAAAAAAATAAAGTTGAACTAAAAATAAAAGTTTTTAGAAACTTTAACGAAAATCATTGTCATTCACTTTTATTAAAACTTCAATATACAAACTTTAGCTTCAAAAGCTTTTTCATATAGATGAAATAATAACAAATATTTCTCAAAAAGCTTTTAGCATAAAATGTTCACTTTTTTCTACAAAAAAATAAAAGTTTTTATTAAAAAAATGTGTAATTTCAATTTGAAAACTAAAAGCTTTCAAACAACAAAAGGCTTTTACCACATTTTTTTATATTAAACAAATTATTTTTGGAATCCTAAACAAGAAATCGTTTAGATAAGGAATTTTCACTAAAGCAATTTCATAATCAAAATATTTGCTTCCAAGAAGAGCTTTTTCCAAAAGATCTGAAAAACTTTAAATATTTCTGAATACGTTTTTAACAGCAAAAGAAAGTTTTAATTATAAAAATTTGTTGGTTTCATTTTCTATTAAAAACGATGCTGTTAACAAAAGCTTCCAAAAATTCTAAAGTTTGTATCGTTTTAAAAACAGTTGTTAATGTTGTAAATATATTTTGAGCTATGTATTTGTAAACCTAAGGCTTTTAACATTAAGAGCTGTTATTATCGAACATTTTTACAAGCATTTTTAAAAGAAGACAAAACAGTTCAAAAAAGAATTCTTCAAAGGATTAGATATTGGATCAGCAGCACAATCCACAAAGATCTACAGGCGTTTTTGTATTACCTTAGACTAAGAAAACTGAAGTTAAAAGAAATTCTATTAACAGAACTTCCGACCTTTACAATAACTATGACAAATGCTCCCTAGCTCCGCGCTTTTAGGCAACGAACAAAGGAAAAAGAATCTCATTTAAAGATTTCAAAATCTTTTGTTGTGGTTTAATAAAAAAAAAACTTTGTTTTCTGCGACACTAATTCCGGCAATATTTTGATTAAGCCATTGAATTACAAACATATATTGATATACTCTATACTCTGTTTCCTCCGCAGGGTCAAGTCAGCTACCCGAAAACAATGTGAGGGGGTGAATTCACTTCTTGGTTGCTTTTGTGTAAAATAAATATAAAAAAAAACAAAACAGATTCTCACTTTACCCAAACATATGTGGGTGTATTTGAAGAATACAGGAAAAATAAATATTTAGACCTTAAAATTGTATTCACTTCCCCTTTGAAAATAAAATTAAAAAAAAACCTACAAAATTCACAAGAGGGGGAGGTTTCTGTTTGTTTGTAGGGCAGATGATATACAAAAAATATTACAAAAGAGTGAGAGGTTTATTAGCTTTAGCTGGTTTAAATTAAGAAACATGTGTATGATGGACGGGAAAGATGGTATGAGATGAAAGGTCAAACAACATTTTGTACCGAGAGGGAGAGGGTGGCAGGATGATGATGTTTTTAACACATCAACACTAATTTCTTGGCAAACATTAGCAGCAAATATGCGTTATTTTATTTGCAAATTGTTTGATGCTTTTGTTTTTGCTAAACATTTTGCCACCCTTATTTTTACACATAATAACTTACAATCACAACAAATTTCAGTCAATGCTCTCGAATTTATAGACTATATTTTGATTTTTTGTATTCATTTTGTTAGAGATTTTCTAAGATAAATGAAATTTTATAAACTACTACTACGACTGTTAAATTTACTGCACATGAGCTGAAAATTGCTGCAAAAAAAAAAAGATGTTCCACAACGAGTGACAAATTACTATCATCTGTTCGGAAAATTATAACAATTAGTTGGTAATTTTCAATTAGTGCGAATTGTGTTGCCGAAATTCCTCCCCCTTTTATAGAAAATAAAAAATCTGTTGAATTTTTCTAGAAAAATCAATAAAAATCATTTTCTATGACCCTGTCAATATATGACTGTGCTTTATTTTTGCAATTGAAGTGCATTTATCATTCGTTTCGACAGTTATTCATTTACACTTTGTGTTGTATCTTTAAATTGTATCTAAATCCCAGTTTTTTTTTTTGTTTTTGTATGTCTGCTGTATTTCTGGCCATATGGTAACAAACATTTGTTGGTTTTTTGTTTCGGACAATTATTAACACTCCCTGTTTACTGAGTCTGAGTGTGTGTTACTATTCAAAAAAAAAATTTTTTTTTGAATTGCAGCCCTCTTCTTTTGGTTTTGAAATTCTGCACAACAATTTTTATTGAGTCACGGATTTCAATTTAAATTGAAATTGTGTTTAAAATTTTTTCCATTTGTTTGTTTGTTTTAATGTTAAGTAAAGTGCGTGAAATTAATGAATGGCAAATTTTACAAATTGTTTGCAAAGCACAAGTGGGGGGTTAAATTTTAAACAAAACTCATCTATCCCCGGCAATTTATTTATAAAGAGTTTTTAATAAAAATAATAATTTTAATTATACCAGCCCAGCAGAGAGCTTTTTGAATATAAATATTTCCAAAAGCGTTAAAGTTGAAAGGAATTTTTAAAAAATCTAACTGCGGATTACTAATAATTAATTGTCAATTTACACTATTGAACTTTAGAAATGACAAAAGAGCTTTTTAATCATATTTTTAATAAGCAATATTAAATTAGAGCTTTTTTCAATATTGATTAGAATCCTAGAAAAAGTGTTTAAAATATGCATCTATCTAACACAAAATATCAAAAGCTTTTTTTAAGAATTAAATATATAACTGTAGTGAAGCTTAAAAGCTTTCTTAAAAAATATTTAATTAATTTTTTTTTTTTTTGGAAAATAATTTGCTAACAATTTTATAAAAGCTATGTTAAGGAGCTTTTACAAAAATCGTTTATGTTTTCAGATACTTTTATTGAAAAATAACTACAAAGATGATTTTGGCTTAAAAATCTTTTTAATTTCATAAAAAGCTAATGCAAAATAACAAAAGCTTTTTTCATCAAAATTAAAAAAAAAATAATATTTCAAATCTTGCAAGCTTTTTCAAAACATTTAAAGACTTTTAATGATTTAAAAGACATCAATTTTACATTTCACGAAACAACTAATGAAAGCTTTTTACAAAACTTTTACAAAAGTCTAATATTTTTAAAAACATTTTTTTTTTTATTTTCTTTAATGATTTAAAATACATCAATTTAATATAAAATTAATAAAAGCTCTGCAAAATTTTTTTTAAAAGAGCTATTTAATTTCATGAAAATATCAAAACTTTTTAAAAGATTTAACTCCTTATACATAATCAATTCTAAAATTTATAAAAGGTTTATAAGAAAATGTCCATACAAAATTTTGTTATAAACCTTTTATTATGTTTAAGGCAATTAAAAATTAATATTTTAAAGCTGAAAATTTGTAAATAAAAAAAAAACTAGAAGAATTTTCAATAATTTATAAGTTGCCACTTTAATATCTTACTAAAAATGTTATAAAAGCTTTTTAGAAAGCTTTTACATAAATCTTTTAGTTTCTAAAAGAATCTAGAAAAAGCATAAATGCTTTTAAATTTCATGAAAAGCTTAGCTACACTATCAAACGATTTTATAACGCTTTTAAACAACTTCAAGATTTTTCAATAATTTAAAATCAAGAAAAATTAAAAGCTTTGAAAGAATTATATGTTTTAAAAGATTTCTATAAAAAAAAACCTCGGCAATCATATTTTGCTTTTGAATTTCATGAAAAGCTTACGCAAATTATCAATCGTTTTTTAAAAAGATTTTAAAACTACCATAAAAGCTATTCAAAACGAAAATACAGCTTTTACAGAAATTCTATATTTTTACGAGATCTTTATTCGAACATTTATTCAAAACTATTTCTTTTTATAGTAAGAATTGTGCTAAATTTCCCAATTATTGATAAATTCATTGACATTTATTGTTGGTGGGGGGATAAGCTAGTTCATATGCGCATTTCACTGGTTGCTTAGGCCAGATCATCAGGAAACCTTTTCCCAAAAAGCTTTAGAAAAACTAAAGATATTATACAAATCAAACTATAGAGTGAATGAGAATTACAGACACTCAAGCTTTATTTGTAAAAATATCAAAGCTTAAACAAAACACCAACAATAAACAGTGAGTTTATCTTTTCTTACATTCCCTCTACAATTGGTTGGTTTGTTTCCGACTCAAACTGAAAAATTGCTGAAAAAGCTTTTTAATTTTATGAATAAGAAGCTTTTAATAATTGATTAAATTTCTTATTTAAAGGCAATTATAAATAATGTGATTTTAAAAGCTTTCCCCTGCAAGTCTAACCGATTTTGAGAACAGAAATTAATAAACTTTCTAAGTTCCTTATTTATTGAGTAAAAAGGCGACATTATAATAGAAACTTGATGGGGTCTAACAGATTTTTATTACAACATCTCGACAGAATAAATTTCAGTTTTTAAAGCCTGTTTAAGTTAATGAAAGACGTTTATAATGTACATACATTATTTCCTATTTATAGCACAAATAGTGAATTCGTCAAGGGACAGGTTATCTCTTAAACATCCTATATCATTAAAGCGCTATAGGATCATTTTGAATTATCTATAATATTCTTAATAATTGAGAATTAAAGTACTCATAAAAAGCCTTTTACCTTATCACTTTACAAACGCGCCCTCTTTTTCCAAACAATACTTCAAATCTAAAAAACACTTTCCTTCAAATACTGTCAAGCAAGTACTTTAACACAAAATAAAATTTACATTTAAATGAAGTGACAACACAAACAACAGGAAAGTAATTCTGTAAACTAAAAAAAAATGAATGAAAAACTTTCTTTTCGAATATTTTTTAGCAGGAAAAGTAAGAATTTAACATGCAATGCAAATTTTTGCATAAATAAAAATATGGGGTTTCTCTACAAATATAAAGCAAAAGATAACAATAATTTTCAAATATAGGCCATTTTCATAATTCTTAAACTTAATTAAACAATTAACTTAAAAATGTACTTAATGCGGGTATTATCTTTGTATGGTTTTGTAAATATAAAATGTAAAAGGAAAATGCATAGTGACCCATTTTTTCTCATGTTTATACGAACATAAATTTAAATATTTCTTCTTAGAATTGTCATTGACTTGTCAAAATTGTTTAGAAAACAACAACAACTTATTTACAAAAGATATTGGTAAATAGGGGCAAGACACAAAGAAAAACTAAACAAATAAACAAACAAACCAACAAAGGAAAAAAGAGTTTTTCTATGCCTTCAAGAGCTCAAAAGTAGGAACCAAAACAAGATTTAGAGAGTCAGTCCAGAGTCTGGTAACTGAAAGGGACAATTTATGTTAGTTATTATGTTGTCATTGTTCACATGTCTGTTGACTTCAGTTAAATGTCAGGTGATGTCTGTTTGACAGTTTCATTCAATTCACAAGCATTATGACTGATGGCTGTTTGGTTGGCAGTGTTTAAACAGATTTTCTTTGGCTCTTTAATTTCCTTTGACTGTTGAGTTTGTTTTGAGACTCTCATCCTATTGATGGTTTTTGTTTGAGAGAGCAGCCGTAATGTTTTCTATTTGATTTTCATTATTTTATATGTCAATAATGTTTGTGGATGGGTAAATATGTATTAGTGAGAAATTTAATATATCTTTTCACTTCGGTTTGGGAAAGAAAATTTTAAAATCTTTGTTTTTTACGATGATTAAATTTTCTTATTTAATTTCCATATTGGGCATGAAGGACCATTTTATTAAGCTGGAAATAAGATTTGATAAAGTAAGAAGGACTAAATAGACAATAATAATTTTGTTAACAAAAGCATCAATCATCATCCTTCGAACCACAGCTTTAAACAATAAAACATCTATTATTGTTTAAAGCTGTGTTTCGAAGGACCATGTATTAAAGCACATTTAAGATAATTCAAAGATTACTTTTTTAACGAGTTCAAAAGAGCATCATTGTTTAATGATTTATAAACTGAGTAGAGTTCGTAGATCCCACAAAAATAATTCGTTTTAAAATGCACACAAAATAAACTTCAGTTCACTGGAAACGACTGTAAACGTTTCCTCTGCAAAGACAAACCTGCTGCTACTTTAAAGTAATTATTTAAAATTTGATTTATTAAAGTTTTAAATTCATATTTAACTTTGTACAAAAAATTTATAATTTTTAATTAAAGCTACGGAAAAAAATAATGTCAAAAATATTTCCTAATTAATGTTAGCAAATCAATCATGATGCTGGCTGCAATACAATTAAAAATCTATAAATAATAACATTGAATAAATTATAAATTTAAAAAAAAAATCTTAAATGCCAATGAAATTTTTATGAAGCTTTTTACACCTTGTTCAAGCGCCAGCTATAGAGGAGGCTGTTAATAAAAACATTCATAAACATTTGGTTTATAATAAATAATTTATTTTTATAGCAATTTTATTGAGGTTTCTTTGTTTTAAATGAAAAAGTAATTGAAACAAATGTTTAAGTTGTACAAATCTACTATACTGCTTTACAATTTCAATAAGAGTATTTAACTCATTATTAATTTAATTTTTAAAAAACATTTTTAAAAGTTTTCACAAAATTTAGGGTTAATGGATCTAAAACCCTTAAAAACTTTTAGATCCATTGGTCTTTATATAAATATATTTTCTTTTGCAATAGCTGCCTACAAACTAAACAGAAGCTGTCGTTTGTTCATTTGATCATTTGAGGGTTAAGGGAGTTCTTTAGAACCCCTATGATCTATTTGCTTCTGTTACTGAAATGTAGAATGTTGGGAAAAGATCTAAAATAACATTTCAAAACAATTTTATGACATTTTAGAATAAAAATATAATTTGTGTACCCCGGAGGTCCAACTGCCATTTTCTACAAAACTATGACGGACTGGAGCGAACCTAAAGTTAACCCTCTAATGCTTAAGCATACCTAAGGCATTCATCGCATAAATGCCAATAAATGCATATATAACCGATTTTGCATTTCAAAAACTCATGTAACAGTTGCTAAAAAACGTACTTAAATTATTTTAAAAAGCTTTCAAAGTTTTTGAAATGAAATATCAGTTATATTTGCATTTATTGTCATTTTGCGATGAGTGCCTTGAGGTATGCTTAAGCATTAGAGGGTTCACTTTTATGTGGATTTGCTCGCAGGTATATTTATTGAAGTGATACCCCAGGGGTCTCTTGACTTTTTGTGATAAATCTATGACAGGAATGATTCATAACTTAAGATTTACTTTGATGATTTTCGTATAGGAAAATGTTGAAACATTTTAAATAGTATTATGCCTTTTCGGCTTGAAGGGATAATTTAGAAACCTTTTACTATTTTTTTTGTTGAAGTGGTTTATGAGAGCCCCTGGTAATTTAAAAATTACTCAATTTATTTAGTCTTTGGTAACGAAATACCAATGATTAAATTTCATATGAAAAATTTTACAGTTTTTAAAAACAGTTGTATGTCCTTTCCGATTAATGGGGTCCTTAGAGCCTCTGGTGTTTCTTTGTTTCATTTAAAAGAAAATCAATTGAAATATGTATGTATTATGTACTTATTTTTTATTTCTATATAAAGAAATGTCAATAATTTAATTTCACTGAACAAATTGAACAGTCTTTGGAAATTGTGCTTCATTTAGGATTAAAGGGTTTATTTACACCCTTTAATATATCGCTAATTTCTACTAGAATACTCGGTTTAAATGCTAATTAAACAAAACTTGGACCCTAAATTAAATATTTAAAATTAAATAATGATGTTTATAAATATTAAAGTTACTTATTACCTTTTAGGGTGTAAAGTGATCTATTTAAACCCCTGGGGTCATTCTATTGTCTTAAAATTAATAGTTTCTAAATATTTCCACTTCAAGGAAATTATTACTTCTGTTTCTTTTAACTGTCTCTACCAAGGCAACAGCATTATTTGTAGTCTATAATTATTATTTACTTTTAGATGCTTTTAAATTTTAAAATAGATTTCAAACCTCCAATAGTTTGATGATCTTTAAAATAAATAAAGAAATAACTACACAAGAATTTGCATATTTTCTATTTGAAAGCATCTAAATACTTTAAACAATAGTTTTTGCCATTTTATTTTAAAACCAAAAACAATTCAAGCTCAAGGTCAAAATCATGAGCGCTAACTAACAATTTTTAATAATTTTATTTATTCTCAAGCCCACATATTAAGAATTTACACTTGAGCAAAAAAAAACTATATAATCATGGACATGATTTGTAATTTTTCTTCGTTTATTTTTTTTGAAGTGATCATGTTTGGTGAACACAAACAAAGAAATTTTCAAATATGTTTATTAAATAATTTTGAAAGAAAATTGCCAGTAGCTTTTTATAAGTTTTAAGCAGCTTTTTTTTTTGGTTTTAATATTTTCTATGGCTGTTTATAGACAAACTATTGTGTGTTTAGGGCTTAAAAGCAGTCATTGATCATGACAATCATGATCATGGCCATAAAAGTTGGCGTTTGTTTATTTTTCTTTTGGTAGTCTATGGTAAAGACCCCCTTGTTAAAGGGGCGTCTTTTTAAATGTGGTTGTTTTTATTGTTTCATCAATCAATCTCTCTGGGTTTGGGTGTTTTACAACCAGCATTATAATTTTTTTTATTTACTTAGAAATGGTTAGAATTCATTATTTGCCAAAATCTTAGACAAAAAACACAGGTGCTTAAGCTAGATTTGTAAAAAGTGTTTGTCTTTTCGGGTAGTTTTGAAATTGTTTTTGTTTTCTTTTATGTATTTGAAAGGCAAACCTGAAATACTTTTCTGTGTGAAAGAATGGCCAAACAAAAACTAAAGTTGAATGAACTTTTTTGATTTAAAACCATCATCATTATCATTAGTAATTTACTAAAATTGTTTGGGAGTTACACATGAAAGCAAAGAAGGAAGGGGAGACAAAAAATCCCTAAAATTGTTTATTTTAAACAGACATAAAATCATGTGATCATTCTTGTTTTCTGTAACACGCTTTAAAACCCCCGGGGTCAGAGGGTAATTATATTTAGTTACCAAAGTTAGCCAGAGATTAAGTATAAAATTGAAGTCTTAGTATAAGGCGGTAGTCTGAGTATAAGACATTAGTCTGAGTATAAGACGGTAGTCTGAGTATAAGACGGTAGTCTGAGAATAAGACGGTAGTGTGAGTATAAGACGGTAGTGTGAGTATAAGACGGTAGTCTGAGTATAAGACGGTAGTCTGAGTATAAGACGATAGTCTGAGTATAAAACGGTTGTCTGAGTATAAGACGGTAGTCTGAGTATAAGACATTAGTCTGAGTATAATACGGTTGTCTGAGTATAAGACATTAGTCTGAGTATAAGACGGTAGTCTGCGTATAAGACGGTAGTTTGAGTATAAGACGGTTGTCTGAGTACAAGACGGTAGTCTGCGTATAAGACGGTAGTTTGAGTATAAGACGGTAGTCTGAGTATAAGACGGTAGTCTGAGTATAAGACGGTAGTCTGAGTATAAGACATAAGTCTGAGTATAAAACGGTAGTCTGAGTATAAGACGGTAGTCTGAGTATAACACGGTAGTCTGAGTATAAGACGGTAGTCTGAGTATAAGACGGTAGTCTGAGTATAAGACGGTAGTCTGAGTATAAGACGGTAGTCTGAGTATAAGACGGTAGTCTGAGTATAAGACGGTAGTCTGAGTAGAAGACAGTAGTCTGAGTAGAAGACAGTAGTCTGAGTAGAAGAGGGTAGTTTGTAGTAGTCAAATGAGATTAAATTGTTATTTTGCTAATTTTTAAAACATTTAAATTTGGTGTTAAAGGAGACATTTAGAGGTTTGAGGCACGCCCTTTATAATGTAATAACAAATTTCAATTTGAATGTCATTTCATAATACAAATTATATTTGGATCCTTTAAAATAATTTAATGGTGCTGGAGTGTTAGTTGAAATCAATTTTGTGAAAGTATCAGATAACTTAAAATACAAAATGACGTATCAAGCTATCGTATATTCCTTCAAGAGCTATGTTTTTACAAATTTGCCAAATTGGTTCAATAAGGGTCAGTATTTAACAAAAACGAGTTTTTTTTTTGTACAAAACTAAAATGTTTCACCAAAAGCGATTTTTCAAACATTACCTATTTAGTGATGATGATTTTTTAATGAGTCTAAGCTCAATTAAAGAATATTTCTTTTTATAAAGTGATTAATCATAATTTATTACAAAATTCTTAGGCTTAAACATGTATTTTATTATTTATTACAAACTTTGTAATAATATTTAATATTCAAGCGGAAGTTTATTGATTTTTTTAACAAGTTTTTGTTAGAAGTCATTAAAACTAAACTTGATGAAAAAAGACTGGCCGTCGTCGTACTTTTTACATCAATTCTCAAGTTTATTAAAAACATACGATCGCTATTATCATGATCGCTTTAATGGTTTCATATTTAATTTTGGTTGTGTAGAGTATAATTTCATATTTTACATATAAAGGGTTTAAATATCATTAATTATGAAATAAAAATTCAAAAAAAAAACAAACTAATCAACAAATTTGTTTTGCAGTTTAACACGCAAAAAATACTCATTATTAATTTTCAATTAGCAACGGTCAGTATTTTTTTTTCACTTCATATCCTGCATTAACATTTGTTTATAACATACAATAAATTTTGTTAAATTCTAAGATAATAACCATGAGAGTTTAGCTATTGCGTTCAGATCAGCTGCTTTGATCACTTCAATTTTTATAAAGTGTAAGGGTATAGAAAGCTTAACAAAAACATTTAAAATATACAAATTCTTGACACTATTTCAAAAAATTTCAAGCTATTTTTAGCCAATGACTACAATTTTAATCTCTATCAGAAATCTCTATCCACACTTAATTCATAGATTTTGATTAAAAAGATGCCGTTATTTTATCACAACTTCAACCGGCTTTAATACAATATTTATAAAATCCCACCTATTATTTCAGTAGCTTTTTCATGCTAATTAGACCATTAATTTCCATAAATTATTGAACGTTTTAATTAGCAAAGAGGTGCAAATTTATACACAAAACATAAATAAGCAACGAAATAAATTTGATATCAAATATGTATATGAAAGAAATATTTCAAAAGCACACAAATGAAAATTGCTTTAAACTGCTACATTTTAAACAAAAAATAAAAGGTCAAAAACCTTTCGAAAAACAAAACAAAAATCATTATAATGAGGTTAAAAAAACATACAAAAATTAAGTGGATAAAAATCACAAACGCCTACCAAAAACCAACGGTTTATCAAAACATTTTGTCTGAAGATGATCTTGTCTCTCACACACCAAAAATAATGTGATCTAATAATTGTGGCACGACTTTTGCTAAGTAATTTAATTTGGTTTTAATGTAATTATGGCTGGAAAGCCAAAAAAATATAATTTGTATTTAGTTTAAACAAACAGAAAATAAGGTAATGGTAAAATAAATCAGTCTTGAGTAAATAGCAAAAAGGGCGCTATTATTTTTTGTTTTAAATTAGTAAGAAAGAAATGGGTTCAATAAACTTCAATTATTAAAATATAAAAACTATAAGTTTCAAAGTAATTTATAAATTAGTCTCTTTAGAGAAAAGAAAGAACTTGGCTGCATTTTATTTATAAAATTGGGCAGGAATTTTTTTTAGTTTCAAGATTGATTTAAATTCGGCCAACAACCATTATTGGCAAAAAATTAACAGATTTAAGATTCTAATAGAGAATTTTAATTACAATTGCTAGTTTTACAACAAAATCTTTATATTCACAAACAAATTTCACCAAAATATATTATTTTTACTAAATAGTCAGAATTTAAGACGGTAGTCTGAGTATAAGACGGTAGTCTGAGTATAAGACGGTAGTCTGAGAATAAGACGGTAGTCTGAGTATTAGACGGTAGTCTGAGTATTAGACGGTAGTCTGAGAATAAGACGGTTGTCTGAGTATAAGACAGTAATCTGAGTATAAGACGGTAGTCTGAGTATAAGACATTAGTCTGAGTATAAGACGGTAGTCTGAGTATAAGACGGTAGTCTGAGTATAAGACGGTAGTCTGAGTATAAGACGGTAGTCTGAGTATAAGACGGTAGTCTGAGTATAAGACGGTAGTCTGAGTATAAGACGGTAGTCTAAGTAAGAGTCTGAGTATAAGGCGGAATAAGACGGTAGTCTGAGTATTAGACGGTAGTCTGAGTATAAGACGGTAGTCTAAGTAATAGTCTGAGTATAAGACGGTAGTCTGAGTATAAGACGGTAGTCTGAGTATAAGACGGTAGTCTGAGTATAAGACGGTAGTCTGAGTATAAGAAAACGGTAGTGTAGTGTGAGTATAAGACGGTAGTCTGAGTATAAGACGGTAGTCTAAGTATAAGACGGTAGTCTGAGTATAAGACGGTAGTCTGAGTATAAGACGGTAGTCTGAGTATAAGACGGTAGTCTGAGTATAAGACGGTAGTCTGAGTATAAGACGGTAGTCTGAGTATAAGACGGTAGTCTAAGTAAGAGTCTGAGTATAAGGCAGTAGTCTAAGTAAGAGTCTGAGTATAAGACGGTAGTCTGAGTATAAGACGGTAGTCTGAATATAAGACGGTAGTCTGAGTATAAGACTGTAGTCTGAATATAAGACGGTAGTCTGAATATAAGACGGTAGTCTGAGTATAAGACGGTAGTCTGAGTATAAGAAAACACATCAGATGTTTTAACTTAAAATCGATGTTAAATATATATATTTATTTATTTAATTTCCTACTAAAGTGAAGGGTGTTATAAAATTCGTTATTTTACTGGTTTCTTATAAACTCTAAAAAAACGTGAGCTAATCAAGTTAAAGAAACTAAAAATCATTATCATCATCTTATCAATTTATTTTAAAATAAAATTATAAATATTAAATTGCTTTTTGTGGGGCTACATTTTGTATTAAAATTTCATTAAATTTAGAAAATTTCATTGTCAAGGTAAATTGTTAAAAACTACAAAACAAAAGAAAGAAACAAAATTGATCAAATAAAATTAAGAAAAGGAAGTCAAAACGAAATCAAAAAAAAAATCACTTTTAATTGAAAATTGTTTAAATTAAACCGTTATATAAAATAAAAATCATCAATTTAATATAAATAAATGTTTGTTTTATTAAAAGGAATTGTATATTGCCCCCAAAACAATAAAGAGCCACTTAAGGGATCAACAATTTGAGCTTTTTAAAGAAACTGACATTTATTTAAATAACAGTTAATGGAAGAAAACATGATTTAACATGATATGCAAGATGCAGCATTTACATTTAACTGTCTACGAATGTTAAAAATTAAAAAAAGAATTTAAATGTCTTATTTATTGTTTATTATGGGCGGTTTGAATGTATTATGTTTTTCACTTTATTGAAGAAATGCTTTCAAAGAACAAATACACATGTTATAAAAGTGTGAAAGGAGTTTTTAACAAAACATTAACCCTTAACTGCACACTACGTACATAAATGGAGCTAAATAATGACAACAAATATGCAGTACTATTTATCTCACGCCTTACAATTTACAGTACACTTCACATAGTAATGGGAACTACTTACTGTACACATTACCTTATAGTATTATTACTAGGAAATGACAATTTGGTAATGGTAACTATTGCTACTGTGACATTTTGAACTAAATATGTAAGAACTAAATAATGCTCCAGTCTTTTAAAGGTTAAAATGCTTTCCAAATATCAACGGTATATTGACCTCTTCAATTGACTGATTTCTTATTTTAAACACAATTTACGGTTTTGTTTAATTTATTTCCAAAAAACAAAATCTCTTCTTTTCAGACTGGCATATTTGTGTTAAGAACAAAAATCTTTTCTTATTTAAACAGTAATTAATGGGAATTTGATTTATTCTCATTTCAAATTTATGTCATTTGTTTGTCTTAAACAAATTTCGTTTTATTTTTCCTCAATATTCTAACCATATTTGTATAGCTGTCTGAAGAGAATCACAGCGTGACAAAATTTTGTCAAAAAAAAATATAAAACGGTTAAAATAAATTGAATAAAAACATAAATTTTTTTGTTTATTTGTTAACAAAGAAATGTGGGTTTCTTTTAATGATTTTTGTTAGAGAATTTTCAAATGTCACTTTTGCTAAAAAAGGTCATTACAATAAAAGCTACTTAGCGGCATTTATTTATAAAAAACATTGATTAATGGAAGTTCTAGTTCAAGCTGTTTTTATAATTCAAAATCTGGTAACTAAGGAAAATAAATATTTGTAAGAGATAGTTTTTAAAAACGTAATTTCGTACTAGAATTCATACTTAATTGTCTGGGTTATAGAGTTGTGGATCTAAATTATTAACGAGTGTACACGACATTTGTTTACTTATTTTATTTTATTCAAGTTCAAAGGTCACATAACTGGGTATTTGCCTATATCTCGCTTAATATTCATCTAACAACATTTCAGTTAATTACAAAATATGTAGATTATGGAATTTCCTATATTTTAAGATAATTTTTGTTAAGTCTTATTAAAAAAATTTAAATTTCCTTATTTTGAAGAAATTTCTACAAAAAATGCGTACTTCCAAAGCAAACTTAAACAAAATCCAAATTATTTCCTGTCATTTGATTTCCAATAGAAATAAAATCTTTTAACATTCTTGAGTTTCAATTACACAAAAATTTCTAGAAAACAAACCGCAAAAATCTTGACAAAAAGCATTAACACTAGGCAGACGATAAAGGAGAGATAGTTAGACAGACAAACTATTAAATTACCTTGCATAAACATTTTTAATGTCGATGGTTAGAGCTTCTTCTGGCTCTTGAGAAACCCCCTCCCTGGGCTCCTAACAGACGTCTGCCTTTAACAAGATCATTGACAGTCATTTTCAGTTCGTGGTGTTTAGTTTTTGTTTCCCCCTCTAAATGTTGTGTAAGGAAATTCAATATCTCATGTGAACTATCGAAAAATCACAGTTAGCTTCACAACAACAACTCCTTTTTGGCGTGTGACAACAAAAAATAACGGCAAAAATATATCTACCAAAAACAAATAAAAAATATCTTAGAAATATTTTATAAAAGACAAAACAAACAAAAAAAAATCTTAGTAAAATCAATCGAAGATGATCAGCAAGCAGCATACCTTGATCAAGTTAAGCCACGAAAACTTTTCAAGACTCCCAACAGGCTGTATGAGGCTTAAAGCTGCTGTTGAGGATGATGATGATGATGATGATGACTTGGACGTTCACACTGATGCGGATGCGAATTGGTGATTGTATCTTTAAAACTAAGCATGTGTGAAATGCAAAACGCCTAAATCTCATCTCTCGTTTTGTAAAACAAACAAAAAAAAAAACGTAGAAATCATGATCAAATAGTTTTGCATGTTCGCATTTAATTTTAAAAGGAATATCTATTTATACGAGTACGATCGAAATAGAGGAAGAAAAAAAAATAGTGAAGATGGAATATGAGGATGCCTCAAGTTTGTGTATATATGTGTCATACAATACTATTTACATGTAAACATTGTTTACATATTCATGCCATGCCACATACACTTGCAACCAGTGTAGCCAGATGTGGGGATTTGTCCCCAATTTGGGGATTTCAAGATTTTTTTGGGGACAGAATTTCGTGGGGAGGGATTTGGGGATTTTAACAAAATTTGGGGATTTACATCCATTTTTGGGGATTTTACATTTTTAGACATTAGCGGTATTCACAATGTAGAGTACTTGGCCTAGTAATAAAGCAGAAAGAAGAGCTATTTATTGAAAAACATTTCAATTTCTAATCTATTTGGTTTTATATTTTGTTTAAATAATCATATTTTATTTCTTTCATTTCTTCAGAATTTGATGAAAAACATAAAAAACACAAAGATTTTTCGTTTTCAGGACACTACTTTGATAATAAAAAAATTAAAAAAGGATTTCATCAAAAGTTCACAGATATTAAATAGTTTTAAATTCTTGCTAAACACAGAAAGCTGAATCATTCTCTAGGAGCCAATTTTTGACTTCGTATTTAAATGTTAATTACACTGTGCGAAAGTGAAAAAATGTCAAAAAATTTCAAAAACATCCTCAAATTCAGAATTTATTCAAAAAAAAAAGTTTTCAATGATGTTCTTCAACTTATCGTCGACCTGTAACTTAAGCTGGCCACACACGGTTGATTTGTGATTATGATTTGGTCGTGTTCGACATCTTGTTACTTGTTAATGGGGATGTGCGCGATACTTTTTTCTGGAATAAAAAATCGAATATTATAAAGCTCTTGATTTCTCAAGGAGTTATAAAAACTAATTCATACAAAAATCGGATAAACATCAAGAATTCTTTGGCAGGTTTCAAAGTAAAATGACATCTTCCAAACAATTTGTTCCAAAATCGATGAATCAACATTTTGAAAATAGATGTAAAAATGCTTGTCGTATGTTATTATGCCAGATTGCAACTTTAGTTTGTTTAACTCAACATAGTAAAATTTAGTATTAACAATATAATTTAATTTTTTTTATGGTGACAAAATTGGGGATTTCAATATTGAAATGGGGATTTTTTGGGGACATCGACTTTCAGATTGGGGACATAAGGTAAACTTTGTCTGGCAACACTGCTTGCAACGTCTAAGATCTTTTGCCAGAAAACAGCAATAATGGTCGGAAGGTTAGGAATAATTTAAATGTTATATGATATAAACTCTTATATTTAGATTTTTTACATTTAAATACAGTTTTAATATCACCATTTTATTCTACTTACGAAAAGCTTTTATTTGATATACATTTCATTAAAATCCCTTCAATTTTATTTTTGCGCCGATCCATTAAGAATATGAAATGGCAGTAGATAACATAAGCAAAATGGGTATCAAAATTTTGCATTTTTTGAGCAGTTTATGAAATTCATATAAACTACATGAATTAACATAATTTATGAAGGACTTTTCCAAAATTATTAAAGTTTTTATACATTAAAGATTTAGTAAAAGCATCATTTAATTATGCTTTAAAAAAGCTTTCATTTGATATACATTTCATTAAAATCCCTTAAATTTTATTTTCCCCCGATTCATTAAGAATATGAAATGGCAGCAGATAACATTAGCAATATGGGTATCAAAATTTAGCATTTTATAAGTAGTTTAGGAAATTCCTATAAATTACATAAATTAACATAGTTAATAAAGGAATTTTTCAAAATTATTAAATTTTTTATACTTTAAAGCTTTATTAAAAGCATCATTTAATTATGCCTTTTTTAAGGCTTTAATTTTACATACATTTTGTTAAAATCCCTTAAATTTTATTTTCCCCCGATTCATTAAGAATATGAAATGGCAGCAGATAACATAAGTAATATGGGTATCAAAATTAAGCATTTTATAAGTAGTTTAGGAAATTCATATAAACTACATAAATTAACATAGTTAATAAAGGAATTTTTCAAAATTATTAAATTTTATAGACTTTAAAGCTTTATTAATATCGTCATTTAATTATGCTTAAAAAAATCTTTCATTTAACATACATTTTGTTAAAATCCCTTCAATTTTATTTTTCCGCCGATTCATTAAGAACATGAAATGGCAGAAGATAACATAAACAATATGGGTATCAAAATTTAGCATTTTGTGAGTTCTTTAAGAAAACAATATAAACCACAAGGCTATAGAAGGATTTTATTAAATTAAGCATTTTTTACTTTGCTAATTTTTTAATGCCACTAATTCAGCTTCTAGTTTTGCTAATAAAATTTGGCAAATCACTTTTAAAACTAGTGGGATTTTTAAATTTTTTTTCTCTTTCTAAAAGTCCAAAAAAATTGCGATCCAACATGCAGTATACTGCAGATGTAGGGTATTTAAATTCAAACAAAAACAAACTTATCAATACCACGATATATTTTGAATAGAATCGAACTTACAGACAACATTGGTTGATCACTATTTGCTTAAATGAACAAAACGAAAGAAGAGTGTGTCTTGAGATCTACAGCAAAAAATATGAAGAAGAAAAAACAAACATTTACGTGAAGATTTGTTGTTAATACTAAGATTGTTGTTGTAAAGAACAACACATGAAGATAAATGACATTTTTTTTGTTGTTTGTTTGTTTGAACACAACACACACTTATTAAAGACAAAACACACATTGGGGAGAAAAAAAGGAATTTAAGTAAATTTAAACAACATGAGAGATTTCTTTTACAAAAAAAAAAAAAACAAAAAAAAAACGTAAATGTTTTACGTTGGTTATTTGACCATTTGACCAGTTTACATGAATGCGTTAGTTGGACACCGAAAATATCTTCCTTGTTATGTTTTGTTGATTTTGTAGCTATTTTTTGTTTGGATTTTTGTGTGTAAAAGATCATCTTCAAAAGGTCATATAAAAAACAATCATTTTAATTCTGCCAACTTGCTAAAGAATGTTAATGACGTTTGATGTTTGTATATTTGTTTTTTTAGTTTTTTTGATTTTCAGTTTTTGTCACAAGATGTGGCACAAAAACTGCCTACAATTAGTCATGTTTTAAAAATTTCTCTTGCAAACACAAAAAAATTTTGCAAAAGAGGCCACATAAATTGCACACAAATGAAGAAAAGAATTTTAAAATATCTTAAAATTCTTCAGCATTTGTCACTGGTAAATATTTGCTAAAGGATTTCAAGAGTTAACCTTTAAAAAGAATTTATTACAAATAATTATTTATCTTATACTATAAAAATGTGAATTAAAAACTAAAATAATATTTTGCTTTGGTAGCTTAACAATTAAGGCCGTATTCATAAACAAATTTTAAATTTAAACAACGTTTTAAAATCACATTTTGTATGGAAATTTTGCTTTAAAACATTGTTTAAATTTATAAATTTTTATGAATACGGGGGTTAGTATTTGGCCTCTTTAAATTAGCTGAATTAGTAATAAAACACTTGTAATTTTAAACTCACAATTTCTAACTTTATAATCTTGTCTTTAAAATCTTGATTTAGCCTGATGTATTTTCAAAATAATTCAGTTTGTACCTTTTTAATAAGTACCTTATCCCTTGGCAGCCTTTTGTTGTCTTCTTAGGGTTAATTTTTCAAAAAATCTTTAAATAATTATTTAGTTCTGCTAAAGCTTTTATATATTTTTCTGCTTTTTGTTTCCCAAAAAAGTGACAAATTCTTGTTGAAACAAAACTTTCATTTCTTGCCACCAAAAAGCAGCCACACCTTTTTAGGTGCTACAAAAGATTTTAGACAATACACAACAACAGAAACATTCTTAACTTAAAGAAAATAATAAAACATAAATCATCTTTATGTTTAAATCTTAAAAAATATATATTTTTTCAAACTTTAACAAAACAATTTGTAAGTGAAGTCATCAATTTATAGCTTGTTAGGTTGAGATTAATTAATGTTTGTTTAAACAATATGAAATCTTCTTTAAAATATTTCTTAGGCTTAAAAACATATTTACCATATCATATCTTTTCTTTTTTTATATAATTTATATTGAAATGTCATATTAAAGCTTTATTTTTTGTTTGTTCTTTTCTTTTCAGGTATGTATTGAAATTGAATCTCCCTCCAACTAACCCTGACCATAACAAATTCTTAATTCCCAGGTATTTTATTAAAAAGCTGTTGCTTTGGTGTCATTGTGTTAGGCCCACCAATAGAGTTTTTGTTGTTTAATTATTAATAATTTGTCAATATTGGTTTTATTAACTAAAAAGAACTTTAAAATATGTTTTTCTAATTGAATTTCAATAGAATCTCTGAAACAAGTCATTAGATTTCCGTTAGCATGTATGACTTTAGACCTTTTCAACCAAAACTTCTTGGCTGAATTAATGAACATTTCTTTTTGTTTAGACAGTTTTGTTCACCCCGAACAACAAACATTAATGAATGTTTTTGTTAATTTAACTAAAATAAATGATTAATTTAGATTTCTTCTAAAGGCTGTTGTGGGGTGAGCGTGATTAATTTTATTCTCATGTTTGTTTCGGTTAAATAATGATGTTATAATAGAGTAGACATTTAATTTGTTTTTTGTTAATGTTTAAAAAGTCAATATTTGTTATTTAATTCGGCTAAAGTAGTAATAAGCAAAGAAAATAATTTAAATTAAAACTAAAGTCTGATTAATTAAAGGAAAGTCTTTTCTAAACAATCTACCGTCATTTATTTATCACAGACACAAAAAAAAATGTAAAAATATCTAAAAGATGTCGTAATATCATTTATTTTAAGAAAATTTTGAGTTAAAATTTAGATTTTACTTAAATTCTTAAAAAAGCTTTTATAAACATAAAATAATCAATAAAATACGTAAACCTATTTAAAAACTTTGTATAATTTTCAACAGGATTTTAAAATATTTCTTAAATATGAAAAATATACAAATTTGTGAATATGTATAATGTTCTAGTAGAAGAGCTTTTTGCAAAGCTTTGAATATCTTAATTTTTTGTTAATTATCTAAATGAAAATGTTTGAAATAATTTAAAATTTGTGTTTTTGGTAAACTTTTGTAGTTTTTGGAAAAAAGCTTTTGAGAAAGCTTTCAGAATTTTTTTTGGAGTTTTGCAAACATTCAAAAAAATACACGATTTATTCTCAAAATTCATTAATATACACAAATTGTTACATTTCAGTTGTTTTTCGATTGACGAGATGTTTTTTTGCAATAATGTAAAATTTTGTCAAAAAAAAAGCTTCAAAAACCTTTCAGGTTTCCAAATAACAGAAATATTAAATAAAATTAAATATATATAACTTTTGATAAGAAATCATGTAGTTTTTTTCAAAATTTTCGGTAAAATAAAGAAAAATTTCAAAAGCTCGAAAAAAGCTTTTTTTAGAAAATACAAAATTTTATCAAATCATTTAGTTTTAAATGGTTTAAACATTTAACCAATAGTAAATTTAAAATTTATTCGAAATTTTCAAAAGCTTTGGAAAAGCTTTGCTGTTAGAAAATCTATGATTAAAAAAATTTTTGTTTTTATGGATTTTAAGAAAAATTATTATAATTAGTGGAAAATAGTAAACAAAATTATAAGATTTTTCAAAAGCTTTACCTAAATTCTTTAAGATCTCAAGAAACAAATTTCAAAAGCTTTAAAATATTACAAATTTATAAATTTGTAAAGGATTTGAAGAAGTAATATAAATAATTTTTTAAAATTATATAAATCTAATAAGCTATAATTTAAATCCAGCATAATTAAAGTTTGTAAAAAAGCTTTATTAAAAAAATTAATAGAAATCCAGTTTTAACTTAAACTGAAAGTGTTGCTTAACATTTTTCGCAAAATCAAGATAATCTCATTAAAAGTTTACAAAAAGCTTTTTTTTAAATTTTAATTATTTGGGTTTTAACTTGATTATTTAAAATTTGTAAAAAGTTCTTTTCATCTATTAAAAATTATGGAAATTTATACATTATTTTTAACTTTATTGAACATTGCAACTTCAAAAGCTCTTTTTAAATGTTTAACAAATGAAATCTACTTAATCATTTTTGTGTCTATAATTCTTATACAGTTTGTGCCAGGTGTCTGTTTGATTCTTCAACATCCTCTTGCAAAGTCGGCTTTTATAAACACAAAAAGACCTCACATTGAGCCAAGCAATTTTCACTAATATTTCAATTTCACATGTCGTCTGTGTAGCATGTCTTTAGCAAAACACTTTCTCTATTTAAGCCAAATAAACCAACAACACATTAAGGAGAAGCCTAAGAAGACTAGCAACATGACAGTCATGTCAGTGCGTCCGTCTGTTCGTGCATCCAATAGTGTTCTGTTTAATGACTACTGGTTCAACAAGAAATTTAATAAAAATTTTTTGTAACAAAAAAAACACTTACATATTTTTTAGTTTCTCACCATAAAGATTAAAAATTTTTTTTACTTTCTTTACTAGTTATTAGAAGTTAGAGAGAGAGAACAAGTTTGTGTCTTTGGTACACATTGTTCGAGCTTAGAACATTTTAAGTTAATTTTATTAAATTTTGTTATAGCCCCCTGTAAATTTAAAAGAGATTGTAATTAGACAGGTGTATTTTGAATTTATGCTGAGATGAGATGTGTTTGTTTTTCTGTTTAACAGCAACAGGAAGTTGTAAATCCTTTATGATTTATGATTTTATGAATTTAATATATGAATAATAAAGAAAGATGTTGTAATAAAGCATTAAACCTTAAAAGTAGAAAATTTGTTAGGCTTTGGTGGTTGGCTTTGCCGTTTGCAATTCGCCTAAGAGCTATTACTGGTTAAAATGTTTCATAGGCGATAAGAATAGAACTTGATTTAGAAAGCCATTAAGCTGTTTATTATTACAACTAAAACGTGAAATTGCGTGAGCTGATGATAACAGCAAAACAACAAAAAAAACGAGCGCCATATATAAAATATGTAGTTAAGTATTTTGAAAGCTTACGCAAAAAAGCTTAATCATCATCATGATCTACAACACTTTAACTACACTTAACCACCATCATCAGCACACTATTAAACCATACTATTAAACCATAAATTTATTTATCGTTTTAAGCATTAAAAAATATCTTGAAATTAAAATCCCAGGCTAAAAATGAAAAACCAAATGATCGTCATACAAAGATAATTATTTCTTGACCTACGACGAGGCAACAAATCCACAGACGGGCGAATAGACAAGACAGTCAGTTAAATAAACATAATCTAGCCGGAGTAACAGCCATTACAGCAAACACCCTAACTGCTAGTCTACCTCTATTCTACTCCCATATTTGTTGTTGTTGATTTTTTATTTCGTGGATACTTTAAATTAGAACCTTAAACTATGTGATGCGTAAAGGTGCCAAAGTCTATAGAGCGAATGAAAAATATACTTTAGGAAACTTATTTTAACTTATTTTTTTTTCTTTCCTCAAGTTGACTGAACTCTTTTTTTTTCTCTTCTGGGTTTTGTGTAAAATTATACACGAATTTGTTCTACAACAAAAACAAAAAAGAGTTCTTTCTCAAAAGTCATTGCACTTGTAAGAAACGATAAATATCTTAAGAAAAATTACTTCTTCCTGATCATTTTTGTTTTGTGTGTTCTGCTGCTTTTTTTTCTTCTGTGCTGTCTGTTGGCCAAAAGTACTACCACTTTAGCTTTCAGATAGAAAAAAGCGCTGAGATTTACTCTATGTGCTCGTACATATTAATTATTTGTGTTTTGTGTTTTTGCTAATTACCATTGCTTAAACATTAGTAGCAGCCATTACCAGAGATGGGTTAAGCTTAAAGCTATACTTAAAACAACTCATTTAAATGAAGACTAAAATTATATTTATACAATATTAAACAAAAAACTTCTAAATTATGGGTATATAATAATACTTCAAGTTGTATTTACTTTTAAAGTCAATTAAAAAATAACTTTTCATTTTGATTTTTTTTAAATTTATTACCAGCATTTTTATTGCCTTCTTAAATTTTAATTTTACACCGATTTATTAAGAATAAGTAATTAAAGCAAAATGTAGCATTTTGTGAGTACTTTAAGAAAATAATATAAACCTTCCAATATCTATGTATATTAAAAGAAATTCTGTAATTTTTTTGCACATTTTAAATTTTCCAACATTTTTATTGGTGTAATTTTAATAGCCTATAAAAAAGCTTTCATTTGATATACATTTCGCTCAAGTCCTCTAAATTTTGTTATTGGTCCGATTCATTAGGAATATGAAATGGCACTATATAACATTAGCAATATGGGTATCAAAATTTTGCATTTTGTGAGTGCTTTAATGAAATAATATAAACCTCCCAAATTTACAAAGATATTTAAAGAATTATTCTAAATTGTTCCACTTTTTAAATATTACAACTTTTTTATTAGTGCAATTTTAATAGCCTTCAACTAAGCTTTCATTTAATATACATTTTGCTAAAATCCCTTAAATTTTGTTTTTGATCCGATTCATTAAGAATATGAATTTACACCAGATAATATAGGCAAGATGGGTATCAAAATTTAGGATTTTGTTAGTTCTTTAAGAAAATAATATAAACCACTCAAATTTACATAACTTTAAGCAATTTTTTTTTAAAAATTTCCAATTTTTTACAAAAACTTAGCTTTTTGTATTACAACTAACATAATTTGCATTAACTAGTAACACTTTGTGAATGCATTTTTTTAATAATATTCAAACTTCTATTTTCCTAACAAATTTTGATTATTTCAAAGCTCTCAATATGCAAATTAAATAGTCATTCACTTATAGTTTCCAAATCCCTTAAACGAACTGATTTTACTGCTCTTATTCTGCCATCTTCAAGTTATTATAAAAGCCTTTTATAATAACTTTTTGCTTAAAAGCTTTTGGAAATCCTGAAAGCTTTGCAGTTTCCTGAAATCCTTCTAATATTGAAAGCTTTGCAGTTTCCTGAGCTTTCTATGATTGTCCTTTCTGCTAAATTTATTTTAAAATTCCTTTAATAAATTAATCAACATAATTTTGTTACAGCTTCATATTTCCAGTTTTTCAAAAACTTTCTATGACAAGCTTTTTAAACGAATTTTTCACAAATATCGTTCTTATTTTTAAGCTTATACTAAAAAGCTTTACATTTATAAATAACATTCCAATCTTAGAAATATGTTTGGATAACTTTACATTAAAACTCTTTTAAATGACCAATTTGAAACTTAATTGTAAATCAAGCAATTAAACAAAAAATTAATAATTTAATTTTACTTATACTTAACAACATAAAGCTTTAATATGCTGGCTTTTAATATTTTACGGCTTAGTAAAGCTTTAAGCTTTCGCTGTTTCTCTAGAGTAACATTTAGCTTTAACAAATTTTAATTAAATTATTTTTGCTTTAATTGACTGGTTTTTTATATTCAGCATTAATAAGATGTTAAAGCTTTTGCCTATTTCTTTATTAACTTTAAGTTTTTTTAGCTTGAATTGGTTGGCTTTTATTTTCAGCATTAATGAGAGCTTTAAGCTTTCTGCTCTATATTATAATGGGAAGCATATTAGTTGTGGTGGTGGATATTACAAAATGTAGCTTTGCAAATATTAAGCTTTAAGATTTTGTCGCTGTTTAGTGACAGCTTAATCTTTAATACTTTAGAGCTTTCATTTTAAAGCTTCTGCAGTCTAAAGCACCAAATTTAGCACATTCCTGTTTAAGTTTTTACACTGTCTTTTCAAAAATTCTTACTTCCCTGTAGTGTCTTGTTTTTGGAAAATTCGTAAGCTCTCATTAAGTAGTGTCAAAATGTATTTTGTACACGAATTCTGTTGCTTCATATAGTTGTTGTTAATTTAACATACAGCAACAATATTAAGTTGGCAAGAACACAAGTCATATGTCCCAGCAAACTCTGCAGCAGAGATGGCGGCGAACCGTAAAGTACATTACATAAGATACAAATATACCACCGAGTGAAGAATACTATCAGAATAAGAATATAGTTTTGTTAAGGAAAGAAAAGAAAGCTAAAAGAGATGTTACAAATACGCCACCACGTTTTAAATTTATTCCATCAACGTGGTTGATTGGTGTATGTGTACGGAGTACATTAACACTTTCAACATGTTCCACTAATCTTTATTGCAACTATGTTTTTTCAAATGTTATATAAGCGAGTGTAGCTGTCTGTGTTTTCTTAACGAATATGTTGCATGTTAATTTTTTTCTAGTTACCATGAGGTAAAGACAAAAAGCCAAGATTTGTTTGTTGAAAAAAAAAAAACAAAAAAAAAGCAAAATCATCGTTATGTAAAAATTCTATTAGAGTGTTTTGTAAAGAAAGTTTGTTTAAGACCAGAACCTCAGATACGGCTGTTGCTGTGAACTCGTTTAGGCCATGTGTATAATTGTACAACCAGTCTGTCAGTTATTTGTCCATTTACATAATCTATTAAGACTTTCGGCTGTTGATGAGTGTTGGTTGGATGCAACCAACATCAAGTCCAGTAAAACCTTTTAACAGTCAATCGTTTTCATTCCATTCCATTTTCACAACTTCCTTTTTAGATTGTGACCAATTGCAAGATTCCCTTGCAATTATTTTTTTCTTCTAGTTCTTTTTGCTGCTGCAACGTCATCTGTAGCTGCTTACTGGTCATTAAATATGGGTATAATCTTTGACTAATTGTTACAGGGAAATTTATGTTCATGGCCATTCCGCTTGATTATTAGAGGTCATTTTTGTTATAGAATTTTCTTTGCCATAAAATGTAAATGTGTCCATATCAATTTAATGCTTTTTATATACTATACATTCTAACAATTTGTTTGTTTTGTTGGTAGATGATTGTAATTAAAAGCTCATCAGTGTTTGGATACATTGTAATTATGGGGAATTTGCAGAATTATTCTTAATAAGTAAGAATATAAGAAATAATTTATACTTTAGCATACCAATTAAGAGGGGCATGTTTTCTTAACATTGTAATAATAAAGCTTTTTTAAATCACCAGCTAAAGGGGGAAATAACGGTACATTTTTAAATAGTAGCTTAATTTGTTGAAATTATGATGACAATTACACAATACAAATTAATGATATTCATATAGTTGAAAGTTTGTAATTAAAGTGCTCTTAAACTGTTGGGTTTATAAAGTTAGAGCTTTCAGAGAATAAAGCTAAATCCAAAGAAAAAGGAGCAGAGACGAAATACCAAATAGCTTTTTTAAAAAGTTAAACTCAAACTTTTTTTTTAGTTTTTATATCTTCTCTTTTATCTTTTTTTGTCAATAAAATAACCCGGATTATTTATGATTTCATAATAAATTGCAAGAATTTTATCATAAATATTCTATAATTAGAGAATTCTTATTAAAATACAGCTTTAAATTGGTAAATTTTTGCAATAATTAAGATTATAAAATTTAAAGCTTTTAAGCTTTAATTAAAATAGTGTTTTTAATATTGTAACTTTCTTAATAAATTGAAACGCTTTTATTTGTCTTAATTTAGTTACAGATACAGATACAGCTTCTGGTATTTCAATCATATCTGAGCAAATTTGTATTCAGTACATTTTTTTTCTGAAAGCTTCAAGTATTTCAAGTACATATATACTTGACAACTTTCATATAAACAATTTTTAGGAATTTATATAAAATTTTAAGGTTTTATAATACAATTTCTTTAAGAAAACTACATATTTATCTGATATTTTAAATCCTATAAAGGATACATCGATATTTGAGTTTGTGTTAAACAGCTTTGAAAGCTCTAATACTGATCACAAGCATTGTTGTCTGATTACTTGTTGTACTCTTGGCGGTGTGAGAGCTCAAAAGCTCTTTTGTAAAATCTCGCATATGAGCTGGACGTAACTGGTCTAAAGCTTTCATAAAACATATTTAAAATGGAGAGCTTTTAAAAGCTTTTGTTTTTATAAAGTTAATTTTTCATTTAGGAACTTCTTGTTGACTTTATTATATAATATTATAAGGCTTTATGTGATTTTAAAGTTTTTCTAAATGCCATTGGTAAATTTATTTATTTTTTTTTTAATTTGATAAAAGCTTTCTGTAATATAAACTATTTATTTTACAAACCAAAATCAATGATTTTGCATATTTTAGAGCTTTCATAAATTACATTTATGTTTAAAGTCAATTTTTATTTATCTAAAAAGCTATAAAGCATTCGTTATGAGCTTTTATTTTTATAATGTTAATGTAAAAGAATTCAGCATTAAAAATTAAATTTCTATTAAGCTAAAAATATCCCAGACTTGTTTAATTTTAACTTGAATTAATAAAATATATATTTAGTTTATTGAAAAGATTTCTTTATATTAAATAATAATATTCATTAAACTCTATGATTTCATTATAATTCTAACATATTTTTAACCTTAAGATCTTAAAATAGCTTTCCTAATATGGCTTTCTAATGTCTCAAGAAATTTCCATAAAACTTGTCTTACATTAAGCCAAATACGGCAATAAATTAGTTCTACCTAATAAAATTTGTTTAAAAATATGAAAACCATTTAAATTTAAATTTATACAATATAAAACAAACAACAAATAAGTGAAGTTTCAATAAAAAAAATGCTTAAATAACTGCAAAAGCTATTAAAAAAGACATACTACATACATATATGTATAAAATAAATTCTCGGGCTATGTTTTACAAATTTGTTTATTTTCTTTGTTTTTTCAATATTTCTCTAGCAGAAATTCTTTTACAATTAGTTGTGTGTTATAAAATTTGTTTGAATAATTAAATAAATTTTGCTTTTTATTTTTCCAATTCATAAAACATAACACAAAAAAACTTAAATTCCCCTTATTTTATGCCAGCAAAAAAAAAAAAAGCTTAAATCATTTTATACAACTAACCGTTATGGCCTTTAGTGTTGGTTAAAATTTATATTCAAACACACAAACATTGTAACCAATATTATTAACCCAATATTTAGAAGTAAACAAAAAGAATGGTTAATAATTTGTAATCATTAATACATACATATTTTAAAAGAAAATTGGCGAAAAAAGCAGGAAAAATAAAATTAAACAATATAAAATGTTTTAAAAACACACAGTGGTCCTGAATAAATCAAACTAACAAACATTGCAACATCTTAAGGTTACCCAAATCAGCAAATCAATATCGGAAGATATTGTGTAATTCGTTTAGCAAGAAAACATTTTCCAAATGATTATTTTTTTTTTAATCGTATTACAAAATAATCCCTCTCCCTGATTCTAAAATCTCTACGAGAGTTCGTAAATATTGAAGTTTACTATTAAATTCTATGAAATTAGCCCCACTGTTTGCAACAATACCAACATATCATCTCATATCATACAACATGTGTTTATGTGGTGTGTTCACATAATATTAATACACTGAATCAAACTGAATAGTATCTATGTATTTCGAGAAGAAAAAAAATCAATCATTAAGAAAAAGATGCCGCTAACTGTTATTGATAACACCGTACAAATTACACAAATTAGCCAAGCAGCAACAACAACTAACGCAAAATATTGCTAACACACACACTCTGCCACCCATATTAATAGCAAAAACAACAACAGCAACATAATATTTCACTCACATGAATTTTACTCGCAAGAGCAATGTCATGATCAATGAGTATGGAAACACAACAACAACAACAAAAAACATCGATATGTTTTTGATTTTTTGCATGTTGAATATTGTTGTTGGGGTTTTCGTTTTTGTTGTTATTGTTATTGTTTTTGCGAAAAACATAAAAAACAAAAAAAATTATACACATGTTTTAAAATAGTATCACAACACGGTAGACGGAGGCAGAGATAAATGAACAGGCTGTTAGACATTTGAGACCACAGCATACATTTGAAATACATAATATACATATATCTAAATACATCGGAGTCCAAATAAACGGCCTAATAAGTTAGTGCTCAATTATGGATTTAACATTTTTTAAGGAAAACTTTTTACAGAAAAAAAATAGTGCTGACCTAATCATATTCACAGCCTCAACAAATATGTATATAGATTCTTCCCGAATTGTAATTTTTACTGTGTATGTTCCTCTATATCTGGTAGGAACAATAAGATACTTTTTATTTTGAAATTTCAAATGGGCGTGGCACTACCCATAAAAAGTAAATATTTATTATGAAATATCTGTTGAACAATAATTGTGAAAGCCGGTAAACTTCGTGGAATTTAAATGGGCGTGGCACCACTCCATTATCTTCAGAACTATAATAGTGACAGTCTTTAAACTTTATACGAATCAATTTCGTATCACAGCATGAAGTTAAACCAAAAATTGAGACGGATCGGAACAGGGGTTGAGTCACCTGCCATAAAAATTAAACAGTTATTTCTAAATATGTACCTCGAAAACCTTACTTTTTATTTCATTAATAATATAAAATATCTTGGGCAATTCCTGTTAGTTTTGCAGCTTGTAAAAATATTTAATGTGCAGTTACGAACAGCTGTATTTTATTTTATTCCAATGGCTTAGAGAACAGGATCTGGCAAGATAAAAAACAATTCACTCAATCATATCCATTATGTTTGAGAAATATATCTTTTTCTGGCAATTTACTATTTAGAAATTTACATTCAGATTTAAATTTGACTTATTGTACTTACATTCAGCTGTAGAATACATTTTGTTTTCTTTGATTTGCTTGATTACACAAACTTTGACACGTGTTTAACGGATGCTCCTACTAGTCGATCTTTACTCATACAAACTGAAATTGTCTGCAGACACACCCAGAGTGTCTAGCGGGAATCGAACCCGCAACCCTCAGATTAATAGTTCAGCATACTATCGACTGGGCTATCGGGGCACCCACTGTACGATCGTCAATATTTATGAGCAAGAGTCTATCGCATTTATATTATTCTACATATTTGGATTGTTGACAAAATTACCGAAAGTCCATTGGCGATGTATGGAAGCCCAGAGGGTTATTTTTCCCATCTACCTTTTGACGCTTTGTTACTAAAATATAAGATTTATTTATCACTAAATTTAGCTATTTTACCAACGAGTACAATTTGTCATTGAAATAATTTTAAAGTAGTTTGAAACCTTTGAAAGTAAATCTTCGCCTAAAAATATGTATGTGACACTTAAAATGTTTTGTCCAACTCAAGCTGTGTTTAATATTTGAGGCTAGTTTGATTTCCATACTCGATTATATTTCAATCCTAGTTGTGATTGAATTTTGAAGATTGTTTGATGTAACTTGAAAATATGCAGAACTTTAAATTTCTCCATACCCTGCTAGACTATGTTTCAACATAGAAGGTTGTGGTTAAGTTTAAGACTAATTTGTTTAAAAATATAACTAAACTTGTATATCCTGTTACTGTTTGTTCCAACTCAAGCAGCGCTAGAGGTTTGAGGCTAGTTTGATGCAACTTAAACTAGTTTGAAGTCTTTGGAAGTAATTTACATTTCTCAGTATTGTGTTAGATGCAACTCATGCTAGTTATAAAGCTATAGTTGAATATTTAGGATACTTTGATGTAATTTAAACTAGTTTGAAGCCATTTAGAAGTAAACTTCACGTTTTAACTTCTAATATCTACAGATCGTTAATACACTGTCAGACTTTGATGCATCACAAGTTTGAGGCTAGTTTGATGTAACTACAACTAGTTTGAAGACTTTGGAAATATGTTTCTTGTTAAAATTATAAAGAACTTAAAATTTGTGAGTACTCTGCTAGATTTTGTTGCAATTCAAGCAAGTTATAAGCCAGTTTGATATAACTTAATCAATTTGAAACTTCAAAAATACATAGATCTCTAATACACTGCCAGACTTTGATCCAGCTCAAGTTTGAGGCTAGTTTAATGTAAATTAAACTAGTTTGAAGTCTTTGGAAGTAAGTTTCAAATTTGTCAGTACTCTACTCGATTTAATTGCAACTCAAGTTAGTTTTAAGGATGTGGTGGAAAGATTGAGGCTAGTTAAATTTAACTTCAACAGTTTATTGGTACCCAGCTACATTTTGTTACAACTCTGTGTGGTTGAAGTTTTATAATGTGATTTAAACTAATTTGTACTGACAAAATTTTTACTCAGTCCAGGGGAATGTCGTTATCATGCTCATTGTTAATGAATATATAATAGATCTTTCCAAAGTCAGCTGGCGAAATCGCTTCAGTTATGGGTTACCGACAATTAACTAATTTCAGAGCCTATTTGCGGATCAGTTTGTATTCATTAACCGAATCTTATGATCGCATGTTAAACAGTGAAGATCAGAAGCGACCTAAGGGCACTGCTACATGTTCAATATATATTGTGATATTTGGATCGCGATTGTAATGGATCACGCAAAATTAGGTTATTCTGCGATTTGGATCGCGATCCATCAATAATGCATGCTACACGTTTAATAAATATCGCGATACTGGATCGCGGTCAATATATATTGAACGTGTAGCAGTGCCCTAAGAATGTTTGATGTAACCACAAATCACTACTAAAGCACATCCACCAATTTGTGTATAACAATTAAAAACCGTACTGTGAGGTATCAGTATCACATCATAAAACCATACAACTAATGGTGTTGGGAGCTTACTGTGCTACACACAACATCATACAGACAACGTCAGTCAGTCAGTCATACATGCAAACACAAGTAGCGCGCAGCAGCCGGTAAAACACAACCAACTAGGTATTCATACATTCAGTCAGTCAGTCAGTCATTCAGTTAGTTGGTTACAGAGTTTGTTAGTTGGCTTTGGTTTTGCTGTATTTTGTGTATAAATTTCTATGTTGTAAGGTGAAAAATAACAAAATCAAAGTCAAACAACAACATCGCCAATGCACTAACAAACAGATATACAAATGTATTAAAAACATCATCATCAATAACATTAGACAACAAGTCAACAGCAGTGGTTGTACTAATCAACACACACACTTTTCTACAAAGAGATAGATAGACATACAACGTATAACAAATGTTTGCAATGCAGACATCATCATCATCTCCGTCATCTGTAGGCTACAACATCAGTTGTATGAATATTCGTATTGTACATGGTTGCACTAAAAGTAACTACATGCAACATACAAATCATTATATTGTACAGATATGACATTTGAATCTAGTTATATATATTTTTTCTAAAATATTGTCAAGACCTAATAAGACCACAAAAATACTAGTATGTCTAGGTGTGTTTGTCCGTCTGTCCGTCCGTCCAAGCGTCTGTGTGGCAGCGAGTGTGTGTTGTCGGTCTGTTGTAATTGATATGATGGATTTTGTAATACTGCAACTGTTGTTTTATGTAAAACGCCTGTCTCATTGATATAAAGTATCTGTTTAATACTGCTGTTGATGATGATGATGATTATGACGATGTTGCACACATAATGCTGGTGACGAAAATGATGTGGCTGACGATGATGGTGATGCTGTTGTTGATGTGTTTATTATGTACTAGAATATGTTAAAGGTGTTGGATAGTTTTGTCAAACGTTTAGTGGACACATTTGCAAAGTGTATAAACTATGGATTTTGGAAATTAAAGAGTTTAAGTATTTAATAGGGAATATTACTAAAAATCCTTTTGAATTTAAAAAAAAACAGATGGACACTAACAAATGTTGAGTTGAGTTCTTCCTTCTACCCTGCTAGATTACCTTGTAATTCAAATAAGAAGCCTGTTGAATTAAATTTCCTTTTAAAAATATACAAAACTTTATATTTTTCAATATCCTGCTAGATTTTGTTCCAACTCAAGCTAATTCAGTCACAGCCCTTCATGCTAGTTTGATGTAATATGAACTAGTTTGGAGTCTTTGGAACAGATCTTTAAATGGCTTAATGCCTGCCTTATTGTGTTTCAACTCAAGCTTTGGTTGATGTTTGATGCTAGTTGGATCTAGTTTCAACTACAATATTTTTAAGCATTTTTAAGTAAAAATATACAAAACTTTAAATTTAGAGTTGGTTCCAACTCAAGCCAGTTCAAAGATTGTGATTGATGTTTGATTTAAATTGAAATAGTTTGAAGCTTTTGGAAATACTTTTCTTCTAAAAATATAAACAACTTTCAATTCCTTAATATGTACACTGCAAGATTTTGTGCCAATTCCAAAGCTATTGTTGAAGTTTGATGCTAGTTTGATGTAATTTAAACTAGTTTGAAGCCTTTAGCAGGAAGTTTTCTCTTAAAACTATGCATATTCACCATATTCTGCTTGATGTTGTTTCATCTTAAGCCAGTTTAAAGCCTGTGGTTGAAGTTTGACACTAGTTTAAAGTAATTTGAACTATATTGATACTTTGGGTTATTTTAAATTGAACACTAATACAATTTAATTCCAATTATGTTATAATTCAATATGAATCACATCTGCTGAGTAATTCCATCAACCGAATACCCATTATATGACAAAAAAAAAACATCCAAAATATTTAGTTGTTTATTTTGGAACAACAGTTCTAATTTGTTTGAAGCCTAAACATGTTCCAATTGAAATATAATGATCGATCGACATTGTGGGAATTCTGACGCAAATTTGATGCAACAGAAAATAGTCGCAGTTCGAGACAAAGACAACTATAACACTCGTGTTATAAACTTTTGAAGATTTGTCATCCCATCAAAAATTTTGCAGCCACAACTGAAAGATTCGGTCATGAAGACTGAATCATTTGATTGTCAAAACATTCAGTTAGAGACTATAAAGCTTATGGTTGAAGTATGAGGCTAATTAGATGTAATTTGAACTATGATTGAGTTATAGGAACATTTTTAGATTCTTATTTCAAAACATGATGTTATTTTGTTTGAAATCTAAAGAAATTTGTAACAGTTATACGGTTTGCATTATATTTATACAATACTAGAATATGAAACCTAGAACAGTTTCAATTGCTTTAAAAGGATTCTTTAAACAACATAAATTCTATATAATTTTCTATATTGCAAAAATGTACTAAATTATTTAATTTAATTTTCCCAAAAATTTGCATAATTATGAGTTTTAAAATAATTTCATTTAAGCGCCATTTCCGTTAAACAATTTTATTATATTTTTTTCAGAGTCTGTTCAACAACATATTTAACACTATAAAAATAAAAAACAATGGGAAATCATGAGCATTAAATTGTAGGTTTTTTTTCGTGTCTGAACATGATATGAGAGGGGGAAGTTTTTAAAGCTTTAAAATCCAATATGCCAACCACTATTATGCGGATTGTTTAACAAGTTGTATTATTTTTTTGTGTGTTATATTATTGTATTTTTTTTTTTTAAATAAAACTTACGCTTAGTTAAACATTGAAAATATGTACAATTGTAAACATAGAGTAAACTAAACTGTCTGACAGCTTTGCTACTACCACTATTACTACTATTTCAACCAACCATGCGGTTTAGAGCAGGGAAGTATGTAAGTAGTAGTTAGTAGCAGTTGTAGGCAGATTGTTTCCAAAGGCACGCTTGACTGATGGTCATTTATCACCGTTATAGTGGTAAAATAAACTTAAATTTAAATAAATAAATACACACGGTTAAAACACAAACCGCAACAACTAAAATTAAAACTACTATTTAATCATGCGTGTTATAATGTTGTTATTATTGTTGCTAATTTTTTTCTTTCCATCATAAATGTGTGAATTTATTTATTTATTTATTGTGTGTTTTTTTATTATATTTGTCTCTAAATATTATATACAGCACGCGTTAAATAATTTATTGTAGCAGATAACAAGTGTTGCCATTAGAAAACTTGTTATTTGTTTTTGGCTTTCTTAACTAGAATCTCGGTGTCTGAAACATGTTGACAATCTTCCAAACGTCAGTTGACAATTTCCAGAAGTGGTTGATAATGATGATAGACTGGTTTTGGCAATGGTTGTGTTGTGGTGTGGTGTGTTGTAGAATTTGTAATAGATTTGATTAATGGGAGGAAGTATTAATGTGGCAACACCCGTAGTAGAGACGTGTAGACATAAATGGCCAACTGGTTTGGCCAATATATCTAATTATGGCACAATGTTAATGGAAATTTGTTAAGTGATAAAATGCTAAAGGATGTTTTCAGCAAGTGGTAAAAGAATGAGGGTAAATTGTGAACACTGTAAACAACTTGTAGGGATGAAATTTTTGAAATTTTGAAAACTACTTTAATCAAGAATTATTTGTATAATTTGGTTTGAATTGATTTGACAAAAACTTTATTTTATAACTATGCAAATCTTTGCAAATTATGACTAATAAAGAATCATGTAATTCAATTATTTCACTACCTTAGTCATGTTTGTATCTCCAACTGCAATTAACTTGACTAAATTAACCGAGAAACTATGTAAAGAAAAATAAGAAATACCATGAAATTATTTCAATAATAAGAGCTTCAGCCAAAGGCTACTCTATTAATTCTTAAACACTGCATGTTGTTTAAATAAAAAAAGAAAATAATAAAAATAAAAAACAATTTCCATTTTCCATGGCCTTGATCACATAACAAAAGCATTCTTGGATTTATGCTGTAATTTGAAGCTGTTATTGTGTAATGATGATTAAACCTTTACAGGCAATAAATATTCAGCTTAACTTCCTAATGTAAATGAAAAATGTTAATTTATTCTTTGGTTTATGCAAAATTTAAATTTTCTTATGATTTTTTTTATAAATTATCAATTTTTATCACAAAATTATTGCAAAAATTGTTTTTTTTTAATTGCGGCGAATTCATAATTTTGCCATTTTAATTGAGAATTCTAAATTATTTCTTGCAAAATATAAATTTTTATAACAAAATGTATGCGAACTGAAATTATAACATTATCAATATATTTTTTCAATTATTTTAGCATTTTCAAAGAGATTTTTAAACTATTTTTTCTAAAATATCAATATTTATCACAAAATGTATACAAAAACTGTTTAAAATCATTCAATTTGTTCAATTGTTTAATTACGGCGAATTAGACATATTACGGCGAATTCGTTATTTTCACCTAAATTAAACAATATTTTAGTTTTGAAAACATTTTTGCTAAGTTATTCAGTAATTAGAATTCTGATAAACAATTTTTTATATTTTTTGTAATGTTTTTTTATTAACAATTTGTTGAACGTTGCTGAGATAAACGACTTTATTAAGTTTTGGAAGATCCTAAATAAAGGATAGAACTATAATAACACAAATCAGCCACAAATACTTTCTGAATTATCTGAGTTGAATTAATTTTCCAAATCGGTCCATAAATGATATACATATAAGCGAACCCGGTTTTCTAAAACCTACAGCGTTCAAAATTTTACCTCTAAGGACTATAATTGTGAGTTCAAAAAATTTATAATAATTAATAATCGGCAACGCCTGCTTTTGAATGGGCGTGGCTTTTAAATGTTTGCCTATACCTCGTATACTAAGAAGGATTTTACAACGAAGTATAACTCATCTTATACGATTTTTATATCCTTCACCTTCGTATAAGTATGTCATTCTGTTTGTTCATGATCCTAAAAAAATCAAAAACTTCGCGGGTGCTTACTCACTTTTGAGGCTGTGTGTATATTCTGGATCCTTATAGATAGCGGTGTCTATTAAGCCATGTCCGTCTGTCTGTTTGTTGAAATCAATTTTCTGAAGACCCCAGATATCTTCGGGATCCAAATCTTCAGACATGCTTTCGAGAAGTTTCCTATTTAAAATCGGTCCACAAATGGCTGAGATATGGAGTACTAAGTCAATAATATAGACAATATGGATATCTAGATATTTCAAAGACCTTTGCAACAACGTATATAAGACCATAGTAAGTTGGACCTACAATGGGTCAAAATTGGAAAAAATATTTATTAACTCGAATTTTTTTTCACCAAAAAAAAAAAGAAATTGAAAAATCCAAAAAAAAAAAATTTAATTTAAAAAAAAAAAATTAAAATTACAATTCGAAAAAAAAAATTTTGCCAAAAAATTAAAAAAAAATTAATTTTTTAAATAAAATATTTAAAATTTTTATTTTGAAGTATAATTTGGTGAAGGGTATATAAGATTCAGCACAGCCGAATATAGCTCTCCTACTTGTTTTATATTAATATAAACCCTTTTCCAGTGTAAAGTTATAAAGAAAACTTTTAGACTTACCTTGAAATTGATTTCTATGCAGAGATTCTGAAATAGAAAACAAAATTTTAGAATATATTTTTTTTAAATTTTACTTGAATATTTAAAAAACGTTATAATGTAAACATAAACCATTTTTAAATTGATTTTATTTTCGATTTTTCTCACTACAGCGGGATCACAACTTTTAGTTAGATTTTTACCTTTTTATACATATATTTTTAAATTCCATAAGTTTTTATCCTTCTGTTGTTCCTTCAACAGAAATATAAGAATTATTCCTTTGGCAGACTGTTTGATACCAAAAGTTAAATATTATGGTCCCTTTAAAACCTCTTTGCCCTCTTAAAGGTTTAATAAATAATCTGTGGAAATTTAGCAGTTTTGTTTTCGCTTAGAGTGTTGCAAGTCTAAACAAAACACAAGAAATTGAAGATCATGACAATGATATTGTATTATTGCTGTTGTTCTTGTTATTTTGGGTGAAAATGATCGTGAGCTTAGGATCTGTTGCATCTTGTGGTGGTTGGTATACGTTGCTATGATGATGCCTGATACAGATGATTGCCACAAAAAGCTAGAAAAAAAGGGTGTAAAATGGCTCAAATAACACAAACACAAAAGAAAACAACCTTTGGCTAAGAAAAACCCAGACAGACACAATATACACTACAAGACAACAGACAGCCAGCCAGCCAGTTAGAACAAAAGAAAACTAAATAAAAAAAAAGAATTACTAGACAACTAGAAGAATACCTAGAAACCAAATGTAAGAATTTGTTTGTGGTAGATACTCAAAGTGCAACAAATGAATTTACCAGTAATTTAACATGATTATGTCGTAGAACTTCAAAACTGCTTTACATGAGTCCCATGTTATTATTCAATTTTTTTTTTTCATTTCTTAAACTTTAAAGTAAAATGCATAAAGGGTCTAGTCGTTTGTTTAGTTTTACTCACTGCTTAAAGAAGCTATTTGCTGATATTAATATGTTGATAGTAGCAAGAGGGGCTTCTCCTGCTGTTGCCGCACAGAGTTCACTTTATACCTCTTTGGTTTATTGTAATTTTTTTGTTTTGTGGCTGCAAATAAGTAGCATCCCAGGTAAATCTAGTGTATTATAGCGTGACGTGGGTATAGATTTAAGACTTCTACCTATTTTTTTTTCATTTTCTTTGTTGTGAGTTGTTGCTGTTTTTGCATATATTCAATTAATGTTTGGGGGATCCAATCTAAATAGTGTATAGAGAGAAATTGTAGAAATTATTATCCAAGAGTCATATAATTTCACAACCTTGTAAGCCTGGCTGCCTGATGACGATTGTTCACGTTTTGCTTATTACAAAACAATTATCAAAGGAATTTTCTGTTTTGTTGCCAAACAATGTTTAAAGCTTAGCAGTGGGGGATAGCGGCTAATAGAGGCAAGAAAATATAATTTTAATAGGTAAATTAGCAACCAAGAGACCATAAATTGTATTTCAAGAGAAATGGGTATTTTCCTCATTATATTTATGGTTAAAATGGCAAAGATTTTTTTTAAATTTAAGCTTATTAAGCAGCTTAAAAGCTTATGGAAAAGTAAGCTCTTAAAGCTTTATATGTTGTAATATGAAACTCCAAAAACCGCAAGTACCTCACAAACCGTTAAATTTATTACATTTCAACATCAATCCGATGTTATTGGAAAATCCTTTAGTTTCAAAGTTATATTTGAGTCTCTCAACAAATTCCACACCATTATTGTATTATTGTTTATGAAACTTTCTGATAATGCTTTTACAAACTTTTAGGTTCAGTAAGAAAACTCCAAACCCATTGACCCAGATCTTATTAAAACATTAATTCAAAAATAATGCCTGTAGTAAATCGAAAACAAATTCTTCACAGATTTCCTTGCAGATTAAAATTCAAAATACCCCCAAAAAATATTCATTATTACAGCAGTCAATTAAATCAAATATTTACCACCAGCCATTAAAGTTTAAAATAAACAATTGTTACATAAAAACAACTGGCTCAGAAAAAAAGACCCAAAGGAACCATAAAACCTGAAAACCAATTTAAAAATAAAGAAAAATTATTACGCATCCAAAAGCTGGAAAGAAACACCAATGAACTTGGCCGAAAACTTAAAGGCAAAACATTTAAAACATAAAAACCATGTTAATGTAACTTCTACCAGTAACCATATGTTGAACACACACATTTCTCTATGACCAAAATAAAATAAACAGACAATTTTCAAGAAACACGAGATGACAATGATGAAGATGCTGGGTTGGAACCAGCCAAGGCTGCTCACATAACTGGAAAAACAAAGTGGCATTACAAAGCCTTTAAAAAACGACAGCAGAAACAAAAACCAAAACTAAGCTTTCAACACAACTACGCCTTTATGTACAACACAAGACACAAGTCTACACCAGCTAATTCTTGTTAAACGAACTAAAGGGGGTGTGGCTGTAGACCAACAGTCAACAGACTACACCTTGGTGGAAATAGAAAATCATTTGGCAACCTATTTAGTAAAATGTGCGGTTAACAAATAAATAAATAAATATGAACAGAACTAAATACACAGGAGGATCAGTTAATAAAAGTCTCTACAAACACACATTTAGTTAGTTAGTTAGTCGTTGCAGATAGATGCAGTATGAGCACATATTTTTTTTTCCTACTAAATGCTTTAAAAAAATATGAGTAGTAAATGTATTATTTATAACCCAGCTAATGTTGTGAGCAAATATATTGAGCAACAAAAATGTAATGCTTTTGATAGTGTTACGTTTTTACCTTTTAAAAACGGTGGTTGATATCCTTTAAATAAACCGGGTGCTTTTGATTACAAATAAAAGCAGTTTAGTAGTTTAAAATTACACAACACCGTTCGGGTATTTCTAGCATTATCGGAGACATTCACTTTTATAACGATCAACTCAAAGTTTTTATTCAATGTAATGTTCCATTGCAATATTAACAATATCCACAGATATGTTAATGATGACAGCAGTTAACATAACGATATACAAAGGTTGAGAAACATTAACTATGCAACTTCAAACCAGCCGTTAAAACCGTTATATTTGAATTCAAATACCATTTCGTAACAATAGCTTTATAGAGCAACAGAAATTAGATGATTTGAAGTCTTCTGTGTTAATGTTTTCGGATGATCTTCCGATGTTTTCCTTTTTAATTGAGCAACAAAAATGTATTTTGCAGAGGTATTGTATTCTCAGTTCGAATACAATAACACCTGTATGATCTGCGAGTACTTACTGAAATCATTAATATTCTGTCAGTGATGGAAATGTTGATACGATCGTACTTTTGTTGATACTATTTCATAATGAAAAGTACCGAGGCTCATTTGATACTTACAAAACAATTTTAATTATTTTGTGTATAAAAACTAATTTACAAATACATATAAACTCAGAATGACTGTATTTTTCCTCATATACATAGAAACTCTTCAGTATAACACTATTTTCTAAAGAACGTCTTCATTATAACCTATTTTTACAGATGATTTGCAACATAAAACTCTGAGTTTGGAAAAAGTACTATTTGAATATTATTTTACTACAGAACACATATTTCATTTCCCATCCTTGTTGTCCTTCTCCATAGTTTTCTTTAGCAGCAAAAATTCATTGTATACGATCATTTTATTGAGTAACAAAAATTAATTAGCTGAATATTTCAGAATATTCCAAATATATTACTGAAGTTTCCATTCAAAAATTTCTGGTTGTATTTTAGAAACTTCTATTTGAAATTCAAAATTATATAATTAAATTTCAGAATTTTTTAAAATATAGAAACTTTTGAAATATAATTGGAAATTTCTGAAACGCAATAGGAAATTGGTGTAGTTTTTGTTTATTCCAGTGTTTGTTAGAATCTTTGACATCAAAAGTGGCTTTAGTTATTCGCTGAATTTTTGATTATTTATTGTAAAGTAACAGCTGGAATTGAATGAGTTTAATAGCTGTATTGAGCAGCAGTAACTGATTATTTGCAACAATTTTATTGAGCAACAAGAATTGACGATTTTATTGAGTAACAAAAATTTATTGCCAACCAGTATACAAATAACTGATTTGAATTTTGTTTATTGAGCCGCATACGAATTAGTTTAAATTCCAATTTTTGTTTGAATCTTGGACATTAAAAGTTCCTTTGGTAATTAGCTGAATTTTTTGACCAGCAAACATTTATTGTGAAGTAAGTGCTGGAATTGAATGAGTTTAATAGCTGTATTGAGCAGCAGTAACTGATTATTTGCAACAATTTTATTGAGCAACAAGAATTGATGATTTTATTGAGTAACAAAAATTGATTGCCAACCAGTATACAAA
The DNA here is from genome assembly GCF_958450345.1 of Calliphora vicina. Taxonomy (NCBI): domain Eukaryota; kingdom Metazoa; phylum Arthropoda; class Insecta; order Diptera; family Calliphoridae; genus Calliphora; species Calliphora vicina. The sequence continues at coordinate 122,654,592 of NC_088780.1, forward strand.
TAACTAATTTGAATTTTGTTTATTGAGCCGCATACGAATTAGTTTAAATTCCAATTTTTGTTAGAATCTTGGACATTAAAAGTGGCTTTAATAATTGGCTGAATTTTTATGCTGGAATTGAATGAGTTTAAGAGCTGTATTGAGCAGCAGTAAATGATCAATTTTATTGAGCAACAAGAATTGATGATTTTATTGAGTAACAAAATTGATTGCCAACCAGTATAACTGATTTAAATTTAGCTGAAACTAGAAATTAAAAAAGTGTATCGTCACCTTAAATGCAAACAGACGTAGCTACACAGTTTTTGATTGATTATGCTCACGCAAATGTTTAGACTCCTGCGATCAATCGCAAAAATTTGCCAAGTATTTTTAATTATTATGCATTTTATAACTTTTTTTGCTTCTCCTGTAATACAAAAATAAAAGTGTAGTTATGTCCGTTTTTATTTAAGGTCGGACAATATTTTATAGAAAATTTTAGAATTTAATAAAACAAACTCATTCTCTTTGCAAAGAACCCACAGCAACATATCACTGGGATTTCTATTCCAAAAAAAAACATATCTGGTGTTCTGCCACAGCTTCTTCGTCTACTTTTGCTACAATTTCCGCATCGTCTTCAGGTATTCCCAGTAAAAACTGCATGTAACGTTAAATTCTTGTTGCAATGCGTTCGCAATGTTTTACATGTTTGTGGCACAATGAAAATGTGTTTGCCAGAAGTTAAAAAAGAAAACCAAACCATGTTAAGTCTATATGAACAACAAAAGCTCAACAACAATGTGATGCCACTTTAAGCTTAAACAAAGAAACAAGTTTCGTATAAAATTTGCCCAAAATAATTTAACCCTACAAAGCTCATGGCTTTTTTATTTATAAGAAATTCAGATGACCTCATGACAATCAGAGTGAATTTTCAGTAATGAGTAGCTGATTCCTATTTCTTAGTCTAATTTTCACAATATCCACAATAACATAACATAGTGATATTTATTATGCCAAAGGGAATTTAAGCCCTACGAAACATTTTAAGGTTTTTAACGGCTAACCCAAAAATCTATGCTCTTTTAAGAATAGTTTAGTGTTACACTAAAGATTGGGTATTTTTTACGCATAATAGTGAGTATCTCGTTTTATTTTCAAACAACTTAGTATTTGAATGCATTTTTAATCGTGTGGTAAAATTGTCTTTTGTGCCACCATTATTTATGACTCTTTAAAGTTTCATAAGATGCTTGTCGTTGTTTCATTCTTTGTTGCAACTAAAGATGATGATGGCGGTGAGGTTATGTAGTTGGTGGTAAAACTATTCCATTTCTTCGGCCTTCTCTTTAAACTTTGGTCGCTTAGCGAAAACATGCTGTTAAAAATTTAACGTTATTTACCATTTTTTTCGAGATATTGATAAGGTTATAATTTATGAGGGTATTTTTACAATGACAACAAATATTTGCGTTTTATTTTTTTCATTTTGTTAGCATTTTGTATGTGTAACTAAGAGAATTTCAATTTAAAGTTGGCCATAAGAAACAATCCTTTATGTGTCATTAGACAACAAAATAAACGTCATAAAGTTTTAATATCTTTATAGGAAGTGGGACAAATGAACATTTGTTTAAAACAGCTCACATAAATTACAACAAGAGTGTTGTATTCGGCTGTGCCGAATCTTATATACCCGCCACCAATATAATACTGATACTTATTTCTGTAGATTTTGTATAAAAAAACATTTCTTTGTAGCAGATTTTCAATGCCAATTCCAATTCTTAACATTTTCAATACAAATTGTTCTTTTGTAATTTCAATGTTTTATCTGCAAAATTTTTTAAGAAAATTGTTAAAAAAAGTTGAAAATTTTGGTCCTTAACTCTCGTCCTTATTATTCGACAGATCTTGCTCATTTTTAATACCAAACATTTCAGATCAACAAGGAATATTCGGGGGGAAATTGTATCCCCCTAACCCCTTCCCTGTAGGTCCTATCGTGCCTTCAACAGACAGACGGTCAGACGAAAGGACATAGCTGGATCGTCTTAGAATTATAGTCACCTGAAATGCAAAAGGGCGGAACAACCAAAAAATTCAAAATTGAGTTTTTAATGGATATTGGTACAGCGCATCAAGGCACACGTCTTCACAAATTTTTAGCTTTCTATTTGAAAAAAACGACTTTATTGAAGAAAGAAAATCATATTTTTAATCACAGTACTTTCAATTTTATTATGTGTTTTGTCACTCCTGCAAAATTTAAAAAAGTGTTGATAGGCCTTTTTGCATTTTAGGTAACGTTATGGACCTAGAATATATATAATTTATGGTTCGATATGTTACAAATGGAGTGATAAAAACAATATAGCCCCCTTCTCTTTGGTGGTGGGTATAAAACTATAGAGACAATGAAAAATGTTCTTTGAATTTTTATTTATAATTAACAAAATCATTAAAAATTTTAATGTTTTATCTTTATTACCGGAGATTTAATGTAATAATCCTTTAAAATTCTTAAACACTGCTTTGCCATACAGCAATTTTACTTCGTTGACACGAACATTTTCAAGTTTAAACCCCCAAAAAGGATGCATTAAAATATCTTGTGAAACTTAAACAACCTCACATAAAACATTTAAGAAGTCATTACCTTACCACATGACAGGTGATGATGATCTTCTTAATTACTCAAAAATAATGATCAACATTCCGGCAAACCTCCCGTTAGCCAAACCAAACAAACAAACAAAAAAAACAAATCGATTTGAACGAACATGTACAAATTAGAAACCTAGCAGAAATATGTTTTATTTTTCCGAAAATTAAACATTTTAATGAAGAGAAAAAATCCACCAAAAACAAAAAAAAAACGAAGAAAAATTGCAATAAAAATTTGAAAACAGAACAAACCTAAAAACAACCACAACTGACATGAATCATAAAATAGATCCACATGCAACAAAGAAAATGACTAAAAAAAGATACAATACATAAAATAAGATGTGGCTAAAAAGAAAGATAGAACAGCACAGTACAGCAGAAATGGAAAAACGTCATAAAAAGTGTTCTACTACTTATGTACATACATACATATGTATATTTTGCTCATATAATGGCCATGGTTGGAGTAGTAAAAATTCTAACTGTAAAAGCAGAAAACCATAAAAAATTATAATAACATACATAAGAGTGTACGTACATATGGAACTGTTTTGTAGCTCGGCATATATTTTTAAGATACATTTGGATTCATTCGTTTGCCAACACAATCATCACTAGCAATATGCAAAAGATACAAAGATACCACAGCAGCAAAAACAAAGACTTAGAAAAAATGTTCCCAAAGCTGACAGAAATACTTATAAAAAAGAAAACACTTTTTTTCATAACAAATTAAGATCAAATACTGATCTTGTTTTGTTAAGTAGTAATTTATGGACTGATGCGGTTTTTTTTTTTAAAAAAATATTCGTTATTTTAAGAAAAAAAGTAGGAGAACTTAAACACTCAACTGCCATGAAAATAATTCTTGACAATAATGAGAAGATGATTTATGAGCTGAGGCTTAAATTAAATTAACACAAATGATTTATAAAATAGGAAGCTTCATGCTCCGATTTATTGAGCAACAAAAATTAATTGTTTATAAAATTTTTATAGAATTCAAGCCGTGACAGTGAAAATATCTTAATCAACAGAATTTTCCATTTTCGTTTTTTGATGCAAATCGATAATAATGATCCTAGTTTATATATTCTGCTAAAATATCATAGGTGTACCAAGTACCGTTACAATTTAAGCTCAAATCCACATCATCCGTATGTTTACTTTGAATTCAAGTTTATTGTTATGCACTTAAGATATTTTTGCGGTTAGGGCTCGAATTTCTATCACTTGGAATAGCTTAGTGAACAACAAAAATGCATTGCAAACAAGAAGTGGTTCGGTTTTAAACGATACTTTTTTTTTTTGCTTGGATCAGCAATCAGGGTATGACACATACTCATGCAATGCATTGAGCTGGAAGTAGGAAATTAAGTCATTTGATTTGAATTTTTCTAGATTGAAAGTGACAGGAAAGCATCTCCACTTACGGACGGTACGGTTAAATAACAAATTTTCCCTGTGCTGTGCGATCTACTGTACAATCGACCACGAATTTATAAGCCCTTGCTGAAGAACATGTATGGATGAGTTTCGGGAACAAGTTCCTTAATTTCTGCAAAGCGCATTCCATTGTAGACTTCGAAACACCGACAAATACATGAGAATTGTATTCCATTTTGGGTCGGATATTAGTGGGGTAAATAGTAAGAAGATGAGATGTGAAATTGTGTTTTGTCGCACTGATTTCTCATGACTAGAACATCAAGACCCTCTGATTCTTTAATATTTACACCACCCATAAAAACTGATGGAGCAACATGAGTATTAAAATCGTCTCTATTCGCTCAACCCCCATTCAGAGATTGTCACAAAATCTTGGTTAGGCTTGGTCTATAATTTCATGAATATGCATGACAAATGTTGCTCTCATCTGCAAAAGAATAGATAGTGTTGGATGTTTGATTTAGATGGTCGCTTGGAATATCCATTCAATGCATGCCTGAAAAATTATTAATTTTGTAAAAACACAGCTGTTTAAAATAAACACTATTTTGTATAGGATGCCATCAGCGCAAAAGTAGTGTAACCCACAATTTTTTTTCTTTGATTGCTGTTCTAGTATTACATACAGTCCTTACATTACCAACTATCAATACAAAAGTGATTTTGGTATTCAAATGCAGATGGAGCTGAAAAAATCGTTTTTTACCACTATGTAAATAGTTTGGGGTTACACCACTTTTGCGCTGATAGCCTCATATATTAATCAGAGCATATTTCAGAGAACAATAATCCTTTGTTTCCTTGCTCCCGATGTTTTTCTTAAACATGTTGTATTTCCCAGGCACTAATACAGTATATTAAATTTCCCTATATCCCTTTTAAAGTGCTAATTTATGAAATATGTTGTAGTTTTGCTTGCATTGCAGTTTTTCATTTAATTAACTCTTAAATTCAAGTTATTGTTGTAGTTAGCGGTTAAATATAGTGCATATGTACAATAAAACCACAACAAAGTCTTATTCTTGATATTGGCCATATAAAATATTTTAACAATTGTGTTAGAGAACCACCTTCATAGAAAAGAAAATAAAACTGATCATAATAATGATCATGTGTGTCTGACTAACTATAAAAGAAAGACGGAAGGACGGTTGGGCGGGAAAACAAATAAAATCAAATACTGGTCGTTGGTCGTGACCATACTTGAGTAAGATCATTATAATGATGATCAGCGACAACAACATCATCATCATGATCATTACGATGATGGTGGTGTAAGTTTTGCGTCTTGTTAAAGCATTTTTGTACTTATTGTATTTTTAGCCTAGACAAAATACTGGGAAAAAATTGTGTGTATTTGTTTTAAAAGCAAAGTTAAGTTTTGCTGTAATATGGTATTTAAGCGGTTATATGTAGCTGCAATTGCAACAAAGGTCAATCAACTTATTTTTATAAATGCCCAGCAGGTTAGCAAGTCGTCATTGTATCCCTTAAAAACAGTAATTGTCAATAATGTCCTATCACTTGGCTGACTCCAATTTATATATTTGGATCATTTGACACATATGTACTCTTTGTAGTGCAGAAAAAAGACAAGTAAACATACTTTATACATCCCAGGTAATATAATGTGAAGACAATTGTCACTTAAGTGTCTCTAAGTAATCTAGAGTGTAGTTACTTCAAACGTTTTGTGTGTAATTCGTACAAAATGATTTTAAACAAATTGTGTTGATATAATTCTCATACAGTTTATTTTTATTTTTGCTTAAGCATACTGATATCCCATGTAACATAGCGTGAAGTCAATAGTCACTTTAGTGTCTCACCAGAAGCAATCTATTGGAGATTATTCGGAGGAACGTTTGTTTACCAGCAATCGTTTATTGGACTGTCTGTGATGTGTCTTTTTAGATAACTATTTGCGGTCAATTAGCACCCGTACTTGTTAAAATAACTATTTATGTAGCTGAACAAGGAACCACTTAGGTAGCTAGTAATGTAACTGATGGTATGTAACCAGTATGTGAATACTTTTGACCAGCTATCATACAGGCTCATTGTAATCAAAATGGGTCAATTGACCCCCTACTTGATGGATAAAATCACTTCGGGACTGTCTCCTAGAACTGCTAACACTACCATTGAACTATAAATCTAAAATAAATAATAATAATTGTTCCATTATTTGTCAAGCGATTTTTAACACCTTTTCAACAACTTTAACGAAATTTATGTAACAAATAACATTTTCCATAATGAATTATTAAGAAAAAAATTATTTAAGATGCACAACACAAAAATGATCGTACGTACTACAGTACATCAAGTGTTAAAGAGTTCTTGTAACCTGAAAGACAAACTGCAGCCAGCCAACTGAAACATAATTTGTCAAATCATTTATGCTGAATGTATAACAGTCTTGTGAACAAGATGTAGTTGGTGTTTTTTTGTTGTTATGTTTGTTCAAACATCAGTTACAAAAGAACTTGTTGTAGTTGTTACAAATTGTGAGAATTTCAAATCTAAGATCTGTTACAATAATATAAATGAAAGAATGAAATGCCATGCACATAATAAAATGTTAGACGCTTCTATTTATTTGAGTTCATTTCTTTTAAGCATATTCGTATCATTTAACTGACTGACTGCCTACTCATATTGTCAGTTGGATTTCTTTTCTAACACAAAATTCATAAAGACAGTAAGAAAAATTTTAACACGCAAGATCAAGTTTAAGATGTGAAAACCATTTGAATAAGAATTTTAAGCAATTTGTTTTAAGGAAATTGTTTGCATTGTGTGTAGGCATAGCTAACAGAATGGGGGAGCAGATTTTCATTAAAATAATGCAATACTTGTGTGGTTTTAATGTAATAATTAATTAAGGTTGTTTGTTAGTTTAAAGCAAGAACATGAAATGGCAATTAGAAAACTCGAAAGTTTTAACATACATACATAAACATTTTTAAGGGTTTTAGATGTTCACACTTTACTTTTGACCATATATTGGCAGCATTATAAACAGTTATCTCAAAAATTAAGAATTTATAGCTTAAATATGTACCTACATATACATAATCGATTTTCAATTTATTTGTGTACAACAAATTCTCTTCTAATTTATTTTAAATAAAATTAAAATCTTTTAAATTTATTTGAAATCTTTGCAAAAAAAAAGAAGAAGAAGACAAGATATATAATAAACAGACATAAAACTCTTTATTTAACAGTCACGCAATGACATACGGCGACGGCCAAGTTAGAGAGTACGAACAAGCAAGAATGAAGACGACAACGAGATGTCGGACGACTTGTTTAACTTGATCATTATTTTGATCATGTGAATTAAATGTTGAAAATGCATTCATTTCCTGTACTCATGTACCTGTAACTGACATCGCATATCGCCGCATCGTATTGCATCTCGGATCGTAATAATGTTACCACGAGTATGTATCTTCTTTCCATCTAGCCATTGTATCGCACATCTTTAATGTGTCTACTGCGCGCAGCGTATGAAATACATTTTATGGTTACGAACGCGTGCTAAGTATGCAAAAATGAAGATGTTCTTCAAGTTTTCTATTTACTTCTTCTTCTTCTTATTCTTCTCTGTTTTTGTATTCTGAAATGTAGTTTAAAATTCTTGGCTCTAACAAATTGGTCATTAGATGAATAGAAGACGACGACGAATAAGAACAAAGTCACAGCTAAGCACAGACTAAAGCAGTGGAAGACAAAATTGCACTGTCTTTACGTCCAAGATTTTCAACAAGAGATTATTCTTCTTTTTCATTTTCGGTACAAAATAAGAAACGGTTGTTTGTTGCTTTTAGCAGCAAAATGAATTTATAGTTGGACATTTTGTTGCCAGCAACACAAGATTATTTACGTTTTAGCTATTTTTAGTAGCTGCAAAAACAGACGTTTTGATAATTTATTAGTAGTTTGTTGTTAAAAGAAATTAATTTATTGTAAAACATTTTTTTAAACATTTTAATTAATTTTCGTTTGTTTTTTTTTTCTTTACAGCTCCTTTACAAGACTACACAGAAATTCAACAATATACTGGTAAGTTTGGTATTCTTTTTTTATACCCTTCACCTTCATGAGAAGGGTATATATATGTTTGTCATTCCGTTTGTAATTTCTACATTTTTCATTTCCGATCCTATAAATTATTTATGTGGAGTCGATTAAGCCAAGTCCGTCGGTCTGTCTGTCTGTTGAAATAAATTTTCTGAAGACCTCAGATATCTTCTGGATCCAAATCTTCAATAATTCTGTCAGACATGCTTTCGAGAAGTTTGCTATTTAAAATCAGCAAAATCGGTCCACAAATGTCTGAGATATGAGGAAAAAACCAGGACAACCTCGATTGTTGACCTATTTTTGATCTATATCTGGATTACTAAGTCATTAATATAGACAATATGGATATCTAATGATAGATATTCCAAAGACCTTTGCAATGACGTATATAAAACCATAGTAAGTTGGACCTACAATGGGTCAAAATCGGAAAAATATTTTTTAACCCGATTTTTTTTTTCACCAATAGTTTTATTTCGCTAAATATTAAAAAAAAAATTAAAAAACAAAAAAAAAATTTAAATTTAAAAAAAAAAAATTTTTAAAACAATTCGAAAAATGTTTTTTCCAAAAAATTAAAAAACTGCAAAAAAAAAAATTTTGTTTACCTAAAAATATTTAAAATTTTTATTTTGAAGTATAATTTGGTGAAGGGTATATAAGATTCGGCCGACTTGTTTATCCTACACTTGAATTTTTCTAAAGACATATTTCTAAATTCTATAATAAAATCGCAATTATGTAAACAAACACAATCTATAACATTGGTAGACGTTCATATTGTGCAGATTACGAAGATTTTCCTCAATTTACACATACACAACCCGAATGTAAACAATAGAGAGTAAAAATACAAATATTTCAATAAGATGCTTGATGTTGTTGTGGATATTTCATTTTTTTACCCATACATTAACACAAATTAAAATCTCTCTATTCGCCTAGCAATGATCTATAATTTAAATATATATTTTGCCAAAAAGTATGCTTCAGCTTTTGAACTAATAGATTCCAGTTGCAGATGCAATAGTGAATGAGATTTAAAGAAATGGGCGCAGATAAAAAACGTACATGCCTACATTGGTGAATTTCTGCACCCTTTAATTATGCTTTAATTTTTAAATAAAAGAGCTCTAAGAACCAATTGTTGAGAAAGATGATAAAAAAGCATGGAAACACTATCTATATCTCAAGGGCAAAAAGAGAGTGAGATAATTCAAAGAAAATTCTATAATTGATAAGATTAATATATACTTATACTCAAGATCAAAGAAAACCTGCAATTGTAACAGTTAAAGCCTTTCACATAGTCCCCAAATTATGCTACAATTAATAAATAAAACATTTTGTGTAAAACATTTTAAGGATAATGCAACAAATCCTAATTTAGCACTCCCTTAACAAGCATAATTTTTCATAGTTACAAAATGTTCAAAATTATTCAACATAAATATTTATATAAATGCCACATGCAACTTGTTGCAAGTACATACTCGTATGACAATTCTTATGTTACATAATAATTCTTTGTTTTTTTTGTTTTTTTTTTTGCTGGTACTCGTACATGATTACCGGAAATTTATGATGACTACCTTCTGTTGTAACATTGCAGACATGAGTTTTTTCTATATTTATATTTCCAGCCTGCCACCAGTTGTTGCCAGTCAGTTTATTATTAGAGTAGTTGTTGGAGTTGTGTTATGAAATGTAAAAGACCTGTTGCATAGTGTTGCAGTTTTTTTTCTTCTTGCTTCTCGTTATTCTCTTTAGAATTTTAAGTATGGGGTTTAAAATAAATCCTTTTATTACATTCATGTTTCAAGATTAATGCAAAAATTACATGATATCCACGATTGTTGCATACGAATTAAGTATAACTACGTTAGAGCATAGACTGCAGTCATCTTTTAACTACTTAAGGACCGTTAGTAGAGTTTGGATTAGCCAGCCACAGAAAAGGAAATTGTTCATAAAAATTATAATTGCATTAAACAATTTCATGGGCTATTATTTGAATGTTACCCATACTGGGTAATTATAGAGGGCAAGAGATTGCTGCTGATAATATGGTTTTTTGCTCAGAACAGCTTAATTTTTTATGAAATATTCTATTATTCAGATGATATTTTGCTTTTGAATGTATTTGCTTCAATTTAATTTATATTTATAGAATCTCATCTCATTTATTTAAAACTTTCAGATTTATTTAAATATAAATTCTTTAAATTAACATTAATTATATTTAAATAAAATAATTATTTATTTAATTGTGAGAAATTTTGCTGTAATTGTTGCCACAATAAACTGACACAAATAATTTGTATAAAATATTTTTTACACAATCAAAATACAGTTTTTACCCTTAAAAGGAATGTAAATTGAAAGTGGAATATTCAAATGAAATTTGAAATATCATAAATAAATAGATACTCCTTAATTGAAAACGATACAAAGGTAGATTTGACATGTATCTTCATATTTTCTTTCATATTTATATTGATGCTTTTGTTTGTAAGCACAAGGATCGAACTTGTTGTCGAAAGTTGTAGAAAAATTTTCAGTGTGCCCAGCTGCCACAGAATGAGACTGCGTCGTTCGCCGTTACTCTATATGTAAATCTCAGCAGATCTCCTCAGATATAATATCGAGTTTTGCTATTATCTGAGATGTGAATGAACTGCCTATGTGTCTTTATTTTGGACAGATCTTTCAGATATAATTTCACACAAAAACGCTGTTGTTCTGCATTGTGATCTAGGTCAAGGAATTGGGCTTCTAGCGGTTTATTCCATAAAACCAAGGAGGGTTGGGTGGCCAGTTGATTGCATAAATTGTCCAATAGTCAGTAAATATGTTGCTCCTTTCCATGTGGTATTTTGCAATCGTGGAATTGATAAAGTCTTTATGAAAGCTGATATGCATCCAACTTTATAATTTTGTAGTTAGGATGACTTCAGCGATAGAGCAACTGTCAATGCGACACTATGCTCCGTGACCTTCACTTGCTCATGTAGATGTGATACGTGGTAATTTGCATGAACCTGTAAATGGTTGCAATCAGTCCTACGATAGGCAACTCTATGTGTCAGAATGATCAGACAAGAGCTCTCAATACCTGCCACCTTATATTTTTGATCATTCCTACGACAGTCAATTCTATGCGTCGGAATAATCAGCCGAGGGCTGTCAATACCAGCGAGATCATTACATTTTGTAGAAGTTGTCTCGAATTTTGGCTTATAACGCTTAGAATCGTGGCAGTGTTTTAGACTAACGGGCAGACATGCAGGCTAATTCGAACTAGATTTTCATAACGATTAAGAATATAATTATATAGACTTTGTAGACTCCTCGTTATTACATACGGAACAACAAATAAAATGTATCCTCTATCATAACGATGGAAAAATCCCATTTGAATATTTAGTTATTAAGAAATAAATGAAATATAAGTATAAGTATAAGCAATAATTACATTTAATTATGAACTAAACTTAATTATTCGTTAAAATTTTTGCCAACGAATTCCACTATAATTAAATTATTATATATAATTGACACAACACCTTGAACTTTATCTTCTAATGCTTTTAACAAACTAAATTAAAATCCCAAATCTTTAAAATTCCACCTGAAATTATTTGCCAAAATTCTCCCACAAAAGAAAATAAATCTAAAACAAAACACAAATGATTATACATTAGGCTTCCACCAACAATTGACCACAAATTGCTAGATAAATCAGTTAATAAAAAAAATGTGTATATAAATAAATTTATAACAAAACTTTAAGCTTAAATAAACGACGATTTAACTGACTGTCTGTCTGTCCTCCTTCGTCTAAATAATGAGGTGTTAAATAAGCAATTAAATGTTAAGCATGAGAAGCAGAAAACACGTTTCGCGGGAGAAAAAAATTCGCACCAAACAAAAACTGTGATCGCCACGCCACCACCACTTAACAAAATATAATTTTAAAATCATCAAATTAAATAAAACAGTAGCTTAGCAAATAAAACAAGTTGTCATAATACTATAGCAATTCCATCAACAACAAATACATTTAAATATGCATAAAATTCAATGTTAGAATGATGGCAGTAGGCAAATCACAATTGAAGCGTTAGGCGACAGGTGATTATTATATTTAAAAATATTTAATTTTTAGAGAATATTGTGATATATGTCACCTGGTCTGTACTTAACTAAAAAATACATCTTCCATTTTCTAAAGATTTTCCTCAATTATAAGTCATTAACAACACAAATAAAATTCAGAGTGGGACCATTACAGAGACCTGCGCCGATTAAATTTCACGTCGGCGGCGGCTAGCCTGCTGTCGGCCGACTAAAGAATAACTACTCAAATTCTAAATAATTAAAAATTTGAAAAAAGTGAAATTCTGAAAATTTTAAAGATTACTAAAGAACTTTTATCAAAAACGGCGGCTATTTTGAAGCCGACTTAAGCCAAAAAAAAAAATACGTCGGAGGCAACTTTGAAAATTTATCGGCGGCTCGGCTTACAGCCGTTCTGCGCAGGTCTCTGCACGCAGAGAAAAAATATAGTTGGGCATGGTTACTGTAACCATTTCAATATTGTTACAAAGTTTTTAACTATATTATAGTCACAGTAACCATTTACATGATTGTGGTAACCATATTATGGTTAACTTACGATTCACATGATTGTCTCAACCATATATATGGTTACAGTAAACATATATATGTTTGTGACAACCATTTATATGATGAAGGACTTATCATATTATGGTGCTCTCGGCTTAAGGCTTATCATAATCTGAGAACAACATATTATGATAAAATTATTCATCATAAATATGGTTGCCACAAACATATATATGTTTACTGTAACCATATATATGGTTGAGACAATCATGTGAATCGTATGTTAACCATATTATGGTTACCACAATCATGTAAATGGTTACTGTGACTATAATATAGTTAAAAAACTTGTAACACTATATAAATGGTTACAGTAACCATGCCCAATTATATTTTTTCTCTGCGTGTGGACCATTAAGGGATCTTGAGATAATAAACATTTAGAAAAAATGTCCTTATATTTCGAAGAATAAACAAAAAACTTAAAATATTCCATAGAATTTTTAACCTAAAATTATAAGCAATTTTTCTCAGTTTTTCTCGTTATGGAGACAGTATTATATAATAAAAAAATTATCCTTCTTAAATAACAATTTATTAGAAAATACGCTATAAAGATACTCTTATCTTATGACATCTCTAGAACTCCATTTCCAATTTTAGACCTGTTTTTCCCAATAGTAAGAACTAATTTCTATATAAATGAAGGACATTAATTTCGAGTTATCCTTTTTCAAAGTACGCTAATCATACTTATTATACCCTTTCTTATAAAAATGTCTGTTTGAGTAATACATTAGAATAAAAAAAAACTTTTAAGGATTTATATAAAACTAAGGAAATATATAAGTTTCTCATTCCGTTTGTAATTTCTACATTTTTCATTTGCGACCCCACAAAGAATATATATTCTGGATCGTTATAGATAGCGGAGTCGATATAGCCATGTCCGTCTGTATGTTGAAATTAACATTCCGTAGCCACCAAATAACTTACAGACATGATTCATACATCAATATATTGTCCCGGCTCGGTTGCTATTTAATCGATTTTTTACCTCTTTTTGATCTATATCTGGATTACTAAGTCATTGATATAGACAATATGGATATCCAATAATAGACCTTTGCAACGGCGTATATAAGGCCAAAGTCGGACCTATTTTTTTTTTCATTTAAAAAATTTATTTTAATTAATAATTGAAAAAAAAAATATTTTAAAATACCAAATAAATTAAATTTTTTAAAAAAAAAAAATTTGTATACCTAAAAATATTTACACTTTTTAGCTCTTTAGAGAAATAGCTCGTTTACTTATTAATCATGAAATGGATCATATTTAAGTAAAATCTTTGTACAATTGAATATGGCTTTTTTGAGATATTATTTCAATTTATATTTTCTCAATGAATAAATAAACATTATATCATGTGAAATGAAAAAAATCTCATAAATTTGTTCAATTTCGCTTTTTTTTCTTATAAAAAAATGTATATAGAACAAAAACGTGTTTAAGATGTGCAAAGTGATTAATTGATTGATTAAATGGAATTTGACACAAATTTCTTTAAAAAGCAAAAACCTGAAGTAGTTCACAAAACAAAATCTTTATAAACCAAAAATGAAACGTTTCAATTCCCATTACATACACACAATGATAAAGTAATCAACACGTTTGGGACATTAACTATAATTTAATATGAAAATTGTTATTTTTGCTGTTATTTTTTTTGTATTCATTTTTTGTTGCCGCTCCATGAATGCACGTGCTGCTGTTTTAGTGACATGCATTAAGTTGCTAGCGGCAATGGCAGCAGCAGTTGTACTTAGTAGACTACAATAGTCATATTTAAGCCTGAGTTATAGACTGTTTGGCTGTTGTGCGTATAATAATCGGCCATAAGAGGCCCATTAGTCATTAAAAGAGCCTAAACGAAATAACATCAAGTATTAATTTACTGTGACCACTTACAACAATTCGTATGTGAGTAAATACACTTGTATGACACCAACTAAATAATGCTGACTTTTGGTGTATGATGTCTTTATTATTAAAGACTTTATTACTTGTGTTCATGGTATAACAAATTTATATTATCGTTGTTGTTGTTGTTGTTTATTAGCCAAATTAATGTGGCATTAAATCGCTTAAAGTTTGCTTGTTGTTGAGGCCCAGCAGCGAGTATCAAATGGAGACAGTGGTTAAAGGTAGACATAAAAATTAAACAAAAATCTAAAATTTTACAACAAATTATACATTTAATCAAACTTAATATACAGACAACCTCAAAAGTGAGTAAACACCAACAATTATTTAATTTTTTTTTAGATAATGAAAATTCTAAAATCTATCCATCGATTAAAATTTAAAAGTTTCGGTTTGTTGGAGATTGGGCTAAATAATAGATTCGGTTCTGAAAGAAAGATTTAAGTCGGACTATAATAATTTTCATCATCTTAAAAAAAAATCAAAAAATTCACTGGTGTTTACTCACTTTTGAGGCTGTGTGTATGTACAAAAAAGTCGAATTAGACTACATTGTCTTGAACGATTTAGAAAAGTTTTTATGGGGAAATCATTTGACAATCACTTGAGCGACAAAGACTTATATATTGCGTTCTTTTTACTCTATTATAGATAAAATGAGCTACAATATTCTGAAGGTTGTCTTCTATCAAACTTGGTTATTGACAATATGATGTTGTCTCCTATTTAGATATATAGAGCTATTGTTGAGCATATTTTACTTCTGTCAACTCTGTTTATGACAAAGCAAGCGATGATGTCCTGATCTTTGTTACCTATCAACTCTGTTTATGACTAGATTGTAAAACTATGTTAACCACAATCTGAGCGTCAAAGTCTTGATAGTTGTCTGCTTGCAACCTATGGGGACATACAAGTCATCGGATTTGTGTTTTATGTTTTGCCTACAAAATTGCATAACTTTTTCCTTGTCGCTTGAGTTGCCTTTAATGACGATGTGAAAGACTGAAAACTAGTCTAGAGTGAAATAATCTTCGATATTATTTTTCTGAGGAAAACTTGAGGGACATATTCTTTTATGTAGTATTTTATTTGCGACTAGATAAACGACAAATTTAAAATTTTTTTTTCAAATTTAAAAATATTTTTTTTTAATATTAAGCGAAAAAACTTTTGGTGAAAAAAAAATCGGGTTAAAAAATATTTTTCCGATTTTGACCCATTGTAGGTCCAACTTACTATGGTTTTATATACGTCATTGCAAAGGTCCTTGAAATATCTATCATTAGATATCCATATTGTCTATATTAATGACTTAGTAATCCAGATATAGGTCAAAAAATAGGTTTTTCCGACCGATTTGTGGACCGATTTTGCTGATTTTAAATAGCAAACTTCTCGAAAGCATGTCTGACCGAATTATTGAAGATTTGGATCCCGATGATATCTGGGGTCTTCAGAAAATTGATTTCAACAGACGGACAGACAAACAGACAGACATATACCCTTCTCACGAAGGTGAAGGGTATAAAAATCGGTCAAGCACTTGAAATGTTATGTTGTTGGGTGATACTGATCTTCATCATGCCTTCCATGACAAAATAATCTTATTTTAAATATAATAATACAGTAACGTAATAAGATTCCTAATGTCTGGATTATTCCTTTTCAAATAATTCTCATATTTAGGATTCATCCAAAATAATGAACATTTTCAATATATTGACTTTTATGCATTCCGATGATTGCAGGATTGTATTAGGAATAGCCATTTTTCCTTAAGGGCACACAACTTGATACAGTTTTCTAACAGACAACTTTAAGATCATAACCTATTGACCTTTTACACTTTATTATGATTACCTTTGATTATACAACTTTATGATTGAAGAATTGTCATAAGATTCCTAGTTTCACATATTAAAAGTTGTACATATATAAAACTTCTTTAAGATTATAACCTTTTGAACTTTATCTCTTTTTGATAATATTCAGTTTAATGCATCCTAAATGATTGCAGTCTATGTTTTTGCTAATTTAGCTTTAATAGTTTGAGAATTTCAAACTACCTTCCAGGCTTTCAAACTACATGAAGTTGCATCAAACCAGCTTACAACAATTTTCATAAGCTACAAGTTACGTATATGTTTATATTTTAAATTTACTATATTTTTTGCAAATCTTTACCACTGTTCATAAATAACAACACCTCTACTTCTCCTGTCACCAGCATTTAGTCTCATAGGAAATTGCTGCGGCAAAAGCAACTACAGCTATTGTGATATAGCGAATTTTAGATTAAGTCACATAGTAGTCTCTAGTTACTCATAATATTTTATGATTATGTACGAGTATTTAACAGCAAAAAAATAATAACATTTGCAATAATATAAATAATGCTACTGCTGTGGTACTTGTCGTATTGTATGTATTGTACACGAAGTAGCCGTTTATAATGTCATTATCTTGTCTGTTTTTCTATCTCTACGTCCAAAACAATCGAACCATCCATTCATTCATTCATTTATTTATTTATCCATCTATCCATTCATTTATTAAATTATCGTTTGCGCGAAGTAGAGGGGATTTAACATCGCATAGTCGTTGTTTTAAACACGTTCCAGCTTAATTTAACCATTATCTATAATTATTTGTACAATTTGTCACTTTTACACGGAAAAACAATTGTGGTATTATGTTTATTTTTTATTTGTATGTTTGTTTGTGGTCATACACATTGTTTAATAGAACATTTTGTAATGAAAAAAAACTATGGTTTACAAACAAAAGGTTATTTGAATGAGATTAAGAAGTATTAAGTTGTCATTTAAAAAATTAAAACATTTCAAGTTGTTTTTATAAATTTACATGAACAGTAGTAGTAGCATGTTATTTGATTTAATGACTAACATTAACCTCTCAATTTTTAATAATACTTAATGTAATTAAAAATGGCTAATATGATGAAATTTATCGTATAGAGGACTTGAAACAAATGGCAAATAAATTAAACATTTAAGAAATTATATTGAAATAACATACTTTCAAAAAGTTGTTAGAGCTACAAAGCTTCAATCAAGTAAGTTTGAAAGAATCTAAATTAGTTTGATGCAACTGAATGCAGTTTGAACTCGATTCATACACAATTAACTAGATACGATAGTTTGAGTAGGGTTCGTGTTGTAAACCTGAGTCAGACCAACTTCCTACAACAAAATACACACTTTCTTTACAAATTCATTCTTAGAGTTAGATTTGCAACTTGAAAGACTGCAAACAGAATTTTGCTGCAACTAAAAGTAGTTTGAACTCAAATTTAATAAATTTTGTCTGGAATCAATAAAAACCTCTATACAAACTTGGCTAAAGGGTTTTCATTAATTAAAAATTGTTTAATGCAATAACAAATTCAAAGTATGTTATTATGATGCAACTAAAATATGTTTGATTGGAAATCGTTTAATCACTAAGTTAAAAATCAAAGTTAAAACGGTAATCTGAAACAATCGAAAGCCGTTCGTTGCAACTTAAAGTAGTTGTAACACAACTAATACCTTCAGTTTTCTACTATAAAGATAACTACACATTTTTCAAAGAGTTGTTTAGATGTGCTTTCATTTCAGCTATTTTTATTGCCTTGAACTCATTTTTTTCTTGTTGCCACAAACAAAAACTTTACAATTTCCATGTACTTATTGCATTGATATCATTAGTATGGAAAAGTATCTCCCACTTATAATTAAAAATATACATTTTTATCAAGGTAAAATGTGTACCTTTAATAACAAATTAAGGTTAAGTGCATGAGAATCATCCTATAAAAATTAAAATAAAAAAAAAAACCTGAAACGCAAAAACTAAACTAGAACATAATAAATATTATGCAAGTAGGTAGAAAAGTATAACATTGATGAGATACAGATACGAATGGAAATAAAATATAAAATAAAATAATAAAAACACTGGCAGACACTTATAACAATGATTAACCTTTCCATGATGATGATGATGTTTACATATCTATATATGTACGTATAATTGTAAAGCGAAAAAGTTGAATTCGAAAACATGCGAATTTATTTGAGAAGTTTTATAAATAAAACATGAAGTGGCAACAAGATAATAAAAAATGAAAATCTTAATTATCGTAAGAAAATCAGTTGAACTGAGATGTAGAATAAATTAAAGGGATTTAAATGTTGGACAACTATTCTTTTGTATAGATTTTAGAAAGGGAAGGGAAATGTTAGGGGCCAATAATGGGATAGTTATTAAACATTTCACTTTATTAAGGCTAAGAGAATAAACTAGTTTGATGCAACTTAATGAAGTTTGATAAAGAATAAACTAGTTTGATGCAACATAAAGTAATTTGATGGAAACTTAAGAAATACTTATGAATTAATGCATTAATACTAGTCCGACAACAATCATTTGGAAAATAGTTTGAAACCAATTTAATACAATTTCATACTTGTATACAATTTGTTTGACGAAAGTCTAATACAACTGGAAATAGTTTGAAGCTTAAGAGATGTTTGATATACAATTTTAGGAGAAAACGATTTCATGTAAAATATATATCTATTCATTTTCTCACTCTCAAATGGTTTCTCACCCCTGCCAGCATAAATGAGACCACAAAACTCTATAAAAGTTTGACATATGAAGAATACAACAAACATACATACATACATATGATGTCAGCAATAAAAATAACCAACAATTGAATGCATTTACTACAAAGAATGAAAAACAAAAAATATTGCATGTTTTAGTTCAACAGCATAACACAATAAAGGTTATTGAGTTAGAAAATCAAATTTAAATCAAAGAATAATCTAACTTGATTGTCTCATTATAAGAAAACTTTTTTTTTTCATCGACTTCTACAACATCGTCTTCTTAGCCCACTCACTACTCGCTGATCGTAACAACAGAAAACTGTTAATTCTATCAAAATACAAAAACAAATGCCTCAAATAACTATAATTTCCCAACAAACTATTAGTGTAATAAAGAAAACAAATATTTGCAACTAATATTTGTTGAATGGTAGGTAGTTAAAAAGAAACCTAAAAAATTATTGTGTTATTAACTATTATTATTTATTTCAAAGGAGAGTATCCCCGCATAGAGTACATGTGGTATTAAATTTACTGACCGACTGAAAATCATGTAGAAAACAACTTAACTTTAAGGCAATTTACATAACCAAGCCAAGCAAGAAATTTATTCTAAATTGGCTTTCTTGCTTACTATGAACTACTACTTCTTAGTACTACACGAGCATTTCTATTCTATGTATATTTTCAATGTGAGCAGTTTTAACTTATATTCATTTTGTATTCTTTTGTTGAATTTTTGCAGAAGGCTGCTACTACAACTACAATCATTACAACGAAGGCGATAGAATCTTGACAAATGAGCCCTGTTTGAATTGTACGTGCCACAATAAGATGCTCATGTGCTATTTGCGTGTATGTCCGTTCACCAAACCCATTGGACATGATTGCATAGTGGAGAAACGTGAGGATCAATGTTGTCCAATCATTACATGTCCCGAAGGTGAGTGTTGTTAACTAAAGAAAATTACTTTATTTAAGATTTATAAATTTTTTTCCTTCGTTCTTTTTCCTCCTGTAGTTCCTGTGGATGTTGCTCATATTGCTCCCATAGCTGGCACAGAATTAAGTTTCCCCGAGAAATTTGGCTGCAGTATTGATGGTAAATTCTATTTGGAAGGTGCTCAAGTTCCCTCAAATCCCAACAAACCTTGTGAACTCTGTTACTGTATTAAGAACCGTACCTCCTGTTTAATGCAAGAATGTACATTGCACATTGATGGCTGCACTCCAATTTATAATAAGGGTTCTTGCTGTCCTGTACGCTACAATTGCGGTAAGTATTTCCACATATTTCATATTGAAAAGAAAAATAAATATTTCGTCATTTCTTAGACCATGAAAACGATGTACTCGAATTGGAGGATCACTCTACCACAACTGAAGCAGCTACTACCACAACCACTGAACGTCCTACCACTGGTTTTATTCTTACCAGTACCATGTCTCCCACTGTTTCAACCGATTGTGTTCATAATGGTGAATTGTACGCTGATGGTGCTCGCATTGCTGGCGAAACTGCCTGTGAAAATTGTTATTGTATGCGTGGTGATATCATTTGTGCTGTCCAAGAATGTCATATGCCCATGCTTAATAGTAATGGCAAATCTTGTCATGCTTTGCCTGCTGCTGAAGGTGAATGTTGCCCCAGTAATTATGTTTGCGAAGATGACACTGCTACTACTCAAATTATTGAAGCTACTACCTTACCTTATGGTGGTCTCGATGAAGATGATAAGATTACTACAGCCGCTCCAGTTAAGGATCTCCATAGTGCCATACCTGAAGAAGACTTGCAATTGCAAACCCATATCGATGAAGAAGAAACAGCAACAAAGGCTCCCTCGACTGAAACAGAAGAAAAAGAACAAGAGGCCACAGAAGCTGCCATCATCAGCAAACCAACTGAACACACAATTACCGCTACTGACGATCAAGATGAACAAGAAGGCGTTGAGCCAGAATCTGTTACTAAAATTTCTGATGAATCTGAAGCAACAACTGTATCGTCATCAGATGTCAAACCTGTTGAAAGCGATGAATCTGTTACAACATCTCCCACAAGTGCAGATGAATTACCTGAATCTTCAACTGTATTACTTGCTGGTGCTGAAGATGAAAGTAAAACTGAGTCTGCCGATGAGGCTGTTACTAAATCACCTGTTCAAGATGGAGAAGAAGAGCATGCTGGAGATGAAACTGCCACTAAAGTTCCTATTGCTTCTGATGAGTTACCAGAAATCTCTACTGACGCTACTGCTAGTGGCGAAGAATATGCTACCGAAACATCTGAAGAAGACAAACCTGAATTCGAAGAATCCGCTACCAAGGTTCCTGCAGTTGATATTGTAGAAAGTCAAACTGCCACGGCAGTCACACCAACTGAAGAATTATCTGAAGAATCCACTGAATCCGCTAATGCAATTAAACCAGTTGCTGGTGACGAAGAAGATGTATCAACTGAAGCTGATGAAAAGGATCACAAACCAATTGAATCTGATGAATCTGCTACAGAAACTGAGGACAAATTTGTTACTGAATCTCCTATTGCTGGAGAAGAAGAACATAAACCAGTTGAATCTGATGAATTCACAACTAAAGCTCCTGTGGAACTTGAACATTCAACAGAGGCTGTTGAAGATGGTCAAATCGGAGAAGCTGCAACCAAAGTACCATTTTCGGTTGAACAACAACATGATGATCTTGCTACAGAAGCCCCTGTTGAATCTTCTGAAGAACAATCCACTGAAATTTCTGGTGAAGAAGTCGACGAATTATCTACCAAGGCTCCCACAACTGAAGAAGAAAAACTACCAATTGACGGCAAACCAGAAGAACAAGAAACATCTATCATTGAAGAAGAGGGTGTCGCCACAACCGCAGGTCCTAGCAAAGATGTCTCCGAAGACCAAGAGTTGTCAACGGAAGAACCTAAAGAGGATGCTAAACCTGAAGATGTTGAAAACGAACCAGAAACTGTTACCAAGTTGCCTACAACTGAAGATGAACAAGAAGAAACAACAGAACCTGCCAAAGAAACTAAACCACTTGCCGAAGATGAAATTGAACTATCTACTGAAACCTCAACTGAATCCGAAGATGGAGAAATGGTTACCAAACTTCCTGTTTCTGCTGATGAGGAACAAATACTTGCAACAACAGCTCCCGAAGTTGAACAAGACAAAGATGAATCATCTACAGATGAGGTACCAACTAAAGCTCCTATTGACATTGGCACTGTATCAACTGATGATGATACTGAAAGCTCTACTGAAGTATCTGAAGAAGCATCTGGTGAGGGTAAACCAGTGGCTGCTGACGAACAACAAATTGATATTACCACCGATGCTCCTGTCAAATCTGAAGAGGACCATACCACCATTCCCATGGCTGAAGAAAAACCAGTACTTGCTGATGAATTGGGCAGTGGTGATCATTCTGCCGAAATTACTCCTGAAGAACCATCCGAAACTGCATCGGTTAGCCCCGCTACTGAAACTGTAACCTCAATTCCACATTCACAAGATCAAGAAGAGTACGCAACAGCTAAACCCGTCAAGCCAGAAGGAGAGGAAGATTCCACAGAAGTATCTGAAGAATCAGCAGAATCTGAAGAAGATAACAAACTTATGGATCTTACTACTGTTAAACCAACTATGTCCGATGTCACATCATCTACCGAAGAAAGTAAGGATGATCAAGATCAATTGGATATTACAACTACCAAACCCGCTATTAGCGATGTTGCAACCACTGCTGCTGAAGCATCCGATGAGATCTCAGAAGAAGAAAAGGAGACTGTTACCAAAATGCCATCAGAAGAGGAACTTTCGTACAGTACCATTACTCCCATTAAGATCTCTGAAGATGAGAAGATCGAAGGAGAAACTGCTGCCGAAGATAAAATTGATATTAGCACAATGGTTACTCCACTTGAAGAAAAACTTCCAACAGAAGGAGAAGAAACTGAAGTTACTTCTGAAACATACGTTTCGAGCACACCTAGTATTGTTGATGAATCTGAGGAACAAGAAGCAAGTGGTGAAGAAGACAAAACTAAACCCGAAAGTACTGAGGAATCTGTTGAATCAGAAGATGTTACCACGCAAAAGATTATTGAAGAAAATGCCCAACAAACAACTTCAACACCAACAGTTGACATTATTACAGAAGAAGAAATGGACGAACACAAAGTTATGCCTGAAATGGATGATCACAAAGTTGAAGAACCAACTGGAATTACTGATAGTCCAATGGTTATTATGGAAGACATGTCTGCCTTTACGACATCAGAACCAACTGCTCAAGAAGACATTAGAGAAGAAACTGAAGTTGAAGCAGAGAAAGAACAAGAAGTGGAAGCAACCGCAACCCAAGAACCTTCAATGGATGACAAGAGCGAGTTCGAAGAGGAATCTGCAACCACCACCACAATTAAACCATATGTCGAACAATCACATGTTCAAGAAATTCCAGATATGCAACTGCCATCAGTTATTCCAGGTGAAGGCGACTGTTTGGTTGGACAGAAAA
The DNA here is from genome assembly GCF_958450345.1 of Calliphora vicina. Lineage (NCBI taxonomy): Eukaryota > Metazoa > Arthropoda > Insecta > Diptera > Calliphoridae > Calliphora > Calliphora vicina. Next base: position 122,678,564 of record NC_088780.1, read on the forward strand.
CATATGGAAACAATACCATTGTTCCTACTTCAGATGAATGTGAAATTGTATGCAATTGTGTCAGCAGCATTGTTACTTGTGAACGCGTTAAATGTGAAGTTCCCGAAAATGTCGAAAAATGCATACTGGATGAATCTAGTACCAACAACTGTTGTCCTTCATACATTTGTGGCATTGACAGTATACCTCCTAAGAGTGAAGATAGCATTGAATCCATTGAAGAAGATGAGGATGAAGAAATTCAATACACAACTACTTCTGCTCCTCATAAACTTCCTACAGAACAGACTGTCGAAGAAGCTGATACTGAAAAATCTGAAATTACTACCACTAAACCTGTTTTAGTACCAGAAGTTGTCAGTATTCCTGAAATTGAAATGCCAGTCGCAAGTACTGAAGAACCAATGTCACATGTTAAGGATGAAGAAGAGTTTGATCAACAAACAACAAAATCTCCTATTGAAACTGTGGCTGAAGACAAGAAGGACATTATTGTTGAAGGAGAGATTTCCACTACACCAGCTGTTATTGTCGATGACATTGTTGTACCCCAATCAATGGCTCCAGTTGAAACATCTGAACAAGAGCAACATGAATTTGTTACTGCCAAGGCTCCAGTCGAAACAGCTGAGAAGGAAACTGCTCATGACCTTCCTGTTGGTCAACAGCAACCGGAGAAGGAATTGGAAGAACATACAACATTCGCACATGGACTTGTCGAATCTTCCACAGATTCTGCTGTGCACGTTCCCATTGACGAAAAAGAAGAAAGTGAAATGTATGTTACACCAGCATTACCTTCTGCTGATGAATATCAAACTGTTAAACCTATTGAAGAAGAAAATGAGGACAATGAAACAGAACCAGAAACTCAAACTCAAACTACAGTGCCTACCACATCAACCGAAGAGGAATCTGCTATTTCCGAAGAAATCTCAGAAGAACCTGAATCTCATACTTCTATACCTTCAGTATCCCCATCAGAAGAAGACAAAGAAGCTGAATCTCATACTTATATTCCATCTGTATCTCCATCAGAAGAAGACAAAGAAGCAGAAACACAAACTTCGCTTCCTTCCATGTCATCTGAAGATGACAAAGAACCAGAAACACAAACTTCCATACCTTCCATGTCAGCCGAAGAAGACAAAGAAGCAGAATCACAAACTTCCGAACCTTCCATATCGTCCGAAGAAGACAAAGAGACCTCAGAAAATCCAGAAGAGTCACATACTGTTCTTCCAACCGGATCTTACGAAGAACATGAACCTTCCCAAGAACCAGAAACCCAAACAGACCATCCTATTGCTAGCGATGAAATTCACTCTTTGGCTCCATCTGTTGAGGAAACTGTATCACCTGCCGGTGAAAACCCAGAAGTGGATACAACACCTGAAAAGGACATTGAAATTTCAACAGTGGCTACTGAGTCGGAAGAAAAAGAACATTCAACTGAAGCTTCCAGTGAAGATACTTCAGATTCTACAACTGCTACAGTACCAAGTAAGGATCGTGATACAGAAACTGAAGAAGATATTACACGTACTACAGCTGTTCCTTCAATGGGTGACTCTGAAGAACATGCATCTACTACTACCAAACAACCATTTGATGAAATCGAAGATCACACTATTCCCTCTGAAAACTTGGACCATACAGTTGCTCCATTATTGGAAGAACTCGAAATTACTTCAACTGATGCCTCTGATATAGAAGAACAAAAAGAAGAACATACTGCTTCATCTAAGCCATTGGAAGAACCTGAAAGTACATCAGTATCTACAATTTCAGAAGATACCATATCCGAAGAAGATGTATCATCAACCCCTATGTCAAATGTCTTTGCCGGCGATAAGGAAGAGGTTCAAACAATCACCCCGGATACAGAAGATAACAAGCAAACTGAAGAAGGATCAGCCGAACAAGAAATCGATCGCACTACTGTTGCTACCGATATCAGTGATGAAGCATCTGTCGAATCTGTCACTTCATCAGTTGATGAAACTTTGGAATATACTGTTGCTCCAATTGTTCATGATGAACATAAGGAAACATCTGAAGAGTCCGATATTCAAACTTCCACTCCTGTAATTCCTATCAGCGAATCTCAAGAATATGAACAACCTGAAACCCAAACCTCTATTGTTCCCACCGAAGATCATACTATTGCCCCGTCATCTGAAGAATCTGCCGAAGAAGACCAAGAAACAGAAACTCAAACTACAGCTGTCCCAACATCTGATGAAGAAACTTCAGTTCATACTACTGCTCCATCAGCTGGAGAATCTGTAGAAGAAGACCAAGAGAAGGAAACTCAAACTGCAGCTGTCCCAACATCTGATGAAGAAACTACAGTTCATACTACTGCTCCATCAGCTGGAGAATCTGCCGAAGAAGACCAAGAAAAGGAAACTCAAACTGCAGCTGTCCCAACATCTGATGAAGAAACTACAGTTCATACTACTGCTCCATCAGCTGGAGAATCTGCCGAAGAAGACCAAGAAAAGGAAACTCAAACTGCAGCTGTCCCAACATCTGATGAAGTTCATACTACACCTTCCGTCACAGAGGGTTCCGATATCGCTACGGAAAAACCAATTGATTTCGAAACTAAAATTGATACTACATCATCTGTACCTTCATTGGATGAATTACCCACCGATGTTCAATCTCATGATATTGTTGAAGATATGTCTACTACTGTCGTTTCCCCTGTTGAAAATACCGATGACGATAAAGAATCTGCAGAAGACCACACTCTTGCTTCATCTACAGATACTTCTATTGAAGAACAAACTGAGTATGCCGAGGAAGAATCCACAAGTGCTTCTGTTGAAAAAGTCACAGAATCCACCAAACACGAAAAGACTACCATACCCTCCATTGAACAAGTTAAAGATGAACTTGAACCCTCTATGTCTCATACTGTGTCTCCCTCAACTGAAGAAGAGGAATCTGTTACCAAATCTCCTACCGAATCTGCTGAATATTCTCCAGATGATATTGAACATATGACAACCGGACCATTTACATCAGATGAATCTACTTCTGAAGTTATTTCTTCTGAAGAAGATATGATTCCTGTCAAGGAAGATGAAATTGTTTCTGTTTCTGAATCCGATAAAGAGAAACCTGCCACTTCCTTCGATGAATCCACCACAGTTGCACCAAGTATGGAAATTGAACTTCAAAGTACTCATTCCCCTGTTAAACAACCATCATTGGATCTATCTGAAGAAGCATCAGGAGAATCAATCGAATCTGAAGAAGAAATCAGCACTGAGCCCAGCAAGATCCAACATATTGGCGAATTTGTTACTGAACGTATGGAAGAAGCTACCTCTAAACCAACGGTTCAGCCTATCAGTGAGGAAGAAGATAAAGAAGCCTCCGGAGAAGAAGGTGAACACATGGAAACAGGTACTGATAAACCACATGTACCAGCTATTGAACAAGAAGATGAAATGCTTGTTACCACAGAACACGCAGATATTTCTGAGATACCTGAAGCTGATGAAGTATCTACTGATAAATTATTGGAGGAAGATATTCATATATCCGTTACTAATGCTCCTGTTGCAGATGAAGAATCAGTCACTATTTCATCGGAAGATACTTCTGTTCAGCAAACAGAAGAAGACATTGCCCCAAGTGCTACCAAAGCTCCTTTGGCAGAACAAGATCTTGAAGATGTTACCGCTCAACAACCTGCTGAACAAGATTTACAATCTGTCACTACTGCACCTTTGGCCGAACAAGACGTCACAGCACAACAAACCGAAGAAAATACTATTCCATCCGTTACTAAAGCTCCTATGTCTGATGAACATATTGAACACATTACTGCTCAACAACCAGAAAGTGAAGAAGAGATTGCAGGTGAAGATGTTACAACTGAGAAATCCGATGAAGATGTTTTAACTGTTACCCACGCTACAGAATTGGAAGGAATTGAAAGTGTTTCATCTGAACAACCCGAAACAGAAGGTATGGAATATGTTACTAAGGTTCCAATGGCTGCTGAAGATGTTGAAGGTTTCACTGCACAGCAAACCGAAAAAGAAGAAGATATTGCTGCTGTTACCAAAACTCCAATGTCTGTTGAAGGTATTACTGATCACCAGTTTGAAGACCAAGACACACTTGCTGTTACTAAAGCTCCTGTTGCTGCTGATGAAATTGAAACGGTTACCGTTACTCTTCCTGAAGAAGAAAGTGTTGATGTTACCATATCTCCAATGGTATCTGAAGAATTTGAGCATGCCACTGCAGAGCAATCAGAAGAACAAGATGTCGAACCTTCAATTACTAAAGCTCCTTTGGCTGCTGATGAAATTGAAAATGTTACCACTCAACATTCTATCGATACTGAAGACATTGAGTCTGTTACAGTCAAACAACCCGAACATGAAGAAGATGACTCTGCTTTCACCCAATCTCCAGTTATTCCTGATGATATCGATACTGTCACAGCACATGTATCTATTGAAGAAGAATCAGAAGGCCCAGAAGAAAGTGCAACAGCAAAATTACCAACACAAGCTGATGAAATTTCTGAAGTTACAGTTTCTCACATTCCTTCAGAAGATATTGAACATACAACTGTCCAACATACTGAACAAGAACTTTCTGAGGAAGATATTGAAACTTCTACAGCTAAACAATCTGAAGAACATGACATCTTATCTGTTACCCAAGCTCCCGCGTCATTTGCAGATATTGATGTGGCTACAACTAAACCATCAGAGGACAATGAAGAAACTTTAGATGTCACTACCGTGCCACAAACATTAGAAGATACCGAAGCTACTACCGCAAAATTACCAGTCCATGCTGATGAAATTTCCAGTGAAACAATTACTGAAGTACCAACAAATGACGTTGAAAAAGAAATTGAAGAAGATACCGATAAGATCGAAGAACATGCAACTCAAGTGCCCACAATGACTGAACAAGAAGGCGATGAAGCTACAACATCAAAATTACCGGAACTGGCTGAACATGTTACAGAATTACCAACTAGAGATACTGAATCAGCAGAGGAATCACATGAACATGATACTGAAATACCCGTAATCGCTGAAGTATCAACCGATAAATTGCCCGAACTTACAGAACAAACTACGGAATTACCAACTAAATTTACCGAATCCGATGAAACTGAGTCTCATGAAGAACCAACTGAAGTTCCCATGGTCGCTGAAGTATCTACTGATAAACTGCCTGAAAAAGCGTCTGAATTACCAACAAAGGATACTAAATCAGATGAAGAATCCCATGAAGAAGCTACTGAATTGCCCGTTGACACAGAAAAATTACATGAACTTGCCGAACATGTTACCGAATTACCAACTACTCACGCCGAGTCAGAAGAAGAGGAATCTCACGAAGAAGCCACTGAATTGCCAATGGGTGCTCATGTGTCATTTGATGAACTACCCGAACATGTCACTGAATTACCAACCCAAGATACTGCATCTGATGAAGAATCCGAAGAAGCATCTACTGAATTACCTGTGGTCTCTGAAGTATCTACTGTCAAATTACCTGAAGATGATACATTACCAACTAAAGACTCAGAGTCTGAAGATGAAACATATGCACAAACCACTGATTTACCTGTCGATGCTCACGTTTCAACCGACAACGAACACATCACAGAATTACCAACAAAAGATACTGAATCTGAAGAAGAATCCCATGAACCAACTACTGAATTGTCTGTCAGTGCTGAAGTATCTACTGATAAATTACCTGAGCATGTCACTGAATTACCAACTAAAGATGTTGAATCAGACGAAGAATCTCATGAAACAGCTACTGAATTGCCTGTGGTCACAGAAGATAATTTACCCGAAATGCCAACTAAAGATGCTGAATCAGAAGAGGAATCTCATGAACACTCTACTGAATTACCTGTCGATGCTCATGTTTCAACCGACAAGTTACCCGAATATGTTACAGAATTGCCAACCAAAGACATGGAATCAGGAGAACAAGCTACTCAATTACCTGTGGTCGCTGAAGATTCCACCGATAAATTACCTGAACATATCACTGAAATGCCAACTAAAGATGTTGAGTCTGAAGAGGAATCCCATGAAGAAGCAACTGAATTGCCTGTTGTTGCTCCAGTTTCAACTGACAAATTACCTGAGGTTGCGGAACATGTCACTGAATTACCAACTAAAGATACCGAATCGGATGATGAAGATCTTGAAAAAGCAACTGAATTGCCTGTGGTCGCACATGAAGTCTCGACTCTTGGGCAAGCTGTTGAACAATCCTCAGAAGAAGAATCTTCCGAAGAGACCTCAACCGAAGCAGCTGAAGACATCAGCTCTGTTAAATTGCACCCAGCAACAACAGTACATCCGCTATTCGCACATCATACAACATTGTCCTCAGTGGCTATCGATAGCCGAATTGATGACACTAGCTCTCACAGCACCCCAGTTCCAGTCAAGGATGAAGAAGCTTTCACCACATCCACTACAACGACAGTTAGCAGCACCACACCAGAACCAGTCACCACATCCGCTCCACACTATCAACCACAACCACCAATTTATGGTCAATCACCACAATATGGTCCTACACAATACGAAGACGAATACACCGATGAAGATGAGGGTGAAGTGTTTGGTCCTGGCACTTGTCGTTATGGCGGCAAACTCTATGTATCCGCCCAACAAATACCCAGAGATGATCCTTGCGATTTCTGTTTCTGCTTCCGCAGCGATATTATCTGTTTGCAACAATCTTGCCCACCACCAATTGCCGGCTGTCACGAAGAACCCATTTCCGGTTTCTGTTGTCCCCGCTATGAATGTCCGGTTTCCATGGCAACCGTACTTAATATCACAACAAGTACCACAACGACAAGTACCACTTTACCCCCACATTTCCTACATCACTCTTATGGAAATAATGTGCAACGCAATGGTTGTCTTATCAATGGCAGATCATATAGAGTGGGTGAAAAGATTGAATCAACAAGTGGTCCATGCATTAATTGCACGTAAGTATTGGAGGAGTACAATAATTATTACTATTTTTAAGATACGAACGAGCATTAACAAATTTTTTATATTTTTTCTTTTTATTTCTTTTTACTTGGCATTGATTAGATGCGGCGGTGATGGTAAAATGAAATGTGATCCCCAGGCTTGTGTTCCTGAACCTACCATGCAACAAGTAATGGCTGTTGTAGCGGCTGGTCGCAAAAGATGAACCCCTAGCCATGCTAATTTAAACTAATTATTAAATTTTTTTTATATAAATTAAGATTAATACAGTTACAAAACGAAAAATCTTCACCACTGCTCCCCCTCCTCGTACCCGTTTTCCACTACACCAAACCAATTGCGAAAATAACCCTATTTTCACCACTCACTACTATTAACGACCAACAACTTGAATAAGTTTTAACGGAAAACAATCATAACTTTTGAAAGAAATTTTAATCAACAATTAACTGTTAGGAAATAGGTGCCAATATTTAAAACGGACATACATACGATTTTTAGACTCCCCCCTTTTATTCAAAACATTGAGATGCAAATTTAATAATTACGAATGAATTAGCTTATTTGAAGCAACCAGTGATATTGTACTGTATACATAGTATAGGTGCAATTAATTAAGTGAACATGAAAAAAAAACAAAAAAAAAAACAAAAACGCACACAAACAAATTTATATACACCCGAAGAAATTATATACACGAAAGGAAAACATTTACACACTTTGACATAGAAAAGATAGAATACCTTCAAATATTTTTCTGTCAAAATTTAGCACTCTTAGTATGATTAGGAAGATAGAATCCCCAGACTTGTAACATGGTTTTTTGTTCAGGAGCCAACGGGAAACACCCAGAAACTTTAGATAAATCGTTACATTCAAGAGACTCAACAAACCGCGCTTTCTCTAAAGTTTCCATAGATTCCCGTGGCCAGCAACAAGAAATAGTGTTATGACGAATGAGATGTTGGGATTCACCAATTAATTTCTTCTTTATTTTAATTTTAATTTTTATTGTATTCCCCTTAACTCCCTACCCTCAAATTTTTATAAGCTAATCCTTTTTGATACCTAAATATAAGTTTCTATTTTATAAATTATTTAAATAATATTTTTATACATACAAACATATAAAATTAACAAATGAAATGAAGAAAAACAAAAAGAATGAAAAATTGTTGCTTCTAGTCTTCTCTTTTTTTAAATATAAAAGAGCAACAACAAAAAAATTTATATTTAAATTCAATTTTATAATTTCCTTAAAGTAACGAAACTAACGAACAAACACATTTCAACTATGTATTTAACTACGTTTTTAATTACGTTTTAACTACGTTTTTTTTTTTTTTTTTTAATTATTATTTTTAACGAAATGAAATAGTTAATAAATAATAAACAGAATTTGTATGAATGAAAGTGAAATATTAAGAAAATCATGAAGAAAGTAGTTTTATAGAATAAAATTTTCAAATAAAGTCTTACGTATCATTGTGAAATTTGTAAGTGTAGTAGTAATAAATAAATAAAGAAATAAATAATAGTAACTATTTAGTAGTTTCCAGCAAAAAGAAAAAAACAAAAACGTACTATTAAACAAAAACTTAACTATAAACTGACACAAACAATCCCTTTTATCAAAAACCCCCGAGAAACAATTAATATTTAACGTGAAAAAAAATAAGGATGTTTTATACAAAAATAAAAAAAATAAACTAATGCTCGACTGATTGAAAAGCAAGTACTTTTAATAAACAACAACAAAAATATATAACTTAATAACTAAATAAATAAATATAACAACACAACAACCAGAAATCATAATATAAGCTAAAAAAAAACAAAACATTTTGTATATGTAGTTTTTTAAAAAATTAAATAAAACAAACAAAAATATTTATAATTTATTATTATTATTTTTATTTTTTTTAAATGTCTTTAGTTTTCAATTATTTTTCAATCACTTGAGCTTTAGTTTTTGTCCTCTTGTCTTTTTTCCTACACTTTCTTTTATGATTTTTCTTTTTTTATAATTTTGCAATATACAATTTTAATAGTTTATAAGTAAATATGTATCTTTTTTAGTTTTATGTAGTAATTTTTTATATACATATGTATTTATTATTAATTTTTTGTTTCTCTTAAACAAAAAAACAATATGTATTTCTTTTTTTAAACAGCTCTTGTTTACATTTTTTTTTTATAACAACTCTCTCTCTTTTTTATAATGAAATGCTTAAATAATATTAATTTTATTATAATTTAATTTTCTATTGCCTGCAATTGTAGATATTAATTAATTAAATATGTGCGAATATTAAAATGAGTAAAAAAAATAAAATAAAAAATAAAAATAAAGAAAATTCAGTGTTTTTACTAGTTATTAAACACTAAATTATAATTATTAATAAATAAAAAATTGTATTTTAATTTTTTATATACACATAAATAAATAAAACAAAAACATTCTGTTCAAAACGAAAAAGCGATAATAAAAAAAAAATATGAAAAAATATATAAAAGTTATGCTTTTTTATGAAATTATTTGATACCGGAGTAAATACAATACATTTGACAAAATAAAAATTCATTGACTTTTGTATATGTAGATGAAATTTTAGTACTTCGGCAAATAGAAACAAATTATTAATTACATATTAGGGTTTTTAATAAACGGTTATAACCGGTTTTTTTGCTAAGGTCGGTTTCGGTTTTTTTGAAAAGCTCACATTTCGAATATCGAAGAAACCTGGTTTTTCACCTCGAATAGCCGGTTTTTTCTAAAAGTGTATTTTTATGAGTTTAGTTTAGTTTAGTGTATAAAAACTTTAAAAAATATTCAAAATCCAAAAAAAAAATTAAAACAAATACTTCAACTATTTTAGAAGACCTTTTATATTTAGAAAATCTCACAAGTGATCTGGAAAGCCTGAAAACTTACTCAATGCTTTGTTTTCTATATGTCCTACAAATACACCAAGTAAACGATAATTTTCAATGTCTAGTTTTATAAAAACAAAAAAAAATCGATATATTCCAAACATTTAAACTGTTTTTTACTTATTCCTAAAAGATTATTTTACCTTCATAAGGATTTCAAATTTACTGACGTTAACGATCTTCTGGTCAAATTTGACCCAAATAGAAAATAGATTTTTTTTTAAAAAACCTAACGTAGTTGTTGACATTTGAAATTAAATTGAAGTCATAAAATATCAAAAATATCAACCACTCATTTTTAGAAAAAATGCAATTTTAATTTCAAAATGGGTAACATTTTTCCCGAAGACCTTATGAAGTATAAGAAAAACAGTAGTAGGATAAAAAGAGACAGATATATATTAGAGCTACCAAAAATATGTATATTGTAGTGCTACCAAGGCTCTGAAAATATGTAACTTAATTGTACGTAACAAAAGACCTTAAGTCCAAACAAGTTTATAGATATTTTTGTTCCCAATTTGTTTTTCTTAAAACCTAACATAGTTGTTGACATTTGAAATGAAATAAAATTCATAAAATTCATAAAATATCAACCACTCACTTTTAGAAAAAATTAAATATTAATTTCAAAATGGGTCAATTTTGAACCGAAGACCTTGTGATGGATAAAAGAAGTAATCAAAATGGTTTTAATCACTATTATTTTAATAAATAAAAAATTTTTTCTTCTTATTTCTAGGCGTTTTAATATTTTTCCAAAAAACCGGTTAACCGGTTATTATAAAGAAACCGAAAGCGAAACCGGTTTATATTAAATTGCAATTTTTCGAAGAAACCGAAAACCGGTTTCTAAAAAATGTCGAAGAATCTATCACCCTATTACATAGTATGTATATTTATAATACCAAAATTTCCCAATATTCCTTTGGCTCAAATATTTAAAGATCAAAAACTTGAAATAAATATTTTTTACTTTGATCTATGAACATCATTTTCAATTGTATTTCAGAATTTTCCATTTGTATTTCAGAAAAATTCTAATGGCAATACCAATGGAAATTTCTGAAATACAAATAGAAAATTCTGAAATACAATTAGCAACTTTTTAAAAATGCTTTCATTCCCAAATCAATTAGATTTTCGTTCTAGTTTGCCTGATACTTTCCTTGGATGGAAAATATCCCTAAATACGAAAAAAATCTTTAAAAATAATATTCCGTGTAATGTTATTAAATCTCTAACCCGCAAACTTTAAAAAGCTAAAAAAGTTGTCGAATAATTTTTTAGGGTAATTATGTCCCAATAAACTCAGAACAGCCATCAGAAACTAATTTCTAAAGTAAGTTTAGCAACCAGGTGCAAAAAGGTGAAGGGCATTGTTGCCGGTTTTGGGCATTGTATACGATTTTATTGAAAAACTAATGAAAAAGAATTAATAAAAAATATTTCGAATAGATCGGGCGACTAAAAGTCAGTAAAACTATGAATTAAAAAAAATGGCACACAAAATTTATATGTACAAATTTTGCAATAAGTTATGTGATAATAAAATTCTTACGTGATTTAAAAGTCAATTTCAGATAACTGACATTTATCATATTTAATTAAATTGTTAAAATCGAAGCAAACATGCAATCTATTTTAATGTCTATTTACTAGGGTTGTTTATTATTGGACAAAGTTGATTTCAAAATACAGACGGACATTGCTATATTGACTCCGCTGTCTATAACGATGCAGAATATATATTTTATGTATGGAAGAAATATTAAAATTATAACAACGTTTATATTTAATTTACTTCCCATAAATAATAATACAAAGGTACGAAAAAAAGTTTACGATAAAAAAAAAGTTGGTGAAAAAAATTAAAAAAAAAAATTTTTGGTTAAAAAATTTTCTGAAAAAAATATCTGAAAAAAATTGTAGGTAAATGTGGAAAATGTGGGAACTTCTTCAAAATTTCTTGAATTACGATTATTTTATTCAACAGACACAGATTTGTGCTTTCTCTATGTTAATATTTCCTAAATAGAGCGATTTCTAATAATAGCCTTTGGGAGTTTCCAAAGTAAACTGCTCAAAGTAACAGAACATATACATACATATATCCACGATAATAGGATATTCGCTCAGGAACGACCCGAGTCTCTCATGGACAAAGCTTATCCACACAGCGGCAGCTGTATCATCATAATAACCTTTGTGAGTTTCCAAAATAAACTGCCCAAAGTAACAGAACATATACATACATATATTCACGATAATAGGATATTCGCTCAGGAACGACCCGAGTCTCTCACGGACAAAGCTTATCCACACAGCGACAGCTGTATCATCGAGAAGTTTTTTCCCCCCCAGCAAAGAACTTTCGTAGGCAGAAGATCTATTACAACAACAATATGAGAATAGTGTGTGAAAATTACCTTACAATTTTGATGAGTTTCCGCAAATTTTATATTATAAATATATTTTCACTTCTGTAAGGACACACACTTGCAATAACCACATAAACACTATAAAAATTTAACAAAAGTTTCACACTTGAATTGATATTAAAGGAGTTTTCTTGTGTATTTTTCATATACTAAATTTTTTAACGATTTTAACACGCACTTACAATGAATACATCTACATTATTTTCTTAATTACATTTTTAGTTATTAATAATGTATTAAAATACAATTTTAACTCAATTTTCACTAATCTATTCACAAAACTAAAAAGCTAAGGGAAAACGCGCCAACTGAAGAGTTATATAAATGAAAACTGTCAAAAACTGTCAACGGAAGTCAGTGCTGTAAAGCTTTGCAACTATTTTCATGAAGATCCAGAGCAAAACAAAGCAGAAAGTTTAATTCATATTTTACGGTTATTTAGTGTTGTTAAGTGTGTCAATAAAAAACAGAGTTGTTCGTAGAATTGTTTTGAGTAAAACAGCTGACTGGCATTTACAAACTTTGTTGTTGTAACTAAAAATACTTTTTGTTAACCTTAAATGGGTTATAGTTTATAAATCCCCAATTATTTTTTGCTAAATTAGCAAAATTTTGTATAGCGTCTATAGAAAATGTCCTAATTTGTTTAATATACATATTTTTTAATTAGTGAATTTAATACTCAGAGTTTTAACAAAATAACTAGAAAAATGACAGCATTAGCCACCATCAATTGGTTGTTTATATGTGGTTTGTCCTTTTGTCTAGGCGGTGTAGTGGTGCTAAGTTTAATGCCATTGGGCTCAGGTGAGTATGATGCTTGCGTTGTTGACCTAATTTCAATATTCTGATAGTTTTCATTTTTTTCCAGATTGCATATGTCCCATTAGCAGAGGGAAGCCTAAAGTAGAAAATGCTGAAATGCAAAGTCGTACGTTGGATGATTTACAAGTTGTCCACAAATTAGCCATTCTGGTACCATTTCGGGATCGTTTTGAAGAGTTGTTGCAATTTGTGCCTCATATGACAAGGTTTCTTAATAAACAAGGCGTAAACCATCATATATTTATTTTAAATCAAGTGGATCGCTATCGGTTTAATCGAGCCTCTTTGATAAATGTGGGTTTTCGTTTTACTAGCGGTGTTTACGACTATATGGCCATGCATGATGTAGACCTGTTGCCGCTCAACGACAATCTACATTACGATTACCCCAGTGAAGTAGGCCCCTTGCATATTGCAGCTCCGGATTTACATCCGAAATACCATTATGAAAATTTCGTAGGTGGCATTTTGTTGGTTCGGAGAGAACATTTTGATACTCTCAATGGCATGTCCAACAAATACTGGGGTTGGGGTCTAGAAGACGATGAATTTTACGTACGCATCCGAGATGCCGGTTTGCGTGTAACAAGGCCACAAAACATTAAGACTGGTGTAAATGACACGTTCAAGTAAGTTGTTTTGTGTTATTGGGGAAACTAGCAAAATATAAACCCATTTTAAAATTTCAGTCATATACACAATCGCTATCATCGCAAAAGGGATACTCAAAAGTGTTTCAACCAAAAAGAAGTAACTAGAAAGCGTGACCGCCAAACGGGTCTTAACACATTACAATATAAAATACCAAAAGTCTATGACATGACAATTGAGGGAATTCGAATAACAGTGTTAAACATAATGCTGGAATGTGATTTAAAGGAAACACCCTGGTGTGATTGTTCCGGCGCTGCGGCAGCAGCTGCTGCAGAAGATTTAAAAGTATCGTAATTATAATAAAAATGCCATAAATAGAAGACAAGACAGTTTTTAAGTTTTTTTCTCATTTATTTATATATACCTAAATCAAGCCTAATCCTCGCATATATCTACTTAAAATTATACCTTAGTAGACATGTACCATACCATAAAGGAATGTCCAGAATAATACATAAGTGCATAATGCCCCCATAAAACTGTTGGTCAGCAAACTTTGGCGATTAATGAAAAACTTACGCCAACCAGTACCGGATTTGCCGAGCACCAAAAGCCACAAAACAAAAACTGATATAAAGTAGAACAAAAATCCGAGCAAGCCATTCAGTCCCAAAATACCTAAAACAAAATCAATGCTATTTTATTTAAGAAATTGAAATATTTTAATAAACAACTTACCCGCTGCACATCCCGAAATTGCAGCCATTGATGTGCGACAATATTCCACCGCAGATATATTGTGTCTTATGGCTGCCTCACTGTAGGCCACAATTTCGCCGGTTTTTGAAGCAATGGGTTTAACACGTTGCATTTTTATTGTAATAAATTTAATAACAAAAAGTTTATTGAAATAAATATATATTTTCTATTAAAAAACACGTCCAATTGATGTGAAAAAAATTAATATTAATTAATGTCAAAGTACAGCTGTCTATTTTGTTTTGTTATCGATAATAAATTCAAGCTGTGTTCAGTTACCATATAGATTGCTACTATTGTTAATCGTTTTTCCTTAACATTTTATTAAATAATGTGTAAAAACATCTCCAAATGCGGAAAATGGTGAAAACTTATGTTTGCTGGCGAAATACACACAGATATCTCAATTAAAAACTTAAAAAGCACATATACCATTCTAAAGGCTTTAGTTTCTTTACAATTAAAGGTGGAATATTATATATTTCAAACCGCGTTAATAGTTGCAGATTTAAGTTTTAGCTCTATATACATATGAAGATATATGTATATTATATTAATTTATTGTAATTTTCTTTAAAAAATGACTAAACCATTTTTATTGTTTGTTTTATAGGAGCTCTTGTTTCCAAAAAAACCTCACACACTGTATAGAGATGAAACAATATATATTTCTATATATAATCAATGCCAACATAACAATTCTTATCATCTCTAACTACAGACAGTTGTTTTTGACATTTCTCCTCAAAATAATTTTCCCAGAAAATCTGAAAAAATCATTTCTAATTGGAATTTGGACAAATTAATTAACGTCATGTTGTGATAAAAACAAAAATATGGAAAACACAATAATTTAAAAACAATATTGTGCAAATTGTTAACAATTAATACATATGAATACAACAAGATAATGAATTTATAAAAAAATAAAACATTTATAATAAGGAGAACAAAAACAAACAACTGAAGAGGGATTGGAATTGAAACAAATTATTTAATTGGCCACAATGTCACCTCCTAAAACTTGTGCTGTATGTGGCGACAAGGCACTGGGATACAATTTCAATGCTGTAACCTGCGAAAGTTGCAAGGCCTTTTTTCGACGCAATGCCTTGGCCAAGAAGCAATTCACCTGTCCCTTTAACCAAAACTGTGAAATTACCGTAGTCACGCGAAGATTTTGTCAAAAATGTCGTTTGAAGAAGTGCCTGGATATTGGCATGAAAAGTGAAAATATCATGTCCGAAGAGGATAAAATGGCTAAACGACGTAAAATTGAAACTAATCGAGCTAAGCGAAAAATTAATGAACATAAATCACCTGAAAGTAATGAAAGTGGAAGGGAGGTTAGTAGTGCTGATGGTCAAGGTGATACGGCTGTTGCTGATAGTAGTGGCTATGATGCGTTTGCTGGTAATTACGATTCTCGTAGTTGTGGTTCATTTGACAGCAATACAGCTGGATCATCGGCCGGTACTGCCCCAACATCGAGCACTACACTACCTGTTTCAGATTCATTACGTGATCTCAATCCCGAATTGATGACGGGAGAGGAAATGGTTGAATTTATAGTGGGAGATCCAGATAGGGCGTCACAGGCAATAAGTAAATTAATGAAAACTCCGGCCGAAGCAGTAGCTACGTTGGAGAAAATTATTAATTCTCAAAAGGATGCTTTGCGTTTGATTTCACATTTAATTAACTATCCAGGTAAGTTTATAGAAATAAAATACGAAATAATATGATATGATAATTGGTTTAGAATTGGGTATATGAAATTTAAGATTAGTATGATGTAAAAAAATTAACTCAAACATAATAATAAAAGTTCTCTTTAATTGCGTTTTTAAAAATTGCTTTATTATTCCAGGTGACGCTTTAAAGATCATTAGTAAAATTATGAATTCACCTTTCAATGCTTTAACAGTATTTACAAAATTTATGAGTTCACCCACCGATGCTTTAGAAATAATTTCAAAAATTGTTAGCTCACCTCAGGAAGTTTTGCAATTCATAAAGAATTTAATGGATTCACCGGAAAATGCTATGGATATAATGAATAAATTCATTAATACACCGGCGGAAGCTTTGCGTATGTTAAATCAAATCTTTAAAGGTCACAATGATGGAAGCGAACATCATTCTGAAGAAAATTTGGAACTCAAAAATGTCATTAAAAGCATACATGATTTGACGACGCCCGAGAATTTATCGTCAAATGACCAATCCACGAAGTCGATAATGAGGAATCCGAATGTTGCTTCACCTGCAAATGAAAATACTCTTATACATTCTATGCTTAATTACCCCAGTCCGAATGATGTGAACAGTGTCATTATGCCGCCAGCAATAACATCACCCTCACATGCATCCGCACCGGTCACTCCTTTATCAATTGATAGCGGTCATTATGTCACACCACCGCTGTCAGTAACTGGTCCACCTACAGAGTCCTTAAACATGTCATCACCTTTGCAATATCACTCATCGCCTGGAATTAGTTCTACAGGTCCATCTACTCCCCTAATACCAGCACACCATGATGAATTGCCCAGCACTTCTTCGGTAGGTCTTCTATCTCCACCCTCTGAAGTGGATGCCGCTGCAGCGGCAGAATTTGCCAGTGAACATTTTGATATCAAATCATTTATACAGAATTCATTTCCTGCAAACTCCGGTCCATATACACCTGGTGATAGCTTAAATTCTTTAGAATCAGTACTCACCGAAGTGATACGCATAGAATTTCAAGCTTTTAATAATCTACCACCAGAACCACGCATAAAACATGAACACATGAATTCCATGATTAATCTATCACAAAGTCCTGAAGATATGGGTAGAGTACCAACGCAGTATGGAAATGTCAGTTGTATGCCGCAACAGCAACCATTACAATGTCAACCGCCGGTGGTGTGCTCGCCCTCTACAAGTATCAGTATGTCGCGAGATCTTAATGAAACTGAATTAATGAAATTGCGAGAGTTGAAAATGGCCAGTGAGGCATTGTACTTGCCAGTCGATGATGATTTGAGTGTTTTGATGAGTGATGATAGAATAAAGGTGAGATTTTTCTTTGTTTTAATTTTATTTATCATGCATGACTATATTTATCATTTAATATAACAAAACATCTGTAATAATGTTTGGAAATAATTGATTTTTGGTTAAATCTGTGAAATATAATTATACCCGTTACCATGAATTGTAAGGGTATATCTGTCTATTGGAACCAACTTTCCGAAGCCTCTAAATAATGATTGATACATCAATATATGAACTATAGTCCAACTAAGGTTGCTATTAAAAATCGGCCACTAATTGCTAAGAAATAAAAAAATGGATTTTAACAAAAAAAAATATTTGGACACCAAACATTACTTTTTTCCAAATTTTATTTTTTCACCAGAATTTTTTTTATTATTTATCTTAAAGTATACTTTGGTGAAGGGTATATAAATTCGACACACAATAATATAGCAGTCTTACTTGTTTTTTAATTGAGTTTTGGTAACAATCGTTATGTGGAGTTGATATTTGTTTGTAATTATTTGTTTTTCTCAAATTTTAATCATTTCCTTGCCAAAATCTCAAACAAAATTAAAATCAGCATAACAGAGTTATAAAATCTTTTGAGAATTAACAAAATCAAACGGATTATGAAGAAGCTAAAACAAAACCGATCGGAATAATAACTATCGAATTGAAGTCATTCTGAATAAAATTTATGACAGACCTGTATATTTAATATCATTTTGTATTTATTTATTTTCAACAACCTATCCTATTGGACATAACCGGTTATAAATTTCTACTTAAAAATAGTTTACATGGCACAAATCCTTTTTTAAAAGGTCTTTTGCATGCCCCATAATAACAAACGTAGAACAAATGTATTAAGACAGCATATTTCTAAACTATCTATTCCTCTCGAAATAAATTTTCATCTTTTAATATTCAGCCCAATTATGAATAAAAAATTCCGCGAGAGTTTGTTCCCCAGCAGTTTTTTCCCATTGAATTTGAATAGGAAAAATGGAAAAAGGTGAAAAACTCCCGGGGAATTTTTATTTATAATTGGGCTGATTATATTAGTTCTAATAAATTTCTCCATTATTAAAAATACTAAATTTTGTATAATTTATTTTTGTCCAACTTTTTTTATCTTATCATAAAAACTTCTTCAGACTAATTTTCAATTAAATGAAACACCTGTTGGTTAGCTACAAAAAATTATTAAATACTTGTTCCTATAGCATACAACTCATGAATAAGTACATAGATGGATGAGTCAAGAGGCTTTTATCGGTATGTTTGTAAAAAACTACCTATCAAAATTAAATGCAAACGAGTGGCTCTAAGAATTTCCCACAATATCAGAAACTTATTGTATATGTTGATTAATATTACAACTAGTAGGTCTAAAGCTAAACTAAAATGATAACAATAAAAAAATAAGTAAATAAATATCAAATTTTTTATTAACAAAATAGTGTGTATATTTTTGATTAATAATGAAAGTCAACAAAGATATTTGTTTTCTTCATTTATTTTCTAACAAACACCTGTTGGCTGTTATGAAATTGAAACTATTTATGCAGTATATTTTATTATCAATGGTTGGTTATCAATGAAGATACTGGGAGAGCAGCATTTTCAGTTATTATTTTATATATTTTCATTTAAACAGTATTTTTTTATTCTATTATCACCTTATAAAAAAGATAACTAAAGTTTATATCGCTGTGTGTTTATTTCATTAACACATTTCGATTTATTAAATGTATGCATTGAACCAAATAATTATTAATTATGTTGTATAAAAAAATAAAGATACAGAATACATTTTTGTTTGTGAATTTGTCAAATTACCACTGTGCACTATAGGACTTTTTACATAAATCCAAATGGCTGGACCGATTTAAATACTTTGTTTGGGATTTTACCTTTTGAAAACTCCCTTAAAATCACCCTCGAAAATACCAGAAGATATATTTGTTTGTTCTATCAGGTTTTTATTAAAATGTTAATTGTGAGCGTCCAGCTTTTAATTTAGTAGAGGCAAGCTGCGTTTTATTATATATTATTTAAGCCAAATATATTTATAGTAAAAGCATCGCTATTTATAGTAAATAATTCTGAGTTGGCGGATTGAAAAAATAATAAATAATTTTGTAAGGTCACTGCGAATGTATAAATATATGCAACTTTAAACCGAAGTAGATTATCGTAATAGAAATCTACAAAATATTTGTTAATCTTGTGACATATTTGACTATATCAGTGAATTATGAACTTAGTTAACATTTACAACATAGTTTCATTTAAATTATTCGTAAAACTATTCACAGTTTAACTACAATATTCTTGAAAAGGCCACTATTATCCATATTTTTATCGATCGTACTTATATATATTTCAGCCCGAAGATACAAACCAAGATCCTAAACTATTGCAAGTGATAAATTTAACAGCCGTTGCCATAAAACGTTTAATAAAAATGGCTAAAAAAATAGCCGGTTTTCGTGACATGTGTCAGGAAGATCAGGTGGCCTTGCTGAAAGGTGGTTGTACAGAAATGATGATAATGCGTTCAGTCATGACCTACGATGATGATCGCAATACATGGAAGGTGGGTACATATTATATATGTATATATACTTTTTTAAATATTAAATTTAATTCGTATTATAAATAATATAGATACCTCATACCAAAGATGACATGTCCAACATAAGAGCAGATGTTTTAAAATTAGCCAAAGGTAATGTTTATGAAGAACACATTAAATTTATAAGTACATTTGATGAAAAATGGCGCATGGACGAACATATTATATTAATAATGTGTGCCATTGTATTATTTTCACCCACAAGGCCACGTATTATACATTCCGATGTTATCAGATTAGAACAGGTTAGTATTTACTACACTTTTCATTAAATTTCTTTAATTATTGTTTTATTCTTATTATTACTTTGTAGAATTCCTATTATTATCTTCTACGAAGATATTTGGAATCGGTTTATCCTGGTTGCGAGGCTAAATCGGCTTTTATCAAATTAATACAAAAAATTTCAGACGTTGAACGTTTGAATCAATTTATTATTGGTGTCTATTTAAATGTTAATCCATCACAAGTTGAACCTTTACTAAGAGAAATTTTCGATTTAAAAAATCATTAAACTGTAGTTATTTTTCCTATTTTGTTTACTGTTATTTCATCTAATTTTAAGTTAAAATACTATTGTTAAATTCTGTAATTGTTAATCAATTAAGCATAAAATGCTTTTTTGTTAACAATAAATAATCAGTAAATATAAAGTACCTTTGCTGCTCCCCTCCTGTTTTAAAGTTATTTGTACAAGTGATAAATGTACAAAATATTTTAAATATTAACTAATAATAAACAAATGAATATGTATATCACATTATATTTTCTTAAAAGTATATTACTGTAAAATTATTGTTAAACAAATTCAATTTTAATCGTGTATAAAGATGAAGATGAAGTAAATTATTGTGCAATTTTAATTCTATATTTATGTAACTATTCTTATTCTGTCGTATGTGTGTATTTTTTTATTGTATCTATTAACAAAGTAGAGTAGCTTCTGCCTGAATGAATAGTTAATTTATTCCTTAATCTTATATGTATGTATGTACAGACAATGTTTTAATTACATTAATAAATTCTTATGAGTAGTAAATACATGTGCTGTATGTTATATTGACTTCGTAAAACCATATCACATGTCAGAGGTTATAATTATTGTTAGATCAATGGACCTATTGTGGAGTTTCCGATATGGTATTACAGATGGCAACTGGCAGCTATTATTTTCCAATACAAACAAAAATACCAACAAATACTTCAACATCGGGAATGATGACTTCACCTTCGTGAGATGGGTATATATTAGGGTATTCGAATTATTCGATTTTTCTCTTGTTCGAATAAAACGAATAAGAGATTTTAACGTGTTCGAATAATTCGATCACACGTTTAAAATTAATCGAATTATTCGAATAATTTAAATTTTTTTTAAAAAAGTAAAGAATGAAGTTTTGATGTCGGTTTTTTAATATTTTATTGTTAAAGAAAAGCAAAAAATAACGTTAAAGTTAACAATTCAAGTATTGATAATGTTAAAAAACATTCGAAAACAAAGTCCATCATTAAATTTTCAACAGAAATATTCTGATCAGATTAACTCCCGAACAATCTATAAAAAAATTTACTTGCAAACCCTTTAGTTTCCGTTTTGGAGCTATACTTTATACCATATAAACGTATTAAGATCTTTTTTATGTCGTTCATTAATTCGGGTTTTAAATTGAGTAACTAATTCTTTAGTAAATTAATTATTCACTATTTCTGAATTATTTATAACAAATTGTATTATACATCAAGTTCTTTCAACGTTACCGAATCTTTGCTTAATAAAGTGGTCTTGGGGAGTTACACAATAAAGGGAATCTGTCCAAAGTTTAAAGTTTGATATCTTGTCAGTGAACGTGGCTAATTTGAAGTCAGACAGTGCATGATGACGCAATTACAAATACGCAAAAAGTTTATTAACATGTTAGACAAAAATGTTCAACGGATGTTCTTGCAACAAAACGTTAGTTTGCAATATTTGTGTTTATCATTCGATTTATTAAATATTTTGCAACACTTACGTACGCGGTTAATAACATCACTTATATACATATATTTTAAAATCATGGCCTTCATCTATTTCAATGTAATCATTATAAATGTCATCCTCAATATCACTTTCGACGACCGTTTCAAAATCACATTCAACTCCACTTTAATCTAAGTTAAAATTTTGATTATTAATTGCGATTCTTAAGTTTGTCATTCCGTTTGTAATTTCTACAATATAATTTTCCTACCCGAGCATAGTCGATTAAGACATGTCCGTCTGTCTGTCTCTTGAAATCAACTTTCCGAAGCCCCCAAATAACTTACATACACGATTCATACATCAATATATCCGGAATTCTTCCGGTTGCTATTTAAAATCGAGAAAATGGCTGATATTAAGGAAAAAACCTATATCTGGATTACTAAGTCATTAATATAGACAATATGGATATCTAATGATAGATATAGTAAGTTGGACCTACAATGGGTCAAAATCGCAAAAAATATTTTTTAACCCGAATTTTTTTTTCACCAAAAGTTTTTTTATCGCTAAATATGCTCCTAAAAGTTTCCTCCTGTAGGAGTAATAAGGCGTGAGCCCAAAAATTAATGTTTTGCATTGTAATCACCAGCTACTATAAATCTTGGAACTAAAATATTCGAGAAACTGCTCTCAAATAACATTATACCTAGGAGGACAATATAATGAAGATATTGTAAGTCTGGCATCAGGTATATTTATAGATGTGGCCTGAATGTGGTCCTTTTTATATTCTGGCATTGGGAAATGCCTTTTTCTCACTAATATAGCTGCTCCGCCACATGCTCTACCACTTGGATGTTTTGTATCATAAATGTAGTATCCGTTAATTCTGAAACAGTTCTTTATGGTAAAGTGTGTTTCAAAGACGAGTAGTACGTACATCAATTTCCTAAATCTGGCGTCATATAAGTCTCTTTTTGGAAATTAGCATATATTCTATTACATATTTTGTATTTGATATCAGTAATCAAGATGATAAATAGTTGTACTCAATTCCATTTTACTGAGATAATAATTTTGGAATTTTACAAAAATAAAAATGGAGCACGTTGCATACCACAGTATAACAAAGGGAAAAAAGAAAGTTTAATAAAAAGCGGACTTTTTGCACTAACGATATAATCACCCCTATCGGCAATAACATGTGAAATGTTGTTCCCATGAAATATTCATTTCCCTCGAAGGGAAAATTGCTATCGGGAATATCATGATGAACTTTACATTCGCAATAGTTAATTTTGTTCTTAACAGCTGTTTATTGTTTACAAAATTCCATCTAAAAATTTCACAACAAGGGGAATTTTTTTCACGTGAACAAAGTTGATGAACGAAAAAAGGAAAAGGGAAAATATTTCATGTAAAATGTTGATTCGCGATAGGGGTGATTAAATTTTCAGTCAATTGTTTATTCAATATCTAACAATAAACGAACTTTAGTATGTTTAATTTAATGACTATATTAATATGTACGTTATATCACATCGTTCCAAGTATAGTAGGATGTTGAAATTTGCCCAAAATATTCTCTTTAATAATTTTAGATACATTCAAATCTAAAGTTAAATATAAAATCACTCTAACCTACAGTTGAAATAAAACATTTTTTTTTCTTTTTCTGTTAAAGACATATGATTATTTATTTTGAATATAACTTGCATTTATATGCATATAAGTATGTATAATAAAAATGTTTTTCCAATATCAATATTTGTATTCTAACAAAGAATTACGAAACTAAAAATAACGCACATCAAACGATAACATTTAGAAAGTTTTAATTATTCATTAAAAAAAATTGTAGTTTTGTTTTTAAAACCAAATTTCTTTTTACTACATTTTACGTAAAGAGAATACACAGACGGATCTAATAAATAACACATTTTCCCTTGATGATAAATATTCCAGTCACCACAAAATACATATTCTAATGTAAAATATACCACTAGTAAAAATATGTATGTAATAATGTATATAAATGTATATATAAATCAAAACACAAAGATAAAAAGAGCACACTTTTGATGGGATTGTTGATTTGGTTTCATTCTTTTTTTTTCGCAAAATGTTAACAATTTAGTTTGATACAAAAGTTTGATATTTTCATTTTTGTAAGAACAAAACGGAAACAAACGAAGCACTGCTTTGTAAATGATTAATTGCAGTCTTTGGCCCATTGTAAAAATTCGGGCAACTCGCTGACGGCCAAATTACGTGATAAAGCTTTGACACGTAAATTGCGGTCGGTTGTTATTAGCACCATTTCAGTTTGTATAAAGCATTTGCCATCTGTTAGGGAATTAAATGAAATTATATGTTAATTGTGAAAGTATTTGTATTATATCCCAAAAAAAAAACTACCTTTACTGGTTTCCGAACTCATAGTTTTGGTTAATGCTATGGCTGTTGCTAATATTTTGTCATCATTTGAAACATGTTCCTCTTCTACTAAAGCAAATAATGACGCATTTATAATAGAACCCTTGGTAGTGGCACATCTGTGAAAAATCAATATAAACGTTATGTTAATAATAATAAATAATTGTATAACACTTACTTGACATGACTTTTAGCGGATTTTATAAAATCCAAAGATTTTTTGGCTCTTGTGGAAACATCATCATAGTGATGTATACGATGTTTTTGTAAAGATTGCTCATAGGAGTCGACTTTTACACCTTTCGAAAGGCCATCTAATTCTTTTACCACTAATATTCAATAATAAATAATTTGAAATACATTAGTAAATGCTGAAATATAAGCTGTTTTGTTGACTTGCCTGTTAGTGGTATAATTAGAGTGTAACGGTTGAATTCGTGTACAATATGCTCAAAGTCTTCCAAGCAATCTATAAAACAATTTGTATCTGGTAATAGATATTTCGGACGTACTTCGATGTATACCTTGGTATCAACAAATTTAAGAATTTCCTAAGAACAAGAAGTAAATTAAAAATGTTGCTGATTTTGTGAGTAGCTCAAAATTAACTATGGATAATGTTGCTCAAAATTGTGTATAGTAAATGTTGATCGAAATTGTCTATGTAAACTGTTGCTCAAAATTTTCTATACAAAATGTTGCAAAAAATTTGAGATAAGCTTGAAATTTTCTTTGAAAATTATGAACATTTTATATAGAAAATTCATTTGAGATATTTTATTTCCTTACCTCCAACTTATTGTGATACATTTTCTTAACATGAGTTTTAGCTTCCAATTCCCTTTTGAGTTTAGAAAGATGCGACAACTGATTATTTTCCGGGTTTGAATTTAAACACAATTCTAAGTTCTTAGTTTTGATGGATTTCTCAACGTCTCCTTTGACTACAATAGTTTCTGCATTATTATCATCATTAATCTCGTCACTGTCCTCGTTTTCGTCGTCGCCGTCTTCAGCTTTAGTCGACTGTGTAATTTGTAAATCGTCCAAGGCCTGTTTAATGTCCGAATTTAAGTCTTCATTGATGAAATGTGATGTAGCAACATTTTCGAAACGTTTTTGATTTTGACAATAAATTTGTTTAAAATCTCTGAGAATTTTAAGACGGGCCTTCAATTGTAGACATTCTTCCGAAAACGTATCGCTTTTTGTTTTGGGTATTATGGATGCTAAAGGTGTAAAGCCCATGAGAAATATATCTTCTTCAAAAACAATGTTGTGTTGATGATCAACATCGTATAAGCTTTCGTGTTGCAAAACATTGAAAAGTTTTTCCAGCTCTAGCCAGGAATTAATGAAAATGTGACTGCAAAGATGTGAAAAATTCAAATTTTAAATATTATTTTTATTAATTTTCTTACTCTTCATTTTTAATAGGCTCCCATATGTTGAGATGATGTTTAAGCCACAATACATAAATTCGGTTGTATTGTAATGTTGTGTTCAAGTCCAAAAATCTTTTAAAGAAATAAAGTGGTAAGTTTTAATAGAAATGTATATAATAGAGAACTTACTGTTCATCATCAAATTCTTCCGGATTAGTGTTCAGTGTATGTAAAAGCTCATGAGATTTACGTAGTACTAAACCAAAAATTTGATTGCAAAAATTAAATGCATGATATCGTCGGGTGTCTGTAAAATTTGTTTGTTTAATTGTTTAACTTTTAATTACATATGTTGATGTCTTGTATTTACCTTTATCTAAGTTATGTTCTAAAGCAAAAATATTTAATGCCAACATTTTCAACAATCTGGTTCTGGTAATGGCCAATGGTTCATTTTGTAATAAAATGCTTAATTGTAACAATAACTTTCGTTGATGCTCTAATATGGATTCCATGCTGAAAATAGTTTCCAAATGAAACAAAATTAACAAAATACTACATTTAGCTGCTGAATCTAATACATATGCTCTTTGCATTTAGTAATAAAGTTTAAAAATTCGATTTGGTTTTGGAGAAAAATCTATGTTTTCGTGGAAAAATTATGTTTTTAGTGAAAAATTGTTTTAGTGAACAAATTCCTAATTCATTAAAAATTGGGTGAACATTATTGGAAAAACTTACCCAACTCCGGTATATAGTTTGCCAATTATATATAAATATAAGGAGGTGATGCGTCGCAGAAGCTTAAATTATAATTTAGAAAATATATCATTTATTGGTAAGATTTAAAAGGGTAAAATAATTTACTAAATTTACCTCATCTGTAGTCATTTCTCTAAAACGTTTCTCTTCATTTACAATCATTTTATAATTATTATTGCCGTTAAGGTCAGTGCGATGTAAACGACGCACACCGTCTGGATAAATCCACACCTCTTTGCGCATAGATTTTGAGGATTGATGATTATTATTGTTGTAATTATAGTGTATAGGGGAAGATTTTAATTCAGTTTCTTCATACTAGAAACAAAGAAATAATTAATTATAAAACTAACAATAAATTCAATAATATCCAACCTTTTTACGTATTTCATCAAATAACACCAACAGACTTTCTTTGGCCGAATGTATGGCATTGGAAGACATTAAACTACGCATATGATAATAAATTGCATCGAATTTTTTACGCTATAAAATATATAATGATTATTTTTCCTTAAAACATAATTTTAACTTAACATACATTATGTATTGCAACTATAGCCAATTGATTGTATGGCACTCCATTTGATGGTACTAGTGCTTGGGCCTGTTTATAATATTTAGCCGCCACGTCATAATCTTGACCCTGCAAGTCTTTGATTTTATAGCGCCACAGATCGCCCAAATAAATCAATAACTTTTGAGCTGTTACTCTAGCCATCAAATCTAGTTTGTGTTGTGATCTTTGATTTGTTGAAATTTGTAGGTTATTAATTGATGATATTTGTTGAGACTCTTTCGACAAGTACTTTTCGTAGAGTTGTTGATAAATATCTTCATAGAATTCTATACCCTCAGTTATGATTTGTTGTATGTAGTTTATGGCATTGGGTGAATTTTGTTGCTGCTTTAAATGTTCACGCATGTTGTAGAAGAGTACTTTCCAAAAGAATGAATCAACTTTTTGTTCACAACAAAATTTAACATTGTTCAGTAATAGATTTTTAAAGATTTCCTGAAGGTCATGGCGTACAGTATGCAAATTGGACCAGTTCTAGGAGAATGAATAAAATATTGAAATGTTGTATGTATGTAGAATAAACATTATATAGAATAACCTATATAAACTAGAAAGAATTAGATACAATACCTCTATTACTAGATTATGACTCATTATATTCTGTAGACACTCAAATAGTGGCGGCAAACGTTTTGCATTAACATCATCTAATGCATCGAACCACTTGGGATGATTAAGCTTTTGCACCTGTCTAACGGGAGACATTGGTAGTTCATATCTTGCTGATAATATTTCTTGTCTGGTCTGATGACGATTACGTCGGTCATGGTTACGCAAACCATTTTTTGAATCCTGACTGCATTCATTAATTTTTTTGGCATCTTCTGCATTAAGACGTATTAGTCCTGGTATAGCTATGTTTGTTGGGATTTCGCTTCGGGTTTCCCTTGGCATAGGATTAGTTATTGACCCGCTGGCTTCCAAAACGGGTTTAACGTATTCCACTTTCTCCTCTGCATCTTCCCTCTTGGCAGACATACGTAAAAAGTAATCAATGGAAGTTAACTCATTGCCGTTAGAGTTGGTAGTTGTACCGCATTCTTGTGGCTTTGGTTTTTGCACCACTGCCACCTTAGCCGCATTGGAGCTGTTGACATGGTCTTTCTTTCCACCGCTGCAAATGTTAACATTGCCCGCGCAAGCATTACTGCTTCCTTCACTTACAATATTATTGCTGCTTCCGCTGTTAATGCTGCTATTGTTGTTCCCTTCGCGTGTGATGATTTTTTCCTGTAGTCGTTTTGGCAAATTCCCGATGATTATCGAAATATCATTTTGTTCTCGCGTTCCCTTTCGATTCATATTTTAAACAAAACGCCTTCAACTGCATTTATGTTTCTTTTGTTGTTTGTTTAGTTTGTAGTAATTTTCAAATTACGCACACTATAATTTTTAAAAACTTCTTTAATTTATTGTTATCTTTTGTTTATTTTCTTCACTTTCCTAAAAGTAAATTCCACACGAAAAACAGAAATTAGTTAAACCACCACGAAGTGGTTACACCAAGGCGAATCTATAGAAGGTGACGACAGAAGAACAGCTGATTATTTTTTTTATTCAGTTGTTTAGACAAGTGAACTGTCAATTCACTTGTGTTTGTTGTGGCGAAAAATACAACAAACCCAAAAGCAAAAACAACCACAGGCAACTTTGACAGTTCACTTATCTTTTTACAAAAACAAAGTACCTGTTGTTTTTGTATATGTTGTATTTGTTGTAGTTCTGTCGTCACCTTCTATAAATTCGCCTTGGGTTACACCAACAAGTAGACCCGGTGTTGTCAATATTTGTTCAGTACTCATACCCAGTTAATTTTTTTGTATCGCCAAAAATCCTCAAAAACATGCTACTAAACCCGACTTTGCTTTATATCGGAGGTATGACCAATTATTTGGATATATGATTTAGGCATTTATAAAAGATGGGCTAAACTAATTGTTATGCCGAACATTGAACATTAAATCAAGATCATCGAAACATGTTGCATTATAATAATTTGTTTGGTGTTGATATAGCTCTCATAAGTATAAGCACAACACGTTAACATTTTCGCCTGCTCTCTATTAGTTTAGGTGTTATAGGAATTATAGAAATATATTTGTGTACTATTGAATAGTGCTTCGAAATATGATATGATACTGTTTATTAACATTGTGAACCAAAAATTCCTTTTTAAATATATATTACAGTACTTCAGACAATTTTGATATACACAAAAAGTGATGCGCCCAGCCGAATACAGACAAATACACAAAATATGAATATTAAAATAAAAAAATTATGATAATATAAACTGTTATTGCGATCTTGATTTGTTCCAAATTTACTTTAAACTTATTTTTAAATGTGTAAATAATGTTATTTTCCGTTTCGATTTATTTTTCTCTGTGTACAACAGTAATCGATGAATTTGTCACCACTAACTGATAACTGAGTTTTTTTTGTTTATTTATTATATAGACATTTTAAGACGAGAACAATATTTAGATTTTTTATACAAATATTCCTGTAAAGTATTGCAATTAATAATGGCACAAGTAACATTTTTAGATAAGTTACTTCAAGAATATTTGGTATTTAGAGGATTTTCGAATACTATAAAAGCTTTAGACAATGAGCAAAGAAATGAAAAGGATCAATCATTTCGAGCTGAAAAAATTCTGGAACAATTCAATCAACATATACAAACCCACGATTTGCAGGCGTTGTTAACATTGTGGAAACATTTGGACACTCATTTATTTAGTAAACTTGAACATACTTATGCTATGGGTAAGTAGAAAAAGAAAGACGCTTGGTTTACATTATTTTATTGGATTTATTATGGTTTTCTTTTAGCTGTAAAAAAGCTGGAAAATAGTTTATTGAAACTATACTTGGTAACGGCCTACAACCATAATAAAACAGAGAAAATTTCAGAATTCTTTACGAAATTAGCTGGAGAATTGCAACAACAAAGCGAATGGAAAGATTGGTTTTGTAAGTTCTTTTTTGTTAAATAAAAATATTTGTGTAAAACAATAGACTTCTTTTATAGATTTTCCCTTCTGCCGCAATGCTGAAGAATCGCCCACTTTTTCTCTATACTTCAGCAAACAGTGGTATGACACACTGCAATTGTCTTTACGCAATTTCTTGGCTACGGTCTATCAGTGTTTGCCTCAACCCACTTTCGTTCGAGTGGAACAAGAAGCTGCCCTTATACGTCGTTTACAGGAAGAGAATGCCTTGCTCAAGTCTCGTCTTCAACAAGCACTCCAACAACAACAGCAACTTTCAGCCTCTATAAGTTCTCAAAATCTAAACGTATCTTCAAGCGCCTCTGTGGGTGATCATGCGACTAAACGTCACTCTTCATGTCGTCCTCAACAGAGTTTAAGTGACATCTTACCGTTTGACATTAGTCCGCCCGGGCATGTGGTTGACGATTTTTGTATTATTGCTACTGAAGTGAATAGTGTTTCACAGGCTAGTGATGCCCAATCACGTGGTTTAAAAATGCTTATACGTAACATTGGTAGTGGAGGTTCTCCCGTAATGGGTCGTAAAGATAATGTGGCTGACAAATCGTCGAAACGGCGTTCTGGTAGTGTGGGTAGGAATTGGATGTAATATGTTTTTGCATAACTATTATTATAACCCTTTTTTGCATATTGTATAATTCATTCCTAATTTTATTATTTTTAAGGTACATATTCATATTTGAACTATTGTTTTCCAAAATGTTGTGTTTATTTCGTTTTGATGACAAAAAGTCTATTACATTTTGACAAAATTTATAAATATATATTTTTTTTATTTATATAAAATAACACCCTTTTTATAAAGTATTATTTACCAACACTGGTGTCCCTACCATAATACATTTCTTTCTTGAATGTTTATGGCATACTTTGAGGCGTATTGTATTTTTAACATTCTTGCATTTGGTTATGCTAGATTTTAAAAGCATATTTTAAGGCGACTGTTTAATTTTATTTTTCAAGTGTTTACTTGCTGTTGCTTTCTGCGCTCCTGGTATTTACATGAAATTTTCAATTTACTTTAACCGCAACAAAAAATAGAGTGCCCAGACTTTAATGATAAAAAAAGCTAAAAATCTGTTTTTTGGTGAAAACATAAAAAAATAATTATTTATTTATGAAATTCACTGTAATATAAAATACCTTTGGATCAAAATTAAATATAAACATTTTAATACTTTAATATTATACTTTTAACCAAAACTTAATAAATTCTCATAATTCACCTTTAATAAATAATAACAATTTTTTTATTTATTTTATTAATTTCGTTTATTTGCTTCTCGTTTTGCTTGTTTGTTTTGCTTTTAAATGCTTATTAAGTTAAATCCTTAAATCACTATTATTAATTAAAAAACTATTTGAAATTAATAATGAAAAAATTATTAAACAAATAAATATATTAGCTGAAAATAAAATAAAAATAAATTATTGTATTTGATTAGTTTTTGAACAAAAGTTTATACTGATTATATAGTAAAATGTAAGTTATTACATATGTATATTAAAGATATTAATTTCGAAATAATAATAAAGACATTTTAGTTTTAAGAAAAAATCAAGATATTTTACAGAAAAATTCAAACTTAGCATTAATGTAATAAATAGGCCTCATAATTAATTGTTTTTTAAATAGTAAAGAAAAAGCTTAAATAATGTACAACTTAAAATAATAATATTAAAATAATAATCTAAGAATAGTGTATTATATATTTGAAATGAAAATAATAAGCTTTCCTAATAAGGAATATCTAACATTGTATTTGTTTTAATTATTAGGGGATCTCATAATGGCGAAAAAGAAGATCAATTTGTAAAAGATTATTTAAATGTTTTTGCTTAATTTAACAAATTAAATAATAAAAACTTCCTTCCGTCCGTTTGTTTGATGTTTTTACGATTTTCCAATATTTTACTAATTAATTTAACCAGAAATTTGCATACAAAATATATAGGAAACAATTAATAAAATTTTAAATAAAATTTAGTTAAATGTAATAAAAATTTTGGTTTAATTATGAAATTGTTCCAGTATTATTTCTGAACACTACCAAAAATAGATGGGAATCAATTAAAATACTTATTGTTCAGAAATTTTAAATGCTTTTCAAAACAATTAGAAAAAAGCACTAAGATTTTTAAAAAATTTTAATAAAATTCTCTTATTCCAAATATGTGAATGAAGAAATTGAAGTTATTTAAATTTGTCTTAAACGTTAGTGTTTTTAAATCATTTTTTAATTTGTATTTTGTTATTAATTAAAACATTTTCCACCATAAATGGCTCTCTATTATGATTTTCTTATTAATTTTTTGTTTAATTTAAAAAAAACCATAAAGTTTAATTAAAAGCGAAAAAAGCTAACTAGTTGTTTGTTTAATTATAGTTTCGTGTATATAATTTGATTGTTTTGCTTTAATTTATAATTGTTGTCTTAATTTTGAAATTTCTGCTTGACCGTATTAGAATTTTTGTTTAAACTTTTAATATAAATGCTATAAATATGTTTACTGGCTTATAAGATATTTCGAATTTACGAAATTTCAAATAATTTACAATGCGGTTTCTAAAGCTGGCATATTAGATATAGAAGCTGCTGTGGCCGCTGCTGTTGCTGCTGCTACTGGGGCAGTGGTTGTAGTTGAGATTGAGGCCGACACCGTTGCTAACATGGGCGAAACCTGGGGTGAATTGCGCAAAGGTGACATGGGACCTGTTACATATTTATTGCTGTCGGCTTTGGAACGCGTAAAACTTGATCGCAATTCACCGCGCATAAAATTATTCTCTTCGGTTTGCAAGAAAATGTTGCGTTTTAAATTTAAACTGTCCGTATCGACGAGACTTTCATGGGAAGCGTTTTTGTCCTGGGAAGATGGTGTGGAAGAATTTGTGGAGGTGTTTAAAGAAGAATTGCCAGAATGATCTTCTTCGCTGTTGGCCTCTGGTATGGTAGTGGACATGATGTCTGTGCGTTGCACCGAATTCGAACGCCAATTGTTGGCTGGCGATGATTTCATTTTGGGCACAAACGTCTTGGAAGGTGAACCAAATTGTCCTTGTCTTAGCATTCTACGATTGGCAAATGTTTTTGGCGAACCACTTAGATCTAATAATTTCATGCTAGAATTCAATTGTGTGGCAGACGACGAACCATTTGTATTGCTGTTGCTGCTGCTGCTTTGTGGGTTGCTGGCGGCCGTTTTAGTGGGCGACTGTAGGCCGTTATTGGTTTTCTTTAACAATTCCACGGCTGATATTTTTTTGGGCACAGTGCTAGTCTTGACCGATTTGGCCAACAGTAATCTTTTAAAGTCCATTAGACTGGTCTTACTTTGGCCAATGCGATCGGCACAAGTATTCAAACGATCGGGAGAGTTATCATCCCAATTGCGTAGACGCTGCTTGGCTGGTATATTATCAGCCGGTAATTGAGAATCACTATTAGCTCCTGCTCTACTCAGAGGAGTAGAGCACAAAAATGCCGTACGATTGCGTTGTACTACGGGCGAGAGACTTGATGTGGTATTAAGCGAGCTAGATGAAGTAGCTTTATTAATTATGACATGTTGCTGATGTTGTTGTTCTTGCAACTGTTGCTGCTGCTGTTGGGCACGAGCCAATCTTTCGGACCGTTTAATGGGTGTAGCATACAAATCATCACGACTTGTTACCGATTGTGGCTGTGGCTTAACCGGCCTACGATTTTGCAAAGTCCAATAAACTGGTGTATTACGTGGAAAGCCCGTATTGTCCAAGGGCTTTTGACTTAGAGTCTCATAATAAGAATCCACTTCATCATTAGTTTTATATAAATGTTGATAGCCTAGTTAAGAAAAAAAAACAGAAAAATGCAAATAAGTTAAAAAATTCTGAAAATTTTTAATAAGTATGCAATTTTTTTTTCAAATTTACAACAAAACCCTTAAACCTTTTTAAAACAAATTCTGATTAGTTTTAGTTTTAGTACAGGAAATTTCATATTCATGGTGCAGTTAAACAAATTCAAATTAAAACTAATTCTACTACAATTATCTATTAAACAAAGGGGAACTGCAAAAAACATATTTGTTTAAATACAATAACTGAATATGTATTCATACATACAATACATACATACATAAATACATTCCGTAACCATTTTACATTTAAACAACAATAATTACATTTAAAACATACATACATACATATTCATACATTTAGTAGTACATAAAGGCAAAATAGTTTACATACATACAATATTGTATAGAAAATTGAGGTCATACTACGAGTATATTTGATATTTTCTATGTTTATATTCTTTATTTCATACTACTTACCTGTTGAAGTCCTTGTTCGGGGTTTGTATGACAATAGTTGTGGGTGGGTTTATGAATGAATAGTAGGAATTGTAATATTGTAATAATAATAATAATGCCAATGATGAAAACAACAATGATATATTGTTGTTGTGTTTTCCCTACACATATGTGGGAGTTGAGTATTTAGTCCTATTTAAATAGTTGTTTCTTTTATTTACATCCGTTACATTTTTGCATTCATTTGAAAAAATAAATGTTAACAAAAAATAGTTTTTCTAATGTAAATGACATCCTACATCATGTAATCTGACAGGTGACATAGAACGTAATGTGTATTAAAATAAAAAAAAATATGTAAAAACATGTCTCAACTAGCATTTAATTTGTTTAAATACAATTATTGCACTTTTTCTTGCCCTTTAATAGAAATATATGTATGTACATACATATATAAACTTTTTTGCAGGTTTTTTATAATAAATTCAAATTCTGAAATGATTGTTAAACTATAATACTCGACAGCTAAACACAAATATGGCATAAATGTTAAAACCGTTTTAAAATCTGCAGAAGTTGAGCTCCTAATTGAATACAATTTTTTAGTTTAATATTTAAGGATGTTTACAGAATTATGCAATTAATTAATTCAAAATTTTCTGTTGTCAGTAGTTCTTAACCTACCTAAAATACATATGGGGGATTTCATGTCAAGTGAACCATTTTTAAAATCGATTTGCACCAAGGTTAGACCTATTGGATAGTAATTCAGATACAATTTTTCAACAAGATCGGTCAAGAACTCTCTGAGTTATAGGGGGTAAAAATTTTAAATTTTAGCCAAACATGTGTTTTTCTCATCTTAGCAAAATGTGTCCCAAATAGTTTAGTTATAGCTATTTCTTCAATCTTTCGAAAAACTTTTTTTTTAAAATGAGCCCTTTTTTCTTAAAAGAAAGCTGACATATTTTCCTTGAAGACCTATTTGCTCGCTTAATGGGATGCGAGTTCTATATCTATTAAAATAAATCTTTTGTAACTCAAAACAAGATATTTTTGACTTTTTTTTGCAAAAACTTTGTTGACATTTTTTTTCATTTAATTTTTTGTCTCTTCCTTGAAGACATTTTTAGTCGCTTAGTGGGATGGATGCGAGTGGGATATCTATCAAAATAAATATTTTGTAACTCAAAACATAACATTTATGAATTTTTTTTTGCAAAATCTACCTTTTTTTTCAAAATGATTTTTTTTTCCAAAATGGGCCCTTTTTTAAAATTTTTTTGCTAAAAAGAAAGCTTGGGTCTATTCCTTTATGAGCTTTTTGGTCTCGTAGTGGGATTCGAGTGGGATATATATCAAAATAAATATTTTAACTCTAAAAGTCCTATAACTCTGAGAGTTCTTGACCGATCTTGTTGAAAAATTGTATCTGAATACTATCCAATAGCTCTAACCTTGGTGCAAATCATTCGATTTTAAAAATTGGTTCACTTGACATGAAATCCTCCATATTTAAGTTTTTTTTTTAATACCGCATTAAAATTGGAAAAGCATTAAATATTTCATAAAATATATGGAAAATGGAAGTGAAAATATCTCTAAAACTAACAGTAGGATTTTAAAATCATAGCAAAGATTTGTAATCAACGTGTAAAAATTATATAAAAAAGATGTTTTGTACGAAGCTCTTCTCAAAAATTAATTTTCATTTTGTATGGTTGGGTTGGATAGGGAGAAATTTGAGTTAATTTATTTATAAACTAAATGAATTTTCAGTAATATTAAGATATTATAGAAAATATGTAACAATGAGCAACCAAACTGGTTGGGTTCCTACTGTGAGTGACAATACAATGGACACATTTTCTGAAAACTTGACCTTTTACCAAATAAATACGTATGTATATTTCCAAGATAAATAAAAATGTAGTAGGTTTTACATAATATGTAGTAAATTCCAGCGTTTTCAATCAAATTATCCCAGTTTACTTTGAAACTCAGTCATCACGCAACTTATAGACGAGTGTTTTATCGGAAAATTGTGTTTAGCGATGAGGCTAAAAAATTGCCACATATGGAGTGAGACTAATCTACAACAGACCGTACCATTACATCTAGAAAAATGCACCGTTTTGTACGGTTTACACGCTGGTGGCGTCATAGGACCTTATTTTTTTTTCAAAAATGAAGCCGTAGCTTACTTTGCGGTCAGTAGAGATCGTTATCACACAATAATCAATGATTTTTTGTTTGAATGATGCGTATTTTGCTGTTGCAAGAGTTAGGTTTTTGACAATTTTTTCACGTCTATATAGAAAAGTTTCCATTGTATTGCCAAACACAGTATCTGAAAATTTTGAAAACTTCTTTAGATATTAGATATCCAAATAAGTAAACTATTTTAGTGATAAGTTGAACATTTTTGAAATAAATAAAGACTGAATTAATTTTGCACTATTCCAGACCAGTTTTACAGATTTTAATAAGAATAATAAATTGGACAGACAATATAAATATGTTAATGTTTCCTGTAAATATTGACAAAAAAAGCCTTGCTTTCTTGTCTAGTATTCGAATAGAGCTATAGTTTTTTTTAAATTAAGGAGATTTTCTGACAACCCTGGATATGATGACAACAACACTTCTTAGGTCTCATCTGCAGGCGAATTCTTTCTTAATTTAAATATGTAAAAGCAATCTTCTTCTTTAATATACAATTTTAAAATGAATACCTAAATATATGTTGTATGTGTATTATGTACAAAATGTGCAGAAAATTTCATAAATGACTGTATTAACACCAATATAAAGAACCAAAAAAACAAAACAGGGTGTGTAAATTGTGCCCCAAAATAAATGAAAGATGTGTAATAATGACAACGAACAATGGCAAATTGTGATCCAGTGAAATTTCCAATGATTAAAAAACACCCAACAAAAATGCATGTATTTTAGTTTTTATTTAACAAAAAAGTTTTTCTTTTGAATGAATGTGCATTGTGCATTTTTATGCTATTCAAATGATAAATGGATAAACAAAACATTAACATTAATTTAAATAATTTATAAAGAGAGAAAAACAAATGACAAAAAGTTGATTTAAAACGAATATTTATGTTAAAAATGGAATGTATTGATGAGTAAATTAATAAGGCACAGCAACTGTAATTGACTTCGGTTCGAAGGATGGTAGTTAATCCAAAATGTGATATTCAGAAATATGATTAAAAACGATTTCATTGTTTGCGCTAAATATTGTAAACTGTAATTGAAAGTAAAGTTTTCGGAAGACTACACCATTTCCAATTGTATTTCAGAAAATTCCAATTGAATTTCAGAAAATTTCCAATTATATTTCAGAATTTTCTAATTGAATTTCAGAATTTTCCATTTATATTTCAGAAATTTCTAATTGTATTTCAGAATTTTTAATTTATAATTAAAATATTTCTAATTGTATTTCAGAATTTTCCAATTGTATTTCAGAAATTTCCATTTGTATTTCAGAAAATTCTAATAGCAATACCAATGGAAATTTCTGAAATACAAATAGAAATTTCTGAAAAACAATTGGAAAATTCTGAAATACAATTGGAAATTTCTGAAATACAATTAGAAATTTCTAATATATAAATGGACAATTCTGAAATATAATTGGAAATTTCTGAAATTCAATTGAATTAGAAATTTCTGAAATACAATTGGAAATGGTGCAGATACAGCCATTGTTTTAATAGTTTTTCTTAAACAATATAAACTAATTAGTTAATATTTAAAAAAAAAATTTTTAGAAATCAGTTTCGAATAAAGTCTCGAATTACTGCATTCGATATATTAAATCAAAAAACAATTTCGATATCGAAATTGAAATACAATGTACTAAATTATAATCTCAAATATAAAAATAATGATAAATTTAACACGATATTGAATGCTGTAATTTGGTCCCCGATCTTTTGTAGAAAAATCACCATCAGATTTAAGAATTTAGTTTAATTTTGATTTCAAATGTATTTTTTGTGTTAATTTACTATTAAAAATAAATCATAAATCATAATATACCAAATAGTTCAAAGGGCCATATTTAGAGTAAGGAAGTTTCTGGCTTGAAGAACCAAAATTTAGTTTAGACTAAAAAAATAATAATTTCGAATTACTCCGTCATTCAATTCGTAAGGAAATCCTTTAAAAGTGCAATGTATTTTGAAAGAATAGGAATTACTTAGTAACACCCTAGATGGAGATCACCACTAACTTTGAAACTTAATAATAGTGAAACACTGCACCAAAGCAAGACGAGCGATCAAAACGGCAATATTTGGCATCGATGCTTTACCACAAAGCATACAGAGGTTACACGAGACAGACAAATATTTGTTTCAGACATACCATTTGTCAATATTTTATATCAATTACAGTTGTGTGCCTTTAGCAAATTCTTAATAACTAGCTAAAAAAGTAAATAATTTAAAAATACAAACAATTTTTAATATTAATAATATAAAATAATAGGGGGTGGTTAATAAAACAAGGTAATTTTAAATTATAAACAAATAAAATTGTAACAGAACAGGGTTATTATTATTAATACAATTAAATATATATAAAACCAAGAAACTTAAAAAAAGGAGCAGTTACTAATTTATGTTGTTCATTTTTCAATTATTTACTACCATATTAACAAACAAAATACTGAAAAAGCTTAAAACAAACAAAAAATCAAGCAGTTATTAATAAAAAAATGAAAAGAAAAAACATCTACTACTACGTTCACACCCATAAAAAAAATGAACAAATAATAGAAGCTTTTTGCACTTTCATTCAATTAACTTATTAATTAAACTGTAAACAAATCATACCAATCAATTAAACGGGGTAATTGATTTAATAAAGCAATTTAATGCTGTTAACAATATAGGGAACATGATTAATTTAAAAAAAAAACATAAGTAAAATGTAGAATGTGGTGGGTGAATAAAATTAGTGACTGCTTCTTTTTGTACATTTAAAATTAATTTAATTTTTGTTTAATTAAGAGGCAAGAACATTTTGTACATTTAAATATGTATTGTTATAAAAAATATAGTAATAAGAAAAGACGTTATGGCAAAGTTACATGTTATTTAAAAACAATTAATCATTAAACAGAGATTGAATAGTGAAAAATAAACTTTGTAACAAAATGTTTATATAAAAACATTCAAATAATTTTTGAATGTTTTTTATATAAAATTTTTTATTTAAAAATTGTTTTCCGTTCATCTTTCTAAATTAGAGATTTAGTTACTTTAGTAGTACAGTATAGTGATTTATTATTTTTTATTTTGTTTAGTAACAAAACCTATTTTAAATCCTCTAGGTTAAACAAACCAACTTCATCTCTGGTTTTTTTATTAAAGACAGTTTAACTAGTAATTTCAATAATTTAATCTTAAGTTTTACTAACACTAGCTTAGTAAAACTGTTCTTAAACTTGCCTTGTTAGTCTTTTCTTATTTAAAATAAAGAATTTTAAATTATTAAAAAAAATATTTGTTCTTTTGTGCAAAAAACTTTACAAGTGTCTTTTTTTATAACTATGTATTATTAATTCATTTTTGTGTGTGGCCAATTTGTTAAAGGTTAATTTATGTAATTAAATTTAAAATAAAACGTATACTTTAGATAAAATAAAACTTAATTTATGTTAATTATTTTAAAAATATTCTTAAACAACTAAATTATTAATAAAAAAACAGGATTTGGAGTTAATTACAACACAATGCATATTGAACAAATAATTTGTATTAGTTACAAAAAAAAATGTTTATTTTTCCATTTTTTTTTAATAAAATATTAAAAAATCAAAAAAAACTTTGAATAAAACTAACATCTAGCATAAATTATGAAGCTGCAAATAAATTTGAAAACCATTTACTTTAGGTTTAATATTATATATTCATTGAAAATTTATTTATAAATCAAATCTTACAATTTCTTCTAAATTTCTCGCTGAAGATATATATTTGATTTTACATTAGTTTTGTAAAAGCAAACAATATAATGAATTGTGTCTACTGGACGTAAGTTATGTTGAATGGGAGTGAGTTCCATTAATATTATCCTATTCAAAACAAAATTAAACAGCTGGCATAACTTTATTGAAAATTTTTTCTAATACATTGCCTATTTTTTCAAACTTTAACTTGTACCTAAAGATTTTTGTTTGCTGCTGCCAATACATATATGCAGACATAATGCGGTAGAAATATTTTTTTTTTTTACTCGTGTTTACTTTTTCAAATGTTCATACATAATATTAGTATAGTATGTGAGGAAACGTAATCAACTAATAAAGTTGGGGAAAAAAACATGAAATGCATTTTAAAAGGCCTTTTTTTGTGAAAGTTTGAAGACCACTAAAGGATCAATGACAACGAGCATGAGGCAGGCAGGCTTTTAAAATAAAAAAAAAACTTTGCCAATAACAAATTAGCTACATAGAAATAATCTTAAATTAGTTTTTTTGTAAAATTGCCTGATGATGCTTCATTTTAAAGATATTTAGCAAAATGTGGAAAAAAAGAACACGTCTTGAGGAAATGCTTAAATAAATTGCTAAAGTAGTCATTTATTTAGTAGTTTCGTTGTTGCGTTTTACTTATTTTTTGTTCAATTTCAATTTGCTGATGAAGTTTAAAATAATACTTGACAATATGAAGGGTTTTTAAAACCAACCATATGAGGAGACGTATGGATTAAGTGTTTTGTGTTTTTTTTTAGTCTTCTTTCAATTCCATCATATGTACATGCAATATAAGTGCCTGTGTAGACGGCTGTAAAAATGTTTAAATATTCCAGTAACAGGTGCTAAAATCCTGTAATAGGCTGTCAAATATTATAAATTCAACAAAAAGTTTTAGAAATTCATAATTCGTTAAAAAACCTTACAATGTAAACATAACATTGTTGAAACCCAATAACAATTTTTACTGGAATTCAAGTTGAAAGCAAGTGTAATTCAAGCCTTGAATTATAGTCAAGCAATTGAGTTTGTATTACATTTAATTTCAATAGCATTCTCCAGCAAAAAGTGCTTGAATTTTTGGGGCTTTAGCTTTGAATAAATATGTATTTATTTATTTTCACAATAAAATGTGATAATTACATTATACCACCTATATGAATTTAGAAGAGCCACTTAAAATCAAATAAATATTTGCTGAAAATAGCGGTTTGATTTATTTTTTTTTTGTATAGTATTTTAACAATTAATTTAAACGTTGCCTTTAAAAGTAGTTTCAATATCATTTAGTCATAAACAAATGGTTAATTTTCGTTTATTTCACTTCAATTATTTTAAACAATTTCCCAAATAGTTCAGAAACTAAAAAATCCCCACCTAATTCAAAAATTTTACATCATTATTAAAGTTTTTTTTATTTAATTATTTAGGAAAACACTTTAATATACTTTCTAAGAAATTGTATAGTAGTTTAGAAGCTATAAAAATTTCTCAATTCAATTCTAAAAATTTACATCATTATTGAAAAAAAAACAGTTACAAACAGAGTTGCATTCCAAATGCATTTTTCTTTCTAGCCGTTTAACAAGTTATCGATGTTTAACAACTGTCATGTTCAATATCATGATAGTTTTTTGTTGTTATTGTCATCAACATTTTATATACTATACATCTAAGCTTATATATATATAAATATGTATATCTATACATACATATTTATAAACAACAAATATATACAATACTATGTACATTAGGGAGGTTTTCATTGAGTCTTTTTTAATTCAAAGCAGTAAAGTGATAATATGGAAATTATATAAAAATGCAAAGGTGAAACTTTTAACAAAATCTTATCTACGTTAACCGGAGCCGATTCTAAAGTTCAAACATAAGATTTCTATGGGAACAATTGGACTTTTTAGATTTTTGGAAAAATATTGATATTAAATATTGCTAAACTCATTTAATTATATAAAACACAGAAATGTACCCCCGAACCTTATGTATATCAGATCACCTAATGCAGAAAATTCATGAAAAATAGCACTCGTTTTAAGAAATGTTTTAATGAAACACTATTTTTACTGTTATGAAATTAGAGTATCCAAAACCGAAAACCGGTCAACCGGTTTTTTCATCTTTGTAAACTCCACCGGTTTCGGTTTTTTTTTAACTTTTCGATTTTTTGACAAACCGGTTTTAATGAAATATATTTTCTAAAGCTCAATCAAACATATTTATAAAAACTTTGATACAATTTTTAAAATTATTGATTTATTTTATAGAAAATTATAGCATTTTACAATATTTCGTTAAAGATATAAAATAATTGCATAAAGATAGAGCTTTAAAAATTCAAAAATGTTAAATTAAAATTTAATATAAACCGGTTAACCGGTTTTTTTGAAGACAAAAACCGAAACCGTTTAACCGTTTTTTTAAAAGATAATAATAAAAACCGGAAACCGGTTTTTCAAATTTGCCGGTTTTTTGGAACTAAAAAGTTTTATTAACATTAGCCATTCAAAAAGTTATATCACTATGATTACAATTGATCATAAAAGGATTACAATTTAAACTAATCATTCCCGAAAACCAATTGTGTATTTTGCAAACATTTTCTCAATCTCTGGTTATTTTTTATCGTGATGATATACTAACCCCCATTTTCTCAATCTCTGGTTATTTTTTATCGTGACGATAAACTGACAGTTCTCATACAAAAAAAATGTTAATTGGAGGTTTATCGTTACGAAAAACGATAACCAGATATTGAGAAAATGGGGGTTATAGTTCACATACAACAATATTATACTAATTGAAAGTATATCATGACGAAAAACTATAACCAGATATTGAGATAATGTGGCTAAAAGGTTAATTTCTATTAAAATTTAATCTTAAGGGAATATTTTTCTGAAGTTCAATACAAATCTGCCAATTAATTTTATATCGTATTATTTTCACGAAAATTCTCAAATATTTCATAACTTAACCTTTGACCCTGCAAATGAAAGTCTTTGACTTGACCAAATTTGTAAAGGAATTGTCAAAATTTCAACGTTTCCGTTTAATATCATGATAGTGTCACAGTATAAAAACCTCAAAACTTGAAAAAAAAACCATAATATCGTAAGTATTGTAATATAAAGATGGCGGAAAAATAAGGTGTGAATGTTGACAATTAAAATTAAAGTTTATTTTGTCTCCAATGTCTCCAAATTTTTGTCCTGAGTTGAGTATTTGGTGAGCTGGATCAAAGGATAAAAGAGTCATTATTGAAGGCAACATACGAAATATTGATATCATATGAAAGGTATTTGAGAAGTGCTTTCAATGCTGTATCGGATATTTTCGTGTAAATTTAAAAATATTCGAACGTTTGTAATTTTTAATTTTTTAAATTTTGATATGGAGTTAT
Source organism: Calliphora vicina (assembly GCF_958450345.1). NCBI lineage: Eukaryota > Metazoa > Arthropoda > Insecta > Diptera > Calliphoridae > Calliphora > Calliphora vicina. The sequence continues at coordinate 122,722,692 of NC_088780.1, forward strand.
TTAAATTAATACACCACACCATAAACCGTATAAGTTCTCAGAAACGATTTTTTAAAATTTTAGAAATTCAATTTAGTTTGAAATTTATTTGAATTTTTCGAAATCTCAATCTAATTGTAAACTATACATTCAATATAATCTCATTATAGATATCAAAATAAAAGTAATTTTACAAGCTTTACATTGGTATATAACACTTTATAATTTCATTGGGTTATAAAATAAAAATTTCAATTTAACTAAAATACTTGCAAAATTTCATACAAGAAAAAAGGTTTCGAAAAATTCAAATAAAATTTATATCGTATTATTTTACACTAATTATTTTAAATAATTATATTTAAAAAAAACTTAAAATATTCGCAAAAAAACTACAAAAGTTTTGAAAATTTTTGGACTTAAATGATAATTTCAGATATGGCATTTTGAGAATGATTTAAGCTTATATTTTCGTTGGAAAAATCCGCAACTAATTTTGGTGCCGCCCTAATGTATTGTATATAGATTGATATTCTTTTTGAATATATAGTGTACATGACATTCGATTATATTGTTCAGAGTAGTGTTGTATCATAGCAAGTATGTAGTGCCTTATAACAAGACAATGGATATCAAGTGTAATGGTTTTTAAAAATGTTGATTTTTGTTATTCAAAATAAAAATGAAAAATATTTTTCAATAGTCAATTGTTGCAATGATATGAAAATTGTTTACGAGTATACAATATGTATAGAATTTATGTATTGTGGCTATTGTTAATATGCTAAATATCCATTATTACATACTAGACATTTACATAAAATATATGTATGTATAGGAGTAGATATTACGTTAACACTAAGGAGGTACACATAACAGGATCTTTAGATTTTTCGGAATACTCTTAAAGTATTGAAATTTCAGAAACGGATGCATCTCTATCGTTACACTTCTAATTAAAATTTTAACAATTATCTATTAAAATGGAAAAGGAATAGTAATATATTTATATCGTAAGTAATAGTTATCCATGGAGTTGGTCGACAAAGAGAATAAAGCATTTACAATATATTTTTTTGAAATTGGATGCATTTTTGAAAAATTTTTAAATTTTCATAATAATTTTAAGACTCATATGACACATAATATCTCGTTTATCTGAATATATGATAAACTTTAAACTTTTGTTTATAATATCAAAAGGAAGATCAATTTCTACATCATTCATTCCTCAAATTGACCTTTGGACATACGATTTCGATCATATTCGGTAAACACCTACTCTTTGGAGTAATTTTGACATTGCCATTTTTATTTCTTCTAATTTCGGAAAACTCTTGATTTTATTCGCGATTTAAATTTTTGGGAAAAAATTTCCAAAAAAATTAACTTTGAAGCTGATGTCAGATTTGATTGAGAATCATTTGAAAAATAATTATATCCTATTTGGACTACATAAATAAATGCATTCATGATGCAAAAGCAATTTTCAGATGAAGTTTTGGAATTGGATTTTAAAGGGTATGTGTCAAAATCGGTGTATTTTCTGTGTGTTATTTGAAGGAATTGTTGATATTTAATTTCTTTCGCTACTATATTTAGACGTGTTTTGAAAAGCTATGATATTTAATATATCAAGTAGTAGATAGATCAATTTTGATATATTTCTATTTAAAGTTATTACACAAAATATGCATCACCCTACTACTGTATTTGACAAAGTGCTTTTTAAACAGAAAAAAATCATTTATCTATTATAAATGTTCATGTATTATAGGGGAAAAAAAGGTCAAGTTTAAAATTAATGTACTTATGCATACAATTTACATAAGTGGATAATAAAATTGAGAGATGGTCCACTTCATATTGATTAATAAAACTCTCATATAAAAAACAAAACAAAAAAGATTATAAAGTGACAATTATGTATAAAAAGATTTGCATGATAATCATTACTTTTTACCACAATTCAGAAAAATGTTTGATAGCAAAGCAAGTTCATTGAACGTTAGGGACATTAAGTTGTAAGGGTAGCAAAATAAAAAACAAGTTACATTGTTTTAATGTAACAAAAGCATTAAAACAATGAACTTTGTTAAAATGAAATCGATAAGATATAAGTTAAATTGTAGGGAATACTATTATAGCACGGTTAGACTTGCAGGCATTTATTTAAGCAAAATGTGTTAAGTCTTATTTTTTTAAATGTGTTATGAAATAAATACAAGTTATCATTTGTTTTCATTGCAACACTGCATTTGTATATATGATAATGGAATGCAACTCTGTTCTATTGCATTACACTAAATTTGAATTAAGTTTTTTACCAAAATAGTTAAGCTTCTCTTTTTAGAAATTAATTTCAAAATGTTTACACTAAATAAGTGTAATAGAAGTAAATCCGTGTTTTCAATTTACGTTTAATGACTAATTTAGCATATTAATTTTGCATATTACATTCTACTACAATATTTTATATGAAATTCTAAATTTACCCGGTTTTTTTCTTCTTGCTTGCTATTTATTTCAGCTTATCCTACATTTTTATTACTAATTAGACTCCTGGTAAAGGAGTTTTGCTAACTACCAACAAACACTTAAGTATGTAGTGAGTAGCTGCTGTGTCACAACATTTCCTTAACCCTGACTAACACTTACTATAAATAAATTATTTAAATTTTGTCTAGTATCTACTTTTATGTAAGTATGCCTTTCAAAACACCTTCTTTGTTTAACATAGATACCAACCTATTCGTATTACTATATAGACACAATGAAGGGAATTTATGCTAAATAAAAAAAAGCTCTAAAGTAGCAGGCAGCAATGCCACAATATTTTTCCATTGCTCACAAAATAAGTTAAAAACCAAATTGTACCTTTAAGCTGTTTTATATTTTAATTGTATGTACTCAACAACTTGGTGTAAACTCTTCTTATGTGTGTTTTTGGTTTTTTTTTTTGTCAAACAAACTTGAGTTGATTTTATGAAATGATAATTTTATTTTACACCATTTCCATTGAAACATATGAAAGTGTTGGCCTGTCAAGGAAGTGAAATTTTTTTCAAACAATCATGAATGGAATTTCGAAATTGTTTAACCACTTATATGTCCTTCATAGCAACAAATATGCATAAATTCTATTCTACACCATTTCCTTAAAACACACCTCAAATCTTTATTTGAAATAAGCTTAAGAATTTAGTTTTCTACATTTGTAAATTAAAATCAAATCTGCCACTTATTTCAGATATTTTTAAATAAACTAAAGCTCCTAAACTAACTAATAAATACTTCAAAATTCCCCATTTTTTGCCACCCTTTTACCATATCTCGGTAACCTCAAACTTTTGCAAAATTCTCTTTCGACTATCGTCGATTGGTCGGATTATTTTCAATGGTTTCATCATTACCGCCTCTATAAAGGACTTGTGATATTTTATTTGCGGTATAGCTGGTGAAATTAAACTGTCTAATTCAGACTCTGAATCGGAATCATCTTTGTCCGCTTTTTTTCCATTGAGATTTGAAGCATTCTCAGTTAAATTAGGCGATAAAATGGAAGGAGAATCATCGAAATTTTCCAAAGATTTATTACGCAAATACGATGAATCCATGGAAATGGTGGACAACGAGAATTCATCGACTAAACGCTCAAAAGATTTGGCAATTTTCCTAGACGCCGGTTGATTGCCAGACGTAGGAGTTGCAGCAGTATTTTGGGGCGTTGAGGTTAGGTGGGGTTGTGGAGTTGTATCGTCAAACACATTATGCAACATATGTTTAACCTTTGTTCGAGGCAGTGATTGGAAATGATGTGGACTTGGTGTAGTAGCCACTAGAGTAGTGGGGGAATCATTGTAGACATTATGATTTTCTTTGTTCATTTCTAATTTCAATTCATCGTTTGCCAGTCTATAGCTGTTGTTACGCTTCAAAGGCATATGTTTGTTGGAGAGTGAGGGGGAGTGAGGTGAGGGTGGTGGGGGCATGGTGGTTGTTAGCGTCTTTAAATGCGTTTTTGCATTGTTTGGGGAGTTTAGTATTTTGTCGTTAGTCGTTGCTTGTTTTAGAATCGTTTTTGGGTCATCGTTATATTGAATCGATTTTTCTGTGTTGTGTGGAGTTGTTGTTGTTGTTATTGTTGTAAAGGGGGGTTCATTTACAAATACATCGTCGTCGTCGTTGTCGTCGTCACACAGTGGATTCACATCCACTTGGGGCGGAAGTGCATTATTCGCAGCTGTTTGTTTGTGTTTGAAATTTTGGTATTTTAAATCTCTAGGTGGTAAAGGTGGTGGAAAAGTTAAAGGAGTAGATGTTGTTGGGGTTGGGGTGGTTGGAGTTTTAGATGCGGATGTTGTTTCTAATGATTTTTCATTTTCAACTTTTCTTTCTTGGCTTTCGGTTTCTTTGTTTAAAACATTTTTCTCATTTCGAAATGAATTTAAAGAATTTATTTGAGCTTCATTTATGCTACATGATGATGTTAGTTTATTTAAATCGTTGGTGGTTTTGTTAATTTGTATAATATTATTTACATGTTCTAGGTGTAGTGTGATGGAAGAGGGGCGGTCTGGGATTGTTGTGGATGTTATAATACTTAGAGGTTTATAAAGCTTACCTTCGTCATCTTTGGATGAGCCACTTTGTGTAGTGGTTGTTGTGGATGATGATAATGATGAGGATGTCGTTGATGATATGGTGGAGCCAGTACTTGAAGCAGTCGATTTAGTTGATGGTGAATGCATAGACTGTTGATGGAAATGGGGATTAGTGCCATTGGCCAATAAGTGTTTGGTATTGTTGGCACTGGAGGTGCTGTTGCCAGTGTCTTTGTTGTAGACCGCATATTGGGAAGTCATGTAAAAACCGGACATTTCGTTGGCAGTGTTTTGTTGCTGTAGTTGCTGTTGCAGTTGCAGTTCTACCGGTGTAGAGGGCAGTGGTCTTTGGAGATGCGATTTATTTATTATGGGCCGGACATTGGCAATTTTTCGTGGATTTGCATTGCTTTTGTTGAGTAAAAGTAATTTTGCGGCTGGATTAACACTTTCACTTGTCGTATTGCGTACTGTAGTATCGATACTTTCGTTTTCTACTTCCTTATAGTCGTGGTCGTAGTCGATGTTGTCTACGGTGTCTTGTTGCCGTTTAACATACGGACCCGGTGCGAATGTTGTGTGCGCGCCTTTACGTCGTTTCAAACTATCGGAATCATAGATTGGTTTGCCTTGTGCATTCAAACGAACTCTCGCTCCTTTATGGGGTGAAACGTGCGGCGAAGAGGCTGCAGACGATGGTGGTGTGTTTTGCAAATAACTGAGAGCATGTGTTGAAGCAGATGCTGCAATTTCGGAACGCAATTCATTTATTTCAGCATACATGGGTATGGTCGCTGCTGCCGCTCTTGTTGTTGTTGCGGCGTTTGTCATTGTTGGCAAATTGTTTTGTTTTGTTTCCTCAATAAATTGCGATTCTGCGCCCTGTTTGTTTCTTTGTTCTTGCAATTGTGTCTCTCTGTTAAAACTACCCTTCTCACTTTTACTACTCACCATCTGAGATTCCTTAGCATAAGCTTTTTGTATGTTTCTTGGCAACTCATTCAATGAAACGTACTCTGTAGGTTTTGGCAATCTATTCAACACATTGTTGGAGTAATAAATACCCAGGCCAGTGTTGGCAGAAGCTTTTGGCATGTTGTGAACAGATTGTAAAGCTTTCTTATTATTATTGCTAACATCAGCCGAAATGTAGACATATTCACCTGCCATATCATAAAGCTCATCGTCGTTGATAACAGTAAGCTCTCGAGAAGCTAAAGCTTTTGAAGGCGATTTCCTAATGTTGGGCAAAACAACTTTAAGTTTGTTCATTAGCGACATGTTAACAGAAGCTTTAACATGATTCAAATTATTGTCGACTTCCTGTAAAGAACGTTTTTCATCTTCTTCGATGTCTGTTAAATCTTTGAAACTGTCTTCAGTTAGCGTCTTATTAAGCTCATCTTCTTCGTCGTCATCATCGTCATGGCAGTTGTCTTGCTCCTCAAGGGCTTGATTCTCATCGTCACTAGTAGAGGGCGTTATTATACACATTGAAGGAATACGTTTGGCATTCAAGGCAGTTTTCTGTCTCATGCGTTCTATACGCTCCACACCCTCCAGATCAGAACTTTCCGAATATTCAATTTCATTTGAAGTCGAGGGCGGTAAAGGTAAAGCCTGGCGCTTTTTCATTTGTTCGCTATAGTTGAATTCTTCTTCTTGGGATTCGGGTGTATCTATATTTTGCATATCCTCACTCATTCCATCAGAGCAAGTCGTCAGCTTAAGAGAAGCATTGACATTTCTTTTAATGGTACCGGTTCTTTCTAAGGTACTGCCGATAGTACTGCTTGATATACTGCGTTCGAGTGTGGAAGTTGAGGCTGTACTGTGTCTAAGGGAACTAATACGTTCGGGAACTTCGGGACCACAACTGGCCAAGCTGTTGTTGAGGCTGGACTGTTCTGCACCACTATTGTGAGCCATTAAGGTGGTGCAAACTGTGCCAGCTGAACTGGTGGTGGTTGAGGTAGAACCTCTACCAAATAATTCATATTCATTTTCGGCCATTAAGGTTTGTTGCGAATTATTGTTATAGGATAATTGTGATTGGCCAAATGAAGCGTTAAAGGGCTGACCTCCAATCTGGAAATTGCTCATATTAAATTCCTCTTCTTTCAATGTTCTCAGACCACTGTCCATGTGGAAGGAGGTGTAATAGCCCTCGGTATCGCAGGAATATGCCGAGCTGGTTTCATCGTCCAAATGATTGGGATAGGTGCCTTCCATGTTGTTGGCATTTATTTGCAAATCCGGAGTAGCAGTTCCCTCACTTGTTACACTTGAAGAAGCGGATGTATTGAAGAATCTTCTGCGACTTAACATGGAGGAAGGTGGCGCCGAACCATTATGAAAACTCGACACATTTAAAGAAGTATTCGAAGCACTCGATTTGGGCTGTAATGTTATCTCACTACCTATGGAGGCGCGACCGGACTCAGAGCTGGCACTCCAATTGCCACTGCTCGAATGGGGTTGGTCATCTTTGCTGCCCAAACCATTAATGCGCCTCTGGCGATTCAAAGAAGAAGTATCTCTCAGCTTTACATTCGCACATACCGAATTCAAGTGAAGTTTTCCTCTCAAGTGGCCCGAACTGCTAACACTCATCGATTTCTCGGACGACGAATACGAAGGTTTTCGTTCATGCGAAAACCGACTTTCGTTCGTGCGTTGTGTTATCATATCATGTACCCGACAATCCTCATCGACATCTGTACCCGATTTCTCACCTATCTTGGCTGTGGACGAGGTCTTATTCGACAATCCACTAGCCGAACCGGAAGCTGAACATACTTCTGCTTTCTCCGTTGAAGAATTATGAGAACTTGTACCCGAAGTATTTAAATCGTTACTGCAACCACTGCTATCAATGGTGGATAGTGTGGAAGTATGTTGCTGCGTTAACTCTCCATTATTTCTTTGCATGAACTTGAAACGATTGCGGCCCCATTGTTTGAGTGAGTTGAGACGGGTCAGCGTATTCTTTCCCTTATCATATGGCAAGGCAACAGATTCTTTTTTTAATATATCGCTCGACTTGCTGCGACCAAATTTCTTAGATGTTGTTCCCAAGCGACTGCGTTCATCCCCATTTCCATCTTCAGCCGAAGCTAAAGCATTTTTAAGCTCGCCACTAGTAGCCGTCGAATCGCTAAAGTTAGTTAATAAGTTTTTGTGGATTTTTTTCGATTTCGATTTTATGTGTTTTTTAATTGAGCATTAAATCAATTTCAAGGTTTGTTTAGGGATATTATCGAAAATTAAAAAATTTACAAATCATAAGATTTAGGTTAAATTTTGATACAATGGGATTGAATTTTTTTGGGTGGGGGGCAAGGAATGGGAGAGAAATGAAAAAAAAGAAGAAAAACAAAATGTTTTAAGGTTAGTTTTTAAGTTAAATAAAATGAACATGATAAAATAATATACATATATAAAAAAATTATGAGTAATGAGAGAAGAGATTATAATAAATAATTCAGAAATAGCAAAATAAAGAAATGTGTAAATAAATTGTGTAAAAGTATGTTGTAATGAGTGAAAGTTTAAAAACTTTATGTGGGAAATAGTAGTAAAGAAAGAGTAGTATAAAGGCTAATTAGCATTTAATGACAGTTAAAAAGGTATCTAAAACTTAAAAATTTACAACATGATTGAAATTATAGTATACAAAGAAAATAGTTTGACTTCTTCGACCTCTGTTAAATTAGTAAGAGTTTTCTATTAGCGTCTTATTAATCTCGACTTTTACGCCATAGTCCTGACTGTTGTTAAATTTAATCCAAATTCAATTTGTTTTGATTTTTATTCATTAAAAAATGAAGTGAACAAATTATCAAAGGCCTATTTGTCATTGATTTACGACTACAATCGTTTTGATTTAAAAACATTTTTATAATTTAATCATGAATTAATTCTATAATGACTGATTTCAATACGTTTGAAGTAGGGATGCCAAACGGGACTGGGTTTTACAAATCCCGGGATTCGGGATTTTAGAAATGTAACTCCCGGGATCCCGGGATTTTTCGGGATCCCGGGATTTTTCGGGATCCCGGGATTTTTCGGGATTTCGGGATTTTTCGGGACTTCGGGATTTTAGTTAAACGTCAAAAACATCAAATTCAACAATAAAAACTATTATTTCATTAATATATTTAAGTAAAAACATAACAAATCAAAAACTAATGCGTTAAATTAAAATAAAATGGTCCATGATTTCCCCTAGCTCCATACAATTGTCCCCCGGAGTACTGTTTGAGCAGTCATAAATATCTTGATTATGCGGCAATCCTTATAAAATTTTGCACAAAATAAGTTGTAAGTACTCTGAAATTATACTGTAAAGTACTGCGGAAATCGGGCTACATTTGCCCCTAGTCCCCTTTAGAAAATAACTTGAACATAAATTTCGTAAAAGTGTAAATTGTGTAAAAGCCTGTTAATGCAAGGGAGACGTGCTGCTCTCCGATTCAAATGAAAAAATCTGGCTGCGTTTGGATTTGAAGCGAGATTATTATAAATATGCTGAAATTTAGCTTTCTAAGTATTTTGGGTGCTTCAAAAATCTTCCTAAAATATCAAAAATCTCATAATATTTCGGGATTTGTTAATCCCGAAAAATCCCGGGATTCTTTTTCACAAATCCCGGGATTCGGGAAATCCCGATCCCGAAAAATCCCGGGATTTTCGGTATCGGGATTTCGGGATTGGCATCCCTAGTTTGAAGTACAAAGAAATAATCCTATGAATAATTTCGTAATGAACTCTTTAATGAAATGGTGTTAAGAGATAAAATCATGTTGTAAATTGAATTAATAAATGGTTCTTTCAAACTTTTGATATTAATACAATACAAAACTGCAAAATATTGTATTTTCTGTAAAAAGTACCTTTTTAAATCATCACTAAAATTTAAAATTTTGTAAAGAGTAACATGTAACTATAAATAAGAGTGTTAATAATAGCAAAGAGATAAAACAGTTAATTAGGATAGAATTAGTCATAGATAAGTAAGTAAAATGTATGACAGGAGAAAATGAAAAGCAGTAAGAAAAAAAATATGAAATCAATTTGAATAAAAAATATAAATAAACTCAGATAATGAGAAACTAAAAGTGTAAGTATAAATGTGTTTAAGAATAAATAGATTTCAGTATTACATTTATTTAACTAATTAAAAATTATAACTTTTTATTTTACTTAAAAAACAAATTCAAATTTTTTTTGAAGCAGCCTACAAATTATTGTGATTTTTTTCTCTAAATATTTTCGGTGGATTAAATTAAAATGAGTTGTTAACTCCTCTCAAATCATTAAAATATTTAGTGTATAAATATTAATGATGTTTAACAGACATATGGGAACATTTCTAAACACCACAAGTCCAAATGTTTTAGTATAGTTGTTTAGATTGTTATTGTAAAAACTGGAGCATTTTCAAGTGATTTCCCTTGTTTATATTTCAAATAAATTCCATATTACAATTAGACGCATCAATTTCCCCTTGTTTTATGTGATAATGCTTTTCAAATCACAGATTATCATTTAAAATAATTTGAGTTTGCCCGTCTGTAGACATAAAACTATGAGAAGTTTTAGTATTTTTTGATGATCATGTTGTTTGTTTTGTTATTGTTAAATAAATTAATTAAAACCTCAAATACTTGTACAAAAATAAAAAAAACAATTATTTGATTATTTTGTTGAAGATTACAAAACATATTTTTTTATTTAAAATCCAAATAAATTTTCCATATTAATGATTGGAAAAACATTCACTCTTAATAACAAGAGGAGGATGATTGGTTTGCTTGCATATGTTTACATTTCTCATTAATTTCAAGAGAGAGAGAGAGAGATGTAATTTTAATGGTTTCTAATCTCTCACTTGTAAGTGTTTTTTTGTTTTGATAATATTTGCTTGGGAATTTTATTTTTTTTTTAAGAAAATATAATTTAAGTAATTATTGTTTTAATAGTTTTTAAATTGAGGATAATTATAAACAATACTACAAACTCCAACTGTTTCTTAACCAGCTAAATTGTTGATAATAAAATTTATATTATAATGAAAACTTTGTGTTAAACTCCCAATTCGCCCATAACCACAAGAACTTGTTCTATTGAACAAGTTAATTATTTAAATTCTTTAAAACATATAATTTTATTAATTTAAAACATGTCTTAAATAAAATTATTATAAACAAGTCACTACTGATCGTTGCCAACAAAAAATAACTACAAAACTTTTGCAACATGTTGCCATAAAAATGCTACCGGCGACCAGATACAAAAAAAAAAACTATAAAAATTATGTTTTGCTTTTATATAAAACAAAAAAACAGACGCAATATGCATGTTGCATAAGTTTAAATGGCAAAAAAATAAACATAAATTCATTGTTCATGAAATTACTGCAGTCACTCTTTCTCTTTTACCCAAAAAAATACATATGAAATAACCCAGCAATACTTCAAACAAGAAATATTTACTAAACATTCTAAATTTTTTTAGTTCAATAAATTTTAGCAATTAAATATATTGCTATCATGATAAAAACTATTTAAGATTACCAAGTAAATGTAATTTTTAATGCATACATTGTTACGAATTTTGAAATATGATGTTGGGTTCATTAACCAGACAATATTGCCAAAATTTGCAACCATGAAAAGGTACTAAAAGAAACTACAGCCTTTCTTTTTATGCCTAGTCGTAGTGTATTGTTGAAAAATAAAGAGAGAGAGAAAATAACGGTTAAAATGATTTATGTTTATGGCCTGGGTATTTTGTGTACACACAATGGTTTACCCAAAAAGTATGCAATGAAAAACTTTTCAATGGCACACAGATAAAAATATCAACCAAATAAAATAAGGACAGGATTTAAGGAGAAGATATCCAAGGGAAATACATATTTAAAAATGTTTCATTCTAAAATCTTAATGAAATCGATAGGATAGAGCGGTAGTTATTAAGTTTTTCCAATATATAGACATACCGACTGATCAAAATATTTTTTATAATCAATTGAAGCTAAGAATGTCTGTCAATTTCATATAATGGGATACAAAAGTTTCCTGTGGTTATCAAAGCTGTAATCGACAAACAATAAAAATTGTTTGGGTCATGAGCATCATTGTTATAAGAAATGTCAACATTCCTAGGGAACCTACTCTTGAGATTACTTTAAAGAACTACAATGGTGTGAGTCCATGTGGCTCTGAATCGAGAAAAAATAATTTTCCGTTTTAGTTGTAAGATTTTAATCAATCAAAATATATATTTTTGATATTTCTTCAGTTCATGTGTGACAAATTAGGGTTTGAAATCAAATTAAAAGAGTAGTTTTTTTTAAATTTATGCATCAAATTGCATTTTTTGACACATTTGTGCCCAACATATTAATAATACGATACTTTTCAGATTCACAGCTGATAGTTTTTTTTTGAAAAAATTTTATATGGCGAATGTTCGAAGTTGATATAAATTCCTTTTGAATAAAAGCAAATTAATTAATTCCAATTATTTATTTTTATTCGTAATCTGGCCAAATTGATTACATAGTTTCTGTACTGACTTTTCCAACCCTGCCACAGTTGCAAATATTATGTAGTTTAAAAGTGAATGGTTGCATTTGATAAGAAATGCAGCTATATTTGCTAGTAATATTTCGTTCTTATTAGAACATAATGGTAGATTTTTAAGTGAATAAATGTTCTATTTAATACATCTACTAAATTAAGAGACCGGCCTCACCTACTTTTTATTTATTATGAAGGATTATCAAAATTATTTTTTATTTATTTGCCTTTATCTTTAGTTTTAAGTAGCGTACCTTCCCTTAACACAAATATTGTTAAGAATATGATGACAAGTAATACTGAAATCTTGTTTTTTTTTATTATTTTTTTTGTTATATAGTCAAAATAATTTTTTGTCTAAAGGCCTAAAAAAACCTGACATGATTTATAATGATGAGGATTTGCTTTGTTTTTTTTTTAACAAAAAATGCATGAATATTTATATAATAAAAATTTTAAATAAAATTAAACTTTCAATATTAATGGGCAATAAAATTCGTGATAGTATTAAGCAAATATGGTGATAAACAAAAGTTCACAAGGACTTAAGGTTTCGGCATGAAAAATTAAGGTAAACAAACTGATGATGAAATATTATAAATGTTTAAGTAATTTACAAAGTTAGTTGTTAAGTTATTTAAAAAAATTATAAAACAAATTAACAGCAGCTAACATTATTATTAAAGCTGATATTTTTTATGAATTTTTCAGGGCTTTTGGCAAATTATTGTTAAGAAAAAAAATTAAATATACATATTTTAATATAATTTTTATACATTCATAAATATTAACTAAACATTCATTAAACATAAATATTTATGTACATTTCAACTAAAAGGAAACAAATTTCATGCTGTGCTGAAAAAATAAAAACGTTTTAACGTTTTTTTCTTTGGCGTTTGTGTTTGTTTTCATAACATTTTCTTTAGTCTTGCAAACAAAATCATAACATTGAAATTTAACTAAATAAAACAAAATGCTAAAAACAATTGTTAAAAGTGTAATAAAAAAACTAATATTTTTAACATTTAATTTTTCATTTTGCATACCAATAAGAAACTTAGGTATTCCAAAAACAGCATAACAAATGCTTAAAAAAAGAAGGTAATAAGAAAAAAATCACAATAATTTCTAGGTACAAATAAAATGGAAATAAAAATTAAATATTGAACTATAAAATAAGTATAAATACATAAAAAGTAATATTAGAGTATTGATTTTTAAACAAATTTAACTAAAAATTTAAAAAATGTTGAACAGCTATTAATAAAAGTAATAAAGGGAATATGTATTTTAAAAAATATGTATGTCAATATCTGTGGCCCGACATCAGCTTTTATTGTAAAGAATCTCAGACATGAGCTTATATTCTATAGAAAATAAGGCCATCAATTCTATAGAAATTCAGGCCAGACATGAGCTTTCATTATACAGAAACGCTTTTATTTAATAGGAGCTCATGATGGAAATGAGCTTCTCTTATGTAGGATCTCAGAATCTATATAATTATGCCCGTCTGGTTGTTGAAATCACATTTCCGACGACTTCATATCGAGCCCTTAGCGCCAAATTATCGTAAGTGACATTTCTAAAATTTTTTTTATTGCAAATATTAAAATTTTATGGACTGACTGATGTTTTAGCGTTCAGAGAATATCAAAATTGTTAGTAACTTCAAAAATATAGGGGGTAAGACAGGCGCGAATCCAGGTCAACCATTTGGGGGGGAAATTAAAATTAGTTTTTCTTTTTATTCCTTTTTTATATGAAAACTTTTCGGTTTTGGGAGGGGGAAATTTCCTATTTCACCCCCTCTGGATCCGCGCCTGGGGTAAGATTTTAACGTAAGTCAATGTTTACATTTTATAGTAAACGAATTTTATAGTAAGCGACACACAGTGGTATAGAAAAAAAAGAGGGAAATAAATCTGTAACTTCTAAATGGTTTGATTTGTTTGAATGAAATTTCACATGCACAAAGAGGAAGTGCTGTCGAGTTTAAGTTTTGGACCTCATGGGCCCACCAGGGGCGCGACCAAAGGTCCTCAAAGTATGACACCTCGGGTATGTTATATTTTTAAAACGATCCTATTTCTTCGTTTGTGTTCCGATTTCAACAAAATTACACATATAGAATCTCATCGAGCAATACAAAAAAATAGTATAAACTCTAATTAGCAAAAAATGCTGCATAAACTTTGTCTGCTTAAAACTCTGTTCAACATTTTTCAAATTTCTACTAAAAATTGCTTAAAAATCATAATATTACTTAAAAAAATTATATAAAAAAACATTTAAATAAATGCAATACAGCAAACTCTAATTAACATAAACAAAAAAACTTTAAATATCAATAACTTTTGAAGGATATAAAGCTTTTTACTTTTGCTTAAGTTGAAATTTTATCTTTTTAATTTGTATTCTTAACTTTTTTACTGTCTACAAAACTTAATCTTTAATAATACTACTACTATAAATAAAGTAAATAGATCAAAATCAAAAACTTACCCATTTGCTGCATCTTGTATTTCCTTTTGATCTATGCCCGCTATAGTGTTTCTTCGTTTACCGCGTGCCTTTCGCGATCTTGAACGTCTTGAGACAGTTTGCACATCCTCGTTTAGATTGTTCGTATCGGGCATATGGGTAAAGACACCAGTGGTTGATTTGCGAGCCATGCACATGCGTTGAAAGCGTTTACCAGATGTATCAACAGATATGACTTCGGCAGGATATCTGGAGGAATTAAACAATTTAAAAAGAATTGAAATTAAATATCTGATATTTTCCGATAAATATTTGTATAACTTAAAACTATCCTGTGAAAAATTTCTCTTCCAAATCCTCATTAATGATGATATTATCTATTGGCTAAAAAAAAATGTTTTGTTCAGAATAAACCATCACCAAAATTTATAATGTTAAAAATTCCGATAAATTGTCATATATGAATGTTTTCTAAGGACTGTTTGGTCTACCCCCAGTAAGCCTTAAATGTTAGCGGTAATTTTAAAAGTATCTCCATAAAATAGCCCCTATTTACACATTATTTGTTTTATTACTAAAATGTCATTTACATGTCTTCTTTACCAAAATAGAATTTCCTAACTCGACCTCATTGTTTCAAACAAACTTCTTTATTTAATGGTCATTCTAAACACTAAATTACAATTTTATGACCCTCTCCAAATAATGAAATCAAAGTTTTATACACTTAAATAAACAAATCAGGGATTAAATAAAAATTACGGTAGTTAAATTAACCAACATTGCTTTTTATATAATGACTTGACACGATGATGATCAACATCGTGACTTTGAAAATTAAATAAAAATAAGAAAAACCACTGTAATTTACTCTTTACGACTCCTTGTGTAAGTAAACAAGTTCATGCATAAAAAGAGCAACAGATGTAAACAAAACAGGAATGGAAAATTTAAGTTAAGCTGGGGAAAAACAATTTCTATAGAAAATACTATTATAAGTATTTAAAATTTACTATTGAAAATATTGTTATACACAAGATTTTCTATAGAAAATAATATTATATACAAGAAAATCTTTTTATACACAAGATTTTCTATTGAAAAACCTGTTATACACAAGGTTTTCTATAGAAAAAACTGTTATACATAGTATTTTCTATAGAAAATACAGTTATACACAAGATATTCTATAGGAAATACAAGATTTTCTGTAGAAAATACTGTTATACACAAAATACACTATAGAATATACTGTTATACTCAAGATTTTCTAAAAAAATATACTGTTATACACAATATTTGCTATAGAAAATACAGTTATACACAAGATATTCTATAGGAAATACAAGATTTTCTATAGAAACTACTGTTATACTCAAGATTTTCTATAAAAAAAATACTGTTATACACAATATTTTCTATAGAAAATAATGTTATATGCAGGAAAATCCTGTTATACACACGGTTTTCTATAGAAAAGCCTGTTATATATAAGATTTTTTATAGAAAATACTGTTATACACAAGATATTCTATAAAATACTGTTATACACAAACTATTCAATAGAAAATACTGTTATAATCAAGATTTGTTATAAAAAATTTATAGCTATAGCAGAAAATCATAGGACATACACAAGATTTTCTATAGAAAATACTGTTATACACAAGATTTTCTATAGAAAATAATGTTATATACAAGAAAATCCTGTTATACACACGCTTTTCTATAGAAAAGCCTGTTATACATAAGATTTTCTATAGAAAATACTGTTATACTCGAAATATTCTATAGAAAATACTGTTATACTCAGGATTTTCAACAAAAAATATAGTTATACACAAACTTTTCTATAAAAAAAAGTATAGCTATAGCAGAAAATCATTCCAAGTCTATAGGAATGCATAAATTTGCCCTGTTAACACATTGACTGCCAAGGCACTTTCAGCAAATAAGATGCTGCGGGCCACAGCATTTTATTTGCGTAATCTCTTCGAAAACGTCAATATTGGAATTTAGGCTACTGTCAGTAATATGTACTGCTTAGAAACAGATTTTTTTTATAAATAAGAGGGTCTTACGAAATGGCGAAAACGAATTTTTTATGGGATACTGAGTTAGAAAAAATACTCAGTACAAGTTCAGAAAGTGATGAAGAATGTGAAGATCGACAACATCGTAAAAATTCTTAAAATCCAGCACTATTGTCTGACATGGCTAGAGAGAATAACAGTGGTGTCGGACATATGTGTCCGACGTGGCGTAAACCGCATAGTGCAGTGTCACACATAAGTTTCCGACGTGGCATAATGAATAAAATACTGAAAATTGTTTAAAAGTTTC
Source organism: Calliphora vicina (assembly GCF_958450345.1). NCBI lineage: Eukaryota > Metazoa > Arthropoda > Insecta > Diptera > Calliphoridae > Calliphora > Calliphora vicina. The sequence continues at coordinate 122,739,697 of NC_088780.1, forward strand.
AAATGAGTCGCGAAAATGAAATAGTAACAAAAAAAATACGATCGTGTCAACTTTTCCATCCCTGCTATAAACCAACACACACATGTATTATTCTGTTTGCAAATAGTAGTAATAAATAGTTGTACTATATAATGCAACCATGGGATTTGGTTAGGTAATAATAATAATGCCTAAGAATGCAATTAACCTTAAAGGTTAACTTAACTGACAACAACAGCAAGAACACCATTAACTAACAGACAGCAATAACAACTATGTATTAAAAAGAACTTCAAAATAACAAAAATAACACTTACAAAAACAATCTTCCTTTAGGCTTTTTCTTTTCTCTTGATTTTTTTTGTTTGTTTCTATAACACCTTGAAAAAAAAACGTTGTTGGTTATTGTAATGTTTTTTATTTTATTTTGTATTGCTATTACCACATATACGAGTAGTTTGTTGTTCTAGCTTTGATTTTATAGTTTTCTTTAATGTAATAAGTTTTCTAACCAAAACCATTTAGTTTCATAAAATAAAAATTAAGAATGTTACCACAAAAAATAAGAAAACCTATTTATTGGTTTTATAAGCTGAAACCGCGCCTTTTGATCTACTGTGTAAAAAAGTATAGAAAGAACATTTGTATGATTACACTGATTTCCAGCGGAATTTCAAATTAGTTTTTGATAATAAAACGTATCAAATACAACTCTATCAATGTGTCTTTCTTTTACATCCAAAAAAGCCGCTGCCGTTTGTGTTGTGTTTTAAATAAAAGAGGTAGTGGAGGTAAGTAAGCCAAACCTTTAGACATACACTTGAAAAAATTTATGATTTTTAAAAATACATACAAATTGGAACAAAAAAATAAATGAGTTGTAACTTTTTTTTCTATGAAAACCACAAATTAACATGCTTGAATACTTTGGTAAATAAATAAATAACAATTTAAAAAATAAAAAATTAAACAAATTTACATAAAAGCCATGTATGAAATATACCAGGTTTTTATGTAAAATAAAACAAAAACAACTACAACAACAACATTTTAAAGGGCCTGTATGCAAATTAGTTTGAAGTGATTTGCCACAACATATCGCCCAAACTCTGGAGAGGCAATTTCGTTTAAAATTAATAGTTTTTTTTGTGTACTCCTATATAAATCATGCTAAAGTTTATTATAAATATAAAGTTTTATGACAAAATCATGTTCATGGTTGACTACTTTTTTTTTCTCGAAATATGTAAATTTGTATGTAATATAGTAAAAAATAAACAAACTTACCTTAATGCTATAATTTTACATTGTTCTTCGGGTGAGGGCAGTCGATGATTTAAAGGCACATCTTTATTGATATCATTAGGAATTTGACTGTTATCTATAGTGTTACTAACATTAATGGAATATAATGCATCTACAGCATCAGCTGATAGAACGGACGGAGAAAGGGCTGGTGTTAAAATTCCATTATCGCCAATACACACCGAGGTACTGATCGAAGTATCGACATGGTGCATACAATCGGGTGTAACGGTTACATCACCCAGGGCCTCCGAAGAGGTCCATTTGCGTAAATCTTCAATGGCGGCGGGCTATAAAAAAAAGGAAAGAGAAATTAAAATTAATAAATTATAAATTGATAATATCATTTACTGTACATTCTTACTGCTAAATAGAAAAGTTGTCACAAGATAATAAACATTTTCTATAGAAAAATTTTCTTACAGCTTATTTTTACATTAGCTACTTTTTCTATATAAAATTTGATGCAGTCTGTATAATTATACCCTTCACATTCGTGAGAAGGGTTTATATAAGTTTGTCATTCCATTTGTAATTTCCACAATATAATTTTCCGACCCTTATAGATAGCGGAGTCGATTAAGCCATGTGCGTCTGTCTGTTGAAATCAACTTTCCGAAAACCCCAATTAACTTACAAACACGATTCATACATCAATATCTCCGGAATTCTTCCGGCTCGAGAAATTCGGTCCACAAATGGCTGAGATATAATGAAAAACCCAGGATAACAATTCTAAATTTTTTTTTCCAAAAAATTAAAAAAATTTCGTTTACCTAAAAATTTTTAAAACTTGAAAAAAAAATTTTAAAAAAATTAAAAAAACAATTCTAAATTTTTTTTTTCCAAAAAATTAAAAAAATAAATTTCGTTTACCTAAAAATTTTTAAAATTTTTATTTTGAAGTATAATTTGGTGAAGGGTATATAAGATTCGGCACAGCCGAATATAGATCTCTTATTTGTTGTTTCGGTACTGCTATATCAAAGTTTCTACAATCTGAGTAACTTTTTCTAAAAAAAATTGTCTTAAAATAATTGTTTCCTTAATCTGACCTAGTAAAAATGTGAGATCATCTTAAATTTTAAGTTCCCAACAAAATCACGCAGACATTTGTTTCATTCCTCTTTTACAGCAAAAACTGTTAAAACAAGAAAACAGCCTTAAACTATGCCACATTTAAACATAAATATTTTAGCCACAATGTAGGCTAAACTTAATAGACATGTTTTATTACACTGAAAAGAGTTGAACCCAAAAGTTTTTTTAACCAACTGACTCATAACATTTCATCATCACTTTTGAAATAACCAACACTTGAGTATCTGACTGCATCAACATCGTCATCATCAACAACTTCACTGCTGACCATTCAAATAAAGTGAAACTTTATTAAAAAAAAATAACAATAAAACTGAAAAAAAAACGCTAAAAATGCCTTTAAGCATTTCAACGCAAATAAAAACCATTTAAGCACGAATATTTAGTAAAATATATGTTGTGCCACCGACAAATAAAATGGCACTTCCTCACGCAAAACTCGCCGCACAATGAAAATAAAATAAATTAAAAAATAGAAGAAAAAACTAAACTATAATAATTTGGAGTTAAAATCTACTGGGCCTACACTAAAGCAATTTTTTAATTATAGAAATTAATAAATTTTCTTTTGAATAAAAATCGATTTGTATTTTAACGATGGGGAGGATCAATTGTGAGAATAATGGTGGAGTGTATGATTCAGAAGACAATAATGAAATATATCAACAAATTTTGTACATTCATATTGATCAAATATTTTCCAAAAAAATAAACGTAACCACTATTATCAATTCTCGTTATTGGCTCTAATAAAAGTCATATAATACCGACAAAAAATATAATAATGATCTTATATTGTGATATTTTCTAAGCTGAAGCATGTTTATTAAAATAAATGGAATGAAAAATATCGATTTTTTTTGTCAAATATTTGATCAATGTGAACGTACCTTTAGTAAATCTTTTAAATTTTCTCATTTCACTAAAGTTTTATAAAGTGTTGCATACTTTTAGGCCCACTATCCGTTAGTACTAAAAATGTTCCTCCTTAATTGTAGTTTATTTCTTTTCTACGTTTCTGTTGATTTCATATATGATTTTTAATCCTCTTAGTATTTTGTTTGCTACCAAAAAATATCATAAAGACAACCAAACTAAATAAATACATAAAAAACAAAGGAAACAATAACAATTGATTGAAAAATCCTTTCAGTTTAATTAAAATTGTAAATGTACTCTCGTATGTATAAAAATTTATAAAATACTCAAATAAAATACAACAATTTTTGTTCGTTACAATATGTGCACAAAATAATAATAATAAAAAATAAACTTTAACTTTGTTAAAGTTAAAGTTAAAATATAACTATAGTATGTACTACTGACAGCCACATATTTTTGTTGTTTAAGCTTATTAGAGGCAATTGTTTGGAAAAAATACAAAGTGATTACATGCCAAATACCGGTTCCATAGCAGCACTAGCACCAACCAGCCAGCATATGGTTGTTTTTATGGACGAAAGCACAAATTCATGGGCATTTATAAACAAAAAATTGGGTTACATTGTGGTTTTTGTTTTGGGGTTTTAAATGATATGTGTAGCAAATAAACAGAAACTAATAAATAGCAGACAAGTTTAAGAAAATTCCATTGAATGTGTGCTAGTGTGTTTAATGAAGGAATAATAAATGTTGATTTTTAATTGGATTCGTTACAGGGATTTGTTGAGAGTTTTTAAGCATTATATCCAGAAGAGCAAAGTAATTTAGCAGCTTTAAATTTTAATCCATTTTCCTATTTATATATGTAGTAGCCTGAAGGTATGCTACAATATTTTTCTATAGCATACTTTTTCCATAATATAATAATTGCCTAATTGTAAAAATTACACATTTTCTTACACAAGTTTTTACAATTGAAGCAACATTTTCTATAGAAAATATGACACAATATCAAAAACTCTTTCAAAATTTTCTCGTTGACATTATTGAAGCAACTTTTTCTATAGAAAAGTAGATACAATTCAAGCAACGACGTTTTCAACAGAAAAGTTGACGCAGTTGCAGAAAGTTGAGACAATTTTAATATTCAATTTGAAGAATGAAGCAAACAAACAATTCTGTATAAAAGTTGTCACAATAGCAACAACTCTTTCAAAATAGAAGCAATTCTTTTTATAGAAAATTTGGCACAAACAAAGCATCTTTTTCTACAGAAAAGTTGACACAATTAAAGCAACCTTTTCAAAATAGGTGCACCATATTCTATGGAAATGTTGACATCAATGAAAAGTAGTTAAAAATGGAGTAACTGGTTTTATGGAAAAGTTGCCGCTATTGGTGTAAATCTTGCTATGGAAAAGTTGCCACAGTTGTTTTCTTTAGAAAAATTGGCACATTTATAAGCAAATACTTTTCTAAAGAAAAATTCGCACAAATAAAATTATCACAAATTTAAGAAAATAACTGTGCACAAATTTGAGTCAGTTTTTGTACCGAATAATCTATATATGTATATAAAAATGAAATGGTCCATGTATGTAATGGCATCACGTGAGAGTCCAGTAAACTGTAATAAAAAAGCTCCCTAGAATATGCAGTACAAATTTATATATTTTATTTGCAAATAAATAAGAACAGGCAGGTGAAGAACTAACATTAGTAAATGCTACCGGGCGAAGCCGGGGCGGTCAACTAGTTGTGCATAAATTTGAGCAAAACTTTTTCTATATAAAAATTTTGAATAAATTTGAGCAAAAGTTTTTTTCTATAGCAAAATTATTTCTTTAGAAAAATTTGCACAAATTTGAGCTATAGTAAAATTTTAGAAAAATGTTCAACAAAAGTTTTTCTATAGAAATAATTTTGCACAAATTTGAACAACTGTTTTTTATAGAAATTTTTTTTATAAATAAAAAAATTGCACAAATTTGAGTTAGAAAAAAATTTTTAATACGAGGTTTGTGTAATTCTTTTTAAACATTCTTGGTTTAAGGTTTTTCTATAGAATATGTTTGCACCAATTTGACCTAGAAAATGTTTGCAGAAAGTTGTTCAATAGAAATATTTTACAATTTTTAAAACGGTTTTTGTGCAAAATCTTTAATACTTTTTAAACATTCCTCGTTTTCACAAAGCTAATACATTTTGCAAAAAAAACACACACTAATTGATTCAGACATTTATATCACTTAACGAAGGTAATAAAATGAAATTCTATATTAAGAATTCATTCATTAATTATTATTACGATTATTTTCAGTTGCTACATACGTCTGCATATTCTGAATGCAATTTCACATTAACAAAGAAAGTAAAAAAAATTAAATTTACAAAATTGAGGGAAAAAAAATTTAACCATAAATGTCGCCATTCGTTGCTCTAAAGTAAAATTATATTAAAGTGGCCCAGACGCACGTAGCAAACGAACAAAATCTGCATCGTGTAGCATATAGTAACTACACATTCGCGTTCATTTTACACCAAAAAAAAAATGAAACAAATTCAAAACCAGAATCATTTCCATAGTTGGCTTTTTAACGAGTTTATTTGATGGTGTTGCTGTCGTCGTTGTCGTCATCGTCTGCTGTTTTGTAACATAAAAAAATTACAATATCTATGTTGCTCCTTTGAGTGAGTTAGTCAGTTTTCTTTTTTTTATGGAAAATGCTGAACGTCATCATATTGGTTTGGCTGCCGAGGGAATACATTTACAGATAAATGTTGTTGCTGTTGTTCTGGTTGTGGTAAACTTAACAAATGTTTTTGCAGTTATTTGCCGTTACATGTTTTCATATGTATTACATGGATAGAGAATAACGGATATAAAAATATGGATTTAAAATAAGCTATTTTATGAAAAAGATGACAAAAAACAACATTATAAAGCATACATTTACGGGATATTTCGGAAATATGCTCAATATTTGTTGACATTAGCCGGGTGTAAATGTATAAATCGATTAAGACTTATTACATTTGTATTAAAAAAACAAAAAAAATGTAAAAATGTCATAATGTAAATTTTAAATTTACAAAATTTTAATCAGCACAGCGTATAATGTATAAAGCATACATTTTGGAGCAACAATGTCCCTTAGCTATTAAAAAAGTAACGAAACAAATATTTGCAAGTTAAAAGAAGAAATAAAACCATAAATCCCTATAAACCAGCAAAAAAAAATAAAAACACATCGAAAACAAAAACTATAGCATACAAATTGGCTGCAATATCCTTAAGGAATTATTGCATGTTATTAGGGAAACTAAAAATACAACACAATGTATATTTTTTTTGTATAATTTAAGGATTAAAAAAGAATTTTATTTATTTTAATAGTACAGTAAAAGCAAGCTTTAAACCGCATATAAAATAATAAACAAGGATTATAAATATTTTTTTTTTAATAAAACAAAACTAGCTGGTGTAATCATTTTATACTCTTACAAATAACATTGGTTATTGATAACATATATAAAATAGAACCATGTATGGGGCTCTGAAAGACTCATAAGAATAACAAAATCCAACAATATTAACAATAAACACAAACAAACCAGCCAACTAACAAATTTTTTAATAGAAACAATATTACAACTTTGTCTTTAGACTCAAATAGAAAAGATCCCAGCCCCAGCTAAAGTAGAACTACAACTATTTTTTTTTTTTGTTTTTGCTAAAAGCCAATAACTGTTTGTTACTAACAAATTTATTGAATGGCTTTTAGCGTTTAACCACATTCAGTCATTTATGGCCAAATCGCATACGAGTACAAGTCTGCTGTCTGCCTTCCTTTACCAAACAGTTGCCTTACACTTACTTACACGTTTAATATAAATTTTATATTTTAATTATAGTATTTAGTTTTTATGGACTTTTGTTATCAAATACATTAGACAAATACAATTTTATTTTACACAAACTGTCGTCATTCTTTGTCGTCTGCCTGTTTAGGTCTGCTTTAAAGTATATTCTCCAAAGATTTCCATATTAAAGCCAAGAAGATTTTGTTGCATAAAACCACAAATGTTGGTTGTAATGCAGTGAAAGAATTAAAATTTTAATTTACTTTATTAGTGCAACACAATTTCAAAGAACTGGAATGCTAAAATAAAATATTATGGAGATAAATATTAACAAACTAGGCCAATTAATTAAAAGATTGAGTGGAATGCAACATAAATAAACTAATTTTATGTTCGTACAAGTGTAAATAAATAACTTTATTACTATATAATTAAGTCATTCAGGCAGCAATTTTGGCCACAGAACAAATGTATCTACAGAAAAATGAGCACAATTTAATTAAAACAGTCAGAATTTGTACATTTGGTTTACAATTTTAAATTTTCGTGTGTAAAATTTGCACAGTTCGAGCAAAGTTTGCCCAATTTGAATTAAATTTTTACAATTAGACCAAAATTTACACAATTTGAACAATAGTTACACAATGTAAGCAAAAAGATTTGAACAAAATTTTTACAATTTACACAATTTGACCAAAATTTGCACAATTTGAACAATATTTGTACAATCTAAGCAAATATTTTGCACAATTTGAATAAGATTTGTACAATTAGAGCAATAAGTTTGAAAAATTTAAAATAAAAAATTTACAATATGAGCAACATTTACAGAATTTTAACAATACTTTCACAATCTAAACAAAAGTGCACAATTTGAATACCTTTTATACCATTTGAGAAAAATTTACAAAATTAAAATTTTTTTTGAAAAATCTAAGCAAAAAGTTTGCACAATTTTAACAAAATATTTACAATATATGCACAACCTAAATAAAGTTATCATAATTTGAACAACATTTGTACGATTTGATAAAAATTTACATAATTTGAACAATATTTGCACAATTTGAACAAAACTTTAAACGAAATTTACAAAATTTAAACCACATTTGCACAATTTGACCACAATTTCCCAAACAAATTTTACAATTTAAGCGTAATTTACAGAATTTGAGCAATAATTGCACAATATGAGAAACAAATTTGAACAAAATTTTTAAAATTTGAGCAAAATTTACAGAATTTGGACAATATTTGCATAATCTGAGCAATTTACACAATCTAAGCAAAAGTTTTTCCTTTAAAAAAATTTGCGCAAATCTTTTTCTATATTAAAAAATTTCAGAATTTGAGAATATCCTTTTTATAGGAAAAAATTACGCAAAACTTTTTTTATAGAAAAAAAAAATTGGAAACATTTTTTTTTTCTATTCAAAATACTTGCACAAAATTTGAACAAAGATTTTCTCAAAAAAAATAAAAAAGCAAAACTTTTTCTAAAGTTGCATTAATGAACAAAATTAACGAATAATTATTAACATTTTTGAATGCAAAAATTTATTGTTAATATTTAAACAGGATTAAAATATTTATCGTTTTCATTTCCAGCATGTTTTTATTTGTATTTATACACCACAATCTATTAAATAAATCTGGCCACATTTATTCCTTCTGTCAAAACCATTTATTCTCCCACAGCCTTGCCACACTCCTGATAATTACTTTAATGCAGTGTTGCAACACAACAAACCAACACTCGCCCCCTCTTACTCCACACTTACCAAGAAACAATTAATTTTAAAAATTTTAGAAATATTGTGTGGAACACATGGAAATAATAAAATTTCAACGTGATATATTTTAAAGTACTTATTCGAAGAACTCATACTGCTTTATAAAGATCATGTAATTTTCGTAAAGAATTTTTACACATATTTTGTGAACGCAATTAATAACAGCACAAAAATCATACTTAAACAGAAATATTTGTGGTTTTTACTCCACCATCGGTTTTTCAAGGCTGATCTGGTTTGTGTCACTTTGGTAAACAATAATGAAATAACAGCTGAAAAAAGTAAGCCTAAAGCTTAACAATTTTTGTACTCGTTGCTACGAGTGAGTGAGTAGTTAGTAATATTTGCTTGAGCCATTACTTAGTATTTGTCTATCGTAAGAAACGTATTTATGTACCTCCCATACGTTTGTTTGCAAAGTTGCCTTTGGAGACTCTAAAGTAAAATGTCGCCTGACCAAGTAAAACATACAGACCAGACTGTCCGTCAGTCAGTCAGAGTCAACCATGCAAACAAACCATTATTTTGTTTTCTTGTTTTCATACAAACATTTCTGAGTCAGTTGTCTAGGTTGCCTTTATGAACAGATCCCTAAAGGAGTAAAATCATTGAGTTGTATTTAACATTCCAATGCACTGTGAGAAATTAGTTTAGACGAATGCCACATCTAATACAGTTTTCTATTCGTGTCTAAAGACAAGGTCGACTTTTTTTATAGAAAAGTTTGTTGCATTCAGGACGACTTTTTCTATAGAAAAATTTGTCGCACTCAATACGACTTTTTCTATAGAAAAACTTGCCGCATTCAGGACGACTTTTTCTATTAAAAAAGTTGTCGCATTCAGGACGACTTTTTCCATGAAAAAAGTTGTCACATTCAAGACGACTTTTTCTTTACATAAATTATCCCATTCAGGACTCGCGACATTTTCTATAGAAAAGTTGTCCCATTCAGGACTCGCGACTTTTTCTATAGAAAAGTTGTCCCATTCAGGACTCGCGACTTTTTCTATAGAAAAGTTGTCCCATTCAGGACTATCGACTTTTTGTAGAGAAAAGTTGTCCCATTCAGGACTCGCGACTTTTTCTATATGTATAAAAGTAGTTTATCTATAAAAATAATAAAAATTAAAGATTTGTCAGTGTAATCATGTAAAATACCGTACTAAGACTATTGTACAATGCTGCTAAACAAAATTATTGTTTCTTTAGTGGAGTTGTCGTGGTTGTTGTCGTCATTATTTGTGACCACACATTAATTCTACGAACTTTGCCAACAACTTTGGTCGCACACAATATAAATACATATCTACATACATACATATTTATGCACACGTTCTAGTACTCATCATAGTATCTACGTAGTATGTGCTTGGAAAGAAACTTGTAGTTCAGCTTAATATTTATGACTCTAAAGATTAGTAAAACAAAACCAAATAGAAGAATGAGAAAAAAAATTTCAGCTTCTTTCTTACAACAGCCTTAAAGAGTCACTCACTCAGCAGCATCAGCACACCAGATCTTTTGGTGTAGAAAGAAAACTTCACTCTACTGTGTTTGTTCAACAGCAACTAAGTAACACCAAGAATTTGTAATACTTTTCAAATCATAGTAAGATAACAAGTACTTAGTGTTGTACTTTAGCTCTGTTTAGAGCTGTTACGTTGAGATTGTATAAATTTAAATAAATATCTACATTATTTTGAATCACCTCTTAATTACTTTCAGTGGCCTTTTACTTGCACTTATTCAAGCATTAAATAATTTCTACTCGTAAGTTGTTTAGAATCTAATTACAAAGTGAAACAGTAAAGGTACGTTCACATTGATGAAATATTTGACGAGCAAAACGTAACCACTACTTTAAATTCTTTCTTATTTGAAAATATATATGTAGACATATAAAATTCTTAACTGAAGCATGGTAATTAAAATAAATATTGGTTTAGTGGAATGAAAATTATATTTTTTTAGTGTTTACGCCTTTTTCGTCTAATATTTTATCAATGTGAACGTACTTTTAGCCACGAAATTTTTATTTTTCAATTTAGTAATTCTAATTAGATTTTGAAAACTTTGTTGAAATTTAAATTTTGAATTTAAATCAAAGAGACTATCCTTGTTCCTGTTTAATTATTTAAATTAATTTCTTTAGAAACATTTTGAACAACAAAAGCAGACACAAAATTTCCAAATTTCATAATTCCGCTTGATCCTTATTTCACACACGACTGGGTGCCTCATAAATGTCATGCTATTTGCAAATGTTTTGCAAATAATTTCCTCATAATACAAAAATGAGTATTGTGTGAAAACAAGCATGTTTGTTAGCAAACCAATTATTAAAAATGTTTTTCACTAAATCATGTCTGAAAAGTTTAAATACCTGTTATCATAAAGTGATAATTTTTGTTGAATTTCTTTTTTTGTTTATTAGCTCATTTTGCCACATGGAAAAATATTAGCGGTATTCACAATCTTGTGTATTTGTATTGAAAATTCATGCAGTGGTGTATTTCTGTATATTTTGTTAGTGTAAAGTAAAAATACAATGCAAGACCATTTGCACAACATTGTGAATACCGCTATTGTTTAAATGATACCAAATTTATACTATGTATTGGTCGGTCGGTTGGTCAGCAGAGAATAAACACACGACAAAACAGCTAAATTGAAAAACTTGTTAAATGGAAAATTATGGTTTTTTGCACAGATAACGGAGTCACACACCCATACCTGCATTTTCAATGCACACACGGATACATGAAGAGTAAAAAGAAATTGAAAAAAACACCGTTAAATACCAGTTATAGAGTAGAAATCAAAGCATACACATGATATTTGTACATACAGTGCAAATGAAAAGTATCCCAGAAAAAAAATTAAATTATTATAAATTAAAGGCAAGCCCATTTTTGACTCAGCAAAGAACTGAAATCTGATCTATACCTTTATATAGGAAACCGGACCTTTCAAACTCACTGTTATGGTCTCCAGAAAAATAAAAACATGTCGCATTCATGTCACGACTTTTTTTCAGTTTACATAGATAATATAGAAAGTTCTATACAATAGATGTCACATTCATTTCGAGTAATTTTTTTTCGTGTCGCGTAAATTTCTCTCTTGAAATGTTTTCATTTTCAAAATTTAATTCAACAATTTTTCTATAGAAAACTTCTTGTGTCATGAATGTGACAAATTTTTAACACAACTTTTCTATAGACAAATTTTATTTTAATTACTTTTCTATAGAAAATATGTCGTATTCATTTCGCGAGAATTTGTCTATAGAAATGTTGTCGAATTCATGTCGCCGCTATTTGTCTATAGTAGAGTTGTCGTATTGTTGTTTTCATCTCTGGATAATTTTTCCATATAAAAATTGTCGCATTCAGGACGACAAAGTTTTCATATTTGTTTTTTTATAGAAAAGTTGTAGAATTCATGTCGCCACTATTTTTCTACATACAATAGTTTTTACACTCAGGGCAAGAGTTTTCCGTAACGATTTACAGAAGGCGAATCCAAACATTAAGTTAATGAGAGAGTAAAACACAAATCTCGCGAAGGTAGAGAAAAACAAGTAAGAGAGCTATATTCGGCTGTGCCGAATCTTATATACCCTTCACCAAATTATACTTTAAAATAAATATTTTAAATATTTTTATGTAAACAAAATTTAAATTTTTTTTCCAGTTGTTTTTTAATTTTTTTTTTTAATTTTAAAATTTATTTTTTTTAATATTTAGTGAAAAAAAATTAAAATTCAATAATCCCATTTTTATACCCTTCGCCATGAGTGGCAATATAAGTTTGTCATTCCGTTTGTAATTTCTACATTTTTCATTTGTATTCTAGATCGTTATAGATAGCGAAGTCGATATAGCCATGTCCGTCTGTATGTTGAAATCAACTTTCCGTAGCCACCAAATATCTTATATACATGATTCATACATCAATATATCGGGAATTCTTCTGGCTCGGTTGCTATCGACAAAATCGGTTCATAAATGGGGGAGATATAAGGAAAAACCGGGATCCAATGATAGATATTTCAAAGTCCATTGCAACGATGTATATAAGGCTATATATGTCAAAATGGGTCAAAAAAAATGTTTATCTAAAAATATTTAAAAATTTTATTTTAAAGTATAATTTAGTGAAGGGTTAAAGTATAATTTGGTGAAGTTTCGGTTTTGACATGATCAGAAACTCTAAAAATCACTGTCACTTTGAGATCAAATCTAATCAATTGTAATAATTGCTGTCTGGCTAATCACGTTTTAAAACTTTTACCAAAGTGTAAATTAACTTTTGTATATTACTGTAAATTAAATTGAATGTCTATCATTTGTAAGTTAAGCCCAATAAACTAGATATTTTGACGTGTTATTGCCATATATGTTGAAATCTAAGTATTTCACATTAGAACAAAAACAGGGTGTGATGTTAAAGGTGGAAAATTAAAAAAAAAATAAATATCAACAAATTAATCTTTTTAAAATAGGAACATATGACATACATAACTCTAAATACTTAACAACATTTTAACAGTTTTACCCAATTCTATATTTAATACCTCTTTATTAAAACCCCACAGAGGTAATATATATTCAATTAATACTTTAACATTAACTACCACTTGACTTACCAATCTTATTTCGATTTCAGCATCTATACGTTTACACATCTGACGATTTGTATTTACACCGAATGCCGATGAGCACAACAACAGATCATCGCTGCCAGCAGCCAGATGATGATGATGATTTATGCCACCAGCATTGGTCATATCGAGCATGCCATCGTTACTACTGCTGCCATCACCTAAAACATGACCGGATGCAAATTGTATGGGGGAGCCAGCCGCCGATGACTGTGCCGTAGACGTTGAGGTTGTTGGAGGTGGTGTCACTTTACCGGCATCTTCATAAAGAGCACGTACACTACGTGGTCGGGTATCGGCAGTAAAGAGTTCCTTTATATATGACTTGTCACAGTCATAATGTTGTTTACGCTGTGCGAATGTTAAAAGGTCGCTTTCCGCTGCAAAAAACAAAATAAATGAAAATAAAAAATTAATTTTTGATTAATCAATATGTAAAAGAAAAGGAAAAGATAAAAAAAAGTTGTAAAGGAATTGTATAGTTTGTGTTTTTTTTTGTTGTTACTTTATGACATCCCAGGCTATTAGAGTCAATTATGTTGCGTGTGAGTGAGTGACTGTGTGTAACGTGTCGTGTATTTGCCATTTCTGTTTTAATAATTTGTATCTTTACGATTTTAATGACTCATTTGTTTGTCTATAAATTGCTTGAGAATGTAAAAATTTATTTTTAGCGTTCAGTTTTTTTGCTTTGTTTCAGCTAATTACAATAATAGTAGTAATAACTGATCTAGACAGAGTGTAGTTTTTGAAGGCATGTTAGAATTTAGGCAGTAATATGGCATTATGTTGAGAAAATATACGCAGCATATCATTTTAAAAGTGATTTTTGATTATATTTTTATCATAAGTTGATTCTAAATATGTTTTAAAAGATTTTATATATATTTTTAGACCTTTTTAATATTTAGTACATATTTTTTTATAATTACAATTTTTATCACATATTTTATCAGAAGTTGTTTTAAAACACGCACTAACCTTTTAAATTTTAGATACGCCCACATTTAAAATTTGGAAAATGAGCCTGTTTATATTTATAAATGTCAATTTTGTATCACAAATTGTGTTTAAATACGCTTTAACGAAAATTTAGTTATGTTTTAAGTACTTTTTTATATTTAGTACTTTTATTAAAAACAACATGAAAATCTTAAAAAATTATTTAAAAAATTTTAGCACAAATTAAAAGTAAAAATCAAATTTCTTAAGTTTAAATTTTAGATTTTAAAATTTATACTTTGTTAATTTATTTGTTAATTTGGCAAATTCAGTAGTTTTTTACAAAAACTCAAAACCAAAAATCGTAATATTTAAATTTAAGCCACGCCCACTTTTGAAAATTAATATTTTTTACGATAAGTAAGCTTTAAAACGATTTGAATTATGTTTTTGGTACTATTTAACATTTACTACTTCTTTAAAATTTTAGTACTTTTTAATATTTGGTACTTTCTTACAAAAACATGAAAATCTTAAAAAATAGAAAAGTTTAAGACAAACTTAAAAGTAAAAATCGTAATAGGAAAAGAGGGAAAAAACATCCGGGGAATTTGTATTCATAATTGGGTTGAATATGAAAGGCTTTCAAAAAATGTCATTTCAAACTAAATTTTAAAATTAAAAAAACTTTAAACTAATTTTATAAAATAAAAAAAACTTTATCACATATTTCAAATAAAAAAAAATCTAAATTATAAATTACTGGACCCGTTAAGTAAGCGAAGTTACACATAATCATTTTTAGTCAAAATCTGCAGATTTCAGAAAAATTTTCAAAATGTCAAACACTGCATGATGAACTACTCAACTCAATCCAATTCTTTTGGCAATTATTCAGTTTCAATTCACTTTTTTTTATTATTTTGTAGTTCAAATAACTGTGTTGTTTACCTCATGTTACCTGCACTTGAAATGACTTGATATTACCATCGCTTGAAAATGCAGGGTGGTAAGCAATTAAAATTACTTTGCATTCATAATTTCATTTATTTTTTTTTTCTGTTTCCATTTAAATTAAAATACTATTTATTTGCTTAAGGCAGACTGTTTTATAGTAAATATGTGGAAAATTGTTTATTCAAGTTTTATTTTTGCTGGTTTCTTACGAAATAACAATATTGCTAAATGATTAAAACAATTGCTGCCATAATAAAATTTATTTTTCAAATTTTGCCTAGAAGATATCAAAGTTTTTTTTTTTTTTTAAGAAAAAATAAATAATGGCTTATAGTGTGGTGTAATTTATTATAACAAAAACCAGATACAAATTCCTAGCTGTGTATTGTATATTGAAATTTTATTTTTTTGGAAATAAATTAAGAAATATTTATTTATATAAAACATCACACAAGTTCATGTTGAATATTCTCATGATCTTGAGTTATTTTTTAATATAAATGCAAATGGTTTTTAAATTGTAAGCTAAAAACACAATAACAAACAAATTTGGTAATTTTTTAATAGATTTTTAAAATTTTTAAATATTTTTGTATGGAATTGTGGCCTCCACCCTCTTCCTCCTTAGCAAGTGAAATTATATATAATGATGCGTATTGCATTGTTTTTTTTAATTTAACTATGAAACTTTAAGTTTAAACCTTAGTAATAATAATTATTTTAAACGATCTACAATCTTTATTTAAACCTAGCTTAAATTTAAATTTTTTACATATGGTTAATTATCTAGATTTAACTGAGCATCACTGGCCAGTTAAACTTAAGTTAGAACAAATAGATGAGAAAAAATAATTTAAACAAATTTTCAGCAAATCATTTTTATGCCCTTCACCTTCGTGAGAAGGGTATATATAAGTTTATCATTCCGTTTGTAATTGCCACAATATAATTTTCCGACCCTATAAAGTAATCCGAATTTTTTTTTACTCCAAAAAAAAATTTAAATTTTAAAAAAAAATTTAAATTTTTTTTAAATTTTAAAAAAAAAATTTAAAAAGAAAATTTTTAAATTTAAAAAAAAAATTTAAAATATTTCGAAAAAAAATTAATTTTGTTTACCTAAAAATATTTAAGATTTGTATTTTGAAGTATAATTTGGTGAAGGGTATATAAGATTCGGCACAGCCGAATATAAATCTCTTACTTGTTTTATTTCAATTTCGCTTTTTCATTTAACAAAGTTAATGACTTTTAGTTTAAACTCAGTTCAGCAAATCTTGAGTTTAAGCTTTTATGTATAGAAGTTAACAGTACTTTAGTTTAATATTATATTTAAACAAAATTAAGCCTTAATGTAATAGTACCCCTATAATTTAAACATCAAAAAACCTTAATGAAATTATTACTTAATTCTAATTATGTATGTATGTACATTATAAATGCAGTTGTGGAAAAAGCCAATAAACTAAACAATTTGTTACGTACATTAAAATTTAAATTAGGAATGAGCTCAAAAAATGACACATAAGTTTTAATTAAAATCATTAAAAAAGTATAACAAATATTTAGAAAGACAAATTGTAAGAAGAAAATAAACAAATTACAAGAAATAGTAAAACTAATAAAAATACCCTTAAAGTTTCATTAAAATGTTGTTGAATCTAAATAATTACAATTTAATTATTTTAATTAAAATTTCTATAACTCTACACAGCAAGAAACTTACTCGCTTAAATTTAAACTCAAACACTCTACTATACCCTTAATTGTATAAATAATAAAAAATAGATGAATAAATAAAACAATTCCCTGTGAATACATTAAAATAAATCCATCTACCAATTGACTTGACCATGGACGAGAATAACAAAATAAAAAAAAAGAAAAGAACTCAAATCCACAACACTGTCGTCACACACAAGACAAGACAAGATATGTAATTAAAACAAACGATTAAAAAAATCCAAGAAAATAATTGAATTAATAACAGAAAATAACGAAAGAAATGGCACAAATGAAACAACCGACCAAATCTGAAAATAAACAACCAACATTGGTTCATAAGATATAAATGTGTGACATGAGAAAGTCCAGTCCAGCTATTCATTCAGTTCGTAACAGCAGTCATGGAAAAGTAACAAAAATCTATAATAATGCCAAAACACAAAATATATTTACTATATACAACATTCTACTAGTAGTACCTACTTTACACAAACAGAAAATAAAACGCATTTAAAGAGATAAAAAGATCATCACACAACGGCTAGGCTCCTTTCTACAATTATTGTATTTAACCAGATACACTGAAAACAAATTTTAGGGCTGTTTCATCAGCCAGTTTTTGGAATAATTGTTCGCTTAGCGAATCCTATACATTTTCATGCATGATCTAAATGTATAATAACTATAAAGTACTATTTGACCGCCCCGGCTTCGATCTGTAGCATTTACTAATGTTAGTTCTTCAAGTTTCTCCAACCCACATACACCTGCCTGTTCTTATTTATTTGCAAATAAAATATCTAAATTTGTACTGCATACTTTAGGGAGATTTTTTATTACAGTTGACTGGACTAAAAAAAAAATATTTCCGTGTTTTACCCGGAATTTTTGAATTTTTTTTCTTTACAAATCATCTCCTGAAAATTTCGAATCAAATAAAAAAAAATCAGCCAAATCGCTCCAGCCGTTCATGGACCATTTCATTTTTATATATATAAAGTATAATACTCGTAACCCTAGGTCTACATGTCGCAATTTTTATTGCTATGCGGCAGAACAACAGCACAGCGATTGCTTTAAGTGGAGAAAACGTTCGCAACAAATACAAAATTTTTAACGTGATAAGTTGTATGAAAAATTGAGATAGATGTATTTTGCTAATATTTTGTGTTGAAGGATTTTGTCTATTAATTTCTTTGTTTTTTTTTTTAAATTTTGGTTTACCGAATCATAGAAAGAACAAATTGTACATTAATGACAACTGAACTGTCATTCCTTTAGATCATATAAGGAGCATAAGGCCTCAACAAAAGATCGTTTCTGTTAGGTTCTTAATTTCATTCCAGATTTTTCCTGCTCGCGATGCCTCTACGTCTAACTGTCTTCGCCAAGTGTGGGTAGGCCGTCCTCTCCTTCTACTGCCTTGCGAATTACATATCCAGGTGGTCTTCGTAATGCGTGGCCAATCCAACGCTATCTTATTGCTTAGCAATAATTACTCAAGCAATCATTGCGCAATGGATTGCTACATATGGCAACTGCGGTCTACACATCGAAAATTTTATGGACGCAATTAAATTTGACAATAGCGGCAATAAATATTGCTACGTGGAGACCTAGGGTAACTAACAAATGGTGAGTTTTTAAAAATATAAAATTTTCTATCGAAATGTTTTAGTTTTGGCACTGATTAAGTTATTCGAGAGAATATTCTTAATGACGTATATACACACAGAAAAAACTATTTCTTAAACCGTTTCAATTCAAATATATATCACATATTGAACTGGTTTCAATTATTTTGTAATTGAATCAAGTATTCATGTGCTCAAAAACAATTGAATTTTGAGTTTTGAATTTGATAATTTTGACAATTGAATACACAATTTTCGTTATTGGTTGAATTTTAAGTACAAAAATTATTGAATAGATAATTTTCGTAATTGAAAACACATTTTTGTTATTTTTTGTGTTTTTAAGTACGAAAATTATCTATACAATAAATAATTTTTGTATTTAAAGTTCAACCAATAACGAAAATTGTATATTCAATTGTCAAAATTATCAAATTCAAAACTCAAAATTCAATAGAAAATATCATAAAATTTTGTTTTTGAGCATATGAATACTTGATTTAATTATGAAATAATTGAAACCAGTTCAATACGGGATAAATGTTTGAATTGAAGTATAATTTTGTCTGTGCATATAGCCTCAAAAGTGAGTAAACACCAGAGAATTTTTTGATTTTTTTAAGATCATGAAAATCATTATAGTCCGACTTAAATCTTTTTTTTTAGAACCGAATCAATTATTCAGCACAATCTACAACAAAACAAAACTTTAAAATTTTAATCGATGGATAGATTTTAGGATTTTCATTATTTTAAAAAGGAATCAAATTATTTGTGGTGTTTACTCACTTTTGAGGCTGTGTGTATTTTTAATGAAACCAGCTGTCATTCACTATCAATCGATAAAAAATGTTTAAGTTGTGATACTTTCTCTGAACCAGCACCAACGTTTCAAAAATGATGGCTTAAACATATCATCAAATCGTTTAAAAAAAAAGTACTTCTAATTGGTGAGAAAGCTAATATGTATACATTTGAAAAACACATTTCAAATCATTCTTAATTTGAGATCAAACCTTCATTAAAAAATTTAAAGTAATGCAAGCGTTTGAAAAATCATGGCGTTTTCTTTTGACATCAATCATCTCATCAAAGCTTTTAACCCTCTAACCCACAAACTTTAGAAAGCTAAAAAAAAGTTTTAGGGTAATTGTAAACTTAGAACAGTGACCCATTAAACCCAGATACTAATTTGGAAATTAAGTTTAGGAACCAGGTGCAAAAAGGTGAAGAGTGACTCAGGACATTGTTGCCGTTTTAGGAGTAAAAAAATATATTTTTGAAATGATTTTATTGAAAAACTAATGAAAAAGAACTAATAAAAAATATTTCGAATGGATCGAGCGATTGAAAGTTAGTAAAACTTTGATATAAAAAAAATCTCACACAAAATGTCACAGCTAACTAAAGTCACATTTAAATTTAAAAAAAAATATAACCAATTTTTGAGATAATTGGTATTTAGTAATGCATGCCTTGAGGCACTCTTGCGTGTTAGAGGGTTAAGATAGTTTATCAAAGAATTCACACAAACGTTAACAAGGCTTTCATTTCAAAACATTCTCAATTTAAGAGAAAAATTGATTAATTTTTTGTAATATTTCTCAAAAAATGCATGAATCTTACTTTTTTTAACTTTATCCATGACCACTCTGTGTAATTTTTAAAAGTTGCCGTTACGGAAATTTTAAAATTACATTTTTTTCCATAAATAACATTTTAAATAGATTTAGAATTATATTTTGGTACTTTTTAAGAATTAGAACTTTTTTAATTTTAAAAATGGGCGTCATGAATTACACAACACTAGGTTTTCTGGCAACTACAACCAATTTCAAGACAACCGAAATGTTTTCATATAAAAAAGTAAAAAAAATAAATATGTAGAACAAATTTTAATATAAAAATAAATAAATCTAAAAATTCTTGTTCTCAATATTAAGATTTTTCAATTTTTTACAGGCTACTTTGTTCTTGTCTATTTACTTCCCCATTTCCCTTTTATTTCAAAATCATTAAAAACTGATTTTTTGCCAGTGTATAATTTTATTTACATTAATTTCGTTTTATAGACTGTTTCCCATACATCTACTGTGGAACAATGCAAGCGGCGAAAGGTATAAAAAAATGCAGAAGCTCGTTTACTTGTCAGTCGTAGCAATGTGACCGATGTTTTTGGTAACATGAAAAAACAGCCGGCGGCTCTTTTTTCATAAAGTGGATAAAAAAAGTTATACTCGTTTACCACAAAAAAAAAATAAGAAAAATTAAATCTTTTTTTTGCTAAAGAAAACAAAAAAAACGTAAACTAGACATTGATTGTCTAGTAAATTGACTTTTAATTTAGCAGTTTTTTGGTTATACGAGTTCTATGGCTAAGACTTTTCGTCATCATTAGTAAAATAAATGATGGTTTATTTTAGAAAAATTTAAAATAAAAATTAAGTATTTAATAGATAATAAGTATTTATACTAGAGCAATTTTTTAGTAAATTTAACACATTTTTTCTTTCTCTAGCCTTAATTAAAATACAACTCTGCCGGTCAAATAACGAATAGTTGCATAAAAATGGTAATAAATTTATTACACTCAACTGATAATAGTAGTGGCAAGAGTAAATACTACTGTATAGTTGTTTTAAAGTAGCAGTAATTAATTTATTTTAACTACTTGCAACTTTAACCTCTATTATCTTGTTGCAACACAATTTAAACTTAATTTCTGTTGAACTTCTTTTGCATAAAGGCCAAAATTTCATTTCCTTCTTTTCAATATCAAGTTTGGCATGTTCCACAAAACCAAAAAAACAAAGAAATTAAAAGAGCAACTGCATCATACATTTTGCAAATTAAAACAGAAATTATGAATTTTTAACAGACACGGTCATATTGTGGCTCATTTAATGCCATTCCCCAAACTATGAGAACTCTGGCGCTTTTAATATTGCTTGCTGGCTTGGTGGTGCTGCTGCTGCTGCTGTCACTGTCACAATTTTCATTTCATACTCGTAGCAGTGCACATGTTCACACTCGCACTCACTCACATGAATACATATATTTTAATGGCCTAAACCGGCAATGCCACACAGTAAAAATGTTAAATGTTGCTACATACTACAGACCACGACAAACTGTAAATGTTTTCGCCGCCGTCCAAAAATAAGTGTCACATAAAATGTGCAAAACTAAAAAACTATCTAAAATGAAACTCATGAGCATACATAAGAGTACGACAAATAAAAATGTACATGATTGATATTCTTTCAACTTATTTGTTGTGTCTTGTGGCAGCAAACAAACACTATCTATGTATGCATGTACTTTAGTAGATGCAGACACTAACAGAAATGTGGCAGCCAGCAGCAGCATATGAACACAATCATGCAAACGCTAACGAAACATGTTGCTCATGATCTTTAATGCCACCGTTTTGAAACTTTAAAAACAAAATTAAAACATAAATACAAAAAAATAATAAAAAAAAAAACTGCAAATGAAGTGAAAAAGTTTGAAAGCAGCAATGGTTGTTCTTTCAAAAGTTGAATCTTTGGTTCTTTCTGCTAAACAAGGAAGTCGAAATGTGACATATCATGGATTATTATTTTTGGATTGTGTGTGCATGAACAAAATAAAAAACGAGATTTATATTTTGCTTTTATAGAAAAAAAGTGTGTGTTTTTAGGTTTTTTGCTATTTATAGCAACATTTTAGCACAAAAAATTATTCTACATATGTGTGTATGTAATATGCAATTTTAAAACTGTCTCTCGTTTTTGCAATTTATGTGCGAAAAT
Source organism: Calliphora vicina (assembly GCF_958450345.1). Classification (NCBI taxonomy): domain Eukaryota; kingdom Metazoa; phylum Arthropoda; class Insecta; order Diptera; family Calliphoridae; genus Calliphora; species Calliphora vicina. The sequence goes on from NC_088780.1 coordinate 122,762,342, forward strand.
GTAGGAAAATATTTCCTGAATTTTTTTTGCGAAAATAATGATAAATGTTGCAGTAAAATCTGGATAATTTCGAGGGACTTTATATTGCTTATTTAATGAGATAATTAAAATAAGAAATTAAGTTGAAGTAGGCAAGATTTGTAAAAATAATGATTAAAGGGTTTGAGACTAGACTTAGATTTTGTGTACTGGCTTAGCTTTTCTCTGTTTTATAAAAGGGGCGTGAGGAAGAATGAGATATGCTAAGAGCCAAATGAATGTAAGAATCTAGATTACAAAATTACATACTTTGAAAAAAATAAATTTTTCGGCTCTATCAACAGAAACTCAGATGATAAAGCAGAATTTTGGTTGAAACAACCAAACTTTTGTAATTCCTTTTAAAATTTTGTAAACTCAACTGTAAAATTTAGTCACTAAGGTAGAATCATTCATATTATTTTACTACCATGAATCTGTTTTCTCTGTGTGTATTTCTATAAATATGGTAGAGTGGGTTTGTGTCTTGACTTAAGTTAAACCACACTTAACCTACAGTTTTGAAAGCAATGCAGTGAGCCATTAGTTTGAGATTTCCATTGTTTTTGTAACAAATTATTATATTAATAAACAAATTATAAAAATATGAAAATTATCTTAAAATTAATTTTTGGATGCTGTATAAAAATCCCCACATTCCTTTATAATTCTTTACAAATTGCTGTCAATTTTAGAAATTCTTTCCTATACAGCAATTCAATTCAATTTTATATTTATAAGAACATCACATTTGAGGTTGAACTCCCATTATTTTGTAATTTATTATAATGTTGACAAATTCTTTATTATTCTTTTAAAGAACATATAAAGAGCAGCTACACATTTTTTAGGCAATTTAAATGATAATTTATGTGTAAATTTTTTGCAATATTTTACACAATATTCTTTTTTTGTTGGCCGTTAACGAGGAAAGAAAGAAAAAACAATTTCAGTTTATAAAGTACAAACTACAACAGAAAAACAAAAACCTAAATGACACGTCAGCCAGACGTGATGGCGCTGTAGAAAAGACTGATTCGCCAAATAAAAGTTTCGAATTATTTTTAAACTTTGTATTTTTACAAAGAATAAATAACTATAAAAATAAATTATTTAATTTTAGCAGGCAAGTAATATGAAGATTTACATGATTATTAAGTTTATTAAGTGATTTAAATATTTCGCAAGTTTTTTTTTTGTTAAATTTAAAAATTAAATAACAATGAAATGTTTGTCATTATTGGCCTAAATAGAAACAAAAATATTTTTGGGATACATATACAATTTCATTATGACTTTAAAGAAAAAAAAATTAAAGAACTTTAAAACAAAGGCAAAAATGCTACATATAAGAAAACAAATTATAAAATTTGTAAAAAAAAATACCAAATTCATGTTTAAACACTGAAACTTCATGTTTAAACACTGAAACAACTTACTTAAGTTTTAAATAAATAAAAAGTACCTTAATAAGTAACAAAAACACTGCAGTATATAATGCTACTGAATTTTCCATCCCTGGCTAACACTTAAGCATTACCGTTATAATCTTCCTCTTATTATTGCGGATTTCTCTCTGTATCCAAAATAAAAAAGCATACTTTTAGGTGTGACTAAATCAATTTCCTTAAATTTCGCAATCTTTACAACTACCGCAGAAATTAAATTTAAAAAAAAATCAATTCTAAATCAATAAAAATCCTCAGCAATAAAATCGAATTACATTAACCCAAATAAATTGAACCAGGAAGTAAAGCAAAAAGAACATCAACAAAAAAAATTATTAAATAAAACACAATTACAAATCAAATCGTAAAAAAAACATATTTTTTGATTGGTTTAAGTAAAATTACCATAAGACGGCAACAGTATGCAAAAAATGGAAACAAAAAACGATATGTAAACCTTAAAAAATCTTACACACAATACGGTTTAAGCATGACATTTAATGCGTGGTCGTGAATAAACCCAAAGACTTTAACACATGCAACTCATGCAAGTGTCATGCATGATTGATGAAAATGAGTTTTTGCATAGAAGTGTATCGAAGAGTAAAGGGAAAGAGGGAAAAAACGTGATTATTGTAAGGTTTGTTTTGTTATGAAATATAATTACAAAAATAATGCAAAAAAAAGAAACTAAAAACAATGTTAAAAAAACATAATTGAAGTAGCAGTGGAATAGAGAAAATGAATTTACCAAAAAAAAAACTATGTAAACTGAAAAAAATTTCACTAAATAACTAAAAAAATAATAGTCAATAAATGAATAAATGAATATCACTTAATTTAAAAAAGCTCATCCTAACTTAATCATTTCTTAATTGATTTCAATTTACAAATAAAAAAACTATAGAGCGAATGAGAATTTTTAGCAACGTTCGATTTGAATGTATTAAATATGATTTAAATTTAGATTTGGTACTTTTTTGTCATAAGTACTTTTTTACAATTTTAGTACTTTTTAAAATTTAGTACTTTTGTACAAAATTATTTAAATATCAATTTATGATGACTTATAAAAAAAACTGTTAAAGTAAAAAATCTTTTTTTTATAATTTTGGCCACGCCCATTTTGTAAAATTTTGAAATTTGTATAGCTTATCTTAATAGAGCACAAACATATTTTGATTTGTTTCAATAATTGTTTTTTAATCCCACTCACTGCATTTTAAATTTTAATTTAAAGAAAGCCAACAATTCTCAAAAAATCATTTCCTTTTTAAACACTTGTGCTTCCTAAAAAGAAAAAAAATTGTAAATATTTAAAACATTTGAGTTGGGGGACAGAACACAGACGAATGGTCAGTTTTAGAATAATGGCCTTTTCATACTTTAAAGCAAAACCCCACAGTGACCAACTAATTAAGTTAAAACACCATTATGACACTTAAGGAAAACTGCACAGCAGGACATCAATGACTTAAAAAACAATTAAATCGCCAACAAAAAGACAATAACGCAAACAAACATGAATTGAAATGATACAAAATGTAAAAAATGCAAAAAAAAAACGAAATAAACTGAAATAAAAACAAGGAGGGTGAAATACGCACTACAAACATGTGTTACATGAGACAATTCCAACAGACATATTGGCTACCAGCCAATTAATAAACATACAATTTAACGAGCAAACAAACTACAATGAAGGGCTAATAAATAGCACAGTAAACATATAATAAGAATTGCTAATATTGTACAAACTATAGATTCAAAATACTCTTTTAGTTAAATCTCTATGTGTGCTTTTTTGTTTCCCTTAACTGTTAAGTCCTATAAATCCCTACCAAACCAGCCAGCCAGTCAGTCAGTCATGCAGCCAGTTACAGTCACAGTGATTTACAAACAAGAAATTCCATAAATACTTACATACATACATGAATATACAGTGGTGGTCAAAACATATGCAACCAGCAACAGAATTTTACAAAAGTGGTTTAAACTACTTTAAGATGTAAACAAAAATATTCATTTGCTTATAATATTTTTTAATTTATGCTTTAAAAATAAGAATATGAAATTTAATTCAGAATTTTTTGCATTGAAAAGAAAAAAAATTTTAAAAAACTACGTATGGGTTGATATTTCATTGGCCAAAACATATGCAACTAATTGCTTTTAAAACATTTCTGTCTATAAAACTTAATATTTCGTGGCAAATCCTATATTTTCAATGACGGCCTTACATCGGCAAGGCTGTGAAGCTATCAAATTGGCAATAAAATTTGCAGGAATAGCGTTCCAAGCATCTACCAATCCTTGAAACATAATATTATTAATAATATTGAATTAGTGCAATTTTCGGTGTCGATTCTTTGATTAACGATTTCCCAAATGTTCTCAATGGGATTTAGATCTGGTAATTGTGGTGGCCATTCCATTACCGAAACTGTTTCTTGTGCTAACCACGATTTAACAACATGTGAAGAGTGCTTGGGGTCGTTATCGTGCTGAATAACTCATCGAAGAGGCTTATTATCCTCAGAATTTGGAAGCATTACTCTTTACAAGATGTCTCTATAGATAAATCCATCCATTATTTCATTAATTTAGAGCGATGGGCCAACTCCAGCAGCAGAAAAACAACCCCCATACCATTACGTTGCATTCTGCAAGCTTCACCGACGATTTCCCTACGCGCAAAAACCGCTTATATTAAAAGAAACGTTTGAAGTTTGCTATAGAGTATTTAAATTGGCCAGAAAACAAATGGACGACTGTCCTATTTAGCGACGAATCCGAATTTAATGTCATCGGAAGTGATTTCATGTGTTACGTAAGACGACCACTTAACACGCGGCTTCAAGCACATACTGCAAAAAGACACTGAAACATGGAGGATGCAACGTAATGGTATGGGGGCAGTTTTTCTGCTGCTGGAGTTGGCCAATCGCTCTAAATTAATGAAATAATGGATGGATTTATCTATAGAGACATCTTGGAAAGAGTAATGCTTCCAAATTCTGAGGATAATAAGCCTCTTGGATGAGTTATTCAGCACTATAATGACCCCAAGCACTCTTCACATGTTGTTAAATCGTTGTTAGCACAAGACAGAGTTTCGGTAATGGAATGGCCACAATTACCAGATCTAAATCCCATTGAGAACATTTGGGCAATCGTTAATCAAAGAATCGACACCGAAAATTGCACTAATTCAGATATTATGTTTCAAGGATTGGTAGATGCTTGGAACGCTATTCCTGCAAATTTTATTGCCAATTTGATAGCTTCACAGCCTTGCCGATGTAAGGCCGTCATTGGAAATATAGGATTTGCCACGAAATATTAAGTTTTATAGACAGAAATGTTTTAAAAGCAATTAGTTGCATATGTTTTGGCCAATGAAATATCAACCCATACGTAGTTTTTTAAATTTTTTTTCTTTTTAATGCAAAAAATTCTGAATTAAATTTCATATTCTTATTTTTAAAGCATTAATTAAAAAATATTATAAGCAAATGAATATTTTTGTTTACATCTTAAAGTAGTTTAAACCACTTTTGTAAAATTCTGTTGCTGGTTGCATATGTTTTGACCACCACTGTATGTATAAAAAAAGACACTCGCATTCACAAAATAAAAATTTAAATTCATGCGCATGCGTAGAGATAAATTTTATAAGACAACTACATCAGCAACAACAACAAAAAACCTTACAATGTCAATGAAATTTATGATTAAAAGAAGACAACACAACACATACGTTCACAACTGCTTGAAATAAAGTTAAAAATGAAAAATAGGTAAAATATATTTAAATTACAATTAAAATAAAATATATTTTTACTACCGTTATGCTGATAAACTCAAAAATAATAACATTATCCCTTGGACTTCCGTTTCCCCCAAATGACACAGCCATCCATCCCTACACACACACACTCTCTGTAAATGCAATAAAGGCGAGTCATTTAATTTCGTCTTTCGTGTGTGTAGCTTTTATTTGGAATGTCATTAAACAGGGAGTTTTAATGCGAGCTTAGATATTTATTTTTATTTTATAGGTGTCAAAGTGACAGGTGTCTTTTGGTAAATGTAAATTTATTGGAATTTTGAAGCAAAATGCATAATATTGTTAAGAACAGATACCAATATATGCAAATATGGCGAAAAGTTTGAAAATGTCATTTTTTAAAGTACATTTTTCTTTACCCAAAATTTTATTTAAACACTCAAAACGCGCGACAGATCTGTATTTTTGGGCGGTGTAAATATTATGAAATCAGAAGAGCTTTTGATATTTTGGTCATGATAATACAGTATGATGTCGACTGAACTAACACACACTGTTTTCTAGAGTCTAGTGAAGCATTTGAAAACGGTGTGATAATCTTCTTACTATTTACAACACCTCTATCCAACCGAAAATAAAACAAGTAACAGTGCTATATTCGCCTGTGCCGAATCTTATATACCCTTCACCAAATTATACTTCAAAATTTTAAATATTTTTAGGTAAACAAAATTTAATTGTTTTCCAGTTGTTTTTTTCATTTTTTGGAATTTTTTTCCGATTTTGACCCATTGTAGGTCCAACTTACTATGGTCTTATATACGTCGTTGCAAATGTCTTTGAAATATCTATCATTAGATATCCATATTGTCTATATTAATGTCTTAGTAATCCAGATATAGGTCAAAAATAGGTCAAAAATCGAGGTTGTCGGGTTTTTCCTCATATCTCAGCCATTTTGCTGATTTTAAATAGCAAAATTCTCGAAAGCATGTCTGACAGAATTATTGAAGATTTGGATCCCGAAGATATCTGGGGTCTTCAGAAAATTGATTTCAACAGACAGACAGACGGACATGGCTTAATCGACTCCGCTATCTATAAGGATCCAGAATATATATACTTTATAGGGTCGGAAATGAAAAATGTAGAAATTACAAACGGAATGACAAACTTATATAAAAACAATCAAAGTCTATTTTGAAGCATCTCGACAGCGCACAGGAGAGGACGAATGTGTCGAACTCTATTGATTTGATGGTGCATTGTCACAATTTTAAAATTTAAGTTTTTATACCCTTCACCTTCGTGAGAAGGGTATATATATTTATGATAAGTTTGGTTCTAAAAACTATTTGTTTAACGATGTTGATACTTTTAAATAATTTTTTTACAATTTTAATACTTTTCAATATTTTGTACTTTTTTATAAAAACCCATGATACAATGATATAAGGTAGTATCACCAGTAACTACGTTCTCATTTATACATTCCCTTAAATGTCAGCCACATACAAAAAAAGTAATATCAAAGCAAAACATCAAAAAATAAAAAAAATATTAAATATTTTTTTGTAAACAAATTTACATTAAATTTACAATATGCGTGTTATGTGTTGTGTGTGTAAATGTTCATTCGAACAAAAGGACGTATAGTTCATAGTGTCCAGAAAATAAAATAATTGAATGGAGTGCTGCTTGTGGAGTTCAACTAAAGAAACATTCAAGGATTTGTATGTATCATTTTAGGAATTGGGACTACATTGAACTACATCAAGAATCAAAACCTGCACGTCTGATGCCAACCAATGAAAGGAATGACTTATTTTCTTGCTTAAGCAGATGGAATATCTACCAAAGAAAAAGTGATTCAAACTTTTAATGTGTTTTTTTGTAGTTTCTCATTCTATTTTTTTCAATTTTGTTTTTCATATTTCAGTTGTTTGACTTTACAAGGCATAAAATTAACAACTCTCCCTAATGATTCTACCTTCTAAAATTATTGTATCATGTAAAAACCTAATAAATAAATAAATTGGTTGGTTCTAAATACTATTTGTTTAATGATTTTGGTACTTTTTACAATATTTAGTACTTTTTTTATAAAAACCTAATAAATTGGTTATAAATACTATTTGTTTAATGATATTGCTATTTTTTAGTAGTAAGTATTTTTTTACAATTTAAGTACTTTTCAATATTTAGCACTTTTTTTTACAAAAACCTCATAAGTTGGTTCTAAATACTATTTGTTTAATGATTTTGCTATTTTTAGTAGTAAGTACTTTTTTACAATTTAAGTACTTTTCAATATTTAGCACTTTTTTTACAAAAACCTCATAAGTTGGTTCTAAATACTATTTGTTTAATGATTTTGGTACTTTTTAGTACAAAGTACTTTTTTACAATTTAAGTACTTTTCAATATTTAGTACTTTTTTTTACAAAAACCTCATAAGTTGGTTCTAAATACTATTTGTTTAATGATTTTGGTACTTTTTAGTACTAAGTACTTTTTTACAATTTAAGTACTTTTCACTATTTAGTACTTTTTTACAAAAACCTAGTAAATTGGTTAAAAAATCCTATTTGTTTAATGATTTTGGTATTTTTTTAATAATTTAAATATTTTTCAATATTTAGTGCTTTTTTACAAAAACCTGCACATCTCAAATTGTGATTAATTATAGAAAAACATGTATCCATTTATTTAATTTTAGTCGCCCACTTTGTAAAATTAAAAAAGTGGATATGTTATAAAAACATTTAAATAGATTTTATAATTATATGTTTTTTCTAAGAATGTTTAAAATATAATTTGATTTATGATTTTGGTACTTTTCAACATTCAGTATCTTTTTTTCCATTAAAGTACTTTTTTATATTTAGTACTTTTTTTTACAAAAAACAGGCAAATCTCAGCTTGTAATTTAATTTAAGAACAAGCTTAAAAGCAAAAATTACCAAAATTAATCATTATGTCGAAATTGTTGATTTTTTTTTAATTAAAAAAATTTAAAAAAAATTGTCACATACGTTTCGTTTTTAGAAATATTTACTTTATTAAGTCCAAAGTATTTACTTTCAATATACTTTTGCATCACCCTGTATGTGTCGCATAAATATAGTCTAACAAAAAAAACCAAATGTCATCAAATTTCAGTTTTTCTATTTCCTTAATGTTTAATTTTATGATTTGAAAATGTCTTTTGCCAAAAAAGGAAACAGCCTGAAATGGATCATTGAACCATAGACAATTTCAATTTTCTTATGAATTGTTTCTTTCGTTTTTAGCTTTAATCATTATTTTAGAGAGAGACTGCATACGAAATAGGACAGAAATTGTCATGTTATGAGTGATATGTATGTTTAGAAGCGGGGTAGGACAGATAAAGGCCCCAAGGAAAAATAATCAGATCTATTCGCGTTTTCGTTTAGATAAGATTTTTCGGAAAACTGAATAATATTAATGTATTTTGTTGTAACCAAAGTATATTTATACAAGTACATGCAACTCTACAACAAATCAACAATAAAAAAACAACATTAATTTTGTTTGTGTAAAACATTGCGAGATTGTCAAAAACAGTTGAAAATTTTTGCCACAAATTTCACTCACGTTGCCTTTTAATCGGGTCTTTTCGCACATAGAATAAGTCACCACTGCCACTTGTACATCTTTTTTGCACAATGATCAAAAACACATAATTCCAATTGTTATTTTTACTTTTATTATTAAAAATTTTCAAAATTAATTTTTTTTTATTAATATTTTCATATACAAAAAATGTAAACAAACAGAAAGAAAAACAAAAAAGTAAAAAATTTTGACAATCTCACAAGTATTTACAAAGGAGAAAAAAATGAACAGCTGATCACTTGCATGTACTTGTATAAATATACTTTGGTTGTAACTGCTCATGACAAAATATGAAAACTGGAATAACCCTGAATGGAATTTCTATGATTTTGAACGGGTTTCACTTTATTATGTACAACATAGTTTTTAAATTCATTAGTCCTCGATGATTTAGTTTCATTTGAAACAGGCGCGGATCTAGGTGGGGGGGAAAGGAAAAGTTTTAATATAAACAAGTAAGAGATCTATATTAGGCTGTGCCGAATCTTATATACCTTTCACCAAATTATATTTTAAAATAAAAATTTTAAATATTTTTAGGTAAACAAAATTTAAATTTTTTTTTTCAAAGTTGTTTAAAATTTTAGTTTTAATTTATTAATGAAAAAAATCGAGGTTGTCCTGATTTATTCCGTATATCTCAGCCATTTGTTGGCCGATTTTCTCGATTTTAAATGGCAACTGAACCGGGTCTATATCGCATATATTGATGTATGAATCATGTATGTATGTAAGATATTTGGGGGATACAAATACATACATACAAATCTTAAAAAAATACAATAATATCTGATGAATTAAAAAAAAAATCATTCTAATCATCAAAGTTAGCCCTACCCTGCTGGAATAGTTTGTTGATGTCGCAGTGGCTGCTTTTAATGTCACTGGCTAAATATAATGAAACTGTAAATTGGTTTTCTGTCTTTCTCTATTCATGTATATCGTCATCGTATCATCATTTCAACATTTCATTAAATCTTTTAACAGATTCTTGTTGTTGTTTTTTTCTTCCTTTTTCTGCAGCTTTGAGGTCTTTTTCTGATCAAATTTTATGATGCTGTGTCTTTGTCAGACTCCTCATCATCAACCAACATCATCTTCTTATTGCCATTTAAAGGCAAATGCAACACAAAGCTGCAGCCACAAATAACAAAAACAATATTTATTTGTCGTACTGTATAATGCCACTTATGGCATTTTGCTATTATTGCAACATTTTGCAGCTAAACACAATTTAGAAAAACAACAACAATCTTATGAGGCATCAGGCATATTGTATAGATTGTTATAGTTGCAACAACATAAACTCATGAAGTGGTTATAATAAGAACGCACCAAAAATTACAATAACAACAATAAACCACAATCCCATACATGATGATGATGATACTGACTCGACTTGGCTGGCTGACTGGCTGGCTGCTTGACTGTTTGTCTGTCATATTTTAAAAGAAAAATGTTGTATGATTGTCTGTATAAAATATATGTTGTCTTGAAAATGTCTTTTGCCTTGTCTTAGAAGATGTTTTCTTTTTCAAGTTTTCTTTGTGTCATCTTCTAGGTTGCTACAGTGCTGTAAACTTATGGATCCTTCAAATATTAAAAATTATCTAGAAATTCTTTTCGAAAAATTTCGAGAATTCGTAAATTGTCGGTGATTTGCTTGCTACAAAATAAAAATTTATAATATAAACCAAAAGTGCGGGTGGTATTTGAAAATATGTATCTCCCAAAATCTAGAGTTATTGCAAAAGAAAATTTCTTTAAAGCTGTCGTTTCTAAATCGATTTTTTGAAAAATATATGAAAATAAAATCTTTTATAAACTAAATGCCTGCGAGCATAGATAAATACAAATATATCGGAAACTCTCATGTCATAGACTTAACTCAGTTGTCAAAAACCTAAGTGGTGAGAATCTATTAGTAAAAAAAACAGCTACACATGTGAAAAAAATGTGTGATTATTTTGAGTAATTTTTTTGTTATTAGTTTCCGATCTATTTTTTTAATGCTATAAAAATGATTTAATAATTTTTTAATTTTGATTAAAGCAACAATCATTCGAATAAATTTATAGAAAGCCTTACTTATTGTCAATAAAATAAGCTAATTTCCAATTTAAATGGATTGTTGTTTTCAACGAAGGGGAATTTAAAGTTTGGTGTAAAATCAATGTGAAATTTTATTGATTTGGTTTCATCTTTTTTCACAGTCATAATTAAAACTACTACTTATGAGAAAAAATACAAAAAATTTAAAACGTTGAACGCCCTCTTTAAAAATTTTACAAAAGGGGCGTGGCTAAAATTTAAATTTTTCTTTGTAAACTTGTTATTAAATTGATTATTAGTTGATTTTTGCATGTTTTTGAAAAAAAAATGCACTTAATTGTACTAAAAAGTACTAAAATCTTAACTGACACTGTGTGTAATTTTTTGATACATGGAAATATAACCATATACGGACACCACTACATGATAAAAGACCAAAAAAAAAATACACGTGTCTCTCAGCTTTTTTTATGGACCCCCAAAGATTTGGGGCCTCGGTGTAATTTTTGCAAAAAAAAGTGATAATTTTATCAGGCTCATATCATGCAAACAGTTCGAAATTTTGATTTACTCTCTGAAGCAAAGTTTTAGCACTTGTCATAAAGAACAAAAATTGTGACCATATAAAATCAAAAAAAATGCATCTTCAAGATCAAAATCACAAAAAACTTAAAAAAAATTTGTTATTTTAATCACGCCTACTTTGTATAATCTTAAAAGAGGGCGTTTAATTTTAATATTTATTTATATATTTTTTTAACATAAGATGATTGTAAATATGTCTTAAAGAGTTACACAGTGCAACATGAAAAAAATAACCATATGCGGACACCACTACGTGATAAAAGACCAAAAAAAGGGACCCGTGTCTCCCAGTTTTCTCCCAGCACAATGTTAGTAAAATCTATTAGCAAATAGTAATGATTCCTTGTGTTGTCCATACTTGTATAGTAGCTGTTTTATTATTATTGTATAAAGCATACAGTACACGGCAATAGTCTTGCACACTTTTTTTTTAATTTTCTAAGAAAATTAAATATTTTGTATGATTTTGAAATTAAAAAAAGTATTTGTTTTTTATTTCAATTCAAGGCTTTTGAATAGTAAGTATTAGAATATTTTTGTGTGCAACTGTAAACATTATTACATTTATTGCAGCTATTGTCTAAATATATTGAGGCTGCATTTAAAACTCATACTTATACCCTGTTTATGAGGATGCTTTATAAAAAGATTATACTTACTTAGTTTTGTTGTTGTTATATGCCAAAGTGTCATTATTATTCTAGTATTTTTTATTTTTTGTAATAGAAAACCAAACAATATTTTTTGCTTTATTGGCAATAAATCGAAAAAAAAGTTCGTTTGACAAAAACACTAGCATTTTAAAATTAAATAATCTGTACAACAACACATTATTTGTGACCTGTCATTGAAAAATCAAACTAAAAAGTAAAGATCAACAAGCTCTACAAATAAACTATAGTCAGCAAAATTAGGTTTAAATAATGACAACCCTCTAGAGAACACTATATGAAGGACACTCATTCTCTTTACACACTCGTAAATTATTTTAAGCTTTTAACAATTTAAGGTAACCGTAGTTTTAGGTAATGGAAATATAATTGTTTAACACATTTTATTACATTTTTTCTTTTTATCATTGGCTTTAATTTGTATTTAGAATTTTCTTCTGTAAGCCTAAAGCGAAATGAATACTTTAGGAATAAATTATGTCAAACGGAAGTATTTAATTAAATTAGCACACTTAAACACTCACTCATTGCATGCATCAGTTGAAATAAAATAAAATAATATTATTTTTAGAATCATAAAGAGTTTGTAGTTAGTTAATTAAACTTTGGCATAAATTTAATTAAATAAGAACAAAATTAAACAAATTGTAGATTCGTTTGGAGATGTCAGGGTTAAATAAGAGTTTGTTTTACACATGGAAAATAAATTGAATTCAAATTCAGAACAATTTTCAAATCACTGGCTCAGAGTTTTAAAATTTAATTTTTTATCCTAGATGTACTAGATATGTACTGTGCTACGTAATGGTAAAAAACAAATAATAATATCCCCAACTAAATTAGTGTATGTTAGAACTGGTTAAGTACTCCATGATTCCGGTTTTTGATGTTTTGAAAATATCACCAAAATCTGGAGTTAGTAACAAACATATTTAAATTTTATAAAGAATGTCATATTTTATTGTAGAATGTTTGATCAGTTATTCAGTAAAAACTGTTCTTTTTTTTTGGAAATTAATATTATATTTGAAAGTTTCGGTTTGTTTCCGATTAGGCGGATTATGGCACGAAAAATCAAGACTGCAACCAGGCTTTTAGAATATTTATTGAAATAGTGCGGATTTCAAATATAATTATGAAACAAAATTTAAAACAAACTAAAACAAGTAAGAGTGCTATATTCGGCTGTGCCGAATCTTATATACCCTTCACCAAATTATACTTCAAAATTTGAAATATTTTTAGGTAAACAAAATTTAATTTTTTTTAAGTTGTTTTTTTCATTTTTTGGAAAAAAAATTTTTTCGATTGTTATTTTAATTTTTTTTTTTAAATTTTAAATTTTTTTTTTTTTTTTTTTTTGTTTTTAAATTTTTTTTTGTGAAAATTTTTTTCCGATTTTTACCCATTGTACGTCCAACTTACTATGGTCTTATATACGTCGTTGCAAATGTCTTTGAAATATCTATCATTAGATATCCATGTTGTCTATATTAATGTCTTAGTAATCCAGATATAGGTCAAAAATCGAGGTTGTCTTGGTTTTTTCCTCATATCTCAGCCATTTGTGGACCGATTTTGCTGATTTTAAATAGCAAAATTCTCGAAAGCATGTCTGACAGAAGATTTGGATCCCGAAGATATCTGGGGTGTTCAGAAAATTGATTTCAACAGACAGACAGACGGACATGGCTTAATCGACTCCGCTATCTATAAGGATCCAGAATATATATACTTTATAGGGTCGGAAATGAAAAATGTAGAAATTACAAACGGAATGACAAACTTATATATACCCTTCTCACGAAGGTGAAGGGTATAAAAAAAATATTTCGATTATAAAGGGTTTTTAAGCCCGATAAAACATAGGAAAGGGTTTACTGTCAAAGGGTTTACTGTCACATTTTGACATGTATGATCATTCTACTGTGGCAAATCATAATGAATATATTGAAGCTTGAACAACGCTACTAAATTATCCAAATTAACTTTGAAAATCATTCATCAATTAGCTCAACTTATAGATGGCAGGTTTATTGCAAAATTGAGTTCAGCGATGAGGCTCATTTTTGGCATATGGAGTGATACCAATCCACAACAGACTCTACAGACTCTATTAGTGTATATATTTCTGTCTGACACAGAAATTTAAAAAATTAAAGAGTTTTTTTTCATACTGCGCTCACTTTTTGACATTTAAAACCAGCCTCTACATAGAAATGCATATTGTTGGCTTAGTGTACAAATGTGCTAAGTCCCTTTACACAAATTTTAAATGAGACACAAAAAACAATTTGTAATCCCTGGTTTAAAATATTTTTAAAATCTGTCAATGCAGTTTCGCTACCTATTTAGTATGATTTAAAATGATAAATAATTACAGTTTAGAATAACTTTTTTTCGACATACACATCTTTTTTTTTTTGTGGACTCATTTTCTATTAATTTATTTTGTTTTTATTTAGTGGACTTAGCACATTTTCTTATAACATCGTATTAACTCTGTTAATGGTTTTAAAGTCAATATTGTCACTAAAGTTGCTCTCAAAAGGCATCGTTTTTCATAAAAAGTGGACTTACCACGTTTGCATACTAAGCTAACGATATATTATTTAATAGCTGTGTGGATTTACTATTCATATCATTTTAAGAATTTAAAATCGATTCAGGTTTGACTAAGATGACCTTTGTTAAGTGCTCGAATTCTCAAAAAATCAATATTTGACTATAACTCCAAATTTAAGGGTTTCTTTTAAAATAAACTGATAAAGTTTTCAACAAGATCTACCATTTAGCTCAGGCGCGGATCCAGTGAAGTGAAAAAATGGAAATTTCCCCACCAAAACCTTTATATAAAAAAGGAAAAAAATAAACTTTAATTTATTTCCCCTCCCCCCAAATGGTTGACCTGCATTGGCGCCTGATTTAGCTGGTGTTACTTTTTAACCAATGAAAAGGTTAGAACATTTTATATGTCTCACATGATTGCAGATAAAATTACAATTTATTATACCCTTCACCTTCGTGAGAAGGGTATATATAAGTTTGTAATTCCGTTTGTAATTTCCACAATATAATTTTCCGACCCTATAAAGTATATATATTCTGGATCCTTATTGATAGCGGAGTCGATTAAGCTATGTCCGTCTGTCGGTCTGTCCGTCTGTCTGTTGAAATCGTATTAACTATTTTCTGAAGACGGCAGATATCTTCGGGATCTAAATCTTCAATAATTCTGTGAGACATGCTTTCAAGAAGTTTCCTAATTAAAATCAGCAAAAT
This sequence comes from Calliphora vicina, assembly GCF_958450345.1. Lineage (NCBI taxonomy): Eukaryota > Metazoa > Arthropoda > Insecta > Diptera > Calliphoridae > Calliphora > Calliphora vicina. The sequence goes on from NC_088780.1 coordinate 122,777,827, forward strand.
CGGTCACCAATGGCTGAGATATGAGGAAAAAACCAGGACAACCTCGATTTTTAACCTATATCTGGATTACTAAGTCATTAATATAGACAATATGGATATCTAATGATAGATATTTCAAAGACCTTTGCCACGACGTATATAAGACCATAGTTAGTTGGAACTACAATGGGTTAAAATAGGAAAAAAATTTTAAACCGAAAATTTAAAATTTAAAAAAAAAAAATTTAAAATAACAATTCGAAAAAAAAAATTAAAAAAAACAACTTTGGAAAAAAAATAAATTTTGTTTGTCTAAAAATATTTAAAATTTGTATTTTGAAGTATAATTTGGTGAAGGGTACATACGATTCGGCACAGTCGAATATAGCTCTCTTACTTGTTTTTCCTTATGTCTTTAACAATTTTTTTTCTAGTTTTTCATGTAACAACTAATTCAATTGCTTGAATTCTAAGCATTGATCAAAGCATAAGAACTTGCCATGTCGTTGAAATCAAAACATCAACATTCATTAAATGTAAGTGTATATTCTAAACAAGATTCGATACATAACAAATTTACATAAAACTCTATTCTTACAATCATAAATCAAATGTTGCTACAGGTAAACACCACTGTTAGATGATGCTTAAACTTCCCAAAAAATTTAATAGAATAGAAATGAAAACCATAAAAATAAGAACAAGGAAACATGTGTAACCATAGAAAAATTCTAGACATGGTCATCATTTACTTCATTATGGAGGCAAACACAAACAAGTACAGAAAAACTAAAGCCTCTTAGATGAAGGCAAAAAGGAAAAAATCCAGAAATACAAACATAATTAATGATTTATGTCTATAACTACATATTTACAACTAAAAAAAAAATCAGCAAATAACAGACAACATATGTATGCAGATACAACAGCTACATTTGTATCTTGTAAATGCATAAATGTATAAATTATTAAGAATTTATTGCAACTCAAGGATGCAGAGAGAAAGAAAGCGTGTGCGAGCACAAAGGGAAATAAGTCAAACATTTTAAAATTTTTCTAATTTTCTTTTAAAAATTACCTTTCATGTCGTATGTTCGTTTCAAATTTAAGGTGTAACGGTTTAGATGCAAAATTTGCACACTTTTAATTTCTGGTTTTTGGTAACATTTGCTGGCTGCACATAGTTTAAACGCATGTATGTGCACCATAAGGCGCCATCTGCTGCCTTCAGCAGGGAGTTGTATGTTTGAATTTTTTCATTAATTTCAGTGGCGCGTAGCATATGCAGTTTAGTTTTTTACTTTCTGTGGTAGAAAAAACAAAAAACAAAACTCAAAAGAAAAGAAAAATACTATAGATATTTGCATGCAGCAGAGATAGCCAATGTATGAAAGTTTCCGGCGAATAATGGAATGAAAACTGACACAATTTGAGCTGAACTTTAAAAGTCGACTTGAAGGTTACCCAAAAGCCATATAATTTATTAGATTTCAATAGATACTTGTTCCACAAACTTTTTTATAAATAAAGAGTTCTTTAACTGTGATGAGAACTTAAATGCTAGCTTTATTTGTCAAAAGTGTTTGTAATTCTATAAGAAACATACGAATATGCTGAATCAATTTGTCTAGTTTTAAGACACTAGAATTGAAATGATTAAAATGTCTCCTTTTGCTTCCCGGTAGCTATTTACTAATGTTAGTTCTTCAAGTTTCTCCAACCCACATACACCTGCCTGTTCTTATTTATTTGCAAATAAAATATCTGAATTTGTACTGCATACTTTAGGGGACTTCTTTTTATTACAGTTGACTGGACTCAAAAAAAACATTTCCAGTTTTACACGGAATTTTTTAATTTTTTTTCTTTACAAACCATCTCCTGAAATTTCGAATCGAATAAAAAAACAGCCAAATCGCTCCAGCCGTTCTCACGTGATGGCATTACATACATGGACCATTTCGTTTTTATATATATAGAAGATAGATTAGTCTGCTTTTACACACAGCAAGTTTACTTGAACTTGTTCGCCTGTTTTCACACAGCAAGTCTGTGATCAATTAGTGAAAATGAGAAAACAAAAGAGAATTGAAGACACTTACCAGTACAAGCAAGTGTGTACCCCTCTTCTTTCTTCTTGCCTATCTCTCCTATAAACTCAGACTTGCGGCAAGAAAACTTGCCCTGTGTAAAAGCAGACTTAGTTAAATTTATTTTTATATATCTGTCTCAGCAATTCTTCAGTGTTTTTCTCATATTTATTCCTATTTAAGACTCCCTGCCTTAGGCCTATTATTACATGCAGTAAATTTTCATACAATAGCGAAATGTGAGCCCACAAAATACCAACCAAACTGAAGCGTAGCGAATTCATTCAAGCCACCAATCTTGTTGACAGTCTTTTTTCTTTTTCCTTTGCTGTGCTATTTTGCCATTTTTTTCTTTCTTTTTCTAGGTTTTTTTTATTGTACAAGTCTTAACAAAGTTAGATTTCAAACATGAAACAAACAAATAATCGGTTGATAAGGCGTGGAGAGAAGCCATCATTTAGCATTTAGAGTTTAGGGTTTGGTTGTGATTTCAAACTAATAAATTTATGATGGTTTTTTTTCTAAGACTTCCTATAAAAAATATAAACAACTACTACTCCCTCTGCTAAGAAACGTGAGTGTGTTTTTAAGTAGAAGGTGGCCAGAAAAATCCCAGTTAATATTAAGAAAATGGGCAAAAACTTGACAAATTTAAAAACTTTAATATATATGTATACAAAGAACTTGTAATGACTTAGTTGTAAACGAAGAAGTCCTTTTCGTAATTAAAATACATTATTTTAAATAACATTAAAGGAACCTACCCAATCTTTCATCTCTATCTTGATATTTTTTAAACAATTTATGTGAGCTAAAACTGCTTTCATTTAAAACAAATAGGGCTTTTAGAACATGAATTTAAATTAGGGTTATTTCATACAAAATTGCATACAAGTCTTCCAAATTTTAAAAATAATTTTAAAAAAAGTATGCAGCAGTTAAGGAAATAGTCAATGTATCCTTTATAGACAGTAATTGTCACTAATATCTGATCACTTGGCTGACTCCAATTTATATATTTTGGGCCTTTTGACATGTATGTGCTCTTTGTAGTTCATAGAGAAGTCAATTTGTTACTTTATACATCTCATGTAATCTATCGTGAATACAATTGTCACTTAAGTGCCTCTAAGTAATCTAGAGTGTAGTCACTTTTAATTTTTATTTTTAACTGCACTTTTTTGTGAGTAATTCGTACAAACAGGTTTTATACAAATGGTGTTGATATAATTCTCATACAGTTTATTTTATTTTTGCTTAAGTATACTGACACCCCATGAAACCTAGCGTTAATTGTCACTTTAGTGTCTCTAAGTAATCTAGAATGTAATCTATTAGTGAATTGTGAGAGGAAGGTTTGTTTACAAGCAATCGGTTGTTGGACTGTCTATGATATATATTTTTAGCTGACTATTTGTGGTCAATTAGCAGCCGTATATGTTAAAATAACTAGTTATGTAGCTGAACAAGTAACCAGTTTGGTAGCAAGTAAGGTAACTGAAGCTATGTATCCAGTATGTGAATCCATTCGTTGTCTACTTTGGGCCAGCTATTAGACAGTCTCATTGTAATCAAAAATGGTCAATTGACCCCCTGCTTAGGACATGCACGTGTTGAAATATCTAGTCACGTAACTGATCAAGTAACCAGTACCTGGTACCAGTAACCAAAGCTCGTAAGGTAACTGACGCTATTTATCCAGTATGTGAATCCAATGTGTTGACTAGTTTCGACCAGCTATCCGACAGTCTCATTGTAATCAAAAAGGGTCAATTATCCCTCTGACTAGTCACGTAGCTAGTTATGTAACTAGTTGGTACCCTAAATGATAATGATATTACCTATATCACTGGTTCGGGACAGTTTCCTAGAACTGTTGGGTCTTCACTTATACGCATACAAATTTTGTTACGTTTTTACCTTTTAAAAACGGTGGTTTATTTACTTTAAATAATATAGCACAATTTATAATGTACAAGAATACACTGGTAAAGCAGTTGATGTTAATTCTAACAGCGTCTATGATAAAATTATTGCCATCTTCCAGCAGTTTCATGAATTATCTATATAACGGACAAAACTAGAATTTTCTATTTCTAGAGCTTTAACAGTAAATGCTGCCATACCCACAAACAATGTTAATAGCAGCGTGTTATCAACATTGTTGATAAGTAGAAGTTTCGAGCACTGGAAATGTTTATAACCATGATGAAGGTTGCAAGCAGTCGTTACAGGCCGTTAAATTCAAATCGTTAATAAAACTTCTTAATAGTGTATATTATTTATAAGTTGCAAGGATTTTTTTCTATTTATTTATGAATTTTAAATCGAATAAGAACTGACTAAGTTAGGATGCGTTAAGTGCGGCCAAATCACAAAACATTAACTTAAAATAATAATATTGGCCCATAATCATAGTCAAACACTAAAGTCGGTTCTTTTTAAAAACAACTTTAAAATAAAAACCTGCTTTTTATTAATTTGCAACCATAGTCAAAATTAAAGTATGTTTTAAATTGAAACGACTTTAACTGGGTGCCACCGCAAATGTAGAAAATGTTTTAATACAATATACAACAAAAAACAGACAAGTGGCAACGCTGAACAGCTGACATACAAAATTAAAAAAAATCCAAAAAACGTAAACAATAAAAGTAACCGGGACATCTAAAGAAAGAAAGTTGTTTGTTGTGGAAAAATGGAAAAGATAAGATTAATATCATAATTACGATATTTTGGTACTAATTTTATTGATAACTGTTCAATAATTGCAAAATCTCTACCAATATCTTGTAACTTAAACATTTTTTACTTTGTGACGAACTTTTTTACTCGGCGAAGAACAGCTGATGCTGTTAAACGAGTTAAAAACAACTTCAGCTAGTTTTATATTTAGAGTCGACTTCAGCGTCAGAAGTATACTTTAACTTGTCTATGATAGACCTAAAGTCCACTCTTAAGTAAAGTCAAGTTTAATTCTCTTAAAATGTACTTTATTTTTGACTATGATTATGAGCCATTATCTCTAAGAATTTTAATAATTTTAAAAATTGCAGGAAATTTACCAGAAAATTTTGGGCATCCGCCCTAATCAATACAACTGGCATCACTGTGCCTATGTCTAATGTAGTTGCCATATGAGTGTTTTTAAGTACATGCTGTATCAATTTCTTTTATTCGTTTAAAAAAAGTGGTTGCAGTTTATATTTTATTTCTTTTCATGTTTCCAAGTTAGTTTATTTATTAAATACATGTATGATCACGTTTTATTGCTGATTTGTCAGAAAATACTACAAAGCTAGTAAAAGAAATATTAATTCAATGACAAATCAGTGGCAGTCAATATGGGTTACACACTGTGTGTTTTTTTTATTAAAGAGGGGATTTGATATATATTTTTTTTTCTTATTTTGTGTATAATCTGTTTAGTTAAAAATGAAACCATTTTATTATTGAATAAAATTGTTATATGATAGGAATGTTATTGATTTTATAGCAAAAAATAAAAGTAGTAAGTTATATTATACAATAGTAAAGAGATTTATACATATGAATTGTGGAATACACTGAGAAAAAAGGATAAAATAATGTTGTATAAAAATATTAGAAAATAACGAAAACAACATAATATTATTAAGAATTTGAAAACGATTGAAACGAAATATCTGCTGAGTTATTTAGAGATTATTTTTTCATGGTAGCACAGTGTAAATTACAACCCAATTTAAAAATATCTAAAAACACATATGTTCTTATGCCAATCTTATATTTTATTATTTATACAATCAAAATATAAGAAAAGTTATTGAATATATGGATATTTTATTAAAATTAAACTCAAAAAAATTGTATTAGACATAAAAATAAATTATTTCAGCCAAATCTAAACAAATATTTGTTTCATAGCGTAATTTTCCAAGAGGCAAATGACGTACGGCTGAGCCAATTGAATTATTTGTTCAAAAGAAATACAATTTGTTGTATAAACAATAAAATAAAATTTATACATAAATAATTTGCGTTTTTTTTTTTTTGGTTTAAGAATTATTGTTTCGAAATAAAGAAGAAAAACTTTTAAAGATTTATTTGGCAACAACAAATACAATTTGTTGTTGAATGAAGCCTCAATAACAATGATTTTTTTTAGGGTTAAATTATTCCAAATTTTATTTGTTTTACAGGACTAACAACAGATTGTCATGAAAAACAGAAACATGTAGTAAACAATTGTAATAAAAATGTTGTTTATGAAATAAATTTTTGGTTAAAAAAATATGAATTTAATAAGCTATACAAAAAGAAACAAAGAATCATAAAATAAACATAATTTACATTTTAATACAATATACAAAACTTTATCAATAAAAAAAGTCTAAATAAAATAATATTTGCAGAAAACGCAAAAATTGTTATTGAAACATTCGATTCGAAACGATACTTCAGTTGTCAAAGTTGTAGTACATTTTCTGACAAGCAACATTTTAATTTTCTTTGTTGTTTACACTATAATGTTCAATAAATAAGTGAGGATAAATGACAGACATATGTACCCTTCCATTTTTAAGTCATACACACCCAATACAATCTTTTTTTTTTTAATTTTCGCCACGCCCAATTATAAAATTTTGAGAGTGGCCTTCAACAAAGTTGAAAAAATTACATTTTTTTAAATAAATTCATTCTTTTAAATAATTAGTACTTTTTTAATGCTTTACAATTTTAGTACTTTTTAATAATTAGTATATTTATTACAAATGTTGAAAGTGAGCGTGTAAACAAGATTTAAACAATTTATTTTCTTTATATTATATGATTACAAATATGTATGTTTAAAATTTGATTTACGAATTTATAAAAAACAAGTATGAGTGCTATATTCGGCTGTGCCGAATCTTATATAACCTTCACCAAATTATACTTCAAAATAAAAATTTTAAATATTTTTAGGTAAACAAATTTTTGTTTTTTCCAAAGTTGTTTTTTTTATTTTTTGGAAAAAAAATTTTTTGAATTGTTTTTTTAATTTTAAAAAATTTTTGGCGAACAAAAATTCGGGTTAAAAAATATTTTTTTCCGATTTTGACCCATTGTAGGTCCAACTTGCTATGGTCTTATATACGTTGTTGCAAAGGTCTTTGAAATATCTATCATTAGATATCCACATTGTCTATATTAAAGACCAAGTCGGAAAAATTCCGGAGATATTGATGTATGAATCGTGTATGTAAATTATTTGCGGGCTTCGGAAAGTTGATTTCAACAGACAGACAGACGGACATGGTTTAATCGACTCCGCTATATATAAGGATCCCTTTATAGGGCCGGAAAATTATATTGTGGAAATTACAAACGGAATGACAAACTTATATATACCCTTCTCACGAAGGTGAATGGTATAAAAATTAAAATAAAGAAATTCATAATAAGAAGCTGATTAATAGCTGATTTCATTCCGAAAACAAAAGGCTTTCATAAGATTTATTCAAATGATGGGCATTTCAAACAAAATTGTTAAATTAATTGAGGCCTGAACATTTAAATAAAAAACAAGTAAGAGAGCTATATTCGGCTGTGCCGAATCTTATATATACTTCAAAATAAAAATTTTAAATATTTTAGGTGAACAAAATTTTTTTTTTTTGCAGTTTTTAATTTTTTGAAAAAAAATGTTTCGAATTGTTTTTAAATTTAAAATTTTTTTTTTTTTTTTTGTTTAAAAAAAAGTTCTGGTTAAAAAATATTTTTTGCGATTTTGACCCATTGTAGGTCCAACTTACTATGGTCTTATATACGTGTTGCAATGGTCTTTGAAATATCTATCATTAGATATCCATATTGTCTATATCGTCACCTAAAATGCAAAACACGTATCATCAAAAAATTCGAAATTGATTTTATTATTGATTACGATTCACTACATCATATTACATATGTGTACAAAATTTTAAACTTTTACTATCAAAAATAAACAAGTTATAACCAAAATTGAAACTAAAGTATCATCAATTATATGATTTTTTTAAACAATATAACGTATACGCTTTGAGTAATTAATTAATAAATCGGTTTTACCTTATTTTAGGAAGTATCCTAACCTTTTTTTAATAAATTTGTTGCAATTGAATGTTTTTTGCAGTCTTAATGAAAATTTAATCAAGAACCTTTTTTTAGTTTAAAAAAGCAGTTGTTAGTAATTAAAATAAAAAAAAAAACATTTTTTTTAAAAAAACAAAAAAATATTTTTTTTAAGTTTTTATTTTTTCATAAAATAACAATTCAAAAAAACGTAAGCCACGTATCTTAAAGTGTGCTTTGAACATTTTTTTTTATAAAATATATTTCTAGAGTCATTGTAATTCAGATTTGAAAATTTTGTTTCAATATCTCAAGTAGTTTTCATTTTATATCGTGTTTTGCTCCTCCTATAAACTTATGAAAAGTGATGTTACGTTATTTTACATTTTAGGTGACGATATTAATGACTGAGTAATCCAGATATAGGTCAAAAATAGGTCAAAAATTTGTGGACCAATTTTGCTGATTTTAAATAGACAACTTCTCGAAAGCATGTCTGACAGAATTATTGAAAATTTGGATCCCGAAGATATCAGGGGTCTTCAGAAAATTGATTTCAACAGACAGACGGACATGGCTTAATCGACTCCGCTATCTATAAGGATCCAGAATATATATACTTTAAAGGGTCGGAAATGAAAAATGTAGAAATTATAAACGGAATGACAAACTTATATATACCAGATAATAGATTTAGAAATGCTTGCGTTAGGATTCGGCTTAATTAAAAAATTTCAAAAAAGCGAGACTTTGAATAATTTAGTTGCTAAAAATATTCAATTATATGTATAGTTTTGTTCGTTTGAATAATATAATTAGTAGCACATACTATGTTGATAAGCTTTTTTTAAATATTTATTTCAATTTACCATTGAGAGTCTTAATATAACGCCTAATTACAATATTAAACAAACGTTATATTCAAAATCAAAAAACATTAGCATTGCTAATGAAGATTTACAAAGAGAAAGAGAGAATAAACAAAAGAAAAACATAAACAACTGAAATGAATTAATTGTAATCGTAAATTATACAGTTATTTCCATGTGCAAGATTTACATACATGTATGGAACTATGTATAGTGTTTAAGAGTAAGAAGAGAAGGTCTGGGTTGAAGAGCTTTTGAACTTTTAATGAGCCATAAAGTACCAAAACCGTTACAATAACATAGCACACACACACACATGCGAAAGAAAATAATTCTAATTTCTCACACTCCCTACTGCAACAACTACCACCCACACCATTTTCTAAGGATTAGAGGAGAATAGAATGGAACCTTAAGTGGTAAATTACAAAAGCAAAACAAAACTAAATGAAAAACTTTAAATGCTTCAAATAGGCACGCGTTAAACATAAATATTTACATACAATATACATATACTAGCACTACAAGTAAATAAGAATGTGCATATATGTATGTTTTAAAAAAAGAGCGGGAGAGTGATATTACTCCCATGATGGAGTCGGGGGTTATAAAAAGAAATGAGGATAATTTTAAAATCGTGTAATAAAAATACTCGCACATACATACATATAAAAGAAAATGTGATAAATTTTAAGTGTGTGGAAAAGAAAATACTTACATAATAGAAACATTATTATTGGATGGGGCTGTCAAGAAATCGGAAAATGTTAAAAAGATTTTTATCTCGACACACTAACAAACACATTCGTTAAAACATTTGTAAACCAATAAATTTGTTTAATGACATTGACTTTTTTCCTTCTATTTCTAGGAAAATTTTACAAGAAAATTTAAAATTTTTAGTCATTATTTATAATGTAGGGGAAATAATTTGATTTTATAGTGCTGGTATTTAAAATAAGGGATATATGTATTTGTTGTTGTACATAATATAACAATTTCGTTAAAGTTTTGGGAAAAACATATGTATATGGGTGAATGTAAAGAGAATTCTAATTGAAAATCAGTATTTTAAAGCCTATCGCTCTAACCACAAAAGCCTTAAGACGATTTTAAGTCCATAAAGTTGACTATTATTTTATATTTCGTACCATAAAACAAATTTCAAATATAATTTAAAATGTTGTTTTATTATTTTAAAATAAGCTTTTTGTTTAGAACTTTTATGTACATTTTGTTTTTTTTTATAATTTTTTGAAATCTCTTTTTTTATTTACATTCATTGAAAAATATTTTCATTTATTCTTATGGTACACAAAAAAAAAAAAAGTTCTATTTTAAATATAGTCGACTTTAACAAAAAATTAACTTTAAAATTTCTTTTATAGTTAGGCTGTATCATTTCAGTGAGATTCTTTTTTAAATCAATGACTATCAATCCAGCAATTTTTCTCCAGTTTTATTTTAAATTTCTTGAGTTTAACTAAAAATTAAATACTAGATTTATTATTATTACTAAAAAAAAATATTGTGCGAAAAAAAATACAAAAAGAATTCTTAAAATAAAATAAATATTGAAATAACGGTAAAACATATGGCATTTTACATAGTTTTCTTAGATATTCTTTTTGTTTTAGTATCCTTACTTGCACAAATTTAAGTTTCCATTGTTTTGCCACTGCTGGAAGTATAATCACATTCTATAAATGTATTTTTTTAAACTATAATGTTTTAAAGCTCTGAAATTTGAATTGATCTTAACATTTATATTTTCTAAAAGGTAATGTTTTTGAAAACTGAAATTACAAATCATAGTTTTCAAAAAAAAAAAGTTTTCATTGTATTCAAAGCAAGATCACTACAACTTAAAAACTGAACTCTAAGCTCTTTTCAGTTATGTAATTCTATATTTTCATAGTAAGTAGTTATTTTCCATACACATAATCTACTCGTAACTTAATTTTCTGAAGTGAGCAATATTGTTTCAATTATTTCTTCCAAAAAAAAAATATACTTATTTCAACACCCTCGCACTTTAAACTATTTAGTTCCACAACTATTGAATACAATTTAATGATACTCATTAAAACATAGACACGCTTATGCTTTAATAATATTACATTGAAATATGCAGGAGCTGAATGCATCGACAGCAAGCAGGGAAAACTGCAATCAAAATTTTCCAAAAACTCCCACAAAATATGTGCTCTTGTTCCCTAAAGTGCTATACAATGTATTTGTTAAAGTCATTCAACACACCCTCACCACCTTTTTATTTCATTCTTTCAAACTAAATATAATTTTTAAATTAAAAACAAAGTTTAAAAATAGAAAACATAAATTAAATTATTATATGTTGTATTTTTAACAACCAGCAGCCCATACCGATTTAGTTTTAACTATAATTTTCTTTTAGTTGAAACAAAAACTAAAAATAGTTGACAACCAACACTTCGCTAATGACATAAACATCAATGATATTATTATTATTTCTACGATATTTATGTTCATCTTCTTTCCGTTTTCGTGTTACCATAACGAAAGAGCAACAACAACAGCATTTGCTTTATACAATTTAAGGAGTAAATAGCGGAACTAGTTTAAAAATATAATAACAACAAAAAAAGAGAAAGAACCTGGGCGAGAGCATTCGTTGTAAATAACGGATAAAGTCATTAAATTGTTGCATCCGTTGTTATCTTCGTTTTTTCTTATTTTTTATGTTTTTAATTTCTAAAGTCATTTGTGTAGAAAATTGTTGTTGTAAAAAATTACTTCCTTTTCCATTTTGCTTTCATCTGGGAGCATGTGTTTTTTTTAGTGCTTATTATTGTCACCTTGCATTGTGTGACATTATTCTAATGTTTATATATATTTCTTTTGTTTTAGTTTTAGTTTTCTCTCTGTATTCCTTAAGCATAGTGATATTGAAAATATGTAGTATTCGGAAAAAAGATTCCATTGTTTATTTTGTATTATATTTCTGTCATCATTAGTTGACATTTTAGGTTGAGTTTCTTTTTCTGGGGCGACATTAATGACCAGTGACTGTGTCTATGTTTAGTTTAAAATTTTTTGAATTCTAAATTTTAAAATAAAATATTTCTTATGTAGATATTTTTAACATATCCTATGTAGGCATTGTTTAAAATATCAAACAATTTTATAATTCATTTATAATCTTAAACAGTATTCCTGGGGAAAATTTGTATGTAGGCTAGATGAAATAATAGATCGATATTACCCATATTCAATACCATACAAACCTTAGCAACAGAGAGTAATTGTGGAAAATGTCTGCCAGCTATCTCCTTTTGTTTGGTACCTATCGTGACAGACGATCAAGTTATGTCCGTCCGTCTGTATGTCTGTTAAGAAAACTAAAACAGCTAGCTGACTTGTTATACCCTACACCACCATAGTGGGGAGTGTATTATGCGTTTGTGCAGATGTTTGTAACGCCCAAAAATATTGGTCTAACACCCACCTTAAAGTATTCCGATCGACTTAGAATCACTTTCACTTCCATGTAAACCTTGTGCGCAAAATACAGGTCGCAATTTTGAAGATATTTCTATAAAATTTGGTACATATTATTTTTTCGGCCTAAGGACCAAGCCTGTTGAAACTGGCTGAAATCGGTCCATTATTCCGAAATTGGACTTTATCGGTCATAAATGTTTAATTTATATAGGTATCTCCACAAATTTCGTTCCAAATAAGTTCTATATATACGAAATTCATGTCACCAAATTTTGTTACAATCGGTCCATAATTAGTCATAGCTCCCATATAGACCCGCTTCCAAAAATCACTTTAACGTTCATAAATCTCTTAAAAATGTTGGTATACACACAAAATTCATCATAAATAGCTTTCATATAGACATAAATCACATGACCTAAATTCCTGGTGATCGGTCCATAATTAGTCATAGCTCCCATATAAGCCCAACTTCCGAAAATCGCTCACGAATATAAATTATTGATATTTTAAAAGAATAATGTTTTTGCTCATTTACTTGGTGTAGGGTATTATATGGTCGGGCTTTACCGACCATACTTTCTTAATTGTTTGGTATTGAAAATGGGCAATATCGGTTCCTGATTTTACATAACCTCTTCCAAATATCTTCCAGAAATACTGTTCGAGCAGTCATAAACATGTTGCTATGTGGCAATCCTGACTGATTAGTTCTAAGTACTTTGAAATTATACTGCAACATTTGTCTCTAGTCCCCTTACAAGGTAGGTCATCTTCAGAAAATGACATGAATATTCATAGTTTTCTTATAATAAATAATATCGTGATGAAATTGGACATAAACAAGTTGTATATGAACCTCAATCTTTACACCAACTTTTGTGAGAATCATTGACCCTACTCCCCATATAACCGCCATATCAGAAAAATATTTCATTGTCACATATTGATGGTGGGATATACAAGATTCGGCACAGCCGTATACAATACTCTTACTTGTTAATATTACAAAATTTATTTATTTATTCTCTGCCATTTTTATTTACAAATTATCATGTAATAACACGCAATATTGCATTTTCTGTAATAATTTCATGTTTAGTTATAGAGAATGTGTAAAGTTTTTTAATTGTGTTATTAAATAAACATAAATACAATATTTTGATAAGTAAATGTTATAAAATTTCTAAGCGAAATTGTTGGAAAAAACATAAATTTTATTATTTTATGATGAAATGTCAGGTTTTGATGACAGTTGCAAAGAAAGAAATGTTTTGGAATTAAAATAATTTGAATAATTTAGATGTGCTACAAAAATTATTAGAGCTTGTGTTTAAAATTTTATTTAAATCTAACGTGGCATGTCTTTCAATGTAATAATGTTACCTGCAGGTTGTACAATGTTTTTGAAATTAATAAAAATTCTTGGGACTTACCTAAAATGAAAAGAAAGAAGAATGGAATTAATAATTTTATAATTTCAGTTTATAAATAAAATCATTTGTAATACAAATAGCACAAAAAGTAAATTTATTTTATATTTTTAAAAAAAAAAAAGTATTTTTAATTATTACTTTTATACCTAAAACTTAGCAAAAGCAAAAAATGTAAAGTAAAGTAAAATTTAGTCACCCAAAAAGTGTTATTTTACACCAACAATGTGGCAAATTTTAAAAGAAAATCATCATATCATTTGATTAATCTTTTCTCTTTTTATTGTAGTACTCTCTTTTTAATTATTTGCAACATATAAATTTCATGTTTCAGAAACACAAACTAAAACTTAAATTGAAATTAAAACAAATCCCAAATTCCCACAACACAACAACTTTGTTTATTAGTTCACAAAAAATTTCCCTGCTGTTCCTTTTTAAAAACAAGAAAAGAAGAAGCAGCAGTAAAAATACAAAACATATGTTTTTTGTTTACCTTGCACTTTAACCAAATATTGCTCCCTTCTAACACTCACTTGTACTCCCACTACAAAAGGGAAATTTATGGAGTGACAAAAAACATTGTTGGGTTTTTTTTGTAAAAATAACAACAAACAACAGACACACACACACATTTACACACATACAATTTAGCAAAACATGTTTATTCATTTTCAAAACGAAATTCCCATAAGTTCCCACAGTTTTTTATTTCTGAGGGTTTTTTGAGAATTTATTATGTGCAGCAGGTACAAAGAGGAAGAATGATATAAAAAAATCAACTAAAACAAGGAAATTGTAATAAAATTCTATAAATGCATTGAAAAAAACAAACGAAAACTGCATGAACAAGGATCTATGCGAAAGGGGGAGTGAGAGAGATATAAAGAAAAGGGAGGAAGTTCTTAAACAAATATATCAGCATTTAAAAGTATTATCCTGGCATTGTAGTAAAAATTTTTACATGTCACCAGGGTTTTGCGTATGAATAGTATGAGAGCAAGAATTTATTAGAGAATATTTTTTTGAGTTATAATTTTTTGTAAAAGTTTCATTTCAATTTTTATGGTTTCCTGTCTTTGTCTGGTATTATATTGAATACATATGCTTACACATGTACAAAATGTAATGGAATTGTGCTGGGGAGTGTGATATTTACAGGGATTTGTCCGTCTGTCTTTCCGCCTGTCATTTCGGTCTTAGATCATAATGTAAATTTCGTATATGAACAACTTACAATGTCTTCAGCAAATTGTTATTGTAAGGATAATAACAACAAGACACAGTGCGATAAATAATATAATAAACAAAGTAAAATATAAATAAAGTAAAAAATATAGAAAGCTTTACGAAAAGTTCTTTCAAAAATGAATATCAATCAATTCCTAACAAGTAAATTTTCTCTTAAATATGAAAATACAATACACTTAACCGTACACTTAAGCTTTCAAAACAGAAGTTTAACTTTAGTTTAACACAAATTAAATGATTTAATTTAAATTTGAAATTTTGAATTTAAACAAATTTTATATTTGTAATTTAGGTTAAACTGTAGTTAAACTTTATAAAAATTTTACGGGCTCATCATTATTTAAGAAAACCATTTTTAATATCTTAAGTTTGTTAGATAGCTTAATTTTTAGAAGATTTAAATTAACTAAAATCAAACTTTGAAATCATAAATTTAAAGTCTAAACTGGTAAAACCCATATTTAACTTAAGTTTAACAGAAATTAAAAATATTAAATTAAACTTAACTTAAGTAAAAAACTATTTCCGAAAAATCTTAAGAAAATTACAAACGCAGAAACGACTTTTGGAAATTTAAAGTCAAGTTTAATTAGTTTTTTAAAATATTTTACTAAAAAAATCATAGAAAACTGATTTTAATGCATTTTGTTATTAAATTACATTACAATACAAATGCATGTTAATCTAAAGTTAAACATTAGATTAACATGCATTTGGTAATTAAATAATTAAGTTTAAACAAATTGACATTAAAAAACTTAAAGTTTAAACTTATAAAATAGTAACTGAACTTTTAAACAACAATTATTACATTAAACTTAAAAAAAGTTTAAACTTGATTGAAATTATGTTAATATATCAAGTTTAAACTTGTAAAACACAGGTTTAACTTTACATAAACATGAACTCGAAGTTCTAAATTTAATTAATAAAATTTTAACTAATTTTAGTTTTCTTTGTTTCAAGAATTGTATGTGATTTTTAATGAACAGGGCAAAGTTAACTTATGTTTAAACTGTACTAAAATAAGTTTAAGCTCGAAGCATGAATAAATTAAAGTTTAAGCTTATAAAAGTCTAGTTTAACTGTAGTTTAGCTATAAATATTGTTTGGTTTTAGTTTTAAGTTAATTAATACTTCAGTTTTTCAGTTGCTTTGTTTCATGATTCATTGCCTGGGATTTTTCAATAAATTTTGCAAAGTAAACTAAAGTTCAAACTTAAACAGAAATAAGTTTAACCTTAAAATATCATCAACAAATTTATGAAATGGCTTCTACAACACAAACTAAATTAAATTAAAGTTTAAACTTTAAAAACTATAGTTTAACTGTAGTTTAGCTATAAAAATGTCTATAAATATTATTCTTTTTCGGGTTTTAAGTTAATTAACACTTCAGTTTTTCTGTTGCTTTGTTTTATTTTCGGATTTTTCAATAAATTTTGCAAAGTTAACTTAAGTTTAAACTTAACAAAAATAATTTTAACCTTAAAATATCATCAACAAATTTAAGAAAGGACTTTTAGAACACAAACTAAATTAAAATAAAGTATAAACTTTTAAAACTATAGTTTAACTGTAGTTTAGCTAGAAACGTTCTTTTAGGTTTTCAGTAAATGAATACGGTAGTGTTACTGATGTATTAATTCGTTTGACCTTCCTGGGATTTTTGAATTTAACTTAAGTTTAAACTTTATTGAAAGAAGTTTAAATATAATATATCTCCAACATTTTTATGAAAGGTTTTTAAGAACATAATATAAGAAAAATTAAAGTTTAAACATAAAAAACCGATATTTCATCTGTAGTTTAACAATAAAAATATATAGGTTTTAAGTTGCTGTCTTTGCCTGAGATTTTAACATAAAGTTTGTAAAGTTAACCTAAACTTGACTAACTTAAGTTTAACCCAAATTGATCATGACTGAAATTGAAAACATAAGTTAAACGAAAGTTAAACGGCTTTAAATTTTCAACTTTTATTGAATGGTATAAACAATGACTTTCTCAGGTTTTATTTAAAATTTTTATTTTTTAGAGAAAATGTTTGCAAAGTGTTTAAACTTGTAAACAGTATTAACTTAAGCTTAACATCTCACTTAGAAAAACATGTTTGTTGACTTCTATTCCCGTCTGCATTATTATCTGCCACACTATTCATTTACAATTAACGAAGACTCTAACGTATGAAGCCCTACTACTACAGCCAACTACTAAGAAATCCTGCATACATACAATTACATGTGTCTTAAGGACTAAATGTCTTAAAGAAATCCCTTGTAGCAAATGCCTTCAAGTACTTTCACACATGTCTGTCTGTTCGTTTGACTGGCTGTCGGCTTCAAAAACAAAAATTGTTGTAAACATTCGTACAACTTCCCTGTTTGGATATGTCTTTGCAACAGTCCCTGTTTTTTATTATTTTTTTTTGTTCCTTAAATTTCATTAACTCTAGATTAAATTACAAGAGTTTCAAATGTTTGTTTGTCACCAAATTACCAATGAACGAAGACAGCAAAATATTTCTTTGAAAATTTCTTCAAAATAAATATTTATTTTAATTTTCTTCCCAGCTTTATTTGTTTATGTCTGTGTCCTTTTTTACTTAGCAACAAAAAAGGCTACAATTTCTTAGGTCTTGGGGAAATTTTAAGGTTATGGGAGTATTTTCGGCGAATTTTTTTTTTTTGTTGATTTTAATCAGTCAAGGATTTTGTTTTTGAAATTTGAAACCTTGATTAGTTAACTAGGGAACAAATACTTATAAGAAACAATTGTTATAATTGAAAGATAAATGGAATATTTTGTACAGGTATTTTCAGGCTAATAAACACTATGTGGGAGTAAATTATATGTATAAAAGAATAATTATACCATATTAATTTAAAAGTTCAAATTACTGACTTTAAATTAATGCAAACGTGAAGTATTAAACTTAATTTAACATAACTTCAATTTTTATTAAAAACATTTTTAACTTCCTTTTAAACTTTGTTTTGAATTTACCAATTTAACTGAAGTTTAAACTGGATGAAATAAGTTAAAGCTTTAATAATACAAACGAAATAAAATTAAAGTTTAAACTTTATTCCTGTCAGGTTTTAAGTAAATTAACAGTTTAATTTTAAAGCTGATTTTTGCGTTTTTGCACAAAATTAACTAAAGTTTAAACTTAACTAAAGTTTAAACTTAACTAAAGTTTAAACTATAGTTTAACTATAGTTTAAATAGCATTAAATAAATTTAATAACACCAAAAAAATCAAATTTAAGTTTAAACTTGTAAAACAAAAGATTATCGATAGTTTAACTTGTATTGAGAGGGATAACGCCAAATTTAATTTAAATTTCACTCAAAACATATTTAATTCTTCTTAGGCCGGGTAACTTTTAAACATAGTTAAAGCACAATCAATGTTTAAATATATTTTTTCATACAAAAAAAATATTTAAACATTGATTAAGCTTAACTATGTTTAAAATTTTGATAAGTGATTAGTGTTTTTATTTTAAAGTATATTAGGGGATATTTAAATAAACTTTCCAAAGTTAATTTAACTTTAAACTTGAATGAAACTATTTAAAAAGTCACACAGGATATAACTTTAGTAGCAGTAAATAAAATCAATGTTTAAACTTTTAAAACAAAGGTTTAACTATAGTTTAACTAGAATTGAGTGGGATAATGCCAAAATTAACTTAAATTTCACTCAATAAAATTTTATTTATTAAAATAAACTTAACTGATCTATAAGTTTTGAGTTGAAATGTGAAAAACACAGGTTTATCTTTTGATTAATGTAAATTAATTTTATAATATTTAACAACACAAAAAAATAAATTAAAGTTTCAACTAAAATACTAGTTTAACTGTAGTTTAGCTACACAAATGTATATAAATATTTTTTTTTATTAAAATTTCTTATTAATTTTACTTAAACGTAAGGTTAAACAAAGATTAAATTTTAAATTGCGTTAATTTCTTTATAGATTACTACAATATTTGTTTCAAATGTTGAAAATTATAAAAAAGTATCTAAAAAAGACTTCAGTAATTTAACTTTATTTTAATTTGCACTAAATTTGGAAAAGTTACATATTTAACTTATTTTGTCCATATTTTTCTAGCTTAATTAAATTATTTTACAAATTTTACTTAAAAGTAAAGTTTAAATTTTAAGGTTTTCAATTTCTTATAAAATTTCTAACTTAATTCCTGCTATATTAAGAAAAACATTTTAAATTCATTCATCTTAAATCATTTAACTTTGCCTAACAATGATTTCTTTTTCAAGATTTATTATTTAAATTTCTTTAAAATAATCTTTAGGATTTTAGACACCTTAAAAACAAACTTGACTGTTTTTTTCCCTACTTCTCATATTCTTTACACATCCATTTTTGAGTAGCTTTTAAGCTCTACTATATACAAAAAAGTAAAGTGATATTTTTTCCCATTGCAGTTGCTGTAAAATGTAATACAAAAAAACATTGTCTGCATTCATTTTTGTAAGTCCTTTTTTTGCACAAGAATTTTCAAGTACAAGCCAACAACAATAAGGAGAAAATGAAGCAAGTGTCATCTTTTGTCATTAGAAATGCAACACTGCAGAATGTCACTTAAGGTTACAAAATGGAAGTACAATAATAGTTACACAAACACATGGACACATACACACAACATACTCATTCATACCCAAAGAAATAAACTTGAAAAATAACTTTTGTAATTTATACAGTTTAAAGGTATTTTAGCTCTCTCTCTCTCCTGTTCCTATATTTTTCTTTTATTTACCATTTTAAAGTTTAACTGTGCATTTGTTTTTATTGTAAAAGGGAAAAGTAAATAATTTTCCAAAGTTGTATTTGATAATCTTCTGTTTTAACTTTAAATACTGTTATTTTTATTTTATTTTTTTTAATTTAATTAAAATTGTGTTAAGTAATTTGATACATAGTGTTTATTTTATTTGTATTTTGAGGCAAAACATTTGTTGTTATTTTTATGTACTACATGGTTTAGGCTTTTAAGAGTCTCCCATCTATGAGTTTTGTCTCTGTGTGTTTCAGTTTTAATTTAATTTCTTTTTCTAATATGTAATTACTATTTTGTGTTAAATGCTTTTAATGAGACATTGATTGATGATGGGCTTTAAAGTCTTTAGGCTTGTTAGTTTAAACACTTTTATTTAATTATTATTTAAATTAATAGATTTGTTTTGTATGTGAAGAAATGTTCTCAAGAGTTGTTGAAAATTTTAGGCATGTGACCTAAATTTATACAAAATACATAATAACTTATAATTTAAGGTTTTAAAAAATGTTAATAATTATTTAATTAAAAGAATTCAAACTGCTGATTAAAAAAAGAAAAGTTTAAACAAACAAATTTGGTATTTTAAACATTAGCCTGCATCAAAGAAATGAAATCAGAGTGACTCCATCTGGAGTTGTTCCTTGAATTGTGAGATGGCGATACACTGGTTGAGATTCCACATGATATGTAAGTTATATACTGCCCGAACTCCAAAGAGTTAAAAGGATTTTATTGGATCTGAACGATAAAGTTAACCTTTTAGCTGAATTATTCGCAAGTAATTCTCACATGTCGGAAAGTGATCAACCACTGCCCGAACTCGAAAGAGCTGAAAGGGTTTTATCGGATCTCAACGTAAATAAGTCTCCTGTATGCCAGACGGAATACCAGAGCTGGTCTTAAGGCAGTGCTCTTCGACGTTAGCTCGTCCATTAGCTAACCTTTTCAGCACTTTATACTTTAGGTCACGCCAGTTCCTAAAAAGGAAGAAGCTAATAACCTTGAAAATTCTCCTCCAATAGCAATTTGTTCTGCACTTTCCAACGTTATGGAGAGTATGGTAAACTACCAACTGGTTAAATATTTTGAGTCCAACAATTTACTTAACGACCGCTAGTATGGCTTTCATAGAGGACGCTCTGGGGGAGACTTGCTAGCCTTCCTATCGGAAAAATGCTGTCGTTCCCTTAAACATTTTAGCGAAAGTCAAATGGTGCCTCCTGATCAGTGGTGGCCAACGAGAGAGTGCGTAAATGCATATGTAGTAGTGAAAAAATAAAAGAGTACACAAATGGAATGCTTTGCACTGAAAAAATTGTATGAAATCGTTTTTTGTTTTGAGTTTATTTTGTGTTTTTACTGAGAGCATTCTTATTGCGTATGTATTAGTGAGAATAACATAACTACCCCGGGGTAGTGTTTGGCCACCAACGCTCTAGATATTTCCAAAGCGCTCGATAGAGATTTACATGGTGCACTTTTATCAAAACTTATTGTTTTTAGTGTCGGTATTAACTTCTCTCGATTTATATTGAGCTTTCTCAGAGTTGTTATAGATGGAATCTCATCTAACGAGTTCAATATCAATTCAGGGGTACCGCAAGGCTACGTCCTTCCTCCTACTCTATTCATTATTTATTAATGACCTTCTACGTCGAATTGCCAACCCTATCAATTCTTTTGCAGATCACAGTAACATTTGCCATTCAAATGCATTCAGTTATAGACCAAACCTGTCGAAGATTGGGACAATGAGACAAAACATAAATGATTCGGTACCTTGTGACAATCTACCTTGTGATAATCTATGTAATGTGATCGTGCGAATAGGTTCGCTTACAATGCTCGCAAGACTCAGTGTTACATGTTGACACAAAAACGAACGACAGACCATGTCGCTTCATCTGTATTTATGGATGGTTTAAATATTGTGGAATCAGACGCTCTTGATGTTCGGGGCATGAGAATAAAATATGATGTCTGCTGGAATTACTTTACTCCATCCTATCTCCTCACTGTTTACACAGAAAATGGAATACTACTCCCATGTATGGGCCGGTGCTTCATATTATATTTTGGAGCTTCTCGACTGGAGGAGAGGGCGAAGGTGATTTTTGGTTACAGTAGGGTATTCAACTCTATTGATTCGCTGGAGCACTAACGCAATGTGGGCTGTGTTTCACTGGTCTATCGGTACTACAATGGAATATGTTCAGATGGAATTAGGGAACTTGTTCTTGGTATCCGCAGATTTTTACGTAATACACGTTTTTCATTAAGAACACATCCCTGTGTGGCCGTATGTGGAACAAACTTCCCGTTGAAGTGTTTTCTATCATTTTCAATGTAGGATAGTTCATATTGAATATCCACAAATACTTCTACATCTTTCCTCCCTCCCATATCCTATGTTCCTAGTTCCAAGAAGAAAAAACCTGCTTGACTGAGTTTTTTATTTCTTATTTGATAACTTTTATGAACTTCATTGACATTGGTGTTGTTTACCTGTAAATTCGGCCAGTGGTGGCTATGATTGCTGACCACTGATCAAGATTGATTCATGAGGTGACCAGACATTCCAACATTAATGAACTTCGTTGACATTCGTGTTGTTTACAGCTAAATAATTGATTATGTTCGGTTCCTAGTGGCTATGACTGCCGACCACTGATCTAGATTGATCCATGAAATTACGAGACATTCTAACCTGGTTTAGGAACAATTTTTATTAAAATTTTATTCGATAAAATATTGCTTTACTCTCACATAAATCTCTCTGTTCCTACATATTTTTTTTAAATTCTCCTCATTTCACCTACTTTGTTTAAACCGTTAAAATATTTAAAGTTTACAAGTTTTAACCAATGCAATTTAATTCACACTTATATAAATTTTTACTTTAAATTTTCCCTTTTATCCGAAAAAAAGTTTAAAATTTGTGAGAATTTTTTTTATTTACTTAACTTTTCTGCCAGTGTAAAAGTGAGTATATAAATGAGTAGTTTTTATTTCATTGACCACAACATTAGCGCAGTGGTTTCCTTACGACAAAACAAAAACAGTTTGCAACAAAATACAAAAAAAAATAAAAAATACTGCTGCATTGTAGTGGCAGTAAGTAGTTGAAGTAGTGGCATTAACTGCTGCTTATGTTTCCTTTAAACGTATAGAAATATTTTTTCCTGCTACGTTTTAAGTAAATTAACACTTTAGTATTTTATTTTTTTATTTTTTTGCTATTGTTGCTGCTATGTTTCTTGCCTGTTTGCCACCACAAAAACTTCATCTTTTGCGGCTTTTTTTCTTTCAGCTCTACTCCTTAAGCCCTCTATCTTCCTATATTTTTAATGTTATATTCAAATGGTGTCTTGTCTAATTAACATTAAACATTTGTTTGGTTGTTTATATTTTAACAGAAAACCAAAACAAAATGTACTATACACACAAGTAGAAGTAGTCTTGAAGATATTTAGTTCAAATGTAAAGGAAATTAAACAAAAAAAAAAAAATAAACACCAAAGCAGCAGCTGTGATTTCATTTTTCATTAAGTGTTGAATTTCTTTTACATGCTGCCAAGTTAAAGTATTTAATGTAATTTGATCATAATTTAAGTGCAGCAGTTTTTTTTGTTATTTTTCATAGCATTTTGCTTTTATTTATAATTATTCATTGTGGTTTTTATAAATATTACAATGTTGGGGTGGTGGGTTGTTTTTTTTTTAAAAAAATAAAATCGAAAAAGAAAACTTTCTTTTTGTCTAATGAAAATGTGAAGCAAAAGTAATAATAAAAACTAAAAATAGCATTGACATTTCTTTAAAAGCTATAAAATTTTAGTTCATTTTATATTTAACTAAGAGAATTTAGCTTAAGTTAAAAGAAATTGAATAAAATGATTTTCATGCTTTGGCAACATGTTGCTAGATACATAATTTAATGAAATATGTTATTATTTGCACATATTTCTAGAAAAAATATTATCAAAACCAAATTAAAATCAAGTTTTACTTTATGCGATTATTTATTATAAGAAAATGTTATAACAATTTAAATAAAATTGATATTAATGAAATATTTTCTTAAGCAACATGTTGCTAGTTTTTTTGGAATATGATAAAAATTGATTAGTGTATAATCAATTTTTATGAAAAACTATGAAAAATACTGTAAAAACCTAATTAAACGTAAATTCAGTTAAACCTCTTCTTTAGCAACATTTTTTCTTAACTGCATTATTTACCTGAAAAATACTATAAAGAATCTAAAATTTATTTTAAAGAAATAACTTCTAAGAAAACATGTTTGCTAGAAACATTTTTAAGAATATGACAAGAAATTATATTGATTTTATATAATATTACCAAGAAAAAGCTTAATTAAAACAGAATTTAGTTAAAAATTTGCTAGGCAACATGTTGCTAGCAACATTACTTAACTACTAAATATCAAATTTTGACAATTTCTATAGTTTTACTAAGAGAATATTTTAAAAACTGTAAATTTAATAGATTTTAGTAAGATATTTTTTATGGCAACTGTTGCACCAAACATATTATACTTGAAGTTACAAATACAATTTTAAATTAATTTAGCTTACATCAAAATTATTATTGTTTTCTTTGGCAATATTCAACAAGCAACAATTTTTAAGTTTCTTACTATGAAAAATGCGGAGAAAAATAACTATTAAAAGAACAACATGGTCTTATCAATATTTTGCTAATAAAACTATTGATCAGACATAAATTTAATATATTTATATGTTTAAAAGTGAATTACGTTGGCGACAAGCTACCAGCTACATTTTGTATAAATAGGTAACATGTTGCTGGCAATATTGCAACATTTGCAATTATGAACTTTATATTAAATAAGCGAATTTAATGTAAATTTTCACTTATCAACATGTTGGTAGCAATATTTTAATAAAATTCTGTTGAATTTTTCCATTTTGAAACAACATAAAAACTAATTTACAAAATAAATTAATTGTCTTGTCAACGTGTTACTAGCAACATTTTAATTATAATTTGGTCAATTTTTTAATTTCAAATTTATTTACTGTTTAGAAATAGCTTTAATCCATACTTTCTAAGAGTGAATTGCTATGGCAATATGATGCTAGCAACATTGTGTCTGTCTGTAAAATGTTGCAACATGTAAAAAACACATTTAAACTAATAAATGCGACTTAAAGTACATTTTGACCTTTTGAACATGTTGCTAGCAACATTTTAATAACATTTTAGTCTATATAGGTGTAATTTAAAAATTTTTTACAAAATAAAATTTCTTCTCAACATGTTGCTAGAGAAATTTGAATACTAATTTGGTTTACTTTTTAGTTTAAAACTTAATTGTATATAATAAATAAGATTAACCCCATATTGCTTTGAAAACATGTTGCCAGCAACATATGTTTATAAGTAACATGTTGCTGGAACGTACAAAATAAGCTTAGTTAATTTTTTTAGTTTTAAATTTTAGATCAGAAACTCAGCTTTATTCTAAATTAAA
Organism: Calliphora vicina; assembly: GCF_958450345.1. Classification (NCBI taxonomy): domain Eukaryota; kingdom Metazoa; phylum Arthropoda; class Insecta; order Diptera; family Calliphoridae; genus Calliphora; species Calliphora vicina. The sequence continues at coordinate 122,803,340 of NC_088780.1, forward strand.
GCTGGTTTACAAGGATAATTGTCTTGACGACATGTTGCTAGTCTCACTTAACCAAAAATTAGAGATTTATTATTGATCTGAAAAAATGGTCTTTGAAATTAATTACATTTTACAAAATCAACATGTTGCCAACAACATTTTTTTTACAGAAAACCTTTAGAGTTGCAAAAATTTTAGTTTTTTATGAAACTTCAAAACTAAAAATCTAAAATCTTTTACTGTAACATGTTGCTGAAACAAATTATTAAATTAAATCAAAATTAAATTTAATTAATTTTATTTTTTAATGTTTTAATATTTTAGCAACATGTTGCCAATAAACTAGTTCTAATGATTAAAAAAATTTTCATTTGCAACATGTTGAAACTAACTTTTTATTTGTTTAATAAAAATATAGCTTTACAGTACAGTAAATAAAACAAAACAATGTTTTAAAATTTTACTAGCAACATGTTGCTGATACAAATACTAGTTGTTTTAATTATAAACCAAATTGTTCTAGTATTTACGGTAAAAAATAAATATATAGAATTTATTTGCTATGTTGCTAGCCTTTCGATTCTTGAAACCTTCAAGAAACATGCTGCCAGCAACTTGGTTTGTAATCATATTGGAAAAAACTAATATCTAAGCCTCAATCAATTTCAAATAAAACTAATGTGTTTTTTAACTTTTATTTTTTTTTATTTGTTTAACCACTATATTCAATTAAAATATTTATATGATCACTGCCAGTGTAAACGCATTATAAAGTGAAAGGTTTTACAAGTATATCGTTCAATGTTGGTGTTTGGCCAAAAAAAAATTTTTAGTTCCTTTGTTGTTTTGTATTGCAAGATCGTCTGTTAGTTTGTGTCACTTAAATTAAATATTTAGTTGCAAACAACATTGTTTGTCTATTGTCGGTCGGTCCTTCCGTATCGAAGTCCTCTACTTAACTGTCGACTGGATGTCTGTCTCTATGTTCGCGTGTTATTGTTGTTAACATGGAATTTTTTCTGCTGACTCTATTGCGCTATGTTTTGGTAACCGTTTTGTTAAATATTTCTCTGGTTATTTCCTTTTTTTTTTTGAAGTAAACATTTTAAATGTTTTGTCTATATGTAGTGTTTTGTTTTACATTGCCATTTTATTCAATATGTATGTTAAATCACGAAAAAAAAACAAACAAGTCAAAGATCAATGTGACAACATTTAAGAGGGAACCAAGCGACGACATTGTGGGTTCATGGTTGCTGGCTGTTTGTATTTTATTCGTTGTTCCTTTTTTCCTTTAAAAGTTTTCCATTAAAAACATGCTGTGTGTGTGGCATACAAACATTTTAACCATAAACAGTCCATACTTTCTAAAATAACTTATGGTTGATTTAATAAAATAAACAACGACCTCAACAAAAAAAAAATAAAGACTTTGTGTAGTTACTAAGGATTAATATTAATTTGATAAGAAACAACAACATTTTTTAAGGAAACAACATTATTTGAATGCAATCTAAAGTAGTTGTCGACAATTTTGTTAACATTTTCAAGCAAATAGGTACGAACATTTTGTTTTGGAAAACATTTCTATAATTTATATTGTTTTAATAAAAAAATGTTTTAAAAACTGTAAATAAATTTAATTTTAGTGAAATATTTTCTATGGCAACATGTTGCTAACAACATAACTTACTTGAAATTATAAATAAAACAAAATAATTTATGGAAAATGCTTTAAAAAACAAAACAAAATCTTTGCTAAGTGTTGTTAGCAACATTAATTAACTTGGAAAATATGGCAAATATAACTGTTTGCGAGCTATTAAAAAAATAATTTGAACTTATCAACATATTGCTAATAACATTTCGTTGACATTATAGTTAACAATTTAACTATTGATCAGGAATATATTTAATCAATATTTTTTAAAGTCAATTACTTTGGCGACATGTTGCCAGCAACATTTTGTATAAGGCTATATATTGCAGGTATATTGCAGGTATGATTTTTAATTAAATAAGAGATGTTAAAGAACATTATCACTTATCAACATGTTGCTAGCAACATTTAAATAAAATATTGTTTAATTTTTCAAATTGAAACTTAATATAGTCTCATAAACATACTTAATCCGAAAAAACCAATTCACAAATTAAATTTTCTTGTCAACATGTTGCTAAAAACATTAAAATTATAATTTATTTTAATTTTTTAGTATAAAACTTAATTATTGAGCAGAAATTTCTTAAGGCTCTGATTCAGAAACACGGACAGAACATTTATGTGCTGTTTTTCTATAGCGAACGAGTGCTTTGAGTGGACGTTTTACATGTATTTTGTTTTTGTTACAATAACAAAACACATGTTAAAATTTCCGCTCAAAGTACTCGTTCGCTATAGAAAAACAGCACATTATTTGAAAAATTCGTATGAAAATCACTCAGTTTTCAAATAATTTTTGAGTGTTTTTCATACTAAAATTTTAAAATTATTTTCCTTTCGTGTTTCTGAATTAGGGGCTAGTTAAATCTATACTTTATAAAAGTGAATTAATTGCTTTGGCAACATTTTGCTATCGAAATTTTATACATTTGTAAAATGTTGCAAGATGTTAGAAACAACTTTAAAAGCGGTCTTGACGCTCTTAAAAAATACTGTTATACACAATTTTCTATAGAAAATACTGTTATACACAATTTTCTATAGAAAATACTGTTATACAAATGCTTTTCTATTAAAAATACAGTTATACTGTATGTTTTCTATAAAAAATACTGTTATACTTAATATTTTCTGTAGAAAATACTGTTATACTGAATATTTTTTATAACAAATACTGTTATATTACATACTTTCTATAGAAAATACTGTTATATACAATATTTTCTACAAAAATAGCTATTTTCTATGGAGAAAATTGTTATACACAACATTTTTATCAGAGAGAACTGTTACACACTTTTTTACTTTAGATTACTGTTGTATTGTACAAAATAAATGTATAATGTATAACAGATCATTTTTGTCCATTGGAGAATACACAATATTCTGCATGGAATAAACTGTTATACACACCATTTTCTATAGAGAAAACTGTTATACACCAAATGTTCCATAAATAAAAACAAATGTTATATACAATATTTTTTACAAAGAAAACTATTATACATAATAAACTTTTTATAGAAAAAATTATTATACATACAATTTTCTACAGAGATAACTGATATACAGAATATACTCTTTCTAAAAAAAACTGTTATACATAATAGAAAAAACTATTATACAAATTATTTTCTACAGAGAAAACTGTTATACACAATATTTTATGTAGAGAAAATTGTTATATACAAAAATTTGTATACTCTTTATAGAAAACTGTTATACATATGAAACTTTTTATGGAAAAACTCTTATACATATTATTTTCTATACAGAAAACTGTTATACATAAAATTTTCTATAGAGAAAACTGTTATACATAATATTTTATATAGAGAAAATTGTTATATACAAAAATGTCTGTCTCTAATTTTATAGAAATCTGTTAATTTGTATTTTTACATAAAAACCTGAAAACTGTCACTTAAGTACCAAGGTACTTTTGAACATGAAATAGTATCAAATAAAAAAGTACGATCTTATCAACTGCTACAACAATTTAAATAAATAAAGCAAAAACTTGATAACAAAATGAATTTCATGTAAAGGAATTTATGAACCTTTACTAAAACCAAAAAAAAAACTCCATTAAAAAAGTAATGAAACTAACAATAACAACGACACATTATGGCCAACTATAAAAGACTGGAACTCTTTTTTTATAGAACAAAAAGAGATGTTATGACATTAGGAGGCAAACAAAAAAATAATAAACCCTTAGCTGTAAAAGAAATAGCCAACAGTTGTTGTTACTGCTAAGCGAATACGTACTGTATGTTAGTATGTGGATTAAAAGTGTTGCATGTTTAGAGTTTAACAATAATAACAACAACAGAAACTGCCACCACATCTGAATGCGGAAGTTTTGAAATTAACTATTGCCGCAAAAAATAAAAGCAACAACATTCTTTTACTTAAAAAAAAATATTAATATACAATAGGCAGGCACCTGCCATGACCACCAGACTATTTATGCATTTCTGAACTGAACAGAAAAAAAAACACAAAAACCTTGATGATGTTGATGCTTGAACGTCATGTTGCATGACCAAACACAATGTAAATTACAGCACAACAACAGTTGGCCTGTAACTGACTGACGAGTGACCGAACCAAAAGAATAGATGAAAGAACTAATGTAACGTATGTTGGTTGGCCTTATGTGCTGGTTGCTTGGTGTACAACAACAGTAGCAATATCAATCAAGAGAAATCATAGACTGACTCATAAACATAAACATCACTTTGTGTTATTTTTTCTATTGGTGATGACAATAACCAGCTCTGGGATTAGTAGATAAAAAAAGTTAACGGTTGTTATAGGCTGATGACAGCTGATGAGTAAATTGCTGTAATCTCATGTTGTATCTTCCTGTCCAAAGTAAATTAATAAAGTAGCGACAGTACTACAACAAATACAACATTTACAAAAACCACAAGCAATTTTGTTTTTGGTTTAAGGTCTGAGCTGTCAAAGTTGCCTGTTGTTGTTTTTGCTTTTGGGCTTGTTGTATTTTTCGCCACAACAACCACAAGTGAATTGACAGTTCAGACCAAAGTAAAAAAAATAGTCAGCTGTTCTACTGAGTCTACTTTATTAATTTACTTTGTTCCTGTCTCTTTGATTTTTATATGAGATTTAGTTGGAATTAAAAATTTAAAATTTATTATGAAAGTACATACCTATGTTTGTATTAGAAAAAGATTCTATATGGACACAAAAATACATTTCTTACTATAAATACAAATATTGCAGACCTTAGAGTGATCAACAAATATTACCACTTAGCACTCTGTATTACAGCGTAATCATTTCGAGAGTTTTTCGGGAAAAAAATATTTAAAAATCTGTATTTATTATAAAGAGTTTTTTTTAGTTTTTATTGTTGTCTTCCTTTTATCCTATCTCTTGCTTAAATTTTTTTATCATTTAAATATTTATATACATACATATCTCCTTAAGTACATTTCACTTTAATGTCTAAACATTACATTTCTCAAAACCTTACAAAACTGAAAACCAATAATGTTTAATGTAAAATTTTTGTTATCTTTAGCAATAAAAATTTACTCAACAATCTAAAACAAAATCAATTTAATGTTAAACATAACTGTGAACTTGGAAAATATTTCAAGTTTATTAAGAAGCATATTCTAATTATTTTGTTACGAAACATGTTCCATCTTTCATATTTTATTTTTCAAAATATTAAACGGAAAAAAGTAATAAATTTCAATCAGTTCCCATGGTAAGAAGAAAAGAAAACAGAGTTTTTTTACAATTATATTCTATTATTAATGATTTATGTTTTACCATAAGAAAAAAACAATCATAAAAAAATTGGAAGGGAAATATGTGTTCATAGATAGACATAATTTTCATTAACCATCAAAATTGTAAAATAAAAGAACAACGGCACTTTTTTGTTGAGTGGTTGTGGATGGGTACAAAAAAAAGAGGGGAATTTTCTATCATCTTAATGAATTTCTATCGATATGCATCAGCATTTTTTTATTATTATTCTTGTGGTTGTTGTTGGCTAAAAACAAAAACAAACAACATCTGTTTGAAAGCATCTCACTAATACATCCAAAAATGTCGTGTTCATGTGAACGGAATAGTCAGTCAGTCCAGCCAGCATGTTATTTGCAGTTAGTCATTCACTCATTCATCGTACATTGTGTCAAATTCAATAATGTCTATCATTTGTCGTCATCATTTCATTAAGATGGCAAGGGTACGAAGAAGAAGAAAATATGAAAACAACAATAACATTTATGGCAATGTGCATTAAATTGAGGTTTGATAGCAAATCATTCAACAACAACCAAAATGTAAACAATACGTTTTATTTATAAACAACAACTACTGTTATAAAAAAAATATATATATTTTTTATTAAAGTGTTAGTGTTGGTCGGCTGGTGTTCGTTTATAAATGTGTTGTAAGCTTCTGTTTCTAATAAAATTTATGTTCGGGTATTTTCAGATTCAAATTCCTTCGTCTACCATTTGAACAATATCAAATTTATTTAAACATCTATGATTAATTATTGTTTCCAGCATTTTAATCAAAACTTATGACATTTTTATGTTTTTGTACATGTTTTTGTTTGAAATGATGACAATAATTAAGAAAATGCCACTAAAAAGGTTTGCCAGACATGATAGTTTTTATGAAATTAAGAGATTTTTATGGGGAATATTTTTTTTTTAAATTTAAAGAAGTTCATTTAGAATTAGTGTAGGTAAAAGGTCTGACAGATTGCGTAGGTACATCAGCATCTTGTTTTTAGAATTTTGAAAATATTGCCGTAGCTTCAGCTCAGATAACTTTGTCCTGTGATGATTTTTTGGAAAACTACGTAAATTCCGTAATTAAATTTTTTAAAAACCTGAACATTTACCAAACAGACTCGTATATGAAAATTTCAAAGATAAATTAAAATCTACTAGGTTTTTTTTATTAAAATATGGAATTGTATATTGAATTTACCGTTTGCAACACATCGAAATATTCATAGTAGACCCACACAAGATCTAGCTATGAATTAAAAGTAGGGAATTAGGGGATGACATTTGCCTAAAATATTATTTGCTTATTAAAAATGTTTGTCATTGAAAATTGACAAAATCGATCCAGAGTAGAACCAGAGTTATAGACCAAAATGTGGGACAACCTCCAAAAAACTTTTTAAATTTTTTCTTGCAATTTTCTTTAAATATTAAACACTGAAATTGTGCACATGTTGTTCCTATCATAAGAAAAACAATTTCTAAATAAGTACACATAGGTGCATTATTTCTCATAACATCCACACAAATTTATTGGCAACCCTGCTATCTACTGTTTTTTTTTTTAAATAAATATTATTTATGTTGCAATTAATTTGATGTCATCATCATAATAATTTATTAACAAACAAATCTGTTTTTTTTTGTAACAAAATTCAACACAGTCTTTTGTTACATATAATAAAAAAAAAAATTCAATTTATCTTGTGATTTATTTTCATTAGAGCGTAATAAAGTAAAACTTGTTTATTTGATTAATAAATATAAAAAAAAACTCTTTTAAAAATCAATATTGTTGCCTATGGAATTGAAATTAATTAAGATTTAATTAAAAAGCATGTTGAGCAACTCAATAAAATATTAAATTACAAATTAAAATCATTAAATGAAGCGTAAAATTGAGACTGATTAACATTTTATTATAACGGTTTATAATAAATTGTTGAAGGAACTAAAGACGGACCTAACTCAGTTGTCAAAAACCTAAGTGGTGTGAATGCATTATTAATAAAAACTATGTGAAAATAAAAACTGTAATCATATGTTTGATTTTTTTTTTGTTTCCTTTATATGTGTATTTCTCTATGGTTAAAGACATCAAGTATCCGATATATAGGGCATTTTTTTAAGTCCGCTAGAACTTGAAATTGTAAAAAATAACACAAAAAAGTAAATTTACATTTAAAAATGATTTCGGGCATATGGGCATTGCGGCTGTTCTTGACGAGGCGCATTTAGGACGTACAATTTTGGGCCACATTTTCGAAAATTGCTGGCCGTATGACAACAACAATGTTGGCCTCCAAGACGTCAATTGTTGCTGGTTTATCAGCATAAACCAGTGAAATACTCGCTTGGAGGCCAATTGGTAGGTCGAAATCAATAAATAATAATTTCAATAAAACGACAGGATGGCCAATTTTTATATACGTATGTACATAGGGGTTGGTTCTGCATTTCCATTAACATGTGTTGGCCACACTGTTTAGAATTCAGTGATGCCATATGATAACACTTTTTCTTTAATCAGTTTTATTTCAATTTGAAGTTTACAAATGGTTGTAAGTTATTTCACAAACTGCTTTTCTTAAAGAAAGAAAACACTGATTTAAAACGAAAACTTTAAATTTTATAACAAACTTTCTTAAAACTATGGCTTAATGTGTCAGTATATTTAAAAAATTTAACTTTTTAGGCCTTTTAAATCTATTATCTCCAAAAACTTCATAGATTTACTAAATTTCCCTAGAAATATGTCAAACCATTACCATATATTTATTCTTTGTTTAAACTTGAAACTGTGTCATAAAAATTATTGACAGAAATATGTTTGTTTGTTTGTATGTTCATTTTAATGTCAACTTAACATAGATTAAAAAGAGATGACAACAACAAAGAGACACTGGAAAACCAAACACAAACAGCTGATAATAATATCTAAAATACAATTTAATTACAATTCCATTGAAAAATATTAAATAAAAAAGTGAAAATGCCGCTGTAAAACAACTAAAAAAAAGAGATAAATATTACCAGAGAATGTATTTCAAAGTGTAGAATAAATAAAAATGAACAAGAAATAGACCTTTAAATATGTCAACACTAGGAGTGACATTTAAAAAATATGTGTCTACTGAACAATATTTAATATTTAAACGATTAAATTTAAGACCAATAAATTGTTGTAAATATTTGTTTGTTATAGAAATTAAATAACGATAAGTATTATGGAATATTAAATAAGTAAATAATTGTAATTTGGGGGGAAAACAAGTAAAGCATCAAGACAATATTGACATTAGAACCTACTAAACCATAATTATGTCAGCAATTGACATTTAATACAATATTGTCATCATAATTGTGTTGAATTTAAAAAGGTTTTTAAAATTTAAGATAAGGGACATTTAATAAAATTTAATAGCTATCGAGCGAAGTCGGGGCGGGGCGGTCAGCTAGTTTTTAATAAAAACGAAATGGCAAACCATCCTTATTACAAATTACGGGGCAGCTATTAACGTATGGATTTCTCCTTTTTTACTTTCTTTTCCTCTGTGTTTGGAGTACAAAATGATTTTTAAAAAATCATTTAATCATCTTAGAACTTAAAAAACTACATTGTCATTTCTCAGAGCATTTAAAACATAATTTTTTTATTTCATTACTTTAAAACCACAAATTTTAAAAACACTCATATTAAATTATTTAAAAACACAAAAAACCCGGAACTTATTTCCATAAACCAAAATAATCTTTAAAAAAAACAATAAAAATTGTAAATGATTTATGAGCCTACATAAATATTTATATATAAATAATTAATATCCAATAACACTATGCTACAGATACTCTATAGAATACTACGATTCTCATTCTTTGATTAATTTTGAAACATGTAAAGTTTTAAAAGTGGGCGTGATAAAAATTATAAATTTTATTTATTTTTTTAACATAAGTTTTAACTACTAACTAAATATAAAATAAAATAAGATTTTGGTGCTTTTTTTTTTGTAAAAAAAAATTTTACTTTTCTTTATCATATATATGTTGTTACAAATAGATTTTAACTTCGATTTGATTTTGGTACTATTTAATATAAAGTACTTTTTTACAATTTTAGTACTTTTTAATATTAAGTACTTTGTAACAAAAACATGCAAATCTTAACTTAATGTTAATTTTAGAACAAGCTTAAAGCAAAAGTATCATTATTTCCAATTTTGCAAAATGTTGAATGTGAATGAGGTGTAAATTTTTAAATTTAAATTTTTTTATGTTTTTCTAAATATATTTTAAATATGATTAAATTACTTTAACAAATATTTATTTTATTTTGCAGCACAGTGTAGGGTTTCATTAAAATATTGGCGCTAGAATTATAGCCATAAAATAACGGATATTATTTAAACTGTAGACCAAAATAGTAATCATGAAATTACCATATTTAAAAAATGCATTTATTTGTTTATGACACTTATAAAACAGATTCAAATTATCATGTCTAAGGCATAAAATAAAAAATTCAATTGGTTTTAAAAACTGTCAGTCATTAAAATGTCTTAAATTGTGTGTGTGTGTGTGTGGGAAGGGCCTGTAAATCAATACAAATAAAAAAGTAATAAAATTGTAAATAAAATTTATTTATAAACAAAAGATAAAAAAAAAGAAAGTGTCAGTCAGCAATTAAAAATAAAAATAAAAAGTGATTAACTTAAGAGGAAAATAGTTTGTCAACAAAATTTGTAGCAATAAACTTTTACAAAAATATTTTGAAATCTGGAAAATTTTCAAAATCATTATTTTAATGATTTTAGATTGTTATCGCCAAAACATCTTATTTAAATATTTTCATTTTTAAATTCACTCATTCAATTTAAAAAAAAACCCACTTATTAAAAGAGGACACCCCTTTTTAATTATACTCGTAACTATAAACTACGAAAGTCTTAATACATTCTTTCCCCTACAAAAATACCACTTCCTCTCTTTTTAATACAATAATCACATGGTTGGCATGGAAAAAATTACCTTAAACTTGCTTCCGTTTAAATTTTTACATTCCTGCATGTATTCATTGTGTTCCCTATTGTATCCCTAAATCAAAATTATAAATAACACCCAACTTTATTCAAGACTCTTCATTCCGCCCTGTTTTGTTATTATTATTCTATATGAAACAGAAAAAACATTAAATCTCTATTCATGTCATGTTTTATGGTTTTCCAACACGATAGAAAAACAAAATCTAAAACGAACCACTTGAGTTTGCTCGCATTGCACACATTGTTCTACTAAATACACAATACCGTGGTAATTGACAAGTATTGAAAAAGAGAAATTAAATAATCTAAAAATACGAGAACATTAATGGTAATAATACCTTTTTTTTCTTTTGTGCATTATATTTATAATAAAACTGTGCTTGCTAGCTTAACATTAACATTTGTATTATATTCAGCTAAATTTTCTTTGAGTGTAATCCAAGGGGTAGACACGAATATTAGAATGCACCACTTCACTTGAACACTCAATCATCGGGGATCATGTGACATTTGTACAATTTTCAAGTACTTTTAACTATTGTTGTGTTCTGTTTGATTTGTTGTACTTTAGCATGGAAATAAAAATGCACACCTTTCCATTTCTAATAATGAGCAACAACAAAAAAATTAGAATAGAATGTTTTTTTTTTAATGTTCTGCAAAATGGTATAAGCTGTGACCGATCTCATAAAATAGTAAACGTCAAGAAAGGGCAATTTGATTTTTGCCAGAGAAAAAAATGTTGCCTTTAGTCTACCCACTTGTTTAATTTATCGTCATAGTTGTATTTATTGTGATAGATCTTGAAAAATACCTTTAATTTCATACTTTATATGAGCCTTTTTTTTAAATATGGTGGAAAACGGGCGAAATTTTTACCAGCATTAATATTCCTTCATTTTTTATTCAATAAACGTGTCAAGTAAATATGTAGAGTCATATCTGAATATAGCCGACCTCATAAAATAGAAGACATCAAGAAAGTGCAATTTCATTTTGTCACAGGAAAAAATTTTGCCCTTTTTCTGCCCTTTCTTTTTCGCAAAAAACTTATGTGTAAGGATCTGAGTGGGCATACAAGTTATCAAATTGAAGGTATTACAAACATTAAACATTTTTCTTTTTTTTTATTTCTATGATTTAGTCAAAAGTATAATTTTAATTCATATAGTTATTAAAGTCACAAACTATTGTGGTATTTCCAAACAAAAAATAAATTGGTAAAAAATTTATTTGCATTATAGTATGAACTAAAAGTACGATTTTGTAAAAAGGGCAGAAACATTTTTTTCTAGTAAAAAAAAACTGTGTCCTTTTTCTGCCCTCTGTTACGAAAAAAGATTATATGTAAAGTACTGGAAAAAATTAAAAGTATTTTCAACATCTATCATAACAAATAAAGAAAACTATACTAAAATTATACAATTTGTTCGAAAATATTATTTAAATTCAAATAAAAAATTACAAAATAGGCAGAAAAAGTGCAACATTTGTATTTTTCAGAAAAATGTGACAGAAACCTCTTGTTCAGAAGAAAATGGACGTTTATTAGGTCATAAAATTAAAGTTATTTTCAAAACCGATCATAACTAAAAATAAAGAAAATTTTACAATTTAAATTAAAATATTTATAAATAAATCTTACAAAATATTGGCATATTTTTGAAAAAAAATATTGCTAAATAACTTTAAATTGATAACAAATTTATCTGAAAAAATATGCTTTTTAGTAACCAAAATACGATTTTGTAAAAAAGGGCGGACAAAGCAAACATTTTTTCTCAGAAAAGTGCTACATTACGTTTTACATTCTTTTATTTTTTTTTTTTACCGAGTGAACTCGGATCATTGCGGTTCATAGAAACACCTGTCGTAGGAATGTTTAATTTTATACTTTCGGTGGTAAGAAAGTGCTCCAAGAATTTTATTGTAAAATTTTTAATTGTAAGCCATTTAACAGGATAATCATTTATTTTTTCTCTAAAGCCAAGTGTTGAAAACTCTGCAAAAAAATATTTGCCAGTTATTGAACATTTAATTCATCATCCCAAAAAAACTTGAGACTCTCCAAAAAGTTCAATATACTTAGTTCTCTAAATTAAAACAATTTACACACGATTATTAATAAAAACTTTAAACCTTCAAACACGATACAGTCATAAGAAAAGGCCAAAATATTACTTTCTCACATAAATGCTTCCCAGCGGAATGTTTATTTTCAACAATTTTCTATTTGTTAAATCATACTCAAACACAAACACTTGAGGAATTTAAATTTTCAATTATCACTCAGAAAGTATTGTATTGAAAGAAAGTAAACAAATAAATTTAAATAATTGTTATAAAAAAAATAGAAAAGAAAAGAAAAACCGTAACTGTGTCAACATGTAAGTAATATTTAAACGAGCTCATAAATTATTTAAGTGTATACATTTCAAACATGTTATTACTTTAACCTTTTTTATGGTCAAATAAATCGGTTTTTATAATACAAAATAACCAAAACTCTACTAGCACACATAACCAAGTAAATAAATGACAGTTCATCAACAACAAATAAAGAATAACAAAACGGAAAAATGGTAACAACATTTTAATGTAAACATTACGATGGTGACCATTTGTTATTTACATTCACAAAAAAATGTTAACACACAATTGTCAAGCAATTTTTGTATACACCTACATTACAAACATACATATATATTTACATATAATGATGTAGTATGTTTGTAATTTTTGTTGTTCTCTCTCTCTCAGTGTATTTTGTTTGTTTTTGTTTATAAACATGATAAAGATGATGACAATGACAATGATGAGCAATGTAGCGACTTTTCCAGGCCTGTTATTTAAAGAAAAAAAAGCAACACATACGTGCATATGCATACTTTCATAATAAATTGTAATTAATTTGAACTTTATGAACTTTAACATGTTTTTCTGTTAGTTTTAAATGTTTTATTTTTATATTTGCCACAATTAAACTAACAATTTATTTTGTGTTTAAGTATTTTAATGGTTGATTTAACAGACCTATTTTTAATATTCATTAAATGATTGCCTGTCATTTGCAAAACAGGCCTATTTCATTCATTCATTCATGCGTTCATAGTCATACTTAAACATTTATGCAAGCACTCAATTACCCAAAGTATACTTGGTGAAATTACTGCGTGCAGAGACAAACAGACAGACATAAATAGAAACAGAACGCAATTTATGTTTGTGATTCATTATCGTACTTGGTGGTGATGATTAGCCTATATAAACTTTTAAATATTATTTATATACATATGTACAATATGTACTACATATTGAGGAGCCGCAGAACAATAGGTACTTTTTTGAAAATTTAAAAATTTTGGGAAATTGATTTTTTCTAAAAGATTTCAACCCAAATATTATAAAAATACCAAAAAATCATTTTGTAAAAAATTGAAATAGTACCTTTTGTTCTGCGGCTACTTATATGTACTATATGTAAATGTTTCGTTAATTCACAATATTATTATTTGTTTATTGTAATAGAGTTATGTATGTTAGTTTACAATCATGCAATTGTTGCTTTTGCTGTTTTGCATGTAATTAATGTTTTGCCATAAGTAATTAGTAATTTTATTTTGTTTTAGGTTTTATTTACTTACAATAGTGTTATTAATGCCATATTAAATTAATTATTTATGCTAAATATGCTTAAGGTGTATTTAAAATATCAATCATTACAATTGTTTGGGTAATATGCAATTTATTATGCTGCTTTACAAGGTAACTTTATGAAAATACCCAAGAGCTACATTAGTTACTGTTTGAAGTATTGGGAGTTTAAGGTTAAACGTGAAATAATTTTTAAATAAAATTTAAAACTGAAGTCTAATAAAAAAGGGCAAGTTTGTAATGTTTATGGCAGTTACTTTGTTTCTCTAGTTTACCTTATAATATAACATGGTGTTTAAAATATAATAAAATTCTGAAAGTTCAGGTCTTAATGTTAATGTTATAAAAAAAATTTGGTACATGCCAAAAAAAATGTTGCCCCATTTCTGCCCCTTTTTCATCAATCATAATTTTTCATACAATTATTATTTGTTTACAGGTACTTTTTTACTTTAGCTTAGCTTGTCTTCTAATAGTATAATTAAAATTTATTAAAATTCCGAAAGTTTAGGTCTAAAGTCTAATTAAAACAAGTAAGAGAGCTATATTTGGCTGTGTCGAATTTTATATACCCTTCACCAAATTATACTTCAAAATAAAAATTTTAAATATTTTTAGGTAAACAAAATTTATTTTTTTGTGGTTTTTTCATTTTTTGGAAAAAAAAATTTAGAATTGTTTTTAAAATTTTTTTTTTGTTTAAATTTTTTTAATATTTAGCGAAAAAAAACATTTGGTGAAAAAAAAATCGGGTTAAAAAATATTTTTCCGATTTTGACCCATTGTATGTCCAACTTACTATGGTTTTATATACGTCATTGCAAAGGTCTTTTAAATATCTATCATTAGATATCCATATTGTTTATATTAATGACTTAGCAATCCAGATATATGTAGATCAAAAATAGGTCAAAAATCGAGGTTGTCCTGGTTTTTTTTCTCATATCTCGGCCATTTGTGGACCGATTTTGCTGATTTTAAATTGCAAACTTCTCGAAAGCATGTCTGACAGAATTATTGAAAATTTGGATCCCGAAGATATCTGGGTCTTCAGAAAATTGATTTCAACAGACGGACAGATAGACAGACGGATATGGCTAATCGACTCCGCTATCTATAAGAATCCAGAATATATATACTTTATAGGGTCGGATATGAAAAATGTAGAAATTACAAACGGAATGACAAACTTATATATAACCTTCTCACGAATATGAAGGGTATAAAAAGGGCAACATGGAGACAAATTTTGCCCTTTCACCGTCTCTTTTTCACAAAAGCTTAATATTAATAGTTTGTTGGACCAAGTATACAAATTGGCTGGAATAGTGTGGTTTTTTTGCCTCAGTCTTTAAATTAGACCTGACAATGACAAAAAGGTCCCATTTCATGAGGAGTTAGGTGGATGTTAGAATAATATTTTTGGGCGTTACAAACATAAGCACAAAACGAAATATAACCTCCCCACTATGGTGGTCTAGGGAATAAAAATGGAAAATACAAACATATACTCACTAGGTCCGGCGCGGGGGGGTGAAATAGGAATACACCACCCCCCCCCCCCCCCCCCAAAAAAAAAACCGAAAAGTTTTCATATAAAAAAGGCAAATTTTGTAATATAATAACAAAATACATGGCAATACATTCTCATGAATTAGGGTTTTGACAACAGACTTAGGTTTTTGACTCTCAGTTACCTCATCAACATTCACTTCCGAATTTCAATGGAAATTTATCATGAGCACAAGAACAAATAAATAATTTTCAACGCATACGTATAAAAACAAAGTTTTACTGTCACCTCAGGCAGAGATAAAACATGGTTGTGGTAAACATAATCAAAGAGCAACATATCATGATTGTAAATATCAAAATATATGTATAAAATAACATATTATGATCAAATATCATTATTTAGTTGCTTTTACGGATCACCTCCTAATGTGTCGTTTCATAACTGACAAGGTAAAATTTTACCCGACCTCTTTCTTTGGTGCTTTCTACCAAAGCCTTTTCAAAACACCCTCCTGCAATTTGAAATAGAGAGAACAAAAAAACTGCCTGTATTGTTGGCCTATTTTGCATTTGTGCGAAAAACATAAACCAACAATAATAATTTCAATTATGAAATGTTTGGACTCCAAAACAAACCAACCACCCTAAAAAATAAAAATAAAGTGAGGTTAGTTTGAAAACAATATATTGGTTTAATAAAGGGCTTGTTAACATTTCAAATGGGATTTTTTTTTTGGTTGGTTGATTATTTAATGCATTTTCCATGCTTGCACTAAATTACTATAAAAAAATGCTTTTGTCTAGTAGCAGTATTCTTTTGCTTCATTAAACTTTATTTCCGCAATTGTCTCATTAATATATCATGAAATTAAATGTGGTTTCCGATATTCTATATGGCTCATTAAAATGACAAAACTAGAAAAACATATAGCAATTATTTACATAAATTTTTAAGAAAATTTGTAAAAAGAAAAAATAAACTAAAATCACAGAAAAATAAAACAACAGAATATAAAACGCCGTAAGTTATTTATAAATAGCAACAAAAACAATGACCTAATTTTGGTTGCTTCAACAATTTATTAAAGTAAAAACAACAACAGCTGATGTTATAAGTGTTACACCGGAAAAAAATTATGATGAAATTAACTAAAGGAAACTGAAAAAAAAGAAACACTCATCATCTGCCAGTACTTATGAAAATATTATAACATCCGTAGTGTTTTTTTTTTATATCTCAAAACTATTTCATTTTTATTTGTTTTGTAAAGAAAGCAAAAGACTAAAAGGTTTGAGAGAGATCATGAGGTATAAAACAAAAACGAGATAATAACCATGATAATGACTTGAGATATTTTTTTCTTATTTTCAAATAACATTTTGTATTTTTCTTAGTTTGTATTAAAAATAAACTTTGCAAGATGTCTCGTGTCTAAATGCAAGACATAACTACAGATTACCAACTGCATCATGAAAACTTTAAAACTGTCTAAGATGGCATGACAGATAAATATCTTCCCTTGTTTTTGTATTTCTTTTTTTTCGTTTTCTTAAAAGTTTTTATTTTATAAATGTTTTGTTAGATGGAGTGTGTAAACTTGGTGTGCCACCCAAAAACTTGTTTATATTTTTTTTATTTTTAAGTTTAAATTATTTGAGATTTTTCTGTTGGGTATTTGTTCAAACAAAATTAATTACTTGGAAATAACGTGCTTAGTTTAAATTCTAATGTAAAATTGAACAAAAATTAAATGGAAAACGAAGAAAGAAAAAACTGCAAAACAAAAATATACGCATTGCCAACTATTTCAGAGCACAGGGAAAAAAACTCTGATGCCAATGTAGATTGATTTTTAAAAGCTTAAAACAAAACTAAAGTATTTATTTTATTTATATGTAAAGGCGAATATTACAAAGTTATGTGTTATCTGTTTTATTTAATCATATACTTACTTATATAAAAATAGAACAGAGTAGGGAAAAGGGAACAGATTAAAGATCATTTGGAAAATATTAATGGAGCATTTGACAGCTAAAGTAAGCAAAGCTCGCAATATACAATGCAATCTGCACACAGTCAAGCATGCAAACATGATTTTTTGTAAACCCTTCAGCAAAAGTGGTATTATTAGTTTGTGATTATGTTTGTAATTTCTACAATTTTCAGCTGCGACCCCCCTAATTTTCTAGATCTTTATAGATATACATTTACACCTGTGGTATCAATATATAAAAAAAATACAACTAAGAAAGTGTAGTCGGTAAATGAGTAAATGAGCAAACCTATTTTTCTTTTAAAATTTCCATAATTATTTCTCCTTGAGTGATTTATTACCATATGAAAAATATGTTCCATCGGTTTCAACGTGCAACAGATGGTTTGTTCGATTCAGAAGTGGAGATTTTGACACGGAAGACAAAGATCGCCCAGGCCAGCCTAAACAATTGCAAGACCAAGACTTGGAGGCATTATTCCATGAAGATTATTGCCAAACTCAACAAGAACTTGCAAAATCATTGGCAGCTGCACAATCAGCAATTTCAAAACGTTTGCAAGCAGCAGAATTCATCCAAATGCAGGGAAATTGGGTACCACCTGTTGAGAACTATTTATAATGAAGTGATTGGGAAGTTTTGCCTCACCCGCTTTATAGTACAGACCGTGTACCGTCCGACTACTGTTTCTTTCAAACGATACAGAACGCTCTCTCTGGCATACGCTTCACTTTCGAACAGACTAGCCCATATTGGCGTGATTCGTTCTTGTCCTCTTTTGGCTCAGAATCCATAGAATCCATAGAAAGATGTAAAAAAGTTATAGCTAACAATGGCCAATACTTCGAATAAATTTAGTTTGTACAAATGTTTCAAAATAAAAGCTAAACATTTAAAAAAAAATCACGCATTTTTAAGTCATACAACCAATATTTATTGTGGGCGTGGCTTTAAAGCTGCAAATATTTCTTTGTATATCTCTGATCATATGAAATTGAAATGAAATTTAAAGGCCTTAGGAATTTTGATTCGCAATGGGCCAATATCGGGAAAATTATTTTTAAACCGAATTTTAAAATACATAAAAAAACCCGAACTGCCCTGCCCGGGTTTCTCATAAAAACGGGTTTACAAAAATAGTTTCTTTATTTTTTTTTTTTTCAATAAAGTTTTTTTTTATTAAACTAAAGGCTAAATAAGTTTGGGCACAGCCAAATATATGTAAATGTCTGACTTTTTTCCTCTCAATATGTTAAAGACAAAACAAACTAAATCCTAAAAAAATTCATAATTAAAGAATGAAATCAAGAAATTTCTTGTACAAAAATCCTTGAATAATTTTTTTTATTTTTTTAAATCAAGCCTAGCCAAAATGTTTTATATTTTATAGATTTTTTTTTTTTGGCAATCAATCGATTTTATTTCTCAAACTTAAATTTGTCTGTAAAATAATCTTCAGCCATCTTAAATGCGGCTTCTTTGTGCCAAGATAATAAAAGTAGCAAAAGAAACAAAAACTATAAAAATGGAAAAAACAAACATATACTAGGTGACCCAAAATATATCAGTCTATTGTAAGATACATTACAACTTAAATATACAAATAGCGGCATCTGTCAATGTACTAAAATATAATTTATCCATAATGTCAGACTCTCTGAGTATCTGAAAATTCAGATATCATTCATTAGGAGTCCTTGCTTTGAGGAGTTTTACTGTGGAGGTTTCATCGGAAGTTTTTTTTTTTTGGGGAAACAATAATGTAGTTACTTTAACTGATTTGACTTTGGGATTTTCTGAAATAATGGGTCTATGATAACAAGAGACATGCTCTGAAAACTCTCAAAGAGAATAATCCTCAGAAATATGAGTTTCCAAAAATATCCAAACTGACAAAATTGTAAATTATGAAATAATATCGTTAGTTATGGTTAGTTATTTTTGGGCCACCTTGTATTTTCTTCTTCTTGTTTAGTGTTTGAACAATTCGTGATTTTTTTTACAATTGTTTCTTTCTTCCAGTTTTATTTTAGTTTTATTTTTTTGTTGTTGTTATTTTTATTTCTACTAATTTCTTGGCATGACCAAGGTGTAAAATGAATTTATGTTCAAATATGTTTGAAATTTCTCATGGTTTTAAAGCATTTGAAATTAAATCATGATTTGTTAAAAAAAACTTTAATAATGTTAATTAAAAAATGTTAATTTTAAAGATAAATAAAAAATCGTGTAATAAAAACTACAATATGCTGTGGTTAATTAAAGTTTTAAGAGAAGTTTTCAACAATATTTTATTATTTTAAAGTTTTTCATATTAAAAAAACAACAAAAGAACTTCCTGTAAAAGAGTTTTTTAATTACTTGTAAATGGTTCAAAAAAAAATATTTCGAATTTAACTTCAAGAAGTTTAAAAAACTAAATAAAGTAAAAATAAAAAATTTTAGATGAAAAATTAAAGTTCGAATTTTCGAAATTCTGCTAAAATATGTTTCAAATCATTTTTACATATTTATTACAAAACTAGAATTGTTAAATTTAATCTTTGAATGTTATAGTAAGAGTTTTGACTCAATTTTGTAACACTTTTGAAGTAAAAATACAAATTTTTGGATGAGAAATCAAGTTCGAATTTTTTAAATTCCTCTAAAATACTTTTAAATGAATTTTTATATAATTGTATTTTACTTTTTTTTACAAAACTAGATCTTGAATATATGAATGTTGAATTTCGAGTTTAAAAACGTTTTACTAGAAAAATATTTCGGATTCGAGAAAAAAATTTTAAATTTTCCTACAAAACTAGAATTTCGAAATCGAATCTGTGAATCTTTTGAAAAAAAGAAATCGATTTTTGGATGAGAAATCAATTTTTGAAATTAAGTTCGAATTTTCGAAATTCGTTTAAAGTACTTTTAAATGAATTTTAGATACTTAACTGTTTTAATTTGACTTTTTTTACAAAACTAAATTTTCGAACTTGAATCTATGAATGTTGAAGTTCAAGTTGAAAAATCTTGTACTAGAAAAATATTTCGGGTGCGATAAAAAATTTTAAATTTTATACAAATTGCATAATTTTTAAGTAAAAATACAAATTTTGAGATGAAAAATTTAATTTAAGTTTGTTTCTTTAAATGTTGTATTTAGAGTTTGAAGTGTTTCCAAAAAACTCGATTTTTGTAATAGTTTTTTAGATTGAACTGAAACAAAAAAAAAATTTCTGATGAAAAATCAATTTTCGAAATTAAGTTCGAATTTTCGAAATTCATCTAAAACAGTGCTAGATTAGTTTAAAATGTTTAATTATATTTTGCAACTTTTTTAAAATTTAGTTAAAGCGTTTTATTAGAAAAATACTTTGGTTTTAAAAAACTCATTTTGTATAATTTTTTTTAATTTTTAAGTAATAATATGAATATTACAATGAAAAATTGAATAAAGTTCGAATTTTCGCAAATACAAATTATTATATCAAGGTTTTTTTTACATAATTTTATAGAAAACCATTAATTCCGGCTACAATATCAAGTACATATTTAAAATCCCTAAAACCACATTCTGTAATAATCATCATTCAATATGTCATTTGATTTATTATCACCATTGTTACAGTTTCTATATCAAATAATGTGTTATCTCTCTCATTGAACACATTTTAATTACAAATAAATTCAACACTATTGTTATTTTCAAGGTTCTCAAGAGGCTCTAAACAATAAACCTTAACATTTTCAAAAGATCTTTCTTTATCTATTATCTATGCTTGCACACGTATTTATTTATTTATACCTACCTAATTCTCTAAATTTGTGAATGCTCTATATTTTCAACAGCTGTTTCGTATTGCAAAATTTTTGATGTTACTAATTCATTATTAAGGGTTGTTACTTACGCACCTTTTGTTGTTCTCTGACATCCTTTGCTCTTTATTTCTTTCTCTCTTGAGTTGCATGTTCGTTTAATCCTTCAAATAACTGGATTAACGAGAAACACATGTATGTAACAAACATTATAAATAATTTTTGTTGTTTTTAACATTATTTTTGTTGTTAGTTTTAAATATTTCCATATTTTTTTTTTGTTGGAATTTAGATTTTGCTGTTTGACTTGTGCTTCAGAGAAAATTAGAGGAGTGTATTTTGTAAACGCCCTAATCTAATTACATGTAAACGTTAATTTTTTAAGCGTTTTCCCTAAAGTCAGTTTTGTGATTATTGTTTAGAGGACCCTGCGGTGTTAATGTGTATGCTTTTATTTTTTTACACTTTAAACAATAGTTACAGCTAAAGTTTAGGGCGTTGATTGAGAACAAGATTAGTGAAACTTAACCTAACTGGATAAGGTAAATTTGAGGAAAGAAAAAAAGGAAGAAATGAAATTGAGACTGCGAGATTTTAGTGATTATTATTAGTATAACCAAAAATAAAAACAACTTATGTTTTTATTACATAAAGGAATATATACTTTAAATGAATTTTAGAGTTAATAAACTTCCAATCAGTCTAAATTTTTCCAAATCAATCTTTAATTTGTCTTTATTGGATTGGATTTTCTATATGCCTAAATAGTTCTATAGCGATTTTAATTCTGTAAAAAATATTTGCCCTTGTCATGCAACTCTTGATTAATTCTTCTTCTTCATATAAATGCCATTCAGCCGAGAATGGCACACTGGGGGGAAAATCACATATTACGATTTTTAACTCTTCTTCTTCATATACATAAATGTGATTCATTGGAAATACATGCTGGGGTAAAAATCGCCGGAGTCTCTTTAATTATATGATTAATTAACACAACTGATCGTCATGCTACAAAGAAAGTGTCAAGTACTTATTAAAGAAGAAGTCTCCTTCTTTTATTTACTAACTCAATTTAAATCTTTCTACTCTAATTCAAATTAATTTCCTAAAACTTTTCCAAAGAAATAAATCTTTCTTTCATTCTTTTTTCTTTCAAAACTCCCAAATATTTTTGTCTGCTCTCCACACATAAATTTTAACAATTTCAATTCAAAGTACAGTTAGAAATACCTGTATACTACTTACAATGGGGGATAAAGTTGTAACCCATTTAACAAGTTTGAAATAAATAAGAAAAATATGTAAATTTCTATGGTTTTTTTTCTTTTGCTTGTTGAAATTTGTTTATCTAGTGTGTCGTTTGCAACTTTGGAAGAAAACTATGTTTTTTTCATTTATTTTCGGTTTAAAAGCGTGAAAGTTTAAAAAATAAATAACATAGGCTGAAGAAAATGTTAGAATAAATTGGAATACATAGTGTATAAGTTTAAAGCAGCAGGGGTGATTAAAGGGTGAGGCCATCAAAACTTGGAAAATTTCAATAGTTTATTTCAATCAGGTTCTTTTTAGAATAATTTTAGATTGTTTATTTAATTTCCATAAGCAAAATGTTTGATTTTAGAACAGATATTATAGACTACATAATAATCCTTATATATATTATTTGTTTTATATTACAAAACCATTACATAGAAGAATATTTAAAGCAGAGGTTCGCAAAAATAAATCCTCTCACCAATACACTTACTCTCACCAACACATTCAATTCTTTATTTTATTCAGTGCACCTACAAACACACAAATACAAAAACTGAAAAAATAAAGAAAAAGTCATACACCAGTGCTCATGCGTATTCTTAGTTGTCTCGTTGAGTGGACAACGACTACTAAAATGTAAGAGCATAAGAATACGTGTGATTTGATTTTCCACAATTGTGGTATGGGCTGCGCATGTCTGATTTAAAGAAACTAATGTTATCAGAGAATTTGCCTGATTTTTTTAATGAAAATTGTTGCAAATTTCTTTTGAAATATGTTATGTAAGTCGGGCAGAAATTATCATTACTTAAATAATTCAAATTAGATTTACTCTTATTTTTTTAATAGCCAAACTTTCTTTAAATCCCCCACAATTCCTTTTCTGTACCAATAAATATGTACTGCTTAAGTTTTTTATATCAATTTTTTAATATTCTAAACGAAAATATAAGCTAGTTACTTAAAATAGCAAAAAAAAAAACGCCAATAAGGTAACACTAATGACAACACTGAGTTACCTGATCACACAAGAAAGCAACTTTAGTGTTGGCAACGCTGTGTACAGAGATGTCATGTATATTAAACAGGGATGGCATTCCCAATCTACTTAATTTAAACGTATTATAAACTATTTTATAAAATAAAGAAATTTGAACGAGTTTCCCTTACTAGGGCTACACCCTGTTGTGTTAGTTATAGTTTAGCGTAGAAGTGCATGCATATTAAATGACTTTAACTATTCACGTACGAGTGAAATACCCAGCGTAGACTCTAGTATTTAGAAAAATGTTTTATTTTTTATATCTGGTTGGTTGCATGGTTTGGTTGAATGATTTGTTGTTGTTGGGTTGTTATCAATGGTTGGTATAAATTTTTTGGAACTTTTTTTTTCTGTTGTTGGTGTATGATAAACACAAAAGCGGCAACAGACAAGAACAGCAGCAGCCAGTGGGTTTAAATACGAAAAAAATGATATGGATGAGTGACAAAAAAAAAACTTAATTTAATTGTTAAAAGATAGTAGTAATGAAGATCATGATGAGGTTAAGAGGAGGGAATAAACGGCAAACCTAAATTTAACCAAATTTTAAACCGGAAAGTAATAAAGGTTTAAATAAAATTATGTGTTCATGAGTATCTGATATATGTATGTATGTATGTATGTGTTTCTGGGGTAAGAGTATACATATAATGGTTTCAACATTTATTTTAAATAGAAAGAAACGTTAATACACCTGTATAGAATTGTATACATATGTATTTGTTTGTTTGTTAAAAAGCTTAGATTTCATTGTTTAAATAGCAGCAGCCCATTGACCTGTTTCCAGTTTGTGTGTTTGTTTAATACTAGACATGAGAGTAAGTCATTGAGTTAATGGAAATATGTACCTAGTATTTATTTCAAAAAAAATAAGTAAAGTAAACATTTTCCCCCTTTCAGTTAGTGATATATTTATGATTTTCTTTCCAACAAAAAATTAAACACACAGGGTAAATAGAAAAAGAGTTGGCAATTCTGTCAAATGTAACAGTTGCTTATTTTAATATTAAAAGTTAGTGTTGAAATAAATCAATTATGATTTAGTTTTATCAAATAGTTCAAATCTCAAAATCAACTCATACATTTTTGAGTATGAATTTTCAAAATTGAGTTTGAATTTTTGCAATTGGGTTTGAAATGTTGAAATAAATAAACGGCAAAAATTCTAATTTTTTTATAACAAAACATTAAGTTCGAATTTAATTTTTTTTCTAAAATAGTTATAAAAATAATATATTTGCATTTAAATGCCGAATTTAAATTTCGAAATTAAGTTCGAATTTTCGATATTCTTCGATCATTCGGTCGTAAATCCAATTTTTTATAAAAATATATAAATTTTAGTTAAAACTATTTAATTCGAATATGTTTTGTAAGAGTTCGAAATTCAAATTAAACATATTTTGTACGATTTTATAAAGGCTATGGCTAAAATTTTTCTGAACAAACTCTTAAATGTGCGTTGCCATAAATTCGAGATAGAAATCATGATTTTAACATAAAAAACTAATTTTCGAAATTAAGTTTTAATTTTCGAAATTCTTGAAAATTGATAATAAATATATTTTGTGCTTTAAAAAAGGTTTAATTACATTTCTACTACTATGTTTAACTATTTATAAAACTCAATTTTTTAATAACACCTCTTTTTATAACTCCTTTTTTTAGTAAAGTAAATATGGAGTTAGTAAATTTTGAAACAAATTTTTTTCGTTTTACATTTTTCCAAGTAGTGGGCTTTGAAATGGAGCCACCAACCAACCATTTTTAAACAAGTTTAGGAACCCACGCACTTGCAGAGTTTTCATTTCATAAAGTGTTTATTTTTTTTTTCTTCTACTTCTTCTATTTAAGTGGAAAGAAAAATAGCAATTGAACTGAATTTTTGTTGTTTGGTTTTTGGTACTCCATACTTGTTTGGTTTATAATGGTTTGGTGTTGTTTTACCACAAGATTTCCTTTTTATTTTAAACCAAAAACAAAAAAATTGTACGAAATGGAAGTGTTAAAGAGAGTGAGAGAAACTTCAAAGTTGCATGACTTTATTTTATTGTTTAATTACCTACGTTGTTTTTTCTGTTTAGTTATTTTAAGGAGTTTTACTAGTTTTTTTACCCAATTTGTTATGAGAGTTCTTGAAAAGAAACACCTACATATATATGGTTTTTGTCTTATTGGACATGCTAATAATAGATAGCTGTATAAAATCAAGTGAAAGCTGTCAGACCTGAAGTTGTCATTAAATTGTAGTGTGATTATTTCAACACTTTTATTTGCTGTCATTACTTAAGGGAGAGGCTGGCTATTAATAAAATTGTACAAAAATAGCTTAAGGCTTTAATTGCATTTCTAACAACAATTGCAAATCATTTGCACTTAGAGAAATTTGCACATATTTAATGATAGCATGTAGTCTGGAAATTTGTTGTTACAGTGATATCCTAAAATTGTGAAAGTTCATAGAACATTTCCATATTTAATGGAGTTGGAAATTTGAAATATATTTGTATTTCAAATTGGAGTATCTTGTATTCCTAAAAGCCTGCTACTTATAATTAAATTTACCTTTAGATTGTACTTGTTTGAGTGTTTTATACAACAAAATTTTGAAACTTACCTAAAAAGAAAAGAGAAAGAAAAATATTATTAGTATTTTGTCATAAATAAGTTAAACTATTCTTAATATTTTAACATAATCAATTATATAAATCAATGAAAATAAATCGAATTTATTTAAAATGTGAGTTGAAACTGAAAATTTTATAAGCATACATAAACAATAGTTTAATCAATTTTCAAATTACAAAATATATTTTTGGGCACTGAAACTTGTTTTGTTGTTTCAATACATTTGCAAGCAATTTATTAAAAAATATTTAAAATTTGTGTTTAAAAACATTTAAAAATAAAAAATACTATTTTTATACAAAAAATAAATTTTTCAAATTTTCTATTTTTTATAAAAAAAATTATTCGAAATTATATTCGTAATTTAATTTTAAATTCTTTTAAATAATAAATAAGTACATGTTTATTGCAAATTAATTTCGAATTTTCCAAAATGTTTCCAATATATTTTAAATTTGTATTCAGAAATATATAAAATATTCATTTTGGAATTTTTAAAATTTTCCATAAAAATAATTAGTCGAAATAAAGTTTGAATTTCGAAAAAAAAAATTATTTTTTTTTTTGCCTAAAATTATTTCAATTATCCGAAATTTTTCATAAAAAAATTATTTTATTTGAAATTTTTAAATAAAAAAATATTTCGAATTTCGGTTAAAATCTTCGACATTTCTAATTTCAGAAATGAAAGTCAAAAGTTTTGAATTTTAAAAAAATTAATTTTCGAAGTTCTTTTGATATAGGTCTCTAGGCCAGCAAACAATTTTTGAAGCTCAAGAATAAGAGGAATTACTCCATTAAGATTGTGTCAAACACAACAAGAACTTGCAAAATCTTATTGGGTGCTACTCAAGAAGTAATTTCAAAACGTTTGTGAACAGCAGGATTCATCAAACAGCAGGGAATTTGGTACCATACGAATTGAAGCCGAGACACCAATAAAAGTCATACATCCAATACATTCTTGAATTTATGTTTAAATTTTCGAAATTCTTTTGAAATAATTCTATAAATAGTTTATATGATTTTTAAAAAATTACTTTGAGTTTCTGTTAAAATTAAATTTTAGAGTTTACTTAATTTTGCTTAAAAATTAAATTTTTTATAAAAAAGAAAATTTGGAAATTAAATTTGAATTTTCGAACCTAAATATTTAACTTTTTACACAAATTTAAGATTTTAAAAAACAAGTTAAAGTAATTTTTCGAAATTCATAATTTAAACAAGTCTAAACAAAAAGTTTCGAAATTAATTGTTTAAACATTTTTAGCGCTTTCATAATTTTGTGTTATAATTTGAATTTGATTGTCCAATTTACGAATTTTTTTAAATCTTCTCAATACATTTTTTGTGATGCAAATATAATTTATGTAGTAAAAAAACAAATATTTTTTTAAAAACCAGAGAAGTTCGATTTTCTGTTAATAATTTTTCGAAATTTCTAATTTTAAGAAAAATATGCAAAATTTTATTCCATAGATTTTAGAAATTAAGTTCGAATATAAGTTCAATTTCGAATATCTGTAAGAAAAAAATTTAAATTCCTAATTAAAAAAAATGTTCGAAAAAAATTCATAATTAAAAAAAAATTAATTCATATTTTTCGTATTTGTATGTCTAAAATACAATATTTATTAAACAATTTTATTTAAAATTTTGATTTTCCGTTAAAAAAAATCCGAAATTCCTAATTTTAACAAAAATATGCATAATTTTATTCCATAGTGGAGATTTTTGTTAAAAAAAAAAATAAATTTTCGAAATTGGATTCGAATTTTGTAAATTCTAAATAAATTGTTTGATAGTATTTACATATATTACATTGAACACAAAATTTTAAGAATTTTAATTAAATCTTATCTTTAAAAGATTTCTTTTATGTGAATAGATTTATTTACATGATTCCCAGCAGTTTTTGCAAGTGAAATAAATATATTTTTACGTAAAGTGTGAACGAACAATTCCATAAGTACCATCAAAAAAATTTAACTTTTAAACATTTATTTATAAAACAATTCGATACCATCCATATAACCACAAATTGAAGCCTCAAGCTTAAAAATAAAATGATTTTCTATTTAATCTAGAGGAACAGATAAAAAAAATTCTGCTCAATTTCACTTTTATATACCAAAAAACAACGTGTTTCAATATTTTTGCTGAGTTTTTTTTTAATGTTAAATGCCAACATTAACATTTTCAGTTTCCATATGACTGCAGGCTTAACTAAACGGAAAAGATTAAAGGATGGCGTTGGGCTGGCTGGCTGAGCAGCACAAAATAAAAACAACACAGACAACAAAAATGCACAGGTTGAATATTTTTTTGTTTTTACTTTTTTTTAACAAAAACCAAGGTAGATATATCAATGAACATCCAGAATTATTTTACAGTGGAGCTTAGTCAAAAACAGTTTAAAACAAAAGTACATATAACACTGTAATGATATGGATTATTAAAGAGCTTTTACTGTGAATGTTTTACTTTCATTGGCAACATTGTTTTCGTTATTTTTTGACATGTCTGCGAAACAAAAACAAACCTTTTGATGATAAAATAATATCGGAAATGATGTCAGTTAAAAATTACATGGTTTTTGCTTCATGTTCAAATTGTTTTTGCTGTTTAAACTCTTATATTTTCGAAATCATGTTTCAAGCTAGCAGACATAATGATGAACTTGAAGAACCAGGCAGCGCAGCTGATTAAGAAGAACAAGAAGAGCCAGGCAGGAACTGTAATACAATTTTCGTTCACATAATAATAAAATAATAAATAAAAATACATACATATTCACATGCATATGTATTTACCACAATAACAACATTAAAAAGTATTTTGTAAGATAATTTGTTAAGAAGAAATGTTTATTTCTTTTATTATTCTTCTTCTGTTTTTGCACATCCATAAATAAATGAATGTTCTTGATGTTGTTTATGGTTAAAGTTACATGAACATGATGTTAATTGGATGGATGACTGTTAAACAACAAGACAAGAGTAGGAAATTGAAGCTGGGGAATCGAAAGGAGAGTGCACTGCTTATTTAAAGTAGTTTAAGCAAATAAAACAAGGAATGTTCTTTATTTTCTTCACAAGAATGTGTGAAATATTTGTAAAACTTATAAAAAAAGAAATGAAGAAAGAAGGTGAACCATTACTAAAGTGAAAGAGTGTGTAAATTGCATTTAAATGGGGAGTTTAACAACTAAGTATCCTATGGGAAATACATAAATGAAAAAAACAGTTATGCGCTTCAATCAGGGTGAGATTTTAGGTAATAGTGAAATAAAAAACAAAGATACTTAAAATTTATGTTCAAATATTTCAAACGTTCCCCGATTTAATTTTTATTGTGTTAACGATTTAAAAAAAATTGTTTTCGAAATTATGTTCGAATTTTCAAAATTTTTCCAAACACATTTTAAAATATGTATTCTTGCAAGCTTTTTCTATAAATTAATAATAAAAAACAATTTATTTTTTTTTAAATTAGTTTGAAATTAATTTTTTATTGTTGTCATCTCTTTCATGAAAACTTATTTTCGATAATAAGTCTGAATTATCGTAATTCATTAAGAATAATTTTCTATGAGTGCTATTTTATATAAAAATATTTCAGATTTCTTTTAAATAATTTCGAAATTTATTAATTAGTGAAATCAAAATAGTTTTTATTTTTATAAATGTCAGATAAGATTAAATTTTTTTTTATAAAAAACTTAATTTCAAAATTATGCTCTAATTTTTAAAATTCTCAATCATTTTTTCAAATTTATTTTTATTTAAAAAGTATTTTGAATTTGATTTCAATTAAAACGAAAATTAATTATTTTGGTTTTATAAATGTCAGATAACAATTAAATTTTTTTTATTAAAAATTTATTTTCTAAATTTAGATCGAATTTTGGATTTTTTTTTAAAAAAGTTCCAAATACTTGTTTATTATATTTTACATTTAAAAAGTAAATTTAGAAATTTTATTTGAACAAAATTTTTGAAATTTCAGTTGAAAAAATTCAATAAATATATTGAAAAAATATAAATTTTAAAAGGTTACATTTTTATATTAAGAGCTTTTTTAGTAGAATTTCGAAAAATAAGTTTTTATGTAAAATTATGCTTTTTTACTTCAAATAAAATATAAAAAAAAAACATAAAATATTGTTTCACGTTCATTCTATAACGAATACTTAAAAAAATATTGAATTTTATTTTTAATAATAAAAATTATTTTTTTAATAAAAAAATAAAATTAGAACTAATTTAGAAGAATTTTGAAAATTCAAACTTAATTTCGAAAATTAAATTTTTAACTCAGAATTTGTAAAATTTTTAGACAATAATGAATTACAATCTAAAAAATTACTTTGGAGTCGATTAAGCCATGTCCGTCTGTCTGTCTTTCTGTCAGTCTGTCTGTTGAAATCAATTTTCTGAAGACCCCAGATCGGGATCCAAATCTTCAATAATGCTGTCAGACATGCTTTCGAGAAGTTTGCTATTTAAAATCAGCAAAATCGGTCAACAAATGGCTGAGATATTAGGAAAAAAACCAGGACAACCTGGATTTTTGACCTATTTTTGACGTATATCTGGATTACTAAGTCATTAATATAGACAATATGGATATCTAATGATAGATAATTCAAAGACCTTTGCAACGACGATTATAAGAACATAGTAAGTTGGACCTACAATGGGTCAAAATCGGAAAAAATATTTTTTAAACCGAATTTTTTTTTGACAAAAAAATTAATAAACAAAAAAATTCTTTTTAAAATTTAAAAAAAAAATGAAAATAACAATTGGAAAAAATTTTTTTTCCAAAAAATTTTGTTTACCAAAAAATATTTAAAATTTTTATTTTAAAGTATAATTTGTTGAAGGGTATATAAGATTCGGCATAGCCGAATATAGCACTCTTACTTGTTTTATATAAATCTGTATTTTCCTCTAAAAAAGTTTTAAAATTGTCTTAAAATTACCCCCAAAAATGTATGTATAGTTTGGTTTTGTGTGAACAAATTATTATTAAAAGTAAATTTTACCCCCCAAAAAGCCCCAAAGAAAGTATTTTTTACGCTAAGGAATAAGTAGATTTCGGAATTTTTATATGAAATCCCTGAGTCCCTTCACATTAATATATTTTTAATTCTGTTCAAATGATAACGTTGCCAACTATTAAGACAAAGTGGTCGACGTCTGAGCTGATGAAAAACTGGACACGTTTTTGAGTACTTTTCATCAGTTATATAGAGGAAATATATGCAATTTTATATTTAACTAGCTGGACCCGGTCCGCGTTGCTGGCCTTTAGAAAACATCTGTTTTATATTGCATCTCGATTTTAATATACAGTGTCGGAAAAAGTCGGTAATCCGACCTTCAATGTTAATACATGTGGTGGTGGCATTTCGACTGGTTCCAATGAATTCAAAAATTCAGTAGGATAATTGACGACTTGTTCTTCATTACTGTGTCAATCGATTTGTATTTTATTGTTTCGCCAGGCACTTTCAATTGTATTTGGTCATCGAGCTTGTTGATGCCAAAATTGCACGTTCCCACAGCCAATCCGGGAGCGATTGGCTTCTAGTTAGTCTTTCGATATGCTGTTGAGGTGTCTCTGCAGCTATCGATGAAGATTCACTGCGACGCATTTGCTAAGCAGTGATTCTCGTTCTCGGAAACAAATTTTATTTGAATAAAACCGTTATTTTTTATTAAAAGTAGATTTCATATGAAAATTTCTTATTCATGCACCTAATATTCAAGAGTAAACAAAAATGTTTATCACAGACCGAAAATCAAACATCTGACTTTACACTGTTACCCAAAAGGCTTTTCTGAAGATTCCATGAAAATTTCATAAAAATCGGTCGAGCCATTTTTGAGTCCATACGGAACATTCATAGCGGTATAATGTAAAAATTGGATTTTTACACGACCCTCCTCCCACAGACCGATTATCAAAAATCTGACTATACAGAGTTACCCGCTGGGCTATTCTGAAGATTCCCTGAAAACTTCATCAAAATCGGTCCAGCGGTTTTATATATATATAGATGGCATTAGCGGTATAATGTAAAAATTTGATTTTGCCACACCCCTCCGCCCACAGACCGAAAATCAAAAATCTGACTTTACAGTGTTCGACTCTTAGCTGCGACCTTTTTTTATGTTTTGTTTGCAAATGCAAAATTCTATAAATAACTCTGCTAACAAAACAACTTATTTCCGGCCAAAAAATATAGCTTACTTTTGGGACATCGCGAACAAAAATAAGTACTTATTCCGCCGAAAAATAAGTAGTCTAATCGTCAATTCCCCTTATGTTTCGGCTTATTTGTAAGCAAAATTTTTGCTGGGTAGTTTTTATTTAAAATCCCTACATATTTGTATTAAAAGTACATACTTTTTTTTCGAAAAAAATCAACTACATTTCAAACTCATATTACTGCGATGATTGTATTTAAAATTGTTTGCCTACAAATGCAATATCTAACGCAAATTACAGATTGTGAGAGTAGTATTATATTTTACTGGTGTATTTCTATTTATTTTTTTGTTGTTGTTTTTGTTTGAGTATTTTGTCTAACGCCTACAAATATCCTGCCTGTAGTATACAATCATTGCATACATATTTCAAACTACACACACGCAGTCATTAAAATTACATTGCAACAGTTGCAACACAGATACACAGGCGACGGCAACAACGATGACGACGACGACTCTTGCTGGATAAATAATGTTAAAGCCAACAAACATCATTTGAGTACAATAATATTTACCTTTCAAATGAAACATCACCTAGTCATGGCAGCCATAGGTGTTAAAACCAAACAAACAAATGGATTTCATTATACAAAGTATAGTTAGTGTTCACAAAATACCTACATACATACTTACACCAACTCTAACTCTAACTCTCTACTTTATAGTCTGCCATCATCATCATTCTATCTAACTCCTGTCTATTTTAGAGAATGTATGCGTTCGTTCGTTTGTTCCTTTTGCATTTTTTAAGATTTCTGTGATTTATTTTTAATGGATTTAGCTGTGTCAAGAAAGAGATGCAGAAAGAGGGAGGTGGTAGAGAGTGTTTTACAGCTAAAGCAGGCTCCTCACTACAGGCTACAAACAGCGTTGCAACCAAAACCAATTCATAACATTAACCTTCGCTTTACCAAAGGTTTTTTATGTTCATGGTTTACCAATACCCACCCGGGTGACACTACTCTTCTATAAATATATGCGACGAACGAAATTTTAAAAAAATTAAAAAACCTTATAAAAAGTTTAAAATGTTTCTATTAAATTCTATAGAACTCTAAAATTTGTTCAGTGAGTACAAATTTCATTTAAATCGAAACAAAATTAAAAAAAATATTAATCCAATAAAAACGATGTGGTCACCCGGGTGGGTATTGGTAAAGCGAAGGTTAATGTAAAGTATTTTATATAATTTTCTATTTTTTTTCTTTATTTTATCTTAAAATTGTTTTTTAGAGGCAAAAAAAAAGGTTTTAATGTTTTATGTCTACTGCTTTTGTAAGAGTTTGTAGCTCTGAGAGTTGCTAGCATTTAGAAATAGAAGTTGAACGTTAAAAAAATCCCCGAGTTGAATGCATTTTTTTCCTTTTATCCCCTGTTGTTGTTGGCTTTGCTGTTTTATTGAAAATTTAATTTAAATTCCATTAAATATGATCATATTGTATACAATTATTGTTGATAGGTACACATATTTCAACGGATTCAGAGGTTTAAAAGAACGGATTCTTGGCAATTAAAAAATTTTGAAGACCAAGAATTGGAGGCATTACTCCATGAAGAACAAGAGCTTGCTAAATCATTGGGAGCTACTCAAGTTGTAATTTCCAAAATTTTACGAGTAGCAGGATTCCGAGAGACATTGAAAGACGATTTTGCATGTCTGAAATGTTGCTTGAACGCTATAAAAGAAAATAATATTTGCACGGAATCATTACTTGGATCCATTACAAGCGTAAGTGATCGAAGGCACTAAGGTAATGAGACCAAAAGGGTCCTTGGATCCAATACAATAACCCAAAGCGTAAGAGATCGAAGATCCCTGGACACCAAAGCGCTATGAGCGCTGAGGTAATGAGACCAAAAGGGTCCTATTTATTATGATCTGCTGAAATGTGGCCAGACTATCACAGGGAACCTGTACGCCTAGAATATGCGGCCAGACAACCGTAATATTCCATCATGACAACTCTCGGTCACATGTTGCAATACCTTTTAAAAACCTATTTAGAAAGAAGTGGTTGGGAAGTTTTGCCTCACCCGCCTTGTAGGCCAGACTTTGCCCCGTCCGACTAATATTTGTTTCGATCGATGCAGACGCGCTCTCTCTTTTCAGAACAGAGTATCCGAAAGATGAGCAGATCTTTTAGCGCCAGAATTCTGGGAAAATGCCATATGTTTTTGAAGAAAATAATCTATATTTTACTTGTAATAATTGACAGATGTGAAAATTATTTTATTTCTCGCATGTATCCACAATGCTTTCTTTAGAAATACTTATAATTACAACTCAAGTTTTATTTAAAATGTATTTTGAACCAAGTTGTGATAAAAAATTCTGACACCGCTCAGCTTGAAAAGCGTGATCTGGTCACTAATACGCCAAATATATGGAATCAACATTTCCAAGGCTACGAATTAACCATAAGTTGTATGAGATCTACTCCAAGGTGAACATAGTGACGATTGAGCTTTCTGGAAAACGTATGAAGAATGAGCTCAGATACTTAAGCAGGAATGGAAGGAAGAGAAGATCGACACCCCGCTGGAAAGTAGCATGTAAAAATCGTTGGAGAATCCAACTGGAAGCAGCACAGAAGTTAAATGTTGTGCCTTTCTGATTTATTTGTTTTTAAACGCATTTCTGATCAACAGAGGATATTCCATTGCCCTAGGCCCTTTCCTCTAGGCCCCATCGTGCTTTTAACAGACAAACGGGCGGACTAGCTATATCGTCTTAGAATTTATTTTTTTGCTTGGACCAGCACTCAGGAGATGACCCCTACTCATTGAATGCATTGTGTTGGAACTAGGAAAATAAGTTATGGAAAGAACGATAGAGTGGGTAGTGTTTGTGGACATTTGATTTTAATTTTCCTACATTGAAAGGCACAGAAGCATATTCCACATACGGACTGTACGGCTAAAGAACGAATTTTCTCTGTAGTGTGTTGTGCGATCCACTCACCAATCGACCGCGAGTGGATGAGCACCCACTGATGAACACGTATTTCATAAGAAACTGCAGGTATCGGGAACAAGTTCCCTAATTTCACCAGAACTTATCGATAGAACAGTGAAACACAATCCAACATTGCGACGATGCTCCAGAGAATCAAACGAGCTGGATACCCTACTGTCAGCGATAAACATCTTCGCCCTCTCCTGTACGCGGTCGAGTAAATCCAAAATAGACTTCGAAGCAGATCAGACGAATAGAATTCAGGGGGCAAATACTCGCACTCGCAATAGAAATAAATTTCGAAAGCTTATTAGCGTTCGAAATTTAATGTTCTATACATTTAATTCGATATCGAATAAGTGAATCTTAAAAATAAAAAAAAACTCGAACGTTCGAATAAGTATTCGATCATGTTCGACTGCGGTAATTAGCTCCCAGTTTTTCCCTTTCCCAGATATGAACACAAAAAGGGCAAAAAGGCAACATTATTGCCAGTAAGAAGGCATTTGGAAAATTTTGCATCCTGAAATTAATTTAAATCAAATTCTGTAAAGAACGAATTCTTTTTCTACAATTATTATTTAAATTTCCACATATTTCTAAATAAAATATGTAACTAGTTTAGTATTACATATAATTTTTCTTTTAAAAATAAAAGTATGAGTATTTTTATTTTGTTTGAACTTCCTCTTAAATTATGACGATACTCTATCTAACAGCATTTCATCTTTAGTCTTCTTTAGTAACACAAAACATTTGTTGTTTTTTGTTTTCTTCTAGTTTTTTTTTATAATTTAAACGTGATGTTAGTTGGAAAAAATTATAATATTTTATAGAAAATTCCTTTACATTATTCTTCCACTTCATTCTACTATTTGATTTTTCAGCATTTGTTACATTGTTAGTGTTAGGGAGTGTGAGTGTCTGTGTAAATGTATGTGTTACCCATTTTATTAATAAATTTTTATATTATTATGTAAATATCAAGATTAGAAAGGCAGACTCTTTTTTTATTCCTAGAGAATACTTATTTTTTTATTTTTCTCTTTCATTTCATGACATTATTCTTTGCCTTTTGTTGCTGTTGTTCATATTTTTTTCTAAACCATTTAGTTTTGAATATTATGTGACATTTTTTTAATATTCTCATTCTCTTGCTTTATTTATTTAACGAGGGAATTTTTCATTTAACTCCATTTAAATGTTATAAAGTGGCATTTTAGATTGAAGATCTAAATTCACATTTGTTTGTGTGTTTATGAGAGATGATGTGTAAGAAAAATAATGCTGGTTAAAGAGAAAAAAAAAACTCAGGTAGACAAATTTGAAAAGTTGAAACTTTTAAGATTCATAGAATTTGAATGGGAGGTTTATTTAGAGATTAAATAAAACGTATGATCATGAAATGATCATATGGAACTTATTTGCCTTAACATATCCAATTACTAAACCTACAAATTAACCCCTTCATAAAAACTTAATTAAATTCGTTAAACACCCAGTTGTAAATTTTTAAGTATGACTAATCTTTACCTTCAACTAAAACACTTCTTCCCTTTTTCTCGCCCTATCAGCTTGTAAACGCCTAATTGTCTGCAATCTTTAATAAACCTAAACCAAAAGAAACACTAAATTGAAACCCTTAAAATAAACCTAAAGGCGCCCAAACTTAACAACTAAAAAAAACACAATGATGAAACCAAAACACATAAAAATCCCACGTGGTGCCTACAAAAATTTAAAAAACAACAATCATTATTGAAAAAACTAAAAAAAAAAAATCTCATAATAACCATTAATATCGAAACATATAAAACCAGTAATACTAGTCATGCTGGAGTTTAAAAATGATTAAAATTAAGATCTGAAAATAATAAAAAATATAAAACACGAAAGAATCATAAACGCCGGCTCTATTCAACAACAAAAAAAACTTGTACAAATTGAAGCCCATTACGAAATAATTTGGTTTTCTATGAAAAAAAGTTGTTCATTAAAACAAATCATTGATTGTGGCAAAAAAAACACATAATAATTTTTATCCATGATTACAGTTTTTATTTCTCTAAAAAAAATTCCAAGAACTATTAAATACCAAGGTAAATAATCAAGTAAATAAATACTTGTACAGAGAGCGTGTTTTACAAGTGCTAAAGATTTAATATAAGTATATAACGTTGTTGTTGAATATAATTATAAATTCAATAATTGCAAAAAACCAATTTTTCTTCCCATTAACTTATAACATATATGGACAACAAGTTATCAAAGCTACAATGGGTTTAACCCATCAATCCGATGTGTTGAATGATCACTCTTCAATTTTGAATGATCACTCAGACTTTAAAATTGGAATGGCATTGAGTCTACATGATCTATTTTCCCGATCTTTAACTTCAAAAATTTTTGGTTTTTCTTGAACCATACAATCGCCTCCGATCATGGAGTCTACATGATCGGTTTTTCCGATCTTTAAGCTAAAATATTTGATTCTTGAACCATACAATCACCTACTGTTCAGTTTGATACTCTTGTGTGTATGTGCAATGATTTCACTGATAAAATGCTATAAATTTGCAGTTATGCCGTGCTCTAATGACACAGGGGAGAGATGATCTGTTTTTCCGATCTTTAACTACAAAAATCGTTGGTTCTTCTTGAACCATACAATCTCCTCCGGTTCAGTTTGATACCCTTGTGTGTAGATCAATGATTTCACTGATCAAATACTTCAAAATTGACAGTTATGTCGAGCTATAATGGCATGGAGGCTACATGATCGGGTTTTCCGATCTTTAAGCAAACATATTTGATTCCTCTTGAACCATACAATCGCCTCCTATTCAGTTTGATATCCTTGTGAATAGATCAATGATTTCACTGATCAAAGACTTTAAAATTGGCAGTTCTGCCGTGCTATAATGGCAAGGAGGCGACATGACATATTTTTCCCATCTTTAACTGCTAAAATGTTTGATTCTTATTGAACCATACAATCACCTTCTGTTCAGAATGATATCCTTGTGTGTAGATCAATGATTTCACAAAAATGTTTGGTTCTTCTTGAACCATAAAGTCGCATCCTGTTCAGTTTGATATCCCGATGTGTAGATCAATGATTTCACTGATCAAAGACTTTAAAATTGGCAGTTCTGCCGTGCTCTAATGATGAGAGATGATCGGGTTTTCCGGTCTTTAACTACAACAATTATTGGTTCTTTTTGAACCATACAATCGCCTCCTATACAGTCTGATATCCTTGTGTGTAGATCAATGATTTCACTGATCAAAGACTTTAAAATTTACAGTTATGCCGTGCTCTAATGACATAGAGGTGACATGATCGGTTTTTCCTATCTTTAACTATAAAAATGATTGGTTCTTCTTGAACCACACAATCGCCTCCTGTTCAGTTTGTAGATCAATGATTTCACTTATCAATGTTTTCACTGATCAAAGACTTTAAAATTGGCAGTTCTGCCGTGCTCTAATGACATAGAGGTGACATGATCGGTTTTTCCTATCTTTAACTTAAAAATGATTGGTTCTTCTTGAACCACACAATCGCCTCCTGTTCAGTTTGTAGATCAATGATTTCACTTATCAAAAAGCCAGTTTTATCTGTGTGTGCTGTAACCCTCTCAATGGGCGTTCAATGGTTCGATAGCAACCTCAACAATTTTAAAACATTTTTTAGATTTGCATCTTTTTTAAAGATCCATACAATCGACAGCTGTACAGGTTGGGACTAATGGGGATAGATCAGTGATTTGAATGCTTAAAAGCTATATTTTTGTAGGATCGGTGTTTGGCTGATAATAGCAAACTGTTGATATGTTTATATTCATAGAAAAAGGATTCGTGCCCTGAATTTTTTTTTGTACAAATCTACCAGAAGAAGGTCCCGAGGTCCTTGTATCAAAAATTGTTCGTTCTCCAAAAACATTTATTTAGATCCAAAGAAAAAGTTTTCAAAACTATTGGTATAGGAAATGATCTAAATTATGAAAACTATTAGCAATTAAATAAAAATTCTTTCAAATTATCTCGCAGTGTATTTTATGTTTTTATTTAATAAAAAAAATCATAAAAACCTAAAAATAAAATCACTTTAAACCAAAATAAAACAAGTACTTAAACAATCAAAACCACCATACGAGTTCAACGTAGCAGAGATTCTTATTCTGGCTGATCATATTGTGTTTATGTTGGCTTTTTTTCTTATTCAATACCTACAACAACGATCTTTACTCAGAC
The DNA here is from genome assembly GCF_958450345.1 of Calliphora vicina. NCBI lineage: Eukaryota > Metazoa > Arthropoda > Insecta > Diptera > Calliphoridae > Calliphora > Calliphora vicina. Next base: position 122,843,207 of record NC_088780.1, read on the forward strand.
TGTCTGCCGGTTTTCTGTTCATTCGGCTGTCTATATGGCCTGCAATTAAGTCTGATCTCTGTTGGCAGTACATATGTATGTATGTATGATCATTCATGTACTATGTGGTATATCTGTACATACATGCATTCATACAACATAACCAAAAAAAAAATCAAGTTAAAACAAAGGCGTCTTTAAGTATTGACTGGATTTCTGTTGTATGTTTTTAGGTGGATGTGAGACGAGTATCTGTAGATGTCTTCACTGTGAGTAACATAATATGCTGTTTTTTGGTCAATACATACATAAATATTTGTAGTCTATAGTTACAGTATGAACAAAAATTCGAGAGAAAAAAAAAACTTCAATTTATTTTTGTTCAACCATTCATATATTCTTAAAGTTTTACCTTGAAATGTTTGTAGGTACTTGAGCATAAATGTGTGTCTGTCAGTTTATATGTATAGAATTATATAAAAATGTATCCAACAACAAAAATATCAATGAATAAATATCAAATATTTTGTTGTCTCATACCTGGCGAATACTTTTTTTTTTTTTTGTTGACGACAAGAAGGTCACTTGAAATTATTGAACCAAACTCGATGAACTTTTCAAAACAACTTGATTTGTTTAGAAGTTTAAACTTAGTTTATGCTTCAGTTAAACTTAATAGTTTGTATCTAGAAGAGATTTATTGAACCAAACCTGAAATATTGGTAAAGCAAGTTTAAGGTGTCTGAACGACGATGCTAAGGAAGAGTCGGAAAAAAGTTTCTGAAGCGGTGTTCCAATAATCTTTAAATGAAAGCTTAAATACTGCACAGTGATTAAGAGAAAAATGATGTTGTTGTGGCATCATTATACCGAGCCCAAAATTCTTTATTGTTTTGTAAGCAGTAGGAATCGTTATTGCTACAGCTTCCCTCAATATTTAGCTTCAAAAAATGGCGAAAGAATGCAGTAAAGTAAGGCGAAGAACTGTCAACAAAGCTTCTAGGTGGGGAATAACGAACAACGATCATGTAATATATCTGTACAATAGTAAGCACATACCAAATTTGTGGATGCATGAAAGCCTGCGTCACTCAATTCCAAAATATTTGTTGCTGTAATATTTTGTGAAATTTTCCATTTTTGGACATTAGTTCCACTTGAGTAACATTTAATATTCCATGATCATTTAGCAGTCAAATATTATTTTGGAATTGAATAAACTTTAATGCTGAATGTATAAATTTTGCGAATATATTTTTGATTTGAAATTTCGGAAGTATTAGCATATCAACAAGAGCACAGAATACTCGCTCCGCACAGCCTTAATAAAGGAGCAGACGAAAATCGTTCGTATAGATGAATAATTTGTTTGAATGAGCGGTGTTTGGCGGATAATTGTGCAAAGACTTCGGGGAAAGAAAGCAGTTGCTTTCTTGGCCCTTTTCATCGAAGTTACTAAGCGATGTTTGGCTGATCTTTGTTCAAAGAGCTTGGATAAATAATAAAGGTATGTATATTCTTTTGAACTGAACCGTTCTACGTTAATGTAAATGCTGGCTAAAATATGATCAACTTTCAACTTGCATTGGTTTCGTACCACCTTGTTTAGTATCCATTTGGATTTATCAATGAGTGTTGATAGATGGTTTCTATGATGAATTTTCCGAAGAAACAGGTCTCTATTTCTAATTGCTTATTGATCAAACAATATTTGGAGGATTCGAACTTATATTCATAGATCAAGAAATCTTGGTAAGAGTAAGCTACACAAAAAAATCAGGAGCTTTCAGGAGCGACACATAACCATAATCAAGGAGATATTATTGATTTTGACCGTTTCAAGCCTCTTTCTGTGCTTTGAGATCTATATGAATCTATATGGATGTTCTTTTCTTGGAGCACAACGATGGAGAATGCAATAAAAAAAATCCGAAATGGTCATCAACTATGGCGGCAGCCACTTGATCTTCAAAAATTAATGCAAAGGAAGTTCCAAATAAATCAAATTATGCGGTTTTATTTTAAAGATACAGCTAAATAACATCGATTGAGTGTTTTGGGGACACAATGACAAATCATTAGTCGCCTACAAAAAGTGTTGTTCCATTTCATTCAATGTAACTAGGATCAAGGATATAAAGCTTCACATAGCCGGTTATAACGATATAATGGTTTTATTTTTAATTTTAAAACTTTTTTAATAAACCTCGTGTTTATGGAAACACAAACGGTAACATCTCTAAAAAAAACCTTTAAATACCCAAAAAAAAAAAACAGATCAAATTTATACAATGTAAGCAACATTTATAAAATTAATAGCAACAACAACAAACCACAAATAGAGACAGAGAGAAATAAGAAACTAAACATATGCAAAGGTGTTTTAAAACAATTCATCACACAAAAAAAGCAACCCTTTGCAGACACGAATATTTGCCAAACAAAAAAAAAACAAACAATTTTTCAAAAAAGTTTCCGTTAAAAAATACCAATACAACAAAACAAACAAGCAAATAGCTTAGAAAAGGTAAAAGAAAATAATAAAAGTATAAAAGGGGGTAAAACTAAAACATAACAAGCAACAAAACAAGTTTAAAACAAGGGTGTTTAACACAAGACGCTCTCTGTCGTTGTACTCTCTTTGGCAATTGTCATCTGCTGATTAATAAAAAGATCTAAACAGCTGATTACAATTACAGCATAAACCATGTTTATACTATATGCAAATTAACCATGAGAACAATGGCAAAGCATTTATAAAAAGATAAAAGTAAATTGGTTTAAAATTTGTTGGTTCTCTTAAAATTTAATAAGATTTATATAAAACAGCTGTGAAAAGTTCAAGCAAAAGAGAACGAATGTACAATTTCTTGAAAATATATCAAAAAATAGAAAATTGTATGGGCCATAAATTAGAAACTAGAAAAATAATCTGGAAAAAGAATTCTTTTTTTTTAAAAATCTTTAAATTTCCAATAATTTGTGTTTGAATTATAAACATTTCATGGAGTATAAAAGATTTATTAATCATTGAAGATACATATTGTTAAACTAAACAAACAACAAGAAGCAGAAGAAATACATACATTTAGAAATGCACCTTCATTAATTTGTTATTTTAGCCGGCAAATGTGTGTGGATGTGGCTGTTTAAACGGATTTATGTATTTATTTATTTTTTTGGTTAACAATTCCACCATACACTGCTTAGAAGTGTATAGAAAATACATTTAAACACGGGGAAAATCCAAGCAAACCATTCATTACACTACATCCCATGATATTCCCACAGTCAAAATGTTTTTCTGTTCCTTTGGACAAAAACAATCTATTGGGAAAAATGTGCATTCTATGTTTATGTTGGCATTGGTGGGTTTTTTTTTGTTTGTTCTTAAGTTTGTGGTATGTTGTTGCCTTGTGTATATAGAAAACCAGCAACAACAAAAGTTAAATAGGAAAAAAAGTTCAATGACTCTCCCTTTCTGGATCCACTGCGGGTATGATTGTGAGTGAGTGTATGCATGTATGTTTACTTTTGTGTAATCAAAAGGGCCTTGTCTTTCTTAACTACATACACTACTACCAATCAATATCCAACAATCAATACAATGCAATAAAAACACTCAATTTATTTATTTGTTCTCTTCAACTTAAGAATTGCTCTTACAAAACACTACAATACTGCATGCATAGAGTACATAGTTACAACAACAGAAAAAAATATTAAAAAAAACTTTACGCAAGTTGTTGTGAAAATAACAAGCGTAACAACAACAAACGATCAAAACAATTGATCGTTTAGCTGTTTTTTTCCTTTTTGCTAGTTTCAAAGACAGTATGAGTGAAATACAGCAAGTACAGTAAATATTTACAGTGTGTGGAAATAACAGGGATGGATATTTTTAAATATGGAAACTAAGACAGCCAAAAAATGTATCAGCCCTTCGGAAGATGCTTTTTATTCCTTTAGCAAATGACGGCAACTGTCAGTCAGTTAAGTTATGTTATTTTAATTTATATGGAACGCTTTGGATTGCAGGAGTCTAATATTTTATGGCCATACGTGTGATTAGGTCTATTTCCATCTCAACGGATATGTAAACTAACAAAAATTTGCGCTCCTGTGGCATTGAGAATCCAAGCATTCACCAACATCCCTTACATCCACTTAAAGCCTCTGCATTTAGGCCGGACTGAACCATGATCAACCAGTTTTTATTGCCTCATATTGATGAATGGGGTCAGCAGCACATGAATAGCCACAAACTCTGGAAGCTGTCAAAGAGAATAACTAACAAGTATGTGAGGACTAATCGTCCATACTTCTAGCCAAAACAATTGAAAATGTGCTAAAAAGAACCGAAATGGCCTTCAAATGACTTCAAAAACTGGGAGGTGGTGTTGAAATAAATTAAAGTTTATTTTACATTTTTCTTTTTTTTCCTCTTTTATATTAAAACTTTTTTGGAGTGGAGGGAAAGACAGCCCGATATGGGAATTTTTGAAGAGACGGATTTATTGGATAAAGCCGCAAACTCTGAAAACTTTTATTTGTAATATGGACGATAAGTTCTAGCACTTTTTCGATATTAAGCTTTATTTATGAAAATATCAACGCTTTTACAAAACATCAACCATAAACTGTGATTTTGTGTTTCAGTCCCGGGTTGAGTTGATATTGGGAAAATATGTTGTGGAACGGAAGATGGAGCATTGTTTGGGAGCATTTGATTTGTAAGTGACAGAGAAGACTTCTACAGTAAGTGATAAATACTTATGGACAGTATGACGAACTTGGGATGTGTGATCCATCTGCCAATCAATATAAAAACGAATGCTACGTAAAAATTAGCTTCTATTGAGATCCACAATGTGATGAAAATATCACAAATCTAAAGTGTTGTTACCGATAGGGCCTGCATGTGATCGAGAAGCTCCAAATTAGACTTTAAATCTCCTACACTTACATAAGACTTTATTCGGCAGGACATCAGAAAGAATGTCAGTTGGATCGCATTAAATAAAAAACGAATCATTTGAATTCTACTATTTCTTCTAAGTGACGAAGAAGACTTCTGCAGCAAGTATAATCCACATAAAAACAGACCGCAGAACGAATATCCGGCCCTTACATGAGAGTTATATTCAATTTTCTGTAGAATATCAGAAAATCTAAGGTCAATATGTTGCAGTCATTTGCAAAGGAGTCCATAGGATAGCAAGCTTGACATAGGTCATTGAGACAAATAAGAAATAGAATAAGAGAAATTGAAATTGTTAAATGATATTCCATTTACAACAACTAAGTAGTTAGTGAGATGCCTGAAGAAGTTCAATACAAATATAATTTACCAACGACTGTCATCTGGGCTATCTGACTGAGCTATTTCCTGATTTTGAAAAAGAATAAATATAAAATAAGATAAAATCATCAGCTATAATTTTAAACCACCTAGTTTTCGTATTGCCTCAAAGAAATTATTTCAACACTCATTGTAATTTTATATCCCCATTCCTAATATGATGTAACCATACTGTCAGCTTATTTAGGAATCTTGTTTCTTAACAAATTCTTTCAAGAATTTCTAGTGATTTTATTTTCAGCTGGTTTTCTCTTGTGCATGTCTGGCTGCTTGTAACACAACAAGTACTTTTTTGCCTTGTAAGTTTTTCTGATGACGATTAATGATGATGATAATGACGATGACGGAGTCGATTGTTAAGTAGACAAACATTGTCCGTGGTATTAAGTATAGAACGAATACAAATAAACTTATTGAAAGATCATCAAATCTAAGGAGTGAAGAATGTTGTTAGTTGTTTCGGCTGCTGCAACAAATGGGAATGTAATTATAAAATTGTTAAGAATCATTTGTTGTAAATAAAAAAAAATTCCATTTTGTAGCCATAATAAGAGGATCTCTAGAAACCAATAATATAAGTGGAGTTTTGAGGTAAAATTGTTTAGCTTTATGTAATGTAAATGTAAAGAATGGAGAGCTTCTTTTTAATAGATATAAATAAAGTGGTATTGGTTTTTGGATTTTCTTTTAAATTGAGTTTAATAAGAATGTTAGTGATGTGTAAACAAGCTTGAAATGAAACAATTGCTATCGATAAAGTTCAATAGGAAATTTGTTTTAAAATTAAAATAATTACAGAAAACTTCATAGATATTTGATTGAAAAGAAATAGCAGGAGTATTTTGTAATGCTACTCTTTGAGTAGCATAGATAAATACATTATACATAATTGTAGAAGGTAGAATCACTAGGGAGTTTTCAATATTTACGCCTATAACGTCAAACTTTGATTTTGATTTTTTTCATATTTTTTTATGTTTGACGTTACAAGAATTGTATAATTGAGAATTTATTTTCTACTGAGTATACCTTATATTGTTGTGTCATGGATAAATACACATAGATCGGAAACTCTCCTGTCAAAGACCTAACTCAGTTGTCATAAACCTGTGGTGAGAATGTATTAAGGAGTGAGATCGAAAAATTCTTAACACACGTTTTTCATTACATTTTTTAACCCAAGTATTATTTGAATTTTTTTTTGATCAAGTTACCTTTGAAAAACATGTCAGTTATTATGTGTAATGTCAATTATATTAATTTTTTTGTTAATCTGATTAAAATGAGTGACCAGAAAAAAGTGCGTACTGAAATTATTAAATATTTTCAACAAAACCCAACTTGGTCTTACAAAAAGTTGGCCAAGCATACAAAGGTCTGCCGTCAAACTGTTTCCAATGTTATTAAACAGTACCGGGAGAACTTGTCAGTTGATAGAAAACCTGGTTCAGGTAGAAGGAATGGTCCACATGATGTTTCTAAAGCCAAAAAAATAGAACGCATTTTCAAAAGAGCTCCCAACACATCCGGTAGGAAAGCAGCCCGGTTAGCTCAGTGCTCGGACTATTTGGTACGAAAAGTTAAAGCTAATGCAGGTTTAAAAACATACAAGGCTCAAAAAGTTCCTGACAGGAACGCTACTAAAAATTTAGAGGCCAAAAACAGAGCACGGAAATTGAAGTCAAGTTTTATAAAAAAATATTCTTGCTGCATAATGGATGACGAAACGTATGTTCTGGCAGATTTTTCGCAACTTCCAGGTCAAAAATTTTATGTTGCTGATGCTCGAGGGAATGTTGAAGAAAAGTTTAGGACCCAAAAGCAGACAAAATTTCCCAGAAAGTTCTTGGTATGGCAAGCAATATGCAGTTGCGGCAAAAGAAGCCACTCATTTGTTACAACGGGCTCTATAAATACCGAAATTTACATCAAGGAATGTTTACAAAAAAGGCTGCTTCCATTCATAAGACTTCATAATGTGTCCACTTATTTTTGGCCTGACTTGGCATCCTGTCACTATGGCAAACAAGCCCTTGAGTGGTACAAGAACAATAATGTGGTATTTGTACCAAGAGAGGCAAATCCTCCAAACTGCCCGGAGCTAAGGCCAGTGGAGAGATATTGGGCTCTTGTTAAAAGAGAATTGAAGAGTACAAAAAAGGTGTCCAAAAGTGTGGTAGATTTTAAACGGAGATGGACTACATGTTCGAGCAAAGTGACAGAAAGCACTATAAAAACGTTAATGGAAGGGTTTCCGAAAAAGGTTCAAAATTTCATCACTAGTGATTAAAACTATAAAAATAATTTTTTTTGTAAATTGTAATAATAATTTCAATCAAATAAAAAAAAAATTAAAGCTGTAAGTTTAGTGGTTTCTTTTTTATAAACATATATGTATGTTAAGAATTTTTCGATCTCACTCCTTAGTAAAAAAGCTAATATATGAAAACAAAAACAACAATTATATGTGTGATTATTGTGAGTAATTTTTCAGTTTGAGTTTATTCTAGTTTTGCTCACATCATAGAGAAACATAGAGCGGAAACTAGAAAAAAACTCAAACAAAAAATTACCCAAAATAATCACACATACAAGTGTTGTTTATACATAATATTTCTCACCACTTAGCTTTCTGACATCTGAGTCAGGTCTTTGACAGGAGGGTCTCCGCTCTATATCTATTTCCTATGTCACATATATACGGTTACCGTGTGAATTCAATACCCTAGTGAGATAATTAAACACATCAAAATACATACTTCAAATTTTAATTTCGATATGATTTTTTAGAGTTAGAGTTAGGTAATTTTTCACTAACATGTGGTTAGAGTTAGGTAATGTTCTAAAATATTAGGATTACTTATTATATGTACTTTGATTTATACTTAAAGATATTTAGTTTTTGAGAGTTGTTTTCTTTTTGCATCAAAATTTTTTTTATTGAAAATATAATAAATGACAACAGCTGTGAAATATTGTTATTTTTTTTGTTGTGACTTCTTTTTGGCATTCTTGGTGAAATATTTATTAAAAGACAACAAGTATGTAAATGTTAAGTCAATGACTTTTTACAGTTTAAATTACTTAAATATTAAGTTTATATTTAAAATACAAAAATGAAAAAACATGTGTATATTTCCTTTATTAAAGCCCTTTTTTCTTAATAAAAAATGTTTAAACAATTCTTTTTATTTTAACATAATTAATCATGAGTTTTTTTTTATTCTTTTCAGGCATATGTTTTTAAAAATTTCAACACACTTGTTTACATTTTTGTTTTTCTCCACTGTGGCAAACAAAAGAAAAATACTTTTGGCTACAAAAAAAAAAATTGTAATTGTAGCACAAAAAATTGTGTTTCCTTCATGATTATTTTTATTACCTTCAAAACTAAGATACAAAGTGTTGGTGTTTGTCTCTTTTGGTTTTTAGTTTTCTTTTGTCAGTACCTTCTATATTGTCTTTCCTCAAATCTTCAAGATAAATATTACTTGATTATTTGGTTGAAATGCGTGTGCCATAAAGTATTTCAAAATACCGAAATTGTATACGAAACAAATAAACAACAACTTGCTCAAATATGTATGTACGTTTAATATTTATACAATGTACTTTGTAAATATAACTTAAATTGTTTTGTTTAACTAAACAAAACAACACAAATTTCAAAAACAAAACAAAATATGTATGTATGTACCTTTAAAAGCCAAAAATAAAAAGTTGTTGTTTTGTTAAACCTCAAACTTCATTCTTGTGTAAACAAATGAAGTTAAGGAGAACTAAAAACATAATTTTTATGATTGACAAGATACGATTACAAAATTATTCCATAGAATTTTATTTTAGCAGCAATTACTTAAATATTTCTGAAACTTTGGCAATAAAAAATATAATTTTGTTAAATATTACTTTATTTACTGGATAATTCCATTTTTGTAACAGATAATTTCATAAATTTTGTAAAATTTTGCATCATAACATAAAACAGTTATCGTTTATTTGTCATCTCTAGCAAAAACAAAAATTAACATCTCTACGTAGTGCTGCCATATTGCATAACTAATGCTGCCAGAAGATTTTTGCAAGAAAAACAGCAATTTTAAAACAATTGAACATTTTTTAAGATAAATAAAACAAACAATTATTTATCTTTAGAAAACTGGGAAAGTTCTGTATTTATGTTTGTAAAAATGCGATTTTCTTGTTTTGATTTTACTTTTAGCTATATTCTTTGAAAAATATTAAAGTTTTGCAACTTTTTTTTTGGGAAAATTTAATTTAAAATTTTTTTTTTCAATTTATCTTTTTCTATTGTTCAAAAAACAACATTTGTTAACTTTTTTATTAAATAAAACATCCTATACGGTTGGCTGGTTTTCAACCGAAAATGGTAGTTAAAGTTAAAATTAAACCACCACACATAAACATTATCGTAACATTTTACATACAATAAATAAAAATACCAGTGAACAATAAAATTAAACACTGGCTAATAAAAAATTAACGTATACAAATATTTCTATACATACTTTAAAAGTAATTAAAATGATAATATTGTGGGGGGAAAAAGAGGAAGAGAAACAAATAGTAAAAAACATAGGTAAATTAACATAAATGAATACATATGTTGAAATTCTAATTGAAAGGTTACACATTATTGTGTTAATGACCGAGAATTATTGAATAAAATATGTACAATATACATACGAGTAGCTATATCAATTAGTTTTGCACACAAGTTCAGAACAGAAAAATGGCTTATTCTGAAAAATTTTGTATTATTTAATTGTAAACATGAGAAAAAAGTGCCGCTGAAGCACAACGATTGCTCACCAAAGCTTATGGAGAATGTGTTTCATCGGTTTTAAAGTGTGATCCGTGTCGAAATCACAACTTTGGAACCGCACAAACCCTCTATCGCACGTTAAAACCGATGGAATACATTCACCATAAGCTTTGGTGTGCTTCAGCTGTACTTTTTGTATACCTTCACCTTCGTGAAAACGGTATATATAAGTTTGTAATTTCCACAATATAATTTTCCGACCCTACAAATTGTATATATTCTGGATCCTTATAGATAGCGGAGTCGAATAAGCCATTTCCGTCTGTCTGTCTGTTGAAATCAACTTTCCGAAGCCCCCAAATAACTTACATACACGATTCGGAATTCTTCCGGCTCGGTTGCTATTTAAAATCGAGAAAATTGGTCCACAAATGGCTGAGATATAAGGAAAAAACCAGGACAACCTCGATTTTTGACCTATATCTGGATTACTAAATCATTAATATAGACAATATGGATATCTAATGAAAGATATTTCAAAGACCTTTGCAACGACGTATGGGTCAAAATCGGAAAAAATATTTTTTTATCCGAATTTTTTTTTCACCGAAGTTTTTTTTCGCTAAATATTAAAAAAAAAGAAAAATTAAAACAATTGGAAAAAAATTTGTATCCAAAAAATTAAAAAAACAACTTTGGAAAAATAAATAAATTTTGTTTACCTAAAAATATTTAAAATTTTTATTTTGAAGTATAATTTCGTGAAGGTTATATAAGATTCGGCACAGTCTAATATAGATCTCTTACTTGTTTTAAATTAAAAAAGTAAAGCAAATATGCGGCACAAAAAATTTGACATTGTAGAAACAACAAAAAAACAAAAACCGCGTTCAGAAGTTAAGTCATACACCCAATACTATGACAGAAATCGGATACAGATCCATTTTCAGTAATGTTATGTATCCACAAGCTGAGCAAAATGTGCCCTTATTTTGGAGATTACAGCACGACAAAAACCCCTACACACACTTATAGGTTTGTAACCGAGTTTTGAAGTGTCCTGTCCACTCTCCAGATCTCATTCCCTTGACACCTAAGTTTCAATTTTTTTGTCAATAGCATAATAAATAATACTTGTTTCGTTTTTCTATTTTCAGAATATGTTTCAGAATTTAATCATGTTCATATTTTATTTGTTAAAATGTGTTAATAAAAGTATAAATTAATGAGCTACTACAAACATAAAAACTGTTTATTTTTTTATTTTCTACTTTTATTATCTACTAGTTGAATATTTGAAAAAGTTTCCATTGTATTGTCAACCACTGCATTTGTTTTCGGGAATTTCCTAATTACGTTGCAATTGAGCGACATATACCAGTAAAACTGTTTGTATTAAACATTAAATTACCACAAAATATTTTTTAATTGTTCTAATTTTCTTTTGGAAACAGGTGATTCAGCAGTTTTATTATATTCTTTACACATTTTCCATGAGTTTGCCAACAAGTAATTAACAAAAAATTTCATAAAACAGCTGCTGGTTTTCAGTCGTTTTTTGCAACATAAATATAATAAAAAGGTAACAAACATAGAAATTATTGGTCAGGGCAAGATGACTTTCAAGGAAACACGTGATGCATCATTTAAAAGGTTTACGTGCTTGAGTAAACCGAAAACCATCATCAAAAGAACTCAACGAAAGAAAAAACACACAAGAAAATGTTAAAGATCCTGTGCAAGAAAAGGGAAAATTGAAAAGAAAACGAAACAAAACAAAAAAGGCATAAAAATAATAAGCTGTAAAGGGCAGAGTGTAAGCAAATACCCTTAATGTTAAAGGTGGTGGGTATGGTGTTGCCAATTTGTAAATAGAATTTTTTAAAGTAAGGAAATATAAGAAAATAAAAACAAAAAACTTTGTTAAATAATCTATTAACCATAAAAAACATAAAATTTCATGGTATTATTATTTATTATTAAAATCGTATAGAATTTAGGTTAAATGTTGCCCATTTGAATTGTAGACATAATAAAATAGTAAACTTAGCAGTTTTATTCCCCTGCAGATTTAAATATTATATATATTTTTTAAAATATATAAAATAAACAAAACTAAAAATAGTCATAAATCTGTCTTAACAACTGTCAACACTAAATGCTTGTATGGCTAAGAAAAACATTTTGAAAATCTTTAAATCCCTATACAAAGTGAAAGAATGCACTGTCAAATTGTCTAGTCAAACACGCAACAAATGTCAAAATAATAACTTAAACACTTTATATTGCATTCTGACAAATCCCTTGCTCCTCCGCAAGAAAATTCATACATATTTTGTACATTTGCTGATATTATTTGGAAATATGTAATACAAAAACTACCGGCAAATGCAAAGTAATTGGAATTTAAAAATCTTTTTTATACCCATTTACTAAATATATATTAAAGATTTGTTGTTGTGCTTGTTCTGGGTATTTATGCAATCAACAGTTTTTATTTGGAGGGGATATTTTGTTGTTGTTGCTGCTATTGCAGTGTCAGAAGCCTGTCAATGAACGCCAAAATAAATTGAGCATTTTAAAATGCCATATAGTATAAATTTTCGGTTCTGTTTTTTTTGGAGCAACCAAAATAAATGCTTATAAAGCACGTTTCGTGAATAAGCGGCGAAGCAAAAAAATCTGTATGAGCACATATAAATAAATAAATAAAAATAACAGAAAAACGGCTATGAAAACATTTGCACTTAAGTAAGACATCACTTGAAAATCGTAATCGTATTTTCCTTTCTTTGGCATTTTCTAGTACGAGCAGTACTTGTGATGTGGTAAATTATAAACAAAATTTTAAATAATTTGATATTTTCAACTGAATAAATATATGTATAATAAATTATACTAGTCATTGGTTTACACAACAACATGTTGCCACAGTCAGTCTGAGAACAGAAGACTGACTGTTCAATGGAATTTTAATTGCAATAAATTTAAATTGTTATAAGAAACAAATTAAGCACAAAACAGAACGAAAAAGAACCCACGAAATAAAATTGTACAAATTGTTGACCTGTATTTAGCAACAAGTTGGAGTTGCCAATTTAGACGTTTAGTAAATATTTAATTAAACACAAAAGTGGAAAATGGTTTTATTTATTTAGTAACTGTAATTATTAAAGTGCATACTTAAGTTATTACAAAAAACATTTGTTTTATGAATTGCTAATTTAGCGTTTTAAGAATAAATCACAATGACAGGAATGGTGTTCATTTTTTAACGGTTCATATGCAGGATTGCCATAACTATCTTTTGAGGTTGGGTTAATTTGATAAGACGGTCACCCTAAGCATCTTGTTTCATGTCAGCAGCGTTACCAATTTTTTGCATTAGCTCTCCTTTAACTTCAATGACGTTATCCCGTTGCCCCATTTTCATCTCAAGTGACACAACTTTTGAAACCGATGTCTTGTGAATTTGCACCACGGATAGTAGTTTAGACACAATTTTTCAACAAGATCGGTCAAGAACTCTCTGAGTTAGATGGGGTCTAAATTTTACATTTTGGCCAAACAAGTGTTTTTCTTATTACCTATTGTTCTTAGCATAACTTGTCCCAAATAGTTTAGAAAGCTATTTTTCATCAATATTTGGAAAAAAATTGAACTTTGTCAAAATCAAAACTTTTTTCAAAATGCGCCTTTTTGACGTTTTGGCTAAACAGGTGTTTTTTTCATTCATGTAACTTAGAAAAATTTGACTGTATGTCTGTTGAAATCAACTTTCCGAATTTAACATAAAAATATTTTCAACAAAATTTTTTTCACAGAATTGTTTTTCATGAAAATTATTTTTAACAAAAATTGTTTTTAATCTTAATGTAAACCTTGGTGTAAAGCTCACGTTCTTGTTTTTCTCAATATAAGTAAATAAATGTAAATATTTGAATTTTTGGGAAAGTTTCCATTGTATTGTATAGCTCTGTATATCGCCCAAACATCTTCAAATGCTTAAACCTTCAAAAATTGTATTTCCAATTTCAATATTTTTTTAAATATTTCGAAATTGTTTATAAAAAAATAATTTAATTTAAATATACAGCATTATTCATAATAAATTTTGAAATTTACCAAAGGTTTATAAAATAAATTTTGTATGGAAACCTTTTATAAATTTAATAATTGATTATATGTATGTAGGTATATATTGGAGTAAAACTCTAAACCACTCAACTAAGAGAACCAGTTTCCGACATTTGTCTAAAAATTCACTTTTATTTGAAACAATGCTATAAAACAAATACTAGTTTATCGCATATTTTCCTATAAACCTATAAAAGCATTTTGTTAAAGATATTAAACAATTTAAAGTCATAAAAATACCACTTTAAGCCTTAATAGACACTTCAGAGTATTTATGTATGTTTGTACACTTGTTTTATCACAAGGTCGGTCAAAATTATAGGTTACAAATGGAAAATGTATAAGAAAAAAGATAAATCAACATTGTTATCTATCAATTAACATTACTTTTTTTTATTTTGTTTATTATTATATACATAAAAGTATTGAAAACAGCAAATTTAAGATAAAGAATTATCTCAACAATTTACGTCAATTGTTTTTAAAACAAAAAACAACAGAAAAAGTTAATGAGAAAAGCCATGTACTGCTTTTGTTTTGTGTACATTGGTATTCCTGTTAATTATATAGACATGAACAATTAGTAAATTTATGGTTAAAAGAGCTTTAACAAATTATCACATCATTCCAGCCGCCACCACCTCCCACCAAACGAACACTACACCCAACCAACTAAAAAAGAGTCATTTAGATAGTCATACTCACTGTGTGTCTGTCAGGCAATCAGCCAAATGTAACAAATTTAAAATGTAATTCAAGTAACAGAATATTTTGCAACAACTTCAGTGTTTAATTTTAATTTACGTTTTTTTTTACTTTGTTGTTTTTCTTTTCAACCATTCGTCACTTTACAATAACTTGATTTTTTCCACTGTTTAATGTTTATTTTGTGTAACACCCTCACATGCAGCGTAATGGGTATAATGAAAAAGGCCTGCGATGATTGCGTTAGATTAAGAAAAACTTGATTTGGCAACATTATTTAGAAGAGCCCTTAGAGATATTATGGACATATTACTATAAAACTTATCAGTATTGAGTATGTTTAACAGTTATTTGAGACGAATTTTATATCAATATCGATTTTTATATGGGCGCTATTTTAAATAGCTACCGAATCGGGTATATAACAAAAAGTCATCACGATCATTTTGAAAAAAAAAGTAAAGCAAAACTTCTTTGTCGTTTTTCTCAATTCCAGATTTTTGGATATGTATGTGCCAAATCAATAATAAGCCTAAATTGAATCATTCTTTAGTCGTTCATCGCCTTAATTGTGTTTTATATGAATGCTTTTCTTATGCTACTCCCAAAGTGTTAAATAGTACAATTTTGTTATTTTAGTTGCTTTATGCATGGAACACATTGAAGACAGCAGGCTACCAACTGCAATCTGTCAAAATTAGAATACACACGTTTATATGAAGACGATTCTTTTGACGACAGCACAGCTACACGACCACACGATTGCTTTTGCCGCTGTAGCCGAATTAAACTAATTTCTATTTCTGTCAGCTACAAAGCAGAAATAGTGTTGCTAATATAATAAAAAATGTAAATCAAATGAGTGCTTAAAAAAATATATTTTTTTTACTTAATTAAGAGAAGTTTTTGATAACCATATTGATGTAAATTAATAACAGGTACATAATTAATTATAACCATAAAGATATGTTTACTCAAAATAATTGTTTAAATCTTAATTACTTTGGAATTTTGTACGGTTATTTTTTATTAAAGTGGCACCACTGAATTATAAATCAGCTGTTTACTTTGTAGCTGTCGTCTTTAAAATAATTCAGTAGCTGCCACACGACTACAACTCCAGCCAGCAGAATTTGTGTTCGTGTAGTCGTGTAGCCTGCTGTCTTCAATGTGTTCAATGCATTACAATTAAGTTGTTGATTTTACTTCAAACCTCAAGTGAGTTCTTTCTGTAAGTGTAATTGAATTTTAAACAAGTTTTGCGGTGTGTACATTCGCTCCGCGCCTCACCACTATTTATTTTACTAGTTTTATTTACTCCTGGCAAACACAAAATAATGAAAGAAAAAATCGAGACGTGTTACAAAAACAAAAACAGGCCCAAAACTTAAGGTGGGTATTTGCGTTTTTCTATTGAATTGGAATTTTGCTTCGTTTAACTTAGAGTAGGGAACAAGAGCAACCAGCCAGGCTGAAAGACAGACATACAAAGACCACTAGCTAGCAAGTGCAAAAACTGAGTGTAGGTACGTTTTTCTACAGATAAGAACTTGCCGAAATGATTACGTGCTGATAACGTAATACTAACATTTGTTTTTTTTTTATTTTCATTTCTTTGTTAGTTTCTTCCTTCTCCTCTAGTACTCATATTTTGTTGGGAAACAAACGTGTGCCGCATTTATGAAATTAGTTTGAACTCAAGATACGTTGTAAACCTTTTTGTGTGATTATTAAATAGTGGCGTAATACTTAGTACATTGCGATAATGGTACATAATTTTTGTTTAATTACTAAACTGGAAAAATAACTCTATGCTACACCAAAAGTATGCAGGTGTTCTCATACATATATCTGTTCTTAATTCTGTTTTATTATAGTTCCATAGAGTTCGAAAATAGTTATATGGACCTATGTTGTTTTTCTCGATCACTTCAATTAGAACTTTATTTATTAGCAAATCCAGTGAAATAACGATATTCTTAACGTTACAACTTCAAATAATCATAACTATGTTATTATGAAATTTATTTTATTTTAAAGTGTTATTTTTTATATGTTTTGCTTTACAGAACAGAAGAGATTTGTTGAAAATCAACTAATTCATTTTGATTGAGTTGATCGTAACGCAATAAAATATTTGTTTCATATTTTAGGTGAAGAAGTAATTTTCTTATTAAAAAAAAAAAACTGTAGCTGACAGTTGGAGAGCATCCTAATAAAACTACCGCAATTCAAACGACTTTTACACATCTTTTTCTATTTAAAAAATAAAACTGATAACTTTGCTATGTTTAAAATATCTCCGAAAAAAACAAAATCAAATAATACTTACGAACTGTGACCGTTTTAGGATCGTACGCACTAACACGCCTCTCCACTGCGACGATTTTCTTTTGCACCACTCGCGCCCTATCGCCCACCGTCTGTAATTCCCGCTGCAAATCGTCAAATATATCGCTGGCTATCAGAACCAACGAGGCCAACTGCCTTAAGGCGTTACTTAAAGTAATATTACTAATTGAATCAAATTCATAGCCGGCCACAATTTTGGCAGAAGTTGGCGTTTGTGGTGTTTGCGGTGAACGTAAACGCTGATGCGACGAGGAACGTATCGCAGCAGTACCGCTGGCTGTTGAGGGCCGCGAAGTATGCGAACGGGTAGGTGAGGGAACGGTTGATAGAAATTCCACATGTTGTTTAAGTTTTTTCATGGGCATGGCGGGTGCCGGTGAGACGGGTGTAATAACACCATCATCTTCATGATCGGTGTTGTAGGAAAAACTCGAGGCAAACCCATTGGAATGGGGAACAATGGTAACTGAATGATCTGTGTTATCCGTGGAGCTTAAATCCAAACCATTTGAATTGTGTATGATGGCCGTGGTTATGGTAGTGGTTGAAGAGGATGAGGTTGATGTCGAAGATGGTGATTTTAAGCCACTGTTGTCCTTGACATTGCTACTGTTGTTATTGTTGTTTAATGTCCTTGATGAAAGCAATATGTCTTCCTGAGCTTGTTTATGTTTTTGCTCTCCGCCATTAAGAGATTCTTCTCTCAACTGTGGATTGGAGGCCGATGGTGGTAGTTGTTTATTGTTGATACAATTGTTGTTTTTACATTTGCCGGGTATGCATAGAAACTTGGTGGTTCTATTGCCTCCCGTTGCCGAGACACAAACTTGTGCAAGATTTACCGGTTGCACCACACGTTGAACAAACGGCATTTTTTTAGAAAAATTTCACACTCTGGTTTTTCTTTTATTTTAATGTTAATATAAACATTATAAAATTTTATATTTTTCTAAAATTATTAATAATAAATTTAATTAAAACATAACTACATATGTATGTACATATTTATTAATCACTGGCACTTAATTATTGCTTTAAATACTTTTTACACAATTTAACTCTTTCATCATTGATTTAATTTTTTTTCTTTATTAAAATCTTGACTATTTTAGTATTTTTTTTTTCTTAAATAATCATTTTTATCATAAAACCGGTAAAACCACTTTATCCATTTCAACTATCGAACGCATAAATCCTCCTTATTTCATCTCCTCATTCTTTTGTTGTTTTTTTTTACTTGTTTTGGTTTTGTTTTATTTTTATTATTTTTAGGCTCTTCTTATTTTCTACACCTTCATTTATGCTGCTTCATTATTATTATATGTATTGTTGGTGTTGTTGTTATAATCATCATATGCACATACACCGATACTAAAGTGATTTTAGCCTTTTTATTGTCGTTGCCGTCTTTAATGTAGTTGTTGTTAGCACAAAATTCCTTTACTAAATGATCTTGCACTTGAAACCTTTTTTGGGGTTTTTGTATTATTATTTTATATAAAAATGAACACTATATTTTATATAAACACTTTAAAATTATTTTAAATAATTTGTTAATAAGCTCTATTTTTAATAATTACACTACGAAATAAAATTTCATTCATAAACAAGTAAGTAATAAATAGTTATAAATTATAAGAATATCCCCTCTTCGCACTAAATTCGCTTGGTGTTGGTTTATTGCTAAAACAACAACTCGCGTTTCAAAAAACCGTTTTATTAACTATGACGTTCTATCCGCTACGCGCGTCATTCTTGCACACCGGTTGTCGACTGAGGAGTTTTTGTTGCCTTATTATTGTCGTTATTTATGCTATCAGTTGCAAAAAGTAGTAGTAGTAGCACTCCGGCTCACGTCAAACCAAGGCGAATTCATACAAGGTGCTATCAGTTCTACAAATACATCAATTGGTCTTAACAAACGTCAAAAAACAAAAATGAAAAATTAAACAAATAAGTATTAAAACTTAATGTAGTGTAGATAATTGTATAGTGAGGGCTTTACTTATTTATTTAAAAAATAAATATTTTGTTAATACGATTAGAATATGTAGATATTTAAATATAAAAACTAGCTTTGACAACTGTTAGAACCAAAAAGCGAAAAAAAAATTATCAGCTGTTTGACTGATTCCACTTTGTATAAATTCGCCTTGCGTCAAACGCTTTACAAACACATAACGTGCATTTCTTAGGGTTTTGATAGGTTTGAAGAACCCCCATTTCTCATTACGGTTTTGCTCATGTGAACTGCTCAGATGTGCCATTTTCTTGTCTACTACTATTTGTTGCTTCTGAGGCTTCTGATAGAGAGATGCCAGATGTTTTTAATGCTTCTTTGGAAATAAAAATTTATTTTTTTAACGTTAAATAATCTAATAAATAAAAAATCTCATTGCTTATTATATTATTTGCTGAAAGTTTTACTTCATAATAATTTTCTTTATTATAAAATTGTTTTTTACATGTAAACATAATACTTTTTGAATTTAAAAAAATCGTTAAAATTTGGCATCCCTCTACTAAGTTTGTTTATATATGAAAGCTACTTTTTGTGTAACAGAAACTTGTGTGTAGCATCGACACACTCAACAAAATTGTGTTATCTATTTAAATAAAATGAATGGATTGAAAATGTAAAACGGTAGAAATAACAAAATACTAAACAAAACCATTTTTTTAAACATACACGCTTTTTGTTTTTCATACATTTTCAATGCTCGATTAAACTCATTAAAATGTAATGTTTTTTTAGACACGGGTGAATTTTAATGGAATGTTTTTGTGTTTTTATTAATTGAACTTTTTTGAGAAAATGCAATGATCTAAAACGATTATAATATAGTCACTATAACCCCCATTTTCCAATAAACCTCCAATTAACATTTTGTTTGTATGAGAACTGCCAGTTTATCGTCACGATAAAAAATAATCAGATATTGAGAAAATGGGGGTAAATGATCTAAATAACATACATATCAAAACCATCTATCTTGAAATACACAACTTTTCAGGAGAGCGTATTACTTGAGTTATTAAAATTCGGTATTCTACAATATTTTTTTAAAGCAACTACTGAATCTCACATATAATTGCTTTTTAAAGTTTTACATTATTGTGGACTTTATGATTTTGCTTTCCGGTTAAAAAATATTTTTCACGATTTTGAGCCATTTTCGGTCCGAATTTCTATGGCGTTATATAAGTGATTGGAAAGGTCTTTGAAATGTATACCATGAGCATGATTGAAATGCATGTTTGTAGTCAGTAACCCAAAATCAATTTTGACCAATTACTTTTCCGAATCAGATGACATACAATGGCAGGTGCATATATTTAAGCATATGTTGCTTGTATGCGTATACAATTTGCATATTTAAACATTTGTATTGCTTATTTTACAATTTTAAAATTTTTTTAGTGCATGAAAATAGACCACCTAAATAAATCAACTTTCCGAAGCCACCAAATAACATATATTCATGATTGTTACATCAATATAACCGATATATATATATATATATATATCATGTATTTTTATAAATTTTCAGATTTATTTATTCGTTCGTTCTACCGAGCTTTGCTTGTACATACATGTTTTTGTAGTGATCATATATTTTCAAACTTATGTTATAGATATTTTGTATAAAATATTAAAACCATAGAGAAATATACATAGAGCGGAAATTCAGATGTCAAAAACCTAAATATGTTTTAAAAAAACCTAAGTGGTTGAGAATGTATTAGTAAAAAAAACTACAGAAAACAAACACAACACTCGTATGATTAAATTTTTGAGTTCACTTGAGTTCAATTTATGTCTGGTTTCCACACTATGTGTAGTTCTCTGTGATTGAAATACTTGATTTTAAATAATAAAAAAGAACATACTTAGTTCTAACTTAACATTCACATTGAGAGGTAGATTGGAAAAATATATAGAAAACAAAATGTTATCAAGCATACAACTCAGACAATCAAAATATTGTTTTAATTTAATAAATAACAATAGTTGCTGATGTTAAGGCAAGTTAAATAAAAAAGATAATGAAATAAAAAACCAACAACGAATATTTCAATTAACAAGGTATACTTTAAGGTAGGTGTTATTTGAGACTTACATATATTTGACATTTAAAATACTTTATTTACTTGATTATAATATAAAATTTTGAATCGGTTAATCTTAAAAGAAGGAAAGACGATTTCCACTTACTATTCATTATATCGAAAGTAAAATAAGTTGTTTATTCATTATATGTATAAGGATGCTAATGCAAATATTTGCTCATTCGTTATATTTAATTTTTGTTATAGCGGCATTCGTTCGTTCTACAGAGCTTTGCCTGTACATGTTTTTGTACTGATCATATCTTTTCAAACTTATCTTATAAATATTTTGTATAAAATATTAAAACCATAGAGAAATATACATAGAGCGGAAACTCTGATGTCAAAAACCTAAATATGTTTTAAAAAAACTAAGTGGTTGAGAATGAATTAGTAAAAAAAACTACAGAAAACAAAAACAACACTCGTATGATTAAATTTTTGAGTTTACTTGAGTTAAAATTTTTTCTGGTTTCCACTCTATGTGTAGTTCTCTGTGATTGAAACACTTGATTTTAAATAATAAAAAAGAACCTACTTAGTTCTAACTTAACACTCACATTGAGAGGTAGATTGGAAAAATATATAGAAAACAAAATGATATCAAGGATACAACTCAGACAATCAAAATATTGTTTTAATTTAATAAATAACAATAGTTATGCAACAGTTGCTGATGTTAAGGCAAGTTAAATAAAAAAGACAATGAAATAAAAAACCAACAACGAATATTTCAATTAACAATAGATATTAATATAACCTAATATACATGTATGTTTGTTTAAATATAACGATTATTTATTATTATTAGACCAGTCAGCCTGCTTTGGAAACCTCCTATGCGAATAGCTTAAAAGAAGAATGGTCTGGAGCAAAACCTTTCGATAGCGTACCAGGTCTTTCTAAATTTCAAAAGTTTCGGGGTTTTATGAAAGGTGGTGAATTTCACAATTTATCATTTGTTGATGTTTTGAGTTTGCTACGCAAACGTTATGGCGATATCTATTATATGCCTGGCTTATTTGGTTCAAGTTCAAATTTGATAACATTCAATTTGGATGATCATGAGAAAATATTTCGCACCGAAGGAACATATCCTGTAAGACCAGGTAATGAATTGGTAAAGTACTATCGTTTGTCAAGAAAGGACAATTTTTATGCTGAGGAATGTTTGGGAGTAGCTGGAAAGTAAGTTAGCGAAGATAATGATTTTGAAATGCTTTCATATATTCAATCATATTAAAATTAAATTGTTTTTTAGTGGCAAACAATGGGGTAAATTTCGTCATGCTGTAAATCCTATATTAATGCAACCGAAAAATGCTAAACTTTATATGGATCCCATGCAAAAAGTAAATAATGAGTTTGTACTAAGGTAACCAAATGTCCAAATAGTTATATATGTATCTATATTAATATTTTATTTCCTTTTTTAATAGAATCAAAGAAATACGGGATCCTAATACCATGGAGGTCCCCGGTACATTTATAAAAGATATAAATCGTTTATCATTTGAATCTGTAGCTGTTGTAGCATTGGATAAAGAAATGGGTCTCATCAGAAGCACATCAATTACTCCAGAAGCTAAAGAGCTGTTCGAGAATTTGCAAATGTTTACTAGAGCTTTTTACGATTTGGGCATTAAACCTTCGATCTATAAATATATCAAGACACCAACATACAAACGTTTCGAAAAATGTATGGACAATATGTTTGATATATGTTTAAAATTTACCAACGAGGCTATACAACGTTTAGAAAAGCAAGGTGCAAATGCTGAAGGAAATAGCGTTTTAGAAAAATTACTAAAAATTGATCGGAAAATTGCCATGATTATGGCCATTGACATGTTGATTGGTGGTGTTGAGATAACCTCATCTATTTTATCGGCCATTATGCTTTGTTTAGCCACCAATCCAGTAAAACAACAGAAGTTGCGTGAAGAAATACTGAATACAATTGGTAAAACTGAAAAATTCACTGTAGAGAACACGAAAAATTTACCATACTTGAGAGCTTGTATCAAAGAAGCCATAAGACTATATCCCGTAATTTTTGGCAATCTAAGGTCGACTGGAATGGATCTATGTTTAAGTGGTTATCAAATACCCAAAAACACAAATGTTTTATTAGCATCGAATTTATTGCTGCAAGATGAGGACTACTTTCCCAAACCAAAAGAATATATACCAGAGAGATGGTTACGTGAGGAGAATGGTGAAAATGATAAAATATCTGTGAAAAATATGCATCCATTTACATTTTTGCCATTTGGATTTGGTCCACGTTCATGCGTTGGTAAACGTATCGTTGATTTGGAAATGGAAATAACAATGGCTAATCTAGTGCGTAATTTCGAAATTGAATTTAATTATCCTAGTGAAAACGCTTTTAAAAGTTATTTTGTCAATTCGCCAGTTGTACCATTAAAATTTAAGTTTACTGATTTATAATTGAAATAAAGAATATGTATGTATATCAACGCATACACAACATTGAATACGATTTGAAATACAGTAGTTTTGACTTACCTGCCTTTCACTTAAGACCATTTTGCATATACCAGCATAAGTGCTGGTAAGTGCAAAAAAAAAATATCGTGCAAAGTTGGTTGTGCAGGTATGTCAAAATTACTGTACATAGTCATAGAGAAACATTTCATGTTATAAAAGAGTTGTTAAAACACATTGTTTAACAACCGTGTTAAAACATGTGAAAAACGCTAACATTATGGGTCTATACCTACAACTAACATCATGTTAGTGTTAATGTTAAGCATTTCATATCAGTTGTAGACCCAGTGTTATAATATATGTCCGTCTGATGATGAGTTGGTTGCAATAGGTTTTCTCTTTCTCTCTTTTTTTAAGCGAATTTTTGGGAAGGGAAATTCTGCAATTATATACATAGTTAAAATTACGTACATAATTTAACAATTTTGCTTCTACTTATTAGAAAATAGTATTTGAACCTTGACGACAGGAACGGCAAAATTATTACGATCTTACTTTTTGAAAATATGTATTTGATTTTCAATAGTACCTTGATACTCATTTGATACTCTCAAAATATCTTCAGTGATTTACATAACAGTATTAATAATGTGTATTTAATTTGTATATTTAAATTTAATATTCTTAATTTTAAAATTCCAAGTATATTTTGGTAATTCCGAAATATGCTTCTAGAGAACAGGCGATAATAGAATTATCTTTGAAAATTTCTTTTGCTTTCGTAATACAATCAGAATATGTTTGTATTTTTACCTCGATTGGCATTACATAAATACTAATTTTTATCGCCAATATATCTGATATTTTAAAAATAAATTTCGACCCTCCGTAGGCCCCTTAAAAAATCATAAAAAGATCGAGCAAAATTAAAAAAATAAATCAATAAATCGAAATATAAATTTGAAAAATACAACTCTGAAAGCACAAAGTATACAGAGGCGACACGGCAAAAAAATATATTTGTCTCTTTCGTTCGAAACAATTTCAACTGGTTTGGTTTTGTGCTTATTTATATAGTTGTTTGTTTTAACGCACTGTCTGTATTAAACTGCCTCTGTATACTTTGTGCTTTTATGTCACTTTATTGGAGACACCCAAACAATTATTTTCGATTATGTTAACGGATAGTTTGTATAGAGTATTTCATATTATTTTTCTTTATATTATATTTATATTGTTATATTTAGTTTTTTTTCATATTGTATTTAATTATATGTACATAAATACAATATTATAGTATTGCTAATTGGGCCTTAATAGGCTTACGGCATTTTTTTTTTTAAATAAATAAATATCTCAACTAATAGAGATAACCTAGACATGTATGTAAGCGTATTTTTGTAGATCTTCTCAAGGAATATTTGGGATTTTTGGAGGTTTTTTTTTAAAAAAAAAATTGAGACCCAGTTCGCACCATGTGATATTTCGTAACAATATCTCCAATAGTTCCCGAGGGAACAAATTATTATCAAAAAAAAAAAACCTTTCCAAACCACTATGGAGCGGTCCATAATTAGTCATAGTTCCCATATAATGTTTTTGCTAATTTACTTAGTGTAATTGTTTTTATTGAATTAATAAATAAAACAATTTAATTACATATATTTCGATTTTTTTCTTTTTGTTAGGTTTGTTGCATTTAATTTTAGTACATACTGGTATAAATACCGATATATTAGTTTTATACCGGTATACCGATATAATTTAAATACCGTTACCGATACAGAAATAATAATAAAATTAACACCGTTACCGATACCGTTATTCGTTTCGGTTGCCAACCTTGCTGGTTTGTTACGATAACACAATAAACATAGCATACAGATTAGTATTATTTTGCGGAACAAATCAAGATCCCAGTAACAGTTTATATTTTTTTCTGTTAATATTCATATTTTCTGTATTGAAGGCCTTCGGCCGGGCGAAAGGACTTTAAACTCTGAACACCGGCATCGCTAAAATCTATATATCGAAATTTTCTAAAGTATAGGACCATAAAACTTTGCTATCATTTCACACAGTTAGGGCGTGTAGAAACATTTTGAAAGAATTTTGTGTAGAAAGAGCTATTTTTTTAAACATTTATTAATTTTTGCATACACTAGAAAAAACGGTAGTGTACCAAGTGGATATTATTTTATTTTTTCCGGGCAAAAAGTCGATTTCGAACAATATGGCATCCCTGTAGTTTTCCTAACTTAACAAATCTGGCAACAATATTCAGCAACTGTCAAAACAACTATGCTGAATTGCTGGTTAAAACTGACAACCATTTTTTATTGACAGTTTGCATTTCACACTAAAATCGTTTACTTCGTGAAAAATCCGGATATTAGCACAAGTTTTAAATAAATTATTAAAAATTTTAAATAAAAACAAAAGGCAAACATGCCTAAATATTATTGCGATTATTGTGACACGTATTTAACGCACGATTCACCTTCGGTGCGAAAAACACACTGTACCGGGCGCAAGCATCGTGACAATGTTAAGTTCTACTATCAAAAATGGATGGAGGAACAGGCGCAACATTTAATTGATGCTACAACTGCCGCCTTCAAAGCAGGAAAAATTACGCAAAATCCATTTGCCGGTGGACCACCTAAACCGGGTGGTGTGGCGATACCACCGCCACCAAACATGGCAATACCACCTAGACCTGGTATGATGCCGCCCGGTATGCCTGGAGGTCCTGGCATGCCGCCAATGATGATGGGACCTCATGGTGGTCTACCGCCACCTATGATGGGTATGCGCCCTCCTCCCATGATGGGTCCAATGGGTATGATGGGACCACCACCACCGCTTGGTACCTTAGCCGGGGTACGACCAACATTAATGAATGGACCGCCACCAAAATAACAAGAGGTTAATAAAGGAGCAGGAGGAGCTCACAAAGCTGTAAACAACTAACATTTACATTTTCTGTCTCAAGAAATTTTAACTTAAGTTGGATTTAAGATTAGTATTTAAATTTTCTAATACTTACAAATTGTACTTTAAAAAAAGTTCAAATATATAAATTTTTAATTAAATTTGCTTAATATTAATTTGATTTGAAAACAAGTTAATTTATCATTCAAAAAACTTATTTTTGAAGACACAGAATTATTAATTTACAAAACTCATTTCTGTTTAGTAGTTATTATATTTTTAGCAATATGTATAATTACAAAATAAAGAATATGTGCGAGTATAAAATAAAATATATTAATTCTAATGAGATATTACAATGTGTATATTTTATACATAACTAGCTTGACCCGGTGCGCTTCGCTACCCCTGTCGTAGTAAAATAAAAAATATATAGCCTATTAACGCTTCCCAGTAAGGATCTATCCACGTTCCAAATTTCAATAAAATCGGTTCAGCCGTTTAGGCGTGATGCTCAAAGAAATAAACAAACCAACAAACAAACTTACAAAGACATTTATATAGATTTATAAATGGTTTCGAATTAACAGTAATTCATTTCATTTAATACATCTATATTTCAATTTAATAAAATGTATGAAATATGTAATAAATTTATGATTTTTTAAAAGGTAAATTGTAATTAAATGCTTGTACCTTGAAGATATGACAGTAGCCCTTACCCACTCAGTCGGTATTCTGGGGAGTAACTCCGTAAATAGATTCGAATTTGTAAACATACATTGTAATTTGAAAATGATTTTGTTTATTATTCGAAAATGCAATGATTCAATGTTTGAAATATGCTAGTCACAAAATCTGAAAATTTTATATTCATTTCGGAATGTTGAATGTAATACAAATTCGTATTTATAAATGTATTTATTAGAATTTAGAGAAACATTTTGTAAATTGTAGACGTACATTTCTGTTTTGTTGTCAATAAATTCAAGTACAAACAATTTCCAGGATTTGTAACGCCGTTTTCCGCTTTTTTAATAAAACTTTTATTACCAAAAATGTGTATGAAAACCACTAAGTTTTTTAAATTCTTTCAAATAGTTTTCATACAAATTTGTTCGAATCATTTTTCTTTCGACATCGTGAAACAGCCCTTTGTTAATTTTTTTCAAACAATAAATAAATGTCAAGGCGAATTTACTGCACAGCAAATTCGCCTTTATAAATATGAAATTCAACAAAAAATTAACTCAAATATTTCAAAAATAGTACTGATGTATTTATGGGTCGATTGGTATTCTTTTCAAAATAAAAAAATTATTAATTTAGTTTATAAACAGTAAAAAATAAGTAATTTTTTATTTTTTTAATATTCATACTTTTACATGTATGTGTGTTACTTAAAGACAAAAAATAAATTAAATATTGCAATATTTCCAGAAATAAAAAGCCAAAAAATGTAGAAAAGTGCTTTTTTGTTTAATATTTTGTATGGCTACCGCGAGCGGCAATAACTGCTTGCCTACTAGGAATTGAGGCAATGAGCTTTGAAAAGTCATATTCCGTAAGAATTTTGACCCACTCCTCTTTTATAATCCTTATTAATTAATTTTTTATTTTTTGGGCTTTTTTTGGCAACTTTTTTCTTGATATGTGTCCACAAATTCTCTATGGGGTTTAAGTTGTTATAAAATTCACTCCATAGATGAGGGCTGTTTTATTGAAGGTTTTACCATCAAAAAGTAATTTTCGTGAAAATCAAAGATAGAGGCTTTTGAATATAGGACCTCGATATGTATTTTAATAAATAAAATTTAAAAATGCATATATTATGTCTCCGGTAGTTTTCCCCTGAAGATATCAATCTATGTTGAATGACGCAACCAAAAAGAAAAAAAACTATTGATGAAATCTGGCAGTATTATTTTTTTGGCGATTCCATTCGCCGGTAATCAGTATTGCCAGAACGTTTTAACACCAGCCCAAACACTTAATAATCCCATGACTTTGGGCGTTTTTGAAAAAATCTCCTTAAAAATTATTTTTATATTTTTCAAGATCATAATAATCTGATTAGTGTTGATAGCTCTTATAATTACAAGCACAAAAACGTAAAATTTGTTGATGATCACTCTTAGTTTAGGAGTTATAGGAATTTAAAGTCAATATATATTATAATAGTGCTTCAAAATACCTCTTATATGATATATAATATATATACATACTAGCTGACCGTCCGGGCTTCGCTCGGTAGCTATTAATAAACGTTTACTTTGTATGGGATGTACCACTCCCATTGTACCTATATAGGTCAATTGTGAATCTAAACATCAAACACAAACAACAAATTTCATCGAAATCGGCCCAGCCGTTAAGGAGGAGTTCAGTTACAAACACACGTACATAAGAATTATATATGTATGTATATAAAAAGAATTATGTATGTTCGATACATACATTTCTTTCCCAAGTTTCGTCGAATTCCCAAAAATGAAATGATACAAATATGAGTTTTTGCGATTTGTAAATTGCGATGCCATATTTTGTTGATCTCTTTCAAGTTTGTATATTCTGGTTGTATTGCAAAAAGCGTGTTTTGGCGCAAACTTGTGAAATACGACAGGCAAATAAAAAGAAATCATTTAGTTTTGCAAGCCAATCGCCGGTGAGTCAATTATTGAACATGAAATCAAATAAATTATTTGTTCTTAAACGAGATGGCCGCAAAGAGGAAGTACATTTCGATAAAATTACATCTCGTATTCAAAAGCTTTGCTATGGATTAAATATGGATTTTGTTGACCCAGTGGCCATTACACTGAAAGTTATCAATGGCTTATACTGTGGTGTTACAACTCAAGAGTTGGACAATTTGGCAGCCGAGACAGCTGCTACATTGACAACAAATCATGGTGATTATGCCATATTGGCGGCTCGTATTGCCGTCTCCAATTTGCACAAGGAAACGAAAAAAGTATTTTCAGAGGTTATAAGTGATCTGTATCATTATGTTAACAAAGAGACGGGTAAAACTTCGCCCATGATTTCGGAGTATCACTACAATGTGGTGCAGAAGAATGCAGAACGTTTGAATTCGTCCATTATTTATGATCGTGACTTTGGCTACAATTATTTTGGATTCAAGACACTGGAGAGATCCTATTTGCTGAAAATGAATGGTAAGATTGTTGAAAGACCACAGCATATGTTAATGAGAGTAGCTATAGGTATACATGGAGATGACATAGATTCGGCCATCGAAACTTATAACTTGTTGTCTGAGCGTTATTTTACACATGCCTCGCCCACTTTGTTTGCTGCTGCTACCCCGCGACCACAATTGTCATCGTGCTTCCTTTTGACCATGGTGGCTGATTCTATTGAAGGTATTTTCAAGTCAGTGGAACAATGCGCCATGATTTCCAAATCTGCTGGTGGTATTGGCATTAACGTGCACTGCATAAGGGCCAAGGGCACTTCCATCGATGGTACTAACGGCACCTCAAATGGACTGGTGCCCATGCTTAGGGTGTTTAACAATGTTGCCCGCTATGTAGATCAAGGCGGCGGCAAACGTCCAGGAGCATTTGCCATTTATTTGGAGCCTTGGCATTCAGATATTTTTGAATTTTTGGATTTAAAGAAAAATACCGGCAAGGAAGAGCACAGAGCTAGAGATCTATTCTATGCCCTGTGGATACCCGATTTGTTTATGAAAAGGGTAGAAGAAAATGGAGATTGGTCGTTAATGTGTCCCCACAAATGTCCTGGACTGCAGGAAGTTTGGGGTGCGGAATTCGAAGAATTGTATACCAAGTATGAAAAAGAAGGCAAAGCAAACCGTACCGTCAAGGCCCAGGCTCTTTGGTTTGCCATAATTGAAGCTCAAGTAGAAACAGGTACTCCCTACATGTTGTACAAGGATGCCTGTAATCGTAAGAGTAACCAGCAAAATATTGGCACTATTAAGTGCAGTAACTTGTGTACGGAAATTGTAGAGTATTCAGCACCCGATGAGATAGCCGTGTGTAATTTGGCCTCAATAGCCCTTAATATGTTTGTGACGCCTGAAAAAACATTCGACTTTAAGAAATTAAAAAATGTTACTAAAGTCATTACCAAAAATCTCAACAAAATCATAGACATTAACTTTTATCCTCTGCCGGAGGCCAGGAAATCTAATCTACGTCATCGTCCTATTGGCATAGGTGTGCAGGGTCTTGCCGACACATTGATTTTAATGCGTTTCCCCTACGAAAGCGAAAAGGCGGCTTTGTTAAATCAACAAATTTTCGAAACTATTTATTATGGCGCATTGGAAGCTAGTTGTGAATTGTCCGAAAAGCTAGGTCCTTATGAAACTTATCCCGGCTGCCCGGTAAGTAAGGGCATACTACAATACGATATGTGGAATAAAACTCCTACCGATTTGTGGAACTGGACAGAGTTGAAAGAGAAAATCAAACAGCATGGTGTACGAAATTCTTTGCTATTGGCCCCTATGCCCACTGCCTCTACCGCACAAATCTTGGGCAATAATGAATCATTTGAGCCTTATACCTCCAATATTTATACCAGACGTGTGCTATCGGGAGAATTCAATATTGTCAATCATCATTTGCTAAAAGATTTAACTGAACGTGATCTATGGGATGACGAAATGAAAAACAGAATTATTTCCAATCGCGGCTCTATACAAGCCATAGATGAAATTCCCAAAGATATTCGTGATCTATATAAGACAGTTTGGGAGATTTCCGTTAAGACCACTATTCAAATGGCAGCCGATCGTGGCGCTTTCATCGATCAAAGTCAGTCGTTCAATATACATGTGGCTGAACCCAACTACGGTAAATTGACCTCAATTCATTTCTATGCCTGGAAAGCAGGCTTAAAGACCGGCATGTATTATTTGAGGACAAAACCAGCAGCAAATGCTATACAATTTACTGTGGATAAGGGTCGTGCAGCTGCTCAAAACGAAAGTCAATTGCAGGCCAATGGTGAGCACGATGAAAGCATTCTCAATGTATCGTCATCTTCGCTAAACAATGAGTCGGTGCGGGAGAAAAGAATGGCCGATATGGTGTGTTCTCTAGAAAATAAGGACGCATGTATGTCCTGCGGCTCTTAGGCTTCTATGAATTTTCTATATTATTAGTTGTACAATATTTAATACCTACTCTTCTTTTAATTTTGAATAAAAAAATACTATAAATAATATGCAATTTTTTTTACTTATTTACTTAAAATAATATATACAGAAATGGTTTAAAAGTTGGCGTTACGGGGGTTGTAACGTATCCATGGAGAACATTACATAGGCACATTAAATACATTTGGTTATGAAAAAAAGCTTTTACGCATACAATAACAAAATACATGGTTTAACGAATTTAGTACCTTGTACAATGATCGTTTTTTTTCATCTTTAACTGAAAAGTTTTTTTGAGGGAATAGTTTATAGTTTTTACGGTATCACAACGTATGCGGAATAAAATTGCAACAAACAATGGAAGGAAAAAATTAATCATATTCATGTACTTTTGTGGCAGTTATGAAGAAATGTATATACATGTGGTGGAAATACCATGTTTGCACTTTTCTGAGCTCTTATTTGAGTTTAATGATCCTATTTTTTCCCGCTTTTTATTTTAAATAATCTAAAAAAACTCTTCTATTTAAAAAGGTCCAAAAACTCTCAAATTAGGTTTAATTTAAAAACATTTAGAAAAATATTCAACCATAGAGAATTATACATAGAGACGAGACACAACAAAATACATTGTCTAGCATATACATATTTTGTTGTTGCAAGAGATAGGTTTTTGACAATTCCGTCTCGTCTCTATGTTACCCTATGTATTCAACCTTATTCTATTTGGCGTCGTCAATATCGTTTTCAGTATTGATTCAAGAAATGGTATGTGTTTCGCCGATATCAATAACAATTGGTAACTTTTGAAAGAATTTAGTTATTGATATTGGCAAAACATATACCATTTTTTGACTCAATATTGACGACGCCAAATAGAATAAGGGTGATTATCAGAAGCCGAATTACCGCATTCGTGATCGAATGAACTATCGTATCGAAAAATAATTTCGATACCGTAATTGTAACAAAATGTATTAAATTCCATGCTCGATTGATTTTACTCGATGAAATATCAATTCCACTTTGAAAACTGAAAGCGATTTCATTCCGAAGGAAATTTTCGTTTTACTTTTTCTGAAGAAGCAAAAAACGGAATTAATTCCACTTTCTATCGGAATGGAATTCTGTGACATGCCTGAAGTTGCGATTTTTTAAAGTTGTAACTATAAGAATATCATTATTTTACTACTTTTGCTAATAAAAAAGTACTAATCGAAGTGATCGAGAAAAACAATCACCTCAATAGCGAATCAATATTTCACATGAAATGTGTTCCCTTTTCCCATTTTTCGTTCATCAACTTTGTTCAAGTGACATTTTGCATATGAAAACAAATGCATTATACCCTCCTCCCCACTATGGCGGTGTAGGGTATAATAAAATATGGAGGGTTATTATGTAACTCCTTTCGAAAAGAAATTCGTTCGAATTTGTATGCTTTATACATTGTATTTCGATTCGAATCGAATTACATAATAACCCCCCTGGTTCGTACATATTATGAATAACTTGTCGTTTTTTATTTCTTATAAAACTAGCTTAATATTAATTACAATTTTAAGGATTTAAAGGTTTAAAAACAAAAATTCCATAGAAAATTTACGTAAAACAAACATTTCGTTAAGATTAAAAATTCATTTATATAAATATTTTCAAGTTACTGAATTTTGGTATCATTAAAATACATAGCTCATTTGCGACAAGAAGATAATAACTCAAAAACACAGTTCCAAGTAAAATTGTTTTAAATGTTATAAGTCATTCTATTATTATTTAATTAATTGTTATTAAAATCGCGTGTTTGATAAAAAAAATATTTATGTGAATTTCTCTAAAATAATTTAACGAGCGGAATGTTCTGTAGTACTCAGTTCAAAAAATGCAAAATATTGAGTTATGATCCTCTCTTGTCGCAAATGATCAACATAGTCATTGCACAAAAACAAATTGATAAAATTAAAATAGTTAGGTATTGAATATAAAGTAACCAAAATATTGGATAATAGTAAATAGTGATGATATAAGGTATATAATGTAAATTTGCTAAAACAAAATTGGAATCAATCCAAACTATTCCATATGCGGTCGTTTACTAGGTGATACTAAAACCGCCTGAGGTTGTTGGCTGAACATGGGATTTATTATATGATTCTCGTAGCGTTTATATTCAGATCCAATGTGTTCCAAATCTAAATCTGCATTTAAAACGACAACCTTTAAAAAATAAAATAATTTTATTATATGTAGTAGTAAATAATTTTATTTAAAAAACATTTCTGTGGCAACAAGTAAAAAAGTACATTATTCGTGTTATGGAAATATTACATTTGACTAATAATGAGTAGGGTTCATAATCGGGATTTTTTTATAAGCTTTCTTCTTAAAATCACACTATCGAATAATTAGATTATGTCCATAGATTTTTATCGATATTAGCAGCAGAAAATTACCGAATTTTTTGTCAACCTAAGTAAAATTATTCAGCCACAGCAGAAAAAATTAAATGTTTGGACTGAATCATTTAATTAGCAATAATTATTTTGTTACAAAAACAGGAAAATTTTCGTGGTATGTCCAGTAAAATTTTAATTTTTGCTTAACATTTTAAAACTTCTGAGAATACTCATATTTGGTTAAAATGGTGATTTTAAAGATTTTTTCGATTTTAACATAGTCAGACACCTTAAATCGTTTATTTAAAAATTTTTACTGGTGTTCGTAAATGCAGTAAATTTGTCATCACTGATGCCACAACCTGCAAACTTTTGCAAACATATAACTTAATGATGCATTGGTTGCACAAATTTGCGGCATCACTGCCAACAATTTCCATTAAAAAAAGTTTGACGTAAAGCAATAATCGCAAATATGCTTTTTCGAACGCTAAACTTTTAATTTGCTACAGTGATGCAATCATACTGAATTTACGAACACAGTATGTTCAACACACCCATAATTAGTATTAAAAAAACTCCCGGGAATGAACAGACTATTATATCCCGGGAATGGAAAAAGTCTGGAAAATTAGGAACCTTAATACTGTGTCAAAATTTTATAAAATTTATATTCAGCCCAATTATGAAAAAAATTCCGCTTTTTCCTATTCAATGGGAAAAAACTCCCGGGGATTTTTTTATTCATAATTGGGCTGATTTACTATGGTTTTGTATTGGAATTTAGGAGTCTGCTAGAATATTTTCCAACATTCTGTTTTTACATTTTGTATTGAAAATGTTCCAATGATATTTAAAATAGCAAAAATCAATAGACTATAAAAGATATATATAAACTACTTATGGTGTTTTACCGTTGCCTCAAATTTAAGAAAAAAAATCAAATAAGACGGATATATTCGACTCCCGGCATCTACATATAACGATACTTTAGGCTACTTGTACTTACATTTTTATTATAGCCACGGTTATTTATTAACCATTCCTCATGTAATTTATGCAACTCCTCTAAATACTTCAAAGGCACACAACTTTCCTCGGAACGGGCACGTTTACGCATACGCTCATAGACCACTTCAGGCGAAGTACGCAGGTAAACTAATTTAAATACAAAATTTTTACCAAATTACCACTGTTTCTATTCGTTAAACAAGTATCAAGTATACCTATCAAATCGGCTCGTATATGTATGGAATCTTCAATGAATTTATACCATTCTTGTAATACATGATACATTCCGGCATCTATGATTTCATTTCTAAACATATTCTCAACAAAACAGTGCCTGAAATGTAAAAAATCATTAAATCTCTTCTTCACTGTAAGTATTAGCTTAAGAATTTATAGCATC
The DNA here is from genome assembly GCF_958450345.1 of Calliphora vicina. Classification (NCBI taxonomy): domain Eukaryota; kingdom Metazoa; phylum Arthropoda; class Insecta; order Diptera; family Calliphoridae; genus Calliphora; species Calliphora vicina. The sequence continues at coordinate 122,878,988 of NC_088780.1, forward strand.
GTAAATAAATAACTCCTATACATTACTAATTTCTTTAACTTTTAAAAGTGCATAAAAACAACTGCTTACTTTGAACTGTATATTGAACGTTCCATTAGTTTAACAGGTTTATCGGTCTGCAATGTATGGCTTTGTAGCATGGTCAGTGTAACATATGATTGGAATGGCATGGCCCAACGTTCTGGTTCCTTATACATCAATTCCTTTTAAAAACAAAAACATTTGAAAACAAAGTCATACTAATAAATAACAAATTTAATACTTACCAATAAGTTGACACCTCTAACATTACGCCATTTTTCCACAGGTTCTGTGATTAAACAGACCTTGTCTTGGAATTGTTGAAAATGATTAAGAAAAGTGGTCTTACCGCTGCCAATATTGCCCTCAATCAATACAGTAAAGGGTTGAGTATTGGCAGCAAATTTAGGAAGTTTTGTACTAGCACTATTATTACCAGACATGGCTGCAGCTGCTTTTATAATGCGTCCTTGAAAAATAAATTTTCTTATCAGTATTAATTTGTATACAGATTTATTACATGTGCTATTTATGTTCTTATTGCTTTACTTTCACTTGATAAATTCTTACCTTTATGTATTAAGAAATATTTAAAACCAAAGATTATTTTATTTAAATTTTAGGCGTGTCAAAAATATATATTTTTTTATTTTGGATACTAATTTTTAGTTTTGTTAGCTATAGCGTAAATTTTGCCTTAAAATTTTTACAAACAACGAAAAAGACAAACACATTAATTTCTCTACACTATTGCTAAGATAGTTTTTTTAAAGACTATAATTATTCTAGTGTATGTAAATCACATTAGTTGAAATTTGTACTGAAAAAAGCGGGAAATGATTATGATTAGGCGCCGAAAAATTTGTTTTCGTCATTAATGTTTGTTTACGTTTGATAATTGTTTAAATTGTTGTTGCATTCAAAAAGTATGGCAACATAATAAAAAAAAACAATGTTGCCATTAAATTTACAAATCCGGATATTTTCGAAAAAATTAAAAAAGTCATTATTTACGTTTGGTATGGTAACGTTTGGTATGGTAACTACTGTTGCCGAGAAACAGGTAAGATTATTATAGTCAATGATATCAACATACTGCTTAAAATCTTAAAATCTACAATGATGCTAATTTTTCGAAGTTTTCAGAATATTTCAGAATTCTCTAATTGTATTTCTATCAGAGACCAAAAATAACTTATAAAATTTTTTGAGACTGAAAAAGTTAGGCATAAATCAATAAATAATATTTACGTTTTCAAATAAGAGTTATTCATAATAAATATTTTTTTTTCGTTGCTCATAACTTTTATTTTCGATTTATATTTTTTTACGTTGCATAATAAGTGTTATTCATAATATATATTTTTTACGTTATTCATAAATTTTATTTTCGATTTATATTTTTTTACGTTGCTCATAACTTTTATTTTCGATTTGTATGTTTTTAAGTTACCTAATAAGAGTTATTCTAAAGAATATATTTTTTTCGTTGCTCATAACTAGGGTATTCAATCGATTAACCGTTAATCGGTTAACCGATTAATTTTGGACGGTTAACTGTTCGAATAATTTAAAATTGCAGATTTTCAAATAACAAATAAACCGATTAATTTGTGTCGATTAACCGATTAACCGAAATTCCTTTTTTTTGCACTTTAAAATTATTTTTTGTATTTATTTTTCACTTTCAATTCAAATACAAATTTCAAATTAAAATTAGATACTTTTGAACATCCAATAAACATGATTAGTGAGTATGTATAACAACTGACATATTTAATTTACATGTCTTTGAAACTTTGTTTGTATTTACATGTATAGACGACATTTTTTTTTGAAATTAGTCTTTTGTCATAACTAAACGAAACTTAAATTAATCAAAATCTAAAACAATCCAAAAAGGAATATTCTTTATCATGCTTTTGATTTCTGAAACATATACAATCAGCGAGAGAGTTTTTTTCCAAGAAAAGTTTTATTAAATCAAAAGAAAAAAAATCGTTTAAATTATATTATTTTTATAAACCATTATTTCAGAAGATCTCACTAAAACCCTAAAAAACTCACACATCGCTCATTTGCTGCAACAACGTCATAATTCAAAAAAGTCGTCTTTGAATTTTTTATGACATTTTACTATTTCTTAAATAAATTTTCAACAAATCATGCGATTTCAGAAATATAAATAGTAGATGTTAATATCTTTCTAATCTGTATTTAACCCAAATTTTTACTTATCAATTATACGAGAAAACATGAATTTTAATTTTGATGTTTACAACTAAAAAACAATTGACTTTTTTGAAAACTGATAAAAATATATGAAAGATTATATTTTGTATTACTCAGTTCAAAAAACACGGATTTTGAGTTATGACGTTGTTGCAAATAAGCGATATGTTTACAAAAATGATCTCAAATGCCTTATTTGCTGTTTTTTATGTTTTTGTACACAAAATTCGTTGTTGAATTTTCAATTTAAAATTAAAATAGAAATTATTCGGTTAATCGAATAATTTTAAATTAACCGATTATTAACCGAATAAATCTAAACCTCGATTAATTATTTGCTCGATTAACCGATTAAACCAGAAAGCCGATTAATTGAATACCCTACTCATAACTCAAAAGAAGTTTCTTTCGTCACCTTGCTTGCATTTTATCAGTACATACATACATTGTATTTAACCTTTAAAGTCGCAAAAAATAAGCTTGGTATGAGGTGGATGGTTTTTACTGTGTGTTTTTTAATTATGAAGAATATTGTTTCACAATCAATGTTTTAGCAAACGCATTGTCCGCCAAATTGCACCTTTTCTCAGTCAACAAAATACGCAAAGCAGAAAATGCTCTTTCAACAGAAAGCCGTTTAGTCGGCAGTGCATAGACAATATGAACCTATTTATTTAAAAATTGCAAAAGTATACTTTTTCTTTTCTTAATATTGCAACAAATCGGCTTCTACGTCCAGTCTCACAGGTTTAAAGCTCTCTATTTCAGCTATAACTGCTAATAACTCTCCCGATGTATTGCCTTTGTCATCTTCTGAAGTTAAATCCACTTCAAGTTCTCTAATTGATGTTCCGAACAACGAAGACGTATTTAGATTCGTCAATCAGAAAATCTGATATTGGTTGAAGTGGAGATACTTCAGGTGAAGTTATATTGAAAATAAAAGAGTAACGTAAAAAAATATTTATTATGAATAACTCTTATAAGGCAACGTAAAAACATAAAAATCAAAAATAAAAGTTATGAGCAACGAAAAAAAATATTTATTATGAATAACAATTATTGGAAAGCAAAACTTATTTTCATTGAGAATAACTATAAGAAACAAAAATTTATTTCTACAATATAACAGTTATTTATGGCTATTTTTTTTTAGATATTTCTTATAACAGTTATGTCTCTGAGTAATTTCTAATTGAAATACAGAACATACTAATTATATTTCAGAAAATTCTGAAATATAATTGGAATATTCTGAAAATCAATTAGAAAATTCTGAAATACAAATGGAATTTTCTGAAAGAAGCATAGACCGAAGATAATTGGTCCACATTCATTTCAATGATGATAAATTCGCATTTAAATATTAAATTAATAAATCATTGAATGTAAAACTTTCAATTTCACAAAAAAATCGACAATTTTATAAAGTCATAAAATTAGCAAGAATTCATCGATTTCTTTTAAATTAACAATTCAATTATACAAAAAAAAAAATTTTTTATAATTTTATTTTAAATTCAACATCGCGAATTTTACAACACATTTACAAATAGTTAATAGCACAATTTAAATTAAAAAAGAATTTCGCTCTATTGTTACATCTCAGCACTTCATATTCAACACGTTTTATTATTCAAATAATAATTTTGAATCGTTATTCTAGAATAATCGAAGAAATTTTAAAAATTATTCAATCACTCGAATAATAAAATAATTGAGTTCATATTAAACACTTTCTATAAATCTATCTGATCATGAATATTAGTAAAGTACTGCCTTTATGAACGAAGCCGTTTATTTAAAGTTTAAACAATTGATCAAAAAAAATATTACAATAAAAATACAATTGTACCATGTTGCCATTCCTGGCGAATATGCATGTGAACGAAATTGTAAATGCGGCATTCATTATATTTATGAATTATTTGTCCACTAATGTATTAGCATATTGTAGAATATCTACTTACCAACGAATTTTGTTAACATAATAAAAGCATTAAAGGTTTCAACATATATTTAACTTAAATGCAATATTTATATATTTCACAACTGGTACACTGTGTAATTGAAAAAAAACTGAACAGCTGTTTCCCTTATTTTGGGGTTGAGAATAGTGTGGATACCAAGGCGAATTTATAGAAAGTGACGACAGAACTACAACAAATACAACAGGTACTTTGTTTTTGTTTAATGATAATTGAACTGTCAAATTGAATCGCTGCAACAAACACAAGAGAATTGACAGTTCAATTATCAAAATAAGTGAAGAAAAAAAATACTCAGCTGTTCTTTTGAGGTAACCTTCTATAAAATCGCCTTAGTGGATACCGTAAATGAATAGTATTGCCATATTAACACTACACAACTATCGAAAAAACATCGAAATCGACTTATTGGTTGGAATGAAGTCGTACAATAGATTATATGTCATCTTCAAAAGTGTGTAATGAAAAAAAGTATATTTTTTTAATCCAAAAATGGTTCGCATTAATTCGAAAAGTGGAAAATTAAGATTTAAAAAATTTATAAATAAAATTCTTGGCAATATACCACTGTAATTTCTACATTTTTCATTTGCGACCCCACAAAGTATATATATTATGGATCGTTATAGATAGCGAAGTCGATATAGCCATGTCCACCTGTATGTTGAAATTAACTATCCGTGGCCCCCAAATAACTTACATCAGGGGTGCCCACAAGTTCCTTATGGAAGAGTAAACACCAATACATTTAAAGAAAAACTACTTTTTATTCAATATTTTTTGTTGTTAAAACCAATTCATACAAAGAAAAAAGAAAAAAAATCTCACTTTCAAAACACAGCAAAGCATACGAAAGTGTTGTTGCTTTGAAGAACTACAAAAAAATTATAAGACAAAGTTGTTTGTGTATTTTGTATTGCTAGTGCTCTAGTGAGTATACAAAACACACAGCCTATAGCTAAGAGCATTTACAAAACAAATCAGCACCAAGAGTATAGGGCTTGGGCATGACTGACTTACATACATGATTCATACATCAATATATCGGGAATTCTTCCGGCTCGGTTGCTATTTAAAATCGGCCCACAACCTCGATTTTTGTCCTATTTTTGATTATATATGTATCTGGATTACTAAGTCATTAATATAGACAATAATGGCGCATATTCAGAAATCATAACTAAAGTCGGAACTAGTAAAACAGAAACTAAAAAATAGTTCATAGATAGTTATTCTCAATTTATAACTAGTATAGTTACTGCTTTGACATGTAGGAAAACAAAATGTCGATAATATTTTGATCGATATATACTGTAATTAATTAAAAGGCTTATAAAGCTATTAAAAAACTATTCTTGTTCTCTAAAAAGTACATACAAATTTAGTTACAACTTTACCCATGATTAAGTGCTAACTAATTGTGCTGAAAGTAACCAATTGTGAATAACTTAAATAAGTACTTAAAAAAGTTAACACTTGGTGATCGTTTATGAATATGCGCCTTTTAGAAATGTGTTTACTATTTTATAAATTTATATCTATTAGAAACAATAAGAATGCATTTTTTAATGCATTATCGCATTGATACATTTCATTTTTATTGCTAAACATTGCACACTAAGATAAGGTAAAAAGTTGAAAAAAGTCGAAAGGTTGAAAAGTCCATTACCATTACCACTAAAATACCGTTACCTCTACATAACGTTATTCTGTAAATAGTTTTAAATTATGAAAATACATACAAAATGTTTGATTTTAATAATTGAGTTTGAAATATATAGAATTTTTATATTATTAAAATAACTCCAATACTTTTAGCGAAATAACCAAATTAGCTTTACGTTACCTTTTCAACTTTTCGAATCGGTAGGCATCCTAGGATTTTACTCAACGGACAAAATATCTCAGCAATATATTATATGAGATTTACTGAAGGTCATCATGTAAATCTCAAATCTTTTGTGAGTTGAGTCGATTGTTCGATTGTTCGAACAATCGACTATTTCCTGAAAAAAGTCGAAAAGTCAAAATCGACTTTTTGGTTGGAAAAAAGTCGAACATTCGATTATGTTATCTCAAAAGTCGAATAGTCGAAAATAGTCGATTAAAGTCGAAAATAGTCGATAAAAGTCGACTTTTTAGATTGTTAAAAAAAATATTGCACTTGCTTTTTTTGTAGTGTATGCTAATATCAGCGTTGCCGCTTTGGTCCAATTGGACCAAAATTGGTAGTTTCAAGTTAACAAATTGACTTTTGGTAGTTTGGTTGGTTTGTTCCGATATTTGTCGTATTTTGGTAGGCTACGATATTGCTGAATACATAAGTATTTTTAAGAACAAAATAATTAAAATAAATGTGTATTTATTTAGTAGTGTTGAGTTCAAAAAATGCCAAAGGGCTCTCAAAACTTTTATTTTCTAATAATATGTGTTAAACTCTGCTTCAATATTTCAGTTTCATCTGACACTTTAAATATCCAAATATGGAAATTAGGACGCGTACTTTTTTTCTATATGAAACTTATTTGTGTTGAATTTTTTCGGGATACCAACACTTTTAGGTGTTTTATGCTCGTTTAAGTAATTTTCGGAAGGGGGCCTTATATGGGAGCTATGGTCAATTATGAATTGAATTTTTAGGCTATGTGAAATACATGGACAACCAGCCAGACAGACGTACGGAAGGACATCGTGAAATCGACTCAAAAATAAAATCTCGAAAACTGAACGATTTTAACATATTTATGATTGTAGTGTAATTAAATAACTTTCATCGTCTGGGTAATTTTATAGCAGCAATAATATAATTTTAAGTTAACTATTTATTTTGAAACGAATCCATATAGCATTTCTCAAATATTTTAAATTTGGTAGGTTTTGGTAGTTTTTAATTAGAAATTTGGTAGGAAAAATATTTTATGAGTGGCATCGAAAATTACTTTTTGATGGTAAAATACTCAGTAAAACAGCCCTCATCTATGGTGTGAATTTCGTAACTATTTATTTTGAAACGAATCCATATAGCATTTCTCAAATATTTTAAATTTGGTAGGTTTTGGTACTTTTTAATTAGAAATTTGGTAGGAAAAATATTTTATGAGTGGCAACGCTGGCTAATATATGTAAATAATAAATAAATAAATGTTTATAAAATAAAGCTTTTTTCTACACAAAATTCTTACATTATTCTAACTATTATCGCCTAGATAAATTTCATTTTTATTGCTAAACATTACAAAAGGCGCATCAATAAATGTAGAAACCATGTATTTTTACAAGAAATGGTAAAATGTTGAAAAAAGTCGGAAAGTCGAAAATAGTCGAAAAAAGACGATTAACTAAAAAGTCGAAAATTCGAAAAGTCGACTTCATAAAAAAAGTCGACTTCATAAACTACATAAGTCGACTTTTTAAAAAACGGAAAAAGTCGAAATGTCGACTTTTTGTTTCAGCTATAGAACCCTAATCTACAGTAGTACAGCTAGTAATAATTTTTAGCTGCGCCATCTGTTGTTGAATAGCTTTACCAAACCTCAACTTTAAACTACAGCCAAAGTAAATTAATAAAGTACTTTGACTACAGCTGTCTCATCGTAAAAATAACGAAAACGAAATGCATTAGGGCAAAAAACATGGAATAAAAATGAGAATGAAAAAAGCCGATAATTATTGATTTCCTTTAAGGGTGCCAGATTAAAAATTTTAGCTGCAATAAGGGAATTTGTGGGAAATAATTTTTGTGTACTTATTTCCTAGGTCAACTAATTTATACATATTACTAAAGTAAATTCCTGAATAATACTTAAACAAAGAAGTTCTTTATATATGTATTTAATTTAGTATATAATATTTTAAATAATTGGCCCCCCATCTCGTGAACAATATTTTATTTGAATACTAAGTAGTGACCCAAAAGTAGTAACCAAGTAAAAAAAAATAGTGTCCCAAATGTAGTAACCAAGTAACAAAAAATAAAACGAAATAAAGTTTATCATGAACAAAAATATCCATATAAATATATTGTTAAAATCCCACATGTATTCGATACATATGGAATTCTATGTGTAAAAATGCATGTTATACATACGATTCATAATTTCCATGTTCACACGTACGTATGTAATTGCGTGTGACATGACCTCTATTAGTTTATACTATGTATGTTGTTTCGCTGCATAAAACCTGCGGACAACGTCAAATGTTAACAAAATACGCAGTGTCATTATCGACATCTACTTCAGAATAGTACCAAAAGTGTATACTAGAATTACTAAAATGTACTAGTAAAGCTATGTGTACAGCTCAGAAAATGATTAACGCTGCAGCCACACGATGAAGTTTTTCTTGATAGCCTTTTACATATACTGTTTGCCAAAATTTATAAAAATTTAATGCTGTGACTCGTCATAACGTAGGCTGCACGCAAATTTAAAATAATTTTAGTACGAATTGTGCAAAAAAAATTTAATCAGCTGTTTTGTTGATTGAAAATTGAAACACCAACTCAAGGCGAATTCATACAAGGTGGTGTCAGTTCTACAAAAACAACAATTGGTCTTAACAAATGTCAAAAAACCTAAATGAAAAATTAAACAAATAAGTATTTAAACTTAATATAGTGTAGACAGTTGAATAGTGAGGGCTTTACTTATTTATGTAAACAATAAACATTTTGTTAATAAGCTTAAAATATGTAGATATTTAAATACAAAAACAAGCTTTGACAGTTGTTAGAACCAAAAAGCGAAAAAAATTATCAGCTTGATGATAAATTGAATGCGTGTTTGTTTCAATTCTTAAAAGTGTGACTATATTAGTAAAAAAGTGTGAGCGTATTAAAACTTGAAAGAAAAAACATGATCGTGTAACCCCCAAGTAATAAAACCATGTTAAAAACATGTTGAAACATATGGTTGTTAACCAATTATTGAATATTTTTCTGACAACGTTGTAAGATCTGACAACCGTGTACCAGAAGTTTCAACATAAGTTCTCATGGTTGTGTTAACCATTTTCTGACAATCTGACAACCGTGTATACGTAGCTTAAGTCTCTGGTTCCAATGTCTACATATGGTCTCAAAAGAAGTACATAGTCAATAGTATTATCGTCAGTGGTAGATTTCCAATGACACATGTTAAATGTCTATAGTAAATAGCATTGTCTGGGGTATAATTAGTCACTAGTACAGTACTAAGTCAGTTCAGCGTTATAACTATATATCTAATACATTTTTAAATCATTTTATTTAATGTTTAAGGTAAATTATGTGGGGAATTTCTGGGAACATTACATACATCTGGCATCTTTATAAATTGTGTGTATTTCATTTTCTCTCAGCTAATTCTCTACAACAGAATTTATTGTCGGTTGCAAAAACAAGAAATGAAATAAAACTAAGTGCATCATAATTCAAAAATTCATAACGAAATTCATTAAAAAATATTTCAAAATATAAAGTAATAAGTTTTGCAAATGAATGCTAAATTATAATTATGAAAAGACACATTTCTAAATGAAATTTTAATAAAACATAAGTCCTCTGAAGATTTATAGAAATAACGAACGAGAAGAGACACAGAAAAAGAAAACGCAGACAAATTCAAATCGAATATTAACCCCTCAAACAAAAGAAAAGGAGAAAAACACAGTGGGCAGAAGATACAACAACAATAGACAAGTAGAACTGTGCAAAAAAGGGGGGCTTGTTTATAATAAAAGTGAGTTTGGTAAATTGTTGTTGGTGCAGTGGCTGCAATTTATACTATATTGGTTTTGTTTTGTTCCATTTCTCGGTAAGTACCAAGTGGAGAAGTGGGGGCTGAGGCACCTCAAACAATTGAAACCAAATAAATAGTTATTCAGTCAGTCAGGGCAGCCATCATCCAGCCAGCCACAAATAATGACAGAGGAATGAATGAATGTATAGACGAAGAACGAACATACGACGAACAAACGAAACCCAACAGCTAACGTACCAACAAACATTGTACATAGATAGATACATTTATGCGAAAAGGAGGTGGTGGAGGAGTAGAGGGAGGTGGGAGAAAAAGGAAATCCTTTTGTGTTTCGTTAACAGTTTTCACTGGTATAGAGAGAAAATTATTTTTTAAGGGACACACAACACAGTTCTATTGTAAATCAACGACTGAACGGGAGTAGTTAATTGAAAAGAACAAAATTAGCAAGAAAAAATAAATAATTTGCGTTGTGATTGAATATAAATTTTCTTAATTTACACTAAAATTTATTTCAAGTTTATTTTATTTATTTAATAAGTTTTCCTTTTCGTTGGAGACAAATCAAAGGAAGCAATCGTGAACTTTACAATTGTGTTTGAGCCAGAGCCACAGCTGAAAGAAAGTCATCATAAACAAGATGACAAATTTGGAAAGACAACATGAGTTGGTGAAGAAAAGTTTAGTGCAATTTGTCAGTGCCCATATACCGGGTGCGGATTTTAGTGGCGTTGACGAAATTGTACTCTCGTACATAATATCGATTTTGGAGGAAGCCTCACAAGATCCCTGTTTTGATGTGGAAGGTTTTGTGGAAATGATGAGTGCTTATTTTGAGGATTTTTCATCGATTGATCAGGGTGTGATATGCGATTGGATTTATAAATTGGCCAATGAATTGATTGAGCTGCAAAAGAATCAAGATAATCATCATCAGGCAGCTAATCTGTCATTTAAGTATGTATTCGTTCGTTTTTTAAATATGTACGTTGATTTTGTTTTTGTTCCTTTTTTTATTTTTCTGTATTATTATCTATTGTGCATTATTTGGCAAATAATATCTATGTAGATATGTATATTTCTTAATTTGTTTGCCTTTTGAATTTATCTTCCTTTTAGTTCACTTTCTTTGTCGGATATTATACCCGAATCAAAATTACGTGCTCGTAATTCTTCATCCTCTTCGGAAAAGGATGAGTTCCCATTAAATGAAAATGATAGTTATAGTGTGACAAATAATGGCTATGACTTTGATTTGATTTATTGTCAGGAGGCGAAGATTTTACAGGAAATGTTTCCGGACTCGGCATCTGTTGAGGTAAGTTTTGGATATCATGTTTATTACTAGTATAAATAATAGTATTTTATTGGGTTTAGTTAGAATTTATAAAAAAAAAATATATTAAAATGGTGTTACATGATATATAAAATGTATATCTAAAGTCATTTTTTTAACAAATTTAAATATTATATAGTATATAGTGTCTTTATAACCAGACATCATGATAATGGGGATTATTGAGAACTAACATGGAATAAAATATAGCGTATATTTTGATATATATTCTCAAGTATTATTGTTTACTATAGAATATTGTTATTTGGGCCATTATTATGTTTTATATTACTGAACTGTGGTTATAATACGAAATTCAAATTATTTTAGTTTTGAATTGCGAAATAGTCGATTCGGCTTTGCCCCTCAGACGGTAATGTTTGTCTCTATATGTACAAACAATTTTTAGTGTAATTTCATTAAATTTGAGACACTATTTAAGACCTGAAGCGAAGGTCACAATATTTATAAGAGGTGCTCCATGTCGAGGCCCAGCGATGACGCTCGGTATGCCGGTGGTCCTTTTCCAATATTGTGAATGCCGCTTAGGAAGATTGACAGTTGACATTTAAGTCCTGTCAATCATCCTAAGCGGCATTCACAGGCATAGCGAGTGAGGGTCACAATATTTATAGGAGGGGCTCTATATCGATGTCGAGGAAGTCGTCATCGCTGGGTTCGCCCTGGGTCTCGACACCTATTTTCATTTAGAGCAAAAAAGGCATTTAGTTTTGCTTTCGAGCGTTAGAGGTTTAAGGAGATTTGCAAAAAGTTGGACCATTCTCGTTTTAAATGCATTATTTTTATATTTTTATACCCTTCAGCTTCGTAAGAAGGGTATATATAAGTTTGTCATTCCGTTTGTAATTTCTACATTTTTCATTTCCGACCCTATAAAGTATATATATTCTGGATCCTTATAGATAGCGGAGTCGATTAAGCCATGTCCGTCTGTCTGTCTGTCTGTCCGTCTGTCTGTCTGTTGAAATCAATTTTTTGAAGGCCCCAGATATCTCCGGGATCCAAATCTTCAACAATTCTGTCAGACATACTTTCGAGAATTTTGCTATTTAAAATCAGCAAAATCCGTCCATAAATAACGGAGATATGAGCAAAAATCCGAGACAACCTCTGAAAATTTCATCAAAAAACACAATGTATTGCATGCTTTGACAAAAAAACAACAAAACGTATGCTTGGATGTGCAAGCTTTGTGTATTTTGTTTTTTTTTGTGTTTTGTTTCTTTTGGCGTTGTTGTTGTTTTTTATACAACTAAAGTTTAGTTTGGTTGTGTGTTGGTTTTTTTGACAAAAAAACAACAAATCGTATGTTTGAATGTGCATGCTTTGCGTATTTTGTTTTTTTTTGTGTTTTGTTTCTTTTGGCGTTGTTTTTTATACAACTAAACTTTTGTTTGGTTGTGTGTTGGTTTTTTTGACAAAAAATCAACAAATCGTATGTTTGAATGTGCATGCTTTGCGTATTTTGTTTCTTTTGGCGTTGTTGTTGTTTTTTATACAATTAAACGTATGTTTGGATGTGTGTTGGTTTCATTGCCTTGCGTATTTTGTTTTTGTTTTTTCTTTTGGTGTTTTGTTTCGTTTGGCGTTGTTGTTGTTTTTTGTGTTCTTGATAAATTTAGGATGCTGTACGCTGAAAGTGGGCAATGTACATACATATATACTAATTATAAAAAATAATAATGCATCCACAACAAAGGTGAAGGGTATATAAGATTCGGCATAGCCGAATATAGCACTCTTACTTGTTTTTACTAAGATGCTTATATTTTTCAAAATATTTAAAAGTTGTATAAATTCCACAAAAGAAAATCTTTTATATTTTAACTAGTTTTTTAATGTTATTTCTCTTTTCAGATTAAATATTGTGTTGCTATAGCAAATGGTGACATCGATAGTGCTACTCAGGCACTTTTGCATCGCCAAGAAACTGGCCAGAGTTTGTCCGAGAAACCAAATAATGCCATAGCTGGTCGCAAGAATATCGTTGTAAACGACACTGAACTAAAAAATCGTATTATAGCCAGGTGAGCCCACATACATTGTTTAATGTTTTATTAAAAGGAAAATTAACAAAAGCATATTTAACCTGTGGTTTTATTAGTTCTAATGACATCAGCCAATATTATTTTTGTTGATATAAAATTAGTCAATACTCTCTTAACCAATTCAATTTATAGAATTGAGTCCTTTCAATGTTAAATCGTGTATATTTTTTTCTTCTATTTTTTCCTCTGCCACGATCTTTTAAAGCTCAGAGATAATTTTTTTCATGATTTTTGGAGGAGTTAACAAATCTGCCTTATGCATTGAAATTTAAAAATGTTTTCCGTCGAATCGAATTACATAGTAACTAGGTTTGTCAATTATTTTTTATTATTCGATTGATCGATTAATTTTAATATTTCCTCGAATATAGCGAGTAAAAAATATTCGAATAATATAATAAAATATATTTGATATATATTGCTAAGATTCATATTTATTAATTCTAATAATATTTTTAATGTAACCAACTTGGAATAAAATTATAAACGAATGCACTTTTGTAATTGACACAGTTTTTCGAATTTTTTGTTTATATAATCAATTTTTAAAAGTTTAAATTGAAAGTAAATCAAATAATTTTTATTCTAAATTGAAAAATGGTATTCATTCGAATAAAAAATTTATTTTTTCCTTGATTATTTGAAGTTGCTTTGTACAAGAGCCACCTTTTACAAGAGGTGGCATCAGATTGTCTATGTCGGTACCTCGGAAATGTTATCGGTAGTATGTGAATCCCAAATAAATTTCAAATATAACATAGTTATTTTTTAAAAAATATTTTCTACCAAACACAAAATTTATTTTTTCTGCAGGCTTTATTTACATTAATGACTGTATAAAATACCATCTTTACTAGCTAAATTACAACAAAATCAATACTTCTATAATTAAGTAAAATATTTCATTATTTTTTTGCCTCTATCATAAACAATTTAACATTCCAATTTAGGTATTCGTATGTTGATAAAGATGCTAATAAGAAAGAATACAAGCCGATGGTGCCAAAAGTCGAGCCCAAAAAGCTTGTTCGCTATAGGGACAATAAAATTGTCTCGTTAAAGGGCGAACGTTACACAGAAGTAAAACGCGACGAAGAAGCTGAGTTAAAAAAACCCAAAAAGCCAATTCAACCGTAACTAAAGTTGAAGAAAATCTACTACAAATATTTTATTAAAAAGTTAAAGCTCAACTTAAATGATAAAAAATACAACAACCGTAATATTAATAAACCAAACACCATATATAAGGACGACTTTCTAATGGCAGCAGCTGCAGATGAAGAGAATTATGATGAAGACGATGTTAACGTTAGAAAAACGTTGAAAATTGAAGAGAATGCAGTAAATATAAAATATAAAATGATAAAATATCATTTAAATTTAAGTAACTTTAAAAGTATTATTATAAAAAAGCAACTACAACAATTTTGTGTATCCTCCTCCACTATTAACACACCCACTTATACTTATACAACTACTAATTCTAATACTACCACAACTACCAATTTAAATAATCTCCTAAATATTTATAAAGCACATTTAATATTAGTAGCATCATTACCAACTCCAACACCACCCACACAAACACTTTGCAATAACATTGTAGAAATGTTATATCAACAGATACACAACACAAATGCACTTTTCATGATGATGATAATGATGAATTTACAATTTACAACAAGTGGCTACCATGCAAAGGATAAAATTTGCAACCGCAACAAACAAATGCGATTTATAAAAGATATTAGGCTTCCATTTGCCACCAAAACCACCATTTTATTAACACTATGGACGACACCATTATTAGTAGTAACCAATGAACCTTTACCAAAGTTTTTACAAATGTCATTAAAGATTAAACAAGATTCAAACACCGTTACCACGATGTTGATGATGAGAGCACAATTCTCACACAATAGTCGTGTTGCTATCTTCTTGAAGTTTGTGATCTTTATTATTATTATTAGTATAATTGATTTGTTCATTAATTTTATTAAACATTTACTACTATTATTTTCATATTATTGTTTATTGTTAATTATAAATTTATTTATTAAATCCTCCATAACAACAACAACAACAAAGACTTTAAAAACATTTTTACTTTCATCAGCATCATTACAATTTAAGCGTAATAATGATAATGTTGCTGATGACCATTGTGATGATTCCTCTAAACATTTCATTGAAATTTTATTTCAAAACTTCTCTACGAATGCATTTTTCACATTTAATTATCGTTGGAAATGTTTTCATTTTGCCATTTCGAATTTTTTATGAGTTCAATTCTCACTAATTGTAATTAGTTGATTTTACAACTATCCATTTGTTTTATTTAATAGAAAATTATGACATATTGTCAGTGTGTGTTTGAAATTTATGCAATTTTTCAATACATTTAGGTCAATAAAACTTGAGTTATCACAAAAACGTTTAACGTTTGAAAAAACTGGTAATTTGTTTGTCGCGCTAAGACAACAAATAGAAATAAGCTGAAAAAAAAAATAAATTTTTGTTTTAATGATGACATATTTCTTATACAAGAGTTAAATAATAAAGGTCAAACGGGAATTTGATTAAATAAACTCTTAAGTGTAAACCTTGGTCAAGTCTTCTAAAAAGTTTTGTAACATTGGAAGATTTAAACGAATTGAAAAAGTCTTAATAGATTTTAATAAAGTTGCTGTCTATTTTCAGATTTTTGGTTTAAAACGGCTTTAAAAAGCAGCCATCTTTTGTAAATTTCAAGTGGTAAATATTTAAATTTGCCTTAACTTATATTTGCAAAATGATGCTGTTACATTAATTAGCTCAAAACGATCAACTTAGTTTTGAGTGTGTTTAACTCTACCAAGAGCACTTCCTTATCACTGCCCTTTTTATCTATCGAAAATTTTCATAATTTAAGGACGACTTCGCTCTGGAGCGAACAGCAACCACAATTGAATTTGAAAGAAACAAAAAAAACAGAAATACACGGTAGACTGGGATGACACTTTATCTCCAAAAGTCGTGTTGAGTTCTTCCGAGTCGTTTGTCGATGAAAAATTCAGGATACAAAGGACTTTTCGTCTGTTACAATATTTTAAAGCACTTTAGGATGACTTCATTCTTGTGGATCGAACGACAAACTCAATGGAATTTGAAAAACCAGCGATTCGTAAAGGATGAAGATAAGAATTGAGTAAATGCATGTTAAAATTGCAAAAAGGCCGCCACGATTTATATTTGGCTCTCAATTCCTTGTTTTATCTATAAAATAAGATTTAACTTGTTGTATTTATTTTCGAGTTTCGGCTAAAAATCAGCAGACACCTGTGCCAAACAAATGTTCGAAAACATTAATCCTTAATACAATTATCAAAATCAAATTAAATTTGTTCCAAACGAAGCTCTGGCTTAAACTGGAACAATGTTGACACTGGATTTAACAAATGTCCTTATATGCCATGAATATCTGTAGAGACCTTTAAATTGTCCTATAATAAATACACATATTTCAGAATGTTATTGAATTGTACAATAACTTTTCCGATAACTCAATGATGTGTTCTTTTAACAAAAATGGAACTAAATAAAAAATAATCAATTTAATTTAAAATTTTGTTATTCAATTATATAATAATCAAAAATATAAGTATTAAATAAAAATGAAAGGGTTTTTCGAAATTTTAAACAAAATTTTTTGTTCATAAATTTGATACCAGATACCAGACTACCTTGTGACTTGAGGAGAAATTGGAAAAAAAGTTTATTTCGTCGGCTCATTAAGTATTATTTTTACCAAAAAAAACCATCACTCAAAGGCTAAGCTTGTTGTGGCCGTACAAGCACAGAAGATACCGAACAATATGGACGCCCAGTTGAGGCCTCTACAATTGAAAAAATCAGCATATGGTGTTGGCCGATCGGAGATTGAAAATGCGAGAGATTGTGGAAGCCATAACCATCTCACATGGCTCAATTCAGTGGTTTCAATTTTAAATGATCACTTGGGCATGAGAAAGCGTTCCGCAAAATGGCTGCCCTATTCTCCGGATTTAGCTCCGAGTGACTATTGTTTCCAAACCTGAAAAAATGTCTCCGCGGAAATAGGTTTGACTCCAACGATGAACTCATTTTAAAAAAATACATATTTTCATGACCTCGACAAATGGCATAGAGCTCAAGAGAGACTATGTTGAAAAAATAAAATAAGTTTTTATTCAAAAACTGTGATTCATTCAATTCCAATTATTTCGGGAACTTGGTCCATTCTGAATTTTGTATATGTTTTTAATCGTGCAATTGCTCATATTTAAGGAACATTTTTGGAGATATCCTTTATTGAAGAACGATTTTCTAAACTATATCCTGTTTTGATGAGAACTGGAAAAAATGATAAAATCTACGATTCATTAACATTAATAGAAGATCAAAAAATCTGACGAACAATTCTAAAGTTATTAACAGTTTTACTTTAGGTAATTTACGTGCATCTATTACAAAATATGAAGTTTGAACCTATATAAAATCAAATTTAAGAATCCGAAATTATGGAGAACATAAAATTTTGTATGACCATGGGAAACAGGTGAAGATTGAACAATTATTTTTTTGATTGAAAATGTTTTTTCGTGCCTATTTAAATCACTGTTAACTAGTAGATACAAAAAATTTGAATTAAAACACAAATTATACCAAAACAGTTTTTCTCAAAAAATATTTTATTTTATAAAAAAATTTATGACTAAGATTTAGTCCTATATTTTTTTTTGAAATTTTAAAAATCATTCCTCATTTTCTTAATGTCTTGGTTAGTTTTTTATCGTAAGGAATAAAGTTAACCAGCCTTAATGAAAACGTGGAACTTTAAAAAGATTATAGATACATATTTTGTTTATTATAATACTTTTCTAACAAAATTATAAATTCTAACGAACTTCCATGAACAAAAATTGTGATGAAAATATATAATATATTAAAGATAAAACACACACACTGGATTTTAAAGAAAACAGGAGCTCAAATAGACTTATGAATCTGTAATAATGATATCAAAAAATATATATTTTTTAAAAAAAATTAACTATTTTCTTAAGTTTTTATTTTAGGTTATTTTTCTAAAACATATTTATAACTGTATATTTTTTTATTAAAAAATAAAACAAATTACTTATAAAGAATATAAACTAATTAAGTTACATAAATATTTTTTTTGTAAACAAACGATTCAAAATCGTTTTTAAAGTCAACCAAATTTATTTTAAAAAAATAAACAAAAAATGCCATCTCTAACAAAAATCAATTATACTACATATAATTGAAAATTTTAGCAAAACTTTAAAAAAATAAATAAACATGAAATAAATTTCATGTCAGGTTAGGTTTTGCTAAATACAATACAAGACATATGTACACACAAACTCTAGTCCTAGTCTTAAAAGACATTTTTTTTAAATAGACCAAAAATTAAGGAAATTAATTACAGAACAAACGAAATTAATTTAATATAATTTTAGAAAGACTTTGGTGATGGTAAAGGTTATTTTAAGCAAAATGAAAAGAAAAACAAGAAAACTTAAACATAAACTTAAATAAAACTAATAATGGTGCTTCTAGTTTAAAAAATATAAACAAAAATATTATTCATTTATAAACTAAACAAATTCTCAGCTAAATCACAACAGTTTAACATATTGTAATAGAAATACAAAGCTTCAGTGAAAATGAAAATTCCTATTAAAAAAAAAACAAATAATAAACATGAATTAAATAAAAGACAAAACAAAAAACAGCGGAAAAGAGAGTGCATTAAACTTGCCACCACAACATCACCCACTTTACTATAATAACTATCTATTTCTACTACAAAAAAAAAAAAACAACTACAACTACAACATTTCTACACCACACCCTAACAAAAAATTTACACTACTCTAATACACATTTAATTAATTCTAATTTATTTATCATTAATTGTTTAAATTTATGTTTTCGTATGGACTCATTTCATCAATATCATACCACAATTTATAGCATTATTGTATTTATTTTAAATATTAAATATTGGTGTTGCCAAGTAATATATTTTAATAATAGACTATGTAATGGCTGGATTGATGGCTATACAAATTCAACAAAGAATTTTTAAAATTTCAACAAAATTAGGGAGTTTTCGTAATGTTAATTAGTAATATTATGGTTTAACAAAGCGCTAAAAGTTTAAACTAGCGGTACTCAACAACAACCACAAGAGTTAAACTTGGATTAAAATGTTAAGTTAAACTCGGAAAAAATTTACATGAGCTGTAATCAATAATACTGTTTTCCGGTGCAAGATTTATAACAGAGAATTTTGTTTCCTTATGAGAAGTGGCATTCATGAACAATTTTTACATCCCGGTCTCCACCTAACATGGTTTTGGAAATTTTTAATTTAAAAATTGTCAAAAAAGAAGCAAAACACACTAACAGATGTTGTTATCATTTTACTTGATACGGATCTTGTAAAAGCAAAATGCAATACGACTTTTTTCCTCTTGCACGAAATTGTCACTTTTTTCTGTCAAGAGGGGCACCCGGCGGGTTAAGCTAATTCGATTACTCTTAATCCAGTGGTGCTAACAGTTTTTTAGGTTAGCTCTTGTTTTCGAGATATTCGACATATATTCGCGTAACTCAAAAACGGTTTAGCTATTGAATAAACTAAAAAAACTGAAATTCCGCAATAAAATTACCTTTAAGTAAGACTGAAACTTTTTTAATCTGCGCAGTCGTTTTAGAAATATAAATTTTTTTTTTGCAGAATTTTCCAATTTTTTATGCCGTTTTCAAAAACTAAAAATTCGAAATTTTCATATAAAATTATTTTTTTTGCCAAAAAAAAATTATTTTTCTAAAACGACTGCGCAGATTAAATAAAAGTTTGAACCTTACTTAAATGGTATTACTTATGTGGTATTTCGGTTTTTTCAGTTTATTCAATAAGCTAAACCTTTTTTGAGTTATGCGAATATATGTTGTGCAACCTCCTCCATTTTCGAAATAACGGTACATATATCTCGAAAACAAGAGCTAACCTAAAAAAACGGTTAGCACCACTGAACTCAGCGTACTTGAATTAGATTAAAGCGCTGGGTGCCCGCTTGACAGTTTTTTCAACTAGCACATTGTAATCAATTTTAAAAAGTTTAAAACTGGGTATTTTAAATTGCACTTTTATTTATTGCAGAATCTGCTGGTATAAAACCGTGGTTCTTCTAGTGCAATTCCAATAACAATGTTTGGTATTGACATATTATTATTATCTGCCTTTTGATTAATAAATAGTTTACCAACTGCTTTTAAACCGGCACTAATTCATTATCCCTAAAATTAAGCAAATCTCTATTAATTATTGTATATGGCAACATTAATAAACATCACCTTTATTTATTTTATACATTGTTTTATAAAAAAAAACTGGTATAATTTGTTAAGTGTTTGCCCCCCAAATTATTTATTAAGATTTAATTAAACACCATAAATCAATCAACAGAAGGTGTTGTTTATATGTAAAAAAGGAAATAATTTTCCAAAATGAAATTTGAAAACCATCTATCAAACACACCTATTGTGAAATTGAGTAAATATATTATTTTAAACCATACATAAATATTTTGAGGCAGCCATTTTTAGCGTTTTATTAAATATTTTAAGTTTTTTTTTATAAATATTTATATATTTAGATTTATATACACAAATCAACAAATTGGCTTGATAACAAAAATTTATATATTTTTTTTAAACATCATTGTGAACGTTATTACCAATATTTATTTATTTGACTCAGTAATTATTAACCTTATTTTTTTTTTATAATTTTTTACAATATACATATACATATTTATTTTTATTTTAAATTTAATCTTATATTTATGTTTTAAAAACATATTTTTCCAAAAATCCACAAAAACTTTTGTTTTTAAATGAATTTATTTTAGACCATATTTTTCAAAATTTATTTTGATTTTAATTTGTGATATTAGTTTAATATTTACCACAATTATTTTGCAAAAAAAAACAACAAAAACAAATTTAACTCGAATACCAACAAAAAGAAACTTACAACAATACTTAAAACAAATTGAAACAACAACAAAAATACATACATAGATACATCTTTTAAGACAAAATTTAATTAAAAATACTTAAAAAGAAAAACTAAAAACTATCAATATCAAATATATTAAATGGATATTAAATTAAATATTAATAAAAAAAAAACAATTAATAACGGAACTTGTTTTATTTCCACCAGAAGTTTTGGTAAGTTTTTTAGAGATTAATATTTTGAATAATATGATGTAATGAGAAAACTCAAATTCGCCTAAATGGAATTGGACCTAATTTTCTAATCACCCATATTTCCCTTAAAATGAGTGAAAACCTAAAATCGCTTTTAATTTGTAATTCTTCTTTAAAGCTGAAGTTGAAAGTTAAATATTTCAAATTCAGATGTAATCTATCTATAATTTTTTTAAATTGTTTTACTAAGTAAATGTGTTCTAAAAAAATTTGTGCATAACAAAACGTACAACACTAGTATAAAACGAAAAAAAAATTATTTAATTTCAATGTGTAATTTGTTTATATATTAGATCAGGATTAAAAACATTCATTTAAAATATTTTCGTTAAAAAAAAACTCCAAAAAACATACTTTTTAATTTTGTTTTTAACAAAACGTACTTTTCTTTCTTTATTTTTTAACAAAAGGTTCTTTTTCCGATATTAAAATGGTTTTATATCAAACATCCATAACATTTAATGTGGTGACATATGGCAGTTAGCTGTATCTATTGATAAGTAAGAAACTTGTTACCATTTCCAGGTTCATGATGTTTTTTAAGGGGGCGAAATAAATAAAACTCATTTTCCCAAAAATTTTAAATGTGCGAAAAAGTACCTTTTGTTCTGCGGCTCATCATATATCGTTGTCGAAAATCCAAAAGTACGTAACATCATTTTTTACAATTTTACAGGAGAAGCAAAAAACGTAATAAAATGAGAAATATTCAGATATAAAAATAAATTATCGAATATGGGCTTAAAACACAACAAGAACAATACTAATACTATGACCTTTTCTCATCTTTCTGGCAACATACGGATTCCGAGCCAACAGAACTGCTCATATTTTGAGGTCAAGATCGAATCAAGCCAAAATCGGATACTCTGTTCCAAAGTGAACAGGTATTGCAACATGTGGCTTATCGTTGACAATCTGGAACATTACGGTTTCATGTCTGGCCGCATATTCTGGGAGTTTTTCGGACAATGCTCGCTTCAAACGAATATGTCGCATTCGGTATAGGTCTTCTGTGATGATCTAGCCAGATTTCGGCAGCTCATTATAGATAGGAACCTTTTGGTCCCACCAAATACAGAGCATTACCTTAAGGTAGGCCAGTCCGGATGGTTGACCGGACTTCACCTACGATCTCTTACGCTTCGATTTATCGTAATGTGTTCATTTTTCATAGCAAGTAATGATTCAGTGAAAAGTATTTTTTTTATAAGGTTCAAGCAGCATTTCATACATACAAAATCGTTATTCATGGTCTCTCAGCTTCAATGCCTATATTAAACAACTTGGATGAATCCTGGTGCTTAAAAAAGTTTTGAAATAGCTGATTGAGTAGCCCCAATGATTTTACAAGCTCTTGTTGAGTTTGACAACAATCTTCTTGGTCTTCAAACTTTGTTGGCTGGTCTGGGCCAAATAAATGCCAAATACAGTGAGGCCTTGATTATCCGTAATTCGATTAACCGGCAACATCAATTAACCGGGAAAGAAAATTTAAATATTTTTGGATCGATTTAATTTTTTTGCATTGATTAACCGTAATTACCTCTATTATCCGGGATTATAAGCATATTTTTTTTCGATTATTTTTGAACAATCAATTTGAACAATATGAATAAAACGAAAAAGGGAAATTCCCTCTATTGCATACGATGATTCGAAAGCATATACAAAAGTAGATTTTGCTGTTTATGAATGGTTCCGGAAGGAAAGATTAAAATAGAAAGGCTAAAATATTTCACTCAAAATTAAATAAAAAAGCGACATTGTATTCACAAACTTAATGCAGCAGGAGAAAAATATAACTGCTACAATTTTCGTGGAAAAATTACATGAATTCATATCAATAAAACAACTCACCAACGAGATAATGGAGATTAAACAGACATTTTTTGAAATTGTTTACCTGAGAGTAGTATGCCTTAATGCTGAAAACGTTATTGTGAAAGTTTGTTCACCAAATTGGACGATATTGATCCAACTGATGTGATCCATCAGTTGGGTGCAATATAGAGCCGTAAATGTCATTATCGAAAAACTATATGTATTAAAAAACTACTTAAAATTGGTACTCAATTAACCAGGAAAATTGATTATCCAGAATGCTCCCGGTCCCGACCATTACTGATAATCGAGGTCTCACTGTATTTTGTTTTCATTTATCATACGTACTTTTGATGAAAATAATGCACATGTTGATACGTAGTTTTGAATTATGGATATAAAATCGTTATTTTTGGACACAGAAGTCTAAAAATTTGTAGAAGCATTTGGACTATAAGTTCCCTTCGCACTTTGTAGAGATCCATTAAGAAGGAATTTTTGGTAAAAAACACCCAAATATCTTAAATCGTTAATAACTTCATAAATACTGTGATTTTAGTTAAAATAAACTCAATATCACTCATATTTTATGCAAGATTTAGAATAAAAAACTTAAATATATTAAATCGTTAATAACTTTGATTACGACAGTTTCGTACTAGATTAAAGAAACAGTTTGCATTTTATCTTTAATCATTTTATCTAGTACGAAACATTCGTATGCGTAAGACGTTTACGCCAACCACGATAAGGGTGATTATGATTTTAAAGAAAATAAGTTCAATCTGTGATCACTCATAGTATATACCAAAAATCAATTTTGAGTACAAAAAAACTCAAATATCTTAAATCGTTAATGACTTTGTAAATATGTACTGTGATTTTAGAGACCATAAGCTCAATCTGTGATCACTCAAAAATCGATTTTTAGTATAAAAAAACACTCAAATATCTTAAATCGTTAATAACTTTGTAAATACAACGATTTTAGGGAAAATAAGCTCAATCTGTGATCACTTATATTTTATAACAAAAATCGATTTTTAGTATAAAAAACTCAAATATCTTAAAACGTTAATAACCTTGTAAATATTGCGATTTTAGTGAAAACTTGCTCAATCTGTGATCACTCATATTTCATGGAGATTTAGTATAAAAAACTTAAATATCCTAAATCGTTAATAACATTGTAAATACTCATATTTCATGGAGATTTAGTATAAAAAACTTAAATATCCTAAATCGTTAATAACATTGTAAATACTGCGATTTAAGGGAAAATAAGTTCAAAAATCGATTTTTAATATAAAATTCTCCAATATTTTAAATCGTTAATAACTTGTAAATACTGCGATTTTAGGTTTAGGCACCCTGAAGCTAAATATTTGGCTAACAGATTTTTGGCATATTTTTGGAATTTGACAGAATTCTGGCCAACAATGCTACTAATATTAGCATTTTGTTGAAGTGTATAGTTTATATAGACAATGCTGCAGCTTAGATTGTTTATTTAACCTGATTAAATTTAAAATTTTCACCGGTAGTCTTCTGGTTTTTTTTTATCATTGAAAAGTTTATTAAATATTTAGTTTGTTTATTTTTGTTGTTGTTTCTTATTGTTAATACATACTATTTTATTTACTTTATATATTTTCTTATCTTCAAGGTATTTATTTATGCAGTGTTGTAGAGTTACTTTGTACACTTTGTTGAAAATATAATTCTAGGTACTAAATTAAAATTCAAACAAGTTAGTAAATTACTTAATTTGTTATCGTTTGTTCATCGTTGTTGGACGCTAATATTTATAATCATACATTATTATATATACTTATATACAGTGGTTGGCAATACAATAGACAATATTTAAAATATTATATTAATACAAACAAATTCTTAAGAGTTATTTATTTATATTACAAAAAAAAGAACATAGTTAAATTCTGAAAACCGAAAACAAAATAAACCAGGAAGAAACTATGGTTGGTCAACGCTACATTGAACAAATATTTTTTTTTTTTTAAATTCAATAATTTATTTTCGTGAATAATTTTTGGATGATTTTTTGCATTATAAGAGAGCTATTACTAATTATGAACCGATCGCCACGAAATTAGGTCCTGTGATTTCTGTCTACATATGTATATGAAATATCAACATTTTTAAGAGATTTATGCTCGTTAAAGTGATTTTCGATAGCGGGCCTTATATGGGAGCTATAACTAATTATGACATGACTACCTATATATAAAACTTATTTGGAATATATTTTTGTGTAGATAAAGTCCTATTTCGGGATGAGATTTGTATTGGGGCTAGGTGAAATAATGGATCGATTTCAGCCAGTTTCACTAGGCTTCGTCCTTGTGCCGGAAAAAATATAAGTACATATAAAATTTGATCGAAATATCTTTAAAATTGCGAACAAGGTTTACATGGACAGCCAGCCACCCAGCAAGCCAAGCGGACGGGCGGACGGACATCGTTTAATCGACTCAGAAAGTGATTCTAAGTCGATCGGTATACTTTAAGTGTTGGACTAATATTTTTGGGCGTTACAAACATCTGCACAAATGCATTATACCCTTCCCACTATGATGGTGTAGGGTATAAATAGCACGCACTTTTTCGAATTCGCTGCATTAGTGCATGAACTTTTCTGTAATTAATAATGCCATTCTGCCTTGAGTATTGTCCCGTTTATAACTGACCTATATCCCTCTATAGGTCAAAATTCTGAATATTTATTTTGGTATGAAATGGATTTCTTCTGTTCGATAACAAATTTTAAATTTTAGATTATTGATAACATCCCGGGGAGTAATTTTTGGTAATTTCTTAAACCCTCTTGCTATTAAATTATTTAGCTTTGAGTAGTTTTATGAGATCTGCATACCAAATGTTGAGTTTTTACCTGTTCCGACGAAATAATTGTATTTTGCAGTTTACTATATTTTAATAATAAACCTATTCTATTTGAATTTATCTTAGAAATATATAAAACTGAAATTAAGAAATACGGTTTTCAAAAAAGTTTTTATTGTATTTGTCATTCACTGTAAATACATGTATATGGTTAGTGTTTTTATTTGTGTTTTCAGTTATTACCAACCTCATAAAGAATTTCGCGTTAACGTGTGCAATTCTCTCTCTGTCGTTATATCTACTGCAATCTTACTTACAAGCAATATGAATAGAGCTGATGATTTTTAAGCTACTTTAGAATGTGGAAAGTAATTACTACTAGTGAAGCGGTAAGAAGCGTCATAGCAAACAAACGAAGTAAATTGATTGACTCACTATTGTTTTAGAAATAATTTTTACGATTTTTAAATTTTGTAGCAAGATGAATTTTTAAGTTTCTTTTAAGAAAGTAAATAACATTGTATAAACGTTAAAATGTTTATGTTAATATGACATATGGGCATTTCCATGTCATCGTACGTGACATTTGTACGCCATTCAGAGGGTAATATAATAAAACAAGTAAGAGAGCTATATTCGGCTGTGCCGAATCTTATATACCCTTCACCAAAATATACTTCAAAATACAAATTTTAAATAATTTTAGGTAAACAATTTTTTTTTTTCAATTCTTATTTTAAATTTTTTCTTTAAGTTTTAAAATGTAAAAAATTTTTGTTTTTTAAATTTAATTTTTTTTGTTGGAAAAAAAATTCGGCTTATAAAATATTTTTTCCGATTTTGATCCATTGTAGGGCCAACTTACTATATACGTCGTTGCAAAGGCCTTTGAAATATCTATCATTAGATATCCATATTGTCTATATTAATGACTTAGTAATCCAGATATAGGTCAAAAATCTAGTCCGATTTTGCTGATTTTAAATAGGAAACTTCTAGAAAGCATGTCTGACAGAATTATTGAAGATTTGGATCCCGAAGATATCTGGGGACTTTAGAAAATTGATTTCAACAGACAGACAGACGGACGTGGCTTAATCGACTCCGCTATCTATAAGGAACCAGAATATATATAGTTTATAGGGTCGAAAAATTATATTGTGGAAATTACAAACGGAATGACAAACTTATATATACCCTTCTCACAAAGGTGAAGGGTATACAAAGTACATTCGAAACATTGTTATCCAATATATCGAGCGAAATAAGGGGTATATCGTAATATCATTCGTTTTCTCTAATAGTAATAAAATATATATAGTATGTATATTCTATATAGTATATGTATTAGAGTTAATTTCAAAAATTTGATTTGCGGATATCATAATTTTTCTGAAGGTTTTGGAAAATTTTCACTCATTGTGGTGGTTTAACGCCAAATAACTTTGAAGCCACATAACTTTTTAACGGGTTATGATAGAAAGGAAATATTTGGTACCGTTTTGATAAGCTTAAAATGCAGTGTTGCCATTTTAGAACTGAAGTAAAGCGTCAAGTGTATAGTAAAAACGGGTAAAAAGGGTAAAAAATTACGAAAAAAAAGAGTAAAAAGGCCAGGAGAAAAAAGTAAAAGTTAAACAAAAAAATTTGAAATTTTTTTTTTCACTTGCAAATAACTCATTCAAAACGGTTATAAAGGGTAAAATTGGCACTAAAACAATGAATAATTTTTAAGGTTTAAATTTTTAATTAAATTATTTATTTTATTATTTACTTAGGAGTAAACAAAACCTTAAAATAAAATAACAATTCAATAAAAAACGAAATAATACATTTCAAATACATCTTTTTAATAATCATCATCATCACCGGGCCACAAAACGATTTTAATGAAATACTCAGGGGGCAAATTGTCCCACTCGTAATCGAAATAAATTTCGAACGCAATCATTATAATTTTCTATACATTTTATTCGATATCAAATAAGAGAATGCCAAAAATTAAAAAAACGCACGTTCGAATAAGTATACGATCGTGTTCGACTGCGGTAATTAGCCCCTAGATCTTTTATAAGTTTGATTTTTTACAAAGTCACATGGTTTTAACAAAAAGCACCAAAAGCGCCAAAAACATCAATTGTATTAATTGTTGATGTAGAATCGACTGGTGAAATCAGATTTGCAATATATTCAACCGTTTTTGCTATACAGAAAAATGTGCTCAAAATCCGCGTCTTTAGGTGCGTTGAATCACCACAAGGAGTGAAAATTTCCAAAAAAAAGTACGCCATTATTTTTATTTATGTAAAAGCCTTCAAAAAAATTATGATACCCGAAAAACAAATGAAGTGACATGGTCACAAACGAACTCTAATATGTATGTATATATTTATGCATACAAAAACTAAAAACCAAATTAAAAATATATTTTAGGTTTCGGAAAACAAGGTAATAATAGCAAAAAAACCAATCAGAGTCAAATTAATTTCTTACTACTTACTAATTGGGAGCTGAGTTTTCGCCACCAGATTAGCATGCTATATACTAATTAAATTAAGAAATTAAAGAGTTTAAACTGTTATTTTTGGTTTTAAAAAGTTGTAATAAGCGATAAATACTTTCTCATAGAAAAATGTCAGTATTTTTTTCCTATTCAACTCAACTTTTCAGTCGTGGTTCACATTCATGGAATGCATCTACTAAAAACATGCATAAGTATTAAGTATTTCTCTCGGTTTGCAGAGATTTCAAAAGTAATATTCAGATTTCCCTTGAATATGAAAATATTTTTACATATTCTGTTGAATATGTTTAGTGGTAACTTGTATTTTCAATTTATGTCCTGCTTTATTTATGTAGATCACTATGTACGTAATCTCTTTAGGTACCAAACAGTCTGTCAGTTTTACTTTGAGTAATAATTTCATACAGCTTATCAAATAATATAAACCAACCATGACAGTAAAAATAAAAGCAAATAAATTAATAACATTTATATTTGTATATAGGAGAACCTGTCATTAACTGATTACGTGCCCGCAATAAAAACAATACTCGTAGATGTTATAAAAATAAAAAAATGATCGATGCATTTTTTAAAATTTATTTTACAGTATGTGGGTTATAATTTCCAATTGGGTCAACAAAATGAAATAACAAACAATGATATAAAATACTCTCATGAGAGTATTAATAAACTTAGAGCCAGTTTTTGACTTCGTATTTAAATATGAATTATATTTAAGTTCTATTTAAATGCGAAAATGAGTTTCTCAGTGCTTTTTTAAATGATACTTAAATGGCCGACGTTGGTCATTTAAATTCTATTTAAGTTTCATAAACTACCATATGTTTTTGACAGCTGACTTTTGTTGTTTGGTTTTTTTTTCACTCTATTGTAGTAAAAAAAAAACAAACAACAGCGTCTTGCTAAAAATAGCGTCTTGCAAAAACTACAATTCCGATGCGGGGCAATTGGAGCTTCTTTTGTGCATTTTCCTACCAATAATTTTATTGTTTAATAAACTTTTATTTCTTATTGGGCAAAATGTATCAATTTTTGTTTTGGTTGAACAGCTGTTTTAAGCAAAACTATCGATAAATTTTTGATATTTAGTAGTGCTACCATACTTTTATCTTATTTAAATAAGACAAATTATGTAGCACTGAAAAACTCAAACTGTATTTAAATACAACTTAATTTTAAGTTAAAATTAACTAAATACGTATTTAAATAACAAGTCAAAAACTGGGCATTAGTTATTATGTCACATTTACACGTATTAACATACATAGATACATTTAAAAACTTAAACAAATACAGCAACACAAAAAAGGTTTTCCAAAGAGAGCGATATCAGCAACAATTAATTGATGTTGCCAACAAAGTTGCCCATTATTTGGAAAAAAAAAATCGTTAGAAATCAATAAATTTTGGGAATATTTAAAAGTAAATAACACAAATACTGACATTAACAATAAACATTTAGATGTATTTAATGGCATTTTGTTATATGGCAAAAATGTTGCCCTTATTCTGCCATTTGCCCCTTCTTGTGTTCTAAAGGAATGAATGCTATGCCTGTATTTTCTTGGAAATAATTCTGGCATTTTTACCCTTCACCAAATTATACTTTTAAATAAAAAATTTAAATATTTTTAGGTGAACAAAATTTAAAACAAAAAAATTTATTTCTAATTTATTAGTGAAATAAATTTTATGGGAAAAATATGTTTGTAATTTTTTTTAATTTAATTTGTTTTTTAAATTTATTAGTGAAAAAAAATTTTATGACAAAAAATTTTGTTTGGTAAAAAAAATTAGGTTAACAAATATTTTTCCCTATTGTAAGTCCAACGACCATATAATACCCTACACTAAGTAAAAGAGCAAAAACATTTTTCTTTTAAAATTTCAATAATTTATATTTTTGAGTGATTTTCGGAAGTGGGCCTTATATATGACCAATTATGGACCGATCACCATGAAATTAGGTCTTGTGATTTATGTCTATATGAAAGTTGAATTTTGTGTGTATACCAACATTTTTAAGCGACTTATGCACGTTAAAGTGATTTTCGGAAGCGGGACTATATGGGAGCTATGACTAATTATGAAACGATCGTAACAAAATTTGGTGACATGAATAAGACTTATTTGGAGCGGAATTTGCGAGAGATAAACTTATGCTAAATGTCTAATAAGGAGTTCGCTGTGAGGCCCGTAGCTCCGTCCTGCTGGAACCACGAACGCATCGCTTTAGCTAAAAGCTAAATTTACAAAAACTGCGTGTTTTTGCTGATACATTTTAAAATATTTGACATGTTTTCGATTTCTTGACTATACTCTTCGTATTATTATTAAACAAATTTAATAAATTATTGTATGATTTATAACATTTCAACGACAAAATCTAATCGACAAACAAAGTTGGCATCACTGCCTGTGACGATAGCGTGTGCTAGTGTGCGTGTCATGTCTGAGGCGACAGATAAGGTTTGCTAAAAGCTAAATGAATTCAACTAAAGTCAGACGAGTGCTTTCTACCGACGAGGCAGGTTCTAAAAATTGAAAGGTAGAAACAAAAAAAGAAGAAATTTTAAAATACTATAACGTCGGTTAACAAATATTTCTACTTAACGGAATAAATTATTTAGTTTGTGGCAACGTAAGTAAAATAAAACTACAAGTTTTTAACCAAATAAATTGTGTAAGAGAAGCAGCAGCAGCAGGTAGTGAAAAATATATGATAGCGAGAGAGTGACTGAGTGAGGGGAAATACCTTAGAAATAATCAAAACAATAATAAATAAAACAAGTGTTTTTTGTTAATGAATTATTAATTTTGTTCGATTGTTTGTTTCTATTTCGTTCTCTTTGCTGTGCTGTATTGTTCGAATTAAAACAAATTAATATTATTTGAAATGAACAATTAACCGTAAGCAACAACAAAATATCAAGGTGATTGCCAAATGCTGAAAAATACTATATGTAAATGTGAACAACAAATTCAGCACAATATTTGAACAATTTGAAAAATGAAAAAAACTAAACAAAAAAAAAAACAGATTCATAGTACATATTTTCAAAATTAGACAAAATGAAGAACACGCGAAATTAAAACTACAAAATCAAAGCAAAAATTAACTAAATAAATAATAAAAATAAAAGTGTGCCTGCCAAGAAATAAAAATACAACAAAGGTGGTTTGATTTAATAAAACAAAAAAACAAATTTTTGCAAATCTTTTAGTGTTAGTGTAATAAGCATTAAATTAATTATTAAAAACAGATTTGGTTTTTAAAGTTAAAAAAGTAAAACGAATTTCATTTATGTTTAAATGTAAAATATGAGCGATTTTTTTTAAAAATTTCCAAAAAATTACATAAATTGTTTATTAGCACGTGATTTGTTTATTATTTATTAGCTAATTTTGTTTAGCAGATATTTAGCAGTAATTTTACATGCACTGCATACTTCATCATAATGATCATCATCATTATGTGTCAAAGTCACATGAGAGTTGTCACAAAAACAGTCAGTGTTGATTTTCCTTTCATAACATTTGTTTACAAAAAACAACTCTACCAACCACCCTCCATCCCTCTTTGCTTTGTTCATAACTCATTAGCTCCACACCCAGAATCTGTTTAGTTAACTCGAGTTTACTCTGCTACTCTTCTGAATGTCTGTTTCCAGTTGTATCTATCTCTATAATAAAAAAACAACAAAATTAAGTACGAATACATTAAATTGTATTTTTTTATTAGCTCCTACTGTATATTTGTTATTGTAGTTTGGGTGTAAGTGCTAGAGTATGTGTGAGTTTTATTTTTAATTTGGGGTTCGATTATTGTCTTGTCAATTTGGGCTCTTCTTAACACGCACACGAAACACTGTGCGTATGTATGAGTGAGGGTTTTAGCAAAAGCCAGTGGCGTTTTTTTTTTTTGCAAGTTTTATGAGAATGTGATCATGTGATTTATGAAAATATTAAAAAAAAAATACAATTTAAATTATAAATCTTGATTGAAATTAAGATGATTTACATGAAAAACCTAAACTGGTTTTGAGAATAATATTAAAGTGAAACAAATTGAACAAGTATTTATATTCAAAATATAATTCTCAACCAGTTTTGAGGTTTGTTTTTATACAATTTTAACGTATCCTAAAAGTTTATATAAAATTATTGGCAGGCAATATAAAAAAAAAATTCCAATATTTTTTTTATTAAACATCTTTTTTATTATGCAGTCAATGTTTTGTTAAGCCTTTTTTTACACAACTGATAGATTAAAATATTTCAATGGAAGAATTTTAGCATATTTCTCGTATGAACAAAATAATCTCTAGCTTAAATCACGAGATTAGTTTTGCAACCAATTTTAAGAGTTAAACATGAAACAATTATTAACTCGTATAGAAAACAATTGTTATTAATATGTCATGAACAGTGCTACCAGATCAGTTTGATAAAAAATCGGCAATATTTCTGAATATGGACATAACATGGAAAAATAAAACTATTCTAAATACGCATAACTTTATTCTAAAGAAATAAATAACACTATTTCATGGTTTAATATTAGAATCTTTCTGTAACATTCAGTCCAAAGAATATACAACAAAACTAAAAGTCCCTACGTTTTGGTGGTTATTTTCTTACAAAAATAATTTGTTATAATCCTAAAGGGAAGAGAGAGAATAGACAGAACTAACCATGTAATGGGTTACTGGGGGCATATAGACCGTTTCCAGTTCTTACACTTTACATGAAATTGATTTGTCAATTTAACATGACATTGTTCTGGCAAGCTCCTTTTACCCTATGTCTTGGTACATTTTTTTCATGATAAACGTCTAAATATTTGTCAAGATAAAAAATCAGGTATAGGCTTAGTTTATTAGTGTCATTACTTTGTTATGACAAAATTGTTAGTGCTTTTGCTCAGACAATATTGTCTTGACAACAAACGTCATTTATTGTTATGATAAATATTTGTCAAGTATACGATAGGTGCCTCGATAAAATTATTAACAAACATTTTTCTTAATAATTCCATTTGTCAATAACATTCAATTAATAGGCCACAAACCAAAAAAAATTCTTAAGAAATTTGTATTTTATTAATGTATTTTATTAACAACAAAAAAAATAGGAATATAAATTATAGAAAACTAAAATGTATTAAGTTTAATTTTTTGACTCAGTAATTTGTTGGATGGCCCTTGTTTTTGTTATTACTGCTACACAGTCGTTCTGGAATCTCCATACTAGGGGTATATTTTACTTGGAGTATGGATACATAAAATTTCATATTCACCCCTATCGGCAATAACATGTGAAATTTTATATATTATATAACCAAAACGCCAGGGTATCCCACACGAGTTAAGTAAGTCCCTAGTCGACCTATATCTTCATATAGGAAGCTGGAACGCTTAAAAGTTTTAACGATATGAGTTTTAATTGGTACTCCAACAGTAACGAAGAGTTTTAATGGTCTCCACCAGAGTAAAACAGGAACCGTTATGCGAAGCCTTATATCACACACGTGCTAGAGTGAGAAGCAAAATTGTCGAAGGCAAAAAACACTAAAACGGGCCTGATTGCACTTAAAAAATAATTGCAATGACGCGCGAGTTGTTAATCAACCCAGACCTACTTTACGACATATATCCATTTTCCTCGAAGGGAACAGCTGCTTATTTTTTACAAAATTCCATCTGAAATTTTCACAACATGCGGAATTTTTCACGTGAACAACGTTGATGAACGAGAAATGAGAAAAGCGAATATATTTCATGTGAAATATTGATTCACGATAGGGGTGATTATCTTTTATGATATAAATTGTCTTCGTTAAACTTGACTGTATATTTGTGGGTCCAGTATCATTCCCTTCAGCAGTTTTACAACTGATCTCTTATCACTGCACTGAGCTGAACGAACTATTTTTCCTATTCCCATGGAGTCAGCATTATGTGAATTTTAGCAATCATCTTATGGGATAAAACCAAAAATCTTTGTTACTTTTGAGGTAAAAAAAATCACCTAATCTGGCAAGCATTGTGATTGATCTTGAATCATGAAGTTCACTCACTCAAAGTTTATTTTAATAACATGTTTAGTAAAAGTAGTATTAAAAAAAACATATGTATTAATTTAGCAAACAGATTAAACAATCATGTGACTTCTTAACAATAATTTGAATTATTCTGAGAAAGTTGCATGTTTGGCAGCTTTAAACAAAAACAGTAGTGGCTTTAAAAAAATGTTTATTAAATTCAAACTTTAAAGCAACCCTGGGGAAGTTAGTAACAAACTAGTCCCATGACCTGTGATTAAAATATATCATTGGTTTAAATCTCTTAATCATCAATGACAAAAAAAAATCAATTAATTTTTTTTGGAAATAGTATATCAAATTAAAAACAAGTGCTTAATGGAAACTTTAATTTTAAACTAAACAAAACAATTAAGTTTTTGTCCTCACATTCATAAAATTGGAAAACATTTTTAAGCTGACTTTATACGATCACATTGTGGATCACTTGTGGGAAGGAAATGAAAATAAAATCCAAAATACGCTTGATTAAGAGAGCCATATATATTTCTTCTTATTATGTTAAAGCTGTAAAAAACATACGTTATTATGATACTGGCGCAAATGTGATCGTGTAAAGCTGCCTTAAGTGATATTCTACTGCACTGATCTACATATTATGTATGTATTTACTATATAATAATTAATTTCTAATTTTTTTTCTTTCAAATACGGAATTTCTTTAAAAGTAGGTAGAATTTGTTGTAACAGTTGTCGAGAGTTCATTACTGGCAACAAGGTTTTCGGATGATGCTGCTGTGATTAAGCAGATATAGATCGTTGATCCAATTGACAGGAGAACGTTTTTAAATTTGTATAGTATTTATATTTCAAATATTTTTCACAACACTTGTTGCTAACGCTTTAAAATAAATCTATTACAAACACTCATTTGTTTTATACAATATTTTTTTTTCTTTGAAAGTTTATAAATTGTTTCTCAAGAAAAAACAACCGATAAAAGTTTTCAAATCGCTGTAAATATAATAAACATATTGTTATCGTCTTTCAGCAAGTTCAGCGTGCTGTGCATTTCTATTTTTTGTAGTGATTTATAAAACAAACTTCAAAAATTCTTAATAAAATCATATATTTGTTTTCAAAACAAATATCAAAAGGCATAAATAAGAAATGTATTTATGTATTCAATCAGTATTGAAAACGTTTGTGGGTTCCCCGGTGATAAAACACACACTAGTTAGTGACTGATTAATATAGAAAAAATTAAGTTCTTATCTTGATTTTTTTTTTAAAGATTTTAATAATTTTTAAAGAGTATATTTATGTAAGTGTATGTATGTATTTGCGTACAATAATAGTTGGTCAGATATGTGTTTATGAAGTGCGGACTTTCCACAATGACAATTGAAAATATAAATACATACATATGTATGTAGTATGTATATGTATATATTTTTGATCAATCACATAGTTAAGTAACATAGTTAAATGATTTGAAAATTTAATGATACCTGGGTTTTAAGTGATTTATGACATTTATTGCTTGTAATTAATTTATTTATCTTGATGGTTTTACATTTCTTGATCAAAATCCAATACATATATTTCCCTGTTAGTGGCATATTAATAAATTTTATAGTTTGTTTTTGTTTTAAGTTTTCTATAAAACTATTGAGATTTATATCTGTTATTTGATAATTTAAATTGGCTAACGGATATTGTTGTTGTAAAACTTAAGTTTAAAATGCGAGATGTCAGATGGCTTTATAACAGATATTGTACATAGTATGTATTACGAGATTTACACGATGACTTTTCAGTCATTAAATTTTTCCCAAATCTTTTTTGAATTTGATTTTTCTATACCTCTCTCGCTAAGAAACTTATAAAGTCATTCCATAGATTAGGTTAACAGGCAGCCGCATGGTAGAGACAGGAAAGAGAGCAGCTCACTTGGGTCCAAACAATAGAAAGGTCCAATAGAAATGAAAAGAGAAGGGGAAAGTCAGATAGAATAAAGGAGTAGAAGAAATAAAGTGGAAGGAGGTCAGAAGAAGAGAGGTGAGCAGAATATTATGCACCAGTCATTTGACTGATATTATGTCACTCCGTGTACCTTTATGTCTGAAGGCTCCGAGAGATTTTTTAAGGAACGATGTCCCAGAAACCTGATGCGTAGATCTCCCAATGCCGGACAATGACAAAGAAGATAAAAAATGGTCTCATCCACCTCTTCCTTTTGACAACTTCTACAGTAGTCATTATAGGACAGGCAAAGTCTCCTCACATGGTTGCCAAATATGCAGTGTCCGGTTATCATCGCCACAACATTAATTAATTGTGAGCGTGTCAGGCCAAGAAGATATGTTGTCTGGGCTATATCATTCTGGTTATCGTACAGGTGGGTTCACATCCCCATCTTGTCTCAGCGAGTTCATAGTAAAAGTTACTAATTTATAGCTTGCAATTAGATAACGGAATCCCGTAAAGGAAGCCTATGTCTCTTCAGGCATAATTGTGCCTTGTTTCACCAAAACAAGTAAGCAACACAGTTGCCCGACTGCTGAATGTATCGCCATCCTATTTAAGGATT
Source organism: Calliphora vicina (assembly GCF_958450345.1). Classification (NCBI taxonomy): domain Eukaryota; kingdom Metazoa; phylum Arthropoda; class Insecta; order Diptera; family Calliphoridae; genus Calliphora; species Calliphora vicina. The sequence goes on from NC_088780.1 coordinate 122,916,558, forward strand.
CCCGGTATTCCTGGACTAATTTCGATGTTGTGTACACATCTCTCAGAGATTTTATGAGCCAGTTAGCAGCCACTTTAATAGCGGTACCTTAAAGTCACACAAAAAAGTCATCATGTAAATCTCGAAATTGTCTAAGGCCCCGTTTACATTGTACCACAAATAATATGATCTGTCAAAATTGTGTGCAGCGCAGAGTACGATTGGGATAGTCTAAACGTAATATTTAACACACACACAAGCACATTTGATATGAAAAATATGCTTGTTATGTTTGCTTTTCAGATTTTCTAACGTTTATGATACGAGGACGATATCATATAAATATGATAATTTATATCATCAAGATGATATCGTTTCGATATCGTTATAATATCGTTTGGTTTATTGGGAGTATTTATTCCAAAATGTTGCCTTCTTATAAGTTTTTAATAATACATATTGGCACACTTTAAGGAGATAAGAGTGCAAAAAGAATTGATAACAATTAGTTTTTTTAATTAATTTTTTCTATTGATAAATTGTTTTTCTTTTAGCAATGATTAAACACATTTTATAAACAAAATCAAAAGCAAATTTTTGATTAAATAACATTTTGGCAAATACACTTGCATATTTTATTATTTAGAAATTAAAAATCTTCTAAAATATTTTAAGTTGGTAGCATTAGTTTCTGTTTATTAGAAAATATTAAACTATGTATCTCCCATATTTTGAGTTTTGTTATAATTGAATCGATGTTGGTCCTTTATTGCAGTGTACTCAAAAAATCAGTTTGGCAACTCACAATTTACAAATAATTCTACACCACCACTGTCTTCATCATTTAACAACCATTTGGCCACGCCATCAAATAACCATAGTAAAATTTTATTATTTCAATTAATTGGAAATTGATTTTTGTTATAGTTTTTTTTTTTGAATATTAAACTAATGCATAGAGTGTTAAATTAACACTCTCTCACTCTCTCATTCAGTGATGGTAACTCAGCGATATTTAGCATGTTTTTGACTGCTTTTAAATAATAGTTTCAAAAATATAATTTTTAAATTTTGTTAGAGTTGGTGGTAGTTAATACTGTTCTGGATCATTTTCTCAACTATCCGTAGTATTAAATTGCCGAGGACGTGCAAAAAGTCAATGAACTCTCAACAATTTTCAAAGTTTTAAAAAATATCACGAACTTTTCTCATTTTGATCTTAACGTTCTGCCTATGGATCTTTCTGCATGTTATAAGTCCAACATTAATTCCAATAAAATACAAACGGCGAAGCGTTTTGTGTTGTCTGGAGATACACCCAGAGTCTTTGGCGGGAATCGAACACACAAACCTCAGATTGATAGTCCAGCACACTATCGTCTAGTCTGTCAGGGTTCTATATATATATGGTAAACAGTAAAATGTTCTGGATCAAAATATGAAAAATACAATCCAATTACTAATAATAGAAAATATAATTGATGCAGGTCCGTATACAGGGGGTGAAAAAAGCATATTCCCCCCCCCCCCCAAAAAAAAAAAAAACCAAAAAAAAAGGGAAAAATGTAAAATATATTTTAATTTATTTCCCTCCCCCCAAATTATTGACCTGGATTCGCGCCTGTATTGGTGGTGGGTATATAAGATTCCGCACAGACGAATACATACATATGTATGTATATAAATAAGCTCTTTCTACACACTTTTTGAAAAATGTCTGCGGAATTGTTAGGAGTTGTCAACACTGGTTTCTATTGGGCGTAACAGCTTGATTACAATTGGAACCACAACCACTATGGACAATAAGTTTTCATATATTTTGTATGGGAAACCAAAAAAATCATTGTGGCTGGCCAACATACTAGATATTCTTTTATTTATGTTGCTCTCTCTTGAGATCCTCTTATTTTTCTTATGTAGAGTTGTGGTGATGATACATACATTTTTATTAGTTAAACGTCAAAATATGTCTTCTGTTGACAGCGGTCGCAATTGTAATCAGGCTGTAAAGCGAAGAAATTGCGTGAACAAAAATTGCTTTTAATTATACAATAACTTATGTAAAATATGCCGCTTAAAGGGGAATAGAGAGTAACACGCTTTATTCCTATTTTTGTGTGTTAAATAAACATTCAACAAGTTAAAAAAACAACATTAAGAGAACAAATTATTTGTAGGAAGTTAAAAATAGTACTCAAATTTCATATTACCGGAAATATACTGGTATCAAGGTTGTTAATATTAATTTAAAATTGTATAATTTTTTCTTTTTATTAAATTTTACCTAAAAAGATGAGAAACAAACGACATTTGTTGGTTGTCATTTTTTACTTTAAAAGACAGTGACAAAATAGGTTTTAAGGCGCCTCATTAGTGTAATTGTAATATAAATATAGCGTAAAGAAATTCGTTACACAAAAACTAATATTTTAACAGCTTTCTCCAAAAACTTTAACATAACAGCTAAAATTATATGATATGTTTAGAATATTGCTACTTTTAGGTTAAAAATTATGTTAGAATACTCAGTCTAGAAATGAAGTATAAAGTCAAATACTTTTTTGAATTCATTTATTTGATTTCAAACCCTTTATATTTTTTAAAAAATTCTTGACGTTTTCCATTTATATGTTTAAAATAACCATTCGGGGCAATAAATCAATCATGTCTCTAAAACTTTTATTTATATTTGTTAAACTTGTACTAAAATGAGTTGTGACAGTATGACAGGCAAGACATTCTTGTCTATTTTTATCTTATTTGTCAAATAAATAAATGTATTAACATGTCAAATAACCAACATTTTTCCACCTAAAAATTTCCCTGTAAGTGTAAATTGGTAGAGCATACCAGACCTGAAGGTCAATTATGAATATATAAAGTATTTACATACAAATTTATATAAACATTGACGGATGGACGGACAGGTATGTGCTTCCAATAAAAGTTTAAATTATTTATTTTCCATATTAAATATTCTCACGTTTACATGTGATTCTAATAAAAGTTATTTGTATTGGAATTATTAACCAGCAAACAAACAAGTACTAAATTAAAACATTTGAAGGTTAGTAACAATTTCATTACTAGTATTTTTGTTTGAAATAAGTTTTTTTTTTCCATTTCAATACAAACATTTTGATTTTGATATCAAGAATATTGAATGAAAAAACCATGAGTTATTAACGGTGTGAAATTTAGTATATTTAATTCTTATTTGTGTATTTCGAAATCATGTGGCACTGTATTTTATTTATTTATCATACATTTTTTTTAGTTTTTGACACTTAAGCTCTAATTAGCAACAAAATATATTGTACATATATGAATTTCAATAGCAAAATTGTATTTAATAAATATTTGTGTCTATGCCTGTACTTCTCATGGGGCAAAAACACATAATAAGCCAGCTATATAGACAGACAGACACATGATCGTTTTTCTTGCTGCTCATCAGCTGACTTTAAAAATAATTTATTTGATCTCTTTTACTAGTTTTTTTTCTTCTATCTTTTCTTTAATTTGTTTCTGCTTAAATACACATTGAATTTACGCAATTTGAGTTGATTGTATGTATTTATTTTCATGTTGTTTTTTTCCGCCTTGTTTTTTTATTATTTTTTAAATCAACAATACAAATGATAACTTAATTAAACAATGATATGAACAGTCAAGAAAATAATAGAGAAACTTTAAGGCATAATTAGAGGGTAGGGTCTGGTTTCAAAGACATTATGTTAAGTGTTAGGTAAATTTTAATGTTAGAAATTATATTGACAAATCAAAATGCAAATACTGACAGTAGTGAAATGTAAAAATCTGCGAAATGGAGCGGACTATTTAAAAGCGATTAATTTATTTTAAAAGTGTATTAATGCAGGTCTCTATTCGGTATTTACACAATAAAGTATATCTATTGGTTTTTGTTTAATTGGCTTAAGTATCGGTATCGAAAGTACGGGTCGCGAACGTACGATTTTTCCACATGTTTTTTTATTATTATCACCATGCCATAATTTCCCATAAATATCTTCAAATTTTCTTAACAAACAAGTAGGAAAGTATGGTAGGTCAAGCCCGACCATATAATACTCTACACTAAGTAACATTTTTCTTTTAAAAATTCAATTATTTATATTCGTGAGTAATTTTCGAATTGGGCCTTATATGGGAGCTATGGCCAATTATTGACCGATCACCATGAAATAAGATCGTAGTTTATGTATATGTGAAAGTTATTTATGTTGAGTTTTATGTGTATACCAACATTTTTATAAGTTTTATGAACGTTAAAGTGATTTACGGAAGCGGGAGCAATGACTAATTATGGACCGATCATAATAAAATTTGGTGACATGAATTCGGTATATATAAAACTTATTTGGAACAATATTTGTGTAGATACCTACATAAATTAAACATTTATGGGCGATAAAGTCCAATTTCGGGAGGACATTTGTATTGGGGCTATATGAAATAATGGACCGATTTCAGCCAGTTTCAATAGGCTTCGTCCTTGGGCCGAAAAAATTATATGTACCAAATTTGATCGAAATATCTTCAATAAAACATGATGATTATCAACATTTTATTTTTCGATCCTGGTTGACTAATCGTAGGAAATGCCCATTTGCGATTGGGCAGACCACTTCAAAATATGTACCTCAATAGATTGTAACCACTGGCTTGCAACCCTAGATACATAGCTGTAAATTGTGAATATTTTTATTCAAAATATTTCCAAAAACTTAATTATTTTTGAATTTTAGTTATATTTGAAAAACTAAATTTATATTGAAATCATTCTATATTATTCAAAATAGGATACTAATTAATATATATCTATTTAGAATATAAAGCAATAAATATTATTTGATTTATATAGAATACGATATTAAATATATTATACTTAAAAGTTTTGAATAAACATTCATAAAATTATACTAATATTATTTGTATTTTAGTAACAATAAGTTGTATTTTATTCAATATATAAAGAATAGATTTTAAAATATTTTAATCAATATGAAAACATGTAATTATTTTCAAATTATATTTTTATAGTAAAAATTAAATATTAATTTAGTTTATTCAACTAGTTATAAATGAAATATTATTTTACTTATTCGAAAATTTGATGATAGATTTTATTCAAAGCAATTTTCTTTGAATAATTTTATTTCTCCAAAAAAAAGAAAAATATTTAAATATTCAACAAAAAAATTTAGAATACTTTTATTCATAGAAATTTTCTTTGAATAATTTTATTTGTGAAAATAAAGTCAAATATTTTAACAACAAATTTTTGAACAATTTTATAAAAAAAATATTTTTGTGTGTGAAAATGAGCTCGGACGATGAAGATGTTTCATCCGATGGTTATGAAAAAGATCCTTCGTTTGCTATGAAAAAACAAAAACAATGCTCAAAAATAATTCAAAGATAAATAGCCCTAGGAGGAATGCCATGTCAGACGATCATTTTGAACAACTAGTTACTTAAAAAACAGTTTTCAAAAATAATTCATGAATTTTGTTCTTCACAGTTTAAATTAATAATAAACCTCCAATTGAAACCATAAATCTGTGTTCATATTCTAGTGATAATCAATGATTAAGTAGTAGTTTTTAAAAATAGAATATTAGAATTAGGGTCTGAAAAAAATTTGTAATTCGTTTTGAAAATAACTTTTTCAACTCAGAATGCAATCAGAAGACATTTTACATCAGTATTATTGTGAAATAAAAATATTCTTTTACATTTATTAGAATTATTTCTATTCAGTAATTTTTGGAAAAATAAATTTATTTGTTTCAAATTTGTGAGAAATAAAAATATTTCTAAAGTTTTATTAGAATTATTTCTATTCAATCATTTTTTGTTTGAATAATTTTAGTTTTTTGTGTTTTGTTTGAATAAATATTCCAAAGAAATTAGTTGATTTTTTTTTGTATCTAAATGAAATAAATTTAAATTTTATTCAACTTTGGTTTATTTGAATATATAAAATTTTACTATTTTCTAAAAAAATGTCAATATAATTTAATTAAACTAATATAAAATGATTATATTTATAATTTATTTGGTTTAAAAAGATATAAATATGGATAAATTTAACTGTAAATATTATTAATAAATTAGACAAATACTTTATTTAACTAATAAATAATTTGGAAAATAAATATTTATAATTGGAAACAAAAACTAAAATAATATAAAAAATATTTATATTTTGTATTTTATTCACAAGTTACAGCTATGCCTAGATATCAAAATATTTGAAAAAATCTTAATTCGGAATTAAAAATAAATTCAACATAAAATGTTGAATTTATGATTCAATCCCAACATTCATTCAAAGGCTTTTATTTAAATAGAATTCATTTATTGTTGAATTAATTCATAAAAGAATTCAGTCATCCTTTGAATGATACTATTTTTGTTACTTCAAATCTAATACAAATTGAATAAAAATTTCAGTTCAGTTTTGTTTTGCTTTAATCATCTACAAAATGAATTGAAAAAATTTGACTTAAGCGTTTTTGTAATTGATTTGAATTGCAGAAAATGTTAATCATTCGATACATTTGAAACATAGACAAAGACACATAGAGTGGAAACTCTCTAGTCAAAGACCTTACTCTGTTGTAAAAAAAACTATGTGAAAACAAAAACAAGTAAGAGAGCTATATTCGGCTGTGACGAATCCTATATACCCTTCACCAATTTATACTTCAAAATACAAATTTTTAATATTTTTAGGCATAGAGAAAACACATAGAGCGGAAACTCTCCTGTCAAAGACCTAACTCAGTTGTCAAAAACCTAAGTGATGAGAATGTATTAGTAAAAAAACTATGTGAAAACAAAAACAACACTCGTATGTGTAACTTTTTTGAGTAATTTTTTTGTTTGAGTTTTTTTCGAGTTTCCGCTCTATGTTCTCTATGTTTTTAGGTAAACAAAATAAATTTTCCAAAGTTGTTTTTTTAATTTTTCGGAAAAAAAAATTTCGAATTATTTTTTTTTTTTTTAAATTTTGACCCATTTTAGTTCCAACTTACTATGGTCTTATATATGTCGTTGCAAAGGTGTTTGAAATATCTATCATTAGATATCCATATTGTCTATATTAATTAGTAATCCAGATATAGGTAAAAAATCCAGGTTGTCCTGATTTTTGCCTCATATCTCAGCCATTTGTGGAATACTCGAAAGCATGTCGGACAGAACTATTGATGATTTGGATCCCGAAGATATCTGGGGTCTTCAGAAAATTGATTTCAACAGACAGACATATAGACGGACATGGCTTAATCGACTGCGCTATCATAAGGGTCCAGAACATATATACTTTATAGGGTCGGAAAATTATATTGTGGAAATTACAAACGTGGAATGACAAACTTTTATATACCCTTCTCGCGAAGGTGAAGGGTATAACAAAATGTGTGATTATTTTGAGTAATTTGTTTTGTAAACAATGTATTGGATTTGAACTACATTTGAATGATTCAATAAGGAATGAATTCTATAAAGTATAAATTCTCAAAGGAATGAATTCAAAAGGAACATTTTATCATGAATCCCTTGATCCCCACCAACATTTTTGATTATGTCAAATATCATATGATTGACCTTAAACACTCAAACTTTTATTAATATTTCATTTGATAGCTTAATGCCATTTTAACTAATTATGATAAGGTTTGTTTTTTTTTATACTAATATATGCATGTAGCTAACTAATTTGAGTTCTTTTGAAACTTGACGTCATAATTTATGTATTTAGATAAAAATGGTATTAAATTTATTTATTTTTGTTTGTTTGGAATCACATGCCATTTAATGAAAACTCATGTACAAGTATTAAATCCATTTAATTATAGATATTAAATATTTATTTATTTTTATTATATAAACATTTATGATAAAAAGCTAACTAACTAAGTTAGATAAAAAAGATTAATTGCCGGGCAAATAAAATTTTTGTAAAAACTTAGGATAGAATATGACTAGCAATGTTTCTTATATGTATCATCAAATAAAAATGTATTTAAACAATTTTAAATTTGATAACTCATTTAAGAGTACAAATCAGAATACCTAATTTCCCGTTCATTCCCGGTAATTTTTTAATACTAAATTAACCTAAAACCCAGTAAATTTAAATCTAAATTAAGATATGGTATACTGGCCGATCGGAGATTGAATGTGCTAGCGATTGTGGAGCCATACGCATATCACTATGATCAGTGGTTTCAATTTTGAATGACTCACTTGAGTATGAGAAAGATGGCTGCCGCGTTTGCTCACAATCGGGTGCACAAAACGGTACACACATGTGCAGTACTCATGGCAAAAATCCTTGAATTAGGCTATGAAATACTGCCTCTTCTGTCCTACTCTCCGGATTTAGCTCCTTGTTTCCAATGAAATGTATTGGCGGAAAGTGTTTTGACTACAACCATGATATCATCTCACACACAACTACCTATTTTGATGACCTCGACAAATCTTATTTCTTGGAAGGGATAAAAAAAAATAATTGGAGAAACCACCTCGTATTAGTACCGTCAGATAGGAAAGGATTTAGAACTTAAAATTTTAATTTGTATTAGGTCGAGCTACTAGAAACATAAAGAAACAACAAGATCGGAAACTAGAAAAAAACTCAAACCAAAATTTTACTCAAAATAATCACACATATATACGAGTGTTGCTTTTGTTTTCACTTAGTTCTATTTACTAATACATTCTCTCCACATAGGTTTTTGACAACTGAGTTAGGTCTTTGAAAGGAGAGTTTTCGCTCTATGAATATTTCTCTATGACTAGAATGATACACAATGTTTTTAACCTGAGTTTTTTTTTCATAATACATTTTTTTTCACTAAAATAATTTTTTTTAACTAAAAATATTTAAAATTTTTATTTTAAAATACAATTTTGTGAAGAGTATATAACTCTCTTATTTTTTTCCCTATTTTTATAGGGTATATATAAGTTTGTCATTCCGTTTGTAATTTCCACAATATAATTTTCAGACCCTATAAAGTATATGTATATATTCTGGATCCTTATAGATAGCGGAGTCGATTTAGCCATGTCCGTCTGTCTGTCGGTCTGTTTGTTGAAATCAACTTTCCGAAGCCCCCAAAAAACTTACATACACGATTCATACATCAATATCTCAGGAATTCTTCCGGCTCTGTTGCTATTTAAAATCGGTCCACAAATGGCTGAGATATAAGGAAAAAACCAGGACAACCTTGATTTCTTACCTATATCTGGATTACTAAGTTATTAATATAGACAATATGGATAGATAATGATACATATTTCAAAGACCTTTGAAACAACATATATAAGACATAGTACGTTGGACCTACATGGGTCAAAATCGGAAATATTTTTTAACCCGAATTTTTTTTCACCAAAAGTTTTTTTTCGTTAAATATTAAAAAAAATATTGAAAAAACAAAAAAAAATAATTTTTTAAATTGAATTTTTTTTTTTAAAATTTACAAAAATTTTAAAAAACTATTCGAAAAAAATTCCAAAAATGAAAAAACTTTGGAAAAAAAAATTTAGTTTACCTAAAATATTTAAAATTTTTATTTTGAAGTATAATTTGGTGAAGGGTATATAAGATTCGGCACAGCCGAATATAGCTCTCTTACTTGTTATTTTTAAAGTTATAGTATTATTTCTGCACATATTAAGAACCTTAGTACAAATCCATAATTACAGATATTTGTTTATTCATATTCAAAAGTATAAAAAATGTATTATTAAATGAAACCCCTTTAATTTCTAACCTATTTAACTTACAATGTATATCTCCCGCTTTTATGACAAATAATTACTAAACTAATGTTTAATAAAAACGTTAATTTTCTTTAATTTTATTTCAGTGGAAAAATAAATAAACTCATAAACAGACTGTTACAAATTCAAATGGACAAATAATGTTTGTTGTTATTTTGGGAAAAATTTAAAAAAAAATCAAAGAAAGGTCGGTCATAAACACCCTGCTCTAATGAAAATAAAACTAAAATACACGACAATTTGTTGTGTATATTTGAATGCTAGACTGACAGACAGACAGCCCAAATACAGACATAAAAATTAGAGGAAAAAAAAACATTTAAATCACAAAAATAATCATAAAAACATGAAGAATTTGCTTTTGTCTGTTGTTGTTTTTGGTATTTTTTATTTTGGCTAAAATGTACGGTCGAATGGCCAAGAAATATTATTAAAAAAAACAAGTTGAAAGACACAGACTCATAGTATGTTAGAATAGCAGATGAGGAATATAATGTGCTACAACAGTGATGGCTAGAATTTTAGTTCATAATTGGAATTGGAAAATATTTGTGTAAATTTAATTTATATATAACAAGTAGTTCGAATCTTTTACAACAGAATATGTGTTAGCAACAAAATTTACATTGTACCCATATACATACATACTATGTATGTGAGAAACTAATTTAAAAAAAATTAAGAGTCATATACTTGTTAAACATTGTTTTTTGCAAAAACCGATTGACATTTGACATTCGTTTTTTTACTAATACATTCTCACCACTTATGTTTTTGACAGGACAGTTTCCGATCTATGTGTATTATCTATGCTAAAAACTATCTCTCACTCTCTTTACTGTTTTCACTATTTTCTGCTCTACTGTTTGTTTACATTTTTTTTCGGTAATGCCAACTATTCGAAACTCAATTATGTACATACAATTATTTACAAATGAGTTTTTCTAATTTCTTTAATTTTATTTTTGCAGGATTTTTCGTTTAACAAGTCTTCATCATGGGGGACATGTTCCGGAGTGAGGAAATGGCTTTATGCCAAATGTTTATACAGCCTGAAGCCGCCTATACATCGGTTTCCGAATTGGGTGAAACTGGTTGTGTACAATTTCGTGATGTAAGTTGAACAATTGATAATTTAGATAATTTGAATTTAAGAAAAGTTTTCTGAATTTAAAAAATCTTAATAAAATGACTCAACTGATGGTGTTATCACAAAAACTAATTGTCATTGATATTTTCATAAGATAGTTTTCCTAAAATGTTGAGAAATGAAACATTATGAATTAATTCATAGGCTTAATTCCTTTGTACTTCAAATGTTTTGAATTCATTCCATTAAATCATTAAAATTTCAAATCCATTACAAAATACGAGTAGCTTTAAAAATGTATTTGTCTTAAATTCAAATCTATTACAAAAAGGCTTAAATCAATTGTTTTCAAATCATTTTGTAAATAATTAAAAACAAAACTGAATGAGAAAAAACTATTTAAATTCAATTTGATTAGATTTGAATTAACAAAAAATAAATCATTGAAAGAATAGACGAATTTATTCAATTCCATTCATTATGCATTAATTCAACGATGAATGAATTATATTTAAATAAAAGCTTTTGAATGAAGCTAAACAATAGCTGATATTTTTTAATTCCGAATTAAGATTTTGGAGAATTAAATTTCCTGAAAGTACTCTTAACTTTCTAAACCCAGAAAACGTTTCTCATTTATTTACACCTATATATGTCACAGTACACATACTAATGATATATTTCCTTTTCTATCCTATCAATTTCTAGTTAAACAGCGGTGTTAATGCATTCCAACGTAAATTCGTCACCGAGGTACGTCGTTGCGATGAATTGGAACGTAAAATTCGTTACATTGAGGCCGAAATCAAAAAGGACGGCATCACATTGCACGATATTTTGGATGATATCCCCAAGGCACCCAATCCAAGAGAAATCATTGACTTGGAAGCTCATTTGGAGAAGACCGAAAACGAGATTTTGGAATTGGCCCAAAACGAAGTCAATTTGAAATCAAACTATTTGGAATTGACCGAATTGCGTAAGGTATTGGAGAATACCCAGGGTTTCTTTTCCGACCAGGAAGTGCTCAATTTGGACTCTAGCAATCGTGGAGTAGGTGGTGTGGTCGTTGACGATGCTGCTGCTGCTCAAAATCGCGGCCGTTTGGGTTTCGTTGCCGGTGTTATTAATCGCGAGCGTGTCTTTGCCTTTGAACGCATGTTGTGGCGTATTTCCCGTGGTAATGTTTTCCTTAAACGTTCCGATTTGGAGGAGCCCTTGAATGATCCCAGCACTGGTCATCCCATCTACAAGACCGTGTTCGTTGCTTTCTTCCAGGGTGAACAATTGAAGAATCGCATCAAGAAAGTGTGCACCGGTTTCCATGCCTCTATGTATCCTTGCCCCAGCTCTCACACCGAACGTGACGAAATGGTCAAGGGAGTACGCACTCGCTTGGAAGATTTGAAATTGGTTTTAAGCCAAACTGAGGATCATCGTAGCCGCGTTTTGGCCACCGTCTCCAAGAATTTGCCATCCTGGTCCATCATGGTCAAGAAAATGAAGGCCATCTATCACACCTTGAACTTGTTCAACATGGACGTCACCAAGAAATGCCTGATTGGTGAGTGCTGGGTTCCCACCAAGGATTTGCCAGTTGTACAGAAGGCCTTGTCCGATGGTTCGGCTGCTGTGGGTAGTACCATACCATCATTCTTGAATGTCATTGACACCAATGAACAGCCACCTACATTCAATCGCACCAACAAATTCACTCGTGGTTTCCAAAACTTAATCGATGCCTACGGTATTGCCTCGTACCGTGAGTGTAATCCTGCCTTGTACACTTGCATTACATTCCCCTTCTTGTTTGCTGTCATGTTTGGCGATTTGGGTCACGGTTTCATTCTGACCCTTTTCGGTGGCTGGATGTGCATGTTTGAGAAAACTTTGTGCCGCACCAAGGGCGGTGAAATCTGGAACATTTTCTTCGGCGGTCGCTACATCATCTTGCTTATGGGTATATTCTCCTGCTACACTGGTTTCATTTACAATGACGTTTTCTCCAAATCTATGAACATCTTTGGTTCAACATGGTCAGTACGATACAATACCTCCACGGTTTTGACAAATCCATCGCTACAACTGAATCCAGAGTATCATGTCGAAGGCGTCTATCCCATCGGTTTGGATCCCATCTGGCAAATGGCTGACAATAAAATTATTTTCTTAAACACATACAAAATGAAATTGTCCATTATTACCGGTGTAATTCACATGATCTTTGGTGTCTGCATGTCGGTCGTCAACTTTGTTCACTTCAAACGTGTGTCCAGCATCTTCTTGGAATTTTTGCCTCAAATTCTTTTCTTGGTTTTGCTGTTCGGTTACATGGTCTTCATGATGTTCTTCAAGTGGATCCAATACAATGCTAAGACCGACTTCCAGCCCAATACACCCGGCTGCGCCCCCTCCGTCTTGATTATGTTCATCAACATGATGTTGTTCAAGAACACACCACCACCAGCAGGCTGCAACGAGTACATGTTCGACAGCCAATCTACCATTGAGAGAGTATTTGTGTTCATTGCCTTGATTTGCATTCCCTGGATGTTGTTGGGCAAACCAATGTACATTAAATTCACCCGTAAAAATAAGGAACATGTAAGTTGTGTTGGTTGGTCTTTTGGTATTGGAAACTTTTGATTTTAATTTGTATTCTTTACTTTTGCAGGCTAAACATAACGGCGAACTGACTGGCAATATGGAGTTAAACGAAGGTGAAACTCAATTGCCAACTGCCGCTGAAAGTCATGAAGGTGGTGCCCACGGTCATGACGACGAGCCAATGAGTGAAATTTACATTCACCAAGCCATTCACACCATTGAATATGTGCTCAGTACCATTTCTCACACCGCTTCATATTTGCGTTTGTGGGCCTTGTCTTTGGCTCATGCTCGTAAGTGTTTTGATTGCATTCATTTTGGTAAACATTTTTATTAAAATGTATTTATATTTGTTTTTTTTTTTGCAGAATTATCTGAAGTATTGTGGAACATGGTGTTGTCTTTGGGTCTTAAACAAAAGGGCTATGGCGGTGTTATTTTCGTGTTCTTAATCTTCGGTGCCTGGTGTCTCTTTACTTTGGCCATCTTGGTTATGATGGAAGGTCTATCTGCTTTCTTGCACACCTTACGTTTGCACTGGTAATTATTGATTTGTTTATTTTAAATGTTTCAGCAAATAATTTATGCATTTTTCTCCTTGACAGGGTTGAATTTATGAGCAAATTCTACGAGGGTTTGGGCTATGCCTTCCAACCCTTCAGCTTCAAAGCCATTTTGGATGGCGAAGAAGAGGAATAAGTTTAAGTAGTCTCACAATTAAACTTTTAACTTATTCCCCCTATTCCAGTATTGGTGGTACTCTTCCCACTATATAATTTATCGTCTTTTGTTTGTTATTTAAAAATTTATTAAATTTTTTTTTGTTTGTTTAACTTTTTCTGTCCACTTTGTTTGTTAAATAATTGTTAATGTTTATTGATATTAATAATCGTTATATTTGAAAAAAGCAATATACATTTTCTTCCGTAATTGAAAGATTTTGTTTCAATAAAATCATATTAAGAAGAGAAGCAGCAAAAAATCGAAAAATGGTTTTAATTTATGATTTATTTTTTTAAGTTCTTAGAAAAATATTGTTTCAAATTTATATAGTTTGAGATTAGAAAGAACATATTTATAGTAAACGAAAAAAAAAACTAAACATATAACATATAAGCAGAATAATATTTAATACATTTGAGGCCAGTTATGTATAGAATTACGATTCGTGCAAAATTATATTTAACTTCTCCAGAAAACGGGGACGTTTTTGGTTTTCAATACTGTTTCATCATTACACAGTCCAAAGGCCAGAGGCTAGAAACATGAAATTTCGACTCTATGTTCGGCTCTCCCCAAAAGATAAACTAAAAAGGGACATTTGGAAATTCGATTTTTTAAGTGAATAAAATTTGTAACTTTATATCTTCTAAACAAATATAGATAGATACAAGAAAGATTTCAAATACATCTTCATCCATTTTAACTTTTTACTGAAGAAAACGGATAAAATATGAATTTTGGTACCGATTTATCATAAAAATACCAAATATTTATATGGATATTTTATTATGAGCTCCCACAACGATATTGAAATTTAAATTAATAGAATTTGTATTACATCAAAGGGGAAAATAAGTACCAATCGGGGTTGTCATAGAATCCAATCATTGTCGGAATCGGTTTTAAAAAAAAAATTTATCAACTTTTTTTAATTTTAGTTTCTTTTCATAACTATTCGAAAACATTTTTTTAAAGTATCATACATTTGCCTACCAATGAAATTTTATTTTAACTCTACTGCAGCAGAACAAGTTTTTGAAAAAATGCAACCTTTGGCCCTTGTAAATAATGCGGCTTAAAAATCTAAATGCTAAAAAGATATTAACAAATTCTTAATACAATTAAAACTAATGAGAAAATACATAAAAACACCTCTTTAAAAAGATAATCTGTTGTTAAGTTATTAACCGAAAATTATGTCTTCGACATTTCAAAAATACTGCATATTTAGAAAACAATTGTAGGAGAACACATACATACATATATTGTACAATATTCAATAAAAGGCTTGTTCGTTGACACCAAATGTAAAGGTGATAATAAATATGAAAAGCAAATCCCGCAATTACCAAAAACATTTTTGGAATTTCGCTCACATGGCTGGTAAAAGAACAATATGAATGATTGGGGATGCATCGTAGTATGTAAAATTCTTGCCCATTTTGGAATCCCAGCTTTGTGATTTTAGAACACATAAAAAATAGGTTAAATTCGGAAGGTATAAAAGCATTATAAGTTCCCTAAGAAGCAAAGAATAATAGCAGTTTTTCGGCCAAACGATTTTCTAATTCACAAAAAATTGACCATAGATCGTATCCGATATATCGAACCCTTAGCGCCAAATTATCGTAAGCGACATTTTTAAAATGTTTGTTTTATTGCCGAAATTAAAATTTTATGGACCGACTGATGTTTTAGCGTTCTCAGAATATCAAAATTGTTAATAACATCAAATATATAGGGGGTAAGATTTTACCGTAAGTCAATGTTTATATTTTACAGTAAACAAATTTTATCGTAAGCGACACACAGTGGTATAGAAAAAAAAGAGGGAAATAAATCTGTAACTTCTAAATGGTTAGATTGGTTTGAATGAAATTTCACATGTGCAAAGAAGAAGTGTTGTCGAGTTTAAGTTTTGAACGTGGACCTCATGGGCCCACCAGGGGCCCGACCAAGGGCCCTCAAAATAGGACACCTCGGGTATGTTACATTTTTAAAACGATATTATTTCTTGGTTTGAGTTCCGATTTCAAAAACGTTATACATGTAGAATCTTCTCATCGAGCACTACAAAAAACCTTGTCGTAGCTATCAATTATCTATTATAGATTAGGAGATATTCGCATTTGAAAATTATATTTTCAACATTTATACCCACCCTACTCCAGTTTTTTTATAACAGCGTATCCAAATATTTCCCGATTTTCTCCAGTTTTCCTTTATTGGACTAACAACACATGTATGTGTCAAATGGAAAGAGAACTGTTTAAATATAATGACTAAGTCCAAAGTTATATGCATTTGAATTTAAAAAAATTTTAAAAAGCGATTTTTCACTATTTTTTTGGGAAAAAATAACTTTTTTTCTTTTCAAGTTATCGCAAAAAATTTCTAAGAGGATGTATAAGGAATTTCTACTTTCTGAAAGCTAAGTTTTGATAAAATATTTTAAAGGAAAACCAATTTCAAAATTGTTGTTACCGAGGGGACCAGGTCCTTTCAAAAAACATCTATTTTTTATGTAAAATAAAACTTTAGGGCAAAAATTCTCAAATCGCGTATCCGATATCAAAATATAGTAACCGATTATAGGTGGCTCAATATGTTTCTAATTATTTTGAAAAGGGTCCCGATAACCCCGACCCTGGTATGGATATTATAGCCAAAAAACTAAAAATTAGCATTTTTGGAATTTTTCAACACTTTTTTGGGAATTTCGGGATTGCTGATAATAAATTTCAAAATTCGTTTTTATTTTTCCATTTTAAATAGAAAAATCTACATAACTTCATTAAAAACTATTTATAAATAAAAATTTAATTTCAATTCGAAAAATTTTTATCTATGCAAAAATCCAATATAAAACATTTTTTGTCATATTTTTCTATAAAGTATTCCATGAATTTTTAATTGTCAAAAGTTATAAATATTTTTGAAAAATAAGCAAATAGCTTGAACGAAATTATATTATATCGCATCATAACATTTTTAATTCTATGTATAAATTTCAAAATAATCAATAAAAAACCTTCTCCTGTAAAATTTGTGTTTTGTCGCTTACGATAATTTGGCGCTAAGGGCTCGATATGGTGAAATTTTTAAATTTGAATTTTCAAATGCATTTAACTGAATAACTATAATATATAATTCGCACAGACCAGACTGTGTTTTTTATAGACCTAATCAATGGCTTTAAGAATATATTTGATTTTAGGCAAACCATAAACAATTCGCAAGAGTTTAAACAAATTTTCATGTCTGAGGTGCATCCTGTGGCACTCCAAAAATATGGTCGCCTTTGTGAAATCTCATGCCTAATGGATCAACCAGTTAGAAATGACAGATTTATTTGTAAAATATTTATATTCTGCCCCACTATGCATTGTGTTATTTTTGTTTGAATCAACAATCTATTGTGTTTTTTTAGTTTTATTTTGTATATTAAAAAAGCCTAAAAGTATGCTTTGCTTTGTTAAGACACTTTATTCAGTGTTGGCCACTCGGTGCTTTTAAAAGGTTTCAATGCATTCTGTGTTAATGTTAATTTTTTTTTATTTATAAATTAAAATTTTATAAGTTAATTTGCTTTAAGTTAAAGTTATTATTCGAGTTAGATTAATACTTTTTGAAAAATTTGTCTTTTGTTCCTCCCTGTTACAGGATTCCATTTCGATGGAAAGTGAAATGTACTCCAAAAGGTAAGTTTTATAAGAAAAACTCTCCGATTATTTTTTTATATTTGAAATAAAATATAAATTTTAAATTATCGTACATTTGGCAATTTTGTTCCTACGATTAAAAATATATTTGTGAACTTCGCTTTTTGGAAAATATAAAATTGATTTGCTTAGTAGTAAATCAATTTTATAATTTAAAACTAAATTGTCTTTTACTAAATTACACACTAAAACACAACATTTTTCAATTTAAAACTTATTTTGTCACTGGTCTGTACTTAACTAAATGGTTAAATAATTAACAATTTTCTAAAGGCCCCGCAGACAACAACACATGACTATAGACTCTTTATTATAGAGTCTAAAGATAAAATATTCTATTCTATATGGAGCAGTCATACTTAATGTACTTTAATATAAATTATCAATGTACATTCGCCCTCAAACGTATCATATGTTGCAAAATTTAATTTGATTGATTTGTAAATGATTAATTATGAATTATTTTCCAATTAACACTTTATTTTAAAGCCCAACACAGAGGTTTGTTTTTCATATTTTCATAGTAGAATTAAATTAATAGATAAAACCAGCAATTATTCAGGTTGCTTTAGAATTGATAACGAATAAATTTAATATATAAAATTATCTTTTACATAAATTTCAGTATTTTTTTTACAAATTTAAACATTTGATGGATAATTATAAGAGCTATGGAAAATTAGTTGACTTGTTAAAGTCCAACAAGAAGGGTTGTTAATTTTTTATTTTGGGGATATTGAGAAGTTGAAGTGTAAAAATTTAAGAGGATAACTTTTTTGGTGATTTAAGGTGAGAAGAAAACATTAGGTATATTTTTGTATTTATTTAATAAATTTCGTATATTTTTATTTTAGGTTTTTTTTTTAACGGCTTCATCATGGGGGACATGTTTCGCAGTGAGAAAATGTCCTTGTGCCAAATCTTCCTGCAACCGGAAGCGGCCTATGCCTCGTTGGCAGAGTTGGGAGAGAGTGGCTGTGTACAATTTCGTGATGTAAGTGAAAATTTAATAGAATTTGTGGAATATGCATTTAATTTCTTTAAAAAACTTTACAAAATTACATTTAATTTTCATTTAAGTCCCTTTAACATTTAAAATTTAAACTTGGTCAAACGACGTCTCTGAAATCTCTTAATATGGGGGGAGGGCAAATTACGGTATTCGATATTCATCGAAATTCTCATTAAAATTATATAATAAACTAGCTGAACCCGGTCCGCGTTGCTGGCCCTTAGAAAACATCTGTTTTATATTGCATCTCGATCTCGATTTTAATATACAGTGTCGGACAAAGTCGGTGATCCAATCTTAAATGTTAATACATGTAGTGGCATTTCGGCTATTTCCAATGAATTCAACAATTTAGTATGGAAATTTCTTATTCATGCACTTAATATGCAAGAGTAAACAAAATTGTTTATCACGGACCGAAAATCAAAAATCTGACTTTACACTGTTACCCAAAAGGCTTTTCTGAAGATTCCGTGAAAATGTCATCAAAATCGGTCCAGCCATTTTTGAGTCCATACGGAACATACATACACACATCCATTTTAATGAAATATAGGGCATTAGCGGTATAAAGTAAAAATTTGATTTTGCTACACCTCCGCCTACAGACCGAAAATCAAAAATCTGATTTTACAGTGTTACTCGCTAGACTTTTCTGAAGATTCCCTGAAAAATTTCATTAAAATCGGTCCAGCCGTTTTTGAGTTCATTCGGAACATACATACATACCCACATACAAACATCCATTTTTATATATATAGATAGAAGATAGAATAGAAGAAGAAGATAGATAGATGATCCAAGATTGGCAAAATACTTTTTTTGATCAGCTTGACCTTTTTACCTAAATGATTTTCCTAACGTTCATATTTGGAATTTTTAGATTAAATTTGAATAACCCCAACATCAGCATATGGCTTTATATCGAACTTAATTGTCAACTAAAAGTAAAATTCCTTGATTTATACAGATTAATACCTCTTCATTTCCCCCTTAATTTCAGATGAACGAAGGCACTACATCGTATCTGCGTAAATACGTTTCGGAAGTAAGACGCTGTGACGAAATGGAGCGTAAGATACGTTTTATAGAAAGTGAAATCAAAAAAGATGATCTGCATATGCCAGAGTTAATGGAGATACCACCAGCACCCAAGCCCAGAGAAATGATCGATTTGGAGGGTCATTTGGAAAAGTGCGAAAAGGAAATAACGGAGTTATCGCAAAACGATGTCAATCTTAAGTCCAACTATTTGGAATTAACCGAAATGTTAAGGGTTTTGGAGAAAACACAAGACTTCTTTGCCGAACAAGCCGTGGTGAATATGGAGTTGAATAAACAAAACGAACATCATCATCACGAAGCTGGTGGTCATTTGGGTTTTGTGGCGGGTGTGGTGAATCGCGAGAGAGAGTTTGCTTTCGAGCGTATGCTGTGGCGTGTAGCACGCGGTAATGCCTACCTCAAAAAATCACCCTTGGAGGAGTCCTTGAAGGATCCTAAAACAGGCAATAAAATGTATAAGACTGTGTTTGTGGTCTTCTTCCAGGGCGAACAATTGAGAAGTAGAATAAAGAAAGTGTGTACCGGTTTCCATGCCTCCATGTATCCTTGTCCCAATGAGCATGATGAACGTGAGGGTATGATTAAGGGTTTGCGTACCAGAATCGAGGATTTGCAGGTGGTATTGAAACAGACCGAAGATCAACGTACTTGCGTGTTGGTGGCTGTGTCCAAACAATTGGCAGCCTGGGAAGTCATGGTAAAGAAAATGAAGGCAGTGTACTTCACATTGAATATGTTGAGTCAAGATGTGACCAGTAAATGTTTGATTGGAGAATGTTGGGTACCTACTAGAGATTTGGAAAATGTTCAGGCCTGTTTAGCGGAGGGTTCTGCTGCGGTAGGCAGTACAGTACCTTCTTTCCTAAATGTGGTTGAAACCAATGATCGGCCGCCCACCTACAATCGTACCAACAAGTTCACTAGAGGCTTCCAAAATCTTATTGATGCCTATGGTGTGGCCACTTATCGTGAAGCCAATCCCGCTCTATATACTTGCATTACATTTCCCTTCCTCTTTGCTGTGATGTTTGGTGACATGGGCCATGGTTTTATTCTGCTGCTTTTCGGTGCCTGGATGGTTATTTGGGAAAAGTCTTTGGGTCGCAAAAAGGGTGGAGAAATTTGGAATATTTTCTTTGGTGGTCGCTACATTATCTTGCTCATGGGTATCTTTGCTGTCTACACTGGATTCACGTACAATGATTGTTTCTCCAAGTCATTCAATGTATTTGGCTCCACATGGCGTGTGCGTTATAACACAACCACCGTGCTAACAAATCCCCAGGGTCTTACTTTGAATCCCAGTTATGCGACCACCGGAGTTTATGTATGGGGCATGGATCCGATTTGGCAGTTGGCTGATAACAAGATTATCTTCTTAAATACCTACAAAATGAAACTGTCTATTATTTTTGGTGTCCTGCACATGGTATTTGGTGTTTGCATGTCGGTGGTGAATTTTGTTTATTTCAAACGTTATGCCAGTATTTTGCTGGAATTTTTGCCACAGATTATTTTCCTGCTAATGTTGTTCGGTTACATGGTCTTCATGATGTTCTACAAATGGGTAAAATATTCGCCCACCACCTCTTATCAACCGGACACTCCGGGTTGTGCACCTTCCGTGCTGATTATGTTCATTAACATGATGCTGTTTAAGAGTACTCCCCCCTTGCCAGGCTGCGATGAGTTTATGTTTGACAAACAGTCCACACTAGAAATGGCATTTGTGGTTGTGGCCGTGATTTGTATTCCCTGGATGTTGATTGGCAAACCTTTGTACATCAAGTACACCAGAGATCATAAACCAGTGGTAAGTTAAGCACTTTCATTTATGTGTTAAAGATGTTCTCAACATGAAATCTTTTTTTTATTTCAAAGCATCCTGATGATTTCACCTCCACAGACACTTTGGAAATGGTAGAAGGTGATACCGCTGTTGTGGTGGAAGTTATTCAAACATCCAACAAAGATTCGGATAATGCTGGTCATGACCATGATGAAGAACCCATGAGTGAGATATGGATTCATCAGGCTATTCATACCATTGAATATGTGCTCAGTACCATTTCTCACACCGCTTCATATTTGCGTTTGTGGGCCTTGTCCTTGGCTCATGCTCGTAAGTGTTTTTCTTTATTTTCATTTGAATTAAATTGTCAAGGTGTTTATTATTTATTATCTTCTCTTCAGAATTATCTGAGGTTTTATGGACTATGGTTTTATCATTGGGCCTGCAGCTTAAGGGTTACACCGGTTCCATTGGCCTCTTCTTTATTTTTGCCATTTGGGTGTTCTTTACACTCGCCATTATGGTCATGATGGAGGGCTTGTCAGCCTTTTTACATACTTTACGTTTGCATTGGTAAGTTTAAGATTTAGTTGATTAGTTTAATTATATAACTAATTGATTTGAATTTGTTTTTTCTTTAAGGGTCGAATTCATGAGCAAATTTTATGAAGGCGCTGGTTACATCTTCCAACCATTTAGTTTTAAGGCCATTTTAGAGGCTGAAGATGAGGCTTAAATTTGTTATTTAAATAAAATGTTTTTAAATAAAGTTTAGCATTAACAAGCTTTACAAACTTAAAAGCATTCCCAGACAAAGTTTTGTTGAAACTTATTTTTTGTTTTATTTTAAAATATTTCTCTTTAGTCTTGAGAAATTAATTCAATTATGCAGTCTGTGCAGATTCTATAAATTGGCTGTCTCAGCCAATTTGGCTTTATAAACGAGAAGAAGTACCCTACATGCTGCTAAGCATTTGGGGTGGTTAGACCAAAATGACAAAAAAGTTATTTTGTTCAATTGAATTTTATGACTTATAGTCATATTTGCTGCAAGGTTTGAATGTATTTATTTCATTAATCATGGATTGCTTATATTGATACAGAGTGCTTTAAATGTATTTTAAAGATTCCTGGGAAGACATTTTCACAGATTTTACGGAAAAACTATAGGAGGTATTGATATAATTTTTTCACATTTTTATTCCCTATTATGTTGTCAATAAATCCCCATGTGATGATCAAAAAATTCTGAAATTTGTTTAACCAAATTTTTGAAAATTTTAAATTGGAGTTTTGAAACTGCCGTTAAAAAAATATTTTTTTTTGTTGTACCTGCGAATAGGTTAACTGTATCCTATGAAGCTAAAAACTCATATACAAGTAAATGTGGATATATTTTAAGTAAGAATAAACTTTTGTTTTAATATTTCTCAAAATATGTTAATTTTGTTCCTACATTTCATGTTCTAGTGGCCTCAGATACGTTAATGACCTGGCGATTTTTTAATAACTTTAACATTTTTTAACCAATTTTTGTCATTTATATCTCATTAAAACGAAAATTACGTACACATTTCGATTCTTTTAAATTAAATGCCAAAAGTAATTACTTAATAGCTATATTTTAAAAAAAAAATTAAAAAATGCATTTTTTCCCCTTGAAAATGCACCTCAAAACTAAATCGAAAGTCGGCACGGCTTGCACTTCTTAGAACAAGCTAAAAAAATTTTTGGTGGTATTTTAGGTCATTACGAAAGTTTTCAGGGGTTACCGTTTCAACATTTCAAAAAATTTAATTCTAAGGGACACTCTAGTGTTCGTCCAATATATATCGTATGAGCTGCTTACCAGTGTAGTATTTATATTGTTACGTTTTAACCTTTTCAAAACGTTGGTTTATTTCCTTTAAATAAACCGGATACTTTTGATTGCAAATAAAAGCCGTTTAGTGGTTTAAAAATTGTAACAACTCTTTATTTATTTAAAATATACAACAACCACAGAATTAAATAGTCACTCAATGTTTTTTTATACACGTTTATAAATTCGCAGAAATAAAGACACACTTTATAATGTACACGAATTCACTTTAAAATACAGCACACTTTAAGGCACTCAGTTGATGTTTATTCAAATAGCGTCTCTGATAAACTCCCTAATGACTGCAACCTCTGCCACTATTTATAACATTGCCATCTACACTCTAGATTGCTCTTTAACTGTCTAGAGCTTTCTAATACATACGCCATCTGTGGTGTACTTTCTACAATGTTCTTTAACTGAATATTCGAATTAGAATACACGGTCGCAGCAAACAGCGTTGCCAACTTACGATCAATGGTCAACTGAAAGCTTTTATTCAATGTTAATAATGCCCACAGATATGTTACAGTTTGCTATTACAGCACTGCTATTTGAAAGCATTATGCTACTTTCCCAATAACTGACCAGTTCAAGATCTTAACCAACCAAAGTCATTATATGGAAGATTCAATATCCTAGCATTTGGTGACATTTGATAACTGCAACCACGTTCCGTAGTCGATCACGTGAAATGCTTATCAGTGTTGAGATTCGGCTACAGTCACATATATGGTCTTTGTATGTAGGATAGCTTTGAATTTAGAATAACTGTCAGATATGTTGCTCTATCGGATAGTTAAACATCATCCAGACAGAGTATCTGGAATGTCAATTCTATTCGTTGCAAGATAGTGTCTATATATTTTCATCATCCGCATACACAACAGCAGAATTATAATATATCTCCTCAGCTTTTTAAAAAAGTTCTTGTGAAGTGTCCAAAATGGAAACAGAAACGGTGCTAAAGTGGTTCTTTTATTATATATAAAGTAAAAAAAATACAAACACCAACTTCGAAGCGTTTTGCTTGTCTGCAGATACACCCAGAGTCTCTGGCGGGAATCAAACCCGCAACCCTCAGATTAATAGTCCAGCACACTATTGACTAGTCTATGGTAAGTTTTAACAATTGTTAGCTAAATAGCTGATATTTACAAGAGATATTGGACTACTGAAGATTGCTGCTGATTCTGTAGCGGATCAGATAATGTTTATCAGTCTCATTTTTCTTATATAAAAAGCCTCTCTTGTTGGTCCCATATGGGCACATTTACATTTCAAATTAGGATCTGTAGTGCACTTATTATTCAGCTTTACCCTATTCCTATATAATTATCTGCTCTAGAGTTTTCGTAGTCTAAAGACCCCCACAAATTTACGCATTCTTTCTAAACATAAAAAAATAATTTTAACCAAAATAACCCTCAACAAATCTTGAGAAAATTTACCACAAATAATAAACTTAAATTTTTTTAACACGTTTTTGAACTTGTTTCCAACAAAAATGCACGTAAACTTCAATGAACTCTCTTTACATATACAATATTCACGATTTATGCTGAACCAGCTAAAGTGAAATATTACTACGAATCAACGAATTTCTATATAAACTTAAGATCTACTTTCAATTAAATTAAACTAGAACAATTATTATTAAAACCAACAAATGAAAAAAGAGTAAAGTGACAAATTAAACATTAACATTTAAGTGACAAAATTTTCAGAAATTAGTTGAGTTGATAAAGTGAAACTATAAAGAGTTCTAACTTAAATATAAATTAAAAAAATTGTGGTTTGAACTTAAGAGCCTGCAACATGTCCTGGCTCAGGAGTTTATATTTCCATGGAGTGTTGTTATTATTCGCCCATTTAGTCTGGGCTGATGTTATAGTGCAATTGAATATAAATCGTCCCATTAATGATGTCAGTGATAAATTTGTTAGTTTTACCATGAAACCAGAGGATTTATATAAGGCCTTAGATGGTTCTAATAGGTGAGATTTTAAATGCATTTTTTTTTGGAATATCAGTGAAATATTAAAGTGTTAATTTTATTTTAATATTTATTTAGAAAAACTATAACACGCATGGCCTCCATGTTGAGCCATTCTCATGTTAAATTTGTGGGTGATTATTATTTTGCGGCCAAGACCGAAGGTATACGTTTAAGAAATCCAACAAAAATTGTTTGGAAGGGCTTCAATAAGTGGACCAAGTAAGTAAAGATTTCTATTTTCGAATCATATTGCAGGTGTTTTTCGATCCATTACGAATTTCGCAGTCTTCTAAAATCGGTTGATGTGATATAAAATATCGCAGTGCGCGTGTATTCGTACGAATCGTTAGGTCACTTTTTGGGCATTAGTTCCATCTACATTACATTTCCTTACAAGAAGCAACTCAGAGGTCTACAATATAATTGAAGGTAAAGATGTGATGAAACTTATAACGGCCTAAAGATTAAGCTGGACAGGCCACGTACCCAGAATGCCCCTTAGTAGACCTCAACAAAGAATTTATGAATTATGAATGCTACTCCATACAGAACCAGAGCAAGGGGAAAGGAAAGCAAATATAGCACATTGGAAGAATGCTGCGCAAGACAGAACCGATTGGAAGAAGAAAGTGAACGTGGTGAAGGCCAATACCGGGGTGTAGTACCGAAAGATGATGATGATGACATACATTTAATAATGCCATCAAAAAGATTTTAGCTGCATCAAACGTGGATCAAAGAGATTTTAAAGAAATTCATAGTGACAGTTGAAGAGTCGTGGATTGATTTCTATTAGTTCGGATATTTAACAACAGAACACATAATGTGTTACTCAATATGAGAAAAATCTAAAATATTGACACACGAACCACATCGAAGGAAATACTCTCTTGTTTCTTCGTAAAAAAGAACATGGAACAGCGTCAAATAAGGATCTTTCTCTATCATGGACATGCGAGCTATTACATAAATAACTTGAAATTGGTGAATCGTATCTCTGAGTTGGCACATCAAAAATAAAAGACGAGGTCAACTAATTTGAGACCAGAAGAATCGAATGTAAAAAAACTACCTTGAATTGACATTTACGATGATAAAAATGTCTTTAAAGTGAAAAGTCACCAATTAAAATTCAGAATTATCCCCAGTAAAGCTTTTTCACTAACAACTCCTTTTTGTAATATAACATTTTAGAACGTTACTATTTTTCCAATAAAATTAACTCCTTTTTATCAATTTACTTACAGAGCCGTCAATTGGTCTATGATTATACCGGTGCCATATAAACCCGACAATTGGGATGCCATGCAGGCTTTGAAAATTTTAGATACTTCACAGATGGTGGGTATTGATGAGGCTATCTGGCAGTTGGGCACTGGTAAGTTTAATGAAGATAGTCTGATTAAAAATTAAATTTCAATTAATTTGTTTAATAAAAAATTTCAGATTTCGGTTCTTCCCGTGCGGCGGACTATGTAAGCGAACTGAAGACCTTTAATTTAATGGTGGAGTCATTTAAACAATCTGTTACCAATTGGCAAACTATGGGTGCCGATATTTCGGCTGGTAGTAGTCCGGATGAAACGCGTCGTTATGTGGAGATGTCTAGGGATTTGAATGCGGCTTATGGTTGGATTCAGTAAGTTTAGTTTACATTAAATTTATACAATTTGGTTTAATTAATTAAACTATACATGTTTCGAAACAATTTCCTTAAAAATTGCTCTAAATTGTTGTCTCACTTTCTCTTCCATACTTCATATTCAGATCCGAAGATATGTTCTCAAGCAACAGTGTAGGATCCCCCATATCCGACCGAGATCCTGCTCTTAAAGTCTTATTTAAAGCAAATGTTCCCGTTTGGCTGTCGCTGCCCAAAAAGAAAGTCCTCTCAACACATCTGGATGATGAGGTCATTGATGGACTTAACTGGGCTCAGACAATGGGTGATGCTGCCAATTTGGGTTTCGAATCCATATTTAAACCTCTCAGCCTAGATGATTTGGAAAAACCCAAGTATGGCTTCTATGTAACGGCATTGTTCAAAAAGATAATGGGCTCTCGTGTTTATCCCGCCCGACCTTTGGGTGTGTTTGGTCGCAACAATAAATTGTATACCCACTGTGCCAATATGGTATCGGGCGGTCTAGCTTTTATGGTGACCAATAAGCAGGAGCAACCATTACAGATAACTGTTAGATCCATGAACAAACTACAAGATTCAGAGGTATGGCAATATGCCCTGACCATGTCCAATGGTCATGTTATGCTAAATAATAAAAAGTTGTGGGTGAATTCTACCCTAATGCCTGAGATCAGAAGGAAACACACCAAATCAATGTTGCAATTGAAGATGCCCGGTTTGTCGGTGAGTTTTTGGGTTTTGCCCAATGCCAACTTGGAACACTGTCAATTTACTGAAGTCGAGACACCGGTGGTGCCAGCTGAGGAGACCAATCAAAAAATTAAACGTTATTCATCCACCGATCGCTTGTTAAAGGAACTAATTAAAGAATCGTCCAAACCTCCTCTCTCACCCTTGGCCAGTCTTATTAGAAGACATCGCAGATCAGTGGATACAGATGCAGACAGATTTAAACGCTTTATTTTAGAAGGCTCAAGGGATGAGGTTAAACCTTTGGCCAATTTTGCCGGAAACATTGTACAAGAAATGAAGTCGCCGCTTAAAAGGGATATTTTTTCACCAGACCGCAGAATTTCAGCCATAAAATGGTTAAGCAACATCTTTAAAGAACCCCTAAGTTTGGATTTGCCATTGCTAAAGAGAAATGCCCGCCAATCGGATGCCCATTCAGGACCCTTCTTTATGACTCGTGATGGTAAAAAGACTGCCTTTACCAAGAAGATCACGGAGATTAAAAAACCCGAAAAGAAAGTCAATAAATTTCCTGCAGAAGACCAAGAATTTGATGAGGAAAAGTTCTTTAAAAATGTGGGTGCACAGCCCGAGCCAGAATATGTTCGTGTACCCGAAGGAGATGTGTTCCTAAGTAAAATAGCCTCTCTAGATGGTGAAGATACAGAAGATGAGCTGAAAATAGAAACCAAAAAGTCCAACAAAGCCAAGGCCCCAACTAAAGAAATTGTTAGTGAAATGAAACCATTGCGTCTCTTGCCCACAGAATTCTTTGAAGCCTTACCCGCTAGTCCCCTTAAACCTGTGGCCAATAAGCTCAATATTGGTTCTGCCTTGAATTCCCTGCTTTTCTCGGATCCCTTCGGCAAGAGCTATGGCAAAGCTAGCAAAAATGTATTTGGCAAAAACTTTGATCTGAAAGAAGATCCTATTGCAACGGAAATTGTAGAACCGGAAATCCACAAGGATTTAGATATTGAGGCAGAAACCAATGATGAAGATGATTTTGTGCAAGCTCAAATCGATATAACCCAAAAAGCCTTAAAAAACAAGGATGCAATAGAGGAAGATGAAGAAATTGCCGCCAAAGATGTTGAAGATTTATTGGATGCCACCGAAGAGAGAACCTCGGAAAAAACAAAACCTTTATATTCCAATTTTCTATCCTCTGATAGTTTAAATTTCTTTGGTGAATCTACCAAAACCGAGGCGGACGAGGATGTTGATGTCGAAAACAAATCTGTACAAACTGACAGCTCTAGCAATGGTAAATTTGAGGAATTACCTTGGTGGGATCTATCAGCCAAGCGCTTAAAACGCTCGCTGGACACTCGTTATTCGGCCGATTCGTGGCGTAATAATATGATTAGTAAAGATGAAGATCCCATAACAGCTGCTGATGAATTATCACCATTACGTTACCGAAATTTCGAAAATAAAGTGGATGAGGTCGTACGCACTACCAATAATAAAAATACAAATAAAATCGACGTTGACGATGATGGTTCAATTGGCAAAAGAATTGTGAAGACTTTTAAGGAACAAGTAACAAAATTGGTGGATATTTTCTCGCAACATGTCAATGAATGGTACAATACATTGACGAAACAATTGGATAGTAGTGCTGAGGAAACCACTACGGAAGGCAATCGTATAGCGTAATGTAAGCTTTAAATGATTAAATGGGAGATGTTAAAATTAAATTTGTAGTTGTTAGAGAATTTATTTGAATTATTTTTAAATATCTATTTAAGTTATGTTTACCGTTGTATTTAAACAAATATTAATCTTTCTAATATATTTGCGTAATATTAATGTAAATAAAAATTATGAAATCGTTATAGAAATGCTAAATCTAGACTTTTCTTTGCAAGCAAATGAAATTTCCATTAGCATACATTTCATATTGCAAAACTAAAACTATTCTCTCAAAGAAGACATTGTGTCATTTGTACCTAAGAATTTTTGACAAAATTATATAATTTTGATTCAAAAGACGCGATATTGATTTATTCATGCGTGACCGAAACTTAACAGTAGTCGACATTCAACATGAGATAGGGCGGATCAATAAGTCCCTGACTTTTAGAATGAAATACAGGTTTTTGGATAAAAAAATATTTTATTTTTCAATATAGTCTCCTTTGAGTCCAACGTTTCTTGAATATTTGTATCCCTTCCAAAAACTTAGATTTTTTTTTAAGAGGTCATCAAAATTGGTATTTGTTTGTGGTAGCAATTCGAAGTCTAATTTTGTCATGGAAACTGCACATGTGTGCACCCTTGCATTGTCCTGGTGAATAAGAACTTTTTCCTTGGCCAAATGTGATCGTTTTTTTGTAAAATCACTATTAAAGCTACCCAATAAGTTGTCATAATATTCGCCATTGACTGTTTTACCCTTTTCAAGGTAGCCAATGTCGATTTTCTCCTCAAACTAAACGAAGCAGCTTGTTAAAATGTTGATGGGAAACTCAATGGGAAACTCAAAAAGTCTCGGACTTATTGACCTGCCCCGCGGTGGCTCAGAACTTAATTTCATCAGCCAAAAGTCCATTTTTTTTGTTAAGACCCATTTCCAAAATTTAGACAAAAATATATGTAATTGTGGGCGTGGCATGCTTTATGTTATTTTGTAAAAAATGTGGTATCTGTAAATTTTATCAGAAGTAAAAAATTGGCTGATTTTTGTTCTATGTTGGTAGGATAATAGTCTTTAAGAACTGATATGATGTGTCGTCGCTGTACCGTTTATACCTATTATGTTAAATTTTGTTAGGTACAGTGGGACCTCGATTATCCGTATTGGTCGGGACGGGAAGCATTCTGGATAATGAAATTTTCCCGGTTAATTGAGTACCAATTTTGAGTAGTTTTTTAAAGGATTTTATGTACATGTTTAAATAATATAAGGATTTTATTAAATTTCGGACATATGCCACAGCATTTCATTTTCTGGGCAGAGTAAGTTATTCTACGCAGTAACAGCATTCCAAGCATTATTAATTGACAACAGTGCTTTCTTAAATTCTTATCTATTGATTGACGTGAATAGTTTTTGCACTATAGTTTTTCGATAATGACATTTAAAGCTCCATATTGCACCCTGATCCATCGGTTGGATCTAAGATGTCACATTTGGTTTGGAAAATTGTATAAATCGTTCATTGCTGAGTTTTTCTATTCTATTGATATGAATTGTGGCAGCTATATAATCAGCTGAAGATTTTTGTCCTAAGTTTGTGAATTCCATGTCGCTTTTTGTTTAATTTTGAGTGGAATATTTTAGCCTTTTCATTCACTATTAATCCTGAACTTTTGCCTCTTCAGCAGTCTTTAAATATTTTCAGTTTCGAATGGGGAATTCATCTTTTTCGTTTTATTCACATTGTGTTTGTTGTTCAAAAATAATCGAAAAAATTTTGCTTATAATCCCGGATAATTGAAGTAATTACGGATAATCGAAAAAAAAGTTGAAATCGATCCAAAATTTGTTTCATTTTCTTTCATGGATAATTGATGCTGCCGGATAATTGAATCACGAATAATCGAGGCCTCACTGTACTATATTTTAATTTTAGTGGAATAAAGATTCAAAAGCGGTTGAACAAATTTTACAACCAGAAGAAAGAGTCCTCTTTAAACCCAATAAATACATGTTGACCAGTTTTGACCTGTCTGTATAAACATTTTTTCATTTGAATGAAATTACTCCTAACATTTATCCTATTTTTATTTTACCTGTTCATGTGACTGGCGCAAAGTACAAGTCGCAATTTTAATTATATTGCGATTAAATTTGGCACAAACATTTTTTCGGTCCGAGGATGAAGCCTATTGAAATTGGCTGAAATCGGTCCATTACTTTACCCATACAAATGTTCTCCAGAAATTGGACTTTATCGATCGTAAATGGTTAATTTATTTAGGTATCTACTGAATTCATGTCACTTAACTCTTTGCGGTTAGGTGGTTAGTTTACTAACCACATTTTCTATAGTCTTTAAAACGGAGTTTATTGTCATCTATTGCCATTTTGCTAAACAATTATATTTTTTGAAGTCATCGTTTATGATTTTTTGCAAAACTTTGCCGTCAGGGTGCTCTGGTTAGAGAAATACATATTTATTTGAAAATATTGTAAAATTCAGTTTTTTTAAGAGAATTTCACGTATTCAATAAAAAAAGCACTGAGTGTTTATTGTTCATCGAATTCAGTGTTACTTTGATATTTCGGTTGTTTGGTCAGAAAATTTAGTCAAAAATAATAAATTTTCCAAAAAATTTATACGAAACAAAAATTTGTATTTGTATAGTTATTTTTAATGCCATAATTAGTAAACTAACCACTTCACTCCACAAAAAACCTTGAAATGGGGTGGTTTTGTCATGTTTTGATAAATTTTTTCTTACTTTTTATAATAAACTATCCTTGATTAAAGTAAAAATGCAATTGTTTTGATTTTAAACTTATTCAAAAAAAAAAAAACGTCGACAATCGGTCCATAATTAGTCATACCTCCCATATATGGCCCGCTATTGGGCCGAATAAAATGCACGTGGCAAATTAGATGTAAAAATTGAAATATCGGTAAAACGTAATGCTTTTTATGTAGTTTTGTTTAAACTTGAATAGAAAACCTAGCTGAGAGACATTGAAAGACGATGTTGTATGTCTGAAATGCTGTTTGAACGCTATAAAAAAAATATTTTTGCTCCGAATCATTACGATAATTTTCGGCCGAATCGACACCAATATACATGACGCTTTGGTGGAACCAAAAGGATAATATCTGTTATGAGCTGCTGAAATCTGGCCAGACCAAGGAACACAGGGAACCTGTACCGTTTGAAGCGAGAACGACCAGAATTTGCGGCCAGACATGAAACCGTAATATTGCATCATGACAACGCTCGTTAAAGACTATTTAGAATGAAGTGGTTGGAGAGTTTTGCCTCACCCGATTTATAGTGCAGACCGTGCCCCGTCCTACTACTATTTGTTACGATCGATGCAGAACGCACTCTCTGGAATACGCTTCACTTTGGAACAGAGTATTCGATATTGGATTTATTCGTTCTTGGCCTCAGAATCTATATGTTGTCAGAAAGATGGAAAAAGTTCATAGCTAACAATTTCCAATACTTTGAATAAATGTTTCAAAATAAAAGCTAAAAATTTTGAAAAAATCACACATTTTTAAGAAACTTTCAAAAGTTGTTATGCTTGAATATTTCCAAATTAAACTCTATGTTAATTGAAAAAGAAAAACTTTATTACCATCCAAAGAGAGATTTCAAATCTCTCTCTCTCTCTTACATTATTTTATCAAAAACAAAAGACTCAAACTACAAACTTGCTCACGCACAACCATCAATGGAAAATTTGAAAAAGAAGAGAAGCAAAAAAACTAAATGGTTATAAATTAATGATCATTAAAAAAGCCCTTTTAAGAAAAAAATGTAGGAAAAGCAAAAAATAAAAATAAAAGAAAAACAAATAAAAATAACAACAACAGTAATAATTATAGAAAAGTGTATATGGAAAAGAAGACAGAAAAACCAACATATAACAAAATTATACTCACTTTGACGATTGACTCCCAGCTTTTTTTTCAGTCAGTTTAACAATGCAATCTCAGCATATTGATCGCTAGCAGCAACAACAACAACCTGTTGTTTTACGTTAAAATAATACAACAACCAAAAGACGTGGCTTTTTATTATTATTTTACTTTATTTTATTTTATTGTTGATGTTGTTGTTGCTGTTGTTGCTATTAACTGTGTTTGTGTAAGATTCACTGATAGAGACGCGCTTTAATTCACAGCTATTGACCAGTCTTATAGAAATCGTTCAAGGCGAAGGTTGTGAAGAAGTTTTAATAAAGTTTTTATTTTTTCTTATTTTTGTTTGTGTAAACTAAAAGCAGACACATTTTTAATAAAATTATTTTACAGTAGATTAATTTTACAAGGTAAGTTAACAAGTGTATTGAACATAACTTTAAGTAGATTTAAAATAATTAATAAAGAAGAAATAGAAAATATAAAATAAGAAAAGAAGAAAAATTATTTATAATATAATAAAAATGATATTATTTTAATGTTTAAATGAAAAAGCAAACAAATAGTTTCTGTTAATCGCTTTTTGTTTTCTTAATAAAACCACAAACTATCTTATTTGGTTAAATTTTCTTTAAAAAAAAGAAAATTCTTGAAATTTTCGTCTTTACATATTTTTCAATGACGTGGAAGTTTTAGTATTTTTTTTTCTTCTTTCATCATTTACTACTTGTATGTACATATGTACACCATTGTTCCCCCTTTTCCTTATATTTTTTGTTGGTTCATCATGATGATGATCATGCTGCTGCTAGTTACATTCTCTTCTTCTTCATACATAAGTTGTTTTTGTTTTTCTTGCCTCTTCGACATTGAACTTTAATAAACTTTTTAGAGTACGTACTGTTTAAAATGTATCTCTTGCCATACAAAAAGATACACATAAACTCTACAACTTATAAATAATAATTTACCGACATATCTACAGAATCAAAACATCCAAAAATTTCATAACAATTTCATTTTTTTTTATTTTTTTTGTTGGTTTTAGTCAGAAATTTTGTTTTTGTGAAAGTGTTAAATGGACTTTGTCTTTAAAGTCTTCTTCTTTTCTCTCATTATTGCATAAAATATTGTGCTTCTGTTTGTTGCTGTTGTCGTTGTAGTATCAATACATTAACATGACAAAGATATAGTATTACTACAAATAAACTAAAAATTATTTAAAGCAAATGTTAACCCTTTAAAGTAGCAATGAAAAAAAGTGGTACAATTTGTACCTAAGTAGGACAGTAGGCGACGTAGTTTATTAAAATTTTTTAATAAATATATTCGGTTTTTAGAAGCAGTTGTGTAAGGGAAATACCAAACACAATAAGTGAAGAATTTGGAGATTGGTACCATTTTTTATTGCAATGTAAACAAACGAGTGCACTTAACCCTCTAATGCTTAAGCATGCTTCAAGGCACTCATCGCAAAATGCCAATAAATGCAAATATAACAGACATTTCATTTCAAAAACTTTGAAAGCTTTTGAAAAAAATGCTGATTTGTGTATTTTTTATTATAATCGTAGTTATGTTTCTCGCTTCTTATTTCGAGCGGTAACAACGAAAAAAAAACATAATCAACAAGATATTAAATTTTTGTATTAACGATTTTATTGCTAAAGACATTTTAGCTTAATCCTCATACGTATTATGTTCAAGTAATACATCATAAAAATGGTTACCACAAACATATATGCAATCAGTTACTACAATCATATAAGACTTCTACAATCATGTGATTGACACCTTTAACATATTATGGTTACCGCAATAAGTTACAGTGACCATAATATTGTTAAAAATTTTGAAATGGTTATGGTAAACATGTGCAACCATATTTAAACCCTACACCACCATAGTGGGGAGGGTATTATGCGTTTGTGCAGATTTTTGTAAAGCGCAAAAATATTAGTCTAACACCCACCTTAAAGTATACCGATCGACTTAGAATCACTTTCTGAATCGATTAAACGATATCCGTCTGGCTGGCTGGCTGTCCATGTAAACCTTGTGCGCAGAGTACAGGTCGCAATTTTAAAGATATTTCGATCAAATTTGGTACATATAATTTTTTTGGCCCTATTGAAACTGGCTGAAATCGGTCCATTATTTCACCTAGCCCCCATACTAATGTCCTCCCGAAATTGGACTTTATCGGTCATAAATGTTTAATTTATATATGTATCTACACAAAATTCGCTTCAAATAAGTTTTATATAAATTCATGTCACCAAATTTTGTTACGATCCGTCTATAATTAGTAGCTCCCATATAGACCCGCTTCCGAAAATCACTTTAACGTGCATAAATCGCTTAAAAATTGTGGTATACTCACAAAATTCAACATAGTAAACTTTCATGTAGACATAAATCACACGACCTAATTTCATATAAGGCCCACTTTTAAAAGAAAAATGTTTTTGCTCTTTTACTTAGTGTAGGGTATTATATGGTCGGGCTTGACCGACCATACTTTCTTACTTGTTTTTATCTGGATGCATCCTGCTCATTATTATTAGATTTTTATTATTTAGAGAGATTTAACTAATTATTTATGAAAATTCGTATAAAGGATTTGAATGAGCATGTTTTGTGAAAAATTGAATGTGGGCATGGCTATATTACGCCCACTTCTCGTACATATTGGGAATTTAAATGTTTAAATTCTTTATATTTGTTTAAAAATTAATGATTAACATTGCCAAAGAATACAACTAAGTATACACTAAAAAGAGAGAATCAGTTAAATAAAACTTAAACCGTTCCATATAAAAATTCTCAAAAATACGTAAATTTATTCTAATATTGTAAAAATTCATAAAACATTAAAATATTGGCATATTAGTTACTCGGTAGATTTTATAGTTGCTTCCGTTATCTTTTTGGACAAAGTGGTCCACTTACATAACCTGGGATACCTTGCCAGTGTTCTTTAAGTTTTTTTTACAAGAGCCCAATAAATTCCCACAGCCGAAGTTCTGGACAATTGGTTGGATCGGGCCATAAATATGAAGGGACTCTGTGCTATTTTAAGAAAGGTAAAAACCATATATATTTCTGTGTTTATCGTGCCTGATGTCAGAAATTATTGGCTTTTTTTGCCACAAATGGCTTCCAAGATCTTTAACGCATTAAGATCTGGAACTTTCTGAACTTTATACGACTTCAACCCAGCATTAGCTTTGGCTCTGAGCACAAAAGAATCAGAGCATTTGACTTTACGAGATGCTTTTCTCATAAGTGTTCGATTTTCTTTCAATGTTCAAGTCTTCCTTATACTGTTTAATGACTTTGAAACAGTGTGACGATGCAGCTTCAGATCTTTTGCTATTTTTGGGAAAGTCCATATTGGATTTTTTCAAAAGTTTTAATTATTTTTTCACATACTTTTTTTTTGCTGTCCATTTTAACGCGGGAAAAATTTTGAATATTTTTTTTTTGGAAATTTTCGGAAATTTCTTTATATGTTTTCTTCTTAAAGTTAAAGTTTATAACAACAATGATATTTAATAGTTAAAAAGTAAATTTTTTTTATTGTATCCTAACGACCCTAAGTACCTCATAAGGGTTAACTTAATGTTGCAAGCATGTTAATTTAATATTATTTCTCCAATTTATTAACGCTAAATAAATATTACATCAACATTTATTTATACTAAAATTACATTATTAACAAAATTTTAAAAAGCAAAGAAGACCAAAAATCGCTTAAACCGTAAAGCACCATGACATAGAAACACAAATTGTAAAACACTTATAAAACATAAATTTTTGTTAAGAAATCACTTTTCATTTTTTAATAAATAAAAGAAACACAACAAAAATAAAAGAGCTAAATATAAGAAATAAAACAAGTTTGCATAATTTAAAAAAAGTTATATAATTCACCAAAAAAAAAAAAACCAAAAACCCTAATAAATACCTATACAAGACATGTGTTTATTAAACAAAAATTTAATGATTTTTTTTAGTTTGTTCACATTGTGGTTATTGTTGTTGTTTTGTTTGTTTTGTAAATAAATTAATAAATAAATAATTATGAGTATTTTATAGGATGGGTCTAATATTGGGTTGGTTGCCAGGCGATTTTTATATACGTGATATTTGTGTAATCGCTATTATATCAGCTATTGTGGCCACACTTTTAAGTTTGCGTTTCTATTTGCGGATTACAGCGGGTAGATGTTTTACGGAGGTAAACTTTTTACTTTGTTACAAAATCCCCTCCCATAGCCTTTTCTCTATCTTTATAAAATGGTTTTAGAGAAAAATAATTGTATAAAATTCCCCCTTTTTATTAAATAAATTCAATTTGTATATATTTGTTTATATTTTAATTAAAATGTTTATATTTATATCTACTTATTTCGGTTACTGTAATTTGTTTTTATTTTAATTTTCTTTTGTTGGTTTTTTTTTTTGCAAATTAATTGCTTAAAGTTAATTCAGCAGTTTATTTCTTTGTCAGTTTTTTTATTTTTGTTTTAAAGTGTGTCTACAACATTTAAGTTTAGTTTTAATTAAGCTTTTTAACCGGAGGTCAGTGTCGTCGTATTAAGTTTTGAGTTTAAGCGTTCAAGCGTCCAAGATCTCATGTCATATTATTAAACCTTTAATTTCTCTAAGACAAATACTTATAAAACATTTGTAAGTTTTGTTTAAAAAATAATAGAAAGTTTTGTGGATTTTGTACAACATAACAATCCATTTTATTTGCAACAAATGATCGCTAAGATCACTTAAATTTCATATAGGGTGCATAGGATTTAACTTTTTTAATGTGTCATAGTCCCATCAAAATATTTGTATAAGTACAGTAAGGGATTTCCAAAAAAAAAGTTGTGTGCATTTTAAGCTTAGAAATTAGATTTAAACAATCGTGAAATTGTTTAAATCTACTTTTATAGAATCTCTGCTATTGTTAATGATACATTACAACTTGACAAATTTAATTTGTATTAAGTTAATTTGTATTAAGTTAAAACTTAAAACGTTAAAAT
Source organism: Calliphora vicina (assembly GCF_958450345.1). NCBI lineage: Eukaryota > Metazoa > Arthropoda > Insecta > Diptera > Calliphoridae > Calliphora > Calliphora vicina. The sequence goes on from NC_088780.1 coordinate 122,955,231, forward strand.
ATAAAAATTCTCAAAAATAGGTACATAAATTTATTCAAATATTGTACAAATTCATTAAACATTAAAATATTGTCATATTTCTCGGTATTTATAAATATATCCACTTTTTCCGGAAATACTCCCATTAAAAATTTTATAGTTGTTTCCGTTACCTTTTGTACACTTAAAATCGGACATGTCCTGGCATACCTTTCCTGTGTTCTTTAATACTTTTTTTTACAAGAGCCCAATACCATTCCACAGGCCATAGTTCTGGACAGTTGGGTGGATTTGCCTACACAACATTCAAAATCCGTAAAATATGATGATATTCAGTACAAATTTATAAATTTGCGTTCATCATGGTTCAGTATCATTTACAGAAACCTTGTTAATCCCGGTGTTCACGAAAAATAAGCTCAAATGACTCCTCCGTCATAAATGGAGCATCATGCAGGGACATTAAATGAATACAATGAGTCTTCGTGAATGATATGTACGTCGCACAGTGGTATGAGAAAAAAAGAGGGAAATAAATCTGTAACTTCTAAACCCTTAGTCCGATTTGAATGAAATTTGACATGCGCACAGACGAAGATAATTTACTTAACATAGAAATTCATAAAAAAGCATGTTGCCTACATAACACCATATTTATGAATGTAAATAACAGTGCTAGGTATGTATATTCTCAGCGAGTTGTTAAGTTTTCCCAAATTTATTTGACACGTAAAAAACACAAGGTAGACATGTTATATATCAATGGATAGAGGATTTTGTCTACTTTTCAAAAATGTATATAACTTTTGACAATTAAAAAATTCATGGAATACTTTTTTTTTAAAATATGACAAAAAATGCTTTTTATTGAGTTTTTGCAAAGATACAAATTTTTCAAATTGAAATAAAATTTTGATTTATGAATATTTTTTAACGAAATTTTACACTTATATAGATTTTTTATTGAAAATGGAAAAATAAAAGCAAATTTTGAAATTTATAATCAGGAATCCCGCAATTCCCAAAAAAGTATTGAAAAATTCCAAAAATGGTATTTTTTCGGTTTTTGGCTATAATATCCATACCACGGGCGGGGTTATCGGAACCCTTTACAAAATGATTAAGAACATATTGGGCCATCTAAAATAGGTTACTATATTTTGATATCGAGTATGCGATTAGAGAATTTTTGCCCTAAAGTTGAATTTTACATAAAAAATAGGAATTTTTTGAATGGACCTGGTCCCCTAGGTATCAAAAAGTATACATTTTTTTCATTTAAAATATTTGACGTAAAGTTAGCTTTTCAAAAAGTACAAATTCATTATACATCCTCTTATAAATTTTTTTAGATAACTTAAAAAGAATAAAAGTACTTTTTTACCCAAAAAATTGCGAAAAATCGCCTTTTTAATTGTTTTTAAATTCAAATGCATGTAACTTTGGACTCAGTCATGATTTTTAAACACTTCTTTCTTTATTTGATATATAGATCTATTGTTAATCCTATAAAAGAAAAATGGATAAAATCGGGGAATATTTGGAACCGCGGTCACCAAAAAAACTGGAGTAGGGTGGTTAAAAATGTTGAAAATTAAATTTTCAAATGCGAATATCTCCTAAGCTATAAAAGATAATTGATAGCTACGACGAGGTTTTATGTAGTGCTCGACAGATCGAGGAGATTCTATATGTGTAATTTTTTTAAAATCGGAACACAGACGATGAAATAGGATCATTTTAAAAATTGAACATACCCGAGGTGTCCTACTTTGGGAACCCCTGGTCTCGCTCCTGGTGGGCTCATGAGGTACAAATTCAAAACTTAAACTCGACTACACCTCCTCTTTGCTCATTCAAATCGGAGTAAGGGTTTAGAAGTTACAGATTTATTTCCCTCTTTTTTTATTCTCATACCACTGTGCGACGTGGTCCACTTATGCTTAAAATCGGACATGTCCTGGCATACCTTTCCTGTGTTCTTTAATACTTATTTATATATAAGGAGTGAGATCGAAAAATTCTTAACATACATATATGTTTATAAAAAAGAAACCACTAAACTTACAGCTTTATTTTTTTTTTTATTTGATTGAAATTATTATTACAATTTACAAAAAAAATTATTTTTATAGTTTTAATCACTAGTGATGAAATTTTGAACCTTTTTCGGAAACCCTTCCATTAACGTTTTTATAGTGCTTTCTGTCACTTTGCTCGAACATGTAGTCCATCTCCGTTTAAAATCTACCACACTTTTGGACACCTTTTTTGTACTCTTCAATTCTCTTTTAACAAGAGCCCAATATCTCTCCACTGGCCTTAGCTCCGGGCAGTTTGGAGGATTTGCCTCTCTTGGTACAAATACCACATTATTGTTCTTGTACCACTCAAGGGCTTGTTTGCCATAGTGACAGGATGCCAAGTCAGGCCAAAAATAAGTGGACACATTATGAAGTCTTATGAATGGAAGCAGCCTTTTTTGTAAACATTCCTTGATGTAAATTTCGGTATTTATAGAGCCCGTTGTAACAAATGAGTGGCTTCTTTTGCCGCAACTGCATATTGCTTGCCATACCAAGAACTTTCTGGGAAATTTTGTCTGCTTTTGGGTCCTAAACTTTTCTTCAACATTCCCTCGAGCATCAGCAACATAAAATTTTTGACCTGGAAGTTGCGAAAAATCTGCCAGAACATACGTTTCGTCATCCATTATGCAACAAGAATATTTTTTTTATAAAACTTGACTTCAATTTCCGTGCTCTGTTTTTGGCCTCTAAATTTTTAGTAGCGTTCCTGTCAGGAACTTTTTGAGCCTTGTATGTTTTTAAACCTGCATTAGCTTTAACTTTTCGTACCAAATAGTCCGAGCACTGAGCTAACCGGGCTGCTTTCCTACCGGATGTGTTGGGAGCTCTTTTGAAAATGCGTTCTATTTTTTTGGCTTTAGAAACATCATGTGGACCATTCCTTCTACCTGAACCAGGTTTTCTATCAACTGACAAGTTCTCCCGGTACTGTTTAATAACATTGGAAACAGTTTGACGGCAGACCTTTGTATGCTTGGCCAACTTTTTGTAAGACCAAGTTGGGTTTTGTTGAAAATATTTAATAATTTCAGTACGCACTTTTTTCTGGTCACTCATTTTAATCAGATTAACAAAAAAATTAATATAATTGACATTACACATAATAACTGACATGTTTTTCAAAGGTAACTTGATCAAAAAAAAATTCAAATAATACTTGGGTTAAAAAATGTAATGAAAAACGTGTGTTAAGAATTTTTCGATCTCACTCCTTATGTATATGTATTATACAAATGATGATTTAGGTAAGAGAACGCGACATTAGAGTATGAACAAAAGAACAAAAATCATCATTAATTGAGAATTTGTTCATTAGTTGTATTAATTTGTTTTTGATAGAAAGAGATAAAGACACTAAAAGTAGCTAAGATTAAGAACAAATATATTTGTTATTTTCTCATGATAAGCATAGACTTTTTTAATATAATGTTAAACAAATCAGTTCCATAATAACGCTTTAATTTCCGGTACCTGTTAATATTATGTAGACATTTATTTACTTTTCATAAATTGATTAGGTTATAATGTCAATAATAAGTTGTTTAACAACACAATATTTAAGTATTTTTAAATATTAAGTTTTTTAAAGACCAAAGTCCAAAAAATTTTATAGAAAAAATATTTACAATTTATTTGCAAAAATTATAAAAACATGCAAGCAAATATGTAAATATTAATTTAAATTTATTTCAAAATAGTTTAGTTAAATACCAAAGTTTAAGGAGATTAAATCAAGCGATTATTTCTATTCAATACCTTTTTAATATGAACTTTTTAAGTACAGCTATACAATTGTTGAAATATTTACTAGTTTTAATTGTTTTCATTAAAAAATTTGAAGCAATTTGTTGGATAATTATATTTCTAGGCTTAAAATAAATTTTTAGTCATATAATCTACTGAAACTAGTTCATGACAATTTACACAAAAGAAATAAAACAAACCCCCCCATGGACAAAGTTACAGCCACGTCTGTGCTCTACCTGATTATTTTTAATAACCTACTAATAATTTCAAGAAAAAAAAAATGTGACTTATAAATAACAATTTCAATTGTTTTTATTATTGTTTTAACTGGTATTTAAATAAATTTTATACGCAGTCATGATTGTGTTATTGTTTTGTTGCCTTAACTTCTTTCTTAATAAAGTTAATCATACTTGTACTTTATACGGTCTTACAATGACGTATCGTTACGTATCGTTTACTATCACATTTGTTTTTATTATTTTTTGTTACAAAGTACTTTATAATTAAGGTACTATAAATTAAAGAGCGTATAGTAAATAAAAATTAAAATAGCCTTAACTATGATCATGACAAATGGATGTTTAAACGTTAGTGGTTTGATTCATAAATGTATTCATAATGGAATTATTTGAAATTCATTTCCATTTCTATTAAACAGGTTTCATTATTGTAGTTAATAGAAATTAATGTGAAATTTAAGGAATTTCCAGACGACAATACTAAGTATTATTGGGTGTATGACTTGAAAATACGGGATTTTTTTTTTAAATTTTAAGCTTTTATTTTGAAACAAAGTATTGGGCACTGTTAGCCCATCTTGTTGGCTACATATGGATTCCGAGCCAAAACTGCACATCTTTTGATGCCAAGAACGAATCAAGCCAATAACGTCTGGACTATAAAGCGGGAGAGGCAAAATTTCCCAACCACATCATTGTAAATACTTTCTTACAGATATTGGAAGATGTGGCCGAGCGTTGTCATGATGGAATATTACGGTTTCATGTATGGCCGCATATTCTGGCCGTTTTTCGCCCAGGGAACCTGTGATGGTCTGGTCAGATTTCAGCAGGTCATAATAGATAGGACCCTTTTGCTCCCACCAAATACAGAACCTTACCTTAGGGCCATGGATATTTGGCTTTGGTGTCGATTCGGCTGGTTGGCCAGGCATCATATACGATCTCTTACGCTTCGGGTTATCGTAATGGATCCATTTTTGGATTCGGTGCAAAAATTATTTTCTTTTATAGACATACAAAATCGTCTTTCAAGGTCTCTCATAGAGTATCCAAAACCGGTCAACCGGTTTTTTCATCTTTGTAAACTACACCGGTATCGGTTTTTTTACAAACCGGTTTTTGTAAAACGGTTAACCGGTTTTAATGAAATATATTTTCTAAAGCTCATTCAAACATATTTATGAACAACTTTGATACCATTTCTAAAAATATTGATTTATTTTATAGAAAATTATAGCATTTGACAATATTTCGTAAAGACATAAAATAATTTAATTGCATAAAGAATTCAAAAATACTAAATTTCCATTAAATACTAATTTAATATAATCCGGTTAATCGGTGTTTTTGAAGACAAAAACTGAAACCGTTTAACCGTTTTTTTTAAAAGACAATAATCGAAACCGGTTATTTCAAAAACACACTTTTTCGGTTAAACCGGAAACCGGTTTTTTAAATTTGCCGGTTTTTTGGACACTCTCGTCTCTCAGCTTCAATTCGTATGATACTCAATATCCCTGATTTAGAATGAATACTGGATTTTGAAATTGCAGTTGAACAATCTTCATGGAGTAATGCCTCCAATTCTTGGTCTTCAAACTTCTTTGGCTGGCCTGGACGATCTCAAAACATTTTTAAGTTTGCTTCCATTAATAATGCAATATTATTAGAAATTCCAAATATTGCAAAATTTGACATTCACGATTTAAAGGTTAAAGTTGTCCGATTTTAGTAAAGCTTTCGGTGTATATTTAAAATTATATGGACTATAATATTGATTGATATGAAATTGGGCTTATTCGCCAAAATATGGGAAAAAAATTATTTTAACATTTAACATTTTTTTCCCTTATATATCCTGAATAAATCCCAAAGAATTGATTTAAAAATTAAACAATTTCTTTAACAAAATTTAAAACAGAGTTTTGAAACAGCCGTTAAAAATCAACGTTTTTGGACCATACTAGACAAAAAATAATTATTTAATGCCAAAATATATAAGGCACATTTATATATAAAGTTAAAGTGGAATATTACTGTCTCCATAATGAGAAAATTGTTTTTAAATTTAAGTGAAAAATTCACTTGAGTGAAATGACAGTCAAGTCGAAAAATATTTCCATTTAGATAGAGAATAAAACTAAAAATCTATATAGACATTCATAATAATACAATATTTTTAAGAAACACATGTTTCTTTATACATATTTATATTGTTACGTTTTAACCTTTTAAAAACGATGGTTTATTTCCATTTAATTGCAATTAAAAGCGATCAGTAGTTTAAAATTTGTAACAACACTTTATTTAAATTGACACGACAAATTAAATTGTCACATACACTTTACAATGTCCAATAATATTCTTGTAATACAGTTGATGTTAATTCTAACAAAGCTTAATATAAACTTTTACTATTTATATATACTGTGTCATCTTCTAGTTGTTTCATGAATTATCTATCTAACGGACAAAACTAGAAAGTTATATTTCTAGAGCTTTTAGCAGTTATGTTAATGTTAGCTTTTAGCTTTAACAGTTAATGTTGTTATACTTACAAACAATGTTAATAACAGCGTGTTATCAACATTGTTGATAAGCAGAAGTTTCGAGCACAATGTTTATAAACAAGCTGAATGTTGCAAGCAGCCGTTACAGACCGTTAAATTAAAATCGTTAATACAACTTCGTAACAATATTTTTTTACTTGCGAGTATCGTTGAGATATGCCTTGTTCAAAGACCATTTTTTGGTTCATTATCCTGTATTCAAAAGAAAAGATTTTTTAGGAAAAAATGTATATTGAAACTAGGGTACATCGAAAACTTTTATTTCATCCTAATTAGTAAAATAAATTGCATAATTTGTAAATTGTATATTTTGAAGTAGCTTTAAATTTTCCTGGCTATGGCCCTGCTTTATAACCACCCTCTAAACACATATTCCAAATATCTCAAACTAAAACTAATCATTCACTTATTTATTTCTTTAACTATTACAGACAAATATGCAAGGAAAAACTGTAATCATTACTGGTGCCAACAGTGGTATTGGCAAGGAAACTGCCCGTGATTTGGCCAAACGTGGTGCTCGCATTATTATGGCTTGCCGCAATTTGGAAACCGCCAATGCTGTTAAAGGTATAAATTCCCTCTATAGTACAGGCGCTTTAAACAAATTCTTAATTTCAAAATTATATCTTTTACAGAGGAAATTGTCAAGGAGACTGGCAACGATAAATTGATTGTGAAGAAATTGGATTTGGGCAGCTTCAAGTCGATACGTGAGTTTGCCGCCGATATTGTTAAGAATGAAAAGAAAATCGATGTACTCATACACAATGCCGGTATGGCTTTGGCCTTCCGTGGCCAGACCAGTGAGGATGGCATTGAATTGACCATGGCCACCAATCATTATGGTCCATTTTTGTTGACCCACTTGTTGATCGATGTTCTGAAGAAGAGTACTCCCGCACGTATTGTGATTGTAGCCTCCGAATTGTATCGTTTAGCTTCGGTGAATCTTAACAAATTGAATCCTATTGGCACCTTCCCAGCTGCTTATTTGTACTATGTCTCCAAGTATGCCAACATTTACTTTGCCCGCGAATTGGCTAAACGTTTGGAAGGTTCCGGTGTCAGTGTTAACTTCTTGCATCCCGGTATGATTGATTCTGGCATTTGGCGTAACGTACCCTTCCCCTTGAACTTGCCCATGATGGCCATTACCAAGGGTTTCTTTAAGACCACCAAGGCTGGTGCCCAAACCACCATCTATTTGGCTACATCCGATGAGGTGGCCAATGTTCATGGCAAATATTTTATGGACTGCAAAGAGGCTACTTTAAATCCTGCCGCTATGGACGAGGAAAAGGGCATGAAGATCTGGGAAGAATCAGTGAAATTGGTCAAATTGACTCCTCAGGATCCAAAAATCTAAACGTAACGTTTTGAGACTGAGTGTTTTTTTATCAGCTATAAGTAGGTTTGTTTTATTTTAATGTGTAATTTGTGGTATCTACAGTCTTTAAAAATATGTATTTTAAGTTCTACTTTTTAATGACTTTTTTTAAAAAATAAATAAAGAAAATTTAAAAAAAAACAAATATTTTATAAAATTTAGTTCAAGTTGCAAGAATTGGTCTTAAAAAGTGGTTGGCATAAGGAGAACTAACTATTTATTTTTTGTAATCTGACCAGTAGTAGTGGTGCCAATACTGTACACAAGATTTTTTATAGAAAGCCGTGTTATACTGTTATACAAATGATTTTTTATAGAAAAATTTTTATATACTAGAGCTTATATCTCTTTTTCTTTAGCTTCACTTGAACCATTTAGAATAGAGTTTCATGTTCGGTTTTAATCGAAACCGCGTTTTTTCAAGGCCTAAAACCGTAACCGACAATTATTCTTCGGTTTTTACTTTTAATCTATTTTCAGTAGAAAAATTACAAATTTAGAAATGAAAAACAAACTTTTTCATCCAAAGATTCATCCAAGTATTTCCTGACAATTAAAATTCAAATGACTGTTTATTTTTTTAATTTAAAAAAAGAATGCAGTGTTTTTAACAAAGACTTAGTTATTTTCAAATCTTCTATATATATAAAAATGAAATGGTCCCTGTATGTAATGGCATCACGTGAGAACGGCTGGAGCGATGTGGCTGATTTTTTTTTTATTCGATTCGAAATTTTCAGAAGATGGTTTGTTAAGGAAAAAAATTCAAAAATTCCGGGTAAAACTCGGACAATTTTTTTGAGTCCAGACAACTGTATTAAAAAAAGCTCCCTAAAGTATGCAGTACAAATTTAGATATTTTATTTGTAAATAAATAAGAACAGACAAGTGTATGTGGGTTGGAGAACTAGCATTAGTAAATGTTACCGGGCGAAGCCGGGCGATGCTCACCCCAATTAGAAGAAAGAAATATTACTATTAAGTCTGCCTTTGTGAATTAATAATAATTCAGGATAATTCTAGTTTCAAGTTTATTGGTTCAATGTAATGTGGATTCTAGCTCAATCGAAACGTATTATTGGAATTAAAAAAGGACCATAAAGACCCACATTTTGTATTCCCACTCAGCATCATGAATGCCTAATTTCATATTTCTGGGCCCATTATTATTGAAAATGCAAAACAAATGTAACACTAAAGTCACATTTTGTTAATTCTAACTCATTCAGAATCGTGTGTGTCTAATTTTTAGGTTTATTATTATAAAATATTCGGAAAGTACTATTACAATAAAGAAATAGTACTATATCCAACTATTATGTAAATAAGAAAAATAATTTAATATAATAAAAAGTACAATTAGAAGATAAAGTAACAATTTTCCATAATTGAACCCTCGTCAAGTTTGAAATTAAAGTAATTTCCTGATTATAGGTCCAATATTATAGAAAATTCAAAAAGTACCATTTTGAAGAACGAAAATGTACTCCTTAATTTGGTTTAGTTTTCCTTTTTTGGTATCATAATACAATTGAGACCCCTATTAGCCAACTTTAATGTATATAAGCTAACTAATTTAAAATACATATTAAAAAAGTACCATTAAAAGAAATAGTACCAATTTTCCTTTATCCTCTTGAACTCCCGTCAAGTTTGAATTTTAAATTAAAAACTGATATTGTTTCTATAACACTTGATATTTAATAAATTATCACAAAACCGACCGAAACCGATCGGTTTTCTATTTTTTAAAACCGAAACCGCGGTTTTGAAATTCTTCGGTTTTTTGGAAACTCTAATAACTTTAAAACCGTGAGCTGCAAGGGTATATATAGGTTTGTCATTCCGTTTGAAATTTCAACATTTTGCATTTTCCCAGAAAGTATGTATATATATTGTGGATCGTTATAGATAGGCGAGACGATATAGCCATGTCCGTCTGAAATCAACTTTTTGAAGCCCACAAAAATAACTCATACATCAAAATATCTGGTTCGGGAGAAAACCAGCCCACAAATGGCTGAGATATAAGGAAAAAACCATTAAAAACTCGATTTTTGTTACCTATTTCTGATCAATATATGGATTACTAAATCATTAATATAGACAATATGGATATCTAATGATAGACATTTCAAAGAACTTTACAACGACGTATATAACGCCATAGTAAGTCGGATCTATAATGAATCAAAATTGGGAAAAATATTTTTTAAAGGACGAAGGTCTCAGTAGCCAGTTCCTAATTTCTAATATTGATATGTAAATTTAATTTGCTATTAATAAATAAAATAATAATAATATTTTTTAACCCGATTTTTCTTTTTCACCAAAAACAAATTTTTGTGTCATACAATTTTTTTCACTAAATTAAAAAAAAACATTTTTTTTAATAAAGAATTTTTTTAATTTTGAAAAAAAAATTTATTTTGTATTTAAAATTGTTTATAGTAAAGTATAATTTGGTAAAGGGTATATACTAGGGTATTGGAATTATTCGATTTTTCTCTTGTTCGAATAAAACGAATAATTCGAATAAGAGATTTTAACTTGTTCGAATAATTCGATCACACGTTTAAAATTAATCGAATTATTCGAATAATTTATTTTTTTTTTAAAAGTAAAGAATGAAGTTTTGATGTCGGTTATTTAATATTTTATTGTTAAAGAAAAACAAAAAATAATGTTAAAGTTAAAAATTCAAGTATTGATAATGTTAAAAAACATTCGAAAACAAAGTCCATCATTAAATTTTCAACAGAAATATTCTGATCAGATTAACTCTAGAACAATTGACTAGCAAACCCTTTAGTTACAGTTTTGGAGCTATGCTTTAAAAAATTTGAGATAGTTGGACATGATCCTGAATTCAAATACAATATAAACGTATTAAGAACTTTTTTATGTCGTTCATTAATTCGGGTTTTAAATTGAGTAACTAATTCTTTAGTAAATTAATTATTCACTATTTCTAAGTTATTTATAACAAATTGTATTATACATCAAGCTCTATCAACGTTGCCGAATCTTTGCTTAATAAAGTGGTCTTGGGGAATTACAAAATAAAGGGAATCTGTCCAAAGTTTGATATCATTGTCAGTGAACGTGGCTAATTTGAATGCAGGGAGTGCAGGATTGATGCATTTACAAATACGCAAAAAGTTTATTACCAGACAAAGATCTTCAACGATGTTCAAAATCATATATAAGACGAATTCCATGCTTTTCTTGCAACAAAACGTTAGTTTGCAATATTTGTGTTTATCATTCGATTTATTAAATATTTGCAACACTTACGTACGCGGTTAATAACATCACTTATATAGATATATTTTAAGATCATGGCCTTCATCTATTTCAATGTAATCATTATAAATGTCATCCTTAATATCACTTTCGACAAGCGTTTCAAAATCACATTCAACTCCACTTTAATCTAAGTTAAAATTTTGATTATTAATTGCGATTCTTCTAATATTTCGCCAGCTAAATAACAAATATTTTATTCCGTACCTTTTATTTTCAATTTTGAAAGATCTGTTTTTAGAATTGTAACTTCTTGCAGTAATGTTTATATATTTATAGAATATCGGAACACTCATCTACAGTGATCGAAAGTCCCTTTCTCTTTAGTTAGTTGTCGAATTTCAGAAACAATACAATTTTTGTGAGTCATTATTACTTATTTAAATTTGAAATTATGAAAAATTTTAAGCAATTTAATAAATTTAAATATATGTATATGAACATGTATTCGTTTTATTCGATTATTCTACATAAAATTGTTCGAATTATTCGTTATTCGAAAATGGCCATTTTTAAATTTTGCGAATAATTATTCGATTAATCGAACGATCAGTAGTCGAATGAATACCCTAGTATATACGATTCGGCACAGACAAATATATCTCTCTTATTTGTTTTTAAATTAAAGTCTTTTTAAATCGTAGATTTCCATCTATTCTTGACTTGCAAACTCGTTCAAACATTTCTTTGCTAACCTCATGTGTGATATGAAAACGACCAAAAGGATTTAATTTCTTTAATTAAAATTTTGGAACTAAAGTATTAATATTAAAATCATTACAAGAAATCAAGCGAAAAAGAATAATTTTTCTGAGAACTCATGAAATGAACAATTCACAAACGGTTTAAGAAATTCGATACATATTATCAAACAAAATTCCAGTAAGTTTACATGCAATAACAAAAACTAAAATATAACAACTACATGAAGTACTCACAAATATTGGTGAAAAATATGGGTACATAATGACAAAAAATCAAAAAAAAAAACAAACTGGTTTAAGCAGCACACAAAATTAAATAAAATTAACTCATAAAGGATATTAATGAATGATATTCTTCAATGAACACTAATACATGAAAACACCTAAATTCGTTTTTACACCCCAAGAGTAAAAGTTCCCACACTCCCAGACAAGTCAGCAACTAAAAGTTCAATCACTGGCAGTTTTGCCACACACTCAGACAAGCAGTGACATCTATACACTCTGACACACAGGACCTCCTCTCACAATTACCTGTTGTTATTAATGCTGCCGTTGGCAAACAATGCAACCGCAACCGTATCAAAAGTAGATCTGCCAACAAAATGTACAAAACGTCTGGAGACGAGATTCCCAAAGGACAACAGAATACCGACTAAAATGGAAATTAAATGCAGAGAGAAGATTAACAGATAATAAAATTGGCCACAGTAATCAAAATTATGATGATGATGATGAGCAGTAGCACACACTCACTCATACACCCCTTCTCAACACTTTATATAATTTTGTGTGTTGAGTACATAATTATAGAGAGCAAAAGAGAAGTGATGGTGCAGAATTTACAGGGTTGAAAATGGTACATTCTGGAACTGCACATTAAACAAAATATCTTTACTAAGCGAGAGGGCAAAACGCATCCCGCTAGTTCTACAAGTTTTAATTGCGCAAGTAGTTTTGGTTTTTTTTAAAACTTATATGTCATTTTGAAGGGTACATATCTGCCATTTATGAACCCTTTAGGTTTTTTTTTGTTTTAAAAATGTCGAATTTTGTGCCAACGAAGCGTCATATGCGGGAAGTTTTGCTTTATTTCTTCAAGTTGAAAAAAAGTACCACTGAAGCACTCGAGTGCTCAGAAGTGCGGTTCAGAAGTGGCGATTTTGACACGGAAGACAAATATCGCCTATGGCAGCCGAAAATGTTTAAAGGTATTACTTCATGACGATTGCTCTCAAACTCAACAAGAGCTTGCAAAATCATTGGCAGCTACTCAAGCATCAATTTCAAAACGTTTGCGATTCAACATGTTGCTATAGCAACATTGTTGCTGAACTCTAGCAACATGTTGTTGAACTATAGCAACATATTGCTGAACTCTAGCAACATGCTGGTTTACTCTAGCAACATGTTGCAGATATAAATGACAAAAAATGGTTAAACAAATTTTATAGTTATTAACCCCCTAACCCGCAAAAACTAAATTACGCACAAAATTTCACGTGCTGAAATTGTGACATCTCTCACAAAACAGCTGACAGAACAATAACTAAAATCCGGAATGCAGTTCTTTGATCTTCGAGGGAAATGTTATCAAATCTGTAATTAAAGTCTCCGTTAAAATTAAAAAAATATATAATTCCTTTTTTAGATAATTGGTGTTTTGTAATGCATGCCTTGTGGCACTCTTGCGGGTTAGAGGGTTAAAAATTCTCCAGCCCATTAACGTGTATCAGGCCACTACAACAAGAAATTTAGTAACAAAATTAACATACATATTATGAGAAATATTAGTATATCCATATTTACTCGCATATGATACCGTTAACCTATTCTCAGGTATGACCAAAGAAAATAAATTTGTTTAACGGCAGTTTCAAATCTCCATTTTGAAATTTTTAAAAATTTGGCCATATTTTGGCGAATGAGCTCGATTTTCTTACTGTTATGAATTTTATGTAAAACTTATACATAATATTATAGTCCAGATAATTCTGAATATACTCTGAAAGTTTTACTAAAATTGGAAAGCGTTAAACTTTAAATCGTGAAGTTCAAAGGTCAAATTTTTCAATATTTAGAATTTCTAATTATCAGATAGCGAAATGTTATTTATTTTTGGGCCGATTTTGATGGAACTTAAGAAAAATATAACATGAAGTCTAGTATTTATAATAACAGCACAAAAATGGAAATTAACATTTAATGACACTCAAATTTTAAAATCACATTTTACTAGAGTTGATCAACATGTTGCTTTAACTCTAGTGCATATTCTGGGCGAAAAACGACATGAAACCGTAATATTCCATGATGACAACACTCGGCCACATGTTGCAATACCTGTTAAAAACTATTTATATCACATGACTTATAGTCCAGACCGATTACTATGTATTTGTTTCAATCGATACAGAACGCTCTCTCTCTGGGATACGCTTTACTTCAGAACAGAGTATCCGAAATTAGCTTGATTCGTTCTTGGCCTCAAAAGATGAGCAGTTCTTTTGGCTCGGGATCCATATGTTGCCAAAAAGATTGTACAAATACATAATTCAAAATAAAAGCTAAAAATTTGAAAAAATCTCGCATTTGTACGTCATAAACCTAATATAAGACACATCTGGCCATATAAAATCTTGACCCGGATGTTGTGAAAAGTCTGCCAGTACATAAGTTTCATCATCCATCACACAACAGCTGTATTTTTTATGAAATTTGTTCGTTCGTCCTTTTGCTGCTAAGTTCATTACTGCATTGCGATCTGGAACTTTCTGAACATTGTACGACTTCAACCCAGCATTAGCTTTGGTTCTACGCATACAAGAATCCGAGCATTTAACTATACCAACTGATTTCCTGTCCATTTTGACCGAAATAACAGTTGAAAATGAATGATTTAGAAAAGATAATATCTGACATCTTTTTAAAATCTAATGTGATTAAAAACAAGTAAGAGTGCTATATTCGGCTGTGCCGAATCTTATATACCCTTCACCAAATTATTCTTCAAAATTTTAAATATTTTTAGGTAAACAAAATTTTATATTTTTCCAGTTGTTTTTTAAATTTTGTTGAAAAAATTTTTTTTGATTGTTTTTTAAATTTTTTTTTTTAAATTAAAATTTTTTATTTTTTTTAAATTTTAAATTTTTTTTTTGTTTTTTGAATTTTTTTTTGGTGAAAAAAAAAATTCGGGTTAAAATTTTTTTTCCGATTTTGACCCACTGTAGGTCCAACTTACTATGGTCTTATATACGTCGTTGGAAATGTCTTTGAAATATCTATCATTAGATATCCATATTGTCTATATTAATATCTTTGTAATCCAGATATATGTAGGTCAAAAATCGAGGTTGTCTTGGTTTTTTCCTCATATCTCAGCCATTTGTGGACCGATTTTGCTGATTTTAAATAGCAAAATTCTCGAAAGCATGTCTGACAGAATTATTGAAGATTTGGATCCCGAAGATATCTGGGGTCTTCAGAAAACTGATTTCAACAGACAGACAGACAGACGGACATGGCTTAATCGACTCCGCTATCTATAAGGATCCAGAATATATATACTTTATAGGGTCGGAAATGAAAAATGTAGAAATTACAAACGGAATGACAAACTTATATATACCCTTCTCACGAAGGTGAAGGGTATAAAAATAATAATTTGTTGGACCAAGTATAAGTTTTGACTGGTATAGAGTGTATAAGTTTTTTCTGACTCACACTTTACATACCATTTATTTAAATTTGAATTCATTGAAACAATAAATAAAATCCCACCTGGTACCAAAAATTACCCTTACAATTATTTTAGCAACCCTGCTGTAAATTCATCATAACTAGCTTTAAACACAGTATTTTGTGGGTAGATTATACAGAGAAGATAACGGTTACATTGTAAGCAAGATGCGAGAGAGGCTCTCACACACCCATTAACAATAAGAGCACAAACAAAGAGACCAGTGATAATACTAGTGTATGACACGTGTCATAAGCTTTTTTTTTGAGCATCCGATAATGATCATCAAATAATGGTAATTTTGTTACAAGTACTTTTGTTGTACGTATAATTAATTTATTTAATGACCATAATTGAAATTCAATATTTTTCTAAAAGATTAAAAATAAAATTTACTATCTATCTGTTATATTGCAAAAAATTGTGTAACAAGCGGCAAAGTTACTACAATCACATGAATGGGAAAGTAAGAGAAAGGATACATTTTGATTTCGTTTAATTCTTGTGTAAAAAATCTATAAGTAGTAAAATAATTATAGTGTTTATTTTATGTTTAACTGGCATTCATATGATTTTAAGAATTTGGGCAAATAATTAAAGGATTTGTATGTTTAAATTGTTATTTAATGTGAGAAAATATTATAACGTAAGTAGAAATGGTGGGAAAGTTTAAAAACATTTGAAAGTGAGAATCAATGAGAATTTTAAAGATATAAACGAATTTTTGTATTTGTAATGGGGGATACAATTTCTTAAATTAATTAAAAGCAAATTAATAAACAGTCGAAGACAAAAATAAATGTTTGCCATTGGTTCACTGTTGCAAAGGACATTTCTCTATATCATTGAACGAGTAATTGTAAAACCAAACAACTAAATCTATTAAAATTAAAAATAATGTATTTCTCAAAACATAATTAAAAATTGTGTGTTTTTATAGTTTAAGCAAACTAACCCTATCCATCATTGTATTCGTAACTGTCTTGAGATATCACATTTCAAAAAAAGAAACAAAAAAAAAACTGTATTATTTGGCGCGCTTCACTCAAGTGTACTTGAATTGGTTGGTTACAAAAACACAAACAATGTTCAATATTTGAAAACAAAAAAATGCGTCACATTTATGAAGACAGTATAAAGTAATTTAATACTTTTTAATAAACTCAACGATCCCGAAGTATTTTGCTGAAGTGTTTTTTTATTAGCCACTGTATTTAATATTTTTTCCATTCTCTTCAACAGACAATCACTCAGAAGTTAAGAGGACACAATTCAATAACTAAAATAATTTTATTAAAACAAAAAATAAAATTTCTTAGAGGAATTTATATCCTAATATTCATATGTTCAGAATTATTTGTAGGAAACAAAAGGGAAACAAAGTAAAACCATCGTAGACCAGCTGTCACCTCTAGATAGTTGGAGTGTCACTGGAATTGGAACTTGCTCGTACCATGACATACTGCATTGTGTTGACAGTTGGAATAGTTAGTCATTGATACTTTTCTTAGTTTGTTTTATTTTTTTTTTCAGAGTAAATGTATGACAGGCCTCGGAAATGTCATAAGGTCTTTAAGGAAACAATAAGTAGGAATAGTTTCGCTGGACAGTTGGTTAAATTTTGTAAGTTATTAAGAAAAACAGTTTGTAAAAGATAATTTTTGTAGTTTTAGTAAAATTAACAAGAAATAAAAAAAAAACTAACAAGTAAAAGTGTTATATACAATTGTGTCGAATCTTGTATACCCACCATCAATATGTTATATGTAATAAAATATTTTTCTGATATAGGGGTTAATTATGGACCGATCCTCTTTGTCAAGTTCAAGTTATTTACTGAGGGGGACGTTGTATGGGGTCAAGTGTTGCCCGATTTTCGTCATACTTCATATAATTCAGAGTACTTAGAACTACTTTGTGTAAAATTGTTGCCGCAAAATTAACATATTTATGACTGCTCAAATATTATTTCGTCGGGATATTTGTATGGCGGTTAGGTAAAATAATGGACCAATATTGCCCATTTTACATACCAAACAAACCTTATCAAGAGAGAGAGAGTATTTGTGGAAAATTTCAGCCAGTCCTATCATGTTTTCAACAGACAAACAGACGGTCGGACATAGCTGGATAGTCTTGGTATTTCATAAGGACCCAGAATATACATAAAGTCTACATTAGTGGCCCTTAATAAACGAAAGTTGGACCCCAGTTTGGTGAACATTAGTAAAAAAAATCAACCTGAAAAAATGTTAGGTAAATCGGTTGGAGTTAAGACGTGCCATAAGCCCTCTGAAGTTTTGAGATGCATGCAAGGGGAAAAAATGCATTTTTTTGGTTTTTGTAAAAATTTTGCCATTAAAAAATTACTTTTGCAATTTAATTTAAAAGAATAAAAATGTGTACGTAATTATCGTTCTAATGAGACATAAAAAACAGAAATTGGTCAAAAAAATGTTAATGTTATTAAAAATTCGCCAGGCAACTAGAACAAGAAATGTAGGAACAAAATTAACATATTTTGATAAATCTATTTTCTATATAAATAAAAATCAAATTTCGTTCGTTGGTAAATGGAATCAGTAGAGAACGGCCGGACTTAAATTTTTTTTTTTAAAATGTTGGTTATAGCCCAACTTAGGTTTTTACGGAATGAAAAATTGACCACGCCCACTTTTTTCGATTTATCTAAAATTGAAAAACGGCTACATCGATTTGGCTAATTTTTTGTTTAAATGATCATAGTAATCCTATTTAAGTTTGTACTGAAAGAATAATTTACCGTGCTAAAACCTCAGGACGCCTGAACCGATTTAAATTTTTTTTAATGTTCGCAATACATAGTCCGCAAAAGTTTTTACATAAATAAAAATTGTCCACGTCCACTAATGCGCCCACTTATTAAATACATCTGCAAAATACATAGGTCTGTGATCAATCATATTTCAGACCAAAATTCGATTTCTTATATAAAAACTAACAATAGCTTAAATCGCTAATAACTTGGCCAATAAGCGTTTAATCAAGAAAAAGAGGTCGATCTCTGATCACTCATATATCTGACCAAAATTCGATTTTTTATATAAAAACTCGCAATAAATAAATTCGCTAATAACTTGCAAATAAGCGTTTAATCAAGAAAAAGAGGTCGATCTCTGATCACTTATATTTCTGACCAAAATTCGATTTTTTATATAAAAACTCAGAATATATAAATTTGATAATAACTTGGCCAATAAGCGTTTAATCAAGAAAAGGAGCTCGATATGTGTTCTCTCATATTTCAGAACAAAAATCGATTTTTTTATATAAAACTCAAAATATCTAAATTCGCTAATAACTTGGCCAGTAAGCGTTTAATTAAGAAAAAGAGCTCGATCTGTGTTCACTCATATTTCTTAACAAAAATCCATTTTTTATATAAAAACTCAAAATATATAAATTCACTAATAACTTGGCCAATAAGCGTTTAATCAAGAAAAGGATCTCGATCTGTGATCACTCATATATCTGACCAAAATTCGATTTTTTATATAAAAACTAAAAATATATAAATTCGCTAATAACTTTGCCAATAATACATACATGAATATATGTATTCGGTTGTTGCAAGACTTAGGATTTTGACAACTAACTTAGGTTCTTTGTCTCTCAGTAGCGCTTCAATGCATATTTTATTCTATGCCCTATATGAATAAAAATTATCATTCAATAATACGTTTTTTCCCTTTTTAACTATTTTTACCCTTTTCAAACCGTTTCTCACAAATTCACAAATCGAACACAAGCATTTTTTTAACTTGGACAGGACAATGTCTGTCGGGTCAGCTAGTATTAAAATAAAAGCTTATTTTTACTTAAAATATATCCATATTTACTTGTATATGAGTTTTTGTCTTCGTAGGATACCGTTAACCTTAGCAGGCATAACCAAAAAAATAAAAAAATTTTAACGGCAGTTTCAAAACTCCATTTTCAAATTTTTAAAAATTTTGTTAAACAAATTTCAGAAATTTTTGATCATCTCATTGGGATTTATTGAGAATAAAAATATGAAAAAATTATGAAAATATCTCTTATAATTTTTCCGTCCCTGCAATTTAAATTTTGAAATTTTCTAGAAAACCCAATTATTTGGCCATTATTTGGCGAATGAGCTTTTTTCCTTACTGTTATGATAATCCAGATAATTTTAAAATTTTTTCAGGATGATTATTTTTTTTTGGGCCAAAATCCTACATTCGTTTATTAAGAGCCACCCTAGTCTACATACAGGAATTATAATTAAATTTCTTTCATTGAAAGCGGTATTTGGAAAAAATAAATTCATAATAAAAAAAAATTACATCACTTAAGTCGGGTTTAGCAACATTTCCTATTACGTCCAAAATTTCACCGCTATTAGAATTATTGATTCTGGGTCAAATAACATAATTTTTTTGGATTTTTGGAATAACAAAATCATAAGAGGCCGGACCAAATAATACCTGTTTTTTTTAATTTCAATAATTTATTTTCGTGAATGATTTCCGGAAGTTGGTCGTGTGATTTATGTCTATATGAAGATTATTTATGTTGATACCAAAATATTTATGCTGGTTAAAGTGATTTTCGGAAGCCGGCCTTATATAGGAGCTATGACTAATTATGTACCGGTCATCATAAAACTTCTGTATATGGGGGATTCCACGTCAAGTGAACCAAATTTTAAAATCGATGTCTTCCCATCGGGATGAATTTGCACCAAAGTAAGTCCTATTGGATAGTAATTCAGATACAATTTTTCAACAAGATCGGTCTCTGAGTTAGAGGGGTTCAAAATTTGACATTTTGGCTAAACAGATGTTTTTCCATGTAACTTATTACCTATTGTTCTTAGCAAAATGTGTCCTAAATATATTAGATAGCTGTTTCTTCAATATTTCGAGTATATAAATTCATCACTATTGATTAGAACTATAAAATAATTTTTTTGTAAGCTGTATTAATAATTTCAAAGTAAAATTTAACAAAATATGCATTATTATTAATTATTTTACTAACGGAATAGTTAATAACTTTCAAAAGGCTTTCCAAACTATTTTTGGACTGTTTGACACTAATTTCAATAATTCCCACACTCTTCTTTTATTAAACAAAAAGACTAAAGAACATACAAAAAACACCGTTTTCATATTGATGCATATTTTTTTTTTAAAAATGTAGTCAAGTGTAAAGGCATTCGATGATGAAGATCACACTCGACCAATATCACATTACACGGTGGGAATTCTTTACACTGTCTCATGACTCTCCATACACAATACATACATACAAAATATCACTCTCAAAGCGGTAACAAACAACTACTAACAAACAAATCAACGACGTGTGTGACAACAACGTATTTTTACTGAGATTTAAACGTAGTTTGAACCGGTTTCAATTAAACTCCAGTCTATTAAACAATCAGGGTATAAATTACACAGAGCGAATGAAAATAAATAGATGTATATAATGCGATCAAGAGGCGACAACAACATAAATAAAAATACTTTGACGCAAAACTAAAAAGTTTGCTTCTGATTGTCAAAATGCATTAAGAATGAGATTGTGAAGGTAAGAATGTCGTCTACTGTCTTTGGATAGGTTTGAAGTATTTGTTGCGAAGTTTTAAAATAAAAAAATGGGGATATGTAGTAATATTGTTTTAATACTTATAATACACCCAAATCTGGGAATGGTGGTAGAGAACATAAAATGTATTATATACAATTTGAAAACAGCGTGAATATAACAGATAATACGCATGTCATTATCGGAGAGCATATAAGTAATGTAGATGGTAAGCAGAGTGTGGAATGTCAATACCACGTGCTTGTTGGGCAAATTGCAATTCAGAAATACGAGGCCGGGTCAGTAATGAAAAAAAAAAATATTTTATTTTAGTCTATATATACATTGTCCAACGTTCCTCCAATTTGTTTATCCCTCCAAAAAAATATGAATTGACGAGTTCATCATAATAGGTATTTGTTTGTGGGGTGATTTCATCTTTGGAGTCAAATCTCATTCCCCCGAGCCATTTCTTCAGATTTGGAAACAGAGTTACCAATTCGTAGCCTAATTCTTGGATTTTTGCCATGCAAACTGAACATGTGAGCACTAGGCTGGCCCTTAATAAACTAATGTTGGATTTTGGTCAGTCTCACCCCCTCAATTTGGTGAACATTGCACAGTGGTATGAGAAAAAAAAAAAGAGGGAAATAAATCTGTAACTTCTAAACCCTTTGTCCGATTTGAATGAAATTTCACATGCGCAAAGGGGAAGTGCTGTCGAGTTTAAGTTTTGAATCTGGACTTCATGAGCCCACCAGGAGCTGGGCCAGAGATCCCAAAAGTAGGACACCTCAGGTATGGTCAATTTTAAAAATGATTCTATTTCTTCGTTTGTGTTCCGATTTCAAAAAAATTACATATATTGAATCTTATCATCGAGCACTGCATAAAACCGTAGATATCAATTATCTCTTATAGCTTAGGAGATATTCGCATTTGAAAATTAAATTTTCAACATTTTTACCCACCCTACTCCAGTTTTTTATTGACCGCGGTTCCAAATATTTCCCGATTTTCACCATTTTTCCTTTATAG
This sequence comes from Calliphora vicina, assembly GCF_958450345.1. Classification (NCBI taxonomy): domain Eukaryota; kingdom Metazoa; phylum Arthropoda; class Insecta; order Diptera; family Calliphoridae; genus Calliphora; species Calliphora vicina. The sequence goes on from NC_088780.1 coordinate 122,977,636, forward strand.
TATTAACAACAGAACAGATATATCAAATAAAGAATGAATGGTTTAAAAATCATGACTAAGTCCAAAGTTACATGCATTAATTAAAAAATTAAAATGGAGATTTTTCGCTATTTTTTTGAGAAAAAAGTACTTTTATTCTTTTTAATTTATCTAAAAAATTTCTAAGAGGATGTATAATGAATTTATACTTTTTGAAAAGCTAACTTTACATCAAATACTTTAAATGAAAAAAAAATTTATTATTTTTGATACCGAGGGGACCAGGTCCATTCAAAAAACGCCTGTAAAATTCAACTTTAGGGCAAAAATTCTCAAGTCGCATAGTCGATATCAAAATATAGTAACCCATTTTAGATGCCCCAATATGTTCTTAATTATTTTGTAAAGGGTTCCGATAACCCCGCCCCTGGTATGGATATTACAGCCAAAAAACGAAAATATCCCATTTTTGGAATTTTTCAATACTTTTTTGGGAATTGGGGGGATTCCTGATTACAAATTTCAAAATTTATTTTTATTTTTCTATTTTCAATAAAAAAATCTATATACAGGTAGGCCTCCATTTACGCGGTTTGTTGGGCCCAAAAAAATTGCGTGTAAATCAAATTCGCGTAAAACGAGGTTCTAATTTAGAACGAAATGCTTTTGTGGGGCCAATAACTTTTTATTTCGCGTAAAACAATACATCAGTCACATAACAAATAAGAAATTGGGACGCGTTAAATCAAAAATACCTTAAATGCAAACGGTCGTTATTTGTACTTTTAAAAACTTAAAACAAAAGTAAAGTAAAAAACTGAAATAAAAAAAGTTCTTATCGAAAGTTAAGAAAAAAATTTCAATTAAAAAAACAAAATATTCCAATGCATAAAATAGATCAAAATATAACAAAAAATTATAAAAATTAACAAAGCAATTTCAAAATAATAAAAAAATTCATTTAGTTTTCAAAAAAAATCTGTTATTCGCATCTGTGTTTTCCGTTTCTTGTTGTTTGTTGCCGCGTTATATAAAAATCGTGTAAAAAAAGTCGCGTATTTGAAAAAATGGTTGCTAATTAGAGTTCGCGTTATACCGAATTCGTGTAAATAAAGTACCGTGTAAATGGAGGCTTACCTGTAAATGTAAATATTCATAAATAAAAATTTCATTTCAATTTGAAAAATTTGTATCTATGCAAAAACTCAATAAAAAGCATTTTTTGTCATATTTTTAAAAAAAAGTATTCCATGAATTTTTTAATTGTCAAAAGTTATATACATTATTGAAAAGTAGATAAAATCATCTATCCGGTGATATATACCTTATGTTTTTTACGTGGCAAATTAATTAGGGAAAACTTTATTTACAGTTACAGATTTATTATTGGTAAAAAAAATCATACTGAAACATTTTTAGGTCAATCGGTTGGGGTTAAGCAAGCCCTCTGAAGTATTGAGATGCATTTACAAGGGGAAAAATAAAAATTTTTCAGTTTTTGTCAAAATTTTGCTATTAAAAAATTACTTTTGCAATTTAATTTAAAAGAATAGAAATGTGTACGTAATTGTCGTTCTAATGAGACATAAAAAACAAACAAAAAAATTAAATGTTATTAAAAATTCCCCAGGCCATTAACGTGTCTCAGGCAACTAGAACGAGAAATGTAGGAACAAAATTAACATATTTTGAGAAATATTAAAATAAAAGCTAATTTTTACTTAAAATATATCCATGTTTACTTGTATATGTAAACTTCGTAGCATACCGTTAACCTATTCGCATGTATGACCAAAAAAATTTAAACAAATTTCTGAATTTTTTGATCATATAATTTGGGATATATTCACAGAAAAAAGAAATTCATAATTGGAATGAATTTTGTAATAAATATTATTAATCAAACTTGATTTTTTTCCCAAACTTTTTTCATTCAGATTAAGAACATGTTCATAAATATTATAAACATATCGGAAATTTTTGATTTTTTTTCATAAATTTATTAATATTTTATAATAAATTGTATTATAATTGCATTATCTAATGAATTAATGTAAAAAATATTTGCTTAGTAGCCATACATATCGTCACCTAAAATGCAAAACAACGTATCATCAAAAAATTCGAAATTGATTTTATTATTGATTACGATTCACTACATCATATTACATATGTGTACAAAATTTTAAACCTTTACTATCAAAAATAACCAAGTTATAAACAAAATTGAAACTAAACTATCATCAAGTATATGATTTTCTTAAAGAAAATAACGTATACGCTTTGAGTAATTAATTAATAAATAGTTTTTACCTTATTTTAGGTAGTATCCTAATTTTTTTTAATAAATTTGTTGCAATTGAATATTTGTTGCAGTCTTAATGAAAATTTAATGAAGAAAATTTTTAAGTTTAAAAAAGTAGTCGTTAGTAATTAAAATAAAAAAACATAATCAAATTAAAAAAGTATATATAAACTGCTTTTATTTAAAATAAAAAAATATTTTTATTTAAGTTTTTATTTTTTCATAAAAATTTATATTGATGATACGTTTTTTTTTCTTCAGAAAATAACAATTCAAAAAAACGTAAGCCACATATCTTAAAGTGTGCTTTGAAAAAATTATTTTTTTTTATATAAAATATATTTCTAGAGTCATTGTAATTCAAATTTGAAAATTTTGTTTCAATATCTCAAGTAGTTTTCATTTTATATCGTTTTTGCTTCTCCTATAATGCTTCTCCTATAAACTTATGAAAAGTGATGTTACGTTATTTTGCATTTTAGGTGACGATATATTGGTCAATATTTTAAGATGAATCAACAATATCTGAAACTTAAAAAATATAATTGAACATAATAAAATATCCATAAACATTAAGCATATCATCCCCTTGTGACTGAAAATCATAAAAATAAATAAAAAATTTTCCAAGGAAATTTTCAAACATTTTTAAAAAACAAAAAAATATACATAAATGAAATTGAAATAATATTTTTCAAGCCTTCTAGATTTAATTTGAAAACATTTAAGAAATTATTTATAAATGTTATGAATTGAAATCAATGAAATCAAATCATAATATTTATGTTGAAACTTTTTTCTGTGTTGAGAATATAATAGGGTATAAAAATATGAATAAATTATGACAATTTTTTCATTTAAATTTTCGAGAAAAACAAATTATTTGGCCATATTTTGGCGAAAAAGCTCAATTTCCTTACTGTTATGAATTTTAAGTAGAACTTATTCAGAATTCTAAATATATTCTGAAAGTTTTACTAAAATTGGAAAACGTCAAACCCTAAATCGTGAAGATTTAGAAATTCTAATGAAAAGATAGCAAAATTTTAATTATTTTTGGGCCGATTTTGATGAAACTTAAGAAAAATATAACATGATTAATTAACATGTTACTAGAGTTCAGCAACATGTTGCTAGAGTTATGCAAATTTTTGCACTGTTATTGTAAAAAAAAAATATGAACAAATTATGAAAACATCATTGCAATTTTCGAGAAAAACAAATTATTTGGCCATATTTTGGCGAGTAAAACTTATATAGTATATAGTCCAGATAATTCAGAATATACTGTGAAAGTTTTCCTAAAACTGGAAAACGTCAAACCCTAAATCGTGAAGGTTAAAGGTCAAATTTTTCAATATTTGGAATTTCTAATGGAAAGATAGCGAAATGTTAATTATTTTTGGGCCGATTTTGATGAAACTTAAGAAAAATATAACATGAATTCTGGTATTTATAACAACAGCACAAAAATGGCACTTGGGGTTAAAATGACCCTAAACTTTTAAAATCATAAAAATGCTTAACAATTTCAATAGTTCTGATCATAATTTGATTTTTAAAGGAAGCAAACTTAAGAATATTATAGTGTGTATTATAAAGTAGTAAGTTAACCCATTTTAAAAATTTAGTATTCAATTTTTAAATTCTAAACTGTACTATTTTTTACTAGCACAATTTATTCAATTACAATGTAGTAAAAGAGACAAATATTTTCTCTTGAAGTGCCTGCTAGATTTTACTATTTTTTTGTGTATGAAACTGAAAAAAAAACAGATGTCCGCAAATACATAATATTTAGTTGTATTGACAATATTAGAATTCTCTTGTTTACTTTTACACCATCTAACAAGCATTTAATAAAACTGGCCTTTTCCAACAAAAAATAAAAAATAGAAATTGATTTGGTTTTCTTTTGTTTTTTCTTCTTTTTCGTATGAGTGTGTGTTTTTTCCTTCTAATAAAAACAGACGCCAATATTAAAACATAAAAGCAAACGAGGAAGCCCCAAGAATGCGCGCTAACGCCAAGAAAAAGTATTTCATTGATTTTTGAAACCAAACAAAAATACTTTTATTTTGGAAAATGTTTTTTGTACGTCGTATTAAGTTGTAAACATGGCAAAAAGGCGTAAAAGATAGAAAAAAGGCAAATGGAAATTCAAATCAAACTGACATATAAGTACATACATACATATGTAAGGATGTGTATATGGAAAGAATATTTATTTGAAGAGTGATCATCATGTGAAGGGTAATTGTTGTCAAAAGGATAATAAATAGTTTGAAATAAACGTGACCATTAAAAGACTTTCCTTTCAGCAAATACATATTTATTTAATTAAAAATTGTTTATTCTGCAAAGGTCTTTATTATATTAGTTGATGTTATTTGATGTTACAAGTCTTGTAATTATGCTATTTAAAAAATCTCGCTTATAGTCTTGTCTATCGTCTTATCTATAGTCTCGCCTTGTCTAAAGATCGTTTCGTCTACATATCATCTAGCCTATAGAACGTCTCGCATATAGATCATAATTAAAAACAGTTCTTTCTGCAAAGGTCTTTATTATATTAGTTGAGGTTATTTCACCATAAAATTTTTATGTTACAAAAGTCTTGTAATTATGATGCTATTTAAAAAATAATTGGTCTCGTCTATCATCTCGGCAGCAACTTTCGAAAAATATTGCCTGTTTCCATGCCACATTTTTTAGATCAAGAATTACAATACTGTTTTGAATATGTCCCCATACCACAATTGTAAATAACGCCAGTCAAACACTTTTAATACGTACATACAGTGGTGGCCACCAATTTAAGACAAATACTTGAATTTTTTTCATCAACTGAATTTTAAGTGCGATAGAGCCAAAATAAAAGGAACTCTAAGGGTATGAAATTTATTATTAATGTTTCTAGTTTCTGAAAAATGTTTGGAAAAATCGGTAAAACATATATGGACAAAGATATGTGGAAATACGTTGACCCACCTCAGCGAACATCCGCTGTTAATAACATGATATGACCGAAACTAATGGAACTAAAAATACGAAATTTGGTCCGAATATTTTATAATAATAAAAATATAATGATATAAATGTGAGAAAATATGTTTATTTAAAAAAAATTTTTTTTGGTCAAGTTGTAGACAAATTTTATGTGTTCATGGTGAATATGTATGAATTGACACAGTCGAATAAAACACACTTGTGTGTTTAAACAGTCCTCATGCATACATATTTGTGGAAATATTTGAAAAAATAATTGACAATTACATGGAATTTAGCAAACAATTTTTGTCTTAAATTCATGGCCACCACTGTATATGACTCCTGCATGATCAGTACATTTCTTACAGTAAGAGGGATGCAACAAAACACGGCAACAAAATCGAAAAAATTCTAAAGGCTTTTTAAACCACTACACAAGTTATCACAGATCGAGCTCCTTTTCTTGATTAAACTCTAATTGGCCAAGTTATTAGCGAATTTAGATATTAAGAGTTTTTATATAAAAAATCGATTTGTTTCAGAAATATGAGTGATCACAGATCGAGCTGCTTTTCTTGATTAAACGCTAATTGGCCAAGTTATTAGCGAATTTAGATATTTTGAGTTTTTATATAAAAAAATCGATTTTTCTTCAGAAATATGAGTGAAAACAGATCGAGCTCCTTTTCTTGATTAAACGCTTATTGGCCAAGTTATTAGCGAATATAGATATTTTGAGTTTTTATATAAAAAATCAATTTTTGGTCAGAAATATGAGTGATCACAGATCAAACTCTTTTTCTTGATTAAACGCTTATTGGCCAAGTTATTAGCGAATTTAAATATTTTGAGTTTTTATATAAAAAATCGATTTTTGTTTAGAAATATGAGTGATCACAGATCGAGCTTCTTTTCATGATTAAACGCTTATTGGCCAAGTTATTAGCGAATTTAGATATTTTGAGTTTTTATATAAAAAATCGATTTTTCTCAGAAATATGAGTGATCACAGATCGAGCTGCTTTTCTTGATTAAACGCTTATTGGCCAAGTTATTAGCGAATTTAGATATTGTGAGTTTTTATATAAAAAATCGATTTTTGGTCAGAAATATGAGTGATCACATATCGAGCTCCTTTTCTTGATTAAACGCTTATTGGCCAAGTTATTACCGAATTTAGTTATTTTGAGTTTTTATATAAAAAATCGATTTTTGGTCAGAAATATGAGTGATCACAGATCGAGCTCCTTTTCTTGATTAAACGCTTATTGGCCAAGTTATTAGCGAATTTAGATATTTTGAGTTTTTATATAAAAAATTGATTTTTCTTCAGAAATATGAGTGATCACAGATCAAACTCCTTTTCTTGATTAAACGCTTATTGGCCACGTTATTAGCGAATTTAGATATTTTGAGTTTTTATATAAAAAATTGATTTTTCTTCAGAAATATGAGTGATCACAGATCAAACTCGAGCTGCTTTTCTTGATTAAACGCTTATTGGCCAAGTTATTAGCGATTTTAGATATTTTGAGTTTTTATATAAAAAAATCGATTTTTGGGCTGAAGTATGAGTGATCACAGATTGAGCTCCTTTTCTTAATTAAAAGCTTATTGGCCAAGTTATGAGCGAATTTAGATATTTTGAGTTTTTATATAAAAAAAATCGATTTTTCTTCAGAAATATGAGTGATCACAGATCGAGCTCCTTTTCTTGATTAAACGCTTATTGGCCAAGTTATTAGCGAATATAGATATTTTGAGTTTTTATATAAAAAATTGATTTTTGTTCAGAAGTATGAGTGATCACAGATCAAACTCTTTTTCTTGATTAAACGCTTATTGGCCACGTTATTAGCGAATTTAGATATTTTGAGTTTTTATATAAAAAAATCGATTTTTTTTCAGAAGTATGAGTGATTACAGATCGAGCTGCTTTTCTGGATTAAACGCTTATTGGCCAAGTTATTAGCGAATTTAGATATTTTGAGTTTTTATGTAAAAAATCGATTTTTGGTCAGAAATATGAGTGATCACAGATCAAACTCCTTTTCTTGATTAAACGCTTATTGGCTAAGTTATTAGCGAATTTAGATATTTTGAGATTTTATATAAAAAATCGATTTTTGTTCTAAAATATGAGTGATCACAGATCGAGCTGCTTTTCTTGATTAAACGCTTATTGGGCAAGTTATTAGCGAATTTAGATATTTTGATTTTTTATATAAAAAAATCGATTTTTCTTCAGAAATATGAGAGATCACAGATCGAGCTCGTTTTCTTGATTAAACGCTTATTGGGCAAGTTATTAGCGATTTTAGATATTATTTGTTATATAAAAAATTGATTTTTGCTCAGAAATATGAGTGATCACAGATCGAGCTCCTTTTCTTGATTACACGCTTATTGGCCAAGTTATTAGCGAATTTAGATATTTTGAGTTTTTATATAAAAAATCGATTTTTGTTAAGAAATATGAGTGATCACAGATCGAGCTCCTTTTCTTGATTCAACGCTTATTGGCCAAGTTATTAGCGATTTTAGATATTGTGAGTTTTTATATAAAAAAATCGATTTTTGGTCAGAAATAATTCTTGATTAAACGCTTATTGGCCAAGTTATTAGCGAATTTAGATATTTTGAGTTTTTATATAAAAAATTGATTTTTCACAGAAATATGAGTGATCACAGATCGAGCTGCTTTTCTTGATTAAACGCTTATTGGCCAAGTTATTAGCGATTTTAGATATTGTGAGTTTTTATATAAAAAAGTGATTTTTGGTCAGAAATATGACTGATCACAGATCGAGCTTTTTTTCTTGATCAAACGCTTATTGGCCAAGTTATTAGCTAATTTAGATATTTTGAGTTTTTATATAAAAAATCGATTTTTGGTCAGAAATATGAGTGATCACAGATCTAGCTCCTTCTCTTCTTATTTGCCATGTTATTAACGAATTTATATATTTTGAGGTACATATTATTTTTTCGGCCCAAGGACCAGGCCTATTGAAACTGGCTAAAATTGGTGCATTATTTCACCTAGCCCCCATACAAATGTCCTCCCGAAATTGGACTTTATCGGTCATAAATGTTTAATTTATATGTTTTATATACATATATACGGAATGTATGTCACCTAATTTTTTCATCCCCTGGTTTCACGGCTGACCTATTATATAGTCTCTTCTATAGTGTCGTCTATAGACTTTCTGTATTCTTCTTACCTATATTTTTTTTTGAAAATTGTTCGTTTTGGCATTGAGGGATAACTTAAGGCACCGTCACACATACCAAATATTTAATTCAAAAAGCGTTCTTTACTCTTACAAGTGTTTTGTAAGATCAAATAGCATCAAAACAAAAAGGGTTATGATTCAAATATTTGTTATGTGTTACCGTACCTTAAGAGTCTAAACGTTCAAGAGAAATCAGAATATTTAATGTAGTATAAAAATGTAAAATGTTCAACAAATATCTTAAACAGAGTACCCAAAATATTCGATCACAATCAAGTTATCGCTGCAACACGTGTGTTTAAATATACAACATTTGTGTAACAATTGATAAATTTATTTATGCAATAAAAGAAACATTTTATTCAAAATTGCATCAAAAGAAGGATTTTCTGGTTGGTGATTTTAACAAGTAAGTAAGTTTTACTCAATGTAGCCTGGCAACCCAAATATGTATTCAAAAACCAACAACAACAACAACATGACAATGATGATAATTGAGAGAACAATTAATTAAGTACCGGATAATGTTGAATAAGTTTCTCTTATCAAAAAGTACCAACAATTTGTTTGCCCATTTGTGTTTGTTTATATTCTTAGGTATGTATGTATGTATATCAATTAAGGAGTGAGATCGAAAAATTCTTAACATACATATATGTTTATAAAAAAGAAACCACTAAACTTACAGCTTTAATTTTTTTTTTATTTGATTGAAATTATTATTACAATTTACAAAAAAAATTATTTTTATAGTTTTAATCACTAGTGATGAAATTTTGAACCTTTTTCGGAAACCCTTCCATTAACGTTTTTATAGTGCTTTCTGTCACTTTGCTCGAACATGTAGTCCATCTTCGTTTAAAATCTACCACACTTTTGGACACCTTTTTTGTACTCTTCAATTCTCTTTTAACAAGAGCCCAATATCTCTCCACTGGCCTTAGCTCCGGGCAGTTTGGAGGATTTGCCTCTCTTGGTACAAATACCACATTATTGTTCTTGTACCACTCAAGGGCTTGTTTGCCATAGTGACAGGATGCCAAGTCAGGCCAAAAATAAGTGGACACATTATGAAGTCTTATGAATGGAAGCAGCCTTTTTTGTAAACATTCCTTGATGTAAATTTCGGTATTTATAGAGCCCGTTGTAACAAATGAGTGGCTTCTTTTGCCGCAACTGCATATTGCTTGCCATACCAAGAACTTTCTGGGAAATTTTGTCTGCTTTTGGGTCCTAAACTTTTCTTCAACATTCCCTCGAGCATCAGCAACATAAAATTTTTGACCTGGAAGTTGCGAAAAATCTGCCAGAACATACGTTTCGTCATCCATTATGCAGCAAGAATATTTTTTAATAAAACTTGACTTCAATTTCCGTGCTCTGTTTTTGGCCTCTAAATTTTTAGTAGCGTTCCTGTCAGGAACTTTTTGAGCCTTGTATGTTTTTAAACCTGCATTAGCTTTAACTTTTCGTACCAAATAGTCCGAGCACTGAGCTAACCGGGCTGCTTTCCTACCGGATGTGTTGGGAGCTCTTTTGAAAATGCGTTCTATTTTTTTGGCTTTAGAAACATCATGTGGACCATTCCTTCTACCTGAACCAGGTTTTCTATCAACTGACAAGTTCTCCCGGTACTGTTTAATAACATTGGAAACAGTTTGACGGCAGACCTTTGTATGCTTGGCCAACTTTTTGTAAGACCAAGTTGGGTTTTGTTGAAAATATTTAATAATTTCAGTACGCACTTTTTTCTGGTCACTAATTTTAATCAGATTAACAAAAAAATTAATATAATTGACATTACACATAATAACTGACATGTTTTTCAAAGGTAACTTGATCAAAAAAAAATTCAAATAATACTTGGGTTAAAAAATGTAATGAAAAACGTGTGTTAAGAATTTTTCGATCTCACTCCTTATAAGGGGTGTTTACCGTTAATATGGGCGAGTGTGAATAAGGAAGCAGGACTATGAGGTGGAAGTGGTAAAGGGATTATTATTAGGGTGGGCTTTATGTTGTGGTTTAATTTATTTGTAAATTGAAATTCATACAAAAGTTATTGTAATTAATTTGTAACCATAGTGTTGTGATTGATTTTGATGTTGTATTCTTTGGAACAATATTTGCACAGGTGAATTTATAAAGAATTAACACCTGTATTTGCAGAGCACACATATTGCAACTTCGAATCACTTTGATAGTAAAAAATTACATATTTTACTATTATAGTTTTTTTTAACAGCTTCCAAGAAACTCAAATCCCAGTTCAAATAAAAATCAATTATTAGCAACACAAAAAATGATTAAATTTTCAAATTTTTTAAATCAATTCATAAAAAAATATTTATATCTCGGAAAGACTAACCCACATATTCATAATATTGGGTGTATTACTTAAAAATGCGAAATTTACAATATATGGCGTATCTTTTGTTTTTAATAACATAAATGTCATTTTGAAGGGTACATAAATGTCATTGATTCTCATTTAATTATTGAACATTATAATGTAAACCACGAAGTTTTTTTTTGCTTCGAAAATTTCCAATTTTGTGCCAACAACCCGTCATATGCTGGAAGTTTTGCAATACTTCTTTAATTTTTTTAAAAAAATGCCGCTGAAGCACACCGGTTGCTCACCAAAGCTGAATGTGTCCCATCAGTTTCAACGTGCGAGAGATGGTTTGTGCGGTTCAGAAGTGATGATTTTGACACCGAAGATAAAGATCGCCCAGGCAAGTCAAAAAAGTTTGAAGACCAATAATTTGAGGCATTACTCCATGAAGATTGTTGTAAAACATAACAAGAGCTTGCAAAATCATTGGGAGCTACTCAAGCTGCAATTTCAAAACGTTTGCGAACAGCAGGATTCATCCAAAAGCTGGGAAATTGTGTACCATACGAATTGAAGCCGAGAAACCTTGAAATACGATATTGCATGTCCGAAATTATGCTTCAACGCTATAAAAGAAAATCATTTCTGCACCAAATCATTACTTGCGATGAAAAATGGATCCATTACGATAACCCGAAGCGTAAGAGATCGTATGTGAAGCCCGAGACCAAATTTGTTGAGAGCAAAAACTATCACAGGGATCCTATACTGAATGCAACTGATCCGTTTGAAGAGAGCATTGAACGAAAAACGACCAGAATATGTGGCCAGACATGAAACCGTAATATTCCATTATGACAACGCTCGGCACATGTTACAATACCTGTTAAAAAGTATTTAGAAAGAATTGGTTGGAAAGTTTTATAGTCCAGACCTTGCCCCGTCCGACTGCTAATTGTTTCGATCGATGCAGAACGCTCTCTCTGGGATACGCTTTAGTTCAGAACTGAAAACCCGAAATTGGCTTGATTCGTTCTTGGCCTCAAAATGTGAGCAGTTCTTTTGACTAGGAATCCATATATTGCCAGAATGATGGGAAAAGGTCATAGCTAACAATGGCAAATACTTTGAATGAATTTATACTGTACTAATGTTTCAAAATAAAAGTTAAAAATTTGAAAAAATCCAGCATTTTTAAAATATTTCCATACAAAATTTGTTGTATAAACCTGTAATAAATTCATAAATTGATTATAAATAAGGCCTTTAATAACGAATTCATCATTCTTTCATTACGTTAATTACAGAACCACAGAGAAACATAGAGCGGAAACTAGAAGAAAACTCAAACAAAAAAAAATACTCAAAATAATCTCACATACGAGTGATGTTTTTGTTTTCACATAGTTTTTATTTCTAATACATTCTCACCACTTAGGTTTTTGACAACTGAGTTAGGTCTTTGACAGCAGAGTTTCCGCTCTATGTTTATTTCTCCATGAACAGAACATTCATATTAATAAATAGGGAACAAACATTGTAGGACAGCACTGTCTTAAATTCTACATTATTTTAGCTTCTTTAGAAGTTCTTTTTTTCAGAGCTAAAGGGCATTTTCATGGTCCAAATCATAACTTTGTCTAAAAACTCAACTCAGTTTTTGTTTAATTTGAATAAAAAACATTTTAAAAACTGATAACTAGGCATCTTTTATAGGTCCATTGAATTACTGATAGAACTGCATCAAAATATGCTAATAATATGAGATAATTTCTTATCATAAGCTTTAAAGTTTAAACCATAACAAACAAATTAGATTCATAGACACACAAAATCGCCATCAACTCAGTCGATGTCTAGCATCTGGCATTAAAAGAACAATGAAATTCTTGCTTCTCATAAGTTTAATTTGTGGCCTCATTATCACAAATAGAGCAGCGGAAATGAGAGGAAATTATGCAGATCCAAGTAAAGTTTAATTATTTTAGAAATTGAAATAAATTATAAATAATAATTGAATTATTTTTTTTAATAAGAACACCCAGGAAAATGTGTTGTTAAAGGTGTTGTATTGTCGCCTGGAGAACATCCCTATTCACGTTGTGGCCGTATGTTGTGCGGTGAGAGTGGTGCGGTTGTTTTTCATACGTAAGTTTTAGAATTTTCATTATTTAAAATTTTTTACTAAAAAATATAAAAAACATATATACATATATTATTTCAATTTAGATGTGGTGCCATACTACCACCCGAAGGTCATAAGCTGGGAGAACCTATTCATCCAACAGCGCCATATCCAAAATGTTGTGAAAAACATTATATTCCAATTGAGAAGGAAAATGAGTAATTGTTGCAAATATATAAATAAATATACATATACATATGTATAGCAAATCATATGTATTTGCGATTTCTATTATTTTATTGTTTTTATACCATACACCACAATATTGGGGAGGGTATTATGAGTTTTTGCCACAACCAATTTCTACGTCGATTAAATGTCCATGTAAATATTGTGCGCAATGTTTTAAGATATTTAGATAAAATTTGGTTCATGCATTTTTTTCGTCCCAAGGAGGAAGTCTATACAATATAGGTACCTAGTAGGGTGTTCATTCGACTACTGATCGTTCAATTAATCGAATAATTTCTTACGAATAATTATTCGAACAATTTTAAAATGGCCATTTTCGAATAACGAATAATTCAAACAATTCTAAGTAGAATAATCGAATAAAACGAATAAATGTTCATATACATTTAAATTTATTAAATTGCTTAAATTTTTTCATAATTTCAAAATTAAATAAGTAATAATAACTCACAAAAATTGTATTGTTTCTGAAATTCGACAAATAACTAAATACAAAGGGACTTTCGATCACTGTAGATGAGTGTTCCGATAGCTCCTTCTATAAATATATAAATATTACTGCAAAAAGTTACAATTCTAAAAACAAATCTTTAAATATATTTAACTTAGGACTTGAACCAATGAAAATAAAAGGTACGGAATAAAATATTTGTTATTTAGCTGGCGAAATATTAAAAGAATCGCAATTAATAATCAAAATTTTAACTTAGATTAAAGTGGAGTTGAATGTGATGGAGAATGTGATTTTGAAACGGTCGTCGAAAGTGATATTGAGGATGACATTTATAATGATTACATTGAAATAGATGAAGACCGTGATCTTAAAACATATGTATATAAGTGATGTTATTAACCGCGTACGTAAGTGTTGCAAAATATTTAATAAATCGAATGATAAACACAAACATTGCAATCTAACGTTTTGTTGCAAGAAAAGCATGGAGTTCGTCTTATCGTTGAAAATCTTTGTCTAACATGGTAATAAATAAACTTTTATCGTAATTGTAAATGCGTCATGCACTGCCTGACTTCAAATTAGCCACGTTCACTGACAATGATATCAAACTTTGGACACATTCCCTTTATTGTGTAATTACCCAAGAGCACTTTATTCAGCAAAGATTCCGCAACGTTGATAGAGCTTGATGTATAATACAATTTGTTATAAATAATTTAGAAATTGTGAATAATTAATTTACTAAAGAATTAGTTACTCAATTTAAAACCCGAAATAATGAACGACATAAAAAATGCCTTAATTCGTTTATATTGTATTTGAATTCAGGATAATGTCCAACTAGCTCAAATTTTGTAAAGCATAGCTCCATAACGGAAACTAAAGGGTTTGCTAGTCAATTTTTTTTGTAGATTGTTCGGGAGTTAATCTGATCAGAATATTTCTGATGAAAATTTATGATGGACTTTGTTTTCGAATGTTTTTTAACATTATCAATACTTGAATTGTTAACTTTAACGTTATTTTTTGTTTTTCTTTAACAATAAAATATTAAAAAACCGACATCAAAACTTCATTCTTTAATTTTTAAAAAAAAAAATTTAATTATTCGAATAATTCGATTAATTTTAAACGTGTGATCGAATTATTCGAACAAGTTAAAATCTCTTATTCGAATTATTCGTTTTATTCGAACAAGAGAAAAATCGAATAATTCGAATACTCTAGTACCTAGACATATTTCGCTCATAAATAAGTTTTATATATACGAAAGTTATGTCACCAAAATTTATGATGATCGGTCCATAATTAGTCATAGCTCCCATATACGGCCCACTTCCGGAAATCAGTTTAAAGAGCATTAATGTCTTAAAAATGTTGATATCGATATAGAATTAAACAGAAATAAGTTTCATATAGACATAAATCAGGCGACCTAATTTCATGGTGATCGGTCCATAATTGCTCATAGCTCCCATATACGGCCCACTTTCGGAAATTTTTTGATCATTTACTTAGTGTAGGGTATTATTTGGACGGGCTTGACCGACCATACATTCTTAGTTGTTTATTAATGAAATATTTGGGGGATTCAAACGGTCTGCTATTAGGTCGTATTGTCATAATGTCGTAAAATATTTTTTTAGTGGTTATATGATTTCAAAATGCGTGATTTACAATTGATGGCGTATACCGAAGCTAATGGTGAATGTGTTTCATCGGTTTCAACGTGCGAGAGATGGCTTGTGCGGTGATTTTAAACATGGAAGACAAAGATCGCCCAAGATAGCCAAAAAAGTTTCAAGACCAAGAGATCGTATGTGAAGCCCGGCCAAACAGCCGAATCGACACCAAAGCCAATTATCATGGCGCTTAGGTAATGTTCTGTATTTGGTGGGAGCAAAAGGGTCCTATCTAATATAAGCTGCTGAAATATCGCCAGACCATCACAGGGAACCTGTACCGAACGCAACCGATTCGTTTGAAGCCAGCATTGGCCGAAAAACGCCCAGAATAAAGAAATAAAATGTATTTAGAAAGCAGTGATTGGGAAGTTTTGCTTCACCATCGATGCAGTACGCTCTCTCTCTGGAATTTAAAAATTGTACCAATCAGCACCAGAAATTGTACTTTTTCGACTGTAATTGTACCAAAACTAGGGTTCCTCCACGGAAAAATTTAGAGAAAAAATTCGTTAGACACGAACCGGATGATATACGTCTGAAACTACAAATTTAATGGAGAGAAACTGTGTTTTCAGTTTTTCATTTCGTGATCCTGTGTCCATTTTTAAGGACTTTAAAGTTTCAAAGAAGTACATTTTTCAAAATATATTCAAAAATACTCCTGCTATTCCAAAAATGACAACAAGAATAGTCGTAAAATATTTTGTATTATCTTTATTTTATCCTGTAAGGATCAAAAAATGTCAAAAATGTCCTTTAAAATGTTTATCCTTTAAGATTACCAATAAATTCCTTTTAAAAAAATAGTGCGTTAAAGACCCAAATATTCTATACTAAATGTCAAAATTTCATGCTTTATATATATAAAGGTCAAATTAAAATATAAAAAAAAAATGTATTAGTATACAAAAAAGTTTTATTAAGAAAAGTGCATGTTTATAAACTACACCAGCATAGTGGGGGAGGTTAAATGGGTTAGGGCTGTTGTTTGCAACATACAAAAATATTGTCCCAACACCCACTTTAAAGTATGCCAATCTGCTCAGGATCACTTTCTAGTCGACTAAGCGATGTCCGTCCGTCTGTCCGTCCATCCATGTAAACCTTGTAATCAAACTACTGGTCGCAGGTTTAAAGATAATTCGACAAAATTTGGCACAAACTTTTATATTGCCCCAAGGACAAATGCTATTGAATTTGGTTAGAATCAGGCCATTATTTATCCTAGCCCCCATACAATTGGCCTATTTGAAAATAGTTAAGCTCTCATAAATATCTTAATTATAAACATATTCAAACCAAATTCAGCACAATTAAGTTTTGTGTAAGCCGAACTCTCACGACCAAATTTCGTGACGATCGGTCAACAATATTCCATAGCTCCCATATAAGCAACATTCTCGAAAATGTCATTAATATACATAAATCTCTGAAATATATCAGAATTCAACAAAAATATGTCATATATTCGCAATTCATCCCACCAAATTTTGTGACGATTGGTCGATTGACGATTGGTTTTAAAAAAAAATATATTGGAAATCTAAAAGGATATTCAAGGATACAAATTTGAAAGGACATTTTGGACATCTTTTGATCCTTACAGGATAAAAATAAAGTAATACGAAATATTTTACAACTTTTCTTGATCATTTGACACCAAATTTTACATAGTAGGATGATCAGAAGTATTTTAAAATATTTTTTTAAAAGGAAACAGGATCACGAAATGAAAAACTGAAAACGCAATTTTTCTCCATTTAATTTATTGTTTCAGACGTATATCATCCGTGTTCGTGTTCTAATATTAAGTGTCGTACGGTGTATTCAGTTGATAATGAAGAATTACAAATTCTATGGAAATTCATATTCAACAGAAAATAATGGCAATAATAATGGCTTAAATTTGTTTATAAACTTTATGGTTTGAAAAACACTTAAAATTACGAGTGTGGAAAGACTAGTCAAATGTCACCATTTCTTCTTTATTTTAAAAACTCATAAGTATAATTTTAAAAATGTTATTTTTAATATTTTCGTATAATTGATAGAGAACATAAATTCGTAAATTGGTTTTAATATATTAACTGTGAAATAAATTTTCAAATTGTACCAAATGAGTCATTGGTATACCATTGTACTTTTCAAGATCAAATTGTACCAAAAAAAGTACAATTGTACCAATTTTGCCATCCCGTTATTGGCCTCAAAAGATGAGCAGTTAGTTGTGTTCACAATCACAATAGTTGTATCATGCAATTTACAACATACAACTACATTGTGAATTGAGCAAATATATTGTAAATCATAATATAATAGAATAAGAATTAATTTAAAAGGTAAACTGTAGACTTTAATAATTAACTATAAACTTTAGTGCAGCACAGTGGGTTTTAGCTAGTAGTATTAATAAAATTTACATTTTATAAAACATGTCTAATTTTTTTTCTTCTGATGCTTTATTTTAGGAATAAGTGTTGAGTATTTTGCAAATTTATTGGTGGCAACATTGTTTTAAAGAAGACTGATCTGCACGATACAACTTTTACAACAGCAAACAAGTAATTAACAAATTCTTATCACTGACTATTACTCAAAAATAATTTTGAAACAATAAAAAAAAACTAATTAGATTTATGTTTAAACACAACAAAACACCATTACATCAGTTAGTTGGTGTCTAGTATTTCGCATTGAAAGAGCAATGAAATTCTGGATTCTAATAAGTCTAATTTGCGGCCTCATAAACGCAAATAGGGCAGCAATGTCTACAGGAATTTTTACAGATCCAAGTAAATATAATAATATTTTAAAGCCTGTTTAATTAAATAATTGTTTTTATACAACTAAATTTTAGAGTACCCAGGTAAATGTATTGTGGACGATGTGATTATGTCGCCTGGAGAACAGGCTAAATATCCATTCTCGCTCTGCGGCCGGATGTTGTGCGGTAATGAGGGTTCCGTTGTTTTCCATACGTAGGTATATAATATTTACTGGAATATGCTAATAAATATAAATATTTTATATGCTAAATACTATAGATGTGGTACCATAGGCCCACCAAAGGGTTATAAGCTGGGTGAGCCCATTGAGCCATCAGCACCATATCCGATGTGTTGTACAAAGTATTTTATTCCCATCGATAATGAAAATGAATTAATGTAGACAATATTTTAAGAAAATATTACTTATTTCTTTATTAAATATGAGAGCAGTGTGTGATTGTATGTCAATGAATGGAAATAAATAATGAAAAAATGTTAAAAATTTATGACTGCTCGTTTGAATCTTGTTTGTAAATTAATCTCTTAACCTTTCGGTGGGTATTGCCAAGAATTTGTTATTATAATACTTATATGTAGTATGTAGTACATTTACAAACTAAACAAAAAACCAAACTAAACTAAATACTTTAGATTCTAAAACTAAGTAACTAAACTAGGAGTATGTTTGCAAGTATGTACTTAGTATTCATATTGTTGTTGTTTTTTTTATTTATAAATATTTCATAATTTTAACCAATTCATTCCACCACAAATACAATATCGAATGACAGAAAACACATACAGACACATGAGGGAAAAAAATAAACAGAGATTTACAATTTTTGTGGCTGATTACAATTGAATGAACATTGGCTGCTACGAGCAATATTTTCAATGTTTTTTTTTTTGTATTCCCTCGAAGCAAAATGAACGTACTAACTAACCAATATCATCATGATGGTGGAGAGGAACTACAAATGGAAATGGCAGCGAAACAAATGAGACAAAGAAACGAAAACAAACCAAAAAACAACAGAAGCAAAAATAAAAATTCGAAAAACAAATAAAGCGACACATCCATCCAACCATCCATCCATTTTACACACATTCATGGATAAAGCGGACGGAATTGAAATGGTAGACGACATTCATTGGTTAAGAAGAAGTCAGCTTTGTACGAGTGTGAGTTTGAGTACGTAGGTAGTCAAGAGATTGTCACCATATCTGTTGGCAAATGTGTCTGGCTCAGTGTTGTCATTATGGCTTGTTTTTATTGTAGTAGATTGTAATTCGAAAAATACGTAAAAAATAATGAAATTCTACGATCACTCACAAATAACGATCACAACAAAAGTATGCAATTACTGATATTTTTATGAAAATTTTAATTTTTCAAATCAAACGCGCCAAGTGATCATTCAAAATTGAAACCACTGAGCAGTGTTAGATGCCTAAGGCTTCCAAAATCTCTTGCACTTCCAATCTGCGATCGGCCAATACAATATCTTAATTTATGGACCTGTGTGTCCATAACGTTCGGCATCTTCCGTGCTTGTACGGCCACAAAGAAATTCAGTAAACCACTTTTTCACCATTGAAAATAACGTTGCAGAGTTCCCATAGTATCTATCAAACTTAGCCTTGATTTTAAGTTTTGGTTTTTTCCCTAAAAAAATAACGCTTAATGGTCACAATAAATTCTCTTTTTTCATTTTCTCCTCAAATCACGCGGTAGTCTGCTATCAGTGGCTGTCAAACACTAAACGACGCAGCTTGTTCATTGCCCATTCAGTAGGGTATTCGAATTATTCTATTTTTCTCTTGTTCGAATAAAACGAATAATTCGAATAAGAGATTTTAACTTGTTCGAATAATTCGCTCACACGTTTAAAATTAATCGAATTATGCGAATAATTTAAATTTTTTTAAAAACATAAAGAATGAAGTTTTGATGTCGGTTTTTTAAAATTTTATTGTTAAAGAAAAACAAAAAATAACGTTAAAGTTAAAGTTAAAAATCCAAGTATTGATAATGCTAAAAAACATTCGAAAACAAAGTCCATCATTAAATTTTCATCAGAAATATTCTGATCAGATTAACTCCCAAACAATCTACAAAACAATTGACTAGCAAACCCTTTAGTTTCCGTTTGGAGCCATGCTTTAAAAACTTTGAGCTAGTTGGACATGATCCTGAATTCAAATACAATATAAACGTATTAAGAACTTTTTTATGTCGTTTATTAATTCGGGTTTTAAATTGAGTAACTAATTCTTTAGTAAATTAATTATTCAATATTTCTAAATTATTTATAACAAATTGTATTATACATCAAGCTCTGTCAACGTTGCCGAACCTTTGCTTAATAAAGTGGTCTTGGGGAATTACACAATAAAGGGAATCTGTCCAAAGTTTGATATCATTGTCAGTGAACGTGGCTAATTTGAAGTCAGGCCGTGCAGGAATGATGCATTTACAAATACGCAAAAAGTTTATTGCCATGTTAGACAAAGATCTTCAACGCTGTTCAAAATCATGTATAAGACGAACTCCATGCTTTTCATGCAACAAAACGTTAGTTTGCAATATTTGTGTTTATCATTCGATTTATTAAATAGTTTACAACACTTATGTACGCGGTTAATAACATCAGTTATATACATATATTTTAAGATCATGGCCTTCATCTATTTCAATGTAATCATTATAAATTTCATCCTTAATATCACTTTCGACGACCGATTCAAAATCACATTCTCCATCACGTTCAACTCCACTTTAATCTAAGTTAAAATTTTGATTATTAATTGCGATTCTTCTAATATTTCGCCAGCTAAATAACAAATAAATATTTTATTCCGTACCTTATATTTTTTATTTCTATGGGAACTGCTACTACTACTAGGGGTTTTATCTCCACTCTTGTGGAATCTTGCCATTAATACATTACTCATGAAATTAGATTCCATGAAGTGTAAAACTGTTGCATATGCTGATGATGTTGCCGTAGCTGTTTGTGGGAAACACCTGGACACATTATCACAATGCCTACAAACTTCACTTAGTACACTCAGCCAGTGGAGCACTGCTAGTGGACTGGGTGAGAATCCTGGGAAAACGGAGCTTGTGCTTTTCTCCAGAAGGTACAAAATCCCCTCGTTCCCACTACCGCGCCTTAACGGAGTGGAACTTAAGCTCTCGGATAGTGCAAAGTATCTGGGAATTATTCTAGACTCTAAGCTATCCTGGAGCCAGAATATTCATGCGAGAGCGTCCAAGGCTGCAGAAGGGCCATTGGGAGTACCTGGAGAATAAGCCCTAGGAATGCGAAATGGCTTTTCGACATGGTGGTTAAGCCCATACTAATGTATGGAGCACTAGTTTGGTGGGAGGCTCTAAGTAAATCCACCTACTGTGGGATAATTGTGAGAATCCTGCGAATATCTGCACTAATGATTACGGGTGCGCTGCGCAGTACTCCGTCTCGTGCTCTGTTTGTAATGATGCACTGGCTACCGGCTGAGCTAATGGCCATAAATTCGGCGGTTAGGTTAAGTACTGTAGGAGCATAGAAGTCCAGATGTACTGGCCATGCGTCTATTTTGGGTAGTATATCTTATCTCCCTGTTAATATTGATTACTGCACTCCCTTACCCTTTATTGACAGATGGTTCTCTGTGTCATTGGCGGGCGAGTCTCCTTTCTCTATGGACACGCTTGCCATATACACAGATGGCTCCAAGTCTGCGGATGGGGTGGGTGGAGGCTTTTATATTCCCCATCTTCAGAAGAGGGTGTGTTTCAGGCTACATGACCAAAGTAGTGTAATTCAAGCTGAGATTTCAGCGATCAAAAGGGCGGTACACTGGATGAAGTACTATAGGCTATTTGGTGTGAATATCCGAATCTGTACCGACAATAAGCCTGCTATCAAATCCCTATCTGGCGTCTAGTCGACATCCAGATTGGTAAATGAATGCCGGGTATCTCTTAATGAGATGGCGAGACATTCTAACCTGGAGTTATTCTGGGTGCCTGGTCACACTGGTGTACCTGGCAATGCTATTGCGGATGAACTGGCCAAAAGAGGCTCACGTCTACAAATTGACGAGATCGATCACTTGGTCGGTTTACCGCTATCTTGCTGTAAGTCAACCATACAGCGTAAATTATTTGAGTCTGCTCAGCTCAGATGGTCTAATTTGACAAATTGCTCGATATCGAGACTCACTTGGCCCGTATTTGACCATCATAGGTCGATGTCCCTCACGGGGCTACCTCGGGCTAGGCTACGAGCTCTAATATCAGTGCTCATGGTGCATTGCTTGATAGGTGCGCATGCTAGGAGATTGAATACTCCTGTAGGAGTTGCCATGATGAAGACGAGGATGAGACGATTGAACATCTCCTCTGTCTTTGCCCTGCTCTAGCAGGGGTGCGGACTGCGACAATAGGTAGTCCATTTTTGCACGGTCTAGCGGATCTATCTACTTTGGATGTCAGGAGGATGGATTCGTTTATTCGTGCGTTAGGTTGGTTCGGCATTGAACCCATTTCTGACATGTGAAGGACCTCTTGAGGCCCTGAGCATGATCCTTAGGGTAACACAAAGGAACCAATTTAATGGACCCAAGTGAGCTGGTCGATAACTAGCTGCCTTTATAACCTAACCTAACCTTTTATTTTCATTGCTTCAAGTCCTAAGTTAAAAATGTTTAAATATTTGTTTTTAGAATTGTAATTTCTTGCAATATTTATATATTTATAGAAGGAGCTATCGAAACACTCATCTACAGTGATCGAAAGTCCATTTGTCTTTAGTTATTTGTCGAATTTCAGAAACAATACAATTTTCGTGAGTCATTATTACTTATTTAAATTTGGAATTATGAAAAATTTTAAGCAATTTATAAAATTTAAATATATATGTATATGAACATTTATTCGTCATCATTTGCATTTAATGTTGGTTAATTTGTATAACAAAATAATTGTGGCAACAGTGGTCTTGGTATGTAAACTTAGCATTAAAGGGAAGGAATAAAATTCAAAAGTAATGAGCCCCGGGGAATATTGTTTATATGTGAGATAATCTGGTAACTGCAGTAGACTGGCTACAAGTTAATGTTGTCAAATGTCCCGATTTTTTTGTTTGTTCCGTGTACCTTTTTAAAATCCCGCCGTTTGTCATTTACATATTTTGAAAATTAATTTTGTAAAAATTTTGTAAAAATAAAACTGGCAACTCTTCACCAAATGCTTTGAACTATAGAACACTGGGTTGAGAATTAGTATGTTGCACGAAAGAACAATGCAACTGTCCCAATAAGCAATAGGAAGAGAATGTACGAATATTGACCATTACAAAAAACTAAATAAAAAACATTGTTGTAATTACTAAGGATTAACCCATAGTGAGGAATATATAATCTATACAATCCCTGACAGCCAAAAGGAAGTTCGACATCTAATACACAAAGATGGATGTTCCAAACATTTAATTTTAAAAACTAATCAATTCACATATGAAATACATTTAATAACACCGTATAGCTTTATATTATTAATTTTGTATCTTTATTCATTAATTGCTAACGAACAAATTATTAAAAATTTTTTGGTTTATATTGTATTGGGAAGCTACTGAAGCAGCAATTTCAAAACATTTGCAAGCAGCAGGAGGATTCATCCAAAAACAAGAAAATTGCGTACCATACGAATTGAAGCTGAGAGACCTTGAAAGATTTTGTATGTCAGAAATGCTGATTGTTATAAAAGAAACCGAATCATTACTCGTGATGAAAAATGGATCCATTACGATAAAGCGAAGCGTTGAATATCGTATGTGAAGCCCGGCCAAACAGAATCGGCTCCAAAGCCAAATATCCATAGCACTAAGCAAATAATCTGTATTTGGCGGAATCAAAAGTGTCCTATCTGTTATTAGCTGCAAAAATCTGGTAAGACCATCACATCATCTGTACCGAACGCAACTGAATCGTTTGAAGCGAGCATTGGCCGAAAATCGCCCAGATATGTTTATTTAGAAAGAAGTGATTGGGAAGTTTTGCCACACCTGCCTTATAGACCAGACCTTGCCCCGTCCGACTATTATGTATTTGTTTCGATCGATGCATAACGCTCTCTCTGGGATACGCTTCACTTCCGAACAGAGTATCCGAAATTGGCTTGATCCGTTCTTGGCCGCAAATGATGAGCAGTTTCTTTTGGCGCGGAATACATTTGTTGCCTAAACTTTTGTTTAGGGAATGCTAAGAAAAAGAAGGCAGTTGGCAGAGGCCTTATACATTCGGTGAGTTTGAAGCGAGCATTGGCCGAACATCGCCCAGATATGTTTATTTAGAAAGAAGTGATTGGGAAGTTTTGCCACACCTGCCTTATAGACCAGACCTTGCCCCGTCCGACTACTATGTATTTGTTTCGATCGATGCATAACGCTCTCTCTGGGATACGCTTCACTTCCGAACAGAGTATCCGAAATTGGCTTGATCCGTTCTTGGCCTCAAATGATGAGCAGTTTCTTTTGGCGCGGAATACATTTGTTGCCTAAACTTTTGTTTAGGGAATGCTAAGAAAAAGAAGGCAGAGGCCTTATACATTCGGTGAGTTTGGTATCAAGATCTGCTTTGAACTTTCCAAAAAAATCTTAGCGACGAAAAGAAACCAATGAGACCTGTTCAACCAAATTAACTTAAATCACACCACATAGAGCTTCTACAGATGCAGCAAAAATAAAGATAACTATTTTACAACCCGACTTTCGCAAACGTACGTTCTTCTGCCAATGTTAGGCATGTATAGGATCAGCACGATCATAAGAATTTGAAACTTTTTCTTCTAGCTTCAATAACATCAAAGCGAACCCGTTTGATCAATTAAATTATCCTAAATTACATTACATACATATTCTACGGATGCAGAAAAATTAAAATAAATATTTTGCAACGATCGGGGAAATCGTATATGCGGCATTCTGTATTTGACTATCGACGGATACGACCTCCATTTAACCCGACTTTTACAAGCTTTCGTTGATCTGAACGATAGGCATGTTCAGGATTAGCACTTTTGTTAGAATATCAAACTTTTTATAACAGATTCAATAATAGTACAGTTAAAAATGTACCTAAAAAAATCCTCAATTACAACAAGTTTAAATAGGATAACAGCTGATCTCAGTATCAGAGAAAACATTCAACCATAACTGTAAATTTCTGTATAGTCTGCGTATAATGTAAATCTCTGTCCATTCTAACCCCGACTTCGGGGGTTAAGAAATAAGGAAGCGTGTGCTTCTTAACAGAAGTTTCAATGTGTGGGTTTTGTTGGTGTTGCCGGCAAACAAGACGATCAGTAGTGGTGAGTGGTTTATTGCTCATGCCACCTAAGTTCGGTGGTGTGTGTGTGTGTGTGTGTATGACCGTCTCTTCGTCAGTCTGGCCAAACAGACTTCTTAAACTTTTTCATTCATTTTTTCTGGTTACCACTTTTTTCATACTCATTCTGCCTGCCGGTATCTGATGTCGTCCAATAATGTATGATATTGAATGACAATGAGTAGAACAAACAAACACTTTGGGACAAGGGGTAGTAAAATAATAAACAATAAAACAACAAACTAAATAAAAACTGATTTGTATGACACTTTCTATGTCAATGGATGGATGTACTATGTAAGTGTGTGTGTGTGTAAATTGAAGTGCTGGAAAAGGAAGGGAAGAAGGAGGGATTTAGTTGTTTTTCAATATTGAGCTGATTCAACCACTCACTACCCAGCAGTTTTACAAGTTGCCAATGTATCCCTTAAGGAATCGTAATTTTCAATAATGTCTGATCACTTGGCAGACTCCAATTTATATATTTTGAGTCATTTGACAGGTATGTGCTCTTTGTAGTGCAGAGAGAAGACAGCTGGTTACTTTATACATCCCTGGTAATTTAGCGTAAAGTCAATTGTCACTTAAGTGTATCTAAGTAATCTAGAGTGTAGTCACTTTAAATGTTCATTTTGTACTGCAATTTAGATTTATTCCAAGAAGAAATAATTAAAATGTGATAAATAAGCTTTCTTAAGCTTCAATACAATTGTCATAGACATAAAGAGTAAGTCAGAAAAAACGTATGCAAAATATCTGAAGGTTCATCGTCACAGTGTTTCAAAAGCCATTAAACAGTATAAGACTTGGATCAGGAAGAAGAAAAGTTCTAACAGATATTAATAAGGCAAAATAAGTCAAACAACTCTTTCGAAGAGCACCGAACACTTCTATCAGATAAGCAGCTTGTAAAGTTAAATGCTCTGATTCGTTTGTGCTTAGAGCTGAAGCCAATGCTGGGTGGAAGTCGTATAAAGTTCAGAAAGTTCCAGATCGCAATACGGTAAAAAAATTTGGAAGCAAAAAAACAAATGTAAAAATTTAGTTCCAATTTTATAATATTCGGATATGGGCATTTCCCCTGAATGGTCTACCAGGATCGAAAAATAAAATGTTGATAATCATCGTGTTTTATTTTTTATAATTATAAAAAACAAATGGTTTCATAGCATATCTCAGCTGTTTTAATTGAGAAATTTGGGCTTTAAACTGGAAAATTTTATATTTTCTTTTTAAGCTAGTTCTAAAGACATTTTTATATTTAATTATGTTACATGTAAAAAATATATTATGTTTGCACTCTTTCTTCAAAATCACTCTATTACAATCAATTAAGAAGAGAAAAGTGTAAGGAGAACAAAAAAAGTTCGATTAACGGTTAATTTTTACTTTGTTTCTTATCTATGTTTTAATCGTACGTTCGCGACCGAAAACATCATTTTATTGTAATTGCTTTGCATTAAACGTCAACTGGAGCCAGACAGAACACATTTTAATTAAGTTCGGTGTCACTAATTTGTAAATAAAAAAAAACTTCTGGGTTACAATTAAATAAAGTTTTTTTTTATTTGCTAAATTTTGTACGTTCGTGACCATAAAGAATGCATTTATTTTCTTAACACGTATCAGAATGATGCATTCGATCTTCTGTGACTCAGAATAACTTTCTGAATCGATCTGAAACGATGTTCGTCCGTCCGTCTGGCTGGCTGTCCATGTTATCCTTGTGCGCATAGTACAGGTCGCAATTTAGAAGATATTTCGATAAAATTTGGTACATACAATTTTTTCGACCCAAGAACGAAGTCTATTGAAACTGGGTGAAATCGGTCCACTATTTCACATAGCCTCCATACAAATGTCCGAACGAAATTGGACTTTATCGGTCATAAATGTTTAATTTATATAGGTATATCGTTCCAAATAAGTTTTATATATTACGAATTCATGTCACCAAATTTTATTATGATTGATCCATTCTTAGTCATAGCTCCCATATAAGACCCGATGCACTTTAACGTGCATAAATCTCCTAAAAACATTGGTATACACATAAAATTCAACATAAATAACTTTCATAAAGACATAAATCACACGACCTAATTTCATGGTGATCGGTCAGTAATTGGTCATAGCTCCCGTATAAGACCCTCTACGAAAATTACTCACGAATATAAATTATTGAATTTTTAAAAGAAAAATGTTACTTAGTGTAGGGTATTATATGGTCGGGCTTGACCCACCATACTTTCTTATTTGTTTGTTAAGGAAATTTGAAGATATTTATGAGAAAATGCATGGTGATAATAAAAAAACATGTGGAAAAAACGTACGTTCGCGACCAGTACGTGCGCGACCGGTACTTAAGCCAATTAAACAAAAACCAATTGAGATATTTTATTGTATAAATACCGGATAGGGAGCTACATTAGTATATTTTTAAAATAAATTAATCACTTTTAAATATTCCGTTCCATTTCGCAGATTTTTTCATTTCACTACTGTCAGCTAAAGTTGACTTCTATTTTGCGTACGTTCGTTACCACATGTTTATAACTATCATTATGAAAACGTAAAGTCGATGGAATACATATTTTGTACTAAACACAGAGCTACCAAAATGCTATCGAATCGCCAAAAAAATGCTAGGAAAAGTTTTTTTCTATATTCTCAATCATCAAAAGGACATCAAAAGCGTACGAACGTACGTTCGTGACCCCAGGAAATGCCCATATGCCATATTGTCTATATTAATGACTTAGTAATCCCTATATAGATCAAAAATAGGTAAAAAAATCGAGGCTATCGCTATTGTAGGCGAATTTTCTCGATTTTAAATAGCAACCGAACCGGGTCTATAGCGAATATATTGATGTATGAATCATGCATGTAAGTTATTTGGGGGCTATGGAAAGTTGATTTCAACGGACATACAGACATGGCTATATCGACTCCGCTATCTATGGATGATGAAACTTTTGTTCTGTCAGACTTTTCATAACTTCCGGGTCAATATTTTTATGTGGCTGATGGACAAAAACCGCTTTTACCTTTTTTTAAAACAGCACAGATTTGGCATCAGTTAAAGTTTATTTTCCAAACATACGTATCAGTTATGTAGCTAATCCAGTAACTTAGGTAACTGACTCCAATGCATTGACTACTTTGGACCAGCTACCAGGAAGCCTCTTTGTACTCTTTGTATTGACCACCTGCTGGAGCCACAGAACAATAGGTATTTTTTTGAGCATTTAAAAATTTTGGGAAATTGATTTTTTCTAGAAGATTTCAACCCAAATATTATAAAAATACCAAAAATTCAATTTGTAAAAAAAGTTCGAAAAAGTACCTTTTGTTTTGCTGCTCCTCAACTAATGGTGAGCCTAAATTATAGGTAAAATCTTTAGTTCAGGAAAGTCATCCAGAACTGCTGGGTAGTTTTTGAGTGTGTTTGTACTTTTAAGGGCGATATTCTTTCTTATTGTCTTTTAGTTGTTTGTATTTGTAATTAAGTACTTGTTGTTGTTATTGTTGCATGTTTGTGTCTGTGTAAATGCATGTGTTTCAGTAATTTTTTTTTACTCTGTGGTTGTCGCTTTACATTGCTGTTTCTTATATTGTCATGTTGTTTTTTTTTTTGGTTTGTTTTTGAACGAAACCCATCCATCAATACATTTTTTGAACGATAGTTTTTCTGAATTGATCTGATATTTAAAATTAGTTGCTGTCTTTAGTTCGTCGTTGCAAGTTGTTCCTTTAGATACAAAACAAAACAAATTTCAAATCGTGTCTTTTAACAAAACGTTAACGCGTAACGGTTTCTTAATTTTGAAAAAAAAAATATTGAAAATAAAATAAAATTAATCAAATTAAAGAAATTTTATTAAATTATAAAAGAAATTTAAGAAAAATAAAATAAAAAAATTATAAAGTCAACTTAAAGCACAAAATATTTTATATAAAATATATCAATAAATTAAACCAATTTAAGAAAAAATAAATCAAATTAAGGATACAATACCAAATAATTATGGAATACAGTTTATCAATAAGGTGCATTGAAAAAAAGCTAAACTCTATTGAAATAATACAAAAATAATAAAAACTGATCATTTAAGGATATTGCATAGAATATTATTTACATACCTACATATTATAATTTTCATAAAAAATTGAAAGCTCAATTTATAAAAACAAGTGTTAATGATCGCTCAGTTCATGTTCATTTAATAGGCCCTCTCAAAAAAGCAATAAGAATGTGTTAAATAATACTTGTATTTCGATTACAGTAAAATAATAAATTTTCTGAAATATAAACATTTAATATTTTGAAATGTTTTCGACTATTTTTGAGCCATTTTGGATTTTATTAGAATATCCTTGAACCGTTTTGCCACCAAATTGCAGCCAATGAAAAAAAGATCAATTTCAAGAAGAGATAGGTCATGCCATATTTTAGCCAGCCAACAAAATTAAGCTCTAAATTATTTTGCTCCCTCATTTATGTGTCCTTGATCCTTTGACATCCCAAATGTCCTAAGATCGAAAGTGTGTGTGTGTGTATGTATGTCCGCCTCATCGTCCGTCCCAATAGATACATACTGAACGATCTCGCTGGCGGTGATTGAACTTCTTACATTTTATTTGATACCCACATTGGGATACAATAGATATTTATACAATTTTTTGAAAATAGTTGATCCTTTAAAATTTTAAAGTAAATTTAAAAGGACAACGGACTCGATCAAGAAGGACTTAGTACGCAGTGTTACTATATACGGTCGCTACTTTCACGTATTTATCGATTTTCCCACAGTTGCATCGTGCAATCGAAGTAGTTTGGAATCACAGTATTGTTCTACAGAACGCCTTCTAGAAGTGATTCCAACAAATTTCAAATCTGAAGTGGTTCTTATTGTACTCGTTCTAGAGCTAATGATTTTAGAAAAAGTTTCTTGGGTAGTTCGTGTACCTTAATAATAAATGTAAACAACCGACATTTTCTTTTAAGTCATAAGAAAGAAATAATCTAAGCATTCAAGTTAAAATAATATTGTATGAACTATAAATACTAGTCGCAGAAAAAAGTGGGCCTTCACTGTTTTTTTCAATTCAACCAGTTATAAAAAAAAAATGGAAGTATATTATTAAACATTTTTACGACGATTATGTGACAAAACTCTTCAATAAGATATTCAACAATGAAATTCATGTTTTTATACATACATTTGCTATTCAATGTTTTTATACCCTACACCACCATAGTGGGGAGGGTATAATGCGATTTTCAGATGTTTGTAACGCCCAAAAATATTGGTCTAACACCCTCCTTAAAGTATACCGATCGACTTAGAATCACTTTCTAAGTCGATGTCCGTCCGTCCGTCTGGTTGGCTGGCCGTCCATGTAAACCTTGTGCGCAGAGTACAGGTCGCAATTTTGAAGATATTTCGATAAAATTTGGTACATATAATTTTTTCGGCCCAAGTACCATGTCTATTGAAACTGGCTGAAATCGGTCCATTATTTCACAAAGCCCCCATACAAATGTCCTCTCGAAATTGGACTTTATCGGTCATAAATGTTTAATTAATATATGTATCTACACAAATTTCGTTCCAAATAAGTTTTATATATACAAAATCCATGTCACTAAATTTTGTTACGATCGGTCCATAATTAGTCATAGCTCCCATAGAGACCCGCTTCCGAAAATCACTTTAACGTGCATAAATCGTTTAAAACTGTTGGTATACACACAAATCATACGAACTAATTTCATGGTGATCGGCCCATAATTGGTCATAGCTCCCATATAACCCCTCTTCCGAAAATCACTCAAAAATATAAATTATTGAAATTTTCAAAGAAAAATGTTTTTGCTCTTTTACTTAGTGTAGGGTATTATACGGGCTTGACCGACCATACTTTCTTACTTGTTTTGAATATTTTTTTTTTCGTAAAAATTCTACACAAACGCACGAGAGATCATTTAGCTTCATCTGTATTTGTGGATGATGCCAATATTAAGCAATCCGAATCTCTTGATGTTCTGGACAAGAGAATTCAGTACGCCGTTTTTCACATCTGGTTACATCTGATCTTCTTATTTGATCGAAAATTACTGTCATGTATAGTATATGCTGGAGCTGCAAAGTCTAATTTGGTGTTTTTCGATCACATTTCGAAACACATTCTCTACTCTGCATATCGGGGCAGAATTAAAATTTTTTGGAAATAAATCTGGCATTTCTAAAGAGCTGGTCCGATTGGGATAAAATTTCTTTAAATTTCGGTTTTTTGAAAAACCGGTTTTTGTAAGACGGTTAACCGGTTTAAATGAAATATATTTTCATAAGTTCATTAACCATATTTTTGAAAAACTTTGTTACTATTTTTAAAAATATTGATTAATTATATAGAAAATTGCAGCATTTGACAATATTTCGTAAAATATATAAAATAATTTCCTTAAGAATTCAATAATTTTAAAGTAGCGTATTTTTCATATTGAATAAAAATTTAATATAAACCGGTTAACCAGTTTTTTTGAAGACAAAAACCAAAACCGGATAATCGTGTTTTTTAAAAGATAAAAATTAAACCGGTTTTTTCAGAAACACACCTTTTCGGTTAAACGGGAAACCGGTTTTTTAAATTTGCCGGTTTTTTGGACAATCTAATAGACACATAATACGCCCTATATTTTTCATCACACAACCAACCAAATCGAATGTTCACAAGCACTACTCCCTTTATCTTTCCTCTCATTAGCCAATTTTCTAATTCCTTGAAAAATTGCATATTGTTTACCAGGGTATATCTCTGGTAAAAAAGTAAAAAATTAAGCTGTTTACGGTTTTTAAAAGTATTACATAATCCGAAAACTTTGTAACAGCAGTTTATTTTTAAAAGAATATTTTGGCAAACGAAATTGTTATTTTAGCAAGTTTTTGTTTAGGTAAGCGAATGAGAATTACATATGCTCAAGTTTTACTTGTAAAAATATCAAAGCTTAGACAATACACCAACAATAAACAGGGATTTTATATTTTCTTGCTTTCTCCCTTCTACAATTGCTGGGGTGTTTTCCAACTCTAAATGTAGTTCGTAAGTGGGTAAAATTGTGCTTTATTTTAGTGTTTTCACAGGCAGCAAACTGCCATAGTTTTTAGTACACCGGCAGCTTTAAATTGATCATAAAAATAATATTTTGGGAAATATTTGGGAAATTAGTATTTGTTTATTTTGATTTTGAAAATTTGTATGCTTAGGTTATTTCGCTCTGAACGCATTATTGAATTATCTTTATTGCTATTTACAGCCAACAATGTTGACTTCTCAATAGTTTCAAATGGAATAAATGTAAATATTTTGTTTAAAACAGTCTTTCTGTCCCAGTTTTGCGATTGAAAATATTGGCTTATTTCACATCGAACATCGAATCCTGACTATTACAATAGACTTCTGAAATAGTTGGTTGATTTTATCAGATTTTATATTAATAATGATCAGTTTATAAATGTGTACATAAATCTAAATCTTTTTAATCATTATCAAATAAATTAACCTATAAATATGTGACGTTTTAAGATTAAATTTATGTAAAAAATAACAGCTTTAATTGAAATTTTAAAAAAATATACATTTAAAATTTTAAATACTCATGTAGTAGATTAACAAATAAATAATATTTATGTAATTGTAAAATGTGTATGGTTATTTAATGTTCCAATTATTTCTTTATATGCTTTTAGTAACACACAAATTACAAATTATGAAACGTAGAAAAAATCAATGTGTATATAAAAACCAAAAACAACAACAAGAACAAAAGCAACCTGCTAAAGGAGTCATGTCATGGGATTGCTATATAAAAGTTCCAAACTCTTGAAAATAATTCTGGGTAAGTTTATGCAAAAAATTTACATTTTGATTTACATACATTATTAGACCGACTCACAGAAAAAACTGATTGTGTAAACACACTCAAAACAAACCTTGGTTTATTTTATGATGTTGCCCAAACTATTTTGGATCTAATCATTACCGTTCGTTTGATGGACCATTTAAAAAACATTATTTTACATTTCTATTGATTTTCAGTTAATTGGTTCCTAGTTTTATTCATAATTTTATCTGGAAAATTTGATTTTTCAATAAAAAAAAATTTTTATGTTTTTTTTTTAAACAATTAAATTCGGCTGTACAGAATCTTATATAATCTTCACCAAATTATACTTTAAAATAAAAATTTTAAATATTTTTAGGTAAACAAAATCTAAAAAAAAAAAATTCAAACTTAATTTTCAATTTTCATTTTTTTTTTTAAATTTTTAATTACAATTATTTTTTTTTTTTTTAAAATGCTAAAAAAAAATTTGAAGAAAAAAATTCGAGTTCAATTTTTTTAAATATTTTTAGGTAAACAAAATTTAATTGTTTTGCAAAATTTTTTTTTTCGAAATTGTTTTTTAATTTTCTTTTTTTAGTTTTAAAATTTTTTATTTTTTAAAAAAATTTATGACCAAAAAATTTTCGTTGCAATGGACTTTGGAATATCTATCATTAGATATCCATATTGTCTATATTAATGACTTAGTAATCCATATATAGATCAAAAATAGGTCAAAAATCGAGGTTGTCCCGGTTTTTTGCTCATATCTCCGTTATTTATGGACCGATTTTGATGATTTTAAATAGCAAACTTCTCGAAAGCATGTCTGACAGAATTATTGAAGATTTGTATCCCGAAGATATCTGAGGTCTTCAGAAAATTGATTTCAACTGACAGACTGACAGACAGACTGACAGATAGACAGACAGGCAGACAGGCAGACGGACATGGCTTAATCGATTCACTCACTCACTCATGACTGATGAGTCAGTGAATGAGTGAGTGAATGAGTCAGGCCTTGTATTTTTATACTAGCATAACCCGGGCACTTCGCTACCCCTACCCCTACCCTAGTAAAATTAAAAAATATGAATGATTTCTAATACAACCTAACTACGTACAATGGTAAGAAAATAACACATGTAAAATATAACTAACTAATTTGGTATGGGAGATACCACTCCACTGTTCTGATCCCACCCATTTTTAAAACTTTTGTGTAAAAAAATAACTCATATCAAGCTTTACTTTAACTTTCCTTTATAATGGAGGGGTCATCCTACTACGCCGATCACGCTTAGCTAAACTTCGTACAGGGATCAGGAATAAATTCGTTTTTGGCTAACCTCCGTAGAATGGTAATAAATTGATTCATACGGAGTTTAAATATTTTTAGAATTATAGTTCTCGAGATATTCAAAATTAATTATTTACATTGTGCCACGACAACTACTACAATCCCGACAATTTTCAGACAATCTCTGTAAAATGGTAAGAGAGCTATGCGGACAAACTTTGAATAACCTTCCAATTATTACTTTGTATGGAAGGTGACTCAATTCCTTTTCCGACCTCTCCCATTTTGGTTCCCCAGATATTCGAAATCAATATTTACTCTGTATGGGAGGTGCTACTCCCTCTAATCCAATTCCGTCTATATTCAGATAAACTCCGCACAGTAAAGAAATTAATTCGTAAAAAGTTTAAACACTTTTACAATTATAGTTTACTTTGTATAGGGCCACGTTCACTATTTCAATCCCGAACAATTTCAGCGAAACTATGCAAAATTATAAATGAGCCATTTAGACTAAGTTTGGAGAATCTTGCAATTATAGTTCACAAAATATTTATAAATAACTATTTAATTTGTATGGCAGGTGGCTCACCATTTGTTCCAACCCATCCCATTTTTTATTAAACTTCATGCCGTGATAAGAAATTGATTCGTATGAAGTATTTACCCCCATATGCATAAACAGTTTTTAAATTTGTCAAATGTTTATAAAACAAATTTTGAATGGAAATTTTGTTTTATAAACCTTTGAAAAATTTAAAAATTGTTTATGCATATGGGTGTTAGAAAACAAACAAAAAAAACACCTTCAAAATATAGTTTTTTAATTGACTTTGAATTACTAAAGTCTTCTTCTTTTTTTTCTATAACAACTCTCACTTTAAACAGAGCGAAATCAATACTGTTTATTTGTTACTCTTATTTATTTACAACAACAAATTGGACAAATATGCATTGTTTTGTTTACATTTTAGCTTAAAGTTCACATGTACACGTTTTTGCATATGTATTAGTAACATCTTTAAACGCTTATAACTCCTAAAAACCTGAACCGATTTCAATAAAATATATATTCTGCACTTCTGTGAAGAAATCCCTTTAAAATGGTATATTTTTTACCATAATTGAATGTATAATGAGAGCGTAAAAGGGGTCTAAAGAAATCGACTTGCCTATTAATATTATGATATATAGATTTAAAAAAAAGGCCCAAAAAGTCGATCGTACGTATACTTTAGTAACTATGTGTACGTCATGTCCGGCATTGATTTGTAGTTTCAATATTCGTAATAGTTCGCGTTTTATCGGACATTCAATTTGGCAAATATCATGTTTCAAACATGATCAACATGGATATCAAAATGTTTAGTGAATACAGTTTGAAAGAATTAATGAATTGAAACATATGGGGATTTGTGTATTTAGGTCTTCTAACTTCGGAAAAAATATTAAAAAAAATCCTGGACGTCAAACTTTTGAGATATGTATTTATTAAAAACGAAACATATAAAAATGTACATTAAATTAGGACAAAGAAAATTAAAAGTGAAGTGTTTCAGTCCTCTTTTTATAATTATTTTCATTTGTCTCCCTCACGACACTCCAACAGTAGTCTCCTAGCTTATTCTGATCCCAAAAAACTTGATAATTCTTCTTGAAAAACTTGATGGAAACGCTCTCCATGTTCGTCACTCATGTGTCCGAGGTTTTCCGGGAAAAAATCCACATGAGAATGTAAAAAGTTCTAAATTATGTAATAAATTCGCAACAATATCTCTGTAATTTTGACTTTTTTTATTCCCCAAAAATTCTTGAATAACATGTTAAAAGAATTCCATGCTGCATTTTCAACATCGGTTAGTAGACACTCAAATTTGGTATCAACCAAAATTTTTCTTATTTGAAGACACATAAATATACCTTCTTTTAGTTTAGCCTCAGAAAGACTCGGGAACACGCTGCATAAATATTGAAATGCTGGTTTTGTCTTATCTAAAGCTTTTACGAAATCTTTTAATGTAAATAAGCATTTTGCAGTGTTTGTTATAGGAAAACCTCGATTTGACTGAATAATTTCTCCGCAAATAAAACAAAAATGGTCTGGGTTTATTTTACACTTTATGTAAGACATTTTAAAATAGTTTTACTTTAGAGTTTTTTAGCGATTTATTAACGTTTATCTACAGGAAAGATGTACTTTTAAACAGTATTTATTTTACTAGATACTCTGAAAGTATCTAGTAGCTTCGCCAGAGTATTGAGTACCTAAAAAAACGATGTAAATACTTAATTACTACAATTCGGTACACTACAGTATGCATTAGTAGTACTCAGGGCAGGTGAAAAATAAAAACCCATATATCTCAAAATGTTTACGTATAGGTGGGAAACAAAAAATGGTCAATTAACTAGCGTCCCTAGCTCTTCTCAAAAATATAAGTTTCATTCCATGAGCAAACAAAAATGTTTGATTTGTAAACTAGTGTATTTACTGAAATTGATGTAAAATTCCAATGTCTGGAGCAAAATTGAATCGTGCTGAAATACATTTTTAACGCGTATTTAATAAAAACAAGTCCGACCATATGATAACCTACACCGAGAAGATGATTATGTGGGACTAATTATGAACCATAAAATTAGGTGGCATATCTTCTGTATATATGAAACATATTTGTGTTGAATTTTATTTGAATACCAATATTTTTAAGAAATCTATACTCGTTAAAATTATTTTCGGAAGTGGGCCTTATATGGGAGATATGGATCGATCGTTACAAAATTCGGTGGTGGGAGTTCGGCTTATATAATACTAATTTGTGCTGAATTTGGTTTGGATATAACTAAGATATTTATGAGAGCTTAATTTTCAGATAGGGCAATCGTATGGGGGCTAGGAGAAATAATGGACAGATTCTAACCAAATTCAATAGGATTTGTTCTTGGGGCAATAGAAAAGCTTGTGCCAAATTTCATCGAATTATCTTTAAAATTGCGACATGTAGTTTGATTATAAGGTTTATATGGACAGACAGACGGACGGACATCGCTCAATCGACTGGTATACTTTAAGGTGGATGAAACAAACAAAATTTTATTCTACACAATAATTTTTTTCCTCTTCGATACCAAGTGAGTCGCTCTAACATTCATTTCAAATTTAAGCAATTAAACCATTTTTGACAATTGTTGTTTGTAATGGCAATGTAAATTGGAATGCAAATTTTTTTATGTTTAGTGTAAAGTATCCCTAAGATACATATAAATGTATGTATGTATCTACATAGTAAATAGAATTACAACCACCACGAAATGATGATGATGTATTATATGTATATACAGACACACAAACACCACCAATATGGACACATCTATAACTTAAATGTATAAATGTGCGGCGTATAACGTTGTTTTGACGAAATGGGCGGAGTTTCAAATCTTGTACGGTGGTATGAAAGCATCAGAAAAATTAAAAAATTTTTAAAATAGCTACATATTCAACTTAAGAGAAAGGAAACATTTATCTCTTATTTAAAAAAGTTGTTAATGTACTAAAATACAAAATAAAATAACAACAAAACGAAAAAACCTAAACATTGAATTTAAAATATTGTAATCTGATAAATATTTGGGTTTTTATAGTGATCCTTCTTCTTTAAGGTTAACAAATTCTAATAATGTAAAATATGAAACAGTAGATGCACCAAAACTGCTCCATTGTTTGTGATTTATTCATAATTCATTTTTAAATTTGCAATATAAGGACTGAGATCGAAAAAACCTTAATACACGTTTTTCATTAAAACTTTTAACCGAAGTATTATTTGATATTTTTTTTTTTGATCAAGTTACCTTTGTAAAGCATGTCAGTTATTATGTTTAATGTCAATTATGTTAATTTGTTGTTAATCTGATTAAAATGAGTGACGAGAAAAAAGTGCCTACTAAAATTATTAAATATTTTCAACAAAACCCAACTTGGTCCTACAATAAGTTGGCCAATCAATCAAAGGTCTACCGTCAAATTGATTCATATGTTACTAAACAGTATCGATAGAACTTGTCCGTTGCTAGAAAACCTGGTTCATGTAGAAGAAATGGTCCACATGATTTTTCTAAAGCCAATAAATAGAAAGCATTTTCAAAAGAACTCCCAAAAAGTCCGGTTAGCTCAGTACTCGGACTATTTGATACGAAAAGTTAAAGCCAATGCAGGTTTAAAAACATACAAGGCTTAAAAAGTTCCTAACAGGAACTCTGCTAAAAATTTAGAGGCCAAAGACAGAGCACGGAAATTGAAGTCAAACTTTATGACGAAACGTACGTATGGAAAATTCGCAGCTTCCGGGTCAATATTGTTACGTTTTAACCTTTTCAAAACGTTGGTTTATTTCCTTTAAATAAACCGGATACTTTTGATTGCAAATAAAAGTCGTTTAGTAGTTTGAAAATTGTAACAACTCTTTATTTATTTAAAATGTACAACAACAGAATTAAATAGTCACTCAGTGTTTTTTTTTTATACACGTTTATAAATTCGCAGAAATACAGACACACTTTATAATGTACACGAATTCACTTGAAAAATACAGCACACTTTAAGGCACTCAGTTGATGTTTATTCGAATAGCGTCTGTGATAAAACTGACTAACGACTGCAACCTCTGTCACTATTTATAACACTGACATCTGCACTCTAGATTGCTCTTTAACTGTCAAAGCTCGTATATTCTAGAGCTTTCTAATACATACGCCATCTGTGGTGTACTTTCTACAATGTTCTTTAACTGAATATTCGAATTCGAATATACGGTCGCAGCAAACAGCGTTGTAATACTTAGTGTGCTTTTACACAGGGCAAGTTTTCTTGCGCAAGTCTAGAGATTATTGGAGAGAGTGGCAAGAAGAAAGAAGAGGGGTACACACTTGCTTGTACTGGCAAGTCTCTTCAATTCTCTTTTGTTTTCTCATTTTCACTATGGCGTCTATTAGGTTTTGATATACAAAATTGAACACAGACTTGCTGTGTGTAAACAGTCGAGCAAGTTTAAAAGGGAATCGAAGAGACTTGCTTCAAGTAAACTTGCTGTGTGTAAAAGCAGATTTACGATCAATGGTCAACTGAAAGCTTTTATTCAATGTTAATAATGCCCACAGATATGTTACAGTTTGCTATTACAGCACTGCTATTTGAAAGCATTATGCTACTTTTAAATCAGCCGTTAAAATCGTTATATTTGAATTCAAGTACAATTTCGTAACAATATTTTTATGTTGCTGATGCTCGAGAGAATGTTGTAGAAAAGTTTAGGACCCAAAAGCAAAAAATTTTCCCCAAGGCCAGTGGAGAGATATTGGGTTCTTGTTAAAAGAGAATTGAAGAGCACAAAATAGGTGTCCAAAAGTGTGGTAGATTTTAAACGGAGATGGACTACCTGTTCGTATTTAAAAAAAAAAATGTCATGTTGTAGAAAAAAGGTATGTTTTCGTGGTGAATATGTATGAATTCATACAGCTGTTAAAACAGTCCTTTTGCATATATATTTGTGGAAATATTTGAAAAATTAATTGAGAATCAAATGGAATATAGCAAACAATTTTGTCCCCAATTAGCTGGCCACCACTGTATATCCTGGGTCTTCATAAGATTCTAAGACGATCTAGCTATGTCCGTCTGTCTGTCTATCTGTCTGTTGAAGGAGCTAGCTGGCTGAAAAATACTCTATGTTGATAAAGATCGTTGGGTAGTCAAAATTGGCAATATCGGTCTTTGATTTCATCTAGCCCCCATACAAATGTCCCCCCGGAATACTGTTTGAGCTGTCATAAATTTGTTGATTATGCGATAATCATGATAAAGTTTTGCACAAATTAGTTCTCTGAAATTATACTGTAAAGTATGGTTAAAAACGGTCAACATTTGTCCCTAGTCCCCACTCAAGGTCCCCCTCAGAAAATGACTTGATAATTGTGTTATAATAATTAATATCATTATGAAATTGGACACAAACAACTTTTATATGAACCTTAATCTTTCTACCAACTTTTGTAAGGATCGGTCCATAATTGATCCACCTTTTTTTCAGAGAAATATTTTATTGTCAATAAATAATTTTCTTTCGGTACTAAAAACCTTTCCTACATTGAAAAACCTTTTATTATATGCTTTGAAAATGCTTTCTATTTATTGGCTTTAGAAACATTAGGCAGACCATTACTTCTACATGAATCAGGTTTTCTATCAACGGACAAGTTCTCCCAATACTGTTTAATAACATTGGAATCAGTTTGACGGCAGACCTTTGATTGTTTGGCCAACTTTTTGCAGGACCAAACTGGATTCTGGAATATTTAATAATTTTAGTATGCACTTTTTTCTCGTCACTCATTTTAATCAGATTAACATAATTGACATTAACATTAATAACTGACATGCTTTACAAAGGCATCTTGATCAAAAAAAATCAAATAATACTTGGGTTAAAAGGTTTAATGAAAAACGTGTGTTATGGTTTTTTCGATCTTTGTCCTTACGTGTAATTTTTTTAATATTTTTGTTTTGCTTTTTTAATACTCCTATCTGGAGTCATGTAATACTCCTATCTGTAGTGATAAATGCAATATTTTTGAGAGTAATATTTGGGGGATTCAAATGGTCTGCTATTAGGTTGTATTGTCATAATGTCCTAGAATATTATTTTAGTTTAAACAAATTGTTGTTGTGCTGCAAACTAAAAAAGTGTTATTTTATGACAAAACAATAAACATGGTTCAAAAAGTCTTATTATTTTACAAATTT
This sequence comes from Calliphora vicina, assembly GCF_958450345.1. Taxonomy (NCBI): domain Eukaryota; kingdom Metazoa; phylum Arthropoda; class Insecta; order Diptera; family Calliphoridae; genus Calliphora; species Calliphora vicina. The sequence continues at coordinate 123,019,166 of NC_088780.1, forward strand.
TTTGTTTGAAACACAAAAAAAATTTGTTTAAACTAAAAATATTTTAGGACATTATGACAATACGACTTAATAGCAGACCATTTGAATCCCCCAATTATTTGTTTAGGTTTCGGTTGTAATTGATTCGTTGGTATATGCCGACTAGCTATAGAGGTAGCACCACTATTTTTAACCAAATGGTACCAATACTTTGTTTAGACGTTCAACATATTTTTAGCAAGGTTTCTCAAAAATAACCAGGGATGTGAATTTTACATTTGAATTCAGTTTGAGGTTGATTTTTGTTTTCTTAATTTGATGTTAAATATTATTTTCAAACTATTTTTAAATAACATAAATATTTTAAATAGTCAAATAAAGAGTTCAACTCTTAAAAATCATGGCGCAATCGCACATAAATTACCACTTTATAAAAGATTTGCTTGAAGTGTTTAAAAGAGAATTTCATCTCAATGTGGTTGATTGAAATCATAATTTAAGGGATGCTTTACTTTTTAAATACAAATACAAACCACTAAATATTATATATTATTTCATTGATGTTATAAAATGTATAAATTTCATTATTTCTATTTCATATACTACGCAGATTCCCTGGAAGATCAAGAGGGTGGAGCTATGTACATATCGTGCGATGTCTCAAATGGAGGTCCTGTGGAACCTGAAACGGGATATGTTCCCAATAATCCATTATTCGGTTTGGCATTGGATAGTCCGCAGGTAAATTTACGTTAAAACGCAATTCAAAAAGTATTTTAAATAAAAGTTTGGCCGTCGGTTTGTGTATTAGCAAATGAAATTGTTGAAGGATAAATAAAAGTTAGTAAAATGAAAAAAGTATTTAAATTAAAGTGTTGTATTAAAGAAAGTGGAAAAACATAATTAAGTAGAAAGTCTACATTATAAATGAAATTTGTGATAAACATTCGAATTCAGAAATTTATGACAGTGATAAATTTAAAACCAAACTAAACATTTAACAACTTTTGTATGAAAATTGTTATTACCAGGGAATATTTTTAGAACTTGTTCTAAAATCAATACCTCTAAAACAACTTTAACCAGACACACTAAGGATTTTTTTTGTAACATTCAAAGAAATAATGATATCGCAACTACTTCTAGAATCTGTTCTGAACAGGGAACAGTTATTTTGTGACTTTACAAATAAAATCCATCAAAAACAGTTATTTTTCAACTTAAAATAAAAGTTCACATGAAACTCTTAAAAAGAAAGTTTTAATTAGCCGTCATAAAATAAAATTCATTTGAGGAGTTTTATTTATACCCGTCAGAAAATAAAACTCATTTTATGTAAATCGACACCTAAACAATTGCAAATGAGTTTTATTTTATGACGGCCAATTAAAACTTTCTTTTTTAATAGTTTCAACTCAACTTTTTTTTTCGTTGAGAAATAACTGTTAACTGTGGAGTTGAGATCGTTTTTTAATATCATCATTGATTCTGAAAGAGCACTTCAATACGAATCTATTGGTATAGGACTCCGTTGACTCTAACATGGAGTGTTTTTGAGTTTAAATTTTCTGAATAATCGTTATTTACGGTTCCAGGTTCTGAGGAATTATATTGTGATTCTTAAGAAAATGTATAGAGATTTAAAAGAACTAGTTATTTAGAACTAGTAACACATTGGTTCTAGACTAATGCTTAGTACACAAACTAAGGAGTGATATAGAAAAAACCTTTACACACATTTTTCCTTAAAACTTTTAACCCAAGTATTATTTTGATTTTTGTTTGATCAAGTTACCTTTGAAAAGTATGTCAGTTATTATGTTTAATGTCAATTATGTTAATTTGTTGTTAATCTGATGAAAATGAGTGACGAGAAAAAAGTGCCTACTAAAATTATTAAATATTTTCAACAAAACCCAGCTTGGTCCTACAAAAAGTTGGCCAAACATTCAAAGGTCTGCAGTCAAACTGATTCCAATGTTATCAAGTATCAGCATGACTAGTCCATTGATAGAAAACATGGTTCAGGTAGATGGAATGGTCTACATGATGTTTCAAAAGTCATTAAATAAATAGAAAGCCTTATCAAAAGAGCTTCCAACACATCCGGTAGTAAAGCAGCCCGCTTAGCGGACAATTTGGTACGAAAAGTTAAATCCAATGCAGGTTTAAAAACATACAAGGCTCAAAAAAAGTTCCTGACAGAAACGCTGCTAATAATTTATAGGCCAAAGATAGAGCCCGGAAATTGAAGTAATATTTTATAAAATATATGTATATACAGTAGCGAGCATAAAAAATGCAACGCTATGCAATGTGATTTTCAACAGCACTGATTTTGCTCAAAAAGATATCCATTTGTACACATCTACTGTTTTTATATCCTTTTTGATCATAGGAAATTATTGTATGACATTTTGTCCAATATTTTTTTAAGTAAGGATAATTATAAAATTTTTTAGTAGTAAAATTGTGCGAGCAAAAAAAATGCAACTCTACGGAAATTTACTTAATTTTTAAAATTTTGAAAAAAAATAATTATAAAAAATTGCTAAAAACTATTGCATTACCATCATTTACTATTAATACAAACAAATTTAAGGACATTAAAATTCAAAAGGATAAACATTTTATCCAAAAAACGCCATACTCCTATTCAGTTATAAAAATTTAGATATAATTAAGAATTTTGTTATGATTAGAGTACAGAAATAATTTTGATAGCTAGTTTTGATTTGGATTTTATTGAAATAAAACTAAAATGTTAGACATTGAAGTAATCAAGGCTGTATTACCTGATCAATGGAAAGTGACATCATATATTTGATGCTACCCAAACGAACACATGTGGACATTTATGACTACTGCAACCTCCAAAAGATAATTTAATGATGCAAATATAATAAGGAGAAACCAATTCAATAAACCATATATTATTTACAAAAATAAATTAAGCGCCTATGCTTTTCGAAGCAGGTCCTTTATGCTTAAAATGGTGCAGTCGTATGTTTCGATCTGTTACTTAGGCCGTCTGGTCACAGATATTCCCTTAAATATTAAATTAAAATAGTAAAAAATTGCGATAGCTTAGTAATCACGTAAGCTAAATATAGGATTCTATGAAATAGGAACAGTGTCAAATTTAATATTATTTACAGTTGTCTTCCGCTGTTTTGGAATTCGTTTACTTACCAAACTAAATGAATATTTGAATATGACTTTCATATGTTTGTGAAAATATTATTTTAGCATTAAATTTCAGCACCCTTCTAACATTAACTAGTCATATCCTTTTGATCTTGAGCTCTTATACACTCAGTTTTAGGCACACCACCACAATTATTTGATTTCCTTTTCATAGAGAATATCCGCAAGATTTTAAATTGGTAAAAAAAATACAAAAAAATTCTTAAAATTTTCTTGGTTTTCGAAAAATTCACCAAAAATTCAACGGAAAATGCATCATTCGTTAATTCGTTTATCCTTTGTAGATTTCATATCCTTGAATTTATCAGTATTAACAGTAAATTACTGTATTGTAACAGTATTATAGTTTTTAGCAATTTTTTATAATTATTTTTTTCAAAATTTTAAAAATCAAGTTTTTTTTTGCTCGCATAATTTTATCACTGTTTTAACTAAAAATTTTATAATTATCCTTACGTAAAAAAATATTGGACAAAATGTCATACAATAATTTCCTATGATCAATGAGAATATAAAAACCGCAGATGTGGACAATTGGATATCTTTTTGAGTAAAATCAGTGCTGTTGAAAATCACGTTGCATAGTGTTGCATTTATTATGCTCGCTACTGTACATGTTGCATAATGAATGGCGAAACGTATGTTCTGGAAATTTTTCGCAGCTTCCGGGTCAATATTTTTATGTTGCTGATGCTCGAGGGAATGTTGTAGAAAAGTTTAGGACCCAAAAGCAGACAATTTTTCCAAAAAGTTCTTGGTATGGCAAGCAATACGTAGTTGCGGCAAAAGCAGTTAAAGATTTTTAAAAAGTGCTCTGTAAATACCGAAATTTACATCAAGGAATGTTTATTCCACTTATTTTTGACCTCATTTGACTATGGTAAGCAAGGTTTTGAGTGGTACAAGAACAAAAAGTTGGTATTTGTAACAAAAGAGACAAATCCTCCAAACTGCCTGGAGCTAAGGCAAGTGGGGAGATATTCGGCTCTTTTTAGAAGAGAACAAAAAAATGTGTCCTAAAATGTGGTAGATTTTAAACTGAGATTGACTACCTATTCGAACAAAATGGATGGGTTTCCGGAAAAGGTTCATGAATTCATCACTGGTGATTAGAACTATAAAAATAATATTTTTTGTAAGTTGTGATAACAATTTCAACCAAATTAAAAAAATAATAACTTTTTATTAACATTTATGTATGTTAAGATTTTTTCGACCTCACTCCTTAGTTGCGAAAGAACTTCAAGAAGAAAGAAAAGAAAAAATTTTACGGGTTTGAATGCAATAAACGCAAAATGCCTCCAAGAATAATTAGCCAGTATTTTAAGACTTTTTTGCACTAGTTCCATTTATCATAATTTCGAATAAAAACATTGATTGAAAGAACTAGTTCTAGAATGGTTCTTAAAAGAGACTGTTATTTATCGCTTCCGTAGAACTAGTTCCGATGTTGACAATTTTAAGCGGAAATCATTGACTAAAGAACTAGATCCAGAACCGTTAAAAGGAAGGGGAAAGAAGGGCTTTGTTATAATTTTGTCATTGTCATAAAGTTCAAATATTTAAAATAAGCGAAGTTTTGTTTTAAGAAATAAAACAATGGAAAAAATAATACCATGATATAAAATTATTAAAACCAACGTCGGATTTATCAAACAAAAATGTACTTTATTAAAGATATAGATTAATATGTAATTTAATTGAAAGATTTGAAAAAAATATATTTAATTATTAGCTCAGTGTTCAAAAAATAGGGAAACGAAGGGAAATCTTTTAATGTTTTATTTTATAAAGAATTTGGGCAGATTTGTTACTAATACTGCTCTGATTAATAGATCTATCACTCTCTCTTCAAATACAAAATATTGGATTTTATTATTTTATATTATATTTTGAGAAATGCATAATAAAGAGTACGAAAAAACCAAAGCATGCCCAAAACAAAATGTGCTTTAGTAATAAAAATGATTATTTATTCTAGTTAAATCTGTTTAGTGTACGATAACGTTAATTGATGTATTAAAAACGACATAACCTAAGCATACACATTTTAATAGGGCCTTAATCGTTAAATGCCACATTGATGTTCTGCAAATCACACAATTTTATACATTGAATCTGATTTGTTTATTCGAAAATAAAACGAGTAATATTTGGATTAAATTGTAAACATATTAAAACAATTGGGGGATTCAAACGGTCTGCTATTAGGTCGTATTGTCATAATGTCGTAAAATATTTTTTTAGTTTAAACAAATTCTTTTTGAGCTGCAAACAAAAAAAGTGTTATTTTATGACAAACCAATAAACATATGGTCAATTCACAAGGTTCCTTATTATGTCATATTGTCATAATGTCCTAATATTTCACAATGGTTTTTATTGCTTTTCAAGTAAAAAATGTCCTAAAATAATACTACTCTGTATGCTATGTTTATTGTGTTATCGTAACCAACCAACAGAGACCTGCGCCGAATGCCTAGGAGTCAGTTAAGCCGAGCCGCCGAGTCATGATATATTAGGACATTATGACAATATGACTGATAAGAGACCTTGTGAATTGACCAATAGTTCAAAAAGTCTTATTAGTTTACAATAAGACAACAAAAATTTGTTTAAACTAAAAAATATTTTATGACAATACGACTTAATAGGAGACCGCTTGAATACCCAAATATATTTATTAAAACTCTCATATGAATAAGAGGAAGCGTAAATGGATAGTAAGAGTTGAAAAGTGTGATATAAATTGGTTGCCTTATATAAACAAACATTATTTATGTATTATAAGGATTCATCAAATTTCTGAGAAGCATATTAGCATTTACAATAGCAACACAACAACAAGCTACATCCTGGAAAATATGTACTATAAATTTTTCAACTACCAGTAGCTAACATATTGCATTTGAATATGAGATTTAGAAAATCAGAACTTTTACCTCTGGCAGACATTTTGATGTCGCTGCTGCGGCTTCAAAACATTAATAACACTTGAATATTTAGCACAAGTTTTAAATGTTACAATTTGCATGCTTAGATTATTTCGTTTAAAGCTTATTATGTTTTGTAAGAAATTAAATTACACACCTAATCAATCTATCTTCCACTCTCTTCCCACTTGCAGCAAGAGTGTGCTGCAGCGTCGTGTATTGGTTGTTTGTCGTGCCAAGGCAATACAGTATTACCGCTATCCTCATTGCCGAACAACGATTTCGATTGTGGTTCCTGTTTCGATCCAATTATTGTCGGCGATCTGGGTGGATCTGCACAAATTAATTCACAAGTTATACACAATAACACTGGCAATAGTGGCAGTGGAAATACTTGTGCATCAAATTATTGGTCCACCGATGAAATGGCGTCAACATTTCCAGGCCTGCCACCATTAGACATTGATCCCCTACCCAGTCTCTTTCCCTTTTCACCTTGTGGTGCATCATACAACTTCTCAGCCAATCCCCATCAAGCTTCACTCTCGTACACCGTACATCCGCATCAAATGTTAGTATCACCCAATAGTCACCAGCATCAACACCAGCACCAACATCAGCACCAGCATCAGTCCGGAATAACAACGCCGTCAGCGTCAATGTCGACGGCGTCGTTGTCGTCGTCCATTGTCGGAGGCCAGCAATCGTTATCGCACAGTAATGCGTTGAACAATGTTGCAACGCAGTCATGTTACTATGATCCCATAAATACATCGTCGTCAGTTGCGGGAAATATCACGGGCAATTCCTGTAATTCACAACATATGAATGCATCGGCAACAGGAGCAGGTGCTGCAGCCATGTATCCCAGTATGAGTGTTAATGTTAGTATGAACATGACAATGCATGGTTATGGGGCTGCTGATGCTACAATGCCCATGCAATGTTCACAAGTGAGCCTCTTTTTTATTTCTTTATTATTATTATTTGTAAGATATTGTACGTACTGAACCACATAATTAACTTGTTTATTTTATTTAAACAATTTCAGATGCAATGGACTCCCACCAATTCCTCCTCAGCGGTAAATGTACTGTATCCGCCATTATTAAGTCCCTCACATTATCCAGCTGCTGCCACCTACTCGTTTACAGCTGATTTTCGTGCCCCATCTCTACAATCCAATCAAAATCCCTCAGCCCTACTACCGTCTCTCACCGAGACCCTCGAAAAAGACACAACACCACCGCCAGCACCCCTTATGGATGCTGTATCACCAAAAAGTTTCTATACAAGCACACAAGTGGGTCACAGTTATTCACCGCCCACTAAAAGTCCAACTTTATTCACACAAATGCGTGACACAAAACCGTTCAACCAAATAACTGGACCCTCATCGAATTCGGGCGTTGCCAGTGGCTACGAAGACGAGGACAGCAATGAAGAGGGTTCGGACAGCAAGCCGAATCTGTGTCGTCTGTGTGGCAAAACTTACGCCAGACCCAGTACGCTTAAGACTCATTTGAGAACGCACTCGGGCGAGAGACCCTACCGCTGTCCGGACTGCAATAAGAGTTTCTCACAGGCCGCCAATCTAACAGCTCATGTACGCACACATACTGGTCAGAAGCCGTTTCGTTGTCCCATTTGTGATAGACGTTTCTCACAAAGTTCCAGTGTCACTACGCACATGAGAACCCATTCGGGTGAGCGTCCCTATCGTTGTTCAGCGTGCAAAAAATCATTTTCCGACAGTTCAACACTGACGAAACATTTGCGAATTCACAGCGGCGAGAAACCGTATCAATGTAAACTGTGTTTATTAAGGTGAGTTTGCTAAATACACTTTTACACAACTAAAAATAAATGTTCTAAAAATAACTCTATCTAGATTTTGTACAATATATTTTGAGAAACAGGGAAAAAAATCTAATTTTGAAAAATGTTTGCGATTTGAGATTATAAATGAAAGATAATAATTCCGTTTCGTGGTTTTAGGATTTTGAAACCAAATTGGTCTTATTAAAATCAAATATCTTATTGAAACTGTAATATATACAATTTCTCTAGGCAATGAAATTAAAAAAATGCTATATTTTAGAATTCAAAGTAAGAAATTTCTGTGGGATAAGGATAATACAATAAACGAAATCATAGAAATCTAGAATTATAACGGTTTGGATTATTTCGGTAACGGTAATTTAGCGGTAATGATAATTGCAGTTATTTCGAAAACGGTAGCTTAACTGGAACGGTATTTGCTATTATTTAGAGGTAACGCTATAGACGATTAAAGGTAGATGAGCTGAAAGGGTAGTTGTTGTAGCAGCAGTGATTGCTGAGTTGACAGCCCTTGGCCAAGTGAACTCGGGTCATTCCGGTGCGTAGAACCGGCTGTCGTGGGAATGAAAGTTATTTCCACGGATAGTTAATGGTAGCGGTTGCCAAACTTGATACACGCCCCACATTACTTCGAATTGGATCAACAGGCATACAAGTTTAAAATAGAAACAGTTTCCAAGAAAACTTTATATACAGAATGCAGGAATGGCATCCATCTATATAAAGTTTTCTAGGAGAACGTCATCGATATATGTACTGAAGGACCAAGATCACACGAAAATATAGGACGCTGCATTTATTCGGAACAGTTCGATCAGAGATTGTTACGGTAAAATATTGTAGCTGCGGAACAACTTAAGTATCAAGGAATATAGAGCAGAGATATCTGTTGTATAGATTCCTGGGTACGGGGACGTAAAAGGAAACTGCAGAACTGATGGACTTAAAAAAGCTGAACGAACCAATTGACATTCTTGTATTGAGGGAAAAAGAACTAATTTCACCAAAAACTTCATTTCATTGCCAAAGAAAGATGGGAGAGAAAACCTACTTGCAAGTAGACTAAACCATTTACTTAATATTAATATGCAGAAGACACAGTTTATTAAGAATTTGGATAGGAAGTCTTCATTAATTACATTTATTTAGCTCTAGGCAATTCCACTTCATTACCATACGCATATTTCAGCTATAAGCGTTCTTCAATGGATGCGCATGTTAAATTTTTGGGGTACTTTAAAATAAAATTCTTAATAAATGCGAAATTAACCGTAAGCTCTCTTTTGTTGTGTCTTATTTCTGACTTTCTGGTTGAATTTTCCGCTTTGGTGTATTTAGGGACTTATAGTAAAATTTCACGGATAATATTTTTGCGGAACATTTTAACCCCTTAAATCCCTGTTTTAATGGAGTTTGTTGCTCTTTTTTAAAAGAAGGACAAAAAAGACCCATGCTTTGCGGATTTAGGGGGTTAACATATTCTACAAAAATGTTCTCCGTAACATTTTGCATAAATTTGCTGAATACATTTTATACCTAAAATGTTCTTTAAAATAAAATTCTTAATAAATGCGAAATTAACCCTCGGTTCTCTTTTATTATGTCTTATTTCTGACTTTCTGGTTTAATTTTTCGTTTTGGTGTATTTAGGGACTTATAGTAAAATTTTACGGATAATATTTTTGCGGAACATTTTAACTCCTTAAATCCCTGTTTTAATTGTGGTTTTTGCAATTTTTTAAAAGAAGGACAAAAAAGACCCGTGTGTTGGGGATTTAGAGGGTTAATATATTATACAAAAATTATCTTCGTAACATTTTACATAACTTTGCTGAACACATTTTATACCTAAAATGTAAGGATCACATGGTTTCTTATGACGATTAACAATAAGAATGTGCCAGAGTTGGGAAACATTAACCCCTCCTCAAATAAATTCAGATGTAAACTTTCAAAACGCCGATACACGTGTCTTTTTTTTTGTCTCCTCTATCAAAATTTATTGGTCGGACCTCGTAATTTTTTTTGGTGTTGTATAGTGTAATTAAAACTAATTGAATTACACTGATACAAGTTGTGATTTATGTATCTGTCTAGAACAGATTTTCACAATAAAACGCTTCTAGGCCACAGGTCTACAATAAGTTACAATAAGTTCTCTGATATGTCTACGCAAATACATAATATTAATGTATTTCAGACTATTACATAATCAAGGGTAAAGATTAAAAAGTTTTACCGCTTGATCAAGAATTTATGATTTCATAGGATAGTAGTATAAATACAAGTATCTCTTTAAATCATATGTAATTTTGATACTTATAGAATGGCCACTTTCGAATAACGAATAATTCTAACAATTTTATGTAGAATAATCGAATAAAACGAATAAATGTTCATATACACAGAAAAAAGAAATTCATAATTGGAATGAATTTTGTAATAAATATTATTAATCGAACATGACTTTTTTTCCCAAACTTTTTTATTCAGTATAAGAATATGTTCATAAATATTATAAAATTGTTCATGACGGAAATTTTAGCTATTTTTGCATTTTATCTAATGAATTAATTCATAACTATTTGTATAATAGCCATATATTGGCCAATATTTTAAAATGAATCAACAATATCTGACACTTAAAAAATATCATTAAATATAATAAGATATCCATAAACATTAAGCATATCATCCCCTTAAACAAATTCAATCAATTTCGCGCATATTTTCTCATTTTGTAGCTGAAAATCATAAAAATAAATAAAAAATTTTCCAAGAAAATTTCAAACATTTTTCAACAACATAAAAATTTAAATGAAAATTGATATTATTTTTTTCAAGCCTTCTAGATTTAATTTGAAAACATAAAATATGAAAAAAATCTTAATATTTAGGAAATTATTTATAAATGTTATGAATTGAAATCAATGAAATCAAATAATAATATTTATATTGAAACTTTTTTCTGTGTATATATTTAAATTTAATAAATTGCTTAAAATATTTCATAATTTCAAAATTTAAATAAGTAATAATGACTCACGAAAATTGTATTGTTACTGAAATTCGACAAATAACTAAAGACAAAGACACTTTCGATCACTGTAGATGAGTGTTCCGATAGCTCCTTCTATAAATATATAAATATTACTGCAAGAAGTTACAATTCTAAAAACAAATCTTTCAAAATGTTTAACTTAGGACTTGAACCAATGAAAATAAAATATTTGTTATTTAGCTGGCGAAATATTAGAAGAATCGCAATTAATAATCAAAATTTTAATTTAGATTAAAGTGGAGTTGAATGTGATTTTGAAACGGTAGTCGAAAGTGATATTGAGGATGAAATTAATAATGATTACATTGAAATAGATGAAGACCGTGATCTTAAAATATATGTATATAAGTGATGTTATTAACCGTGTACGTAAGTGTTGCAAACTATTTAATAAATTGAATGATAAACACAAATATTGCAAACTAACGTTTTGTTGCAAGAAAGGCATGGAGTTCGTCTTATACATGATTTTGAACATCATTGAACATCTTTGTCTAACATGGTAATAAACTTTTTGCGTATTTGTAAATGAGTCAATCATGCACTCCCTGCATTCAAATTAGCCACGTTCACTGACAATGATATCAAACTTTGGACAGATTCCCTTTATTGTGCGGTTTGCTTGTCAATTGTTTTGTAGATTGTTCGGGAGTTATTCTGATCAGAATATTTCTGTTGAAAATTTAATGATGGACTTTGTTTTCAAATGTTTTTTAACATTATCAATACTTGAATTGTTAACTTTAACGTTATTGTTTTGTTTTTCTTTAACAATAAAATATTAAAAAACCGACATCAAAACTTCATTCTTTACTTTTTTAAAAAAATTTAAATTATTCGAATAATTCGATTAATTTTAAACGTGTGATCGAATTATTCGAACAAGTTATGATACTAGGGAAATGTTGGGAAATATTGCAAACTTATTTCCAAAGTGAGTGCTGTTTTTACCAAACTATCCGTCTGTGCTGTACAAAAGTTTATGCAAAAAGACTGACTTGCTAGTGAAGAACTTCAATCTCACTGCTACATATTCATATAAACGTACATCACTTTTTTTTAAACAAATAAACAAAAATGTGTTTTAAATAATATTTAAGGAGCTACAAAGTTGCTTAATAAATCTTTGTGGAATTCACACTAAAATTTATTAATTAAAACTTCAATAGCACAATAATTGTTATTATTATTTATTATTTGCCATTTTTAATAATGAGTTCATTTTGGCAAAAATTTAAATTCTCTATCGTCCTTAATTGTCCTCAAATCATGAAAATAAAGTTTTTATAACCTACACCTGTATTCAGATAGACTCAGAATTACTTTCTGAATCGAATAAACGATATCCGTCCGTCTGATCAAATTTGTTACATCCAATTGTTTCAGCCCAAGGACTATGCCTATGGAAACAAGCTGAGATCGGTCCACTATTTCACATAGCTCCCATACAAATGTCCTCCCGAAATTGGACTTTATTGGTCATACGGAAGTTAATTCACCTAATTTTATGATAATCGGTATATAATTAGTCATAATCGGTATATAATTAGTCATAGGATAATCACTTTAACGAGCATAAATCTCTTAAAAATATTGGTATCCACATAAAATTCATCAGAAATGGTTATCATATTGACATAGATTAGACGACCTAACTGCATGGCGATCGGTCCATAATTAGTCATAGCTCGAACGAACATAAATTATTGAAATTAAATAATTTTTTTCCTCATTTACTCAATGTTATATCATACTCAATCACCATCCGGTAGAAAGGTATAAGGGGCTAATTTTTGAAGCCAACATTTTGGTGATTTTACATTTTTTTTTTAGGTTTTTGAAAAGTTTAGCAAATTGAGACGCAAAGACGATGGTTAATGAAACTTCATTTAAGACATATGCTACTCATGTGCCCTCATTAACAACATAGTTTGATCACTTTAAAACCCGAAAGAATTAGTTAGAAGAACAGTTTTTCACGAGGCTCATCCACGGGACTATATAGAATTGACTGGTTTATTGCGTGAACTGACCGTTTTTGTCTATAAAATATTATTGATAGAGAGGCCTATGTCGAATATAGCACTCTTACTTGCTTGTAACGTTTATTTAACAGCTTTTTGTTTGTACAATAACTTTTTTTAATAACCTTAGTTCGTACAAACCGCTAAAAACTGTTCTAAAATTTAAATCATATACAATTCTTAATAACTTTTAATTTTCTATACTCATTTTTAGATTTTCCCAGTCGGGCAACTTAAATCGACACATGCGCGTACATTCGACCAACAACAATGGCAGCAATCTGTTGACGTGACAAAAACAACGCAGTGGAGGTGGCTTTCAACATTATCATCCCCACAACCATGCACACACCCATGCCTATGCACACCACCATCATCATCATCACCATGCGGCCGCTGCTGCAGCAGCAGTCGCCGCCGTACATCCAACACATTCCTTTAATGCCAGTAATTATGGCGATTACGTTAATCATCATACACACCCGCATTCCCATTCCCATTTGCATTCGCATCCACATCACTCGCATCATTCCCATGGCATCGGCGATTATGCTACACCCGGTTCACAAAACTATTCAGGGTATTATTTTTGTGCAGCATTAAATAAACCCAAATTGGAAAGATTTTATTAAGGACAACAAAGAACAAAGTATGTAAAGTAAAGAAAAGAAAATGAAGTGATGAAACAAATTCAACGAATATAAATATGAATCTCTCTCTATCTTTTTTTGATAAGCAACAAACAAATAAATAATTAAATTTAATTAAAATAATTAATTGTTTCCATATTTTTTAGCATTTATGCTCAAATTGATATAAAACAAAAAAACTAAAATTAAACACTTAATTATACAACGTAATTAATTATTAAATATAAAAATAAATGTGTAAATATAGTACATATATGCTTCTGTATCATGTAGCCAAGTAGATATTTTGTTCGTTAGTATTTTTTTTTAATTTTAATTTTAAACAAATTCCCAGTACTAAAATTTAAGTTTTTTTTTTTATTTAAATTATTTGTTTTTAGTAATGTAGTTTTAAAGAAAAACAAAAAAACACGCATAATTAAAAAAAGAAGATTACATTTTGGTCTTCATTGTATTTTATTTTTCGTCCAAAATATTTAAATAATTTAAAATTGAATGAGTATATAAAAGGGAAAACAAAAGTTGGAAAAAAAACAAAAATAATTTTAGCTATAAGTCAGGGTGCTTCAAATGAATTTCAAAATTTCCTTCTCTACCTTCTTTTTAAACCATTAAATCATACATACAAATTAACAAAATAAATAAACAAACAAATAAATAATAATTATAATGAAAAGCTAGAATTTTAAAACTCTAGTCAATCTTTAAGCTTAAACGTTCTATAGTGTTTTTATTTTTCAATTCAATATAAGTCAAATATAAATACATATACATACTATATTTAAAATCAAACAAATAACTATAATAAATATAAAAATAAATGATTTTTATCTAAAAAACAAAAATATAGAATTTGTGTTATTATTACGATTAATCTGAAGCTCTCATATGACACTACTTTACAAAGATTTTGTCCATGATGTTAAACATAAAAAATAAATTAAAACAAATCCAGGGGGGGTTATTATGTAATTCGATTCGAAACGAAACACTTTCGTAATACAATGCATAAAGCATACAAATTCGAACGAATTTCTTTTCGAAAGGAGTTACATAGGACGTTAAACTTTTCAGATATTTATTAAGAAATAAAATACTAAACATCGCATTACTATTAGAACAAAATATTAAAAAGTGGAAATTTTGCTTTAAAACTTTGTTTAGAATTTAAAAATGGACATTTTCGATTAACAAATAATTCGAACAATTTTATGTAGAATAATCGAATAAATCTACATATGTATATACAGTGCCGCACTTAAGTATTGGCACAGAATGCTCATTGTACTTTAAGGTCCATTTAAAAGCCATATAGATTGATGAATTTCCTACAAAATACCACCTACTTCATTTCAACAATTTTGCAATATTATTTACTAATAATAAAAATACGAAAAATTCCCCACCAGATTCTTCAAATTTAAATACAGCCATATAATCAAAAAGGCCAAGTTATGTCCAAAAATATATTCAAAACAGGTTGCTGCAGAAATTAAAGAAGTGTTTGGGAAAGAAGTTCACGCAGCAATAGCCAGAAGAGTGCTCCAGAGGACAAACTATAGTTGTCGTATTGTTAGACGTAAACCATTTATTTCACTTGTGAACCAAAAGCGTTAAGAATATGCCGTTTAGGAATTTACGTAAGCCACATGATTTTTAGCATCAAGTGCTATTCTCTGATGGAAACAAATTTAATATTTTTCGCTCTGATGGCGTTCAAATGGTATAGAGAAAAACCAATACAGAGGTGGAAAAACAAAATATTGCTTCAATAGTAAAACATGGTGCTGGAGAGGTAATTGTGTGCTGTTGTATGTCCGCTGCAGGGGTTGGAGAGCTGGTGTTCATTGACGAAATAATGGACAAAGTGAAATATATGGATACACCTCAGGAGAAGTGCAGAAAAGTTAAATTTACCATTTTCTTTCACTTTTCAACATGACAATGATCCCAAACATTCGGGCTATACTGGACGTATGTGGCATTCATACAATATTTCGCATGTATAGAGCATCTGTGGGAAGAGCTAGATAAGCGAGCATCCTGAGCCAATACTTAAGTTCGGCACTGTATTTAAATTTATAAAATGACTTAAAATTTTTCATAATTCCGAATTTAAATACGTAATAATATGACTTATGTATGTTATTTTGTAAAAAAAACGATTGAATGATTCTGGAATAGATTTCGAAACATAAATTTTAGGGTCTAAACATAACGTTGCGGCCGTGGTGTAAACATATGGCGAAATATTAGCAGAATCACAATTAATAATCAAAATATTAACATAGATTATAGTAGTGTTGAAAGTGATGGCGAATGTAATTTTGAAACGGTCGTCGAAAGTGATATTGAGGATGACATTTATAATGACTACATTGAAATAGACGAAGGCCTTTATTTTAAAATATATATAAGTGATGTTATTAACCGCGTACGTAAGTGTTGCAAAATCTATATACAGTAACCGACAAAAGTCTACGTACGACCATTATTTTCGTAACTCGCGGACTTCTAAATCATAATAAGTAAAAGTAATGATGCAATTATATTTCAAATGCATTTTTAGTAATATAACAAAAAAATATCGTTAAATTTATAATTAATTTAGCTTTTATTCAGAAAAAATTAAAAAAATATGTTGACAAAAGTCTACATACGATCTGTAAACTAAATAAACATTTTTCAGCGAATACAATTGTCATGGGGCATGGTAGAGTAACCAATCTTTGACAATTTGAGACCAATGTTTCGGATCGTTATTTTGCTGAAAAATCCAACTTTAACCAAGAGTTAAAATATCAACGGATGCTCTCAAATTTTGTTCCAAATTGGATTTGTACTGACAACGATCCATATTATCCTCAATAAACACTAACTTTCCCACTCCAGAAGCAGCGACAGTACCCCAAAACATCACACTGTCACCACCATGCTTAACTGTAGCAAATAAGTTTTTCGGATCCATTGCTGTATTTGTTTTACGCCATACTTTATCTCTCCCATCACTACCAAATATGTTATACTTCAACTCATCAGTGAACAAAACTCGCTTCCAGAATTCTATGTTTGCGATCCGTTCGCTAATTTACAAGGAGTTCTGCTTTAATTACCATTATTATTTAAGGTTCTTTGAATTGTTCGTTGATGAACAATAACTTCTGATCTTGTTGCGAGTTCTTTGGCCAATTTTGTGGTATTTACTTTTGAGTTTTTGTTGACTTCTTCTACGATGTAGTTTCTTGGGGCGACCACTTCGCAGCTTGTTTTTAACTTTACCAGTGTTTTCAAAGTTACTGAATATTGTTTGAACTGTAGATTTAATAAATTGCATGCTTATCTGTTAGTATTCAAAAAAAACCAGGACATGCTGTGGTCGTATGTAGACTTATGTCAATGTTTTTTGTTTGAATAATTTTGCAAGTTTACATTGCAACAACATTTTTTTTGGTACATAGCAATAAAATTAGATTTCAAACAAAACTGCATTATTATTTTTTTATTTACCAGGTTTTCTCTCATAAAGTGGCAAAAATAGACTTATGTCGACCACTGTATATAAAAATGAAATGGTCCATATATGTAATGACATCACGTTACAACGGCTAGAGCGATTTGGCTGATTTCTTTTTATTCGATTCAAAATTTTCAGTAGATGGTTTGTAAAAAAAAAAATTTAAAAATTTAAATTTTTAAAATATTGCCTTCTTTTCATTTCTCACTTTTATTAATAAGAGAAATTTGTTGGAGAACCTTGAAGAACTAACATTAGTAAGTAGCTACCGGGCGAAACCGGGGCGGTCATCTAGTATTTAATAAATCTAATGATAAACACAAAACATTGCAAACTTACGTTTTGTTGCAAGAAAAACATGGAGTTCGTCTTGTACATGATGTTAAACATCGTTGGACATCTTTCTCTAACATTGTAACAAATGCGTCAATCATGCACTGTCTGACTTCAAATTAGCCACGTTCACTGACAATGATATCAAACTGTTGACAGATTTGCGTAATTTCCCAAGAGCACTTGATTAAGCAAAGATTTGGCAACGTTGATAGATTTACTAAATAATTAGTTACTCATTTTAGAACACGAATTAATGAACGACGTAAAAAATATCTTAATACGTTTATATTGTACTTGAAATCGGGAAGGAATCTCATCAGAATATTTCTGATGATAATTTAATGATGGCCTTTGTTTTCGAATACTTGAATTGTTAACTTTAACGTTATTTTTTGTTTTTCTTTTACAATAAAATAATAAAAAAACGACATCAAAACTTCATTCTTTACTTGATTAAAAAAAATTAAATTATTCGATATTCGAACAAGTTAAAATATCTTATTCGAATTATTCGTTTTATTCGAACAAGAGAAAAATCGAATTTGAATACCCTAGTATGTATCAACGTCTGCATACATACATACATAGTAAAAACAACAACAAATCGTGGTAGTCATGGCTTTTGGCTTATATCTCAGCCATGTTTGGGCCGATTTTCTCAATTTTAAATAGCAACCTATGTTAGACTATAGCTGATATCTGTCCCTTCAATTACGAACAGATACGAACTCTACATAACTTTTCAAATCAATATACACATTAATATGGTTGACGTTGTTCTCCGATATTTTCTTGTCTTACATTTTTTTCTTTAAAAAATCAAAAGTGTTATTTTCGGTCCCTAAAAAAAATTTCACCAAAAATACAGCTTTCCCTCAAAAGCCTGATTTCCACCAACCATATTTTTACAAAAATATATACAAGACTTTTTCTTTCAGTGTATAACAGAATACAGGATAGCAGATTCAGTTGCTCCTTTTTTTCATATTACATGGTTTTTTTCCTGACAATTGTAGACAAATTTTCATAATCATTTGTTTAATTTGTTCTCTATGAAAATTAAGTAATGAAAGAGAAGCTTACCTTATTCCTACTGCACAAATTTCAAATTTGCTTTTAAAGATTATAGTCTTGAGTAATTTTGAGTCTTGAATTTAATTTGAAACAGCTGGGATCTTGAAATGTCGCTTTTGTAATAAACATGTTTAAAAAGCGTATCTTTGGCTGTCATATTTCATTTTGTATTCTTGAATAATTTTTGTAAATCTTGAAACACTTTGTATGCATTTGAATTCTCTGTATAAAAAAATTTAAAGTTTTAATAAGTAAAACAAAACATACAACTTAGAAAAATAATAAAAATACGAACTTAGGACTAGCAGGAAATCCTTCTACGGTTTATAAAATATTATCAACAAAATAAAACGCTTCGCTATCACTGCCACAGATTATTTTTGAACTTTGGGAATCAAATGTATTAATTGATTTGCGCAAATCCGATATTAAAGAAGTCACACTAATGCGATTTTTGGCACGTTCACCATTTAGCCAGGGGTTGATGTTGTCTGTGTTGGAAGGTTCCATGGCACTGGCGACACCCATGGAGGAATGTTGAGACCACAACCACAATTCACCACTTTCGGCAGTGGAAAACAATTTAGAGGGGTCGGATCGATGAAAACCAATATCAGTGATAGGACTGTTATGGGCAGATAGATAAGAGGCGGGATAGCCAGGATTGCGCAAGTCCCAAACGGTAATAGAACCTTCTTCGGAACCGGCCAGCACAATATGGGGCTGAGTGGGATGAGAAGTTAAACAGGAGACATAATTTGAGGATTTATCGTCTTCACAGGAAGTCATAAAAGCAGCTGATGGTGTTGCTTCGGCGGATGAGCGTATATCAAACATGCGTATGACACCCATACGATTGGCCACCAGAACCTCTTGAGGATTAACATAAAGTACTGAGAGTAAAGACAAACTATCTGCCTCTATAGAACGTCTAGTAGCCAAATGTGCCTGGGTATCAACGATATTTAAACGGCCATCTTCGCCCACAGTAGCCACCTCCTTGCCATACACAGAAATAGCAGTACAGCAAGCAGCATCTCCGCTAGCCTCAAAATGATGTAAAACCTCACTTTTGCCTTCCTCCTGCAAAGTATCTTCCTCAACGGCCTTCTTAATTTTCAATAAAGTTATGCGGCCTAAAGAAAATATCTTATTAAATAAATTTAGCTTTTGATTTATCTCTCAATTTTCTTACCATCGCTACAACTCACTATGGCCGCTTCATCTGTTACAAATTCTAGGCCCGTTACATCCCCCGGCATGGCAAACTTATCATTACATCTGGGCACATATTCATTGTAATCGTCAACATACTGATTCTTTTGCAGACGCCAAATTCGAACAAAATTTTTGGGCATGTCCCAGCTGCCACTTAAAAAACGTTCACTTTCTTTTAGCTGTTCCGGCACCCAGCGCACTTTAGAGATTTTCTCCGATATAAAAAATGTATTTACTTTTGTATCACCCATTATTTATGTTTTAATTTATTAAATTATTAAAATTTGCTTTCCTATTTCGATTTGTATTTTTTGTTGATTTGAGGTTATGTTTGTTTGCAAAAAGCGGTATTTTTACCACAGCTGTTTTAAATTTGCGTTACCAACTACTACAAATTGTTTTCAAGCTGCCAGAAGCAGGATATTTTATTAAAGCATAACCGTTAATTTAAAAAAAAAAACAGATGTATAGCCTAGTACTCTGTTCATATATGGGACAAATAATTGAGGAAATATTCGAAGAAAACTTTTTAACGCGATTTTTTACAATTACTCGGTAAAAAACAAATACAGTACATATACCCAAAATTTGTATTCAATAATGTGGGGAGTCTAAAATACCTTGGAATAAATGAAGAAAAACAAGAAATTTGCATAGATTTATCCATAAGACCCCTTTCACACTATGCAATTTAGTTGGGCAAGTCTCTTGTGTTTGTAGATGCCAGAGGTAATGCCGGTTTAAGGAGAAGAAAATTTTACATGCTGTTTTGTTGTTGGGCAAGAGACTTGCGCAACTAAATTGCCTAGTGTGAAAGGGGTTTAAATTAAAAATAAACAAATTCAATTAAAATCACTTGTACTAAACTTGAAGTTAATTTGGGCACCGAAAACTACGTTTCGTTTATCCCACAGCGTCAGTTATGCTTACTTAATTATGTGCTGAGCATATAATGTCACATCCACAAACATTTTCGAATGGGTTTAAAAGCGAATAGATCTCCGCGAAATTCTGAGATGTTGATGACGTCTGAATCACTTCCTTTTATCCATCTGATCAAAAATATATAAACTTTGTTTCATTTAACATAATTCCAAAGAATACGAAGGACTTTTGTATTACTCTACAAAAAATAAAAGTCGTTAGGTGATTTATACTATGTTTTAAATTGATTAAAAATTGCTGAGTGAAACGTTGTTCTGCCATATTAACAAATTATGAAAATATAAATTGTTATAGGGACTTTGATGTGTATTTTCAGTATGTTTAACTCGTTTATATAATTTATGAATTTATTATCGACAAGGGGCCATATTTTAAGACTGTTCATTAAAGAATTTTGCTATTTATTAATTGGATGTGAATTTTATTCTGATAGCGACATACTGTGAGTGTCAATACAATGAAAACATATTGGACCCTTAAAATCGTCAAATCTGGCAACCGTGCTTACAGCTTAAATTTTAATAGAGTGAAATCATTAGTGTAAAAACGGCCATTAGACAATAATAGTTGGCAACAACATCAAAACTAGTTTTGGCGCTCAAATTCACAATTTTGTTGCAAAATAATATAAACACAACAAAATTTTTATCATTCGCATTAAAGTTGTTGATATTTATAGACCTATTTCATAGCAAAAATTTAAATTTATTCCAATAAAAGATGGCTGGCAAGCGTGCGCTAAAAAGTACAAAATCAAAAACTGATGCTGAAACACAAAAAAAGGTGGGTTTTAAATTTTCAGAAGCCTAAATCGATGTTATTGTATTATTTTTTAATGTAGACCAAACTAGACAAAGAAAATGAGGAAAATCCCCCCAAAAGACGCAGCACTCGTTCAACGCGCAGCACACGCTCCATGGCCGAAGAAGGTGGCCAAAAGGATTCACCAGAAACTCCAGAAAAGGAAACCAAAAAAAAACCTTTATCTTTTATTAAATATAGCGGGGCGATCAAATATTACACAGAAGCCCATGATATTGCTGAAGCATCGGACAATTTGCTGTAAGTTTTTGGTTTTGTTGGGGAAGCCATAATGGTTTGATTAATAATAATTTTATTTTAATTTGTAGGCAATGGGTTGAAAAACAACCCGGTGATGGTTTAGTACCCATAGCCTTTGACATGGAATGGCCATTTTCATTTCAAACTGGTCCCGGCAAGTCGGCGGTTATACAAATTTGTGCAGAGTTAACTACTTGTTATGTATTTCAATTAACTAATATTAAGAAACTGCCTGCAGCCCTGGTGGCTTTGCTCAAGCACAAGCGTGTCCGTTTGCATGGTGTTAATGTGAAAAAGTAAGTGAAGTTACACAATATTGTTAAAGATTTTGTATACATCTTTATTGCAAAATGCTTAAAACTTAAGTTTTTTTTAGATTTAGATAGCAAAATTGTTGGTAATTAGCAGAATTGCGGCAAAACGCAATGACAAAAGATTTTCATTTTAGTTTTAAACACAATTAGACAAAATAAAGTGTTGATTGTTTTAGAAAAAAAAAAACTGTTTAACAGTTTACTAGCAATAGTCGACAATTGGGTACGTAAATTTTAGTTATGAAATTAGGTCTTTTCTATTTATCACTTTAAATATTCTGACGAACCTGATTGCTAATTCAATTCAAAGATTCTATTACCGAAGTTTTTTAATTTGAGTCTTCAAAAAATATGTTTGTTCTTCACATTTTTGATTTTATCTCATACTAACATTTCTCTGCCTATAAGAGAATTTAATCAAATTCTTTTCTTTTATAATATTGTTAATTTTTGTCCCTGTGTTTAGTGATTTCCGTAAACTGGGTCGTGACTTCGCTGAAGTGAACTCTGATGATCTCATTGTCAATGGTTTAGATTTGGGTGTGTGGTGTAATCAAGTTTGTGAGACTGGTGGTCGCTGGAGTTTAGATCGTTTAGCTAATTATGCGGTAAGTACAAACATTCTTCCTCTCTATATTTAATTTTCACATGTAGACCTTTTCTAACTCACAATCTAATTTGTAAAACAAACAAAAATTCAGGTGGATAAGGCCATAGACAAAAACAAAAAAGTCCGCATGAGTAAATGGCATGTAATACCTTTGGATGAAAACCAACTCATGTATGCAGCAATTGATGTTTATGTAAGTTCTCTTGTAATCCACAATTGTGAATTTTTAAAACATTTGTATTTCCATAATAGATTGGTCAACTTATTTACCTGGAATTGGAAAAGCGAGCCAAATCAAAAGAGTCCAATGAGGCGGCGTTTATAGAGAAAAATGGTGAAGCTGCTTTTAAGGTGGTCAAGGCATTGGGTGAAAATTTTGTCACCGAAAAAGCCGATGAAGTTGCAATTTAAGAAAATTTATTGATTGTTTTTTATATTGTTATATTAAGAAAATTACTTGATTGTTAATATATCTAAATTTATTTGTAAAGTTTAAAAAAAAATTAAAATATATATTTTTATTTCTACGCAAACTCACTGATCCTTCTAACAATTGCAGTTTAAATTACAAAGCACTTCTTGTTTCACTAGAATTCTCTAAAACTTTAGTTCACATTAAGGAATCAGTGGCCGCCTGCGCAGGGAAATTGCCTCAATTTTTCGTTTCAATACTTGATTATCCAAATCAATTTGTCGTTGTTGCTTTTTGCGATTCACTGCCGAGGTAGTAAGACGTGCGTTACTTTGAGAAGGTATCTGAGGTAGAGAAAGATTAAGTAACCTTTATTAAAGAAAAATATGTTTATTTGTTACCTTTTGTATGGAAGGTTGTGATGGCTTGCTTTTGAGTGTGTATGTGGGCTTCTGTGTTAGAATTTTACGCAGGAGTATTTGATTGTGTCTTTCGATTTCACGCATGCGCTCATTGGAAAAGCTCATGCTTTTGCGAGGGTGTGGTTTTACTCTGTAAATAAATTAAAATTTGATTATTCGTTAAAAATACATTCAACTTTATTCCATGGAAAATCTTTTGAAACAAAATGTTTCATAGAAAATCATTTCGAACTCAAAATTATAGAAAAGAAAACATTTTCGAACTTAAATTTTCCCTATAAAACTATTTTTTTAACATATTTTTTTTCTATAGAAATAATTTTTAACATAACATTTTCTATATAAAATGATTTCGAACATAAACTTTTCCATTCAAATATATTCAAACGCAAATTTTATAAAAAATATAGAGAAAACCTCTTCAATAAAACATTTTCCATAGAAAATCATTTTAAACACAACATTTTCTGTAGGAGATGTTTTCGAATGTAACATTTTTTATACCAAATCATTTCGAACATAAAATTGTCTATAGAAAATGTTTTTGAAAATAAAATATTTATAGAAAATGTGTTCGAACATACATTAATTTATACAAAATCTTTTCGAACATAAAAATTTCTGTAGAAAATGTTTTTGAAAATAAAATATTTATAGAAAATATGTTCGAACATACATTACGAACATAAAAATTACTTTGTAAATCTTTTCAAACATAAACATTTTTATAGAAAGCGTTTTCCTACATAACATTTTCTATAGAAAATATTTTCGAACATAAAATTTTATATTGAAAATTTTTAGAACATAAAATTTTTTATACAAATTTTTTTCGAACGTAAAATTTTTCATAGAAATTATTTTCGAACATAAAAATTTATAAGAAAGCGTACATAAAATTTTCTATAGAAAATTTTTTCGAACACAAAATTTTATATTGAAAATATTTTCGAACATACAATTTTGTACAGATAATCTTTTCGAACATACAATTTGATATAGAAGATGTTTTCGAACATGAAATTTTCTATAGAAAATAATATTTTCGAACATAAAAATGTTTTTAAAAAATCTATTCAATTAAATTCTGTAGAAAATCGTTTCAATAGAAAATAACATGAAATTTTTTGGTAGAAAAAATTGTGAACTTACAATTTTTATTATAAAATGGTTTTGAACATAAAATATTCAATATAAAGTGTTTTCGAACATAAAATTTTCTATAGAAAGTGTTTGCGAACAAAAAGGTTTCTATGTATACATATATAATCTTTTCGTAAATAAAATGATCTATTAAAATTTTTTCGAACATACAATTTTCAACAGAAAATGTTTTCAAACATAAAATTTTCTATAGAACTATTATTTTCTATAAAAATAATATTGTCGATTATAAAAATTTTAATCTTTTCCACCATTAAAATTGTTTTTAGAAAATCTATTCTATTAAATTCCATAGAAAATCTTTTCGATCATAAAATTGTCTATTGAGAAAAGAAAAAAAAAATTTCTCGAAAAGATATTTTTGGAATATAAAATTTTCTATAGAAAACAATTTTCAATAAAAAACGTTTTCGAATATTAATTTTTTTTAAGAATATCATTTGAAAATAAAATATTTTGGGGATTCAAACTGTCTCTTTCCTATTAGGTCGTATTGTCATAATGTCATAAAACATTTTTTTAGTTTAAATAAATTTTTGTTGGGTTTCAAACAAAAAAGTTATATACTAATAAGACTTTTATATCTATGTTTATTGGTTTGTCATAAAATAACACTTTTTTTGTTTGCAGCACAACAAGAATTTGTTTCAACTAACATACATTTTTTACTACATTATGACAATACGACCTAATAGCAGACCGTTTGAATCCCCCAATTATATTAAAAATTAAATATTATAATTTAAATTTACCTTAATTTATCTGTGGAATTCGTCCGATGAAATTGCTTTATGAAATTAGCATGGAATATATAATCATCGGAATTAAAACTGGTTGGAGTTTTGCTGGTAATGCGATAATCAAAGTGAGCATCATAATAAACATCACGATCGTCATCGTAATTATCCTCACCGACAGGATTATTATTTTGAATTTCTTCTATCTCTGCTGCAGTCTCCTCTTCTCCTTCATAGTCATCTTCATACTGAACCAGTTCAAGTTCTCTTTCTTTTCCACATTCGATATTGGACTCAATGGCCAACTTTGCCCCATCTTTCTTATCTTCAGTTTCTTGTACTTTAATTAATTCTTGACTTTGAGTTTCCAGTTTGCCTAGAGACTGTAAGTTTGTTATACCCGTACATTTAAGAGCATTTACTACAGCCAATGTAATTTGTTCTGGTTTTATTATATTTGCTGTGTCAATACTGTGTGTTACAGTTTCGCTTAATAAGAGAGCTTGAGTGGTCTTTAAAAAGTTGTCTTCATTGTCATTTGTTGAAGCAATTTTTAAATTAGCTAAAGAACTTTGTATAATTTGCATTAAACTGTTTTGTGCCATCGACTCTATAGTGTTATCGGGTATATTGTTTTGAGGTTCTGAACTATATATTTTTTCAGAGTCTTCTTTATTAAGGGGGACTTCAAGATGTTCATCTTTTGTTTCTGTTTCAAGTTCATGATTAGATTCTTGTTCTTCCTCTGCTTCATCATAGCTTTCTGTCTCTTGTTCTTCACTGCCTTGCTCGTTTTCTGTACCTCCAACTCCATTTTTCTCTACCACAGAACCTTTAATAACTTCACTATTTATTTCCTTAAAAGTTTTCGCAGAATTCTGTTGCAAGTATTTCTCTTCCATGTCTTGTATTCTTTTGAATTCCTCTTCTTCGTCATCCTCCTCTTCACTTATTTCTTCCGAACTAACCTGTGCTTCTTCTTCTACACTTTTCAAGTGATGAGTTTTTTCTTTAAAAATTGGTAGTAAGTGCCGTGGAGCAGGTGTCGGTGGTTCATCTTCAAAATGCATTGAGGGTGTATTTATTTCGGCTAAAGTTTGCCCCACTATTACATCGTCTTCTTCATCGGATGAGGAGGCAAATGGTACGACATCAGTTTTATGGATAGTGGTGAAATTGTTGGAAAAACTATTCCTTTTAATAGGACCCTGAGAAAAGAAATAAAAATAAATAATAAATGATAAAATAATTATAAATTTTCAATAGGTATAGAAATTTTGATATTTGAAAAGATTTTCAATAGAATATTTTATGTTCGAAAATATTTTCAATAGAAAATTTTATGTTCGAAAAGTTTTTCCATAGAAATTTTATATTCGAAAAGATGTTCTACAGAAAATTAACATTTAAAAAGTTATTCTACAGAAAATTTTGTACTCGAAAAGTTTTTCTATGCTAAGTTGTATGTTCGATAAGATTTTCTATAACAATTTTATGTTCGAAAAGATTTTCTATAGAAAATTTAATTTTTCTTTAAAAAAATTATCTGTTCGAAAATATTATCTATAGAATTTTATGTTCGAAATAATTAATGATGGAATATTGTATGTTTGAAAATATTTTCTATAGAAAATTATATGTTCGAATTAATTTTCCATAGATTTTGTAAGGATATTTTATTCATCGAAAATAAGTTCTACGGAAATTTTTAATTTGCGAAAAGGTTTTTATGCACAATTTTATGTTTGATATGTTTAGAAAAGACACAGTTATGTTTGAAATCATTTTCTATACAAAATTCGATGTTCGAAAATATGCTCTAGGAAAATTTCTATGGAGTGTTCGAAATGGTTTTTATAGAAAATTTAATATTCGAAACCTTCATCATGATGAGTACTAATCAAATCAAAAAGTGATTCAGAGTCGTTCCTTATATTTTTGGGCGTTACAAACAGCACAAATGCATAAAACCCTCTACAACAACATTGATGACATATACAATCAAGTGAATGGTTATTCCGGAGAATTACACAACTTCTTCACTGCACATAACCTGCCGCTATCACCAACGAATATTCTTCACGACTTGGACGAAGGAGGTACATATATCTTAAACATGGCGTCATAGCCGATGGAGTCCAACGACTGTGAATCATCCAAAAATTTTGGGGTCACATTTCAAAGCAAATAATATTTAGATACAAGGTACTCAAAGCGTTAGCCAGCACATGGGGAATGGATAAAGAAACCGACGATTGGTCGGCCAGGTCCATTTCGCAGCTCCAGTGTGGTCGCCTTCGTTGAATGATACCCAGTGGAGAAATATTCAAAGCTGTCTTTACGACCTGAGATTATTCGGAGGAAATGCGGGTTCTTCAAGTAAAGCAACACAACATTATGTTGTTCCTACTGGGATGTCATCGGAGGTATTACGCGTTTGTGCATGAAATGTTCTCTTGTTTGATTTTGTTAAAATTCATACCATTTTACTCTTAATCGTATATGGTTCAGATTTTATAGCCATCTTAAGTTGGAATGTTCTGGATTGAATAACTTTGGAACTCGTTATTCGATTTTAACAAACGTTGTGACCTTTGAAAGGATTCAGTTTTATCTCTACCAATATGTTATAACAAGTATGTACATATCATCTTTGCTAAATGACCTTAAAAATTTAAAAATGTCCTTTATCCTGGGTTATCGCAAAAAAAGTGAAAATTACAAAACGGGATTCGAATGTATTATGGTAATTTTTCTATAACAACTTTCACGATTTTCTATGAAAAGTAGTAGAATGAATTAAACTTGTCTCTGTTAAATTAGTTAAGCTTCTTTTCGTAGGAGACTGTATTTTTGTACACCGATTTTTATACTCTTCACCATGAGTGGCAATATAAGTTTGCTCCATAAAGTGGAGTTGATATAGCAATGTACGTCTATATGTTGAACTCAACTGAAAAACTGGCCCAGAAATAGCGGAGATATAGCAAAAACTACGACCATCTCGAAGTTTGTGCTATTTTTGATCTATATCTGGATTACTAAGTCATTAATATAGACTATATTGATATCTAATGAACTTTGGTGAATGGCCGAATATAGATCTCTTATTTTTTTATAGACAATTTCGGCATTCACACGATGACTTTTTTTTGTGACTTTAAGTCATGATTTTATGATTTTGTTGTCAAGAGGGTTGGAGTAAAGGCAAATTCAAAAGAGAATTTGCTAAAATTGCATGACTGAAAAGTCATCGTGTGAATCCCGTAAGTTTTATATGTATTTCAAATCATTTTCTATAGAAAATTTTATGTTCGAAACAAAATTTTCTTTAGATAATTGTTGTTCCTACATTTTTTAAATATATTTTCAGATCCTATTACATTAATTGTTTTCGTCACAACTTACCGTGTTCAATTTTACGGAAGGCAAATCGTCATCGTCATCATCATCATCCTCATCGTTATCTTCACTATTTTCGCTTGTCTCACTTTCAAATTCCGACATTTCGGGTACTTCAGTATCCGATTCATTCTCAAACGATTCATTGGCATAAAGCTCATCATCCGAATTCTCAAAGTCCGTCATATTTAAGGTAAGTTTTTTTTGTTTGTTTTATGTTTAGTTTAAACACTCAATTCCATGTCAATAAAAGTTTGTTAGTTTTTCATTTAAAGTTGACTTTTACAATAATATTTTGACAAACTTTTCGAAAACATGTAAATTTTGATAACATTTTTTTTTAGTTATTGATTAGGGGGTTCCATAACTCCATCCCTTATCAGAGATGTCATCCAATAAATTCATAACGCGGTACTATGGCAACGCAGGTGTGAACAATATATATATTAGTAAATAAACAACAACAACATTAATAAATATATTTTAATAACATTTTTCCAATAATATAAATGTTTGTTGATGTTTTCCATATTGTATTTATTTACATTTTTCACTCGTATCTCCTTCAAAGGACGTTGTTGTAGCCTTAAGCATTTTGCGAGAACTAAATTTGACGGAGACATGTAAGAAACGTTATTTCACAATATAAACCCACACACACCATGTGCTAACCGTGAATTCTCCCCCATTCTTTTTGGATATTTCACTCTCTATTGGTATATTATTTGTTGTTGCTATATTTACCTTAGTAACGGGTGGGTATGAGTGCGTAACATTTGGATTTGACATAAAATTAAACGATTCAAAAGCAATGTCAATCATTTGGTCACATTCGATTTTATGCAGGTGTAAATAGTTCGTTCATATTATTGATAATCTTTAAATTGTATGAAAATTCAAGTCTTCTGTACTTAAGGCAAATTGTTTAAATTGCAGTATTTGATATCTACTTTTATTCAAAAAGTATTTTTTTAGGCCATCTAACATCGGGAAAAATCCAGTACGTCCAACTATTGAGGTGGAAAATACATAAAAATTTGTTAAACAAATTTAAAAATGAACCGCGTTAATTCTGTTCTTATAAATATTTTCATTTGCACGCCTCACGACACTCCAACAACTCGTTGTATATGCTGGTCCCAAAAACCTTGATAATTCCGCTTATATCCGGGGTCGATCGGAAGAAAACAATTCGTACAGGAGGACACAAGATTTAAATTTAGACTAAATTTAGACTACAAGGTGAGATACAGGGTGTCAAATTTGACTAACTTTAGTTTGCAAAGCTTTATAGAGCTCGTAACTATTACGGACAGATATTAAAGCAAATATCATAATAAAGAAAATCTTTTCAGTTCTCAAATTTATCTCTTATACCTACTTTACAAGATATTTAAGTTTCAATTTTAAAATGTTTGATTTTTACTTGACTTTATTTGGTTTTTTCGCAAATATATTTGGTATTAAAGGCAAATCTTGGTATAACGCGAAAAATTCGTTATATCGATAATGACTAATGAAAAAGGGGTATTGTCACATACCACAACGAGTTCAGATAACTGATTACCCAACTCTTGCTATCAACACTTTTGACCCATTCGTTTGTGCTTTCGGCAGTGAGCGAATCTCTGCGACTATCCATTTGAATAATTCCTGCGGTACCAATTGCACCAGTAGGTAACGAATGAACTGTTCGGGATCCAACACCATGTTTTCTACGACAAAATAAATTGAAATTGGTCTCACCACATCTTTTCACATCTGATATAATCGTTAATTTTGTTTTTTTAGTTTAAAATAATTTAAAATTTGAATTTCTCAATTTCATTTGGAATTATCTCAATTTAAAATGGAAATTCTCAATTGGAATTTTTTCAATTTCATATTGAAATTCTCAATTTCATATTGAAATTCTCAATTTCATTTGAAATTTTCTCAATTTGAAATGGAATTTTCTCAATTTAAAATGGAAATTCTCAATTTCATTTGGAATTTTCTCAATTTCAATGAAAAGTGGTATAGTGTTTTATTGTTGGGAAAGGTTTCCTGATGATCTGGCTTAAGCAACCAGTGAAATGCGCATAGGAACTAGCTTATCCCCCAACAATAAATTTCAGTGAATTTATCAATTATTGAGAATTCAGCACACTTATTCTTAACAAAAAAATAATTTTGTATTCCCGTATAACTTTTTGATAAAAATATTATCGTTAGTTTGATTTTGTTTAATTTTTCTTAACATTCGTTATATCGAGCATAAACATTCATTATATAAGGCCGGAAAACATTATCTTATATCTAATAAACTCCAAACTAATACGTAACAACTTTTTTTTTTAACGATTTTAAGGGCTTATTTAAAAGTAGCATAATGCTTTCAAATAACAGTGCTGTAATAGCAAACTGTAACATATCTGTGGGCATTATTAAATAAAAGCTTTCAGTTGATTTGATCGTAAGTTGGCAACGCTGTATTCGAATTCGAATATTCAGTTAAAGAACATTGTAGAAAGTACACCACAGATGACGTATGTATTAGTAAGATCTAGAATATTCGAATTTTGACAGTTAAAGAACAATCTAGAGTGCAGATGGCAGTGTTATAAATAGTGGCAGAGGTTGCAGTCGTTATCGTGATTCTTTTAAATAAAATTCTAAGTTCATTATTAAAATAATTGCCAGCCACATGGAATTTTGGCATTTCCCTTTTAATTGTTTTGAAAAATTGTAAAATTTTGAGTTGCATAAAATTTTTTTTTCAAAATTATTTTTTCTTTCGTTCGTTGAAAACAAAACAGATCTTTTTAAATTTCAAAAATTATTAAGATACCTTGACGCGAATTTTTTATGATCTTTCAAATCCCCAAAAAATAACGTATGAAAAATAGAAACCTATTTTTTGTTAAAATTGTAGAATTTTTTATTGTAAACTTGTGTAATTTTTTAATATGTAATTTTTTAATATTATTTAAAAAAAAAATAAATAAAAAATATCCGGGCTCAACCGGGATTTGAACCCGGGACCTCTCGCACCCAAAGCGAGAATCATACCCCTAGACCATTGAGCCTCTTGTAATATGGCAGTTGAAATATCTTATTTCTTGTATGAGTGTTTTTTTTTTTATATATTTTACTTTTACCTGTATGAAAACAGGTGTTACAACAAGCACAATATAAAACAAAAAACTAATTGATGCACACGATCTTGTTTGTTCAATACACCATAAATAGATACAAACAAAAAGTTATTGTTTCTTTTATCTGTTGGAAAATTAAGTTTAGATAAATACTTTTGTGTTTGCTTTTTAATTAATAAATACAACAAGTGAGAGAGTTATATTCGGCTGTGTCGAATCTTATATACCCTCCACCAAATTATACTTCAAAATGCAAATTTTAAATATTTTTAGGTAATAAAATTTTTTTTTTTCAAAGTTGTTTTTTTAATTTTTTGGATTTTTTTTTAATTTTTTTATTTTTTTTTTTAAATTTAAATATTTTTAAAGTTTAAAAATTTTTTTTTGGTTTTTTAATTTTTTTTTGGTGAAAAATAAAATCGAGTTAATGAATATTTTTTCCGATTTTGACCCATTGTAGGTCCAACTTACTATGGTCTTATATACGTCGTTGCAAAGGTCTTTGAAATGTTTATCATTAGATATCCATATTGTCTATATTAATGACTTAGTAATCCAGGTCAAAAATCGAGGTTGTCCTGGTTTTTTTCTCATATCTCAGCTATTTGTGGACCGATTTTGCTGATTTTAAATAGGAAAATTCTCGATAGCATATCTGACAGAATTATTGAAGATTTGGATCGAGAAGATATCTGGGGTCTTCAGAAAATTGAAACTGTAACAAAAATGTTGACGCTGGCCAAATGCTATAGATTTTTTTTGAATTACCTTGTGTTTGTCTCTAAAAAAATCTGGACTTTAAAAAGGTTTGGAATTTCTTCGAAACACTAGATGCTATCTTCTTTATCTTATATATAAATAGGCCACACGTTTTTTTGTGGTACACTTTTAAGTATGTTATTGTCCATCAATATTGATGAAACTTATATGGTTTAAAAGGTTATTTTCTCTAGATGTGCACAATATAATTTTTTTTTCAAAAAATTTTTTCCATAAAATTGGTAAAAAGCATTTTAAATTTGCTTGAAAAACAACAACAAGCATTTGTACACACACGTGAAAAATATTTTTGCATATATGTACTCAAAAGTAAATGTATAACATCGTTATTAGTGGTCGAATTTTGACTACCAGGCTGTCCAAGTCTTATATATAAATAGGCCACACGTTTTTTTGTGGTACACTTTTAAGTATGTTATTGTCCACCAATATTGATGAAACATATATGGTTTAAAAGATTATTTTCTCTAGATGTGCACAATATAAATTTCTTTTTAAAAATTCTTTCCATAAAAGTGTTTTTAAATTTGCTTGAAAAACAACAACAACATGTTTATGCACATCTAAATACACGTGTACACAATCGTGAAAAATATTTTTGCGTATACTCAAAGTAACTGTATAATTTTGTTATTAGTGGTCGAATTTTGACCACCAGGCGATCCTAGTATATATAATTCTTCTGTACGTGTGTTAGTAACTGAACTCTTCCTTAACGGCTGGGCCGATTTCGATGAAATTTGTTGTGTGTGTTTGGTTGGGTCCCTGGATGGTTTAGATTCAAAATTGACCTTTATAGGTGCAATGGGCATGTCACCACCCATAAAAAGTAAAAATTTATTAATGCACATCTGGAGTACTATTATAGTGGGAGTCTTCAAACTTTGTGTGTGCTATGGCAGAACAAAGTTTGTCGGGACAGCTAGTACAAAATAAAATTCTTGAGAAGGGCTTCTCATAACAACATATTTTTTATTTAACTCTGGCTAATATGTAAAAAATATTAAATCTACGGTTAATTTTCGAGATGTTTCTTAAGTTTTCACTAAAAACCTATTTTTAAGCAGTTTTACCCCAAAAATATGGAATATAATTGAAAGTTTTAAGCATTTTTTATGGATTTAAAATCTATGCAAGTTAAGCTTGTAATTAAGTACATTTCATGAATAAAGTTTGCAGGATTATGTAAGAAATTGCTAAATTCTCATTTTGTAATTTAATACCAGCAGTTTTTCCTATAGAATGCATTGGATGATCTCAGAATTTAGTTTGTAGACGTGGTTGGTTGGTTGGTTTACATGGTAGTTCACCGAGCGCGAACAGTTAACGAACAGTCAAGTTTTGACAAGATCACATCACTCAGATGTAGTGTCATTTAAATCATTATGTATATTCAAATGTCTAAGTTGTAGCCGTGAGATATCTCAGTAGGTCATTATGTTTAGACGCAGCTACCTCACCAAGGTTAGTCAATATCTGGATGCTTAGGCATTCTCATGTCACCTAATTTTATGATGATCGGTCCTTAATTAGTCATAGCTCCCGCTTCCGAAAATCACTTTAACGTGCATAAATCTCTTAAAATTGTTGATATACACATAAAATTCAACTCTCATAAAGGAATTAATCATACGACCTAATTTCATGACGATCGGCCCATAATTGGTCATAGCTCCCATATAACCCATTTCCGAAAATCACTCACGAATATAAATTATTGTAATTTTAAAAGAAAAATTATAAAAGCAAATGATACTCTTACCAAAGATTTGTTGCAATCAATTTTACTGCATATTGCTGAAAAATTTTTGAGATGCAAAAATACGCTGTAATGGAAGCGGAGAAGACAGATTTTTTAAGCTCCGAATTAATATTAATATTAAACTGTACCTCAGATCCATTAATTTCCACATCATTTTTATATAGGCGCTTACAAAAGCGGAAAAGTTCCCAAGACGATGAAATTAATGAAAGTTAAGAGGACATTTTTGATTTAAATTTACAAAATGAATTAGATTTAAACAATTACTAAAAGTTTGCATTAATGATTGCAAAAGGGTTAATTTTTGGTCGTTAGTGGATTAAATTCCATTATTTTTAATAGAATTATTCTTACTTATGAAATTCTTTAAGGTTTTAGTTTGAATACCATGATTTTGTAGTAATTAAATCGGGATGCAATTTTCAGCAAAATTATTCCAATTGGAATATTTTAAATTTTTTCCAAACAGGTGTTTTTTCTCATCGATGTAACTTATTACCTATTGCTCTTAGAAAAAATGTTTCGAAATAGTTTAGATAGCTATTTCTTCAATCTTTGGAAAAAAATAAAAAATGTTTGACTTTTTTTTTTGCAAATTGAAAAAAAGTAAAAAAAGTTTTTGATTTTGCAAAAAAGTCAAATAGTCAAATATTTTATATTTTTAATTTTTCAAATAGTCAAATATTTTATATTTTAATCACCATGAAATTAGGTCGTGTGATTTATGTCTATATTTAAGTTAACTATGTTGAATTTTGTGTTTATACCAACATTTTTAAGAGATTTATGCTCGTTAAAGAGATTTTCGGAAGCGGGTCTATATGGGAGCTATGGACCGATCGTAACAAAATTTGGTGACATGAATTTTGTATATATAAAACTTATTTGGAGCGGAATTTGTGGAGCAATATTTATAAATTAAACATTTATGACCGATAAAGCCCAATTTCGGAAGGACATTTGTTTGGGGGCTAGGTAAAATAATGGACCGATTTCAGCCAATAGGCTTGGTCCATGGGTCGAAAAAATATTATGTACCAAATTTGAACGAAATATCTTCAATCGACTCAGAAAGTGATTCTAAGTCGATCGGTATACTTTAAGGTGGGTGTTAGACTAATATTTTTGGGCGTTACAAACACCTGCACAAACGCATAATACCCTCCCCACTATGGTGGTGTAGGGTATAAAAAACAGATTCGGTGTAATATTTATTACTTTTACATCTAAATTTCTTATTTTTTGTCAAAATTTCATCACAGATACCTCTTTTGAAAGGTTTTGAAATTATCTATTTTTCGGTATTCTTGCAAAAAATTTGTGTTAGGTAATGATATTTTTCTTATACATTTAAGAAAATAATACTTATTTGGATTTTTTCGATGTTGGTACATTCAGAAAAAATGTAGACCTAACACCCCTGGATAAATTTGCGGAACATTGTCAAGCCTAATTTTTTGGTTTTAAGAGTCAAAAAGGCGATTTTCGGGGGTAACATAAAAATAACAGTATCTTTTCAAAAAATTCAGAAATAAAAAAGTCGTAGAACAAACAATGTTTCTAATACCCCAGAGATTCATTTTCTATAATGAAAAAGTTCTTTTTCGCAAAAAGTCGATTTTGAGATCTTGCTATTTATGGGATCGAAAATGCGTATTGAATGAATAACAAACTTATTTGCATTTCATTGTGAATGTGTACAAAGGGTTAATGAATGGAATGGGTAAATCGAAATATTTTTATCCACCAGCCAACCAACCACATCTAGTATATGTTTAAATAGTACAATGTGCATGCAATTATTTTGCAGCTAAGAGCTTTTACTATTAAAAGCTTTTTTATTTTATCCACCAAATTAAAAGCTTTTACTATCACTACTTGGATATAGAAGACAATAACAACAAAAAATAAAACACCAAACAAATAAACTGCAGCTAACTTCAGAGGTAAATAAACCACAAAAAAAAAATAAAAACAAATCGCTCTTCACTACAAGCTAAAGCATGACACAACAGGATTTTGCGCACAAATCAACAAACGAAAAGCAACAGAGTTACAAAAACAACATAAATACGAACACTATTTCCACGAGAGAGTGAGAGAGAGAAAGTGAGTGAGAGTGTGTGTAAAATAAGGAAATACCGTTACATTTATGGTTTAATGGCACGACCACATAAGGAAAATTATAGAAACGACCAACCAGCAATTTAAACGGCTAAGAGACTTTGTAATGTGCGGGTGTCGGAATTTTTTCGCTAACGTTGGCCATAATAATCGAGGCAACTTAAAGTTGTATTAAAAACACAAAAAAAAACATAAATATTAAAGGAAAAACTCAAAATTTAAAGCGCGCGTAATTAATGTAAAATAAGTGCAAATATAAAATTTAAATAAAAAGTAAAAAAATATTAAAGAAAAATTTATTTTTCAAATCTCTAGCATATGAAAGTTATTTAAGAAATTTAAAAAAAAAAAAATTAAAATGTTGGAAAATAATTACAAAAATAAATATTTGTAATGAATTGTGTGGTTTTTTCTGGTGTTTAATCAATATTTTAAGGCTTAAAGTTTTAAAAAGTGAAAATTTTAATTAAAGTGTTAAAAGCTAAAAGTTGTTGGTTGGCATTGTAGTGTATATTTAAATACACACCCTTTGTAATTTTGTAATATTTTATTTTTTCATTGTGTTGCATGTACATATGTATATCTACATACATATATATTTTATATATGTACTTATATACATACAAATATTTTTATGAGGTCAAAGGTAAATGCTTGACATTTACTTATATTTGGAAATGGCGTGGTTTCTTTCTCGCTTCTAACTAATTAACTGAGAATTAACAAATAAATAAGATAATCATTTAACAATTCAGTTGTTATTAAAAAATACTTCAAACCCCACCCCTCCTAGATAAGTTTGTTGTCTGGGTCTGGTGTAAAAGGAATTTAACGAGCCATAACGATAAACAGCCAGTCAAGTCATTAGGCTTATGGAATACTTTCACTTGAAAAATGTATTGCCAAAAAAGTGTATGTAGGCAGTAAATATTGAACAGCTGGCCTAAACATTAGCCTAGAAAAAGCCAACAAGAAAAGCCCATTATTTCTACTAATATTACATACATATTTGCAAATAAATTTGATAACTTGTTGGAAGACACAAAAATAAAGTAAAATTGGCAAAACATGTTGGCCATATTAATGTACTTGTCTAAAGGAGGAACAGAAGCAGATGATCGGGAGGCAAATACCTCAAGCACATCTTAAGCTTGTCACACACCAAGCTAAATATTTGAAAAACTTTTTCGTCTTGACAAAGTTTGACTGACATCAGTTTAACAAATTATTTAGATACTTGTAAACTACAGCAACGACTACACCAACATCATCATTATCATTAAATAGCAGTGACAACAACATCAAACAAATTAACATCATTATTGTTAATAATCAACGTTTGCTTATATCGGCAACCAACCATATTGTTAACGACATCATTGACAATTTACCACATTAATATGTGAGAATTTTTATGTGTTAAAACTCGCTCGCTAGCTCAGTGCCAATGACACATAGACCGACCTACAAGCAAGCCGCCATTGTTGTTGCCTTTAAGTTGAAGGAAACTAACGTTAAGAAGGAACGTAAAGAAATACTTTAATCATGCCACAAACTTAATTAATGTATCAAACACATTCACATTAAGCTTAACTGTAAAATACACACACTCAGAAATATTCATACATGCTAAAGAGAGTTAAAGCTAAAGAGAGAAAGAGCGAGTATGAGTACGAGTAAACATGTATTATTTAATGTAAATAGAGCAGAGTACGTGTACTAGTAAAAGGAATGGGAGTGTAGGGAGTAAAACAGGATATGTAACGGTAAAGTTAACAACATTTGTGTTAACGTAGCAAAACAATATTAAGAAAAAGAGCAACAGCAACAAAAAGAACAACATTTAAAGGGAAACTAAACCACAAAACCATAAACAAAGAAACGAAATCAAAAATTCGGAAGAATTTCTTGCAACATGCTTCTGGCATTCCTTGAACCCACTGAAAAAACGTGATTTTTGGCAAACAAATAATTTAAAAACGACAAATATGTATCTTAATTTAAAATATTAAAAAACGTGCAGGATTAAAGCTTAAATCTAAATGGCTGTTTTATAATCTTAAAAAATAAAAAAAAAAAATAACGGTTAAATGAGTTTTTCCAAACGTGCTCGTTAAAAGAAAACACGAAAAAGAAAACGTAACTTACAAAAATAAAAAGTATAAAAAACAAAAAATAAATAAAAATATAGCGGTATTAACGGTAAACGACATAATGAACTTGTGTATTAAAGGGCGTGTCAAATTAGCGCGACTTTAAAACGACAAACAAGCAAAAAATCGGTAGAAATTGAAAGAAAAAAGAACGCGAAACGTACGTATAACAAAATACTATGTCTGTTGAATATCTACAACCATTAGTAGCAGCAACAAATACAACAACAGATGTAACTAACAATAACAACAGCAGCAGCAACAAACCAACTTGTGAAAATCATAAGGAAACGGAAAACCAACAACACGAAGTTGTGGAAAACTCAACAAACACCGCAGAAAACGAATCAGCAACCAGGGAAGCAAATATATGACGTACAATAAAACAACAACAGCAAACAAAAGAACTACAACAGCAACATTATCATCATCATCATCAGCAGCATCAACATCAACATCATCACCAGGACTATAAATTTAAACAAACTTCGAAAAATTTAATCACCAAAAATCTAACGAAAACATTTCCAACATTTGAAACGACAACAGCAACTTCCCTGGTTTGTACACGTCATGTTACTACATGTCCACAGCATACCAAACAGCAACAACACTATCAAAAACAGCAGCAGCAGCAACAACAGCACCATCATCTATATCACTCCAAACAACAACAGAAGCAGCAACAGCAACAGCAACAACAACGAAGTCAATACTCTACACAACCTAAGCCAGAAGAACCTCTCTATGCCAACATGGTTTTAAGCACCGAATGGTCTCAGGTAGAAGTTATCGATCTGATAAACGATGGCAACGGTTTGGGTTTTATTTTGGTGGGCGGCCGTAGTACCGGTGTGGTTATTAAGGCCCTAACGCCCGGCGGTGTGGCGGAGCGTGATGGACGTTTGCAGTGCGGCGATCATGTACTGCAAATTGGTGAGGTGAATTTGCGTGGTTTCAGCTCCGAACAGGTGGCCACGGTTCTTCGTCAGACTGGAGCTCAGGTTCGTTTGATTGTAGCAAGACCGGTGGAGTCAACAGCCACCGATTTTCAACATCAATTAGCTAGTCATGCACCAATTATTCCAACTAAGCTCCTCTCCGACCCAGAAGAATTGACGCGGCATCTCTTTCATCAAACTAACACGGAGGAGGTAACGGCGGCGAGCGGTGTTGGTATTGGTGGTGGCGGCGGCAGTGGATTATCTGCAAATTACTCCACATCGTTTAGCCATAAAGAGTCGTCCAGTAATGATTCTTTACAGCAGCAAACACCCCTCACATTGAATCTAAATTTCCCCCCCACACCCGATACCGAATTAGCAGATTTACCACTGCCTCCAATACCCAAAGAATTGACCACATCGGCGGCTACGCAACGCAACTATCCCAGAGATTTGGACATAGTACCATTTTCCATAGTATCACCGCCTTTGCCTCAACCTCCCTCGACGGCAGCCACAACAATGAAAACTAGTATTAGTACACCCCATCAAATGGACCATATAGAGACTGTGATAGCTGGTATAACTACTACTCAAACTACTGGCACCTTATCGAACGATGATAACGATGATAACGATGATAACGACGATGACTGTTGTTCGATAACCTCCTCCAACTATTTGGACTCACCCGAAACGGAGACGTATGAAGTTAAGCTAAGGAAAAATGTCTATGGCCTGGGCATAACGGTGGCGGGTTATGTGTGTGAAGAGGAAGATCTGTCGGGTATATTTGTGAAGAGCATCATTGAGGGTAGTGCCGCCGAAATGAGTGGCCAAATACAGATCAATGATCGCATAGTTAAGGTGGATGGTAAGACTTTGAGTGGTGTAACCAATCATCAGGCCGTGGAGATATTACGCAATACCGATATCGAAGTGAATCTTACGCTGGAACGTTTCCTCAGGGGACGTAAATTTGAGCACTTGCAAGTAGCCTTAACGGAATTGAAAATAGCCGTGGACTCACAATCACAGGTTTCACTACCGCCCTCACCGTCAATAGCTACTCTGTCCTGGCTGCCACCCAGGTCTGATGGTGATTCTATAGCCACCGATGGTGGTGCTGTTATCATGGAATTTGGCGATTTACCCTCAAGGGAAACGGTGGACTCGCAAATGTCTCATGTGCTGGATAAAAGTGATCACAGTAGTGTGCCGCCAGTTGAAACTTCCAAGACACCCTCAACTACTCCCGATGCCAAAACGACAGCATTGGCTAATGGTACGGCCTGTCATGAGGTGAAAGAGGTCGTGGATGGGGCTGAGAATAGAGAGAAACCTGTAAATGGTTCGCTGGGCTCGCGAACACCCACCATAGATAATTTTACCGATTTGCTGGGCAAACAGTACACTGAGCTGATACCCGTGGGACCACTGAAACTAAGCACTGACCTGTTAGCGAATTCGGTTTCTCAAACCGGTGCGTCGAATGCCGAACATTCGTGTCCCAGTGTGGAGGCTTTAAAGGTCGCCTGGAAAAGTGAGTTTCC
Organism: Calliphora vicina; assembly: GCF_958450345.1. Taxonomy (NCBI): domain Eukaryota; kingdom Metazoa; phylum Arthropoda; class Insecta; order Diptera; family Calliphoridae; genus Calliphora; species Calliphora vicina. The sequence continues at coordinate 123,060,525 of NC_088780.1, forward strand.
CGACAGTGAAATTATAGTAGCCGAAATAAATAAACTTTCAGGTCTAGGAATCAGCCTAGAAGGCACCGTGGATGTGGAGCGTGGCATTGAGAAGCGACCCCATCATTATATACGCTCGATACTGGAAGACGGACCGGTGGGACGTCAGGGCATCTTAAAACCCGGCGATGAGCTGTTGCAGGTCAATGAATACAAACTGCAGGGTCTCAGGCACACCGAAGTGGTTAAAATCCTCAAAGAACTGCCTTCACATGTCAAATTGGTATGTGTACGTGGTGCTACGGCGCCGTCTATTATAAATACTTCCCAAAATCCCGAGGCCTTTGAAACGAGAAGTCTTCTGCCCGGCGGTCATCAAAGTTTACAAAACTTGATGACCAAAGCCCAGTCGGAAAGTTCTTTGTATACCTCTAGCACTGCCACTCTGACGGATCAACAACGTTCGAAGTCATTGGAAAATGTATCTGGCCTGGCTCTTTGGAGTTCCGATGTAACCATTGTCGAAATTGAAAAGACCGAACAGGGTTTTGGTTTCTCGATACTAGACTATCAAGATCCCTTAGATCCCGAGGGCAGTGTTATAGTAATACGAGGTCTAATACGGGGAGGTTCGGCCGAGACCACCAACGAAATATTTCCCGGTGATCGTTTGGTTAGCGTTGGCGAGCATTCACTGCAAGGCCTCGATCTCGACGAGGCGGTGGCCATATTGAAAGGCATGCCACTGGGCCTTACCAAGTTGGGCATCTGTCGACCGCTCTCAACGTCTGACAGTAATATAGCATCACCCATAGGAGAGGCAGACTCACCGAGCACATAGTTTTCAATGGATTTTTATTGTAAGTACCAGTCAAGTCATTTACATACATATTTGTTAAGTAGTCATTGACTTACGTCAGCTCTTGTAAGTTATTTACGTAAAGCTTGTTAAAATTAAATTTATGCCCTAAATAAGTATAAATTCATTCGTTACTTTATTAAATCTTTGTCAGGTTTCAAGCATTTATGTACGTATGTTTCTGTTTATTTTTTTGTGTTTTGTACTTTCTTCTTTCGATTTTATATGACTCCTAGAGGGATTTTGTGGAAAATAAGAAAAACAGGAAAATAATCATGCTTTTTATTGCCTTTCTACCTACCTGTGCTTAGCACAATACAAATTCAATATTTGTACGAACGAATACACTTACGCACTCCTTTACTCATACAGTTACTCAAAACTCTTCGTACACATACTATAGCTACATAAATTATTGGATAAAATGTAAAAAAAAAATAAATAAAAAAAACTTGACATGTCACTGACAAATGTTGCAAATCAATAATTCTTTAATTTTTTTGTTTCGTCTTGCTGTATGTTCTTATTGTTGTCCCACATTCTCCAGTTTAAATTTGTTTGTCTGCACGACAATTGAGTGATGTAGAGAGAGGAGAAAATTGTGTATGTGTATGTTTGTACAGTGACACAGGATAATGAAGATTTTATATTTGAAATTATGTGCGGGGGAATGTGGGGTAGAACTTTGTAAGTGACAAGTATTGTTGAGTTTTTGGTTATTCTTTGTTATGTGTTGTGTTTTTTTTCTCTCTTCGCTCTTGTAATCTGTTTTTTATGCCTTAAAGAGATTATGATTATTAAAACTATTAATCTGTATGAATTTGTTGAATTGTACTTATCTGAATGTGAAATTAATGACGGTTTAAAAAATTTTTTAGAATTTATTTTTAAGGTGGATTTGGTTAGATGACAATTCAAATATTTAAGCTGGAAAATTTTAGGGAAATTGTATGTTAAAGGTTGTAATAATTTTATTTTGTTTTAAAGAAGATAATTAACTGTTTCAATTGCTTACTTGTTTATGCTGCATCGTCTTTGACAGTATCGAATAAAATTTCCCGAATAGAGCTGCATAAATGAAGCGCTTATTATAGTGACTCGATAAGACACGTGTTCGTACCTAGAGGAATCTCCAATCTAGGGGTATATTTAAATTTTACCACAAATTTTACCCCTAGTCTGCATCTTAAATTTAATTTTTATTATTCTGAAAAGAGCACATATCTCGATTAATTTAAATGTTCTATGGCAAATTGTGTGGAAATAATAGGTTTTTTTTTTGCGGGGCGATAGCAACCAAAGACTAACTTTATTTTTCCTGCGGCTAACACTTTCCTGTCTCACGAAACTTTTTTTTCCTAATTTTTGAAACTGCTGATTTATTAACGCCCTGCTTACACAAGCAATATGATCTGTGATTTTGTGTAGAAAAGTTCGAATGGGATCGTCTAAACGTAATTTGTAATGAAATCATCTGACATTAAGAGAAATTACGGATTAACCTTTGACACATAGAATAAACGCATAGAACGGAAGGAGAGAGTAAAAAATTACTCCTTTATAATACATTCTCATGAATTAGGTTTTCGACAACAGACTAAGGTTTTTGGTTCTCAGTTACCTATCTAGTTGTTGTCTATGATTTATGCCTTAATAACGTATTTAATATTTTGTTGAGAATTTTTGAATAATAAAATTGATTTTAACCCTTTAGTGTACTTTTTTTAATTCCTTCATGTTATATTTTCCTTAAGTTTCATAGCATAGACAATGTCTATGCTTTGAAAGTCGTATGCATAGAGAATTATACATAGAGACGAGACACTCCGATTTGTCAAACAAAAATACAACAAATAATATTTCTGATACAACAACAAAATATATTGACTAGCATGTATTTTGTTGTTGCAAGAGATAGGTTTTTGACAACAGACTTAGGTTTTTGACAATTCCGTCTCGTCTCTATGTTACCCTATGGTCGTATGGCTCTCTTTATTTTTGAAGTTTTTCAAAAAAACAAACAAGCAAGTCGTAATCTATCAGCGTTGCATTTGAATGTAAACAAAGCAGAAAAACGTTAACAGCTGTTATCATCTTACGGATCGTATAAAAGCAAAAAGTAACAGTCAAACTACTGTTTTTTTGCCATACAGATATAGTTTCATTTTATTTTCTCTTCGTATGTCATATCGTCTAATTGAGTATTTATCACGGATAGTTTTTTGCTTCAATGCTGCACTGAAAGAATATTTATAAGTTTGTCATTCCGTTTGTAATTTCTACATTTTTCATTTGCGACCCCATAAAGTATATATATTTTAGATCGTTATAGATAGCGAAGTCGATATAGCCATGTCCGTCTGTCCGTCAGTACGTTGAAATAAACTTTCCGTAGCGCCCAAGAAACTTACATACATGATTCATACATCAATATATCGGAAATTCTTTCGGCTCGGATGCCATTTAAAATCGACCAAATCGGTCCAGAAATGGCTGAGATATAAGGAAAAAAACGGGACAACCTCGATTTTTGAAAACACATTTTTGTTATTTTTTGTGTTTCAATTATGAAAATTATCTATTCAATAATTTTTGTATTTGAAATTCAACCAACAACGAAAATTGTATATTCAATTGTCAAAATAATCAAATTCAATACTCAAAATTCAATAGAAAATATCAAGAAATTTTGCTTTTGAGCAAATGAATACTTGATTTAATTATGAAATAATTGAAACCAGTTCAATATGGGATAAATGTTTGAATTGAAATATAATTTTTTCTTTGTAGACAATATAGATATCTAATGATAGATATTCCAAAGTCCATTGCAACGATGTATATAAGACTAAGTTCGAAAAAATTTGTTGGGATAATTTTTTTTTTATCAATTTGGAAAAAAAAATTTCAAAACTATTTTGAAAAAAAATTTAAATTTTGTTTAACTATTTATTTAATTTCCGCAAATCTTGAAAATAGCCATTTTTATTATGAGAAAAAATAAATTATTAGAAACTTTTACATAGGAAAAACTAAGATTATGGATTTTTAAATAAGAAATGAGTTTTGATTTTAATTGTTGAATGTCTTAGCATCCTGTAAAAACATAAAAAATCTTCAGTTCAAAATGAAAATACAATACACTCAGGTCTCGTTTTATGCGGATTCAAATTTATGCGATTTTTAAATAAATCTTTTTTTTAGAATTTTAAAAGATTTTGAAATTTTATATGGTCCTTATAAGGGCCTTACCTTTTTACCATTTTTAAATTAAACCAATTTTGCATCACTGGTATAATGGTTATAGTTTGTTTTTTACAAAATCAAATTCTTAATATAGATTCAGATACGGAAAGAGAATTAAAAATTCATCGCGGACTGACTGATCTGTTTTCCGGATATCAAGAGTTGCATAAGCAACTTTAAAATTCAAAAAAGTTTAATGACAAATTATTTTGCAAGAAAAGAAGCAATTGAAGCTCCTAAAAATTCTTCGATTTCGTCCCCTATTTACTAAATTAATTCTAGTGATGAAAATGATATTTTACCATATGATGACAATATGATTATATCATCTAGTGATGAAAGTGACGTTGAACCAATTCCAAACCGATGCAGACAATTATTCAGTGATTCAGATTAATCAAGCATATTTACAGAATTTCCTTAAAAAATCTGTTAGCTCATTTTTTTTTTGGATCATTTTCACTTTTTCTGTAATTATAAATATTTTTGTTTATTTTTGTTAACGTATTTTGTTTTTATTGTTTAAGTATTTATTATTGTTGATTTTTTTATGCGATTTTGTTCTGATTTTTTAATTAAAATCTGAATTTATGCGCTTTTTCAGAATTTTGGGATGAATCATTAGTTTTTATATGAAGCTAAAGTATCGTTTTATGCGATTTTTTTTGGAACGCATCTATCTCATAAAACGAGACCTGAGTGTATTAATGAAATTCACAAAATTACCTGAAACATGTTCTAAAATAAAATTTTTTTTTGGAAATTTATAATAATACATTTGAAAAGTTTCGGACTGGTTTCAGATTAGGCCGAATATTATTATTCTCTTTTGACTTAAACTATTTATTCATGGATTTTAATAAAACTTAAAATTATTTTGTATTTAGTATTTTGTCCCATAATGACTTCAAACCAAATTTTGGAAAGTTTTAATTTTAATTGCTTAAATTAGCTTAAAATTTTTCTTTTTAAGGATTCATAATAGAAAGGAATTTTGCAAATATTTTAAGTAGATTGTAGCGTTTTGCGTATTAAACATTTTTAGATAAATTAAATGTTAATTTCGAAAAATCAAATGAACTTTGTGGAATTAAAAAATCTGCAATAAAAAGTTAATATTATATTTTTAGTTTAAAATTCAAATCAATTCTTAGAATTGTCTGCATATTTATTACCCAAAATACTCGACTTCAATGAATTGACGTCTTGGTTTAGAAATAAACCAATTGTTGCTTTTTCAACTATTATGTTTACTAAAATTAGCATCTGCCTTAACTTTTAATAAATTCCACAATACCACACATCTTCCAAGAATTTCTTTTGCCAAATCAACTTTGAACTCATATATACTCGTATCTCTCAACACAATCCCCTTTTCAGTCAAGTAGAGAAAGAATCACTGAAAAATCAACATAACAAATTTAAACAGGAATCAGTAAAGATGGTCCTTCCTTTATAAATATTTTATTTATTTATATGCCTTTTTTTTTTTTTTTGCATTATTATTGTTGTTACTACTACCATTTGTTATTCTTAGCAATGAAGAAAAACTGAATAAATCCAAAAGCATACATTTGCAGTTACCAGCAGACACACATCAGCAGTAATCACTCGTATATAAACATTTATCACATGATAAAAAAAAAGCAGGGAGCAGCAGTAGAAACAAGTAAGAGTGTTGTTATATTCGGCTGGGCCGAATCTTGGGTACCCACCATCAATATGTGTATGGGGATTAGGGACAATTATAGGCCGATCATCTGTAAAAGTTGGTAGAAAGATTTTGGTTCATATAAAATTTGTTTGGGTTAGGTGAAATCACGGACCATATCAACAGAGTATTTGTGGAAAATTTCAGCCAGTTAGCTCATTTCCTTTGGGCCCTATCGTGTTTTCAACTGGCAGACACCCGGACAGACGGACCGACGGACCGACATAGCCAGATCGTCTTAGAATCTTATCAGAATTCTGAATATATATACTTTTCTGAATATATATATTTCGATATGTTACAAACGGAATGACATAATCTATATATCAACTATATTTATTGATGGGTGGATATAAAAAAGGAGGGCTACAATAAGGAATATGTCTGCCAGGGCAACACATTCAAATGCATTCATTTATTTTACTCAGTTGGAATCACACACAGATAAGCAAAGCATAACTGATATTATGTGTAAATGTATGAACATACATACATACACACATGAGCAGCATTTTCATGTCCTAGTAAATATGTATGTATATGTATATCAAGACGAACAATTATTGACAGTTTAAGCAACAACAAAGAAAGAGGAATAAGTAAAGATTTGTACATATTTTAAAAAATATAGTGGTTATAAATCTTAATTTACTCAAGATATATTTAATATTTCTTATTTCGAGAAGCATATAAACTAAAGATAATAATTAAATATTTTAAACGTAACTTTTAATTTCTTAAAACTATAAATTTTGATTGTTAATAAATGTTACATAAGCAGTGAAAGCTTTTTATAAAGAGAAAGTTAAAGTATATTGTTGGCTTAACATGCAAAGACTCTAAGTCAATATTTTAAAATTTTACAGGAGAGACAAAAAACATTCAAACTTTTTTTTGCGTAAATATTTTTGAATTCTGTAAACGTAATTTTTTTGTATTTTTCTATGTTTTCGATGTGCGTAAAAGCAAAATGATAACATAAGTATTTGCCGAGATAAAAGGTTTTTTGGACTTAGAGCTTTTTCTATTGCTTAGTTTGTATTTTTTCTATGGACTTAGGTCTTTTTCTTAGAACTTGTCTTTCATTTCTTATTTACTTGTTTTTATATCTGGATTGCTAAGTCATTAATATAGACAATATGGGTATCTAATGATAGAAATTTCAAAGTCCATTGCAACGATTTATATAAGGCTATAGTAAGTTGGACATACGATTGGTCAAAATCAGGAAAAATATATTTTAACCCGAATTTTTTTTGATCAACAATTTTTTTTTGCCATAAATTCTTTTTTTTAATTTTTAAAAATTTAAAAATTTTAAAAAAATTTCCAAAAAACTTTTTTAGGAAGGATACATAAGATTCGGCACAGCCAAATATAGCTCTTCTACTTGTTTTTCACTAATAATTTTAAAAAAAATTTAAAAAACTCGAAAGAAAAACAATTTAGAAAAAAAAATTTGTTAAATTTTTTTTTTTTAAATTTTAAAAATACAATTTTGAATTTTTTTTTTAAATTTTGTATACCTAAACATATTTAAAACTTGTATTTTAAAGTGCAATTTGGTGAAGGATATATAAGATTCGGCACAACCGAATATACATAGCTATAATACGTTTGTGTAGATGTTTGTAACGCCCAAAAATATTAGTCTAACACCCACCTTAAATTATACCAATAGACTCAGAATCACTTTATGAGTCGATTAATTTTGAAGACATTTCGATAAAATGTGGTATATACACTTTTTTTAGGCCCAAGTACGAAGCCTATTGAAACTAGCTGAAATCGGTTCATTATTTCCCCTAGTTCCCATACAAATGTCCTCCCGAAATACTTTATACTATGGAAATCATGTCACCTAATTTCATGGCGATCGGTCTATAATTAGTCATAGCTCCCATATAGGGCCCGCTTCCAAAAATCACTTTAACGATCATAAATCTCTTAAAAATTTTGGTATACACATAAAATTCAACGCAAATAATTTTGATGGCGATCGGTCCAGATTTAGTCATAGCTCCCAAATAAGACCCTCTTCCGAAAATTACTTTTTTATTTAAATTTAAAATAAGTGGTTTGCAAGACCGACCATTTTTTCTTACTTGTTTTAATACATGTCATTGAACAATTTGACAGAAATGGTTAAACTGTACTTTTTATAGGGACTTAGAGCTATTTCTTGTAATAAATTGTGATAAATTGGACTAAGCGCTTTTGCTCATCACTACAAAACAACAACAAAAAGCGAGATAACTCCAATTTTTTTTCTTTGTAATCAATGTATTTTTACTTATTGTACATTACTGTATTAAAATCTCAATTTCTAAGTGGACATAGAGCCTTTGCATGTTAAGGTGCGCGTTTGCGATTAAAGGAACAAGGACAAATGCGACTTGTCTTTGGATCCTGAAATTGAGGAGGTCATTATTTTAGTTCGCTTTTGCTGTATCTTGGAAAAATTTTCTTATATCTTTGGAGTTATTGAAACGATTTTATTGAGGGCCAAACAAGTTACTTTTTATTTAATCCAAACATTGGAAATTGTTGGAATTTTTGTGACTAATATATTGTATTGCTAATACCAATTTTTTTATACTCACCCTCAAAAAAGATGGGGGGGGGAATATTGATTTTGAAATTCCCTTTGCAACACATCGAAATATTCATCGCAGACCCACAAAAGTTTATATATTCGGGTCGTTATGAAATTCTAAGACGATCTAGCTATGTCCGTTAAGCTGGACCTTCAATGTATGGAAAAATTGAAAACTCATTTGTTTCAAAAACGAAGGGTAATTTTGTGTCAGGTTAAGATAGAAAAAAATCTGATTTTTTTTTTTATTAGATTCGAAATTTTCAGAAGATGGTTTGTAATGAAACAAAATTTAAAAATTCCGGATAAAACTCGGAACATTTTCTCTCGCACATTGAAACCGATTAAACACATTCACCATAAACTTCGGTTAGCAATCGGTTGCACTTTTTTAAAGAAGTAAAGTAAAACTTCCCGCATATTACGCTTTGTTGGTATAAAATTCTAGATTTTCGAAACAAAAAAAAAAATCAGTTGTTTACACAATAATGTTCAATAACTAAGTTAGAATAAATGACAGATATGTACCCTTTATCTATATATATAAAAGTGAATGTGTGTTTATATGTATATATGTATATTTGTTATAGACGGCTAAACGGCTAACCAGATTTGCTTGAAATTTTGAGTGTATGTTTTTCTATATCTGGAAGGAACAATAGGATACTTTTTGTTTTGAATTTTCAAGTGGGCGTGGTACCTTTCATACAAAGTTAATATTAAATATCAAATATTTTGGAAAATATAATAGCTATAGTCATCAAAGTTTGCATGAGCAATTCCACCGTTTGTATAAATATTTGAGGCCAAAATGGGAGAAGAGGCCACAGAGGGCGTGGCACCTCCCATATGATGATAATTAAATTCTATTATATGGGATACAATAAGAGATCGAGTCCATGAATTTTGCACGGTTATTCTATCATCAGTATTAATAGTTAGGACAAGAATGGGCGGACTATCAATAGTGGGCGTGGCACATCCCATACAAACTAAATACTAAAAATCATATCTCTATATATAATTTTGATATGTAAAGCAATGAAACTTTGTATGTATTACATATTTAGGCCAAAAATGGGCAAACTAGCAAAAGTGGGCGTGGCACCTTCCATAGATATAATGACAAATTATATATAGGGAAAGCTATAGCAGCTATCAATATTAATTTTTAGTACAGAAGTGCGCGGACTACCAACAATATTAAGTAAATGTTAAAATTTGAATACATTTTAAACCCTTGTATATATGTATATAAACGTCAATGTGTGTTTGTTTGCGTATTTGTTATGGCATTCCACTTACAGTAAGGCAATTAATGAACAATTTAATCGGAGCGACTTTTATAACTGGGAATTATAACTTCGGAAATGCCATTTGATTTTATTCGATTGCAGTTTCATATTTGCTTAGTATTTGCAATAATAATTGATAAAGCTCAAGGTCAGTCTTTGCAAGTTTTTGGACTTAATCTAGATAATCCATGTTTTTCACATGAACAGAAACTAATTTTAGATGGACTAAATATATTGTAAATCTTTACGGTACGGATAGCGAAGCACACCGGGTTTTAGCTAGTAAGTTATTAAAAACAAACACCGCGTTCTATTGTAAATTCCGCATTTTTAGTCATACATTTTATAGTTTGTACTATTCAATATGTACTATACTATTATTATAGTTTGTTGTTGTTACACATCCCTGAAAATGAGTTAAGGTCCCGAAATCTCTTTTAAGCTCCCTTTAAGATCTCTTGCATCACTCTGCACCGAAAATACAAACATTTTGTCTTAAATTCCTTTTGAACTACTACAAATAATTTGTCATCATATCTCTTTCTTTATTTACAACCGCCGCCTCAAATTTTAATGCACGAATACTAGTGTCAAATGATTCATATTTGTGTGTAACGGAAATTTAACATCAAATGCTTGATATATTGTTGATGACATTTGTGTTGACAGTTGCGAAATAACGGCCCCAATACTTATAGGGGAATAAAACGGAGGAAGCAACCAAAACAATCAAACAGCCAGCTTCAAGCCTTATTCTTTACAAACATTGGGAATACTAAATACTTAAATATTCATACATACATATTGAATTTTATCTTTTGCCATTTATTAAAATTTTAAAGCCACACATACACCAGAGTTTTGCAAGGATTTTCCATAAATACTTGTAGTCAGAGCAAACACAAATATGCATACGTTAGTACAGTGGAGGCCAAAATAAGGATTACATACTGTGAAGGTTAAACATAGAAATTTCCATGCAAGTTGTACTTGGCCAATATAAATGAAGGAATCCGAACTAAGATTACTTGCAGGGCAAACGAATTAATGATGTGTCTTTATATTGAAATCAATCTTCTTAAGAGCACAGATAACTTAAGGAAGTATAAAATATATCAATATATCGCATTTGGGCAATTCCATTAGTACGCCTCTAGAGTGGAATAGATTTTGCAGTCTTTGGATAATTTTATAATAAATAAAATTTAATATCGCACGTGACATACCGTACATGACAGATTTTTTTCTTACAGTAAATATGCAAAAATATAAATAATATATGTATAAAAAAACTAAAAAAATAAATAGAAAATATATCGAGGGCCTATATTCAAAACCCCCTCTACATTTGATTTTCACGAAACTGAATTTTTAATGGTAAAATGTTCAGTAAAACAGCCCTCATCTATGGTGTGAATTTCATAACAAACCTATTTTTTGTTGCTGTTTTATTTGCATTTATTTGCCCAATGCAAAACACCCTCTTCTTTATCTTTTCAAATAATTAATTTTCAAATATATTTTTGTAATAATTTCTTCTTGCAATTCATTTTATCTTACTAATTTTTCCATTCTAATCATGAATTTTACATTTTTCAATCATTTATCAAAATAGCGAATGCCGACTCTGAATTAAATTACCATGGAAATATTTTACCTTTTTGTTTTTGGAAAAAATAATGTCAACGGCATAAAAATAAATGGTTAAAGTTGGAGTTTGCTAAAAAAAATATCTACTTTTAAAGTATCAGCTTTTAATTTACGATAATTTACACCAATAAAACTCCAAAAAGACTAAAAAAGCAAAACAAAAAAAAAACATTTTTTTTATAACTTTTTGTTTAATATTGTTTAAGGTAGTTATAGACGGCAATACTGAGTATTAATATTTGTCAAAAATTCAAGTATTATAATACAATTTCATCGTCTAAACAGAATTTGAATTAGATTTTCAAAAAATTCGAATGATTTTTTTGATTTACGGTCGGTATTAGGGTATTCAATTAATCGGGTCTCTGGTTTAATCGGTTAATCGAGCAAATAATTAATCGAGGTTTAGATTTATTCGGTTAATAATCGGTTAATTTAAAATTATTCGATTAACCGAATAATTTCTATTTTAACAAAAACTAATTTTGTGTACAAAAACAGCAAATAAGGTATTTCCGATCATTTTGTAAATATATCGCCTATTTGCTGCAACAACGTCATAACTCAAAATCCATGTTTTTTGAACTGAGTAATACAAAATATGCGCCGTTCTATAATCTTTCATATAGTTTTATCAGTTTTCAAAAAAGTCAATTATTTTTTGTGTGAGAGTGTTTTTTTTGTTGTAAACATCAAAATTAAAATTCATGTTTTCTCGTATATTTGATAAGTAAAAATTTGGGTTAAATACGGATTAGAAAGATATTAACATCTACTTTTTATATTTCTGAAATCGCATGATTTGTTTAAAATTTATTTATGAAATAGTAAATTGTCATAAAACATTCAAATACGTTTTTCTCGAAACGACTTTTTTTTTTTGAAATATGACGTTGTTGCAGCAAATGAGCGATGTGTGAGTTTTTTAGGGTTTTAGTGAGATCTTCTGAAATTATCTTTTAGAAAAAGAATATAATTGAAATGATTTTTTTTCTTTAGATTTAATAAAAACTCTCTCGCTGATTGTAAATGTTGGAGAAATCAAAAGCATGATAAAGAATATTCCTTTTTGGATTGTTTTAGATTTTGATTAATTTAATAGTTTAGTTTAGTTATGATAAACGACTCATTTTAAAAAAGGTTTCGTCTATACATGTAACTACAAACAAAGTTTCAAAGTCATGTAAATTAAATATGTCAGTTGTTATACATACTCACTAATCATGTTTATTGGATGTTCAAAAAATATGTAATTTTAATTTGAAATTTGTATTTGAATTGAAAATACAAAAAAAATTTTAAAGTGAAAAAAGGAATTTCGGTTAATTGGTTAATCGACACAAATTAATCGATTTATTTGTTATTTGAAAATCGGCAATTTTAAATTATTCGAACAGTTAACCGCCCAAAATTAATCGGTTAACCGATTAACGGTTAATCGATTAAATACCCTAGTCGGTATACAAAATTTGTTTAAAACAATTAAAAAATATTTTATTTTCATATGTATCCGGTATGTATTTATAAATACAAATAAGGCAAACAAAAATGTCAAGAAAATATAAAACAAAAATAAAGTTTTCAGAAAGATATCAATCAATCAAAAAGTAGATTTTTGGCTCTCCCGAAAAGTTGTGTTTTTTAAGATAGAGGGTTTTGAATATAGGCCCTCGATATATTCGGTTTCAATAAACAATTTGATAATACCAAAAAAAAAAACAAGCAGAGTTAAATTCATTGGGAGCTTAGTTTTCCCCTCAATTTTAGCTTAAAACATACCAATTAAATTAAATATAGTCATTTTAAATAAATATTTTTGCCCTTAAAATGTTGTAGTAAACTCTAAGTACTCCTATTCAAATCATCTTGGAAAAAAATGTCAAGGGTTTTTTCAGTAATTTTCAGTGGTTGTCATTTTCGTGGAATTGCCCATATTGTTTGGGGAGTTTAGCTATTGAAGGTGGGCGAAATCGGTACATAAATGCGAAAAAACAGCGAGCTTCAAGTGGATTTTTACGGAAACAAATGTTGCGTACATCTATTACTACGTTTATACGTAGCCTATTCGCAAATAAAAATTATTTGCATTTAAGTATCTCACTGTTTATAAGTCGGAAAATTTTTGTTTTTATGTGATGCCGGATGGTAAACTTAAATAATTTGGTAGTAATGTTTTTGAACAAAATATGATAAATTTTTTATTTTTTTTAAATGCAAAAATGATATAATCTAAAATTCATATTTGTTTTGCAATCCAAGTAATGCAAAAACACAATGAAATATTTTAAAAACGTCTTAATAAACTAAAAACGTTAAAACATATGGCAATGCTTAAAATCTTATTTGCAAATAGTGTCGTTAATCAGGAATTGTTTTCTTGAGTTAGCTATTCGCAAATAAAAAATTAATTCACTGTTTATGCGGCAAATTTTTCTAATTGCAATATTTTTATTTGCGAATAAGCCGTGCGTATTATATCAGAAATAAAACCTTAAACACTTAAAATCACCTTACACAACATTTTGCTTCTGACTGTAACATTTACAAGCGAATGAACGGTAGAAAATGAAATAAAGCAAAACAATACATTCTCACATTCATACATAAAACAAAAGGGAACTAAATATAGATTCTTGTTACACCAACTGTGAATGTGGTTGTATGTATGGATATATCGTCATTTAAAATGCATAACAACGTATCATCAAAAAATTTCAAATTGATTTTCTTTTCTTCTCAAGTGAACCATTTTCTTAAACAAAATAACGTATACGTTTTGAGTATGTATTTAATTAATAGTATAGTTTTTTTGCTTCTCCGATAAACTTATGAAAAGTTATTTTACATTTTAGGTGACGATATGTATGTGTAATTGCATGTGTATATGCGTGTGTTTTCAAATGTAAGAATGTGTACTACTAGTATGTTTGTATTTGGAATATTAAATAAAGGTCACACTTCCTTCCTTATTTTTTTTCCCTGTGAGCTATTCATTGTTTAAATGTATAAGAGTATTTACCCTTGTATTCCTGTATGAATTGCCCTAACACAAAATACATACACTTTCTATTTTATAAATATTAGGGTATTCGAATTATTCCATTTTTCTCTTGTTCGAATAAAACGAATAATTCGAATAAGACGTTTCAAAATCACATTCTCCATCACATTCAACTCAACTTTAATCTAAGTTAAAATTTTGATTATTAATTGCGATTCTTCTAATATTTCGCCAGCTAAATAACAAATATTTTATTCCGTACCTTTTATCTTCATTGGTTCAAGTCCTAAGTTAAAAATTTTGAAAGATTTGTTTTTAGTATTGTAAGTTCTTGCAGTAATATTTATATATTTATAGAAGGAGCTATCGGAACACTCATCTACAGTGATCGAAAGTCCCTTTGTCTTTAGTTATTTGTCGAATTTCAAAAACAATACAATTTTTGTGAGTCATTATTACTTATTTAAATTTGAAATTATGAAAAATTTTAAGCAATTTAATAAATTTTAAATATATATGAACATTTATTCGTTTTATTCGATTAATCTACATAAAATTGTTCGATTATTCGTTATTCTAAAATGGCCATTTTAAAATTGTTCGAATAATTGTTCGTAAGAAATTATTCGATTAATCTAACGATCATTAGTCGAATGAATACCCTAATAAATATGTATGGTGTAACATTTAAAGTTGTTTAAAGTAAAATTTTTATATTGTTATTTGTTTTATGAAATTATTTTATATGAAATATTTTCAGTGACTATTCTTTAAATTATTTTAAACAATTTTTCAAAATGGTTTAAAAGCATCATGTTTACCAGATTGATCACGAACTAGCAAGAATACTGAAAAAATAAACAAACCATGTCTCTCAAGTCAAGCTAATTTTTAGCTTCAAAATAATAACTATTAATTTTTATAAAAAAATCCTTGAAAAGTTATATAAATTATGAAATATCAAACTAAGGAGTGAGATCGAAAAAAAACCTTAACCCAAGTATTATTTGATTTTTTTGAAAAGTACTTCAATCATTATTATGTTTAATGTCAATTATGTTCATTTGTTGTTAATATCATTGTAATGAGTGACGAGAAAAAAGTGCATTCTATAATTATTAAAAATTTTCAACAAAACCCAACTTGATCCTACAAAATGTTGGCCAAACAATCAAAGGTCTGCCCTCAAACTGATTCCAATGTTATTAAACAGTATCAGAATAACTGTGCATTGATAGAAAAATGGTCCACATGATGTTTCTAAAGCCAATAAATAGAAAGCATTTTCAAAAGAGCTCCCGAAATTTACATCAAGGAATGTTTACAAAAGAGAATGCTTCCATTCATAAGACTTCTTAATGTGCCCACTTATTTTTGACCTAAGCAAGGTCTTGAGTGGTACATGAACAATAATTTGGTATTTGTACCAAGAGAGGAAATTCCTCCAAACCGCCTGTAGCTAAGGCCAGTGTTAAAAGAGAATTGAAGAGCCCAAAAAAAGTGTCCGAAAATGCGGTAGATTTTAAACGGACATGGACTAACTGTTCGAACAAAGTGACAGCAAGCTTAATAAATTTCAACCTTAATGGAAGGTTATCCGGAAAAGGTTCATAAATTCATCAAAACTGTAAGTTTAGTAGTTTCATTTTTATTAACATACTAGTTGACCCTCCCGGCTTCGCCCGGCAGCATTTACTAATATTAGTTCTTCAAGTTTCACCAACCCTCAAGTTTCACCTGCCTGTTATTATTTATTTGCAAATAAAATATCTAAATTTGTACTGCATACTTTAGGGAGCCTTTTTATTACAGTTGACTGGACTCAAAAAAAGTTCGAGTTTTACCCGGAATTTTATTCTTTACAAACCATGAACTGAAATTTTTGAATCAAATAAAAAAAAAATCAGCAAAATCGCTCCAGCCGTTCCATTATGCCATTACATACATGGACCATTTCATTTATATATATATATAGAAGATAGATATGTACTTATGTTAATATTTTTTCGGTCTCAGTCCTTAATAGTTTTTATTTTATAGTTTTTTATTAAAATCTAAATTTGAATAAAAATAAATTTACAATTCTTGTATGTAATACAAGAAACACAGGACGTATGATAGATATTTATTTGTAAATATAACTCATACGCTACATATGCTACATATCTTGCAATAAGTATTAACATGGTATATGATAATTATTTTCCATGAACCACTCATATACAGTATACATATAGAAAACTGTTTTGGTTAACCAAATTTGTTTGCTAATAGAATAATAATTCAATCGTAATTCTTCTTTCTCAAATGACTTTCTTTTGCTAGAACCGAAAACATATAAACGAATCATTCGATTGGCTAAAAATTTGGTCATCACAAAGAATCAGTTTTCTCTCACTGTCTCTTGCTGTTAGGACAATGCTGCACGTTCAATATGTGGATTTCACAATATTAGGCTATTCTGCGATCCATGTGAAGATAAATTCGAATTAAATTAGCACAGACATAAACCACTTTTATTAACATTGATCATGTTACATTCAACATAGCACTGTTAATCACTTAACAGTCATCATAAATGAATTATAGTACATGAAATATATCTGAAATATGTATCTAAAATCATTTCAGAACTATAAAAAATAAATCTCTGACGTGAAATAATAGTAGGATATTAAAAGTAATACATATCGGAATATAAATAAATTTGAGTTTTTTGAAAACAAATGCTTGAGAGGATTAGTGACCATTTTGAGAACTGAATGAATGGTTCGCAGACTATACTATATAAAAGTGTTGCTCCTAGGAGTACTTGATACATAAATATTGGGATATCTGAAATAATCTTGGGATTTGAGAAATTTAGATTTGAAAAAAGTAATATTGCGGGAGACGATTAGTAACCATTTTTGGAATTAGGTGAATGGTTCGCATACTACACTATATAGAAATGTTGATCCAAGGGTTACTTGTTGGAACTGTAATAGTGGAATATCTGAAATAATCTTGGGATTTGAAAAATGTAATTTTTTTGGAAAAATTTTCTGGAGAGGATTAGTGACCATTTTGTGAACTGGGTGACTGATTCGCATATTACACTATATAGATATGATGGTCCAAGAGGTACTTGTTGGTACTGTAGCAGTGGGATATCTGAAATAATCTAGGGATTTGAGAAATTTCGATCTGAAAAATTTAATATTGCTGGAGAGGATTAGTGAACATTTTGGGAACTGGGTGAATGCTTCGCATACTACACTATATAGAAATGTTGGTCCAAGGGGTACTTGTTGGAACAAAAACAGTGGAATATTTCCAATAATCTTGGGATTTGAGAAATTTAGATTTGAAAAATGTAATTTTTTTGAAAAATTTTCTGGAGAGGATTTGTGATCATATTGGGAATTGGGTGAAAGGTTCGCATATTACACTATATAGATATGATGGTCCAAGAGGTACTTGTTGGAACTGTAATTGTGGTATAGCTAAATTAATCTTGGGATTTGAGAAATTTAGATTTGAAAAATGTACTTTTTTTTGAAAAATTTTCTGGAGAGGATTTATGACCATTTTAGGAATTGTGTGAATTGTTCGCACTCTACACTATATAGAAAAGTTGGTCTAAGGGGTACTTGTTGGAAATGTAGTAGTGGGATAGCTGAATTAATCTTGGATTTTAAATAAATTTGAGTTGTTTGAAAACAAATGCTGGAAGGTATTAGTGACCATTTTGGGAATTGGGTGAATGGTTCGCATACTATACTATATAGAAATGATTATCCAATAGGTACTTCTTGGAACTATAGTAGTGGGATATTTGAAATAATCTTGGAATTTGAGGAATTAAGATTTATTTGAAAAATTTAATATTGCGGGAGAGGATTAGTAACCATTTTAGGAACTATATAGAAATGTTAGTCCAAGTGGTACTTGTTGGAACTGTAATAGTGGGATAGCTGAATTAATCTATGGATTTGTAATTTTTTTAGGTCCCCTACAATTTGATCCACCCTAATGTACATACATATACATATGTATGTAGATTATAGTAGACTGATATGGTCATAAATTGCCATATCTCGTTAAATTCATTTCCCTCCAACATTTGTTATACATATTTATGCATACACTCACATACATACATCAATTTGTGTGAATGTATGAGAGTGTTGTTATTGTTGATCCTTTATTGTTTTCTTTGTTTATGCTTTTTCCGGGCTATAAACAAAACAACAACGAAATAAATCGAATTTTGATTTTGTTTTCAATTTAAATTTCAACTGTTTTTTCTGTTGCTCTATGTTTGGGTTATTTGTGTGTAGTTTTATATAAAAACAGCTAAAAAGATTTATGTTGTAGCAATTTTGTTCAAACAGTTCTTTTTTTAATACTTACTGTTGTCCCCTTTTTCATAATATTGTTGCTATTCAATTTGAATGTAACTAAAAAAAGAGTTACTGCCGGTTTTTTCCTTTTTGGTTAAACATTTGTATGAGTAGAAGAGAGGTGAACAAATTGTATAAGTCTATTACATAGATGGTCAATACTAGAAGAAAACAATTTAGTTTTTGTTCGAATAAATAAATAAAATTATTCGAATAATATTTTTTACTCGATATTCGTTCGAATAATCGAGAAAATTTTAAAAGTTAATCGATCACTAGAATAATAAAAAAATATTAACTTTTATTCGAATGAAATAAAACTCGAATAATATTTTTTATTCGTTATTCGTTCGAATAATAGAGAAAATTTTAAAAATCGTCAGAATAATAAAAAAAATATGAACTTTTATTCGAATAAAATAAATCTGGAATACTATTCAAGAAAATTATATTAAAAAAAAAATGATATTTATTTCGAATATCAGTTTAGGAACCCAGTTTAAATAGACTTTATATAACTACAGCCTGAAAAAAATATAGTTTTACATGTTTACCATAACCATTTCAATATTTTTAAATTTTTTTTTTAACAATATTATGGTCACTGTAATTATGTATATGATTGCGGTAACCATAATATGTTTAAGTTTACCATACACAACATTGTATCACTCATATACATATGATTGTAGTAAATAAATATATTTTTGATGAATCATTATATCATAATATGTTATTCTCAGATTATGATAACCATAATCCTAGAACAGCTCAATATGGTAAAGTGTTACATCATAAACATGATTGCCAGAAACATGTACATAATTACCACAATCATATATATGAATGCTACAATAATATTATGGTTACCTCATTCATATACATAATTACAGTGACCATAATATTGTTAAAAAATTTTAAAATGGTTATGGTAAACAAGTACAACTATATTTTTTTCTGCATTTACTTGATGATGTCACTGGTTTTTATATATTTTGTTCAATTTCGGTAAGACAAAATCAGAAGAAATTCAAAATCTAACACGTAATAAAAACTACTGATTTAATCATAAGAATAAAAAATTTTTATATGAAAATCCAGAACATGATCGATTATTTTTCTATAAACAACACGAATATCAATGAAGTTCATATAAATTATGAAATAAGTAACTAACATCACAATAAATATGTAGCTATCACATGTTCTCCTTATGGCAACCACTGATCTATTTAAACATGTTAGGGACATAGTGACGTACTTTAGTTGGTCAAACTTCGACTGTAAATATGTAATTTCACGGTCAAGAACGTGACAGAAATTTGAATATTTTTTCTTCATTTTTCGATATATTAGCAATAAACATGAGACTAAGAATGGGACAGAAAAAAAACAAGATATAGAGATTTAAGTAGAATAATAATATGGCTTTATGTTTATAGTTGTCATGTTGCATTATGTCCACTAATTTTATTTTACAAACTTTAGTACACTTTAGCACGCGACATTAATGACGCTACATATTTTCCCTTCATGTTTGTAATAGGGAATGTTTGTTGAAAGGTTCGTAGTAAATATTTATTGGTTAAATTTTATCTGCCTTTTCTTTTTTTGTAAGCATCAAACTTCTCTTGTTCTTTAGCATCCTTTTTCTTTCCATTGCGATTCGTTTTCTTCTTTATACTTTATTTTCCCCTCTTTTTTCTTTTAGAAGCTTACTAACTATTTAATTTAGCTCTTCACTGCGTATTCTCAGCAGCTTCGTTGCATATTTTCCTTATATTTTAGTGAATCTCTTACAGCATTATTGCTTCTCATTTCCTTCTATTCATGTTAAACACATTTTTTTTAAATAAATAGTCTTACGATAGCGAACGTGACATAATTTGAAAATCAAAATAAAATATTTAGTGGGATTATATTGTAATATACAGTATATTTCTGCCTGTTTCTCTAAATGCGAACGAACATTTTCTTTCGTATTTTATATTGAAAACAACAAAAAAAATTTAAAATATATTTGTTGTTTTCAATTTAAAATACGAAAGAAAATGTTCTTTCGCATTTGGAGAAACAGGCAGTTAAGGTTTTTTTTTATTCATTACAAAATATTCAAGTTATTAATATTCAAGTTATTTTAGTAATTCATCATTATTGAATTACTAAAAAAATAAAAAAACAAGTAAGAAAATATGATCGGCAAGCCCAACCATATAATACCCTACACAAATTAAAAGAGCAAAAACATTTTTCTTTTAAAATTTCAATACTTTATATTTTTGAGTGATTTTCGGAAGTGGGCCTTATATGGGGGCTATGACCAATTATGGACCGATCACCATGAAATTAGGTCGTGTGATTTATGTCTATATGAAAGTTTACTATGTTGAATTTTGTGAGTATGCCAACATTTTTAAGCGATTTATGCAAGTTAAAGTGATTTTCGGAAGCGGGTCTATATGTGAGCTATGACTAATTATTGACCGATCGTAACAAAATTTGGTGACATTAATTTTGTATATATAAAACTTATTTGGAGTGCAATTCGTGGAAATACATTTATAAATTAAACATTTATGACCGATAAAGTTCAATTACGGAACGACATTTGTATGGGGTCTAGGTGAAATAATGGACCGATTTCAGCCAGTTTCAATAGGCTTGGTCCTTAGGCCGATTGAAATATCTTCAAAATTGCGACCTGTACTCTGCGCTCAAGGTTTACATGGACAGCCAGCCAACCAGACGGACATCGTTTAATCGACTCAGAAAGTGATTCTAAGTCGATCGGTATACTTTAAGGTGGGTGTTAGACTAATAGTTTTTGGGCGTTACAAACATCTGCACAAACTCATTATACCCTCCCCACTATGGTGGTGTAGCTCCGTCCTCCGTCGCCAAAACAATTATATGTACCAAATTTTATCCAAATATCTTCAAAATGGCGACCTGTACTCTGCGCACAAGGTTTACATGGACAGCCAGCCGACCAGCCAGCCAGACGGACATCGTTTAATCGACTCAGAAAGTGATTCTAAGTCGATCGGTATACTTTAAGGAGGGTGTTAGACTAATATTTTTGGGCGTTACAAACATCTGCACAAATGAATTATACCCTCCCCACTATGGTGGTGTAGGGTATAATTCAATAGAATTTTGCTCAAATATAATGTAGGGTATGTAGATTTTGAATATAATAAAATTTTGTTACTCTACCTGAATCATTCTAAAAACGTTTACAAACATTTGAGTCAACAGCTCCAGTAGATTCCCATTTGCTCTATAATAAAACAAAATCATACAGATAGATACAAATTTATATAAAAAATCTAGATGTTATTTAAGATTTTCTTTAGAAAACAAACTCCTTTTTAAAACAAAATCTCTTACAAAAAAAAATCCTTTCAAAAATCCACTTAAATTGTCCTCCCAGCAGGCATACAAAGCAAATGAAGCTTCTTGATGATGTGTTGTTATGGTGAAAACAAAGAAAAATAAAACGAATGCAGTCAACCATTGTATAAAATACAAAATATGTTTAATGTCTTATTTTTGCACAAATCATCTGTTTTTTTTATATCCTTTATCATGAGTGACAAGGGCATATATAAGTTTGTCATTGTGTTCGTAATTTCTAAATTTTTCATTTGTGACCCCACAAAGTATATCCGTCTGTCCGTCTATATGTTGAAATCAACTTTCCGTAGCCCGCAAACAATTTACATACATGATTCATACATCAATATATCGGAAATTCTTCCCGCTCGGTTGCTATTTAAAATCGACAAAATCGACCCACAAATGGCTGAGATATAAGAAAAAACCGGAACAACCTCGATTTTTGGCATATTTTTTATCTATATCTAGATTACTAAGTCATTAATATAGATAATATAGATATTTCAAAGACCATTGCAACAATGTATATAAGGATATAGTAAGTTGGACCTACAATGGGTCAAAATCGGGAAAAATATTTTTTAACCCGAATTTTTTTTTTCATTAAAAAATTTTTTTGTTATTTTTTCCAAAAAAAAAAAAAAAAATTTAAATTAAAAAAAATTTTAAAATAAAAAACATTTTCGAAAAAAAAATGTTAATTTTGTTTTCCCAAAAAATATTTAAAAACATTTATTTTAAAGAATAATTTGGTGAAGGCTATATAAGATTCGGCACAGCCGAATATAGCTTTCTTACTTGTTTATATATGTATATTTTCCATATAAAAATATATGTACATATGTATGTATTTTTAGTTGTTGTCTTTTCAAATCTATTGTTGTAATTTATTACAAAAGCATATTACAGATGTCAAGGCTATTTATTATTTGATTTTTCTGTTTCTATAAAATTACTTTTTTTTCTTTGTTTAACAGCAGAAAAATGGTTACACAAATCGAAACGTTTAAATATTTTATTACATTCATAAAAATTATACATAAACCAAAAGAAAATAAAGAAAACTGATAAGAAAAAGAAAAATTATTTATTTTTCTTGGTAGAATTAAATAACAATCAAAAGGATATTGTTCAATTTGATTGATTTAAGGAGTGAGATCGAAAAATTCTTAACACACGTTTTTCATTACATTTTTTAACCCAAGTATTATTTGAATTTTTTTTTGATCAAGTTACCTTTGAAAAACATGTCAGTTATTATGTGTAATGTCAATTATATTAATTTTTTTGTTAATCTGATTAAAATGAGTGACCAGAAAAAAGTGCGTACTGAAATTATTAAATATTTTCAACAAAACCCAACTTGGTCTTACAAAAAGTTGGCCAAGCATACAAAGGTCTGCCGTCAAACTGTTTCCAATGTTATTAAACAGTACCGGGAGAACTTGTCAGTTGATAGAAAACCTGGTTCAGGTAGAAGGAATGGTCCACATGATGTTTCTAAAGCCAAAAAAATAGAACGCATTTTCAAAAGAGCTCCCAACACATCCGGTAGGAAAGCAGCCCGGTTAGCTCAGTGCTCGGACTATTTGGTACGAAAAGTTAAAGCTAATGCAGGTTTAAAAACATACAAGGCTCAAAAAGTTCCTGACAGGAACGCTACTAAAAATTTAGAGGCCAAAAACAGAGCACGGAAATTGAAGTCAAGTTTTATAAAAAAATATTCTTGCTGCATAATGGATGACGAAACGTATGTTCTGGCAGATTTTTCGCAACTTCCAGGTCAAAAATTTTATGTTGCTGATGCTCGAGGGAATGTTGAAGAAAAGTTTAGGACCCAAAAGCAGACAAAATTTCCCAGAAAGTTCTTGGTATGGCAAGCAATATGCAGTTGCGGCAAAAGAAGCCACTCATTTGTTACAACGGGCTCTATAAATACCGAAATTTACATCAAGGAATGTTTACAAAAAAGGCTGCTTCCATTCATAAGACTTCATAATGTGTCCACTTATTTTTGGCCTGACTTGGCATCCTGTCACTATGGCAAACAAGCCCTTGAGTGGTACAAGAACAATAATGTGGTATTTGTACCAAGAGAGGCAAATCCTCCAAACTGCCCGGAGCTAAGGCCAGTGGAGAGATATTGGGCTCTTGTTAAAAGAGAATTGAAGAGTACAAAAAAGGTGTCCAAAAGTGTGGTAGATTTTAAACGGAGATGGACTACATGTTCGAGCAAAGTGACAGAAAGCACTATAAAAACGTTAATGGAAGGGTTTCCGAAAAAGGTTCAAAATTTCATCACTAGTGATTAAAACTATAAAAATAATTTTTTTTGTAAATTGTAATAATAATTTCAATCAAATAAAAAAAAAATTAAAGCTGTAAGTTTAGTGGTTTCTTTTTTATAAACATATATGTATGTTAAGAATTTTTCGATCTCACTCCTTATGTGATGAACTTTCAAGTTTATGTTTGTGAAAAACATACACGTAAAATGATGTTTTATTTTTTTTTTGCTCAGTTTGAAAAATTAGTGTATGTAACAATCAGCTTTACAGTAATATGTTATAAATGTACAGTAGGTTAGAAAAAAAATTATTTTTCTGCTGTAAATATGTACAATAAATTTAAAATATGACTTACTTATGAACCCTTTTATGTTTGACCAACTAAAGTACGTCACTATGTCCTTAACATGTTTAAATGGATCAGTGGTTGGCATAAAGAGAACATGTGATACACTTTCTTTTGCTGTTGTCATCTGACCAGCTATTTATTGTGATGTTAGTTACTTATTTCATAATTTATATGAATAAAAATAATCGATCATGTAAAATCAAATAACAATTCAGTGGCTTAACTATGTTTTGCAAAGTGTCAACTCGACTTGACGAAGCAACATGAAATTTACAAGTAAAAATCAATTTAACCCTCTAATGCCCAAGCATATCCAAGGCACTCATCGAAAATATAACGGTTTTTGCATTTAAAAAACTCATGTAACAGTTGCTAAAAAACGCACTTAAATTATTTTAAAAAGCTTTCTAAATTTTTAAAACTCTTCTAACATAATCTGTATATTTACAACATATTTATACCCTACACCACCATAGTGGGGAGGGTATAATTCATTTGTGCAGATGTTTGTAACGCCCAAAAATATTAGTCTAACACCCTCCTTAAAGTATACCGATCGACTTAGAATCACTTTCTGAGTCGATTAAACGATGTCCGTCTGGCTGGCTGGTCGGCTGGCTGTCCATGTAAACCTTGTGCGCAGAGTACAGGTCGCCATTTTGAAGATATTTGGATAAAATTTGGTACATATAATTGTTTTGGCGACGGAGGACGGAGCCTATTGAAACTGGCAGAAATCGGTCCATTATTTCACCTAGCCCCCATACAAATGTACTCCCGAAATTGGACTTGATCGGTCATAAATGTTTAATTTATGTAGGTATCTACACAAATTATGCTCCAAATAAGTTTTATATATACGAAATTCATGTCACCAAATTCTATTATGTTCGGTCATTAATTAGTCATAGCTCCCATATAAGACCCGCATCCGAAAATCACTTTAACGTGCATAAATCACCAACAAATGTTGGTATACACATAAAATTCAACATAAATAACTTCAATATAGCATTTACTAATGTTAGTTCTTCAAGTTTCTCCAACCCACGCACACCAGCCTGTTGTTATTTATTTGCAAATAAAATATCTAAATTTGCATACTTTAGGGAGCTTTTTTATGACAGTTGACTGGACTCACAAAAAAAGAATTTCCGAGTTTTACCCGGAATTTTTGAAGTTTTTTTCTTTAAAAACCATCTCCTGCAAAAATCAGCCAAATCGCTCCAGCCGTTTTCACGTGATGACATTACATACATGAACCATTTCATTTTTATATATATACATAGATAAACTTATTAAGAACTTTTTTATGTCGTTCATTAATTCGGGTTCTAAATTGAGTAACTAATTCTTTAATAAATTAATCATTAACTATTTCTAAATTATTTATAACAAATTATACTATACATCAAGTCGTTGCCGAATCTTTGCTTAATAAAGTGGTCTTGAGGAATTACACAATAAAGGGAATCTGTCCAAAGTTTGATATCATTGTCAGTGAACGT
The DNA here is from genome assembly GCF_958450345.1 of Calliphora vicina. Classification (NCBI taxonomy): domain Eukaryota; kingdom Metazoa; phylum Arthropoda; class Insecta; order Diptera; family Calliphoridae; genus Calliphora; species Calliphora vicina. The sequence goes on from NC_088780.1 coordinate 123,086,791, forward strand.
GGCTAATTTGAAGTCAGGCAGTGCATGATTGACGCATTTACAAATACGCAAAAAGTTTATTACCATGTTAGACAAAGATGTTCAACGATGTTCAAAATCATGTATAAGACGAACTCCATGCTTTTCTTGCAACAAAACGTTAGTTTATCATTCGATTTATTAAATATTTTGGAACACTTACGTACGAGGTTAATAACATCACTTATATCCATATATTTTAAGATCATGGCCTTCATTTATTCCAATGTAATCATTATAAATGTCATCCTCAATATCACTTTTGACGACCGTTTCAAAATCACATTCTCCATCACATTCAACTCCACTTTAATCTAAGTTAAAATTAAATAACAAATATTTTATTCCGTACCTTTTATTTTCATTGGTTCAAGTCCTAAGTTAAAAATTTTGAAAGATTTGTTTTTAGAATTGTAACTTCTTGCAGTAATATTTATATATTTATAGAAGGAGCTATCGGAACACTCATCTACAGTGATCGAAAGTTCCATTGTCTTTAGTTATTTGTTGAATTTCAGAAACAATACAATTTTCGTGAGTCATTATTACTTATTTAAATTTGAAATTATGAACAATTTTAAGCAATTTAATAAATTTAAATATATATGAACATTTATTCGTTTTATTCGATTATTCTACATAAAATTGTTAGAATTATTCGTTATTCGAAAATAACCATTTTAAAATTGTTCGAATAATTATTCGTAAGAAATTATTCGTTTAATCGAACGATCATTAGTCGAATGAACACCATAGTATATAAGATTCGGCACAGCCGATATATATAGCTCTCTTACTTTTTTTAAAATAATACTTTGCTATGACCCGGCCCTGGTGTTCTTAATAAAATAAAAAAACACAAAGCATTATTCAAGGATAATATTAATAATGTTCCACAATTATCTAGCCTAATAAAAGGCAAATAATAATAACACTACTCTCTTCTCACTTATATGCCCACTTTTATCTTATCAATTATCTGACATTTATTGGTGGAAACGTTTCGTATGTGTTGTTTTTTTTATATATTAATGGACAGACGGCATGTGAAAAGCATTAAGTTTCAACGAGATTAGCTTAAACGAAAATAAAATGAAACAAAGAATAAAATAAAAAAATCATTTCAACTTATCAAGGAGATTAAAACTGAAAGGTACTTTAGTACACATACATATGTACGTCATTGTTTTACACTCCCCCTAGCAATTTTACTACCTCACACCAACAACGAGCCTCTTTTTTTTCGACAAAATAGGCCAACCTTAATAAAACACTACTCTTACACTTGAAGAGAACAAGTCACCCACTTACGTGGTTTTCTTTTTTTTTTTAGTTTACATAGGTTTGGAACAGCGAAAAATAACACAGGAAAGTTAAGAAAATTATTAGATGATAAAAACTATTAAACCAATAAATCATTTCTAGTGATATGTGTTGTTACATAAAATGAACAAATAAAAACTTGTGTTGTTTTGTTTCATTGTTATTTTGTTGGTTGTTTTTTTTTTTTGTTCAGTCAAAAAAGAAACTGTCAAGAGCACGTTGTGTTACAAAATAGAGCAACAAACGAACAGCAAAATATACAGCAATAAGATTAACAACAGCAACTACAATAAAAACAACCAGAGTAATACAAACAATAATAACAACAGGACATCACAGTCAGTACAGGAAGGAAGAACAAAAAAAAAAAAACACAAACAAACAAACACCTGTGAACAAACCAAGAAAAAAACCAACAGACAGATGAAATATGTGGCACAGTGGTAACAAATCATTTTTGTAAAATCTTAAAAAGTTCAAATTTCTTTCATAATTGAATTGAACTTTGGTGTATACATTTTATATTAAAACAAGTAAGTGAGCTATATTCGGCTCTTATATACCCTTCACCAAATTACACTTTATAATGAATTTCTTTAAATATTTTTAGGTAAACAAAATTAATTTTTTTTCCAAAGTTGTTTTTTAATTTTTTGAAAAAAATTGTTTTTTAAATTTAAATTTTAAATTTTTTTTTTGGTGTTTTTAATATTTAGAGAAAATTGGGTCCAACTTACTATGGTATTATATACGTCGTTGCAAAGGTCTTTGAAATATCTATGATTAGATATGCATATTGTCTATATTAATGACTTAGTAATCCAGATATAGGTCGAGATTGTTCTGGTTTTTTCCTTATATCTCAGCCATTTGTGGACCGATTTTGTCGATTTTAAATAGCAACCGAGCCGGAAGAAATCCGGGTATATTGATGTATGAATGTAAGTTATTTGGGGGTTACGGAAAGTTGATTTCAACATACAAACGGACATGGCTACATCGACTTCGCTATCTATAACGATCCAAATTATATATACTTTGTGGGGTCGCAAATGAAAAATGTGGAAATTACAAACGGAATGAGAAACTTATAGTATATACCAGAGATCGAAAATAACTCGTCCATATACCAAAAAACCCAAATTGTGATTTATATTTTTGTGATAAAAATAAATCACTGAAAATAATATAACTGTTATGATTTTAATTTAAATGGTTTGGTATGACCTTTATTCGTTTTTATTGTTTTTAATGGTTTGGTGTGAGATAAACAATTCATTTGTTCTTGTTCTTAATAACTGTTACTTTATCTTTTATTTACATACAATAACATATTACACTAGTTTACAAGGTTTTTGCTCATGAATTGAAACATATGGGGATTTGTGTATTTAGGTCTTCTAACTTCGGAAAAAATATTAAAAAAATTCCAGGACGTCAAACTTTTGAGATATTTATTAAAAACGAAACATATAAAAATGTACATTAAATTAGGACAACAAAATTAAAAGTGAAGTGTTTAGTCCTCTTTTTATAATTATTTTCATTTGTCTCCCTCACGACACTTCAACAGTAGTCTCCTAGCATATTCTGATCCCAAAAACCTTGATAATTCCTCTCGAAAAACTTCAAATCTTGATGGATACGCTCTCCATGTTCGTCACTCATGTGTCCGAGGTTTTCCGGGAAAAAATCCACATGAGAATATAAAAAGTGAATTTTGAGGGATATATTTACACCCATCAGTTCGAAATTATGTAATAAATTCGCAACAATATCTTTGTAATTTTGACTTTACTTATTCCCCAAAAATTCTTGAACAACAAGTTTAAAAGAATTCCGTGCTGCATTTTCAACATCGGTTAATAGGCACTCAAATTTGGTATCAACCAAATTTTTTCTTCTTTGAGGACCCGCAAATATCCCTTCTTTTAGTTTAGCCTCAGAAAGACTCGGGAACACGCTGCATAAATATTGAAATGCTGGTTGTCTTATTTAAAGCTTTTACGAAATTTGTTAATGTAAATAAGCGTTTTGCAGTGTTTGTGTTATAGGAAATCCTCGATTTGACTGAATAATTTTTCCGCAAATAACACAAAAATGGTCTGGGTTTATTTTACAATTCCTAGAAGACATTTTAAAATAGTTTTTACTTTAGAGTTTTGTATTTAATAGCGATTTATTAACCTTTATCTACAGGAAAGATGTACTTTTAAACAGTATTTATTTTTTTCCCGTTAATTTTTTTTGGAATTTGTCAAAAGAATACAACTCTGAAAGTATCTGGTAGCTTTGCCAAAGTGTTGAGTACCCAAAAACGATGTAAATACTTAATTACTACAATTCGGTACACTACAGTATGTATTAGCAGTACTCAGGGCAGGTGAAAAATAAAAACCCATATATCTCAAAATTGTGACGTATAGGTGGGAAACAAAAAATGGTCAATTAACTAGCATCCCTAGCTCTTCTCAAAAATATAAGTTTCATTCCATGAGCAAACAAAAATGTCTGATTTGTAAACTAGTGTTATTAGTAATTTTTAACAAATTATGGAAATAATATGACAAGTATGAAGTAATGAAGTCTGAGTAACAGAAATAAGAATATTTTTTTTAATTTGTTATAAATCTTTTGAAAAATTTTATATATTTAAGCGTTGATTTGCATCAAATGATTATTTGCGATTTATTTTTCATATTCGCAAATAAAAGTCACAAGCTAACCTTTACGAAAAAATAAATTATAAATCACTCATCTAGATTAGTTGTGTTTGTTTCTTTTCTGTTTCTCTCAACCCGTAACCTAAAATGTTCTCTAATAAATCACTCTCTCAGTGATATATCAGAAAAAATTATTTTTAAATGGCTGGGAATGAGAATTTATTATTGAAATGAAAGTGAACCCGTTATTTTCGGTATCTGGTATATACCCTTGCCACTCATGGTGAAGGGTATAAAAAATTACAAATAAAGTATAACAAGTAGTCTGACTTTTTGTAGTACCTAAATCTAAGCATGTGTTGTTGAAAAAGTACCTAACTCTAAATATGTGTTAGTAACCCCCTGTCTATACCTGATAAATTTGTATCATGATAAACTTCAAAATGGTTGTCAAGATAAAAAATTATCAGGTATAGTCCCCATTTATTAGTATTATTGCTTCGATATGACAAAATTGTTAGTGCTTTTGCACAGACAAATTTGTCTTGACAACAAACATCATTAAATGTTATGATAAATATTTGTCAAGTATAGACAGGGGGTAACAAAAATGTCATGTGTTAGTGCCTTTTTAATTTTCTCCAGACACACAGAGTTTTATAAAAATTTTTAAATTTTCTTCTATTTTCAATAACAAAAATTTAAACTCTGTTCTATAGTTTAAATTATACCACAAACAAAATAAAAAAAAAGTTTGTGCGAAATGTACGTGTTTCGGAAATGAAAAAGTGCTAAAATTATGTATAACATAATGTGTGTTAATGAATTTGAATATATTAAACTTTATTTATTCGATAATTTATAGTTAAAATTTCGAGACTCATGACTTTTTACATCTCTCACAAGGGTGCTGAATTCACACGGCACCCTTATATGCGAGAGAGTAATATTGAAAAATAGAGAGTTGGACTACTTTATTGGTTGGTTGAAATTCCCAGGAAAAACTGTATTTATTGCACAACTAGTTCTCGAAAGAAGTTCTACGAAATCGTTAAAGTTCTTTAATCAATAATTTCCGCATTGAATTGTCTCCCTCGGAACTAGATCTAAGGTATCGATAATTAACTAATACCCCTTCTTAGTAAGGATCCTAGAAGTAGTTCTTTCACTCATGTTTTTATTCGGAACTGTGGTACATGGAACTAGTTCCCGGAAGCAATTTGTGAAATTTTGTATTCAAATACTGGCCAATTTTAATTCTAATTTATTGAGGTTGAGGTTTTCAAAATTTTAATTTGTTATTTATTTCCAATATTTCGCGACTCCATTGTTACTTTTTCTGATATTGAAAATAAAATACAAATTAAAATTTTGTAAATCTGACCTCAAGCTCAATAAATTAGAATTAAAATTAGACAGTATTTTAAAAGCCTTTTTTGTTGAAACCAAAATTTCACAAAATGCTTCCAGGTACTACACCATTTCCAATTGTATTTTAGAAGTTTCTAATTGTATTTCAGAATTTTCTAATTGAATTTCAGAAATTTCCAATTATATTTGGAAATTGAATGTTCTGAAATATAATTGGAAATTTCTGAAATTGAATTAGAAAATTCTGAAATATAATTGGAAATTTCTGAAATTGAATTAGAAAATTCTGAAATACAATTAGAAAGTTCTGAAATATAAATGGAATGTTCTGAAATATAATTGGAAATTTCTGAAATTGAATTAGAAAATTCTGAAATATAATTGGAAATTTCTGAAATACAATTGGAAATGGTGTAGTTAAATTAGAATTAATAAAACAAATAGTCGAACAAATTAGGCTGCAAAGTACTGACTAATAATTGTTGAACCTATTTAGCATGTTTCATAATTTCAGAACCTCAAAATTTATTTATTTTTTTAAATTGTAACTATATGATTTGTCCCACCGTGCTATATCTTTCTTATTTATTCCCATATATTCGTTTGCCTAGCAAAGAACAAAAATAATAGAAAGTTGATGAGTGAATGAGTGTGAGTGCGTGTGTGTGTGTTTGTCTGCATGTGAAATTGTGTTTAACAGAGTGTATAATTTCTCTTTTGAGCAGAGAAATGGCAGCAACAAAAAGCAAAACCGACTTAGTTATTAAAAGTGACATACAGCTGTGCGTGTGTGTAGTAAAAAAAAAAATTTATATGATTGTGTATGTATACGCTCACTTACATTATATAGAAGGCATAATAATTCTCTAAAGACAGATTTATAAACAAAATATACACTCCCAGTCACATGAATAGGACCCCCTAACACAATTTTTTCAAAAGGTTATAGGTATCTTCTACAAAAAAAAGTGTTACGAACTTAGTTTTTATTTCTATTTAAAGGTAATTTAGACGTTATTGAACGCTACAAAAATTGGTTCAATTTATACACTGGTTTTGTTTTTATAAAAACTTTTGTAAATCAAGTAAAACAAATGCCTTCAAATTTTGCGTCACATGAATAGGACCCTACTATAAAAAAACAGTTTATGGATAGTTTGCTATAAAAATTTGTAATTTTATTTACATTTTATGAAAATTTGTACATTTTAAAGCCCTTTCAATAATGCGTAAAGCATCAATTTTTATAGATTGTTTCGTAAATTCGATTGGGAATGATTTTACGTAATCAAGCGAAATGGTCCACCAAGCAACTTTTATACCTTCAATAAGTTCCACTTTGGGAGTATAGTGCTTTCCAGAAACATATTCTTTACGAGGTAGCCATCCCCAAACATTTTCAATGATGTTAAGTTCCGACGATTAAGGGGGCCAATCGAGCACATTAACATTTGGATAGCGTAGCCGTGACTTTACCACCCGGGTGGTATGAATTGGGTCATTGTGATTCTGGAATGTCCACTCTAAGCTTCCAAAAATTTTCTGAAAGTGAGGAAACGCTTCTTGTAGCACTCCTGTATAGCAATTAGCTTTCATGGAGCTGGACAAAAATTTCAGTTCTCAGGTACCATAATAGGATATGACTCCCTACACCATCACCCCTTCGATACAATTGATACTCCTCATGAAAATAATAATTGAAGCCATCAGGGCATTCAAAACTATTTTTTTATATCTCAAAAAAGACACTGTGCCACTCGTTATTCCACGTCATGTGATTTTGTGGTGGATTTATTTGGAAATTTCTTTCTATTTTTCCTTTGTTTCTTTGCTAACAATTTATTAAATGAAAATAATACATATGTATATTAGGGTGGTCTAGTTTGTGTGGAGGAAACAAAAGTTGTCGGTGCCCTTTTCACAACATATCCTGGCGTCAGTATTTGGTGAGCTGGGTTAAAAGATAAATAAGTATTTCCTTTTTAAGATTTTTACAATGTTTTTTTATATTTATCTCAAAGCAATTATATGAAATTTTTATATCATCAGTATGGTCTTTGCAATACATTTAATGCTATATCAGTAAAGTTCGTGTTCAAAATTTTTGTCAAGTTTATTAAATTTTGATGTGTGTGAAGATAAATTCATATTTAACTAGTAGAGACACAAACCACATTTTGTAACAGAGCTTATCTTTCAGTTAACAGTGCACTGTTATGCATTTAACAGAGATAGTATATTTAGGAGGCTAATACAGGAGAATGGAATCAAGTCCAAGACCAAAACTATAAGTGGTACTCAATGAGGTCTATCATAATGAAATAACTAAAATGTATTAATAATAGTAAGAAAGAATATAAAAGTTCTTTTTTTTCGAAAAAAGTACTTACATTATTTTTATGTATATTTTTCTGAAAGACAATATTTCGGGAAATATTATAAAAGCAAAATAATATCAAAATTCGAATTATTGCGTGGTCCAGAGCCTTCCGAAGTAGACCTATTTTTTTATATAAATTTCAACTTTAGACAACATTTTCTCAAATCGCATAGCCGATTTCATAAAATTAAGACCTGTTTTGTATGTCCCAATATGTTCTTCAATATTGTGCAAAGGGATTTCATAGCCCCGAGCTTGGTCCCTTCAATAAATCAAAAAATCTAAAAAATCCCAATTTTGGGATTTTTGGGAATTGTGGGATTGTCATTAACAATTCACAAATATCTTTTTCACTTTTGGATTTGGATCGAAAGAAAGGATATACATATTATATATCAACGTGTATGAAATTATGTCCTCTTTTCAAAAATGTACACAATTTTTAAGAATATTTTTGTGTTGGGACACGGTTGTCCCCGTGGTCGTCAAGGGGTTAAGAATGATTATCTTAAAATTAATTAAACTTCAATTCCACAACTTTGTTTATGGGTCCACCCTAATATACAAATGTTTTTAAGTCTTTTAGGTCTTAAAAACACATTTCACTAAAACTCTGGCTGTCTGCAAAATTTTTAAATTTAATCTGCCATAATCTTACATTTTTTAAATTAAAATAAAAATATGTAAAATTTTACCTTAATAATATCAAATCTATATAAATAAAACACAAACAATGTTTCTACCTATGTATTTCCGTTGTGGACCCTGAAACCATCAATCCCATGAGCTCGAAACTAATCTCATTAGAAAGACATTTTTGGGAATATGGTTTTAAACACATAAAATACTGTATTTCTTCCATTCGTAAAGCCGATTTTTGAATTTTCCCATACAAACATTTTTCCCAATTTTGGACTTTTGAAAATTGGTATGTCTTAAAATATTGTATGTAGATATGTACCTTTCTCGATGTGTTGATCCAGTAAGAATGGATTTTAGGCAATTTGAATTTTAAGGGAGTAAAAATGGGTAAAATCGATATCTCTACATCTCCGGCTTTAAAAAAGCTAGCACCAAAAATCCAACTTAATCTGATTTTATGCAAAAAATAAGTGGACATGTGTGTGATACTTTTTGATTTTTGTAAAATATATCCCTATTGTTGGTACTTTAAAAAAAATAAAGAAATATGATTTTTTTCTACAGAGGGACAATAAATTTACCAAAACGTGTCAATTACAGATGGTACTTTTATAAATGTAATGGTTCCAAGTTAAAAAACTTGTAAAAAATTTTAAATGGTTATGGTTAAAAGGCACAACTACATATTAGGGTGGCCCTTAATAAACAAAAGTTGGATTTTGGCCATTCTCACCCTCCAGTTTGGTGAACATTAGTAAAAAAATCATCCTGAAAAAATTTTAGGTAAATCGGTTGGGGATAAGACGTGCCGCAAGCCCTCTGAAGTTTTGAGATGCATTTACAAGGGGAAAAAATGCATTTTTTTCAGTTTTTGTAAACATTTTGTCATTAAAAAATTACTTTTGTAATTTAATTTAAAATAATCGAAATGTGTACGTAATTATCGTTCTAATGAGACATAAAAACCAGAAATCGGTCAAAAAATTTTAAAGTTATAAAAAATTCGCCAGGCCATTAACGTGTCTCAGGCCAGTAAAACAAGAAATGTAGGAACAAAATTAACATATTTTGAGAAATATTAAAATAAAAGCTCATTTTTACTTAAAATATGTCCATATTTACTTGTATATGAGTTTTTATCTTCGTAGGATACCGTTAACCTATTCTTAGGTATGAACAAAAAAATAAATTTATTTTAACGGCAGTTTGAAAACTCTTTTTTCAAATTTTTAAAAATTTTGTTAAACAAATTTCAGAATTTTTTGATCATCTCATTGGGATTTATTAAGAATGCAATAGGGAATAAAAATAGGAAAAAATTATGAAAATATCTCTTATAGTTTTTCCGTACCTGCGATTTAAATTTTAAAATTTTCGAGAAAAAACAATTATTTGGCAATTTTTAGGCCAATGAACTCTATTTCCTTACTCTTATGAATTTTAAGTAAAACCTATTGAGAATATTATAGTCCAGATAATTCTAAATATTCTCTGAAACTTTTACTAACATCGGAAAACGTTAACCCTTAAATCAAAGGTCAAATTTTTCAATATTTGGAAAATCTCTTGGAAAGATTTCGAAATGTTCTATATTTTTGGGCGGATTTTGATGAAATTTAACAAAAATATAACATAAACTCTAGGGTTTATAATAACAGCACAAGAATGGAAATTAACGTTTACTGGCACTTGGGGTTAAAATTATCCCAAACTTTTAAAATCATAATTTTTTTTATGGTTTTAGAAGTTTGGGGTCATTTTAACACCAAGTGCTATATAGGGTTAATTTTAATTTTTCTGCTGTTTTTGTAAATACTAGGCTTTGTGTTATATTTTTGTTAAATTTCATCAAAATCGGCCCAAAAATATACAACATTTCGGACATTTCGAAATCTTTCCAAGAGAAATTCCAAATATTGAAAAATTTGACCTTTGACCTTCACGATTTAAGGGTTAACGTTTTCCGATTTTTGTAAAAGTTTCTAAGTATATTTAGAATTATCTGGACTATAATATTCTTAATAGGTTTTACTTAAAATTCATAAGAGTAAGGAAATACAGCTCATTGGCCTAAAAATTGCCAAATAATTGGGTTTTCTCGAAAATTTCAAAATTTAAATCGAAGGTACGGAAAAACTATAAGAGATATTTTCATAATTTTTTCCTACTTTTATTCCCTATTATATTCTCAATAAATCCCTATGAGATGATACAAAAATTCTGAAATTTGTTTACCAAAATTTTTAAAAATTTGAAAATGGAGTTTTGAAACTGCCGTTAAAAAAATTTTATTTTTTTGTTCATACCTAAGAATATGTTAACGGTATCCTACGAAGACAAAAACTCATATACAAGTAAATATGGACATATTTTAAGTAAAAATGAGCTTTTATTTTAATATTTCTCAAAATATGTTAATTTTGTTCCTACATTTCTTGTTCTAGTGGCCTGAGACACGTTAATGGCCTGGCGAATTTTTAATAACTTTAACATTTTTGACCAATTTCTGCTTTTTATGTCTCATTAGAACGATAATTACGTACACATTTCGATTCTTTTAAATTAAATTGCAAAAGTAATTTTTTAATGGCAAAATTTTTACAAAAACTGAAAAAATGCATTTTTTCCCCTTGTAAATGCATCTCAAAACTTCAGAGGGCTTGCGGCACGTCTTAACCCCAACCGATTTACCTACAATTTTTTCAGCATGATTTTTTTACTAATGTTCACCAAACTGGGGCGTGAGAATGGCCAAAATCCAACTTTCGTTTATTAAGGGCCACCCTACTACATATACACTGGTGACTATTCCTATAAACGCACATAATTTTTATACCATTCACCTTCGTGAGAAGGGTATATATAAGTTTTCTACATTTTTCATTTCCGACCCTATAAAGTATATATATTCTGGATCCTTATAGAAAGCGGAGTCGATTAGGCCATGTCCGTCTGTCTGTCTATCTGTTGAAATCAATTTTCTGAAGACCCCAGATATCTTCGGGATTATTGACAGAAAAGATTTGTACATATTGTAAAAAATATAGTGGTTATAAATCTTAATTTACTCAAGAAATATTTAATATTTCTTATTTCGAGAAGCATATACATAAACTAAAGATAATAATTAAATATTTTAAACGTAACTTTTAATTTCTTAAAACTATAAATTCTGATTGTTAATAAATTTTACATAAACAGTGAAAACTTTTTATAAAGAGAAAGTTAAAGTATATTGTTGGCTTAACATGCAAAGACTCTAAGTCCATATTTTAAAATTTTACAGGAGAGACAAAAAACATTCAAATTTGTTTGCGGAAATATTTTTGAATTCTGTAAATGCAATTTTTTTTGTATTTTTATTGTTTTCGATGTGCGTAAAAGCAAAATGATAAACTAAGTATTTGCCGAGGTAAAAGGTTTTTTGGACTTAGAGCTTTTTCTATTGCTTAGTTTGTATTTTTTATGGACTTAGGTCTTTTTCTTAGAACTTGTCTTTCATTTCTTATTTACTAGTTTTTATATCTGGATTACTAAGGGCCATTTTTATACCCTTCACCTTCGTGAGAAGGGTATATATAAGTTTGTCATTCCGTTTGTAATTTCTACATTTTTCATTTCCGACCCTATAAAGTATATATATTCTGGATCCTTATAGATAGCGGAGTCGATTAAGCCATGTCCGTCTGTCTGTTTGTCTGTCTGTCTGTCCGTCTGTTGAAATCAATTTTCTGAAGACCCCAGATATCTTCGGGATCCAAATCTTCAATAATTCTGTCAGACACGCTTTCGAGAAGTTTGCTATTTAAAATCAGCAAAATCGGTCCATAAATAACGGAGATATGAGCAAAAAACCGGGACAACCTCGATTTTTGATCTATATGTGGATTAATATAGACAATATGGATATCTAATGATAGATATTTCAAAGTCCATTGCAACGATGTAGATAAGGCTATAGTAAGTTGGACCTACAATGGGTCAAAATCGGGAAAAATATTTTTTAATCCGAATTTTTTTTCATCAAAAAATTTTTATTTCATAAATTTTATTTTTTTAAAAAAAAAAAAAAATTTAAAACTAAAAAAAAAAAATTTTAAATTTTTTTTTAAAAAAAATTAAAAAACAATTTTGAAAAACAATTAAAAAAAAAATTAAATTTTGTTTACCTAAAAATATTTAATAAAATTATTTTAAAGTATAATTTCGTGAAGGGTATATAAGATTCGGCACAGCCGAATATAGATCTCTTACTTGTTTTCTGTATTTTTGTTATGTCTCTGTTGTTCTCATCCAATAGCAAAATTTAACTTTTTTAATGAGAGACAAATTAACGGTACTTTTGAAAGTAAACGAGTTTTTTTCTTATTCTTGTTGTTTGCCTTAATTATGCGATCAAATGTTCTTGGTGCTATTTTAAGTGGAAGATTCGTATAAACGCAGACGTGAAATTTGTTTTTAAAAAAGTTACCAAAAATAAAATATAAATTTTAGTTTTTTTTCAACCATAGGTACGTTTCTAATAGTAACATCTCAATTTACTGCAACTTTCTATTTGAATCAATAAATTTCATCTTTTTCTGTCTTTTTTGTCCGATCAAGAAAAGATTCCAATTAAATTTTTTCACGACCAAGGATCTTTCAATAAATAAATTGGCGAAATTTCTTGAAGAAAGGTCAAAATTATGGAGTTCGCAAACCTACAAAGAGAAATACAAAACTAACAATGCTAAAAAAGCACCATAAAGAAAATCGTCTAAAATTCGCAAGAAAATATATGAAATGGACAGATGAGTGGAAAAAAGTAATTTTCTCTGACGAAAAAAAAATTAATTTAGACGGTCCTGACTCATACTCATGCTATTGGAACGATTTGAGATCAAACGATGTTCGGATGTCGAAACATAATTTTGGTGGTGGCAGTGTTATGGTTTGGGCAACGTTTTCTGCAGTTGGCAAGTCGAAAAAATGTTTTGTTCCGACAAAAATAAATAGTGCGATTTATAAATCGCACTGTTGGAAGATGCTCTTCTCTAATTTATGGATGAAAAAATGGATGAAGATTGCATATGCCAACCAAATAATGCTGCAATCCATGTTTCTAAGCAATCGAAATCTTGGTTTAATGAACATAGCATTCCTCTGTTGGACTGGCCGGCTTGTAGTCCGGACTTAAACCCAATGGAGAACTTGTGGGGATACATGGCCCTTAAAGTTTATGCAAATAAAGCCCAGAATGAAAGCATAAAATTAGTGGAATCAATGCCAGACCGTATTTTTGAAACAATCCATAACAAAGGATCATCCACACATTATTAATAATGCTACAGTGGCCCATAAATTAAAGTGCGTTTATAGTAAAATACCCTTAAAATGGCTGTTAATCTCGAAATTTAAGTAAAACAAAATAAATAAAGTACAAATGAATTTTTTTGTAAACAATATTTTAAGTGAAGTCTTAACTAATTTAATAAACAAATTTGTAGCCCCCTAAATACGTTCTTGTTTAATTTTTACAATTTTTTTAAAAAAAGTAGTTTGCGTTTATAGGAATATGCACCAGTGTATTTTTTCTCTGGTTGTACTTAGCTTCTTTTAATCCTTTGTTGATTTATGGCCAATTGTAGTATTTAAACATTTGTCACCATGGTCTAATAGCTTGGATCTGCTTAAGGCTTTTAGTTTTCTTTAGCCTTTTTCTCTAAACTTACATATCGTCACCTAAAATGCAAAAAAAATGCTTTCTATTTCTAAAAATAACGACTTTATTGAAGAAAGCAAATCATGTTTGTAACCATAATCCAATAAGCATTTTTACTGGAATTCAAGTTGAATGCAAGCGTGATTCAAGCCTTTAATTATAGTCAAGCAATTGAATTACAGTTGTATTACACTTTATTTCATTAGCATTCTCCAATAAAAAGGAAACATAAATTCAAGCCATATGTTTTTTGTTTGACAAATATTTAATTTTTCAATTTGCATTCAAGTCAAATTCCAACAAAATCTTCAAGTGCTTAAATTTTTAGCTTTGGTGCTTACTGGGAATTTTATTATGTTTTTTTTTGTTTCTCCTGTAAAATTTTAAAAAAGTGTTGATAGGTCCTTTTGTATTTTATATAACGATATGTATGTATGTAGGCATGGTAGAACCAACCAGGTACAATTATTAGGGAGAGTTTTCAATATTTTCCCCTACAACGTCAAATAACGCATTTACTCTCATCACTTTTTATTTTGTTTTCGCAATGTTTTGCACGTTATATTAAAACTTACACATATTTATTTGGAAAAAAATTTAATTTGAATTCAATATTTCTCGAAAAAAAATAAATACACAAAAATTTGTTTAATTAATTTATTTTTGTCTTAGACATTTCGTTTTGTTTTTTTCTAATTTTCTTTTGTTTGACGTTATAGGGAATGTATAATTGAGAACGTACTTTCTAATAATTGTACCTTGCTTGTTCTACCATGGTATGTAGGTACTTATGTATTTTTTTAAAAAAATATAAAATATTGACATAAGCTTGTCAGAAGAAATCCAAATAATGGAAAAAGAAATTAAAAATGACTGATAATAATATCAAAGGAAACACAAGGTTTTCATAATTTCAATAAGGCAACTATGATAGACAGGCAGGAAGACATAAAGCAGCTGTTAAATCTCAGGGTGATTTAGGTTTAATATAAAATCATCAAACGTTAGGCAATAATAACAATAGAAACTATAACCAAAGTTGTTTTAGTATTTAGAACAGTGGAACTGATGGAAGATTAGTAGAGCAGTTGGTACAAAACTTCAAATATTAATAAAAAAAAGGAGTTAACATTAAGATGATTAACAGGGTAATAATTTTTCATGTCTATTAATTACAGAAATTAAGAAAACCAATAAATTATTATATGAATTTATAAAAGTAGTTATCTATCGTCTCTTAAACCTTATATACATATGGGCAGTTCCATGTCATCGTACGTGACATTTGTACACCTATAGTGTTGAATAGATTTTGCAAATATAAGAGTATCTGAAAAATAATTTGGTCTTTATGGTCCATTCAGAGGGTACTAACTATATTTTAGAAAAATAATAAATTCTTTCAAAATTTTGTTGTCCAAAATATCAAGCGAAATAAGGGTATATCGTACGTGACATAAAACGGAAGTAATTTTGAGGTACATGTAGAAATATGCGAAAATTTGCGAATCGTGAGAAGTGTTATGTTTTCTTTTAATTTTTTACACTAAACGAAATATTTCTCCTTAACAATTCGTCATATTTAAATAAAAACAATGTATGGATAATTTTATAATAAATAAAATTTAATATCGTACGTGACATACCGTACGTGACAGATTTTTCTCTTATAGTAAAACAATATACATATATTCTTTAAATATGTATATGTAGCAATATATCAAAAAAAACTTTTTTCCAACTTAAAGATATTTATACCAAACTAGTTGATGCACCGGCTTCGCCCGGTAACATTTACTAATGTTAGTTCTTCAAGTTTCTCCAACCCACGCACAGCATCCTGTTCTTATTTATTTGCAAATAAAATATCTAAATTTGTACTGCATACTTTAGGGAGCTTTTTTTATTACAGTTCAAGTCAACTGTAATAAAAAAAGAATTTCCGAGTTTTAGCCGGAATTTTTGAATTTTTTTTCTTTACATACCATCTCCTGAAAATTTCCAATCGAATAAAAAAAATCAGCTCCAGCCTTTCTCACATGATGACATTACATACATGGACCATTTAATTTTTATATATATAGATATAAGATAGATTAGCTGACCGTCCCGGCTTCGCTCGGTAGCTATTAATAAATTTTTACTTCGTTTGGAAGATACCACTTCCATTGTACCTATATAGGTCAATTGTAAATCTAAACCATCCAGGCACCCACTTAAACGCACACAAAAAATTTCATCGAAATTGGCGCAGCTGTTAAGGAGGAGTTCAGTTACTAACACACGTACAGAAGAATTATATATATAAAGATAACTTCAATTCATTGGGGGATACTCTCATTTATCTGGTGCGTGTAGGGTTTTTAATTTCCCTACCTTTTTTGATTACCGGGAAACGGGAAAATGTTTATCTACATTCCCGGGTACCCGGCTATTCCCGAAATATATAATAATACTGTGAATTATGAATATTATAGCAAAATTTCATATAAAAACTTAGTGTTATAATCATTATATATAAAGCTTCGTATTAATTAATTCAATTTGAACATAATTCATTTCATAAATTTCAATTTGAAGTTAATTAATAACATAATTTATTCAAACTTTGAATGATTAAATTTTTGTTGATTCAAATCTACTACAAATTGAGTTAAATTGTTTTTTCTCATTCATTTACAAAATGAATTGAAACTAATTTTATTTTAGTAAAAGGAATTAATTCAATACATAAAAACTGAATCGTTAAGAGATAAAATTTATTTTGATCACGAAAATGGAATTAAGAATTAATTCCTTCGATCATTTATTATATGTTATATTTACATATACATAAAGTCTTCATTTGATGCCTTGTTATTTACAAAGTATAAAAGTTTATACAAATAATTTTTTTAAAAATAGAATGACGGAATGCTTGAAGATGAAAATTTCTGTCATTGTTACCAAGAACTATTGCTGTGTTTCCTTTCAAAGCCAAAATCAATTCTATACTTGAAAATACCAAAGCGTGTGCCGCCATCAAAAGTGGGGGCCTTGAAGATTATTCACTTTTATTTCTAGATCGTGCAGTTTTCCATATGTCTTTTTAAATGTCAATTCGTTAAACCCCAACTAAATAATAATATTAAGCGACCTATTATTTCCGAGATATAAACGAAAAACTGTAAAAAAAAACTTTTCACTTTAAAAAAAATGGAGTTCTAACTTGTTTTCTTTGTAATTTCATCAGGTTTTATTTTCCGAATTAGACGCCGTAGTTTTTTTAAAAATATAAATTAAAAGGTTTTGAAATTATATATTTTTCTGTTTCACCAATTCTTGCAAAAAAAATGGCCGCAAGGTGGTGGTAATGAGATTTTTCTTATAAATTTAAGAAAATAATACTTATTTGGATTTTTTTCGATGTTGGTACATTCAGAAATAATGTGGACCTAACACTCCTGGATAAATTTGCGGAACATTGTCAAGCTTAATTTTTTGGTTTTAAGGGTCAAAAAGGCGATTTTCGGGGATAACATAAAAATAACGGTAAGCTTAGGTCCATTCCTTTAAGATATTTTTAGTCCCTTAGTGGGATGCGAGTGGGATATCTATCAAAATAAATATTTTATAACTCAAGAAATACAATTTTTGACTTTTTTTTTGCATCGCCATCGATTTCAAAAGTTGGTTCACTTGACATGAAATGCCCCATATATTTATTTTCGATTTCTGAGAAATTAAAATTTTGAGTTGTGTCACTTTTGAACTGGGTGTACGATATGTATTATTCGGTTTCAATAAAAAATTTGATAATAGCAAAAAAAAAAAAACAATCAGATTCAAATTCATTTCATACTACATGCTAATTGGGAGATTAGTTTTCGCCGCATTCTTAGCCTAAAACATACTAATTAAATTAAAAAAATTAAATATAGTCAGTTTAAACTATTATTTTCGCCCTTAAAGTGTTGTAATAAACTCTAAATACTTTCACATAGTAACATTTTAGTGTTTTCTCTTATACAAATCATCTTGAAAAAAAGTTTCAAAGGTTTTTGTTTTTTTTCCAGTCGTGGTTGCCATTCTCGTGGAACGGCCCATATATTATTTATTCATAATATGATAAAGTTAAGATGCACATGATTGTCGCAATTATATTTGTATATGATTGTACATATAGATATATGTTTGTGGCAATCATGTTCATGAATCAATTTATCATAATATTTTGTTTTCAGATTAAGATATCCATAAGCCGAACAATATGGGATTCACATAGAGTCAAAAGTATTATTATGCAATTGTCTCCACTGTGCCTTCTCCCACATCAGTATAGTTAATCTAAACATACGTTACATATATAGAGAGAGAGATGTCAATGTGTCATAAAGCAACATGTCAAAATTTATTTGAAATAATAGGAAAAAGACGCACCCCGACAGAGAGACACAGACATTAACACAAGAAGACAGTGATTGAGTTTTACACAAGGGGCGTTGGAGGAATCAATGAAATTGTTGTGATTGTTGGCAAAAACAGCCGATAATGAATGTAAATTCAATGTTTATTATTTTCATGATTACATGGCTAATTTTACAATATTTTTTTTTATTTATTTTTTTATTTTTTAATAATATGCTTGTATGGGATGTAAGTGTTCAGGCATGGCTGTTTGGATGTGTATAACTAGGGCGAAAAACATTAACGTTAAAAAAAATGTAATGGTTTCGGTAATGGTTTTGAAATGTACAACATTCACATGCATACACACACACACACATTAAATTTACGTAACTAATGTGTGTGAATGTGTGAACACTAAAAAAAATAATTAAACCAATTTGTGGGCCAAAATTAACTTAATTTTGTGGAAAATTTTTAAAATAATTCCTTGCTAATTATACCCTTCATAATGCGTTTGTGCAGATGTTTGTAACGCCCAAAAATATTAAAGAATACCGATTGACTTAGAATCACTTTCTGAGTCGATTAAATTATGTCCGTCCGTCTGGCTGGTCGGCTGGCTAGCTGGCTGTCCATGTAAACCTTGTGCGCTGAGTACAGGTCGCAATTTTGGAGATACTTCGATCAAATTTGGTACATATTATTTTTTCGGCCCAAGGACCAAGCCTATTGAAACTGGCTGAAATCGGTCCATTATCTCACCTAGCCCCCATACAAATGTACTCCCGAAATTGGACTTTATCGGTCATAAATCTTTAATTTATATATGTATCTCCACAAATACCGCTCCAAATAAGTTTTATATATACAAAATTCATGTCATCAAATTTTGTTACGATCGGTCCATAATTAGTCATAGCTCCCATATAGACCCGCTTCCGAAAATCACTTTAACGTACATAAATCGCTTAAAAATTTTGGTATACACACAAAATTCAACACAGTTAACTTTCATATGAACATAAATCACACGACCCAATTTCATGGTGATCGGTCCATAATTGGTCATAGCTCCCATATAAGGCCCACTTCCGAAAATCACTCAAAAATATAAATTATTGAAATTTTAAAAGAAAAATGTTTTTGCTCTTTTACTTAGTGTAGGGTATTATATGGTCGGGCTTGACCGACCGTACTTTCTTACTTGTTTTAGTCCAGATAATTTTTAATATATGTAGTCTGAAAGTTATCCTAAAATCGGAAAACGTTAACCCTTAAATCGTGAAGGTCAATATTTGGAATTTCTAAGGAAAGATATCGAAAATGGGCCGATTTTGATGAAACTTAAGAAAAATATAACATGAAGAAATTAACTCTTTTTGGCTTATAAGGGACACTCTACTGTATATATTCAACTAAGTTACTGGCTTATAAGTACTCGAAAACACCTCCCAGGTACAGTTTTATTACACCGTACAACAATCATTTGTACACACGGATAAATCGGTACATACATGAATTAAGAAACTCAAGAACTTTAAAATAATTGAATTTGGCCAAATATAAACACTAAAAAAACTGCATACTTTGTTTTTCTTGATCGACTTAAATCGACTTCATATTCAAAGGATAAAGAATTTTCAAAAAATAAAATAAGATAAGACATCCCAAAATGAGTATCAAATATAAGTTAAGAAGCAGTTATAATAAAGTTATATGTTGATTCGAAAATAAGGACGAAAAATTATTTTTTAAAATTTGTTGAAAATTTAAACAAATAACTTGTCCGTGTTTTTGATTCTGGCGAAATGTATGCTTTATTAAACTGCTGGACTTTTGACTACAAAAAAATGATGTTGCTAGTTAAAATACATAGACATACCGTATGTGTGGAAAACAACACAGGAGGGTAAAAGTTTACTCTTACAAGTGTAATCAAATCAAATAAAACTAAATATTTATTTTGAATTGTCCTAAGTAATAGGAGTTTTTAATATACATAAATAAAATAATTAAAATATATTATTGTATTTTTACAATAGATCTTGGGCACAAATATTGCAGATGTCACCCGTGGTGGCGGAATAAAATGCATAAAACTGATTCAAATACATTAATTTCGTTCAGTGTACATCGTACACACATGTAGGCTTTCAGACATATAAACTTAGTTAAACTGGTTTTAATGGCTTTTCTTTGTTTATTTATTTATTTTATTTACAAAAATACATATGTATGTATAAACAAATAAGAAATATAAAATACATTTATAATAAAAAGTAACATTCAGTTGTAAATCATTGACATTTAAATGTCAAAATGTACTTAAAAATAAATGTATAGCAAAATGCCGGATTTTTTAAAAACTGTTTAAAAAACATGATACAAAGAATAACAAGAAGGGAAGACTCTCAATTTTTCTACAACAACAACTTCTCTCTCTTCTCACATACAAGTAGTATGTGAATTCAACACACTTGAGAGAGAGATTTGACTTCAAAACTTTTTCTTGAAAAGTGCAATAAATTTGCAATTCTAACACACTTTTTCACAGACACATAATATTCTTTTATTTTTTTCCACACATATACACCATTCAAATAACCGAAACATGTATATTTCGCACAAACGAAAAATATTTTTTTTTAATTATTTTGACTTTTAATTTTTGGGTGTTGAAAAGAAAACTGAAAAAAACACACTTGTAAAATTTAGTATTAAAAATTAATAAAATATTCAAATAGATTTAATTTTTGCAGAAATTATGGAATAAAATGCTGAAAAATCTAATTATATAATCTTTTCAGTTCAAATATACATTAAATAATTTGAAAATTGTTTGAATTTTTTAAATTTAATTGTAGTACAATTTTGTTATAATTTTTAAGGTCGCTTTTTTACAACTCTGTGTGTTTGAGGAGTGTGGTGAAAGTGGTTTGAAAACTAATACATATAAACAAAATGTTACCAATACATGCATAGAGTTAGGTTTTTTATGACAACCGACTTAGGTTTTTTTTGACAGCGTTTCACTTCTTGTTATTATTCTTTGACATGATACAATAATTGTAGAAGGTGGAATCACTAGGGAGAGTTGTCAATATTTACCCCTATTACGTAAAACTTTGATTTTGATTTTTTTCATATTTGTTCATATTTTCTTTTGTTTGACGTTACAAGAATTGTATAATTGAGAATTTATTTTGTAATGAAGTTTAGAAGTTATTAAAATCTGGAGCAATGAAGCTTGTTTAAAAAATATGTACGTTTGGAAAAAAGGATAAATAATTTTCAAAAGCATTTATTTGAAACAGTTCTTTATCTGTTACGGTATATGTTTATACCGTAAATAGGTTATGGGAGCGAGGAAAGAGGAAAGAGGAAGTAGTGTTTGTGGACATTTGTTTTGAACGTTTCTACATTGAAAATGACAGGAAACACTTTAGCGGGAGTTTGTTTCACATACGAAAAGTACGGCTAAAGAACGAATTTTCCCTGTAGTATGTTGTGTGGTGCACTGGTCAATAGTTTTTGTTGAAAAACGTGAATTACATAAAAATCTGCGGGTATTAGGAAGAAATTCCCTAATTTCATCAAAACATATGTATGTATTTTATTGTAGTACCGCAAAATGCGACCTACATTGCGTCGGTGCTCCAGAAATATAATTTTTTTTTGGCAAAAAAAATATTTTTTTTTTAGTTCCAAACAAAACAAGCCCTAAATGTCCACAACTTTTTATTCAAAAAAGATTAAACAAATATTTTAACAAAATACATAAATCGCAGTAATTAGCTACATCTAGCAGTGTTTAGTACTGCAATAGTCGGCAATGCAGTGCACAAAAATATAAAACGGCAAAACGGTTCTATATAATTTCTGATTTTGAATCCATAAATTTGACTAGTGGAAAATATAAGATATACATATTTTATAACAACGTGTAGGAAATTCTGTCTTCTTTTCAAAAATATATAAAATTTTAAAGAATTCAAAAATTTATAGAAGACTTTTTGCAAAAATATGGAGAAAAATGTTAGAATGGCATTAGGGGATATTTGTTTTTTCTTTTATGTATTAAATCAAAAGTTGCTGACAGATTTTAATCATTTGGGGCTTGTTTTGCGTAGAAATTTGCATTCCAAGAACAATAATTTCGAAATTTTTATAAAAAATTTGTATTTCTAAAACGACTGCGCAGTTTAAAAGAAGTTTCAGTCTTGCTAAATGGTAATTTTATTGTGAAATTTCGGTTTTTTTAGTTTATTCAATAAACTAAACTGTTTTTGAATTACGTGAATATATGTTGTGGAACCTCCTCCCTTTTCGAAATAACGGTATATCTCGAAAACACCAGCTAACCTAAAAAAACGGTTTGTACCACTGGATCCAGCGTACACTCAGGTCTCGTTTTATGTGGATTTTTTTTATGCGGTTTTTAAATTAACGATTTTTTTTTAGGAATTTTAACAGATTTTAAAATTTTAGATGTTTTTTTTTAAATTCTAGTGATGAAAATGATATTTTACAATATGATGATATGATTATATCATCTAGTGATGAAAGTGACGTTGAACCAATTCCTAAACTATGCCGACAATTATTTAGTCATTCAGATTGATCATACATATTTATCATTTTCTGTTTTTTGATCATTTTCTGTTTTTTCTGTTACTAATGAATTAATATTATATTTTTGTTTATTTTTTTAAAGGGTTTTTACTGTTTAGGTAAATGAAATAAATATATTTTTGTTGATTTTTTTTATTCGATTTTGCTTTGGATTTTTAATTAAAATTTGAATTTATGCGGTTTTTCAGAATTTTGGAACGGATCATTAGTTTTTATATGAAGCTAGAGTATCGTTTTATGCGAATTCAATTTATGCGATTTTTTTGGGAACGCATCTATCGCATAAAACGAGACCTCAGTGTACTCGAATTAGTTTAACCCGCGGGTGCCCCTCTTGACAAAAAAAATGTGTCAAATTCATGCACAGTGTAGTACTAATATTTTAAGACCATAAAGTTGACTATTATTTTAAATTTCGTGCATTAAAACAAATTTCAAATATAATTTAAAATGTTGTTTTATTATTTAAAAAAAAGCTTTTTGTTTTGAACTTTTATGTACATTTTGTTGTTTTAATTTCCATTCATTAAAAAAAATTTTCAATTATTTGAATGTTGGAAAATTTTTGGAAGCTTTTTTCAAATAAAAACAAAAGTTCTATTTTAAAATAAAGTCGACTTTAACAAAAATTAACTTTAAAATTTCTTTCATAGTTAGGGTGTATTATTTTTGTTTAATTGAAATAGTTTTGATCAAATTTTTCGTCATATTGGCATTTTTTTAAATTTTAATTTGAAAATAAAATTATTTGACTAATCGATCAATCGACAAAATCAGATTTCTTTCGACATCGTGTTTGTTTGTTTGTGCGCTACTCTGTTCAAAAAATGCTAATTAGTTTCTTGTCATCAAGAAAAATACATATAAACAATGAAAAATGCTAAATATTATTATCTTTCTTTCTCTCCTGTTTTCAATTTAATTTGTTTAAAGTTTAAAAACATTGTTTTTTTTTTGTTATATTTTATGAACTTTATTAACCTAAATTTATATTTCCGCTGTAGGGTGTTTTTCATTAAAGAAATAAAATATTATTTTTTTTTTCGGGGAAAAAGTAAGTGAACTGATTACCACACACAAACAACAACGTTTGTTTTATTGGTTTTTAAGACCTCAACGTTATTTGAACTGAACACAGACAAAATTCATTATAAATATTTGGCAAAAGTGTGGGTGAGGTAAGAGAGTGTGTTTGTGAACTGAAGTGTCTCTGTGTAAGTGCTTGCATGTCTAGGGAAGTGTTCGGCGTATGTGTGGCATAATGTTTTGTGGTTGTTGTTAAATATTATTACTCTTATACGCATATGTCTTTTGGTTGTATGTGTCCTTGTATCCGTATCCTACGCGTGCTGTTGTATATTTTTATCTGTCTGTTAGTATTTGTTTTATATTTTTTGTTTTTGGATGAGTTTTGTTTTTGATGTTTTCTTGTTGTTGGTAACACATAAAAGCAATAAAAACAAATAATTTGTTTCTGCTGTTTTACAAAAAAAAATGTAAGAAGAGCCGCAGATTTGGGAAGACATGAAAAATGTAGGAGACCAGCAACATGTGCTAAGGTTTAAAATGGTTACCATATACTTTACTCGGGACGACATATATGAAACAATATAATAAAGACATCACAAAAAGTGCTGCGATCCTTAGCACTTACTTTTGACTACTATTCCTATGGAAATTGTAGTCAGATTCTGACTATTTTTCCTATGGAAATTGTAGTCAGATTCTGACTACTTTTCCTATGGAAATTGTAGTCAGATTCTGACTACTTTTCCTATGGAAATTGTAGTCAGATTCTGACTACTTTTCCTAGGAAATTGCAGTCATATACCGACTACTTTTCCTATGGAAATTGTAGTCAGATTCTGATTACTGTTCCTATGGAAATTGTAGTCAGAATCTGACTACTTTTCCTATGGAAATTGTAGTCAGATTATGACTACTTTTCCTATGGAAATTGTAGTCAGATTCTGACTACTTTTCCTATGGAAATTGTAGTCAGATTCTGACTACTTTTCCTATGTAAATTGTAGTCAGATTCTGACCACTTTTCCTATGGAAATTGTAGTCAGATTATGACCACTTTTCCTATGGAAATTGTAGTCAAATTCTGGCTACTTTTCTTTGCAAACTGTAGTCAGATTCTGACTACATTTGCTTTGGAATTTTTGTTAGATTCTGAGTCCTAGGAAATTGCAGTCATATACCGACTACTTTTCCAATTTTGAAACTTGTCACTACTTTCCGCTAAATTGTAGGGTACTGAGCGTTTTAAAACTAATAAAATACACAATTTTATTTCTTTTTACCATCATATCTCCAGGGTACGATAAAACGAAAAAGACTAATATACTCGTACAGAAAAATTAAAAATACAATCAGAGCAACATTCAATATAGATTTGTAGTGTGCAACTCTCAATAAGAACTGCTGTTTCAACAAATGGCTGACAGACTGTATAAATTTTCATTTTAATATCCTGTATTAACAAGAAGACAATGAACAAGAAAAGAAATGAAGAAGCTAAGAAAAAAAGTAAAGCAAAAAGATTTTAAATTTATTTTAAAGATTTTCACACAATTCGACAGTGTGTTTGCAGTATTGAGAAAATATGTGTTTCTGTTGTTATTATTGGAAATGGAAAATATGTAAAGAAAATTAATTTCCAAAGTAATCATATTGATTTTTAATAAACCGTTCACCTTCACACAATAACACGAGTACAGAAATCCAAACACTCATTCCACTCTGTCATTTACAAATCAATGAATGAATGGAATGGCATATTCAACAGCTGTGGCATAAACAGTACTGTGCTAGTGGCAGTTTCTCTTTTTTATTTCAAAATTGTTTGCTATTATTTATATATTTTTTTTTGCATATTTTGATTCGATTACAGATTTTTATGCCATTCAGACATAAAATTATTATATAGGGTGAAAAACTTTTAAATTGTTGGGAAAAAAACTCAATTTTGCAAGTTTATTTAATTAATTTAATAAATAAATTGTTTAAAGTTTATGAAAACTTACAATATGTGTAAATACAAACGAAATTTTACGTCTGTAATCTAAGTTTGCGTTTTTGGTGCTTCTAAATCGGTTCATTGATTCTAGGTGGCCCCCTTCTGACACACTTTAGTCGTCTGTAAAGCATTTAATAACAATCTGACTATTTCTCTGCTGATAATTCAAATTCTGTACTAATTTGAGGCCGCCATTAAGAAATTGTATATTTATTTTCTAATTAGCCCCACCGCTGTTTCCTTAACGGATTGATTTTACACATTTGAAATTCTCGTGCTTCCATTCACTTTTAATTGTTTAATTATTGCTATTTTATTATATAAATATTTGCTGTTATTTGTTAATTTCTATTTGGCGTTAATTGTTGTTTAATTGATATTTAATATTTTTCAAATAAAACAGCCTTCCGAAAAACAAACAATTTATTTAAACATACATATCAAAAATAGAATTCGATATACAAAATCTTTCTTAATTAACTTTAAATATTTCAATAAAAATCACATTTAATTGCTATCAAAACATTTGAAACTACAAAAAAAACGAGAAATATAAACAAAAATAGCAAAAAATAAATAAAACTGTTAATTAAAGTCATACAAAGAAAAAAAAAAATCAAGAAAAATTATTGAAATTTACAAAAGCAAGAAAAATGCTTTAAATTAAACAAAAAATATCTACATACACAAAATGTATTTAATTGAATATCTATTTTGCTTTCACTGATATAATCTGACTACTTCATCCATAAGAAAAGTGATTAGAATCAGAGTTCTTTTTCAATATGTCGGAAGTGTCTGAGTATTTTTCGCATAGATAACGTGGCCAGAATCTGAACTTTTCGCATAGGAAAAGTGGTACTTCATAAATAGTACAAGTGTTCCGAATCTTCTTCTTTAGGAAAAGTGGTCACAATATGAGTACTTCTTTGAAAGGAAAAATGGTCAGAATCTGAATACTTCTTCCAGGGGAAAAGAGGTCAAAATCTGAGTACTTATTCCTTAGGAAAAGTGGTCAGGATCTGAGTACTTCTTCCGTAGGAAGTACTTTTTCCTTAGAAAAAATTATCAGAATCTGAGTACTTCTTCCATAGTAAAAGTGGTCAGAATCTGAGAACTTCTTCGATAGAAAAATTGGTCACAATCTTATTACTTCTTCCTTAGGAAAA
Organism: Calliphora vicina; assembly: GCF_958450345.1. NCBI lineage: Eukaryota > Metazoa > Arthropoda > Insecta > Diptera > Calliphoridae > Calliphora > Calliphora vicina. Next base: position 123,114,104 of record NC_088780.1, read on the forward strand.
GTGGTAAGAATCTGAGTTCTTCTTCCTTAGGAAAAATTGTCAGAATCTGAGAACTTCTTCGATAGGAATAGTGGTCAGAATCTGAGAACTTCTTCCTTAGAAAAACTCGTACTTCTTCCATAGGAAAATTGGTAAGAATCTGAGTTTCTTCTTTAGGAAAAGTAGTCCGAATCTGAGTACTTCTTCCTTAGGAAAAGTGGTAAGAATCTGAGTTCTTCTTCCTTAGGAAAAATTATCAGAATCTGAGTTCTTCTTCCTTAGGAAAAGTGGTCCGATTCTAAATACTTCTTCCATATTAAAAGTGGTAAGAATCTGTGTTCTTCTTCCTTAGGAAAAGTGGTCCGATTCTAAATATTTCTTCCATAGTAAAAGTGGTCCGAATCTGTGTACTTCTTCCTTAAGAAAAGTTGTCAGAATCTGAGAACTTCTTCGATAGGAATAGTGGCAGTATCTGACCATAGGAATATTGAAAGAATCTGAGTGCTTATTCCTTAGGAAAAGTAGTCTGAAAAATTATCAGAATCTGAGTACTTCTTCCATAGTAAAAGGGTTTCGAATCTGTGTACTTCTTCCTTAGGAAAAGTGGTCAGATTAGGAGTACTTTTTCAATAGGAGAAGTAGTCAGAATCCGAGTACTTTGCCTGTGGAAGAAGTACTCATAATATAAGTACTTCCATAGGAAAAGTGGTCAGAATCTGGGTAGTTTTTCCATTACTACTGGTTGCTTAGGCGAGATCATCAGGAAACCTTTACCCAAAGGGTTTAGATAAGCAAAATATATTATACAAATAAAACTATAAAGCGATTGAGAATTACAGACACTCATGCTTTACTTGTAAATATATTATATTATTATATTATCTTACATTTAGTTCTGTTTAAATATTACTTCAAATTTACTTTGCTTTAGAGTAAATTTGCTTCGGTGTAGCTGCCATTATTCTTTAGCATTTTGTTTATAAAACTACATGATGGATATACGGACGTTTTAAGAAAAATATATGTATATGTATTAGAGTGTCCCTTAGAATTAAATTTTTTGAAATGTTGAGACGGTAACCCCTGAAAACTTTCGTTATGATAAGATATAAAAGACAAAAATTGGTTAAAAAATTTTAAAGTTATTAAAAAATCGCCAGGCCATTAATGTGTCTCAGGCCACTAGAACATGAAATTTAGGAACAAAATTAACATATTTTGAGAAATATTAAAATAAAAGCTTATTTTTACTTAAAATATATCCATATTTACTTGTATATGAGTTTTTGTCTTCTTAGGATACCGTTAACCTATTCGCAGATATAACTAAACAAAAATATTTTTTTTAACGGCAGTTTAAAAACTCCAATTTAAAATTTTTAAAAATTTTGTTAAACAAATTTCAGTATTTTTTGATCATCACTTGGGGATTTAGTGACAACATAATAGGGAATAAAAATATGACAATACCTCCTATAGTTCTTCCGTACCAGCGCGTTAAATTTTGAGATTTTCGAGAAAAACTAATATTTTGACGAATGAGCCGAATTTCTTTACTGTTATGATTTTTAAGTAAAAGCTATTCAGAATAATATAGTCCAGGTAATTTAAAATATAGTCTGAAAGTTTTACTAAAATCGGAAAACTTTAACCCTTAAATAGTTATGGTCAAATGTCAATGGTCAAATTTTTCAATATATAAAATATACAAGTAAATATGGATATATTCTAAGTAAAAATAAGCTTTTATTTTAATATTTCTCAAAATATGTTAATTTTGTCCTAAATTTCATGTTCTAATGGCCTGAGACACGTTAATGGCCTGGCGATTTTTTAACAACTTTAAAAATTTTCAAACAATTTTTGTGTTTTATATCTTATTAGAACGACAATTACTTACACATTTCGATTCTTTTAAATTAAATTGCAAAATTAATTATTTAATGGCAAAATTTGTTTAAAAACTGAAAAAAATTAATTTTTTCCCCTTGTAAATACACCTCAAAACTAAATCGCTAAGTCGGCACGGGTTGCCCTTCTTAGAACAAGCTAATAAATTTTTTGGTGGTATTTTATGTCATTACGAAAGTTTTCAGGGGGTACCGTCTCAACATTTCAGAAAATTTAATTCTAAGGGACACTCTAATATGTATTTTAAATTAATTTTCCTTGTTGTTTTAAATTTTGTATTTAAGGTTTTCTGTTCGTTAACTTTTTTTTTTAGCTGCAATTTTATACATATTTTTTTTAGTTTAATATTAAAACTAAAATCACACACAAATTTTCTACAATTTATGTAGCAAAGAAAGTTCTGGAGTAGGAAAATGTAGAAAAATTTAGAAAATTGTATTTCTGCTTGATTGCATTTTGGTATTCATGTAGATGGGATGCAGCTGCTGCAGTGAAATATCAGAAAAGTCGTAGAAATATTGATGGCAGTTGGCCATATTAATTTATAAACAATCATAGTATATGCATACAATTAGGGTGGTAGACATTTGAGTGGCGAAAAAGCTAAACATTATTTCATATATTAGTATTCTTTTTCGAACTTGTGAAGAACTAAAGAAAATTTGTTCATAAAAATGATTCTTTTATAAAAAATGCTGCCACAAAAAAACATTTTACAAAATAATATTTTGTCTAGAAATCTTCTACTAAAAGTATTTTCTCACCACAAAAAAAATGTATTATTTTAGGGCCACAAGTGCCACCTTAATCTGTATAGCATTTGTAATATCTGCTTTGCTTTTATTCTGACTGCTTATGACTGAGTGTTGACAAGCATGACTGCTTCGCCAAATCTCCTGCCTATTTTTTTTCCATATTATTTAAACACACATCTGTTTGTTTTGGTTTCAGTTCAGAGATCTATCTGTTCGGTTTTATTATAATGTGCAAAATATCGTAAAAAAAATTTATAATGTCAGCACTTTTGTTTGCTTCAGCTTCTTTTACTTTCTGACAACCAACAAATTTTGATGTTTAAATTACACGAGATGCTACTTTTAGTTCTAAATTTATTTCCGTCTTAACACCCACACAAAACATCACTAGACCACTGAATGCATTACTACAGGCGAAATGTGCAGGCAGGCAGACAGGCAGGGTTGGTAGTAGTAAAACATCTGACCAGTTGGAAATTGAAAGCTCTGTCAAGTAATGTCCAGTTGATGTTAAAGATTTACATACAAAAACAAACGTCTACTCATTCTTTTGCTACTGTATGTGGACTGATGCATATGTATGTATATACAAAATTTATTTGTTTATATGCATGCATATTTATAAATATGTTGTTTAATATCCCGAGATAAACATTTCTGCTTTAGACATCTGTTTAGATTTAAAATATCACATTTTGACAGTTTGGCTGTTTTATAATATGAACTTTGCTAAACTAAAGGCATAGACTTTTTGAATGTTTTTAAATTATGAAAGTCAAGACTTATTATTTTCTTGGCAGGCCAAGGACATCATTATGCTTTTAAGGGAAAATCAAAAATTTTTTTAAATATTCTTTACAATGTTTTTATAAAGAAATAACTTTTGCACCGAATCATTACTAACGATAACCCGATGTGTAAGAGATCGTATGTGAAGACCGGCCAACCAGCCGAATCGTTTGAAGCCAGCCATTAAAACGTAATATTCCATCATAACAACGCTCGACCACATGTTGCAAGACCTGTTAAAAACTATTTAGAATGAAGCCGTTTGGAAGTTGGAATCCCTATGTTGTTAGAATTTTAATAAATTTATGTATATTGTAGATATAAATGTTTCAAAATATAAGCTAAAAATTTGATTCATAGTAGGGTTCTATAGCTGAAACAAAAAAGTCGACTTTTTGACCTTTCGACTTTTTCCGTTCAAAAAGTCGACCGTTAAAAAGTCGAGTTTTCGAACTTTCGATTTTTGGTAATTTATGAAAAGTCGACTTTTCGAACTTTCGACTTGTGGTTAGTGCGATTTTAAGGATCATAGGCTCAAAATAAAGCTATCAGTTAAGCCATTAAATTTATTGTTGAAATATCTACGGTTATGTTTTTCTATTACTTTAATAATTACCAACATATTATAAAGCATAGTGCGTATGATTGATATTAATTTTAACTCAATAAATTTTAACCTCTTTTTAAAATATAGCATTTTATAATGTAATTACAGTAGGGTATTATATGATCATGCTTAACCGCCTAAGTGAGCAGGTATACAAACTTATTTTTAATATTTATGTATTTAAATTTATTACATGAATTGTGCTTTCAATTTTGATTTTTGGCACAAAGACTTTAAATGAAAAATACTTGTTGACGTGTGTGCAAAGTATGCAAATTTTATCTTTAAATTATTTTACATTTTCATTGTTGTTATTGTTGGTTTTCATCTTATTTGTATACATTTGCTAGTATTAAGATTTATATATTCTTTCAAATATTTTTGGACATAAAAAGAACATACTAACATGTCTACACAAGTAACAAATTTTAGTTGTCTGTCGAATAAATAAAACATTGAACAAATTGCTATTGTCTTTTTTTAGATGTTCTTGGCAAATTTATTTATTTTTTTCCCTGTTAACATGTTATCGTATTATCATAAGGAAATTGAAAATTCTTCTCTTTATTGTATATGATAATTTCAACACACTCTTACATCTGATATAATTTTATTTAATATTGTCATTTTGGTAAAAGAAATCTGTTTTTTTTTGGTTGAAAATTAAATAATTTATATTCGAAAAGTAACAATAATTTATGCTGAGTTCAACAAGGCATATGACGGGCTTTTCAAACAAAAAATAATGTAATATTTATTAGATAAGACAGCAGCCAACTGGGCGTATGATTAATATGAATTTATTTTAATATGTGAATTTTGCATAAACACAATTATTAAAGGAGACAGAAAATGTGTGGCAAACCGAACTAGAACAGAACTAGAACAGAACTTGAACAGAACTTGAACAGAACTTGAACAGAACTAGAACTAGAACAGAACTAGAACAGAACTAGAACAGAACTAGAACAGAACTAGAACAGAACTAGAACAGAACTAGAACAGAACTAGAACAGAACTAGAACAGAACTAGAACAGAACTAGAACAGAACTAGAACAGAACTAGAACAGAACTAGAACAGAACTAGAACAGAACTAGAACAGAACTAGAACAGAACTAGAACAGAACTAGAACAGAACTAGAACAGAACTAGAACAGAACTAGAACAGAACTAGAACAGAACTAGAACAGAACTAGAACAGAACTAGAACAGAACTAGAACAGAACTAGAACAGAACTAGAACAGAACTAGAACAGAACTAGAACAGAACTAGAACAGAACTAGAACAGAACTAGAACAGAACTAGAACAGAACTAGAACAGAACTAGAACAGAACTAGAACAGAACTAGAACAGAACTAGAACAGAACTAGAACAGAACTAGAACAGAACTAGAACAGAACTAGAACAGAACTAGAACAGAACTAGAACAGAACTAGAACAGAACTAGAACAGAACTAGAACAGAACTAGAACAGAACTAGAACAGAACTAGAACAGAACTAGAACAGAACTAGAACAGAACTAGAACAGAACTAGAACAGAACTAGAACAGAACTAGAACAGAACTAGAACAGAACTAGAACAGAACTAGAACAGAACTAGAACAGAACTAGAACAGAACTAGAACAGAACTAGAACAGAACTAGAACAGAACTAGAACAGAACTAGAACAGAACTAGAACAGAACTAGAACAGAACTAGAACAGAACTAGAACAGAACTAGAACAGAACTAGAACAGAACTAGAACAGAACTAGAACAGAACTAGAACAGAACTAGAACAGAACTAGAACAGAACTAGAACAGAACTAGAACAGAACTAGAACAGAACTAGAACAGAACTAGAACAGAACTAGAACAGAACTAGAACAGAACTAGAACAGAACTAGAACAGAACTAGAACAGAACTAGAACAGAACTAGAACAGAACTAGAACAGAACTAGAACAGAACTAGAACAGAACTAGAACAGAACTAGAACAGAACTAGAACAGAACTAGAACAGAACAGAACTAGAACAGAACTAGAACAGAACTAGAACAGAACGAACTAGAACAGAACTAGAACAGAACTAGAACAGAACTAGAACAGAACTAGAACAGAACTAGAACAGAACTAGAACAGAACTAGAACAGAACTAGAACAGAACTAGAACAGAACTAGAACAGAACTAGAACAGAACTAGAACAGAACTAGAACAGAACTAGAACAGAACTAGAACAGAACTAGAACAGAACTAGAACAGAACTAGAACAGAACTAGAACAGAACTAGAACAGAACTAGAACAGAACTAGAACAGAACTAGAACAGAACTAGAACAGAACTAGAACAGAACTAGAACAGAACTAGAACAGAACTAGAACAGAACTAGAACAGAACTAGAACAGAACTAGAACAGAACTAGAACAGAACTAGAACAGAACTAGAACAGAACTAGAACAGAACTAGAACAGAACTAGAACAGAACTAGAACAGAACTAGAACAGAACTAGAACAGAACTAGAACAGAACTAGAACAGAACTAGAACAGAACTAGAACAGAACTAGAACAGAACTAGAACAGAACTAGAACAGAACTAGAACAGAACTAGAACAGAACTAGAACAGAACTAGAACAGAACTAGAACAGAACTAGAACAGAACTAGAACAGAACTAGAACAGAACTAGAACAGAACTAGAACAGAACTAGAACAGAACTAGAACAGAACTAGAACAGAACTAGAACAGAACTAGAACAGAACTAGAACAGAACTAGAACAGAACTAGAACAGAACTAGAACAGAACTAGAACAGAACTAGAACAGAACTAGAACAGAACTAGAACAGAACTAGAACAGAACTAGAACAGAACTAGAACAGAACTAGAACAGAACTAGAACAGAACTAGAACAGAACTAGAACAGAACTAGAACAGAACTAGAACAGAACTAGAACAGAACTAGAACAGAACTAGAACAGAACTAGAACAGAACTAGAACAGAACTAGAACAGAACTAGAACAGAACTAGAACAGAACTAGAACAGAACTAGAACAGAACTAGAACAGAACTAGAACAGAACTAGAACAGAACTAGAACAGAACTAGAACAGAACTAGAACAGAACTAGAACAGAACTAGAACAGAACTAGAACAGAACTAGAACAGAACTAGAACAGAACTAGAACAGAACTAGAACAGAACTAGAACAGAACTAGAACAGAACTAGAACAGAACTAGAACAGAACTAGAACAGAACTAGAACAGAACTAGAACAGAACTAGAACAGAACTAGAACAGAACTAGAACAGAACTAGAACAGAACTAGAACAGAACTAGAACAGAACTAGAACAGAACTAGAACAGAACTAGAACAGAACTAGAACAGAACTAGAACAGAACTAGAACAGAACTAGAACAGAACTAGAACAGAACTAGAACAGAACTAGAACAGAACTAGAACAGAACTAGAACAGAACTAGAACAGAACTAGAACAGAACTAGAACAGAACTAGAACAGAACTAGAACAGAACTAGAACAGAACTAGAACAGAACTAGAACAGAACTAGAACAGAACTAGAACAGAACTAGAACAGAACTAGAACAGAACTAGAACAGAACTAGAACAGAACTAGAACAGAACTAGAACAGAACTAGAACAGAACTAGAACAGAACTAGAACAGAACTAGAACAGAACTAGAACAGAACTAGAACAGAACTAACTAGAACAGAACTAGAACAGAACTAGAACAGAACTAGAACAGAACTAGAACAGAACTAGAACAGAACTAGAACAGAACTAGAACAGAACTAGAACAGAACTAGAACAGAACTAGAACAGAACTAGAACAGAACTAGAACAGAACTAGAACAGAACTAGAACAGAACTAGAACAGAACTAGAACAGAACTAGAACAGAACTAGAACAGAACTAGAACAGAACTAGAACAGAACTAGAACAGAACTAGAACAGAACTAGAACAGAACTAGAACAGAACTAGAACAGAACTAGAACAGAACTAGAACAGAACTAGAACAGAACTAGAACAGAACTAGAACAGAACTAGAACAGAACTAGAACAGAACTAGAACAGAACTAGAACAGAACTAGAACAGAACTAGAACAGAACTAGAACAGAACTAGAACAGAACTAGAACAGAACTAGAACAGAACTAGAACAGAACTAGAACAGAACTAGAACAGAACTAGAACAGAACTAGAACAGAACTAGAACAGAACTAGAACAGAACTAGAACAGAACTAGAACAGAACTAGAACAGAACTAGAACAGAACTAGAACAGAACTAGAACAGAACTAGAACAGAACTAGAACAGAACTAACTAGAACAGAACTAGAACAGAACTAGAACAGAACTAGAACAGAACTAGAACAGAACTAGAACAGAACTAGAACAGAACTAGAACAGAACTAGAACAGAACTAGAACAGAACTAGAACTAGAACAGAACTAGAACAGAACTAGAACAGAACTAGAACAGAACTAGAACAGAACTAGAACAGAACTAGAACAGAACTAGAACAGAACTAGAACAGAACTAGAACAGAACTAGAACAGAACTAGAACAGAACTAGAACAGAACTAGAACAGAACTAGAACAGAACTAGAACAGAACTAGAACAGAACTAGAACAGAACTAGAACAGAACTAGAACAGAACTAGAACAGAACTAGAACAGAACTAGAACAGAACTAGAACAGAACTAGAACAGAACTAGAACAGAACTAGAACAGAACTAGAACAGAACTAGAACTAGAACTAGAACAGAACTAGAACAGAACTAGAACAGAACTAGAACAGAACTAGAACAGAACTAGAACAGAACTAGAACAGAACTAGAACAGAACTAGAACAGAACTAGAACAGAACTAGAACAGAACTAGAACAGAACTAGAACAGAACTAGAACAGAACTAGAACAGAACTAGAACAGAACTAGAACAGAACTAGAACAGAACTAGAACAGAACTAGAACAGAACTAGAACAGAACTAGAACAGAACTAGAACAGAACTAGAACAGAACTAGAACAGAACTAGAACAGAACTAGAACAGAACTAGAACAGAACTAGAACAGAACTAGAACAGAACTAGAACAGAACTAGAACAGAACTAGAACAGAACTAGAACAGAACTAGAACAGAACTAGAACAGAACTAGAACAGAACTAGAACAGAACTAGAACAGAACTAGAACAGAACTAGAACAGAACTAGAACAGAACTAGAACAGAACTAGAACAGAACTAGAACAGAACTAGAACAGAACTAGAACAGAACTAGAACAGAACTAGAACAGAACTAGAACAGAACTAGAACAGAACTAGAACAGAACTAGAACAGAACTAGAACAGAACTAGAACAGAACTAGAACAGAACTAGAACAGAACTAGAACAGAACTAGAACAGAACTAGAACAGAACTAGAACAGAACTAGAACAGAACTAGAACAGAACTAGAACAGAACTAGAACAGAACTAGAACAGAACTAGAACAGAACTAGAACAGAACTAGAACAGAACTAGAACAGAACTAGAACAGAACTAGAACAGAACTAGAACAGAACTAGAACAGAACTAGAACAGAACTAGAACAGAACTAGAACAGAACTAGAACAGAACTAGAACAGAACTAGAACAGAACTAGAACAGAACTAGAACAGAACTAGAACAGAACTAGAACAGAACTAGAACAGAACTAGAACAGAACTAGAACAGAACTAGAACAGAACTAGAACAGAACTAGAACAGAACTAGAACAGAACTAGAACAGAACTAGAACAGAACTAGAACTAGAACAGAACTAGAACAGAACTAGAACAGAACTAGAACAGAACTAGAACAGAACTAGAACTAGAACAGAACTAGAACAGAACTAGAACAGAACTAGAACAGAACTAGAACAGAACTAGAACAGAACTAGAACAGAACTAGAACAGAACTAGAACAGAACTAGAACAGAACTAGAACAGAACTAGAACAGAACTAGAACAGAACTAGAACAGAACTAGAACAGAACTAGAACAGAACTAGAACAGAACTAGAACAGAACTAGAACAGAACTAGAACAGAACTAGAACAGAACTAGAACAGAACTAGAACAGAACTAGAACAGAACTAGAACAGAAGAACAGAACTAGAACAGAACTAGAACAGAACTAGAACAGAACTAGAACAGAACTAGAACAGAACTAGAACAGAACTAGAACAGAACTAGAACAGAACTAGAACAGAACTAGAACAGAACTAGAACAGAACTAGAACAGAACTAGAACAGAACTAGAACAGAACTAGAACAGAACTAGAACAGAACTAGAACAGAACTAGAACAGAACTAGAACAGAACTAGAACAGAACTAGAACAGAACTAGAACAGAACTAGAACAGAACTAGAACAGAACTAGAACAGAACTAGAACAGAACTAGAACAGAACTAGAACAGAACTAGAACAGAACTAGAACAGAACTAGAACAGAACTAGAACAGAACTAGAACAGAACTAGAACAGAACTAGAACAGAACTAGAACAGAACTAGAACAGAACTAGAACAGAACTAGAACAGAACTAGAACAGAACTAGAACAGAACTAGAACAGAACTAGAACAGAACTAGAACAGAACTAGAACAGAACTAGAACAGAACTAGAACAGAACTAGAACAGAACTAGAACAGAACTAGAACAGAACTAGAACAGAACTAGAACAGAACTAGAACAGAACTAGAACAGAACTAGAACAGAACTAGAACAGAACTAGAACAGAACTAGAACAGAACTAGAACAGAACTAGAACAGAACTAGAACAGAACTAGAACAGAACTAGAACAGAACTAGAACAGAACTAGAACAGAACTAGAACAGAACTAGAACAGAACTAGAACAGAACTAGAACAGAACTAGAACAGAACTAGAACAGAACTAGAACAGAACTAGAACAGAACTAGAACAGAACTAGAACAGAACAGAACTAGAACAGAACAGAACTAGAACAGAACTAGAACAGAACTAGAACAGAACTGGAACTAGAACAGAACTAGAACAGAACTAGAACAGAACTAGAACATAACTAGAACAGAACTAGAACAGAACTAGAACAGAACTAGAACAGAACTAGAACAGAACTAGAACAGAACTAGAACAGAACTAGAACAGAACTAGAACAGAACTAGAACAGAACTAGAACAGAACTAGAACAGAACTAGAACAGAACTAGAACAGAACTAGAACAGAACTAGAACAGAACTAGAACAGAACTAGAACAGAACTAGAACAGAACTAGAACAGAACTAGAACAGAACTAGAACAGAACTAGAACAGAACTAGAACAGAACTAGAACAGAACTAGAACAGAACTAGAACAGAACTAGAACAGAACTAGAACAGAACTAGAACAGAACTAGAACAGAACTAGAACAGAACTAGAACAGAACTAGAACAGAACTAGAACAGAACTAGAACAGAACTAGAACAGAACTAGAACAGAACTAGAACAGAACTAGAACAGAACTAGAACAGAACTAGAACAGAACTAGAACAGAACTAGAACAGAACTAGAACAGAACTAGAACAGAACTAGAACAGAACTAGAACAGAACTAGAACAGAACTAGAACAGAACTAGAACAGAACTAGAACAGAACTAGAACAGAACTAGAACAGAACTAGAACAGAACTAGAACAGAACTAGAACAGAACTAGAACAGAACTAGAACAGAACTAGAACAGAACTAGAACAGAACATATGTATATGTTTGACACTCTTGTAGTTGTGTGTTAATTACAATTACATCGTCAAATGTTGGTATGTTTTGAACATCTCTTTTTAATTTTGGTGTTTGACCAATTTATTGGCAAATATGTAATTTAAATTTGCAATTGAATACATTTATTTTGATATTAGGGTTATTTCTGTAAATTGAGTCTAGTTTTTGGTTTTATGGTTATATTATATCAATTCATTATTTACACAGGTATTTAATTATATTTTAAATTATAAGGGTGGAACAATTGTTTAGAAATGAATAAATACAAAACTAAGATAAATATTTTAACTGAAAAACTGAATTATATAACTGAAGTTTGTATTAAGTCATATGCCCTATTCAAATGCAAGTTAATATTGTGTTGGTTTTTAAAATTAAATGTCTTTTATTTTTAAACATTTTGTGATTTCAAATATGAAACTTTTTGTTGCTTTTTCAAGCTTTGGTTTTCAATTTGAAAAACTGAATTAAAACAAAATTTGTAACACCCTAATTAGGTTTCATATCAACATTCACACAAATGATAAATCATTTATTTATTTACATTAACTATACACAAGGATATTTCTTGATACTGTACAGCAAAAATAACAACATCAACAGCAATACTAAATTAGCATTTAAATTAAATCCTGTGTGGTTTTCTTTGAAAATTTAAAATTAAACCAACAAATATGGCTATAAATATTCAACTAAATAAACAAAATCTAGATATTTTATACACCTCAAATAACACAATGGAAACGAGAGATTTAACAAAAAAAAAAAAAAAACGTTTCAACATAATTAAAAACTGATAAATTTTTAATCATATTAAAGCTTGTTTTTTTTTTGTTAGATGAACATAGTTAATTCTGTGTATTTTTTTTCTTAAAGCGGCTTCATCAGAGATTTTGTTTGTTTGAGTGTAAAAAAAATAAATCAGTTGAAGTAGGGAAAAAAGTTGCTTGATGTTACAAAAAAGGAAAAATTTTGTCGATTTAAGCAAATTTGCCAACACAGTTTTTTTTTTGGTGTCGCTTTATTTAAGTTTTTTTTCGTAACGTTTTTATACCCACCATGAAAAAGGATGGGTGTATATTAATTTTGTCAGTCTGTTGGTAACACATCAAATATTTGGCGCAGACCCACATTAATGTATTGATTCTAAGACGATCTAGGGCCCAAACGAAAGGAGGTTGATAGGGTTTGCATGGTATTGAAAATGGGTTCATAATTTCACCTAGCCCCCATACACATGTCACCCCGGAATACTGTTTATACAGTCATAAATATGTTGATTATGCGGCAAATTAGTTCTAAGTACTCTGATATTATACTGTTAAGTGTAGTAAAAATCAGGCAACTTTTGTAATAGTCCCCATACAAGGTCCGCCTCAGAAAATGTCTTTAACATTCATAATTGTCATATAATAATTGCTAAATCTAACAGAAATTTATATGAGACATTTGAAAAAACCTTAACTTTGTAATAAATTCTATAGAAAATAAATCATTCATTGCCTAATAATGGCAATGAATAGTTTTAAGGAACTTCACGCCATCGGTTTTTACCCTATGCGAAAGTTCGCATTTTCGCCAATGTAAAATTCCTTTATAACACTCAACTTTAGTGTTTGATTTTTAATAAAACTCAAGCACAGAAATGCATATTTTTTTTGTTTTTGGAAGCAACCAGTTTTGCTGTTGGTCTTGTGTGCTCCCAGTTTGCTACAGCACACACACAATGCATTAAGTCTAATCTGTTGGCTCTACCTAGTCTAGTGCAAGTAGGGTTATCATTGGAATAAAAATTATTCGAATAATGGAAGAAAAAATATATTTTTTATTCGAATGAAAAACTTTTTTTAATTTAGAATAAATATGTATTTATACGGTCATGAGGATTAATCGAATATTCGAATAAATTGATTTTTAATAAAATTTTGGGCAAAACTATTTCAATGAAATAAAACAAATGATTTATAATACCATAGTTTAAATAGCAAACTGAATCGGGAATATAGCGGATATATTGATGTATTAGTCATGTATGTAAGTTAGTTGGGGTCTACGGCTATATCGGCTACGCAATCTATATCGCAATGAAAAATGTAGAAATTACAAACGGAATGAAAAACATATATGGGCAATTCCACGATAATCGCTACCATGACTGAAAACACAAAAATAAATGAAAATAAAAAAAGAGGAAGCAAATGTAATAAACGTAGAGATGACAAAAACGGTACCGTGAAATAGCTCCCAAATGAAATAACTCCCAATGAAATAACTCCCTATGAAATAATTCCCATCAAAAATTAAATAATTCCCATACTTGAAAAATGAAATAACTACCAAAGGGTAAAATGAAATTACTCCCAATTATCGGCGGTTTCATAATTTTAAAAATATTACTCCCAAAAATAAATCCCAATAGAAATGAAATAATTAACAATCCGAAGCAATTTATTTATGTAATCTAAAATAAGAAACTTCAAAAGTGAAATTATTCTTCGCCTACCAAACATTTTTTGCATTGCGGGCCTATGGTGAAGCGCAAAGTTTTACTCCTCTGGGATGTGTCAAAAACTGTCTTCAATAAGGAAATTTGTTTTGCATTGCCGGGCGCTAAGGTTTTCTCCTCTGGGGTGTATCAAAAACTGGCTTCGCTCAGAAATGTTTTTTGCATTGCCGGCCTTCGGCCGCGCGCTAAGGTTTTCAACTCTGGGGTGTATCAAAAACCGGCATCGCTCTTTTCTGAGTGAAGCCAGTTTTTGATATTTATGGGTTCTGCTTTTGCAAAATAGAACCCAACAAAAATGAAATAACTCCCAATACAGTGAAATAACTCCTAATTCCCTAAATAAAATGAAATAAAACCCAACAAAAATTTCATTGGGAGTTGTTTCATTGGGAGTTATTGCATTATGAAATAACTTCCTATGCGTTAGGAGTTGTTTCATAATGAAATAAGTCCTAAGTTGTATGGAAAATTTGTTGGGTGTTATTTCATCTTTTCGTGGAGAGTTATTTCACGGTACCGACAAAAACTTATTGCATGATTTTAAATTAAAGTATACTTTTAGGCAAGTTTTTCATTTTGTTCTTTATTTGTACATATGGACATATTTTTGTTGTTTTGTGTTTATTTTTAAAAGTGTCGTAGATAAAGTACAAGAATCTTTTTCCTATGCCAAAGCAAAGAAAGTTTGTTTTTAGAATTTTATTTATGAAAAGAAAAAAAAAAATGGAATTTTTCTTAAAGCACAATTGTAAATTGTAATAGAAAAGAAAAATAACCAAAGTGAAATGAATTTTTGAGGTTTTTTCAATTAACTTTTCAATTTTATAAACAAAATTTATTACATTGAAAATAAATTGAATAGATAGAATTTGTTTTAACACAATATTTTCTTTGCAGTTTAAGCATATAGTAATATCTTTTTTATTTTAATATAAAACAAACATTTATAGTAAATATTCAATTTTCTTTTCATATCTCTACATACATACATACATACCTATGCAAATAGTTGTATTGGTTTTTGAGATTAGGAAAGAACTTTGAATTTTATGTACGAGTATATATTTTTGGGTTTTGGGCAGTTTCACCTCTCAGTTTGGTGAATTATGATAAAAAAAATCATCCTGACATTTTTTTAGGTAAATCGGTTGGGGTTAACCCTCTGAAGTCTATAAAATATTAAAATTGGTTACAAAATGTTAAAGTTATTAAAAATTCCCCAGGCCATTAACGTGTCTCTGGCCACTAGAACAAGAATTGAAGGAACAAAATTAACATATGGGCAATTCCACAAGAATCGCTACCACTTCTGAAAAAACAAAAACCCTTGAAACTTTTTTTCAAGATGATTTGAGTAGAAGAAAATAATAAAATGTTACTATGTGAAAGTATGTAGATCATATTAAAACATTTTAAAGATAAAACTAATAGTTTAAACTGATTATATTTAAATGTTTAATGTTTTAGGATAAAATTGCGTCGAAAACTAGGCTCCCAATTAGCTTGTAGTATGAAATGAATTTGACTCTGATTGTTTTTTTTTTGCTATTATCAAATTGTTTATTGAAACCGAATGTATATTTTCTATTAATTTTTTTAGTTTTTGTATACATACAATATTTACAGAATATATATTGTTTTATTATAACAGTAAAATCTGTCACGTACGGTATGTCACGTACGATATTAAATTTTATTTATTATAAAATCCTGCATACATTGTTTTTATTTAAATATGACGGATTGTAAAGGAAAATATTTCGTTTTGTGTAAGAAATTAAAAGAAAACATAACGCCTCTCACGATTCGAATATTTTCGCATATTTCTACATGTACCTCAAAATGAGTTCCGTTTTATGTCACGTACGATATACCCTTATTTCGCTCAATATTTTGGACAACAATCTATCTAAAGAACTTTTTATTATTTTAAAATATAGTACCCTCTGAATGAAACATAAAGACCAAATTATTTTTCAAATACTCAAATACTAGTTTTGCAAAATCTATTTTACTATATAGGCGTACAAATGTCACATACTATGATATGGAATTGCCCATATGTATAACATTTCGTTATCTTTCCATTAGAAACTCCAAATATTGAACAATTTTACCTTTGACGATTTAAGGTTTAACGTCTTCCAATTTTAATAAAACTTTCAAACTATAATTAGAATTATCTGGACTATAATATTCTGAATAGGTTTTACTTAAAATTCATAACAGTAAGGAAATAGAGCTCATTCGACAAAAAATGGTCAAATATTTGGTTTTTCTCGAAAATTTCAAAATTTAAATCGCAGGTACGAAAAACTATAGGAGGTTCTATCATTATTTTTTCATATTTTTATTTCCTATTATGTTGTCAATAAGTCCCAATGTTATGATTAAAAAATTCTGAAATTTGTTTAACAAAATTTTTAAAAATTTGAAAATGGAGTTTTGAAACTGCCGTTAAAAAAAATATTTTTTTTTGGCTATACCTGTGAATAGGTTAACGGTATCCTATGAAGATAAAAACTCATATACAAGTAAATATGGATATATTTTAAGTAAAAATAAGCTTTTATTTTAATATTTCTCAAAATATGTTTATTTTGTTCCTACATTTCTTGTTCTAGTGGCCTGAGACACGTTAATGGCCTGGCGATTTTTTAATAACTTTAAAATTGTTTAACCAATTTTTGTGTTTTATATCTTATTAGAACGACACTTACATACACATTTCGATTGTTTTAAATTAAAAAGTTATTATTTAAGATCAAAATTTTTACAAAAACTGAAAAAATTGCCCCTTGTAAATGCACCTCAAAACTAAATCGCAAGTCGGCACGGGTTGCAATCATGATAGGCAGACAAAATTTCATATTTAACTATAGTTTTATATATATTTTTACCAAAATAGAGGGCATGCGTTCCAAAATTCCAAAAACAAAATGTTTGGGACACCCTAATGATATAACCTTGCCCTTGCACTAAGTTATCTCTTATATTGTTTAAATTTGGAAATTTTTCAATTTCTACCATGACTTTTAACTTACAGTTTTTAGCAAATATTTTTCGTTAATCGAAGATTTTCATTATCTTAAAAAAATCAAATAATTTTTGGTGTTTACTCACTTTTGAGGCTCACTGTATGTTCGTTCGATAAATTTTAATTGCAAATCAACAGATAAATGGCTGAGATATTATCAGAAACCCACCTACAAACTTAATAATTGTAAAAAAAATATATATTTTTAAATAATGGTTATTTTTTCTGAATTTATTTCATTAATTTTCAGATTTTCATTTCATTTTCATTTGATATGGACTGGAAACTAAGCGTCGATGATAAATAAATTTTTTTTTTGTACCCACAACTACAGACTATGAATAATTTTACTAAAACCGATAAAAACGGGTTCCATAATTTCTTCAATACTGACATTTCAGAGTGTAGTTGTTTGCATATTTCTCAGCCATTTATGAATTCTGCCTTAATAAATTTTTATTAAAATCAAAAATTCATAAATTAACTTATGTCAACTTAAGCTGATAGTGCTCACATTCAGGGACCGTAAATAATGGTTATCCAGAAAATTTTAAATAAAAAATCTCTATGTTAGAGTCAACGGAGACCTATACTGTTATATTATACCAATAGATTCGTATTGACGTGCTCTTTAAGAATGATCTCAACTCCACAGTTAACAGTTATTTTTCAACGTAAAAATAAAAGTTCGCATGAAACACTTAAAAAAATAGTTTTAATCAGCCGTCATAGAAATACTCATTTGAGGACTTTTATTTTTTCCATCAGAAAAAAAACTCATTTGAGGACTTTTATTTTTTCCGTCATAAAATGAAAGTCATTTGAGTAGTTTTATTTTTCATTAATCGATTAATCGCATATCCATATGGGGAATATTTAAAAATATATTTAAGTCAAACGCCTTATAAATTTACTGAAAGCCTTATACGAATACTTTGGAATCTAAATCATCAATTATTTCATAAGAAAGCTAACAATTTTTTTTACAATTTTTAGCTTTTATTTGAAACATTTGTACAATATATGTATGTAAATTTATTGAAAGAATTGGCCATTGTTAGCTATGATCTTTTCCTAAATTTCTGGCAACATATGGATTCCGGACATGCTTATAGATGCTCATCTTTGAAGCCAAGAACGAATCCTGCCATTATCGGATACTCTGTTCCAAGGTGATGCCTATCCCAGAGAGAGCGTTCTACATCGATCGATACAAATAGTAGTGGGACGGAGCAAGGTTTAGACTAGCTATAACGCGGATGATGCAAAATTTTCCAACTACTTCTTTCTAAATAGGCATTATTGCAACATGTGGCCTAGCGTTGCACAGTGGGCGATCTGAAAAAACGTGGAAATAAATCTGTAACTTCTAAACGAATAGCCCGATTTTAATAAAATTTCCCATGGCGATAAAGGAGCTGTTGATAAGATTATGTTTTGAATTTGGGCTTATAACACCAAGGGGGGGCCGAGCCACAATGCCCCAAAAATGATGCCAAATTTTTGTTTGCGATCCGATTTGACAGATTTTTATATGGGAATCTTTATATGGAATCTACTAGACTCTTATAGTTTACGAGTTATCTCTTATAGTTTACGAGTTATTCGCATTTGAAAAGTAAAATTTTATTTTATTTACCTATCTTGGTCTGGTTTTTTGCTAATAACGGATCCAATTCTTTCCCGATTTTCTTGAAATATATTTTTTTGAATTAACAAGACATGTATTAATAATAGTATGAAAGAATTGAGTCAAAAGTTATGTGCATTCAAACTTAAAAAAAATAAAAAGTCGTTTTTTCGCCATTTTTTTTCGAAAAAAAGTACTTACATTAATTTTAAATTGTACAGAAAATAAGAGAAATATAAATAGTGTATTTATATTTTTCTGAAAGACAACATTTCGGGAAATATTATAAAAGCAAAATAATATCAAAATTCGTATTATAACGTGGTCCAGAGCCTTCCGAAGTAGACCTATTTTTTATATAAATTTCAACTTTAGACAACATTTTCTCAAATCGCATAGCTGCTTTCAAAAAATTAAGACCTGTTTTGTATGTCCCAATATGTTCTTCAATATTGTGCAAAGGGATTTCATAGCCCCGAGCTTGGTCCCTTCAATAAATCAAATAATCTAAAAAATCCCAATTTTGGCATTTTTGGAAAGTTTTTTGGGAATTGTGGGATTGTCATTAACAATTCACAAATATCTTTTTCACTTTTGTATTGGGATTGAACGTTTCTATATAAGTGTGAAATTTCATTAAAAACGATTCATAAACAAAACTTTTATTGGATTTTAAAATTTTCCAAAAAAATCAGCTACAATTTTTTATTCCCATATTTTTGAAAAAAGTCTTCTATAATTTGTTTAATTCTTAAATTCCCCCTACTACGCTATGGATATTTGGCTTTGGTGTCGATTCGGCCGGGCTGCACATATGATCTCTTACGCTTTGGATTATCGTAATGTATCCATTTTTCATCGCAAGCATTTCGGAAATACAAAATCGTCTTTCAAGGTCTCTCATCTTCAATTCGTATGGTACCCAATTTCCCTACTTATTGTTGTATTACATAATTATCTGGTTTTAAATATATTTCATTAAATTATATTTATAATATTTTTACTGGTTATTCTTTCGAATAATCGAGATCATTTTAAATATGAATTGATGATTGCAAAAATTATGATGAACTTTTATTCGATTAAAATAAAACCTGAATAATTGACAACCCTAAGTGCAAGTATTTAAATACTTCAGCACATGATTTAACTTAAGTTTTTTTTTTTTGTTTCTCTTTTTAAAATTCCTCCGCACACTCTCAACGTATATGTAAATCTTAGATAATGGCACTTAAGTTCGTTAACGTTAATTCTTTTCTAGATACAAAAAAATATTTTTTTTTTTTTATAAAATCACATCCGTTTGATAAATGCAGATGATGATGAGATAAAAAAACTGAAAAAGAAAAACACTTTTAGAATTTGTAAATTTAAAAAAAAAACTGGTGTTCAAGTTAAGAAAATTTGCATTTGGACAAAGTGAAAGAGACAAACGGAATAAATAGATAGGCAGACAGCTAGACAAATAGTTGACATGAGGGGTAGTGCACAAATAGACATTTTTGAATGAATAACTAACAATTATATACTGCGACAGCTATGGCCTAAACAAATCTAATATGTATAAAGGATTATGGATTTTTTAGAGAAACAAGGATTTACTTTACTTATTTAACCCTCTAACCGGAAAGGCTACCTTTAGGCGGGTATGCTAAATGTATGTAATGCTGCTTTATTTGGTTATTTTTCCCGTTATAGCAGTAAATATGTGTAAAGAGACAAACAATTTACTTGTTGTGATAAACAAGAACGTGCACTTGACTTTTGTTTGTTTTTATTCCAACGTATTTATTTTTTTTTCAAACAATAACCTGGTATATTATTTTACCACGAAATAAAATTGGCCGGTTAGAGGGTTAATTTAAACAAGTAAGAGAGCTATGTATATTCGGCTGTGCCAAATCTTATATACCATTCACCAAATTATGCTTTAAAATAAAAATATTAAATATTTTTAGGTAAACAAAATTTAATTTTTTTTCCAGTTGCTTTTTTTGAAATTGTTTTTTTAATTTTAAAATTTAAAAAAAATTTGTTTTTAGTTTTTTTAAATTTTTTTTTTAATATTTAGTGAAAAAATTTTTGGTGAAAAAAAATTCGGATTATAAAATATTTTTTTCGATTTTGACCCATTTTAGGTCCAACCTACTATGGTCTTATATACGTCGTTGTAAAGGTCATTGAAATATCTATCATTAGATATCCATATTGTCTATATTAATGACTTAGTAATCCAGATATATGTAGGTAAAAAATCGGTCAAAAGTCGACGTTGTCCTGGTTTTTGCCTTATATCTCAGCCATTTGTAGACCGATTTTCTCGATTTTAAATAGCAACCGAGCCAGAATTTCGGAGATATTTATTGATGGGGGCTTCGGAAAGTTGATTTCAACACACAGACGGACATGGCTATATCGACTCCGCTATCTATAACGAATATAAAAATATAAAAATGAAAAATGTAGAAATTACAATAGGAATGACAAACTTATTGGGTACCATACGAATAGAGACTTTGAAAGACGATTTTAAATATTCGAAATAATGTTTGAACGCTATAAAAGAAAATAATTTTTGCACCGAATCATTGCTTGCGATAAAAAATGGATCCATCTTACGAAACGTAAGAGATCGTATATGAAGCCCAGGCAACCAGCCTGATCGACACCAAACCCATATATCCAGGGCGCTAAGGTAATTCTCCGTATTTGGTCGGAGCATATTATGAGGACCTTAAATCGGACAAGACCATCACAGGGAACCTGTACCGAACACAAATGATTCGTTTAAAGCGATCATTAACCGAAAACGCCCATAATATGAGGCCGGACATAAAACTGTAATATTTCATCATGACAACACCTGTTAAAAACTATTTAGAATGAAGTGGTTGGTTAGTTTTGCCTCACCCGCTTTATAGTATAGGCCGTTCTCCGTTTCACTACTATTTCTTTCGATCGATGCAGAACTTTCTCTTTGGGATACGCTTCACTTTAGAACAGAGTATCCGATATTGGCTTGATTCGTTATTGGCCTCTTTTGGCTCGGAATCCATATCCTGCCAGAAAGATGGGAAAAGTTCATAGCTAACAATGGCCAATACTTTGATTAAATTTATATCAAGCCCGACCATATATGTAATACCCTACACTAAGTAAATAAGCAAAAAAAATTGTATTTAAAATTTCAATAACTAATATTCGTGAGGGATTTTGGGAAGTGGGCGTTATATAGGTGCTTTGACCAATTATGTTCCGATCACCATGAAATTAGGTCGTGTGATTTATGTCTGTAAGAAAGTTATTTATATTGAATTTTTGTGTATATACCAACATTTTGAGGAGATTTATGCTAGTTAAATTTATTTTCGGAAGCGGGCTTTATATGGAAGCAATGACTAATTATGGACCGATCATAATAAAATTTAGTGACATTAATTCAGTTTATACAAAACTTATTTGAAGCGAAATTTGTGTAGATACTAGGGTATTCGAATTATTCGATTTTTCTCTTGTTCGAATAAAACGAATAATTCGAATAAGAGATTTTAACTTGTTCGAATAATTCGATCACACGTTTAAAATTAATCGAACTATTCGAATAATTAAAATTTTTTAAAAAAGTAAAGAATAAAGTTTTGATGTCGGTTTTTTAATATTTTATTGTTAAAGAAAAACAAAAAATAACATTAAAGTTAACAATTTAAGTATTGATAATGTTAAAAAACATTCGAAAAGAAAGTCCATCATTAAATTTTCAACAGAAATATTCTGATCAGATTAACTCCCGAACAATCTACAAAATAATTGACTAGCAAACCCTTTAGTTACCGTTTTGGAGCTATACTTTAAACAATTTTAGCTAGTTGGACATGATCCTGAATTCAAATACAATATAAACGTATTAAGAACTTTTTTATGTCGTTCATTAATTCGGGTTTTAAATTGAGTAACTAATTCTCTAAATGAATTATATACTTTTTCTAAATTATTTATAATAAATTGTATTATACATCAAGCTCTATCAACGTTGCCGAATCATTGCTTAATAAAGTGGTCTTGGGGAATTACACAATAAAGGGAATCTGTCCAAAGTTTGATATCATTGTCAGTGAACGTGGCTAATTTGAAGTCAGGCAGTGCATGATTGACTCATTTACAAATAAAGTTTATTACCATGTTAGACAAAGATCTTCAACGATGTTCAAAATCATGTATAAGACGAACTCCATGCCTTTCTTGCAACAAAACGTTAGTTTGCAATACTCTTACGTACACGGTTAATAACATCACTTATATACATATATTTTGAGATCATGGCCTTCATCTATTTCAATGTAATCATTATAAATTTTATCCTTAATATCACTTTCGACTACCGTTTCAAAATCACATTCTCCATCACATTCAACTCCACTTTAATCTAAGTTAAAATTTTGATTGTTAATTCTAATATTTCGCCTACTAAATAACAAATATTTTATTCCATACCTTTTATTTTCATTGGTTCAAGTCCTAAGTTAAAAATTTTGAAAGATTTGTTTTTAGAATTGTAAGTTCTTGCAGTAATATTTATATATTTATAGAAGGAGCTATCGGAACACTCATCTACAGTGATCGAAAGACTCCCTTTGTCTTTAGTTATTTGTCGAATTTCAGAAACAATAATATTTTTGTGAGTCATTATTACTTATTTAAATTTGAAATTATGAAAAAGTTTAAGCAATTTAATAAATTTAAATATTTTATATGAACATTTATTCGTTTTATTCGATTATTCTACATAAAATTGTTCGAATTATTCGTTATTTGAAAATGGCCATTTTTAAATTTTTCGAATAATTATTCGTAAGAAATTACTCGATTAATCGAGTAACCTAGTAGATACCTATTAAACATTTATGACCGATAAAGTCCAATTTCGGGAGGACATTTGTATGGGGGCAAGGTGAAACAATGGTCCGATTTCAGCCAGTTTCAATAGGCTTATTCCTTGTACCAAATTGTATCGAAATACAGTGAGGCCTCGATTATCCGTAATTCGATTAACCCGTAACATCAATTAACCGGGAAAGAAAATTTAAATATTTTTGGATCGATTTAATTTTTTTGCATCGATTAACCGTAATTACCTCTATTATCCGGGATTATAAGCATAATTTTTTTTCGATTATCTTTGAACAATCAATTTGAACAAGGTGAATAAAACGAAATACGGGAATTCCCTCTA
This sequence comes from Calliphora vicina, assembly GCF_958450345.1. Lineage (NCBI taxonomy): Eukaryota > Metazoa > Arthropoda > Insecta > Diptera > Calliphoridae > Calliphora > Calliphora vicina. The sequence goes on from NC_088780.1 coordinate 123,138,306, forward strand.
TTGCATACGATGATTCGGAAGCATATACAAAAGTAGATTTTGCTGTTTATGAATGGTTCCGGAAAGAAACATTTAAAGGAACTCAAATTTCTGGATTAAGAGCGAAGAAAAGGCTAAAATATTTCATTAAAAATTAAATAAAAAAGCGACATTGTATTCACAAACTTAATGCAGCAGGAGAAAAATATGCAGCTGATTATATAGCTGCTACAATTTTCGTGGAAAAATTAAATGAATTCATATCAATGAAAAAACTCACCAATGAGATAATGGAGATTAAACAGACATTTTTTTAAATTGTTTACCTGAGAGCAGTTTGCCTTAATGCGGAAAACGTTATTGTGAAAGTTTGTCCACCAAATTGGACGATATTGATCCAACTGATGGATCAGGGTACAATATAGAGCCGTAAATATCATTATCGAAAAACTATATGTATTAAAAAACTACTTAAAATTTGTACTCAATAAACCGGGAAAATTGATTATCCAGAATGCTCCCAGTCCCGATCATTACGGATAATCGAGGTCACACTGTATCTTCAAAATTGCGACCAGTGCTTTGCGCACAAGGTTTACATGGACAGCCAGCCAGACGGACGGACGGACAGCGTTTAATCGACTCAGAAAGTGATTCTGTCGGTATACTTTAAGGTGGGTGTTAGATAAATATTTTCGGACGTTACAAACTTCAGCACAAACGCAATATACCCTCGCCACTATAGTGGTGTAGGGTATAATAAACTGTATGATAATTATAACAAGATAATATCAAACCAGTTTGTACGAATTACTCACAAAAAGTGCAGTACAAAATAGACATTTGAAGACATAGATTAGTTAGAGACACTTAAGTGACAATTGACTTCTCACTACACTAAAAATAGCACATAAGTACCAGTCCAATGATCCAAAATATATTAGTTGGAGTCAGCCAAGGGGGCAAAAATTAGTGACAATTACTGTCTGTAAGGGATACATAGTAGTCAATGTTAACTGCTGGGTATGCAGCCAAACACAAACATTATAACACAATATTTAATAGTGTTAAATAAAGAGCGACAGAAAATAAACGAAGAACAAAATAGGATTTCACTTTATAATGCACTCATCATATAAATAGATTTACTTACTTACCTACGTGCTCACTTGCACTCACTCAAACACACACAAGAACATGTGCACACAAACTTAGGCATAGACAAGACGTCATTGACAAATCATACAGTGGATGACAAAAGTAAGGGAATTTTTGAATATTACTAAGAGCAATTTATTGAATCATGTAAAATCAGTAAATGTTGTCTATTTTCTACTACTAATTTGTTTCCTAACATTTTTAGAAATGTTTGTATATTTATTTTGTGCCTTATTGTATAATATTTTAATACATTCCTTCACAATAGGCCACTTAATACACTAACACATCAACTAATACACATAAAAGTCTAAAAGCTTTTTGCAAAAGAAAAATAGAAACCAGAAACGGAAATGCAATCTAGTATATACCAGAAAATTTAGCTTTAGAAAAACACCACGTAATATTTCTTCAATGTGTTTACTACCTTTTATGCACGAAAACTACATTGTCGCTCACTTACACATAAACACACACACACACACACACACACTTGTATATATAAGCACTTACCTGATAATATACGTACTTTTGTTACGGAATTGAATGCCATACATTTTATGCACATTGAATTGAAAGATGAGAATATGTGTAAAAAGGAAGACATACAAAATAGTTTAAATAAATGTTATTGTAAGATGTGTAAAATGTTAATGCTACAAACATTATTTAAATTTTTCTTAAACCTCCTATTTATGTTGTAGTGTTTTGTTATAAGAATATACGACTAAGTGAAAAAGGATATTCGCCCATGTTTTCTTGTGAACAGTTTCTGGGGGATTTCCTGTTTATCATTCTGTACGTAACGCCCTAAAATACGTTTAAGTTTAAAAAGTGTCTTTTGTATCATAAGTGTGTTGAAATCAAGTACTCTTAGAGATATTATTATTTAATACATTACATTAATTTCTGAGGCAGCTAATATTCTTTTTCGATACTAAATATCCAAAAAATTTATTTATAATATCTATATATATAAAAGAGTAACGTTACTGACTGACTGACTGATTCATCATCCCACATCCCAAAGCTATAATCATGAAATTTTAACTGTGGGTTCCTCCCTCTCCAAAGCGATCCACTAAGAAGGGATTTTTGGAAATTCGAACGTTTAGGTGGTAAAAAAGTGTAAAAACGGGTAAATTCGGTAACCTTATATCTTCAAATCTAATAAAGATACAAAAAAACATAAAATGGCATGTTACTCCATTTAAAAAATAAGCTGACAGGTGTTTCGTACTTTTTCGAAATTCAAACCTTTTAAGGGATAAAACGGGTAAAAATTGTATTTTGGTGCTTTTTTGGCATCCTATGTATCTTTAAAACCAATAAACATAGAAACAAATTTTAAATCGTTTTATTTACTCATCAAAAAATAAAAAATATAAGTTTGGTACTTTTTGGAAATTCGAAACCTTAAGGGATAAAAATTGAATTTATTTTTGGTACTTTTTCATAAAATATGTTTTTCTATAATTTGACATAGAAATACGAATATTTTATTATGAGCTACCACAACGATACAGAAATTTATTTGAATAAAATTTGACCACCGCAATGGGGATGAAAAAGGTACCAAAAAGGAGATAACATCGGGAAAATACATTTTATTTGAAATTAATAAGCCAATTTTGATATTTTTTTTAACATTGGTTCCTGGATTCATACAAAAATTAACTAACAGGGTGTTATTAGGAACTCGAGTGTCAAGGATATTGGGCCAAATCCGGGTAAACAGTTTGGTACTTTTTTTAAAACATATTTTTCTTAGCCACATTAACAAAGATTTTATTCTTTTGAGACATGTCTGTAGCATAAACAATTTAGGCAAAATGGATTATTTTTAAATTTCAAACTTGAGAGGTGTTCAAGGAGGAAAAGAAAAATTGGTACTTTTCTCATAATGGTACTTTTTTAATATTTTAAATTATTTCACTTATCGACATTAAAGTTAGCTGATATGTATCTGAGTGAAGTTAGTATTAAAAATAGGGTATAATATTTAGGTACCAAAATCTGAGAACTGAACTATAGGTACTTTTTTATTCTTCTAATGGTACTTTTTTAATTTTCTATAACAATGGACTTAGAAACATGAAATTAGGCATATATGTGAGTGAGTGAGAATTCTAGGCGGAGACTTTTTGGTACTTTGTCTTTATTCGAATGGTACTTTTTGTAATTTCTTCACCAATGAACCAAGAAACATGAAATAAAGCTTACATGGGCCCGAGTGTGTGGGAATCCACAGGTGGCTGCTTTTTGGTACTTTTTCTAAATTCTAATGGTACTTTTTGAATTTTCTGTATTATTGGACCTAGAGATATGAAATTAAGCATATATGGTCCTAAGTGAGTGAAAATTCAAGCGGATACTTCATGGTACTTTTTCTTAATTATAATGGTACTTTTTTTAATTTTCTGTAACAATGGACTTAGAATCATGAAATTAAGCGTATATGTTCCTAAGTGAGTGAGAATTCTAGGAGGAGACTTTTTGGTACTTTTTCTTTATTCGAATGGTACTTTTTGTAATTTCTTCACCAATGAAGCTAAAGGCATGAAATTAAGCTTATATGGACCATTATATATTCTACCATTTATATATTCTAATGGTAGTTTTTGAATTTTCTGTAATAATGGACATAGAAATATTAAATTAGGCGTATATGGTCCTAAGTGAGTGAAAATTAAATTTTCTATAATAATGGACCTAGAGTTTCCAAAAACCGAAGAATTTCAAAACCGCGGTTTCGGTTTTAAAAAATTGAAAACCGATCGGTTTCGGTTTTGTGATAATTTATTAAACATTAAGTGTTTTAGAAACAAAATTAGTTAATAATATAGAAAATGCTATACAAATTTAAAATTCAAACTTGGTTATGGTTTAGTGAATACCAATTCAAAAGTGATAATCAGTGGTACTATTTCTTTATTGCAATGGTACTTTTTAAATATTTTATAATAATAAACCTAAAAATTTAAAATTAAGCATACATGATTCTGAATGGTAACATTCTTTGGCATTTTCTATAATAATGGACCCAGAAATATGAAATTAGACATTTACATTTAGATTCACAAAGGGAGACTTAATAGTACTATTTCCTTCTTCTAATTGGGGTGGCGAAGCGCACCTAGTTTTTAATATTTTGTTTTATTTTCCTTCTTTTTAAATAGTTACGAATATTTAAGCATTGTCAAACTTTGAAATTATTGCTGTTGAAACAAAAATAAAAGACACATACATATGTAAGTAGTCAGAATCTGTATACTATTTCCATAGGAAAAGTAGTCAGAATCTGAGTAATATTTCCATAGGAAAAGTAGTCAAAATCTGAGTACTATTTACATAGAAAAAGTAGTCAGAATCTGAGTACTATTTCCATAGAAAAAGTAGTCAGAATCTGAGTAATATTTCCATAGGAAAAGTAGTAAAAATCTGAGTACTATTTACATAGAAAAAGTAGTCAGAATCTGAGTACTAACGTATGCGGAATGAAATTGCAACAAAACATAAAACGCTATATTTATTTCCAACGTTAAAACAAATAATTTATAAAACCTTTATAAAATAGCCCATTGTGTTGATTTAATGAAAGTTAAAAATTTATTATATTCATGTACTTTTGTGGCAGTTATGAATAAATTTATATACAGGTAAGCCTCCATTTACGCGGTACTTTACTTACACGAATTCGGTATAACGCGAACTCTAATTAGCAACCATTTTTTCAAATACGCGACTTTTTTTACACGATTTTTATATAACGCGGCAACAAACAACAAGAAACGGAAAACAGAGATGCGAATAACAGATTTTATTTTGAAAACTAAATGCATTTTTTTATTATTTTGATATTGCTTTGTTAATTTTTATAATTTTTTGTTATATTTTGATATATTATGCATTGGATTATTTTGTTTTTTTTAATTGAAATTTGTTTCTTAATTTTCGATAAGAACTTTTTTTATTTCAGTTTTTTACTTTACTTTTGTTTTAAGTTTGTAAAAGTACAAATAACGTCCGTTTGCATTAAAGTATTTTTGATTTAACGCAATTTTTAGGTCCCAATTTCTTATTTGTTATGTAACTGATGTATTGTTTTAGGCGAAATAAAAAGTTATTGGCCCCACAAAAGCATTTCGTTCTAAATTAGAACCTCGTTTTACGCGAATTTGATTTACACGCAATTTTTTTGGGCCCAACAAACCGCGTAAATGGAGGCCTACCTGTACAGGTGTTGAAAATACCGATGTTTGCACTCTTCTGAGCTCCTATTTGAGTTTCATGGTCTAATTTTACTCGATTTTTATTTTAAATAATCTACAAAAAACTCTTTTATTTAAAAAGGTCCAAAAACTCCCAAATTATTTTTAATTTAAAAAAATATGGACATTTTTTCACTTTGGAAAGTCTAGAATTTCAAGGGTTTTGGAAACACCATAATCATCGGGGCGTGACAGTTGGATGATGGAAAAGTTAAGAAGAACTTTCTTTTTAAAAAAAATCTCTGATGTTTCTTTTTATGAAATGATTAATTTTGTGTACACATTTCATAATTTTTTTTGTAAGGCCAAAAATTAAATATGTAAAAATACATGTCAAAAGGTCAAAGGGAATCCCGCAATTCCTAAAAATTGGAGCGAAAATCCCAAAAATGGTATTTTTTACAATTTCGTCCATAGGATCCACATTTCCTTCGGGGCTGGGAAAATGCTTTGGGGATAAATAGAGAACATATCAAGGTTTATAAAGCTGTTTCCCGTTTTTTATCCCGGCTTTGGGATTTTAGAACATGTGGCCCAAAATTGAAATTTTGATAAAAAAAAATAGGTCGTACTCATAAAATAGGACATTTTTTTTATACCAAAATGTTCTTTGTAAATATACCTTATAGAAAAATATAAAATTGTTATTTATATGTTTTTAAAGAAAGTTTATTTTTAATAAAAAAGAGTCACCTTTTTGCCCAAGAAACAGCAAAAATCAACTATTTGTTGAATATTTAAATTGAAAATCGTTTATTTTTGGATCCATAATTGATATTGCTCTGAAATCATTTGTATGTTATTCGTAATTTAGTTCTCTAACCAGCAAAAGAAATTCGAGTCCATTCGGTCCAAAAGTCCGACCTATATTTTTAAAAATGGGGACCAAGGTATGGCAAAATTTTAAAATTTCAATTTTGAAATGCCTATAACTCGGAAATTATAAGAGATAAATAGCACACGCATGCACCGAGCGCTTTCCAAAAATATAAAAAACTTTGAAATCGGATTGGAAACAAAAAAATTGCACGTGATTAAAAATTGTACATGTCGGTGGTACACTACTTTGAACCCCCATAGTGCCGCCCCTGGATCATTTGTAGGGCCCATTTTAATAACTTAAACTCGAATACTTCTTGGATATGCTCATGTCAAATTTTATACCGATCGGAAGAGCCTTTTAGAAATGCCAGAATTATGTCCAATAAAATAAATCTGACATTTGTTATTCAATTAATTTTTTATGTAAAAAAACAGCATGCATTACCCTCGTTTTGTATATCACCTAGTATAGTCCAAAGACAAAAAATTCTTAGATTTGAAATTCCCATGATATACTGGAATTGTGAGGTAGCGGCAGAATAGGAATTGAATTATTAGGTATCACCGAAAATCCTATCAAAATGGGAAAATTAAAATTTTTATTTTTCATTCCCCCTAGATCTGCTCTTGAATTTGATTGATTGTAACACATTTTTGATTACATTCTTTTGAATTGCAATTAATTCATTGTTCTAATTCATTTGAATGCATTCTAAATCAATTATATTCAAATGAATTGCAATTCACTTTAACAAATTCATTTGAATTGAAAACGAATTGCAACACCTTTTTACAAATACTTTTGAATTGGAAATGATTTGAAATTCATTATTTTTTGTTGTGAAAAGAATTAATTAAAATTTTGTTTTTTTCTGTGTACAAATGCTTGTGTGTTTTCTTTAAAAAACAAACATAACTGACAATATTTGAATTTAGTTAGGGAACATCCTGACCAAAGAATAAACACATAGAATGGAAGGAGACAGTAATATACATATATGGAAAAATTACTCTCTTTTCACACATACGTATGATACAATAACAAAATAAATGCAATACATTCTCATGAATTAGATTTTTGACAACAGACTTAGGTTTTTGGCTCTCAGTTACCTATCTAGTTGTTGTCTATGTTCCTGACTTTAAACTACTGTAACGAAGCCATTTTCCAAACGATTTTTACAAATCTTTTTCTTTTCAAAATAAAGAATTTTAAAATTAGTTTCTAAATAACATATTTATGATGTTTTGAAGTTGTAACTTTAATAATACCGTTATTTTACGGCGCTACGAACAAAGTCCCCAAACCACAAATGAATTAAAACTCCCAAATTGGGGGCATTATGAATTAAAACCCAAAAGTTCTAAATGAAATAAATCCCCAACCAAAGGAACTAAACCCCCAACCAAAATGAAAAAAACTGTATTCTCATTACTAAAAACTTTCTGCATTGACGGCCTTCGGCAGGTTTTCTCCTCTGGACTGTATCAAAAACCGGCTTCGCCCAGAATGCAACAAAACGTTTCTGAGCGAAGCCGGTTTTTGATACACCCCAGAGGATAAAACCTTTGCGATCGGCCGAAAGCCGGCAATGCAAAAATACTTTTCTAAGCAAAGACAGTTTTTGTTACACCCCAGAGGCTAAACCTTTGTGTCCGGCCCAAGGCCGGCAATGCAAAACAACTTTTCTGAGCGAAGCCAATTTTTGATACACCCCAGAGTAATTTCATTATGAATTAAATCCCCAATTTTAGAAATGAAATAAATGCCCAAAAACTAAGTCTAGGGTTTTTAATTTCCCGACCTTTTTTGATTCCCGGGAATCGGTAAATTTGTTTCTATTCCCGGGTACCCGGGGATTCCCGAAATATATAATGATGCTGTAAATTATGAGTATTATAGCCAAATTTGATATAAAAACTTATTATATAATTATTAAAACATACCAGAGCTTCGAATTAATTAATACAATTTGGTTTTAATTCACTAAAATCTTATGCATTAAACACATTCAAGACAACAGGCTACACGACTACACGAACACAAATTCTGCTGGTTACAGTTGTAGTCGTGTGGCAGCTACTGAATTATTTTAAAGACGACAGCTACAAAGTAAACAGCTGATTTATAATTCAGTGGTGCCACTTTAATAAAAAATAACCATACAAAATTCCAAAGTAATTAAGATTGAAACAATTATTTTGAGTAAAAATATATATATGGTTATAATTAATTATGCACCTGTTATTAACTTATTTCAATATGTTTATCAGAAACTTTTCTTAATTAAGTAAAAAAAAAATATTTTTTTAAGCACTAATTTGATTTACATTTTTTTATTATATTGGCAACACTATTTCTGTTTTGTAGTTGTCAAAAATAGAAATTATCCTAATTCCGCTACATCGGCATGAGTAGTCGTGTGGCGGTGTAGCTGTACTGTCGTTAAAATAATCGTCTTCATATAAACGTGTGCGTTTTATTTTTGACAGATTGAAGTTGGTAGCCTGCTGTCTTGAATGTGTTTAATGCATTAATCCGCAATTAAAAACTGTCAGTCTTTCATTCCATAAATCCATTTTCAATATTTAATTTTTTAGATTCATTAAAAATTCTTTGTTTAAACTGAATTAATTTTGAAATTAATTAATAACAGGATTTATTCAAACTTTGAATGATTAAATTTTTGTTAATTCAAATTGAGTTAACATTTTTGTTTCTTGATTCAGTTTTTTTTTTTGAAGAATTTAGAATGATTCAATATGAAATAAATTCTATAAATAATAAATTCTCTTTTTAAATTTTCATACGAAAAACCCCAAATAAATAATAATAAAAATAATAAGCGGTCTATTATTGCCGAGATATAAGCAAAAAACTGTAAAAAAAACATTTCTAGTTTTTTTGTTAAAAAATAGAGTTCTAACTTGTTTTCTTTGTATTTTCGTCAGTTTTTAATTCCCGGGATTCCCGACTAAAAATCCCGGGAATCGCGTAATGAAAAATTGGCAAAATTCCCGGGAAATTTGGACCGGGTATTCCCGGGATAAAAACCCTAACTAAGTCCATAAATTTCGTTGTTGGTTTTTTCTAAATGAAATTTTGGGGCCTTAATTAATTTTCGGTTTGGGGACTTTGTTCATTGGGGGCTTAGTTCGTAGCGCCTTATTTTACTAAAACGGAGAAAAGATATGAGTATTTCTATTTACTTTAAGGAAATTATGAAATAGCAAATGTATAAGTTTTGGATTGAGGCATAGTAAAATTTCACATTTTTGTTTATAAAAAGTTTAAAAAATCTACAACCAACACATTTTATGATTCCACCATCACATTGTCTGTTGGGTAAAGCAGTACCCAATAAATGCACGTTTTCTCCGATGGCATTTATAAAACTGCAAGAGTAAATTGGTGTAAATGTGTGTGAACATACGGAATGACAATGACGTTGTTATTGTTGTCTTTCAGATAATTTCTACTGCTTCCTTGTAAAAAAAAATACGTATGCCTTTAATACTCGTAAAGTAACTGAAAGTTATAGTGTGTAAACATTTTTATGTTTTTGTTTATTTATTTCGAGATGAAAACGAGCGAAAGAACAGTAGAAAGCTTTTTTATTTCTCTGAGTGTTTTTCTAAATATTTTCTATATAAAATATTGTTTTTGTCGTTGTTTGCTGCATGCACTACGAGTGTACGTGTGTTTGACTTGTTTTCTATTTATGTACATATTTATTTTGTAAATATTTTTTCTCGTCAGTACATCTGTATACTTGACATTATCTTTAGCAAAAAAAATAAAAGAAAAAAAAAGAGGAAGCAAATGTAACAAACGTAGAGATGACAAAAACTTATTGCATGATTTTAAATTAAAGTATACTTTTAGGCAAGTTTTTCATTTTGTTCTTTATTTGTACATATGGACATATTTTTGTTGTTTTGTGTTTATTTTTAAAAGTGTCGTAGATAAAGTACAAGAATCTTTTTCTTATGTCAAAGCAAAGAAAATTTGTTTTTAGAATTTTATTTATGAAAAGAAAAAAAAAATGGAATTTTTCTTAAAGCACAATTGTAAATTGTAATAGAAAAGAAAAATAACCAAAGTGAAATGAGGTTTTCGTTGAGGTTCTTTCTCTTAACTTGTCAATTTTATAAAAACAATTTATTACATTGAAAATAAATTGAATAGAATTTTTTTTCGTTTAAGCAAATATTATTTTTAATTTATTTTAACACAATATTTTCTTTGCAGTTTAACCGTACAGTAATATTTTTTTATTTTAATATAAAACAAACATTTATAATAAATATTCAATTTTCTTTTCATATCTCTCTACATACATACATACATACCTATGTACTAGGGTATTCAATTAATCGGGTTTCTGGTTTAATCGGTTAATCGAGCAAATAATTAATCGAGGTTTAGATTTAATCGGTTAATAATCGGTTAATTTAAAATTATTCGATTAACCGAATAATTTCAATTTTCATTTTAAATTGAAAATACAACAACGAATTTTGTGTACAAAAACATAAAAAACAGCTAATAAGGTATTTGAGATCATTTCTGTAAACATATCGCCTATTTGCTGCAACAACGTCATAACTCAAAATTCGTGTTTTATGAACTGAGTAATATAAAATATGCGCTGTTCTATAATCTTTTATATAGTTTCATTAGTTTTCAAAAAAATCAATTATTTTTTGTGTGAGAGTGTTTTTTTGTTGTCACGTCAAGATTAAAATTCATGTTTTCTCGTATATTTGATAAATAAAAATTTGGGTTAAATACAGATTAACATCTATTATTTATATTTCTGAAATCGCATGAGTTGTTTAAGAAATAGTAAAATGTCATAAAATATTCAAAGACATTTTTCTCGAAACAACTTTTTTTTATATTATGACGTTGTTGCAGCAAATGAGCGATGTGTGAGTTTTTTAGGGTTTTAGTGAGATCTTCTGAAATAATTTTTTTATAAAAAGATTATAATTTAAACGATTTTTTTCTTTAAATTTAATAAAACTTTTCTTGGAAAAAAACTATATCGCAGATTGTATATGTTGGAGAAATAAAAAGCATGATAAAGAATATTCCTTTTTGGATTGTTCTAGATTTTGATTAATTTAATAGTTTCGTTTAGTTATGATTAAAGACTCAATTCAAAAAAAAGTTTCGTTTATACATGTAAATACAAACAAAGTTTCAAATACATGTAAATTAAATATGTCAGTTGTTATACATACATACTCACTAATCATGTTTATTGGATGTTCAAAAATATTAATTTTAATTTGAAATTTGTATTTGAATTGAAATGGAAAAATAAATACAAAAATTTGTTTAAAGTGCAAAAAAAAGGAATTTCGGTTAATCGGTTAATCGACACAAATTAATCGGTTTATTTGTTATTTGAAAATCGTAAATTTTAAATTATTCGAACAGTTAACCGTCCAAAATTAATCGGTTAACCGATTAACGGTTAATCGATTGAATAGCCTACTATGTACCATATGTATGTAAATAGTTCTATTGGTTTTTGAGATTAGGAAAGAACTTTGAATTTTATGTACGAGTATATATGTACCATTTTGGGCAGTCTCACCTCCCAGTTTGGTGAATTATGATAAAAAAATCATCCTGAAAAATTTTTAGGTAACTCTGAAGTCTATAAAATACTAAAATTGGTTACAAAATGTTAAAGTTATTAAAAATTCCCCAGGCCACTAGAACAAGAATTGAAGGAACAAAACTAACATATGGACAATTCCACGAGAATCGCTACCACTACTGAAAAAACAAAAACCCTTGAACATTTTTTTCAAGATGTGTTGAATAGAAGAAAATAATAAAATGTTACTATGTGAAAGTATTTAGATCATATTACAACATTTTCAAGATAAAAATAATACCTTAAACTGATTATATTTAAATTTTTAATGTTTTAGGTGTGTTTTAGGCTTAAATTGCGGCGAAAACTAGGCTCCCAATTAGCTTGTAGTATGAAATGAATTTGACTCTGATTGTTTTTTTGCTATTGTCAAATTGTTTATTGAAACTGAATGTATATTTTCTATTCACTTTTTTAGTTTTTGTAAACATATGTATATTTACAGAATATATATTGTTTTATTACAACAAAAATCTCTCACGTACGGTATGTCACGTACGATATTAAATTTTATTTATTTTAGAATCATCCATACATTGTTTTTATTTAAATATGACAAATTGTAAATGAAAAATATTTCGTTTTGTGTAAGAAATTAAAAGAAAACATAGAGCCTCTCACAATTCGAATATTTTCGCATATTTCTACATGTACCTCAAAATGAGTTCCGTTTTATGTCACGTACGATATACCCTTATTTCGTTCAATATTTTGGACAACAATCTATCTAAAGAACTTTTTATTATTTTAAAATATAGTACCCTATGAATGGAACATAAAGACCAAATTATTTTTCAGATACTCTTATTTTTGCAAAATCTATTCCACTCTATAGGCGTACAAATGTCACGTACGATGATATGGAATTGCCCATATTCCAAGAAATATTAAAATAAAAGCTAATTTTTACTTAACATATATCCATATTTACTTGTATATGACTTTTTGTCTAAGTAGGATACCGTTAATCTATTCGCAGGTATGACCAAAAAAAATTATTTTTTTTAACGGCAGTTTCAAAACTCTATTTTCAAATTTTTAAAAATTTTTTTAAACAAATATCAGAATTTTTTGTTCATCTCATTTGGGATTTATTGAGAATATAATAGGGAATATAAATATGAAAAAAGTATGACAATACCTCCTATAGTTTTTCCGTAACTGCGATTTAAATTTGGCGATTTTCGAGAAAAACTACCCAGTATGCAACATTTCGAGTCAGTTCTTTTTATCGAACTTATTTCGAATTAAAATCGAAAATATGAATCTATTATGATACTCTATCCAATCTACATTTTTTAGAATATCGTATTTTAATATTTTATAGAAATGGCGAATAATGTTCGATTTTTTTTTTAATGTCAAATTTTATTTTTGCACAAATTGGCAAATTCATATACATACATATTATTCTTTTGTCAATTTGTGAGAAAATAAAATTTTATTTCTTATCCTATCAATAACATATTCATAAAAATATAGTTTAACACGAAAAATGGATCAAAGACGTCTTAAAAGACGTGTTTTTGACAATTCGAATCTCATAATCACCAACATCAGAAATATGTGCAGAGTTTATTGCATTTGAAAATGAAAACACATCTAACGCAACATTATTGGATAACAATAAAGGTATTGAATATGCATTATTTCAAGAAGAAATTGCTCGATGGTATAAAGTATACGAAATTGTTCATATATTTAATCGAAATCGAATCAATTTAGAATATTTTTAATACCGAAAAAGGTATAGTATATCGATAAAAATTAGAATCAGAATAATAAATAATTTTCGACTCTTTATCGCTCTGCACTCTACTTAGGAAAACACGCACATTCTCGACATTATATCGAAGTCGATATCGATAAAATTTTACGAAACAAAGATTCATTTTCGACATAACTTCGAATCATTTTGCATACTGGGTAATTATTTGGCTATATTTAAGCGAATGAGCTTAATTTCCTTACTGTTAATATATACCTATTCAGAATATTATAGTCTGAAAGTTTTACTAAAATCGCAAAACGCCACTCTTTAAACCGTGAAGGTCAAAGGTAAAATTTTTCAATATTTGGAATTTCTCATGGAAAGATACCGAAATGTTATATATTTTTGTGCTGATTTTGATGAAACTTAAGCAAAATATAACTTGAAGTCTAGTATTTATAATAGCAGCAAAAAATTAAAATTAACCTGTAATAGCACTTGGGGTTAAAATGACACTCAACTTTTAAAATCACGAAAATACAGTAAATATGAATGGTGCTTGTTTTAATGTTTTGTTTTTTGTTTATAATTAAATAAACTGAATCATTGAAGTTATTCTTTAAATTTAATAAATCAAAAGTACACTAAAGGTTAAAATCAATTTTATTCTTAAAAAATTCTAAATAAAATATTAGTTACGTTATTAAGGCATAAATCATAGACAACAACTATATAGGAAACTGAGAGCCAAAAACCTAAGTCTGTTGTCAAAAACCTAATTCATGAGAATGTATTGCATGTATTTTGTTTTTGTATCACCCGTATGTGTGAAAAGGGTGTACTTTTTTACTCTCTCCTTCCGTTCTATGCGTATAAATCAAGTATAAACACAATATTTTGTCGTTAAAAAACTGTGGGGTCAAAATTGTGAAAATTTTTTAAACTTACATACTGTCTAATACACAATACAATATTTTTAACTATGTTTCCTTTAAAAATCAAATTTGGATCAGCACCATTGACTTTGACAAGGTTTTTATGGTTTTTAGAAGTTTGGGGTCATTTTAATCCCAAGTGCTATTAGGGGTTAATTTTAAATTTTCTGCTGCTAGACTTTGTGTTATATTTTTCTTAAGTTTCATCAAAATCGCCCCAAAAATATATATCATTTCGCTATCATTCCATGAGAAATTCCAAATCTTGATAAATTTGACCTTTGGCTTTCACGATTTAAAGGTTAACGTTTTCCGATTTTAGTAAAACTTTCGGACTATATTTAAAATTATCTGGACTATAATATTTTGAATATGTTTTACTAAAAATTCATAACAGTAAGGAAATTGGTCTCATTCGCCAAAATATGCCCAAAAAAATGGTTTTTCCCGAAAATCGCCAAATTTAAATCGCAGTTACGGAAAAACTATAGGAGGTATTGTTATAATTTGTTCATATTTTTATTCCATATTATATTCTCAATAAATCCCAATGTGATGATAAAAAAATTCTGATATTTGTTTAACAAAATTTTTAAAAATTTGAAAATGGAGTTCTGAAACTGCCGTTAGTTCTAGTACTCCATTAAATTTAAACTTCCACACGTAATATGAAAATTTAAAATTCCTTCCCTTAGTTCAGCTATTATTTTTTGAAGAACTATTTTATTTATTTGCATTTCATCTATATTATTTACTGGGTTATAAATTGTTTAATTCCTTAACAAGTACTAAACTTTGTAATCCTACAGAATACATGTATGACATGCATATACACATGCAAATACACATGCATTATTACACACACACATACACCAAACATGGACTTACAGTATGCCAGTTATTTCGAGTTACATTTTCAACTAATCGACTGCAATTGTTTTATATTTTTCTCCTCTATTTCTCATATGTCACACTGTAGTGTGCAATTTGTTTGTAATCATTTTTTACTCGTCTACTCATAATGACAATTCAAGGCTGTTTTTGCCAATGCAAGTGGGTGAGATGGCTGATACACACGCAGAGCAACAGAGATGTTTGAGATTTATTGTCTCCATTTTTGTGTGAAGAGTGAAATCTTGATTGATGCTTTCAGAAATACACACACACACGAACGCATAAATACCAACACACACGTATAAATACATGTGGTCGTTGTTGTTGTGTTAGGCTCAAATAAACTGTTACACAATAAAACAAGACAATTTCTCTTACACACCCAAACCAATGTTCATACCCAGCAGTTCTAGGAGACAGTACCCAACTAGTGATTTTACCCATCATTTCGGGTGGGAGCTAGTTACTTCATTAGCCACGTGACTAGTCATTTTAATACGGGCATGTCCTAGGCAGGGGGTCAATTGTCTATTTTTGATTACAATGGCACTGTCTAATAGCTGGTTCAAAATAGGCAACGCATTGGATTCACATACTGGTTACATAGCTTCAATTACCTTACTAGCTTTGTAACTGATTACTAGATCAGCTACTTGACTAGTTATTTTAACACGTGCATGTCCTAAGCAGGGGGTGAATTTACCCTTTTGATTACAATGTGATTATCTGATAGCTGATCGAAAGTAATCAACGCTTCTGGTGGGTAAAATAAAGTGCAGTACAAAAAAAGTTTGAAGTGACTTCACCATAGGTTACTAAGAAACACTAAAGTGACTATTAATTTCATCCTATGTTACATGGGATATCAGTATATTTAAGCAAACATAAAAATAAACTGTATGAGAATTATATCAACACAATTTGTATAAAACCAGTTTGTACGTTTAAAGTGACTACACTCTAGATTACTTAGAGACACTTAAGTGACAATTGTCTTCACGCTAGATTACTTTGGATGCATAAAGTAACCAATTGTCTTCTCTCTGCACTACAAAGTGCACATACGTGTCAAATGACCAAAATATATGAATTGGAGTCAGCCAAGTGATAACACATTTGTGACAATTACTGTCTTTAAGGTATACATTGACTACTTGCTTAACTGATGGGTACATTGACAGTGAATTTACTCTTAGTAAGTCGATATTCATACTAGAGCAACTTGCTACAATTTAGAGTTTAATTGTAGAGACCGGAGAGCAATAAATAGGGTTAAATACTCGTAAACCATCAAAAGATTTCAAAATCATAAAGTTTAAGGAACGTAAACTTACTCATTATAAATAGGTTTTTACTTAAACTTTTCTCTTCCCTTGCACACTGTGTGAGAATATTTGCTATCATATTTATATTTTTTCTATTCCACCATTGATAAAACATTTAAGTGTGTCAGTCAGTATTTGTTGTGTGTCGCTGTTGTTTTGGGGTTTTTGTTTTTAGACAACAATATTCTTTGTTTTAAAGTGTAGATGAGGAAAGCAAAAAGTCTGTATGAATCTTGATTGTGTATTTTGTGCGAGTAAGTTTGTTTTGTATGAATTTTCATGTTATAAATAATGACTACTACGAGCATGAGTACTCGTTTTCATTCAAGCGAATTTCATTGGTTTTTTTTTTCTTGGTTTGTTTGTATTAGTGTGTGTATAGAATTTGTTGTTGTATCTTGAAATTTCCAAGTACTCTTATCAAGTCTTTAGCAGAAGGATAATAATAACAATAATGTAAATAAAAACAACAAAGGCATACAGTGGGGTTAATTGATAGTTAATGGTTAATAAATAAGTCTGACCTAGTTCTGTTCTAGTTCTGTTCTAGTTCTGTTCTAGTTCTGTTCTAGTTCTGTTCTAGTTCTGTTCTAGTTCTGTTCTAGTTCTGTTCTAGTTCTGTTCTAGTTCTGTTCTGTTCTAGTTCTGTTCTAGTTCTGTTCTAGTTCTGTTCTAGTTCTGTTCTAGTTCTGTTCTAGTTCTGTTCTAGTTCTGTTCTAGTTCTGTTCTAGTTCTGTTCTAGTTCTGTTCTAGTTCTGTTCTAGTTCTGTTCTAGTTCTGTTCTAGTTCTGTTCTAGTTCTGTTCTAGTTCTGTTCTAGTTCTGTTCTAGTTCTGTTCTAGTTCTGTTCTAGTTCTGTTCTAGTTCTGTTCTAGTTCTGTTCTAGTTCTGTTCTAGTTCTGTTCTAGTTCTGTTCTAGTTCTGTTCTAGTTCTGTTCTAGTTCTGTTCTAGTTCTGTTCTAGTTCTGTTCTAGTTCTGTTCTAGTTCTGTTCTA
This sequence comes from Calliphora vicina, assembly GCF_958450345.1. Lineage (NCBI taxonomy): Eukaryota > Metazoa > Arthropoda > Insecta > Diptera > Calliphoridae > Calliphora > Calliphora vicina. The sequence continues at coordinate 123,156,070 of NC_088780.1, forward strand.
GTTCTGTTCTAGTTCTGTTCTAGTTCTGTTCTAGTTCTGTTCTAGTTCTGTTCTAGTTCTGTTCTAGTTCTGTTCTAGTTCTGTTCTAGTTCTGTTCTAGTTCTGTTCTAGTTCTGTTCTAGTTCTGTTCTTGTTGAGTTATAGCTCAGTTTTAATCATTTTCTTCTTAATAAGTTTTCCAAAATGACTACCACTGTGCGACAATAGTGTCAATATTCAAACAGTTTGTTGGTTTTGGGTCTTGTTTGTGTAGTGAATGCTTTGTTATTGTATTTGCCATATTTAAACATCAATTCTTACATTATTGACTGGTCTGCAAACAATTACATTAATGGACTTTTGTGTGATTACAGTGATTATTTTGTTGTGTGTTTCTTTGAATTTTAGTTAGCAGTTTGTCTATATAGACTTAAGCTATATTATCTGCTTTACTTGTTGGGTTCATTTGCTTTTAAACGGCTTAAATTTCAAGTTAATTGAATATTCCACTAATGTCCTGTGTATCACTGTCTGGTATTATGTATTTTGTGCCAAATATTTGCGTTGCTGCAATATTTATAATTACTATGATTATTTTTTAATGTTATTTTGGGGCGAAAGAAAACAAATTCCAATAGATTAGTTTTGTTTTATCTTATGTTTTTCATCATGTGTGTTTAGTTATTAGGGTGAGTCGAAAATAAATTGTAGGGTGTGAATGTCTGAATTGTGGCTCAGTTACTTATGTAAGAACATAAGTTTATTTAGATTTTATCTGACTGTATTTATGGTATTTGTTATACATATTTAATTTAGCTCATTTTAATATAGTATATTATGTTTTATTTTTGTATTGTATGTTTTTTATTTCATTTTAATTGTTTATATTTTTATTTTCAGATAATTTTACTACAGAATTTTTAATTGAAAATATTATAGTAATACGTTAATGGCTGGGATTTAACTTAATAAAATTATAAAACCGTAAGTTTAATTTTTATATAAATTGTCTAATAATTTCGTCGTATACTTAATATTTATTAATTAAATAATAATCATACGCTGTGTAGTTTGTTGTCATATGGAACATTATTATACAGTAGGTTGGTCGATAGAAAATACAGATGCCAATAAAAATGTATCTTCTTAACATTTGTAAAATACTCGCGCTGATATTAAAGGAAATTTAAAATTACAAACACGTAAATTATTCACAAATGAAAACAAGCCGAAATTTAATATTACAAAATTGGCAACGAAATGTTTTATTAAGAAATAATTTTAACAAGTTTGTGACCTAAAACAAAATTGTCTGGTTATTTCATTTCAAATAGCTCCTTACTATAATCCTTAATAACTACAACCAATGAAATTTGGATTTTTAGTCTTCATTCTATCATTTATAAGAATCGACAGAATAATTTGTTATCAATGTCACAAAATGTTTATATTTAAACATCTTTGGTTTAAAAAAATACGAAAACTATTTTTAATTGAATTTTTTCAATATTGCTATTGTGATCCAGTACTCGAATCTTTAAATAATAAGGATTGTTTCTGACAATAGATATTTACATTTAAAATAGATAATTTATAATATTGCCCTTATTTTGCTAACATTCAAATTATACACAAATCTACATACATGTGCACTATTAGTGTTTGCTTTGTAAAAAAGGATAGAAAACAATAAAATAGGCACAACAAAGATTATTTGTTCTATGTTGTATACTTTTTTTAACAAAGAAAAAAAAACTCTTTATAAAATCCAATAGCTGTCTAATGGATTCTATTTTTGTAACTTCTACTGCCGCCTTCTACTGCCTCCAGTCATTTTTGCACATCTTCTGCAATGAAATAAAGAAACTATTTTTCTGTTCTTTTTATATGCCAAAAATTGTAGTTTTAAGATTTAAATTCAAAAAAGTAAAGATGAAAAATATAGACATTTTTTAGAAAAAGAGGTTGAGGATTTCCAAGAGGTATTTAAAAGTTTTTTTCTACTAAACTAATTTTGTTGGTTTTCAATAAAAAAAAATACTTAAAATAATTGTAAATATGCTAAGTGAATTTCTTTAATTTCGGTTATATATTTTGGATGTGAGTGAAATACAGACGGTGAAAAATAGACTTATTTTTCATAAAGACCTTGAATGCCATAGATGATAACTTGATAGGTAACTGAGAGACAAAAATCTAATTCCTGTGAATGTACTGCCAAGTATTTTTTTATTGTATCTCACAATGTTTGAAAAAAGAAACTTTTCTTTCTTTCCATCCCAGCTGTTTTAGGACACTAGTGATGTGGTAACTAGTTACATAACTAGCTACGTGACTAGTTATTTTAACAAGAACATGCAGGAGGTCAATATAAAGTAAGGTCTTGACTTCTCTCTACACTACAAAGAGCGCATACGTGTCAAGTGACCAAAAAAATAAATAAGTAAATTGGAGTCAGCCAACTGGTCAGACATTAATAACAATTACTGTCTATGACTACGTTTATACGTAGCCTATTCTCAAATAAAAATAATTTGCAATTAACTAACGCTCTGTTTATATGTCACTTTGGTTACGGAAAATTTTTTATTTTTTTAAATGCAAAAATGAAAGAGTTAAAAATTCTTGATTGTCTTGCAATCCAATTAATGCAATGAAATATCTAAAAAAAAACGAAAGAAAAACTAAAACCATTAAAAAATATGGCAATGTTTAAAATCTTATTTAAACACTTAATCAGGAATTGTTTTCGTGAGTTAGCTATTTGCAAATAAAAAATTAATTCACTGTTTATACGGCAAGTTTTTCTAATTACAATATTTTTAAGTGCGTATAAACGTAGCAATTCCATATCATCGTACATGACATTTGTACGCCCATTGGGTGGAATAGATTTTGCAAAAATAAGAGTATCTGAAAAATAATATGGTCTTTATGTTCCATTCAGAGGGTACTATATTTTAAAATAATAAAAGGTTCTTTCGAAATATTGTTGTCCAAAATATTGAGCGAAATAAGGGTATATCGTACGTGACATAAAACGGAACTTATTTTGAAGATCATGTAGAAATATGAGAAAATATTCGAATCGTAAGAGGCGCTATATCTTCTTTTAATTTCTTACACTAAACGAACTATTTTTCCTTTACAATCCGTCATATTTAAATAAAAACAATGTATGGATGATTTTACAATAAATACAATTTAATATCGCACGTGACATACCGTACGTGACAGATTTTTTTCTTATAATAAAATAATATATATTCTGTAAATATATGTATGTATACAAAAACTAAACAAATTAATAGAAAATATACATTCGGTTTCAATAAACAATTTGACAATAGCAAAAAAACAATCAGAGTCAAATTCATTTCATACTACAAGCTAATTGGGAGCCTAGTTTTCGCCGCAATTTTAGCCTAGAACATTAAAAAATAAATATAATCAGTTTAACCTATTATTTTTGTCTTTAAAATGTTGTATTATGATCTAAATATTTTCACATAGTAACATTTTATTATTTTCTTCTATTCAAATCATCTTGAAAAAAAGTTTCAAGGGTTTTTGTGTTTTCAGTCGTGGTAGCGATTCTCATGGAATTGCCCATATGTAAATCATTGTTGAAGTTTTACATACAACACAACTATTAAAACAAAACGCTTCTATTCTTCTCCACATCATAATAAAAATATCCATCATACAATACAGTTTGTTTAACAGAATAACCTCAACAAATCTATTTATTTGCATTTTTTGCACTCTAATTTATTATTTGTATTACAAATTATAAACTTGCGACCCAACCTCCTAAAAATCTGCAACACAAATTGTATTAAACACAACCATAAACAATTATATGCTAAATCAGACAAAATCACATACAAATACAGTGCCGAACTTAAGTATTGGCACAGGATGATCATTGTTCTATAAGGTCGATTTAAAGGCCATATTGTTGACATTTTTAATAAAAATATATATTTATCAGATAGATTGATGAATTTCCTACAAAATACCACCAACTTCATTTCAACAATTTTGCAATATTATTTAAAAATAATAAAAAGACGAAAAATTCCACAATTCCGTAGAACAAAACTATTGGCACACTTAACCAGATTCTTCAAATTTGATCGATCTATCCACTTTTTTTCTTTGAAAATGCGATTTTATCTTCTTTTATTTAACTGTTAATGTCAATTTGTAAAAAATGAGCACAATAATTATCAATTTTGCTGAAAATGGCTATCAAATAAAATGAAACAACAGAATCTGAGCGCAAAATCATACTTCACTTGCACAATCAAGGAAAATCATATGCTGAGATTGTAGAGATTATGGAAAGAAGCCGTTTTACAATTTGGAGTATCGTGCAACGTTTTAAGGCAACATCAACACTTGAAAGTGCTAAACATACAGGTCGTCCTAGATTCTTAAGTGAGCGTAAATACAGCCATATATTCAAAAAGGTCAAGTTATGTCCAAAAATATCTTCAACACAGGTTGCTGTAGAGATTAAGGAAGAGTTTGGGAAAGAAGTTCACGCAGCAATAGCCAGAAGAGTGCTCCAGAAGACAAACTATAGTTGTCGTATTGCTAGGCGGAAACCATTTATTTCATCTGTGAACCAAAAGAAGCGTTTAGAATATGCCGTTTAGGAATTTACGTAAGCCACATGATTTTTAGCACCAAGTGCTATTCTCTGATGCAAACAAATTTAATATTTTTCGCTCTGATGGCCGTCAAACGGTATAGAAAAAAAACCAATAAAGAGCTGGAAAAACAAAATATTGCTTCAATAGTAAAACATGGTGCTGGAGAGGTAATTGTGTGTCCGCTTCAGGGGTTGTAGAGCTGGTGTTCATTGACGAAATAATGGACAAAGTGAAATATACGGATACACCTCAAGAAAAGTACAGAAAAGTTAAATTTACCATTTTCTTTCACTTTTCAACATGACAATGATCCCAAACATTCGGCCTATACTGGACGTATGTTGCTTTCATACAATATTTCGCATGTCCTACCACACCCTCAACAATCTCCGGATCTCAACCCAATAGAGCATCTGTGGGAAGAGCTAGATAAGCGAGTGAAAAAGGCATTAGTTGAATAATGGCAAAGTATTGGGTTAGATATCACAAACAAGTTGGTAGATTCATGCCTAAGCTACTCGAGGCAGTTATAAAGCAAAAATCACTTGCAACTATATATTAAATTTTGCAATATTGCTTCCTAAATGAAATGTTTTTTTAGCTTTTAATGAAGTGTGCCAATAATTTTGTTCATTGAAATTAAGTATTTTTATGTAGTTTTGTTATTAATAAATAGTGGTATTAAATTGTTGAAATGAAGTTGTTTATATTTTGCAGGAAATTCATTAGTCTATCTGGTAAATATATTTTTTTATTAAAAATCTCTACAATACGGCCTTTAAATAGTCCTTAAAGTAAAATGAGCATCCTGTGCCAATACTTAAGTTCGGCACTGTACATATAACAGCAACAAATTATTTTATAAATTTTGAAAATTTGTTCAAATATAAACAAAAAACTCAAACAACAACTAAATATGCATAATAGGGCTATAACCAAATTTTGGACCTACCACCACGCGTTGGCAAAAGTTGTGTTATTTACGATAACATTTTTTTTCCCGTCATTTTGGAATATAAACGATTTTTTAAAGTCAACATTTTTTCAAATTCCAAATATAGATTCGAGCAAGCTTTATATATTTAAACTATGTGCGTTTTTTGGATAAAAACAAAATAAAAAAAATTATCTCCAAACTTTACCGCGTTTTGTGGTTGAACTTATTTGAAAACCGCGAAAATGTAATAACATTTTTTCAAATAACTTTCAATCGTCTATTTGACTATGATTGGGCATTTTTGATATTTGAAAAAAAAATTTTAAAAAGTTATGCCCTAATGTACAATGTAAAATAGATAAATATAAAACACTGCCAGAGAACTCAATGCTAAAAAAAAAAACTATTGTATTCTAGAGTGAAATAAACTTTGTTGTTGGATAATTGAATTGTGGTGTGTGTTTTAAACAAATCAAATTTGTTTTTATACCGACTTTTGGTACCAGCTTTTAAAGCTAAATTTTACAATTTGTTGAGAAGAAACGAAAAATGCCGAAACGAAAATTGTCAATAATATTTGGCCATACTATATTGAAAATTCTCCAGAATTTCGAAATTTGCCTTATTTTGGTTTTTGTATAGGATTAAAGTTCATATTTTTAATAGATGCTTTTAGAACTGTTAGTCAGATTTTATCATGTTTGATCTCATATTAAAGCTAAATGATTCAGGATATAGCTTAAAAAGTCCTTAAGTTCTTAATTAAAGGATATCTCCCAAAAAGCCATCTTCTATTTTTCAAAAACTAGCGGATACCCAGCATGTGCTACTACGCTAAAAATTCTTTATTAATCGAGGGGGTTTATTCTAATAAACATATTTCTATCATATTAATGTACACAAAATATAATTTTGTAAAAAAAAAGATAGAAAGATTCCATTTAAATTTAATTTCTGGGATAATGGATACAAAAAAGTACCAAAAAGAGCAATCATCTGACCCCTTATTTCAAAAAAGTGCCAAAATCCATTTGAATTTTTTTTTAGAAGGACAACAATTCCATTTAAATTAACTTTCTTGGATATGAGATACAAAAAAGTACTAAAACTTGGGTTTCGCCCGTTTTATCCCCTTAAAATTACAAAAAAATCAAAAAGTACCACAAACCTGTCCACTTATTATACCCTTCACCTTCGTGAGAAGGGTATATATAAGTTTGTCATTCCGTTTGTAATTTCTACATTTTTCATTTCTGACCCTATAAAGTATATATATTCTGGATCCTTATAGATAGCGGAGTCGATTAAGCCATGTCTGTCTGTTGAAATCAATTTTCTGAAGACCCCAGATATCTTCGGGATCCAAATCTTCAATAATTCTGTCAGACATGCTTTCGAGAAGTTTGCTATTTAAAATCAGCAAAATCGGTCCTTAAATAACGGAGATATGAGCAAAAAACCGGGACAACCTAGATTTTTGACCTATTTTTGATCTATATATGGATTACTAAGTCATTAATATAGACAATATGGATATCTAATGATAGATATTTCAAAGTCCATTGCAACGATGTAGATAAGGCTATAGTAAGTTTGACCTACAATAGGTCAAAATCGGGAAAAATATTTTTTAAACCGATTTTTTTTGTCATATTTTTTTAAAAAAAAAAAAAAAAAATTTTTTTTGTTTACCTAAAAATATTTAAAAAAAATTATTTTAAAGTATAATTTGGTGAAGGGTATATAAGATTCGGCACAGCCGAATATAGATCTCTTACTTGTTTTTTGCATAAATTTAGATTAAGTTCCACTTTTAGTGCTATCTTTATTAGTTTTGGAGGTGCCGATTTTACACATTTTTACCCCCTTGATATTCGAATTTCCAAAAATCCCTTCTTAGTGAATTTACACATCGTGTGAGGTACCTACATACAACATTTCAAGTCATATGCCACTGCTACACGTTCATTATATATTGACCGCGATCCAGTATCGCGATATTTATTGAACGTGTATCATGCAGTATTGATGGATCGCGATTCAAATCGCAGAATAACCTAATTTTGCGTGATCCATTACAATGGATCTGGTGATCCAAATATCACATATATATTGAATGTAGCAGTGCCCATACAAATTTTTAAAAGTTCCAATTTGGGAAAAATTATTATCATAGGGGTATATACGTATAAGAACGATATCCCGATATTTTTTTTTATTTTTTTTCATAAAAATAGGATATTGCATGGGCCTACCATGATTTTGGTGCCGTCAAAACTAAATCTGATTTTAAGTATATTCGATAACCTGATTCATTTTTCAAAGCTACGTGTAGTTTTCGAGATATTGCAGGGGTCAAAAATGAAAATAAACATTTTACAGGATAGAATATCCTATTATAGATTGTCTGTGTTGTTGTTAGGTTGTTAGTCCACTCCAGTGTGATACTCCAACCGTAATCTAACATTATATGTATTTATATATCTTTTAAATCTTGATGGAAACATTCTCCTTGTTTTTCGCTATACAATCCATGATTTTCCGGAAACTTGTTTAAATTGCTTTTATGCTCATATTAATTAAAATTCCTCGTAATTTGCAGTCTTAAGTCTTTCATGTGTAATGATCGCAAAATGATATGAAGTCCAGATTGTTTAAAACAGCGTTTAATTGTATCTGCATCGAAATCAATTCCGTAACATTTTTTGATATGTTTTTTTAACTTCACGCTACTTTATTTGAATTTCTGTCAAACTTAAATTGATGTACTGTTCGTGGCTAACTTTCCACTTTTGCAGTGGACAGTTTCGCATCTGCCCACCCCAGATAAAAATTTGGAAAGTCGCAGAAAGATTTTTTTGGATTTGTAGATTGTTCCGTTAAGAGATTCCTGTGCCCTAGAATATTAATTATGGGGTTTTTGGAACCCAAAAAGTTAAAAAATATTCCAATGCCAATCGTACAACGGAGCACATATAATGTTTGGTTTTTATAAGCTAAAATAATGGAGTAAAATCAGCGCAAACATTCTTATCATAGAGGCATTAATATTAGTTCTGCTAGTTGCGAAAGAAGTTTCTTATCTATGCGTAGAATAAAACAATGGTTACGCAGTGCAATGCTTCAGGAACGATTTTCAAATTTAGCAGTTTTTTTCAATTCAATTCTTTATTTATAAAATTATTTGTACAAAGGCATATATATACGCCTTTGTACAAATAGTTTTATAAATAAAGAATTGAATTGAAAAAAACTGCTTAATTTGAAAATCGTTCCTGATTAGAGTTAAATTAAAAAAATTTGATTTGCGGGTATCATCATTTTTCTGAAGGTTTTTGCGTAAATAAAAATAAAAAAATGTTCACTCCTTGTGGTGGTTCGACACATCTAAAGACGCGGATTTTGAGCACATTTTTCTGTATAGCAAAAACGGTTGAATATACTGCAAATATGATTTCACCAATGGATTCTGCATTTAAAATTAATACAATTGATGTTTTTTGAATTCCTAAAAATAGTTCCACTAACTCACAACAGGGGGCGCAATAATAGTCTAGCTACGCTTATGGTGTTGTTAACCATACAATGGGTTATATTTGAGAAAAATCTTTAGAAAATGGAAGATAATTATTTTGAGATATGCTTTGTTCAAGGACTAATTTTTGGTTGAATATCCTGTGTTAAAAAAAGGATTTTTAGAAACTAAGGATTAAAATTGAAACTAAACAATTTTGCACTATTATTATATAAAAATTGAACTTTAAACCTCGATAATAGACAAACCAAAGCGAATTTATGATTATAAAGAACCAGTATACCAAGATTTAACAAATGTTTAACTGGTAAGCTCCGATGCCTTGTTGAAAAATTCGGTTTTCTCCCTAATAGAATACTTTGCAGTATTGTATATACATATATATAAATTTGTTATTTAAATATTTTTTTCATAGTTAAATATAAATAACAAAATAACCAAATAACCTAAGCTTCAATGTACTGTTCGCAATATTTAAATAAATATTGTGTGTTTTTTTTTTTGTAAGTTTAAATAATAACGTACAATGCAGTGGTTATTTGTTGCTTTTGTGTTACAATTTTCTTTTTACAAATAAAACCGCATTTGAAAAAAATATATAACAAATAATAGTAAAACACGTAATGCTCAACTTTAACCGCAAACCTTTTGAAAAAAAAGCATAAAAATAAATTAGAAAAAAGAGAAAATAGAAACCACAGCACTGTGGGACATGATTTTTAAGCACAAACAAAAATTTAAGTTTAAAAACATACAAGAGCACGGAAATTGAAGTCAAATTTTATAAAAAAAATACGTTTCGTCATCTATTATGCAGCAGTTAGCATAATAGATGACGAAACGTATGTTCTGGAAAATTTTCAAGGGAATGTTGTAGAAGAGTTTAGGACCCAGAAGCAGACAATTTTCCCAAAAAGTTCTTCGCATGGCAAGCAGTATGCAGTTGCGGCAAAGGAAGCCAAACATTTGTTACAAAGGATGCTTCCATTCATAAGACTTCTTAATGTGGCAGAAAGCACTATAAAAAGCTTAATGAAAGGATTCCCAGAAAAGGATCATAAATTCATCACTATTGATTAAAACTATAAAAATAATATGGGTCCTCATGTAAACGCTTTAAATGCCTCGTAATCAGTGCAATCTGTGCATTTTTACACTCTCGCAAATGAACTGTAAAAAAATGTATGGAAATTCGTTTGCACAACAATTTAGGCTCGCAAACTTGAATTTATTGTGCATTTGATGAATCAGCTGCTTTTGTTTACTTTTATTTATAAGAAATAAAAATCAAATAAAATATTAATATTTTGTGCATGTGAAAATTGTGTAACTTTGGAACAGAATGATTGGATTGAATGGCACTGTATATGAAAGCATTAACCAACAGCTAGAATATAAACAAAATCTTTCAAAATATGTATACCATCGTTAGTTCCTAAGATTTAACTTTCATTTAACAATTTTATAATTAAAATTTATACAATTTGAAAAAAAAAAATTGTTAAAGCTTTTGTTGAATTTATTTTTATTTGATATTTTTATGAAATATAAATTTTCTCTAGAAACTTGCAATTGAAAAGTTGGGTTCATGAAACACATTGCGCAAACTTGCACATTTGCACAAATGGGAAACTTAAGCGTTTAAATGAGTACCCTAAATATTTTTTGTAAATTGTTAAAAAATCAAAACATATGTTTAGTGGTTTAATTTTTTTTAGCATTTATGTATGTTAAGATTTTTTCGAACTCACTCCTTACTCTGTATCATCAATTTCAATGGTAAAAAGGTGGTTTACTGAATTTTGTTGTGGCCGTAAGTTGCCGAAAGTTCTGGATGACCAGTTGAGGTATCTAGTAGATACTATCTACATACGAAACGGTACCGTAAAATAGCTCCCAATTGAAATATCTCCCAATGAAATAATTGTCATCAAAAATTAAATAATTCCCAAACTTGAAAAATGAAATAGCCAAAGGGTAAAATGAAATTACTCCCAATAATCGGCGGTTTCATAATTTTAAAAAGATTGGTCCCAAAAAAGCGAAATAACTCCCAATAGAAATGAAATAATTCCCAATCTGCAAAAGTGAAATTATTCTTCGCTTACCAAACATTTTTTGCATTGCGGGCCTATAGCGTAGCACAAAATTTGTTTTGCATTGCCTTCGGCCGGTCGCTAAGGTTTTCTCCTCTGGGGTGTAACAAAAACTGGCTTCGCTCAGAAAAGTTTTTTGCATTGCCGGCCTTCGGCCGTGCGCTAAGGTTTTCTCCTCCGGGGTGTATCAAAATCTGGCTTCGCTCAGAAAAGATTTCTTTCATTGTAGATAGGTTTTACAATATTTCAGAAAGCCGATTTTCATTTCGCACCAGATTAAGAAATCGTTGCAACCTGACAAAGGCTGACGATGTAAAAATAATCTTTTCTGAGCGAATCTGGTTTTTGATACACCCCAGAGGAGAAAACCTTTGCGCTCGGCCGAAGGCCGGCAATGCAAAAAACTTTTCTGAGTGAAGCCAGTTTTTGATATTTATGGGTTCTGATTTTGCAAAGTAGAACCCCACAAATTTAAATAACTCCCAATACAGTGAAATAACTCCTAATTCCCAAAATAAAATGAAATAAAACCCAACAAAAATTTCATTGGGAGTTGTTTCATTGGGAGTTATTGCATTATGAAATAACTCCCAACAAAAAATTATGAAATAACTCCTTATGCGTTAGGAGTTGTTTCATTATGAAATAAGTCCTAAGTTGTATGAAAAATTTCTTGGGTGTTATTTAATTTTTTCGTGGGGAGTTATTTCATTTGGGTGTTATTTCACGGTACCACACGAAACAATTGATTTAATACACATTTTTTATCTACTTAAAAAATTAGCAGACAGTTGTTTGGTAATACGAACTTTTTAGGGGAGAAAATGGGTAAAAACTTTTTTTTTGGTACCAACATAAAATTAAATTTCAAAACGTATTATTTAATTATTAATAAATCGAACCCTTTAAGAGTAAAAATTGTGTTTATTTTTGATACCTTTTTCATAAATTAATGGTTTTCTGTATAGACATATGAATATTTTAATAAAATTTTTATAATTTCATTGGGTTGAAAAAAGTTCCAAGAATGGGTAAAAACGGGAAACACATTTTGTTTGAAATTATCAAGACAATTTTGATAATGTTTTAAACATTGGTTCCTGCAAATATACAAATATTTTTTGTATAAAAAACTCAAATATCTTGTAGACAAATCCGGATAAACAATTTGGTACTTTTTTTTAAATATCAATACAGGTTTGTAAATTCAAACTTGATGGGTGGTGCTCAAGAATGAAAAGTTACTTTTTCTCCTAATGGTACTTTTTTAATATTATAAATTATTAAACCTATCTACATAGGGAGAACTAATGGTACTTTTTCGTTCTTCTAATGCTACTTTTTGAGTATGAGAATACAGAGGAGGTAATTATTGGTACTTTTTCTTATTCTTCTTTACAGTCTAAAAGGGACGATCCTAACAATGGGTGTCTCGACGTTTTTATATGGCATCATAATTCTTTATAGATTATTTGTTATTAGAGATTCGAAGGTAGGGTAGAAGGGGGATCAATCGCCATAGGGGCACATCTGCCAACACCGAATAACTGAAAAACCGAGTAATGTATTTTGTTACATTATCAAGTTATGTTTTCGTTTATCGATTATTTATCATCCCTGAAAGTTGGAAAGTTTAATTTTTATATGATGTGAGGCAGACGCTATTAATGGGTTTTCAACAAGCTTTGAAAATATTTCAGCGTGTGAATTTTTTGTGCTAACTTCTTTAGTTTTTGTGATACAAAAAAGATATTGGTTTGGTGGTAGATCAGTAATAGTGAACAATAAGTGACAATAGTTTTTTCGGCCATTTAATTTGAAGTACGAAGAAAATTTATATTAAACATCATATCTCCCCCTGGGGCACATGCGCCAGATACAAGGAATCCATTTGATGTAGAGCAAAATGTTGATAAAATATAGAAAAATTCAGTCACAATTTCTTTAATTTTTTGTTAAGTTATCTGAAATAAACAATAAACACCTTTATCATACTTTCATTTGTGAATTAAGGAATAAAACAGTAAAATTCATTTATATTTTTTTATTTTATTTTACAAATGACAAATCTGCCCCACCCCTTTGGCGTGGGGTGGGGTGGTTTCGCCGTTTTTGGTCAGTCTAGAAATGTTAAAAAAATATGTATATTAAGATGAGATAGGCAAGATTGAAATGATAAAAACTAAAGCCAACATATCTAAGTATCCGAAACAAAAAATTAAAAAAAAATTAAGAAAATGTATTGTGGTTTTAATTTGAGATCACCACAAAAAAAAGTGGCGTATGGCCCTCCTTCTACCCTACATAAATATTTTTAAACTTTTGATGGTAAAGCAGTTTAAAAAGTTATTGTAAAAAATACTAGTTCATTTTTAAAAAAAAATTGTGGGTGGTCTAACTGCGAATCCATGTAAATAAAAATAAATTTAATTACTTCAATCTTTCACGAGCTACGGAATTATTTCCAATATAAAATGTTTCTAAACCACTGTGGGTTTCAATATTTAGCCTGTACTTCAAATACTCCTTGATATTCAGTGGGTTGTACACGTAATAAGTAGGTATTTTCTACAGTAGCAACAACCTTTTACAAAGACATTGTTAATTATAGCTTTAATGTAACAAGCAGTAACAACAGGAAGTACTTCTACTTGTCCATCCACCACCGGCAGGTATTAGCAGGAGAATTTATATTTGTGTTGATTAAAAACCCAAAATAAGACCAAATACACGCAATTACAATTTAGGCCAATTGTTGTATTAAATTCTATTTTGGTTCTCTTTGTTACACACACATTCACAGTTTTTAATTTAATAGATTTTGATTATAGGAATATTTATGGAAATTTTTTTTAGCGGTTGTGGGTGTTTTGTAATTAATTTAAACTGATGAACATTTTGAATTCTTATCGTTTTAGTGTCTTTAAAAACATAGGGAAATACACATGGAATGGAAACTCAAATAGAATCAATTAATAAATATTTTTCTGATATGGGGGTTCAATTCATGGACCGATACTTAGATAGTTGGTAGATATATTTAGCTTCATATAAAACATGTTTACGTCCAATTTCATCAATATAAATATTAATTATTAACCTTTATGTTGTTTTAGCAACAGATAAAAACAACAAAATACACAGATATTTTTTTATAGATAAACAAGTGTATTTTCCATAATTTGATAATTTAAACCCGAAAAATCAATTTTGAGTTGTGTCACTGTTGAACTGGGTGTGCGATATATGATTACGAAACGGGCACACGAATTTACTTATGACAGCCAATATTGGAAAATTAAGGTTGATCCAAAGCTACACCTAATACAAAACCTCCAATAATATATCTGGACCAACATGTTTATGTTTATTTATTTGTTGATCTGTGCTATATGACGAAGAACGATGTAAGACCTTTGGAGCTTCAAGGTGTATTTCTCTATGATTTAAATCTTTATAGAAACTTATTCGGTCTGTTGTTAATATTTTACCAGGTTTTAACAATATTTTTCATTTGTTAACACGACTAATCTCTATCTCTAAAAGCCTCATGACCTTATTTTTTTGAAAATAAACTGCTGCTCCATTATTTCCCTTAACCTTTTGTGACCTTTTAATAAACATTTTAATTTCAAAAACCAAACAGCAATTGTAAAATTATTTATAGGACAAATATTTATTACATTACTGACAAATAAAAGCTTAATGTATTTTCTCTTTCATTGTTTGCTGCTTTTTAATATTTTATGAGAACTCGTATTTTAACAAATTAAATTTAATTTTATTGTCAATAATAAGTAAATGCTCACACACATGCAAACATTTTTATTACGGCCATTCAAATGTAAAATTGTAATCAAAAGGTCATTAGTTGCGCTCATTTTAGGACACACAACCAACGTACAAACTTACAAAACTGGCCCAGTATTGCAACCGGCTGGTCAAAATCACATAATCTCTTACACTCTCGACATGTGCTTCTACAAATATGACTATAAGTTGCTATTAATTATATAGTTTATACCCTGAAACGACCATTTGTTAACTTGGAACTTGTCATCCCCCTTTTTTTTGTTTTGGCTTTTTTACTTTTGTTCTAGGACTTAATTTGTATGTGTGCAGTTAATTGTTAGCCTTTTGTTCTTTTTCTGATTCGTTCTTCCTCAACTTTTGTTACAAATGTTGGCATTAAACTTAAATAATAACAATTATTTAACCAAAAATCGATTAGAATTAGCTGAGCATGAGAGAACGTTTTTAGGGGACAAATTTGTATTTATTTAAATTATTCCTACATTCTACATTCACCAAATGTGGAAATGGAAATGTAGGTCAATGGCTGTAGCTATTTATAAATATTTGTGTTTGGTTTTGGTTTTCTATATTTACATAATCCCTGACCTATGAACTTTAAATATTTAATACTATTTTTTGGGTAGTTTTGGGGAAAAGTTTACCTTAAACGTCTTTGGCAAAATGAAAAAAATTACAAGGTCCGACCAATAAATACATGACACGTATATCCGCGTTTTGAATGTTGGGTTAAAGTTTCCCAACTCTGGCACATTCTTATTGCTAATCGGCATAAGAAACCATATGATCCTTACATTTTAGGTATAAAATGTGTTCAGCAAATTTATGTAATATGTTACGAAGAACATTTTTGTATAATATGTTAACCCTCTAAATCCTCAAGGCATGGGTCTTTTTTGTCCTTATTTTAAAAAAGAGCAGAAAATACAATTAAAACATGGATTTAAGGGGTTAAAATGTTCCGCAAAAATATTATTCGTGAAATTTTACTATAAGTCCCTGAATACACCGAAACGGAAAACTCAACCAGAATGTCAGAAATAAGATATAACAAAAGAGAGCCTTGGGTTAATTTCGCATTTACTAAGAATTTTATTTTAAAGTACCCCACAAATTTAGCATGAACAAAAAATAGTTCAACTTTAACTAAAAATCACTAATATCTCTATTATTTTAACTTCGATAGCAAATTTGGATAGGAACTATTCATTAATTACATTTTTTTAGCTCTAGGCAATTCCACTTCATTACCATACAATGTCCAGCATATTTATATTTAATATTGGTTAGAATCAGCCCATTATTTATCCTAGCCCCAATACAATTGGCCTATTTGAAAATAGTTAAGCTCTCATAAATATCTTAATTATAAACATATTTAAATTAAATTCAGCACAATTAAGTTCTATGTAAGCCGAACTCTCACCAACAAATTTCATGACGATCGGTCAACAATATTCCATAGCTCCCATATAAGCAACATTCTCGAAAATGTCATTAATATATGTACAGTATCCAAACAAAATTCAACACAAATATGTTTCATATATTCGCAATTCATCCCACCAAATTTTGTGACGATTGGTCCATAATTAGTCATAGCTTCCATATAAGGCCCACTACCGAAAATGTGTGTATTCAAATAAGATTCAACACAAATAAGTTTCATATCAAAAGAAAACTCTTTATAATCATATACCCGGTGTAGGGTATCATAAGGTCTTCTTCGTTGCTTTTCACAACGAATTTTGTTATATTTTTTTTCGAATGAAATATTAAAATTAAATATAAAAAATCAAATAATTCAAATTTAAAATATTTTTTAACACTTAAGTAGTTAAGATAGAAGGATGCAATTTTGGCATGTGGTATTCAATATTTGGACTCACTATTTTTTTAAAAAAAAATTATTGGAAATCTAAAAGGATATTCAAGGATAAAAATTTGAAAGGACATTTTTGACATCTTTTGATCCTTACAGGATAAAATAAAAATAATACGAAATATTTTAAAACTCTTCTTGATCATTTGACATCAAATTAGACATAGTAGGATGATCAGAAGTATTTTAAAACATTCTTTTAAAAATGTACTCCTCTGAAAATTTTAAGTCCTTTTAAAAGGCAACAGGATCACGAAATTAAAAACTGAAAACGCAGTTTTTCTCCATTTAATTTATTGTTTCAAACGTATATCATCTGGTTCGTGTCTAATATTGAGTGTCGTACGATGTATTAAATGAGCTACATATAATAGGAATTAATTGCATCAACTAATTAAAATAAGGCTAATTAGATTTAATTAGAATGCATCAATTACCATAAACAACAACAACTTTTCAAAATTATCATCTGAAAGAGATCCACGTTTAGGGATGTTTAGAATAGTTAGAGGCGTACGAAAATAATCTTTCAATAGCAGCTGACGATGATAAACTTAAAAAAGCCTTTTTGACCGTCGGATAATTATGCAGCATACTTAATGACTTTGAAGAATCTGCTAAATATGCTGCGAATTCCGCTTCGGAGTTGGA
This sequence comes from Calliphora vicina, assembly GCF_958450345.1. Classification (NCBI taxonomy): domain Eukaryota; kingdom Metazoa; phylum Arthropoda; class Insecta; order Diptera; family Calliphoridae; genus Calliphora; species Calliphora vicina. The sequence goes on from NC_088780.1 coordinate 123,173,624, forward strand.
AATCAATTCAATTCAAATTAATTGTAAATGAATTGCTAATTCTTTCTTCTAATTCATTTGAATTAATTCAATTCATTTGAATTGGAAACGAATTGCAATTCATTTTTACCAAATTCATTTGGATTGACTCAAATTTCATTCAATTAATTTTTTTGTGTGAATGATTTTCGAATTAATTCAAAAATTAGTGATTCGTTTACAGCTCTGGTAGATTAATAGCATTTTCTATTAACAAAATGTAGTACTTCAGCGAGTAAAAGCCGTTGATTTTGATTATTTTCAAGAATAACCGGATTGAGATATTGCAAACAAATCATTTTAACATAATATTTTTAGAAACCATTTTGGTCAACTATTACCGAAGATATTTGTGAAAAATTAAAAGTAAAATTTAAACATAAATCTTTTAAAGTACAATTTTGTTTATCCCTTCCAAAAAATATGATTTGTGGAAATCATCAAATGAAGTATTTGTTTGTGAGATAATTTCAAATCACATTACTTAATTTTTTTACGCTGTTGAAGGTAGTAAATGTGGATTATACCGCGTGTATCCCAAAAAAAACGATCGCCATGACTTTATTGGCTGACAAACTCAAGTTGGCCTTCTTTGGCGCCGATTCACCCCGAGAAACCCACAGTTTTGTCTACACGGCGCAAAAATTCGTCTATATTGTGGTCGAACAACGCAAAACCCTCCTGCGAAGTTGTCACATGATTGCGTTTGTGTTCGATCATACCCAAGTGATCATTCAAAATTGAAACCACTGAGCCATATAAGATGTCTACATATATCTTCAATAATCTCACGCGTTTTCAATATCCGGTCGACCAACAGCATATCGTGATTTTTTTTCAATTGTTTCGGGTGTAGACCGAGACCTCAGTGAGCGTTCCGAACGTTTGGCATCTTCCTTGCTTTTACGGCCAGAACGAAATTCATTAGAGCATTTTTTTTACCATTGAAATTGATGGTGCATAGTTCCCATAGTATTTATCAAGCAAAATAATGCTTAATGCGCACACGAAATTCGCTTTTTTCCATTTTTTCATCAAATCACGCGGTAGTCTACAATAAATGGCTGTCAAACACAAACTAAATGACTCAACTTGTTTAAATTTTGATAGGAGTCAACTGACAAATGCCTGTTGACAGCAGCAGTGTTTTACTTTCAGTTAAGAGGCGGGAAATTCATAAAGTCATGGACTTATTGACCCGCCCTTGTATTATACATATATAACTTAGATTAATAAACTAGATTTTCTTTGATTTCTTCTTTGCACTATAAAAAAATCTGTCCATATTTCCACATGTTACAAGATCTACATAGTTTTGAACATTAAATGTAGTCGACTTTAACATCCTGTATTTCACGTTGTATTCCTAGATTCATTCGTACATTATTTTCCAATTGGACCTGTTGTTTAAAAGATACCTATTTATTACCCTATCTTCCATGCAACCTGTGAATTTTGACTTATTCCACCGATTTGTATTACAAACTAAATGTTCATAAAAAGCAGACTTTGCACATTTGCACACTAAACTCTTATTATTGTATGCTATAATATTAAATCATGGCGGGCAGTAATTAATCTCTCATATTACTGCTGCAAAAGTAGAGAGAGAGAAAGAATTGACAGCAATAAAAAACACCTATGTAGTTATACTTAAACATTTTACATTAAAAACCATTAAATCATTAACTTTGAAAATGTAATGGCGCAAAAAAAAAAATTAATTGAAACACTAACGTTTCAACATCGTCAGCAGAAATAACAGAAAAAGACTTGACAACGTTAGCAACAACAACGCACGTTGTGTGGTCGCCAGCGACAGCAAACCATAATCTGCCACAGAAACCGACACTTTTCAATACGTTTTTATCGCGTAAAAATCCCAAAAGAGATTCAACAGTAATGGTCAGGGCAAGTTTTTCAAGCAAAAAGCTTGAAATGTAAGCTTTTGCATATTTTACAAGTTTTTAGAAAAACATTTTTTTTTGGTTGAACCGTGCATATAAAAATAAGCATATTTTGCATGTCGACTATAATTTCTTTAAAGAAAATATTGGTTTCGAGTTTTTTTACCCACAACCAGACATCGAATACTAATTGCAGATCCCACAACATATAAGTATGTAAATATTTTGGGTTCTTATTGAACTTAAAGAGGATCTAGCTATGTCCATCGGTTTGTCTGTCTTGAAAGAAAAAAATTATTTTTTTTTTCATAAATTTTTTGTACAAAATTTGATTTTTTGTCATGATACATATAGATAATTTCATTTTATAATATAGACAAACAATTTATTGTTCTTTGTAAAAATAGGTTTTTTTCAATAAAAATAATTTAAACATTTTTGTCTGCATATTTGTGTGCACATTTTACCGTTTTTTTAGCTCTTTTGCTTGCTTATTTTAATACTTTTTTGTGCATATTTAAACTTGCCCTAGTAATGACAATGAAAATTCCAATGAAGGATCTACTAAAAGCCATTACTTTTATTAAAATCAACAACAACGACAGCAAGACGAACACAAAAAGCAACAAAACACCAACTCATATTTATTTATTTGTTTATTTATTGAGCTCATAATTAAAAAGTGATAAAATGGGATTATTATTTTATTGAAGAGAGCCACTACCACAACAACAACAACAAAATTAATATTGAATACACAGACAAAAGGGTGAGCGGAAGGACAAAGGAATGAAACAAATGAGCCAGCCATTTCAAAAGAATGAAAAAAGGACAAATAGAAACAGAAGCAGCAGCAACAAAATATAACGCAAAAGACAATCGTCCACTATTGATTGTAAGTGAAGATACGCTGTTACTTGTATTAATTAACCCTTTGGTGGTATTTATGTGTCAATGTGGCCATACTTATTTAGTGGGTGTTAATATGAATATGTTTTAGGGCGATTTAACACACTTGAATTGGCACTTAAGACAATTAAGAATACTTTGGCTTTTGACCTGGTGCATGGGGAGATTGCTGAAACTATATGTATTATGGAAATCTCAATTTTTTGGAATGTTTTTATTAAAAGAAAACTTGAAATATAAATCTTATTCCACATCGAACATTTTAACGTTGTGGCAAAAATAAATAATATTGAAATTTGTTTATCTCAACAAATAATATGTCTCCAAAAGTGGGAGTGGCAGTAGGCGGTTATATCTAAAGCAACAATAATAGACATATCTATGTATCACTATCATAAATAAGAATGTGCACAGTTCAGCTCCACGAACTGGTGATATATTTTTTGGAGAGAAGGATTTTAAGGAATATAAATTTTGGGATTCAAACGAAAAATTTTTAAATGAATCAAACTTGGAATTCTTAATTGTAATATTAGACTTGATATGTATATTATATTTTATATATAAATAAAATGTATTTTGATGGTCATTCATACAAAAATGATTATCAAATCCAACACTAGGTCAGATATCTTAATTTTATACAAAACAATTTAATTTTTTAATGTGTTTTTATAATTACTGAAATGTTAACAAGATGGTTCGATTGACAGCTATATTTTTGACCATTCAATTTAAATACAAATGAATTTTGAGTAATTTCACTTTGAATGGAATTTTTCGCAACTTTTCACGGAAAAGGAGATAATTTTCTAGCATCTGGATAATTTGTAGCGTCACGTAACGTCGTTAAAAAATTGTTCTCGGCTTTTTATGAAAACGGCAAATGATTGTTCATGCAAATAAGTTATATTAGATTTCTCTTTCATTCATCTTTCTTTTAGGAATAAGATTTTGTGTGCTTTAGTATGCAAAATTCGTTAAAATTACGAATAAACACTTCAACTTTTAAAGTTATTTCCACTTTTTGTAACGTGCGTCACAAAATTTTGCAATCAATTATTTCGCAAGAAATGGCAATTAAAAGGAAATGCCATTTGGAATTGCACTTAAATCTCACTATAGCTTATAGTATACGTTGGAAGTATGTTATTTGAAAAACCAAAAAATGTTCATATTTAAATATGAAAACGTGTACGAATGAAACGTTCGTCACGCAGGATTAGCCCATATTGTCATAACACCAAATTGTTGTTGTCCTTCAAATTAAAAAAAAAATTATTTTACGACAAAACAATAAACATAGTTCAAAAAGTCTTATTAGTTTATAACTTGTTTGTTTGATTTTGCATGCAAAATATGAAAGAAAACGTACAAATTAGTCAAATTAGTTGCAACGTTTGTGCAACTTCTGAGGAGTATATAAAGGCGTTTTATATAAGTATTTTGATATTGGTGAAAACCTTAGGACTTGAAGCTTTATATTTTAGTAATATTAAATAATTTTATAAATTTGGGACGTCATTTACTTTAAAAACTAAAAAAATAATAATATGGTGATTTTCCATGAAGAAAAATATATAATTTGAATTAATGTCAAAGTTTAACGGTTAAAGAAACGGCATTATTTTTTTCAAATACAGAAATTTATTTTCAAATACAGAAATTCTTTAAACGGATATATGTGTTCCAAAAACTTAATTTTTTTTTAGAAAATTGCCTACAGTGATATTATTTACCGCGTGATAGTAAACAAACTTTGTAAGTATTTAATAATCATATAGGGTTATACAAATATGAAGCTGTTTCGAGGACCGGTGCTTTGCCCCTATAAAATGTTTTTTTTTTTAATTGGCTAAGTTTGGTTAGGTCTGGGGGTGTAGTGTCCTATAAAGTGAGCCCCAATTTTATGTTAAACGTTTTTGCACTAAGTTATCTTTCCGGATCATATACAAATGGTATATAGTTCCGAAGAAAATCTTTTTCTACAAAAGAAAATAAATATGGTTTTTTTTGGGGAGATATTAAAAAAATACCGCCCTTTTACATGTTCCAATTTTGGAGGCGTGTAACTTTTTATAGGGACGAGATTTTTATTTTATTTCTAATTTTTCGCCAATATCGACCCTGCGTAAGTCCGCCATATCTAAAAAAAACATAAAAAGATCGAGCAAAATAAATGAATAAACCTAAATTTATATTGAACTAATAGAGATAACCTACACATGTAAGCATATTTTTTGTAGATCTTCTCAAGGACTATTTAGGAGAGGTGACCTACTTTGAGGGGCTACGCACTGGCCCCAATTAGTGCTAAGAAGCTCCACCTCAGCTCCAACCATGTGGAATTTAGTAACAATATACCGAATTATTTTCCAAAAAAAAAAAACCTTTCTAACTCAATGTACTTTGTCCGTCCGTCTGTCTGTTGAAAATACGATAGGGCCCGAATGAAAGGCAAGACAAGATTTATTTCTTATTGAATCGGTCCATGATTTAATACAAATGTTCCCCGAAATACTGTTTGAGCAGTCAAAAATATGACGATTATGCGACAATCCTGTTAAAATGTTGCACAAATTAATACTCAGAAATTGTAATGTAAAGTATGGCGAATATCTGGTAACATTTGTCCCTAGTCCCCGTACAAGGTCCACCTCAGAAAAATGACTTGAACTTTCCCAATTGTCTTATAATAATTAATATCGTGATATAATTGGACATAAACCAGTTTTATATGAACATAAATCTATCGACCTATTTTTGTGAGGATCAGCCCATAATTGACCCTACCCCCTATGTAACCCCTATATCACAAAAATATTTTATTGTCTCATATTGATGGTGGGTATTAGAGTGCTCCAACAAAATAAAATTGCGAATTTTGACCGCCCCCCCCTCTAGAATTGTTCTATGTATTGTAGAATTGTGTATTGTGTAAAATATTAGGATGATAGGATAACGATAACTGATGCCGCAATGACGCTGAAGTTTTGAGGTGCATTTACAAGGGGAAAAAATTAAATTTGTTCAGTTTTTTTTTTAAAAAAATTTTGCAAATTAATTTAAAATAATCGAAAGTGTACGTAATTGTCGTTCTAATAAGATATAAAACTCAAAAATTGGTTAAAAAATTTTAAAGTTATTAAAAAATCGCCAGGCCATTAACTGAGAAATATTAAAATAAAAGCTTATTTTTACTTAAAATATATCAATATTTACTCGCATATGAGTTTTTGTCTTCATAGTATACCGTTAACCTATTCGCAGGCATAACCAAAAAAATTTAATTTTTTTAACGGCAGTTTCAAAACTCCATTTTCAAATTTTTAAAAATTTTGTTAAACAAATTTTAGAATTTTTTGATCATCACATTGGGATATATTAAGAACATAATTGAGAATAAAAATATGAAAAAAGTATGACAATACCTTCTATAGTTTTTCCGTGCCCTCGATTTAAATTTTACGATTTTCTAGAAAAACTAATTTTTTGACCATATTTTGGCGAATGAGCCGAATTTCCTTACTGTTATGAATTTTAAGTAAAACTTGAATTTTAAGTAAAACCTAGTGTTTTACTAAAATCGGAAATCGTCAACCTTAAATCGAGAAGGTCAAAGGTAAAATTTTTCAATATTTGGAATTTCTCATGGAAAAACAAAGATTTTGACGAAACTTAAGGAAAATATAACATGAAGTCTAGTATTTATAATAACAGCAGACAAATTAAAATTAACCCTTAATAGCACTTGGGGTTAAAATGACCCTCAACTTTTAAAATCACGAAAAACTCATACAATATGAATGGTGCTAACTTTAATGTTTTTCAGAATTAAATAAACTGAATCATTCAAGTTATTTTTTAAATATAATAAATCAAAAGTACATTAAAGGGTTAAAATCAATTTTATTATTTAAAAATCCTCAATAAAATATTTATTACGTTATTAAAGCAAAAATCAGGTATAAATACAATATTTTGCCATTTGAAAATTTAATTTTCCCCCTTGTAAATGCACCTCAAAACTTCAACATCCTAATATTTTACACAGCGTGTTTCTACAATACATAGAACAATTCTAGTGGGGGGTACGGCCTGTACCTAGAACATTTTTTTCGTGCATACAATCTTGGAGCACTCTAGTGTGTATACAAGATTATACATTTAATTGCATTTTCGATACCAATAACTTGACAACAGTTTATGTGCAAATGTATCCATTATCTTTGGTTTTAAAGAATTTTAAGAATTATAATTTAATACAGATTTTAGACAAATGTGTAATTTTAGAAGATTACCTGTCAGCGAAACCTAAAACTTTTCAACTGTAATAAATGATAAAAATTCAAGGAATCTAGAATAGCTTGAACGATTTCTATGCATGTAACTTCCAAAAGAATCACCGAGGGTTAAAAGACAAAAATATAACAACCACTAAAGGTAAAACAATACCACCAATTATAAAGATGAATGAATGAATACAAAGTGCAAAAATAAATGAAAAACTGGACACAATGGATTGTACCAACACAAAACATTTGCAATGAACAACAAGACCAACAATATTACAGAAAAAAGCAATGGACGTGCTGTGCACTATCAATAAACAATAGTGTAAATTAAACAAAAGAAATTGTTAATATAGATTGAAAGCAAAAAAAGATAGTATAAACGAATGCAAAAAACAATTGAGACAATAGGATGAAATAAGAAAATAAATAAATTGGTTATTAACTAAGGATGATAAGGAACTAAAATACTAAACATTCAGAAGCTAATATTTATTTAACCCATTATCCCCCATTGTCCCATTTTTAGGATGTATTTTAAAAAGTGCTTAATTTAATAACTACAGCGTATAGTTTTAAAACTTTTGCTAAAATAAGAAGAAAATATGACATCAACTTTGGTAATGTTTAAAGTTTTAACCAGTCACTTCATGTTGAAGCTGACCATTTCAATCTGTCAAATTCGTCAAATGTTTTGAACATTTTCATAGTCTATAAATAAGTCTAAATTTAAAGTTATTTCTTTATTATACCCCCATGGTGGGTATAATATACATAGTAGGGTATTCATTCGACTAATGATCGTTCGATTAATCGAATAATTTCTTACGAATAATTATTGGAACAATTTAAAAATGGCCATTTTCGAATAACGAATAATCCGAACAATTTTATGTAGAATAATCGAATAAAACGAATAAATGTTCATATGTATTTAAATTTATTAAATTGCTTAAAATTTTTCATAATTTAAAATTTAAATAAGTAATAATGACTCACAAAAATTATATTATTTCTGAAATTTGATCACTGTAGGTGAATGTTCCGATAGCTCCTTCTATAAATATATAAATATTACTGCAATAAGTTACAATTCTAAAAACAAATCTTTCAAAATTTTTAACTTAGGACTTGAACCAATGAAAATAAATGGTACGGAATAAAATATTTGTTATTTAGCTGGAGAAATATTAGAAGAATCGCAATTAATATTCAAAATATTAACTTAGATTAAAGTGGAGTTGAATGTGATGGAGAATGTGATTTTGAAACGGTCGTCGAAAGTGATATTAAGGATGACATTTATAATGATTACATTGAAATAGATGAAGGTCATGATCTTAAAATATATGTATATAAGTGATGTTATTAACCGCATACGTAAGTGTTTCAAAATATTTAATAAATCGAATGATAAACACAAATATTGCAAACTAACGTTTTGTTGCAAGAGTTCGTCATATACATGATTTTGAACATTTTTGACTGACTTCAAATTAGCCACGTTCACTGATAATGATATCAAACTTTGGACAGATTCCCTTTATTGTGTAATTCCCCAAGACCACTTTATTAAGCAAAGATTCGGCAACGTTGATAGAGCTTGATTTATAATACAATTTGTTATAAATAATTTAGAAATAGTGAATAATTAATTCACTAAAGAATTAGTTACTAAATTTAAAACCCGAATTAATGAACGACATAAAAAAGTTCTTAATACGTTTATATTGTATTTGAATTCAGGATCATGTCCAACTAGCTAAAATTTTTTAAAACGGAAACTAAAGGGTTTGCTAGTCAATTGTTTTGTAGATTGTTCGGGTGTTAATCTGATCAGAATATTTCTGTTGAAAATTTAATGATGGACTTTGTTTTCGAATATTTTTTAACATTATCAATACTTGAATTTTTAACTTTAACGTTATTTTTTGTTTTTCTTTAACAATAAAATATTAAAAAAAACAACATCAAAACTTCATTCTTTACTTTTTTAAAAAAAATTTAAATTATTCGAATAATTCGATTAATTTTAAACGTGTGATCGAATTATTCGAACAAGTTAAAATCTCTTATTCCAATTATTCGTTTTATTCTAACACGAGAAAAATCGAATAATTCGAATACCCTAATACATAGATATATCCTTTAAAATTGTATGATTAAATTACATTTCTTTCGAAAAATCATAGATCAATTCTTGAGATATAAAATTCAAAGGCGAACTTCTACAATATAAAATTTAAAGAAAATTTTCAATTATATTTCAAAATTTTATAATTGAATTTCTGACTATTTCAATTCTATTTCAGAATTTTCCATTTGTAATTCAGAGGATTCTAATAACAATACCAATAGAAATTTCTGAAATACAAATATAATTTTCTGTAAAATAATTGCAAAATTCTGAAATACCATTACAGACCTTTTAAGAATTAATTAAAAAGTCTGGAATACAAATGGAAATTTCTGAAATTCAATTGGAATTTTATGAAATACAATTAGAAATGCTGTAGGTCAAACGATTTTAGTAATATTGAATATAAATATCCTTCTTAAGTAACTATTAATTAGAAAAAATGCTACATAATTTGCAAATGTAGACTTTATCCTTAGAATTGAAATTCCAATAATCTAAAAAAGCTTAAAAAATTGTACGAAATTTATAAAGAACTTTGGTTATTAACAGTCCATGTTTTTCAAGCACTTTGCTTGGAAAGTAAGAATCAAAAAGTCAATGGTTGAATAAAAACTTGCAATTGCAAGTCACTGCAAGTCACTGCAGATCAATCTGATCATTACGAATGAATAAAATTTAAATTGTATGTTCCTAAAGGAATTATTAGTGTGCCTAACATTACAACTTCTATGGATATTGATATTTAGAGAAAATATTAACATTCAATTTGTTTGATTGGCGAAATGTCTCTTTCGAAGTGAACGCATGTTTTCAACATTAAACATAGTCGAAATTATTAAGTTTTTTGCAATAGATTTTAATGATTTTATGACCAATATGATCAATTCCACTATTATATTATAAAACCTTTAAAAACGCTAGAAAAATTCTAAGACTTCTTATTCGAAAAAAAATGTTACTGTATTTTGGTTAATTTAGTATTAAAAATTTGCCGGGAATTCCCGGGAATGAATAATAACTGTTGTAAATTTCATTAAAATTGGAAATGTCAAATCCGACTTCTTGGCGACAATTGGCTGTTAATGACGTTTTAAATATTATTTAACTCTTACCCCCTGTCAATACTTGACAAATATTTATTATAACAAGTAATGACGTTTGTTGTCAAGACAAAATTGTCTGTACAAAAGCACTAACAATTTTGTCATAACGAAGCTATAATACTAATAAGTGGAGACTATAGTGGATAATTTTTTATCATGACAACGATTTTGACGTTTATCATGATAAAAATTTATCAGGTATAGACAGGGGGTTACGGAAAAAAATTATGAAAACAAAGTTAATAACTTTGAAAGTTTAAAACCTTTTAGATATTCCTAAGTTAATCCTAGGGAAATCTGGTTTTTGTTGAATTAATTTTTATTTTAAATTTGACTTATATGGACATGCACAAATAAATTTATACTACTATGAATTATTTAAGTACAGTTCATATCATAGTTCATATAAATGTCCCTCGGGCTATTTGTAGAATCAACACATATTGATTGGTTTTCATACTGGTAGTTACTGCAACATGATGTTCATTCAGCATTATTTAATACTGACCATACTTGGAGCTCACACCCACAGTTTGTTTTATGTTTTCCCAGCAGTTCTGAATGACTACGAAAATTATCAATTTCAAAACTCAAAATTCAGTGGGACATATCAGAAAAATTTTGTTTTTGAGTACATGAATACTACTTGATTCAATACGCTTCATCCACTGAGAAATTTTAAAATAAATACCTATGTTGCTAATATTAAGTTCTTATTGTTACTTCAGGTAAACTGAAAAGTGTTATTGATTTCAATGAAATTAAAATTCTATCAGTAAAATTGAGTAACAATTGACTCTCCAATAGATTACGTCTGGTGTGTAAAATAACTACTTTTCAAAGTGCACTACAAAAGAAGTTTGATTACATTCTAGATTACTTAGAAACTCTAAAGTAGCAATTGACTTCATGCTAGATTACCTGGGATATGTAAAGTAATCGTGTTAAAATATAAAATGTAGTAAGCCAAGTGATTAGGCATTATTGAGAATTACTGCTTAAAAGGGATACATAACCCCTAAATCTGCTGGGTTCTTTCATATTGAATCTAAAAAAACAAAAAAAAAAATAAAATCTTCTCGTTGTATTGTGAATTTTGCAGTGACATACAATCATGATTTTTATTAAAAAAAATATATAAAACTTTTTAAACTATTAGAAGAGAGGCAGAAATAATCTGCTACTTTTTCGATATACAGTTGTTTTTGTTGAAAATCTTTATATGTTTTTTCTTAGAATTCTAGAAAAAATCATAGAATTAAATATGAAATGTGAATTCTTGATTTGAATAGGTGTTTTAACAACTTAATAAAATATTAACATAAATAAGTGGCCACTTAAAATCCGTACGGATTAAAGCGAGCATAACTTTTAAATGAAACTACGTATGTTAACATTTTATACATGAAATTAAAGGTAATTTATTAAGCTTAAAAAAAATACTACTGTAGGTGTATGTGTCTTTATTGCGAATAAATTTTCTGGCTTTTCTTTTTATGCCTCCCATTAATAGCTGCACAACTTTTCTTCCCACTTCTACAGTTATTCCAGCATATTTATTCCACTTTGTTCTCATCAAAATCTGGTTACTTACTGTACCTGCACTCTTTTTCAATTTAGGTTTAACAATTGCCCAATATATCTCGATTGGACGAATATTTGTGCAATTTGTTTAATTGATGTGTTTTGATATAACATCAATATTATTCTCATTATATCACTTCATATTTCATGTATTTGAGTAATGACAACTTGGTAGATTTGTTGTTAAAAACGTATGTAAATCTTTTTCCATTTCGATAACAGGGGGCGTTGTTATGATTACTATAGTGCGTGCGGATTTTAAGTGGCCACTTCTTTAGTACAAAGGTTGTTATGAGATATTTTAATAATTTTAATACTAATGTTTTCTTTGAGTTCCATTTTTGCTTGGAACTCATGACCTGGCGGCATTTTTTGTCCGAAAGGTTAGATTAAAATGGGGTTTTTAGATTAACTTTCAATAACGTATTCGGAAAAAATTTTACTAATAATTTTGACGATGGCAAAGAGAAAATAATTGACCTCAAGGTTTTTTACTTTAACAAAAGAAAACAAGTAAGAAAGTATGGTCGGTCAAGCCCGACCATATAATATTCTACACTGATTAAATGAGCAAAAACATTTTTCCTTTAAAATATCAATAATTTATATTAGTGAGCGATTTTCGGAAGCGGGTCTTATATGGGAGCTATGACCAATTATGGACCGATCACCATGAAGTTAAATCGTGTGATTTATATCTATATGAAAGTTATTTATGTTGAATTTTGTGTGTTTGCCAACATTTTTAAGAGATTTATATGGGATATATGACTAATTATGGACCGATCCTAACAAAATTTGGTGACATGAATTTCGTATATATAAAACTTATTTGGAGCGAAATTTATGGAGATACATATATAAATTAAACATTTATGACCGATAAAGTCCAATTTCGGGATTTCATTGTATGGGAGCTAGGTGAAATAATGGACCGATTTCAGCCAATTTCTTGGTCCTTGGGCCGAACAAATTATATGCACCAAATTTGATCGAAATAACTTCAAAATTGCGACCTGTATTTGCGCACAAGGTTTACATGGACAGACAACCAGCCAGCCAGCCAAGACGGACGGACGGACATCGTTTAATATACTTTAACCACCTTATTTTAACGACTAATATTTTTGGGCGTTACAAACATCTGCACAAACTCATTATACCCCCCACTATGGTGATGTAGGGTATAAATAGAAAAAATTAATTGTAATTTTTTCGATAATTGCGCCATGATCATTTTGTCATATTTTACCTCATGTGACATTGAAAGGCAGATAAGGAAATAAACGTACTATTGATAAAATACAGAAAGTGAATTGCAAATTTAGTTTGTTTTTTTTAATATTATTTGACCAATAATTCTAATTAATATTGTAACGTGCAGTTACAAAATCCAGCCCATCAACTTAACATAATTAATACTAATATAAAATTGTTTCTAACAATCGTACTAATACTATTGTTAATAATTCCCAAACAGTTTATGTGAATTTTAATATAAAATATGTAAGAAAAACATTAATGAAGTCCCGATCTACTATCTAAAAATACCTATTTTGATGTCCTCGACAAATCTTATTTTTTGGATATTTTCAAACTGAAATTATTTTTTGATGGTCCACATGTTTTCCAAGGAAATTTTATCTAGAAAAAGTTCAAGGTGATGCGACCAATAGTTTAGGTGTTCAGTACGGGAACGTAAGAAAAGGTCCGTTGGGACCTTGTACTGAAATTTAAAGAAATCATTAATAAATGCACTTTCTTTTGGCTTGTTTTATTGTTTGAACACATCACGAATGTATTCTTTGAACGGCTGACTCACTCGGATGGTTAAGAATAGCGTTATTTCATTAAAACGAAGACTTGATACCAGTCATATTGTAATATTTGTGTTAGTTTGTTAAACCTTTAACTTCAACCCCTCAAGCAAGCCCACTGATAATGTATTTTCTGCCTTCTTTACTGCATTTGACAATGTTTTATATTTCAGGCATATTTAAGCTTTTTCTCAGTTTTCCTTTCACCGATTAAAAAACTTTCCCTAGTCCTTTTTTATGTATTTTTTCATAAAAATTTACTTTTTTATCCTTAAAAATATGTTTTTGCTTCAGCACTCATAAAAACAATTGAAAAGAAAAACTGAGATTTATGCTATTGTTGTGTTAATTCCTTACAAAATGAAATGAAAATGCAAAAAGTAGTAACACTTTCACGGCTCTATGAATTCTTAATGTCCGATGACATCAGTCACGCTGGGAGGAGCCAAGTCATTAGCAATGACACAAAAAACAAACAGAACAAGCAAGAGTGTTATATTCAGCTGAGCCGAATCTTGTGTACCCACCATCAATGTAAAACAATAAAATATTTTTCTGATATTAAGGTTATATGGGGTTTAAAGTCACTTATGGACCGATCCTCCGATATTGTCCATTTTCCATACCAAACAAACCTTATTAAAAGAGAGTATTTGTATCATCTAGCTCCAACAGACAGGCGGACGGACTTAGAATCTTATGAAGTCCCATAATTACGTTTTGGTTCTACGACCAATATGTTACAAACGGAATGACAAAATCAAGATGTGGGTAGGAACAAATACAGAAAAATGCATTCAAGAAGGGTACTAAATATTTAAAAGTAGACATTGTTGTTTTTTTTTAAATAATAAAAAATTGTAAAAGAAAGAATTATTAGCAAAACAATTACACAAACAAAGCACCACCATCAAGCTTCAAGTAAATTTATGTTCTTTTAGTAGCAATTTTCTTCTTTATTTGTTACGCTTTTTTATTTTTCATTTAATTTGCTTTATGAACCATTCCACTTGTGTCCAAACAACATCCGGTATAAAATGCCTGTAAAAAATGTGGGTTAAAAGTAACATTTATATTAAACATTCCCTTTTGCTGTTTGTCTGTTACACTGATTTTAATTATTTATCTTTATTATTTATTTAAATGTATAACTTTTCATACTAAATCATTTTAAGTTTTATGGGATGTAGGATGAAAAAAGGTTTATTTGTAAATATTAGTTTAATTGTAAATACTTATGTAACTATGTACTTGAAAATCGTTAGACAAGTCTTCATACCGTTTTTTGGTACATTTCAGACTCAGTTGGTACCGTGGTAATATCATTGGTACAAACCTTATACTATCACATTGAAGCGCATGTTGATAGGCAGGGTGAAACATTTTATTGGTTTCATTTAAAACAAAGAAACCATATTCTATGATAAATAAATATTTATTTTTACTAGTTTTTTTATTGTCCCAAACCATAAGTAGTAACCGGAATTGCCAGGAAAAGTTTACCCCTTGTCCCCAATCAGAAAATCGATGTCCACAAAAATTCCCATTTCGATATGGTTTTGTTATACTTTTGGACAATATTTTGTTACTTTCGAATCGAAATAGATTCATGGTGATTAAAATAAAAAAAACTACCAAACAGAGAAGTTTTATTAGAAAAAAATAAAAATAAAATAAAGTTTTCGGTTCCAAGACCGATTTCATCTGATAACGACATTTTATTACGAATATCATCATAATATTAATAGGCAAGTCGATTTCTTTAGACCCCTTTTACGCTCACATTATGCATTCAATTTGGGCAAGAAATATACCATTTTAAAAGGATTTATTCACAGAAGTGCAGAGTATATATTTTATTGAAATCGGTTCAGTTTTTTTAGGAGTTATAAGCGTACTAACACATATGCAAAAACGTGTACATGTGAACCGTAAGCTAAAAATAAACAATGCAATGCATGTTTGTCCAATTTGTTGTTGTAAATAAATAAGAGAAACAATTAAACAGTATTGATTTCGCTCTGTTTTAAGTGAGAGTTGTTATAGAAAACAAAGAAGAAGACTTTAGTTATTCAAAGTCACTTAAAAAACTATATTTTGAAGGTGTTATTTTTTTGTTTTCTAACTCCCATATGCATAAACAATTTTTAAATTTATCAAATTTTAATTCAAAATTTGTTTTATAAACCTTTGACAAATTTAAAAACTGTTTATGCATATGGGGGTAAATATGTAATTGTACATAAGTAAATAGTTATTTTATAAATGTCCAGAACTATAACTGTGATGGTTTTCAAACTTCATACGAATCAATTTCTTATCACGGCATGAAGTTTAATAAAAAATGGGACGGGTTGGAACAAATGGTGAGCCCCATACAAATTAAATAGTTATTTTTAAATATTTTGTGAACTATAATTGCAAGATTCTTCAAACTTAGTCAAAATGGCTCATTTATAATTTTGTATAGTTTCGCTGAAATTGTTCGGAATTGGAATAGTGGGCGTGGCCCTATACAAAGTAAATAATTAATTTATAATATCTGTAGAACTATAAATATAATAAACTTTTTACGAATTAATTTCTTATTTCTGTGCAGAATTTAGCTGAATATAGACGGAATTAGATTAGAGGGCGTAGCACCTCCCATACAGAGTAAATATTGATTTAAAATATCTGGGGAACCAAAATGGGAGGGGTAGGAAAAGGAGGTGAGTCACCTTCCATACAAAGTAATAATTGCAAGGTTATTCAAACTTTGTTCGCTTAGCTCTCTTACCATTTTACATAGATTGGCTGAAAATTATCGGGATTGCATTAGTGGTCGTGGCACAAACTAAATAACTAATTTTGAATATCTGGAGAACTATAATTCTAAAAGTATTTAAACTCAGTATCAATCAGTATCAATTTATTACCATTCTACGGAGGTTAGCTAAAAACAAATTTGTTCCTGATCCCTGCTCGAAGTTTAGCTAAGCATGATCGGCTTTGTAGGAATGACCCCTCCCTTATAAAGGAAAGTTAAAGTAAAGCTTGATATTTACATAAAAGTTTAAAAATGCGAGGGGTTCAGAACGGTGGAATTATCTCCCATACCAAATTAGTTAGATATTTTCGAATATCAAGTGAATTTACACTTTGAGAGATTGAGAGATTCTCAATATTTTGAATGTGTTATTTTCGTTGTACGTAGTTAGGTTTTATCAGAAATCCATTCATATTTTTTTAATTTTACTAGGGTAAGGGTAGCGAAGTGCACCGGATTATGTTAGTTTATATATAAAGAGTTTTTCATTAAGTTCTTCCTATCTTTAAATTTAAATAAAATCTTTAAATTTAAATAAAACAAAGTAGAATTTTCTTCTTTGTTTTTATATTTTATTTTTTTAATGTTGTTTAAAGTCAAATAAAATAGTGGCCTAGGAACATAAAAGTCCAGAAATTCCTATCAAACTTTTTGTGTTTTTCACAAAATTTTAAAAAAATTTAGTTAAAATTATTATCTGAACAAAATATTTTAAAAAAATAAAATTTGTTAACTCAAATTATGATTAAAATCAAAACTGTGTTAAAATTTAAAATCCACAAAAATATCATAACTTTCATATAATATTCTCAAATTTTGTTAAAATCTCATAAACCATCCCCACGAAATTATGCCCCCAAGTTAATCATGAACTTCCCAATTTGGGGAGAAATCCCCTTATCTGGCTACACTGGTAGAAACTTAGTAACTAAAATTAAAAAAATATTTCTGGAGAATTTAATCCACAATTCATAAATACATTTTCCTATTTTCATGTGTTTTAATATATCAGACACGTGTTCAGAAATACACACAATCACTGGCACGCCAAACAATTACCATACAAATTGGTATCATGCAGCGTATGATTAATAAATCACAATTAATATTTACGTCGATATTACTCATACGTCTGATGTATGCCCTTAATACTTAATACTCGTACCGAGTCATACATATCCAGCCATATCTACATACAACCATTTGTTTTACATATACATAAATTAAAACAGAAAAATAAATAAATACTATCACAATTTATTATTGACGTTGCCATTGTCAACAATTTGACAAATAAACTTAAAGGTTTTCCATATCGTAGTTATTTATTAATTTCCTGCATAAATATTTGTCAGTTCTACTTTTTAATTCCTACTTTAAATACCGATTATACTTTTCTCGCTTGTCCGTTTTCTTCTTAAATGACAATTTAAAACCAAAATTATGGTGATGAAGAGATAAGTGCGATATTGTCACAAACAGCACAGAAAAATACTGTAGTAAGAGGGTAGAAGGAAATCAAATAAAGTCTTAATGTACATTTATTAAATGTTAACAATAATCTTCGGTTAAAAAAGATACTGTCCACTACAGTTGAATACAGAAGCTGCTGTAAATAAAAAATGAGGGCCAAAAATAGGCGAGAGTTGGGAGATAAGAGCATAACGTCAATAAGTTGAAAAAGCATAAGTGTATTCCTGGAAATAAAAACGTTTAACTAATAATAAACATGAATAAAAAAAGTATTTAAACAAGAATACTAAGTAAAAGAAAATTTAGCTTACCGACACTAAATGTTTATTTATAAACCAAAACTTCTAGCATAATAAAAATTCGCAGTATCCGCTATTAACTACATATATACAAATAAAACCAACATGTAATGGTTAAACGCAAAAATAACCTGCAGATATTTAAGTTTGGTCAGCTGAAAAAAGCACAACAAAATGCTAGTAACTCTTCCAGTATAATAAGACAGGGAAATTGGTAGTACATACAATGTTTTCTATCATTCTCACTATGGTTACACAATTCAATCCTATGTAATCATTTTCTTCATTTTTCATATTTCTATTAGTAATAGCAATTTAACATTCCTTTTTATGAAATATTCAAAATATATATAAGTTCTAATTCTGTTCTAGTTCTAGTTCTGTTCTACACCATTTCCAATTGTATTTCAGTATATAACATTCCTTTTTATGAAATATTCATATATAAGTTCTAATTCTGTTCTAGTTCTGTTCAACACCATTTCCAATTGTATTTCAGAAATTTCCAATTGAATTTCAGAAATTTCTAATTATATTTCAGAAAATTCCAATTCAATTTCAGAAATTTCCATTTACATTTCAGAAATTTCCATTTATATTTCAGAAATTTCCATTTATATTTCAGAAATTTCCAATTATATTTCAGAAACTTCTAATTATATTTCAGAATTTTCTAATTATATTTCAGAATTTTCCATTTATATTTCAGAAATTTCTAATTGTATTTCTGAAATTTCCAATTGTATTTCAGAATTTTCCAATTCCAATCCAATTTTCCAAATACAAATGGAAATTTCTGAAATACAATTAGAAATTTCTGAAATATAAATGGAAAATTCTGAAATATAATTAGAAAATTCTGAAATATAATTAGAAATTTCTGAAATATAAATGGAAATTTCTGAAATATAAATGGAAATTTCTGAAATATAAATGGAAATTTCTGAAATTGAATTGGAATTTTCTGAAATATAATTAGAAATTTCTGAAATTCAATTGAAAATTTCTGAAATACAATTAGAAACTTCTGAAATACAATTGGAAATGGTGTAGTTCTGTTCTTGTTCTGTTCTAGTTCTGTTCTAGTTCTGTTCTAGTTCTGTTCTAGTTCTGTTCTAGTTCTGTTCTAGTTCTGTTCTAGTTCTGTTCTAGTTCTGTTCTAGTTCTGTTCTAGTTCTGTTCTAGTTCTGTTCTAGTTCTGTTCTAGTTCTGTTCTAGTTCTGTTCTAGTTCTGTTCTAGTTCTGTTCTAGTTCTGTTCTAGTTCTGTTCTAGTTCTGTTCTAGTTCTGTTCTAGTTCTGTTCTAGTTCTGTTCTAGTTCTGTTCTAGTTCTGTTCTAGTTCTGTTCTAGTTCTGTTCTAGTTCTGTTCTAGTTCTGTTCTAGTTCTGTTCTAGTTCTGTTCTAGTTCTGTTCTAGTTCTGTTCTAGTTCTGTTCTAGTTCTGTTCTAGTTCTGTTCTAGTTCTGTTCTAGTTCTGTTCTAGTTCTGTTCTAGTTCTGTTCTAGTTCTGTTCTAGTTCTGTTCTAGTTCTGTTCTAGTTCTGTTCTAGTTCTGTTCTAGTTCTGTTCTAGTTCTGTTCTAGTTCTGTTCTAGTTCTGTTCTAGTTCTGTTCTAGTTCTGTTCTAGTTCTGTTCTAGTTCTGTTCTAGTTCTGTTCTAGTTCTGTTCTAGTTCTGTTCTAGTTCTGTTCTAGTTCTGTTCTAGTTCTGTTCTAGTTCTGTTCTAGTTCTGTTCTAGTTCTGTTCTAGTTCTGTTCTAGTTCTGTTCTAGTTCTGTTCTAGTTCTGTTCTAGTTCTGTTCTAGTTCTGTTCTAGTTCTGTTCTAGTTCTGTTCTAGTTCTGTTCTAGTTCTGTTCTAGTTCTGTTCTAGTTCTGTTCTAGTTCTGTTCTAGTTCTGTTCTAGTTCTGTTCTAGTTCTGTTCTAGTTCTGTTCTAGTTCTGTTCTAGTTCTGTTCTAGTTCTGTTCTAGTTCTGTTCTAGTTCTGTTCTAGTTCTGTTCTAGTTCTGTTCTAGTTCTGTTCTAGTTCTGTTCTAGTTCTGTTCTAGTTCTGTTCTAGTTCTGTTCTAGTTCTGTTATATATTGGTTATAACATTTAAACTCACAAATATTTCATAAAAGTCTTTAAGTTCTACATGAAATGTTTTAATTTAAATAGTAAATTAACTCTTGTTGATTGTGTTGTAAAGTTAATGTTGTTGTCTAAGCTTCAATTGCTTTTTTGACAAGGGTTCAGAGTTCTCGATTGTCTCACTTAGCAAACTAACACTTTGTTAACTTTAAATTAAAAAGTGGGATTAGTAAAAATATAACGCA
This sequence comes from Calliphora vicina, assembly GCF_958450345.1. NCBI lineage: Eukaryota > Metazoa > Arthropoda > Insecta > Diptera > Calliphoridae > Calliphora > Calliphora vicina. The sequence goes on from NC_088780.1 coordinate 123,194,286, forward strand.
AATGTTGTGTTGAAATTTCTTAACATTTGTGCTGTTTTAACCCACGGAACTTTATTATTTTAAACAAACTTATGTTATATAGGACGTCAGATTTGAAAATAATTTAAAGCTAGTTGAAAAGAAATAGCAATCAAAATGTATATAAAAAATGCGAGTAGAAGTAACTTTCGGTGCAAGTGTATTCGCAAATGTTCTCTCTGTGCCGACCATAGCTATGGAACTAAGTTGTATTCATGGATCGTTATTTTCATTAATCATTAAATTCCTTACTGTGTATTAAATTGTGTATTGTTACCAGAATTAATATAAAAATAATAATTTTGGAAGCCAAATAATGATTTTGAATATAATCACATTTACTTGTTGTCATATTTAAATTCATGAAATTGTGTATGTGTAGAGTATATAAAATAAGGAGTGTACTAAATTTGCACACATTACATACTCATAAACATAAGTTATGTATTATTTACGTTATCTTCTTGTTGCCTGTTAGTATCTACTAGTTTTATCTACTAAATAAATAGATTTATTCATATTTTCATCGCATCTTGTCAAAACTTATTACGGGCGTTTGCAAGATTTTCTACTTGGTACAGAAAGGAAGAGAATCTGGTCTATAACAAATGTAGCTGTTGTTGTCCTTTGGATTTTATCTTTTCATTGCTTTTAATCCTGGCAATAAAAAAGGGGTTATTTAATGTTTAATATTTAATGTTTTTTTCTCATGACCCAGTGACATGATGTGTATTTATATAAGTGTATGTGTGTTGTGTAGAAGATTGTATGTGTATTTGTATCTTTTGAATTTTTTTTTATTGTTTCATAATCTTTTGTTTGTCATGCTTCTGTTGGCTGCAAAAGTCTCTTGATGATATGATTTCTTAAATGTTTCAAAGTCAGAGCAAAAATCTGTAATACCTAAAGTAAACTTTAAGACCCCAATTAACTATAAATGGAATAAGTTGTTTAAATCATTTAAAGTTTATATAAAATTTAAAATAGTATATTTATTAACGAGTTTTAGGCAAACAAATATTGTTATTATTTTCACAGAGAGAGAATTTCGATTGAAGCTTAAGAGTGGGCTATATTATTTTTTTTCTTTCTTTTATACATTTTCGCCGAGGAAACACTTCTAAATTTATTTAGCTTTGGGTGTTTTAAATTAAGTGCAAATTTATATTCGTAGCCACTTTGAAAGAGAAATTTATATTTTACTAAGAAAAGTGTAAATATTGTGTTAAAGTTTAATGCTGTTTTCATGTTGTGTCCTGCTGTAGGCTACAAAAAACATTTTGTCATTATTTACATGTTCTTCTTTTAAATTCTGCTGGCTTATGCAGGTTAAAAGCTTATTCAATACCTTCCTGCTGAATAGTTTTTCATTTTTCTCCAAAGGTGCCAGACAAATAGCCTGTGGCTTTAATACAAAAACAATAAGAAGGGAAGGTAGACCAAAGAGTTTGAACTGAATAGAGATTTGTTATTAGATTTAAATATTAGAACAAAAATTTAGAAAAAGAAGTGGTGGATTTTTTTAAAAAAAATTTTTTTTTTAATATTTCAATGGTGATTCTTCTCTGCGCTCATATTTCAGCAAATTATTTTCATTTAATATCAATACAATTTCTTTAATAACAAGATTATATTAAGAAATGAAATAGATAAAAAGAACAAATCTTTGTATACATTTTTTTTAATAAATATAAAATTAGAGAAATGCTAAACAAATTCATACATTTGCTGTACAAACTAATAATTGCGAAAATAAGTTCTAAATTTTGAAACATTTTCAAAATTTTTTTTTTATTGCTAAAATTAAAATGTTACCGACTGATGTTTTAGCGTTCACAGAATATCAAAATTGTTAATAACTTCAAAATTATAGGGGGTAAGATTTTATCGTAAGTCAATATTTACATTTTACAGTAAACGATTTTATCGTAAGCGACACATAGTTGTATAGAAAAAAAAGAGGGAAATAAATCTGTAACTTCTAAATGGTTAGATTGGTTTGAATGAAATTTCACGTGAGCAAGGAAGAAGAATTGTCGAGTTTAAGTTGTGAATGTGGACCTCATGGGCCCACTAGGGGCGCGAACAAGGCTCCTCAAAGTAGGACTCCTCGGGTATGTTACATTTTTAAAACGATCCTATTTCTTCGTTTGTGTTCCGATTTCAAAAAAAATACGTAGCTATCAATTATATCTTATAGCTTAGGAGATATTCGCATTTGAAAATTAAATTTTCAACATTTTTACCCAACCTATTCCAGTTTTTTGATAACAGCGTATCCAAATATTTTCCGATTTTCTCCAGTTTTCCTTCATTAGAATAACAACATATGTATGTGTCAAATAGAAAAAGAACTGTTTATAAAAAATGACTAAGTCCAAAGTTATATGCATTTTAATTTAAAAAATTTTAAAAAGACGATTTTTCACAAATTTTTTGGCAAAAAATTACTTTTTTTCTTTTTAAGTTATCGCAAAAAAATTCTAAAAGGATGTATAAGGAATTTTTACTTTCTGAGAGCTAAGTATTCATAAAATATTTTAATTGAAAACAAAATTAAAAATTTTTCTTACCGAGGAGACCAGGTCCATTCAAAAAACACTTATTGTTTTATGTAAAATTAAAATTTAGGGAAAAAATTCTGAAATCGCATATTCGATATCAAAATATAGTAACCGATTTTAGATGGCCCAATATGCTTTTAATTATTTTGTAAAGGGTTTCGATAACTCCGACCCTGGTATGGATATTATAGACAAAAAACTAAAAAATTTAGATTTTTGGGATTTTTCAAAAAAATTTTGGGAATTGCGGGATTGCTGATAACAAATTTCAAAATTCGTTTTTATTTTTTCATTTTAAATAGAAAATTTTACATAACTGTGAAATTTCATTAAAAACTATTCATAAATAACAATTTTATTTCAATTTGAAAAATTTTTATCTATGCAAAAATTGAATAAACATTTTTTTTTGTCATATTTTTCAATAAAGTATTCAATGAATTTCATAAATATTTTTGAAAAATAGACAAATAGCTTGAACGAAATACTATTATATCGCATCATAACATTTTTAATTTTATGTATAAATTTCAAAATAATCGAGAAAACCTTCTCCTGTAAAATTCGTGTTTTGTCGCTTACGATAATTTGGCGCTAAGGGCTCGATATGTTACAAAAACTCTTGCGATGGGGGCTTCCGAACTTTGACAGTTGGTAACGGCCATATTTTTGAAGGTATGTACATCTGTTGAATTGGCTGTCATTTATGCAGTTTGTTTTGCCAAATCACAACGTGTAAACGATAAAATAGAGTTTTTATATAAAAAGATCGATTTTTGTTCAGAAATATGAGTGATCACAGATCGGACTCCTTTTCTTGATTAAACGCTTATTGTAGACAGCACTGAAATACATACATAAAAAATGTGTTTGCATCCTCTAAATTATTTGTTTTGTATGACAAGGAATGAGTAATTTTATTTCAATGGATATTTTCTCGTGATCTCGTTTTCGAATTTTAATTAATAACACTCTGCTAAAAAAAGCATTTTGTGTCAGAGCTTGACAAAAAATGTAGGGTTGTAAGTCTCCCTCAAAATATGTTTAAAGTTATTTTGAAAATACTGTTTTAGGGTAGGTTGTAGTACTTTAGTACTTCTAACTCAAACATTTTTATACCGTAAAAGCTTAAATTGGTCCGACCGTTCTCAACTGATACAATTACCAACGAACGACATTTGATTTTTATTTATATAGAAGATAATATGTATATAGATTTATGTATTTCGAAATCGATATAGAATTTTCTAATACTCATTGCACTTGAAAAACAAAACTACTTTTTCTATTCCAACAATACAACATGCTACAATTATGAAAACGAAACTTTAACGATTACATGCAGTTCTCTTGTGACCGATTAGTTCTATTTTGGCCATTATTATATTAAAATAAATGTTTGTCTAACAGTTGCTTAGCAAATTCATCGTTTTCATATTAAAAAGTTTTCTCGAGAAAAACTTTTTAAACTAAGAAAACTGCCAAACACATGTATCAAAGACAATCTAAGATATCTCAAACATGCTTCTTCTTAACAAGTTAAAATATGTATGTCCAGAGATGTATGTATGTAAATCAAATGTTGTGGATACAGGCAAGACGAGAAAAGTTTATTATTGGCCCCAAAATAACAAGAGAAATAAAAAAAAGTGAACAAAATTGTCTTCCACAATCATATTACCATGTTTTATTGAGCTCCAAACGAACGATAGCAGGAATGAATGGCCAAAGGAGAGAAGAACAGGGCAGAAAGAAAGCAAGAAAAAGTTTAATAATGTTGCTAAAAGTTTCGTTCCCTCCTACTTTTATTGCATGTTTTTGCTGTTGTTAAATGAATCTCTTTTCTTTTAGTTTTTAGCCACACATGAGAATTCACTCTATTAGATTTTATTAAAGGACTATTTTGTAGTAGCGTGGCACTTATTTAGCTCTTTTTTTTTTTTTTTGATTTCGCTTCCAAGGTCTGGGTGGCTAAAAATAACACAGTGATATAAAAATTAACGCAAACAAGTAATAGAGCTATATTCGGCTGTGCCAAATCTTATATACCATTCACCAAATTATACTATAAAATTTGAAATTTTAAATATTTTTAGGTAAACAAAATTTATTTTTTTTTTTAATTTTTTTTCTATTCTTTCCAAATTTTTTTTTAAATTTAATAGTGAAAAAAAGTATGACAAAAAATTTTTGGGTGAAAAAAAAATTGGGCTTAAAAAATATTTTTCCCGATTTTAGGTCCAACTTACATATATATTAGAGTGACAGCCGATTTTTTTTTAGATTTCGGGTGGAATATTGTGACACTAGGCCTAAAAGTTAAATGCTGAAAATTTGAGCCAAATCGGACAACGATCTATGGACGCGCATCGAAGTCAAAGTTCAGATATATGGAATTCATTAATATAAATAAATCTACATATTTCTAGAAAACAATGCAGAAAATTAACGAGTTTCACCTATTTATTCCATATAAATAGTAAAATTTTGAACTTTGACCTCCATGCGCGTCCAGAAATAGTTGTCCGATTTGGGTAAATTTTCAGCATTTAACTTTTAGGCCTAGTGTCACAATATTTCACCCGGTACTTTTCGAAATTTTAACAAAAAAAATTTTCCATACAACTGATTTTCACTCTAATATATATACATTGTTGCAATGGATTTCGAAATATCGATCATAAGATATCCATATTGTCTATATTAATGACTTAGTAATCTAGATATATATAACAAAAAATAGGCCAAAAATCGAGGTTGTCCCGGTTTTTTCCTTATATTTCAGCTATTTGTGGACCGATTTTATAGATTTTAAATTGTAAGCGAGCTGGAATTTTCTGGAGAATTCTCGATATATTGATGTATCAATCATGTTTGTAAGTTATTTGGGGGCTACGGAAAGTTGAAAGTTGATCAACATACAGACGGAGATGGATATACAGACATGGCTATATCATGATGTGAATGGTAACTTAAACATATCAGCAATCATATAAATAATTACAATGACTATGATATTGTTAAAAATGTTGAAATGTTTATGGGAAAAATGTACAACAACCCTCGAACTTCAACCTTGGGAGCATTGAAAATCCAAATAGTTTAAAATAAGGCTCATCCTAATGTATAGGTATTGATGTGTGTATCTAATAAGTGGATACTGTAGGTGTGATTGTGTGTTTCTTACCGGAAACTGTCACAAATCTTGTGATTTTTTTTCATGTTTTTGTTCTTCTTTTCTCTACATTTCATTGTTCTCATTTTAACAGGATGTAATGTTCTATATCAAAAGTATGTATGTTGAATTCTTGTGTTTCTCTTCTCATTTCTTTAGTTAGAGTTTTTTTTACTTTGTTTGTTTACAACATTTAAACTTATACATCCTTGTACGAACCAGGACATTAACAAACAACAGCAACAACAATATGTATACAGGAGAAGGTCTACAAATACATTTTCTATGGCCTGTTGTTGTCCTTTGTTTATATACTCTAAATGTACCCCATAAAACTTTATAAACTACAGCTAAATGAATTTCATTGTTGGTTTTGTAGTTCCTTGTTTATGGACATACAACGAAACTGTTTCATCTTATACTGAAAGATATTTGTACTCCTATGGATGTAAAACTATATTCGAACAGTAGGTAAGGAAGGTAAAAAACTGTTGTATTACAAGAATTTCGATATAAAATGTTTATTTTTTTTTTCTTGGACCAGCACTCAGTGGATGACCCCTACTCATGCAAAGCATTGTGTTGGAACTAGGAAAATAGGTTATGGGAGGGAGGATAGAGGGAGTAGTATTTGTGGACATTAGATTTGAATTTTCCTATATTGAAAGTGACAGGAAAGACTTCATGAGGAAGATTATTCCACATACGGACAGTATGGCTAAAGAACGAATTTTCTCTGTAATGTGAACGTGTGTTGCGTAAAAAACTACGGGTTTCAGGAACAAGTTCCCTAATTTCTGCAGACCACATACCATTGTAGTATCGGTAGAACAGTGAAACACAACCCACATTGCGACGATGTTCCAGTGAGTCAATAGAGCTGGATATCCTACTGTCACCGATAAGCACCTTCGCCCTCTCCTGTACGCGGTCGAGTAACTCTAAAATAGACTTCGAAGCACCGGCCCATAGGGTTGGAAGTTTGACGTAGAAGGTTTATTATGTTGATAAAAGAAGGAAATCGAAAAATTAGGAATACGGGTATGTGTTTCTTCGTATGACAATTTTTTTAAGTCGTGTAAGTCGTTGACTGAATGTTTTTGAATGGGCATATCAAATAAAATAGCAGTACATCATGTTGTATGTGCAGGCTTTTCGTATGAAGTCCTATTTAACTTAGTTTCCACTGTTTGGGATCTAAAAACTAATATAGGTTTTAGGTTAAGTTACGTGGGTTGCTCGCAAGTTAGCGAGTTCACTCGGAGGCCTTGTGGTCTATTATGGTAACCTTAGAAATACTATTCCCTTATGCTCCCTCCCTAAATTCTATGACTATGGAATTCCTGTGGTTCTCGTGAGAACCAGCCGGTACTTCTAATAAATCTGATCATATTTACTAGTGACACATCTCTGAGACATTCCAGATCATGGAAGAGAGCTCTACAAAGATATTGTATTCTATGATCTTGTAAGGCTGGGCACAGATGCTGTTGTACCTATTCCTGCTCCTCTTCATCCAATAGCTATAACGTGGGTAACCCATACGTTCCGTCATGTGTCCAATCATACAGTGCCCAGTGATTATACCCCTAAGAAGCTTAATCGAATTCCTACTAACAGCCAAAAGAGTTCTGGTGCTATCATATGTCAGAGTGGGCCAGAGCATTCTGAATATTCTACAAGTGATGATATTTGATCACCTGAGTTCCGTCTCACCCAAAGCCCATTCATCTATCAATTTCGATACGATCACCAAGGGAGTGTGAATATCCCTCTGCGCAAGAGTTATGTCTAGGGACCACCCGCTGGTACATCAATTGAGAAGATATTTCGATCTAATAATGTTGGATTTAAGAGCCTTGATTGATGCAAGGCTGTCCAAGAAGATATGTATAGTCGAATTTTCGAGATTCAGTTCCCGGATTCTTCTTGCGGCTGTATCGATGGCATAGATCTCTGCCTGGAAAATCGTGCAGTTATATGGTAATTGAAGAGACAACAAAAGGTGCAGTTCTTCTGAGAAAATTCTCGAGCCCGTGCCTCTTTCTGTCTTTGAACCATCAGTGTAGATTTAGATCACGTCGTCCGTTAGGACAGAGTTCGCGGCCCAATCATCCCTTGTCGATATTCTGATCTGATTTATGGGCCTCTCCATTTTCCTGCTATAGTCCTTTAAACTTGGGTCTCAAATATACTGATATTTTTTTTCTAAGAATATTATATAGCTATATACATCATTTAACGAAACTTCTGGAGAATGTCTTTAAAAATGTCTTTGTAAAAAATTGTAGCCGCCAGCACCCGCCGAAATACTTTTTTAAAAATTTTATGGAATGGAATATTTTGAAATATTTTTTTTTTATTATTGATATTTATATATCTAGACCCTACTGTAACTTGAAATATAGTAAATACAGATCTTTTAAAAAATTTAGTTTCAGAAACACATGAAAACGTAATTTTTAATTTTTTTTATTAATGATTTTTATATATCTAGACCCTACTGTAATTTGAAAAAAAGTTTATATTGATATTTTTTTGGAATCGGAGACACCAATTCTATATAAAAAGAGCGCCAAATAATTTTGTCCACCTAGATTTTGATTTGGGACCACAGTGATCCGGTAATAAAGCAGTCCGGTTAGCTCAGTACTCGGAGTATTTGGTACGAAAAGTTAACTCTGCTAAAAATTTAGAGGCTAAAGACAGACTACGGAAATTGAAGTCAAATTTTTATTTTTCTAATTCCGGGTCAATATTTTTATATTGCTGATGTTCGATGGAATGTTGTAGAAAACTTTAGGACCCAAACGCAGTAAATTTTTCCAAAAAGTTCTTGGTATAGGAAGCAATATGCAGTTGCGGCAAAAGAAGCCAAACATTTGTTACCAAGGGCTCTATAAATACCGAAATTTACATCAAATAATGTTTACAAAAGAGGATGCTTCCATTCTTCTTAATGTGCCCACTTATTTTTGGCCTGATTTGGCATTGAGCCCAATTATGAAAAAAAATCCCCGAGAGTTTTTTCCCTTTTCGTTTTTTTAACATAGAATTTGAATAGGAAAAATGAGAAAAGAGAAAAAACTCCCGGGGAGTTTTTTGTCACTATGGTAAAGAAGGTGCCATGAGAGGCAAATCCTCGAAACTGCCTGGATCTAAGGCCAGTGAAGAGATATTGGGTTCTTGTTAAAAGAGAATTGAAGAGCACAAAAAGGTGTCCAAAAGTGTGGCAAATTTTAAACGTTCGAACAAAGTGACAGAAAGCATTATAAAAACCTTAATGAAAGGGTTTCCAGAAAAGGTTCATAAATTTATCACTATTGATTAGAAATAATTTCAAACAAATAATAAAAAAAATCAAAACTGTATTTTTAGTGGTTTCATTTTTATAAAGATTTTTTCGATCTCAGTCCTTAGAGGGTTTGTTCTGGAGAAATAATGGGGGTTGCTCATACATTTTACCTCCTGAGTAGTTACGAGCCTTTTCTATCCATTTTCCCCGAATTTCGTTCTCATGAATTTTAACCCTCGTGTGGCACGGCAATTTTTAACCGATCGAGTTCAAACGTTTGTGAAATTTTTATATGCTGCCCTTCGTCTTAGGTCCATTAAATAAAAAACAAAAAAAAATTTAATTGGAAGTCCAAAATAAGGTCCACACTAATGTCCACTTTGAGTTGTCAAATATTCGACATATTCTAAAAACCGGTTTTCGAATAATTCGAAATAGCATAATTTTCGAGAAAATCGGTCCACAAATGGCTGAGATATAAGGAAAAAACCAGGACAACATAGATTTTTGACCAGTTTTTGGCCCATATCTGGATTACTAAATCATTAATATAGACAATAGATATCTAATGATAGATATTTCAAAGACCTGTGCAACGACATATACATATGTATAAGGCCATAGTAAGTTGGACCCTACAAGGGGTCAAAATCGGAAAAATATTTTTTTGAATTTTTTTGTCCGAAATTATTTTTCCCCAAAAAAGATTTTGTAAAAATAAAAAATTTAAAAAAAAAAATGGAAAAAACTTTTTTTAAAAAAAATAAAAAACTATTTTTAAGTATAATTTGGTGAAGGGTATATAAGATTCGGCACAGCCGAATATAGCTCTCTTACTTGTTGTATTAAAATTATTAAAAAGAATCGCATAAAATCTTAAAATAAATTTTAAAAAATATTCGATTTTGTCGAATAATTCGAGACAAAAAAACCGGTTTGTCGAATAACTCGAAAACCGTCTTTTGTAAAAACCGGTTTAAAAAAACCGAATAATTCGAAAACCGGTTTGACAACTCTATGTCCACTCATCTTTTTAAAATATAACTCTTTTCAATCCCACTGTTGTGAAACACAATGTTTAGGTATGTATGTGTACTGGTGTTGCTGGCTCTAACTATCAGTGTGTTTACACTTAAAACCCATTTTGTATTTGTTTACACTGCCACTGTTACTGTGTGTAGTCAGTATTCAGTGTACCATCTCAGATGTAATGTGGGTAGCGATTGTGTCTAACAAACATTTTTGTTTAACCAACTTCTATACATTTCTACACATTCATATTTACACATAACGTTGACAAAATGAGAGTGAGGGTGTCAACACTTTTAACTGCGTATCCTTAAAAACTAAAAGCAAAATAGAAATTAACAACCTTAACACCTCGAATCATTTGCTGTCAATGGTATTGAATAAACTAGAGATTTATCCTCAACACCCCAAACCAATCCCCGACCAACATCTATAACTACTAGTTGACTCAGAGTAATTTATTGATATCTAAAGGAATTTTGTAATTAATACTTGTAAAAACAAGAAAATAAAGTGTCTGATTTTATTTATTAACAATCTCTACATAAACAATAACATTTACTCCTTCTTTATTTTTCCTTAGACTGTTTAGATTTTTTAAAAATATGGATAATAAGAATTTCCTCTTTCCTTTAATTTACAGTTTAAAGCCGTTTTTTATCCCTCGTTATTAATTATTTAAGCCTTTTTGTTTATAGTTGTTTTGTTCTGGGTTGGTTTCAGTTACTTGTTCTACTTTAAAGTTTCATTATTTTGCTAATAAAACCTTGCTTTTAATGCTGTTAATTAAAGAGGGGCCAGGGTGCCAAAGAAGCTTTAAACTGCTTAGATTATGCCTGGCATTTACATATATTTTAAATTATAATTTTAATGCCTTGTTAAACTACAAAGACTTTTAATTTTGTTGCAAAAGTAATTCGTGTATTTTTGTTGTTTGATGCTCTACATAGATATAAATATGTATCTGCATAAATTATGATTGCTTCTATGGATTTTACAATAGAATTAATTTTTATTGTAATTAAATTGAAATTACTTGTTATTTGTTTTAAATAGTATTTGTCATAGAATTAAGAAACATTTTCTTAGAATGCAGTATACGTATGATTGATATTATTATTTAAATTATATCAATCATACGCATTTTTCATTATACGAGATTAGAGATGCTAATCCGGACTGATTTTTGAAATCTTTTGGGATTTTTGGGAAATCTAAAATCCCGAAAATCATAAGAAAGAAATGTACATAATTATGTCTTTGCAATTGAAAGAAAATTTTTTATTTAGCAATTAATTTTTATTGGACACTAAAAGCATAAAATATTTGCAAGAGTACATTATATAAGAAGAAATAACAATAAGGTATTTAGATTTGGGTGGATCGATTTTTTTCACGAAAATTCGTATAGCAGAAACGCATTCTACACAAAATTCTAAGAAATTTTCCCCAAGAAACCATAGGACTAAAATGAAATCCTATCTTGCGCATTTCGTCTTTTATCCAATGATATTTCAGTATTTATTTTTTTAAAAGTTTTTTTATTGGTAGGATTGATAGGATTTGTTTTAGACCTATGGTTTATTAAGAAAACTTTCTTAGAATTTTCTGAACATCACTTTGTGATATACCTGAATATCAAAAAGTGATGTTCAGAAAAGTTGTTAAGCTCAACTCCCGTTACAATATAGTTAATAAACGAAAACGGTATTTGTAGAATGTCAAAATGCATGAAAAAGGCACACAAAAATGACAATTTCACCTATTTATTTATGAAAAACGGGATTTGGAAAATCCTGAAAACCTCGGGATTTTTGGGAACGGGATTCCCCATTTGGCATCTCTATACGAGATACAATAAATTGTAATGCCAAAATGCACTGCAAAAGTACTAAACGATTTTCAATATGAAATATTGTTGTAAAGAAAATGTATTGAGTTGAAAAAATATAATAATTTGTTGGCATTAAAAGCTTTCAGCCTAACTATAAAAGCCTTAAAGTCGATTTTAAGTTCATAAAAGCTATGTTCAATAACTAAAAGTTGTTACTAGTTAGTAACAATTGTTACTGGAAAAGCGTTCATTAACTCAAACAAATTGCAAGTAGAGAAAAAATCAAGAACGTATAAATTTTAGAGAGTGTTCTCTCGTTGCAAACTATTACAAGTTCTATTTTGAACTCGTAATAGTTAGCAGCTTATATTTCATATGTTTTGTATTATTGTTTATTTATTTACAATTCTATTTTTGTGGTGAAAAAAAGTAAAAAAAAGAAATTTTGAATAAAATTGAAGAAAATGTGAGTATTTATACATTTTAAAAGGAATAAAATATGAAAATTTTGTGTATAAAACAATTGTTACTGGAAAAGCGTTCATTAATTTTTTACTATTTTTGAGAATTTAAGAGGGTAATTTTGTAAATTTTGATTTTATTCTCTCGTTGCAAGTATTTACTGGGAAAGTAAATGAACAGACCTTAAGTTCACTATTATTTTAAATTTCGTACCACAAAAAAATTTTCAAATATAATTTAAAATGTTGTTTTATTATTTAAAAAAAAATCTTTTTGTTTTGTACTTTTACACAGAAAAAAGAATTGGAATGAATTTTGTAATAAATATTATTAATCGAACATGACTTTTTCTTCCCAAACTTTTTTCATTCAGAATAAGAACATGTTGTTAATTTTTTTTACATAAATTTAATAATATTTTACAATAAATTGCATTATAATTGTATTGTGTAATGAATTAGTTCAAAAATGTTTGCATAATAGCCATATATTGGCCAATATTTTAAGATGAATCAACAATATCTGAAATTTTAAAAATATCATTAAACATGATAAAGCATTCATAAACATTAAAGCATAGCATCCTGTTAAAAAAATGTGTGAATTTCGCGAATATTTTCTCATTTTGAAGCTGAAAAACATAAACAAATAAAAAAATTTCCAAGGAAATTTTCAAACATTTTCCAAGCCTTCTAAATTTTGTTTGAAAACATAAAATATGAAAAAAATCATACTTTTTAAGAAAGTATTAATAAATGTTATGAATTGAAATCAATGAAATCAAATAATAATTGTCCAATTCACAACGTAGTTGTATGTTGTACGTTGTATAATACAACTATTGTGGTTGTGAACACAATTTTCGCCAAGTCGTAAGCTTACCTTGTCAAGTCTTGAAAATGGCAACAGAAGAAGTTTAAAACAAATGCTTCCAAAGTCCAATATCATGTAAAATCATTATTAATAGCAAATTAATATCTGCATTGCGTAAAAATGCAAACAATTGGCAAATGTTTAAAACAAATTATCGTTTTTCATAAATTAAATAAATCAACTGATTTCAGTGTTACCGTTGGTTATTATTTTACACTAAAATTGTCTAATTTTTTTGTTTATGTAAAAATATGAACTTTTGGTAACACTTAAACTTTCATACAACATTCGAAAAACATATGTAAAAATGTTGTAGGTGTTGTACAAAACATTTATATAGAAATTATCAACAACATTTGTACAACTATTGTAGATTCAAACGACTTATAACTCATACGACTGTACAACGTCAGTTGTGAACTGAACAAATATTTATGTTGAAACTATTTTCTGTGTATGTTCATTTTGTTTTTTTAATTTGTTAAATTTTTTATTTTTTTATTTACATTCATTGAAAAATATTTTCAATTATTTGAATGTATACATGTAAAAAAAAACACATGTAAAATCTACACTCAAAGTAAACGCTTGTAAGCACATACAATTTTCTGAAAATAAGCGAATTCACTTAATTGGGAATAAATTCGAAAATAATCCATCGATTTTTATAATCAATATCTCATTTTGTTCCTATTACATATGACTTTGTGATAAAACCAAAATCAAAATAATTTCTGCCGTTTTCGATTTTTCATGATTTTTTTTTAAACAAAAAATTTTTATTTTTACATAAAAAATATATTTTCTGCATCAATTTGTTATTATAACTCCGAAACTACTGAGCCGATTAAAATGCATTATATAAATAGATTAAATGTTATGTAAATTTGAACTTTTCTATGTTTACTTCAATAAGATCGGACTAACCCTTTTTGAGTTATCATAAATTATGTGGAGAAATTTTTCCTGGGTATGTACAATGACCGACAAAAGTCTACTTACGACTCTTTCTTTCGCAACTCGCGGATTTTTAAACCACAATAAGTAAAAGTAATGATGCAGTTTTATTTCAAATGTTTTTTATTGATATAGCAAAAAATAAAAATAACTAAATCTATAATTAGCTTAAACTTTTATTCACAAAAAAAATTAAAAAAAAATAAGTAGACAAAAGGGTGGCATGTCACAGTGTCCATTGACATAATGTCCATGGACATTATGTCACTCCAAAAGATGACATTATGTCCATGGACATTATGTCATTTTGGTAGTGTCATAATGTCCATGTGTAAAGTGTTGTAAAGTCCATGGACATAATGACACTTTTGGAGTGACATAATGTCCATGATATTTAAAAAATAATTTAAGTATTTATGTGTTAATTTAACTTCTATCGAATTTACCGTTGTAAATTTAAAGTAGTAATAAGACGATAGCTGCGATTTTTAGTTATCTGTTATCTGAATTTTGTGGAGTTCAGACGTCACAAATTTAAAGTTTAAAAAAGTAAAAGTGTTAAAGTGTTAAAATGGGTAATGTAAAATATAAATATGAATTTAGGAATAAATTTGACAAAAAAAGAGAGTTCAATAAAAAATTTAAGAACTTTCACTTCAAAAAAATACTTTTTAATAATTTATTTACAAGAAATGCTTTATTTAGCGAAGCCGCCTGCCGCGTTCTATGGAGAAGAAAGTCCCTAATATATGAAAATATAAACTGCTACTAGGATCAAAAATTTTATAAAAATTAGTTTTTCTAAACACAATTTGGACATTATGACACTTTCAAAAGTGTCATAATATCCATAAGCAAAGTGACATAGTATCCATGGACATTATGACACTAACGAAATGACATAATGTCCATGGACATAATGTCACTTTATGGGGTGTCATAATGTCCATGGACATTATGTCAATGGACACTGTGACATGCCACCGACAAAAGTCTAGTACACTAAAATAACTATCCTAGTCCAGAAGCAGCGACAGCATCCCAAACCATCAGCACCCCGAACCACCATCATACTTAACTGTTGCGAGTAAGTTTTTCGGATCCATTGCTATATTTGTTTTGCGCAATACTTTATCTCATAACCTCTAAATATGTTATACTACTACTAGGGTATTCGAATTAATCGATTTTTCTCTTGTTCGAATAAAACGAATAATTCGAATAAGAGATTTTAATTTGTTCGAATAATTCGATCACACGTTTAAAATTAATCGAATTATTCGAATAATTTTAATTTTTTTAAAGAAGTAAAAAATTAAATTTTGATGTCGGTTTTTTAATATATTATTGTTAAAGAAAAATAAAAAATAACGTTAAAATTAACAATTCAAGTATTGATAATGTTAAAAAACATTCGAAAACAAAGTCTATCATTAAATTTTCATCAGAAATGTTCTGAACAGATTAACTCCCGAACAATGTACAAAACCATTGACTAGCAAACCCTTTAGTTTCCGTTTTGGAGCTATGTTTTAAAAAATGTTTTTTAGTTGGACATGATCCTGAATTCAAATACAATATAAACGTATTAAGAACTTTTTTATGTCCTTCATTAATTAGGGTTTTAAATTGAGTAACTAATTCTTTAGTAAATTAATTACATATTCACTATTTCTAAATTATTTATAACAAATTGTATTATACATCAAGCTCTATCAACGTTGCCGAATCTTTGCTTAATAAAGTGATCTTGGGGAATTACACAATAAAGGGAATCTGTCCAAAGTTTGATCATTGTCAGTGAACGCAGTGACGCATTTACAAATACGCAAAAATTTTATTACCATGTTAGACAAAGATATTCAACGATGTTCAAAATCATGTATAAGACGAACTCCATGTTTTTCTAGGAACAAAACGTTAGAATGCAATACTTGTGTTTATCATTCGATTTATTAAATATTTTGTAACACTTACGTCCGCGGTTATTAACATCACTTATATACATATATTTTAAGATCATGGCCTTCATCTATTTCAATGTAATCATTATAAATGTCATCCTCAATATCACTTTCGATGACCGTTTCAAAATCACATACTCCGTCACATTCAACTCCACTTTAATCTAAGTTAAAATTTTGAATATTAATTGCGATTCTTCTAATATTTCGCCAGCTATATAACAAATATTTTATTTCCGTACCGTTCAAGTCCTAAATTAAAAAATTTGGAAAGATTTATTTTTAGAATTGTAACTTCTTGCAGTAATATTTATATATTTATTTACAGTAATCGAAAGTCGCTTTGTCTTTAGTTATTTGTCGAATTTAAGAAAAAATACAAATTTTGTGAGTCATTATTACTTATTTAAATTTGGAATTATGAAAAATGTTAAGCAATTTAATAAATTTAAATATATATGTACATTTATTCGTTTTATTCGATTATTCTACATAAAATTGTTCGAATTATTCGTTATTCGAAAATGGCCATTTTTAAATTGTTCGAATAATTGTTCGTAAGAAGTTATTCGATTAATCAAACGATCATTAGTCGAATGAATACTCTAACTACTACTCATCAGTCAACAAAACTCGCTTCCAGAATTTAATTTTTGGGCGAATTCCAAATGAAATTTGCGATTCTTTTCGATTATTAACGGCTTTTTACGAGGAGTTTTGCTATAATAACCATTATAATTTAAGGTTCTTTGAATTGTGAGGGAATGAAAAATAACTTCTGATCTTGTTGCGAGTTCTTCGTCCAATTTTGTTGACTTCTTTTAAATTGAAACTTATATGTATATTAGGGTGGCCCTTAATCAACGAAAGTTAGATTTTGGCCATTCTCACCCCCCAGTTATGCCTCATTAGAACGACAATTACGTACACATTTATATTCTTTTAAATTAAATTGCAAAAGTAATTCTTTAATGAGAAAATGTTTACAAAAACTGAAAAATATGCATTTTCGCCTTGTAAATGCATCTCAAAACTTCAGAGGGCTTGCTGCACGTCTTAACCCCAACCGATTTACCTAAAATTTTTTCAGGTTGATTTTTTTTTACTTTTATGTTCACCAAACTGGGGGTGAGAATGGCCAAAATCCAACTTTCGTTTATAAAGGGCCACCCTAATGCATATCTACGATTTAGTTTCTTTGGGTGACCAAAGAAACTATATCGTTTCTAAATGTTTTCAACTATTCCAGTGTTTTCAGAGTTCCTGAATATTGTTTGACCTGTAGACTTACTTATATTTAAACAAATTTCACCAAAAGATTTTCTTTCATTTCTGTGCTTTACTACTAAATTTCGGACATCAATTAAATTTTCCTTATGAGAAGCGATTATTACAATTTAATATTTATTGAAACTGTCTAAACTTCAACTGAATACAATTTTTAGCAATTGCTAATAAAAATAGTTTTAAAACAAAACTGCCTATTTTCGGGATTTATTTAAAGTGGCAAAAATTGTGGTCATATGGCCACTGTATATTGACTGCAAACTTATATTCTACAAATATTTTGTTCTATAAATAAATCCATGGCAGATGTCAAATACAGGCGATTTAAAGGAAATTAAAATTGTAGTGTAACACAGAAAAAAAATGTAATAAACTAATCGAAAGAAACATGTAATGAATGGCAATTTCAAACAAGAAATACTGATTAAAAAACAGTAACAATTTCTCCAAATTAATTCTGAGGATGACAGTATTTCATTAGCATCCACATTTTAATTTAAAATCTAGTACAATTTTGTTTGTTTGTCAATAAATTTGTTTTTAATAAATTTTTCTACTTTGCAACATCATAAAACTCCCCTAAAAATAAGAAAATTATTATAAAAGCCTTTCATTGACATACATATATTTAAAGGTGATATGAGCACAAATATTTGCATATTAAATTAATATAATCCTAATTTTAAAGCAAAATTTGTACGAATTTATTTGCATATAAATCCATACAGTATCGATTAAAACACATTCGTGTTAAAAAGATTTTTTCCAATTGTATAGAAAGTAAAGATTTTAGAAACAACAAATGCATTCTGAAATAAAAATACAACCCCAGTATAATATATATGTATCAGGGCAGGTCGATTTGTAGGGACGCAAAAAATCGACCAAGTGACAAGGAAAATCGTATTCTAGGTTTCAAAATAATAAACTTTGCCCAAGATACCATACCTCTAAAATGAATTCTGATGTTACTTATTTTGACCCAAAGGTAAAATTTTGAAAAATTTGGAGAATTTGCCTAAGCAAATTTTTTCAAATTTGTTTATTATGACACGAACGCCATTTTGTACTTGTTGAATACTCCGTTACTTAATGATTACGAAATGATTTGTGTTAATCATTTCAAAAAAGTTATGTTGGTTTAAAGTTTAAATCTTAAAAATAAAGCTATGCTGATTATCATAGACGCATGATTAATATTATTTATTATCTACATCACCTTTATATTTATCATACGCTCTATAAATAAAATTTATACACAATACATATGTATATCATGTAAAGTGCCAAAAATGGTGATTTTTTAAATAACTCCAAAGTTAGTGGGGGTCGGTCATACATTTAGACTCGATTGGGGCACTTTAAATGCTTATTACATGTTATTGTTTTATTTATTCTTGTAATTTTCCAGCAAAAAGCTTTCATACAGCTTCCAATACAGATTCGCACAATATTTAGCCTCCAAAAATCTGAAAAAATTCAGTAAAGTAACAGCTTACTGATAACTTGAAGCATTAAAAAAGAGCCTTAAGGCAAGTAATCATGACAAATTAAGTTTTCCCTATAGAAGCAATTTTTGTCAAATGTGTTTTAACCGACACTGTCAATACACATTTGGGTACCATAAGCCCACATACACATATGGGTAATTCCACGAGAATGACTACCACAGCTGAAAACTCAAAAACCCTTCAAACTTTTTTTCAAGATGATTTGAATAGGAGAAAACACTAAAATATTACTATGTGTAAGTATTTAGAACTTATTACAAGATTTTATTGCCAAAAATAATAGTTTAGACTGACTATTAGGGTGGGTCAATTTGTTCGGGTGAGAAAAAACGTGACAGGAGTATAGCAAAATTGGAATCTACACAAAATTCTAAGAAAATTTCCAAAAGAAATTATGAGTCTAAAATTAAAACCTAGCTCCCGCCGATTTAAGATTTCACTCTGCTACAAAATAAAAACTATTTCTTTTTGCACAGTGTTTTAAACACAATTTTGTGTAGACAAAAATGAGACATTACTTGTCAAAATCGGTTTATATTTGCAAAAGTTATTAAACTTTTTCGAAAAATGTTCGAAAAAATTAAAAATTCTACTAATAATTTTTTTTGGTTTTTTTATCATATGCGCTGGAGTAGAAAATACTAAAAAAGGTGTTATTACTTTTACAATTTTCATCCGATTTAAATAATTAGAACTATGTTTTTCTAAGAACTAAATTTCCTTTATACATTGGTATACATTTTTATAAACTTTCATATCAAAATAAGCAATGAAAAGCGACTAAAATCAAAATTTCTTAACTGTGTATTTTGAAGCCTCTCAGCGTGAGCAAGGTTTTGATTTTAGACCCATAGTTTTTGCTATACGCCTGTTGACCAAAAAAATTTACCCACACTACTGACTATATTTAATTATTTAATTAATTGGCATGTTTAAGGATAAGACTAAGCTCCCAATTAGCATATAGTATAAAATGAATTTGACTCTGATTGTTTTTTTTGCTATTATAAAATTGTTTATTGAAACCGAATGTATATTTTCTATTAATTTTTTTAGTTTTTGTATACATATATTTATAGAATATATATTGTTGTATTATAAGAGAAAAATCTGTCACGAACGGTATGTCACGTACGATATTAAATTTTATTTATTATAAAATCATCCAAAGATTGTTTTTATTTAAATATGATGGATTCTAAAGGAAAAACATTTGGTTTAGTGTAAGAAATTAAAAGAAAACATAACGCCTCTCACGATTCGATACCTCAAAAATACTTCCGTTTTATGTCACGTACGATATACCCTTATTTCGCTCGATATTTTGGACAATAATGATTTGAAAGAACTTTTTATTATTTTAAAATATAGTACCCTCTGAATGGAACATAAAGACCAAATTATTTTTCAGACAAATTGGACAAATAACTAAAGACAAAGAGACAAAGTGTTCCGATAGCTACTTCTATAAATATATAAATATTACTGCAAGAAGTTACAATTCTAAAAACAAATCTTTCAAAATGTTTAACTTAGGATTTGAACCAATGCACAGTGGTTCCGCCCATAGGCCAAAAATAAATAAAACGTTCACAAAATATTTAGACAAAATGCAAAATAATTGTCTCTTAAATATCCAATATTTTTAATGGCAAACCGGTTTTTACTGGAAATCTAACGGGACTTTTTAAAAATAAAATTGAAAGCATGAGCAAATATTCATTTGCAAAGCGCAGCTGAACGCTGGAAAAATAATTCAAAGCAAAAGTGCACTTCAATTCGGTCTTGCAATTGCTGTAGTCTACAAAATTAAATTATTTTCAATGGATTTTGAAGTTAAAGGTATATATTTTATCTTTAGAAAATAATAAAAACTAACTTGTGTTGTAATTCTTGTGAAATTAATGTTTTAGTTAACCTATATGTTTGTTACTTTTTTGTAAAACTTCATTATGTTTACTTAAAGTTTTAGTTGTGTTCCCCCAAGATTCCCCCATAGGTTTCTTTTTCATTGTATTAATCTGATTCTTAAGATAATAAAAGTGCTGAAGTTAGTTGCGGAAATTTGCGGATGGGCGTGTAATCTGTAATATACTAACCCACCCCACAGAGGGATGGCTTCATACATTTTTTTGCAAAAATTATAAGGAGTGGTTGTAGAGTGCTGAAATTTGGCACAGATAATTATATGGACCAAACTAAGAAACAAATAAAATTTTATCAAAATCGACCACGCCCAAAGCCCACTGCCCATACAATCCAAATAGATTTGTTCGCATAAAATTTTCCCTATTCAAGTAAAGGTCTAGAAATTTGGTACATATGTATATTTTCTGAAACAAAAGAAGAACGTATGCTAAGTCTTATTAAAATCGGCCATGTCCACCGCATACCGCCCATGCAATCCAAATGCAATACATTTTTTAGCAAAAATTATAAGGGGTGGTCGTAGAGCATTGAAATTTGGCACCGAGAATTATATGGACTAAATTAAAAAAAAAAATTAAATACAATCCAAATTGATTTTTTCGGATAAAATTGTTTATATCCAAGCAAAAGTCTAGAAATTTGGTACATACATTTACACGACACCCATACATAGATAATAATTGTTTGGATATTTCGTTTATTATTCGACAAAAAATGTTAAGTTTTCATCCTGTTCCGAAAACTATTCTTTTTTTTAATCGAAACAAGACACTCCCATTTTATTAAAAAAAGAGCTTTGGGGAAAGTGGGGCTACATTTTTTTTCTCCATGGAAAATCAAAAATACAATAATAATTAGAGTCTTATAGATTTGGGCATATCTTCTTAACGGTTTATGGTTTCCCCATAATTTTTTTTTATTGATGTTGAAAGGTTATATTTTTCAAATATGTTAAAGGTAAATGGTATTATTAGGAAAATTATACCACTGAATTGCGTGAAAATATAAGTAAATTTTTGCTTAACACCCTTGCATGGACTTTAGTTCAACTTTCTAAAAATAAAATAATTTTTTTCTTAAAACTGTAAGTGTACATTTCATCTATAAACATTTCTCTACAAAATTGCATCATTTGATTGTTGAAATTAAGTTTTTGAAAAATTTACTTTTTGATACCAAAATCCCCTTGTAAATAGCATGTTTTAAGTTCAGATCCATTTATTTCTGGAGGACAAACTTACTAACAAAGAAAACAAGTAGTTTAAGTCAAGGAGTTTTAAATTTGATTAATATTCGATATATGTATATTAATGTCTTATTTACCTTACTACCTTATATTACTTAGTAATACCTCATATTGCATTATATAACTCTGTATAACTTTTTAATTTAGTTTTTTTTTTTTTTAGTGTATAATTCAAATGAATTAAAATGGAATAAAAATTTACTTAAATTGTTTAAAATAAACGAATTTTCATACTGAAATATTTTATTTCAAAAATTCATAAAACAAATCTAAAAGCCAATTAACCCTTGAAAGATCAAAGGGCTACTGTGGTTACAGTTGTTAATATTTTTTCTTAAAAATTTGCAAGCTTTAAGTTCTTCGGGCATGCTATGAGGTGACAAATTTTGAAGACCCTAGCTTTTTTAGTTTTGGAGATATTGATTATTGACCGCTTGTTCATATAAGGGAAACCACTGTGCAATGAAAATAAAAGATACGGAATAAAATATTTGTTATTTCGCGGGCGAAATATTAGAATAATCGCTATTAATAATCAAAATTGTAACTTAGATTAAAGTGGAGATGAATGTGATGGAGAATGTGATTTTGAAACGGTCGTCGAAAGTGATATTGAGGATGATATTTATAATGATTACATTGAAATAGATGAAGGCCATGATCTTAAAATATATGTATATAAGTGATGTTATTAACCGCGTACGTAAGTGTTGCAAAATTTTTAATAAATCGAATGATAAACACAAATATTGCAAACTAATGTTTTGTTGCAAGAAAAGCATGGAGTTCGTCTTATACATGATTTTGAATATCTTTGTCTAACATGGAAATAAACTTTTTGCGTATTTGTAAATGCGTCAATCATGCACTGCTTGACTTCAAATTAGCCACGTTCACTGACAATGATATCAAACTTTGGACAGATTCCCTTTATTGTGTAATTCCCCAAGACCACTTTAAGCAAAGATTCGGCAACGTTCATAGAGCTTGATTTATAATACAATTTGTTATAAATAATTTAGAAATAGTGAATAATTAATTTACTAAAGAATTAGTTACTCAATTTAAAACCCGAATTAATGAACGACATAAAAAAGTTCTTAATACGTTTATATAGTATTTGAATTCAGGATTATGTCCAACTAGCTCAAATTTTTTAAAGCATAGCTCCAAAACGAAAAAAGTGGTTTGCTAGTCTATTGTTTTGTAGATTGTTCGGGAGTTAATCTGATGAGAATATTTCTATTGAAAATTTAATGATGGACTTTGTTTTCGAAGGTTTTTTAACATTATCAATACTTGAATTGTTAACTTTAACGTTATTTTTTGGTTTTCTTTAACAAACAAATATTAAAAATCCGACATCAAAACTACATTCTTTACTTTTTTTAAAAAAATTAAATTATTCGAATAATTCGATTAATTTTAAACGTGTGATCGAATTATTCGAACAAGTTAAAATCTCTTATTCGAATTGTTCGTTTTATTCGAACAAGAGAAAAATCGAATAATTCGAATACCCTAATGATTACCATTATTTCAATAACGAAATCCAATCAAAAATTGTAACCATCCTATTAACATTTTAAATTTTTCTACAATAAATGCTAATGTTTCGGTTTTTACATGCTACAGCGATTTGACATACAAACTACCATAAGCAGCTATCATTAAATATATGTAACTGAAATATGAAAGGAAATACTTATTAATAAAAGCTCCATAAACTTATGAACTGAATGTTATTGATTGATCAATCCAAAAAGAAATTAATAGACAATTTTAGTATGCATAAAATAGGGTAATCTTAAAGTCGTTTTATATTTCATTTAATTTCATGCTCCTTTGTGATTTTGTTCATGCAATACATTTTGGTTGCCTGACGATTGAATTTCAATTTAAAAACTGATAAACTTGAATCAGGGTTGGATGACTGGCTGGCTGGCACAAAGTCAAATAAAGTGTAAATGAAAGAAAAAAAGAAACAGCAGAACTCATGCTCCCCAATGTGACATAAAAAATATTTTTGCAAAAAAACACACACAGCTACACAGCCATACATGTAAATAAGGCAAAATGTAGGTTGCAAACAAAATAAGAAGAGAAAAAAGCACACAGGAAATCCATACACTGCCATTAAATGGGTTAAATAACAGTTATTTGCATATATTGACTCACTCCACATACACACATCCATGAATGCATAATACTCAGGCATTTACACAAGGGTGATCCATAAAGAGAATTAATGGTAATATTTATTAAGATCAACTAAAATTGAAATTGTTTTTCTCTCATTAAAGCTTTAAAAAAAAACAACAAAGCTCATACCTAAGCATGTAAACCAAAAATCCTTTTATAACTGTTATATTGAGTGATTTATTTTGTAAACCAAATTTATTAAACACAATTTGGATATTTTGATTAAATTACTACGATATTCGACAATTTCAAGATTTTAATTTTTTTTGTAAAATTAAAATCGAAAATTTTCAAAAAAAGGGTCTCCCTAATCTGCACATTATAGATGACTACATATAAGCTCGTATATTTTGTTGTTGTTATATCATCACAGGATGTCGATAAAGGCCTGTGCAAATTGTTATGAACTCTCTCACAACATTGTATCTACTCTTTCGTTTTTTTTTTTTCTTTGAAATTTGTTTTGAATTTTATTTTTGTTATCCCTCCATCATCAAAAACAATTTAAAATTACGATACTTTTGTTATCGATAATTTAGCAAATTTGCAAATACATACAATTTAGTTTTACTAATAAATGGTAAACAAGCCTTTATACATATAATACATACGAGCATAATGACATTTAAAATATTTCGGTTTTATGGGATTTTCGAAATTCATGATTATTGAAAATCATTGAATTCAGTCATGTGTATTTATTTTAATTTGATGGAAAATATTTGAAGGAAAATAGTTATGTAGAGATAACTAGTAGTAATTGGTTGTGATGATGACTTTTTTATTTATGTGGATGATACAACTGTATTTGAAATAAAAGTTCATAGGCACTGGGAAAACGTACAATGTACCTCAAAAAAAAAAAAATCGCCGTACACCGCCTAATATAAAATATTTCGGCAAGGCAGTTAAATTTTTGGTTATATCTTTGGCATTTACAGTTGGATCTTAATTTATGATATATTAATGTTTTTGTCTCGAGTATTTATAGTATAGTATTTATCCACCAGATTTATTTTCCTACCCTTTGTGAATTAACACTAATCCTGAATTTGTATTAATTCACAAAGGTAGACTTAATAATGCTATTTATTTCTTGTAATTGCGGCGGCAAAGCGCACCGGGCCAGCTAGTACTCCATACAAACCGTCATTGGAAGTTTAATTGTCAGGAAATACACGTACATATGTTCAATATTTTTAAATGAGTTTGTCTCATTCTTTATTAACAGGTTTGCTTGCCTACCTGCCAAAGGTAGCCTGCTTCATTATCTGAAGCAATTACTGTAATAGAATTTAAACAAGTAAGAAAGTATAGTCGGTCAAGCCCGACCATATGATACCCTACACCGACTTTTGTATATACATTAGATATTAAATTAAATTTTTTGAAATGTTGAAACGGTACCCGCTCAAAACTTTCGTAATGACCTAAAGTACCACCAAAAAAAATTATAGCTTGTTCTAAGAAGAACAACCCGTGCCGATATTCGATTTAGTTTTGAGAAAAAAACTGAAAAGATGCATCTATTTCAGTTTTTTTTCAAAATGTTGCTTTTAAGTAATTACTTTTGCAATTTAATTTAAAAGAATCGAAATGTGTACGTAATTGTCGTTCTATTAAGTTATAAAAGACAAAAATTGGTTAAAAAATTTTAAAGTTATTAAAAAATCGTTAGGCCATTAACGTGTCTCACGCCTCTAGAACAAGAAATGTAGGAACAAAATTAACATATTTTGAAAAATTCTAAAATAAAAGCTCATTTTTACTTAAAATGTGTCCATATTTACTTGTTTATGAGTTTTTGTCTTCGTAGGATACCGTTAACCTATTCGCAGGTATGACCAAAAATATAACAATTTTTTAACGGCAGTTTCAAAACTCCATTTTAAATTTTTTAAAAATTTTGTTAAACAAATTTCAGAATTTTTTGATCATCTCATTGGGATTTATTAAGTTATCTTTCCGGATCATATAAAAATTCCATATAGTCCAAAAGAAAACATAAATGGGCTTTTTTGGGAAAAAACATAAAAAATACGGACCTTTTTACAAGTTCCAATTTTGGATGCGTATAACTTTTTATAGGAAACATATAACTGTTAGCAAGTTTTTTCCATTTTATTTAGAATTTTATCGCGAATATAGGTGATATTTTAAAAATAAATTTCGACCCTTCGTAGGCCCACCAAATGTAAAAAACCATAAAAAGAAAAATAAATCAATAAGCCTGAATATCTCTTCAACTAATAGATATAACGTACACTTGTAAGCGTATTTTTTGTAGACCTTCTCAAGGACTATTTATATTTAAAATTTCAGCTCATTCGGATCATAAATGGATTTTTGGCGATTTTTTTAAACAAATTGAGACCCGAGGTGACCAACTTTGAGGGGCTACGCCTGGCCCCCATTATCTCTAGGAAGCTGAACAAACGTAAATCAACTCAAAATCACCTCAGCTCAAACCATGTGAAATTTCGTAACAATATATCCAATAGTTCCCAAGATACCGAATTATTTCGAATTATTTCTAAACTACTATAGGTCCATAATTAGTTATAGCTCTCATATAAGGCCCTCTTCCGAAAATCCTTCACGAAA
This sequence comes from Calliphora vicina, assembly GCF_958450345.1. NCBI lineage: Eukaryota > Metazoa > Arthropoda > Insecta > Diptera > Calliphoridae > Calliphora > Calliphora vicina. The sequence goes on from NC_088780.1 coordinate 123,221,236, forward strand.
ATAAATTATTGAAATTTTAAAAGAAAAATGTTTTTGCTTAAAGATTGGATTTCAAAACGGGCAACTGTTTTAGATACTATGAATTATTCCAAATTATGTGGACTTTATGTGCAAAATTTCAAAAAATGCAAAAGTTGGAATTTTTCTTATATATTCACCTTCAAATTTGCTATCAAAAAGCGATATGTTAACGAACAAATCTTTTATTATGAATTTCTTTTATAAAAAAGTTTTGCCTAAATATGCCGTATTCACTAAAATTAATTTTGTTGTTCAGAAAATGCTCATTCCGATCGTTCAGGCTCTTTTCACAAAATTCTAACTATTAAATATTAAAAATCAGTTTATTGAAATAATATGAAGAGATAATAGCCGTCACAAATTAAAAACGTATCCCCCAACACTACAACATTTTTAATATAATTTATAATTAAAATACTTAAATCTACTTATTTTATTCAACAACAAAATATATACATAATAAATAAATATTAAAACAACTGCAATTACAAGCAAATCTTTTCCTTTGTTATATTTTAAGTGAAATTAAATATAATGCAGTGAAAAAATAGTGTGAGTAGAATGACAAAAAACATTGGGAACAAAAAGAAAGAGAATGAAATAAAATAAAAACGAAATCCTATTTACTTATATACAAGTAAGTACATCAAAAGTGTCCTCAAAGCCTGCCATTGTTAGACAATGTGACAATAAACAGAGAAGAGAAGAGAAAAATAATAAAAGTATAAAAGCAAACGTGTATTTTTGTTATTAAATTTAAAACCACATAAAATCCTTTAAATGAGTTTTAACACAGTTTTAATAATATTTAATAGAAATATAAAAGGAATATATTTAAATATATTCTAAGAGGAATTATTAAAGTTTTTTTTACATAACAATTAATAAAAATTAATGTTAGAAAAGTAAGAATTTTTCGTATTTGTCATCTTTGATTTAAGCAAAATTTATCATAGTTATTATCTATCTCTTGCAAGTGTCATATCAAGTCATATACTTTTTGACTAGAAACACTTTGCGGTCCCAAAATATGATGTCTTGAAAATTGAAAAAGTCGACAAAAGTGTAAAAGCACATTACTTTTAAACCATACTATGTACAATAATAAATTTGAGTTTAATTGAAATATAAAAAATGTCCTTCAAAATTTTATAAATAAATCACACTTCTTTCAAAAGTTCAAAGTCCAATTCCTGAGATATAAAATTCAAAATATGTTGATAACAGAATGACCTTCTAAATTCTTAAAAATTTTTCATTAAATAATCAAGTTTTTTTATACATATTTGGTCAATTTACAAGGTCTCTTATCAGTCATATTGTCATAATGTCCTAATATATCACGACTCGGCAGCTCGACTTAACCGACTCTTAGGCATTCGGAGCAGGTCTCTGCTGGTTGGTTACTGTAACACAATTATTTTAGGACATTTTTTGCTTGAAAAACAATAAAAACCATTGTGAAATATTAGGACATTATGACAATATGACAAGATAAGAGACCTTGTGAATTGACCAATTGTTACGTTTGTAACGTGCAGTTACAAAAGTCAATACATCAACATAACATAATTAATACTAATACAATATGTAGTAGTATATTATTGTCAATAATTCCTAAACAGTTTATATGAATTCTAATTTGTTGTCAATAATTCCCAAACAGTATATGTGAATTCTAATATAAGACATCTAAGAAAACAGGAACAGAGAGCGAGAATTGAAGTTCCGATCTACTTATACTTTGCGCCCGGGTAAACAAAGCATAATTAGACGAGAGCTAAATTCTTACTTCGTATTAATACCGTAGTTAAAATCTGTAGTTAGCCGACCGAGAGCCGAAGCATTTATCTCGTCGGATTGTACTCATTAGCTAGTTGTAGCCAATAAGTTGTAGTTAGCCGATGAGAGCTGAAGAATTTATCTCATCAGATTGCATCCATAAGCTGTATTTACGAATAATTAGTCGTTAGCCGACCGAGAGCCGAAGCATTTATCTCGTCGGATTGTACTCATTAGCTAGTCATAGCCAATAAGTTGTAGTTAGCCGATGAGAGCTGAAGAATTTATCTCATCAGATTGCATCCATAAGCTGTATTTACGAATAATTAGTCGTTAGCCGACCGAGAGCCGAAGCATTTATCTCGTCGGATTGTACTCATTAGCTAGTCGTAGCCAATAAATTGTAGTTAGCCGATGAGAGCTGAAGAATTTATCTCATCGGATTGTATCCATAAGCTGTATTTACGAATAATTAGTGGTTAGCCGACCGAGAGCCGAAGCATTTATCTCGTCGGATTGTACTCATTAACTAGTATAGTCAATAAGTTGTAGTTAGCCGACGAGAGCTGAAGAATTTGTCTCCTCGGATTGCATCCATAGACAGTATTCACAAATAATTAGTCATTATCCGACCGAGAGCCGAAGTATTTATCTCGTCGGATTCTCTATTAGAAGTTTCACCCATTAACAAACCTATTCCAAAGATCCAAGACAGCTCTGTGGTAAACATTTCAAAGGAAGCAGACCTTTGAAGAACCTGGGCAGACTAAGCATACCCCGGCTGGAAACAAAAACTGCATCACACGTTTTTACCTTTTAAAAACTGTAGTATATTTCCTTTAAATATATTTATTTTAAATGCTAATAAAAACGATCAGTAGTTTTTTTAAAAATTGTAATAATTCTTTATCTATTTCAATTTACACAACAATTCAAATAGTCAGTCTCTTTTAAAACATACACTTTATAATTTACATGAATACACTGGCAATTTCTTCTTCTTCTGACCTCTTAAATCCCTGTGGAGCATAGGGCCTCAAGAGGTTCCTAAAATACTGTCTGAACATGAATTGCTCCCTCCCAGACACATGGAGCTTGCCGCTGAAGCGGGAGGATTTGACAAACTTCTGTGACCTCCTGGGAGACTTGTCCTCTGTATTGACGTTTTATTGATGTTATTTGTTTGACTGATTTGTCAATGCTTATAAGGACATAGAAGATCTTAGTGGAGCCTGACACTCCTTGATTGACTAAGCACAGGCGTAGGCTTCCTGGAAGCTTATAGGTGCTACCGTTACCTTTAAAAGTTCATCCGCTACCATCCCTTTTGCACTATCCTGCCATAATAATATGATTGACCCTATGCCCCGAATAAGTCAGGTTGGCTCGTTGATGTAGCGTTGCTCACACTATCTAATATCATAACGGGTATTATAATATCATTGCCCGGTGTCCACCTGCCCCGAGGGGTCGGAGGTCGTGAGTCTTAGTTGGTTACAAGGACAAGGATTGGTTCTGGACTTTACCAAGTTAAAGACGATCAGTTCCGTTACCTTGTATGCTCAACTCTGAACACCCACTGGCAATTTAGTTGATGTTAACTGATCAGCAACTCGCTGTTACAATTTAAAGATTTTTTTGAAATGTTTAGCTTTTATTTTGAAGCATTTGTACAGTATAAATTTGTTCAGCTTTGACATTTTTCCATCTTTTTGGCTCATCTTTTGAGGCCAAGAACGAATCAAGCAAATTTCGGATACTCTGTTCTGAAGTAAAGCGTATACCAGAGAGAGCGTTCTGCATCGATTGAAACAAATAGTAGACGGACGGTTCATGATCTTGAACTCTCCAACCACTTCATTCTAAATAAATATGTTAACAGGTATTGCAACATGTGGCCGAGTGTTGTCATAATGGAATATTATAGCTTCATGTCTGGCCGCATATTCTGGGCGTTTTCGACCAATGCTCGCTTCAAATGAATCGGTTCTGTTCGCTACAGGTTCCCTGTGATGTTCGTGTCAGATTTCAGCAGTTCACAATACAATATACAACCAAATATAGGGCATTACCTTGGCGCCAAGGATATTTGGCTTTGGCGTCGATTCGGCTGGTTGGCTGGACTTCACGATCTCTAACAATTGTAAAATTTTGCTTTAAAATATCAAATATACTACTCATGTCGAACGTATTTATTTGCTTTAGCACTTACCACAGATAAACCAGAAAATTTTATTAAGTTAAAAGACCTTCAAACACACCATACTCTAGTATTCCACTACAAACGTGATGTTTTGTTAATGTGACCACTGACCAAAATGAAAAGGACAAAAAAAATAAAATAAACAAACGAAAAAGAAACCATAGAGAAAAATATGACAGTGTGAAGTGTTTTTATTGTGTAAAAAGGACCTCGTTTGTTAAAAGAGCTTTTGAAAATTTACAAACCAACTATAATAATAACAAAAACAAATATATATATATATGAAAACTAGAGAAAACCGAAAAAGGCAGCAGGCATTAAAAACTATGTAGACCACACGTTTCTAAAAGTCAAAATATTCACGTATATTTGACTGAAACTGTGCAAGTACCAGTGCAAGTGAATGTGCTTCAGCGAATGCGGTAGAAATGGCTTTTGGACTTAAATCTAACAGTTTCAAGTGAAATAACAAAAATGTGTACATAATGTGGCAAATATAAAAGAAAGTTAAAAAAATTTATAATTTTTAAAATAAAAATTCAGAGAAAAATGAATTTAAAAAATAAAACGGAAAATTGTGGAATATATGTATGTCTATATTCAAAACCATCTTAAAAAACACAACTTGTCAGGAGAGCCAAAAAACAGTTTTTTTCGCGTATTACTTGAGTTATTAAAATTCGGTATTCTACAATATTTTTTTAATGCAACAACTGAATCTCACATATATTTGGTTGCAACTAGGGTTTTTAATTTTGATTCCCGGGATCGGGAAATTTTTTTCTACATTCCCGGGTATCCGGCTATTCCCGAAATATATAATGATACTGTAAATTAGGAATATTATAGCCAAATTTCATATAAAAACTTAGTGTTATAATTATTAAATATCAGAGCTTCGAATTAATTAATAAAATTTGAGCTTAATTCACTAAAATCTTAATCCTTAATTAAAGAATGTCAGCCTTTCATTCCATAAATCCATTCATAATGTTGAATTTTTTAGATTCATTGCAAAGCCTTTGTTTAAACTGAATTAATTTTAAAGTTAATTAATAACAGAATTTATTCAATGTTTGAATGATTAAACTTTTGTTTAATCAAATCATTTACAAAATTAATTGAAAAAATTGTCTTAAGCCTTTTTGTACTAGATTTGAATTGAAGAAAAATTTAATCATTTAATAAATTTTTTAAGCTATTTTGTTATGGATTTGAAGAAGAAATTTAAAGAAATTAGAAAGATTCAATAAGAAATAAATTCTATAAATAATTTTATAAATTTTCATACGAAAAACCCCAAATAAATAATAATAATAAGCTATTATTGCCGATATATAGCATCTATTATTGCCGATATATAGCAAAAAAAACTGTAAACAATTTTTTACTGTTTTTTGGTGAAAAAAATAGAGTTCCAACTTGTTTTCTATGTATTTTCATCAGTTTTTAATTCCCGGGATTCCCAGCTAAAAATTCCGGGAATTGGGTAGTACCGGGAATTCCCGGGATAAAAACCCTAGTTGCAACATTTAGTGCAACATTTTAGCATTATTGTGAACTTTATTTTTCTCAAAATATTCAAAGTGTATGTATGAAAATGATAAGATAGAGGATTTTGCATTTTAAGAAAATTAAATTATTTTGATTTCATTTATGCAAGCTGTCAGTTTTAAACGTTACTAAAAAATTAACAATAAAGAATATTAAACGAAAAGTTATAGAAAAAATGCTCTTCTTTTTGTAAATTATAGTAAAATAATAGATGACATTTTAAAAGTAGACACTACTAGGGTTTTGAATATAGGGTCTCGACATGTACATCAGGGCTGCCCTTATTTTGGAAATTTTCGATATTGAAGCTTCCAAGGTCTAATAAATCTTTTCGTTAAATTTCTAAGGCATTTTGCATTGTTAATGGTCTAATTGATGTATGAAATTGCTTTAAAAACTATTCATTACGATATTAATTATTATAAGACAATTTTATGGGGACTAGGGAAAAATGATTTTCAACATACTTTACAGTATAATTTCAGAGTACTTGGAACTAATTTGTGCAAAAATTTGATCAGGATTGTTGCATAATCAACATATTTTTTGACAGCTCGTACAGTGATCCGTGGAAACATTTGTATGGGGTCTAGGTGAAATCCACGAAAGTGGTGTGGGACGATATATTTAAAGCGATAGTAGAATATATTGTGCTGTTAGGGGACAAATATTTTATTACGTTTTTCCCAAAATTTTCTAAATTCCGCCGCTAAATGAATCTATATAAGGAACATTTTTTATTCAAAAATTGTCCATAAAGGTGCTTTAACTAAACAAGTTTTACTCCTAAATAAAACCATTTAAGTTAATGATTAACTATTAACAAATTAACTTAATAATTTTCACTCTCACAACTCTCCAGCACACACTAATTAAATTACAATGCAAACATTCACTAATACACTAAGAAATTAAATTTGTTTATTATTTTTGAAATAAAAAGACAAAAAAATAATGAAAAACCAAATGAAAAACTATCGTTCGAAATCCCAATGGGGTACAAAGTATTTGTTGCTCAAATGGAAACCTGAGATGAGAATAAAACCAGAAAGCCAACCACTAGAAAAGCAAAACAAAAAAGAATCTTTAAAGCAACAAAAAAAAATAAATAAACAAAACTGAATTGAATTGAAACCAACAACAAGAAAAATGAGAAACTGTAACGAAATGCCAACAATAGAAAAAACCAAACAATCAGCATTAATTCACCAGTTGTAATTTGTTGTTGCTGTTTCTGTGTCCCAAAATAAAAAAAACAACAACTACAAAAAATGGATGTTATTTTTTCTGATTTCCTGTGTAAACATAGAGGAATGTTGTAAAGGAATGGTTTCATTTAAAATCAATAAAAAGGAATTGCATAAATTTCCTAATAAAGAGAAGGCTGAAATTTGAATTCACGGATTTCGTAAAGAAATGTCAGTTGGTACTTTAATTGCTTTTCCGACGATACTAAAACACAAGGAGGAACATTCACCACTATTTTTTTTTTTTTTGATACGCTGTTTTTTCAAAACGATAAATGATATTCTTAAATTTGTTCTTGTTTTAAATACTTAGTTATGTAGGCTTCAGTTTTACTTAGCTCAATCTTGCCTATCTCTTTTTATTAATACATATATTTTTTTTTAGATTTATACAGTGCCCAAAAATGGGGACCCCATCCATTGGGAATATACGCTAATGGGATGTGGCAGTATTGTTAGAAGTAAAATAAAACAAACATTTTAGTATGAGGAAAAGGGGGAAAATAATTTCCACTACGACACACAGTGGGTCAGAATCAAATTTTTTTGGAATAAAATCTGGCATTTCTAAGCGGCTGGTCCGATCGGGATAAAATATGACGCGGGCGTAGCCAAAGAGTATACGATTTTAAGTTATTTATATGGGCCCTACAACTGATCCAGGGGCGGCGCTATGTGGGCTCAAAGTAGACTACCTTCGACATGTAAAATTTTTAAACAAGTGCAATTTGTTTGTTTCCCATCCGATTTGCTTGCGTGTGTTCTTTATCTCTTATAATTTCCGAGTTATAAGCATTTCAAATTCGTACCTTTGGACCGAATGAACTCGAATTTTTTTTGTTAGTTATACATTTAAATTACGAATAACATGCAAAAGATTTCAGAGCAATATCAATTATTGATCCAAAAATAAACGATTTTCAATTTGTATATTCAAAAAATAATTAATTTTTGCTGTTTTTTGTCCGAAAAGGTGACTTAACTCTTTTTTTTATTAAAAATACACTTCCTATAAGAACATATACCAATTTTATATTTTTCTGTAAGGTATCTTTACGGTATAAAAATCATGTCCCATTTTCGAATATGTCGCCTTTACATCCTTCGGAATGTGACCTATTTTTCTTTTATCAAAATTTCAACTTTGGGCCACATGTTCTAAAATCCCAAAGCTGGGATCAGAAAACGGAAAGCAGCATTTGTAACCCTAATGTGTTCCCTATTTATCCCCAAAGTATTTTCCCAGCCCCGAAGGAAATGTGGACCCTATGGGCAAAATTGTAAAAATACCATTTTTGGGATTTTCGCTGCAATTTTTAGGAATTGCTGGATTCCCTTTGAACTTTTGACTAGTTTTTTTACACTATGTTATTTAGAATGACAAATTTAAAAAATTTCATTGAGTTTTGTTAATAAATAAAGATTTTATTACATATGTATTTATTGAGTTTCTAAAACTAAAATATGTATCAACATTTGAATAGGAATGCAAATATTAGGACCATTTTGATCCGCATTTATTCCCAACTAATTTTTTTATATAGATAAGTTAATTTTTGGTCTTACAAAAATAAATTCAAGTCAATATCTCAATTAGATTCAAAAATATGCCACTTTAAAAAAACTCCGTCCTTAAAAAATATTTCACTTTTTCATACCAAAAAGTTTGTATAAATTTTGTTAATATTTTATTCAACAACAACCAATGTCTTGTCTGATTCAGTCACATTAAGAAAATTTATACAATTTTTTTGTATGAAAATGTGAAATATTTTTGAAGGACGGAGTTTTAAAGTGGCATATTTTTCAATATAATTGAGATATTGACTTGAATTTTTTTTGGAAGACCAAACATTAACTTTTCTATATAAAATAAATTAGTTTGGAATTCAGCACGAGGCTGATAAAATAATTTTATGGCATATCCAAACGTGATTTACTTTTTACTGATTTACTTTTTAAACAAATAATTCATTTTCATCACTGGCTTTGACTATTGTTTGATATTATGTCCCCCCAAGTGAATAGATTTTATTCTCTATTTTGTTTTCTATGTCTTCATAAAATCATTGTCAGTCCCTTTTAGGCCAAGTTAAAGAAGGCGGTGATGTGTTTTCGAAGAATCAAAAGAAAAAAAAACACACTGAATACACATACAAAAATAGGAATTTATGTAAATACATATTTTCAACTTTATTAATGTCTCGTACCTTGTACTTAATGCCAAAATGAAAAATTTATGCCAAAACTCATACTAAAATATACATTTAGTTGCAGGGAATTTTATACTATTTATTCTGTTGTTTGCTTGTATTTTCTTTACTCAGCTTTAATCTTTGGTTTTGTAATTTAGCTTCAAGACAATTGATGAGAATTTTATATGGGCAATTCCACGAGAATGACAACCAAGACTGAAAAAACAAAAAACACTGGAAACGTTTTTTTAAACATGATTTGAATAGGAAAAACACTAAAATGTTATTAATATTTTAGAACTGTTAGTCAGATTTTATTATTTTTGATCGCATATTAAAACTAATAAATTTTTTCCGAGCAGTTCTTTTGGCTCGGAAGTCATATGTTACCAGGAAGATGTCAAAAAGTTATTGCTAACAATGACCAATACTTTGAATAAGTTTATATTGTACAAATGTTTAAAAATAAAAGTAAAATATTTGAAAAAAAAAATACACCTAATAAATTTTCGCAAATCTTGACCCTAGTAATTTTTACTAACCATTTAAATACCATATTGTGCGCAAAAAAAGTTTTCTTTCGTATTTTAAATTGAAAACAACAAATAAATTTTAATTTTGTTTTTGTTTTCAATATAAAATACGAAAGAAAATGTTCGTTCGCATTTAGAGAAACAGGCAGTTATTATTCCTTTTAAAATGTATAAATACTCACATTTTCTTAAATTTTATTGAAAATTCTTTTTTTGACATTTTTTCACCACATATAAAATGGTAAATAAATCAACAATAACACAAAACATATAAAACAATTGTTACTGGAAAAAAGCGTTCATTTACTTTTTACTATTTTTGAGAATTTAATAGAGTAATTTTGTAAATTTTGATTTTATTCTAGCTTTGCAAGATTTACTGGGAAAGTAAATTATCTATCATTGTGTTATCTATCACTCAGTTTAATAAATAAAATTTTTGGTAGACTTTGTCTGTGTAAAAACATGTACATATCTACATATCGATGGTTTAATATAGAAAGGTCGTATCTCAACTTTTAGTTACTTTACAGGAGAAGCAAAAAATTAAATAATATCAGAAAGTGAAATTGAAAAAAAAAACAACTAAAGATTTGTAATATATCAAAAAATATTTTTAGAAGAGTTGTTTGTTTTAATATAAACCAAAAAATATGCTTTCCACTTTAAATGAGTTAGGTGTTTTTCTTTCAAACGATTTTTTAAATGAGTTAGGGCTTTTTTATAATTACTGTAAATCTGTTATTCGTCAACATAGGAAACTGAATTTTTTAAGGGAGGTCCATTTCAGTTTTGTCTACCAGAATATGTAAAAATCCGATTTTGAAAAAAAACGAGATACGACCTTTCTATATTAAGCCATCAATTGTTACTCTCTCCTTCTTGACACCATCATAATAGATAAATTGTGACCCGAGACGTTGATAGTCCTCAAGGCAAACTAATCTGCGAAATAAGATACAGTAAACTGTAATTTCATTTCAAACTCGATAACATGATTTACGCTTTATTTATTTATTGAATCTGCCTTTTATAGGCTTAACAATAAGTATTTAAATCTTATAACTAACTAGAAAGCCTTAATGGTTAAATGGCACTCATCTTAGTGGGTGTTCTACGGAGACCTGATCGGGTTTGGTTCTGAACAAGTTGTCTTGTTAGTATGGTTTTTCAGTTTTACAATATATACATATATCATCGACTTTCTTGAACTCTTCCTTTAGCCATGGCACTTCCAAGTCAATACTGGTGTTGCTAGCCATTCCCCATATTTGAATTCCATACATTCAAATTGGTTTTATAACGATACTATACAGGATGACTTTATATTCAAGGCTTAATTTTGATTGCTCACTGATTAACCAATGAAAGCTAGATTCTTTTAGCTTCATGTGAAGTCTCTTGGTTTCTATGTGACAACTCCAAGTAAGCCGTCTATCTAGATGAATACCAAGGTAGGTGTGACATTATCAGGCTAAAGCTACTGTCATATACTAAACTAGCGTTTGCGGCAGGAATGGAAAATTGCAACTAATGGTGTTTTCTTTTCTGGCATAAATGATGAATTTAGTCTGCCTTTAACCCTTCTTTGTATTCTTTTCTGAAAAAATATAGTTTGGTCGTGTTCTTTTCTAATAATGTTACCCTAAAACCCTGAATATATGCTACATGTTTCACCCTCAATTTTATCAAAGGGTTAGAAATCCACCACTTTTTATGTAAGCAAAAAGTATAGTTTTATAATATTTCGAAGCTACATAAAAGAAAATTGCAGAAATGGTAATGATTTTTGTTCTATTGTGATATTTAAAAATTCTACACATTATGAGGGTATGGGTAACATTTAATAAATGGTACAAAATATATAGGCAACATTTTGTGTCAGAAAATAAAACACCATAAAAGTAAAATATTTTTAAGCTTAAAAGTGATCATTGAAAATATTATATAAATATAATATTAAAAAATCAACAATTATCTAATGAAGATATTTTCATAAAACCAAAAATTCCCTAAATACAAAAGTACTAAATTGTCCATCTCTGCTATAAAATTATTGCCTTTAGGGAAAACATATAAAATACTTTGTTTTTGATTCTTCATTTATATCCCTTTTTAATTTAGTTGTTTTTTTTTTTTGCACATTTAAACATAAAAACCATATTCGTATGCTGTTAGCCATTTTTTATTGTTTTTCTTTTATTCTCGTATTTAATAAAGTCATGAATGGTTTTTTATATGGTTTGTTTTGGTTTACGTTGTTGTTTCTAAACTTTTATTTTAAATTGTTTTATGTTTATTTTATCGCCTTAAGTTATTTTAAGTTTATATCGTCATCTAAAATGCAAAATAACGTAACATCACTTTTTATAGGTTTATAGGAGAAGCAAAAAACGATATAAAATGAAAACTACTTGAAATATTGAAACAAAATTTTCAAATCTGAATTACAATAACACTAGAAATATATTTTATAAAAAAAACTAATTTTTTCAAACCTTACGTTATTTGGAATTGTTGTTTTCTAAAATTTGTATAAATTTGTAGGAAAACATAAAAATATGTTTTTTTATTTTAAATAAAGGCAGTTATATTTATTTTTATATTTTTTTGATTTTAATTACTAACAACTACTTATTTAAACTAAAAATTACTTCATTAAATTTTCATAAAGACTGCAAACAACATTCAATTGCAACAAATTTATTAAAAAATATTAGAAAACTACCTAAAATAAGGTTAAAAATTCTATTTATTAACAAGTAAGAGTGCTATATTCGGCTGTGCCGAATCTTATATACCCTTCACCAAATTATACCTTAAAATTTTAAATATTTTTAGGTAAACAAAATTAAATTTTTTAATTTTTTGGAAAAAAAATTTTTTCGATTGTTATTTAAAATTTTAAAATTTTTTTTTTAAATTTTAAAAAAATTTTTTTTTGTCTTTTAAACTTTTTTTTGGGAAAAAAAAAATTAGGGTTAAATTTTTTTTTTCAGATTTTGACCCATTGTAGGTCCAACTTACTATGGTCTTATATACGTTGCAAATGTCTTTGAAATATCTATCATTAGATATCCATATTGTCTATATTAATGCCTTAGTAATCCAGATATAGGTCAAAAATAGGTCAAAAATCGAGGTTGTCTTGGTTTTTTCCTCATATCTCAGCCATTTGTGGACCGATTTTGCTGATTTTAAATAGCAAAATTCTCGAAAGCATGTCTGACAGAATTATTGAAGATTTGGATCCCGAAGATATCTGGCTGGAATCGACTCCGCTATCTATAAGGATCCAGAATATATATACTTTATAGGGTAGGAAATGAAAAATGTAGAAATTACAAACGGTATGACAAACTTATATATACCCTTCTCACGAAGGTGAAGGGTATAATTATGAGTAATTAATTAATAAATAGAATTTTTACACGTTATTTTGTTTAAGAAAGTAGTGCACTTGATGACACGTTGCTTTAAATTTTTGGTTATAACATGGTTATTAGCGGGGTTTTATAAAATCGATTTCCGATTTTTATAGATGCTCACGTCTAGAATTGTGCCATTTAGTGTAAAAATATGATTGTTAAAGTGTTAGCCCAATCGTGCCTCGAAGTTTTAAAAATGACTACTAATTTTTCTCATTTTGACAAGAAATTTATGGGAAAAAATTAACATATTTCGAAAAAAATTAAAATAAAAGGTAATTTTTATTTAAAATATATTGGCAAATCCTGCGTGACGAACGTTTCATTCGTACACGTTTTCATATTTAAATATGAACATTTTTTGGTTTTTCAAATAACATACTTCCAACGTATACTATACGCTATAGTGAGATTTAAGTGCAATTCCAAATGGCATAAGACATTTCCTTTTAATTGCCATTTCTTGCGAAATAATTGTTCGCAAAATTTTGTGACGCACGTTACTAAAGTGGAAGTATCATTAAAAGTTGAAGTTTTTATTCGTAATTTTAGCGAATTTGGCATAATAAAGCACACAAAATCGTATTCCTAAAAGGAAGAGGAATTAAAGAGAATTCTAATATAACTTATTTGCATGAAAAACCATTTGCCGTTTTCATAAAAAGCCGAGAACATTTTATGACGCACGTTACGTGACGCTCGTTACAATATTCCGTGAGAAGTTGCGGAAAATTCCATTCAAAGTGAAATTACTCAAAATTAATTTGTATTTAAATTGAATGGTCAAAAAGATAGCTGTCAATCGAACTGTATTGTTAACATTTAAGTAGTGATAAAAACACATTAAAAAATATAAATTTTTTTGTGTAATATTCAGATATCTGAGCTAGTGTTGGATTTGGTAATAATTTTTGTATGAATGACCATCGAAATACAATTAAGAATTCCAAGTTTGATTCATTTAAAATTTTTTTGTTTGGTAGACTGTTTCTGGGACTTGCTCATATGCGTATTTACTTGTGTATGAGTTTTAGTCTTCGTAGGATACCGTTAACCTATTAGCAGATATGGCCAAAAAAAATATTTTTTAACGGCTGTATCGAATCTCCATTTTCATATTTTTAAAAACATTTAAGAATTTTTTGATCATCACATTGGGATTTATTGAGATCATAATAGAGAATAAAAATATGAAAAACTTATGTCGATACCTCCTACAGTTTTTCCGTAACTAGGATTAAATTTTTGCGATTTTCGGGAAAAAACTTTTTTTTTTGCCATATTTTGGCGAATGAGACCAATTTCCTTACTGTTATAAATTTTAAGTAAAACTTATTCATAATTGTTAACCTTTAAATCGTGAAGGTCAAATTTCTAATGGAAAGACAGCGAAATGTTATTTTTCTTATTTATTTAGAGCTTATTACAACATTTTAAGAAAAATCTGTCACGTACGATATTAAATTTTATTTATTGTAAAATCCAAAGACTGTTTTTATTTAATTATGACGGATTGTAGAGGGAAAATATTTGGTTTAGTGTAAGAAATTAAAAGAAAACATAACGCCTCTCATGATTCGCAAATTTTGGCATATTTCTACATGTACCTCAAAATTACTTCCGTTTTATGTCAGGAAATAAGTTTATATCGCATACTTATTTCGCTCGATATTTTGGATAGCAATGTTTCGAAAGAACTTATTATTATTTATTTTTTTAATATAGTACCCTCTGAACGGATCATAAATACCAAATTATTTTTCAGATACTGTTATTTTTGCAAAATCTATTCCACTCTATAGGCGTACAAATGTCACGTACTATGATATGGAATTACTCATATGTAATATGATGTAGTGAATCGTAATCAGTAATAAAATCAATTTCGAATTTTTTGATGATACGTTGTTTTGCATTTTAGGTGACGATATAAACATTTCTGAATACTGTTTGTATGTTTTTTGAATATGTGCAATTTTTTTATTATAATCATTATTATTGTTTAGATTGTTATTGTGAATTATACTTAATACTTTAAATACACATGAAAAGGAAGTTGTTACATTAATGTGAAATAAAATAAATTAATAATAAAAGCCAAATAATATGAGCTTAAATCAAATTCATTTTCCTTTTAAAATTTCAATAATTGTTTCGCATTTTCGGAAGTTATTATTAGTATGTATGTTAGCTATAACCCATTATGGACCTATCGTCACGAATTTAGCACGCGGCCTTTTTTTCTATATGAATATAAATATATATAATAAAGTTACCAAAATTAGTAAAAATAGGAAATTGTTATTCTGAATTTATGAATCAATAAAGTCAAAATTTAAAATTTGTATATCCGCCACCAAAAAGTTATGGGGAATATGTTGATTTTCTCATTCCGTTTGTGGACGTACGTACGTACAAAATATTGATTTGAAATTTTTCTAAATAACAGAGTTAATTTTATGCTACACATATATTTTATAAAAATGAAACCAAAATTTACCGATTTTTAAAATGTTTCCATTTTTTAATAGATCGTGTGCTATTGTAATATTTTGACAATAGCTTTTAAAAGATGTTGTAATTTACAACAGTTTTCGGTATATCTTATTGATGGCGTATAGTCAGGAATATAACAAGATATTTTCAAACTTTTAAAGAATTTCAGTAAATTTTTCGAAAATGAATGTATGTTTTTCGCGAGTGCCGTTCACAATTTCTTTATAAATGAATCCTCGGAGTCGGATGGGTATTAAAATATTTAAAATGCTAAAGTTTTATGCATTTTTTAAAAATTTATCGAAATTTGAAATTAGTTTTTCCTTTTTCGTAAAAATAGTTAAAATTTGTATTCCGCCCAATTATGAATAAAAATTCCGCGGGAGTTTTTTCACTTTTCCCATTTTTCCTATTCAAATTCAATGGGAAAAAACTCCGTGGGAACAAACACCCGGGCAATTTTTTATTCATAATTGGGCTGATTATGAACGAAAATCTGACTAATAGTTTAAAATTCTAAAGTTAAACTAGTCTAAATGGTTTAGGACACACATATTCTATAACACTAGACGATAGCCAAAAAGGACTATTCGTACAAAACATGTTTTTATTCAAAAACTTTAGTTTCATTTTAATTTTTTTCTAAATAAATTAATATACATATTATTTTCAGTTTTTAATGCGAAAAATTTATAACAACAAATCAGTCTATTAAATCCATTTTAAAGAATATTTCTTCTGAATCGCGGTATTTTTTAGATTTAAAACTATTTTTAAAATTTAAATGGAATTGAATATGCATTCAGAATTATATATACATACATATTATTTCATATTATTTGCCTTCGTACATTTTTTTCTTTTCATTTAAAATGTTCTTTATTTTTATTTTCTTTTCTTCTTTTAGCCAGAAGTAGAGATGATTTTAAAAGTGTTTGTTTTTATCCTTAAGGCAACAATAAGCATGACCCATTTACTCGCCAGCAAAACACAATAAGAAAAAAACAGAACCATCCCATCATAATACAAAAACGAAATGTTGTACGAAAGATTTCTGCTGTTGCTGATGTTGAAATACACACAGTCATTCATTCATACATTCGTTCCTTCATTCATTCATTCATAAATCCATAATTTATATTCATATATAGTAGACTAAATATTCTGTTGATGCCGCTCTGCTGCTGCTGCTGGTCTACATTGAAAAGGAAACTGACACAATTGTATTGGGTACATTAAAGTGTTTTTTCTTTTGTGCTTTAACTCTTAAGTATAAGAGAGAGATTAGAGACGAACGAGGCTTTTGCATCCTGTCTGTGCTATATAAAAAACATGATTTAAGCCAAAGGATAATGCAAAATATTAGAATTATAAAAATGTATTTAGTTGAAATTAATAGCACGAGTAGAATGAACGAATACAAGTGTATAACATAAATTAAAAATTATGTGTTCAAAAGCACAAAATTATAAAATGCTAATAAGAGAGCTTAATGAAAATTAAGAAGCGCATTTCAGCTGTTGGCTGGATAAATGTTGCATTCAAGATTAAATTAGGACTTTAGTAAATGTAGTGGAATTTAATTAAATTAATTTTAAAAAACGTACTCTTAATCTTATTTTTCTAAGAAACTAGATGTCCAAGTTTAGAATAATCTTTGTTATATAAAAAAACTTCTCAAATATGTTTATACTTTGTAAAGCAATGCAGAAATATTTTAAATATAAAAATATTAAATGTCTAGAGAAATCCTTTAAAAATATTAAATGATACATACATACCTTTTATATGCAAACAAATTTAAATTGATTAAATAAATACAACGAATTTTAATTCTATTAAATATTCTATTAAATATGTATGTATTAAATAAATAAACGAAAAATTTTAAAAACGAATCCTGAATCTTATTTATTAAACCATCAAAACACACTCATATGTTTCCACTGTCACTGACGACGTCACACACACAAATTCAAAAGGCAAAACAAATTTTTGATTTTCTACAAAATTCAGTCTGAATACCAGGCGCCCAGAATCTCAAAATAACAACAAGTAGATTTTTGAAATTTTTTGCGAAAAATATCACTGCATATTTCGGGGCGCTGAAAACTATTTGAGTCTGCCTGTTTGAAAAATTTTGCATAGGGTGGTTCAAATACTTTTTGGCGCCTTAAAGTATGTGAAGACATTTTGTAACTAGAGAAAATATAGTGGAGTGTGAGTGAGCTTGTCGGCAAAATAAATGAATGCATGCAAACAATAATTTAATAAATAAAACATCAATTTAAAGATAAAATAAATTTGTTAGAATTCATTTAGATTTAGTTTTTACTTTTTATTAACACCAAATTTAAGGGCCTGATTAAAAAATACCGGAAAACTATTTTCTATTTTTTTTTGTGATCGTATTCGATTTCAAAAAAGGAAATGATACATTTCCTTTTTCTTCATTATTTAAAATTTATTTTTGAAATTTTTGAATTTGTATAACAAATTCTTATGGTATTTGTTAGCTGTGATATATTTTGCCAGAAAGGTTGGTTGAAAACATTTCTTGGAATCTATAGAAATTCATTACAGCTTTGAATAAATACACTTTAAACAATTTAAGGAAAAACTTCTCTATATTTTAATATATTTCATTACTATTTTAATCTAGTTCATTACGATCAGACAGTATTTTACGGTTAAATCCTCCAAATATGACAACGTCTTCTGGTATGTTTTTGAAAATTTGATTCCACCTGTAATGAAAGAATTAAATTTAAAAAAACAATTAGTAACACACAATTATCAATTTAAATTTATTTATATCGTGTTATGGTTTGGTGCAGATTTAGGGCTGGAGGATTCGCCAACACATATCCAAAAAAATATTCGATACAATCCAAATTTAAATTATGGTGTATCACTTAAAAATAAGGGATTTTTCTAAAATGTTTAGCTTTTATTTTGAAACATTTGTACAATATTGAGACTAGTGGAAAAGATAAGATATTCATATTATATATCAACGTGTAGATAATTGTGTGTTCTTTTCAAAAATGTATTAAATTTTTAAGAATTAAAATATTGATCGAATACTTTTTTTGAAAAACATGAGAATAAAAAATCTTAGCTGATTATTTTTAGAAAATTTTAATTATTAAAATGCAATAAAAGTTTTGTTTATGCATCGATTTTGATGAAATTTTAAACTTATATAGAAAATTTAAAAGTGAAAAAGAAATTAGTGAATTGTTTTTGACAATCCCACAATTTTTTAAAAATCCCATAAATGTATTTTTTTAGATTTTTGACTCTGTTGACGGTACCGAGGCTCGGGCTATAAATTCTCTTTTCTTCTGTAATAATTCACAAAATGTTAATTTTCCGAAAAATATAAACACATTATTTTGCTTTTATTTTCTGTATAACTAACTAAATATTAACATAAGTACTTTTTTCGAAAAAAATTCGAGAAAAAACTACTTTTTAAAATCTTATTATTTTTAAATGCACATAACTATAGGAATGTTTTTTGTAAATCCCATCTAGTAGATTCTATTTACATATATCAAAATCTGGCATCATTTTTAATTTAATCATTCCTCCAATGTGTATCACTTCTTTTGTATAAATTATAGGCAAATAACTAAATTAAGTAAAATAATGAAATTTGAATTAAAAACTTAAAATATGTTCTAATCAATTTATATGTATGTTTCCATCCTAATTTAAGATTATATACTATGAAATAATATTTAATTTTAAATTTATTTATTCTCATTAATTAATAATTCTCTCAATTTCTTTATTTCATTCCAGATATCATCACCGTATCACAAATGTAGAAGAAATAATATCTCAACTCTAAGGACTTTAAGATTTATATGTACATCATAACAAACAAACGATACGATTTATACCAAAACAATAACATTAAATATAAAACAAATACAAAATTTAGAAAATTTAATTCAAAACTAGTAAAATATTAAAAACAAAAATATACTAAATATAAAACTCAGTGAACACTTAGTAAAATAAACGAGAAATCTCAAATACAGACAACAAACTACTCCTAATAATACCAAAAAATAGGACTACACTACAGACACTAGTGATGCCAACTACTTTAAATTATGAATAGTTAAAAAAATCACAAAAATTCACATAAATTATGTAAATATTCATTTAAATTTTTGTTCAACTGTTTTGACAATCTACAGCATTCATGATTGATTAAACTATTGCATCGAAAAATTACAATCAATTTTAATCGATCGCGAACGTGATAATTCTGCTCCTCTTGTTATTATGTTTAAATTGAAAGTGCTATGTTCAAGGAAGGGATTGCAAGAATTTTCTGTAAGATTTTTGCCAAAATTCAAAATTAAAATTTTAGCTAAATGCTTGTTTTTTTTTGCTTTAATATAACAAATTAAACATACATATCTGTTAACATGTTTCGATTGCATTGCTTTACCGATACTCTATTGGTTTTTAAATAATTTAGCTAAAAGTCAAGTTCAGATAAAGGTTTTATTACACAGAAAAAACTATTTCCTAAACCGTTTCAATTCAAATATATATCACATATTGAACTGGTTTCAATTATTTTATAATTGAATCAAGTATTCATGTGCTCAAAAACAAAATGTTCTGATATTTTCTATTGAATTTTGAGTTTTGAATTTGATAATTTTGATTGAACTTTAAATACAAAAATTATTGAATAGATAATTTTCGTAATTGAAAACACAAAAAATAACAAAAACGTGTTTTCAAAATATTATGAAATTTTGTTTTTGAGCAAATGAATACTTGATTTAATTATGAAATAATTGAAACCAGTTCAATATGGGATAAATGTTTGAATTGAAATATAATTTTTTCTGTGTAGTTTTCAAAAATTAAAAATTGGAAAATAATATCGAACGTAATTATGTACTTTATTAACAGGTAAAGAGTGAGTCAGAAAAAACTTATACTTATATTAAGTTAAATAAAAAATAGACAAATTTATTAAAATACTGTACAAATTCATTAAACATTACAATATTGGCACATTACTCGGTATTTATAAATTTATCCACTTTTTCCGGAAATCCTCACATTAAATATTTTATATTTGCTTCAGTTACCTATTTGGCCGACGCTCAATGGCCCATTTTAGTGTATCATACAATTAAAAAGACATATGATAGGCAATTGATCTATGGAAAGTGTTCTACGCCTTTTAGGTGTCTACTTATGGGTTAGCAAAGTTGAAATTTGTGGAAAAATCAATTTTATGGGAAGTAAAATAATTTTTTTTTTTAAATTTGTGATTTTTTGGGTTTCTTTTATGATTTAAAATTATTCCAGTAAAGATTAATTTTTTTTTTTTAAATTTGTTTGTAAAATATTGCTCACAATCCGTAAAAGAAGGTATATCTAATGGGCTTTCACTGTTATATGTCATAAATTGACCAAAAATGCATTTTACCTCTAGCAAAACATGGGGCAAGGAATTTTTGCATTATGTAAAGGAATAATCGGAGAACTTATTTTGAAAACATGGCACATATAGAAATTGATAGTTGGTAAATATCGATTTACCTGGACAAACACCAAGAAAACAGTACATTTTTTTTATTATTTTCTTAATAAATCTATTAATAGAATCGAAAAGAGAATCGAATAGAATAGAAATCCGTTACCTAGTATTTGAAAACTAAAAATAAGTCAACTTAGAAGGGCTATATCTTCTGAACCAAAAATCTGATTGTAATAATAGTAGCATATTTGAAATCGTTGGACAATATCCATTAAAAAAGGTTTATTCAATATTTTTAGGGTCAAATACCAATTTTTGATTTTTGCAACATCACTTGTTTTACAGACGCCACTGTGCGATGATTAAAATCGGACATGTCCTGGGATACCTTTCCTGTTTTTTTTAATTAATTTTTTTTTACAAGAGCCCAATATCTTTCCCCAGGACGAAGTTCTGGTCATTTGAGTGGATTTGAATCCTGTGTTACAAATTGACATTAATGCCAAATCGAGCCAAGAATATGAAGGTTCTCTGTGCTGTTTTAAGGAAACTTTAAAAAACTTGGGGAATTTTGTTTGTTTTTTTTTGTCCTGTATTGTTCTTATACATTACCTCTTCCATCAGCCACATAAAAATCTTGACCCGGAAGTTGTGAAAATTCTGCCAGTACTTTAGTTTAATCATCCATCACACAAATTGTGTATTTTTTCTTTTGCTTCTAAGTTCTTTACTTTATTGCGATCTGGAACTTTCTGAACTTTATACGACTTCAACCCAGCATTAGCTTTGGCTATGAGCACAAATGAATCAGAGCATTTAGCTTTAGGAACTGATTTTCTGATAGAAGTGTTCGGTGCTCTTCGAACAAGTTCTTTGACTTCTTTTGCCTTACCAATATGTGTCAGACATTTTTTTCTTCCTGATTCAGGCTTTCTTTCAATGTTCTTGTTTTCCTTATACTGCTTAGTGGCTTTTGAAACAGTGTAACGATGAACCTTAAGATCTATTGAGATTTTTTTGTTCGCTCTCCATTTTGACCGAAAGAACAGTTGATAGCATAGGGAAACAACAAGAGCGGAAACTAGAAACAAACTCAAACCAAAATTTTACTCAAAAGAAGTGTGTTGTTTTTGTTTTCACATATTTTTATTTACTAATATATTCTCACCACTTAGGTTTTTGACAACTGAGTTAGGTCTTTTACAGATGAGTTTCCGTTCTATGTATATTTCTCTATGGTTGAATGTGAATGATTTAGAACAGATAATTAAAAGATAATGATTAAAAAAAATAATAATTTGTTGGACCAATTACAAGTTTAGGCTGGAATAGTGTGTATAAGTTTTTTCTGACACACTCTTTATTTTACAAACACACAACAGTTGTTATTTTTGTCCAAGTAAAAAGCTGGAATATGCGCTAATTTTGGTCTTCCAACTGCGTAAAATATAATTAAGATATAAATTTATAAACAATCATATTTGGAACATCTGAATGATCTATTTATGATTGCTGTACATTTTGTTATTGTTTTTCAAATAAATCAATTTTTAATCATTAATAGGAATCATATTTTTTTTAAGCATGCTACTTATTAATCAATTTTAGGTCATCAAAACTAGTCGAAAAAGACTTAGCATGGCGATATTCACCCAATAATCTTCCAAAGAAGATTATTAAACAGAAAATACTGAAATACTTATACATTTAATATTATAAACCAAATGAGAATTACATCAACTCTTTTTAGCCCAGCCAACCTCTTTTGGCGTGTCTTCTAAAAGAGTATTTCATAAGCCCCTTTTTTATCAGTTTCGACTCATATTTGAAAAGTTTTTACGAATCATTTTTGAGTAATTTTTAAGTCTGATTGTTGTTTGATATTTTGAACACCTGAATGATATATTTATCACTTTTAAATCATTAATGGGAATCATTTTTTAAGCGCACAACTTATTAATCAGTTTTTGATCACCAAAAGTACTCGATAAAGACTCGGTTTGGTGATTTTTGAAAAAAACAATCTTCCAAATGCCATCTGGTCATTTCTGACAAGGGTAAGAGAGTAATAATGAATAATAGACAGTCGCACTTCTTGTTATACTTTGGTGAAAAACACCATAAATTTCTGTATAAAACATAGTGTTTGAACTCATGATGTATTAAAAACGAATATCTGAACATAGCATAATAAACAATTACCATAGAGTTTGTAAAATGGTTTTATAAATCCTATATCTTAAACGATAACTTTTGAAGTACCGCCAAGCTTTTAGTAGGTTGGCATCACTAGCAGCAACATAATTTACTCATTATACATTCATACAGACATCACAACATTAGTTTATAAAATTAATTTATTTATTCCTTTTATATACAATACATATGTATGTATGAATTTGTTTTATTTACCTTGTAAATATGTATTTACATTTATTTAGATTTACATAATAAAATAAATTAAAAAAATGCAAAAAAAAAACCAAACCACTAGTCAAACTTAGGTAAACTGTAATAAGACCGAAAACCAAAGAGATTAAAAAAAACTAGAAATAATATAAATACTAAATTACAAAACTAAATAAAATTCTAAAAAATTTATTCTAAATAAAATAAAACAAAAAAACGAGTATAATATACACACATTCTTTCACACATTTACAAATTAAATAAAAGATAAAATAAAAAAAAAAATTAATTTTCAAAACATTTTTATTTTTAGTAAATGAAAACGAATATGGAAAAAAGTCCTTATAAATTATTTAACAAATTTAGATAAAACAATACAAAATACTAGCACAATTTGCATAATATTGGGTAAGGAAATATTTATAATGAATATTTGAATAATGTATAAACAACTATAGAAAAACAAATGCTTTTTATTATTAATGATATAATAAAAGACATATTAAAAAACTAAATTCGTAACATTAAAAGCAAAATTTACCTTAAACAAAATCATAAAGCAATTTTTTTTTATTATTTTTAAAGTAAAATTCTAATGAAAATATTTAATTAAAAACAATTTGTAAATGTAAATTGTTGTTGGGTTTTTTCATTAACTGTATAAAATATTGTCGGCTTCAGTCGATTCTGTGTGATACTCTACACATTGATTTTTAAACAAAAAGTCTGATATTTTATTAAACTGGCTCTGTTTAATTTTAAATACCCTCCACTTATAACTCAAAATACCTTAGCAAAGTGATTCGTTTCATAGGTAAAAATATGAAAATTAAAAAAAAAAAAATAATATTGGGTGTATGTTTAAATGTTTAGCTTTCATTTTGAAAAATTTGTACAATATAAATTTATTCAAAGTATTGGCCATCGTTAGTCCATCTTTCTGGCAAAATATGGATTCCGAGCCAAAAGAGCTGCTCATCTTTTAAGGCCAATAACGAATCAAGCCAATATCGGATACTCTGTTCTAAAGAGAAGCGTATCCCAGAGTGATCGTTCTACATTGATCGAAACAAATAGTATTCGGATGGGGCATGGTCTAGGAATATTACGGTTTCATGTCTGGCCGTTTTTTTGATGAATACTGTTTTGAAATTGCTGCTTGTGTGGCTCCCAATGATTTTGCAAGCTCTTGTTGAGCTTTACAACAATATTCATGTAGTAATGCCTTCAATTCTTGGTCTTCAAACTTTTTTGGCTGGCCTAGGCGATCTTTGTCTTCCGTGTCAAAATCACCATTTCTAAACCTCACAAATCCACTCTCGCAAGGTGAAACCGATGGAGCACATTCAACATACGTTGTCGGTGTGCTTCAGCGGTACTTTATTTTCAAATTAAAGAAGTAGCAAAACTTCCCGCATATGACGCTTCGTTTGCAAAAAATTCGACAATTTCGAAGCAAAAAAAACTTTGTTGTTTACACTAAGTGAGAACAACTGAAGTTATTAAAAACAAAAACTGCGTTCAAAAGATACTCCACCTATATAAAATTCCACATTTTTAAGTCATACACCGAATATTTCTTTGAAAGCTTAGAAAATTTCATGTTTAAAAATGTATATCTCATATTTTTGGAAACTAATTTTGATATCACTAGATGGCATCAAATTCAAAACATTGTTATTGAAAAGAAGTATTTTAATTACATAACAAAATCAAAATGTCTACATATATCTAGCCTTATATTACTTATATTAAATACAGATTTTGAAGCGAATAAATTTGTGACATTTTAAATTTCCCGCCTCTTAACTGTAAGAGCAACATTGCTTCTGTCAACAACCATCTGTCAGTTGACTTATGACATTTGCAAGGGTAAAAAAAGGTTCACTGAATTTCGTTGTGACCGTACAAGTACGGAAGATGCCATTCTGGATGCCCAATTGATGTCTCTACACCCGAAATAATTGAAAAATTCAAGATATTGTATTGGTCGATCGGACATTGAAAGTGCGAGAGATTATAGAAGCCATAGGCATCTCACACGGCATGAGTAAGCTTTCCGCAAGATGGGTGCCGCGTATGCTTACAATAGAGTGCACAAAGGATGAACACATGTGTAGCTTCCATGTCAAAAATCCATGAATTAGGCTACGAATTGTTCCCTCATCCACCCTATTCACCGAATTTAGCCCAGATTTAATATTTCATGTTTCCAAATAAATCTAATTTTTGCAGAAATTGTGGAATAAAATGATAAAAACCTATTTATAAAATCTTTTCAGGTCAAATATATGTACATTTAAGGCCTTATAGTGCATTTACACCTACGCCATAAACATGTTATAAGTTGTTTATGGTGAAAAACTAGTTTGAAAAACTTGTTTATCCATACAAAACAAAAATAGGTTTGTAACTAGCTTTTGAGATAAACTAGTTGCAAACAATGAGTTTTTGCTAATGCAACCTTGTTTTTCAAACTTTTTCTGGCAACGCTGGTAACATTTGACATTTGCTCAAAAATAAAAAATGTTTGGCTATTTTAAGAAGTTTAAAAAATTGATTAAAAAGTGTTTTTTATATAATATGGACAACGAAAATATGTACATTAGGCATATAACTAATTTTGGCGAAATTTTTGGCATACCACCACGTGATGGCCAATGTTGTATAAGTAATGAAAATCATTTTTTTAGATCATTTGGAATCAAAAACATCACGCACCAACACCAATTTCTAAAATAAACCAAACTTCTATTTCTCTGAAAAATTATATAAATTATTTAATTTTTTTTTTGCAAGTGTGAGGGATACTTCCCTTATTTAAAAAATTATATTTTAAAGTATGTCCGCAGTTACTATTAAAATAAAATATATTGTGTTTCAAAATAATTGAAAATATTTCATGAAAAACTTTATTGCGTTTGGTGCGTGAACTTTTTTAACAACCGCGAACAAATAATACCGTGGTTTTTTATATTTTTTAATGCTCTATTCGACTATGCTACGCCAATTTGCATATTTGCAAAAATTGTCAATAGTCATATCCCTAATGTACATATGTATGTATATATGTACGTGCAGAACGTTTTTTCTCAACAACTTAGATATTTTTATTAATTTTTTTTTATATTGAAGTCAGCTGTTTTATGACTTGTCAAAAATAAACCACTTAACTGTCTAAAATGCTGATGTAAACGGTATAGTTTATGAAAGTAGCTTATGATCATAAACTAGTTTGAAAATTACAAGTGTAAATGCACTATTACTCATAATCAATTTTTAAATTCATCAAAGGTATATAAAACAAATTTTGTAGGAAAATTCAGTTTTATAAACCTTTTAAAAATTTTAAAATTGATTATGAATAAAGGGGTAAATAATTTGAGAATTGTTTGAATTTTAAAATTTAAATTTTATAATAATTTTATTATAATTATACCCTACACCACCATAGTGGGGAGGGTATAATGCGTTTGTGCAGATGTTTGTAACGACCAAAAATATTAGTCTAACACCCACCAACACAGTTTTATATATACAAAATTCATGTCACCAAATTTTGTTACGATCGGTCCATAATTAGTCATAGCTCCCATATAGACCCGCATCCAAAAATCACTTTAACGTACATAAATCGCTTAAAAATGTAGGTATACACACAAAATTCAACATAGTTAACTTTCATATAAACATAAATAACACGACCCAATTTTATGGTGATCGGTCCATATTTGGTCATAGCTCCCATATAAGGCCCACTTCCGAAAATCACTCAAAAATATAAATTATTGAAATTTTAAATGAAAAATGTTTTTGCTCTTTTCTTAGTGTAGGGTATTATATGGTCGGGCTTGACCGACCGTACTTTCTTACTTGTTTTCAAGGTGTGTTTGAGGAGTGTGGTGAATGTTTGTGGTATAGAGAACTACACATAGAGCGGAAAGTAGAAAAAACAAACAAAAAATATTACTCAAAATAATCACACATACGAGTATTGTTTTTGTTTTCACATTGTTTTGTACTAATACAATCTCACCACTTAGGTTTCTGACAACTGAGTTAGTTCATTGACAGCAGAGTTTCCACTCTATGTAGATTTCTCTATGGTTTGTGGTTTGAACACCAATACAGATAAACAAAATATCACCAATACAGTTTAGAGTTAAGTTTTTTCTGACAGTAGAGTTAGGTTTCACTTTTTGTTATTCTTTGTTAAAAACACAATGTTTTTTTTTTATTTTTTTTTTTAAACTGATTTTATATTTGAATTTATTATGTACTTAAAAATCACAATGTTTCTTGGAATAAATAATAAAGATTTCATTATATCATGCTCTTCGTTTAATTGGAAACGTTAAACGTCCCCTTTTTGCCTACATTTTCCAGAATCTTAAATTTTGTAAAAGACATATTTCAATAATTTCCTTTCATAATCCTGCAAACATCCTTAAATATTATATAAAAACAACAAATGGTACCAATTAAGATATGAACTTTCGATGGAAAAATCAAATAATTTGTGGTGTTTTATCATTTTTACCCTTTTTGTAAATTTTCACGACCAATAATTCTGTATATCAGCTGTTACCTAATTTGCATCTAGCATAGCAAAGTTGCTTAAAATACCGCTCACTGTCAATGGCAAAATTATTGCAATAACAAACAGTTGCAACCTCCAACGCACCAAACACTAAATACATACCGCTAATGCACAGTGGTTTAGAAACGTTTCTTTTTTTTGGAAATAATTCGATATCTCGGGAACTATTAGAGGTACCAGTGCATAGCCCCTAAAAGTTGGTCACCTCGGTCTTCAAATTTATGATCCGAATGAGCTGAAATTTGATGCAATATATGAAAAAAAAAATACAAATTTGTCAAATTTGTGGAATTTCTGAGGAGTAAATAAAGGTTTATAATATAAGTATTTGATATTGATGAAAACGTTAGGACTTGAAGATTGATATTTTAATTTTATAAATGGTTGGGACGTCATTTAACTTAAAAACTAAAAAAATTATAATATGGTGATTTTCCATGAAGAAAATTATAAAATTGGAATTAATGTAAAATTTTAACTATTAAAGATATCATAACAAAATTTGTAACTAATGTCCTTAAATCAATGGCATTAGAATTTTTGATATTTATTATTTTCAAATTCCTGAAACGAGAAAAATGTGTTCCAAAAACTGAGTCTTTATTTAGAAAAGTGCCTACTGTGACGATATTTACCGTGTGCGAGGATCTGTGCTTTGTCTTTTTAAAATTTTTTAATCAAACCGAAATTTTGTTTTTTTAATTGGCCAAGTTTGGTTAGGTGTGGGGGTGTTATGTCCGCTTAAGTGAGCTAAATTTTATTTTACACGCTTTTGCATTAAGTTATCTTTCTTATAAAAATTTTATATAGTCTCGAAGAGCATTTTGTTGTACAAAAGAAAAAATATATGGGCTTTTTTGGGAAAAAATTTTAAAAATACTGCCCTTCAACTTGTTCCAACTTTGGATGCGTATAACTTTTTATAGGGACGAGATTACTTTTAGCTATATTTTATTTTATTTAGAATTTTATCGCCAATACAGCTGATATTTAAAAAAAAAATTTGTAGGACCGCCATATCTCAAAAACATAAACAGATCGAGTAAAATTAAAAAATAAATAATTCAATAAACCTGAATATACCTTCAACTAATAAAGATAACCTACAAATGTAAGCATAATTTTTGAAGCTTATTCGGATCATAAATGGGTTTTTGGCGATTTTTTTAAAACACTTGAGACCCGAAGTGATCAACTTTTAGGGGCTATGCACAGGTCCCCATTAGCGCTATGAAGCTGAACAAAAGTATGTGAACTCGAAAACCTCAGGTCCAACCATGTGAAATTTCGCAACAATATCTCTAATAGTTCCCGATATATCAAATTATTTCCAAAAAAAAAACGTTACTATACCACTGCTGGTTATGTTTTTATGCACATTCCACAATTTATTTTCCTAATGAAAATGTTTAATTCACTAACACTCATATTGTGTACATCTGAATAGTAGATGCCGATCACTGCTTTGATACATTTTATGGGTTATTGGTTGGAATAATTGAAATTTTCATTTTCCTATTAAATCAAATTATTTCCTTGTAAATCATTTAATAACTATTAAATGCTAAAAAACATTTTATTAGTGTAGGATATCAATATGTATAGTGAAATGTATAAAACACAACAACACAATTTTATTAAATACGACATTGCCTTGTTGATATCATAATTATAATGTGTCATACAATATTTATAATAATAGCAAAAGAAATAAAAAAACAACTGTATTTGAAATGTTTATTTAACTAAAAAAAAATATTTTATAAAAATATCAAATTAATATAACGAAATAACAAAATAAATTAATTAGTAACGAAAAAGGAAAACAAAAACATTTAAAAAATATTATAATGGACGACCAAGCAACTTTACTACTATTACTACATACCCACACATACATACACATCATATATAACACTGTGCGACAAAAAAGTACCTGGCAAGTGATAATATTTTTATAACAATCACCGCCAAAATCTTGAATTACTGTTAAAAAAACGGTTTTTTCGCTGGAGAAATACACAACGATTTCTCAAGGTTCCTTAAATATCATGTATACCATTAGAAGAGCCTCAGTTTCGTTTTTCCAAATCCATCTGAGAAACTTAAAATCAGTTGATATTCAACTAAGTTAATGGCTTATAAGTGCATTAAGGTATGAAAAATCTTTTATTTTTTTACCCGTAACTCAAGATTTTGAAGGTTTGTTTGGCAAATTTCCAAAAAATACCAGAAATATAGTAGCACTTTCCAGGTATTTCTACTTCATTATTTTGTGTATCACTGTGTAATTTCACACACACCTATACAAACATAGTCAATACATACATACTCAATACATTAAACAAAAAAATATTTGCCTTTACATCATAAACAATATTTTTTTTTATTATATTTATTTGAAATCACAATTTTCAAACACATTTTTACAAGCATATTAACAATATGTATTTTAAAAAAAATAGCGAAGCTTGATTGAGAAATTACTTTAGTTTGAAATGTTCATTTAATTTATTTGAAATCATAGCAAATACTATATATTTAAGATTTTATTCATGATAAAATTTTAAATTTATCAAAGGCTTATGTATTTTTTTTTTTACTTTTATATTTAGTTTAACAAAACTTTGATAAACTTTAAACTTCATTATGAATAATAGTTTTACTATATAGAAAATAAGTCATATCATTCTTAAAATGATTTCAAATTAAAAAAAAACTTCCTCAATCTTAGCTTTATAACAAAATTTTAGATCTCTACATTTTCTCTCTTTTCTAATTTTTTATAAAAAAAAATTCACTTCTATCGAAAATGTTTGTACACATTAAAACCAACTGTCATGAAAAGGTATTTATGAAATAGAAAAAACAAATACAAAAAAATACTAGTTTAAATATATAAATAAAAAAGAAAAGAAATTAAAAAAAGCTTGTTAGTGATATTAATTTTTAAAATTATAATTAAAAACAAAACAACTAAGAAAACCTAAAAAAACAATCTGCTAAAGGTGAAATTTAAATAAATCAAGATAAAGTATAAAAAAATAACTTAATAAAATTGAATTGAAATTAAAAAATATAATATTTGGATAATTTGTATTGTTATTGGCTTTAATTTTTGTTAATTTTACAATTTTACAATTTATTAATTTAAAAATTGTGTTTTAATAAACATCAATTAGCAGAGTAAGGTAAGTAAGAATGAAACACAAATATTTTAGAGGCAAAAAATTAGTGGTTTTCATCTAAAACCCCTTAAATATATATTCTAAATTCCATTCCCGGCAAATAGAAATTTTAAAAATTTCCGGGAATTTTTATACCCCCCATATTTATTGATAAGTTTGTCATTGTGTATAGAAATATTCATCGCAGGCCCATAAAATTTTATATATTCTGGATCCTTATGAAATTCTAAAACGATCTGGCTATATCCGTCCGTCTGACCGTCCGGCTGAAATTTTCCACAAATACTCTCTGTTGATAAGATTGGTCTGGTATTGAAAATGGACAATTTCATGCCATGATTTCACATAGCCCCTATACCAGGCGCGAATTCAGAGGGCGTGAAATATGAACAAATTAGTTCTAAGTACTCTGAAAAACGGGCAACATTTGCGGCTAGTCTCCAAACAGGATCCCTTTTCGAAAATTACTTCAACATTCATAACAGTTTTATAGTAATCAATATTGTGATGAAATTGGACATAAACAAGTTTTATATTAACCTAGATCTTTCTACTAACTTTTGTGAGGATCGGTTAAGAATTGACCGAATTCTGGATATTTTTGTATGTTTCTGAATGCATACAAATTTCTAAAAAGGCAAATACCAGGTTTATACATTTTTGGAACATATTTTCTGCGTTTTGTGAATTTCTGATTTAAATAAAGTCAAAAGTTATCACCACATTGATAAAAAAAAAAACGTTTGATCTACATTAGTACTAAATTTTGATTCGTGAAAAAAATAAAATAAAAACAAGTAAGAGAGCTATATTCGGCTCTGCCGAATCTTATATACCCACCAAATTATACTTCAAAATAAAATTTTTTAGTTAAACTAAATTTTTTTTTTGTTTTTTAATTTTTTGGAAAAAAAATTTTTTTTGTTTTTTTTTCTAAATTTTAAAAATTTTTTTTTTGTTTTTGCAATTTTTTTTAATATTTAGCGAAAAAAAACTTTTGGTGAAAAAAAAAATCGGGTTAATATATAGGTCAAAATAAATCGAGGTTGTTCTGGTTTTTTGCTCATATCTCAGCCATTTGTGGACAGATTTTGCTGATTTTAAATAGCAAACTTCTAGAAAGAATGTCTGATAGAATTATTGAAGACTTGGATCCCGAAGATATCTGGGGACAGACAGACATGGCTTAATCGACTCCGCTATCTATAAGGACCCAGTATATATATACTTTATAGGGCCGATAATGAAAAATGTAGAAATTACAAACGGAATGACAAACTTATATATACCCTTCTCAGAAAGTTGAAGGAATAAAAACATGATTTAATGATAAATTTTTTTAAATGTATTAAAACCTAGTGTTGCTAAATATCCCGAACTTCACACAATTATCCCTCTTTTAGTCATTGCAACCGGAAATGGTTGAAATTTGTTTAATACGTTTACACCCACATGGCCACCAAAGGAAAAGCAATACATTCCAACTATCAATACTGCTTAAGTCAGTGTAATTATATAGAAAACTTACACAACATACTTGTATTCCAATCAAATTAATTTTTTTAATCAACTTTTGTCATTAAATGTACAGCATTAATTTGTCTTGATGTAATTATTGGTTGATAGTTATTGAATACACTATTATTAATTAATATTTAAATATTGAAAATGCATAGTGACGCATTAAAATCATAAAATATTCGCATTGTTAATGAAATTGCAAGCAACAGCATAAAAATGCAGGTTACATGGACAGAATAGTTAAAGAATAGTTATGTCAAAAATTTATATTAAAGAGATAAAAGTGCTTATATCTGGTTTATATTAAACATTTTAATTACAAATAGTAGTACAGTGAATGATTAAGATATAAGAATGTTTGTTTTTAAAATAATGTTTATATACTGGTTGTCAAGACCACATCTGACTAGGAAAACTTTGTACAGCTTGTAACTTGTACAAATAGAAACATATTAGCGGTATTCACTGTTAAGTGCGAATGGTCTAGCATCATTGCAAATGCAAAATTTTACCGTAATCCAATAAAAAATACACACAAAAACCTTTATAATTTTGCATTTGCAATGATGCAATACCATTCGCACTTAACAGTGAATACCGCTAATTGAATGAATGAATGTTTGTGATAAAACAAGTGATAAGCTAAATAAATTCTTATTTGTTTCACAAAGTTATCTCTTATAGCTTACAAGACATTTAGGTTTAAATTCTGACATTTTCGACCATAGCCTAAAGTAGGATACAAGACTATATTGATCTAAAAATTCCTTATTAGTCATTTTTCAAGCCAGTTCTTATAAAATATGTAAACAATTTTTAAATAAAATCTTTGAGAAATATTAAAAACAATTAAGCTCCATTCTTGCCAAATTTTAGCCAATTTTCAAACTAATTTCCAAATATTGACTTTGATTATTGTTCACGACTAGTCAGATTGAGATATTGCCAAATATGTAACTTTTTCGTGTTATTTTCGAATTTATTATAAATAATAGGATATTTTCAGAGAAATATTTGGACAACTATTACCGATGATATTTGCTAATTGTTACCGCCACTGTCTATTTATATTTTTAAAAGTAATCATTAACCTATTTTGTATTATTGTTAACTTCACATTGTAAGAATTTTGTAAACGTCAAATGTATATACATATGTATTTGTTGAGTGAAATCTGTAAATTTATGACATACTGTTTTTTTATATATTGTAACTATTTAAAATTCCACGCGGTTAAAAATTACCTAAAGATTTCTACTAAGTATAAATAGAGTAATGGTGTCCAATTTTGGTGAGTTCGCAATTAGAAACAATAACCAAAAAGCTGTTCTTGGCCACCATACCAAAAAGAATTTTAACATAAGAGTTTTTTAACAACAGCGATTAAAAGATTAATAAATGAAATTAAATATTTTCTAAAACCTAAAAACTCTGTGTTTACAATCTATAGTGGAGACCAGGAGCTTATTCAACTTCAACACTAATAACAAAATGAATTTATATCTTCTAAACTATAAAATATAATTTAGGCCGTGTAACTTATTAAATTTTAAACATAGATAAAATTTACTTAATTTGTTTTAAAAAATATATATTTAAATATTGATTAAGGCTTAACTATGTTTAAAATTTTAATAAATTACCCGGCCTTAGTGAAATAAACAGGAATTTATTTATCCACATGCTTTATTACAAATTTTCTTTTATTCAAATCTGTTGAGATTTGTACAAGTTACTAGTTGTGCACAGCTTCCCTAACCAGAGTTGGTCGACTTTAACACACTTTATTTTCTTAAGGCCCATGTCGTCCCCCTCTACGATTCGTTTATACATAATTTTGCAATCGGACCAATAGCTTAGAAGATTCATATTTATTGCCACTTTTTTACGATCAACCCCACTGTGCGACAGTTTTGCAACATCAACGAAAGGTTAAATTTTTATTTATATATATGGGGGATTCCATGTCAACTGAACTAACTTTTGAAACCGATGTCTTCCGTTCGGAATGAAATTTGCACCATGGTTAGTCCTATTTGCAAAATTTTTCAACAATATCGGTCCAGAACTCCCAAGACATACAATTTTTAAGTTAAGGCATTTATTTTGATAGATATCTCACTCGCATCGCACTAAGCGCCCAAAAAGCTATTAAAGAAGAAGACTTAAGCTTTCTTTTGAGCTAAAATAAAAAGAGAGAGTTCTGGACCGATCTTGTTGAAAAAGTGTATCTAAATTACTATCCAATAGGTCCAAGTCTAGTATTTACAATAACAGTACAAAAATGGAAATTAACCCATAAGACCACTTGGGGTCCAAATGACCCTGAACTTTTAAAATCACGGCCAAAAAATATATAACTTTTCGCTATCTTTCCATTAGAAATATTGAAAAATTTTACCTTTGACCTTAACGATTTAAGGGTTAAAGTTTTCCGATTTTAGGAAAACTTTCAGACTATATTTAAAATTACCTGGACTATAATATACTGAACCGATTTTACTTAAAATTAATAACAGTAAGGAAATTGGGCTCATTCGCCAAAATATTAAAAATTTGAAGTTGGAGTTTTGAAACTGCCGTTAAAAAAATATTTTTTTTGGTTATACCTGCGAATAACTGTATCCTATGAAGATAAAAACTCATATAAAAGTAAATATGGATATATTTTAAGTAAGAATAAACTTTTGTTTTAATATTTCTCAAAATATGTTAATTTTGTTCCTACATTTTTTGTTCTAGTGACCTGAGACACGTTAATGGCCTGGCGATTTTTTAATAACTTTTACATTTTTAAACCAATTTTTCTCTTTTATATCTCATTAGAATGATAATTATGTATACATATCGATTCTTTTAAATTAAATTGCAAAAGTAATTACTTAATAGCAAAAATTTAAAAAAAAACTGAAAAAATGCATTTTTTCCCCTTGTAAATGCCTTCTTAAAACAAGCTAAACATTTTTTTGGTGGTATTTTAGGTCATTACGAAAGTTTTCACGCGGTACCGTTTCAACATTTCAAAAAATTTAATTCTAAGGGACACTTAACATACATACATATTGCTTTTATTTTTGAACTAAAGAAAAGTACATATAGAAATGTTTTTTTTTACATTCTATTTAAAACATCTATCTAATATCATTAACAACGACTGTAAAATAACTAAAAGATATAACAAGATAATTCCATATGTATGTAGCTTCAACGTTGCCATTGGCTTTAAACTCAGACATGCATAATATTTATTTGTTAATTTACATACGTATGTATATGTATCTATGTAAAGGGAGTTTTTTTTTAAGATCGATAGAACTTACGAAAGGCTTAACTGTCAAATGAACTGTTATACTGCGCCTAATTTGTGACAATTATGATCAGTATACTCTGGCAAATCAACATGAATCATGATTGACGCTTGAATAACGCTACCAAATGATCAAAATTTACTTTGAAAATCATTCATCGATTCACGCAACTTATGAACTCAGCTTTTGGTAAGGTTTACACGCTGGTGGCATCATCAGACCTTATTTCTTCAAAAATAAAGCTGGAGCTGGTTTTACGGTCAATGGAGATTGTTACCACATCATGATCAATGATTTTTTTTTTTTTTGAAAATACGGATGACATTGATCCAGGCGAGATGTGGTGGTTTCAACACGATGGCACTACATGCCATACGGCAACCGCAACCATCGATTTACTGAAATCAAAATTTGAAAAAAAAGAACAGCCACGGTAGATATATACCCGAAACCATTTTCAAATGTTAATGCGATGTATATATTTTTTTAAAATTAACTCTTTTTTTATAATTTGAAGTTATATCGAACTTAAAAAAAACACCCTTTATATAGACTCATATATGAATTTATTTATATAGAAATGTGGGCGGCTGTGTATTTACGAATATGTTTTTATCTTAATACATCAGCGTCAGCATTATCATCATCAACAACATCATTCAAATTCATGATGCATTTAATCGGAAATTTAAATGCATCTCATTCGCAATCAGCAAATTGATGAATGATTTCAAATAAATTAAACTTCCGATTGTCTTTGGCTTAAATGCCAAATGGTCTAGCAACCGCAATGTGGTTAAAAGCAGCGTATTTTAATGACAATGATGATATTGATGATACTAAAAGTTTAATTGTATTAATTACTTAGAGCAGCTGAAGCGAAATGTATCGATAATAAAATATTTGCACACATCATTGCATTAAAATTGAAGTTATTATGTGAATTAGAATATGTGTTTATAACAACCCAGCAAACATTTGGCTATTGCTCGCCTTTTCAATGACAACTACACACCATCTGCATTACTTAGAAGTAGTTTTGTAATGTATGGTTTATAATCTAATTTAAATGTACATACTATTAATTATAACTTGCCATATATGAAATCAATACAGTTTTCGTTTAGTTAAAATTATTTTGCGCATAACGGAAACGTTGTCAAAAGTACAAAATAAGAGACACATTAGGGTGGGTAAATTTGTTTGGTCAACCAAAAACATAATCTACGTAAAATTCTAAGAAAATTTCCCCAAGAAACTATTGGTCTAAAATCAAAACCTAGCTCCCGCTGAGAGACTTCAAAATACACAGTTAAGAAATTTTTAAAAACAAATCTTTAATCTTTATGTCTCTGGGCGGGAACTAGGTTTTGATTTTAGACCCATAGTTTCTTGGGGAAATTTTCTTAGAATTTTTCGTAGATTTTAGACCCATATCCTCACCCGAACAAATTGACCCACCCTAATATACAGCCACGTGTAGGAAATTGTGTCTCCTTTTCAAAAATGTATACTATTTTTAAGAATTAAAAAATTGATAGAATACATTTTTATGGGAATAAAAAATCTTAGTTGATTTTTATTTTTATAACGAAATAAAAGTTTTTGATGAAATTTTATACTTATATCGAAATTTTTTGATCAAAAGTGAAAAAAATTAGTGAATTGTTTTTGACAATCCCACTATGCTCAAAAATCCCAAAAATGGTAGTTTTTTAGATTTTTGACTCAGTTGACCGTACCGAGGCTCGGGCTAAAAATTCGCTTTGCTAAATATTTAGCAACATATTGGGTCATACAAATGAGGTTTCAATTATTTGAAAGCAGCTATGCGATTAGAGAAAATTTGGCGTTCTACTTCGGAACGCTCTGGACCTCGCAGTAATAAAATCGTGAATTCTTCCGGCTCTGTTGCTATAATCGGCCCACAAATGGCTGAGATATAAGAAAAAACAACCTCGATTTTTTTTACCTATTTTTGATCTATATCTGGATTACAAAGTCAATAATATAGACAATATGGATATCTAATGATAGACATTTCAAAGTCCATTGCAATGATGTATATAAGGCTATAGGAATAATACTGTTTAAACCGAACTTTTTTTTCATGAACAATTTTTTTTTGCTCATAAATTCTTTTTTTTCCAATTTTTTTTTTTAAATTACAAAACCAAAAATAAAAAAACTTAAAAAAAAAATTGGAAAAAATTTAAAAAAAACAAGTAAGAGAGCTATATTCGGCTGTGCCGAATCTTATATACCCTTCACCAAATTATACTTCGAAATACAAATTTTAAATATATGTATATGTAAACAAAATTTTTTTTTCCAAAGTTGTTTTTTTAATTTTTTGGAAATTTTTTTTTTTCAATTTAACAATTTTTTTTAAATTTTAAAAATTTTTTTTTGTTTTTTAATTTTTTTTTGGTGAAAAAAAATTGGGGTTAAAAAATATTTTTTCCGATTTTGACCCATTGTAGGTTCAACTTATCATGGTCTTATATACGTCGTTGCAATGGACTTTGAAATATCTATCATTAGATATCCATATTGTCTTAGTAATTCAGATATATGTAGGTCAAAAATCGAGGTTGTCCTGGTTTTTTCCTCATATCTCAGCCATTTGTGGACTGATTTTGCTGATTTTGAATATGAAACTTCTCGAAAGCATGTCTGACAGAATTATTGAAGATTTGGATCCTGAAGATATCTGGGGTCTTCAGAAAATTGATGTCAACAGACAGATGGACAGACAGACATGGCTTAATCGACTACGCTATCTATAAGGATCCAGAATATATATACTTTATAGGTCGGAAAATTATATTGTGGAAATTACAAACGGAATGATAAACTTATATATACGCTTCTCACGACGGTGAAGAGTATAAAAATTGGAAAAAACTTTTTTAAAAAAAAATTAAAAAAAAAAAAATTTTAAAAGAAATTTTTAAAAACCATTTAAAAAATGAATTTTGTTTAAATAAAAATATTTTTAAGTATAATTTGGTGAAGGGTATATAAGATTCAGCACAGCCGAATATAGCTCTCTTACTTGTTTTCTGTATAACTAAACATTAACGTAAGTACTTTATGTTTTTTGTAGCTCTCTTCTTGGAGAATCTACACATATACAACTCTTTCCAATATGATCGAGAACAAGCATTTGGCAGCATTTTTAATTTTTCATATACCCGAGATACCCCACTTTGGGGCCATGAGGCCGCGCTACACCTCCTCTATAATCCTGGAAAATTATATTAAAATCAGACTATCGGTTCAGAATTTACAGATTTATTTTTCATTTCCCCCACAGTGTACCGTTACCGAAATAACCGCAAATAGTATTTAGAAACGCAAGCTTCAGGATTTAAGGATTCCATTTCTCAGAGAAAATGCAAATTAAATTCTTCTTCCATGGTATTAATTTTTCTAATACAGGGGTTATATGGGGGGAAGGGTCAATTATGGACTGATCCTCAACAAAAAAATGGTATAAAGATTTGGGTTTCATATAAAACTTGTTTATGTCAAATTTCATCACGATATAAATTAATATACAATCATGAAGTTTCAAGTAATTTTCTGAGGGGTAGCCTGTATGTGGACTAGGGACAAATGTTGCCCGATTTTGATCACACTATGCAGTATAATTTCAAAATACTTCGAACTAATTTGTGCAATGAAACCTTTATGGGTTAAAATCCTCAGTATATTGAAAATACTATGTGCCACCTTGTGTGGTTTTTCTTTTTCCACCTATTCTTTAATTATAGAGCAATGCGAATAAATATTTATACTATTTTTAACA
The DNA here is from genome assembly GCF_958450345.1 of Calliphora vicina. NCBI lineage: Eukaryota > Metazoa > Arthropoda > Insecta > Diptera > Calliphoridae > Calliphora > Calliphora vicina. The sequence goes on from NC_088780.1 coordinate 123,261,059, forward strand.
AAATATATAAAGTTATAAATGTATGTAGGAAATAGACTAAGCTATTTCTGTGGCAAATCAGGCACATACGCTTTTCAATAAAACAAACACTTTATTAATCTTTAATAAAATATAATTTAAATGTTTATTAGTTCACTTTTGTTCTTATTAAGTAATAATTAGTCCGCGTATATGTCCGTCTTTGCTGATTGTTTAATGACAACTCTATTGTTCTTCCTTCTGTTTGCTTGCAACAGCCTCTGTCTGCTTGTCACTCAATCTGTCTGCTCTCACTCAATCTCTCCTCATACTCATCTTTCTACATTGTCCGTTCGTTAATACTGTCCGAATATTATATCACCCTACAATCGGCGATCCTGACACTCGATTCGCCCCGAATCGATTTCACCACCTTTTCATATTCTCGGCCACAGACACGGTTCTATTCGGACCCTCATGGTCTCCTACCTTCTCTACCTCATACCTGCCGTGCTGTAACCTACCAGTAACCTTATAGGGACCTAGAAATTTACCCTTCAATTTCAAACCAGTACCAAACTGGGTTCGCTTAATGGCAACCATATCGTTCACCGTATATTCCTCTTCTGGCCTTCGGAATCTGTTAAAAGACTTGCGGTTCTCGTCCTGTATTTTCGCCATGTTACTTCTAGCCTCGATTCCTGCCGCTTCTCTTTCCCTATCGAAAACTCCTAAGTTCCCCTCCTCTATCATCTGACGGATGTCTGGGTACTCCGTCAACTTCATTTCCACTCCTGTCATTAGTCCAAACGGTGAGTAATGAGTACTTCGTGGTGGGGTTGAGTTAATCACCATTTGCACCTTTCGTACATGTTTGTACCAATTCACTGCCTTCTCCCGACATAACTTCGTTAACATAGGCACTACGATCTTGTGGATCCTCTCCACTTGCCCGTTTCCTCTCGGAACACCTGTCGCTATAGTGAGATGTTGGATATTCTCCTCTTTGCAGTAATCTTCAAACAGCTTTGCAGTAAATGCGGTTCCTCTGTCAGTTACAATCCTCGAAGGATTTCCGAAAATTGATGCCTGTCTCTCCAAACTCTCAATCACGGATTTCGCGTCAGTCGATTTGGTTGGATAAAGCCAAACAAACTTCGTGAATGCGTCGACCACCACCAAGATGTGGTTATACGCCTTATGTGTAGTCTCCATAGGACCAACGTGGTCTATATGATATGTCGTCATAGGCCCTCCATCTTTATTGATAGGATTCAATAAACCTTCCTTCCTTCCGGCCTTGGCGTCAGCAATTATACACTCTACACAACTCTTTGTCACCTTTTCCACCTTTGTCGCTATCTTCAAAATATAATACTGCTTTTCAATCAAGTCCTGTGTTTTCCTCGCGCTAAAATGGCCTTGTCGATGTGCGATCTTTATGATCTCTTCTTCCATCTGTTCAGGTACAACAATAAGCTCCTTATTGGGATCCTTATAGAGTAAATCGGCCTTCAAATAATAGTCCTCGTAACTATCCCTCTTCAGAACTAACTTTATAGCTCTTATCCTCTCATCTGCCATCTGTGCCTCTCGCAGTCTATGAGATAAATCTCCTTCCGTCAACAAACAACTTACTCTGCTCAGAGCATCTACATGTTTCATCTTGTTTGCGGGTCGATGTTCAATCTCGTATGAGAATTCCTGTAAAAACATAGCCCATCTTGCTACTCTTGGCGGAACATCGTTCTTTTCCATCGTCATCCTGAACGCATTACAGTCGGTAACTATCTTAATGGGTATGCCCAATAAGTAAATACGCCATTTCTTCAGAGCTTCAATCACTGCTAATATCTCCAGTTCGTATGAATGATATTTTTCCTCGTGTGATTTCGTCTTCCGGCTCATGTATTGCACTGGGTGCATTTCCTGGTCTTCTGAGTCTTTCTGCATTAACACGGCACCATAACCGTATTTGCTGGCATCTGTGTGGATCTCCGTAGTCGCATCCGGTGAAAACAAACGTAAAGTAGGTGCTTTAATGAGCTCTTCCTTTAGTTGTTGGAAAGCCAACAATTCTTCATCATTCATCTTAAATTTCACATCCTTCCTCAACAGATCGGATAGCGGCTTAGCTATCACTGCATACTCCCTAATAAACTTTCGGAAATAGGAGGTAAGTCCTAAATACTTCCGAACTGCTTGACAATCTTTGGGTACAGGATACTTTCCAACAGCTTCCGTTTTCTCCTCAGAAGGCTTTATCGAACCATCCTCAACTTCATAACCCAAGAACTTTACCTTTCCCCGCAGGAACTGACATTTTCGCCACTTAATCTGTAGTCCGTTTTCCGCTGCCTTCTTTAACACCAACTTCAGTTTTTCCAATCCTTCCTTCCCATCTTTGGCTGGAATTATAATGTCATCCATATAGACAACTATAGTCCCGTCGTATATCAGATCACGTAGAACTGCTGCAATATACCTAGTAAATACCGCCGGCGAATTACTTATTCCAAAAGGAACGTAGATAAATTCATACTGCCCCCTATTGGTAACGAACGAGGTATATTTCCTAGACTCCTCTTCTATCGGCACATGAAAAAACCCATTAACTAAATCCAACGTCGTATACACCCTTGCTCCTTGAAGTTTGTCCATCACTTCGTCCATCAGTGGCATTGGAAAATTGTCCCGAACTATTTTTGCATTCAACCGTCTGTAGTCGCAACACAGTCTTCTACCACCATCCTTCTTTGAAACTAACACGATCGGCGACGAGTATTCTGAAAAGCTAGGTCTGATGATTCCCTCCTTCAACCAATCCTCGATCTGCTTTTCCACGAACACTTGATCTGTGTGTGCCATGCGTCTTGGTCGTTGCGATACCGGAATATCGTCCTTCAGCACAATCTTCATCTCCACAGGAGTTTTAGACACCTTTCCGGGCCTATAAGTCCCAATCAATCTTCTTATTTCCCCTTGAACCGCAGGTTCCAAATGCGATAAATCCACTTCACCGTCGTCCTGGAATGTTTCCGCAGCTATACAGATTTTAGCGAACTCTGTAAACAAATCCTCTTCTACCTTCATAGGTACCTTCATAACCTCCATCTTCTCCATCACATCTTTGTTTCTGACTTCGGTAATTATAGCATCTTTAGATCCCCTCTTTAGATTCTCCATCTTAGCGTCCTTCATCTTTACATCTTTCATCTTTACATCCTTCTTCATCTCATCTTTCATCTTTACATCCTTCTTCGTCTCATCTTTCATCTTTACATCTTTCTTCGTCTCATCTTTCATCTTTACATCTTTCTTCGTCTCATCTTTCATCTTTTCATCTTTCTTCGTCTCATCTTTCATCTTTTCATCTTTCTTCGTCTCATCTTTCATCTTTACATCTTTCGGGATTCTAAAATATGCCTCACCATCCTTTATAATCACCTCAGCCTTATTCAGCAAGCTATTACCAATCATAACGGAATGGATAATATCTCTCTCAGACACAACATAAAATGTTACCTCGAATGTGATGTCATCAATCACGATCTTCGTACAAAAACATCCTATCGTCTCTATCTCGCTCTGACCTATGCCACGTAATTTCACCTTCTCATCGGTCAAGTCGAAACCTCCTAGTGTCATCACCATATCCCATCTCATTATGCAGATATCACATCCTGTGTCAATCAGCGCTTCAATTGACTTATCTCCAAATTTGACCTCCTTAAAAATGAGGGATGAACCCGCATTCACCATATTCGCCTGATCATTACCGTTCCTCGATGACGGTTTAGTCTTTCCGTTTCCGCATTCAAATGATCTATGACCCAACTGATTGCATTTAAAGCACTTGTACTGCCGGTGTGGACAATTGTTGGCCATGTGACTTTCATCACCACATTTAAAACATTTCCTCGGTTTCTCCTTCTTCACCAGGCTTGATGCGTTTTCTCCTCCTACAGGTCTTTCAACACCTCGATTTACTGATCTTGGCTTGGCACGTATCCTGTCGTACACCTTCATCTGCTCCTTTAGTGACCGTATATCCTTAGCTTGATACAGCACCGCCTTATTTAAATTGGAATCGTTTATCCCGTTTATAAAATACTCGATGACACTAACTTCATCCAGACGAATCTGCTTACCGAGTTCCATAATAGCGTACAGATACTCTAACAGCGATTCTCCTCCCTTTAATTTCCGATTACGAAGAGCGCGATGCACCTCCGCAGCCGACATCGTAGTTCCGAATTCTTCCTCTAACGACTCCTTTAATGTCACCCAATCACGAATACCCACTTGACTTCTTATGAATAATCGTGCAGCTCCTTTCAAAAGCTGCTTAGCGTACACGAACATTTGAAGTGGCGTCCACTTGACGATGGTCGCCGTCTCCTCAAATTCCGAAATCCATTGAAAAACATCCGGTGAACCTGTGCCTTCAAAATTCACCAAACTATCTTCTAAATCCCTTAAAGTATAAAAATTCTCACGTGGTGCTACCTGACGTGACCCCCCTTCCGTCAATAATCTACCATCTCCATCATCACCTGCATCTACAAAGTCCAATTCAAAGTGTCCCAATAACCTGTCCCTTAAGTCGGTTTTCCTTCCTCTTGTGTCCAGTCCTAACTCCTGTAATTTTTCCCTTAGGTCACTTACACCTAAACCCATAATAGTCACAACGTCCATGTCTTTTACAAAAATATTGAAATATTATAAAATAGAATATTATAAAATAAAATATTATAAAGTAAAATATTATAAAATCCAAGATTTATAATATTAAATCAAAATAAAGTTAATTTAAATCAAAAATGTAATAATTATCAAAAGTTTAGAAAAAGTCCAATATTATTTACCATCAAATCAAAATTAATTTAAATTACGTTAATCTTCAATCATCAAAATTAATTATCAAAAGTTCAGCAAAAGTTCAAAATTATCCAATATCAAATCAAAATTTACCTTAAATTAAAATTCATCAATCATCAAACTTAATCATCAAAATTCAAAATTCCTTAGTATTAATTCAAAGTTAATTTAAATTACGTTAATATTCAGTCAGCAAAATCAATTATCAAAAGTTTAAAATTATTCAGTATTAAATCAAATAATATAAAATAAATCAAACCGTCCACTCATCCATACAGCTCTACTTGTCTTCTGTAGCGCACCATATAATTGTTGAATCAAGATCTTACTTGCAGCAACAAAAATCTTCTTTCTTCATTCACTGTATAGTACAGAGCATTGATTTCATCAGCTTGGCGACACCACTATGTGTTGTTATTGTCCTAATATTCACGTTGTTGTTGTAGTTTCTTCTTAAACAGCAACCGCCATACACCTTGCACTGTTGTTGTTGTAGTTTCTTCTTAAACAGCAACTGCTATACACCTTGCACTGTTGTTGTTGTAGACACACACCAAAAGTATACACACATCAACTACGTTGAATAAAATCAGTCAGTTACACTTTGAATAGTTTTCGTTCCCACGTACTATGCTGTGTTGTTGTTGTTTTAGTCTTCAAAACAGCATCATTCACCATAAACACTCAATGTATTTGCCACATACAAAAAAAAGTTCACAAAAACTGTAACGTATTTTGTTCCGTTTTTGTTTTCGTTTGCCTCATACAAAAAAAAGTTCACAAAAACTGTAACGTATTTTGTTCTGTTTTTTTCCACGCACACATGTAATATTGTCTATATCAATATCAACAAAAATCCTAGTGGAGTTATTCTCTCCCACTCTTCTTATTACTCCCTTGAGTATCAGATAAAGTTTCACTCATTTATTTTGATGAACAATGGGTGGAGCTTAGTCAACCACCTTTTAGTCACATACACATCAACACTTATAATCTCTTATTTTTGGTCTATCGACTCTTTTCTGCTTTTGTTTGTTTGTGTGTTCTTGATCAGTCTCAACGTTTGGTTTTATGTGTTCGTCTTCTTCTTTTACTTTTGTTCTCTTAACTTCTTTCGTTCTCTTAACTTCTTTAAACTTCTTTTAACATCTTTAAACTTCTTTTGTTCTCTTAACTTCTTTAAGAAAAAATCTTTTGAACACATAAAACTTCAACACAAAACACTTTTAACACCTTTACACATATTAATTCTGGTCGAATTAAATTTCGGTTGAGCCCCCATGTAGGAAATAGACTAAGCTATTTCTGTGGCAAATCAGGCACATACGCTTTTCAATAAAACAAACACTTTATTAATCTTTAATAAAATATAATTTAAATGTTTATTAGTTCACTTTTGTTCTTATTAAGTAATAATTAGTCCGCGTATATGTCCGTCTTTGCTGATTGTTTAATGACAACTCTATTGTTCTTCCTTCTGTTTGCTTGCAACAGCCTCTGTCTGCTTGTCACTCAATCTGTCTGCTCTCACTCAATCTCTCCTCATACTCATCTTTCTACATTGTCCGTTCGTTTATACTGTCCGAATATTATATCACCCTACATGTATGTGAAGATAAATATGCCGAGTTAAATATGTTTCGACGTAAGAGCTTACGTTATTACATATTTGACTCCAAAGTTAAATATGTTATGACGTAACGACATATTTAACTATTACACACATATTTAAATATGTGAACTATTTTTTTTAGAAACATTTGGCACAAATTAAAAAAATAATATTTTAAAATAATGAAAGAATTATTTCAAATATAAAGATATTAATACAAATAATGTAAAATTGGTAAATTTTTAAAATTTAATTACAATTGAATATAACTGAAAGATTTTTTGGGTATTAGGGCAAATGCTTCTTTGTCACTCATATTGATCATATAAAAAATGAAGGCAATGAACCACTCTATCAGACAATAAAATCCATTTGTCTGAATTGTATTTGTGAAAATTTGAAAATTCCACTTTGAAAATTTTAGAGTTCTTTGAGGGATTTTGTGAAATATGGACAAATTGTTCCATCGCATGGAATCCCACTATATGGAAAATGGAGGCAAGGACTAAGGCTATATGCATATATAAGGGAGAATGTTGAATTATATTTGTGAAAATTTTTTGAAATTTCACTTTGAAAATATTAGAGTTCTTTGAGGGATTTTGTGAAATATGGCCAAACTATTCCATCGCATGGAATCCCACTATATGGAGAATGGAGACAAGGGACTAGGCTATCTACACATATAAGGGAGAATGCTGAATTGTATTTGTGAAAATTTTGAAAATTTTTTGAAATTTCACTTTGAAAATTTTAGAGTTCTTTGAGGAATTTTGTGAAATATGGCCAAACTATTCCATCGCATGGAATCCCACTATATGGAGAATGGAGACAAGGGATACGGCTATCTACACATATAAGGGAGAATGCTGAATTGTATTTGTGAAAATTTTTAAAATTTTTTTGAAATTTCACTTTGAAAATTTTATAGTTTTTGACGGATTTTGTGAAATATGGCCAAACTATTCCATCGCATGGAATCCGACTATATGGAAAATGGAGACAAGGGACTAGGCTATCTACACATATAAGGGAGAATGCTGAATTGTATTTGTGAAAATTTTTAAAATTTTTTGAAATTTCACTTTGAAAATTTTAGAGTTTTTGACGGATTTTGTGAAATATTGCCAAACTATTCCATCGCATGGAATCCCACTATATGGAAAATGGAGGCAAGGGACTAGGCTATCTACACATATAAGGGAGAATGCTGAATTGTATTTGTGAAAATTTTGAAAATTTTTTGAAATTTCACTTTGAAAATTTTAGAGTTCATTGAGGGATTTTGTGAAATATGGCCAAAATATTCCATCGCATGGAATCCGACTATATGGAAAATGGAGGCAAGGGATAAGGCTATCTACACATATAAGGGAGAATGCTGAATTGTATTTGTGAAATTTTTTTTTAAAATACACTTTGAAAATTTTAGAGTTCTTTGAGGGATTTTGTGTATTATGGCCAAAATATTCCATCGCATGGAATTCCACTATATGGAGAATGGAGACAAGGGACTAGGCTATCTACACATATAAGGGAGAATGCTGAATTGTATTTGTGAAATTTTTGAAAATTTTTTGAAATTTCACTTTGAAAATTTTAGAGTTCTTTGAGGGATTTTGTGAAATATGGCCAAACTATTCCATCGCATGGAATCCCACTATATGGAGAATGGAGACAAGGGATAAGGCTATCTACACATATAAGGGAGAATGCTAAATTGTATTTGTGAAAATTTTGAAAATTTTTTGAAATTTCACTTTGAAAATTTTTTATATTTATATTATAACTTAATTTATATTATAACTTAATCACCCCTATCGCAAATTAATATTTCACATGAAATGTGTTCCCTTTTCCCATTTTTCGTTCATGAACTTTGTTCACGTGAAAAAATTCCCCATGTTGGGAAATTTTTAGATGAAATTTTGTAAACAAAAACAGCTGTTACGAACAAAATCAGCTATAGTGAATGAAAAGTTCAGGGGAATATCACTATAGCAATTTTCCCTTCGAGGGAAATGGATATTTCATGGGAACATAAATTTCACATGTTTTTCACGATAGGGGTGAATATAAATTTTAAAGCTATTTTAGTGAAATTTATAGATTTTTAAATTTATTTGTTTATGAATGGATGTAAATGTAAAAGTGGTCTTTAAGCTTTAAAAGGTAGTATTTTGTTCTAGAGACAAATGCAACATAAATAAAATATAATTTGCTGCTAATCTGCAACAACTAGAGCATCTAACTCTACTTAAAAATAACATTTATTCAAATCTCATTTTAAAAGTAAATACCTACCTAATTTTTAATTTTCCGTCATTTCATTTCCATCTACTTAATTATTTCTCCAACTAAATAAGCTTTACAACTAATACCCTGCAATATAATAGAAAATGAATCTTGTTCATGGGAATTTCAAGTAAATTTAATAATAAAATATGAAAAGAAAACACTAAAAATAACATATATACTCTTATTTGCATATTCATCAGCTGCGAAAAAGATAAATCTTTAGCTGGAAAGAAAACAACAAAAAAAAAAACATACAAAAAACACAGGCTCTTGTATAAAAAAGTATCAATGAGTGCTGCAATCATTTGTAGATGCCATAGACAAGCACTTAATGCAGAACACAGATGGCAAAACAAATAGGGAAAAAATATAGTATATCTACTAGGGTATTCAATCGATTAACCGTTAATCGGTTAACCGATTAATTTTGGACGGTTAACTGTTCGAATAATTTAAAATTACCGATTTTCAAATAACAAATAAACCGATTAATTTGTGTCGATTAACCGAAATTCCTTTTTTTGCACTTTAAACAATTTTTTTGTATTTATTTTTCCCTTTCAATTCAAATACAAATTTCAAATTAAAATTACTTATTTTTGGAACATCCAATAAACATGATTAGTGAGTATGTATATATAACAACTGACATATTTAATTTGCATGTCTTTGAAACTTTGTTTGTATTTACATGTATAGACGCAACTTTATTTTTTGAAATGAGTCTTTTATCATAACTAAACGAAACTATTAAATTAATCAAAATCTAAAGCAATCCAAAAAGGAATATACATTCTTTATCATGCTTTTGATTTCTCCAACATATACAATCATCGAGAGAGTGTTTTTCCAATAAAAGTTTTATTAAATCTAAAGAAAAAAATCGTTTAAATTATATTCTTTTTATAAAAGATTATTTCAGAATATCCCACTAAAAACAACGTCATAATTAAAAAAAAGTTGTTTCGATAAAAACGCTTTTGAATGTTTTATGACTTTAATTTTGATGTTTAAAAAAAAAAAAAAAACTCTCATACAAAAAATAATTGACTTTTTTGAAAACTGATAATTTTGTATTACTCAGTTCAAAAAACACGGATTTTGAGTTATGACGTTGTTGCAGCAAATAGGCGATATGTTCACAAAAATGATCTCAAATACCTTATTTGCCGTTTTTTATGTTTTTGTACACAAAATTCGTTGTTGTATTTTCAATTTAAAATTAAAATAGAAATTATTCGGTTAATCGAATAATTTTAAATTAACCGATTATTAACCGAATAAATCTAAACCTCGATTAATTATTTGCTCGATTAACCGATTAAACCAGAAACCCGATTAATTGAATACCCTAATATCTACGGAAAAAAGTGAAACATGAGAAAGAAAAAATGTCATTAGTTGAATTTAAAACCATTCTAGTAGTTGTTTAAGGCATTTACTATTATACACTATACCACCTTTTAATGTTTACATTTCTATGATTTGCATAATATTTCTTCAAATAGAACCATTAAACCTAAAACGTATTAAGATCGAATCTTTGGTGGAGTAAGAATCGGATCGTGGGTACGATCAAAGATGCTCATTGTTATCAAATGTTATTTTTAAAATGCGTCCATTATTGCAAATTTACGAACATTACCACAAATGGATCTGTGGTATTGTAGGGTATATAAGAACATATTTATTCATACATTCCGATGTGTCACAATACTGACAGACATACAAAAATAAAATGAATGACTGGCTGAATAAACCAATTTAATTTCAATTGTTGAAAACGCATTTACCCCGCTTTTTAACGTTTTTTCAACTACTCTTTTTATACAAACCATTAAAAAAAGATGGCGTGTATATTGATTTTATCATTCCGTTTGTCAAGATATTTTTCGGAAACCCACATAAGTTTATATAACATTCTAAGACGATCTCGCTACGTCCGTGTGTCTGTTGAAAACACGATAGGGGTCAAAAAAACTAGCTGGCTGAAATTTTCCACAAACACTTTCTGTTGGTAAGGCTCGGTTCACCTAGCCCCATACAAATGTCCCCCCAAAATACTGTTTAAGCAGTCATAAATATGTTGTAATTCTGATAAAATGTTGCACAAATTAGTTGTCCCTAGTCCCATTACAAGGTGCCCCTCAGAAAATTAGTTGAACATTCATAATTGTCTCATAATAATTAATATCGTGATGAAATTGGAAATAAATAAGTTTTATATGAATTTTTGTGCGGATCGCAATAGTCCCTACGCACATTTTTTTTTTTAAACAAACACAAATCCCATATATCAGACAAATATTTCATTTTCAAATTTTGATGTTGGGTATACAGCATTCGGTACAGCCTTACTTGTTTATGATGCGTTTTTTTCTTTTTTGCAGGGAAATATGGGGACATACAGTTAAGTGCATAAATATAGTGACGTATAATACGTTCATAATTTTCGTATCTGAAAGAATTTAAACTGGAAAATTGATAATTTTAAATCAAAGCTTATTGTTTGTTGGTATAAAGTTATATCAAAGTGTTGTCACTGTTTTGTACTAAAACCATAGAGAAACATAGAGCGGAAACTAGAAAAAAACTCAAACAAAAAAAATTACTCAAAATAATCACACATACGAGTGCTGTGTTTGTTTTCACGTAGTTTTTTTCTACTAATACATTCTCAACACTTAGGTTTCTGACAACTGAGTTAGGTATTTGACACAAGAGTTGCCGTTCTATGTCTATTCTCTATGATTAGAACATAGTAATTGTATGATTTGTAGATTATCGAGTCGATTTTCAAAATGTTTTTTACAAAAACTAACCCTTTAATCCACGAAATTTTTTTTATATGAAATTTTTGTTAAAGTGTTAAATTTTGAAAAAAAAAATATATATTGGTTCATAGTATTAAAAAAAATAGTTTTGAAATTTTAATTGTGTATTAATATACGAAATTGCTTTATAACAGTAGTCAAAATGAAAAAAAATATCTGGATTACTAAGTCATTAATATAGACAATATTCACCAAAAAAAAATTAAAGAACAATTCGAAAAAAAAAATTACAAAAAATTTAAAAAAAAACTTTGAAAAAAAATTTTGTTTACCTAAAAATATTTAAAATTTGTATTTTGAAGTATAATTTGATGAAGGATATAAGATTCTGCACAGCCGAATATAGCTCTCTTACTTGTTCTTTTTTTTAAATTTTGAAAATGTAAAATTTCTGAATTGTGATTTGCATGAAATTTTATGATTTTTTTTTTGGTATGAATTTATATTTTATATTTAAACATCTTGGGTAAAATTTTTTTAACATTTTTAAATATAATGCAAATAAGGCAGAAAGAACTCAATTACCACGTCGCACGGTGGCTCATATCTCAATTTCATCGGCCAAAAGTCCAACTTTTTGTTAACTCCGATTTCAAAAATTTTAATGCCATTCAATAGTAAACACATTGAAACTAAGGTAGCCAAAAAATTAGATAAAAATATTGTCAATTGTGTGCGTGGCATGCTGTTAAAGTCAAATATTTTATGTCATTTTATAAAAATGTGATTTTTGTAAATTTGATCAGAAGTAAATTATCATTACTCGCAAACTATTATAGATAATAGGATGATTTTTCTTTTGTTATGTTGGTAGGATTAATAGTCTTTAAGAGCTGATATGATTTGTCATTGTACCGTTTATACCTGATGTGTTATTAATTTTTTTCTCAGGTACTATATTTTAGCCAAATTTGAATTTCAGTGGAGTAAAAGTGCTTAGGGTCAAAAGGGGTTAAACAAATTTTACAACCTGGAGAAAGTCCAAAGTGTCCTCTTTAAGCCTATATATACTTGTTGAACTGTTTTGACCTGTTTGTTGAACACTTTTTTCATTTGAATTTATTTTATTTGTTCATATGACTGGCGCAAAGTACAAGTCGCAATTTTGAAGATATTGCGGTCCGAGGACGAAGTCTATTGAAAATTACTGAAATCGGTCCACTATTTCACCTAGCACCCATACAAATGTTCTCCCGAAGTTATACTTTATCGGTCGTAAATGGTTAATTTATATATGTATCTACTAGGGTATTCAAACGATTAACCGTTAATCGGTTAACCGATTAATTTTTGTCGGTTAACTGTTCGAATAATTCAAAAATGCCGATTTTCAAATAACAAATAAACCGATTAATTTGTGTCGGTTAACCGATTAACCGAAATTTCTTATTTTTTCAGTTTAACATATTTTTTTTTTATTTATTTTTCCGTTTTAATTTAAATGCAAATGTCAAAGTAAAATTTCATATTTTTTCGAACATCCAAGAAACATGTTTAGTGAGTATAACAACTGACATATTTAATTTGCATGTATTTGACGGATGAGAACATGATAATAGACGAAACTGGAAACACTACTGAAACGAGTCTTTAACCAGAACTTATCGAAATTAGTAAAAGTATTAAAAATCTAAAAAAATTCAAAAAGGACTCCAATGGTGAAATCAATTTTCTGAAGACCCCAGATATAATTCTGTCAGACATGCTTTCAAGAAGTTTCCTATTTAAAATCAGCAAAATCGGTCCACAAATGGCTGAGATATGAGGAAAAAATTAGGACAACCTCGATTTTTGACATATATCTAGATTACTAAGTCATTAATATAGACAATATGGATATCTAATGATAGATATCCCAAAGACCTTTGCAACGACGGATATAAGACCATAGTAAGTTGGACCTACAATGGGTCAAAATCTGTAAAAAATATTTTTTAAGCCGATTTTTTTTTTCACCAAAAAATTTAAAAACAAAATTTTTTTTTCTAAAATTTTAGAAAAAATTAAAAAAACGACTTATATACACTACACCAAATTTTAATTCAAAATACAAATTTTAAATATTTTTAGGTAAACAAAATTTTTTTTCCAAAGTCGTTTTTTTAATTTTTTTTTAAATTAATAAGATTCGGCACAGCCGAGTATAGCTCTTTTACTTGTTTTCTATGTTTTTGTTCATTTTATTAATAAAATACTTAAATAAGAACACAAAATCCATAGTTTTATTATTAGTTTTAAATCTAAATAGAAATTATTCGGTTAATCGAATAATTTAAAATTAACCGATTATTAACCGATTAAATCTATACCCCGATTAATTATTTGCTCGATTAACCGATTAAACCAGAAACCCGATTAATTGAATACCCTAGTATCTACACAAATTTTGCTCCAAATAAGTTTTATATAAACTGAATTAATGTCACCTAATTTTATGATTCACGAAAATAAATTATAGTGTAGGGTATTATATAGTCGAGCTTGGCCTTACTTGTTTTTATCTGCTGATAACTTTTTTAATAAGTATAGCTGATTCAAAAAACAAAAAATTTGCATTTTCATACTAAATGCTATAAAAAATTAAAAGTTCAACTTTAACCTTAAATTGCGCAACAACTGCTGAACCGATTTTAATGAAATTAAAACTGGAGAAAAATTAAAGAAGTTCTAAAATATCTCTATCGGTTCAAAATTTACAGAGTTTTGGCCGATGAAAAACGAAAATGAGCCACAAGCACCAGTAATAGCCTCTGCTTGAACAGACTCATTCCCTATGAATTGTGGTCCAATGATTACTCCAGTCCAAAATTCACGCCAAACAGTGACACAGCATTTGTATCTTTGACGATTAACAAAGCCATCAGGGTAAAAATGTGGATGATTTTTCTCGAAATTTTTTTTTCTAATTTACAATAAATTAACCCTCCGATACTCGCAACTGATCTGGTTGATACAGGCAAAGATTTTTTTTATTGTAAATTTTTTTAAACACCCTAGATTATAAGCTATTTTTTGATAAAATAATATTTTTACTGCTATTTTTTTATTTAAATTGCATTAATATTGTTTTTATGTTTTCGAAATAAAAAGTGAAGAGATTATTTTTGAAACGCGCCTTTTTTTATTGATATCAATTTGATACATTCCGACTAGTCTCGATTGAAAATGATTGCGACTAACGGAGGGTTAAATAATAATTTTTATATAAAAATATGCAGCTACGATACTAAATATATTTTTAACTACACATTTCCTCTCCACTGTAGTTTGTTGTGTGATTTAAGTGCCCGTCTGTGATGACGATTCTGCCATTTACGAAATAAAAATCACTGATATTTTCACGTTGCTATTACTGTTATTTTTCTGGTTCTGGTTGTTGTTGTTATTTTTTATCTATAAATTTATTCATGTTTTTGTAAATTTGACAGAGTGGATCAGAAGTTACTACAACACAATGACACATCTCAAGTTATATTTGTTCATAGTTACGTTGTCAACATCACAACTAAAATTAAATGATGTTGTTGATGAGAATAAATGCAGCCATAAAATTGGGTAGGATGAAAAGGCATTGGGTGTATATCACAACTATTATTTTTTATTGAGAGCTGTCAATTTGAAAAATAATGCACATTTAAACAAATTATGTACATTTGAAAGTTGAAAATCTGCTTTATATATTTTTCCATTTCATCTGATGTGTGAAGAAGTCGTTGATAGGTTTTGTATGTAGGCTTATGTGTAATAATCATCTGGAGAACTATTGTCTGTATTTATTAGTTTATTAACCCATCAGTTAAACAAGTAGTCAATGTATCCCTTATGTATTATCACTTTGCTGACTTTTGGGTCATTTGATATGTATATACTCTTTGTAGTGCAGATAGACAATTGGTTACTTTATACATCCCAGGTAATCTAGCGTGAAGACAATTATCACTTAAGTTTCTCTAGTAATCTAGAGTTTATAGTTATTTTACCCAGCAGAGGCAATCTATTCGAGAGTTGTCGGAGGAAGGTTTGTTTTCAAGCAATCGTTTATTGGTCTGCCTATGATATGTCTTTTTACGTGTACATGTTAAAATAACTAGTTATGTAGCTAATCAAGTAACCAGTTAGGTAGCTGGTAAGATATCAGACAGTCTCATTGTAATCGAAAAGGGTCAACTGACCCTCCGCTTCAAACAAGCTCGTGTTAAAATAACTAGTCACGTAGCTAGTCATGTAAATAGTTGTCATCTTAAATGATGGGTAAAATCACTAGTTCGGGGCTGTCGCCCAAAACTGGTTATAATAAAGGTATCTGTCAGATACTTATTTATATTGTTTATTCCAAATCTCATGATTTTAAGAGCATTTACTTGAAATTACGAAATTACTTTTAAAACAACACCAATAAATTCTGAAATAAATCTGCATTAACACAAATAATTCAAATTGAATTTTGTAGTTAGAAACACTAAAAGTATATGAGAACTAAAAGCAAATAATAGACAGCCAAACATAAATACTAATACAATTGTAAAATGAATGAAAATGTGAAAAGAGAATAAAAAATTTTACAAAACAAATGTATTTATTAGAACATTTATATCTAGAAATTGGAAAAGTGTGTTTGGTTTCAGTTTCTTTTAAAGATGGATGGATTTGGTTTTGTGTCTTTGTTTTGTTTCTTTAGTAATTGACGGGCGAGTGTTAAGGCCCAACTATAATATGCATAAGCTAGCTTAAGGTAATGTCAAAACCGAACGAAAAGTCTGTCAAATGCTTAAGGAAATTCAAAGACACGTTTAGGTGGCTATAATGTACTTACGTGCATTCAAAACTATTTAGCCCCATTTGAACATTTATGTGCAACTTGCAATTAAAAAAATACGTATTTCTTATTATTTTATCAAAATATATAAATTTTCTTCATCCTTTTCATTTATTTCTTTATTTTCTTTGTATAAAATAAATAAACAGCTGATTCCGTACGGAATGTGCGACCAGCTTCGCACTTTGCTTAAGCAAATAAAATTCGACGAAACTTGACGAAACTCTCTTAAGTACATTATAGTTTGTCACATACGTTTTATATGTATTCGCACATTTGCTTAAGCTGACTTAAGCTAGTGTATGCATATTATAGTTGGGCCTTTAAATGTTTAGTTTGCTTACTTTTTCAAAAAATTAAATAAATAAAGAATAAAATAAAAAAAAATTAAAACGTGACCTTGAGTTTTGATATACCTCGAAAAATGTAAAACAAAATAACTTTTGAATTTGTTTTAAAGAAAAAATTAAAAAAAAAATTAAATAATAACATAAACAATAGCTAACATAATTTTCTATTTGAAAGTGCAGATATTTTTAAGAGCTGGAGGCCACAATAGTGGCCATTATATACATATATCATATCAATATATGAACAAATTTATGGTTCTGGAGTGTTTTCTTTGGGATTACGTGAAGTCAAAAGTCTTCATCTATAAGCCAGCTACGATTCAAAACTTGGTAACCAAAATTACTCGTGTAATTTCCGGGATACCAACATCACTCGAGAAACTTGCGAGATATCTGTCGTAAACCCATATCTAAACCTTAATAAAACATGAGGTGAACCGAAACCGAATTCAATATTTTTTCGATATGCTCTCTGATTTGAAAATTTCTCTTTCGAAATGAACAACGCACAGTGGCTCATTTTCGTTTTTCATCGGCCGAAACTCTGTAACTTTTGAACCGATAGAGATATTTTAGACATTTTTTTGTACAGATGGACAGATATCTCCAGTTTCAATTTCAGTTTTAATTTCATTAAAATCGGTTCACCAGTTGTTGAGAAATTTAAAGCTTAAGTTGAACTTTTAATTTTTATAGCATTTAGTATGAAAATGCGATTTTTGTTTTATTTTTTGCATCAGCTTTACTTATCAAAAAGTTGTAAGCAGATAAAAACAAGTAAGGAAGTATGTTCGGCCAAGCTCGACCATATAATACCCTACACTATAATTTATTTTCGTGAATGATTTTCGGAAGAGGGCATTATATGTTAGCTATGACTAATTATGGACCTATCGCCATGAAATTAGTGTGATTTGTGTCTATATGGAAGTTATTTTTGTTGAATTTTATGTTTATACCAACATTTTTAAGAGATTTATGCTCGTTAAAGTGATTTTCGGAAGCGGGTCTTATATGGGAGCTATGACTAATTATGGACCGACCGCCATGAAATCAGTTAATTCTGTTGAATTTTGTGTTTATACCAATTAATAATTTACGACCGATAAAGTATAATTTCGGGAGAACATTTGTATGGGTGCTAGGTGAAATAATGGACCGATTTCAGTCATTTTCAATAGGCTTCGTCCTCGGGTCGAAAAAAATTTATCTACCAAATTTTATCGCAATATCTTCAAAATTGCGACTTGTACTTTGCGCCAGTCATATGAACAGGCGAAATAAAAATAAAAAAAAAATTTGGGAGTAATTTCATTCAAATGAAAAAAGTGTTCAACAAACAGGTCAAAACATGTCAACAAGTATATATGGGTTAAAGAGGACACTTTGGCTTTTCTCCTGGTAGTAAACTTTAATAACACAACAGGTATAAACGGTATAGTGACAAATCATACCAGTTCATAAAGACTATTATCCTACCAACATAACAAAAAAATCATCCAATTATCGATAATAGTTTGCGAGTTATGATAATTTACTTCTGATAAAATTTACAAAAATCAAATTTTTTATAAAATGACATAAAATATTTGAAATATTTTTATCTAATTTTTTGGCTACCCAGCAAAAACTTTTCTTACAAATAAGCCGAAAAATAAGGGGAATTTGACGATTCAACTACTTATTTTTCTACTGTAAGAAGTCATTATTTTTGTTCGCGATGTCCCAAAAGTAATCCTTTATATTTTGGCCAGAAATAAGTTGTTTTGTTAGTAGAGTTATTTATAGAATTTTTATTTACACAAAAAAATAAAAAAAATAAGTCGCAGGCCCGATTCGAACCTGCAACCTTCTGTTTGATAGTCTGCCGTTGTGCTCACTACACCACTGCTTAGTTATTTCATTGTGCATCAAATAATGGTTTTCACACAGTAATGCAATATTCTTTTCTGTTTTTCTAAAAATAAACATGCAATAAAAAAATGGGCAAATTGAAAAAAAGTAACAGTTTTTTCTTTTGTTTGTTTATTTTGTTTTTTTAGACTTTACTACTTAAAAAGTAAGTTATTAAAAAAGATATTATTAAAAAGACATTGTAGCCTTTGTAAGCGAAGTTTTTGCTGGGTACCTTAGTTTCAATGTGTTTACTACTGAATGGCATTAACATTTTTGAAATCGGAGTTAACAAAAAGTTGGACTTTTGGCTGATAAAATTGAGATCTGAGCCACCGTGCAACGCATGTTTTACAGATTTAACATCGTAATTCATTAGTTTTTACATAAAACAAAGTAATTTAGTGATATTAAACCGATTAAAACTGCGAGTGTGACAAGTCCGATCATTATACATATTACATATTATATACCCTTTAAAACTTTGGACAAATAGTAGTCGGATGGGGCACGGTTTGGTAAGGTAAAACATCCCAACCACTTAATTTTAAATACTTTTTAACAGGCATTGCAATATTCTGGTCGTTTTTCGGCAAATGCTCGCTTCAAGCGAACAAATTGCGTTAGTACATGTTCCATGTGATAGTCTGACCAGAGCATTATGTTAACGTCGTGAATATTTGGCTTTGTTGTCGATTCGGCTGGTTGGCCGGGCTTCACATAAGACCTCTTACACACAGAAAACAGATTCGTAATAGCAACCGAATTTGTTGCCAATCGAATGATTCGGTTGTACACATAGAATTTTTCTGTTTTAGTAACAGAAAATCAGTGGACAGAGAAGAATTTCGATTGAAGCAACCAAACTTTTGTTGCCACTTCTAAAATTTTGTAGCCACAACTGTGAAATTCGGTCACTAAGGCAGAATCATTCGATTGACACCAAATTCGGTTGTGAACACGAATCTGTTTTCTCTGTGTACGCTTCGGTTTACTGTAATGGCTCTATTTTTCATTCTAAGTAATGAATCGGTGCAAAAATTATTTTCTTTATATTTCGCACGTTGAAACATTCCACATAAGATTTGGTTAGCAATCGGTGTGCTTCAGCGGCACTTTTTTTCAAATTAAAGAAGTAAAGCAAACCTACCCATATATGACTAATCGTTGGTACAAATTTCGGCATTTTCGAAGATGAAAAATCTTTGTTGTTTACACTATAATATTCAATAATTAAGTCAGAATAAATGACGATATGTACCCTTCAAAATGACATATGAATTATTAAAAAAACAGAAGCCGCTTTCAAAAAATAAGCCATCTATTGCAAATCCCGCATTATTAAGTCATTTAAGTTTTGTATGTATTATACATATTTTCCTTAGAAAATACTGTTATACTCAATATTTTCTAAATAAGTTACTGTTATATACAGTATTTTCTCTAGAAAATACGGATTTATATATAAAATATATCCATATTTACTTGTGTATGAGTTTTTGTCTTCGTAGGATACCGTTAACCTATTCGCAGGTATGGCCAAAAAAAATATTTTTTAACGTCTGTTTCGAATCTCTATTTTAAAATTATTAAAAATTTTGTTAAACAAATTTCAGAATTCTTTGATCATCACATTGGGATTTATTGAGATCATAATAGGGAATAAAAATATGAAAAAATTATGTTAATACTTCTTACAGTTTTTCCGTACCCGCGATTTAAATTTTGCGATTTTCAAGAAAAACAAATTGTTTGTCCATATTTTGGCGAATGAGACAAATTTCCTTACTGCTATAAATTTGAAGTAAAACCTATGTATAATATTATTGTCCTTGTAATTTTTAATATGGTCTGAAAGTTTTACTAAAATCGGAAATATTACCTTTAAATCGTGAAGGTCAAAGGTCAAATTTTTCAATATTTGGAATTTCTAATGAAAAGATAGCGAAATGTTATATATTTTTGGGCCGCTTTTAAGGAAACTTGAGGAAAATTTACATTGGGGTCTAACATTTACAAAAACAGTGCAAAAATGGATGTTAACCTTTAAGGGCACTTGGGGTCAAAATGGCTGTGTTTTTCGTGATTTTAAAAGTTGAGGGTCATTTGGACCCCAAGTGCTGCTAATGGTTAATTTCAATTATAGTGTTGTTATTTTAAATTCTGGACTTTATGTTATATTTTAAATAAAAATTAACTTTTATTTTAATTTTTCTCGAAATATGTTAATTTTTTCTTAGATTTCTTGTTCAAGTGGCCTTAGACACGTTAATGGTCTGGCGAATTTGTAATAACTTTAACATTTTTTAACCAAATTTTATCATTTATATCTCATTAAAACAATAATTACGTACACATTTTGAATATTTTGCATTCAATTGCAAAAGAATTTATTTAGTAGCAACATTTTTACAAAAACTGAAAAATTTGTATTTTTTTCCGAATTTTGTCGATAATACAGTTTTTGGGTCATTTTGACCCAAAGGAGATACAGGGTTAATTTCCAAAAAAAAAAAATTAATGTAATATTCATTAATATAAATAAATCTAGTACATATTTCTAGAAAACAATTCAGAAAGTTAACGAGTTTCACCTATTTATTTCAGATGAATAGTAAAATTTTGAATATATCTGAACTTTGACCTCGATGCGCGTCCAGAAATCGTTATCCGATTTGGCTCAAATTTTCAACACTTAACATTTAGGCCTAGTGTCACAATATTCCATTCAGCACTCTTTGAAATCTAAAAAAAATCGGCTGTTACTCTAATGCTCATGTTTAAAAATATGTTAGTGATATTTTTTCTGTGTGAATCTGTTTTTAAATTTGACTATTTGTTTGTTTTTAAATAAAATCCTTTCAAAAACAATATTTAATAATATTATGAAATTTGTGAGTGGCTTTGAACAGATTATACAACATCTCAATATGCCTTATGTGCTGTTTTTATATAGCGAACGAGTGGTTTGAGTGGACGTTTTACGTGTATTTTGTTTTTGTTACAATAACAAAACACATATTAAATTTCCACTCAAAGTACTCGTTCGCTATAGAAAAACAGCACATTAAACACACAACAACACTCAAATTCACCACATTTGCTCCCACATTAACAGTAGTAGTTGAACGAACAACCATAATGACAATAATTCGTTTAAATAAAAAAAATGCAACCATTTTTTTATTCATAAATCTCTTATGTGGTTTAAACAAATATGAGAAAAAAACATTAACATTCACATTTTTATGAATATTATTTTATTAATCAGTGACGTTTTTTTTAATATTTAATTACCTTTTAAAAATAGTAAAAACAAAACTGCACATAAATTAATTTAATTTACCACAACTCGATGATTCAATAAAACCCATATTCGCGTGTAAATAATGAGAAATTGCTGCAACATATTTTTTGCTATTTTTTATGCAACAAATTAAATTTATAAAAAATAAAATTAATAATAAAAAATAGAACGACAAGTGACAGATTTCAACTGATTGTTATAGGAAAAAAATGCGGTGGAAAAAGAAAACATTTTAAATTACAACAGGACATGGAAAACATGCAAACAATGAAGATTGAAAACACAGGTATATGGAGCAAAACTACAGAAACCACTTGCCACAACCAGCCAACAGCCATAGCAGAAGCTGCAACAGAAATAAATGGAACTAGTGGCCAGTGGATATCGAAAGGCTGAGAGCAGTAGTCGCAAAAACAAACAAATGCTGCAAAATAACAAGCCAAAAATACACAAACACATAGAATTACAATAACACATACAATTACAAGCTACATACATATATAGGTACCATGTTTATTAGGTTGGCCCCCAAAAAAATTGGTGATAAAAATTAAATTAAATGAACGTTAAATAATTCTAAGATACGGTTTCTCAAAAGTTTTGTCCTGGGTTCAGTGTTTGATAAGGTGGATCAAAGCATAAACATTTTTCATATATCTCATGAAAGCCATTTGAAAGGCGCTTTCAATACCATATATTCAATATCCTCATATAATTTTACGTATACGGGTTTGTCCGTTTTTCGAAATTCAATCTAGTTCGAATTTTATTTCAATTTTAGAAACCTATTTTTTTTGTCGAGCTGATATTAGCTATATGATCAAGACACAATATTTTTATATAAAATAACGAGTTATCCATTTTTCAGTTTCAAAAGTAAAGTTTAATAAAACTCACATAAAGCTATGATTTCGATAAAACTTTTTTTACTTTGGAATGTTTACCAAAGTTCGAATATTTTAGAACTTACACAAAAAGCGTTTTTCTCATGATGTCAATATTTCACATGTTTCATTTACGTGAAATATGAAAAAATCATAAAAACCTTCAAAAGGGACCATTTTATCCTTTGGTCCAGCTTACAAGATAATAACGCCACTATAAAACTTTTGATAAATGATATCTTCAAACAAACAAAACTTAAATTTTAGTTGGGAACATCGGACATCTTATACATATAAAGGGTCTTTCAATAGGAACTTCTGTTGAAGCTACATCTGTCGAATTGGCAGTCATTTATTCAGTTTGTTTTGCCAAATCTCAATGGACGGATATAGTGTTCAACAACACGTGCAAATGATAATATTGTTTAATGAACACGGGTGTTCTGTTTAGGCAAAGTTCCGCGCGCATCGCCCATGAACCTATGGTGAGGTTCATTTCTGGTTAAATGGGTACGTCAACAAAAAAAAATTATTATCAGTTCCAAGAGCGTCCAATGCAACCCGAAAAAGTCACTGTTTGATGTGGATTTTGGGCTGGCTACCATCTATATATATAAAAATGAAATGGTCCATGTATGTAATGCCATCACGTGAGAACGGTTGGAGCGATTTTTTTTTATTCGATTCGAAATTTTCAAGAGATGTTTGTAAAGAAAAAAAAATTAAAAAATTACGGCTAAAATCTGCTTTTTTGAGTCCAGTCAACTGTTATAAAAAAGCCCCTAAAGTATGCAGTACAAATTTAGATATTTTATTTGCAAATAAATAAGAACAGGCAGGGTTGGAGAAACTTGACGAACTAACAATAGTAAATGCTACCGGGCGAAGCCGAGGAGGTAGACTAGTTAATAATAAACAACTAGTTAATAAAAAACAACGACAACAGCTTTGAATGAAACGAATATTTAAAGATAAAAATACCAAATTTTTTCATATTTTTTTCTAAAATTTAAATCGCGAATAAAATCTTGAGTTTTTTCGAAATTAGAAAAAATTTAAATGGATATGACTCTAAAGAGTATGTGTTAACCGAATATGTAGGAAACATTTAGCAAGTATACTATCTATCTATGTATCTACAGGTAGGCCTCCATTTACGCGGTTTGTTGGGCCCAAACAAATATCGTGTAAATCAAATTCGCGTAAAACGAGGTTCTAATTTAGAACAAAATGCTTTTGTGGGCCAATAAATTTTGATAATTTTTGATTTTTGATAAAAGTAAAGTAAAAAAAACTCAACTAAAAAAATTATTTCTTATCGAAAATTATGGAAAAAATGTTAATTAAAAAAACAAAATATTCTAATACATAAAAGAGATCAAAACATAACAAAAAATCCATAAAAATTAATGAAGTTTTCAAAAAAGAAATCCGCGTTATATAAAAATCGTGTAAAAAAGTCGCGTATTTGAAAAAATGGTTGCTAATTTGAGTTCGCGTTATACCGAATTCGCGTAAATAAAGTACCGCGTAAATGGAGGCTTACCTGTATATACTTAATACATTCTCTTACATGTCTGTATGTTAGCATGCACACTAGAGCAAGTGTGTAAGTGTGTCATTTAGATGAAAATTGATGGTTTCATGTACTGAAATGCCGGGAATGAAGTTTTTCTTTTTCCAAAAACAACAACAACAACATATACAGCAGCAAAATAAAAAAAGAGGTCACACAGACCACAATTGCCGCATGGTCATGTCATTTACTAATGCGTAAACAAATTAACAATTTTACGCTTCTTTTGTGTTCAGGCCAACGTTTGCCACATTTAAACTGAAAAATACAAACAAAAACCATAAATTACATGCAACCAACAACAAAATGAAGAAGTTGGAAATAATACCAACGAAACGTCGGATTATATTGAAAATGATATAAATAATCTTTTATTTACATCAAATCACTGACCTTGAAAGCCTGTATATAGGAAACTATATAACTATCTATGAAAATTAAAGAAAAGGTCGATTAACAATTATACATATAAAATAATCGGAGGGCCCGCCGAATTTGATTGTTTAACAAGCAATAAGATGAGTTTTTTTAATCGTATCAAGCAAAAGTACAACGTGGACACCTGCTTATTACTTAAGAGATATTGTAGGAGTATGAGGAAGCTAGGAAAACAAACTGAACGACTTAAATATCTGTTAACCTGCAGGAAGAAGGGTCTTACACCGACACATTTGATAAACACGACGAGGATCACAAGACAGTTATTCACATCGACGAGGATATCACAGAAATTATATAAGGTTGAACATAAATTTCACATGAAGATACTGAGTCTGGAAATTAGGGCTGAAATGAGACGACTAATTACACGATCCATAAGTGGGAATGAATACGAATCCTTTATGATGGGACAACAATCTAGATATAGAAATATCACCATGGAGAATAAGGGATCACATTTGTCCAAGATTGAAAATTTGAAGAAGAGAAAATTTAAGGAATATAACATAACATTCAACCCTGAATGGTTTGTTAATAATACGACAATAAATATTCCCGATGATAGCAAATGGATTCTTTCTCTAGGTTCAAAATTTGCTTTACCAATCAGTAACGGGAATTTTTCTACGATCGGATTGATAGCAGATTTGGAACAATGGGTACAAACCCTCACGGATGATAGAGAAAAGGATATCATCAGATCTAAGATAGCAAACAGAATTATGACGCACCGAAGAACAATGAAGAATAATGACAAAGATAAATTCATACTAAACATTTATGACGATACAAGAAGATTCTTGAAACGATATAAGGATAAGATAATCATAACTAAAGCAGACAAGGGAAACAAGACAGTTTTAATGTACAAAAAGGACTACTACAAGAGAATGGATGAGTTATTGAAAGATAGAAACACATACAAACGAATTTTGATAGACCCGACACAAAAATTACAGAGGGCAAACAACAATCTTATTATGGACCTATATAAGAAAGAATATATAAGTATTTATGATAAGAGAGTATTAACATCAAACGCAGCAACGGCCCCCAGGCTTTATGGACTTCCTAAAATCCATAAACTAAACAATCCACTTCGTCCAATATCATCATCGGTAGGAGTACCCTGTTACGAATTATCGAAACATATTGGGAAGATATTGAAGAATATTATACAGGAAAAATATAATATAAGGAACTCCCTGGAATTAAAGATGAAACTGGATACACTTACATTGGACGAAGATGAGATCCTTATATCTTTGGACGTGGTATCGTTATTTACAAACATACCTATACACCTAGCTATAAGCAATATTATGGCAAAATGGAGTTCACTACAGAATCACACCAAAATACCAAGAACACAATTTCTGAAGATACTTCAATTCTGCTTGAATGACAATAATTATTTTGTACATGACGACAAATTATACCACCAGACATATGGTATGCCAATGGGAAACCCTTTATCACCGACAGTTGCTGATATAATATTGGACTGCCTACTGGATCAAACATTAGCGGAGCTACAGGAGAAAAATATTAAAATAAAACTCATCACAAAATATGTCGATGATTTATTTGCTATAATAAAATATGAGGATGAGGACATGATACTAAAGACATTTAACTCATATCACAACAAGTTGAAATTTACGCTGGAGAGAGAAACGGACAACTCTATACCATACCTTGATATGAGAATACATAGGAATAACCAGAGGATAATAACAGATTGGTATATGAAACCAATTGCATCTGGACGATTATTGAATTTCCACTCAACACAACCCATGAGACAAAAGATGAATACAGCGATGAATCTAATTAACAAAGTTATGAAGATGAGTGACCGACAATTTGAAATAGGAAATATGGCGAAAATTAAAATTATACTGAAGAAAAATGACTTTCCAAATGATCTAGTGGATAAACTGATAATTAAGGTCAAAAATGGGAGTAATGATAATTCTTCACGGGAAAATGACAAAGAGGACACATCTGGCAACGCCAAATATTACAGTATACCTTTTATCCCAAGACTAACTGAGAACAACAAATTGAGAGGGATGATAAAAGACCAACAAATAATATTTGCACATAAACCAAACAGAACAATACACAGCTTATTTACACAAACAAAGACGAAGATTGAGTGCAGGGAACAAGGTGATGTAGTGTATCAAATTGAATGTGATGGCGGAGACAGTGAGGTGTGTGGGAAAGTGTACATTGGCACAACAAAGAGAAATTTAGGCGTGAGAATAGATGAACATAAGGCGGACATAAAGAGAGAAAAACAATCAACTGCACTATCACAACACTGCATTGAAAACGGACACAAACCAAACTTTGAGAGAGTGAAGATTTTAGATAAGGAAAAAAGGGAAAATAAGAGATATACGTTGGAGAGCTTGAGAATACAGCAAAAATCAGAAAGTGCAATAAATACAAAAGAGGATAAAGATAATACAAATGCAATCTACACCATTGCAATATTTTAGTAATAACAACAACTGTGATCGAATAAGACAAATTTACTGTGATATTTTATTTATTTTTGCATACATTTATTTTAATATTTTTAAGTTTTGTGTTGTGTTGTCCACTTATACAAAAAAACTGTGATATATTTTATAAATGATGTAAACTTGACAAAAAAGATTATATATAAGTAAATTTGTTGAATATGTAGATTATAATTATTGTTGTTATTGACCAGAATTTTTCCTTTTGTATATTTATAATGTTACCAGATTAAAATAAAATTCAATCCCTGAAGAAGTTGGAAATAATACCAACGAAACGTCGGATTATATTGAAAATGATATAAATAATCTTTTATTTACATCAAATCACTGACCTTGAAAGCCTGTATATAGGAAACTATATAACTATCTATGAAAATTAAAGAAAAGGTCGATTAACAATTATACATATAAATGAAAACATTTGAACAACTACAACAACAACTAACACAACAACAGGACACCTGCTTATTGAACACATTGATTTGTGACAAGTTTACTAAACTTTAGTTTTAAAGGTGGTAGGTAACGCTTTAAAGATGACAAATGAGGTCAACGGAAAATTAGACGTGCTAATAAATGGTTACGCTGTAGAATGTTTTAAATTAAATGTTTGTAGAACTCGTTTAAATTTCTCAACTAAATGGTTAATTTTAGATAGTTTCTTTTTACAGTCAAAAGGTCAAAGGGAATCCCGCAATTCCTAAAAATTGGTGCTTAAATCCCAAAAATGGTATTTTTTACAATTTTACCCATAGGGTCCACATTTCCTTCGGGCTGGGAAATACTTTGGGTATAAATATGGAACACCTGAAGGCTTTGGCTGCTTTTGGATTTTGGAACGTGCTGTTCAAAGTTGAAATTTTTATAAAAAAAATAGGTAAAATTTTGAAATAGGTAACATTTTGAAGGGCGTAGGGGCAAACATATTCGAAAAATGTTACATGTTTTTTATACCAAAATCTTCTACGTAAAGATAACATAAAATTGTTACATGTTCCTAAAGAAAGTTTTTTTTTTCGCCCAAAAACAGGAAAAACTACAATTTTTTGAATTTTTATATTGAAAATCGTTTATTTTTGGATAATTGATATTGCTCTGAAATTTTTTTTATATTAATAGTAATTTAGTTGTCTAACTAACACAAACAATTCAAGTCCATTCAGTTAAAAATGCGGACTAAAGTATGGCAAAATTTTTAAATTTCAATTTTCAAATGCCTATAACTCGGAAATTATAAGAGATAAATATTACACACCTAGCCTAAGGCTGTCCAAACATATAAAAATCTTTGAAATAGAATGGGAAACAAATAAATTGTACGTGTTTAAAAATGTTACATGTCGAATGAACCCTACTTTAAGCCCCAATAGCGCCTCCCCTGGAGCCCATTTTAATAACATAAACTCGAAAACTTCTTGGCTACGCCCACGTCAATTTTTTTTACCGATCGGACGATTTAGAAATGCTAGACTTATTTCAAAAAATTTTGATTCTGCCTCAATGTGTTCTGTTATACAAAAACCTAATAATAAAAACAAATTAAAATATTAAATTTATTATATATATAAAAATAGTTGTTGAACAATATGTACATATCGCACATCCAGTTCAAAAGTGTCACAACACAAGATTTTAATTTTTCAGAAATCATAAAAAATTATATACCAATTGAAACATAATGTAAGACATAACTGTTTTTTTTAGCAACAGTTAACAACAATAAAATACACTGATATTTTTTTGTATAGATAAATTGGGCATAGTTTAACCATATAAAACCGAAAAATTAATTTTGAGTTGTGTCACTTTTGAACTTGATGTGCGATATGTACATATCCATACATATTTTTATTAATAACTCTACTCAAATATTCAAAGTTTGTCGCTTAGCTGGCTCGATGTTAAATTATATTTACAAAAACAAATTAAAAGTTCAGTTAGTCTGAAATGAATACTGCATAACTAAAAATATGTATTCAAATATGAAGCTTTGGTTAAAAAAATAATTAAATTTGATTGGGACCTATGTGCAATACATCAATTAAATTCAGACACATTTATGCAAAATAGTACTGAAAGGTTTTGACAAAAAGTGGAGGGCATTTGACCGATTTAATATTCTGTGTTGTCAACAGAGATATGTTCAATTCATACACATTTTGCAAAATCTGAGTTTTTCCCGAAATCTACTGATTTCAAATCGATGCCACCACTTCAGCTCTTAACAATTCACTACACATATAAGACTATGACAACCTAACTATCAACCTATCAATAATGCCAAATGTATTGCTCTCAACACTCTCTTTTAACGATTTTGTTGCACCATGTTTTTCTATTTCTCCAGCAACTTAATGAGTGACCAACGATGTCCAAATGACAATCAAATTAAGCAACAAATTGTAATTATAATGCCCGCACAAGGAAACACATCATATGGCGCTGTCTCAATATGCAGGCAGGCAAAAATACTGCTGATGTCATTAAACATGAACTGGACCATAGAGTGTTTGTGGTACAACCACAAGATGACAATACTGCAACAAACTTTTACAGCCACAGTGTCGATTGCTAACATTAATGGCCAGTTCTTTGTGTTACTTGGATTTAAGTTTCTTTGATATTGTCCATGGTTTTTTCCACAACATTATAAGCGAATTTCCACGAATGGACATACTAATCAACAATGTCGGTGTCATATGCGAGGCAACTTTACAATCGATGGCTTTGAACAGCACTTTCAAGTCAATTACACATCACATTGCTTGATGTCCCACCTGCTGATGGGTCATTTGCGAAAGTTGACAAATGGACGCATTATAAATGTGTCAGTCAGCTCACGCTCGAGCTGCAACTAAAATGGATTTTTGATGATCCACTAAATGTGGGCAGGCATGAAACTTTATTTGTCGATAGAGTTTCATGCCTGCCATGCTTTTTCACATTCAATGTTGGCTGTAGTTTTGGCAACATATTGACTGGCCTCAGAATTGGAGGCAGAATAAACGAAACTTATTTGTTAGAATAAACACATTTGTTATATACATTTTCATAAGAGAGAATTTACGAATTCTTACACTGTGTTTTGTAAAATTTTATAGGATTTACTAAAATAAACTTAAAATCTTACAAAGTGTTGTACATATTACATACATACATTCACGTACACTTTGTTATACCTACAAATATTACAAAGTTATTACAAAATTCATTATTAATAACTTTCAAAAATTGTGTGCTGAATAAAGCAAGGTTTTCAGTAAATTTAGTATCTGTATAGCAGTGCGTGTAAATTATTTAAATATTTGAATATAAAAAGAACTCCAATTTCAACAATGTGTATTGTAAGTAATTGAATTGTTAACAAGAAAAAATTTAAACAACTTTTCAGATTTAAATAAATTTTCTTTATTTTTGTTACTTTCTTTCACTCTACTTTTTTGCAACTTTTTCTTTTATGCAGAAACTTCAATCACCGTAAAGTGCTGTACACCTGGTTTAGTACGTGGCACCTCACATTTGAGTAAGTTTTTCTTATTATTTTTGTGTTTTTTTTTTTTGAATTTGTTTGTTCTTTTATTGTTACTAATGTTTTTATTGTTATTGTTACATTTGCATACAAGTATATTTTTATACCCTACCATCGTAGTGGATAGGGTATTAAGCTTAAAGTACAACGATCGACTCAGAATCATTACAAATCTCCTCCCAAAATAGGACTTTATAGGCCATAAATGTAAATAAAGCATTTATGGCCGATATACACAAATACACAAATAAGTTTTATATACAAATAAAGAATACCTAAGAATTTTAAGCGGATGGATTCATAATTGACCATAGCTCCCATGTAGGACCCTCTTCCGAAAATAACTTTAACGAGCATAAAACTATTAAAACCTTTGGGTAAGCTAAAAAAAATTCCACACAAACAACTTTAATATTGAAAGAAATCATGTGGCCAAATTTGATGGACATCGTTCAAGCTCCAATACAAGGCCCGGCCCACTTCCGGCAATCACTTTAACTAGCATGAATCTCAGAAAATATGTTGGTATGCTAATAAAATTTAACAGAATTTTATGGATATTTGCCTTTGGTGTCGATTCAGCTGGTTGGCAGGATTTCACATACGATCTCGCATGTTTCAGGTTATCGTAATTTTTCATCACAATTGATGATTCGGTGCAAAAACTATTTTTTTTATAGCGATCAAGCATCATTTTGGCCAAAAAAAATCGTCTTTCAAGGTCTCTCGTATGGTGCCCAATTTCCCTGCTTTTGAATGAATCCTGCTGCTCGCAAACTTTTTGAAATTGCTGCTTGAGTAGCTCTCAATGATTTTGTAAGTTTTTGTTGAGTTTTACAACAATTTGCATGTTTTTTTGACTGGCCTGGGCGGTATTTGTCTTCTGTGTCAAATTTTAAATTCCTTATTCTATAAATGGATGGTTGTAAGCTTGTTGACATATACATTTGAATCCCAACAACTTCATGAAAATAAACCCAATGGTGCACCAGGCGTTAAATTACACGATCTTGGGGCCAATTCTGAATACTGAAACGTGAGGATCTCAAGCAGTTCACGGCATGGCATATGGATCCATCCTGTCCACATCAATATCATCCAATTTAAATAAAAATAACTATGATATCATTTCGCAATATCAAGCATCTATTACGATTACCACAGTCTCATTTTCGAAGAAGTATTGGTCCAATGATGCCTCCAGCCCAAAATAGCCAGCAAACTGTGACACATTGTGGATCCATTAGTGAGTACTCTGAACCTGATAAGCGTCAATTTTAACGATTTAGTACTGGTTCACACTCGTAAAGTTTATTTGAGCAAGTCTTAAGTTTGTAGATGAGAGTGAAAAGATTTTCTTCCTCTCTTTTGTATAAACTCAAGAAGTGCTCAAGTAAACTTGACGTTTGTGACATTTCAACGGCTTGTTTTTGGACGACCAGGGTATTTAGCCTCACCTATCGATCTAATTTCAATTACTCTCTTCATAATTGATGAATTTTAATCTTGACAAAATTTTGGCTTTTTGCCACTTCAGGAGCTACTTGGAACGATTGGACCTAAAATCTGACTGTATAAAGACCTATAAGGACTTAAACTTGAAGCTAAAATCTAACTGTACAATGACCTTTAAATTAATCTGAATGAAATTAATGAAATCTGAAACTTTAAAGACCTACGATTGAAGCTAAAATCTGTCTGTATAAAGACCTACATTTGATGCTTAAATCTGACTATATAAAGACCAACGATTGAAGCTAAAATCTGACTCCATAAGGACCTTCAAATAAATCTAAACTCTGACTGCATAAAGACATACGATTGAAACGATTGAACATGAAATCTGAATCTATAAGGACCTTCAAATGAAGTCAAAATGTCTGAAAATGTCTCGCATTACAGCGACCCTACTGTTAACCGTTTATCGGTTAATCGATTAATTTTGGACGATTAACTGTTCGATTAACCGATTAATTTTTGTCGATCAACCGAAATTCCTTTTTTTTTTTTTGCACTTTAAACAATTTTTTTGTATTTATTTTTCCGTTTCAATTCTAATACAAATTAAAATTAGATATTTTTTGAACATCCAATAAACATGATTAGTGAGTATGTATGTATAACAACTGACATATTTAATTTTCATGTATTTGAAACTTTGTTTGTATTTACATGTATAGACGAAACTTTTTTTGAAATGAGTCTTTTATCATAACTAAACGAAACTATTAAATTAATCAAAATCTAAAACAATCCAAAAAGGAATATTCCTAATCACGCTTTTGATTTCTCCAACATATACAATCAGCGAGAGAGTTTTTTCCAAGTAATGTTTTATTAACTCTAATGAAAACAATCATTTAAAAGGAAAACATTTAAATTATATTCTTTTTATGAAAGATTATTTCTGAAGATCTCACTAAAACCCTAAAAAACTCACACATCGCTTATTTGCTGCAACAACGTCATAATTAAAAAAAAAAACCGTTTTGAGAAAAACGTCTTTGAATGTTTTATGGCATTTTACTATTTCTTAAATAAATTTCAACAAATCATGCGATTTCAGAAATATAAATAGTAGATATGAACATCTTTATAATCTGTATTTAACCCAAATTTGTACTTATCAAATATACGAGAAAATATGAATTTTAACCCAGATATGCCGACTGTACTACATGTAGTACATATAGTTTTTGTTTACAGGATTCGTCACATTTATCAAAATACCATTTTTTGTTGTTCACATACTTAGCACTCACCAATACCTCATGGGAGATTGTGTGGTCGCATTATTTTTTACTACTATTTTTGACTTATTGAATTTTTAATTTGTGATATTTTCATAATACCCATATTCGTTTGTACGGAAAGTAAAATTTTGTACATTTACAAGTGAATAAATACAATATTTTTTTTGGAATTTATATTTATGAAGAGTAGCTTGATTGTTATATGCATAAATGTTTCATTATTGCGTTTTAGTTTTGTTGTTGTGACCCCAATGTCCTATATATAGGACGACTTAAAAAAACACTTTTTTCAATAAATTTTTAAAAAACTATAATTGCACTGATTTTTAATTCTCATTTGCTTCCAAAATAATATAAAAGTACTTTTAAAATGATCAACCTCTAGCGATCGGCATATCTGGGTTAATTTTGATGTTTACAATAAAAAAACACTCTCACACAAAAAATAATTGAATTTTTTGAAAACTGATAAAACTATATGAAACGTATATTTTGTATTAATCAGTTCAAAAAACACGGATTTTGAGTTATGACGTTGTTGCAGCAAATAGGCGATATGTTTACAAAAATACCTTATTTGCTGTTTTTTATGTTTTTGTATACAACATTCGTTGTTGTATTTTCAATTTAAAATGAAAATAGAAATTATTCGGTTAATCGAATAATTTTAAATTAACCGATTTTTAATCGAATAAATCTAAACCTCGATTAATTATTTGCTTAATTAACCGATTAAACCAGAAACCCGATTAAGTGAATACCCTATCATTTACTATGTATAGGGTAACATATAGTCGGACTTGATGAACTATATTTTCTTACTTGTTATTTATACTTCATTTAAATTTTATTCATTCGCGTGAGCGCGTACATGCTAATATATAAAATTGGTATCGCCGTATCCTCGTAACAAATGCTGTGTTTGTTTAAGAACACGTACATTAAGGTGGACCTATTTGGCGGAACCAAAGTTTATTACATTTGAATATATGTAACTTTAGTTGGCGAGCCAAAAATTATGTTTCTAGGCTTTTCTCGTATTTCTTTCAAAGTAATAGCAAATTAATAGCTTTGTAAAAGATACGTTCTAATTCCAAATCAAGCTGAACAAAATTATAAAAATGTGTGTCATCAGAATAAAGTGAGTTACCAACTTGATACACCAAAAATATGCATTTTTTTTTTGTTTTTCGCGATCACTTCGTTTAGTATTTTAGATATGACCATTTTGGCTGACAATATTTCTGGACTCCAAGAGCTGATAAATGGACTGACAACTCGCAGCGAGAAGATTAAATTAAATTATTAGAGAAATCCAAATAAGCTTAGAAAACTTGTGTAACAAAATACAAT
Source organism: Calliphora vicina (assembly GCF_958450345.1). Taxonomy (NCBI): domain Eukaryota; kingdom Metazoa; phylum Arthropoda; class Insecta; order Diptera; family Calliphoridae; genus Calliphora; species Calliphora vicina. The sequence goes on from NC_088780.1 coordinate 123,296,081, forward strand.
TAAAAATAAAGGACATATACATACGTGGAAAAAGTGCAGAGCTTTATATATCTCGGCGTCACGATCAATGAGAAATAGAATGTTTCCAGCGAATTAAGATGCCGACTTGAAATGGCAAGAGATGCGTTTATCAAGTACAAAATTATTATGTAAAAAAATAAATAATAAATTATTCACTCTTTAAAAAAAAACGTATACACACTATTCCAGGACCAGCTATATCCTTGGTCCAATAAATTGTTATTTTTTTTTTAATCTCGTTAGCTTTTAAAAATATGCTTTTCATTCATTTACATCTGTTATTTCAAAATGAACACCGCAAAAAGGACGTGAAAAAATAATTAAAACTTTTCAAACAAATCCAATATGGACTTTCAAAAAAAAAATGCAAAAGAATTGAATGTTCACCGTTACACTCTTTCAAAAGCCATTAAACAGTATAAGGAAGACAAGAGCATTGGAATAAATCCTGGATCTGGAAGTACAAAAGGTCTAAAAGATATTGGTAAGGCAAATGAAGTCGAACAACTCTTTCGAAGAGCACCGAACATTTCTATCAGAAAAGCAGCTCGTAAAGTTAAAAACACCTGTTGTGTGAAGGATGATAAAACGACTGAATTTTGGAACGCATCATTGAATCATAAAAAAAATATAAATGAGAATTAATTTCGCTTTTTAACGGGCATTTTAAATATTAAAGCGTTTAAAGTTTTTATATTATTTTCTCTTTTTAAAACAGTTTTTTTTTTGCCAAGTTACATGGAGTTTTGAATCAACTAGACTAGTGAATTTAAACAATTCTAGTACATACACTCACACACAGGCAAAATTAACTTTGTTAACAAACTATTAACAGTATAACTCCACAGCGTATGAGTAACGAGAAACAAGTTAATAATTCATGTGTTACTTATACGCACCCATACGAATGCACAGTATCATTCATATAACAAGTAAGAAAGTATGGTCGGTCAAGCCCGACCATATAATACCCTACACCAAGTAAATGAGTAAAAATATTTTTCTTTTAAAATATCAATAATTTATATTTTTGAGTGATTTTCGGAAGTGGGCCTTATATGGGGGCTATGACCAATTATGGACCCATCACCATAAAATTAGGTCGTGTGATTTATGTCTATATTAAAGTTAACTATGTTGAATTTTGTGTGTATACCAACATTTTTAAGCGATTTATGCACGTTAAAGTGATTTTCGGAAGCGGGTCTATATGGAAGCTATGACTAATTATGTACCGAATTTTGTATATATAAAACTTATTTGGAGCGAAATTTGTGTAGATACATAGATAAATTAAACATTTATGACCGATAAAGTCCAATTTCGAGGGGACATTTGTATGGGGGCTTGGTGAAATAATGGACCGATTTCAGCCAGTTTCAATAGGCTTGGTCCTTGGGCCGAAAAAGTAATATGTACCAAATTTGATCGAAATATCTTCAAAATTGCGACCTGTACTCTGCGCACAAGGTTTACATGGACAGCCAGCCAGCCAACCAAACTCAGAAAGTGATTCTAAGTCTATCGGTATACTTTAAGGTGGGTGTTAGACTAATATTTTTGGGCGTTACAAACATGTGCACAAACGCATAATACCCTCCCCACTATGGTGGTGTAGGGTATAATTAACCAGGGTTTAACATGGAGAATGTAGATACTAGGGTATTCATTCGAGTAACAATCGTTCGATTAATTGAATAATTTTTTACGAATAATTATTCGAACAATTTCAAAAAATCACCATTTTCGAATAACGAATAATTCGAAGAATTGTATGTAGAATAATCGAATAAAACGAATAAAAGTACATATATATTTAAATATATTAAATTGCTTAAAATTTATTAGCTCGATTTGGTTGTGTTTTAAACACACAGGCAGAGGGACGGACATAGCTAGATCTTCTTAGAATCTTATACGGGTATGCGACAAATATTTCGATATGTTACAAACGGAATGACAAAACCAATACATGTTCATCTTTTTTGATGGTGGGTATAAAAATCGTGAACAAAATTTACTCAACTTTTAACAAAATTGTGTTTTTTTTTTTTGTCCATATACAAAAATTAAACTGTAAACTTTTGTAATTTAACATGTTCCCCCAATTATAAACAATGTAGTAGATATCCATATATAAATATATATGTATACTCGTAGTAGGGTGTGAGTGGGTTTGCTTATTTTGTTGTGTATATTTCTAGCACTTACACAAGAAAACTTTAGCTGTTAGAAAACTTATTGAAACAATAAATATTTGAACTAAAGTTGGCTAAATATGTCCGCCAAAAAAAAATGTACAAACTACAATAGAGATAAATACATCTTTGCTACTGTTAAAATGAAATTTGATATGAAATTATATTTCTGCTTAATTCAAAACTATAGTTTAAAATACTTAAAAATATGTTATATAAATAAATTATTTTTCAAAATTCAGAAACTAAGTACTTAGTTTAATTTTTCGTTCAATAGGTTCTTTCAGTTGAGTCGATTAGACAGATGAGAGAGAAAAATTTCAAAAAATAAAAGTGTGCTTTTAGCCCATTGTACAGCCTCCATGTAGCTACTCACCGAAAAAAACAAGTACTTAATGTGTCCACAACAACATTTCTAAAACTGCATAAAAATGAATCAAAATTATTAAGTGTTTTAAAACAACAGCAACTATAAGAGAAACAACAAAAAGGATGAACAAACAATTCATAACATAACACATCCATTAACATGCTCGCTCGCTTCCCACCGAAACCGGTTTTGTTAGGCCCAAATAGAACCGAACCGAAACTAATATTCGGCCAAATCCGATTTCGAAAATCTTAAACAGAAATGTTGTTTTTAGTAAACTGGATGCTTAGACATGTTACAATAAAATGTTTACTATATTCTATGGCCCATAATCATAGTCAAAAATAAATTACATTTTAAGAGAATTAAACTCGACTTTACTTAAGAGTGGACTTTAGGTCTATCATAGACAAGTTAAAGTATACTTCTGACGCTGAAGTCGACTCTAAATATAAAACTAGCTGAAGTTGTTTTTAACTCGTTTAACAACAGCATCAGCTGTTCTTCGCCGAGTAAAAAGTTCGTCACAAAGTAAAAAATGTTTAAGTTACAAGATATTGGTAGAGATTTTGCAATTATTGAACAGTTATCAATAAAATTAGTACCAAAATATCGTAATTATGATATTAATCTTATCTTTTCCATTTTTCCACAACAAACAACTTTATTTCTTTAGATGTCCCGGTTACTTTTATTGTTTACGTTTTTTGGATTTTTTTTTTAATTTTGAATGTCAGCTGTTCAACGTTGCCACTTGTCTGTTTTTTGTTGTATATTGTATGAAAACATTTTCTACATTTGCGGTGGCACCCAGTTAAAGTCGGTTCAATTTAAAACATACTTTAATTTTGACTATGGTTGCAAATTAATAAAAAGCTGGTATTTATTTTAAAGTTGTTTTTAAAAAGAACCGACATTAGTGTTTGACAATGATTATGGGCCTATGTCTCTCTTTATAAAAGTTTCGGTTTTTGTCCGAATAACGAATACTGCAATTAGGCCGATTTTTGGCCTTAACCGAAACCAAATATTAGGTCGGACTCTAATGAATGCATGTGTGTGTAAGAGTTTAACAACAAAACCATACATTGAATGAATGAATGTGTTTTCATATTTCCATAACAAATATTCTATTTTCATACACAACACCAAGAGCCATTGAAAAGATACATACATATTTTTGAAAGGGATACTGTTACAATTTTTAACAGTTCACAGCGGCAGTAAATACTTTACTGTAAAAAGATAGCTAAAAATTAAAAACTTGTTGTTTTAAAGACCATTTGAATAATGTTTAAGCTTGTTATTATAATTTGTGTTAATTGCTTTAAACGTATTAGTGCATTAGCAATTTATGAAATTTAATGAAAAAAATTCTCAGTTTATTTTAAATTATTTTTCTGATAATTATAATAGCTAAATACTAGGGTATTCAAATTATACGATTTTCGAATAAAACGAATAATTCGAATAAGAGATTTTAACTTGTTCGAATAATACGATCACACGTTTAAAATTAACCGAATTATTCGAATAATTTAAAGTTTTTTAAAGAAGTAATGAATGAAGTTTTGTTGTAGGTTTTTTTAATATTTTATTGTTAAAGAAAAACAAAAAATAATTTTAAAGTATTCATAAAAAACATTCGAAAACAAAATCCATCATTAAATTTTCATCAGAAATATTCTGATCAGATTCCCTCCCGAACAATCTACAAAACAATATGAGCTAGTTGGACATGATCCTGAAATTCAAGTACAATATGAACGTATTAAGATCTTTTTTATGACGTTCATTAATTCTGGCTTTAAAATGAGTAACTAATTCTTTAGTAAATGAATTATTACTTTTACTAATTTATTTATAACAAATTGTATTATACCTTCAAGCTTTATCAACGTTGCCGAATCATTGCTTAATCAAGCTTAATTACACAAATCTGTCCAAAGTTTGATGTGTCCGTCAGTGAACGTGGCTAATTTGAAGTCAGACAGTGCATGATTGACCTTTTATTCAACCTTTTTTTAATTAATAACAAATATTTTATTTCGTACCTTTTATTTTTATTAGGTCAAGTCCTAAATTAAACATTTTGAAAGACTTGTTTTTAGAATTGTAACTTCTTGAAGTATTATTTATATATTTATAGATCGTACCACTCATCTATAGTGGTAGAATGACTCCATTTATCTTTAGTTATTTGTCGAATTTCAGAAACAATACAATTTTTGTAAGTCATTATTAATTATTTAAATTTGGAATTATGAAACATTTTAAGCAATTTAATATATTTTTTAACAAATTTTTAAATAAATCAAACTTGGAATTCTTAATTGTAATATTAGACTTGATATGTATGTATATTATATTTTATATATAAACAAAATGCATTTTGATGGTCATTCATACAGAAATTATTATCAAATCCAACACTAGGTCAGATATCTTAATTTTATACAAAAAAATTTAATTTTTTAATGTGTTTTTATAATTACTGAAATGTTAACAAGATGGTTCAATTGACAGCTATATTTTTGACCATTCAATTTAAATACAAATGAATTTTCAGTAATTGCACTTTGAATGGAATTTTTCGCAACTTCTCACGGAAAAGGAGATAATTTTCTAGCATCTGGATAATTTGTAACGAGCGTCACGTAACGTGCGTAACAAAATGTTCTCTGCTTTTTATTAAAACGGCAAATGATTGTTCATGCAAATAAGTTATATTAGAATTCTCTTTCATTCATCTTTCTTTTAGGAATAAGATTTTGTGTGCTTTATTATGCCAAATTCGCTAAAATTACGAATAAACACTTCCACTTTTTGTAACGTGCGTCACATAATTTTGCGATCAATTATTTCGCAAGAAATGGCAATTAAAAGGAAATGTCTTATGCCATTTGGAATTGCACTTAAATCTCACTATAGCGTATAGTATACGTTGGAAGTATGTTATTTGAAAAACCAAAAAATGTTCATATTTAAATATGAAAACGTGTATGTACTTTTATTCGTTTTATTCGATTATTCTACATAAAATTGTTCGAATTATTCGTTATTCGAAAATGGTGATTTTGAAATTGTTCGAATAATTATTCGTAATAAATTATTCAATTAATCGAACGATCAGTACTCGAATGAATACCCTACTAAATATAATTAGGATATTATAAGAGATAAATAGCACATGCGAGCAATAGCACGTGTTTAAAAATTTTACATGTCTAAGGTACCCTACTTTGAGCCTCCATAGCGCCGCCCTTGGAGCATTTGTAGGGTTCATTTTAATAACATTAACTCCATTACTCCTTTTATCCCGATCGGACCAGCAGTTAAGAAATGCCAAATTTATTTCCAAAAAATTTTGATTCTGCCCCACTGTGCAGTGTTTAAAAGATGTCAATTTACCCCTTCTAGACCAACAGTATATTAAAGTGACATATCGTTTTCATGTAGAGTATAAGCACTTGAACCCGTCCCTATTATACAAAAACAAGTCCAATAACAGGTCCGCGAGAAATAAATTTTTGTGAAATACTTTTTTCGGTGAAAAAAAATCGTTTCTAAGAAATCTTTTTAAAGAAAACATACATATTGTTTTATATTTTTTTAGGGAAGAAAGCTTCTTTTTATAGCATTTTATTCTTTAGTGCTGGTTCACACACGTCAAGTTTACTGAAGCAAGTATTGAGTTTATAGAAGAGATAGGAAGAAAAAGAGGAAAATCTTTCCAATATCCTTGCGCAAGTAAACTTGACGTGTGTGAACCAGCACTAAGGAATATCTGAAAAAATATCTTTAAAAATACTGTTTCTTTCCTAAAAATTATAAAACAATCTGTAAGTTTTTTTTTTTTAAATAACTTTATTAGAAATTATTTTTCTCACCAAAAAGTGTATTACAAAAAAAGCTTTTCCTTACTTATTTCCATGAATGTCTTGTAGATTTACATGCTTTTTTGGATGAAAAAAACTTTTTTATGGAAATGTTGTTATTTTAAACAAAAAAAACTTTTTTAGGGTAATTATGACTGACTTCAAATATCTTGTAAAAAATTTTTTCCGATTTTTCGTTTTCCAAGAAAAGCCAGTTCAAAATTTCGAACAGTTAAGTTTACATATGTGATGTCCCGCATTTGCATGTAAATTAATTTAAAAAATCTCTATTTTTAGAAAAATTTTTTAATTTAATGTAATTGCAGAAATTTGACCCTAACAACGAAGGGGAGGGGGATGGACACGTTGGGATATAGTTTTTTATTAGCTAAAATATGTGACTTAACATTCATACCAAAATCTTTCAGTAATCGAACAGCGGAGCGAAATGGGTTAATTTGGAAAAAAGGCATTTGATGATAAACTTTTTTCTGTGAAAAATATGTTTTCATATAAAACTTTCAGACTATTTTGAATTTTTTTTAAAAAAAAAATTTCTTCTTAAATGGATTTAAGCTGTCATTATGAAAAAATATTTGTTTGTAAAAAAAATCTACATATGTATCGACCTGATATATTTATTTAGGGCAAAAGTATAAAATTATTTCCCATTTTTAGGGTGGCGTTTTACACTTTTTCATAATCAACAAACAGACCTTAACACTTTAGTAATCACATAAAAAATGCTAAATAATAAGGTTTGGTATTCAAAAGTGATCAAAATTAAAAAAAACTGAATTTAGAATTTATAAGCAAAAGAAACTAGAAAAAAATTCCTTAGAGGGTTTCTGACAACAGACTTATGTTTTTGACAATTATGTCTCGTCTCTATGTTAGATATGACTTCGATTAATTTTTACACTTAATTAACTTTTTTCATCCAATGAAAAAACAGATCGGTAAAAATAACTTAAGATTTCTTTAAATTTTTTAAATTGTATTACTATAATTGCTTCAGATGATGTAGCAGGCTAAATAAAGAATGACACAAACTCATTTAAAAATTTGATCATACGAGTATTTCCTCACTATTAAACTTCAAATGACTGTTTATTTATATAATTTAAAAAAAAAATAATGCAAAATTTTTGTAACAAAGACTTTGTTATTTTCAAATATCTGATCAAATATCTAGCTAACCCGGTGCGGTTCGCCACCCCAATTGGAAGACAGAAATAATACTATTAAGTCTTCCTTAGTGAATTAATACCAATTCAGCATAACATGTCTCTAGTTTCATGTTTATTGATTCATTGTATTGTGGATTCTAGCTCATTCGGAACGAATTATTAGAATAAAAAAGTAGCATAAAGACCCACATTTTGTATTCCTAATTAGCATCTATTATTATAGAAAATGCTAAAGAAATGTACCACTAAAGTTTCCTTTTGTGAATTCTAACTTATTTTGAAGAATGAAAAAGTACTCCTTAGTTTGAATTTGAAATTTGTATAGCATTTCCTATATTATCAAATTATCTCAAACCCGAAATAAAACCGAAACCAATCGGTTTTCTATTTTTTAAAACCGAAACCGCAGTTTTGAAATTTTTCGGTTTTTTGGAAACTCTAGTTACAATTAAGTATTTATCTATCTGTGGCATGTAAAAACACAGATTTATTGCCTACTTTGCTATGCTGTGTACAACGAGCATCGATAGTTGTTATAATTTACAATCATATTCTATACGTTTATTTTGTTATTTCTCTCGTTTTTTTGCTTAACTTAAATGCAACAATATAAACATAAACTTCAGAGTCTAATAAAGGACAGTTACCTCCTAAAATGAGTCAAAACTAATTTCGTTCAAATAACTTTATCAAGTGTTTGGTTGTTACTACTTTTGGCCCATATTCATTTCACCCTGATAATGTTATAAAATATTTGATTTTCTTGTGTTGTTTTGTTTTGTTTCCAAAATATTTTAGTAATAAATTTCGTTACAACACAACGAACGTACAAAATTTTTAACTTTGTGGTAATTAAATTTTGTGAAAAAAAAAACTTGCTAAACACATGTCGTAATATAAATGGATGTTTGCCAAAAACTTTGCCCAAACAACAACAGCATAATAAACAAAAATAAAAAACAAGTAGAGAGCTAAAATGGAAAACAAGTTGTAGGAAATGAAATGGTTTTCAACTACTTTAACACACTTTTATGCATTTGTTTAAGAGAAAACTGACACAAACTTGCAGATTTAAGAAGGGAATGTGGAATCAGTGAAAAATATGCAGGAAAGATGGTGCTACACAGATTTATACTTCCCAAAAGCGATAATTGAGGATTATATATCCTCAATTATTGCCAAGTTTGCCATTTCGTGTGTAACATTGAGACTCATATATGGTCAATTCACAAGGTCTCCTATCAGTCATACTGTCATAATGTCCTAATATTTTACAACTCTGCGGCTCGGCTTAACCGACTCTTAGACGTTCGGCGAAGTTCTCTGCTGGTTGGTTACGATAACACAATAATCATAGCATACATAGTGGTATTATTTTAGGGCATTTTTTGCTTGTGAAATATTAGGACATTATGACAATATGACATGATAGGAGGCCTTGTGAATTGACCAATAGTATATATAGTATATTTTTGATTCTTAGGAAATTCTAAGTCAATTGAACTATGTCCGTCTGTCTATGTAAAACACTACCCAACAAAATTACCAGGATTTTCAAAAAATATTTACCATTGTCCTAAGCAGTTTGATATTGAAAATCAGTACCAGAGTTATGAACTAAAATGTGAGACAGAATGATGGTGACTAGGGTTTTTATTCCGAGAATTCCCGGTACAAATTTCCCGGGAATTTTGCCAATTTTTCACTACCCGATTTCAGGGATTTTTAGTCGGGATTCCCTGGAATTAAAAACTGACGAAACTGCAAAGAAAACAATCTAGAACTCAATTTTTTTTTTTTTTAAAAAAGGAAAGAGTTTTTGTTTTTACAGTTTTTAGTTCATATCTCGGCAATAATAGACCGCTTATTATTATTATTATTTATATATTTGGGGTTTTTCGAATGAACATTTAAAAAAGCATTTGGAAAACTGCACGATCTAGAAATAAAGATGCCAAGATGGACCGATGCGAATAATTCCTGAAAATACTAGTAGAACAAAGGCCCCTACTTTGATGACGACACACCATTTGGTATTTTCAAGTATAGAATTGATTTTGGACATTTTGGTAACAATGACAGCTTTATAATGAGTGTGTTTCGCAGATGTTGTATTATAAAAATTCACCTTTGAATCCAATCATTTAGAAATTTTCGAGATCAACATAAATTTTATATCTTAACTCTGTTCAGTTAATTGTATTGAATTCATTCCTTTTACAAAAAGGCTTAAGAAGTTTTTTTCAATTCATTTTGAAAATGATTAAAAGCTAAATAAAACTGAATGAATAAAAAGTTTAACTTCAAAATTAATTCAATTTAAATGAAGCTTTTGAAGGAAGCTAAAGAATTAGATATTGGGAATGGATTTATGAAATGAAAGGCTGACATTTTTTTAATTACGGATTAAGATTTTAGTGAATTAAGCTCAATTTGAATTTATTAATACGAAGCTCTATATATAATGATTATAACACTAAGTTTTTATATGAAATTTTGTTATAATATTCATAGTTTACAGTATTATTATACATTTCGGGAATGTAGAGAAAAATTTTACCGATTCCCGGGAATCAAAAAAGTTCGGGAAATTAAAAACCCTAATGGTGACCTTTAAAAAAGTTGATATTTCCATATTTATTTTTTTTGTTTTTGCTTAAATGTATTTTAGATAATTGCACACTTTATTCTCATGATAAAAGGACACACCTTGATGAAAATATTAAGAATCGGTTCATGATTTCTCCTAGCCCTCATAAAAATTTCTTCCCGAAATACGGCTCAGTGGTACATAGAAGTTTATCAAATGGCAATATCCATCCGAATGCTCCAAAATCTTCGCCAGTTTTCTACACAACTTTTTTAAATCACAAATTTTAAATTTAATTCCCTCCCTTGAAAAACAAACTACAAAAAAATATAACTTAAACTAACTAATATTTCCCTACACAATGAGTCTGCCTGTATGTTTCAAAATTGCCTCGGAGTTTATGTGGTTTCACAGTGAATAAATGAATTTACACTCTCAAATACTCGCACAGTAGTTGATGTTGCGGCGGAAACCTAAAAATGAAAACTTTCATTTTAAGTATCCTGTTGAATTGCGCAAACAAATGAAGAAACAAACAGTAAATATATAAAAAAGGGAGTGAGTAAAAACTCAAACGGACATTGTAAGACATGTTTAGCCATGTTACTTTGTTGGTCTGGCGGCTGATTTAGAATTTTATTCTTAAATTGAGGGAAATAGAATTTCGTTCTTAGATTTCTTGTTTTCTATAAAGTTGTGGTGTGACTATGTAGGAAGTTTGCTTTGTATTTCTTGTACAAAACAGTTGTGTTCCATTTCCATCACAGAACTAATTATTTAGCTATGGACACTTCACATAAGGTTAAAAAGTTATAATCAGGGCAAGTTCTTCAAGCTTTTTGCTTGAAAAAATAAGTTTTTTATATTTGAGACCTTTTTATACAATTTTATACTGAAACTTTCATAAATACATATGCACATTGCACGCTTATAGTTTCTAATGTTATTTTTTTAATAATTTATAATAATCAAACTAGAGTTATGAAATTAGATGATACGCATGACTCTGAATGAGTACCTACAAATGGGGACTTGTAGGTACTTTTTTCCCAATAAAACAGCTTTTTGAATATTTTATAAGATTTTCTGCAGAAACATGAGTTTGGGATATGTTATCCTAAAGGAGTGATAGTTCACAAAGGGAAATACATAGTATATTTTCTTTCATCTAATGGTATATTTAATAATACCTGTGTTATCATTTGTAATAATATTTCCTAGCTATGAAGCTAAAAAAAACAACTAACTGCTAAAATAGCAAAAAGGGGTGGAGATAAATAAAGACGTGCAATTTACTTTCGCGAAGTCTAGCAACGCATATTATTTATATATGGGCAATTCAACGAGAATCTGTACCATTACTGAAAACATAAAAGCCCTTGAAACTTTTTTTCAAGATGATTTGAAGAGAAGAAGATAATAAAATGTTACTACATACATGAAATAATTTAGATCATATTACAATATTTTAAAGACAAAAATAATAGTTTAAACTGGTTATATTTAATTTTTTAATGTTTTAGGTATGTTTTAGGCTAAAATTGCGGCGAAAACTAGGCTCCCAATTAGCTTATAGTATGAAATGAATATGACTCTGATTGTTTTTTTGCTATTGTCAAATTTTTTATTGAAACCGAATGTATATTTTCTATTTACTTTTTTAGTTTTTGTATACATATATTTACAGAATATATGTATATTTTTTTATTATAAGAGAAAAATCTGTCACGTACGGTATGTCACGTACGATATTATATTTTATTTATTATAAAATCATCGAAAGATTGTTTTTATTTAAATATGACGGATTGTAAAGGAAAAATATTTCATTTAGTGTAAGAAATTAAAAGAAAACATAACGCCTATCACGATTCGAATATTTTCGCATATTTCTACATGTACCTAAAAATTAGTTCCGTTTTATGTCACGTACGATATACCCTTATTTCGCTCAATATTTTGGACAACAATATTTCGAAAGAACTTTTTATTATTTTAAAATATAGTATCCTCTGAATGGAACATAAAGACCAAATTATTTTTCAGTTACTCTTATTTTTGCAAAATCTATTCCACTCTATAGGCGTACAAATGTAACGTACGATGATATGGAATTGCCCATATTATTTTGTTTAATACAATTACGTACTACATATTCTCTATTCCACTGTTTTAATTTTAAACATCTTTTAAAACAAAAACGTTATATTTAAATTAACAAACCAATGTGAACAAACTTTAACAGATAGATGTCCGAAAACATATCGATTAAAAACCAAGTAAGAGGCTGTACCGAATTTACTTTTTATTAAATATTTTTAGGTAAACAAAAGTAAAAGTTTTTTTTATTTTTTTAAAATATAAATTTTAAATACTGTAAATAACGGTTATCTCATTTGAGGAGTTTTATTTTTTCCATCTTAAAATAGAAGTACTTTTAGGAGTTTTATTTTTCCCGTCAGAAAATAAAACTCTTTTCATTTAGTTTCTACTTTTTTCAGTATCATTCTTTATTGAGTCTATGTGATATAATGTTTATAGTAATTTATTTGTTTAAGAAAAAAAAAACAACAACAATTTGATAAAAGGAATCAAATAATAACAAACTAACATACCACTTCTTTTTATTTTAATGACAATTTATTCAATTGCAAGGCATGGTGCTTTACAAATTATAATTATCTGACCAGCGGCGAGCTTTAGGTGCCAATTTACATAAAATGAGTTTTATTTTCAGACAGGACAAATAAAACTCCTCAATTGAGTTTTTTTTTCAGACGGGAAAAATAAAACTCCTCAAATGAGTTTTTTATGACGGCTCTTAACTTTTTTAAGAGTTTTTTTTTTAAGAGTTCCATGCGATCTTTTATTTTTACATTGAATAATATCTGTTTTAGATGGATTTTTATTTTAAAAGTCTCAAAATAACTTTTATAAAATAACTTTTTTGATATCACGTATAAACGTTAGGGTCCCTGATTAAAAACAATTGACCCATTGTAGACCAAAAATAGGTCAAAAATCGAGGTTTTTTCCTCAGCCATTTGTCGATTTTCTCAATTTTAAATAGCAACTGAACCGCGTCTATAGCGGATATATTCATGTATGAATCATGTATATATATATTGATGTATGAATCATATATAATTTGTGGGGTCAGCAGTTCATTTCATCATTTCCTTGAAGTATTCTCCCTTAATTCTAATGCATAAATTACTGCAATCCAGTCTCTGCCAAATAAAAGTAGTGTTGTGCCATCACAAAACTTTTGTTCCCGTATGAAGCATTAACTCTGTTAATTAGGAAAATTAAGGTCTTTTGAATAAAATCTTCATTTGCAATTGCACTTGTTCTTAACTATTAATAATTTATATCATTTATACACATATATTTTTCAAATGCAAATCTAACTAAAAACAAAAATATTCTATGGATGAAACTAAAAAAGTAAAAGTTTGAAACAAAAAAAATATGCTAAAAATGAACTGCAACATGAATATATGCATCTTTGTGAATTGGATACCATAAGAAGAAGATGATGATGAAGTTGCTCTCGAAAACACATGCTGCAAATGCCATAATTACCACTTATAAAATGTTAGTTTTTTGTTTATTTTTTTTTATGATGAAAGATGAAACTTTTTGTTTTCTATTCATACCAGTATTCCTTGTTCATTCTCTAAAGAATATTATTTTTATTTTATTTTAATCTATTCTATTTCATTTTTTTAATAATACTATAAAGATGTTAACAAGTTTTCGGTTTTTCAAAAAAACACCATATAGGAGTATCTTTCTTTTCATACAAGTTGTTTGTATTTTTTAACATACATACATATATTTCGTATGTATGTTTTGTAGTTAAATTTGTAGTTTTTCCAAGGTTTGTTATAAGAACTTATGTTACAGTTCAAGGTCATTAAATGAATTGAATTTGAGGTTTTTTCTATTGTACCCTAAACTGTACACTCACAGTATTAGATGGTCATATTTCTACAAAAAAAAAGTACAACTAAATATTTAAAATTAAACAATTTTGTAAGCACAAGGATCTTAAACGAAATCATTTGTTTAATCCATTAAGAGCACAATATCAGATTCAGTTAATAACTGAGCCACCTCTATTAAATACATATGTGCAGTATTTCTATTTGAGTTCTTTTTTGCATTTTTGGAAGTTATTTTTTATTCTCTGCTGTTGTTTAGTAATTTGTAGGGCTTTCAATGAGTTTTCTGACAAACATTCACTCATTAACAAATTCTGTTTAATTTTTTTTTTAAATAATGATAATGCAAGAAAACATTTGCAATTTCTTGCATTTTTTTTTTGTTTTCTTTTGATAACACATAATTTCTATATCATTACCACACAATTCACAATATTGTGCACACTGTTTCCTTATCATAAAAGATAAACATGATTTAAAGTAAAAAGCAAAAAACAGTTTAGTTTTCTTCAGATTGCCATATTTTTATTTACAATCACAAGGTTATATTGTCATAATGTCCTAATATTTCACAATGGTTTAAAAATGTTGTTATTGCCTTTCAAGCAAAAACTTTCATAAAATAATACCACTCTGTATGCTATATTTATTGTGTTATCGTAACCAACCAGCAGAGACCTGCGCGGAACGACTAAGATTCGGTTAAGCCCAGCCGCAGAGTTGTCAAATATTAGGACATTATGCCAATATGACATTATAGGAGACCTTGGAAATTGACCAACTATGTATATCGTACATCGGATTGATATGGCTGAATGTCATCGAGGCAGTTGGGCAGAATCGAAATTTTTTGGAAATAAATCTGGCATTTCTAAACGGCTGGTCCGATCGGGATAAAATTTGTGTAGCCAAGGAGTATTCGAGTTTAAGTTATTTAAATGCGCCCTACAAATAATCCAGGGGCGGCGCTATTGGGGCTCAAAGTAGGGTTTATTCGACATGTAAAATTTTTAAACACGTGCCATTTTTTTGTTTCCCATCCGATTTCAAAGGTTTTCCATCCGATTTTTGGAAAGCGCTCGACTAGATCTTGAAAAAACATGCTTGCGTGTGCTATTTATCTCTTATAATTTTCTAAAAATTTAAATTTTAAAATTTTGCCATACCTTGGTCCGCTTTTTTAAAAATATAGGGCGCACTTTTGGACCGAATGGACTCGAATTTGTTTGTTAGTTAGACAACTAAATTACCAACAACATACAAAAGATTTCAGAGGAATGACAATTACGAATCCAAAAATAACAGATTTTCAATTTAAAAATTCAAAAAATAGTATATTTTTGCTGTTTTTGGAAAAAAAGGTGACATAACTCTTTTTTTATTAAAAAACAACTTTCTTTAAGAACATATAACAATTTTATGTTTTTCTATAAAGCTTCTTTGCGGAGAACATTTTGGTATAAAAAACATGTCCTATTTTTCGAACATGTCGGCCCTACGCCCTTTGGAAATTTACCTATTTTTTATAAAAATTTGAACTTTGGACCACATGTTCTAAAATCCCAAAGCTGGGATCAGAAAACGGAAAGCAGTTTTGGAAACCCTGATGTGTTTCCTATTTATCCCTAAAGTATTTTCCCAGACCCGAAGGAAATGTGGACCCTATAGACAAAATTGTAAAAAATACCATTTTTGGGATTTTCGCTCCAATTTTTTGGAATTGCGGGATTCCCTTTGATTTTTTGACAAGTTTTTTTACACCTTGTTATTTAGAATGAGAAACTTAAAAAACGCTGAAATTTTCATTGAGTTTCGTTAATAAATAAAGATTTTATTACATATTACATATTCATTGAGTTTCTAAAACTAAAATTTATATCAACATTTTAATAGGATTGCAAATATTAGGAACAATTTGATACATATTTTTTCCGAGCTATATTTTTATACCCTTCACCATGAGTGGCAAGGGTATATATAAGTTTGTCATTCCGTTTGTAATTTATACATTTTTCATTTGCGACCCCATAAAGTATATATATTCTGGATCGTTATAGATAGCGGAATCGATATAGCCATGTCCGTCTGTCCGTCTGTGTGTTGAAATCAACTTTCCGAAGCCCCCGAATAACTTACATACATGATTCATACGTCAATATCTCCGAAATTCTTCCGGCTTGGTCGCTATTTAAAATCGAGAAAATCGGTCCACAAATGGCTGAGATATAAGGAAAAAAACTAGGACAACCTCGATTTTTGACATATTTTTGACCTATATCTGGATTACTAAGTCATTAATATAGACAATATGGATATCCAATGATAGATATTTCAAAGACCTTTGCATCGACGTATATAAGACCATAGTAAGTTGGACATACAATGGGTCAAAATCGGAAATAAATATTTTTTAACCCGAATTTTTTTTCATCAAAAATTTTTTTGTCATAAATTCTTTTTCCAAAAAAAATTAATTAAAGAAATTTAAAAAAAAATTTTTGAAAAAACTTTTTTTAAAAAAATTTTGAAAAAACTTTTTTTTAAAAAAAAATTTTTTAAATTTGGTGAAGGGTATATAAGATTCGGCACAGCCTAATATAGCTCTCTTACTTGTTTTGTTTAAATAAGTTAATTTTTGGCATTACAAAAAAAATTTCAAGTCAATATCTCAATTAGATTCAAAATATGCCACTTTAAAGTTTTAAATGCTGTTGAAGCAGATACAGCCGTAAAAATGAAGCATTATTTGAGAATGTATTGGCCATAGACAACAACTAGATAGGTAACTGAGAGCCAAAAACCTAAGTCTGTTGTCAAAAACCTAATTTATGAAAATGTATTGCATGTATTTTGTTATTATATCACCCGTATGTGTGGAAAGAGAGTAATTTTTCAATATATATTACTCTCTCCTTCCGTTCTATGTGTTTATTCTATGGTATTCAATCCAAGGGTTGCGGGTTCAATTCCTGCCAGAGACTCTGGGTGTTTCTGCAGACAAGCAAAACGCTTCGCAGGTTGTGTTTGTTTTAAAAAAAAATAATTCGCTATAGCTGCTAAAGTGGTAGATAATGGTTATCATTTACACAATATTTTATTCCCAAATACCGAAATTCCTAAAACGGGGAAAATGTGTTCCAAAAACTGAGTTTTTTTTGTAGAAAAGTGCCTACTGTGACGTTATTTAACGTGTGATAGTAAAACTACTTAGTAGGTATTTAAAAAACATATGGAGTTATACAAATATGGAGCTTTTTCGTGGATCGGTGCTTTGCCTTTTTAGAATTTTTTACTCAAACCTATTTTTTTTTTAACTTGGCCAAGTTTGGATAGGACTGGGGGTGGTATGTCCGCTTAAGTGAGCCAATTTTTTCTTTACACGATATTGCATTAATTTAGAATTTTATGGCCAATATAGCTAATATTTTAAAAAAAAATTTTGACCCTCCGTACGCCCGCCATATCTAAAAAACCATAAAAAGATCGAGCAAAATAAATCAATACAACGTATTTTTTGTACACCATCTCAAGGACTATTTATATTCAAAATTTCAGCTCATTCGGATCATAAATGGATTTTTGACGATTTTTTTTAAAAAAAAATTGAGACCCGAGGTTACAAACTTTGAGGGGCTACGTACTGGCCCCATTAGAGCTAGGAAGCTGAACAAACGTAAATCAACTCAAAACATCTCAAACCATGTGAAATTTCGCAACAATATCTGCAATAGTTCCCAAGATACCGAATTATTTCCTAAAAAAAATGTTTTAACCACTGTGTGATGATGCATAAAATACAAACATTGAGAGTAGAGATAAAGTACAAATACGACTCTGAGACTTAGCGATTAGCGCGTTTAACTATAAACGAGAGGTATTTGACTATAAACAATTTATTTTTTTTTTCTCAAATGCTGAAGTATTTGTTCCATTGAATTTAATAGTGAAGTGTTATGTAGACTGTGCCAATCATATACCTGCAAGGACATCCCTGTGTTAAATTCACCAGTCAACAATTTTGCGGGTGGCTTGAAAATTCACTAGTAGTTGTTCTCTGTGTCTAAATAATTCGACGTGACGAAACTAGTTCAATGTACTGCAGAGAGTATTGACTGAAAGAAATATTACCCAGCAGTTAGGAGTCTGTCCTGAACTAGTGATTTCACCTAAAAAATCTTAACACACGTTTTTTATTAAAACTTTTACTCCAAGTATTATTTGATTATTTTTTTTTTTGATCAAGTTACCTTTGAAAAGTATGTCAGTTATAATGTTTAATGTCAATTATGTTCACTTGTTGTTAACCTGATAGGTCAAACAATCAAAGGTCTGCCATCAAACTGGTTCCAATGTTATTAAACAGTATTGGAAGATTTTGTCCGTTGATAGAAAAACTGTTTCAGGTAGAAGGAATGGTCCACATGATGTTTTTAAAAGCAATGAATAGAAACTATTTTCCCAACACATCCGGTACTAAAGCAGTCCGGCTAGCTCAGTACTCGGACTGAAACTCTGTTAAAATTTAGAGGCCAAATACAGAGTATGGAAATTGAAATCAAATTTAATAAAAAAATATACCTGCAGCATAATGGATGACGTATGGACATTTTTTTTCGCAGTTTCCAGGTCAATATTTTTATATTGCGGATGCTCGAGGGAATATTGTAGAAAGGTTTACGACCCAAAAGCAGACAATTTTCTCGTGTTCATAGTATGGCAAGCAATAGGCTGTAGCGACAAAAGAAGCCCAACATTTGTTACAAAAAGGACTCTATAAATACCGAAATTTACATCAAGGAATGTTTACAAAAAAGGATGCTATCATTCATAAGACTTCTTAATATGTCCATTTATTTTTGGCCTGATTTGGCATTCTGTCATTATGGTAAGCAAGGTCTTGAGTGGTACAAGAACAATAATGTGGTATTTGTACCAAGAGAGGCAAATCCTAGAAACTGCCCGGAGCTAAGGCCAGCGGAGATATTGGGCTCTTGTTAAAAAAGAATTGAAGAGCACAAAAAAAGAGTCCAAAAGTGTTGTAGAATACCAAATATTCCGAGTAATAAGCTAACTGGACTGCTTTCCTAACGGATGTGTTGGCAGCTCTTTTGAAAATGCTTTCTATTTATTGGCTTTAGAAACATCATGTGGACAATTCATTCTCCCTGAAACAGGTTTTTTATCAACGGACAAAATCACCTAATACTGTTTGTTTGGCTAACTTTTTGTAGGACCTTGTTGGGTTTTGTTGAAAATATGTATTTAATAATTTTAGTAGTCACTCATTTCAACCAGATTAACAACAAATGAAAATAATTGACATTAAACATAAAAACTGACATACTTTTTAAAGGTAACTAGATCAAACAAAAAAAAATCAAATAATACTTGGCTTAAAAGTTTTAAGGAAAAACGTGTTTTAAGGTTTTTTTATTTAACTCCTTATATGGTCTTTCTTAAATTTGTTTTGAAGTATGCATCGATTATTCCATGTTTAAAAATTACTGTTGCACGGTGTTATGCTTTGCAAATAAACTTATTTAATAATAGTAAGAATACTTAAACGAAAAAAAAGAACAACTAATATAACTTACCCAATTAGTGAAGTGAAAAATGACACAACTACGGAAAATGGTGTCAATTATGGCAATTTATATAGAAATGTAACTGAAAAAGAAGAAATTATTTATATAGAAAAATAAGTATTTGCAGCAAAGTATGTATGTATCTATGTATACAGTATCATTAACAACTTATAACTATGCACTACAAGTATTTTGTAATTCATATAGAAACAAGTAAAAACATAATATTATTTTCTTTTTTGCCATTATCTATCATTTTTATACCCTTCAGCTTCGTGAGAAGGGTATATATAAGTTTGTCATTCCGTTTGTAATTTCTACATTTTTCATTTCCGACCCTATAAAGTATATATATTCTGGATCCTTATAGATAGCGGAGTCGATTAAGCCATGTCCGTCTGTCTGTCTGTCTGTCTGTCTGTCTGTCTGTCTGTCTGTTGAAATCAATTTTCTGAAGGCCCCAGATATCTCCGGGATCCAAATCTTCAACAATTCTGTCAGACATACTTTCGAGAATTTTGCTATTTAAAATCAGCAAAATCCGTCCATAAATAACGGAGATATGAGCAAAAATCCGAGACAACCTCTGAAAATTTCATCAAAAAACACAATGTATTGCATGCTTTGACAAAAAAGCAACAAAACGTATGGTTGGATGTGCAGCTTTTCGTAGTTTGTTTTTTTTTTGTGTTTTGTTTCTT
Organism: Calliphora vicina; assembly: GCF_958450345.1. Lineage (NCBI taxonomy): Eukaryota > Metazoa > Arthropoda > Insecta > Diptera > Calliphoridae > Calliphora > Calliphora vicina. Next base: position 123,316,561 of record NC_088780.1, read on the forward strand.
TTGGCGTTGTTGTTGTTTTTTATACAACTAAACTTTTTTTGGTTGTGTGTTGGTTTTTTTTGACAAAAAATCAACAAATCGTATGTTTGAATGTGCATGCTTTGCGTATTTTGTTTTTCTTTTGTGTGTTGTTTCTTTTGGCGTTGTTGTTTTTTATTCAATTAAACGTAAGTTTGGATGTGTGTTGGTTTCATTGCCTTGCGTATTTTGTTTTTGTTTTTTATTTCGGTGTTCTGTTTCGTTTGGCGTTGTTGTTGTTTTTTGTGTTCTTGATAAATTTAGGATGCTGTACGCTGAAAGTGGGCAATGTACATACATACCTATATACTAATTATAAAAAATAATAATGCATCCACAACAAAGGTGAAGGGTATATAAGATTCGGCATAGCCGAATATAGCACTCTTACTTGTTTTCCCTTATTTTCTAACGTACTTTAGTTATAATTATGCATTCATGGCATATTGACTTTTTTCTAGGAACAAACTTAATTCATACATACTCATACATAAAATCATACATAGACATTAGGGTACCAAAGGGATGTATGAGAAACATTTTATTTTTGGAGGTTTATTGTACCACCGTGCTACACTAGGGACGAAAGTTAATTTTGAAGTTTTCGGGAAAAATTTTAACTTTAATTGACAAAAATATATAATAGGTGATTCAAGTAGAGATACTTTTTTCAGTATCCTTTTTTTGACAGATCACGCGTGAGTCGTGTCATGCTATCATGTTATTTTTGTTTAGTATTGTTTGGCATTTCATAATGGAAAGACTTACGCCTGAACAACGTTTACAAATTGTTCAACTTTATTAAGAAATTTCACGTTCTGTGAGCAATGTGTTTCGTGCACTTCGCTTAATTTATGGTCAACATAATCGGCCTACTGAGCATACTATTCGCAACACCATCACCCATTTTGAGACCCAGCATTCATTATTGGATAATATTCGACAGAATAGACCACGTCCAGCACGCTGTGAAGTTTGTGGGCCGGTGGAATCATCGGTCCATATTTCTTTAAAAATGATGCCGGTGCGACCGCTATCGTGCCATGATAACCGACTATTTGATGCCAGAAATTGAAGCTCGTGATCTCGGCGACATTTGGTTTCAGCAAGACGGCGCCACTTCCCACACATCGCATCAATCAATGGATTTATTTTATTTTTTTTTTATTTCATATTTTATTTATTGTATCTTCACAAAGTAATGTGAACAATCAATAATTTGTTCAAATCTTAAATCTAAATATTATTTTTTGTTTACGTCCCACCACAGTTGGACGAAAAGTTATGTTTAATTTATAGATCCTATCATCAGCGCAGGTCTGTTGGATTCCTTCTTCTTAGTCGGATGTAGCCATTACTTCTCATTAATGTTCGTGCAAGTGGGTTTGGGTGAACTTCTAACTTTTTCAAATATGACTCCGCTTGTTTTTTTATTTCATTTTTCACCAGGGAGACACCTAGGTCCTTATGAATATTAATATTTCTCACATACCAAGGCGCTGCTGTTAACATTCGTAATATTTTATTTTGGAATCTTTGAATTTTTTCATTATTAGAAGCTGAGGCCGTGCCCCATAATTGAATTCCATAGCACCATATGGGTTTTATTATTGAGCTGTACAGCAAAAGTTTGCAATCTAAACTCAATCTCGAGTTTTTACCAATTAGCCAGTAAATGTGTAGTAATTTTAACTTAATTTGAGTCAATTTCGTATCTATATGCTTTTTCCAGGTAAGACGTCGGTCTAGATGCAGACCTAGATACATATTTAACTTCAGTTTGTTGAGGTATTATATGATTATTTATTAGGATTGGAGGGCACGATTCTCTACGCAATGTGAATGTAAGATGTATACATTTTTGCTCGTTTACTTTTATTATCCATTGTTTTAACCACCTTTCTATGTCGAGTATATGGTCTTGTAAAAGTACAGATGCTTCTTGGGGGTTTTCCTGAATGGCTAGTATAGCTGTGTCTGTTTGTAGGCATATCACAAGTATATAGCAAATATAGGAAGGGACCCAGTATACTTCCTTGGGGTACACCTGCTTCAATAGGCTGTGGTGAACTTATGAATGGATTTATTGCGAGAACACTTCGGTGAGCACATAATTTCACGTTTTGGGTCGGTCGATTGACCACCAAGATCGTGTGATATCATACCGTTAGACTTTTTCCTGTGGGGATATGTAAAGTCTAAAGTTTATGCGGACAAAACCCGCTTCGATTCAGGCCTTGGAGGAAAACATCACGCGTGTCATTCGACAGTTACCAGTCGAAATGCTCGAACGAGTCATCGAAAATTGGACTCAACGGATGGACCATCAGCGACACAGCAACGCCCATTATTTGATAGACATAATGTTCAAAAAATAAATGTCAAAGAATGTTCTTTCAAATGATAATAAACACTCCCCATTAAATTTGAATTTTCTGTGTGTTTTTCTTTAAAAAAGTAGGGAACCTCGAAATGGATCACGCTTTATTTATGCTCACCCCTTACTCAATAATTTCAAATATAATTTACCTAAAAGAATATTTTTTATTTTATTTAGTTCACTTAAGTATCACAACTCGATATTCCGAATATCTTGAGAAGAGTTTTGAGTTATTAATTTCATAATTTCGGGTTACTGGTCTCTAAGAGGGACCTTGAAAAGTATTCTGTATTATTATTTTTATACCCAACATCACTATAGTGGAGAGGGCTTATTTCAGAATCACTTTATGAGTCGATTTACAGATTTCAGTCTGGCTGACTGTTCAAGTAAACCTTGTGCACTAATTTAAACAATACTATTTAACACATAATTAGAATCGATGATTAAGCCAATATCGGATTATAAAAAATTTTAACTTAAATCTCACTGTTACAAGCCTAAGGGCTATTATTACAACTTGCCGTTATAGTTATAGGTAACTTTAAGCAATAGAAAAAGGTACCCTTAAAGGTAACTTTAACTATAACGGCAAGTTGTAATAATGGCCTAAGAGTAAACTGAAAAGGTTAAAAATACTTTGAAACAAATAACATTATTTTTAACCAGTTTATTCAACATATGGAAAAAACAAGCAAGAAAGTATTGTCTCGACTATATAATACCCTACACTGAGTAAATAAACAAAAATATTTTTCCTTTAAAATTTCAATAATTTATTTGCATGAGCGATTTTCGGAAGTGTGCCTTATATTGTAGCTATGAGCAATTTTGGACCGATAATCATTAGATTAGGTCGTGTGATTTATTTCTATAAAAACTTAATATTGTTAAATTAAGGACTGAAATCGAAAAAATCTTAACACACTTAAATGTTAATTAAAATGAAACCACTAAGCTTACAGTTTAGATTTATTTTTATTGGATTGAAATTATTATTACAATTTACAAAAAAATATATTAAGGGTCCTCATGTAAACGCTTAAAAACAATTTGCAAAAAAAAAAAAATATTAAAGTTTTTGTTGAATTTATTTGTATTTGACATTTTTATGAAATATAAATTTTCTGCATAAACTTGAACAAAATTAAAAAGGTGTGTTCATGATACACGTCGCGTTTAAATGAGTACCCTTATTATTTTTATAGTTCTAAGCAATATTGATGAATTTATGAACCTTTTCCGGAACCGCTTCCATTAAGGTTTTTATTGAGCTTTCTGTCACTTTGTTCTTAAAATCTACCACACTTTCGGTCACCTTTTTTGTGCTCTTCAATTCTCTTTTTACAAGATCCCAATATCTCTCCAGGCAGTTTGGAGGATTTGCCTCTCTTGATACAAATATCACATTATTGTTCTTGTACCACTCCAAACCTTGCTTACCATAATGACAGGATGCCAAATCAGGTCAAAAATAAGTGGACACATTAAGAAGTCTTAAGAATAGAAGCATCCTCTTTTGTAAACATTCCTTGATGTAAATTTCGGTATTTATAGAGGCCTTTGTAACAAATTTTTGGCTTCTTTTGCCACAACTGCATACAAAATTTTCTGCTTTTGGGTCCTAAACTATTCTACAACATTCCCTCAAGCATCGGCAACATAAAAATATTGACCCGGAAGCTGCGAAACATTTTCCAGAACATACGTTTCGGCATCCATTATGCAGCAGGTATATTATTTTATAAAATTTGACTTCAATTTCCGTGCTCTGTCTTTGGCTTCTAAATTTTTTAGCAGAGTTCCTGTCATTGGCTTTAACTTTTCGTACCAAATAGTCCGAGTACTGTTCTAACCGGACTGCTTTCCTACCGGATGTGTTGGGAGCTCTTTTGAAAATGATTTCTATTTATTGGCTTTACAAACATCATGTTCAACATGAACCAGGTTTTCTATCAACGGACAAAATCTCTCAATACTGTTTAATAACATTGGAATCAGTTTGACGGAAGCACTTTGATTGTTTGGCCAACTTTTTGTAGGACCAAGTTGGGTTTTGTTGAAAATATTTAATAACTTCAGTACTCAGTTTTTTCTCGTTACTCATTTTAATCTGCTTAACATGAAATAAACATGACATGCTGTACAAAGGCAACTTGATCAAAACAAAAAAATCAAATAATACTTGGGTTAAAAGTTTTAATGAAAAACGTGTGTCAAGGTTTTTTTGATCTCAGTCCTTATATTTGGATTCCAACATTTTTAGGAGATTTATACTCGTTAAATTGATTTTCGGATTTCAGCCAGTTTCTATAGGCTTTTTCATTAAAAATTGTGACCTGTACTATGCGCACAAGGTTTACATGGACTGCCAGTTAGACGGACGGAAGGATCGACATAGTTTAATCGACTCCGAAAGTGATTCAGAGTAGAACGACCTAGTTTATGGTGGTGTAGGTTATAAAAACAATAATTTTAAGCTAATTTTAGGTAAATATACAGAATTTGCCAATATTTGAAATTGGAACTCATTGCTGTACTTTAATTGATTTTGCTCTAATTTTCAGCATGTGAGTTATAGATCAATTGGCAAAATAAACTGACCAAATATGTTGAAACAAATTAAAGTTGACTTTTCATTGCAACCCTAATACGAATGTGTGTATAACAGAGATCCATAAATATGTGAATATATTAATAATAATTGTATTATAAATAGTTTTGGTTTTATTTCTATAGATGATGATGATGATACAGGATTATAAATATTATTTATATGTGAAACATACATGCATACACGAATACCCGGTGCGTATGATTTATAGTTATAAATATTCGTTCGTATTGCAACAAAATATTGCTCATACGCATGATGAACTTTTAAAATGAAAACTATATTAAAAACAGAAACTTCATAAATTTCTCACAATTTCAGTGTAATCAATTCAATTTCACAAGATAATTTCTGCACTTGTGGAAGCCAATACAACGGCATTATAAATGACAGTTTGTGGAATTAGAAATTTAAAAGAGAAACAATTATGAAAGTATAGTCGGTCAAGCCCGACCATATGATATCATAAATATAGTATATGATTATAAACAGTTTTCCATAGAATAATATATCCATAGAAGCGTTACTGAGAGGGAAAAAACCTAAGTCTGTTGTCAAAAACCTAAGTCGTGAGAATGTATTAGTACAAAGTTTTGAGAATGTGTTGGTGCCTTTTTAATTTTCACCAGACACACTGAGTTGTATAAACATGTTTAAATTAAAATTTATGTAAATTTGTATTCTGTAAATTTATGTAAATTCTGCCGCTTTTGTCGAGAAAACGAAATGTCCAATTGAAAAACCCATTTGTATTGGAGATAGGGTTTTTAATTTCCCGGACTTTTTTGATTCCCGAGAATCGTGGAATTTTTATCTACATCCCCGGGTACCTGGCTATTCCCGAAATATATAATGATACTGTAAATTAGGAATATTATAGCCAAATTTCATATAAAAACTTAGTGTTATAATTATTAAATATCAGAGCTTCGACTTAATTAATAAAATTTGAGCTTAATTCACTAAAATCTTAATACGTAATTTAAAAATGTCAGCCTTTCATTCCATAAATCTATTCCTAATATTTAATTTTTTAGATTCATTCCAAAGCCTTTGTTTAACCTGAATTAATTTTAAAGTTAATTAATAACGGAATTTATTCAAAATTTGAATTATTAAATTTTTGTTAAATCAAATCATTTACAAAATTAATTGAAAAAATTGTCTTAATCCTTTTTGTACTAGATTTTAATTGAAGAAAAATTTAATCAATTTCTGAAGCTATTTTGTTATGGATTTGAAGAAGAAATTTAAAGAAATTGGAATGATTCAATAAGAAATAAATTCTATAAATAATGAATTCTCTTTTTAAAATGTCATACGAAAAACCACAAATAAATAATAATAAGCGGTCTATTATTGCCAAGAGAGTGAAAAAAAACTGAGTTCTAACAGTTTTCTATGTTTTTTCGTCAGTTTTTAATTCCCGGGATTCCCGACTAAAAATCCAAGGAATCCGCTAGTGAAAAATTGGCAAAATTCCCGGGAAATTTGTACCGGGAATTCCCGGGATAAAACCCCTAATTGGAGGAGAGCAGATTGCCAGCTTCCGAAAAAACTTAGTTTTTCCAAATTCTGAAGATACCGATTTTCATAATCTTGTTCACCTAGATTTTGATTTGGAACCACAGTGCGTATGGGTATTTTGATGCTCTACGACTACTTTTCAATTGTTATGGTTTGCAGAGGGAGAAAAAAAAACAATTTTCAATAGGTAACAACCATAACCATTTTGACATATATACATGTAGTAGCATTTTAGTAGCATTACATTTTAAAATAAGTGCTTTTGTATATTTTACCGATTTTTATAGAAAACTGCATCTTTTGCTGAACCTTGCATAAATGTGAATATTACGTAGACTATAATTTCTTTTAAGAAATAAGTCCGTGACTTTTTGAATGAAACACAGGTTTTTGTTCAAAATAATATTTAAATTTTTGAGCTCTGTGCACTTTGTCCAATGTTTCTCCAATTTGTTTATGCCTTCAAAAAATAAGATTTATCGAGATCATCCAAATAGGTATTTGTTTGTGAGACTATGTCATCATCGTTGGACTCAAATCTCTTTCCGCGCACCCATTTCTTCAGGTTAGGAAACAATAAATAGTCACTGGGTGCTAAATCCGGAAAGTAGGGGGAATGAGGGAGCTATTCGTAGCCTAATTCATGAATTTTTGTCATGTATGTAATAGGGTGGACCTTAATAAACAAAAGTTGGATTGGATTGACCAGGCCCACCCTAGTTTTTGTGAACATTGGTAAAAAAAAAATCATCCTGCAAAAATTTTAGGTAAATCGATTGGGGTTTACAAAGTGAAAAATGCAATTTTTTCAGTTTTTGTAAAAATTTTGCCATTAAAAAATTACTTTTGCAATTTAATTTAAAAGAATAGAAATGTGTACGTAATTTTCGTTCTAATGAGACATAAAAAACAGAAATTGGTTAAAAAAATATTAAAGTTAAAGTGAGCCAATGCGGCATCCATCTTGCGGACAGCTTTCTCATACCCAAGTGATCATTCAAAATTGAAACCACTGAGCTATGTGAGATTCCTATAGCTTCCACAAGCCCTCACAAATTATCGACACAAAATGGCAAATAAATGAACTTACATTTAAATTTAATTGTCTAAGAATTTGCGCCAGTAAAACTACATTAAACCAACTCATCAATCACAATAAATCAACTGCGAAACTACCTGGAACGAATGAAACAAAATAAAATACCTGACTGACAAAATACTTAAATTAATCAGTTTAATTGTTTCTTTTTTATTTGGCAGCTAAATGGAAAACAAAATTAAATAAAACCTCTTTTGTTCGAAAGTTATTGTAATGTGCATATTAAGGTTGACCTAATCCTTTTATTTTCGATATTTCAAAAACGAAGGGCAGTTTTTTGTTAGGTTAGGATAAAAAAAAATGTTGAGAAAATTTTGAGCTCATTACTTTTGCAATTATATATAAATGAATGAAATGTGTACTTAATTGGCATTGTAATGAGATATAAAAGACAAAAATTGGTTAAAAAATGTTAAAGTTATTAAAAATTTCCCAGGCAAAATGTCTCAGGCCACTGGAACAAGAAATGTATGAACAAAATTAACATATTTTGATAAATATTAAAATAAAAGCTAATTTTTACTTAAAATATGTCCATATTTACTTGTATATGAGTTTTTGTCATCGTTGGATAACGTTAACCTATTTGCAGGTATGACAAAACAAATTAAATTTTTTAAACGGCAGTTTCAAAAATCCATTTTTAAAAGTTTAAAAATTTTGTTAAACAAATTTCAGAATTATTTGATCATCACATAGGGATTAATTGATAATATAATAGGGAATAAAAATATGTCCATACCTCCTAGAATTTTTCCGTACCTGTGACTTAAATTTTGCGATTTTCGGGAAAAATCTATATTTTTGGCCATATTTTGGCGAATGATGCCAATTTCCTTAATGTTATGAATTTAAAGTAAATCCTATACAGAATATTATAGGCCAGATAATTGTAAATATACTCTGACAGTTTTAGTAAATTCGGACAACGTTAACCCATTAAGTACGACAATTAAGTACACATTTCGATTATTTTATATTAAATTGCAAAAGTAATTATTTAATGGAACATTTTTTACAAAAACTGAAAAAATAGCATTTTTCCCCCTGTAAAAGTTCTCACGAAGTTTAACCCTCGTGCGGCATGCAAATTTTTAACCTATCGAGCTCAAACTTTTTTCAAAATTTGTATTATCCTAACCTAACACAAAACTGCGCTTCGTTTTTGAAACAGATGAGTTTTCAATTTTTCCATACATTGAAATTCCTCCTTAGTGCATATAAAATCTAGCAAACATTTAGAAGAGAAATTTACAAAAGTTAAGAAATATTATATAAAACCTTTATAAAATAGCAGAATAGAGAATAGACATAGAGCGGAAACTCTTCTTTCAAAGACCTAACTCAGTTGTCAGAAACCTAAGATGTGAGAATGTATCATAGCTGTAACTTGTGAATAAAATACAAAATATAAATATTTTTTATATAATTTTAGTTTTTGTTTCTAATTATAAATATTTATTTTCCAAATTATTTATTAGTTAAATAAAGTATTTGTCTAATTTATTAATAATATTTACAGTTAAATGTATCCATATTTATATATTTTAAAACCAATTAAATTATAAATATAATCATTTTATATTAGTTTAATTAAATTATATTGATATTTTTTTAGAAAATAGTAAAATTTTATATATTCAAATAAAACAAAATTTAAATTTATTTCATTTAGATACAAAAAAATCAACTAATTTCTTTGGAATATTTATTCAAACAAAACACAAAAAACTAAAATTATTCAAACAAAAAATGATTGAATAGAAATAATTCTAATAAAACTTTAGAAATATTTTTATTTCTCACAAATTGGAAACAAATAAATTTATTTTTCCAAAAATTACTGAATAGAAATAATTCTAATAAATGTTAAAGAATATTTTTATTTCACAATAATACTGATGTAAAATGTCTTCTGATTGCATTCTGAGTTGAAAAAGTTATTTTCAAAACGAATTACAAATTTTTTTCAGACCCTAATTCTCTGGTATCTAATATTCTATTTTTAAAAACTACTACTTAATCATTGATTATCACTAGAATATGAACACAGATTTATGGTTTCAATTGGAGGTTTATTATTAATTTAAATTGTGAAGAACAAAATTCATGAATTATTTTTGAAAACTGTTTTTAAAGTAACTAGTTGATCAAAATGATCGTCTGACATGGCATTACTCCTAGGGCTATTTATCGTTGAATTATTTTTGAGCATTGTTTTTTCATAGCAAACGAAGGATCTTTTTCATAATCATCGGATGAAAAATCTCATTTTCACACACAAAAATATTTTTTTATAAAATTGTTCAAAAATTTGTTGTTAAAATATTTGACTTTATTTTCACAAATAAAATTAATCAAAGAAAATTTCTATGAATAAAAGTGTTCTAAATTTTTTTGTTGAATATTTAAATATTTTTATTTTTTTTGGAGAAATAAAATTATTCAAAGAAAATTGCTTTGAATAAAATCTATCAACAAATTTTCGAATAAGTAAAATAATATTTCATTTATAACTAGTTGAATAAACTAAATTAATATTTAATTTTTACTATAAAAATATAATTTGAAAATAATTACATGTTTTCATATTGATTAAAATATTTTAAAATCTATTCATTATATATTGAATAAAATACAACTTATTGTTACTAAAATACAAATAATATTAGTATAATTTTATGAATGTTTATTCAAAACTTTTAAGTAAAATATATTAATATCGTATTCTATTTAAATCAAATAATATTTATTGCTTTATATTCTAAATAGATATATATTAATTAGTATCCTATTTTGAATAATATAGAATGATTTCAATATAAATTTATTTTTTCAAATATAACTAAAATTCAAAAATAATTAAGTTTTTGGAAATATTTTGAATAAAAATATTCACAATTTACAGCTATGGAATGTATGTATTAGGAGAAAAAACTATGTGAAGACAAAAACAACACTCGTATGTGTAATTATTTTGAGTAATTTTTTTTGTTTGAGTTTTTTCTGGTTTCCGCTCTATGTTTCTCTGTTATTTAAAAAATGTATAGTATTTAAAAAATTAAAAAAAAATAAGTTTTTAAAATGCAATACAAGTTTTCTTTATGAATCTTTTTTAATGAAATTTAATGAAAAACCTACCCACAAGCTAATTCTACTTTAAAAACAAAATGTATGAATGTTATTTTTTACTGGAATACATGTTTGCATGTATGTATATTAGAGTGCTCCAAGATTGTATGGACGAAAAAAACTTTCTAGGTACAGGCCGTCCCCCCCCCTCTAGAATTGTTCTATGTATTGTAGAAACACATTGTGTAAAATATTAGGATGATAGGATAATGTTAACTGGTGGCGCAACGACGCTGAAGTTTTGAGGTGCATTTACAAGGGGAAAATATGCAATTTTTTCAGTTTATATAAAAATTTTGCCATTAAATAATGACTTTTACAATTTAATTTAAAAGAATCGAAATGTGTACGTAATTGTCGTTATAATAAGATATAAAAGACAAAAATTGGTGAAAAAATGTTGAAGTTATTAAAAAATCGCCAGGCCATTAACGAGTCTCAGGCCACTAGAACAAGAAATTTATGAACAAAATTAACATATTTTGAGAAATATTAAAATAAAAGCTTATTTTTACTTAAAATATATCCATATTTACTTGTATATGAGTTTTTGTCCTCGTAGGATACCGTTAACCTATTCGCAGGTATGACCAAAAAAATTAAATTTTTTTAACGGCAGTTTCAAAACTCCAATTTCAAATTTTTAAAAATTTTGTTAAACAAATTTCAGAATTTGTTGATCATCACATGGGGATTTATTGACAACATAATAGGGAATAAAAATGTGAAAAAAGTATGTCAATACCTCCTATAGTTTTTCCGTACCTGCGATATAAATTTTGCGATTTTCGAGAAAAACTAATTTTTTGGCCATATTTTGGGGAATGACCAGAATTTCCTTACTGTAATGATTTTTAAGTAAAAGCTATTCAGAATAATATAGTCCAGGTAATTTTAAATATAGTCTGAAAGTTTTACTAAAATCGGAAAACTTTAACCCTTAAATCGTGAAGGTCAAAGGTCAATTTTTTCAATATTTGGAATTTCTCATGGAAAGATAGCGAAATATTATATATTTTTGGGCCGATTTTGATGAAACTTAAGAAAAATATAAAATGAAGTCTAGTATTCACAATAACAGTACAAAAATGGAAATTAACCCTTAAGAGTACTTGGGGTCAAAATGAATGGGTTTTTTCGTGATTTTAAAAGTTGACGGTCATTTGGACCCCAAGTACTATTAAGGGTTAATTTCCATTTTTGTACTGTTATTGTGAATACTAGACTTCATTTTATATTTTTCTTAAGTTTCATCAAAATCGGCCCAAAAATATATAATATTTCGCTATCTTTCCATGAGAAATTCCAAATATTGAAAAAATTGACCTTTAACCTTCACGATTTAAGGGTTAAAGTTTTCCGATTTTAGTAAAACTTTCAGACTATATTTAAAATTACCTGGACTATATTATTCTGAATAGCTTTTACTTAAAAATCATTACAGTAAGGAAATTCTGGTCATTCCCCAAAATATGGCCAAAAAATTAGTTTTTCTCGAAAATCGCAAAATGTATATCGCAGGTACGGAAAAACTATAGGAGGTATTGACATACTTTTTTCACATTTTTATTCCCTATTATGTTGTCAATAAATCCCCATGTGATGATCAAACAATTCTGAAATTTGTTTAACAAAATTTTTAAAAATTTGAAATTGGAGTTTTGAAACTGCCGTTAAAAAAATTTAATTTTTTTGGTCATACCTGCGAGTAGGTTAACGGTATCCTACGAGGACAAAAACTCATATACAAGTAAATATGGATATATTTTAAGTAAAAATAAGCTTTTATTTTAATATTTCACAAAATATGTTAATTTTGTTCATAAATTTCTTGTTCTAGTGGCCTGAGACACGTTAATGGCCTGGCGATTTTTTAATAACTTCAACATTTTTTCACCAATTTTTGTCTTTTATATCTTATTATAACGACAATTACGTACACATTTCGATTCTTTTAAATTAAATTGTAAAAGTCTTTATTTAATGGCAAAATTTTTATATAAACTGAAAAAATTGCATATTTTCCCCTTGTAAATGCACCTCAAAATTTCAGCGTCGTTGCGCCACCAGTTAACGTTATCCTATCATCCTAATATTTTACACAATGTGTTTCTACAATACATAGAACAATTCTAGAGGGGGGGACGGTCAAAATTCGCAATTTTATTTTTTTGGAGCACTCTAATGTATATCCCCTGTAAGTCAAAGTACATTAAAAACAATAATGTAAGATTTATTTAAACCCTTTAATGAGGTTGAATATTTTTCAAATTTCAAACAACAAACAAAAAATTAGTTTACAAAAAGCATTGAGGGTTGTCATATACATACATTAAGGTGGTTCTTATTTAGCTATTTTTGGATTTTTAATGCTCCCAAAGTCTAAAATTGCTTTCCGTCATCTAAAAACCAAATGCTGAACATTTGAGTAAAATCGAATAACGTTTAGAGTTTGGAAATTTTTTTTTAAGTTTTAGGTCAAAGTAGCAATATTTACTAAAAAAAATTAAAAATGAACGGTGATATTCAGAAAAAAAACTTATGTGCTGTTTTTCTATAGCGAACGAGTACTTTGAGTGGAAATTTAACATGTGTTTTGTTATTGTAACAAAAACAAAATACACGTAAAAAGTCCATTCAAAACGCTCATTCGCTATAGAAAAATAGCACATTATTGTCGATTTAAAATACAAATTTGTTAACAAACACTTTAGCTTTAAAAACCATGCATGCAATATATGAAAAAACGCAAACATTTTTTCAAATGGGGCAAGGTTTGTGGAACTTCTGAGGAGTAGGTACAATACAAAGGTGTTTTATATAAGTATTTGATATTGGTGTAAAGTTTAGGACTTGAAGATTGATATTTAAAAAAAAAAATAATAATATGGTGATTTTCCATAAAGAAAAATATAAAATTTTAACGCTTGAAGATATCATAACAAAATTTGGAACTAATATATGTATGTTGACTGAAATGTATGTCCTTAAATCAATGGCATTAAAATTGATAATATTTTATTCCTAAAACGAGGAAAATGTGTTCCAAAAACGGAGTTTTTTTTAGAAAAGTGCCTACTGTGACGTTGTTTATTGTGATAGTAAAATAACCTTGTAAGTAATTAAGAAACGTATAGGTTTTATATAAATTTAGAGCTTTTTCGAGGATTGGTGCTTTGACTTTTTTTAATTTTTTACTCAAACTTAATTTTTTTTTTTAATTGCCCAACTTTGGATTGTTCTGGGGTATATTGTGTCCGCTATAGTGAGCCAAATTTTACTTTACAAGATTTGGCATTAACTTTTCTTTCCGGATCATATAAAGAGTCTCGAAGAAAATTTTGTTCTACGAAAGAAACTGCTTTTTTGGGAAACTACTTTTTATATGTTCCAACTTTGGATGCGTCTAACTTTTTTTACGGACTAGATAACTGTTATCAAGTATTTTTTATTTAATTTAGAATTTTATCACCAATGTAGCTGATATTTTAAAAATAAATTTCATAAAAAGAGCGAGAAAATAAACAAAAAAAATAAATAAACCAAAATATCTCTTAAAACTATAACACATAAGCGTATTTTTTTGTAGATCTTATCAAGGACTATTTATATTTTAAATTTCAGGTCATTCGGACCATAAATGGATTTTTGGCGATTTTTTTAAAAAAATTTAGACCCGAGGTTACCAACTTTAAAGGACAACGCACTGCCACCCATTAACGCTAGGCAGCTGAACAAACGAAATCAACTCGGAAACACCTCAGCTCGTACCATGTGAAATTTCGTAACAATATCTCCAATATCACTATGCGCTATCTGTGGAAAGTCTGCAATAAGACCAGTTTTGTCGTTACTTTTTGAAATTGAAATTTCCAAAAAAAAATATTTTTTTGAAATAGAAATTTTGGATATTTAGTTTAACAATCTTTTTTTTTTACAAAATATGTTTTTTATGTCAATAGCGTTGGGCGTGGCAAAATTGATTTTGCCACGCACCACAGAGGGATGGCTTCATTACTTTTTTGTGCAAAAAATATAAGGAGTGGTCGTTAGAGTGTCCTTTAGAATTAAATGTTTGGAATGTTGAAACGGTACCCACTGAAAACTTTCGTAATGGCCTAAAATACCACCAAAAAAAGTTTTAGCTTGTTCTAAGAAAGACAACCCGTGCCGACTTTCGATTTAGTTTTGAGGTGCATTTACAAGGGGAAAAATGCATTTTTTTTCAGTTTTTTTAGAAATTTTGCCATTAAATAATTACTTTTGCAATTGAATTTAAAAGAATCGAAATGTGTACGTAATTGTCGTTCTACTAAGATATAAAAGACAAAAATTGGTTAAAAAATTTTAAAGTTATTAAAAAATGTGTCTCAGTCCACTAGAACAAGAAATGTAGGAACAAAATTAACATATTTTGAGAAATATTAAAACAAAAGTTTATTTTTACTTAGAATATATCCATATTTACTTGTATATGAGTTTTTATCTTTATAGAATACAGTTAACCTATTCGCAAGTATAACCAAAAAAAAATATTTTTTTAACGGCAGTTTCAAAACTACAATTTAAAATTTTTAAAAATTTAGTTAAATTAATTTCAGAATTTTTTGATCATCAGATTGGGATTTAATGAGAACATAATAGGGAATAAAAAAAAATAAAAAAATAATAAAACATTTCATCTTTTAACATTTCTCTACAAAACTGCATCATTTGATTTTTGAAATTCAGTGGTCGAAAAATAGGGTTTTTGACACAAAAATCCCTCTGTGCGCCCCTCCGTTCACAGGCCAAAATTCAAAAATCTGACTCCCGCTAGGCAATTATGAAAATTTCATCAAAATCGGTACAGCCGTTTTTGAGTCCATACGGAACATACACTTCCGTTTTTACATATATAGATTTTGTTTTGGTAATAATTTAGCAAACAACAATAAATTTCAATGAATTTATCAATAATATTTTAATTGAGAATTTATCACAATAAAACTAAAGACTATTACAATTAAATTTTGTATTCCTAAAAATAACTTTGTTGATTTCATTGGGTCATAAATATGATTACGTTGGGTCATAATAAATATATTGCACAATCATGTTTTTTCCTCTGCCTTAAACTCGAAATTTAAAATAAAATATGGAGGAGCCTCTAAAATAAAATGGTTTTGCTCAATTTTTAAGAACTAAGAGCCGCCCTAATACACATGTGCATATTCATATGAGTAAAAAAATGGATAAAACACACTTTTCGTATAAGCAAAAAAAAAAAAGTGATTTGTTTGCTTCACCTGAGTCTTAAACACACCACTAAGGATTATTTCCAGCACAATAGAAAAGTGAGATTAATTAAAATTTTAATATAAAACCTAGCAACTGCTTTAAAATATTAAGATAAATAATGAAAATACAGTAAATTTTATTATTCAGACTTCAAAGAATACATACGTCTATGGAAAAAGTAATTTAGACACTTAACATACTGAAAAGCATTTTCTGTTACGCTACATTCTGCCTGAGCCATATTCAGTTGTAACATACCTCCTGTACACATTCAATTGAAATCTAGACAATTTATGGAAGTTTATATTCGCAGAATATATTTAATAACTTAAGAACAAAATGTTATATTTGGATTTTTCTAAGTTTTTTTTTAGCATTATGGTTATAAATTTGAGATAATCCCTTGAAAAGTGAACTAAATTTCAAACATCATACGAGCACAAATGTTAAAAGGATGATGTGTATGATAAGCACGTCAACACTTGAACTGTTAAATAGAAAACAACTTCATATATGGTATATACAGCTATGTTGGAATTTAAATACCCTTCACCCAAAATTAAAGTTTACAAATTCCACTCGTCGTATGATTGATGACCATTTGCACACAACAGCATAGTTAAAAAAATATAAAATCCCAGCAGTTCTGGTTGACTGTCCCGAACTGGTGATTTTATCTATATATTATGGACAGAATTAGCAATCTGATTCGAAATTAGTTGATCCCACGTAGATTACTAAAAGACTGAAGGACAAAATGAAGGCCCATTTTAAAAAAAATTCAAAAAAGTTTTTGATTTCGGAAAAAAAATATTAAAAATTGTTTATTTTTTTTTTTAATATTTTTTTTCGAAAGATTGAAGAAAGAGCTATCTAAACTATTTGGGACACATTTTGCTAAGAACAATAGGTAATAAGTTACATGGATAAGAAAAAACACCTGCTTGACCAAAATGTCAAATTTTGACCCCCTCTAACTCGGAGAGTTCTCGACCGATCTTGTTCAAAAATTGTGTCTGAGTTACTATCCAATAAAACTAACCTTGGTGCAAGACATCGATTTAATTTATGTTTTTCCTTTAGAAAACATTCGGTATTCGGCCGGGTATTAGGCTGATTTTTGACTTAATCCGAAACCTATAAGAATACGAAGTTATATCGATATATAATTAAAAAAAAAATCTAAATATCTTTAGATTTAAACAAGAAATAGAACTTCATGTCAATTGCAATCATTGATGGTTGGTTGGGGGTACATTCTATGTGTTATTCATACATTCAAATTTTTTATCACAATAAAAAACCAAAATACAAACCCCCAAACAAGAAATGGAGAGCTGGATTGTTTGGGCACGTGACCAAGGCAACAATAATAAAAATAGAAATAATATTGAAACACCAAGAACTTGATTCGCTTTAGACATTTGTAATGAATTAAAAATATTTATGTTGTATTTCTGAAGGGCAACTTGAAAATTTATTTAACGTTTCCTGTTTTTCTACAATAGTAATTTAAAATTATTTTTACAGCTGTATATTTTCAACTTACACACACACTTACAACCACATGTGTGTCAGGGTAAGTGGGTGTGAAACATTACAAATATCCCAGCAGTTCTAGGAGAGTGTCCCGAATTAGTGATTTTAACTATCATTTAGGGTGACAGTCCAATAACCGAGTGCTTCCACAACTCTCCAATAGATTGCTTCTGGTGGTAAACGTTTAAATTGACTACACTCTAGGTTACATGGGATGTCAGTGTACTTAATTAAAAAGAATATAAACTGCGTGAGAATTGTATCAATGCAATTTGTATAAAACCAGTTTGAACGAAGTACTCACAAAAAAATACAGTACAAAATAAACGTTTAAAGTGACTACACTCTAGATTACTTACAGACACTTAAGTGACAATTGTCTTCACGATAGATTACATGGGATGTATAAAGTAACAAATTGACTTCTCTATGAACTACAAAGAACACAAATGTGTAAATGACCTAAAATATATAAATTGGAGTCAGTGGTCTGAAATTAGTGAAAATTATTGTTTATAAGGGATACATTGACCACTTGCGTAATTACTGGGATGTAACTGAATATTAGGGTAGTACAAAAAAAAATTCATTCATTTAATAATAACTTTTCTTAACATTGTTGTGCTTTGAAAGGCGTGGCGAATGGGATGTATATACATATTTCACAACATATTATACATACAGCAGCCCAATAAAGTCTACATACGGGAATTCTAATTAAATTTCTTTCATTGAAAGCTGTATTTGTAAGTTAAAAGTAATAAAATATACTAAAAAAAAATTAAAAGAACATCACTTAAGTAGGGCTTAACAACATTTAATATCACGTCCAAAATTCCCGTGATAATACCCTACCATGTTAATACCTAATACCCGACCATATAATACCCTACACAAAGTAAAAGGGCAAAAAACATTTTTCTTTTAAAATATCAATAATTTATATTCGTGACGGATTTTCGGAAGTGGGCCTAATGTGGGAGCTATGACCAATTATGGACCGATCACCATGAAATTAGGTCGTGTGATTTATGTCTATATGAAAGTTATTTATGTTGAATTTTGTGTGTATACCAACATTTTTAAGAGATTTGTGCACGTTAAAGTTATTTTTGGAAGCGGGTCTATATGGGAGCTATGACTAATTATGGACCGATCGTAACATAATTTGGTGATATGAATTTTGTATATATAAAACTTATTTGGAGCGAAATTTGTGTAGATACATAGATAAATTAAACATTTATGACCGATAAAGTCCAATTTCGAGGGGACATTTGTATGGGGGCTAGGTGAAATAATGGACCGATTTCAGCCAGTTTCAATAGGCTTGGTCCTTGGGGCGAAAAAGTAATATGTACCAAATTTGATTGAAATATCTTCAAAATTGCGACCTGTACTCTGCGCACAAGGTTTACATGGACAGCCAGCCAACCAGACGGACGGACATCGTTTAATCGACTCAGAAAGTGATTCTAAGTCGATCGGTATACTTTAAGGTGGGTGTTAGACTAATATTTTTGGGCGTTACAAACATCTGCACAAACGCATAATACCCTGCCCACTATGGTGGTGTAGGGTATAAATATATTTTATATTTTGCAGGTGGAACCCTTTCAGGCTGTTGTGTAGTGTAATTGATATGTTAAAAATAATAAAAAAAATTATATCTTTGGTTTTGTTAAAAAAAAATTTAAAAATTTGTTTTACTTTTGTTTGGAAAATGAGAGTGTCTCGCCTCTAAGTAAAATTGCCCATGTTGCAAAGTATAAGGATGTCTAATAATGTTTAGTTTCACATGAAGAAAACATATTGTGGCTTAATTCCTTTAAATAAACCATATTATTTTTATTGCAAATGAAGTGCTTTACAATTTGTAGAAACTCTTTATTTATCTAAATTTAAACAACAATTAAATAGTCACTCTCTTATAATACACACACTTATATTACACACTGGTAGGTAATACAGTTAATGTTAAGTCTAACAGCGCCTACAACACACTGAATCTCTGCTGTTGTCATTTATATACACAGTGCCATCTTGTAGTAGTTTCATTAATTATCTATTCGAAAACAATGAATGTTGCAAGCAGTTCCTATAATGATTTCATTTGGAACAAATTGTTGGTTGACCCACATTTTTGTGGTTCTACCGGATTGATTTTTCTAATTTTTAATACCAAATTATTTAGGACAATGGTAAAATATTTCCGTGTAAATCTTGTTGATTTTGGATGTTAGTGTGTTTTATAATTAGAAAAATTAGAAAATCTGAAAAAATCCTGCCATCTGGAAAAAAAAAAGGAAACTTTCATTTCATTTGGGAATGTGAACAATTAGTTGACTCCATAAAAACGGTCCGACCCTAATAATAAGATCTTAACTTTATAAAATTAAATTCAAATAAACAAGTTGAACATTTTTAAATAAAATTAAGTGTTTATTATGATGACACGTTTCATTTTCTTATAGATAATTAAAATACAATTTCTGTGCTCAAGTAAAATTTTGGTTACCTAGGATTTATCTTCAAATTAAGTGTGTCATAGAATTCAATAACCTGTAGGTTAAAGGACAAATATTTAGTCTTGCTAACGGCTGTAGCAATTTTAATGACTGTATATTGTACTCGGTTTTATAAGAGTATATTTACGTCTCACCAATTGTTACACACCGCTTTAGAAATTCTTTTGAATTTTGTTAAACATTTATTTGTTTGTCTGCCAAAAACAAGCATTACATAATAATATACTTTGTAACTGCTGCTACATATTGTATGCATTACTTTGAAATAGTTTAGTAATGACTGTCCTTTAATATGTTTTAAAAGTACTTGTTTATTGCTTAATAAATAAGTAATTTACATTCAACCCTTCTTCAGTCAAGTCAAGGCATTTTCCTGATAACCCTCGTTTTCCATTTACATTTAAAAAGCTTTATATTGTTCCTCACTTTACAAGCATTTACCACAAAGGAAATTATTATATTTTCTTTTGTTTTCAAATAAAAACCTCTTTCATCATTAATATACCTAAAAAACTAACTAAGTATACATTTATTTCAATTTCCCCCTGGCATTCAGTCGTTTTCAATATTCAACTAAAATACTTAAAGGAAAACATGATGCTTAAGATTTAGCAAACAAAAATGAAAAAAAAAATCTGTATTAATATTAAAGCACTTGTTGTCAGGACGATGAAAATGAGAAACTATTAATTTTATTTAAGAGACATAAAACTGGACTGAAACTAATGGTGGTTTACGGAAGTAAACCAGGGTCAGCACACTTGACAACCCACACAGAAAATCTGTAAAAAAAAAATTAAAAAAACTTGAAAAAACTCGTAAATTCCCAGCACATTAATCTTTAAGTACTTGCTTGAAATAAAGGTCTATGTTGACAGTAAAAAAGCAAAACGTTTTATTTCTAGATTACATCGCCATATAAAAAATAATAATGAATGTGAATGTATTTAATAATTACAATACCAGCAAACGCTGTCATTACATAGTAAAGGCTTAAAATTGCAATATAATGACTCTTCGGTATTAATATATTGGCATTTAAACTCAATAAATGTGTAGGCAACTATTTAGCCAGCAAGACGAATTTATACATGGTGACCTCAATCAAACAGCTGTTCAAACCAGTTTTCTATAGCTTCATCGCATGTCAAACTCCATATACTATAAACAAGTAAGAGAGCTATATTCGACTGTGCCGAAGTAGGGAGAGGCAAAACTTCCAAACCACTTCCTTCTAAAAGTAGGGTACCTTCGACATATAATTTTTTTTTTTAATTTTTAAACACGTGACATTTTTTTTTTGTTTCCCATCTGATTTCAAATATGGATCCAAAAGTAAAAGATTTTAAATTTAAAAATTCCAATAATATGTAGTAGATTTTTGCTGTTTTTTGGGCGAAAAGGCGACTTAGTACTTTTTTTATTCAAAAAAAAAACATTCTTTAAGATCATATAACAATTTTATGTTTTTCTGTAAGGTATCTTTACGTAGAATATTTTGGTATAAAAAAAACATGTCATATTTTTCGACTATGTCGCCCCTACGCCCTTCGGAATTTTACCTATTTTTTATTATTTATTTTTTATTAATTTCAACTTTGGGCCACATGTTCTAAAATCCCAAAGCTGGAATCAAAAAAGGAAAGCAACTTTAGAAACCTTGATGTGTTCCCTATTTATCCCTAAAGTATTTTCCCAGCCCCGAAGGAAATTTATGGGATTTTCGGTCCAATTTTTAGGAATTGCGGGATTCCCTTTCATCTTTTGACAAGGTTTTTTACAATTTGTTATTAAAAATGACAAATTTAAAAAACGTTGAAAATTTTGTTAAGTTTTGTTAATAAATAAAGATTTTATTACGTATTACATACATATTGAGTTTCTGAAACTAAAATTTATATAAATTTTCTTAATTAGACTCAAAACTATATTGTACTTTTTCACACGCTTTCCAAAAATATAAAAATCTTTGAAATCGGCTGGCAAATAATGGCACATGTTTAAAAATGTTACATGTCGGGTACCCTACTTTGATTCCCGATACCGCCGCCCCTATAGCAATTGTGGGACCCATTTTATTTCCAAACAATTTTGATTCTGCCGCACTCTGCATTGTCATGATGGAATATTACGGTTTCATGTCTGGCCGCATATTCTGGGCGTACTATTTTAATATTATTTTCATACCGAACAAAAATTCATTTTCCAATCCTGTTTCAGATCTTTCATAATTCGTTAAAACAAAAATGAAAAGTCCAGCCACTTTTAAACTCCGGAAAATTACGAAAATATAACTACTTATGCGATAAATAATCTTAACTAAATGAGAATTATTGATTGTTTGCTATTGCACGTTACAATTGAAATACATATGTTATTGTATTACTGTGAGTTGGTAATAGAATATACTCATGCAAATGTTTACTAAAAGTGTAATTGTATGCAACTGCAAAAGTAAAGTATGCAACTGCAAAAAATAAGAGAGAAATATCTATAAATAAATTTACTCATTATTAATGTGTAATGCAAAGTTTTATCCATTTTTGCATTACAACAAATATCAGAAAGATCATAATAACTACACGCAGAGAAAAAACATGATTCGACATGGTTACGACAACTATACTATGTTCTTTGTAACAATATATTGTTGTCGTAAACATATAATTGTTGTTTTAATTTAATTTCAACCATATTTTAGTTAATGTAAACGTTTATATTTTATCACAATTATAAATATGAATATGGTTTTCGGACAACTAAATAATGATAAATAGTTAAACATATCATTATTATGCACAACCATTAAATGTCAAGTTGTTATATTGTTTTTTCCCACCATTTGTGAGTGTTGGTTTTTGTCTAAGCTGTCTTATTTATACCCTACACCACCATAATGCGTTTGTGCAGATGTTTGTAACGCCCAAAAATATTAGTCTAACACCCACCTTAAAGTATACCGATCAACTTAGAATCACTTTCTGAGTCGATTAAACGATGTCCGTCCATCCGTCTGGTTGGCTGGCTGTCCATGTAAACCTTGTGCGCAGAGTACAGGTCGCAATTTTGAAGATATTTCGATCAAATTTGGTACATAATATTTTTTGGCCCAAGGACCAAGCCTATTGAAAATGGCTGAAATCGGTCCATTATTTCACCTAGCCCCCATACAAATGTCCTTCCGAAATTGGACTTTATCGGTCATAAATGTTTAATTTATAAATGTATCTCCACAAATTGCGCTCCAAATAAGTTTTATATATACAAAATTCATGTCACCAAATTTTGTTACGATCGGTCTATAATTAGTCATAGCTCCCATATAGACCCGCTTCCGAAAATCACTTTAACGTGCATAAATCGCTTAAAAATATTGGTATACTCCCAAAATTCAACATAGTAATCTTTCATATAGACATAAATCACACGACCTAATTTCATGGTGATCGGTCCATAATTGGTCATAGCCCCCATATAAGGCCGACTTCCGAAAATCACTCAAAAATATAAATTATTGAAATTTTAAAAGAAAAATGTTTTTGCACTTTTACTTAGTGTAGGGTATTATATGGTCGATCTTGACCGACCATACTTTCTTACTTGTTTTACAAGTAAATTTTGAGTGTCCCATTCGCTCTATAGTTTTATCTGTATATTATGTTTAACTTTCCTAGAGCGAATAACAATAAATTTCAGTGAATTTAATAATAATATTTTAATTGGGAATTTAGTACCTTAAAACTAAAACCTATTAAAATAAAATTTGTATTTCTAAAAATAAATTTTAATAATAATATGATTACTTTGGATCATAATATGATTTCATTGGATCATAATATGATTTAATTGGGTCATATAAATGATTACTTTGAGTCATAATATGATTGATTTATATCATAATATGATTATTTCAGAAAATGTTATGATTGATTTGTATCATAATTTGATTATTTCAAAACCTATTATGATATATAATGATACTAATAATGATCATAATATATTTTGGACTACGAGCATAAATCTGATCATAATATGGTGCTCTTAGTTTATGGTTACCACAACCATGTTTTTTTCTCTGCGTGTAGACAGCCACTGCTTGAACTTATCACCTAAGAATGATCACAGTTTCTGTTTACCCAACATCCTTTTAAATTTACACAAATTTTGCATATTTGCATTAATTTATGTGTTCGTTTGTAGTTATGTCTGCGAGATTGTATGTGGCGTTTTATCCTCATTGGTGCATAGAATACCGGAGTATTCATCTAGTTAAATGGTATGTATGTTTGTTTTATTTGTTGCTGTACTTTTAAGGCCCTACAGGTGATGATAAGTATATTAGAAACGTCCATTGATTTGATTATTTCGATGCAAACTAAACTTTATTATAATTAAAGCACGCTAGCAATCCAGTAAAATCGATAATAAGCTATTCTATAATAAGATTATGCCACTTTTTTTAGAGATTAAGATGCCATATCAAAATTATTATATTAAGAGTATCTCATAAAGTCATTCAATATTGCTGTTGAATATTGAATATGAGGAAAATCGAAAATTTTGGAAGAATTCCTCTAAATATATTTTTCACGCCATTTTGTAGTTGTATACGCTGATACTAGACATACTAAAACTGTTCTAGTTATTCATTATTCTCATTGCACGCAAAATTCATGTTGGTTTGATGTTGAACATTTTAAAAAAATCTTAAAAATTAAGCTTTTGCTTAGGTGAAATTTAAATGATACCAATTCTTAGAACTCTCTCAGAACTATAAGCGTATGCAAAGCAATGAATACAAACAACAAACAATTGATTTTAATATCAAGGTGGACAACAGATTATACCAACTTGGGGCTTGACTTCTCCTAGAGGCAGACAATTTCTGTTTCCAATTCAGATATATAATCCATTTGCCGATATTTTCAGAAACGCCTAAAACCACTACATTCCGATGACTGGCAATAATTAGCATATTGCTGGAAGGGCATTTCAATTTCGTTGTAACTATTATTTACTTATATATGTTATTATGTGTATTCTTACATACATATGTTTGTTGTAGTTGTTTATAGTTGTGTTGTATATTGCTCTTTCACAGCTGTCAACCTCATCTATTCATTATCATGTCGTTGTTTTTTTAGTTTCTTTCTTTATATTCCTTCTTTCAACTCGTTGCTAACACAGTGCATGTTTATATTAGACTGCAGCAAAAACATTTTTCTTAATTTTGAAAAATGGGGAATTATGAGCAGACCTCATAATTCCCCAGCAGCCATTGGTATTTTCGTTTTCACTGATGATACAGAAAATGCAAAAACTGAGAGTAGACTCACATATAATTATTAATAACAATTAGATAGCAGTACAAATAATAGCTATGTGGCTTAGGGTAAAAAGCATTTGACTAGAAAACGAGAGTTTGTGAGTTCAACTCCGCTCTCTGATAAAATTATTTGTTCTTTTTTTTTCTTAAATGCAGTAGAATTAGTACTATTGAATTTAATAGTGAAGTGTAATGCAGAGTATGCCAATGATATCCAAAGGTTAAATTTACACGTCATTTAAGTTGCGCGTGAGTTAAAAATTCACTAGTAGTAGTTCTCAGTGGCTAACTAATTCGACATGGCGGAACTAGTTCTATGAACTGCATGGTTGTGTTTCAGATACAAAAAAAAAACGGTTAAAAACTGTAAAAGTAAGATTATCAGATACTCCTGTCTCATCAGATACAAGATGAAATATTGACAACTTCAAGAAATCATAAGTAAGTATGTTGTTTTGCAATTGATTTTAAAATAGTTGTGTGTTATTTAAAATATATGTACAATAGAATACTGAATACTTTCGCAATGACCTAGAATACAACCAACATTTTTTTAGCTTGTTCTAAGAAAAGAAAACCGTGCCATTCGTCGCTCAAAATTTCTTATGCCGATTAACAATAAGAATGTGCCAGAGTTGGGAAACATTAACCCCCCCTCAAATGAAATTCAGATGTAAACTTTCAAAACGCCGATACATGTGTCTTTTTTATGTCTCCTCTATCAAAATTTATTGATCGTGTAATTTTGGAAAAAATTTGAAAATTAACCCATAATAGCACTTGGGGTTAAAATGATCCCAAAAATAGTCAATTTCAATAGTGCTGATCAAAATTTGATTTTTATAGGAAACAAACCTTAAAATATTGTATCGTGTATTAAAAAATAGTATTACCAAGCCGTTTTGAAAAATCTTCACAATTTTGTTTAATTTTGACCACACATTTATCAAACAGCAAAATATTGTATTTATACCAGATTTTTGCTACAATAAAGTAATTAATATTTTATTGAGGATTTTTGTATAATAAAATTGATTTTAACCCTTTAGTGTAATTTTGATCTATTAAATTTAAAAAATAACTTGAATGATTGAGTTTATTTAACTCTGAAAAACATTAAAGTTATCACCATTCATATTAAATGTGTTTTTCGTGATTTTAAAAGTTGAGGGTCATTTTAACCCCAAGTGCTATTAAGGGTAAATTTTAATTTTTGTCCTGTTATTATAATTACTAGACTTCATGTTATATTTTTCATAAGTTTCATCAAAATTGGCCCAAAAATATATAGCATTTCGCTAGCTTTCCATGAGAAATTCCAAATATTGAAAAAGTTGACCTTTGACCTTCACGATTTAAGGGTTAACGTTTTCCGATTTTAATAAAACTTTCTCATTTTATTAGATTAGAACGACAATTACGTACACATTTCGATTCTTTTAAATTAATTTTCAAAAGTAATTATTTAATATCAAAATTTTTACAAAAACTGAAATAAATGCATTTTTCTCCTTGTAAATTCACCTCAAAACTTCAGCATCGTTGCGGCACCAGTTAAAGTTATCCTATCATACTAATATTTTACATAACGTGTTTCTACAATATATAGAACAATTCTAGTGGGGGGGACGGCCTGTACCTAGTAAATTTTTTTCGTTAATACAATCTTGGAACACTAATGTATATATAGATAAATTACACCTAAAACTTTATTATTGGTAAATTTACGTTCTCCACACAATTTTGAAGCAGTCTAATTAGCTAAAGTGTGTGATTGTGAAAGACCCTGCCACTGTGTTATTTTTATGAACAAAAAAAGACAGTTTTTTTTATGAAAGTCATTTGTGCAAAAGAATAGAATATTAAAAGAGCACAAAAATATATCAGACACTTTCACACACTCATAGATACATACATACATATGTACATAAATACAAATATACATACATGAAATTAAAAGAAAAAAATAGGAAAACAAAGGAAAAATGGCAAAAGGTACGTGAACTTTGTTTTAAACAAATCAACTCATAGAAAACCAAAAAAATAAATAATGATTGAAAGGAACCACATTAAAAGGCAAAAAATAACAACATAAAAAAATCAAAGCCAGTAGTAATGATGGCAACGGCGTTATTTTCTTTTTTTTAATTAAAAGAAATTGTTTTGTAGTAAAAAAAAGAAACCCTTTCCAAATTTACTTTATCTTCTTTAAAAATCAAAAACAATTATAGAAAAACTTAAAAGCAATTGGTATTCTACAATGAAACTTCAAAAAGCTGAAAAATTTAAAGTTTTAATTCACAAGATTTAGCTGCACGGCCCGCTAACCCATTTCATTGAAAGCTCTCCCCATTTTCCCTTCATATTCTTATATATTGTATGAATAAAATATGCTGGATTTACAATTGATGGCGTATCTTTTAAATGCGGTTTTTGTTTTTAAGGGTGGGTCGATTTTGCAATCGATATTTTGTCATCGATTTTCGCATGAGGAAATAAAATTTCCACTACGACATACCAAAAAAATAATTTTCTAGGAAGCCAAATTTCAGAAAAAGTAAAAATTTTGATTTTTTCTCAACTTTTATTTTTAAAATAAAAATATTTTTTTTTTGATTTTTTCTGAAATTTGAGCGCCTCGAAAATGAAAGCTATCAAAAATTCATGGCACAATATCAAACAACTTTGGCCTTACAAATCGACCCACTCTAGGGTAAATATCTGTAATTTATTCTCACTTTGTTATAGTGTAAAAAACAAGGGTTTCCTGAGTTCTTCTGGAATTTTTATAAGGACTCCATTTAAGAAAAAATAAAATTTGACATTAAAAAAAAAATACGATGTTCTAAAAAATGTAGGTTGGATAGAGAATCGTAATAAATTCATAGTTTCGAATTTAATTCCAAATAAGTTGGATAAAAAGTACTGCCTCGAAATATTGCATACTGGAATGAGTTCAATAGGCCGCTGTGTTTTTCAAATACGGCAAAATGAAAAATTAAATTTTAACGAGCGACTTTATGCAAAAATAAGCAACGCTATTATTTTTCAATATTAATCATTTTTACAAAAAACCATTCCTCATTATGTTTTATAAGACACAGAGGCTGAAACTACAAAAAAAAAAACAGAATAATGATTATACAGTCAGAAGCAGGGTAAATAATTGCCATTAGCTAGCATCATACCTCTGTCCTTCGAAACACAAAATACACATGTACATATAAACCTACACCAAAATAAGACATACCCTACAGGCCGTGGAACTAGTACCACACTATCGAATGTGGTAGCGTAAATAAAACGGCTTCGCCCGTATGAATGAGTAGGTCCAATATCAAGCCACATAAGATCCAAGAGTGGAGTGTTGGCTGGCGGCGCCTTCGAACAATATTTCTTTGAGAACAACGTTGGTCGGCCGTCACAGTCAACGAAGAGCATTCTGCAAAAGCAATTTGAGGCATGGTCGTCTCACGTAGAGGTGAGATGACCGTGATCGATAGGCCTATCAAAC
The DNA here is from genome assembly GCF_958450345.1 of Calliphora vicina. Taxonomy (NCBI): domain Eukaryota; kingdom Metazoa; phylum Arthropoda; class Insecta; order Diptera; family Calliphoridae; genus Calliphora; species Calliphora vicina. The sequence goes on from NC_088780.1 coordinate 123,345,518, forward strand.
GAATAAAAAGTTAGATGATATCTCACACACAATTTGTTTTAATTAAATGTAAAGGCTTAATGAAAGTCCTTCTAGGTTTTGAACAAATAGTTCAAACTTGACAATTGCTACTTTTAAAACTGCGGGGCAGAAACCATTCGTTACCATTCAATCATCCAAACACAACTACCCACACATTTATACGTATGACTAAGCAGCTTCATTAAATTTCATTAATTATTAATTTATCGCCTAATTCAAGGGGTAAAATATCGCTGAACTTTTAGTTTGCTTCATTTTTTATTTGCTTTTTTACAGTTTTGTTCGCTGTTCACTGCAGTTTTTTTTTTTTTTTTGTTGGTTATTAAACTTTACACCGATTAGTAGGTAACCATACTGCAGCATTAGATTAGTAAACTTTTGTTTAATGTTTGTTTAGAAATATTGTACGTGTTACTACAGATATGAGCATAAATATTTGTAATTAGAATAAGGCTGAGATGTCCAATACTAGGTGGAGGAGTAACAAAGGCAAAGAGTGTCCTGCTTAAACATATTTCAAAATTTTATTTAGCTTTTATTTTCAAACATTTGTACAACATAAATTTATTCAAAGTATTTGCCATCGTTTTCCCATCTTTCTGGCCACATATGGATTCCGAGCCTAAAGAACTGATTATCTTTTGAGGCCAAGAACGAATCACTCCAATATTGGATATTCTGTTCCAAATTGAAGCGTATCCCAGAAAGGGCGTTCTGCATCGATATAAACAAATAGCAGTCGGACAGGGCAAGCTCTGGATTATAAAGTGCGGTAAGCAAAACTTTTCAACCACTTCATTCTAAATATGTATGTATGTTGTCATTACGTAATATTATGGCTTCATGTCTGAGATTTTTACTCCCACACACAGAAAACAGATTCGAGATAGCAACCGAATTTGTTGCCAATCGAATGATTCGGTTGTACACATAGAATTGTTCGGTTCTATCAACTGAAAGTCAGTTGATAAAGAAGAATTTCAGTTGAAGAAACCAATCGTTGGTTATCCCTTCTAAAATTTTGTAGACACAACTGTAAAATTCGATCACTAAGGCAGAATCATTCGATTGGCAACAAATTCGGTTGCTACCACGAATCTGTTTTCTCTGTGCAATGCTAGCTTCAAATGAATCAGTTATGTTTGGTTAAGGACCTTATTTTTTTATTGTCGATTTTCAAAAAACGAAGGGCAATTTTGAGTGAGGTTAGGATAGAAAAAAATCTGACAAAAATTTGAGCTCGATCGTGCCGCACGAGGGTTAAAGTTCGTGAGAACATTTACAAGGGGAAAAAATTCTATTATTTCAGTTTTTGTAAAAATTTTGCAATTTAATATAAAAGACAAAAATTAGTTAAAAAATTTTAAAGTTATTAAAAATTCCCCAGGCCATGAACGTGTCTCAGACCACAAAATTAACATATTTAAGGAAATATTAAAATAAAAGCACATTTTTACTTAAAATATATCATTATTTATTTGTATATGAGTTTTTGGCTTCGTAGGATACCGCTAACCTATTCGCAGGTATGACCAAACAAATTTAATTTTTTTAACGGCAGTTTCAAAACTCCATTATCAAATTTTTAAAAATTTGATAATGGAGCGAAAAATATACCTTAAGGTCTTAAATTTACAATAACAGTGCAAAAATTTAATCAACTTTTAAAATCACGAAAAACACAGTCAAATTGAGGTTCATTTTGACCCCTAGTACTATTAAGGGTTAATTACCATTTTTCACCTTTATTGTAAATCTAACATCTTAAGGTATATTTTTAGTAACTTTCATTAAAATCGGCACAAAAATATATAATAATTCTCTATCATTCATTTAGAAATTCCAAATATTGTAAAATTTTACCTTTGACCTTCACGATTTAAGGATTAACGTAGCCCGGTTTTAGTAAAACTTCCAGAGTATATTTAGAATTATCTGGCCTATAATATTCTGTATAAGTTTTACTTAAAATTCATAACAGTAAGGGATTTGGTATCATTCTCCAAAATATTTTCCCGAAAATCGCAAAATTTAAGTCGCAGGTACGGAAAAACTGTAGGAGGTATGGACATATCTTTTGCATATTTTTATTCCCTATTATATTCTTAATAAATCCCTGTATGACGAACAAAAAATTCTAAAATTTGTTTAATAAAATTTTTAAAAATCTGAAAATGGAGTTTTGAAACTGCCGTTAAAAAAATTAATCTGTTTGGTCATACCTGCGAAGAGGTTAGCGGTATCCTACGAAGCCAAAAACTCATATACAAATAAATATGGATATATTTTAAGTAAAAGTGTGCTTTTATTTTAATATTTCTCAAAATATGTTAATTTTGTTTATACATTTCTTGTTCCAGTGTGCTGAGACTCGTTAATGCCCTGGGGAATTTTTAATAACTTCAACATTTTTCAACCAATTTTTGTGTTTTATATCTCATTACAACGTCAATTATGTACACATTTCGATTCTTGTATATTAAATTGCAAAAGTAATAATTTTATGGGAAAATTTTTACAAAAACTGAAGAAATAGAATTTTTTCCAATTTTTAACCGATCTAGCTCAAACTTTTGTCAACATTTTTTTTATACTAACCTAACACAAAACTGCCCTTTGTTTTTAATGCAGATGAGTTTTCAATGTTTCCATACATTGAAGGTCCACCTTAATGTTTGGTACAGGATCCCTGTGATGGTATGACCAGATTTCAGCAGCTTTTGTTCCCACCAAATACAGAGCATTACCTTAACGTCATGGATATTTGGCTTTGGTGTCGATTCGGTTGGTTGGCCGGGCTTCACGCACGATCTCTTACACTTTGGTGCAAAATCGATTCTCTTTTATAGCGTTCAAGCATTATTTCGGGCATACAAAATCGTGTTTCATGGTCTCTCGGCTTCACTTCGTATGGCACCCAATTTCCCCGCTTTTGGATGAATCCTGCTGCTCAAACCCTAACGATTTGAAATTGCAGCTTGAATAGCTCTCATTGATTTTGAAAGTTCCTGTTGAGTTTGACAATAATCGTCAAGGATTCTTGATCTTCAAACATTTTTGGCTGGCATGGGCGATGTTGGTCTTCCGTGTTAAATTCACCACTTCTGAACCGCATAAACCATCTCTCGCACGTTGAAACCAAAGGAAAATATTCACATAAGCATTGGTGAGGAATCGGTGTGCTTCAGCGGAACTTTTTTTATACCCTTCACCTTTGTGAGAAGGGTATATATAAGTTTGTCATTCCGTTTGTAATTTCTACATTACAACCATACCGACCCTATAAAGTATATATATTTTGGATCCTTATAGATAGCGCAGTCGATTAAGCCATGTCCGTCTGTCTGTCTGTTGAAATCAATTTTCTGAAGACCCCAGATATTTTAAAGATCCAAATCTTTAATAATTCTGTCAGACATGCTTTCGAGAAGTTTGCTATTTAAAATCGGCAAAATCGGTCCACAAATGGCTGAGATATGAGCAAAAAACCAGGACAACCTCGATTTTTGACCTATATCTGGATTACTAAGTCACTAATAATATAGACAATATGGATATCTAATGATAGATATTTCAATGACGTATATAAAACTTTGAAATTACGTATATAAAACCATAGTAAGTTGAACCTACAATCGGTCAAAATCGTAAAAAAAATATTTTTTAACCTGATTTTTTTTTTCACCAAAAGTTTTTTTTCGCTAAATATTAAAAAAAATTAAAAAACAAAAAAAAAATTTAAAATTTAAAAAAAAAAATTTAAATTTTTAAAAAAAAAAAAAAAAACAATTCGAAAAATATTTTTCTTATTTTGAAGTATAATTTGGTGAAGGGTATATAAGATTCGGTACAGCGAATATAGCTCTCTTACTTGTTCTGATTAAATAAGTAAAGCAAAACTTCCCGCATTTGACGCATTTTTGTAACAAAATTTGACATTTGCGAAGCAAAAAAAAAACTTTATTGTTTACACTATAATGTTCAATAACAAAGTGAGAATAAATGATATATAAGTTATTAAAAATAAAAATTATTTTTAAATCAACAATATTTTTTTTAGAGCTCTAAAAAATATTGTTGTTTTAAAATTAATATGTATTATTTGAAAAAAAAATTCTGTTTTACTATCCTGGCCTTAAAAATTTTTCACAACGTTAGCCACAAAACAACATTTAACTTCCTGTTAATAAAAACAGTTTATAAATTAAAACCAAAGACTTATTGTACATTTAAATAGCAGGAATGTTCTTTAAAGCTTTTATAAATATTGACATGTTTTTCCTACATTTAATTACTTTGTTCGTTTAGTGTTCAGACAAAACAGTACATTGCCCTCTTACAACATCATGATTACAACATTTAATGTTTCACTACACGCTTGACTACCACAAATTGGTCATCACTGTCTAAGGACATGGCTAAAATACTCCTACTTGTATTTATAATGTGTGTGTGTGTGTGTTTGTTAGTATCTACGTTTACATGTTTTTAAAGGTTGGCCAACAATTTCTATTATTTTCTTCCTGTGTCTTGTTGTTTTTTCATTTCGTTTTCATATCCTCGTCATCTATCCTTGGGCGTACATACAAATCTCTTTATATAAATGGAAACTCTTAGTACTTACGCACAGGGTGACGAGGAATAGAAGATACAGAGAGAAAATTAATTAGCAATCGGTAAAAACGAAAATGTTAGTTACTACAGTATGATGTAAGATGTCGTGCTGGGTTCGTAACCCGGAAAAGTGACGGACTGGTGACTAAATATGTTCTTAAGTCTTACTGAACTACTTCCAAGTAATGCAGACTGTATGAAGAAATCAGTCCAAAGTGTATTAATCAGTAATGTTCTGTCAAGAGTTTGTATAGAATTTTTCAAAACTCGTTAAATTCATTAAAACTAAAGACAAACAACCTCCCATAATCATCAACAGTTTTTATATTTATGCAAGCTTTATAAAACTAATTTTCTAAATAGAAGTGTTAGTTAATTTTAATGGAAGTCACAGTAAAGTTGTCTCCAAAATTTAAAAAAAAACTGAATTTTAGACAAAAATTGTGAAATTGGAGAATTCATAACTGTATAATATTCAATAAATAGTTTGTTCTTTGGACATGTTCCAATTTTGTATGCGTGTAACTGTTTATACCGACGAGTCAACTTTCAGCCTCCGTAGGCCCACCATATCAAAAAAAACGAAAAAAAACGAGCACCGTAAAAAAAAATAAACCTAAATATCTCTTGAACTAAAAGAGATAACTTACATATATATGCATGTTTTTGTAGATCTTCTTAAGGACTATTTATATTTTAAATTTGAAACCCAAAGGTAATTTTGCTAATTGCGCGTAAAGAGCTTTATTCACAACTTTCCATATCTATCTTTGGTGACCCCCACTGAAATTTTCCGGCAAAAATTTTCATGGAATATCTTAGTTCTTAAATGTCATTTTTGACAGGACTTTTTTTGATTTTCTCGAAAAAGGGGTCAAATTGACCCCTAAAGAGAGGAGCTAGAGGGTTAAAATCTTCCACAAAAATGATCCCCATAAAATTCCACAATATAACTCTGACAATAAGAATTCTCTTATTGTTAACTTACAAAATTTTTTTCATTAAGTATAATGCTCCCTTCCATCACTAAAACTTTGTTGCTCTGTAAAAAACTCAGACAAGCTGGACTATAAGTTTATTCTACAAAAATGATTTACTCAAGATGTCCTTTCAGAATTATAGGGTCGCTATTCAGTTTTGAATCAAAAAGTCTAAGTTTGTTGGACAGTGTTATTTCTGAAAAAATGTTTTTGCTCAGTGTAGGGTATTATATGGTCGGTATTGACCATCTATGCTTGCTTACTTGTTTTTATACCCTTCACCTTCGTGAGACGGGTATATAAGTTTGTCATTCCATTTGTAACTTCCACAATATAATTTTCCGACCCAATAAAGTATGTCCGTCTGTCTGTTGAAATCAATTTTCTGAAGACTCCAGATATCTTCGGGAACCAAATCTTCAATAATTCTGTCAGACATGCTTTCGAGAAGTTTCCTATTTAAAATCAGGAAAAAACCAGGACAACCTCGATTTTTTACCTATTTTTAACCTATATCTGGATTACTAAGTCATTAATATAGACAATATGGATATCTAATGATAGATATTTTAAAGACCTTTGCAAACACCGTATATAAGACCATAGTAAGTTGGACCTACAATGGGTCAAAATCGGAAAAAATATTTGTTAACCCGAATTTTTTTTTTTTACAAAAAATTATTTTTTTTTAAATTTAAAAAATTTAATAAAAAAAAAAATTAAAATAAAAATAAACAACTTTGGAAAAAAAACTTTTTTTGTTTATCTAAAAATATGGGGGATTTCATGTCAAGTGAACCAACTTTTGAAATCGATGTCTTCCGATCGGGATGAAATTTGCACCAAGGTTAGCTCTATTGGATAGTAACTCAGACACAATTTTTCAACAACATCGGTCGAGAACTCTCTGAGTTATAGGGGGTAAAATTTTGACAATTTGGTCAAAAAATAAAAAATTTTTAATATTTTTTTTCCGAAATCAAAAACTTTTTTGACTTTTTTTTAAAATACGCTATTTTTTTTTATTTTTTTTTTTTTCTTAAAATAAAGTTTAGATATTTTCCTTGAACACCTACTTGGTCGCTTAGTGGGATGCGAGTGGGATATCTATCAAAATAAATATTTTGTAACTCAAAACATCAAATTTTTGACTTTTTTTGCAAAATCAAAAACTTTGTTGACTTTTTTTTTTCAAAATGGACCCTTTTTTAATTTTTTTTTTTAGGTCAAACAAAAGCTTAGATATTATCCTTGAAGACCCTTTTGGTCGCTTAGTGGGATGCGAGTGGGATATCTATCAAAATAAATATTTTTTAACTCAAGACTTACAATTTTTGACTTTTTTTTGCAAATACGATTTTTTTCCAAATGGGCCCTTTTTTTAAAATTTTTTTTGTAGTCAAAAGAAAGCTTAGGTCCATTCCTTTAAGATATTTTTAGTCCCTTAGTGGGATGCGAGTGGGATATCTATCAAAATAAATATTTTGTAACGCAAGACATAAAATTTTTTAATTTTTTTTTGCAAAATCAAAATTTTTTTCCAATATGGGCCCTTTTTTAATTTTTTTTTTGCTCAAAAGAAAGCCTAGGTCCATTCCTTTAAGATATTTTTAGTCCCTTAGTGGGATGCGAGTGGGATATCTATCAAAATAAATGTTTTAACACAAAAATTGTATGTCTTGAGTTACAAAACATTTATTTTGATACATATCCCACTCGCATCCCACTAAGCGATCAAAACCATCTTAAAGGAATAGGCCTAAGCTTTCTTTATAGCAAAAAAAAAAATTACAAAAAGGGCCCATTTTAAAAAAAAGTCAAAAAAGTTTTTGATTTTGCCAAAAAATCAAAAATTGTATATCTTGAGTTACAAAATATTTATTTTGATAGATATCCCACTCGTATCCCACTAAGGGACCTAAAATATCTTAAAGGAATGGACCTAAGCTTTCTTTTGACTAAAAAAAAATTTTTAAAAAAGGGCCCATTTTGAAAAAAAATTCGAATTTGCAAAAAAAAAGTCAATAATTGAATGTCTTGAGTTACAACATTTTTATTTTAATAGATATCCTACTCACATCTTCCTAAGTGACAAAATAGGTCTTAAAGGAAAAGACCTAAGCTTTCTTTTGAGCAAAAAAAATTTTAAAAAAAAGTCCCATATTGGAAAAAAATTTCGATTTTGCAAAAAAAAATTAAAAAATTGTATGTCTTGCGTTACAAAATATTTATTTTGATAGATATCCCACTCGCATCCCACTAAGGGACTAAAAATATCTTAAAGGAATGGACCTAGGCTTTCTTTTGAGCAAAAAAAAAAAATTAAAAAAGGGCCCATATTGGAAAAAAATTTTGATTTTGCAAAAAAAAATTAAAAAATTGTATGTCTTGCGTTACAAAATATTTATTTTGATAGATATCCTACTCGCATCCCACTAAGGGACTAAAAATATCTTAAAGGAATGGACCTAAGCTTTCTTTTGACTACAAAAAAAATTTTAAAAAAAGGGCCCATTTGGAAAAAAAAATCGTATTTGCAAAAAAAAAAGTCAAAAATTGTAAGTCTTGAGTTAAAAAATATTTATTTTGATAGATATCCCACTCGCATCCCACTAAGCGACCAAAAGGGTCTTCAAGGATAATATCTAAGCTTTTGTTTGACCTAAAAAAAAAGATTAAAAAAGGGTCCATTTTGAAAAAAAAAGTCAACAAAGTTTTTGATTTTGCAAAAAAAGTCAAAAATTTTATGTTTTGAGTTACAAAATATTTATTTTGATAGATATCCCACTCGCATCCCACTAAGCGACCAAGTAGGTGTTCAAGGAAAATATCTAAACTTTATTTTAAGAAAAAAAAAAAAATAAAAAAAAATAGCGTATTTTAAAAAAAAGTCAAAAAAGTTTTTGATTTCGGAAAAAAAATATTAAAAATTTTTTATTTTTTTTTTTAAATATTTTTTTTCGAAAGATCGAAGAAATAGCTATCTATACTATTTGGAACACATTTTGCTAAGAACAATAGGTAATAAGTTACATGGATAAGAAAAAACCCCTGTTTGACCAAATTGTCAAAATTTTACCCCCTATAACTCAGAGAGTTCTCGACCGATGTTGTTGAAAAATTGTGTCTGAGTTACTATCCAATAGAGCTAACCTTGGTGCAAATTTCATCCCGATCGGAAGACATCGATTTCAAAAGTTGGTTCACTTGACATGAAATCCCCCATATGTATTTAAAATTTGTATTTTGAAGTATAATGGAGAAAAAAAATCGAGTTATTGTATTCGAGATATTGAAATCTTTGATTTTAAACAAACCACAAACAAATTCGCAAGCGTTTAAAAATTGTACATTTCTGAGATGCCCTACTTTGAAACCACACATCACCGCTGATCAGTGGTTCAGTGTCTATAGTTAAAAATGTAATCTGGAATACTCCGCTGTTATGTCCATGTGAAATTTCATGCCAATCGAAACAGCCAGTTAGAAAAGCCAGATTTATTTTCAAAATATGTTGATTCTGCCTCTCTGTACCAATGAAATTCTTATCTCTTCTATTAATTTTCCCAGTTTTTCCAAATAAATAAGTTTTAGTTCATAATTTCCAGTTTCATTACAATAGATTTTAGTATCAGCTACGCTGTGTAGGTGTCTCTTTTCAGAAATATATTATTATTCCCTCCATAATCACAAGACACTCACAGTGAATAGGTGAGTACTTAAACCAATATTTTAGAATTAATTATGCCCGGTTACTCTCTATACCGCTAGTGGAGCACGAAATTGTGCATCACCCAAACACACATAGGCATTCTCCAACATTTGTACATAAATATTTGAGTTATCGTAACCCAAATATCCGCTTACATTACCCAATGAGCCATTTAATACGTTAGTTAAACACATAAATAGACACATGTGTATATCTCATCTCATATGGATACTAGCATGGCCCCGTTTGTATGGAGGAAAAATAAGGTGTCGATGTTCCCGGCTAACATGAAAGTTCAGTTTGTTTGTAGAGTCCATTTCTCAAAACTGTTGTCCTGGCAACAGTATTTAGCTGAATCAAAGGATAAAAAGATTTTCATATTTCTTGCAAAGAAAGCATATGAAATATTGGCACACAGAAAAAACAAAAATTCAAATCCAATTACAAAATTCATAAATTCAATTGAATATTTTATTGAAATGGGACCTATCACAAAAATCACAAAATCAAACAACAAAATTTGTAAATATTTTATTGAAAAAAAATTTTTTTTTTTCTTATTGAAATATTTTAACTATCAATGAAACATATTATTTGAAATTCCACATAACATCAAACAATATTTTTAATAAAACCATACAAACAAATAATTGGTTTTGAATAGATATTCAAACAATATTTTTTATTAAATCAATTAAAATATTAATAACATTTGAATTCAAAATCAATAAATGTTTTAATTAAATATTATAAATAACATTTTCTATAGAAACTACTGAATACTGTTATACACAATAGTTTCTATATAAAATACTGTTATACACAATATTTTCTATAGAAAAACACTGTTATACACAATAGTTTCTAAAGAAAATACTGTCATACAAAATATGAACTAGTTTCTTCCAAACTTACGGACTTTCCAGCAAACGGGAATCCAATTTATATGGATATTGTTCACCTGTAGGAAGATAAACCAATTTTCACATTAATTTTAATGAAATCAATCGCCTTACCATTTACATATGTCGTATTCTCCCAAATTTCTGTCATAGGAAGCTAACAACTTCTGCAATTATACCGGAAGGTTTAACAATAATATAATAAAGAATTTTAAGTTCATACATACTTACAAATCTTGAAACGTGAGGAGTTATTGAGCCCTTGAACTCCTAGTCTGTTTCATGAAGACCAAAACTTAAAATTTGTTTACATATGGGCAAGACCCAGAAACAGTCTACCAACAAACAAATTTTAAATGAATCAAACTTGGAATTCTTAATTGTAATATTAGACTAGATATGTATATTATCTTTATATATATAATTCATCTGTACGTGTTAGTAACTAAACTCCACCTTAACGGCTGGGCCGATTTCGATGAAATTTGTTGTGTGTATTTGAGTGGGTACCTGAATGGTTTAGATTCACAATTGACCAATATAGAAACAATGGTCATGGCAACTCCCATACAAAGTAAAAATTTATTATTGCATATGTGGAGTACTATTATAGTGGGGTCTTCAAACTTTGTATGAGCTATGGCAGAACAACGTTTGCCGGGACAGCTAGTATTTTATATATATACAAAATGTATTTCGATGGTCATTCATACAAAAATGATTACCAAATCCAACACTAGCACAAAAAAATTTTAATTTTTTAATGTGTTTTTATCATTACTTAAATGTTAACAAGATGGTTCGATTGACAGCAATCTTTTTGATCATTCAATTTAAATACAAATTAATTTTGAGTAATTTCACTTTGAATGGAATTTTTCGCAACTTCTCACGGAAAAGGAGATAATTTTCTAGCATCTGGATAATTTGTAACCAGCGTCACGTAACGTGCGTCACAAAATGTTCTCGGCTTTTTATGAAAACGGCAAATGTTTTTTCATGCAAATAAGTTATATTAGAATTCTCTTTCATTCCTCTTCCTTTTAGGAATAAGATTTTGTGTGCTTTATTATGCCAAATTCGCTAAAATTACGAATAAAAACTTCAACTTTTAATGTTACTTCCAGTTTTAGTAACGTGCGTCACAAAATTTTGCGATCAATTATTTCGCAAGAAATGGCAATTAAAAGGAAATGTCTTATGCCATTTGGAATTGCACTTAAATCTCACTATAGCGTAGTATACGTTGGAAGTATGTTATTTGAAATACCAAAAATGTTCATATTTAAATATGAAAACGTGTACGAATGAAACGTTCGTCACGCAGGATTTGCCCATATGTAAATAATTTTTTTCAAAATACATATATGGGGGATTTCATGTCAAGTGAACCAACTTTTGAAATCGATGTCTTCCGATCGGGATGAAATTTGCACCAAGGTTAGCTCTATTGGATAGTAACTCAGACACAATTTTTCAACAACATCGGTCGAGAACTCTCTGAGTTATAGGGGGTAAAATTTTGACAATTTGGTCAAACAGGGGTTTTTTCTTATCCATGTAACTTATTACCTATTGTTCTTAGCAAAATGTGTTCCAAATAGTATAGATAGCTATTTCTTCGATCTTTCGAAAAAAAATATTTAAAAAAAAAAATAAAAAATTTTTAATATTTTTTTTCCGAAATCAAAAACTTTTTTGACTTTTTTTTAAAATACGCTATTTTTTTTTATTTTTTTTTTTTTTCTTAAAATAAAGTTTAGATATTTTCCTTGAACACCTACTTGGTCGCTTAGTGGGATGCGAGTGGGATATCTATCAAAATAAATATTTTGTAATTCAAAACATAAAATTTTTGACTTTTTTTGCAAAATCAAAAACTTTGTTGACTTTTTTTTTCAAAATGGACCCTTTTTTAATCTTTTTTTTTAGGTCAAACAAAAGCTTAGATATTATCCTTGAAGACCCTTTTGGTCGCTTAGTGGGATGCGAGTGGGATATCTATCAAAATAAATATTTTTTAACTCAAGACTTACAATTTTTGACTTTTTTTTTTGCAAATACGATTTTTTTTCCAAATGGGCCCTTTTTTTTAAATTTTTTTTGTAGTCAAAAGAAAGCTTAGGTCCATTCCTTTAAGATATTTTTAGTCCCTTAGTGGGATGCGAGTAGGATATCTATCAAAATAAATATTTTGTAACGCAAGACATACAATTTTTTAATTTTTTTTTGCAAAATCAAAATTTTTTTCCAATATGGGCCCTTTTTTAATTTTTTTTTTTGCTCAAAAGAAAGCCTAGGTCCATTCCTTTAAGATATTTTTAGTCCCTTAGTGGGATGCGAGTGGGATATCTATCAAAATAAATGTTTTAACACAAAAATTGTATGTCTTGAGTTACAAAACATTTATTTTGATATATATCCCACTCGCATCCCACTAAGCGATCAAAACCATCTTAAAGGAATAGGCCTAAGCTTTCTTTATAGCAAAAAAAAAAATTACAAAAAGGGCCCATTTTAAAAAAAAGTCAAAAAAGTTTTTGATTTTGCCAAAAAATCAAAAATTGTATATCTTGAGTTACAAAATATTTATTTTGATAGATATCCCACTCGTATCCCACTAAGGGACCTAAAATATCTTAAAGGAATGGACCTAAGCTTTGTTTTGACTAAAAAAAAATTTTTAAAAAAGGGCCCATTTTGAAAAAAAATTCGAATTTGCAAAAAAAAGTCAATAATTGAATGTCTTGAGTTACAACATTTTTATTTTAATAGATATCCTACTCACATCTTAATAAGTGACAAAATAGGTCTTAAAGGAAAAGACCTAAGCTTTCTTTTGAGCAAAAAAAATTTTTAAAAAAAAGTCCCATATTGGAAAAAAATTTCGATTTTGCAAAAAAAAATTAAAAAATTGTATGTCTTGCGTTACAAAATATTTATTTTGATAGATATCCCACTCGCATCCCACTAAGGGACTAAAAATATCTTAAAGGAATGGACCTAGGCTTTCTTTTGAGCAAAAAAAAAAAATTAAAAAAGGGCCCATATTGGAAAAAAATTTTGATTTTGCAAAAAAAAATTAAAAAATTTTATGTCTTGCGTTACAAAATATTTATTTTGATAGATATCCTACTCGCATCCCACTAAGGGACTAAAAATATCTCAAAGGAATGGACCTAAGCTTTCTTTTGACTACAAAAAAAATTTTAAAAAAAGGGCCCATTTGGAAAAAAAAATCGTATTTGCAAAAAAAAAAGTCAAAAATTGTAAGTCTTGAGTTAAAAAATATTTATTTTGATAGATATCCCACTCGCATCCCACTAAGCGACCAAAAGGGTCTTCAAGGATAATATCTAAGCTTTTGTTTGACCTAAAAAAAAAGATTAAAAAAGGGTCCATTTTGAAAAAAAAAAGTCAACAAAGTTTTTGATTTTGCAAAAAAAGTCAAAAATTTTATGTTTTGAGTTACAAAATATTTATTTTGATAGATATCCCACTCGCATCCCACTAAGCGACCAAGTAGGTGTTCAAGGAAAATATCTAAACTTTATTTTAAGAAAAAAAAAAAAATAAAAAAAAATAGCGTATTTTAAAAAAAAGTCAAAAAAGTTTTTGATTTCGGAAAAAAAATATTAAAAATTTTTTATTTTTTTTTTTAAATATTTTTTTTCGAAAGATCGAAGAAATAGCTATCTATACTATTTGGAACACATTTTGCTAAGAACAATAGGTAATAAGTTACATGGATAAGAAAAAACCCCTGTTTGACCAAATTGTCAAAATTTTACCCCCTATAACTCAGAGAGTTCTCGACCGATGTTGTTGAAAAATTGTGTCTGAGTTACTATCCAATAGAGCTAACCTTGGTGCAAATTTCATCCCGATCGGAAGACATCGATTTCAAAAGTTGGTTCACTTGACATGAAATCCCCCATATGTATAATTTATTATACCCTACACCACCATAGTGGGGAGTGTATTATGCGTTTGTGCAGATGTTTGTAACGCCCAAAAAATATTAGTCTAACACCCACCTTAAAGTATACCGATCGACTAAGAATCACTTTCTGAGTCGATTAAACGATGTCCGTCCGTCCGTCTGGTTGGCTGGGTGGCTGTCCATGTAAACCTTGTGCGCAGAGTACAGGTCGCAATTTTGAAGATATTTCAATCAAATTTGGTACATATTATTTTTTCGGCCCAAGGACCAAGCCTATTGAAACTGGTCGAAATCGGTCCATTATTTCACCTAGCCCCCATACAAATGTCCTTCCGAAATTGGACTTTATGGTAAAAAATGTTTAATTTATAAATGTATCTCCACAAATTGCGCTCCAAATAAGATTTATATATATAAAATTCATGTCACCAAATTTTGTTACGATCGGTCCATAATTAGTCATAGCTCCCATATAGACCCGCTTCCGAAAATCACTTTAACGTGCATAAATCGCTTAAAAATGTTGGTATACTCACAAAATTCAACAGAGTAAACTTTCATATAGACATAAATCACACGACCTAATTTCATGGTGATCGGTCCATAATTGGCCATAGACCCCATATAAGGCCCACTTCCGAAAATCACTCAAAAATATAAATTATTGAAATTTTAAAAGAAAAATGTTTTTGCTCCTTTACATAGTGTAGGGTATTATATGGTCGGGCTTGACCGACCATACTTTCTTACTTGTTTTTATTTTACAGCTGTTTGTCAAAATTCACTATAAATTTGTTTTTGTTTCAAAGTAAACAAACATTTTTTCAATAATTTAAAAAATTGTTTGATTTTATAAAAAAATTCAAACAAAATTTTAATAAAGAAAATATTTTGTAAAGTACAAGTGTTTTCTATTATTTTTAATATTATAAAAATGTATCACAAAATGCAAACGTACTTGATTTTAAGTACATTATGTTAAAAGATTTACAAAACAAGTAGACGTTTCTCATTATTAAAAAAAGTTTTTAGCATTGTTAACCATAAAATTTAAAACCAATTCAAATATTTATAAAACCAAATAAAATACAAATCTGATTTCAAACATGCGTACGATGACATGGAATAGCCCATATGTCATTTAAAGTTTTAAACAATTTATCACTCTATAAAATTCTGTACAAATCGGACCATAACTGATTCAAGTCTCCATAGAAAGCAAAATCTTCATATTAATGGTGGGTATGTAAGATTCGGCACAGCACAGAATATAACACTCTTACTTGTTATTTTTTTTTTGGGCCACCCTAATGTATACACATCTAATACTGTGGCAAAACCCGTAACAAAATACATATAAAAAACATGATGGACGTCACATGTTACATGCATATGCTTGTTAAGAAGAGAGAGAGAGGACATGGTGGCTTTAGAATGGCCAACTTAATGGCTGGCGGAAACTGTGAAACTCCGTGTAATACAGAGCCAGATATAATACCAGAAAATGTACACGTATGTATCCGATTTTGTGTACTTTTCCACTTAGTAATGCCTGAAAAAAGCACACATTTTTTGTTGGTTTTTTTTTGGTTCTTAAATTAATGAATTTAAATTAAACCAAGTGCTGGTTAAAAAAAACGGATAAAAGTAACAGTGTCCAATAAATACATTTTACAAAAACACGGAAAAAATATAAATGAGAAACCATTTTACAATTTCGCTTCCTTTTAATACCAAAAAAAAAAGGCTCACACAAAACAAAAATTCCGGCAAACCTTAAAACCTGTCTGCTGTTACCAGAATTAAATTTACTACAAAATTATTAAGGGTCTATTTTAAGCAGTAAAATATTTCTACCAAAAATAGTTGGTTTTGAAAAATATTCCCAAAAAAAAAAACAGGAACAGGAAAAGAATGGCAAGATAAATGAATAAAATTTTAAAAATTGTTTATGGAAATGACAATTATAAAGGTTACAGCTCCTTTTTCATTTTTGTTTTATTCTTGCCTTTTTTCTCGATCTCCCCGGGCTAAATTCCAGGATTTATGGTAAAACATTAAATGATAAAGATATGAATTAAACAACAATGAAATTTGTGAAACAAAAAATATTAAAAAGTTAACAAAGGTCTCACAGAATTAAGCATTCATGTAGAAACTCATAACGAACTAAATAATGCTACCACAGTTAGAAAAAATGGAATTTAAGGATTGGAAATAATCAAATGGATTTTGTTTCCGGCACTGATTTTGATTTGTTAGAATGGGAAAAAAAATGACATAAAACGAAAAAGAAAAGTAAATAACGCGCTGATTGATTAAAATAAATGCCAAATATTGAACTGAAATAAACTATGCTTAATGGTTGTAGATTTAAAGAACAGTAGGTTAATGTGAATGATGACTCAAAATTCGCACTCGATTTGCATTTTGCTAACAGTTTAGCGTTAGTAAAAATGGAGCATTACAAGGGAGAACAATGCTTATTCATTGTTGAGCAATCTATAGGTGTGTTCGCGTACTTTCCAGTAAAAAATATCCAGTAACTTTATTTTAGAGAGTAAAAATAAATTACTCTCAATCTGAAAAGTAACAGAAAAAAGTACGCGAACAACAATTTGTAAAAATAAGTTGTATTTTATTATTAATTAATTTAAAACGTTTGTTTTGGGCTATTTTACTTCTTTTCTTTGCAAAACTTGTTAATTGTATTAATTTTCAACTTTCTAGTTTTGTTTGCATTTGCAGCCATATGTTTTAAACGTTTTTTATGTTGATATTTTTTACTGGACAAAAAATGTCCAGTAAAAAATATCATGTTCTCTATCTACGAACTGTCACTTTTAACACTCTCTTGCTCTCTCGTTACAAGTTTTTAAAAGTAAACGAACGGAATCCCGTAACTTCCAGTGATAATTTGTAGAAATTATTACAAATTATCAAGTACGCGAACACAACTTATATAAATAAAAATTAAATGTCGTTCGTTGGTAATTGCATCAGTTGAGAACGGCTGGACCGATTTAGAGTTTTTTTTTCAAATGTTGGTCATAGTCCAACTTAAATTTTTACGGAATGAAAAATTGACCACGTCCACATTTTTCGATTTATCTAAAATCGGAAAACGGCTTCACCGATTTGGCTAATTTTTTGTTTAAAAGTTCGTAGTTATCCAATTTAAGTTTTTACTGAAGGAAATATTGACCACGCCCACTTTTTTCGATTTATCTAAAATCGGAAAACGGCTACACCGATTTGGCTAATTTGTTTTTAAATATTCATAGTAAAATTCGTAAATAAAATAACTTTTTATAAAAACTTAAACAATTTTTTGGAAAATAAATTTTATGAAAGCTTTATTCTTTGCCTATCCATAATTGTTTACAATTTTTAAATCGCTATAAAAATGTGTGAGTTAGAGGCACTAAAGTACTCCGACAGTTTTTTCAAAATAACTTTCAAAATTGTTAGGGTGTTTCAAAATCTTTGAAAATGGGTTTACCTAGGCCTACAACCCCAATTCGGAAGCTTTTCAAGCTATGACAAAAAATGCAATTTTGTAGCAGAGTGTTATTAATTAAAATTCGAAAACGAGATCACGATAAAATATAACTTGAAATAAAATTACAAAACAAATAAAATTACTCATTTGTTGTCATACAAAAAAAAATAAATTTAGAGGATGCAAACACATTTTTTATATAAGGGGATTTCCTTAACTTTAAAAATCTAATTAAAAGTATGTATTTCAGTGTTGTCTACATTCTAAATTCGCTAATAACTTGGTCAATAAGCTAATAACTTGGCGATCTGTGATCACTCATATTTCAGAACAAAATCTTTTTTTTTATATAAAAACTCAAAATATCTAAAATCGTTAATAACTTGGCTCCTTGGTAACTCGAAAAGGAGCTCGATCTCAAAATATCTTAATTCGCTAATAATTTGGCCAATAAGTGTTTAATCAAGAAAAACAGCTCGATCTGTGATCACTCATATTTCTGAACAAAAATCTATTTATTTTTTTGACAACAGACTCAGGTTCTTTGTCTCTCATTAACGGTTCTATGTATATTTTATTCTATGGCCATAAGATTCATTGTACATATTTTAAAATCAAATGTAAATCAAACATAACCCAAACCTATGTACATATATGAATACGTTTATATGAATACGCAATACGTTTTGTTTTTATACCCTACACCACCATAGCGGAGAGGGTATTATGCGTTTGTGCAGATGTTTGTAACGCCCAAAAATATTAGTTTAACACCCACCTTAAAGTGTACCGATTGACTTAGAATCACTTTCTGAGTCGATTAAACGATGTCCGTCCGTCCGGCTGGCTGGCTGTCCATGTAAACCTTGTGCGCAGAGTACAGGTCGCAATCTGGAAGATATTTCGATCAAATTTAGTACATATTGAAACTGGCTTAAATCGGTCCATTATTTCACCTAGCCCCCATACAAATGTCCTTCCGAAATTGGACTTTATCGGTCATAAATGTTTAATTTATAAATGTATCTCCATAAATTGCGCTCCAAATAAGTATGTATATACACAAAATTCATGTCACCAAATTTTGTTACGATCGGTCCATAATTAGTCATAGCTCCCATATAGACCCGCTTCCGAAAATCACATTAAAGTGCTTAAATCACTTAAAAATGTTGGTATATACACAAAATTCAACATAAATAACTTTCATATGGACATAAATCACACGACCTAATGTTATGGTGATCGGTCCATAATTGGTCATAGCCCCCATAACAGGCCCACTTCCGAAAATCACTCAAAAATATAAATTATTGAAATTTTAAAAGAAAAATGTTTTTGCTCTTTTACTTAGTGTAGGGTATTATATGGTCGGGCTTGACCGATCATACTTTCTTACTTGTTTTTTTAAAGATTATGCCTTATTAAGTAAAAAAAAATAGAAACAATTTTATAAAAAAAATTTTAATAAATGAAAAAATGTTGATGTTCATTGAAAAAATTTTTAAAACTGATGTCTTCCGACGAAATTTCCACCAAAGATAGTCCTATCCGATAGTAATTTATACACAATTTTCCAACAAGATCGGTCAAGAACTCTCTGAAAAGTACTATAAATTTGGAAAAAAGAAAATAAAAATACTTTTCCAAAAAAAATCTAAATAAAAGATTCTTATTCATATACTCAAATATCTGAAGTTGATGGTTCCATCATAAAAAGTTAGCTTTTAAATGTTTTAAACATAAAAAAATTATTTTAATTGTGTTTAATTTAAATTTTTATTACTTTATCTAAAAATACGAAAAATTTATCCACTTTTACAGTAAACTGCAGAAAAAGTATGCAACCTAGAATAACGATTTTAGCTATTAGTGATGAAGAATCTACTTTTAGCCGGTACCAAATTTAATAAATAAATATTAATTCTAAAAAATCAATTAAGCGCCACTTAGACCATGATTCAATCCAACATGCGGCGTCTTTCGGAATGCGTAAGAGTAAACATGTTGCGAAAACGTTCCATAGTTTATCATATTAATTGCTCTGATGAACGATTATGATCACCATAAAAACACCATTTATATATACACCCTTTATGAATACTAGAAATACTTGCAGAACTATTCAATACTGGTACATCCTTTTATATATAATTACGTTAAATTATTATAATTATGTTCAGTGAAACTTTATAATTAAATACTAAATGAATAATTTCAATTTCCTTTCAAACATTCAACTTGTTAAAAGAATTTTTCCTGCAATTTCAAAATTTAATAAGAATAATTTAGTTCAAACTTTTCTTGTGCACAAATTAGAAACTTTAATTTTCATAAAGTTTTTTCTTTGTTTGTGTTTTGTAGCTCACGTAAACGTAAATAACTTTAAATCTTTTTTGGGACACAAAAACAGTTTTTTTTCTTTCAGTCGTTTCATTTTAAGCTGTACAAGATTAATGAATACGGATTAAAAAGCAAAAACAGCAAAAAATAAAGGAGCGAAGAAAAGTATTTATGTTAACAACACCATGTAGAAGACGATTTTCTTTAATTTTATTTATTAACAATCCTTTGCCAAAAAAAAAAAAAAAAAAAACAGAAGATGTAGAAAAGTTTTCAAAACTTTGAAGGCAGACTGAAAAATATTTTAGATTTCAAAAACTGCATTAAAACGGCTTAAAGCTTATTCTATGAGTTCATTTGAAAAGTTTAACATACCTTGGGGGAAGGAAACTAACACAGAACTAGTTATATGGTTAAATCCCAGGAAATTGTCACATCAATGAAACCGACTTATGTTCGTAACTTAAACAACTAAATATCTACGGTGTAAAATACCCAACAGATAAATTTACTTAAAAAGTAACTCGACATTAATTTCAAATCAATATCTACGGGTAAAATTTTCCAAATATTTTGACTTTATAAGTAACTAAGCACCGATAGATATCCACTTGTTGAAATTACGGACATTATACTAGTACCTGACTCAAAACTACAAATCTCAACTTAAAGTCTTGAAAATTCGCAACATGATCTGTTGGCTATCAATATGGGTCAATAAGTCAACAACTTTTTGAATTTCCCGTCTCTTAACTGAAAGTCAACACTGCTCCTGTCGACACGCATCTGTCAGTTGACTCCTGTCAAAATTTGTTTGACAGCTATTGATAGCAGACTACTTCGTGACTTGAATTTCGTCTGAACATTGCGCAAGAAAACTCAAAATCACTCAAATAAAGGCTAAGCTTAATAAAAAACTGTCAGTGTCTTTGAATGTAGGCAAATTGATGGAAAAAGGTTTTCTAGGACGCCCTTTTCGTTCTGCCCTCATAAATTGAAACAAACCAATTAAAGTTTATGAAGACATCGACTGGCCGGCTACTGGTTTAAAGCCAGCATAATTTTTCACTAAGAATTTATGCCTTAAAATCTGCCCCACAAACCTAAATCTTTACAAACGGATATTTAATAAAGAGATTCACACAAATATAGATACGAACACACACAAACACTCTAACATACACTAACTTTAGGAAATGGCATTTGTAATCAACAATGAACGAATGCTCTCTAATGCGCACACAAATCCTTACCATCATATTAGACACACACGTACAGCCACATTCACACAGATACAAAGATAATAATGATGAATGAGTGGGAACTTTTAAGAAGCAATAAACCCCTAATTACGTCCACTTTTTAATTGAGAATTTATTTCAATGTTTTCCGTTGGTACTTAACAACTTTAAAAGGAATACCTTGCCCCTGCCACACCAACAAACAGGCCAACAATAATAGTGAAGCCCCCTGCACCACCACCCACGAGAGCACTCAACCATTCCTGCTGCTGCTGCTGCTCATGTTACAATTACACTTAACGTCCTTACGGAAACAATAAACCCAGAGGATCACTGCTGGAGTACGCAAAAACAAAATTGTTTATAAACTGAAAATCTGGTGCTGAGTTGTTGTCTTTTTTGAAAAACTCACAAAAACAACAATAACAAAAAGTGCAAACATTACATTTTCAAAAATAAACACAAGAACAACAATGACAACAGCAAGCTTGAATGAACAATAAATTCAATTCTACAATATCTTTCCACCAGATGAGGTGGGTAAGAGAGCATTGGAAAGATGAATAAAAAATAAAAAAAACAAACTTAATGAATTTAATTATCCCTGCATGATGCTGCTGCTGTCGTGTCTTTGTGTCTTTGTTTGCACAAAAAATAAACGGCTGGAATATAAAGTTTAAGTAGCCATTTGTTGTTGTGATTAAGGACACTTGTTTTATGTTTCAAAGGACAATAGATTATTTTTAATATTCTTTTTTTAAATGCCTTTCGTATTCCACACACATCAGTTCAAAGTTTTTGTAACTATTCAAAAACTTATATCTAACCTTAGAATTTCTGAAAAATTGTCGCAATTTCTTTTATTAACTGTCCATGTTTGTTTAGAAAATGTTCGATATCTTTTTTTCCGTTTAAATACTTATTTATAAAGTTATTGGCGATTATAAATATGACCTATTTGGTTGCTTAGTGGGATGCGAGTGGGATATATAGCAAAATAAATGTTTTATAACTCAAGATCTACATCCCACTATATATCCCACTCGCATCCCACTACTAAGCAACCAAATAGGTATCAAAGGCATAAACCCAAGCTTTCTTTTGAGCAAAAACAAATTAAAAAAGGGCCCATTTTAAAAAAGTTAGATTTTGCAAAAAAAAGTCAAAAATTGCATATTTTGAGTTACAAAACATTTATTTTGATAGATATCCCACTCGCATCCCACTAAACGACTAAATAGGTCTTCAAGGAAAATATCTGAGCTTTCTGTTGAGCAAAAAAAAAAAATAAATAAAAAGAGGGCCCATTTCAAAAAAAAAGTCAACAACGTTTTTGATTTTGCAAAAAAAAGTCAATAATGGCATGTTTTGAGTTACAAAACATTCTCGTTTTATGCGGATTTTTTTACGCGGATTCTAATTTATGCGATTTTTAAATTAAATTTTTTTTTTTAATTTTAAAAGATTTTGAAATTTTAGATGGTTTTTAAAGCTTTTTTTTAATTCTTCATTTACATAACCGAGCCCTTAAGGGCTTTACCATTTCACCATTTTTCAGTTAAACCAATATTGCATCACTGATATAATGGTTATAGTTTGTTTTTTACAAAATCAAATTCTTAAATAGATTCAGATACGGAAAGAGAATTAATGATTCATCGCGGACTGACTGATCTGTTTTCCGGATATCAAGAGTTGCATAAGCAACTTAAAAATTCAAAATCGCAAAGTTTAATGACAAATTATTTTCAAGAAAAGCAGCAATTGAAGCTCCTAAAAATTCTTCGATTTCGTCCCCTATTCACTAGATTAATTCTAGTGATGAAAATTATATTTTAACATATGATGGCAATATGATTATATCATCTAGTGATAAAAGTGACGTTGAACCAATTCCAAAACGATGCAGACAATTATTCAGTGATTCAGATTAATCATGCATATTTACAGAATTAAAAAATGTGTTAGCTCATTTTCACTTTTTCTGTAATTAATGAATTAATATTATATTTTAGTTTATTTTTTTTAACGTATTTTGTTTTTATTGTTTAGGTATATTAAATAAATATATTTTTGTTGATTTTTTTATGCGATTTTGTTCTGATTTTTTAATTAAAATCTAAATTTATGCGGTTTTTCAGAATTTTGGAACGAATCATTAGTTTCTATATGCAGCTAGAGTATCGTTTTATGCGAATTCAATTTATGCGATTTTTTTTGGAACGCGTCTATCGCATAAAACGAGACCTGAGTGTATTTGGGACACATTTTGCTAAGAACAATAGGTAATAAGTTATATGGATGAGAAAAATCACATCTTTGGCCAAAATTGTCAAATTTTGACCCCCTCTAACTCCGAGAGTTCTTGACCGATCTTGTTGAAAAATTGGGTCCGACCTTGGTGCAAATTTCATCCCGATCGGAAGACATCGATTTTAAAAGTTGGTTCACTTGTCGTGAAATCCTCCATATGTAGATTGTCAAAATCGACCACCTCTGGTACAGCTGAAGGGAAATTATTTAACAAAGTTATTTTTTATAATTTAAATTATAAAATTATTTAATTTTACTAAAATATTAAGGTTTTCACCAATACCAAACACTTACATATATAAAAAGCTTATATTTACTCTTCAGAAGCTCCACAAACCATGCCCCCTTTCACAAATTTTAACGTGTTTTCATATATTGCATCAAGCTGGTCTTGAGTGATCAAGATTGGGTAACGTGATGGGCCTGATCGTACTCACAATTAAGTGTGCATTTGATCATACTTTTTCAAACAACGAACCAGTGATATCAAAAAAATTAATTTATAACAGTTGTTTTGTGACTTTAATAATAAAAATCCATCTAAAACAGTTATTTTTCAACGTAAAAATGAAAGTTCGCATGAAACTCTTAAAAAAATAGTTTTAAATAGCTGTCATAAAAAAAACTCATTTGAGGAGTATTTTTTTCCTTCAAAAAAAAAAAAAAACTCATTTGAGGAATTTTATTTTTGTTATCATAAAATAAAAGTTATTTGAAGAGTTTTATTTTTCCCGTCTGAAAATAAAACCCATTTTATGTAAATTGACACTGGTAAGATCATTACAATTTGTAAAGCCCTTGCATTGCAATTGAATAATTTTTTATTAAAATAAAATCAAGTGGGATTTTAATTTGTTAGTGGTTGATTCCTATTATCAAATTGTTGTGGTTTTTTTTTTCTTAAACAAATAAATTACTACAAACATTATATATCAGATAGACTCAATAAAGAAAGATACTGAAAAAAGTAGAAAATAAACGAAAAGAGTTTTCTGACGGAAAAAATAAAACTCCTCAAAGACTTTTATTTTATAACGGAAAAAATAAAAGTTCTCAAATGAGTTTTTTTCTGTCGGAAAAAATAAAAGTTCTCAAATAAGTTTTTTTATGACGGCTACTTTCAATTTTACGTTGAAAAATATTTTTTTTAATATCACCATAGATTCTGAAAGAACACGTTAACACAAATCTATTGGTATAAAACAGTATAGGTCTCCGTTGACATAGAGATTTTCTGGATAACCGTTATTTACGGTCCCTGGTAAAAACTGATCTTTATGAGCTATTTAGAGTACGACACGACACGTTCAGATTTTACCGTAGCTACAATTTTGCTAAATATTGTTAGTGAAAAATTACAAGACCCTGTAAGTTATTCTAAAAAAAGTGAAAAAAATGTTCTTCCCATATTTTTTCCAAACAATTTAAACAAAATTTGTTTGATGGACTCTTAGCTATATTATTGCCAGATATAGTTAAACGGTATCACCAAGTCTGAATTATCTTTTGGCCAAA
This sequence comes from Calliphora vicina, assembly GCF_958450345.1. Lineage (NCBI taxonomy): Eukaryota > Metazoa > Arthropoda > Insecta > Diptera > Calliphoridae > Calliphora > Calliphora vicina. The sequence continues at coordinate 123,370,604 of NC_088780.1, forward strand.
AACTGATATCACCTTTTTCTGAGGGCCCACTGATTTTCAAAATTTTTGGAGTCCCAAAAAAAAAAAATTAGTCACCAAAATCGCTAAACTGACTATAGGGTTTTACTTTGCTGAATTAGATAAGATAAAAAATACTATAATATAAATTAAAAAATACGTTGTCCGATACCGATAACTAACACTGAATATGGATATTTTAGTGTTTATACCAATGTGCTATCTATAATTCTCCTCATATTTAGATGGAGGGTATTTAAGATTCGGCATAGCCGAATATAGTACTCTAACATGCTTTCAAATACATTGGACAGTAAAAGAAATTCCTCGTCTTCGCCAAAAAATAGACATCTCCTTGTTGAAAAAAATTCGACTTTTCTAAGTATTTGCTTTTTTAATGACAGAATTAATGAATTGAAAATGGAGTATTTCCTTCTGCTCCTGCTCCTGCTTAACAACAATTATGAATATCAAAGTACAAACAATTGTTTAAACAGTTGTTTAGTTGTTATTTTGTGTTTAGCTTGATGCTGTTGTCGATGTTGAAGTCTTTGTTGTTAAGAGATTATCCCAATTTAATTAGTTGCCAAACCATTGAAATTCTTAATTGCCAAACTTTAATATTATACTCAGTCGGTCAGTCACTTCTTCACAGCTTGTACTCATCTGTATTCCCTATAAGACCAATCTTCTTCTGGCCCTCACTCTAATACACTTTTCCTTTTATTTTTTATTTGTTGGGCCCCAAGCAAGGAAGAGAAAGTTATTTGTGTTAGTGAGTGAATGTAAGTGCGAGTGTGTGTCTGTTGTAGAGTTTTAACAGCAGCATTCATTTCAAAACCCAGTTGTCCAAATCGTGGTAGACGTTGATCTAAAAGACATGTTTGCTAAGGTGGACCTTATTTTTTTTATTTTCGATTTTTCAAAAATTTGGACAAAAGTTTGAGCTCGGTCGGTTAAATATTGGAGTGGCACACGAGGGTTAAAGTTCGTCAGAACATTTATAAGAGGGAAAAATGCAGTTTTTTCAGTTTTTGTAAAAATTGTGCCATTATATAATTATATTTGCAATTTAATATAAAAGAATCGAAATGTGTACGTAATTGTCGTTGTAATGAGATATAAAACACAAAAATTGGTTAAATAGTTTTAAAGTTGTTAAAAATTCCTCAGGCCATTAATGTGTCTCAGGCCACTGGATCAGGAAATGTATGAACAAAATTAACATATTTTGAGAAATATTAAAATAAAAGCTAATTTTTACTTAAAATATATCCATATTTACTTGTATATGAGTTTTTGTCATCGTAAGATAATGTTACCCCCTGTCTATACTTGACAAATTTTTATCATGATAAACGTCAAAATGGTTGTCAAGATAAAAAATTATCAGGTATAGTCCCCATTTATTAGTATTATTGCTTCGTTATGACAAAATTGTTAGTGCTTTTGCTAAGACAACTTTGTCTTGACAACAAATGGCATTTATTGTTATGATAAATATTTGTCAAGTATAGACCGGGGTTAACCTATTCGAAGGTATGACCAAACAAATTTATTTTTTTTAGTTAATGTTTCAAAACTCCATTTACAAAATTTTAAAAATTTTGTTAAACAAATTTCAGAATTTTTTGATCATCACATAGGGATTTATTGAGAATATATGTAAAAGGGAATAAAAATATGAAACAAAGATGTGCATACCTCCTACAGCTTTTCCGTACCTGCGACTTAAATTTTGCGATTTTCGGGAAAAACTAATTTTTTGGCCATATTTTGGTGAATGAGCCCAATTTCCTTACTGTTATTAATTTTAAGTAAAATCTGTTCTGAATATTATAGGCCAGATATAATATTTTTTAACCGATCGAGCTCAAACTTTTGACAAAATTTTTTTTATCCTAACCTAACACAAAACTGTCTTTCGTTTTTGAAACAGATGAGTTTTAAATTTTTCCATACATTGAACTCATTATGTCCCTCAGGAGATATTTTAGAAGGACTTTGCGTCTCCTTCTTAAAACCTTCATACACATTCAAAATTGCAAACAAACATTTACATATTTAAAATCCAAACATGCTTGGTTTTGCAATTATTCCTATATGCTGTCTCTTATAATATCATTTATTTTGCTGTCTTTATTATAAACCGTTACATGAAACCAGAAGAAGGAACAAAATTTCTAAAAAAAATTTAGTGTTTTATAACATTTGATGTTGTGACGCTCGCGTAAAATAGTGTTTTATATATAAAACTACAAACCTGATACTGTAAAGTCTATTCTTTAGTTTTTATACTGAATTCATTAACATTTTCCCTAATAGCCTTCTTTAAAGTCTTGCGTCAGCAGACCCTCCTATATAGACATTCTGTAAGGCATTGCGCGGAAGGTCTCCTTACAGACCTTCAATGGAGGCAGCACCTTCTAATATTACCTTCTATTAGTGCTGTAACAGAAGCGAGTATGCAAGATCTTGGCTCTCAATGTCACGCTGTGTGAAATTATAACGATTTTGCAATGCGGCTGTGTGTCCTTGTGATTGCAAAATAAGGCCTTTAGGAAGGCCCCTTTTCTGCATCTTTTTCCCGCTTAGTGGTCTTCCACGATTTATGGCTGGCATGTATTATATCAATTGATGAACAGATGAAAGACAATGTATGGAATGTTGTCATATATCTAACATTATTAAGGACTAGATGAGCAACACTGTCTTCAATGTGGTCTTCTGTCAACCTTTAGCAGAACTTTTCATTGTTAATGTGTGAACGACAAACTGATCGTCATTGTCACTCTTTAAGTCGTCCACGATTTTTCCGACATTTGTAAGAAAATGTCGCAGAATAGACTTTGTTGGGCACTTATCATTGTTGATGTCTTGAAGGCGTGACCAACTGGGTAATTTTACCCTGACCTCAATTGTGTGTGTGTGTGTGTTTGGGCATGAGAATGTATGTGTTCATGTCCTTGTTCACTTTGTTGTAGCGCAATCTACTTACAATTTATATTGTGTTAAGTAAGTGAAACGAGAAAATATTTGTAGCATCAATACGACCAAGTACTTGCTGCTGTTGTACGTGCATGTATTTCAACAGATGGGAACAAACGGTGGTGCTACTTATGTAACCTAATTTTTATTTCATTTCTTTTGAAAGATCACATGATGATTTTTATTGGATTTATATCTTAAAAAGTGTTGGTCATTGTTCCCATCTTTCTGGCAACATTTGGATTCCTAGCCAAACGAACTGCTCATCTTTTGAGGTCAAGAACGAATCAAGACAATAACGGATACTCTGTTCCAAAGTGAAGCGTATCCCAAAGAGGCCGTTCTGCATCGATCGAAACAAATAGTAGTCGGACGGGACACGCTCTGCACTATAAAGCGGGTGAGACTAAACATCACAACCACTTTTTTTAAATACTTTTTAGCATGTGGTCGAGCATTGTCATGATGGAATATTACGGTTTTATGTCTGGCCGCTTCAAACGAAAAAGTTGCCTTCGGTCTGGCCATATTTCAGCAACTCATGATAGGCCCACCAAATACAGAGCATTACCTTAGCGTCATGAATATTTGGCTTTTTCTTTTATAGTGTTAAAGCAGCATTTCGGGCATGCAAAATCGTGTTTCAAGGTCTCTGGGCTTCAATACGTAAGCTCCGATACGTAAGCTACCTGCGCCATCTAAGTTTCACGGCGGCGGGTGACTCCGAAAAAGGTCGGCGGCTGCGGCTAGCCAGCTGTCAGCCGACTAAAGAGTAAATACTCTAATTCTAAATAATTAAAAATTTAAAAAGTGAAATTCTGAAACTTTTATGAAATTACTAAGGAACTTTTATGATAAAAGGTCCTTAGTAATTTCATAAAAGTAGTAATCGTTCGGCCTAAGTCGGCTATTTGCAAACCGACTTAGGCCGAACAAATTCGACGGCGGCGGCTTTGAAAATTTATCGGCGTCTCGGCTCAGCCGGCTTACAGCCGTTCGGCGCAGGTCTCTGGTAAGCTCTCTGCTTTTGCAAGCACCTGTTGAGTTTGACAACAATCTTCATGGATAAAATCACCACTTCGGAACCGCACAAACCTTTTCTCGCACTTTACAACCGATGGAACACATTCTCCATAAGCTTTGGTGAGCAATCAGTGTGCTTCAGCACAACTTCCCGCATATGACGAATTTTTTGAAACAAAATTCCACATTTTCGAAGCATAAAAATACTTTGTTGTTTACTCTATAAATTTCACTAACTAAGTGAGAATTGAAGACAAAAACCTCCTTCAAAGTATAAAAATGAATCCCGAATTTTTAAGTTACACACCCAATATATTTTATTTGAAAAATATAACACCCAATGCCTGATTTCTATTTTTTTAAAATCATTTTCAGATTTTTTCTGAAAGAAATAAAAAATAAAAATCTGAAATATTTTATTTTTCTAAGCAATAAAATAAAAGTGAAATTTAATTTTTTTAATTTTGATTTATAATTACATAAAACTCGTGACAGTTACGGTGTCTGTCATAGAGACGAGACGTAATTGTAATCAAAAACCTAACTCTAGCCACAAAAAAATACATGCTAGACAATGTATTTTGTTATTGTATCGAACTGTTCTATTTTCTTGTGGTATTAAAAAAAACAGAAGTTCTATTTTGGACTTTAAATTTAAGCTTTAAAATTTCTTTTGTGGTTAGGCTGATTTTTTTTTGTTAAATTTCTGAATATTTTTTTCGAATTTAATAGAAGAAGTATTTGACCATTCAATACATTATTAAACTTATTTTGTAATGGATTTGAATTAAAGAAAATTTTAATGATTCAATAAGGAATTAATTCTATAAAGAATTCATTTTCAGAAGAATGAGTTCAATACATTTGACAAAGAATTATGCCTATGAATTAATGCATAATGAATGGATTAAATGTTTTTGAGATTCATAATTTGATTTTATGATTTTTTTGTTATCAAGTTATAATGGGTTATAAATTAAGTCAGGCAAAAAAAAACGGAAATAATCCAAATTAGCGTAACCGTTTCGAATCTGCAGATAATCTCGTAAATTCGTTTGGCAAATATTAAGATATTTGCCTTCATTAAATCGCTTGTGCCTTAGTTTGGCCATCTCTAACTAAATGTGCCACATATAACGCTATTCGTTGTTGCTCCGACTGGCTGGCTGACAGTCTAACTGCTGTTTTTTGGTACAACAAAAAGAAATACCGCATTTCCTTATTTAACCTAAAAATGTTCCTACATTTCCGTTTAAACATTTATGCAACATTCTACTTTATTACTTACTATTGCTACTGCTGTTGCTGTACGAATATTTAAACTAAAATATCCGAAATTGTGTTCTTTCTCTGCAAATCTCTGGCTGTTCGATGACTCTTCTTCCATTCATCCTTCCGCTGTTCAACAAATAAAACACCACCAACAACAACAACAAAAGTAATAACATCTACAACAATAGTTCACCACTTATGTCGGCCATTTGTGTTAAATTGATGACTTATCCATGGTTGTGGCTGTTCATGAAAAATCCCTACGAGGGTGCACAATGTGCCTAACATACGTTTGGCAACGGATCCACAATTGAAACATGTAACCGGCGAATATTTCAAGTGAGTTTTTATCCCCTTTCCTTTTTTTTTTTTTTTTGATTTATTAATTTTCATTTTCTATGCTGTTTTACTTTCTATTTGTTCTTAATTCTTTGGCTCTACACTGAGTTAGGCAAAGAGTGCACAAAGTGGCTTCAATAACTTTTTTAGTGGCACATTCTTCACAAATCGTTTGGTTGAATGTACGAGTAAGTGTATTTGCACTTACACACGTTCGTACATGTTGGCCCAAAGTTTTTGCCCAAAAACCATATTTCATAATTTTCTCTTTATTTCATTGTCTGTAACCCACCACCCCTTTAACTCAACTTTGTTTTTCCTCAATATTTCTTGCTAAACTTCGCTGTGATTGCGAAATGGCTGCCACTTCAGAATTAGGCCAGGACAATGAATTGTTTAAGAAATTATACATGCAAACCATACATTTTCTCTAAAAAGAAAAATTTAACAAAATTGGAAATTGATAAAGAGCCACACACTCCAGATGACGAGGTAGAGCTGTAGAAGTGGATGTTACAATTAAAAATAAATTACAATAGAACAACTGGAGTGTTGAGGATGGGGGAAATTGGTTTCGCTGAATAACTAACTGTTTGGCAGATTTCATTTGATTTGCCATTTGCCAGCCATAAACCAACAAAAAAAACTTTGAATTTAATTAAAATAATCATCTTTAAAGATTTTATAAACTGTGTTTTTTACTTTTTGTATTGCAAACATTTTATGGAAATAATAAATTATTCACAGAAAATTTATTGTTTTATGTTGTAAGTGTTTTTTCAATTAGCCTGATATCTGTAGTAGTAACTGGGGGAAACTTTAACATTTTTACCCCCAGTAACACGAAGTCTGGTTATGTTTTAACTAATAGTTATACTGACAGTTTTCATACAAAAATAATTTTAACCGACTGTATAACTATTAATTAAGGCATAACCAGGCTTCGTGTTAATGGGGGTTAATGAGAAAAACTTATAAATCATTTAATATCCCATTCCACCATGCTCTAATTGATACATGTAACTTGCAGCCCCAGTTGCATATCCGAGATATTAAGTTCGATCACGTTTAATAAAGAGATCACAAATTGTCATTTCAGAAGTTTCTTAATAAGTACAATAAAGTTCGTATAAACTTTATTTTCGATGATTGGAAAATCCTCGTGACATGGAAAACCATATCTTGGTTTTCTAGCATGTCATGCTAGAATGCTTACTCTCTGACTTCTGGCAATGCAACAAAGATCAATAAATTTTATGTAATCTCTTTAAAGTACTGCTGTAAAAACTGTTCGTTGATACTGCGATGATCGGTGTTAAAAAAGTCATATGGGAAACGTATTTTTTAGCTTATTTGTATACCCTTAGAGTGGTCAAACCGGTTTTCGAATTATTCGAAAAACCGCTTTTTCCAATTTTCCGGTTTTTTCAAAATGCCGGTTTTCGAGTTATTCGACAAACCGGGTTTTTTGTCTCGAATTATTCAAAATCGAATAATTTGTTAGTGTTATATTTAAATTAAAAAACCAATGTAAAAAAACTTTGGCAGATAGAAGTCAGAAAATATATCGATCTAAAAATAATCCGCTAGTTTTTTAACTGTAATGAATTCACCTTATTATACAGTATGCAGAAAAACTTTTTAATAGAGTTTTTGAAAATTTTAAACAGTCAGAACTAAATGAAAGTTCATCTGATTTGGAATATGTTGAAAGTGACTCGAAAAATTTAGAAGCTCAGCTCAGTTTAACATTAAGATGTTTAAAATACATGAAAGATCTAATATTGTAACAACTAGCTACTTAAAAAAAGATTTTGATTATTTGGAAAAATTTTCAAAAAGTTAAACAGTTAATCCCACTTATACTGAACGTGTTATTTCTGTTTATTTTTTAATCAAAAATAAATTTAAAGTTATGTTAAATAAATTAAGGTTATGTTAACTTAATTTTTAAAAGACTGAATGAACGATTTTTTAATTAGTTTTAATAAATAAAGGTATTTAAGCTTAATTTATACTTGAATTCATAATTTGAGAGAAAAAACCGAAAACCGGTTTTTAAAATTTGCGCTTTTTCGAATTATTCGAAAGCCGGTTTTTTGTATATGTCGAATATTTGATCACTCTATATACCCTACACCACTATATTGTGAATAATAATGCATTTGTGCTGCTGATAGGAACACCCAAAAATATTAGTCTAACACCCAGTTAGACTTTCACTTTCTGAGTCGATTAAACAATGTCCGTCCGTCTGGCTGTCCGTGTAAACCATGCGATCAAATTTGGAACATGCTCTTTTTTCGGCCAAAGCCAAACTTTAAAAAGCTAAAAAAAAAAGTTGTCGAGTAATTATGACCCAATAAACTCAGAACAGCCATCAAAAACTAATTTGCAAATTAAGTTTAGGAACCAGGTGCAAAAAGGTGAAGAGTGTCTCAGGGCATTGTTGCCGGTTTAGGTGTAAAAAAACAATAATTAGGATACGATTTTATTGAAAAACTAATTAAAAAGAACTAATAAAAAATATTTCGAATAGATCGGGCGACTAAAAGTTAGTAAAACTTTGATTTTTTTTTAAAAAATGATACACAAAATTTCACGTGCTAAAATTATGACATCACTCACAAAACAATAGACAGAACAAAAACTAAAAGTCAGAATGCATTTCGACATTCGAGGGAAATGTTAACAAATCTGTAACTACACGGAAAAAATTATATTTCAATTCAAACATTTATCCCATATTGAACTGGTTGCAATTATTTCATATTAAATCAAGTATTCATTTGCTCAAAAACAAAATTTCTTGATATTTTCTATTGAATTTTTGAGTTTTGAATTTGATTATTTTGACAATTGAATATACAATTTTCGTTATTGGTTGAATTTCAAATACAAAACTTTTGTAATTGAAACACAAAAAATAACAAAAATGTGTTTTCAATTACGAAAATTATCTATGCAATAATTTTTGTATTTGAAATTCAACCAATAGCGAAAATTGTATATTCAATTGTCAAAATAATCAAATTCAAAACTCAAAATTCAATAGAAAATATCAGGGCACACTTAGAAAGGTGACTGCGATGAAACAGCTGATTATTTTTTTTATCCAGTTTGAATTGTCAATTCACTTGTGGTTGTTGTGGCGAAAAATACAACAAACCCAAAAGCAAAAAACAACAACAGGCAACTACTTACCTACTTTTTAACAAAAACAAAATACCTGTTGTTTTTGTATTGTTGTAGTGATGCAGTCACCTTTCTAAGTGTGCCCTGGAAAATATCAAGAAATTTTGTTTCTGAGCAAATGAATACTTGATTTAATTATGAAATAATTGAAACCAGTTCAATATGTGACAAATATTTGAATTGAAACGGTTTAAGAAATAGTTTTTTCTGTGTAAAGTCACAGTTAAATTTAAAAAAAAATATAATTACTTTTTGAGATAATTGGTGTTTTGTAATGCATGCCTTGAGGCGCTCTTGCGGGTTAGAGGGTTAACGAGCATAAAATTCATATAGACATAAATCTAGAGATGCCAAACGGGGAATCCCGTTACCGAAAATTCCGGGGTTTTTTAATTTTAAATCCCGGGATTTTCCAAATCCCATTTTTATAAATAAATAGGGGAAATTGACATTTTTGTGTGCCTTTTCATGCCCGAATATCGCAGAGTGATGATGTTCAGCAAAGTTATTAAGCTCAACACCTGCTGCAACATAGTTAATAAAGGAAAGCGGTATTTTTTTGGTTTTCCTTGAGTGGGGCTCTGGAAAATCAATTCTTCACCTTTTTTTTTGTAAGTTATCTAACAAAACTCAATTTAAATCCTCTTCAAACGACGATTTGCAATAGATTTGAATTGAAGAAAAATCTAATCATTCAATACATTTTTAAAGCTATTTCTAGTGGATTTGAATTAAAGAAAATTTCAATGATTCCATAAGAAATTTATTCTAAAAAGAATGAATTCTTAAAGGAATGAATTTAATACATTGGAAGCAGAGATCGAAAATAACTCGTCCATATATCAAAAAACCCAAATTGTGATTTATATTTTTGTGATAAAAATAAATCACTGAAAATAACAGTTATAACATAATTTCTATTTAAATGTTTTGGAATGACCTTTATTTGTTTTTGTTGTTTTTTAATTCGTTCTTTTCTTAATAACTGTTACTTTCTCTTTTATTTACATACAATAACATATTATTAGTAATTGTTAACAAATTATGGAAATAATATGATAAGTATGAAGTTATGAAGTCTGAGTAACAGAAATGAGATTTTTTTTTGGAAATTGTTATTAATCTTTTGTCACAAGCTGACCTTTACGAAAAAAATTAATTATAAATCACTCATCCAGATTATTTGTGTTTGTTTCTTTTCTGTTTCTCTCAACCCCAAACCTAAAATGTTCTCGAATAAATCACTCTCTCAGTGATATATCACAAAAAATTACTTTTAAATGGCTGCGAATGAGAATTTACCATTGAAATAAAAGTGAACCCGTTATTTTCGGTCTCTGATTGGAAGTACAAAGGAATTCAGCCTATGAATTAATTCATAATGAATTCACTGACAGAATATTTAAGAGCTAAAATTTATTTTAATTTCGAAAATGGAATTAACAATTAATTCTTTCTTAAATTTGTATCAAAGAAACATACATTTAAAACTGTTTTGCAAGTGATTTCTTTTTTAAACATTATTTTTCTAACTGAAAATAAGTGGCAATATTTAATACTAGGATTTGTGGACAAGTTTTTTTTAGACTTTCTTTGTAGAATTTCTTATTAAATTATAAAATTTTCATCATCGTTTTCAATAAATTAAATGAAGTTAATTACAATTAGGGTTATTGCAGATCGATTTGTAATTTGTACAGTGCAAAATAATTTCATAGTGAAAACAATTTATAAGTTAACTTAAATATTTAGAAAACTTCACTGGCTTCAAAGGTAAGTTAAAGAATCAAGTTGATTACCAAATTTCTCAATTGTACCTTAGTTTTGATGTGCGGTAATAAGCCAATAGTAAAAGGACTAAACATTCAAAGTTTGCATTGCTCAAAAAGCCACTTGATTAAGCCGACCTGTGAATACCACCAATTGGTATTGCTGGATAATAAGTTTTTCATTGCCATTTATTATTATGATTCTTTAAATGAAACTTCTTTATCAGGCCAAAAACTAATAATGATTAGAAATTTCTTGCCAAAAAACATATAAAAACTAATTTTAATTGCATTAAATTCAATATTGTTGCAACAAACAATTCACAATCTCTTCAAAATTCAAAAAAGAAAAGCTGCCAAGATAAGCATACAAATTTAAAGTAGATAAAAAATCCGTAATATTTTGTAATACATATTGTAATGATTGATTGGCACATTAATACACGTACAAGAACATTTTGCTCATTTTTTGGAAAAACTGTAATAACTGCAAAAACTAATAAAACGATCTTTACAAAATTTGGTTTTGTAATATTTACTTATACATACTAGCATAACCCGGTGCACTTCGCTACCCTAGTAAAATTAAAAACGTAAGAATGGATTTCTGATAAAACCTAACTACACATACATACAATATATTGAGAATCTCTCAATTACAGTTCACTTGATATTCGAAAATAACTAACTAATTCGGTATGGGAGATACCACTCCACTGCTCTGATCCCACCCATTTTTTTTTAATTTCAAGCTTTAGAGGGAGGGGTCATTCCTACTAAGCCGATCATGCTTAGCTAAACTTCGAACAGGAATCAGAAATAAATTCGTTTTTAGCTAACCTCCGTAGAATGGTAATAAATTGATTGATACAGAGTTTAAATACTTTAATATCTATTAATATTATGATATAAAACTAGGGTTTGGCGTCCGGGAATTCCCGCCCGGGAAATCCCTGGATTTCCCGTAAAATTATTGTCGGGAATTCCCGGGAAATTTAAATTTTTTTCCCGGGAAAAACGGGAAATTTAAAATACTTTAATATATTTAAATATGACATCTCTGCTTGATGAATGGCTTGTTCCAAATATTAGTGGAGGTTTTAAACACCATTAAGAATACAGTAGAAGCATTAAGCCGAAATGAAACCATTTTTCTGATAGGTGATGCTATAATGAACACACTTTATGAACAGCAATTATCTAAAAATTCTACGATTTCTCAAAAAAAGGTTCATTCAATTAAATTAAACCTAAAAACTTCAACATTATAAGATAAATTATAATATAAAAACACAATGTTAAAAATTTATGGACAGCAAATGTATGAACGTCTATTTGACCACAATGTTCCCTCATCTGTTCAAAGCGTTGATGATGAGGTTTCCGAAATACAAATGGAGCAACCAATTAGGATATTCAATCAATATTGAAAAGGAAAGCCCTAAACATTTAAAATCAAATGCTGAAAGTTTCAAGCGGGAATTAGATTTATTTGAAGCAAGTAACAATCGGAGAATACATTTTGATTGTCTTTATAATGCTTTAATAACGATAAAGCCAACACATGTTAAAAGCGAAAGAGTTTTCTTGTCGAATAACTTATTGAATGCATTAGTAATTTTGACAAATAAATTTTTTAAAAAATTAGTTCTATGACGGACATATAACATTATTTTTATGATATAATATCGGTATTCAAAATGTAGAGTACTTTCTATAGCAAAGTAGCAAAAGAGTTTAGCAGAAAACAAAATACATTAGAACTACTGTTTTACTGCTTTACTCTTTTTAAACTATATGAGGTAATTTTGAATTTCATATTTTTGTTTTGAAATGAATTTAATTTTATTTTAAAATATATATATTTTATATAAAAAAAAATATTACAGAAAAATCAAAAGAAAGAATCTAAAAAGTGCATTAAAAATCCCATAAACATATTAATCGACATCGAATTATAAAGATACGTTCACAATTTATAAAATTTTGTGACACTTAATTGCTCTTTTACTCTACTATATCATGAATACCTCTAATATTTAATTTTATAGTAACAAGTGATCTCCAAATATTTTAACAAACTTATTTTGGTTTTATGTGGGTACAATTGAATTGTAATGTATTGTTTTTCTTTTTTTTTAATAAAATGACACAATTTTATAAAATAATTTTCTTCTTTATTTATTTTTCTAGTTTTCCCGTTTCCCGGGAAATTAAATTATCCGGGAAACCCCAAACCCTATATAAAACTTATTTCCGTTGAATTTTATATGAATAACGACATATTTAAGAGATTTATCAGGGCTACACCTTTACTCAGGGTCTGTGTGAAATCATGGAACGATTTTGAATGCAAACGGTAATTTGCACACAAGGTTAACATGGAAAGCACAGACCACACAGACGGACAAACGGACATCGCTAAATCGAATCAGAAAGCTATTCGGAGTAAAAAGGTATAACCACTTTAGGGTGTTATACTTATGTGGGTGTTTGACTTATATTTTTAAGCATTAGAAGGGGGACCATAAGCCATAGGGACATTTCAGCCAACAGAGTAATCGATTTTGTTACATTACCCATTTTTGTTTTCCTTTATCGATCCCTCAAAGTTTGTCAGTTTAATTTTACATATTTTTCGTGAAATCCGTGAAAATATTGTTTGTGCGAAATTTTTGAAAAATTTTGTGATTCAAAAAATATATTGGTTGATGTCATAACATCACAGTGAACAATAAGGGACAATATTATTTATTTTTATAAATTAATTGGGCCTAATTAGCCATAATATTCCTGGTGGGTTGGTATTGTTGTATGATGGCCAAAACTAACTGATCTTCCAGGAACTTCCTAACTAACTTTTTATACTCTACACCACCATAATATGAGGGTATAATGAGTATGTGCTGATGTTTTTAACGCCCAAAAATATTAGTCTAACATACCTATCGACTAGGGTATTCATTCGACTAATGATCGTTCGATTAATCGAATAATTTCTTACGAATAATTATTCGAACAATTTAAAAATGGCCATTTTCGAATAACGAATAATTCGAACAATTTTATGTAGAATAATCGAATAAAACGAATAAATGTTCGTATATATTTAAATTTATTAAATTGCTTAAAGTTTTTCATAATTTCAAATTTAAATAAGTAATAATGACTCACAAAAATTGTATTGTTTCGGAAATTCGACAAATAACTAAAGCAAAGGGACTTTCGATCACTGTAGATGAGTGCTCCGATAGTTCCTTCTATAAATATATAAATATTACTGCAAGAAGTTACAATTCTAAAAACAAATCTTTCAAAATGTTTAACTTAGGACTTGAACCAATGAAAATAAAAGGTACGGAATAAAATATTTGTTATTTAGCTGGCGAAATATTGGAAGAATCGCAATTAATAATCAAAATATTAACTTAGATTAAAGTGAAGTTGAATGTGATGGATAATGTGATTTTGAAACGGTCGTCGAAAGTGATATTGAGGTGACATTTATAATGATTACATTGAAATAGATAAAGGCCATGATCTTAAAATGTATACATATAGTGATGTTATTAACCGCGTACGTAAGTGTTGCAAAATATTTAATAAAACGAATGATAAACACAAATATTGCAAACTAACGTTTTGTTGCAAGAAAAGCATGGAGTTCGTCTTATACATGATTTTGAACATCTTTGCCATGCTGACAATGATATCAAACATTGGACAGATTCCCTTTATTGTGTAATTCCCCAAGACCACTTTATTAAGCAAAGATTCGGCATCGTTGATAGAGCTTGATGTATAATACAGTTTGTTATTAATAATTTAGAAATAGTGAATAATTAATTTACTAAAGAATTAGTTACTCAAATTAAAAGTCGAATTAATGAACGACATAAAAAAGTTTTTAATACAATTATATTGTATTTGAATTCAGGATCATGTCCATCTAGCTCAATTTTTTAAAGCATACCTCCAAAACGGAAAGTTAAAGGTTTGCTAGTCAATTGTTTTGCAGATTGTTCGGGAGTTAATCTGATCAGAATATTTCGGTTGAAAATTTAATGATGGACTTTGTTTTCGAATGATGCAAAAACGATTTGAAAACGACAAAAGGTGTGATGTGTTTGTTTGAATCATTTTGTCATATTAGTTTCAAATTCGAATTTGTTTAAAAGGAAATTTATCGAAATTAAATTTTCACACTTATTAAGGTTAACAAATGGAGAGTTGCTTATTTTGTTGTTTTTTTGTTATAAAACTGATACGGAATGAAACAAAAATTTAATATGAAATCAATAGAAATTCATCACACCTAAATCGTTTTTGAAATTGATTTCAGTTTTGAAAACGATCGTTTTTCATCACATGCCTGATTATCAATACTTGAATTGTTAATTATAACGTTACTTTTTGGTTTTCTTTAACAAAAAAATATTAAAAAACCGACATCAAAACTTCATTCTTTACTTTTTTTAAAAAAATTAAATTATTCGAATAATTCGATTAATTTTAAACGTGTGATCGAATTATTCGAACAAGTTAAAATCTCTTATTCGAATTATTCGTTTTATTCGAACAAGAGAAAAGTCAAATAATTCGAATACCCTACTATCGACTCAGAATCGCATACTGAGTTGATTAAACGATGTTCGTCCGTGCGCCCGTCTAGCAATTTTGAAGATATTTCGATCAAATTTGATACATACATTTGTTTCAGCCCATGGACGAAACCTATACGAAATTGTAAGATGATCGGCACATAATTAATCATAGCTCCCATATAAAGAACTCTTCCGAAAATCACTTTAACGAGCATAAATCTCTTAAAAATGTTGGTATCCACAACATAATTTCATAGCCATCGTTCCATAACTGTTTATATCTCTCATATACAATTCTGCAGGGAGGGGTGGCACAGATTTTGGTGTAAAAAAGTAAGTTTTTCAAACACTTAATTTCAAAAATCAAATGATGCAGTTTTGTAGAGAAATGTTTAAAGATGAAATGAACACTTATAGTTTTAAGAAAAATGTTATTTAATTTTTAAAAAATTTAAAAAGGGTGTTAAGCAAAAATTTACTTATATTTTCACGCAATTCAGTGGTTTATATATGTATAATTTTCCTAATAATACCATTTACCTTTAACATCAATAAAAAAAAATTATGGGGATATCATAAACCGTTAAGAAGATATGCCCAAATCTATAAGTCTCTAAAAATTATTTTAGTTTTGATTTTGAATGGGGAAAAAAATGTAGCCCCACTTTCCCCCAAGCTGTTTTATTTAATAAAATGGAGTGCCTTGTGGGAGTGTCTTGTTTCGAATAAAAAAAATAGTTTTCGGAACAGGATGAAAACTTAAAACTTTTTGTCGATTTTATTGAAACTCGGCATGTGTTCCTTTTTTGTTGCAATAAATGTATGTACCAAATTTCTAGACTTTTACTTGGATAGGAAAAATTGTATGCGAAAAAATCGATTTGGATTGTATGGGCAGTGGGCGTGGTCGATTTTGATAAAATTTTATTTTTTGTTCTTAGTTTGGTCCATATAATTCTCGGTGCCAAATTTCAGCGCTCTACGACCACTCCTTATAATTTTTGCAAACAAATGTCTGAAGCCATCCCTCTGTGGGTGGGAAATGTTGAGTATAATAAGAAGAGTTAGGCAAGATGGAAATAAGTAAAACTAAAGCCTACATAGCTAAGTATTTGAAACGAGAACAATTTTAAGAATATCTTTTGTGGTTTTCGAAAGAGAGCCTATCGAAAATAGAGATAAATGGTCGCCTTCTATCCTGCGTACAAAACCAAATGTGGACTTAGCTAAGATACGAATATATCTTAAATCAAGAATCGGTATTTGTTAGTCTAGCATTTTTCTCACTACATGCTGTCACCATCTTAATAATATGAAGAAGAAAAATTAACTGACTCAGTTGAGGTTTGAACTAAGTCAAGAAGCTGCAATAACATCGATGATAGGCAATTGCTGTACTATTGCATCCATTCATTCATTATTTTTTTTTTTTGAGATATGACGGTTTTCTCGCCAATAAGCATTATATACATATACGAGCGTGTATGTGAAAATTCAGCTCACTTCCATTGACTCACTATACTTGCTTGAATATCTGAATGATGAGCATGATGATTGAGCAAATCAAATGAACAAGTGCATGATGTAAACAGTTTTACAGCTTTTTAGTTCTACGATTTATTCGTAGAAGTATAACTGTGTGTACTACCAATTAATAGCAGGTGTATTTGATTTATAATCATGTTTGTAACTCATGCAGTCATTTGTTCTCAGATAGAGAGTATTTTGCTTTAACACAAAATAAATGTCATGACGAAGCTTACAAAATATTCGTTAAAGCTGTAAATGTACAAGTACTATGTAACTATGTATATCATTCTAAGTGGTTTTATTGGAAACTAAGAATTTTATTTTTTAAGTTTTTATGATTTTTCATGTAACAATCTGTTGATTGGTTTGATGATGATGCTACTGCTCCTCTCGATGATGATGAAGATGTTGTTGATGTTTGTTGATGTTTGCCATAACATGCACATTGAACATTGACTCAATTACTTAAATGCTAGTACTTTCATTTTATATTTCTAGTCTGCATCATTTTAATACTATTGCTGAATTCACAAAACCCCTTGTATCATTGTATCGAGTGTATTATTGAATTCAAATACAATAGTGTAAGCTTGTTGTTGGAAATTTTCATACACAAATTAAATACACTTATACACTTTTATTTTATATGTTTTTTAAAAATTTTTATTGGTTTACAGTTATAAATTTGTTTACATTTCTCTGAGCTCACATATTACCCGTATATGTGAGAGAGTAATTTGAAAAAAATTGAGAGTCGGACTACTCTTTCAAAAACATTGATACAATATACAATGGGTGTTCACAAACTAATACACAAAAAGTGTATTTAATACAAGATACACAATACAAAATGTTGTGAATTCAGCAAACATTATTGTGAGATTTGTTGCTATAGTATTTTTATTTGGTTTCATGTGTGTTTTGAAAATGTATTCTTTTGTATTGGAAACAAAAATTTCAATGATCGGCTAATCTTGTTGCATAATTTTGTTAAAACGAATAATGAGATATTTGGGAGATTTTTTTTTCAAAATATTACTTTATAACATTTTATGCCAATCAAAAAGCATGAACAGATTTAAAAATAGGCATGTATCGTATTTTTTCTAAATCAATTAATATTAATCATACGTACTGTTGTCCACATAATATTTCAGCATTTTCTTGTTGTACACTAAATGTCAGGGAGAGCGTTCGTTCTATCGAAACAACTAATTCTAAATACATACTTATTAACAGGTATTGAAACATGTGGCCGAGCGTTTTCATGATGGAATATTACGTTCGCATATTCTGAGAGTTTTTCGGCCAATGCTCAATTCAAACGAATCAGTTGAGTTCGGTACAGGTTCCCTGTAATGGTTTGGCCAAATCATAATAGATAGAACCCTTTTGCTCCCGCCAAATACAGAGAATCACCTTAACGCCATGGATATTTGGCTTTTGTCGAAATTTCACCTGAACCTTTTACATAAATATGACTGAATTTCGTTGGTTGAGGGTTTGTTGGCATTGAACTTTGACCAGATATAAACTCATACAAAAAATCACTTAAAACAAATCACATGATCTCGAGGGCCAATTCTGATCAACAAAATTAGATAGTAAACGGGCAGCATAGTTGGGGGTAGTGCACTAAATGTTGATTGAAATCAGCATTGCACTATCACTCATTAAAATTGCAAAAAATTTAGTTTGCACTATTTTTTATCAGCTTTAGTGATAATGCATAATTCTTAACTAGCACTAAAAAAAATAGTGATAGTGATAGTGATAATTTTTTAACTATCACTAAACGAAGATTTAGTGCAAAAATCTGCACTACAATTAATTAGTGCAAAATTTTAACCTGCAATCAAAAAAGGCTGCATTAAACATACTATCACTAAATTTTCAAAAATGAGTAGTCATGAAATTGTTGAATCCAAATTCGAAAAATACAAATTTTAAATATTTTTTGTTATTTTTAACGAAATATTAGTCTTAAGTTTTAAATTAGTGTTCTGAAATAAACTTAAACCATTTTGAACTTAAAACTTTAGTGCACAATTTGAAGTTGCACTCAAATTAGTACATACAAAAAAGTTGCAATAAACTGATGATTGCATTTTTTTAAATCAACTAATTTAATTTTGAGTGCAAAATTTTTTAACTCACTATCACTAATGCTTAGTGAGGCTGCTAATTTTCAACTCATCACTAAATATGAACAAAATGATTGCACTAATTTTGCACTATCACTAAGTATTAGTGCAAACTGCAAAATTAGTGCACTACCCCCATCTATGACGGGCAGAAAATGTCTCATGCTGTACTTGAATTTGTTGTCGATTTCGTTGAATGGCCGGGCTTTACACACGATCTATTACTCTTCGGGTTATCGTAATGGATCCATTTTTCATCACAAGTAATGATTTGGTACAAAAATGATTTTCTTTTATAGCGTTCAAGCATATAATACCGAAAAGGGTACATGTAGCCCAAAGTTGAAAAAATAGGTCAAATTCCGAAGGGCGCACAGTGGGTTCGATGGTACCCAAAGTGGCGATTAATTCATAGAAGCCGTAGTTTAATATATAATATTTTATTATTGATGAGTTATTATAAGTACATAAAAAACAGCATTTCAGAAAAAAAGGTTAAAAAAATTTTTTTTTAACCCTTTAAGCGCATTATTGTTTTTTGGAAAAAAAAGACCTTTGTTCACAATTTATGCTGTAACTTTGGAATGGAAAGCGATAAAATATTGAATAAAATTGGAAATTAAAGCATACTTAATGTGCTATTAAAAGATTCAAATAATAAATTCAAAAAATAAATATATATTAGTATAAATTTAATTTAAAATCCAATTTTTATTTTCCACGAAATTTTATAAAAATAAAATTTTTTTAAAAAAAGTCACAAAAGAGAATATTATAATTTTTTAGTAATGACAATCATAAATCCATTTTAAATTTTAATTTTTGTTTTTCACAAATTTTTATATACATATGTAAAATTTTTTTCAAAAAAATCACAAACGATTCTCTTTTATAAATTATAAATTTTTGTAATGAATAACCATAAATACATAAAAACACAGATTTAAAAAAATGAGAAAAAAGAAATTTAATCTTTTCTGTTTCGGAAATATATAATTTTCGCAGTAACTTTGAAATCAAAATTAATTTAAAGAATAAGTTAATATGTAATATGTATTCCTATTAGTATAAATTTGTATCCAGTTTTTCTTTCACTAAATTCAGTAAATGTAAAAATTAAAATTTAAAAGTTTTGCGGGAATCTTTGGTTTCGATTTAACTTCTTAATAAAAAAATATATTAAAATACTTGTATTATTCTGCATTCTCAAATTCACCACAAATATCCCAATTATCATAAGCTTCATTATAATCATTATCTTCATCATCATTATTTTAATCTTCTTCATCATTATCATCATCAATATCTTCATCGTTGTTATCATTTACTGGTCTTGTTAAATAAATGACAACCAGAGTTTTTACACAAAAATGAAATAAAAAAAGGGCCGGGCATTGACTTTTTTTCTTAAATATAAGCTGATATCCTATACTATTCTAAAATCTATAAAACTAATTTCAGCTATTATTAACTTAATACTTGTGGCCCATTAAATGCAGAAATTATCCCAATTTTGGATCTTTTTTAAAAACAATTATTAAAAATATATACACATACACCCTAACTATGAAAGAAATTTTAAAGTTAATTTTTGTTAAAGTCGACTTTATTTTAAAATAGAACTTTTGTTTTTATTTGAAAAAAGCTTCAAAACTTTTTCCAACATATATGTACATTCAAATAATTGAAAATATTTTTCAATGAATGTAAATAAAAAGAAGAAATTTCAAAAAATTAAAAAAACAAAATGTACATAAAATTTCAAAACAAAAAGCTTTTCTTTTAAATTAAAAAAACAACATTTTAAATTATATTTGAAATTTGTTTTATGGTACGAAATTTAAAATAATAGTCAACTTTATGGACTTAAAATCGATTTTAAGGCTTTCGTAGTTAGGCTGATAATTTTTATAAAAAAAAAATACTATATACTTTAATAACTGATAATACCATTATAAAATATTTACTTTTAATAGATTTAATACTAACAATAATCGCTTGAATTGTAAAAATTTCCAATTTTTTTCACTTTTTTTTTAAAAACAGCAATAATTTGCTAACTTTGACCGCTCACTGAAAAGAAAGTAAAGAACTTAGTTGATTTATTTTTACAGCTAGTGATGTAAAATTTTATCTACTTTTACCTTATACCAAAATTTATTATAAAAACTTTATTTCTAAATGTCAATTATATACCATTTGAACCCAACCCAGAGGGATGGCTTCATACATTTTTTGGCCAAAATTTTAAGGAGTGATCGTAGAGCACTGAAATTTGGCACCGAGAATTATATGGACCAAACTAAGAAAATAAATAAAATTTTATCAAAATCGACCACGCCCAACGCCCACTGCCACTACAATCCAAATAGATTTTTTCGCATAAAATTTTTCCTATCCAAGTAAAAGTCTAGAAATTTGGTACATATATTTTCTGAAACAAAAGAAGAACGCATGCCGAGTTTCAATGATCGGTCACGCCCACCGCCCACCGCCCACGAAACCCATACATAGATAAAATTTTTTTGGATATTTCGTTTATTATTCGACAAAAAATTTTAAGTTTTCATCCTGTTCCGAAAATTATTTTTTTAATCGAAACAAGACACTCCCAACTTTCATTTTATTAAAAAAACAACTACATTTTTTTTTCATGAAAAATCAAAAATAAAATAATTTTAGAGACTTATAGATTTGGGCATATCTTTTTAACGGTTTATCATATCCCCTTATTTTTTTTTATTTATTTATGGAGAAATGTTATATTTTTCAAATATGTTAAATGTAAGTGGTATTATTAGGAAAATTATACATATATAAACCACAGAATTGCGTGAAAATATAATGGCGTTTTCTTTTCTGGCATAAATGATGCCTTTATTCTACCTTTAACCCTTTTCTGTGTTCTTTTCTAAAAAAAATGTAGTTTGGTAAGGGTATAACGTGTTCTTTTCAAATAATGTTGCCCTAAAACCCCGAAGATATGCTACACGTTTCACCCTCAATTTTATCAAAGGGTTAGAAATGCAGCACTTTTTAAACAGCAAAATGTATATTTTTACAACATTTAGAAGGTACATAAAAGAAAACTGCATAAATGGTAATGGTTTTTGTTCTATTGTGATCGTTAAAAATGTAAAACATTATGAGGGTATGGGTAATCTTTAATAAATGGTACAAAATATGTTGGCAACAGTTTGTGTCAGAAAAGAAAACGCCATAAGTCTGCTTTTACACACAGCAAGTTTACTTGAAGCAAGTCTCTTCGATTCCCTTTTAAACTTGCTCGACTGTTTAGACACAGCAAGTCTTAACTTGCTTAACACCCTTGCATGAACTTTACTTCAATTTTTTAAAAATAAAATAAAATTTGTCTTAAAACTATAAGTGTATATTTCATCTCTAAACATTTCTCTACAAAACTGCATCATTTGATTTTTGAAATTGAGTATTTGAAAAATTGACTTTTTGACACCAAAATCGATCTGTGCAACGTGGGGCGTAGGGGCGACATATTCGAAAAACAGGAAATTTTTTTATACCAAAATGTTCTACCTAAAGATTACTTACAGAAAAACATAAAATTGTTATATATTCCTAAAGAAAGTTTTTTTGTTTTAAATAAAAAAAGAGTTAAGTCGTATTTTCGCCCAAGAAACAGCAAAAATCTACTATTTTTTTGATTTTTAAATTGAAAATCATTTATTTTTGGATCCGTATTTGATATTGCTTAGAAATCTCTTGTATATTATTGGTAATTTAGTTGTCTAACTAACAACAAAATTCGAGTCCATTCGGTCCACAAATTTCCACATATATTTAAAAAAAAAACGAAGGCAAAATTTAAGAAATCACTTAGAAATAGTAAGAAATAAATAGCTTACACAAGCATGTTTTTCAAGACTTAAAGCACTTTCCAAAAATATAAAAGTCTTTGAAATCGGATGAGAAACAAAAAAATGGCACGTATTTAAAAATGTAGTTTGAGCCCCCATAGCGCAGGGGCTACGCCCGCGTCGAAATTTATACCGATTTATACCGGACCAGCCATTCTGAAATGTCAGATTTATTTCCAAAAGATTTTGATTCTGCCCAATTGGACTACTTTTGTTGCTATGGTCTAGAATTAAATGCAGATAATACTTCGTATTCTGGAAAAAAAAATGTTTTTGATATTCCTGATACTATTTTCATTGAAAACTTCTGTTAATTTAAAAACATTTATGTATACTAAAAAAGCAACAGAAACTCATGAATATCATGATGAATAAAAATGTCCTCATTTTTGGATAAAATCAAAACCATTTTTAAGAGACATCAATGCACAACATACTAAAATTAGTCACATTGAAATATTGGCTCTGGTTTCGCTGAATCCCGTGCTAGGCATTCAAATACAAAATATCGATTTATTTTGACTTTTTTTTAATTAAATTAAATGTATACGACGCACGGTGGCTCATATCTCAATTTCATGGGTCAAAAGTCCAACTTTTTGTTAACTCCGATTTCAAACATTTTAACACCATTCAATAGTAAACACATTGAATCTAATCTAGCCAAAAAATTAGATAAAAATATTTACAATTGTGTGCGTGGCATGCTGTTAAAGTCATATATTTTATGTCATTTTATAAAAAATGTGATTTTTGTAAATTTGATCAGAAGTAAATTATCAGTATTCGCAAAACTATTATCGATAATTTGATGATTTTATTGTTATGTTGGCAGGATAATATTCTTTAAGAACCGGTAGGATTTGTACCTGTTGTGTTATTAAATTTTTTCTCAGGTACTATAATTTAGTCAAATTTGAATTTCAGTGGAATAAAAATGCTAAGGGTCAAAAGGGTTTAAACAAATTTTACTACCAGGAGAAAAGCCAAAGTGTCCTCTTTAACCCATATATACTTGTTGACATGTTTTGACCTGTTTGTTGAACACTTTTGTCATTTGAATGAAATTACTCCCAAATTTTTTTTCTGTTTTTATTTTACCTGTTCATATGACTGGCACAAATTAAAAGTCGAAAATTTTAAGATATTGCGATAAAATTTTGTATATACATATTTTTCGGCCCGAGGACGAAGCCTATTGAAAGTGACTGAAATCGGTCCATTATTTCACCTAGCACCCATACAAATGTTCTCCCAAAATTATACTTTATGGGTCGTAAATGTTTAATTTATATAGACATCTACACAAATTTTGCTCGAAATAAGTCTTATATAAATTGAATTGATGTCACCTAATTTTATGATGATCGGTCCATAATCAGTCATAGCTCCCATATAATGCCCGCTTCCAAAAATCACTTTAACGAGCATAAATCTCTCAAAACTACAGGTATAAACATAAAATTCAACAGAAATAAACTTAATATGGACATCACATCAGCTAGTTTCATTGCGATCGGTCCACAATAAGTCATAGCTCCCATACAAGGCCCGCTTCCAAAAATCACTTTAACGAGTATAAATCTCTTAAAAATTATGGTATAAATATAAAATTCAACAGAAATAAACTTAATATGGACATAGATCACACAGCCTAGTTTCATTGCGATCGGTCCATAAGTCATAGCTCCCATATAACGCCCTCTTCCGAAAATCTCTTTAAATGGCATAAATCTCTTCAAAATGTTGGTATAAATTTAAAATTCAACAGAAATAACATTAATATAGACATAAATCACATGACCTAATTTCATGGCGATCGGTCCATAATTAGTCATAGCTCCCATATAAGACCCGCTTCCGAAAATCACTTTAACGAGCATAAATCTCTTAAAAATGTTGGTATATACACAAAACTCAACAAAAATAACTTTCATATAGACATAAATCACAAAACCTAATTTCATGGCGATAGGTCCATAATTAGTCATAGCTCCCATATAATGCCCTCTTCTGAAAATCATTCACGAAAATAAATTATAGTGTAGGGTATTATATGGTCGAGCTTGACTGATCATACTTCCTTAGGTGTTTTTATCTGCCTACAACTTTTTTATAAGTAAAGATGATGCAAAAAATAAAAAAAAATCCGCATTTTCATACTAAATTAGTGTTTATAAAAAACCGGTTTGTCGGTTAACCGAAAATTGGCCTTTTTTAGAAAACCGGTTTTTCGGTTAACCGACATCGAAAAAACCGGTTAACCGTCATATATATGTAGAAAACATAAAATGTCCAATAAAGTATATTCAGTTTTAAAATTTTTAGTTTTTAGTAGCCAGGAATAATGGTTAATATTAAATAACTATAAATATACAAAAGTGCAAAGTCCATTATATTTTGTAAAAATTTCAAAATTATTATCTCAGTCAAATTGAATTGAGTATAAATATGTTACTAAATATATAATACTTGTTTTAATTATTGTTTTTTTCATTAAATTTCAACCAAAAAATGTAAAATTAATTAAATATTTGATAATTTTGAAATTTATTATCACCTCGATTTTTTGATATGAAACAGAAAATATTACAAGTCCCAAAAAAGGACCTATAAGATGCAAACGCGCTTCTTCTTAGTTGTGATTATTTGTTATTATAAATCATACGAAATAACTAATAAAAATCCATTATCAGATTTCAAATCATGGATTTCAATATTTCCGAAAAGGACTTTGTACACTAAGCTAACGAAATGATTAATAAATTAAAATTTTAAAAAAAAACACACGACTGAAGTCAAATTTATTGAAAGAAGGTATGTACATCAAATTCAATTTAACGTTTCGTAAAATCATCACAAAATGTATAATGAATCATTATTAAAATTTAGTTTAACTTCTAGAATTATGCGGAATTAAATTTTTAATAGTTTCAATATGTGCAATTTATTCTGAAAAAGTTTTTCAGTAAACTCATCATCCTCTACTATTTAGAATAATTGTAATTCTTAAAAATATTAATCTAAAGAGGTATGTATTGTAAATCAGCAATATAGGTTTCAAAAAACATTAGGTTTATTCATTTAAGTCCCAAATTTTAAAAACCGGTTAACCGAGTGATAAAAACCGGATAAACCGGTTAACCGAAAATCAACATTTTAAATTAAACCGGATAAACCGGTTAACCGAAAATCAACATTTTAAATTAACCGGTTCGCAAAAAACCGAGATTTCAAAGAAAAACCGGTTTTCCGGTTCAAATTTGACCTTAAATTGCTCAACAACTGCTAAACCAATTTTAAAGAAATTAAAACTGGAGAAAAACTCAAGAAGTTGTCTGTCCATCAAAAAAAAATTTCTAAAATATCTCTATCGGTTCAAAAGTTACGGAGTTTTGGCCGACAAAAAACGATAATGAGGCACTGTGCGACGGTCACGTTCATCATAATGGAATTGCCCATATGCGTTTTTAATCATTTTCATTTTTAACAAAACACGTTCATAAAACTAGTTTGGGTATAAGTATTTAACAGAAGTCTAAATTTCTCAGCACAAACTTACTCTAATTCACATCCTTAGAGAATTTAAAACACTTCATGCTAAATCATTCCATTTTACACATTTTTGCACACATAACTATTTTGCAGCTGTTTTTATTTTTTTCTAAAAAATTAAGTTGGTCTTTTAATTTCCTTCTTTATTGAATGTAAAAAAAATACATACTCAAACACATAAATAAACTTTTATTATGACATATTCTTCTTCTTATAAAAAAAATGCTTTTACCCGCTCATACATTCAATCATATGGGCAATTCCACGAGAATGAAAACCACGACTGAAAAAACAACAACAACCCTTCAAACTTTTTTTCAATATGTTTTAAATAGGAGAAAACACTAGAATGTTACTATGACAAAGTATTTAGAGCTTATTACAACATTTTAAGAGCAAAAATAATAGTTTAAACTGACTACATTTAGTTTTTAATTTAATTGGTATGTTTTAGGCTAAGATTGCGGCGAAAACTAAGCTCCCAATTAGCATGTAGTATGAAATGAATTTGACTCTGATGGTTTTTTTTTTTTTTTTTGATATTATCAAATTGTTTATTGAAACCGAATATATGTATGTATATTTTCTATTTATTGTTTTACTATAAGAGAAAAATCTGTCACGTACGGTATGTCACATACGATATTAAATTTTATTTATTATAAAATCATCCAATTAATGTTTTTCGAAAGAACTTTTTATTAATTTCAAACATAGTACACTCTGAATGGAATATGAAGACCAAATTATTTTTCATTTTTCATTTCTCTATAGGCGTACAAATGTTGCGTACGTGACATGGAATTGCCCATATGCAAGTATGTGTGTGTGTGTTTTTTTTTTGTATCCAATTCCACTAAAATTAAAAAAGGAAACAAAACTCATAAAAATACCTCCACTTGCTGTTTTATAACTATTATTTTCATTTACTTTTCTTTATTTTTTTCATCTCTGCTCATTTTGCTGGTTACTGGTCTTTTATGAACTGCTGTTAAAATCCTCATAGATGTTTTTCGCGTATGTATGTTTGTAAACTTACTCATGCTTACCACCTACATACTCATACATATGTATGTATGTATATACTTACACATATGGAAATTTAATGCGAGTATTTAATGGTGAAAGATTTAAGCAAAAACCAAAAAAAAAAAATAGGTCGAGTAGGAATTGCATTTTTACCTTCAACTTTATTTATTTTCCTTTATGGAAGTTTTTTTTTTATTGTTTTTCGTTTTGTAGTTGTAGTTTTTTGTTTTCCTTATTCTCGCATGGAACTAAAAGAAAAAGTTTCCTGTTTCGTTAAATCGTTTTTTTTTTTGCTTGTTACAAATTTGTTTCATATGCCGTGTCACAGTGGGATTAAACAAATCTTGTGAGGTCTATTGGGGTCATGTAGAAAACAAGAACAGTTTAACGCAGATTAGAATGAATAAAATGGCGCACCGTGTGGGAATTTCGAAAAAAGTGGAAATAAATCGATAAATTCTAAACGAATAGTCCGATTTTAATAAAATTTTCCATGTCAGTGGTAGCAGTGCATTTGAGTTTGAGTAAGCTAAACTTTAGTTCTAACACATTTTTAAACGATTTTATTGGTTGTATGATTTAAAAATGCGGAATTTTGTACAATTTTTGTACCTTTTCCCATCTTACTGGCAACACACAGCGTCAGATTTCATTGTTTTAGCGGGATTTAGTTAAAATAAACAACAAAACCGATATTTACAAAAACAAAAAATTTAAACGACAACAATTTAATAGTTCTTTATCAAAATAATCAATGTTTGAATACGTTGAATTTTGTTGTTTTTTGATATTTTTTTTAAATTCTTTTTGAATATTATGCATTGAACACATTGAAGACAGCAGGCTACGCGACTACACGAACACAAATTCTGCTGGCTAAAGTTGTAGTCGTGTGGCAGCTACTGAATTATTTTAAAGACGACAGCTACAAAGTAAACAGCTGATTTATAATTCAGTGGTGCCACTTCAATAAAAAATAACCAAAGTAATTAAGATTTAAACAATTATTTTGAGTAAACATACATATATATATGGTTATAATTAATTATGTACCTGTTATTAATTTACATCAATATGGTTATCAAAAACTTCTCTTAATTAAGTAAAAAAAATATATTTTTTTTAATCACTCATTTGATTTACATTTTTTATTATATTATCAACACTATTTCTGCTTTGTAGTTGACAGAAATAGAAATTAGTTTAATTCGGCTACATCGGCATGAGTAGTCGTGTGGTCGTGTAGCTGTGCTGTCGTCAAAAGAATCGTCTTCATATAAACGTGTGTATTCTAATTTTGACAGATTGCAGTTGGTAGCCTGCTGTCTTCAATGTGTTCCATGCATTAGACTACAATATTTTTACTAAATAACAGTTTCATTGCATTTTAAAATAAAGTTACTAAATTAGTTTGGCAGTAATATTTAAGACATCAATTTTAGGTAAGATTTTTTTTAATTTTATTTTTTCAAGAGAAAAGAAGTAAGAAATATGGTCGGCAAGCCCGACCATATAATACCCTACACTAAGTCAAAGAGCAGAAACATTTTTCCTTTAAAATTTCAATAATTTATATTTTCGGAAGTGGGCCTTATATGGGAGCTATGACCAATTATGGACCGATCACCATGAAATTTGGTTGTGTGATTTATATCTATAAGAAAGTTAACTATGTTGAATTTTGTGTGTATACCAACATTTTTAAGAGATTTATGCACGTTAAAGTGATTTTCGGAAGCGGATTATTTGGAGAAAAATTTGTGGAGATACATAAATAAATTAAACATTTATGACCGATAAAGTCCAATTTCGGAAGGGCATTTGTAGGGGGCTAGGTGAAATAATGGACCGATTTCAGCCAGTTTCAATAGGCTTGGTCCTTGGGCCGAACAAATAATATGTACCAAATTTGATCGAAATATCTTCAAAATTGCGACCTGTACTCTGCGCACAAGGTTTACATGGACAGCCAGCCAGACGGACGGACATCGTTTAATCGACTCAGAAAGTGATCCCACTTTAAGGTGGGTGTTAGACTAATATTTTTGGGCGTTACAAACATCTGCAAAAACGCATTATACCCCCCCCCCCCCTATGCTGGTGATGGTTATAAAAAGTTACAGAGTTCCGTTGAGTTCAGTGAAATTTTTTTTACTGTAGCGTTTACCATCATTTCTATTTCTAGAAACAAACACGAAAATCCTCCCCAATTCACCCCCGGAAAATGTTGACAAAAGCATCATTACCAAACAAGTTGTTTGTAATGAAATTTTCGAAATTTGGCTTTCATAAAAGCAAAATGACATGTTTTTGATTTTATATATGGAAATATATGTACTGGAAACGACAAAGTTGTAAACTTTTGTTTATGAATTTTAGAAAGTCCATAAAGTCTGGGAGCCGTTGCTGCTGATTTTCGGAAGTCGGCTTCATATGGGAGCAATGACCAATTATGGGCCGATCGTTATAAAATTTGGTGAAATGACTTTTATATATAACTTATTTGTGTTAAATTTTATTGCAATACCAATATTTTTAAGAAATTTATGCTAGTAAAAGTGATTTTCGGAAGTGTACCTTATATGGGAGCTATGACTAATTATGGACCGATCGTAACAAAAATTGGTGGTGCGAGTTTGGCTTATATAAAACTTATTTGTGCTGAATTTGGGTTGGATATCTATATAACTATTTTCAGATAGGGCAATCGTATGGAGGCTAGGAGAAATAATGAACCCATTCTAACCAAATTCAATAAGCTTCGTCCTTGGGGCAATATATAAGTTTGTACCAAATTTTGTCCAATTATCTTTGAAATTGCGACCTGTAGTTTGATTACAAGGTTTATATGGACGGACAGACGGACGGACGGACATCGCTAAATACACTCTAAGGTGGCTGTTGGGACAATACTTTTTTACATTGCAAACATCAGCAAACATAACCCACTATACCCTCCCCACTATGGTGGTGTATGGTATACAGATTAAAATTCAGATTTTAACATTTGTATGAGAGGTAGGCGTAATTCTCCGAAAATGTATCAAATCGTAGGAAAATTGTGTTTCAAAAATCATTGAATTATTTTTACCTGTTCTTCAAATACAGACTTTAGTCCCTCTAGATTACTCAAATCTGACACATATGGATTCCGAGCCAAAAGAACTGCTCATCTTTTGAGGCCAAGAACGAATCAAGCTTTTCGGATACTCTATTCCAAAGTGAATCGTATCGCAGAGAGAGTGTTCTGCATCGATCAAAACAAATAGTAGGACGTGACACGGTCTAGAGTCTAGACCATTGTTAACCAAACTCTCACAACAATAGATTTGCTTCGTATTCTAATGTTACGATGTGAGTACACTGAACCAAATTTCTTATGAAAATATCCTTTACTGGCAACACTTGTAAAATAACTCATGTTCGTTTTTTAATTTCGGTTTCACATATATAAGAAACTCATACATAGACGGTGCCCGCGGGCTTACTGCTGGAGACCAATGGTCTAGACTATATTCATTCTAAGTACTTTTTAGCAGGTATTGCAAGATGTGGCCGAATGTTGTCATGAGGAATATTACGGTTTCATGTCTGGACGCATATTCTGGGCGTTTTTCGGCGAATGCTTGCTTCAAACGAACCATTTGCGTCGATTCGGCTAGTGGACTGGGCTTCTCGTACGATTTCGTACGCTTCGGGTTATCGTAATTGATTAATTTTTCAATTTCTATTTTGAAATGCTTATAACTCGGGAAAATTATAAAAATCTTTGAAATCGGATATGAAACAAAAAATTGGCACGTGTTTAACGTGGAGCATTTGTAGGGTCCACGACAAATTTTATGCCGATCGGACCAGCCGTTTAGAAATGCCAGATTTATTTCCAAAAAATTTTGATTCTGCCCCACTGTGCGCTGTTCAAATTATTTAAATCTATCAACACCACAAAAACAAAAGTTTTTAAATCTGCAATCGCCAGACGGCTCCATAGAGTATGTGAAAAAATATTATGAAAATTGAGAGGCTACAAGTAAAAAAAAACTACCATCTTTCAAATAAGACCTAGAACAAATGTATGTCATCTTTTTAAATGCCCACTTTGAGGAAATTTGACTAAAATCGGTAATTACCAATATAAGAAAGGAAAACTTTATGGACATTAAATATGTAATGTTTACAAATTATTTATCTAATATGGACTACTGTACCATATAACATTTTTTTCGCACCACTTTGCGTGTATAAATGAGCTTGTTCTTACTTTCATTTGCACTTAATTTTGATTATGTAAGCTTTTTCATTTAAAGTTTTTATTTGAAACAAAAATTAAGAGCTTTCTCAATGAATCCAGTTTATGTTCATTTCTGTGTGTTAAAGCTCTAATAGCAAATGTTAAACAATTTTTATCTTTAGAATTGGTACACTTCATTACAAATCATCTAACCTATAGATAATCATTATCGTTTTTTAACAACATTTTGCCATTTTGACTGCTAATGCCAAAAAAAAATGGATAAAGAGTTTGACCGGGCCTTCAACTCGGTTCGGCATGGTTTTTACAACTACTTTGCAACAAATGGTATTCATGGTCTGCTGTTAGTCATATTGTCAGGTTTATTACTTTATCGCAAAGCCACATACAGTGACCGACAAAAGTCTACATACGACCATTATTTTCGTAACTCGCGGACTTCTAAACCATAATAAGTAAAAGTACTGATGCAGTTTTATTTCAAATGCATTTTTAGTAATGTAACAAAAAAATATCGCTAAATTTATAATTAATTTAAACTATTATTCACAAAAAATTAAAAAAATATGTTGACAAAAGTCTACATACGATCTGTACACTAAATAAACATTTTTCAGCGAATAAAAATTTTCATTAAATTCAATATTTCGTTGGGCTACCACGGACATCTACAAGCATCTGGGCATCGAAGCAACTAAATTTTCCAGTTCTGCGGACGTTATATTTTGCCATTCTTCTGGAAGGTTCTCCTTTAAAATTGGTGCACAAGTAATAAGATGTTTTCGGATCTTCCGTTTTAGAATATCCCACACGTGCTCAATAATATTTAAGTCCGGGCTTTGAGGTGGTATGTACAATTGTCGTGGGGCATGGTAGAGTAGCCAATCTTTGAAAATTTGAGACCAATGTTTCGGATCGTTATCTTCAAGGCGAATTTATACAAGGTGGTGTCAGTTCTACAAAAACAAAAATTGGTCTTAACAAATGTCAAAAAACAAAAAACAAATATGTATTAAAACTTAATATACTGTAGATAATTGAATAGTGAGGGCTTTACTTATTTATGTAAAAAATAAATATTTTGTTAATAAGCTTAGAATATGTTACAACCAAAAAGCGAAATAAAGAGTAATCAGCTGATTGACTGACTCCACCTTGTATAAATTCGCCTTGGTTATCTGCTGAAAATTCCAACTTTAACCAAGAGTTAAAATATCAACGGATGCTCTCAAATTTTGTTTCAAAATGGATTTGTACTGATAACGATCCATATTATCCTCAATAAACACTAACTTTCCCACTCCATAAGCAGCGACAGTACCCCAAACCATCACACTGCTTAACTTTAGCGAGTAAGTTTTTCGGATCTCCCATCACTTCCAAATATATTATACTTCAACTCATCAGTGAACAAAACTTGCTTCAGAATTCCATGTCCTTTTCAAAGTGCTTTTGGGCGAATTCCAAACGAAGTTTGCGATCCGTTCGCTAATTTACGAGGAGTTCTGCTTTAATTACCATTATTATTTAAGGTTCTTTGAATTGTTCGTGGATGATCAATAACTTCTGATCTTGTTGCGAGTTTTTTGGCCAATTTTGTGGTATTTACTTTTGAGTTTTTGTTGACTTCTTTTAAAATGTAGTTTCTTTGGGCGACCACTTAGCAGCTTGTTTTTAACTGTACCAGTGTTTTAATAAATCGCATGCTTAAATGTTAGTATTCAAAAAAAACCAGGACATGCTGTGGTCGTATGTAGACTTTTGTCAATGTTTTTTTATTGTTCTTTATGAATAATTTTGCAAGTTTACATAGCAACAACATTTTTTTTGGTGCATAGCAATAAAAAAAGATTTCAAACAAAACTGCATTATTTTTTTATTTACCGGGTTTTCTCTAATAAAGTGGCAAAAATTGTGGTCGTACGTAGACTTATGTCGACCTCTGTATAATAGCAACAAAATGATATATCGGTCATAAAAATCTATTGATTCTTTTCGAAGTTATTCTCAATTAAGTGAATGAAGTTTTTAGTTTGATATACATACATAAAATAGAGTAGTTAATGTTCTTCTTTTGAACGATAGACCAGTCGTTAGTGTGCTGAACTTCCCGCCAGAGACTCTGGGTGTATCTTTAGAGAAGCAAAACGTTTCGCAGTTTGTGTTTGTTTTTAAAAAAAAAAAACAATCTTCCAAAGCATCACGAAAAATTCACTCTTTGGTGTGGACTTTGGACTGGCAACGTCATCGGTGCAAACTTCATTAAGAAATACATTGGCCAGGCCATCATCGTCAATGGTGAGCGTTATAGGTCGATGATTACCAACTTCTATTGACCTGATTCGGAAGATATGAACACCAACGACAAGTGGCTTCACAGTTCATGCTACATTGGACATCCTGCACGAGCGATTTGAGGGCATGGTCATATCACGTGGAAGTGATGTGAAGATCGTGCGATTTGACCCCGTTAGACTTCTTGTGAGGTTTTCTTAAATCGCAGATCTATGCGAATAAGCCACAGCGGCTCTTAATGTAAATATAACCCATGCCATCGGTCTAATTCAGCTGGATTTATGCGCCAGAGTCATAGAAAATCGGACATTATTATATTCCATACATAATGACATCGATAATCATTTCAAAAAATGTTGGATAAAAAATTATTTTATTTTTCAACAAAGTCTGCTTTGAGCTCTATGCACTTTATCCAAGATTTTTCCAATTTTGTTATACCTTCCAAAATATAAGACTTGTCGACGTGATCTTTTCAAATGTTACTGGTGTAGACATCTCAACTGGGCGTCCAGAACGTTCATCATCTTCCGTGCTTGTACAGCCACAATTCACTATTCTACCATTGAAATTGATGGAGCAGAGTTCCCAGCAAGCTTAGCTTTTATTTCCGTGAAATAATGTTAAATGAGCAGACGAAATTCACTTTTTCCAATTTCTCCTCAATTCACTAGGTCTATCTGCTATCAATGACTGTCAAATGACGCAGCTTGTTTAAATTTGCCCTTTCAGTTAAGGGTAGGGAAATTCAAAAAGTAGTGGATTTATTGACCCAACCTCGTATTTAAAGATCCTTTATATGTACATATGTAATTTTGTTGGATTATAAAGTTACAAATTAATACATTTATATTTCTAGGACATTGTTAACCCTAGAAATCTGAAAATGTTCAAAACCGAAAATTTAGCACTCAATAGATGAAATTTATGTATTACCCAGCAAAAACTTCGCTTAAAAAGGCTACAATGTCTTTTTAATAATGTCTTTTTTAATAACTTACTTTTTAAGTAGTAAAGTATAAAAAAACAAACAAAACAAAAAAACTGTTACTTTTTTCAATTTGCCCATTTTTTTTATTGCATGTTTATTTTTAGAAAAACAGAAAAGAATATTGCATTACTGTGTGAAAACCATTATTTGATGGACAATGAAATAACTAAGCAGTGGTGTAGTGAGCACAACGGCAGACTACCAAACAGAAGGTTGCAGGTTCGAATCGGGTCTGCGACTTATTTTTTTTTATTTTTATTTTTTTGTGTAAATAAAAATTCTATAAATAACTCTACTAACAAAACAACTTATTTCTGGCCAAAATATAAAGGATTACTTTTGGGACATCGGGAACAAAAATAATGACTTCTTACAGTAGAAAAATAAGTAGTTGAATCGTCAAATTCCCCTTATTTTTCGGCTTATTTGTAAGAAAAGTTTTTGCTGGGTAGGAGCAATTATTCTACATGAAGTCCAAACAAAATTATTTGTATTGGCCTAATTCTTTGGCTAAATACTGTACATCACGTTTAAAAAGTGGCAACCATGTTTTCAGCAAGAAAAACCGTTATAATTAAAATAGAAAACATTTCGAATTGCCAACAAGGATTTACACAAAAAAGCTTACAGGAACATATTGAAAAGCTTTTAAGAGTATTTAAGCTTTTAACACAAGGTCTACAATTTTAAGAGTTAAAAAAACACTGATAAGAGAGCCATAAAACAGAAAGAGCAACTACCGAAAAAAAAACAAAATCACACACACTTAGAAATTTGGAATTCTTTTATTATATTTAAAACAAATTTAGAGTATAGGAAGAGCGTAGGGAGATGGGATATTGTATGTTTCTTACGGTACATTGCTAAACAAACAACGGTATTTTGTTGTTGTTTTTTTTGCTATTTTACAGTTATAGACTAACACAGCTCTAAGCTTCAAATCAGTATTGCGGTAAACGGGAAATTGAGCACACGTTTGTTTCGGTTACGGCAGAAAACTGTCACGTTATAAAAGGCCAACAAATAAAAAAAACCGCAAATTCTGGTCTTAAAATTGAAGCAGAAAAAAAGTTTTTTTTTTCTTTTGGCAAAACAAGTGAAACTGAAAACAGAAAAGTGTACATGCACAGTTATCACAGCGAAAGGAAAAATAAAAAGAAATTGGTGGTAGTTGTTGTTATAGTATAAATGCGTAATACAACAGCAACAACAAAAAGAAGACCAGGAAAATTCATTTGCAATAAATTATAAAAGAAGTGAGTTCAAGTGTGTTGGCAGCAGAATAAATTTATGAAAAAACTAAAATGAATTTTGAATTCCAATGAAATTAAAACAATATTAAGATTAGTTATTTAGATTAAAATTAAAAAAAGCTGAGATTAAAAACAATAAAAAAATAAATTGTTGATAATGAGTAAATTGTTTTAAAACAATTTTAGAAATTAATTATGAAAAATATAAATATATTTATAAATTTAACAAAACAAAAAAATATATATAAAAAAAAACAAAAACAAAACACGTGAATTGAGATAAAGCTGATGAAAATAATGATGTGATTAAACAATGCTTTTAAAGCAAAGAGAAAGAAAATTTTATAAAGAATTTTTCAAATTAATATAAATGAAAATCATATTAAATAAAATTAATAAAAGAAAAATTGTTTAAATGATATTAAACAGAATTTTAACTAAATATGTAGGTATATTCAAATACAATAAATATTCAAATACATTAAATGGGAAAAATAAATTATTAACACTTTTATACGAAGGCAGAATGAAAAGTTATTTCAATTAATTTTGCTGATAATTTTGTGTAATTAATGGAAGCAAAAAAAATGCGAAAAACAAAATTTTGGCAAAAAGTACATGCACAGAAAAAACATGGTAAACATAATCCAAGAGCAACATAAGATTTATGATTGTAGTCCAAACTTATTGTGATCATTATTAGTATCGTAATACAGTGGTAACTTTTCCAAATATTCCATATGTAGCCCAAAATTTTAAATAGTTTTTTAAAATAAAATTTTTTTTTTTATTATTTTACTTGTATAAAATAACTGAAAAACAAACAACATAATTAATTATATTCTGACACTACAATGGAAACTTTTAAACTTCTGCAAGAAAGAAGTGTAAAACGAAAATAATATTTAAAAGAACGATGTAAAAACCATCCTGTTTACAGTTATTTTATTTTTAAATTCTGGTAATTTTTAACAATTTCTTTTTCTAAGTTTTTCGCATAATTGCTTTTTTTCAAAGTTAACGAAAATGTCTAAAGTTAAGATTTGTGAAGACTTAAAAAATAAAATAATTAACGATTTTAAAGCTGGTTTAAAACAAAAAAGTATCTGTGACAAATATTCAATAAATAAATCAGCAATTTCAAAAATTATAAAGAAATTTCGTGAGACCGGTTCTATAAAAACTCAACATTTAGGTGGAAGACCTCGTAAGACTACTCCTAGACAAGATAATTTAATAGCGAGAGAGTTCAAGAAATTCCCAAAAATAACTCATCGAGAGGTTGTTAATAACCTAAAATTATAAATAAGTACCCGAACAGTTAGTCGCAGGGCAAATGAGGCTGGTCTTGATTGCTATCGTCCTGTGAAAAAACCACTCATTTCTAAAAAGAACCCTTCTGCTCGTCTACAATTTGCCAGGGATCATACAGAAATGGTCGATACAGAAATGGAATACTGTCCTACTGATGGGAGAACATTTGTAAGACGACCAAAGGGAAAAAGATTAGATCCAAAGTACACAAATAAGTCTGTAAAGTTTGTCGGTGGCAATATTATGGTATGGGGATGTTTTTCAGGGCAAGGTATGGGCCCAATTCATATTATACAAGATACCATGACAGGTATAGGATACAGAACCATATTAAACGATGTTATGTATCCATACGCTGAGGAAACTATGCCCCTAGTTTGGAGATTCCAACACGACAACGACCCGAAACACACCTCTAGGGTTGTAACCGAGTGGTTACAATTCAACGAGGTACGTGTTTTGAAGTGGCCTGCCGAATCGCCAGATCTCAATCCCATAGAAAATCTATGGGAAATTGTAGATTGTAAAATAAGAACCCAAAATTACACCAGGACGATTTATCGGAGGGGGTTAAAGGGAATGGCAAAATATTTCAAATGAGACCATTGACTCTTTAATTGGTTCAATGCATTGTCGATGTGTATCAGTTATAAAAAATAAGGAATAGCCAACAAAACATTGAGTTATTGCAAAGTTTAGGCCATATTTGTTAAAATAATACCTAAGTTTCCATTGTTTTGTCAATGCCGTAATAAAGAAATCTTTTAATTTTGTTTTCTCATTCTTAGAATTTAATTAATTATGTCCTTTGTTTTTTGTTAAATTAAGTTTTTAAAAAATTATTTGAGATTTTAGGCCACTAATGAAATATTTGGAAAAGTTTCCATTGTTTTGTCAACCACTGTATATCATATTATGATCAATTTGGTCACAATAAGTACTGAAATACACAAATTATGATCCAACGAATTCATAATATGACCCAAATTAATACTATTATGACCCAATGAAATCATATTATGATCAAACATAATCATATTAATGATCCATGACTTAAAAATGCGGGATTTACAATAGATGGCGTATCTTTTGAACGCGATGTTTGTGTTTAATAACATATATTTAATTTTGAATCTGTCATTTATAAAACAAAACAGTTTTTTTCAACTTCGAAAATTTTGCACCAACGAATCATCATATGCGAGAGGTTTTGCTTTACTTTTTTAATTTGAAAAAAGCGCCACTGAAGCGCACCTATTGCTCACCAAAGCTTATGGTGACTGTGTTCCATCGGTTTCAATGTGTGAGAGATGGTTTTTGTGGTTCAGAAGTTGTGATTTTGACACGGAAGACAAAGAACTCCCAGGCAGGCCAGAGCTACAACTTCAAAACGTTTGCGAGCACCAGGATTCATCGAAAAACTGGGAAATTGGGTACAATACGAATTGAAGCCGAAAGAAAGACGCTTGAAATGATGCTTGAATACTATAAAAGAAAATCGTTTTTGCACCGAATCATTATATGCGATGAAAAATCGCATCGGCACCAAAGCCAAATATCCATAACACTAAGGTAAATCTCTGTATTTGGTGAGAGCAAAATGGTCCTATCTATTATGAACTGCTGAAATCTGACCAGACCATCACAGGGAAACTGTACAGAACGCTCTCTCTGAGATACGCTGTTCACTTTTGAACAGAGTATACGATATTGATTCGTTCATGGTCTCAAAAGATGAGCTGGAGCGAAATCCATATGTTGCCAGAAAGGTGGAAAAAGCTCATAGCTAACAATGGCCAATACACTTTGAATAAATTTATATTGTACAAATGTTTCAAAATAAAAGCTAAAAATTTTAATAAAATCCAAAAATTTTTAAGTCATACACCCAATAATTTCCTCCATTGTGTGACAATTGACTTCACGCTAGGTTACATGGAATGTCAGTATACTTAAACAAAAAGAAAATAAACTGTATGAGAATTATATCAACACAATTTGTATAAAATCAGCTTGTAATACCCTACACCAAGTAAATGAGCAAAATATCAATAATTTATATTCGTGAGTGATTTTCGGAAGTGGGCCTTATATGGGAGCTAATACCAATTATGGACTGATCACCATGAACTTTGAGATTCTATGTACGTTAAATTTATTTTTGGAAGCAGGTCTATATGGGAGCTATGACTAATTATGGACCGATCGTAACAAAATTTGGTGACATAAATTTCGTATATATAAAACTTATTTGGAGGGAAATTTGTGAAGATACATATATAAATTAAACATTTATGACCGATAAAGTCCAATTTCGGGAGGACATCTGTATGGGGGCTAGGTGAAATAATGAACCGATTTCAACCAGTTGCAATATGCTTGGTCCTTGGGGCGAAAAAATTATATGTACCAAATTTGATCGAAATATTGCGACCTGTACTTTGCACACAAGGTTTATATGGAAAGCCAGACGGGCGGACATCATTAAATCGACTCAGATAGTGATTCTAAGTCGATCGGTACACTTTAATTTGGGTGTTAGACCAATATTTTTGGGTGTTACAAACATCTGCACAAACGCATTATAGCACTTGGGGTTAAAATCACACCAAACTTCTAAAACCATACAAAAATTATGATTTTAAAAGTTAAGGGTTAATTTCCATTCTTGTGATGTTATTATAAATACTAGAGTTTATATTATATTTTTCTTAAGTTTCATCAAAATCGGCCTAAAAATAAATAACATTTCTATATCTTTAAATTAGAAAATCCAAATATTGAAAAATTTGACATTTGACCTTCACAATTTAAGGTTTAAGGTTTTCGAATTTTAGTAAAACTTTCACAGTATATTTAGAAATATCTGGACTATAATATTCTGGATAGGTTTTACTTACAATTCATAACAGTAAGGAAATAGGCTCATTCGCAAAAAAATGGCCAAATAATTAGTTTTTCTCGAAAATTTCAAAATGTAAAACGCAGGTACGGAAAAACTATAAGAGATATTTTCATAATTTTTTCACATTTTTATTCCCTATTATCTTCTCAATAAATCCCAATGAAATGATACAAATATTCTGAAATTAGTTTTTAACTGCCGTTAAAAAATTTAATTTTTTTGGTCATACCTGCGAATAGGTTAACGGTATCCTACGAAGACAAAAACTAATGCATTAAACACTTTCAAGACAACAGGCTACACGAACACAAATTCTGCTGGTTACAGTTGTAGTCGTGTGGCAGCTACTGAATTATTTTAAAGACGACAGCTACAAAGTAAACAGCTGATTAATAATTCAGTGGTGCCACTTTAATAAAAAATAACCGTACAAAATTCCAAAGTAATTAAGACTGAAACAATTATTTTGAGTAGAAATATATATATGGTTATAATTAGTTATGTACTTTAATTTATTTCAATATGGTTATCAGTACCGCAATTCTGTAACTTTTTATACTTTCCTACCGATGTCGTTAAGTAACGACAACTATCGGTTGCTTTAACGAATTTAATATTCACTATTTGAAGTTAACGATATCTCTCGGTAATACATTTTAACGACGAATATAGTTAAAAATATAAATGTCAATATTTTTAAAATTAAAAAATCATAAAAATATTTACTATTTTTTGTGTTTGCAGATAAATTCGTAGTCGTGTGAATAAATAATCGCATTTATATATAAAAATCAAGCATCAGCTCACCCAAATATGTTCGCGAAACCTACTGAAAACAAAAGAACAAGAGTTTTTTTCTAAAAATAAAAGTAACCCAGTGTAATACATATGTCTATGCCACCAAAAGTGATCATTAATTCAGAATTTAGATATGTGTTGTTATAAGGACAGTCGACAAATTCAGATGAATTTCATTCTTAGAATACTGTCTTAAAAACGATTTTATAACTTTTATATAAGTTTATAATCGTATCACATCGCCAGAAATGGAAATTGAATATAGGGATAAACATTATACACTCCAGAAATGTGTTAATTATGGATATTATGCCCCAAATAAAAGTTGCTCTTAAAATTCGAATATTATTTTCTAAAATTAATATAATTGGTCAATTCACAAGGTCTCATAATGTCCTAATATTTCACAGTGGTTTTTATTGCTTTTCAAGCTAAAAAAGTCCTAAAATAAGACTACTATATATGCTATGTTTATTATGTTATCATAACCAGCCAGTAGAGACCTGCGCCGAATGCCTAAGAGACCTTGTGAATTGATATATATGGGGAATTTCACGTCAAGTGAACCAACTTTTGAAATCGATGTCTTCCGATCGGGATGAAATTTGCACCAAGGTTAGCTCTATTGGATAGTAACTCAGACACAATTTTTCAACAACATCGGTCGAGAACTCTCTGAGTTATAGGGGGTAAAATTTTGACAATTTGGTCAAACAGGGGTTTTTTCTTATCCATGTAACTTATTACCTATTGTTCTTAGCAAAATGTGTCCCAAATAGTATAGATAGCTATTTCTTCGATCTTTCGAAAAAAAATATTTAAAAAAAAAAATAAAAAATTTTTAATATTTTTTTTCCGAAATCAAAAACTTTTTTGACTTTTTTTTAAAATGCGTCCTTTTTTTTTTTTTTTTTTTTTTTTCTTAAAATAAAGTTTAGATATTTTCCTTGAACACCTACTTGGTCGCTTAGTGGGATGCGAGTGGGATATCTATCAAAATAAATATTTTGTAACTCAAAACATAAAATTTTTGACTTTTTTTGCAAAATCAAAAACTTTGTTGACTTTTTTTTTTCAAAATGGACCCTTTTTTAATATTTTTTTTTAGGTCAAACAAAAGCTTAGATATTATCCTTGAAGACCCTTTTGGTCGCTTAGTGGGATGCGAGTGGGATATCTATCAAAATAAATATTTTTTAACTCAAGACTTACAATTTTTGACTTTTTTTTTGCAAATACGATTTTTTTTCCAAATGGGCCCTTCTAGAGCTAACCTTGGTGCAAATTTCATCCCGATCGGAAGACATCGATTTCAAAAGTTGGTTCACTTGACATGAAATGCCCCATATATATGTCCAAATTTATCTTAAAAAGATAATTAAAGCATGTTAATTTTTATATTAAAAACTCAAATCAGTCCGTATCTAACAAACACAAAAAAGTTGATCAACCGTACTTTCAAAAAACAACTTATTTCGAATATATATGTTACAAAACTAACTCCTAAACAATTATCGTTATGGCTTAACTAGAACATTTTATTTGTCGTTAACCTACCGACAAATTTCGTTATCTACCGACTATTTTTAACGAAAATAATCGGTAAAATTTAATTCGGAATATCTCTTAACGATAAATATTGTTAACTAACGAATTTTGATTACTTAACGACAAAATTTTGTCGTTAAAAAGTTACAGAATTGCGGTACAGAAACTTCTCTTAATTAAGTAAAAAAATATATTTTTTTAAGCACTAATTTGATTTACATTTGTTTATTATATTAGCAACACTATTTCTGTTTTGTAGTTGACAAAAATAGAAATTAGCCTAATTCGGCTACATCGGCATGAGTAGTCGTGTGGCCGTGTAGCTGTGCTGTCGTTAAAATAATCGTCTTCATATAAACGTGTGGATTTTATTTTTGACAGATTGAAGTTGGTAGCCTGCTGTCTTGAATGTGTTTAATGCATAATATACAAGTAAATATGGATATATTTTAAGTAAAAATGAGCTTTTATTTTAATATTTACCAAAATATGTTAATTTTGTTCCTACATTTCTTCTTCTAGTTGCCTGAGACACGTTAATGGCCTGGCGCATTTTTAATAACTTTAAAATTTTTTGACCAATTTCGGTTTTTTATGTCTCATTTGAACGACAATTACGTACACATTTCAAATCTTTTATATTAAATTGCAAAAGTAATTCTTTAATGGAAAAATGTTTACAAAAACTGAAAAAAATGCATATTTTCCCCTTATAAATACATCTCAAAACTTCAGAGGTCTTGCGGCACGTCTTAACCCCAACCGATTTACCTAACATTTTTTCAGGATGATTTTTTTACTAATGTTCACCAAACTGGGGGTGAGAATAGCCAAAATCCTACTTTCGTTTATTAAGGGCCACCCTAAGGTACATATGTTATACAAAAATTCGACGATTTCAATTTTTTTTTAAATATATCCTATCCAAGGTAAAATTTATACTATTTTTTGTTATTTTTAAGGCTCCAAACCAAATTTTATGTATTTTCTCCCGTATCAAATAGCTCATTTCTAAAGAAATTCGAACGTTAAAGGCGATGGTGATATCAGTTTCATTTAATTTTTCAGTTGTGGCTGAAAAATGTTGTTGGCGTGACTAAAATTCGGTTATGTCAACCGATATAATCAAGTCATTTCCTTTTAACTATTTCGAATATTCCTTTCAAAATAGAGACCATCCAAAACTTTACATATTTCCTTTGATTTCAAATAATCTTTCAGACTGCCCTCGTTAAAATTAAAATACGCAAATATTATGAAATCTTATAATAAATAAATTTCTTTTTAGTTGTTTCTTTTTTGTTTACTAAAATAATAAAATTTATTCAGAATTACAGAATAAGTGGTAATTGCAAACAAAAATAGCAACAGTAGTAAAACAAGCAGCCAACAAGAGTAAACAAATAATATGTAAATAAATAAACAACAACAATAAATATAAAAAAAAACCTATTAGATACTTTCTATAATCTATTAAATGGGTATAACAAAAGCATGAATAAAAAAAAATAACAATAATAAACACATAATATAGCAACAACTACCCTCTATCAGGCGTACGTACTACTCGTCTAAAAATATTTGAAGTGTATTCATGTGCAAAAGGATGGCCCATGGTTTTGTGAAGCATTTCGATA
Organism: Calliphora vicina; assembly: GCF_958450345.1. Lineage (NCBI taxonomy): Eukaryota > Metazoa > Arthropoda > Insecta > Diptera > Calliphoridae > Calliphora > Calliphora vicina. Next base: position 123,414,938 of record NC_088780.1, read on the forward strand.
TGTTTGGACATATTGTTGGGAAATGTCTTTAATGCTAATCGATGCTATCTATATACCAGAATTGCATTTACATTTTGTTTTCATAAAGTTTTAGATTTAAGAAAATAAAGATCGTTTAAAATTAGAATTTCAGAAAATTAAACGTATTTGGGCATTTCCACTGTCCCAAACGCGACACTCTTTGATGTGAAAAAAAAAATAAATCTAAAAAAAAAATTCATGTTTACATTTTTCGATAGCAAATTAGTAGCACTACTATAGGTTATGTCGATTATTGGCTTCAATTCGTATAGTACCCAATTTCCCTGTTTTTGAATGAATCTTGCTACTCGATAATGTTTTGAAATTGCTGCTTGAGTAGCACCCATTGATTTTGAAAGCTCTTGTTGAGTTTGACAATAATCTTCAATAATTTTTGGCTGGCCTGGGCGATATTCAACATATCAACACTTCTGAACCACACAAACCATCACTCGCACGTTGAAACAGATGGAACATATTCACCATAAGCTTCGGTGAGCAAGCGATGTTCTTCAGCGGCACCTTTTTTCAAATCAAAGAAGTAAAGCAAAACTTCCGGCATATGAAGACAAAAGTCACCCAGGGCGGCCAAAATAGTTTGAAGAAGATTGTTGTCAAAATCAACAACAGCATGCAAAATCATTGGAAGCTACTCAGTCTGCCAACATTTGCAAGCAGCAGGATTCATACAAATGCAGGGAAATTGGGTACCATACGAATTGAAATTGAGAGACCTTGAAAGTAGATTTTGAATGTCTGAAATACTGCTAGTAATGCTCTCTATTTCGTGGGACCAAAAGGGTCCTATCTATTATCAGCTGCTGAAATATAGCCAGACCATGAAATGAAACCGAAAACAAGTTATAATACCTGTTAAAAACTATTTAGAATGTTTGCCTCACCCGCCTTATAGTTCAGACTTGTTCCGATCGATGCAGAACGCTCAGGATACATATGTTGCCAAAGAGATGGGAAAAAGTCATAGCTAACAATGGCCAATACTTTGAATAAATTTATATTGTAATTGTTGTTCCCCATTTGCAGCCAGATATGGCAACAAATGCATTGAGAACACTCGCTGGTAATCCGAACTATCCATTCTAGTAGAAGGAAATTTCTCTTTGAGAATAACAGGGGTTTCTTTATCAAATCTCGCCACTCATCTGAATAATAATCTTCAAAACAAAAAAAAATACAAATTAAGTGAAATGGTTACCTGATGCCAAAACGTTTTTTCTAAGGATTAGCAGTTTGCATGCTTTTTGATGCATTTAATCCTAAATCCAATACAATCTAATTAGCACTAATAGTCCAGATCTTTTAAATAGATTTGCACTATGCAAACAGAACGACCCAATGAAATGTCTCACATCTCCAACTGCTGGCCCAAAAACGGTTCAATCTGACCTATTTCTACTTCAGACAAAACTTTTCATCGTCCCATTTAATAAAAATAACAATGTTTAGATGATGACAGATTTGTAAGCCTAACCTTACTTAATCATTTTGAAGTAGTTTTTTGTTTCCTATCCGATTTCAAAGATTATTAATATTTTTGGAAAGCGCTCGACTAGGTCTTGAAAAAACATGCTTGCGTGCACTATTTATATCTTATACTTTTCGAGTTATAGGCATTTCAAAATTGAAATTTTAAAATTTTGCCATACCTTGTTTTTTTTAAAAAAAATATGAGTCGTACTTTTGGACCGAATGGACTCGAATTTTTTTATTAGTTAGACAACTAAATTACGAATAACATATAAAAGATTTCAGAGCAATATTGACTTGAATTTTTTTGGTAAAACCAAAAATGAACTTATCTAAACAAAACAATATAGCTCGTAATAAATGTGGATCAAATTGTTCCTAATATTTGCAATCCTATTAAAATTTTGATATAAATTTTAGTTTTATAAACTCAATGAATATGTAATATGTAATAAAATCTTTATTTATTAACGAAACACAATGAAATTTTTAACGTTTTTTATGTTTGTTATTCTAAATAACAAGGTGTAAAAAAGCTTGTCAAAAGGTCAAAGGCAATACTGCAATTCCTAAAAATTGGAACGAAAATCCCAAAAATGGTATTTTTTACAATTTTGCCTATAGGGTCCACATTTCCATCGGTGATGGGAAAATACTTTGGCGATAAATAGTGAACACATCAAGGTTTCCAAAGCTGTTTTTTGTATTCTGATCCCAGCTTTGGAATTTTAGAATATATGGCCCAAAATTGAATTTTTCATAAAAAATAGGTCAAACTTCGAAGAACATAGGAACATGTTTTTTATACCAAAATGTTCTCCGTAAATATACCTTACAGAAAAACATAAAATTGTTATATGTTCTTAAAGAAAGTTTTTTTTAATAAAAAAAAGAGTTAAGTCACCTTTTCGCACAAAAAACAGCAAAAATCTACTATTTTTTTAATACTTAAATTGAAAATCGTTTATTTTTGGATCCATAATATTTATTGACCTCAAAACTTTTGTATATTGTTACTAATTTAGTTGTCTAAAATTCGTGTCCATTCGGTCCAAAATTACGCCCTATATTTTTAAAAGAGAGGGCCAAGGTACGGCCAAATGAATCGTGTTTAAAAATTTTACATGTCGAAGGTACCCTACATTGAGCCCCCATAACGATGCCTCCTTGGCTACGCCCACATAAAATTTTATCCCGATCGGACCAGCCGTTTAGAAATGCCAGATTTATTTCCAAAAAATTTCGATTCTGCCCCACTGTGCGATAGTGTGCTGCACTATCGAATATCAATCAGAGGGTTGAGAGTTAAAAAAAAAATAATTGTCCAACAAATTGAGACTTATTGATTGGAACAGAATAGCGACCCTATAATTCTGAAAGGGCATATTGAGTAGATAATTTTTGTAGAATAAACTTATAATCCAGCTGGTCTGAATTTTTTTCTAACAGTGGGTCAAAATTGTAGTTTTTTTTTATCGAAGGAAGCATTATACTAACTGAAAAAATGATGTATGTTAATGTCTGAGAGAATTCTTATTGTCAGATTTATATTGTGGAATTTTATGGGGATAATTTGACCCTTTTTTCGAGAAAATCAAAAAAGTCCTTTCAAAAAGGACATTTAAGGATTCAAATATGCTACGATAATTTTTGCCGGAAAATTTCAGATACTAAAGTTGTAAATAAATTTAAATTGTAAATAGGAGAATAAGGAGATCTTGGCACAGCCGAATGTAACACTCTTAATTGTTGATATTTAGTTTTATAAATAGAACTAACGGCAAACAAAAGAGAGGAAAATATTTGTATACACATGAACAACATTTGAGTAACAAATATTTTAGTTAATAGAACACATCCATACTATTAAAAAAAAACATCGAAAAAAAAAAAGTTTTCAAATTTTGTTACCTAAAAATATTTAAAATTTGTATTTTAAAGTATAATTTGGTGAATGGCATATAAGAACATGTTTTTACATAAAGAAAATAAAAAGTAAGCAACACTCACCCTTTGCACTTACAATCGCGAACGAGACACTTTTTGAATATTAAAATAAAATGTTTAGTGTGATTATTAGAAGCAGTAACATGTAATTTAGTTCACTAAAATTTAATTTGAATTAAAACTTTATTAGAACAATTGCGAAGTACTGATCACAAACAAAGAATTAGCTACCGCAACGCGACATTGGAACATGAACAAAATCAAATCAAAAATTTAACGTTAATCCAATTTTTTTCCAATAATAGGATTTTAGAAGATGAAAAATATTTAAACAATAAATACCAAAAGCAAGAACATAGATATTTCCAGTTTTCAATTCAATTTTCTCATGATAACAACAAAGATTACCTACACAGAAAGAAAAAAACACTTCCAAATTTAAGTTTATTTTACTCAAATTTAGCCAGAATTGTACTTAAAAATTTAAGTACGATTCATACTCATTTGTACTTAGAACAAGTATAAATGGGATTGATTAAAAAAATCAAGCGGAAATTTTCTTAAAACAAGAACGAAATTGAATTAAGTAAGAAAATCTTGTTTCAAGTACAAGTGAGAAGTTAAATCAAGTAGTTAATTCTTAAACTTCAAATTAAGAGTAAGATAACTTGAAATAAGAAAAAAATTCTTATATTGATCCATAATAGAAAACAAGTAAAAAAGTATGGTCGGTCAAGCCCGACCATATAATACAATTCTTTTAAAATTTCAATAATTTATATTTTTGAGTGATTTTCGGAAGTGAGCCTTATATGGGAGCTATGACCAATTATGGACCGATCACCGATCAGGTCGTGTGATTTATGTCTATATTAATGTTAACTATGTTGAATTTTGTGTGTATACCAACATTTTTAAGCGATTTATGCACGTTAAAGTGATTTTCGGAAGCGGGTTTATATGGGAGCTATGACTAATTATGGACCGATCGTAACAAAATTTGCTGACATGAATTTTGTATATATAAAACTTATTTGAAGCGGAATACATATATAAATTAAACATTTATGACCGATAAAGTCCAATTTCGGAAGGACATTTGTATGGGGGCTAGGTAAAATAATGGACCGATTTCAGCCAGTTTCAATAGGCTTGGTCCTTGGGCCGAAAAAATAATATGTACCAAATTTGATCGAAATATCTTCAAAATTGCGACCTGTACTCTGCGCACAAGGTTTACATGGACAGCCAGCCAGACGGACGGACATCGACTCAGAAAGTGATTCTAAGTCGATCGGTATACTTTAAGGTGGGTGTTAGACTAATATTTTTGGGCGTTACAAACATCTGCACAAAGGCATTATACCCTCCCCACTATGGTGTTGTAGGGTATAAAGAGCGGTATAAAATTTACTCTCTGAGCTGTTATCAAATTAATTTTCTACTCGCGCTGTCTGTTAGTTACATGAATAAACAACAGTGTTGCCAGAAAATGAATTTCAAAATATGCTAAAACTTGAAAAACTAAGTGCTAAAATGTTCTACAGAAAAAAAAAAAAAAAAGTGCTAAATTTTTTCAATGCAACAATACAATTTTTATTTCAAATGTTACAAATATAAATTATAGTTTTTTCTAATTTTGTTCATAAAAATTGTTGACTTGTTTTAATAGATTACATTTCATATCGCTACCTTAATATAGAAAGGCCCTAACTAACATTTTCCTTACTTTAAAGGAGAAGAAAACAACTTAATAAAACTTAAATTTCTGTAGTTGTGATTTTTTTTAACACAAAATTTTATGAAGGTTTAATGTTGTCACATTTTATTTTATTAATGGTATATTACGGGATTATCTATCGAAGTATGCAAAAAAACAAAATTTTGGAAAAAAAAACGAGTTAGGGCGTTTCTATATTAAGGTAAAGATATATTAATTCAACATTTTTTCTGAAAATAAATTGGGAATAAGAAATTGTAGGTTATTTTATAAAATGCAGTACAAAAATATTTACATATATAAATATTTTGATTTTTAACAAATATATTATTATATTCAGATATGAATATTCTTTTATATATGTATTTTACATTACATTTTATAGTTTTTTTTAAATATACTTTTATATTGAATTTGTGTTTTTGTTTTAAAGAATAAAATAACAAATATTTTGTATAACTTCCATTTTTTAATGAAATAAGATTTTTAATTTATTAATACATTTATCAATATTATTCGATACAAAAGCTATTAGCATACCTACTGATTATACAAAATAATTAATTGAATCCAATATTTCTGATATATCTTCGTCTTAATCTTCATTTGGATATTTTTCAGATGTAACAACATGCATTTTCGAATTTCAATCCTTCTCGAATTTGTATTATTGAACTTAACAATTCTGGTTTAATTCGATTACGAATTTTATTTTTAATTAAAGCCATTAAACTAAAAAGTCTTTCAACTTCGGCATTAGAAAATGGTAAAACGAGTAATGACAATACAAAAATAGACAATTGTTTAAATACATTTTCACCGACAGAATTTTTAAAATTATATACTTGAATCCAAAAAGTCATTGTATCAGATTTTTCATCCCAATCTTGTTTTGAGATATAAGAACACTGATTTTAAATAATATTTATATCAGTTAAACTATACTTGAACTTTTCTAAAATGTTTGTTATTGGGCTCTTTACATGATTTAGGGTATTTTATGTAAAAAATATGCAAATATTTTTTAATATTTTTAGGCAAACGATTTCTTAGTTGATTAACAAGTTCATTTAAAAATAAAATGCAAACATTTCGAATTTCCTTCTCATCTTCAATTGAATTTTTTTTTAAGCTAATCGCTTGCTTTTTTAATTAAATTTTCAAATTCATATCCTAAATACGGAGATGGAAGTAAAAATTCATCAAAAGAATTTTACTATTAATGTTTAAAAAAAAAATAACTTTTATTATTTTCCATTTTGTTTTTAATTTCTTTAAACTTTTTTTTATATCAGTTGTAAAAATGCGTAACACATTACATACATAGTTATAAAAAAAGCAAGTAAAATTATGCGTAGTGTTCATTTACTTACCACACCGAAAGAAATTTAGTTGAAATATTAATAAAAGTTATTTTTTATTTCTCCAAAAGCATTTTTTGGAGTAAAATATTTTTTTGAAGTAAAAATTTTTTATCAAGCAAATATGCTAAAAAGCATTTGGCATAATATTTAAAAATTTCAATGCATTTTCGAGAAACAAAATGCTAAATCTAGCACTGAAAGTGCTAAAATGGCAACACTGATAAACAAGCAATTTGCATCAGTCTGTTTTGTGCGTTCCGTGTTCCGTGTTGTTTCTGTATTGTTTTCGGTCTTTTGTGTTGTGTGAAAAAAATATTAGTGAGGCAGAAGTGGTTCCTGCTTATCAGTTAACATACAACAGCTTGCAATATATGAAAGGTGAAAACTTTAAGGAAGCAATACCTCCTCTTGGTCTTCGAATCGAATTTAGAAAGAAGCTTTTAAGTGGAAAAAATTCATGTAAGCATTTAATAATACTGATTTTTGCAAATATAATTTAACAAATCTTTAACTTATTCTATAGTTTGGCATCGATGGCGACACAATTTCTGTCCAATCCAAAGTTAACAACTGGCTAATTGAAGAAGATGACTTCCGTGGCAAAAGAGTTTTAAGTAAGGTAATATTATAGTTAAATTGTATATTTCTTTTTTTTATCTCATATTGCAAGTATTATTAAATATTAAATTAAAAAAAACAAAATAATAAATTAATAAATTTTAAAAATAAAAAATAATGTGTTTTTCTTAAATCAATCTTAGTTTGGCTTACATCAAGTACTAATTCGAGCTTAAATCAATCCAATTTTAGGATTATATCAAGTACGAATTCGTGCTTAAATCAAGTTTATAATTCTTGAAACAAGCTCATTTTAAGATTAATTCAATATCGGCCGTACTTAGGCAGAGCTAAAATAAAGATTTTTGGGCTTGAGAAAATCCGTACTTACCCTATTATTGACACCGCTCCGGATTGATTTAAGTACGGATTACTTAATTTTTTATGAGTGTAAAAATATATTACATATTTTTTTGTATAAAAAATCTCATGCACCTGAATTGTACATGGTTTCTTTGGAACAAATATACATATGAAATATCTAAAAATCCTCAGTAAATATAATTCTTGTTATTTGATCAAGCTGACAACTTGGAAAAAAATTTTGTAATATAAACTAACATATTAGTAGGAAATATCGAGCAAACCTAATGTACCAGTACACATTCACCTATTCCCATGTTTACATTATATTAGAGGATGGGGAGGGGGGATACAATAAACTCATCATAAAACATTACACTCCCACTCGTAGCTATGCACATGTAAAACATACATTTTTACTGCTAAAAAAAACAAACCACTGTGAATAACAAATAGATTTTTAACGTGCAATTTAAATAAATTCCATATTCCAAAATTTACTAACAAATCGCAATCTAATAAAATTAATGCATTCCTTGTAATATTATTAGCAGGGCAACCAAATATATGCTCTTAACATCGAAAAATATGCTTTTAAAATGTAAAAAATATGCACATTGAATTTCAAAGTTTGACAATCCATGAGTTCCAGATAAATTTCTCTCAATGTCTCTACTCTACATTTAAGTTTTAAAAACACCGTTTCTACACATTTGAAATTATGTTGCCCCTTATAGAGTCGGTCATGAACTCTTGTCCTACTGATTATCCGGGATTGGGTTTGGCATCCCTATTTTTAATTTAAATTTGTTCTGTTATGTTGCTGACTTTGTAATCTTTAATTAAATCTACGAGGATGGCTCAATAAGTCCGCGACTTTTTAAATTTCCCGACTCTTAACTATTAACTCCTGTCACCAAGAATCTGTCAGCTGAATCCTGACAAAATTTGAACAAGCTGCGGCATTTAGTTTATGTGTGACAGCGATTGATAGCAGACTACCTCGTGACTTGAGAAGAAATTGGAAAAAAGCGTATTTAGTCTGCTCATTAAGCATTATTTCACTCAAATAAAGGATAAGCTAGATAAATACTAGTGGAACTCTGCAGCATCAATTTCAATGATAAAAAAGTATTTAAATGAATTTCGGAAGATCCCGATCGTTCTGGACGCCCAGTTGAGGTCTCTACATCCGAAACAATTCAAAAAAATAACGATATGGTGTTGACCGACCGGAGAATGAAAGTGCGAGAGACTGTGGAAGCCTCTCACCATTGAATAAACACATAGAACGGAAGGAGGGAGTAATATATATGGAAAAATTACTCTACAAAATACATGCAATACATTCTCATGAATTAGATTTTTGACAACAGACTTAGGTTTTTGGCTCTCAGTTACCTACATATCTAGTTGTTGTCTATGCCTCTCACATGGTTCAGTGGTTCCAATTTTTAATGATCACTGTGGTATGAGAAAGCTTTCCGCAATATGTGAGTTTCAGATGTGCAGTTTCCATGGCAAAAATCTATGAATTAGGCTACAAAATGATTTCTATTCCGTCCTATTCTCCGGATCTAGGCCCGAGTGACTATTACTCGTTTCCAAACCAGAGGAAATGTCTCTGCGGAAATATATTTGACTCCAACAATGAAATCATCTCACAAAAATTAACCTACTTTGATGACCTCGACAAATCTTATATTTTTAAAGAGATCAAAAATTGGATAAACCTTGGACAAAGTACATAGAGCTCAAAAGGATACTATGTAGAAAAATAAGAAAATTTTTTATCCAAAAACCTGTGTTTCATTCATAAAGTTACCCATTCATGACCCACCATTTTATTTTGTATTTTATTCCATTAATTGATTGCGATTCACGGAATATGATTTTTTTATTTAAAATTTAGCTTGAAAAATATTTGTTTTCTTTTTTATATTGCATCACTGCTATTCACAATAAAATATATCTATATTAAGCACAGCTGTTTAGTGGTTGGCTTTTAGAAGGTTTATTTTCTTTCGCAGTAAAAATGTCATTTTGCATAAAAATTATGATGCTCTGTATTTTGCACGTTTTAGATTTTCTGACATCTGTAAGCCAGAATTTGATACCAAAAAAATTTATACATAAAAAAATTTATATTTGTATATATTATATAATCACTTTCTGAGTCGATTAAACGATGCACCAGCCAGCCAGACGGACGGACATCGCAAATTTTGTTACAATCGGTCCATAACACTATGCAAAAAATGAAGACTTTTGGAAAAACACAAGATCATGACAGTATAGGTTCGACTCTTCTACCAAAGGGCAGTAAAACCCTATACTCAGTTTGTCCATTTTGGTGACCGATTTTTTTTATGGGCCCCCAAAGTTTCTGAAAATCAGTGGGGCCTCTAAAAAAGGTGTCATCAGTTTTTGGTTAACAGCTAATTCAGACTTTGTGATACGGCTTAACTTTATATGGCAATAATATAGCTAAGAGTCCGCCAAATAAATTCTGTTAAAATTTGTTTCCAAAAAATATCTTTTTCGTGCACTTTTGTTTGAAAAATATAGGAAGAACATTTTTTTTTTTTACTTTTTTTAGAATAACTTCCAGGGACTCCTAATTTTTCAATAACAATATTTTGCAAAGTTGTAGCAACGGTAAATCTGAATACCGTAGTAGAGTCGAACCTATATAGTCATGATCGTGTGTTTTTTTCACTGTTGCACTGTGTAATTAGTCATAGCTCCCATATAGACCCGCATCCGAAAATCACTTTAACGTGCATAAATTTCTTAAAAATTTTGGTATACACACAAAATTCAACATGAATAACTTTCATATGGACATAAATCACACGACCTACTTTTATGGTGATCGGTCCATAATTGGTCATAGCTCCCATATAAGGCCCACTGCCGAAAATCACTCAAAAATATAAATTATTGAAATTTTAAAAGAAAAATGTTTTTGCTCTTTTACTTAGTGTAAGGTATTATATGGTCGGGCATGACAGACCATACTTTCTTACTTGTTTTTTTTTTATTTTAATAATTACTAAATCACTATTTAAATTCCATTTTTTAATTTCGAAAAATTCACGATTTTAATTTTTGGAAAAAATTTAATAAATTTGTGGCCAGCTGATGTATAACTTGACGATACAGCTAACATAATTCTACATTAAATAAAATTTTATTTTTTAAAATTTGTTTCAATATGTGGCTTAAACTATATTGTAGTATTTTAGAGACAAATTACAAACTACCGATAGTCTTTTGCATATTTCTGTTTTTAGAACAAGTAAAAACAGAACTTCATAAATAATTAAAAACCAATAATGTAGCTACAATTGCTGTCAACCAATCATGTGAACAATATTGTGCAGCTAAATTTCTTCTATAGTTAGCGTATATAATGATGTAATGATTTACATCAATATATAATGTATTGACATAGATTTTTTCGAATATTTCCAACAGGATGTCATAATGAATAAAAACTAATGAAATAACTCTTTAATTCCATAAGCGAGTATTTTTTAAGTAAAAAACTTGTTTTATATATATTCCTAATGTTGGCAAAAATAATATCAGTTCATGAACACTTACGTAGAAATAATTCCGAAACCAACAATTTCAAACAAAAACAAGTAAGAGAGCGATATTCGGCTGTGCCGAATCTTATATACCCTTCAATCTTATACTTCAAAATAAAATTTTTAAATATTTTTTAGGTAAACAAAATTTTGTTTTTATTTTAATTTTTTTGAAAAAAAAAAATGCTTCGAATTGTTTTATTAAATTTTTTTTTTTGGGTTTTTTCAATTTTTCAAAAAATATTTTTCCGATTTTGACTCATTGTAGGTCCAACTTACTATGGTCTTATATACATACGTCGTTGCAAATGTCTTTGAAATATCTATCATTAGATATCTATATTGTCTATATTAATGACTTAGTAATCCAGATATAGGTAAAAAATCGAGGTTGTCCTGGTTTTTCACTTATTTGTGGGCCGATTTTCTCGACTCGTTGGTTGATTCGGAAAGATGATTTCAACAGACAGACATGGCTTAATCGACTCCGCTATCTATAAGGATCCAGAATATATATACAGCCCAATTATGAATTAAAAATTCCGTGGGAGTTTGTTCCCCGGGAGTTTTTTTCCCATTGAATTTGAATAGGAAAAATGAGAAAAGGGGAAAAACTCCCGGGGAATTTTTATTCATAATTGGGCTGATACTTTATAGGGACGGAAATTTATATTGTGGAAATTACAAACGGAATGACAAACTTATATATACCTTTCTCACGAAGGTGAAGGGTATAATTATTGAATAAATAACTAGTTCAGAACCGTATCTTCAAAGCCGCGTAATGCTTCCATTAAAATTGTTGTAAATTAACAATTTCGAAAAGAAATCATTACTCTCAAATTTGTAAAGTAAAATACAAGGAACCTGTACCGATCGCAGCTTAGTCGTTTGAAGCGAGATATATTCAATGATGATAACGCTCGACCACATGTTGCAATACCTGTTAAAAAGTAATTAGCAGTGGTTGGGATGTTTTGCCTCACCCCCCTTATAGACCAGAACGTGCGCCATCCAACTGCTATTTGTTTCGATCGATGCAGAACGCTCTCTCTGAGATACGCTTCACTTTGAAACAGAGTATACGATATTGGCTTGATTCGTTCATAACCTCAAATGATGAACAGTTGTTGCCAATAAGATGGGAAAAGGTCATAGCTAACAATGGCCAATACTTTGAATAAATTTCTATTACATTTGTTTCAAAATAAAAGCTAAATATTTGAAAAAATCCCGCATTTTTCAGTCATACACCAATCGAATAATTTATTGAAAAAACTCAAGGGTATTACGATGTTTGTCACAAATAATTATTACGGAAACCAAATGTAGGTTGCATCGCACAGTGGGGGAAATGACAAAAAAAGTGGAAACAAATCTGTAATTTCTAAACCAATAAACCGATGTTAATAAAATGTTCCGACTTTAAACACTAAGATAACTTACAATAAGAGAGAAACAAAAAATAGTGCTTGCTGCCAATAACTTCTCTTGTGATAATTATTAGTTATGTATGCAGTCAATACATACTTTCAATAAATAGCACAACGTCAGGTGACAAAACTTTAAATTATTCTCATGTACTCAAAAATGAATACCTAACAACACAGTTGGTCATTTTGAAATGACATTTCCATGTGTAAGTATGCAGCAATAGTCAAAGCTGTCAACTATGTAATTGAATTTTGAATAAGACTTCATATGACATTCAAACCGAACATTTAAAAATTTAGTCTTAATAAATAGTTGCTTTAATTCCAACACAATTTTAAATTTTCTATCGAATACTGTAGACTTCCTTTAAAACCATCAATCAAAACAGCACAACCACAATGCTTTCACACAAGTCTTCATTGTATCGCCACTCAACGATGGCGTGTGCTTACTAAGTATCAATAAAAATGAAAATTTAGCTCTTTACAATTTCGAATTGCGTGGGATTTCAATATATATATTGATGGGTTTAAATCAATTGTCTCGGCATATGATGGCGATGTTTCAGACATCATGTCGACACAATGTCATATAAATACAAGAATAAAATTTCAGGCAACTTATTAAATGAAAAAACATTTTGCAAGTTAACGCGCATTTACATAAATCCATCATCAAAGATCCAAGACGTTGACATTGACACTTGCTATGAAAAACAATCAGTGTGTCAGTATAAAAGAAAAAGTATTAATAATATTTTGTAAGTACATACAACATATGACCATACAGTGTCAGTCAAATTTCAATTTCAGCACGACATTAATAACACTGTCCAACAAATTGAGAAAGGGCATATTGAGTAGATCAGCTTTCTAGAATAAACTTATAGTCCAGCTGGTCTGATTTTTTTTTTTACAGTGGTTAAAAGTTTTATTTTTTAGATCGAAGGGAGCATTATACTAACTGAAAAATGTTGTAAGTTAGTGTCTGAGAGAATTCTAATTGTCAGAGTTATATTATAGAATTTTATGGGGATAATTTTTGTGGAAGATCTTAACCCTCTAGCTCCTCTTTTTAAGGGTCAATTTGACTCTTTTTTCGAGAAAACCAAAAAAGTCCCTTCAAAAAACATTTAAGGATTAAAATATTATTCGAAATTTGTTGCCGTAAAATTTCATTGGGGGTCACCAAAGACACAAAAGTTGTAAATAGAGCCCTTTACGCTTAATTAGCAAAATTACACACCATCTTGGGTCTCACATTTTTTAAAAATATCTCCAAAAATCCAAGTATGATCCGAATGAGCTGAAATTTAAAATATAAACAGTCCTTAAGGAGATCTATAAAAACATGCATACAAATGTAACTTATCTCTTTTAGTTCAAGAAACATTTAGGTTTATTTATTTATTTGTTTTTAATTATGCTGGATCTTTTTTTGATTTTTTAATTATGGCGGGCCTACTGAGTTTCGATTGGATTTTCTCGCAAAAATGGTCAAATTGATGCCTAAAGAGAGGAGATAGAGGATTAAGATCTTCCACAAAAATGATCGCCATAAAATTAAACAATATAACTCTGACAATATGAATTCTTTCAGATATTAACTTATAACATTTTTTAGTTAGTATAATGCTATCTTCGATCAAAAAATGAAAACTTTGACCCACTGTAAAAAAAATTCAGACCAGCTGGACTATAAGTTTATTCTACAAAAATGATCTAATCTTTCATATATGCTCTTTCAGAATTATAGCGTCACTGTTCTGTTCCAAAAATGCTGTTGGACAGTGTAATTATAAGACAATTATGACTGTTCAAGGCACAAATGTTTTTTTTAGACGCTTCCTCACACAATTAATGATTACTCAAAAACGGTTAGTCTGGTATTATTAAAGTGAACTTAAAAAAAATTAAATTTACATATCCTTTAATACATTTATATATTACGTTTTAATCGGCTCAGGCTAAAAATATATTTTCTACGTGAACAAAGAAAATTTTTTTGTTTAAAAAAATTCATGAAAAATAGAAAGCGGCAGAAATAGTTCAGGTTTATTACTTTATCGCAAAGCCACATATAATGGCAACAAAATGAGATATTGATCATAAAAATCGATTGATTATTTTCGAATTTATTCACAATAAAGTTTTTTCACTCATTTTCCCAAAATTTTAGTTTTTTGTTTGATATACATAAAATTGAGTAGTAAATGTTCTGCTTTTGAGTGATTGAACTTTGAAAACATTTTCCCCATGCTATGTACAAATTTTCACGTATATATCGCGTTTTAATCGGCTCAGTAGTTTCGGAGTTATAACAACAAAATTTAAGCTAAAAATATATTTTTTGCGTGAAAATAGCAAATTTTTTTTTTTTAAAAAATCATGAAAAATCCAAAGCGGCAGAAATTGTTTAGATTTATAACTTTTTAGCACAGCCACATGTAATAGGAACAAAATGAGATATTGATCATAAAAATCGATTGATTATTTTTGAATTTATTCACAATAAAGTGAATTCGCTCATTTTCACAAAATTTTAGTTTTTTGTTTGATATACATAAAATTGAGTATTAAATGTTCTGCTTTTGAGTGATTGAATTTTGAAAACATTTTCCCCATGCTATGTACAAATTTTGACGTATATATCGCGTTTTAATCGGCTCAGTAGTTTCGGAGTTATAACAACAAAATTTAAGCTAAAAATATATTTATACCCTACACAACCATAGTGGGGAGGGTATTATGCGTTTGTGCAGATGTTTGTAACGCCCAAAAATATTAGTCTAACACCCACTTTAAAGTATACCGATCGACTTAGAATCACTTTCTGAGTTGATTAAGCGATGTCCGTCCGTCCATCCGTCCGTCCGTCTGGTCGGCTGGCTGGCTGGCTGGCTGTCCATGTAAACCTTGTGCGCAGAGTACAGGTCGCAATTTTGAAGATATTTCGATCAAATTTGGTACATATTATTTTTTCGGCCCAAGGACCAAGCCTATTGAAACTGGCTGAAATCGGTCCATTATTTCACCTAGCCTCCCGAAATTGGACTTTATCGGTCATAAATGTTTAATTTATAAATGTATCTCCACAAATTCCGCTCCAAATAAGTTTTATATACACAAAATTCATGTCACCAAATTTTGTTACGATCGGTTCATAATTAGTTATAGCTCCCATATAGACCCGCTTCCGAAAATCACTTTAACGTGCATAAATCGCTTAAAAATTTTGGTAAACACACAAAATTCAACATAGTTAACTTTAATATAGACATAAATCACACGACCTAATTTCATGGTGATCGGTCCATAATTGGTCATAGCCCCCATATAACCCCACTTCCGAAAATCACTCAAAAATATAAATTATTGAAATTTTAAAAGAAAAATGTTTTTTGCTCTTAGTGTAGGGTATTATATGGTCGGGCTTGACCGACCATACTTTCTTACTTGTTTTTACGTGAAAATAGCAAATTTTTTTTTTTTTAAAAAAAATCATGAAAAATCCAAAGCGGCAGAAATTGTTCAGATTTATAACTTTATAGCACAGCCACATATAATAGCAACAAAATGAGATATCGATCATAAAAATCTATTGACTCTTTTCGAATTTATTCACAATAAAGTGAATTCGCTCATTTTCACAAAATTTTAGTTTTTTGTTTGATGTACATAAAATTGAGTATTAAATGTTCTGCTTTAGATTGATTGAATTTTGAAAACATTTTCCCCATGCTATGTACAAATTTTCACGTATATATCGCGTTTTAATCGGCTCAGTAGTTTCGGAGCTATAACAACAAAATTTAAGCTAAAAATATATTTTTTACGTGAAAATAGCAAATTTTTTTTAAAAAAAAAAATCATGAAAAATCCAATGCGGCAGAAATTGTTCAGATTTATAACTTTATAGCACAGCCACATGTAATAGGAACAAAATTAAATATCTATAATAAAAATCGATGGATTTATTCACAATTAAGTGAATTCGCTCATTTTTAGAAAATTGTATGTGCTTACAAGCGTGTACTTTGAGTTTAAATTTTTTTTGTTAAAATTTTTGTTGCAATAAAGTTTATGTAAATCTCAACTTTTCATAGTTTATTTTAATAACATCGGTCTAACCCTATTTGAGTTATCATTAATTATGTGTGAGAAATGTCTAACAAAACTTTTAATTTTACTTAAAAATTTAAAAAAAAAATGAAAAAATTTAACATTTTTCTACATAGGTAGTAGGGTATTCGAATTACTCGATTTTGCTCTTGTTCGAATAAAACGAATAATTCGAATAAGAGATTTTAACTTGTTCGAATAATTCGATCACACGTTTAAAATTAATCGAATTATTCGAATAATTTAATTTTTTTTTTAAAAATTTGTTTTTTTTTTAAATATTGTTAAAGAAAATCAAAAAATAACGTAAAAGTTAACAATTAAAGTATTGATAATGTTAGAAAACATTCGAAAACAAAGTCCATCATTAAATTTTTAACAGAAATATTCTGATCAGATTAACTCCCGAACAATCTACAAAACAATTGACTTGCAAACCCATTAGTTTCCGTTTTGGAGCTATGCTTTAACATTTTTTAGCTAGTTGGACATGATCCTGGATTCAAATACAATATAAACGTATTAAGAACTTTTTTATATCGTTCTTTAATTCGGGTTTTAAATTGAGTAACTAATTCTTTAGTAAATTAATTACTCACTATTTCTAAACTATTTATAACAAATTGCATTATACATCAAGCTCTATCAACGTTGCCGAATCTTTGCTTAATAAAGTGGTCTTGGGGAATTACACAATAAAGGGAATCTGTCCAAAGTTTGATATCATTGTCAGTGAACGTGGCTAATTTGAAGTCAGGTAATGCATGATTGACGCATTTACAAATACGCAAACAGTTTATTACCATGTTAGACAAAGATGTTCAACGATGGTAAAAATCATGTATAAGACGAACTCCATGCATTTCTTGCAACAAAACGTTAGTTGCAATATTTGTGTTTATCATTCGATTTATTAAATATTTTGCAACACTTACGTACGCGGTTAATAAAATCACTTATATACATATATTTTAAGATCGTGGCCTTCATCTATTTCAATGTAATCATTATAAATGTCATCCTCAATATCACTTTCGACGACCGTTTCAAAATCACATTCTCCATCACATTCAACTCCACTTTAATCTAAGTTAAAATTTTGATTATTAATTACGATTCTTCTAATATTTCGCCAGCTAAATAACAAATATTTTATACCGTACCTTTTATTTTCATTGGTTCAAGTCCTAAGTTAAAAATTTTGAAAAATTTGTTTTTAGAATTATAACTTCTTGCAGTAATATTTATATATTTATAGAAGGAGCTATCGGAATACTCATATACAGTGATCGTCTCTTTGTCTATAGTTATTTGTCGAATTTCAGAAGCAATACAATTTTTGTGAGTCATTATTACTTATTTAAATTTGAAATTATTAAAAATTTTAAGCAATTTAATAAATTTAAATATATATGAACATTTATTCGTTCTATTCGATTATTCTACATAAAATTGTTCGAATTATTCGTTATTCGAAAATGGCCATTTTTAAATTATTCGAATAATTATTCGTAAGAAATTATTCGATTAAACGAACGATCATTAGTCGAATGAATACCCTAATAGGTAGCCATTATGCATCAAATCTATATAATGGTTAGTCAAGCCTTATTTTACTGTTGACCTGTGTAATCAACATATTTATTTATGACTGCTCAAACAGTATTTCGTGGGGCATTTTCAATACCAAATGAACCTTATTAACAGTATTTTCAACAGCTGTTTTCAAAAAATATACAAACGGACGGACATCATAAAAAATCCATACATTTCTGCTTATAGAGTAATAGTTTCTCTTAATCTAGAGTTAAGTGTATGGATTGTACAAATAAGAGCAATTTCTGTTGGTCATTTATATCGCAGAAAATCGAAAAGATCGACTTAAATTTGCTCGAGAACCGTTTTAGTTTTCGATGAGTTCTGATGAATCAAAAAAGGTTTTGATTTTGGAAAAAAAAATTTCAGAAAATTTTTTTTTTTTTTTTTGTGAAAGATTGAAGAAATAGCTATCTAAACTATTTGGGACACATTTTGCTAAGAACACTAGGTAATAAGTAACATGGATGAGAAAAAATACATGTCATATTTTGACCCCTCTAACTCAGAGAGTTCTTGACCGATCTCCTTGAAAAATTATATCTGATTATATACTATGTAATATCACTAACCTTGGTGCAAATTTCATCCCGATCGGAAGACATCGATTTCAGAAGTTGATTCACTTGACATGAAATCCCCCATTTATATGTTTACTTTTTGTAAAATACTAAAATTAAATTTCGTTGTTAACAATACTGAGGACGTATTTGTATTTTAGAGTGCATTTGTTGTGTCTAAAATCTTTACTTTCTTGGGAATTGGAAAAAACGTTATATCGCAAACCGATACTTTTGACCGATACTGTAGACAGATGCATATACATTCCTATGTACAGGGAAAAGTTGTAACCCCAAATCAGAGAAGTAAAAAACTGGGAAATGGGAAAAACGGTGTCTGTGAGGGTCATATTTAAACAGAGAAAATGGTTTTATTGACATGTCCTTTATCTTGCCCTCTTTTAACTTCTTTTCTTTATACATACGTACATACAAATATTTATATTGCATTTGTTTGTGTGTTTGTGTACAAATAAGAATCATTTACAATTTTATTAGCAAACTTTTAGGATGAATATTTTTTGCTACGCCTGCTTGTTTGTTCTCATGTATTTGAAAGTTTAACACAAGAGTTATAATTGGAAAATTATTAAATATAATTTTAGGTCCTTTGAAATCTTATAAAGGTTGTTTAGGAATTTAAAATTAAAAGTTGATACATGACAAGTATCATGTTACAAACGATTACTGACACGTTTTCTTTAAACAAATTTATACTTTTATGTTTTTGTGTTTTATTAGGGGGAGAGCGAGAGAGAGATGCAATTTCAAGGAAAATAACCCAAGGCGTTTAAAGTTAAGGAGGCTAATAGAGAGCAGACAGGTGTTGGGTTGTTTTTTTTATGGAAATTTTATCATTTAAGAGTTAAAGAGTCATGGCTACCTAAGTACAAATATGGTCCAAATTTTAAATTCTATGCAGAGGCTTTTTTAAAAAAAAAATTTAAGTAAAATTATGAATTTTTAAAGATAACTCAAAAACGGTTAGTGCGATATTATTGAAATAAACTTAGAAAAATTTAAATATACATAACCTTAAATATTATATAACCTTTATATATAGCATTTTAATCGGCTCAGTGGTTTCGGAGTTATAATAACAAATTGAAGAAAAAAATATATTTTTTATGTGAAAATAGCAAATTTTTTTGTTTTAAAAAAATCATGAAAAATCGAATACTGCAGAAATTGTTCAGATTTATTGCTTTATCGCAAAGCTACATGTAATATCAACAAAATGAGATATCGATCATAAAAATCGATTGTTTCTTTTCGAATTTATTCACAATTAAGTGAATTCGCTCATTTCCACAAAATTTTAGTTTTTTGTTTGATATACATAAAATTGAGTAGTTAATGTTCTTCTTTCGATTGATTGAGTTTTGAAAACATTTTTCCCATACTATGTACAAATTTTCACATATATATTGCGTTTCAATCGGCTCAGTAGTTTCGGAGTTATAATTATAAATTGAAGCAAAAAATATAGTTTTTACGTGAAAATATCAAATTTTTTTGTTTTAAAAAAATCATGAAAAATCGAAAAAGGCAGAAATTGTTCAGATTTATTGATTTATCGCAAAGCTACATGTAATATCAACAAAATGAGATATCGATCATAAAAATCGATTGTTTCTTTTCGAATTTATTCACAATTAAGTGAATTCGCTCATTTCCACAAAATTTTAGTTTTTTGTTTGATATACATAAAATTGAGTAGTTAATGTTCTTCTTTCGATTGATTGAGTTTTGAAAACATTTTTCCCATACTATGTACAAATTTTCACATATATATTGCGTTTCAATCGGCTCAGTAGTTTCGGAGTTATAATTATAAATTGAAGCAAAAAATATAGTTTTTACGTGAAAATATCAAATTTTTTTGTTTGAAAAAAATCATGAAAAATCGAAAAAGACAGAAATTGTTCAGATTTATTGATTTATCGCAAAGCCAAATGTAATAGGAACAAAATGAGGTACGCACCATAAAAATCGATTGTTTCCTTTCGAATTTATTCACAATTAAGTGAATTCGCTCATTTTCACAAAATTTTAGTTTTTTGTTTGATATACATAAAATTGAGTAGTAAATGTTCTTCTTTTGAATGATTGAATTTCGAAAACATTCTCCCCATGCTATGTACAAATTTTCACATATATATTGCGTTTCAATCGGCTCAGTAGTTTCGGAGTTATAATTATAAATTGAAGCAAAAAATATAGTTTTTACGTGAAAATAGCAAATTTTTTTGTTTTAAAAAAATCGAAAAAGGCAGAAATTGTTCTGATTTATTGCTTTATCGCAAAGCTACATGTAATAGCAACAAAATGAGATATCGATCATAAAAATCGATGGATTCGCTTCGAATTTATTCGCAATTAAGTGAATTCGCTCATTTTCACAAAATTTTAGTTTTTTGTTTGATATACATAAAATTGAGTAGTTAATGTTCTGCTTTCGATTGATTGAGTTTTGAAAACATTTTTCCCATCAATTTGTTATTATAACTTCGAAACCACTCAGCCTGCTTTCGATTGATTGAGTTTTGA
This sequence comes from Calliphora vicina, assembly GCF_958450345.1. Lineage (NCBI taxonomy): Eukaryota > Metazoa > Arthropoda > Insecta > Diptera > Calliphoridae > Calliphora > Calliphora vicina. The sequence goes on from NC_088780.1 coordinate 123,436,256, forward strand.
AAACATTTTTCCCATCAATTTGTTATTATAACTTCAAAACCACTCAGCCGATTAAATTGTAATATATAAACGGATTAAAGTTTATTTAAATTTAAATTTTTCTAAGTTTATTTTAATAATAACGCACTAACATTTTTTGAGTTATCATTAATTTATGTGGAGAATTATCAAAAAAAAAAATTTACAATTTACTACTGGAACCACAATACATCAAAATTGTGTAGTGGTTTGAAAATCCTCTAAATTTTTTTTCGATTTTGTTGCCCTGTTTAATTTGATTACATTTTCACAAAACCACACACATGCAAATTGTGGGTCTCCATTAAGAGGCGGGTGGTAAAATAAATACTTACGAGTCGTACAGATATAAAGCCAATATACATAAATACTAAAATATGTAATAAAAAAAAGAGATTTAAAGGCTTTAATCTATGAAAATAGGCAAAATACAATAAAAACAGACAGCTAGCAAAAAAAAAAAACTTCAAATCACATCTGTTGAATTTAGTTAGACAGCAAAAACCACAACAATTTCCATATAGACATCATTATTGTCAACACCAACCAGGCAGCCAACCCAACCTCATTATCATATAACAAAAACCCACATCATCTCCCTCTCTTTTTGGGTTTTCCTAGAAAGTTTCAGTAAAATTATAAAAGCAGGGGGAGATTTGAGAAAAAGTAACATTTTTTTTTTGCAATAAATATCACAATAATCATAAATTTAATGCCATTAGAGAAAGAAACGTAACTAGAAAATAATCAAATTAAATAAATGAGCTGGAAATAAATTCTAGGAAATTATACAAACAAACGCGACATTAGTTGTGTTCGCGTACTTGATAATTTGTACAAATTATCACTGGAAGTTACGGGATTCCGTTCGTTTACTTTTAAAAACTTGTAACGAGAGAGCAAGAGAGTGTTAAAAGTGACAGTGGACCTTTTTGTCCAGTAAAAAATATCAACATAAAAAACGTTTAAAACATATGGTTGCAAATGCAAACAAAACTAAAAAGTTGAAAATTAATACAATTTACAAGTTTTGCAAAGAAAAGAAGTAAAATAGCTCAAAACAATCGTTTTAAATTAATTTATAATAAAATACAACTTATTTTTACAAATTGTTGTTCGCGTACTTTTTTTTGTTACTTTTCAGATTGAGAGTAATTTAGTTTTACTCTCTAAAATAAAGTTACTGGATATTTTTTACTGGAAAGTACGCGAACACACCTATTATGTTTTAGCATGAAGGCTCTCTTGTTGAAGAGCAAATAGTGTTAATTTTAGTTATAAGATTTAAATAAAGCGTTAAAAAAAATGTTTTAGCATTAATCGGCTGCAACGAATTCGGAATGACCTACATTTTAATTTTATGCAAATATTTAAGCATTAAATCAATCAAATATAATATCAAGTTGTGGAAAATATCCCTAATATTAGACCTATATTCTATTATAGGACAGAATATTTCTCTTTTGGATATTGATGATCGGACTCATTGAATTTTGAAACTTTCACTTCATATTAAAAAATACTGATACAAAGTACAGTCGTTAAGGAGATACATACATATTTAATGTCATTTTATGCCAACAACCCTTATGTACATTGCCTTTACTGTTGCTGTCAAATCTTTAACTAACACTTTTCTACTGAACGCAAATATCCAGTCATTGTATTGTAATATTTCTTTGTATAAATTAATTTCGTATATACTACATAGTTTTAACCATAGATAAATACACATAGATCGGAAGCTCTACTTTCAAAGACCTAACTCAGTTATCAAAAAACATAAGTAGTGAGAATGTAACTAAAATTATGTGAAAACAGAAACAACACTCGTATGTGTGATTATTTTGAGTAATTTTTTTGTCTCAGTTTTCTTTCCACTTTCCTCTCTATGTGTATTTCTCTGTGGTTTCAACATATTAAGTTTTATACACTGACACATATGTTATCAAGCTAGCCAGGCAGTTTTCTTTGCTGTCCCCAAGCAAAATTAAATCTATCTCCAAAAATCCCCAACAATACATTTTTTTATTAAAAATTAAACGCATAGAACGGAAGAGAGAGGAAAAAATTACTCTCATTTCACACATACTGGTGATACAAAAACAAAATACATGCAATACATTCTCATGATATCTGTGAATTTTGACAAAACAACTTAAGTCGAATTTTAAAAATTTTCAGGAGAGCGCAAAAACTGTTGAATTTATCGATCAATATTTTATTATTTGTCCTTGAAGAACTTTACTATTTGTCTCAAAGAATTATACAAAGGATAAATTATAAAATTAATATCGATAAATTCAACAGTTTTTGCGAATTAAGTTGTTTTGTCAAAAACAACAACTCCAAATAAGTTGATTTGTTTTTTAATGATATCTCAGAAACTAATAATCGTAAGAAGAATCAGATTAGTGTAAACGGAGCGTTTTGAAAAGTTAGTTTTATTATAAAAAAAGGTAATTTCTTATCTCGACTTAAGATGTTTAGTCCAAACTCCACAGATATGTAAGTTGGGAGGAATGAACAAAAAAATCAAATTTGTTAAAAATTAGTACAAATTTATGGTCATACAAATTTGAAAGTTGCTCAAATTCGCTTTATTTTGTTGAAGGGTCTTTCCTTAAGCGCTTCCTATCTTTAAATTTAAATAAAACATCGACATTTTTATTGGTTTAAAAGGCCTATTGATGCCATAATGTATGGAATATAACATCGTGCAAATGTCCGCCTGGGCTTTGCTGAGTATCGCTCATCCGAAATGTTAAATTTTCCATGACTCTGGCGCTTAAATCAGGCTGAGTTTGACCGATGGCATGAGTAATGATGAGAGGCACTGTTGTGCAGCTGCTTCTCAAGAAAATCTCTAACGGGGTCAAATCGCACAATCTCGATGGGCAGTTTACATCACCACCACGTGTGATGACCAGCCGGTTCTACGCACCGGAGTTCACTCGGCCAAGGGCTGTCAACTCAGCAATCACTGCTGCTACAACAACAACAACCATGCCCTCTAATCGACCATTCCGGAGTTATTTCATAATGAACTTCCAATGAAACAACACCCAATGACATTTTTTTTGTATTTTATTTTATTTTATTTTATTTTGCGAATTAGAGTTATTTCACTGTATTGGGAGTTATTTCATTTTTGTTCGGTTCTACTTTTGGTTGTTCTCCTTTGAAGTGTATTAAAAACCGGCTTCACAAACTATGGTTGTTCTCCTTTGAAGTGTATTAAAAACCGGCTTCACAAACTATAAACTTTTTGTTTGCCGGCCTTCGGTCGGTCGCAAAGGCTTTCTCCTCTGGTGTGTATCAAAAACCGGCCACCTTCGTTGGCCCAGATTCACACCGAGAAACCCAATGCTGTTTCTGGTGTGTTGTGGTGGATCTGCGTTTCCTCCACGGTTACGAAACGGAGCAAAAACTCGTCCACATTGCGGATCAACAACGCCAAACACTCCTGCTAAGTTGTCACACGATGTTCAATTGGAAAGCTTTCTCATTCACCAGGTGATCATTCAAACTTGAAACCACGGAGCCATGTGAGATGCCTATGCTATGCAATCTCCGATAGGCCACACCATATCATGAATTTTTTAAATTGTTTCAGGTGTATAGACCTCAACTGGGCATCCAGAACGTTCGGCATCCAATTCCATTCCCAAAACTATCTCTTTCCAACAGACATTCTAAATCCCCAAATTAGGGGACAAATCTCAATGTCTGGCAAGTATATCATGTCATTAACATTCTGTAAAGTAGAGTTTACCATCTCTCCACTCATTCTCTCTCTTCTTTTTTACTGTGTTATTTTTTGCACTTATCGCCCACAATTTAACTATAAATGTTTGATTTTATTATTAGTTTTATTACTACAAATATTATTTGTATTTGCTTTGTACATGTGTGACATTAGTCAACTTTATGACAGCAAATACAGGATGGCGCATTTGCATTGGCCCTAAGTTAGTGTTTCCCAAACTTTTTTCGTACCATGCCCCAATTTTTTACTTCAAATTATAATAAAAATTTTATTTTATTCAAAAAAGTGTCCGTAGGACTTGTGCTTATGTTCTAGTTAAAGCGATCTTTTAAAAGCCTAACTAATTGTTAGTGAAAATAGAGAGAGGAATAAATCGTTCAACAATATAAAAAAATATTTTCACTTTGATGGGATTTATGTAACGTTTAAAATGTATGCATTTGGGGTTCAGAATCGACTTGTGATTACCGAAGAAGATTACATCCACAAAGTGTCAGTGTCTGTTACGGATTTTAGTTTGGGTGCATCATCATTCATCGAAAATTACGGTAGACAGTGATTGTTACTGGTGCTCGATATTGCGACATCATAAAATTGTTATTTCTGTCTAAATTGAATGATTAATATTGATGAGATTGACTCGTGCCACATAGTCCATGAAGCGATTCAATTAATGCATTATTTGCATTAATTCTAGTTTCGGAAAATAGATTTGGCCCCCTAGAAGTCAGAGGTCTATGCCAAGAAGCTCACAACCACTCCTGTATTGAAGGAGGAAATTCAACGCTGCATTTTTCAATAAAATCTATGTTGGTCTTAAAAACATTTATTCAATCCTGAATATTGCTAATTTTTAAACAAAATTTACGAGATATGCAACATCAGAGGGCTATAAAATATGAAACATATACGATAATTTAACAGTAGAATACGAGTTATGAATTTTAACAAAATCAAACAAGAGAAAAATTTAAAACTCTAATTTTGGTTGGAAACATTTTGGAATTACCCATATATCCGAGAACCTATAAATCATCTGATAAAAAAACAAGTAAGAGAGCTATATTCGGCTGTGCCGATTCTTATGTTTAAATTTGTATGAGGATTTGTGTGATATTATATAAATTTCAGAAGTTGTTTTCCTAAAAGTATAATCAATTTTTTAAAAAATAACCATTCTATAAATTCCTGCTTTTAAATAAAATATTTTAATAAAAATAACTAAATATATCTCAAACACATCAATTATGTGGTGCTTTAACAAAACTGTTACAAACAAATTGTAGCATTTTCCCTCAATTTCAATTGATTTGTAAACAAATATTTACTCTACAAAGAGAGAATGAAATAGAGATAAAGACAAATTTTCATTCAACAAAAATAAATGTTCAAATCAAAGAGCTATAAAAATTAAGTTTTGCTTGGGTAAACACAAAATGTTTAGCTACTTACTCTCTATGTAAACACCAATAAAACATCAAATCAATGAAAACAAACAACAAATATGTATTTCAATATGTAACGACATTTTTGTGTTACATAAAGTTGGCAACACCAAACTTAGTTCTCTTAAAAACACGTTATATTATATTACTTACTCTCTTTTCACATGAGTTTTCTTTGCCACAGAGAGAAGAAAATCACAGAAACTTTATGTGTTTTTATATGAAATCAACTCTATATATACGTCATAAATGTTTATATTAGACTGCCCCCAATTTAGTAAATCACTTAAACTCAATTTACAAATATGTATGTATATGAAACATTTTTTTAAAATGTGTTTAACTTCAGAAATGGATAGGCTTGAATAAAGAGTATTAGGTAATAATCTTCGCCTACAGGAATTAGATTTATAATTTCAACGATAGAACAGGTCAAGAACAACAGGTTCAGAACGTCAAAAATAGACTTTGAAACACTCATCAATATGTTAATTACACTGTCCAACTGCATTTTTGAAACAGACTAGCGACCCTTTAATTCTGATACCTTCGATCAAAAATTAAAACTTTGACCCACTGTAAAAAAAATTCAGACCAGCTGGACTATAAGTTTATCCTACAAAAATGATCTACTCAATATTCCCTTTCAGAATTATAGGATCGCTGTTCTATTCCAATCAAAAAGTCTCAATTTGTTGTTCATGTCATTTTCTGAGAGAAACCTTGTTCGGGGACTAGGGACAAATGCTGCCCGATTTTCGCCATACTTTACAGTATAATTTCGGAGTGTTTAGAACTAATCAGAATTGTCGCATAATCAACATATTTATGACTGCTCAAACAGTATTCCCAAAGGACTTTTTTATGGGGGATAGGTGAAATCATGGAACGATACTGACCATTTTTAATACCAAACATTTCTTTTGGGAGTTATCGTGGTTTCAACAGACAGACGGATGGACATAGCTAGATGCATAGAGAATAGACATAGAGCGGAAACTCTCCTGTCAAATACCTAACTCAGTTGTCAAAAACCTAATGAGATTTTTTTAGTAGAAAAAACTATGTGAAAACAAAAACAACACTCGTATGTGTGATTATTTTGAGTAATTTGTTTATTTGAGTTTTTTTCTAGTTTCCGCTCTATGTTTCTCTATGGCTAGATGGTCTTAGAATCTTATGAGGACCCAGAATATATATATACTTTTGTGGGTCTGCGATAAATATTTCGATGTGTTACAAACGGAAAAACAACATCCGTTCTCCAACATCCATGTTTTGCTGGTAGCTGTCAAATGATAAAATGTCAAGAATTGTACTGTCAGCTTTTGACATTTATTTAGTACAAACATGAAACATTTTTAATTGTACATACATATGTATTTTTTCCGAAAATGAGCAAAGAAATGCCCTCACCGTGAATACTCAGCTCCACTAAACCATGATAACTTTAATTGTCGCCTCAATTGTCAACTGTTGACATCTGTGATCTTTGGTTCAGAAAGACAGCCCGCCAAATAATTCAGTTATTGCAGTCATTTGCCAATGTCGATTGGCCGCTTCGTTCTTGTTTGATTTAACGGCACTGTACGATTTGCTCTGGTACCATTTAAAAACCGAGTTTAAGTGAACAAAAGACAAACAGCTGATGCTGTGAAAGATGAATTGGCAATATAAGCGAAAAGGTTTTGCAAAATGTGATTCAAAATTGAGTGAAATGAACGGAAGTCTCCTGACGTCTGCCCGGCATCATATTTCAATATTTACTCCCATATTTTTATCAATAAAACTGAATTTGTCGAAAAGATTATGTTGTTCTGACAGATTTCAATGTCTTTAGTTCTTATTACGGTTAAAAATTCGAGGTAGTACTAGCTTTTACATATGTAAATATATCTTATCGATTAATAGACGGATTTACCAGATGACGGTATCTGATACATTGATAGCACATGTGGGTTCGTAGATTGTAGGGATCTTCGGACAACCAATTTCAACGTGCAAACGGACGTATTGAAATCGCTAATTCTATGTATATTTTATTCTATGCTACAAAATATGATTGATAAATCTTCCGTAAACTATAATAAAACATACAGTTTTAGCTGGAATTATTTCGTCTTGTATTTTATTTCTCCACACAATTTTGCGGCATTCTAATCTAAATTTAAACTATTCTTTTCTGGGCTACTGTGGTGTTGTTGTCGTTCTGCTTCGTGTATAAAATAACAAAACAAAGCAAAACTGTAAAGAATAAATAAAGCCAAGTTAATACGAGTATGAAAGCATGCAGTGGATACGTTAACAACCACCACCACCAACTAGGAAATAAAGAAAAATTGAAATGAAAACAAAACAAAACAAAACAAACAAAAAACAGTCTTACGTTAAAATACGAGTACTCTTTTTTGGTTGTTGCTGCTTCTGCACTGTGGGCTCAATGACTGGTTTTTGAGGCAAAAATAACCAAAAATAAAAATATTTGAATCAGTGGCAACTCATAAATAGACGCGATTGTCAGATCTTACAATGTTGCCAGATCTGGCAATGTACTGACAATGAAAAATTGTAATCAAACGGTAAATTGTCAGTTCAGACGATTGCACGATGGGGCCAATGACCAGTTTTTGAGGCAATAAATCACAGGAAACAGCTAGACCTTTCCAATTTCGTACATATGATAATGAGTTTTTAAATCGTCAGTAATAAATTTAAGTCAAATGGGCGTGGGCCCATTTTTAGTAGTTGGATTAAAGTGCAACGGCAGTTGAGGATCTCTGGAAAATAATAAGTATCTGACTTTCAATTAGGTCACATAAATGCTCACCAAAGACTTAAGTAATCATTTCAAGTCAAGCCGCATACTGCCACACCCACCTCTAGTGACAGGAAATATGTGCATGGCGATAGGCTGATCTTGAAATTAAGCGATAATTGAGAAGATGAATATAAACAATTTTATTTTAAAATGTTATCGCCCAAAAATTAGGTAACATGTTTTCTATGTATACGAAACTTATTTGTATTGAATTTTATTTGAATACCAACACACATACATATGTAAGAAATCTATACTCGTTAAAATGATTTTTGGAAGTGGTCCTTATATGGGAGCTATGGCTAATTATGGACCGATCGTTATAAAATATGGTGAAATGAATAACTTATTTGTATTGAATTTTAAATGAATACCCACATTTTTAAGTGATATATGCTGGTTAAAGTGATTTTCGAAAGCCTTATATGGGAGCTATTTCTAATTAAGGATCGATAGTCATACAATTTGGTGGTGCGATTTCGGCTTATATAAAACTTATTTGTGCTGAATTTGGTTTGGATATCTATGTAACTAAGATTTTTGGCAGCTTAACTATTTTCAGATAGGGCAATCGTATGGGGACTAGGAGAAATAATGGATCAATTCTAACCAAATTCAATAGGCTTTGTCTCTGGGACAAGGGAAAAGCTTGTGCGAATTATCTTTAAAATTGCAACCTGCAGTTTGATTACAAGATTTACATTGACAAAACGACGGACGGACTTACGGACATCGCTTAATCGACTCAGAAAATGATCCTGAGCAGATTGGTATTTTTGCACGTTATAAAAATCAGCACTAACCCAATATAGCCTCCCCACTATGGAGGTGTAGGTTATAAATATCCAAATATTTAAGTTATACGATATCTGAAAATAAATTTTTAAGTGAACAGCGGCAGATTGCGGCAAATCATTTTTCCAAAAAACTATAGTACACATTATTACCTTTCCCCACATATAAATTGTTTCACGGATACGCTCGGATAAACAAAGTTCTATTCTAAAGAATATATGGACGACAACAAAAACTTCACAAAAAAGACAACTAGCTTTTTTTAAATTTTTAAAAACATTTTAATTTACATACATTCACAAGAGTTTTCCATTTTACAAAATTTTTATAATCTTAATGGGGTCCATAGACACATACTGCAGACCATGGTACAATCAGTTACCAGGTACAATTTCACCCCTAAAACGTCAAACTATGTATTTAATCACTTAACTTTTTTTAATTTGTTACCGCGATATTTTTTAAAATTGTTACGTTTTAACTGAAATTATAAACACTTATTAAACAAAAATATAGTTTTTCTTCAATTGTTAGTAAATTTTTGTAATAAAAATTTTAATTCAATTATTTTTTTTGGCATTTCCTTTTTATATTTTATTTTATTTGACGTTATAGGGAATGTATAATTGAGAACATACATTCTAATAATTGTACCTTGCTAATTCTACAATGCTGCAGACAGCTACTGCCGATGAACCCTATACGTGCGTGATTGATATTTTACTACACACTTATCAATCATCATTAAATTTTTTTTATTTTTTTTCAAAAAATATTTTATGTTTCTTTTATTTCATTTTCTTCAATGACTAAAACGTCAAATTTAAAACAAAATTTTTCAGAAAAAATTAATAAATTCATGTTATTGTTCATTTGAACAACTGTCAGCAGTATGAATTCATTTCAAAATCAAAACTATTTTGATATTGCATACTGCATTGTCTGATCATCAAAAAAAATCAAAAAATGATAATCAAAAATTTCAAATTTACCAACCCATGCTTATTGCATGAGCATGAGCAGTATGTGTCTACGGGCCCCTTCAAAGTTTTTGTTTGACGACTAAAATTCCGTTGTTGTTTCATTATGCATTAAACACATTCAAGACAACAGGCTACACGACTACACGAACACAAATTCTGCTGGTTACAGTTGTAGTCGTGTGGCAGCTACTGAATTATTTTAAAGACGACAGCTACAAAGTAAACAGCTGATTTATAATTCAGTGGTGCCACTTCAATAAAAAATAACCGTACAAAATTCCAAAGTAATTAAGACTGAAACAATTATTTTGAGTAAAAATATATATATGGTTATAATTAATTATGTACCTGTTATTAATTTATTTCAATATGGTTATCAGAAACTTCTCTTAATTAAGTAAAAAAAAATATATTTTTTTAAGCACTAATTTGATTTACATTTTTTTTATTATATTAGCAACACTATTTCTGTTTTGTAGTTGACAGAAATAGAAATTAGTTTAATTCGGCTACATCGGCATGAGTAGTCGTGTGGCCGTGTAGCTGTGCTGTCGTTAAAATAATCGTCTCCATATAAACGTGTGCATTTTATTTTTGACAGATTGAAGTTGGTAGCCTGCTGTCTTGAATGTGTTTAATGCATTATGATTAATAAATTTATCTGCCAAGAAAAATTGTCAGTTCACACGGTTGTCAGATTGTTGTATGGCAAAAATTGACAGATCCATTGTTAGACATTGTTTTTAAAAACATATGCACAGTGCAACTTAATTAGTTTCTAGCGAATCTACTAATTGCAAATGTCTAACTGATACCTGTGATTTATTGCCTCAAAAGCTGGTAATTGAGCCCACTGTGCCCTGGGATTATACGACTTCAGTGGTGGGGATGCCACTAACACCGCTGTTTCTTGCAGCTATTGCCTCTTCTTTCTTTATGTTAAGTGTTTTTATTTTTTTACTGTTGAGCTACGTTACGTTTTGTTTCTTTTGTTGTTGTTGTTTCTCTCACATAGATACACCAATACACTCGTCTCAAAACACATTCACATTGTGTAGGGGGGCTTTGGTATAGTCGAGAGAGCGAACGGGTATTCTATTCAATTCGATTCATTTAATGGTAAAACGAGTTTTCAAGTTAAGATTATTTTTCTGTTGTTTTTGTTTTTATTATTGTTGTATGTGCAAGTATTTGTTTCTTGTTGTTGTTTTTTTTATTTTATATATTTATTTTTATTTGAATATTTTTTTCATTCGTATAGAAAGAAACATTTTGCTACAACTATGATGATGTCGTTGTTATTGTTAATGGTCTTATTAATAACCCAGTGAACAAATTAGAAAGGAGTTAAGTATTAAATACATTAATTTAAAATAAAAATTGGAACAAATTAATTTTTAATAATAGATTTTAAAAAAAAATAAAAAAAATTTAATAATTATAAAAGTTACAGTGATTTTTTGTGATAAACGTAAGTAATAGAGTGGTTAGATTACTAACCACTTTGGCTGAAATAGGTTTTATATGTGTTGAAAGTGAATATAGAAGATATTTTGTTGGAAGTTATACCTTCTGATGGTGAATGTGTCTGCTGTCTTGAATCCGACAAAGAAGAGAGAAGGAACCAACCGATCTGATGATGTTCGGTGATATACCTTCGCGGTTCCAGTCATAAATTTTATGGTGATTTTGATTCGGATGATGGCATACCTCTGTCAAATTTGGATAATACTTCTGTTAGTCACTTATCTACACAAACTTGTGTGGTGAAACCGAAATGGGGAACAAATTCTCGATTGTAAGAGCCCTGTAATTAGAAATGAGGTGGGGGTTTTGCAAATGATATAATAGAATTGAAGTATGTCTCACCTACACAGCTATTTCGTTTGTATTGATCAGAAAATTTAGTCAATTGTATTAGCTTTCAAACAAATTTATAATTAATCGCCATGGTGGTTAGTCAACTAACCACCTCATTCAAAAAAAAAAAAAACTTTAGCTGTATATTTATTTGTTCGTATTTTTCATAATAAATTAACCTTAATTAAAATAAAAATGCAATTGTTTTGATTATAAATTTATACACATAAAACCCTGATTGAAAGAGTTATACCAACGTTCTTTGTGAATAAAAAAAGAATTGTTTCCAACCAGATATTATTGTGCCCAATCCAGCTAGCTGTTTGAAATTTTCCAAATATACTCTCTGTTTCTGAAGTTTGTTTGGTATTGAAAAGGGTACAGACATATCGTTCCACCTAGCCCCCTTACAGTATGAGCATTCATAAATAAATATGTTTATTATGCGTCAATCCTGATACAATTTAGCACAAATTAGTTCTAAATACTCTGATATTATACTGACAAGTATGGTGAAAATCGGGCAACATTTGTCCCTAGTCCCCTAACAAGTTGTTGAACATTCATAATTGTCTTATAATAATTAACATCGTGTTGAAATTGGACATAAAAAAGTTATATGAACCTTAATCATTCAATCAAATTTGGTAAGGATCGGTACATAACACAGGGCAACAAAGTCAAAAAAATATTAGAGGCTTTTTAAACCCCTACACAATTTTGATGTTTTGTGGTTCCAGTAGTACAAATATGGTCCAAATTTTAAATTCTATGGAAAGGTTTTTTTTAAAAAATTTTGTTTTCTAAAATTTCGAATTTTTGTAGATGTTTCTCTACATAATTTATGATAACTCAAAAAGGGTTAGTACGATATTACTGAAATAAACTGGTCAAATTTACATACCCTTCAATCTGTTTATATATTGCGTTTTAATCGGCACAGTAGTTCCGGAGTTATAATAACAAATTTAAGCAAAAAATATATTTTTTACATGAAAATAGCAAATTTTTTTGTTTTAAAAAACTCATGAAAAATCGAAAACGGCAGAAATGGTTCAGGTTTGTTACTTTATCACAAACCCACATATAATCGCAACAAAATGAGATATCGATCATAAAAATCGAGTGATTCTTATCGAATTTATTCACAATTGAATTCGCTCATTTTCACAAAATTTTTGTTTTTTGTTTGATATACATAAAATTGAGTAGTTAATAATCTTCTTTCGAATGATTGAATTTTGAAAATATTTTCCCCATGCTATGTACAAATTTTCACATATATATTGCGTTTTAATCGGCTAAAAAATTTAAAACGGCAGAAATTGTTCAGGTTTATTGCTTTATCGCAAACCCAAATAGAATAGCAACTAAATGAGATATCGATCATAAAAATCGATTCATTCTTTTCGAATTTATTCACAATTAAGTGAATTTGCTCATTTCCAAAAAAATCGCTCCAAATCGCTCCAGCCGTTCTCACGTGATGACATTATATACATGGACCATATCATTTTTATACCCTTCACCATGAGTGGCAAGGGTATATATAAGTTTGTCATTCCGTTTGTAATTTCCACATTTTTCATTTGCGACCGCATAAAGTATATATATTCTGGATCGTTATAGATAGCGGAATCGATATAGCCATGTCCGTCTGTGTGTTGAAATCAACTTTCCGAAGCCCCCAAATAACTTACATACACGATTCATACATCAATATCTCCGAAATTCTTCCGACTCGGTCACTATTTAAAATCGAGAAAATCGGTCCACAAATGGCTGAGATATAAGGAAAAAACTAGGACAACCTCGATTTTTTTACCTATTTTTGACCTTTGCAACGACGTATATAAGACCATAGTAAGTTGGACATACAATCGGTCAAAATCGGAAAAAATATTTTTTAACCCGAATTTTTTTTCATCAAAAATTTTTTTTTTGTCATAAATTCTTTTTCCAAAAAAATTAATTAAAGAAATTTAAAAAAAAAAAATTTGAAAAAACTTTTTTAAAAAAAAAATTAAAAACAATTTGGAAAAAAAAATTTTGATTTTGTTTAAATAAAAATGTTTAAAAAATAATATTTTTAAGTATAATTTGGTGAAGGGTAGCAATTACTAATGTTAGTTCGTCAAGTTTCTCCAACCCTGCCTGTTCTTATTGATTTGCAAATAAAATATCTAAATTTTTTACTGCATAGGGGCTTTTTTATTACAGTTGACTAGACTCAAAAAAGCCGGTTTTAGCCGTAATTTTTTTCTTTACAAACCATCTGCTGAAAATTTCGAATCGGATAAAAAAAAATCAGCCAAATTGCTCCAGCCGTTCTCACGTGATGCCATTACATACATGGACCATTTCATTTTTATATATATAGAAGATAGATAGAAGATGTGTTTTTCGGAAGTGATCCTCATATGGGAGCTAAAACCAATTATGGATCGATCTTAAAAAAATTTGGTACGGCGATTGCTATATATATTATGATATATATAGCGTTATTTATAAGATTTTCGTAGACTTTATATTGGGGCTATGGTGAAATATGGACCCAGCCAAACAAAATATTGTTTAGCGACCAATATTTCGATATCTTAAAAAAGGAATGGCAAGACAAAATCAGAAATAATTTAAGACCATTTCATTCGCAAGAAAGTTTACGAGCTTTCTTAAGCTTTCATTTAAAATTGAATTTCAATTCAAAATAAATTGTTTACTGGACAGACAAACTGCTCGAAATACTGAAACATAACATATCGGTAGTTGTGTGTGAGGGTATCTCTGTAAATGATGTTAAAGTGTTAGTACAACAACAATTGTTGTTGTTGTTTTTGTAGCAGTTGTATAGTTGTAGTAGTTTGTGTAGCAGTTGAGATATGCGGCTTTGAAATATTACCAAGTAGACGTCATTTTAGTTAAACTTTAGATTTGTGAAAGAAAGGTTTACAAAAAATTTCTTAAGAGTTTAATACAAAGAAAAAAGTTGTATTTCTAAAACAAATTAACACAAAAGAGAAAAAAGTAAAAAACAAATAATAAAACTAAAGTTTTCCAAGTTTTAAATAAAAAATAATTAAGATTTTAATAAAAAAAAATCAAGAAATTATTTTAAATTAAGTGGTTTTATAAAGTTTTTTAGTTGAACTATTGTATAAAAATCATACACCTAAGGTGAGTTCAACTAAAGCTAGAAGGAAGTGCAACTGAAAGAATTATGTAGTTTTAAGCTGATAATGATGAGGAAGATTTTTATTTTTTTTTAACCGCAAAACTAACAACAAGTTTTCTATTCATTTCATGTTTTTTTATTGGCTTCCCTCTTCATCTTTATTGCTTAGAGGAAACAATCTTAAGATGATTTTTTTGTTTCTCTTTCTCTTTGTTTTTGTGATGTTTGTGTTCGTTCTTTTAACTCTTTTAAGCCCATTGTGTTAGATTCAAAGCCTTTTAGCTGTAGATAATACGAGGGTGTATTTTTTCAGTTGTTTGCAATTGCTTGCATCTGAAGAATATGTTCGGATTCGTTTAGAACAGATCATTAGATAAGAAATTGTTTTTTTTTTTATTTTTGCAAAGATGTAAATTTGTAAATTACAAAAACATTTGGTACAAATTTCTGCGATCATAAATATGCCTTTAACATCCTTTCATTAGATGTTGATATAGCAATTATGTTTGCATGTATTAATTACGATCAAATTTTATCTGAAACTCCAACAGTTACTCCAACGAAGATAGAATTGTGATGAACTCTCTAGTCGGTTCAATTCACCCCATCTTGAGAGATTGTTATTAAGTCACGATTTTTGGACTCAAAAAGAGTTGGTCTATTGGAAAATGACTACGAGTGACAAATATTACTGCCATCCGCGAAAGAATAAATTGGATTTGAAGTAATCATGCCACAGCCAGTGAAATGCTTTCGGAATGTCCAGTAGATGAACGTTTGCAACTTTCCAACAATTCCAGATTGATATGAAAGGTAGAAACGGTTCCTAGCTGAACGAGCCAGCGTTGTGGAAAATTGTTTAGAATTAGTGCAGGAATAAAATCCTGACAAGAGGATTTCTTTTCGTTTAGTCCGGATAGAACTCTCTTGACTTCCCGAGTTCTGAAGAATGCTGTAGGCATAGAACAAGAGCTTTTTCTACTCTTCACAAAGGACCAGAAACTCTTGCTCTTTTTCGGGGCATCTAGCACACAATTGTTCCTGGACCAATTCCGAAATACCATATTTTTAGCAATTTCTTCTTGATATGAAAAATAATGTTCGGCAATTCGCACGTTTTTGTATATTGAAACAAGGTTATTTACTCGAAAGTAAAACGAACAAATCATGTGGATTCTATTTACATAACACAAAACTGGCTGCATATGGTACTAACTGAACCGACTTTCCATTTTTACTGATAAAAAAGCTTACACAAGTTCAAGTAACAAGTGATTTTAGCGACTTTAAAATAATGATGTTTTTAAATATGGCTGCATTTTAATGAACCCCTTTTGAGGGATTATATTTTGATAATCTTAAAAAAAAAGAACTTTTCTAGTTGTCCTCGATAATTTAAAAAAAATTATGAGTATGACTTTTTCTTTTTACCACTCTCTGACTGGATTGTTGCTGATTTAGTCTTTTCATAATAAATTTTCAGTGTTTGTTTGTCTTTCATTTTCATCATCATAGACTTTTCCTAAGAATTGTTAATACGCTGGTGTTAAAAAAGGAAAAATATTTCATAATTGTTGCTGAAGTTTAAGCTACACAATAAAATGTCTAAAGATTTGTTTCAACGGTTGGGTGCATCCAGTCCCTCCATTTATTCGGGTTTCATTTCATTTAATTTCTGTCGTTATTGTTTTTGTCATGAACATCATCTTTGGAGCATCATCCTAAATAAAGAATAGAAAAATCGTGAAAATTCTTTTGTCACGTTTATATCTATCTATGAGTGTATGTGAGTGTGTTAGTGTGTTTATTTTCCAATAAACTTGTGAACAATAAACAACAACAGAAACAAACAAAAACAACAATTACTGCTACCACTTTGTACATTCATTCATTTATACAATCATGTGTTTGTATCTATGTGTATAAATATGTCTGTACTATATATGGCTAAGTGTGTGTCTGTCTGCATGTATGGCTCCAAACATTCTTTCATTCTTCATCATTTTTTTCTTCTCTTTTTTGGTTTTTCGCATAACCATATATACATAAGTAAGTAGGTACAGAAACTCTTGGGAAGACAATAACAAAAAAAAAAACGTTAAGAAAGAATGGAGAAAAAAAACAAAGTTTTTTAGAAAGTTGTTTATGTGACTTGGTTAACGTTATTTCTACTCTATGTTATTCTCTCTCGATATCTCTCTCTGTCTGGCTTCATTTGTAATTCTCTTTATTGCAGCTTTTAGTTTACTTTTAGTTTGATAATGCCAGATAATTTTATGTTAAGAATAATCGAAAATTTTTGTTAACAACTTAAAAAGTATTGAAATATTACTGTTGGTATCTTCTAGATTTCGTTGGAATACTTGATTTAAGTTTCGGATTAAACCAAAAAATGGTTTTTGAAAGTTTTTTCTATTAAGAGGAAAGGTACACAAGACTCAGCTTAAGCTATGTTTCCGCATACAGCGTAATCGGCACCGAAAACGAAATTCCATACATTTGCACCGACAAAAAGTTCGTTTTAGAACATTTTTTCGGTGCAAATGTATGGAATTTCGTTTTTGGTGCCGATTACGGTGTATGCGGAAACGTAGCTTTAGTCGAATATAAACAAAATTTTAATGATATCTAAAATTTTGCAGTCTAAACTGGAAAATGCGTTCGTCAAAACTAAATCAGGCCATTGGCAATAAATTTGGTTGTCATCACGAAACTGGTTTCTCTGTGTAGTTTTAAATTACAAAATGATCTTGTTATGGCATATTAAATTCGTCCTAACTTTTCGATAACAAAGTTTTCCTCGACCATTTTTTCAAAACGTTCGATGATTGAGAATTATTTACTTTTTACTTGATAAATTCAAAAGCAAAAGTAAGCCGACGCTTATGAAACAACTCACAACAGTTAATTCAATTTCAGAATCCTTGTTATCATGCCCACAGTCTTCTTCAGCAACAATCTAATATCTTAAATATGAAGACATTTCAAAAAGTAAACATACCAACGATTTTTGTGTTACTTCAATTGGCAGTTTCCGGTTTCGTTCTCAATTAGTTCCCAACTAGTTAAAGGAAATATGTTTATTACCTATTTGCACTTAAAAACGTTTCGCGGTTACATCATGTATTGCTCTAATGGCAACTTTGATATCGTCAATGATCACAACAAACTTAAGTGGATGGAAGGTCTACGTGGTAATTCGATTTGTTTTAATTGGAACATTTTCGAATTGTAGATGTTTTAAATTCGATTTTCTATAGCAATTTCCAAATAAAATATTTCTTGGTTTCAATGCCAAATACAAATACATCAGTAGCCGATCGTGGCACTATTTTATCAATCCTCATGATTATCATTAACGACTGATCAGGTCGAATAATTTCTAAAATTTATCTTTGATTATTCTGATCCAGCTTGATTTCTTTAAAGATTTTGGGATATAGTTTTACTTCCAAATTGGAGATCTTAAATAAAAAAATATTGGTCTTCTAGTGATTATTTTTTTATTTGCTGAAACACTGGAAATCACTTCTTCCAAATCAAACTTTGTCAAATCTGTTTATAAAACAAAACTCTTTTCTTACTGAATTGGTTCATTAAAGCTCCTTGATAACTTTTTAAGTTCTAGAGTTGTGTCGTTCATGAACGATATCGTTTATTTTAACGATTCAGGTAACTAAATAGTGGCAACTGCAAGAAAATTTCAAGTACGCACGTTGTTTTGGAATATCACACACACCCATCTGAGTAGACCATTAGAAAATTGTACCAACATCGAACTTTTTGAGAATTTTGTGGCAGCAAAGCCTTCATACTTGAAGGTTTGAGTGATATCAACAACGAATCATTAGCAATATCTATCTAGATTCGTTATTTTTAGAATTCACAGATTAAAATTCAAATTAACTTTCGAAAAATTATATATTTTGGTCAGACGGATGTTTTTGAAATTGTTTTGTAGTTGTAGCACGACTGCCACTACCTTATCGTCTCATTCGTTAAAGTGAACAGTTTTATATTGTTCAAGAGATTCTTGAAGACAAATTTTTACTTAATTAATACTGTCTTATAAGTCCATAATGGTAGGAAAAATCTGATTTTTAACCGACTTTGGAGGTGTTTGGCATAGATTCATACATAGTATCAGTTACCTTACTAGCTACCTAACTGGTTACTTGCTCAGCTACATAACTAGTTATTTTAACATGTACGGATGATAATTGAACTTGAATAGTTAGTTAAAAAGACATCTCATAAACAGTTCTTTCGACAACTATCATATAAAATAAGTACTTTCTAAAGTGCAGTAAAAAATAAATGTTTAAAGTGACTACACTCTAGATTACTTAGATACACTTAAGTGACAATTATCACATGGGATGTATAAAATAACCAATTGTCCTATCTCTGCACTACAAAGAGCACATACGTGTTAAATGACCCAAAATATATAAATAGGAGTCAATTACTGTATATGAGGGATATACTAACTACTTGCTTAACTGCGTTGGACGTTCTTCAAAAATCACGGGATCGCTCATCTCTATTATCTACCGCCCAGTGTTAACGCCAGGGTTGAAGGTTGCTAGATCTAGCGATTTTATTTTCATATAGCCATACAAAAATGGCTAGATTTAATGTAGCCGGAAGATTTAGCCATTTTATTATGTCCTAGCGTTTTTTATTTTAAACTTTTCTTGAACATTTTTGAAAATTTTTAAAAATGAAACAATATTTTTCATCAAATGGCAATGAAAGTCATTTTAAAAAAATTCTTTTCAATTCATCTACAGGCGAATGTAGATGATTTGATGAGAATATTATTGGTTTTATGTAAACAGGCTGCAAAATTGTTTCCAAAGCTAACACATCAGACATATTCAAAAATTGTTTAGTTATCAATTTAAATTAGTTTAATTTATAGAAAGGAACAAATTATTATATATATTACAATTTTTTGATCTGCTATAATACCTTCACCTTCATGAGAAGGGTATATATAAGTTTGTCATTCCGTTTGTAATTTCCACAATATAATTTTCCGACCCTATGAAGTATATATATTCTGGATTCTTATAGATAGCGGAGTCGATTAAGCCATGTCCGTCTGTCTGTCTGTTGAAATCAATTTTCTGAAGAGCACAGATATCTTCGGGATCCAAATCTTCAATAATTCTATCAGACATGCTTTCGAGTTTCCTATTTAAAATCAGCAAAATCGGTGCACAAAAGGCTGAAATATGAGGAAAAAACCAGGACAACCACGAATTTTGACCTATTTTTGACCTATATCTGGATTACTAAGTCATTAATATAGACAATATGGATATCTAATGATGGATATTTCAAAGGCCTTTGCAACGACGCACAGTGGTATGAAAATAAAAAAAGAGGGAAATAAATCTGTAACTTCTAAACCCTTACGCCGATTTGAATGAAATTTAACACGCACAAAGAGGAAGTGTAGTCGAGTTTAAGTTTTGAATTTGGACCTCAAGGAGCGGGACCAGGGGTTGCCAAAGTAGGACACCTCGGGTATGTTCAATTTTTAAAATGATCCTATTTCTTCGTTTGTGTTCCGATTTAAAAAAAGTGCTAGGTAAATTCTCAGCGAGTTGTTTAGTTTTCCCTAATTTATTTGACACGTAAAAAACATAAGGTAGACATGTTATATATCAATGGATAGAGATTTTGTCTACTTTTCAAAAATGTATATAACTTTTGACAATTAAAAAATTCATGGAATACTTTTTTGAAAAATATGACAAAAAATGCTTTTTATTGAATTTTGCATAGATACAAATTTTTCAAATTGATAAAATTATTATTTATGAATATTTTTTAATGAAATTTCACAGTTATGTAGATTTTTCTATTTAAAATAAAAACAAATTTTGAAATTTGTTATCAAGTATCCCGTAATTCCTAAAAAAATCTTGAAAAATCCCAAAAATGGGATTTTTCGTTTTTTGGCTATAATATCCATACCAGGGCCGGGGTTATTGGAACCCTTTACAAGATAATTAAGAACTTATTGGGCCATCTAAAATAGGTTACTATATTTTGATATCGAGTATGCGATTTGAGAATTTTTGCCCTAAAGTTGAATTTTACATAAAAAATAGGCATTTTTTGAATGGACCTGATCCCGTCGGTATTAAAAATTATAAATGTTTTTTCATTTAAAATATTTGGCGTAAAGTTAGCTTTTCAAAAAGTACAAATTCATTATACATCCTCTTAGAAATTTTTTAGATAACTTAAAAAGAATAAAAGTACTTTTTTCCCAAAAAAATTGCGAAAAATCGCCTTTTTTAATTTTTTTATATTCAAATGCATGTAACTTTGGACTCAGTCATGATTTTTAAACACTTCTTTCTTTATTTGATATATGTATAGATCTATTGTTAATCCTATAAAAGAAAAATGGATAAAATCAGAGATTATTTGGAACCGCGGTCACCAAAAAACTGGTGTAGGGTGGGTAAAAAATGTTGAAAATTAAATTTTCAAATGCGAATATCTCCTAAGCTATAAGAGATAATTGATAGCGGTTTTATGTAGTGCTCGACGAGGAGATTCTGCATGTGTAATTTTTTTTTAAATCGGAACACAAACGAAGAAATAGGATCATTTTAAAAATTGAACATACCCGAGGTGTCCTACTTTTTAAAATTCAAAAAAAAATTAAATTTAAAAATAAAAATTTTTTAAATTTAAAAAACAACTTTGGAAAAAAAAATAAATTTTGTTTACCTAAAAATATTTAAAATTTGTATTTTAAAGTATAATTTGGTGAAGGGTATATAAGATTCTGCACGGCCGAATATAGCTCTCTTACTTGTTAATTCTAAATTTAGCCATTTTCTGAGCTGAAGAGTTGACAACCTTGGTTAATGGTAAATTTATTCGGTATTCGGCTGCGCCAAATCTTATATACCCTTCTCTAAATTATACTTTAAAATAAAAAGTTTAAATATGTTTAGGTAAACAAAATTTAAAAAAAAAAATTCTGAAATTTTAAATATCTTTTTTTTAATTTAAAGGTGAACAAAATTTTTTATTTAGACACACGGTGAATATGCTTCAGAAAGCAATTTTTAGACAATTTAAATTGATGGCTGTGGCACCACTTTTATGTTTTATGTTGGTGATAAATGGTAGATTTTTGGCAAAAATTTGTTAAGATCAATTATTTTCCAGTGGCAACATTGATGGGCATGACAGTTTTGATAAATAAACAATGCTCAATGCTCTTATTTAGGTATGGCTGTTACAAACTCTTCTGTTCTCATTGTCTCTCCCCACCGCTTTTCAGACAGCATACACTTAATATGGTGTTAAATGAAATTGTTGCTGTTGTTGCCATTATGTTGTATGTATTTTGAGATTGTTGTCATTCTCTTACCTCATTAAATACTTTTTCTGACCACTTAAAAATATTTCTAAAGAATTTTTGTTTGCTTTCAGTTATTTCATAAAGTAACTGCATTCCATTATTAAAATAGGGAAATTGTTTGCCCAAATTGTTGAAAAACTAATAAAAAAAATATTATTTATTATTTTCAACCAAAAATGTATTTATAACTATTATTTATAACTACTATTACTTATGTTTATTTAAATATGTACAAGTAGGATTTTGGTTTTTTTATTAAAATAAAATCAATTTATGCAGCTGCTTTTTAGGTATGATATTCAATTGATTTGTCTAGATACAAGTATTTTGAGATACTCTAATACCATCACAATTTTAGTTTCAGTATCTGTATGACGGCTGCCTGTATTCACATGTATGTATGGGGGTATATGACTAATAAAAAATTGTTTTGGGTTTTTTGTGATTTTTTTTTTTGTCGTTTGTTCCTCATTGCGATATTGTTAGTGCTGCTGTTGTTATGGTAGATTTATTTTAATTTTATCACAATTTTAAAATCAAATCGAAAATTAAATATAAATTAAACTCTTTACGTATAGAAAAAAAGAAATACAATAACAACGCAAGTATTGTATCATTCATTACACAGGGCAACAAAATCGAAAAAAATTTTAGAGGCTTTTTAAACCACTACACAATTTTGATGTATCGTGGTTCCAGTAGTACAAATATGGTCCAAATTTTAAATTCTATGGATAGATTTTTTTTTAATTTTTTTTTTTTCTAAAATTGTGAATTTTTGTAGATAACTCAACTAAATAATTTATGATAACTCAAAAAGGGTTAGTCTGGTATTACTGAAATAAACTTGGAAAAGTTCAAATTTACATAACATTTAATCTGTTTATATATTGCGTTTTAATCAGCTCGTAATTTCGGAGTTATAACAACAAATTGAAGCAAAAAATATATTTTTTACGTGAAAAATGCAATTTTTTTTTTGTTTTATAAAAATCATGAAAAATCGAAATCGGCAGAAATTGTTCAGATTTATTGCATTATCAAAAAGCCGCATGTAATAGGAACAAAATGAGATATCGATCATAAAAATCGATTGATTCTTTTCAAATTTATTCACAATTAAGTGAATTTGCTCATTTTCATAAAATTTTACTTTTTCGTTTGATAAACATAAAATTGAGTAGTTAGTGTTCTTATTTCGATTGATTGAATTGTGAAAACATTTTCCCCATGCTATATAAAAATTTTCACATATATATTGAGTTTCAATCGGCTCAGTAGTTTCGGAGTTATAATAACAAATTGAAGCAAAAATTATATTTTTTACGTGAAAAATGCATTTTTTTTTTGTTTTATAAAAATCATGAAAAATCGAAAATGGCAGAAATTGTTCAGATTTGTTGCATTATTGAAAAGCCACATGTAATATGAACAAAATGAGATATCGATCATAAACACCGATTGATTCTTTTCAAATTTATTCACAATTAAGTGAATTCGCATATTTTCAGAAAATTTTATGTGCGTACAAGCGTGTTTGTACTTTAATTGTGAATAAATTCGAAAATAATTAATCGATTTTTATGATCGATATCTCATTTAGTCGCTATTATATTTGGGTTTGCGATAAAGCAATAAACCTAAGCCATTTCTGCCGTTTCGATTTTTCATGAGTTTTTTAAAACAAACAAATTTACTATTTTCACGTAAAAAATAAATTTTTTGCTTCAATTTGTTATTATAACTCCGAAATTACTGAGCCGATTAAAACGCAATATATAAACAGATTAAAGGTTATGTAAATTGGAACTTTTCTAAGTTTACTTCAATAATATCGGACTAACCCTTTTTGAGTTATCATAAATTATGTGGAGAAAAATCTACAAAAATTCGCACAAAAATCTATCCATCGAATTCAAAAATTTTACCATTTTTGTACTTAGGTAACCATGATGAATCAAATCTTTACAGTGGTTAGTGAAGGCTTTTTTGCTGTTGACCTGTGTGTTTTAAAGAGAATCATAGGTACAACAAAAGCTTAAATGTTATTTTTATAAAATTTGTTACTTAAAGGAATTTTTTTATAGATATTTGATGTTGTTGTTGTTTATCCAGCTGGGGATTTCCAGATAATATCATCATCTGTCACCTACATAAATACTCTCATTTAGATTGTGTCAAATACAAACTCAAGCAAACCTACCGGAATTCACACAAATTTCTATTGAATTATACAATTTACAAATTGTGTCAATTCCGTTTTCATAATGAAATGTAGAAAAGATGTTTGTTTTGTGTCAATATTTTTTTTTGTTTGTTTGTTCATACATATTTGATTTTACTTGCAAATGACATTTAATTACATGTTTGATTAAGTTTTTGTCTTAATGTTTGCAACAAACTGTCACGCAGTTGATATTCTTAATGTTGAGTGAAAATGTTGCTTAAATATAAAAAGAATTGTGTAAAATTACTTAACAAACGTTTTGACAGTTTTTTTAAAATGAGTTTAGTTAGCGTCAAGAGGATGGAAAAGTTGAAATGATCGTACTTTTTTCATACTATTTATATATTTCACATTCAAAAATAACATAGTAGCACTCTCGCGATTCATTTGATACTTTAAAACTATTTTTAACCCTCCGCTACTCGGAACTGATCTAATTGACACAGACAAAACTTTTTTTATTGTTAATTTTTTTAAACACCCTAAGTTTTAAGTTATACTGCAATTTTATTTGTATTATTCTTTTACATACTTTGAATTTAATATTGTTTTTATGTTCTCGAAATAAAAACTGAAGAGATTATTTTCAAATGCGCCTTTCTTTTATTGATATCAATTCCACGTTGGGGCCAAAGACCAGTTTTTGAGGCAATAAATCACAGGAAACAGCTAGACCTTTCAAATTTCGTACATATGGTAATAATGAGTTTCTAAGTCTTCAGTAAAAAATTTAAGTCAATCGGGCAGGGCCACGCCCATTTTCAGTAGTTGGATTAAGGTGCAAAGGCGGTTGAAGATCTCTGGAAAATAATAAGTATCTGACTTTCAATTAGGTCACATAAATGCTCACCAAAGACTAAAGTAATCATTTCAAGTCAAGCCGCCTACTGCCACACCCACCTCTAGTGACAGGAAATATGTGCATGGCGATAGGCTGATCTTGAAATTAAGCGATAATTGAGAAGATGAATATAAACACTAGTTATCGCCCAAAAATTAGGTGACATGTTTTCTATGTACATATATGAAACTTATTTGTGTTGAATTTTATTTGAATACCAACATATGTAAGAAATCTATAATCGTTAAAATGATTTTTGGAAGTGGTCCTTATATGGGAGCTACGACTAATTATGGACTGAATGTTATACAATTTGGTGACATGAATTTTGTATATATTTTGTATATATATTTGTATTGAATTTTAATGGAATATCCACATTTTTAAGAGATATATGCTGGTTAATGTGATTTTTGAAAGTGGGCCTTATATGGGAGCTATGTGTAATTAAGGACCGATCGTCACAAAACTTATTTGAGCTGAATTTGGTTTGGATATCTAAGATACCTAAGATTTTTATGAGAGCTTAACTATTTTAAGATAGGGCAATCGTATGGGTACTAGGAGAAATAATGGACCGTTTCTAACCAAATTTGTCCCTGGGACAAGGGAAAAGCTTGTCGAATTATCTTTAAAATTGCAACCTGTAGTTTAATTACAAGGTTTACATTGACAGAAGGACAGACGGACGGACAGACATCGCTTAATCGACTCAGAAAGTGATCCTGAGCAGATTGGTATACTATAAAGTGGGTGTTGGGACAATATTTTTGCACGTTACAAAAATCAGTACTAACCCAATATACTCTCCCCACTATGGAGGTGTAGATTACAAGTATCCAAATTTTTAAGTTATAAGCTATCTGGAAATAAATTTTTAGGAACAGTGGCAGATTGCGGCAGATCGTTTTTCCAAAAAAAATATAGTACACATTACTACCTTTCCCCACATATAAATTGTTTCAATTCCAAAGAATATATGGACGACAACAAAAACTTCACAAAAAAGACAACGCATGTTGACACAAAAAATTATTTATCACATCTAGCTTTTTTTGAAATTTTTAATAACATTTTAATTTACATACATTTACAAGTGTTTTACATTTTACAAAATTTGTATAATCTTAAAAGTTTTTGTTTGACGACTAAAATTCCTTTGTTGTTTCATTATGATTGAATGTCAGAAAATGTAGCAAAGCAAAACTTGGCAACTTTGGCAGCTCGGCATGTCTGCATGAGTTGCCACCTGACTTTAATTTTTTAATATTTAAGTGTTTCAAAGTGTTAAATAAAAAATTCCGTTATTATTTTTTTAAATGGTTGACTTGAAAAAAGACTTTTTGCTCAAAAACCTGTCATTGGCCCATCGTGCATTGAGACATATTATTTTTTTATTTCATTATATCACCTAGCCTACAAATGTCCTTCCGAAATTGGACTTAATCGGTTATAAATGTTTAATTTATATATGTCTCTCCACAAATTCCTCTCCAAATAAGTTTTATATATACAAAATTCATGTCACCAAATTTTGTTACGATCGGTCCATAATTAGTCATAGCTTCCGAAAATCACTTTAACGTACATAAGTCTCTTAAAATTAAAATTGTTGGTATACACACAAAATTCACCATAAATAACTTTAATATAGACATAAATCACAAGACCTAATTTCATGGTGATCGGTCCATAATTGGTCATAGCTCCCATATAAGGCCCACTTCCGAAAATCACTCACGAAAATAAATTATTGATATTTATATTTATTTATTATTGATATTATATGGTCGGGCTTGACCGACCATACTTTCTTACTTGTTTTTATTGTAAGCATTATTTTTAAAGTGCAAACGAAATAAAAGAGAAGTAAAGTAATAAATATTTGACCTAATCCAAAATTAATCGAAACATGTTTAATGTTCTAGCAATTTCCGAAATACTTGAAATCTTTGACTTCTCTAACCTCATAACAAGAGACCTACAACTCTTCTTATAGATACTAGAACCTATTCAACAATTTTTTATCATTTTTAATTTGTTATATACCCGAGATACCCCACTTTGATGATTTGAGCCTTAGAGCTTGAAATCGGACTATCGTTTTAGAAGTTACAGATTTATTTCCACTTTTTTTTGTCATTTTCTTCAATGTGCGATCTAGTGACCAATTCTCATCATCGAAACAATGAAATAATTGAATTATTTCACATTGATACCATCCAATTTAGCCAGAAATAATTCTGTTATCATGTCGCAATATCGAGCGCCAGTAACATTCAGTGCTTGAGCGGCCTAACTTTCGTAAAAGTATGATCCAATGATGCCCAAAAGTCTACACCAAACAGTGACATGTTGAGGATGCATTTGTTTTTGGACAGTTACATTTGGGATCTCTGAACCCCAAAGGCAATTACACTATGCAGGGATTCTCATACTTATATCAACACTGGAACTACTTATAGTTTTTAGCCATCACTTCGACACGTATTTGTGAACTCTATGGGCTCCAACAAAACAGAATTGCCACGTGAGAACCCGTGCATATTATTTCTGTTCAGTTTTATATCACTGTGTTAGCAAAGCCATCAAGGTGAAAATGTGCTTCATTGCTTAGGATGATTTCATAACTTTTTGAGATTAGTTTTCGTGAAGATATACTGACAGTTCTCATACAAAAAATTATCTTATCGGAAGTATTGAAATCTTAAATGAATTTTGGGACACATTTTGCATTTGTCTTACCATGAAAAGTTGTGCATCGTTTAATTATCAGTTATCTCTAAGTGAGCTTCTCGTTGTCTCAATGAATTTTTATTTTCTCCAAGTGAAGAACGATCATTAACCGTTTTCTAATGAGAAATTACATCTAAAAACTTGACAGTATATAGCTTATACCTTTGTTAAAGATTACAAAGGGAAATCTGGTTTAGAAACTTTGCTTCCTTGGACAGTATTAGAGGGTTTTCCTCAAGTTTAGGGGGTTGGATGTATGATATTCTTCTTCTAGTAAATAGTACCATAATAACATTTGGGCCTAATCTGTTGGTTCACTGATTACCAATTATGCAAAGTATTTTGATTTGTCTTACTCAATAATAGGACATCACCATACCTCAAGTGTGTGTCGAGATCTAGGAGAATTTCGTTTAATACCAAGTACCACACAATAATAGATATAACGTTTCATCCGGTTATTCCTCTGATTGCAATAGCGCCTTCGAAAAAGCAGGTCACTACTGGATGTACTATTTGTTCGTGCAATTGTTTCAGACTTTATGTAGTTACATCATTATATTCAGAAAACGTTTCTGTGCATATTTTCCATGATTCGCTTTCGATGATAGATCAAGCTTTGCTCTCTCTCTCTCTCTCTTGCATCACTCAAATAAAGGCTATGGGAACTCTGTACCATCAATTTCAATGGTTTCAATTTCATTGGGGCCGTACAAGTATGGAAGATAATGAACGTTCTGGACGTCCAGTTGATGTCTATACACCCGAAACAATTGAAAAAATTCTCGATATCGATCGGAGAATGAAAGTTTGAGAGATTGTGGAAGCCGTCAGTTTTCAATGATCACTTCTGAATGAGAAAGCTTTCTCACAAAATGGTACACATATATGCAGTTTTCATGGAAAAAATCGAATTAAGCTATGAAATGCTTCCTCTTCCGCCCTATTCATCGGGTTTAGCCCCGAGTGAGTATTTCTTGTTTCAAAACCGGAAGAAATGTCTCGCCGGAAAGAGATTTGACTTCAATCCTCTCAAATAAATACATATTTTGATGACTTCGTAAAATCTTATTTTTTGGAAGAGATAAAAAAATTGGAGAAACATTGGACAAAGTACATAGAGCTCAAAGGAGACTATGTTGAAAAATAAAATAATTGTTTAACCAAAAACCTGTGTTTCATTCAAAAAGTCACGGACTTTTTAACCCACACTCGTATATAGGGAACAGTTTCTCTATTAAAATTGCATATTCCATGTTTTATTCCTTTCATTCATACATCTTTTGCCTTGAACGGTAGTAAATTTTTGACTAATACACAAGAGAAACTGAATATTCACTCAAACTGTAATAAATTTGCTTACTTTCCCTTTCCCCTTTCATTTTCGTCATAAATTAACAAAATTTCTTGTTAAATGGTTTATTTATCTTACATGGTAATTTTGTTTGTTTTCATTTTGTTACTCTAGTTTTTACCTAACACGTACTAACAACATCTTAATCAAATTAAATATTTATGCATAAATGTATATAAAATTCTAATATTTCGTCTGCTGGTAAATAAATTAGTAACAATTTATCATTTTATATTCTTTGCAGAAGAGGATAAAGTAAATATTAATCAACATTGACGTCCAACATTAATCAACAGTGGAAAACAACCATAAAAGCCATCGTCAACATTAAGCAGACAACTTAAAATCAACCACCCACCAAACCCATAAACACCGTTAGACAGACAGACTCACTCTAATACCGTCAGCTAAAAACCACACAAAACTCAAGAAATCAGCAAAAAAAAAAATAAAGGAAAAACTATAGAAAACTTATGCCACCTGAAAAAGAAGAACAATAAAGACAATTAAATACAAGCAACAAAATAAAGTCCGGGAAACTAACAAAATTTCAAGAGCAAAGAAAAGTGGAAATTTATCCATACATTTGGAGAAAAATACAACCAATATAACTAGAAAAAAAAGGCACTGTCTTATTTCATACCCAAAGGTATAAAAAGTTATTGCACTGGCGGCTCATTTCCATCAACACAACAAAACTTCTCAACAAGAACAGCAGCCCCAACGCCACCATCATCAACACCAACAACGTGCTGGCACTGGCGGCATCGTTACCAACAGCACAGTGCCCAACGTTATTATGGAGGGGCCAGAGGTGACATTTCTCTTTCAATTTGGCAGCATACGTGATGCAGTTTCAGTAGCTGCCAACGTTTTAACATTGAAAACACTCAAGGATTTGGCTTGTGAATTTATCAATACAAAGGTGAGTGAGGAGTAACAGCAGCAAGGGATTGTTATAGATTTATATATATAGATATAGATATAATGCTGGCAGTACATGACTAACCCGATGTTGATGATGACAATGTCAATGATAATGTTGTTTGTTTGTTTGTTTGTGATGGCATGAACATTTAACTCATCAAAGTTTTAGCAAATATTTGTATGAATTTTTGTGTAGTATGTTGAGTATGTATTTACATTAGAGCGACTCACAGAAAATGGTTGTCACAAGCATATACTTGTTTACTGTAATCATATATATGGTTGATACAATAATGTGAATCGTAAATTAACCATATTATGGTTACCACAATCATGTAAATAGTTATTCAGCCTTCTCATGTAAGGCGTAGTCGTTTTACGACAACGACAGTTTCGTACTAGATTAATGAAACAGGTTGAATAATTTCTTTAATCTAGTACGAAACTGATAAGGCTGATTGTGACTATAATATTGTTAAAAAAAACTTGTAACATTGTTGAAATGGTTACAGTAAACATGATGAAATATATGTTTTCTCTGTGTGTAGACCCAAAATTCTTTGGTAAACATCATAAAACAAACTAAGGTGGGTATCAAAATCACTTTTTTCCTCTCCATACGAAGAGAGTCATTCTAATGTCCATATATTTGCACACTCTACTTTAGTCCCTACGAATATTTGCAAAAGGACAAAAAGTTAATTAGTTAATCAACTATTACCACCCCTGTTGCACCTGGCTTTTTGTTCTGTTTTGGGTTTTAATTTAACTATGTACGAGTAGTATTTACTTTTGTTTATTGAAATTTTCTTCATTCACTATGGGCTAGATATTCTTAGTTTAGCAAATTTTCGAAGCAAGTGTTATGGATTAGAAGTTGTAAAATATGAATAATATTTAATGCAATACCACGAACAAACAATACCCTTGAAATTTTTTTTTCAAAATGGTTTGAATAAGAGAAAACACTAAAATGTTAATACATATGTGAAAGTATTTAGAGCTTATTAAAACATTTTAAAGGCAAAAATAATAGTTTAAGGCTATAATTATGTTTAAGGTTAAGATGGCGGCGAAAACTAAGCTCTCAATTAGCATGTAGTATGAAATGAATTTGACTCTGATTGTTTTTTTGCTATTATCAATTTGTTTATTGAAACCGAATACATATTTTCTATTTATTTTTTTAGGTTTTGTATACATATATTTAAAGAATATATATTATTTTACTATAAGAGACAAATCTGTCACGTACGGTATGTCACGTACGATATTAAATTTTATTTATTATAAAATCATGCAAAGATTGTTTTTTTATTAAATACTAGCTGACTGCACCACACGCCCCGCCCGTCCTGGCTTCTCTAGCGCTAGCTATTTACTAATGTTAGTTATCTTATTAAGGAGTAAGCAATATATTAAAAATTAAAATTTCCGAATTTTTTAATATTTTTCTTTACAAAACATCTTCTGATAATTTCGAATTGAATAAAAAAAAAATCAGCCAAATCGCTTCAGCCGT
Organism: Calliphora vicina; assembly: GCF_958450345.1. Taxonomy (NCBI): domain Eukaryota; kingdom Metazoa; phylum Arthropoda; class Insecta; order Diptera; family Calliphoridae; genus Calliphora; species Calliphora vicina. The sequence continues at coordinate 123,468,122 of NC_088780.1, forward strand.
TCTTACGTAATGCCATTACATACATGGACCATTTCATTTTTATATATGGGGCATTTCATGTCAAGTGAACCAACTTTTGAAATCGATGTCTTCTGATCGGGATGAAATGTGCACCAAGATAAGTTCTATAGTACTCAGACACAATTTTTCAACAAGATCGGTCGAGAACTCTCTGAGTTAGAGGGGGTCAAAATTTTACATTTTGGCCAAGCAGGTGTTTTTTCTTATCCATGTATCTTATTACCTATTGTTCTTAGCAAAATGTGTCCCAAATAGCTTAGGTAGCTCTTTCTTCAACCTTACGTAGAAAAAATATTTAAAAAAAAAAAATTTTAATATTTTTTTCCGAAATCAAAAACTTTTTTGACTTTTTTTTTAAAATGGGCCCTTTTTTTCTTAAAATAAAGCTTATATATTTTCCTTGAAGACCTATTTGGTCGCTTAGTGGGATGCGAGTGGCATATCTATCAAAATAAATATTTTGTAACTCAAGACATATACAGGTAGCAGTGGTGGAAAAAAATATTCCAATGTTCAGAGATATCAGCACAGAAACTATGCTAATAAGCAGTAACAGTTCATGCCTATTTCTTAGGGTATTTTATTAACTCCCAGGTTACATTATTATTATGCAGGTTGAGTTACAACCCAGATAAATTGCAAATTCACAGTAAATTCATTAGAGATTTCAATTCCTTCCAACGCAGTTACACTTCTTGCGCAATTCTATAATTCCCGGAAGAGTTTTGTATTATATAGTTTGATGTTGTATTTTCTGTTTTCTTTGACGCTTATATGGCTTTTAGACCAAATAATCTGTAAACTTGCGGCTTCAGTGAAGATGTTACATTTTTTTTGAGTTTGATATTTCACTAATCCAAACTATATTAATGCGTTAAAGAAATATTGATATTTAATAATGAGAAGATGTATAAATAGATGTTCAGAAATATCGTCACACATTAACTCCTTCCTTCCCGAACGTTATAAAATTTCTCGCTAATTAACAAGTTCACTCGGAGGCCTTGTAGCCCATTGTGATACCTTTAGAAATGTTCTGGTACGCTCTCTTGCTCTTCATAAACTAAACAACTTCTACAATCGTTATAACGTGAACACCGACATATATTTCCAATCATGCAGTGCCCAGTAAGAATCCTGATCGAATTTCAGTCAAGATACAAAAGAGTCTTCGTTCTATCCTTTGCCAGTGAGAGCCAGAGCACTCTGGACATTCTACACTTAGTTGCGTCTTTCTCAACGTCCATTCATCTATCAAATTCGGAAATTGAATGTCCCTTTTCGCACTCATCAGCGATATTATATAGGAAACTATTATATTTACCCTTTCTAAGAACGAAGAGTGGATGCCCAACTTCGGTCACCATGCATGTGATCGACGAACCAATTATGGCCATATATTTCAATGGGTTAATTGTTCGAGAACACATCCAGACTGAGTATCCAAAACTAATAATGCGAATATAATTACCATATGCTACTACTGCATTTTCGAAGGAAAACTAATTTATTCGTCTCCATTGAACATTCAATGATAGAGTGGAGTTACATTTATTGTTGTTTCCCTTGATTCTCGCAAAGCAACATTTTCATGCTAGAACCTAACTAAGTTTGATTTAATCTGCTTTAAAGCCAGCACAATATTTGTAATTTTCTACACAACCTCCTAAAAAATGTATTTTCTAAATTGATTTCTTATCGCACATATTCAATCATTCATAGCCGCATGTATTAACTCAAGCAAGAAGATGGATGCATTATTTACTCTTTATAATTGAGTCCTTTGACAGTAATTGCATTTTTATACTCAAAATCAAAAAAGACGGGGGGTATATTGATTTTGTCATTCCGTTTGTAACACATCGCAATATTCACAAAAGTATATAGTATATTCTGGGTCCTCATACGATAGTCTACCTATGTCCGTCCGTCTGTCTGTCTTTTGAAAACACGATAGGGCCCAAACATAAGAATGGGAATTATCAATTCATATTTCCATCTAGCACCCATTCAAATGCCAACCTGGAATACTGTTTGAGCAGTCATGAATATGTTGATTATGAGCCAATCCTCATAAAATTTTATACAAATTACTTTCAAGTACTGTGAAATTATACTGTAAAGTATAGCGAAAATCGGGTAACATTTGTGAGGATTGGCCCTACCCCCCATGTAACCCCTATAACAGAGAAACAGGTATGTATACCCACATATTAATGGTGGGTATACAAGATTCGGCACATCCTTATATAAAACTCTTACTTGTTTGTTACAATTATGAAAAAAGAGGAAGAAACCAAACGTGTTGTCCTGTTTGGAACAAATATGAAAATATTGGGGGGTATTCACATGGTATGCTATTAGTCATATTGTCATAATGTCCTAATATATTATAATAGTTGTTGTTGTGTTTTAAACAAAAAAAAATATTATTTTATGACATACCTAACTCAGTTGTCAAAAACCTAAGTGCTGAGAATGTATTAGTAAAAAAAACTATGTGAAAACAAAAACAACACTCGTATGTGTGATTATTTTGAGTAAAATTTTTGTTTGTGTTTTTTTCTAGTTTCCGCTCTTGTTGTTTCTCTATGGTTCAAATAGTGTTATTAGTTTAGAACTTTTTTGTTTGAAACACAACACAAATTTGTTTAAACTATCCAATAGCAGACCGTGTGAATACCCCATATGTATTATTTCATGTCAGACGTAATTTTATGTCATACATTTTCGTTATACAGCAGTTGTAGTTGTTGCTGTCATTGCTGATATTTGCTGTTATCTGGCATTTAACATTATTGGACAGTTGGTTCGTTGCTTGACTGCTGAACACATATTTCAACAACATCCCACGTGAATTAATGACATACAAACATACAAAAAGAGTATGTGTACCGGGAGAGGCAAGAATTACAGAAATGTTTATGTACTTGAACATGGTATTAATGAATGATTAAAATAACCAATGGTTTATGCTTTAAACACATAGACAACAGCAGGCTACCGACCAAAGTAGCCAACTCTTCAGCTCAGAAAATTTTTGGATTGGGAATTAAAAATGTCTAAATCGAAAAAAGTGTCAACAACAAATATTTCAATTCCTAGTAGATTGAATAAGTAATAATACATTTTTTTGCGTAAACAAAGTTTACATGATTTCTTATCATTGGATAACTCCATTTCAGTAAACAAGATATTTATGACTGCTCAAACAGTATTCCGTGGGGACATTTGTATGGGAGCTAGGTGAAATTTCGGTCAGTTAGCTCCTTTCGTTTGGGCCCTACCATGTTTACAACAGACAGAATGGCATAGCTTGATCGCCTTAGAATGTTATGAGGTCCCAGAATATAAATACTAGGGTATTCATTCGACTAATGATCGTTCGATTAATCGAATAATTTCTTACGAATAAATCGCACTCTATCTACTGTAAACATTTCAACGTATTCCGATTACTCTTTCATCTCGAAAACAACACTTGAGACCATTTTCTTGATAATATAGTGACTACTTTTATACAACAAAAAGGTATTATTTCAAGTTAATACAAAAGTTGAAATAGAAATGCACCGTATATTTTCATAAAAAAGGTATTATTTTGAGTTGAGCGTTTATTCAAGTTAAAAATAATCAAAGTTTTTTATTTATATTTGGTTGTATTTTGAGTTGATACTGTTTTGTTGATAAAATTGGTTTTATTTTATGATTTTAATTCGAAATGTGACTCTTTTTATAATAAAATGGTTTACATTTTGTCAGAAAAATGGTATTAACTCAAAAAATAGATTTTTTTTGCAATAATTGGAATAAGTTTAAAAGAAAAACAAAATAATTATTTTTTTAAATGGAATTTACATACAATGATGTATTCAGATTATCAAATTCTCTTAAAATGTAACCACAAACAGTTTTTATCCTCTACTGAAATTTTTTAAATTTTGAGTTAATACCCTCTTGTTGATCAAGTGCGAAATTTTCATATATATTTAAATTTATTAAATTGCATAAAATTGTTCATAATTTCAAATTTAAATAAGTAATAATGACTCACAAAAATTGTATTGTTTCTGAAATTCGACAAATAACTAAAGACAAAGCGACTTTTGATCACTGTGGATGAATGTTCCGATAGCTCCTTCTATAAATATATAAATATTACTGCAAGAAGTTACAATTCTAAAAACAACTTAGGACTTGAACCAATGAAAATAAAAGTTACGGAAAAAAATATTTGTTATTTAGCTGGTGAAATATTAGAAGAATCGCAATTAATAATCATAATCATGATGGAGAAAGTTATTTTGAAACGGTCGTCGAAAGTGATATTGAGGATGACATTTATAATGACTACGTTGAAATAGTCGAAGGCCATGATCTTAAAATATATGTATATAAGTGATGTTATTAACCGCGTACGTAAGTGTTTCAAAATATTTAATAAATCGAATGATAAACACAAATATTGCAAACTAACGTTTTGTTGCAAGAAAAGCATGGAGTTCGTCTTATACATGATTTTGAACATCTTTGTCTAACATGGTAATACACTTTTTGCATATTTGTAAATGCGTCAATCATGCACTGCCTGACTTCTAGTTAGCCACGTTCACTAACAAGGATATCAAACTTTGGACAGATTCCCTTTATTGTGAAATTCCCCAAGACCACTTTATTAAGCAAAGATTCGGCAACGTTGATAGAGCTTGATGTATAATACAATTTGTTATAAATAATTTAGAAATAGTGAATAATTAATTTACTACCGAATTAATGAACGACATAAAAAAGTTCTTAATACTAGCTCAAATTTTTTAAAGCATAGCTCCAAAACGGAAACTAAAATGTGTGTTAGACAATTGTTTTGTAGATTGTTCGGGAGTTAATCTGATCAGAATATTTCTGATGAAAATTTAATGATGGACTTTGTTTTCGAATGTTTTTTAACATTATCAATACTTGAATTGTTAACTTTAATGCTATTTTTTTGTTTTTCTTTAACAATAAAATATTAAAAACCGACATTCTTTACTTTTTTAAAAAAATTTAAATTATTCGAATAATTCGATTAATTTTAAACGTGTGATCGAATTATTCGTTTTATTCGAACAAGAGAAAAATCGAATAATTCGAATACCCTAATAAATACTAATGTGGTTATGCGACAAGTATTTTTATAGTGAGGTTAGCTGCCCTCATTCATAGATATTTCTTCCTTTTTGGATTTGAAATTTTCGTTTAAGGTATCGAAATAAGTTGTCATGTTTTTAATGAATAATAACACTATGCACGAAATTGACACTTTATTTCTGTCAAGAGGGGCACCCAGTGGCTTAAACTAATTCGGGTACGCTGAATTCAGTGGTGCTAACCATTTTTTAGGTTAGCTCGTATTTTCGAGATATACCGTTATTTCGCAAATGTAGGAGGTTGCACAACATATATTCGCGTAACTCAAAAACGGTTTAGTTTACTGAATAAACTGAAAAAAACGAAATTCCGCACTGAAATTACCTTCAAGTAAAGCTTAACATGTTTACAATCTACGCAGTCGTTTTAGAAAGATAATTTTTTTTTTGGCAAAAAAAAAGTAATTTTTTAGAAAAATTTCGAAATTTTTGGTTTTTAAAACGGTATTAAAAATTGAAAAATATATGCTCTTAATTTTGTTTACACATTTAGAAAAAGAAGTTCCAAATAAAACAAGCTCTAAATAAATAAAATCCGCCCACAACTTTTCATTTTATTCACAAAAAATAATACAAATATCCCCTAATATTTTATCAAAATACATAACTCGTAGTAATTAGCTACATCGTGCAGTGCACAGAGGTATAGACAAAAAAGAGGGAAATAAATATAAACCTTTAGTCCGATTTGAATGAAATTTGACATGTGCAAAGGAGAAGTGTTGGCGAGTTTAAGGTTTTAATTTTGACCGCATGAGTCTACCAGAGGTGCGGCCAGGGGTCCCCAAAGTAGGACTCGGGTATGATACATTTTTGAAACGCTCCTGTTTCTTCGTTTGTGTTCCGATTTAAAAAAACTTACACAAATAGAATCTCCTCATCGAGCACTACAAAAAATCTCATCGTGGCTATCAACTATCTCTTATAGCTTATAGATATTCGCATTTTAAAATTAAATTATCAACATTTTTACCCACCATACTCCAGTTTTTTGATAACAGCGGGTCCAAATATTTCCCGATTTGCTAATTTTTTATTTTATTGGACTAACTACAAATGTATATGTCAAACAAAAAAGAATTGTTTACAAATCGTGACTGACTCCAAAGTTATATGCATTTGAATTTAATAATTAAGAGCGAATATGCATTTTCCAATTTTTAATGCCGTTTTAAAAACCAAAAATTTCGAAATTTTTCTAAAACAAAATTTATATTTCTAAAATGACTGCGAAGATTAAAAACATGTCAAGCCTAACTTAAAGGTAATTTTGTTGCGGAATTTCGTTTTTTTCAGTTTGTTCAATAAAATAAACCGTTTTTGAGTTACACGAATATATTTTGTACAATCTCCTCCATTTCCGAAATAACGGTATATCTCGAAAATACGAGCTAGCACAAAAAACGGTTAGCACCACTGAATTCAGCGTATCCGAATTGGCTTAATCCACGGGGTGCCCCGCTTGACAGTTTTTTCAACTAGCACAGTGTAATTTTGAAAAAATAAATTTTAGTAAAATTTTTGTGCAGTTAAATGAAAAGCTAAAAAAAATGTGATAATTTTTAGAATTTATGGTCCATTGTCAGTTAAATGACAGATATATTTATTTTAGTTTGTGAAAATCTTTGATGCCAACGCCATTTGTAGTCGTATCGCTATGTAGCCTGTCGTAGTCTATGTGTTTAAAGCATTAACGTTTACCAAATACATATAAATTCTACATAACAGCGCCTGAGTTATAAAACAACAAACTTAATAATCGTGTTGAGTAAACTGAAAGAGCAGTTGTGGGGTATGGAGTCGGATTTCTAACGCTAAAGTAATTTCATGCAGATGGCATAGAAAATCCCATTTGACACAAACCACGTGGGTTAAATAAATTTACAAATAAGTTAATTGTAGCTTAATCAAAGAGATTGCATAGTTGTGGGGGAAAACCTGGACAATTTAGGGACAATATTAAACAGTTCGTTGTGTAAGGTGTGTTTGGAAGATGCATATAGGAATTAAATGAGTAATTGTTAAGAGTATTGGCTTACATTTATATGTATATTGGTTGCATGACTTAAAAATACGGTTGTTATTTTTAATAACTTATATGTCATGTTGAAGCGTACTAGTAGATTAAACAAATAGAATAAGTAATAATAAATTTGTTTGCGTAAACAAAGTTTACATGATTTCTTATCATTGGATAAGTCCATTTCAGTAAACAACATATTTATGACGGCTCAAACAGTATTCCGTGGGGACATTTGTATGGGAGCTAGGTGAAATCATGGACCGATACCTTATCAACAGAGAGTATTTGTGAAATTTCAGCTAGTTAGCTGTTATTATTCTCACTTAGTTATTGAACATTATAGTATAAATGACAGTTTTTTTTTGCTTCGAAAATGTCGGATTTTGTGCCAACAAAGGCGTCATATGCGGGAAGTTTTGATTTACTTCTTTAATTTGCAGCACACCGATTACTCACCAAAGCTTATGATGAGTGTGTTCCATCGGTTGTACAGTGCGAGAGACAAGTAAGACAATGATCTCCCAGGCCAGCCAAAACAGTTTGAAGACCAAGAATTGGAGGCATTACCACATGAAGATTGTATAATCATTGGAAGCAATTTCAAGTAGTTAGCAAACAGCAACAAGATTCATCCAAAAACAGGGAAATTGGGTACCGAATCGATAGACATTGAAAGACGATTTTGCATGTTCGAAATGAAACTTGAACGCTGCAAGTCATTTTTGCACCGAATCATGACTTGTGATGAAAGCGTAAGAGAACCAGACGATTCGCCACCAAAGCCAAATATCCATGGCATTAAAGTAATGCTCTGTATTTGGTGGGAACAAAAACTGCTAAACCTCTACGGAACGCATCTGATTTGTTTGAAGAGAGCATTGGTCGAAAAACGTCCAAAATATGCGACCAGACATGATGACACCGTAATATTCCATCATGACAACACTAGGCCACATGTTGCAATACCTGTTAAAAACTATTCAGAATAATGTAGTTGGATTCAGAATAATTGTAGTTTTGCCTCACCCGCTTTATAGTCCAGACTAGGGTATTCAATTAATCGGGTTTCTGGTTTAATCGGTTAATCGAGCAAATAATTAATCGGGGTATAGATTTAATCGGTTAATTTTAAATTATTCGATTAACCGAATAATTTCTATTTAAATTTTAAAATGAAAATAAAACCACGAATTTTCTGTACTTATGTAAGTATTTCATTAATATAATGAACAAAAACATAAAAAATAATTCAACCAAAAAGTAAATAATTTTCTTTAGTTTTAATAAATCTCGACTTGGAAAAAAACTCTCTCGCTGATTGTAGATGTTGGAAAAATCGAAAGTAAGGCATATCCAACATCTGATCGATAAGTTCTGATAAAAACTCATTTCAGTAGTGTTTCCAGTTTCGTTTATTATCATGTTCTCATTCGACAAATACATGTCGATGGCTTAATATAGAAAGGTCGTATCTCGTTTTTTTCTAAATCGGGATTTTTACATATTCTATTAGACAAATCTCAAGTATACCTCCTTTAAAAAATTCAGTTTTCTATGTTGAAGAATAAGAGATTTACAGTAATTTAAAAAAAACCCAGCTCATTTCAAAAATTGTTTGAAAGAAACCGATTGAATACCCTAGTCCAGACCATGCCCCATACGCTTCATATTGGAACAGAGTATCCGATATTGGCTTGATTCGTTCCATATGTTGCCAGAAAGATGGGAATGGGTCATAGCTAACAATGGCCAATACTTTGAATAAATGTATTTTGTACAAATCTTTCAAAATAAAAGCCAACAATTTTAAATCTTTCTACCAACTTTGAGGATTGGTCCATATAACCCCTATATCAGAAAAACATATTCTTGTCAGATTTTTTTTACTTGTTAACTGGTTTGGTAACCTTTTTGAAACCTATCAAATAATTAACAACTTTTACAGTGATTCCTAGTAGTGCAAAAAATTAATGAAATAATTATATTCTCTTGCCACAAAAAAACACTTATTTCTCAATTCGCAAGAATTTTGATTTTAATCCGTAACTCACTTATGTGCTCAAAATACCCAACATACGTGTCATTGAGTACTTACTACAAATGAATTAAATGGAACAACATTTGCAATTAAAATTTCTAGATATTCAGACTTCACTCGTATTCACACATATAAATTACAAAACCTCTAAACAGAACGCAATTAAATTTATGATATTAGTAATTAATGACTTCCATAAACCATAATGAGTTTTCGGGGAAAAAAAACTATTCATTTGAAGCACCTACACAACCCACGGAATAACTAAAAAGGACAAGTAGGAGCAGTGGAAACAAAAAGACAGACTCATACATAAAACGTATTTTTATTGACCATCGTCAAGTAGTGAAAACCAATTAAGTTTTTCTTTGCACCCGTCTGTTTGCACAATTCCTGCTCAAATGCAAACATAATTAGTCGGGCATATAAAATTTAATTGTTAAATAAATTAAAACTTATAATATTTTCTTTTATTATTCTTACTTATATAATTGCAGATACCCGACAGTGGTTTGACCTACCTCTCAGAACGTATATTGCTATTTCGTCATGATTACAACAGTCCAAATGTTCTGCACATCATCAATTCCGCCGGAGATGTGGTAGATGAAACTTTAGTGGAAATTGTTCTCACAGCAAGCCGTAAGTTGTAACAAAAAAAAAATATGTGGTATATAACAAACAAAAAAAACAGAACAAAACAAAACAAAAAAGTCATTTCAAACATAAAACTGAAAACTTTCTTTTATGCTATTTTGTACTGGAGAAAGAAATAATTATAAAATACGAGGGAGGTATAAATAATTAATACAAATGTTAGAGGAACCACTCAAATGTAGAGTGAAAGCAATTCAAAACATGAAAAGCTTTTCTGAACATTCTATTGAACACATGTACAGCCTAAATGTGTCTAAGTTGTTCAAATCAAGAGATAAATCAGACAGTGTAAATTTGACTCAAATAGAATAGAGTTGTGTAGTTCATGAATTACCTAATTCAATTTAACTATTCACTATAACAGCGAAGTGAATTGTTTATCGAACTGAGCGTTTTCAGCTCAGCACTGAACGGTTCTGTAGTATGTACATTAGGCTGGATGAAATTGTATGGACGATCAACAAATAAAAAATCGTATAGCAGAAACGCAATCTACGGAAAATTCTAAGAAACTTATCCCAAGAAACCATAGGTCTAAAATCAAAGCCTATTTGGCGCATTTCGTCTTTTTTCCAATATTTATACCCTACACCACCATAGTGGGGAGGGTATTATGCGTTTGTGCAGATGTTTGTAACGCCCAAAAATATTAGTCTAACACCCACCTTAAAGATCGACCTAGAATCACTTTCTGAGTCGATTAAACGATGTCCGTCCGTCCGTCTGGTCAGATGGCTGGCTAGCTGTCCATGTAAACCTTGTGCGCAGAGTACAGGTCGCAATTTTGAAGATATTTCGATCAAATTTGGTACATATTATTTTTTCGGCTCAAGGACCAAGCCTATTGAAACTGGCTGAAATCGGTAAATTATTTCACCTAGACCCCATACAAATGTCCTCTCGAAATTGGACTTTATCGGTCATAAATGTTTAATCTATAAATGTATCTCCACAAATTCCGCTCCAAATAAGTTTTATATATACAAAATTCATGTCACCAAATTTTGTTACGATCGGTCCATAATTAGTCATAGCTCCCATATAGACCCGCTTCCGAAAATCACTTTAACGTGCATAAATCGCTTAAAAATTTTGGTATACAAACAAAATTCAAAATAGGTAATTTTAATATAGACATAAATCACACGTCCTAATTTCATGGTGATCGGTCCACAATTGGTCATAGCCCCCATATAAGGCCCACTTCCGAAAATCACTCAAAAATATAAATTATTGAAATTTTTAAAGAAAAATGTTTTTGCTCTTTTACTTAGTGTAGGGTATTATATGGTTGACCGATCATACTTTCTTACTTGTTTTTTTTTATATTTTTGAGTACTTATTTATGTATGTAGTAAAAACCAAATAAAATGTTTATTAACGGGTGTGATTACCATTCAATAAGAGTTTTTTACTAAAAAATGAAAACTTTAAACTCTTTGAATTTTCCTTTAATAGTAATCAACCGGGAATTCCCAGGATAAAAATCCTACGTACGAGAGAAGTTTCCATATCAACTAAGACCAAATTTGTTACTGAGAGACAAAGAACCTAAGTCTGTTGTCAAAAAACTAAAAGTTTTTATATTAAAAATCGATTTCTGGCCGGAAATATGAGTGATCACAGATCGAGTTATTAGCAAATTTAGATATTCTGAGATCGAGCTCCTTTTCTTGATTAAACGCTTATTGGCCAAGTTATTAGCGAATTTACATATTTTGAGTTTTTATATAAAAAATCGATTTTTTGTCAGAAATATGAGTGATCACAGATCGAGTTCCTTTTCTTGATTAAACGCTTATTGCCAAAGTTATTAGAGAATATAGATATTTTGAGTTTTATATAAAAAAATCGATTTTTGGTCAGAAATATGAGTGATCACAGATCGAGCTCCTTTTCTTGATTTAACGCTTACTGGCCAAGTTATTAGCGAATTTAGATATTTTTAGTTTTTATATAAAATAATCGATTTTTGGTCAGAAATATGAGTGATCACAGATAGATCTCCTTTTCTTGATTAAACGCTTATTGGCCAAGTTATTAGCGAATTTAGATATTTTGAGTTTTTATATAAAAAATCGATTTTTGGTCATAAATATGAGTGATCACAGATGGATCTCCTTTTCTTGATTAAACGCTTATTGGCCAAGTTATTAGCGAATTTATTTATTGTGAGTTTTTATATAAAAAAATCGATTTTTGGCCAGAAATATGAGTGATCACAGATCGAGCTCCCTTTCTTGATTAAACGCTTATTGGCCAAGTTATTAGCGAATTTAGATATTTTGAGTTTTAATATAAAAAATCGATTTTTGGCAAGAAATATGAGTGATCACAGATCGAGCTCCTTTTCTTGATTAAACCCTTATTGGCCAAGTTATTAGCGAATTTAGATATTTTGAGTTTTAATATAAAAAATAAATTTTTGGCAAGAAATATGAGTTATCACAGATCGAGCTCCTTTTCTTGATTTAACCCTTATTGGCCAAGTTATTAGCGAATTTTCTCAACTGATGCAATTACCAACGAACGACATTTGTTTTTTATTTGTATAGATTTTTTGAGTTTCTAAAACTGAAATTTGTATCAAAATTTGTATAGGATTGCAAATATTAGGAATAATTTGATCCACATTTATTCCGAACTATTTGATTTTTTTTTTGTGTTTAGATAAGTTAATTCTTGGTCTTGCAAAAAAAAATGTCTCAATTAGATTCAAAAATATGCCACTTTAAACCTCTGTAGGTACTTCAAAAATTAGAAATTTGACATTTGATCTCGAAAGAACTACTAGTAGTAATATTGTGCGATTTTGATGAAATTTTGTCGTTTTCCAAATCCCATTATTTCAACTGCAATTAAACATTCAATATCTCCCATGATATAAGGCAGCTTTATAGTGGCCACCCTCGTAATGCGAATTTCCCACACTGTTAGTTTCTAATCATTATGTTGTGTTTATGAAGAAAATAAATTAAATGGTTTCGTTTGTTGTTTTTTTTAATTTTATTTTTTTTTAATGTATTTTCCTTTTAATTTCTTTGTTTCAGCGATTCTATATCCAACATCGGATATGCCAACATTAAAGCCACACAACCTAAATGTTCACTCATACAAGGCGCCGACATTCTGTGATTTCTGTGGTGAAATGTTATTTGGTTTAGTGCGTCAAGGTCTTAAATGTGATGGTAAGTAAATACTTAGAATGGAACAAACAAATTTTTAAATCATAAACTTTAAAGTTTATTACTTAAAATATAATATTTAATGCATTTAATCACTTAATTGTATTTCTAGGTTGTAGTCAAAATTATCATAAACGTTGTGTAGTTAAAATACCCAATAATTGTAATCGAGCCAATGATCTGAATAACTCCTCCAAACGTTCCTCACTGCTGCAGCCACCCAGAAGTCCTTCGGGCGGTTCAACACAATCTCTAATTTCGAATGACGATCAACATGCCAAAAATGATTCAGGGAGTTCTCTGGTAAAACGGATGTCTGATCTTATGAGTGATAAATTAAGAATTAATTAAAAAAAAGAAAACAATTCTGAACACATTATCACAGAATCTATAGAAATTGTGTAGGATAGCGTTTGATTAGTATTTTATATATGTAATATGGTGTTGGGCTAGTTCTTCCAGTTTAGTAAATAATGAATCTCTTTTATAACTCAAACTCTTTTAACTCGAATATCTAGATACATAGTTTGCTTAAAAGTTTAAGTGATTTCGCCCCTTTTTTTCTTAAGATCTGGTTTTTTTATAAAGAGTATATTTTGAAATTGTATTTTAATCAACGCTTTTTATTATTTAAATTCTTTTAAATGTAATTATTTTTTCAATGTTTGTCTTGTGTTAAATTTTAACTTTGTGTATTCGTTTTTTTAACTTCTTTTTTTATTTTGTATGTTTCTTTTTTTGTGTTTAATTTAAATTTTTATTTTAATAAAATCTTTTAATTTTAATACAACATTTATGTGTGGACTTTTTAATTTTTGTTTTTTTTTTTGCCGTTTTAAAAAAAAGAAAATACTCATACTTAAACCAGATCTTTACAAATATGGAAGTTGTAGGAATATGTAGTTTAAACACAAACATTCTTGAAAGGGGAATTTCCATTTTAACTAATGTTTTCTGTTAGTAGAATAATAATGAAAGCACTAGTTTACAAGGTTTTTGTTTTTGCTGTGAAACATATATGGGTTTGTTATTTTAGACTTTCAAACTTCGGGAAAATATTTATAAAAATCTAGGACGTCAAATATTTGAGATTTTTATTAAGAAAATTCAGTTTTAATTTGTCTGTTTCCAAAAACCTTGATAATTCCATTCATCGCAAGAATAGTGGTAATAAATGTGTCTCTCTTAAACTACTGATCCGATTGCAAAATTATGTACAAACTTACAAGTACAGGAGGACATAAGCTTTCATAAAATTTAATTTGTGACCACCCTGTTAAAGTACAGGGTGTCAAAATTTGCAAAGCTTTGTAGAGCTCATAACATGTACAAATACGAACAGATATTAAATTAATTTTAGTTATAAAGAAAATAGGATAGTAAAAACAATCCCGTTTATTTCACTTGGTTATCTCTTGTACTTTAGAAGATGTTTAAGTTTCAGTTTTCATATTTTCAGTTTTTATCTTGATTTTAGTTAGATTTTCGCATACATCTTTTGTAATAATTCAAACTAATACTGGGTGTATGGCAGGATTTTATACCCTACACCACCATAGTGGGGAGGGTATTATGCGTTTGTGCAGATGTTTGTAACGCCCAAAAATATTAGCCTAACACCCACCTTAAAATATACCGATCGACTTAGAATCACTTTCTGAGTCGATTAAACGATGTCCGTCCGTCTGGCTGGCTGTCCATGTAAACTTTGTGCGCTGAGTACAGGTCGCAATTTTGAAGATATTTCGATCAAATTTGGTACAAATTATTTTTTCGGCCCAAGGACCAAGTCGGTCAAGCCCGACCATACTTTATTACTTGTTTTAATATTTAGATGCGTGTGTAAAACTGTTAATAACATTAGAACTATTAGTCTGATTTTATAAATTTTGATCACATATTAAAGCTCATCAAATCGTCCTTAGTCCAAGAATTTTTCTCAAAAAAGATTTGGAGATTTATCACAAGGAACCTGTACCGAAAGCAACTGATTCGTTCGAAAAACGCACAGAATATACATGTTGCAATACCTTTTAAAAAGTATTTGGATTGAAGTGGTTGGGAAGTTTTGCCTCACCAGCTTTATAGTCCTGACCGTGTCCAGTCCAAATACTATTTGTTTCGATTTTTGCAGAACGCTATCTCTGGGATACGCTAAACTTTGGAACATTAAATCCGATATTGGCTTGATTCGTTCTTGACCTCAAAAGATGAGCAGTTGTTTTGGTTCATTCCATATGTTCATATCTAGCAATGGCCAATACTTTGAATATATTCATATTGTACAAATGTTTCACAATAAAAAACAAGTAAGAAAGTATGGTCGGTCAAGCCCGACCATATAATAGCCTACACTAAGTAAAAGAACAAAAACATTTTTCTTTTAAAATTTCAATACTTTGTATTTTTGAGTGATTTTCGGAAGTGGGCCTTATATGGGGGCTATGACCAATTATGGACCGATCACCATGAAATTAGGTCGTGTGATTTATGTCTATATGACAGTTTACTATGTTGAATTTTATGTGTATTCCAACATGATTTATGCACGTTAAAGTGATTTTCGGAAGTGGACCTTATATGGGAGATATGACTAATTATGGACCGATCGTAACAAAATTTGGTGACATGAATTTTTGTATATATAAAACTTATTAGGAGCGGAATTTGTGGAGATACATATATAAATTAAGCATTTATGACCGATAAAGTCCAATTTCGGAAGGACATTTGTATGGGGGCTAGGTAAAATAATGGACCGATTTCAGCCAGTTTCAATAGGCTTGGTCCTTGGGCCGAAAAAATAATATGTACCAAATTTTATCCTATCTTCAAAATTGCGACCTGTATCTGCGCACAAGGTTTACATGGACAGCCAGCCAGCCGACCAGTCAGACGGACGGACATCGTTTAATCGACTCAGAAAGTGATTCAAAGTCGATCGGTATACTTTGAGGTGGGTGTTAGACCAATATTTTTGGGCGTTACAAACATCTGCACAAACGTATTATACCCTCCCCACTATGGTGGTGTAGGGTATACAAATATGAACATTGAAACTGTAAAAAACCCAAACTAAAACGAATTTCGAAATTCTGAAGAATTTAAAATATTATAAGGTTCAAAACTTTACTTTTTATCGAAATTTTTCGTTTCATGCCATGACAAAAAAAATGTTTGCCAAAATTTGTTTTAATTGTTAAAAAAAAAAATAAATTCTCTGTGTTCAATTGATTCAAGTGTGTCTTCTTTAATTTAAAAACCACAATTTTCCTCTTCTACATTTCTTTATTAACTCTTCCTCATTTATGCCCTTTCAGAATGTGCCAATTTACCATAGAAGTCATCAACGTTCTTCCTCGGCCGGTAGTCGAAATGGCCAGCTGATACCCAATACGGGGGGTATATGTGCCACAACGTCAGCCTATCAGAATATACGTATTCCCCATACGTTTATGGTGCACACCTATGGTATACCGACTGTCTGTCAATATTGTAAAAAGCTACTGAAAGGCCTTTTCAAACAGGGTCTACAATGCCGTGATTGCCAATATAATACACATAAGAAATGCATGGATAAAGTACCACAAGACTGTACCGGTGAGAGACAATTGAGTCATGGTGACTACAATGAATCGCTGTACACGCCCACACATGGCCAACATAAAGATCGTGATAATTTCTTTAAGGAGGAGTTTGATGATAGCGATTTCGATGACAATGCCTCAACTGATTACACTAACACCAGAACGGGTTATGCTGGCAATAATATTATGGCCGTTAAACAGGGTCGAATGGGTAATGTAATGGGCGCTAAGACCACCACAAATGCTCATAATTCACCACCCGAATTGGTTAATGGTCTGGCGGCCACAGATGTCAAACGTTCGTCATACACTAGAGATTCGAGATGTGTGGCCGAGGGACAATCTGTCGACGGACAATCAGAACAATCAAGTTCATCATCATCACCTAGTGCCAATATACCCCTAATGCGTATCGTGCAATCAGTTAAACACACCAAGAAACGTGGTGGCCAGGCCATTAAAGAGGGCTGGCTGGTACATTTCACCAGCCTAGATAATACAGTGAAACGTTATTTCTGGCGCTTGGATTCAAAGACCATAACACTGTTTATATCGGAACAGGGTAGTAAATATCACAAGGAGATCCCACTGGCCGATATTCAGGTCATAGAGACCAACAATGATGTAAAGGTGGAAAATAATTATTGTTTTGAAATACGTACCGCCAACGTCAGCTACTTTGCGGGCCAAGATCCTTTGGCGGGCGTAAGGGAGGAACAAGCAGTACGTTTACCACCACCCGACAGTGGTATTGGTACGGATATAGCCAAAAGTTGGGAAACAACAATTAAACAGGCCTACATGCATGTCACCAATACACGTGAGTATGATTTGCTCAATAAACATTGATTCATTTAATAAGTTTCATATGGTATTTTTATGTTTATTTTTAGAATGTTGTGAATCCGAGGATAATATCCAAGATATGGGTCAATTATATCAAATATTCCCCGATGAAGTTTTAGGCTCCGGCCAATTTGGTATAGTTTATGGCGGTGTTCATAAGAAAACTAAGAGAGAAGTGGCCATTAAGGTCATTGATAAATTAAGATTTCCCACGAAACAAGAAGCTCAATTAAAGAATGAAGTTGCCATATTACAGGTGAGTGGATATTAAAGGAACTCAAAGGGCTAACTGTAATTCCATCAATTGACACAGTTTGTTTCCATACCCGGAAAGTAAATAGTAAAGGTCATTGACCGCTACATCACCTCCTGTCTGGTCAACAGCTACACATTCTGTTAAAACCACATATTCCGATTTCATTAGTTTGCAACAATAAAAACTCGTTGATCTTGCTTCAATATTGCTCGCCAGTCACAATAAACGTGGTAGCTAGGGAGTACTCCAATTACAGTTTCGTTGAAATTTGTCTTCCACTTCTGAACCGCAAAACCCATCTCTCGCACGTTGAAACTAATGGAACACATTCACCATAAGCTTTGGCGTGCAATCGGTGTGCTTCAGCTGCACTTTTTTCAAATTAATGAAGTAAAGCAAAACTTCCCGTTTCTAATATTGAATCGCAGTGAAAAGGATTCACTAAATTTTTACATTAATTCCCTGTTTAAACCAAAGTTTATTTTTTATGCCGCTACTAAATATTTTCTTTTCAGAACATTTCCCATTGTGGCGTTGTGAATCTCGAACGTATGTTCGAAACACCCGAAAGAATATTTGTGGTCATGGAAAAACTCAAGGGTGACATGTTGGAAATGATACTCTCCCACGAAAGAGGACGTCTCAGCGAAAGAGTAACGAAATTTCTCATCACACAAATTCTTATTGCTCTCAAACATCTACACAGTCAAAATATAGTGCATTGTGATCTAAAGCCCGAAAATGTATTGCTGTCATCCGATGCCGAATTTCCACAAGTAAAATTGTGTGATTTTGGTTATGCGCGCATTATAGGAGAGAAATCTTTCAGAAGATCGGTGGTGGGCACACCAGCCTATTTGGGTAAGTAGAAATATATAGAAAAAGTAAGAAATACATTTTTTTATAACGGAATTTTCCTATAGCCCCCGAGGTTTTGCGCAATAAAGGCTATAATCGTTCTTTGGATATGTGGAGTGTGGGTGTGATTATCTATGTAAGTCTGAGTGGTACCTTCCCGTTCAATGAAGAGGAGGACATAAACGATCAAATACAAAATGCGGCCTTCATGTATCCGCCAAATCCCTGGAAGGAAATATCATCTAATGGTAAGGCATTTGGTTTAAAAATAAAAAAAATAAAAAATAATTTTCTGCATATCTCTTGTTTAAAGCCATTGATTTGATTAACAATTTGCTGCAAGTGAAACAACGAAAACGTTATACGGTCGACAAGAGTCTGCAGCATTATTGGCTGCAGGACAAACAAACCTATCGTGATTTGCGCAATTTAGAAGGTCAAGTGGGTACACGCTATTTAACACACGAGGCTGATGACATGAGATGGGCTAGCACCGGTGATATGTGACCTGTTAATGGTCAAACTACAAATGCTGTTACCAACACCAATCCATCAGAATCACAGCCAACACAATCATCTGCACAGCCCCAACAAATCCCAGAAACACCTCAACTAGAAGAGCTAGCAAAGCAACAGGAAGTGCCACAACAAATGCTACAGCCGCCAGAAGCGGAACAATTGGAACGCCGTAAATCCAGTCTGCCACAATTAGAGACCATTGAGACATGTGGCTGTCGCAGTCTGCCGGGTAAACCAAAAGTTGAGGCCATTGGTGATAAAGCTTTAAAATGGATGCGCTCTCATTTGTGTCGTCACATTAAGTGATCGTTTCTAGTGTTTTCAACTTTTAACTCTCTTTATGCTTAAGTGTTTGCAGCGTGGCAGTATGTGTATTTGTATTTGAATGTGAGCCTGTTATTAAAAGATGTAAGCAGCTAATTTACAAACAACGATCAAAACTTGTATATTTTATAAAAAATTATAAATTTTTTTTAAACTCTTTTAACATTAAGCTTTACAAATATTGCTATTCTATTTTTTGAAATCTCTATCTCTAATTGTCTCTAACACTGTGTCATAAGACTTTTACTTTAGCTAACTGTTACTCTCTTTCACTCTCTCTCTCTCTCTGTATTTTAACAAGGTACCTAAAATTTAAAACAAATTCTGTTTATAATTATATAAAACTACATAAATTGCCTAAAAACATGTAATTAATAAGAATATCTTTAGTAATTAATGACTATTTTTGAAAAAAAAAAATATTACAATACAATTAAAGAAGCTTCGAACAATATTGTGCTAATCAAAAAAACAAAAAAAAAAAACATTTTTGCGCTGAATGAATGAACAAATTTATTAATATTATAATTAATTATACCTAAGCAGCCACAATTACAAATAAATACAAACATATAAATATTGATGATAATCTTTACAATATACAATTTAAATAAAACATAAAATACATACGAGTACTAATTAATATATTATATTAACTACTTAGTATATCTCTGAACAAAAAAAAACACAACTTATTGTAAATTTAAGAGGGTCATTATTAATGAATGTCCATAAATATTTTCTGAATAAAATTATAAAAGACAAACAACAAATATTAAAGAAGAAACAAAATAATGATTTCATTATTTAAACGAAATAAGGAGAATCAAATCATAGTGCTGCAAGATACTTTAGTGGCCTTGTTATTTTAGGTCGTCTAAAATATCGAGAAAAATATTGGGAAAAAACCAGGACTTCAAACTTTTGAGAGATTTATTATGAAAGAAAACTCTAAAAAAAAACAAATATTGGAACAAAAAATTAAAAGTAAACAGCATCGACAACAACTAGATAGGTAACTGAGAGCCAAAAACCTAAGTCTATTGTCAGAAACCTAATTCATGAGAATGTATTGCATGTATTTTGTTTTTGTATCACCCGTTTGTATGAAAAGAGAGTAATATTTTACTCTCTCCTTCCGTTCTATGCGTTTATTCTATGGTAAACAGTGTGTACAGTATTTATACCCTACACCACCATAGTGGGGAGTTGATTTACAGATACGTCGTTGCAAAGGTCTTTGAAATATCTATCATTAATATCCATATTGTCTATATTAATGACTTAGTAATCCAGATATAGGTCAAAACTCGAGGTTATCCTGGTTTTTTCCTCATATCTCAGCCATTTGTGGACCGATTTTGCTGATTTTAAATAGGAAACTTCTCGAAAGCATGTCTGACAGAATTATTGAAGATTTGGATCCCCAAGATATCTGGGGTCTTCAGAAAATTGATTTCAACAAACAGACAGACAGACGGACATGGCTTAATCGTCTCCGCTATATATAAGGATCCAGAATATATATACTTTATAGGGTCGTAAAATTATATTTTGTTGAAATTACAAACGGAATGACAAACTTATATATATCCTTCTCACGAAGGTGAAGGGTATAAAAACGTATTTTTCTTAAAATTGGGAAACAAAAATACTTAATTAACTGCCGTTTCATTCAATGAACAATCAAAAATATTTCTTTGTAAACTTGTGTAATTAATACTCGTACAATTTATTAAAAATTTAAAATTATATCTATAAAAAACCGTCTTAGTTCCATAACTAGTACTAGGGCCCGAATTAGCGTATTCGATATCGAGTAAAACCGATCGTAATTTTCTTATTCGAGGATTATTATTATACTTAATTTCAATAAGATCAAGAATGCGATAATTCGGTCCCAGTACTCATTCTTGTTTGGTTGCATTGCACAGTGGGATCGACCGTAAAAAATTGGTTTAAAGTTTAGCTTTAAATTTTTAAGAATAACTACTTTATTGAAGAAAGATAATCATATTTGCAACCAAAACACTTTAAATTTTATTATGTTTTTTGCATTTTAGGTGACGATATGTAACTTTAAAATTTCATTAAACAATATTCATAAATAAAAATTGAATTTCAATTTGAAAAATATTTATCTACGGAAAAACTCATTCATTCAAATCGGACTAAGAGTTTAGTTACAGATTTATTTCCCTCTTCTTTTTCTATACCACTGTGCGATGTTCTTATACTCCGACTTTTATTTAAACAAAAATTGAAAAACTAATTTTAAAATTGAAGGTGATGGCCAACGTCGTTCTCAATATGGACCGATAACGCTGGCAGCCCAAAATCCATACCAAACAGTGACTTTTTCGGAATGCATTGGACGCTCTTGGAACTCATGTGGATTGATATCGTCGCAAATTCAACAATATTGTTTTTTGAAGTAGCCATTCATCCAGAAATGGCCCTCACCGAAGATGATTTTTATGAAAATTGGCGGAACATTGCCCGAACAGAACACCCAGTTTGATCAAACAATTCAACAGATGTAACTTCAACAATATGGCATATCGACTGTCAAAATTTGGAAATCCCTATTGGAGGACCCTTTATATAAACCTACCATTTTGCGTTAATTACTTTCCATTTCCCACGCTAACGGAAAACAAATTTCTGAGACGATATTTGATATCTTCTATCTTCTATATATATATAAATAAAATAGTCCATGTATGTAATGGCATCACGTGAGAACGGCTGAAGCGATTTGGCTGATTTTTTTTTATTCGATTCGAAACTTTCTGGAGGGAAAACTCGGAATTCTTTTTTTTAGTCCAGTCAACTGTAATAAAAAAGCTCCCTAAAGTATACAGTACAAATTTAGATATTTTATTTGCAAATAAATAAAAACAGGCAGGTGTATGTGGGTTGGAGAAACTTGAAGAACTAACATTAGTAAATGCTACCGAGCGAAGCCGGGGCGGTCAACTAGTATTAAATAAAATTCGTTTAACATAAAGTATTTTAAATATTTGTTTATAATATATTTAAGTAGACATTAATAATGGCAAGGTATACAAAATAAAATGAAAAAACACATAGAAAAACTGTAATGTTTATGCTCTTATAGTACTTGTTATCCAGTCAATGTAGGCACCAACCCTAGTATACACTCCTGGCCAACCGGGCAAGCCACAAGGTTTTGGACCAAACGATACTACACCTGACAACACATAGACATCACGATTATCCAGTCTCTCCTTTACCACCAAAGGACCACCAGAATCTCCACCACAAGAGTCAACACCCTCTTCACCACCCGCACACATTTGGGTATCTTGCAAATAGATACGCTTAGTGGCATACTTTTGACGACATCTGTCAAATGTCCAACCGTCTACGGCCGCCTTCAACTTTATAGCACTGGTGCCGCCATCTTCGGTCGTACCCCAGCCAGTAACATCCATTTTGATGTTATCAAAGGTTTTGGTGCGCATATGGGATTGGACGGGTAAGCACACGGGACTAACGAAATCGGTAAAGCTAACATAGCGATCGAGACGTATTAGAGCAATGTCATGTAAATTATTTGAAGCTTGGGCATTGTAGTTGGGATGATAGGTAATCTCTTCGATGCCGACATCTAAATGGGCATCGGCACAATCTCTCTTGCCCGTTACGGATATTTCACAGTCTGGATTAGTGGAACGATCCCATTCGCCCAACCGTACACCAGTAGCACGCCAGTCGGCGGGTATACCACGACCTGTAACGCAATGGGCAGCCGTTACCACATAACGGTTGTTAATCAAAGCAGCTCCACAATGGTGACCCTTATTGTTGCCGGCTAGTATGTATTAAAATTTAAAGATTCGTTAATACTTGTTCCTTTCTATATCATAATAATTTTATACTTACGTTTCGTATATTCTATTAAAGCAGCCCAAGGGTATTCATCAATTTTCGTTGAACTACCACCATAAATACGATTGTCAAAGGAACGTCCACATTGACGAGTATTGGGCAATAGATTCGAATTATCTGTTGGCATTGCTGGTGTGGGTATGTTAAAACGACTTACACCATCGTAACGACAACAAACCAAAACCGAGTTACCTTTCTTCCCACACTGACTCAGTTGCAGGTAACGTGTTTCCATTTGAGATCTTTGAACATTCTTCAATGTACGCAATAGCGGAGGACATTGTAAAATATCGACGCATGTTCCCTGAAAACCATCCGGAGTTCCACAGCTACCATCGGGAAATGAAACTGTTGTTTAAAAATATTTATCGGTTATTATGTAATTCAAGTAAAGACTTTAAGGATCTGTCTAAATTGAAGTCCTGGAGGTGCTAAAAATATGTATGTGGAGAACTCTACGGAATAGTCATTCTTAATTTGTAATTAAATCGTCTGGATTTTTGATTTACATATACCGTCACTTTGTCCAATTAGATGTCTGTGTGTACATTTTACATTTAAATTTCTTTTAATGTCTAAGGAAACCATTTCTCTTCAAAATGAAAATAAAAAGTTGGTATTAAAAAGATATCCGCCATGAACACGCTCCAAAATTTACAGATTTTAATAATACAGTAAAAGTTTCGATTCCTTTTGGATTACGCGGAATATTAATTTGGTTTGGTAAGGTTTTTGTCGAACTCTAGTAATTTTTTATCGCAATCACACACATGATTTCCCGAATCTAAATATCCTGGTAAGTGTATCCCAGGATATACTTCCAAAGTTTTCTGATAGGTATGTAGTGGATCAACAAATATTCGTGATAAAATAGCTACAGAAAGGAGCCTATAGTTTCCTCTACTGTATGAGGTGATAGACATTTTCATTTCAAAGATGGAATACATTGGTGTATGTCTTAAAAATGCGGAATAATGCGGAATTTTTCCAAAGGTTTAGCTTTTATTTTGAAACTTTGTACCATATAAATTTATTCAAAGTATTGGCCATTGTTATTTATGACCTTTTCCACATCTTTCTGGCAACATATGGATTCCGAGCCAAAAGAACTGCTCATCTTTTGAGGCCAAGAACGAATCAAGCCAATTTTGGATACTATGTTCCAAACTGAAGCGTATCCCAGAGAGAGTGTTCTGCATCGATCGTAACAAATAGTAGTTGGACGGGGCAAGGTCTGGAATATAAAACGGTTGAGGCAAGATTTCCCAACCACTTCTTTCTAAATCGTTCTAACCGTTTAACAAGTGGCGTAGCATCGTCATGATGGAATATTACGGTTTCATGCCTGGCCGCATATTCTAGGCATTTTCGGCCAATGATAGCTCCAAACGAATCAGTTGGTTTCGGTACAGGTTCCCTGTGATGGTCTGGTCAGATTTCAGCAGCTAAATTTGATGCTATCAAAGGTTTTAGTGCGCATATGGGATTGAACGGGTAAGCACACGGGACTAACGAAATCGGTGAAGCTAACATAGCGATCGAGACGTATTAGAGCAATGTCATGTAAATTATTTGAAACTTGAGCATTGTAGTTGGGATGATAGGTAATCTCTTCGATGCCGACATCTAAATGGGCATCGGCGCAATCTCTCTTGCCCGTTGCGGATATTTCACAGTCTGGATTAGTGGAACGATCCCATTCGCCCAAACGTACACCAGTAGCACGCCTTCTGTTCCCACCAAATACAGAGAATTACCTTAGCGCATTGGATATTTGGGTTTGGTGTCAATTCGGCTGGTTTGCCAGGCTTTAAATACGATCTCTTACGCTTTGGGTTATCGTAAAGGATTCGTTTTTCATCACAAGTAATGATTCGGTGAAAAAAATGATTTTCTTTGATAGCATTCAAGCAGCATTTCGGACATGCAAAATCGTCTTTCAAAGTCTCTCAGCTACAATTCGTATGATACGCAATTGTCCTGCTTTTGGATGAATCCTGTTTTGAAATTGCTGCTTGAGCAGCTCCCAATGATTTTGCAAGCTTTGGCTGAGTTCTACAACAATCTAAATGGAGTAATGCCACCAATTCTTGTTCTTCAAACCTTTTTGGCTGGCCTTAACCACACAAAGCATCTATCGCACGTTGAAACCAATGAAACACATTCACAATAGGCTTTGCTTCAGCGGCACTTTTTTTAAAATTAAAACTTCCCGCTTATGACGCTTTCTTGACACAAAACAAAAAACGTTCATGTCGTAATAGCAACCAAAATAGAACTATACCTCATATACTGTTGTATCAGTATTGGTTATAAGATAATTGGGGGCTTCGGAAAGTTGATTTCAACTGATAGGACATGGCTATATGGATTCTGCTATATATAACGACCCAGAATATATATTTACACTTTATGAGGTCGAAATTTGAAAATTACAAAACGGAATGACATACAATTACGTCTATTGACGAAATTCGAATTTCGTTGATCAACGATTAATTATAAAATTTATCAAAATTTATTAACGTCAGAAAAATAACAATAAAATTGCGTTCTTAACTGGAAAGTGTCACAAAAACAACGCATATTCTAAACAAGAATATAAAATAATAAAAAAAAAAAAAAACAGAAGACGCTACTTCATTGTGTACCAAGAATATAGAAGAGGGGAGTGTGTATAAGTACTTTAAGCTAAACACGAGCAAACGTGATTGAACTTTATAAGTAAAACTGGAATATGACAACAGCGACAACAAAATGCAGTGATAAAGATGATGTCTAAATTACAACAGGTGTATATATTCAATGAAGCAGCGTTGGCAAGTTGTGTTTAAAAATAGCAATTAAAAAAGTTAATGAATTTTTTTTAAACTAAAGAAATATTGGAAGTGCTGACAATCATGATTGAAGAGACCTAAATGCGATATTATTCAAAATTTAAAACAGCGTAATGAACTCAAACGCAAAAATATGCTGTCGTCGGTTTTTACAAAAAAAAATCTATTAACAAAATACTAGTGTTCTAATGGATGAGACGATCTCATACCACACACACTCATTTGGTGCTGATCTAGCCAGTTGCCATTATGCAAGGGAAACGATTTTATGGTTCGGAAACAACGAATTATATGTTTTACCATAATTATATATTTGTAGAGATCACATTTATGAAGAAGGATTAACCATATTATGTTGCCCTCTGGTTATGAGAATCAATGTGAATTTTTAACTTCTAAAGATCTTCAAATTTTGTATGATATTCAAACATTTATACCAAATATTATAGAATTCAGAAGAGTAAAGGTTTAAAAATTCATATGTTTGATGTTTTTTTTTCATCGTACATATCCATCCATCCATTGTAAATATCCATATGTGGTACTTTCCATCCCTGTTTTATAGCCAGGTAATAATAATTCTTCTGACTGGTTCTTAATTGTTAAGAGTTTATCATAAATACAACTTTGACAGGATGAAATGTTTTTGAAAACGAATTTAAGAAATGTTAAACCTGTAAGAACTGCACAACAAAACAGACAGATGATTTAAGTACTTTTCAGAGAATCACATTCTCATCACTTCTAAAGCAGAAGTAGAGTCAGAGTTTTCTTGTTTTTAATAATTTGCTATATGATTTGATTTACAGCTCACAAACAGAAGTACATATATAGTTGTTTTGAAAATGATTATCAACAAAAAGATGGCGTATTTTCTAATCACTAATAAAAATTAAAACAAGTAAGAAAGTATGGTCGGGCAAGCCCGACCATATAATACCCTACACTAAGTAAATGTGCAAAAACATTTTTTTTTTTTAAATATCAATAATTTATATTCGTGACTGATTTTCGTAAGTGGACCTTATTGGGAGCTATGACCAATTATGGACCGATCACCATGAAATTAGGTCGTGTGATTTATGTCTATATGGAAGTTATTTATGTTGAATTTTGTGTGTATACCAAAATTTTTAAGAGATTTATGCACGTTAAAGTGATTTTCGGAAGCGGATCTATATGGGAGCTATGACTAATTATTGACCGATCGTAACAAAATTTGGTGACATGAATTTTGTATATATAAAACTTACTATTTGGAGCGAAATTTGTGGAGATACATATATAAATTAAACAATTATGACTGATAAAGTCCAATTTCGAGAGGCTAGGGGGCTAGGTGAAATAATGGCCCGGTTGCAGCTAGATTCAATAGGCTTCGTCTGTACCAAATTTTATCGAAATATCTTAAAATTTGCGGCATGTACTTTGAGCACAAGGTTTACATGGACAGACAGACGGACGGACATCGTTTAATCGACTCAGAAAGTGATTACAAGTCGATCGGTATACTTTAAGGTGGGTGTTAGATTAATATTTTTGTGCGTTACAAACATCTGCACAAACGCATTATACCCTCCCCACTATGGTGGTGTAGGGTATAAAAAGAACATCGACGAGTAATTATTATATGATTACATTTTAGGCTTCTTATTTTATACAAATTATTCTAAAAGAACATTATCTTAGCACAACTTTGTAGTAAATACATTGGTGATAATGGAAAACATTTTCCCAAGCTGCAAAATACATACTACTTCTTTTTTCACTTCTTTGGAAGTGATTCTTTTACTGGAATAATTTTAAATATCCATAAGAATTATGGAAATACCTTATCGGTTGTTATAACAGTTCAACTGTTGTTGAGAATTTTCCCTGGGTAAAAAAACTTTCGATTGATATAGCTGTCGCTGGCTTGACAATCTTTGGCCGAGTGAGACTCGCGTCTTTCCGGTGCGTAAATCCCCTTGCTCATTGGTTAAAGCTGACCATACACGCGATTTGTTCGTGTTCGACTTGTTATGGGGCTGTGCGCACAAAATCACAAGTAATTGAAAATTTTCAATCACAAAACAGGCAAACAAATCATTCCGTGTGTGGCCAGCTTATGTTAGGTTATAAGGGTCTATCGCCAAAAGGCTCATTGAGCCAGACTTTTTCCCTGTAAAGTTTTAAAGTAAACGGTTAATATGGAAGGAAGCTGCTGGTATTCGTAACACCCAAAAGAGATATTTAAATAAATTTGCATTCACACAGTGCTGTTTTACTGTCTCCTCAAACAGTCATTATATGAAATATGTATATATAGCGGAGCATACGACAGGATTCCTAATCGGTAAAAATTTTTCGGAATTTCCGGGAATATTTTTTGTTGAAATTTCTGGAATTTCTTTAAAAGTTTACGTCTTAAAGTTACAGTATTATTTCTGCACATTAAAAAAAGGTTCTTTGTGATTTGTTGCCAATCTAATGATTTGATTATAAACATAGATTTTTTCTGAACTGACAATAGAAAGTCAGTTGATACAGAAGAATTATGATTTAAATAACCTAATTTTTGTCATCCCAACTGAAATTTATAAGACGTAACAGAAAAATTCGTTTAGTTAGACTGAATCACTTGAGCGTTAAATTAGATTATCACAACTAATACTATTTTCATTGTGTGACAAAAGAAATTTAGGTCGAGAATTATTGAGATGCTTAAAAAAGTTCTAAAGGCACTAAAGCTACACGATCAATATATATTGTGATATTTGGATCGCGATTTAGATTTCAGAATATTAAGCTATTCCGCGAACCATCAATACTGCATGCTACACGTTCAATAAATATGGCGATACTGGATCGCGGTCAATATATATTGAACGTGTAGCAGTGCCCTAAGGATATTCATAATTAAGAAACGAATTGCGCCTTTTTTCTAAATTTGAAAAATTTACTAGTCGACTTTGGCTTAATTTGGTACTAAAAAATTTGTTTAATATTTGCCGGAAATTGAAAAAGTCCGGGAAATTAGGAACTCTAGTCCTGACCTCTAAAGTACCCACGACAAAATCAATTATAAGGTGTCTTTGTTCTCTTGCTCATAAATAAAGTCAAGAGGAGTTTGAATATCTTGCAAGTGGTTACTGTTTACTTTCTAACCACTCACATGTAACTATCCATTACTCGAATGCCTTTGTAACCTGATACAAAAACCCATCTGACATGATGTCGTCCTGGTAGAGCCAGAGAATGAATGCAAAAGACTAAACCCAATAAGCATTTTTACTGGAATTCATGTATAAAGCAAGTGTAATTCAAGCTTTGTATTATATTCAAGCAATTGAATTATAGTTGTATTATACTTTATTTCAAAAGCATTCTCCAGTAAAAAGGAAACATAAATTCAAGTCATATGTTTTTTATTTAAAAAATATTAAATTTGTTTCAAAGTTTTCATTCAATTCAAATTCCAACAAAATGTTCAAGTGCTTGAATTTTGGGAAATGTTCCTTAATGAACAAAAATAAACACTTTTTTATGCAAAAACTTTCTAATTACATATTTGAATTATTGCTTGATTGCATTTGTTTAATTGTTCGACAAAATTTAACGTCATGGTAGGCTTCATCTCTTTAAACACTTTAATTTGGAATTAAATTAAAGAAAATGCAAATGCTTTTCTTTTACAATCACAATTTTTTACTGTTGTAGATGCTATGTACACAAATTTAGTTTGTGTTTTTATTTTCCTTCTTGTAATCTTGAATTTCTCTAATATTTTTAACCTCCAATGTCAGTGGGTCAATAATGTCCGCGTTGATAAGAAACATTTCGTTTTGTTCTCGTGTTTGTTTTCCATTATAATTTTTTTTTTATTTAATTGTTTAATTTTAATGTTGTTGCTTTTTAAAACACTCACTGCCTTGAGACAAAGAATCATTCACAAATAATACTGCTAAAATGCAAACGATTTTTAATAATTGCCCCATGATTTATTTTACTAAATTCTCTGTTTTCAGTATACTAAACAAAACGTTGTTACTCAGACAAGATTTAAATTAAAACTAAAATTAAATTTTTTCAACAGACTGTATTTTATTATTAATATTTGTTTGTAAAAGAAAACAAGGAGAGATTCTGAGATTTATTTTCTTACTACGCTGTGGAGCTTATGAAAGAGTACAAATTGTGTTTGGTTAAGTTGGGTTTGAATGATATTCTAAGACAGACAGCCAGCAAGTAAAAAACAGAGATGTTGTTTAAGTTTTTAATAATGATTTTGAAATAGAGATGTTTTAGTAAAATAAATGTTAACACTAATAAATTTTAGTGGAAGAAATTTTGTGAAAAGAATTTTTAATAATTTGTTTAAGTACAAATTTATGAATAAAGCTAAAGAGCCCGAAATTGGTTACAACTATGAATTAAAGTAGCAACGAGAAAGGCGAACGATGCTCACTCAATCCAATAGCTTATGGTGAATGGGTTTCATCGGTTTCGACGTACGAGAGATGGTTTGTGCGGTTCAGAAATAGTGATTTTCACACGGAAGACAGCGAAAAAAGTTTGAAGACCAAGAATTGGAGGCATTACTCCATGAAGACTGCTGTCAAACTCAACAAGAGCTTGCAAAATCATTGAGAGCTACTCAATCAGCAATTTCAAAACGTTTGCAAGAAGAAGTATTCATCCAAAAGCAGGGAAATTGGTTCCATACGAATTAAAGCCGTGATACCTCTAAAAACCATTTTGTATGTATGAAATGCTGTTTGAACGCTATAAAAGAAAATTATTTTTACACCTAATAATTACTGGCGATCAAAAATGAATCCATTACGATAACCCGAAGCGTAAGAGATCGTGTGTGAAGCCCGTACTACCAGACGAATCGACACCAAAGTCAAATATCCATGGTGCTAAGGTAATGCTCTGTATTTGGTGAGAGCAAAAGGGTCAAATGACATCAGTCTTGAAATAAAAAGAACAATAATTTCTGCAAGCAGAATCTACTTAGGACTGAGCAAGCAGGCAAAATTCAAGCTCTACAACAGGCACCGTAGGAATATCCGTTCTGAAAGATGGATATTTGAGAAATCAGATGAAGATATTTTGTCAGTATTCGAGAGGAAATTCCTTTCTTCCAGGAGACTAATGCACTACGAGTGTTATGAGATCTACTTTGACTAGGGTTTTTATCCCGGGAATTCCCGGTACAAATTTCCCGGGAATTTTTCCAATTTTTCACTACCCGATTCGCGGGATTTTTAGTCGGGAATCCCGGGTATTAAAAACTGACGAAAATACATACAAAACAAGTTAGAACTCTATTTTTTTTTTCACCAATAAACAGTGAAAAGTTTTTTACAGTTTTTTGCTTATATCTCGGCAATAATATACCGCTTATTATTATTATTTATTTTGGGTTTTTCGTATGAACATTTAAAAAGAGAATTCATTATTTATAGAATTTATTTCTTTAAATTTCTTCTCCAAAAAATAGCTTCAAAAATGAAAAATGAATAAAAATGATTAAATTGCTCTTCAATTCACATCTATTACAAAAAGGCTTAAGACAGTTTTTTCGATTAATTTTGTAAATGATTTGATTTAATCATTAGAAGATTGAATAAATTCTGTTATAAATTAACTTTAAAATTAATTCCGTTTAAACAAAGGCTTTGGAATGAATCTAAAAAATTAAATATTAGGAATGGATTTATGGAATGAAAGGCTGATATTCTTTAATTAAGATTTTAGTGAATTAAGCACATATTTTATTAATTCATTCGAAGCTCTGATATTTAATAATTATAACACTAAGATTTTATATGAAATTTGGCTATAATATTCCTAATTGACAGTATCATATATATATATTTCGGGAATAACCGGGTACCCGGGAATGTAGAAAAAAAATTTCCCGATTCCCGGGAATCAAAAAAAGTCGGGAAATTAAAAACCCTAACTTTGACATGAACATAGTGAGACACATTGAATTGCTCTCCAGCACGATTGCTATTCTCAAACAGGCCAAGACCAACATAGTTGTGTATTGATAAGGATTTTACTATGTGAAAAAAGTGCAAATTTTATTTGTATTCAATTAATCGGGTTTCTGGTTTAATCGAGCAAATAACTAATCGAGGTAAATTCGGTTAATAATCGGTTAATTGAAAATTATTCGATTAACCGAATAATTTCTATTTCCATTTTAAATTGAAAAGACAACAACGAATTTTGTGTACAAAAACATAAAAATCAGCAAATAAGGTATTTGAGATCATTTATGTAGACATATCGCCTATTTGCTGCAACAACGTCATAACTTAAAATCCGTGTTTTTTGAACTGAGTAATACAAAATATGCGCCGTTCTATAATCTTTCATATAGTTTTACAAGTTTTCAAAAAAGTCAATTATTTTTTGTGTGAGAGTGTTTTTTTGTTGTAAACATCAAAATTAAAATTCATGTTTTCTCGTATATTTGATAAGTAAAAATTTGGGTTAAATACAGATTAGAAAGATATTAATTATCATCTATTTATATTTCTGAAATCCCATGATTTGTTGAAAATTTATTTAAGAAATAGTAAAACATAGAATAAACGCATAGAACGGAAGGAGAGAGTAAAATATTACTCTCTTTTCACACATACGGGTGATACAAAAACAAAATACATGCAATACATTCTCATGATTTAGGTTTCTGACAACAGACTTAGGTTTTTGGCTCTCAGTTACCTATCTAGTTGTTGTCTATGTAGTAAAATGTCATAAAACATTCAAAGACGTTTTTCTCGAAACGACTTTTTTTGAATTATGACGTTATTGCAGCAAATGAGCGATGCACAGTGGTATGAGAAAAAAAAAGAGGGAAATAATTATGTAACTTCTAAACCCATAGTATTTGAATGAAATTTGACATGCGCAAAGAAGAAGTGTTGTTGAGTTTAAGTTTAGAATTTTGGACACCTCGGGTATGTTCAATTTTTAAAACGATCCTATTTCTTCGGCTGTGTTCGGCTCGTCGTAGCTATCAATTATCTCTTATAACTTAGGAGATATTCGCATTTGAAAATTAAATTTTCAGCATTTTTACCCACCCTACTCCAGTTTTTTGATAACAGCGGGTTCAAATATTTCCCGATTTTCTCCATTTTTTTTATTGGACTAACAACAAATGCATATGGCAAACCAAAAGAGAATTATTTAAAAATCGTTACTGACTCTAAAGTTATATGCATTTGAATTTAAAAATTTTAAAAAATTTATTTTTTTTATCTAAAAAATGTCTAAATACTTTTTGAAAAGCTAACCTTACATTAATTATTTTAAATGAAATCAAATTTGAAAATTGTTGATACCGAGGGGACCAACAATTTTTGTTTTGTAAAGGGTTCCGATAACCCCGCACTTGGTGTGGATATTATAGCCAAAAAACTAAAAAAACCCATTTTTGGGATTTTTCAATATTTTTTTGGGAATTGCGGGATTCCTGATTACAAATTTAAAAATTTGTTTTTAGATTTCTATTTTCAATGGCAAAATCTATATAACAGTAACATTTTATTAAAAAATATTCATAGATAAAAATTTAAGTTCAGTTGAAAAATTTGTCTCTTTGCAAAAAACTCAATAAAAAGCATTTTTTGTCATATTTTTCAAAAAAGTATTTGTTATTTGAAAATCGGCAATTTTAAATTATTCAAACAGTTAACCGTCCAAAATTAATCGGTTAACCGATTAACGATTAATCGATTGAATACCCTAGTTAATACCCATGATGATCAAAACTTGTTTGAGTGAATTTTTACTACTAAGTAGTTATGGATTTATTAAATTTCCCGGTGTTTCCCCGTATTAATTTCAAATGGTGTTGTGAAATTATGAGAATTTTATTTTTAAGCTTTTAAGCATGACAGATAATATTAGGAAATTTTTGGTTTAAATAAATACCCGCTTATAAAATAATGGTTTTTTATATATTGGTGGAATTGAGTTGAAAGAAATCGGGATATTAAGAATAACATATAAAACCTTAAGAAGTTCGGTTAGAAGCGATTATTTTATTAAACTTTATTTTTAAGATACATGAACTGTTTCCAAACTTCTGGAGCAATGTGGCATGGTATCCGATCATGATAGTTTTAGAAAAGAGCTACGCAAAATAATCTTAATATGTTTTTCGTGTATCTTACTCTCACACTGACCTACGCTATCTGTTAAGCCTAACAGGGGCTATGAGAACCATGACAACGATCGATCTAAATATAATTTTTCAAATCACTCCATTGGACATACATATTAAACAGATAACCCTTACTAGATTGAGGCAAACAGCATCTCTGGAAACCCGTACAATACGGCAATCTGAATAGCAGTCATGGAAAGGAATTTAACAACGGACTATGAAATCCCGCATAATGTAATGGAAAACTAAATTTATTTCAAATCGATTTCCAACGCTGGAGGACTGCATGGAAGAGTAATGTATTCAGATCCTAATGTTTTCACCGAGGGTTCTAAAATTATAAAGAAACTAAAATTGGACAAATTCTATCGTTTAAACACAGATTGCCGTATATTTCAAGCTGAAGTTTATGGAATAGCTATGGCTATATATAGTTTCTTCATTGATAATAAAGCTGCTAGTATAGCACCGAACACATGTAATATTATCACAAAGAGCTTGATGATCTTCGTGAATAGCATAATATTGTTACGAAATTGTACTTGAATTCAAATATAACGATTTTAACGGCTGATTTAAAAGTAGCCTAATGCTTTCAAATAACAGTGCTGTAATAGCAAACTGTAACATATCTGTGGGCATTATTAATATTGAATAAAAGCTTTCAGTTGACCATTGACCGTAAGTTGGCAACGCCGTTTACTGCGACCGTATATTCGAATTCGAATATTCAGTAAAAGAACATTGTAGAAAGTACACCACAGATGGCGTATGTATTAGAAAGCTCTAGACAGTTAAAGAGCAATCTAGAGGGCAGATGGCAGTGTTATAAATAGTGGCAGAGGTTGCAGTCGTTAGTGAGTTTATCAGAGACGCTTTTTGAATAAACATAAACTGACAGCACTCAGTTTTTCAAGTGAATTCGTGTAAAGTGTGTCTGTATTTCTGCGAATTTATAAACGTGTATAAAAAACATTGAGTGACTATTTAATTCAGTTGTTGTACATTTTAAATAAATAAAGAGTTGTTACAATTTTTAAACAACTAAACGGCTTTTATTTGCAATCAAAAGTATCCGGCTTATTTAAAGGAAATAAACCAACGTTTTGAAAAGGTTAAAACGTAACAATATTAAATTTTACTGGGTACAAGGCCATAAAAATATTCTAGTTAATGAAAGAACATAGACTACTCACAGAAGCTATGGTTTGGAATATTTGTCCTTCTTTATCCGAAATATTCCAACTTATATAAACTAAAACTCAAGAAGTTAGGAGATAAATCGCTGGAATTAGTTAGACAGTTGCTGACAAACAAAATACTCATGGGATGAAACCAAAAACCGTACAGTGATAAGAAAGCCATTCGGACAAAGTTTAAAAAAATTTCGCAATTGTAGATTCCATGATATTTAGAAATTACAATTTAGTTTGAATGGGAGGTACCACACCCCTTTTTTTAAACTTCATGCACTGATAAGAAATTGATTCGTATAAAGTTTGAAGACTGTCGCAATTATAGTTCTGCAGATATTCGAAAATACTATATACTTAGCATGGGACGTTCAACGCCCACTAATCCACTCCCGCCCATTTTCAGCCAGACTATGTAAAAAGTTCGAAAAATCTTGTAATTATTGATCTCAAGGTATTTAGAAATAACTAATTACTTATGGCCGTCAGTGATATCGTTTTTGATAAAATAGTGGGTGTATGACTTTAAAATGTAGGATTTACAATAGATTTTTTGTGTTCCATCGGTTGCAAGGGTGCGGTTCTCAAGTGATACTCACTAGTTCGGAACAGTCACCCAGAACTACTGCGTATCACTTGAGCATTTATATGAATGATTCCGAATAAAAAGTTTTCTCTAATGTTTGATTCTCTTATTGCAAGTTAAGATTGTGTGTTTTGGAAATAAATTTCTTTGCAGCAGTTTAATATGACACTCATATTTCTTTAGCATGCTACAAATTATATTAAAGATTCTTTCAAGTATAATTAACTAGTGACACACTTGTGCATTGCACTCTCTCATACACATCTTTTGAAAAATCAAATACCATGTAAATTTCTTGCCGTTAATTGATTGTCATCTTTAAGCCAACAATTATTATATTAAAATAAATCTAACATTTTATGTGTTGTTCAAAACGAATAGCTCTAAAACACTCAACTAAAATCATTTTGAAAGAAATTTTAGACATTTAGTTGGCCAACAATCACTAAAGTGAAATGCAGTTACAATTAATGTTTATATTATTTTCATTAAATCTCTCTAAAAGCATGACTCCTAAGGCAGAAATTGAAGATACACCCAGTCCAGAGTGGATTAAGTATCAGCAGGAAAGATTTCAAAACATATATAAGCTACCAGAGACTTTAACAAATAAGCCCCAACCTAAGGAGCCTGTAGTAGTAGCAGCTTCAAATAAAGTGCATAGTAAAATGGAAACAACTTCCAGGCATGAAGGTGCTCATCACAAGGAAGATGAACAAGAGCAGGCAAAGCACGCCGAGTTTGAGAGTAATAATGCGGAACATACTGAAGATTTTATGAAAGATTCAATGACTGGAAATGCTGTCGAATTTCCTTCCATACAGGGTTTTATAGAATTTATCAAATCTTTGAGACAAAACTGGATGAAAAATTCCATATTTCGTATTGATGATAAAATCAAAATGTTGCACCAACTTAAGGATACATTATTGAAAACCATAGGTAAGATTATTATAAATTAATATTTTTTATTAATTACTAGCTGACCCGACAGACATTGTCCTGTCCAAGTTAAAAAAAATGCTTATGTTCGATTTGTGAATTTGTGAGAAGCGGTTTGAAAAGGGTAAAAATAGTTAAAAAGAAAAAAAAAATATTATTGAATGATAACACTATGCACGAAATTTACACTTTTTTTCTGTCAAGAGGGGCACCCAGCGGCTTAAACTAATTCGGGTACGCTGAATTCAGTGGTGCTAACCATTTTTTTAGGTTAGCTCGTATTTCGAGATATACCGTTATTTCGAAAATGGAGGAGATTGCACAACATATATTCGCGTAACTCAAAAACAGTATTCCGCAACGAAATAATACAAATATCCCCTAATATTTTATCAATATACATAACTCGTAGTAATTAGCTACATCGTGCAGTGCACAGAGGTATAGACAAAAAAGAGGGAAATAAATCTAAACCCTTAGTCCGATTTGAATGAAATTTGACATGTGCAAAGAAGTTGTGTTGACGAGTTTAAGGTTTGAATTTTGACCGCATAAGTCTACCAGAGGTGCGGCCAGGGGTCCCCAAAGTAGGACTCGGGTATAATACATTTTTAAAACGATCCTCTTTCTTAGTTTGTGTTCCGATTTCAAAAAACTTACACACATAGTATCTCCTCATCGAGCACTACAAAAAACCTCATCTTGGCTATCAACTATCTCTTATAGCTTAGGAGATATTCGCATTTTAAAATTAAATTATCAACATTTTTACCCACCATACTCCAGTTTTTTGATAACAGCGGGTCCAAATATTTCCCGATTTGCTCATTTTTTCTTTTATTGGACTAACTACAAATGTATATGTCAAACAAAAGAATAATTGTTTACAAATCGTGACTGACTCCAAAGTTATATGCATTTGTTATATGCGTATATGCATTTTCCAATTTTTAATGCCGTTTTAAAAACCAAAAATTTCGAAATTTTTCTAAAATAAAAATGTATATTTCTAAAATGACTGCGAAGATTAAAAACATGTCAAGCCTTACTTAAAGGTAATTTTGTTGCAGAATTTCGTTTTTTTCAGTTTGTTCGATTTTTGTTAAGAAATATGAGTGATCACAGCTCGAGCTCCTTTTCTTGATTCAACGCTTATTGGCCAATTTATTAGCGAATTTAGATATTTTGAGTTTTTATATAAAACATATAATTTTTGTTAAGAAATATGAGTGATCACAGATCGAGCTTCTTTTCTTGATTCAACGCTTATTGGCCAAGTTATTAGTGAATTTAGATATTTTGAATTTTTATATAAAAAATCGATTTTTGGTCTGAAATATGAGTGATCACGGATCGAGCTCCTTTTCTTGATTAAACGTTTATAGATATTTTGAATTTTTATATAAAAAAATCGATTTTTGGTCAGAAATATGAGTGATCACAGATCGAGCTCTTTTTCTTGATTCAACGCTTATAGATATTTTGAATTTTTATATAAAAAAATCAATTTTTGGTCAGAAATTTGAGTGATCACAGATCGAGCTCTTTTTCTTCATTAAACGCTTATTGGCCAAGTTATTAGCGAATTTAGATATTTTGAGTTTTTATGTAAAAAATCGATTTTTGGTCAGAAATATGAGTGATCACAGATCGAGCTTCTTTTCTTGATTCAACGCTTATTGGCCAAGTTATTAGCGAATTTAAATATTTTGAATTTTTATATAAAAAATTGATTTTTGTTAAGAAATATGAGTGATCACAGATCGAGCTCTTTTTCTTGATTAAACGCTTATTGGCCACGTTATTAGCGAATTTAGATATTTTGAATTTTTATATAAAAAATTGATTTTTGTTAAGAAATATGAGTGATCACAGATCGAGCTCTTTTTCTTGATTAAACGCTTATTGGCCACGTTATTAGCGAATTTAGATATTTTGAGTTTTTATATAAAAAATCAATTTTTGTTAAGAAATAAGAGTGATCACAGATCGAGCTTCTTCTCTTGATTCAACGCTTATTGGCCAAGTTATTAGCGAATTTAGATATTTTCAGTTTTTATATAAAAAATCGATTTTTGGTCAGAAATATGAGTGATCACAGATCGAGCTCTTTTTCTTGATTAAACGCTTATTGGCCACGTTATTAGCGAATTTAGATATTTTGAGTTTTTATATAAAAAATCAATTTTTGTTAAGAAATAAGAGTGATCACAGATCGAGCTTCTTTTCTTGATTCAACGCTTATTGGCCAAGTTATTAGCGAATTTAGATATTTTGAATTTTTATATAAAAAATCGATTTTTGGTCAGAAATATGAGTGATCACAGATCGAGCTCTTTTTCTTGATTAAAAGCTTATTGGCCAAGTTATTAGCGAATTTAGATATTTTGAGTTTATATATAAAAAAACGATTTTTGTTCAGAACTATGAGTGATCACAGATCGAGCTCTTTTTCTTGATTAAACTCTTATTGGCCACGTTATTAGCGAATTTAGATATTTTGAGTTTTTATATAAAAAATCGATTTTTGGTCAGAAATATGCGTGATCACGAGCTTCTTTTCTTGATTCAACGCTTATTGGCCAAGTTATTAGCGAATTTTGAGTTTTTATATAAAAAAATCGATTTTTGGTCAGAAATATGAGTGATCACAGATCGAGCTTCTTTTCTTGATTCAACGCTTATTGGCCAAGTTATTAGCGAATTTAGATATATTTTTATATAAAAAAATCGATTTTTGTTAAGAAATATGAATGATCACAGATCGAGCTTCTTTTCTTGATTCAACGCTTATTGGTCAAGTTATTAGCGAGTTTAGATATTTTGAATTTTTATATAAAAAATCGATTTTTGGTCAGAAATATGAGTGATCAAAAATCGATTTTTGTTAAGAAATATGAGTGATCACAGATCGAGCTCTTTTTTTGATTGAACGCTTATTGGCCAAGTTATTAGCGAATTTAGATATTTTGAGTTTTTATATAAAAAATCGATTTTTGGCCAGAAATATGAATGATCACAGATCGAGCTCCTTTTCCTGATTAAACGCTTATTGAATAATTTTGAGTTTTTATAAAAAAAATCGATTTTTTATAAGAAATATGAGTGATCACAGATCGAGCTTCTTTTCTTGATTCCACGCTTATTGGCCACGTTATTAGCGAATTTAGATATTTTGAGTTTTTATATAAAAAATAGATTTTTGGTCAGAAATAGGAATGATCACAGATCGAGCTCTTTTTCTTGATTCAACGCTTATTGGACAAGTTTATATTTATATAGATGTATTTTATATAGATGTAACAGAACAGGAGAATAATATAGTATGTATAATATACATATGTACATACATGATTTTTAGACCTTGGATTTTCATACGCAATTTTGACATTTCCATTTTTTTTGGGTGTTTACTTGAAAATTCGGGATTTACAAAAGATAGCGTATCTTTTGATCACGATTCTTGTGTTTAATACCTTATTTGTCGTTTGAAATCCGCGATCGGCAGACATACATATACTCACATCTCACATGGCTCAGTGGTTTCAATTTTGAATGATCTCTTGAGTATGAGAAACCTTTCTGAAAGTCGGGTGCACAAATGAGTACTCACATGTGTAGTTTCCATGGTAATAATCCATGAATTAGGATACGAAATGCTTCCTCTTCCGCCATATTCTCTGGATTTAGCCCCGATTTACTATTTCTTGTTTCCAAACCTGAAGAAATGTCTCGACGGAAAGAGATTTAACTTCATACGATGAAATCATCTCACAAAAATTACCGATTTTATTGACCACGACAAATACTAAAGCTATACAAAAATTGAAGAAAAGTTGAACATAGAGCATAGAACTCAAAGGCTAGATTGAAAAATAAAATAATTTTTATACAAAAACCTGTGTTTCATTGAAAAAGTTGAGTATATTGATTTTGTCATTCCGTTTGTTACATAACAAAATATTTGTCCCAGACCCACATTAATATATTTATTCTGGGTCCCCACAAGATTGTCTGTCTGTTTAAAACAGGATAGTGCCCAAACGAAAGAAGATAGCTGTTTATACGGTTTGTTTGGTATTGAAAATGAGCAAAATCGGTTCATGATTTCACCTAGCTCCCATGCAAATGATACCGCGGAATACTGTTTGAGTAGTCTTATGACTTATGTTGAATATGCGGGAATCCTGATAAAATTTTGCACATATCAGTTCTAAGTACACTGAAATTATACATTTGTCCCTAGTCCCCATACAAGGTCCCCCTTAGAAAATTACTTGAACACTCATAATTGCCTTATAATAATTAATATCTTATGAACATGGACATAAACAAATTTTATAAGAACTTAAATTTTTCTACCAACTTATGTGGGGACCGGTCCATAATTGGCCCTACCCCCCATATATATACAGTGAAATGAATGATATACATATTTTCCTAATATTTATTTCAGAACAACAATTTATGGTTTTATGGCAAGACGATAATGATGAAGAGAACGCTGAGGACCATGGCCATGAAATTACAAATAGTGACTCTCGAAAAATGGGTGAAAATAAACGCAGCAGCCATTTACGTAGCAAACGTGGTATTTTAGATGAATCTAGTATAAATTTTCCACCACATGCGGCCTTAATGAGTATTAACTTTTTAACATTTGCAGTATTTTTAATCAAATTAGTATTGGTTGGTGGATGCCATAAAATTCAAGAGATCTTTTAATAATATGCCTTTTTTCAAATTACAGCAAGTGGTCAATATCATAAGAACTAAACATTATCAATTATCATCAATGGACACAGGAGCCATACGAAATGGTTGAAATAATCAAGTAGACATTAAATTAAATAAGAAAGAAATGATATTAAAAATAAATTATAAATAGTAGTAGAAAAGAACGTTTGAAAGAAATGGACAAACATCAACAATAATATTTAATTAAAGAACCTGTAATAAAATTTGTATATTTAATTAGTTATTTTAAAAACAGTTACATAAAAATAGAACTAACATTAATCAAATGAGGGAAGTATTTTTATCGGAATAACATTTGAACACCCATTATTTTATTCAATAGGTATTTTTGGATAAATCGTATATACCCTTCACCAAATTATACTTCAAAATAAAAATTTTAAATATTTTTAGGTAAACAAAATTTATTTTTTTTTTGCCAAAGTTGTTTGTTAATTTTTTCGAAAAAAAAATGTTTTCGAATTGATTTTTAAATTTTTTAATTTTTTTTTAATATTTAGCAGAAAAAAAAAACATTTGGTGAAAAAAAATCGGTGTTTTCCCGATTCTGATCCATTATAGGTCCAACTTACTAAGGTCTTATATATGTACGTAATTGCAAAGGTCTTTGAAATATCTATATTGTCTATATTATTGACTTATGCCCGAAACTTCAAGAAATGGATATCTACTGTGTAAAATACCAAGCAGTTAAATTTACCTAAAAGATAACTTGACATTAATTTCAAATCAATATCTACGGGTAAAAATTACCAAATATTTTTACTCCATAAGTAACTAAGCACTGGCATTTATCTATTTGTTGAAATTACAGGCATTAGTTATCCAGATACAGGTAAAAAATAGGTCAAAAATCGTGGTTGTCCTTGTTTTTCCTTATATCTCAGCCATTTGTAGTCCGATTTTCTCGATTTTAAATAGCAACCGAGCCGGAAGAATTCCGGAGATATTGATGTATGAATCGTATATGTGAGTTATTTGGGGGCTTCGGAAAGTTGATTTCAACAGACTGACAGACGGACGTGGCTTAATTGACTCCGCTATCTATAAGGATCCAGAATATATATACTTTATAGTGTCGGAAATGAAAAATGTAGAAATTACAAACGGAATGCAAACTTATTATATATAGGGTATAAAATACTAAAATAATTTTGGCCATAAACTATTAAATTATTATAAACTAAAGCATACTTTTAGGCAGCT
The DNA here is from genome assembly GCF_958450345.1 of Calliphora vicina. NCBI lineage: Eukaryota > Metazoa > Arthropoda > Insecta > Diptera > Calliphoridae > Calliphora > Calliphora vicina. The sequence goes on from NC_088780.1 coordinate 123,511,241, forward strand.
TTAAAAAATTTATTTCGAAATTTTTAAAGTTTTTTTGCGATTTTTTTTTTCTTGCTTATTTTTGCTGTGACTGACGTAGGCTGCACGCAACTTGAAAACAATTTTAGTACAAATTCGGCAAAAAAAAATGTAATCAGCTGTTTTCTTGATTGAAAATTAAAACACCAACTTGAATGGAAAATTGAATGCAAGTTCGTTTCAATTCTTAAAAGTGTTAGTGTATTAGTAAAAAAGTGTGAGTGTATTAAAACTTGAAAGGCAGAACTTGATCGTATAACCACCAAGTAAAATAAAATTGTTGATCAGAATATCATCGAACAATCGATTCGTTATCCCAAAAAAGTCGATTATCTACAAAATCAAATAGTCGATAAATAAAGTCGAGCAAAGTCGATTTAAATATAAAAAAAAGTCGAAAAGTTTTCAATTGTTTGAATTTATTTTATTTGATAATAAATATCAAAAATAAAAACTAGTCTTGTAATCTACTATAACTTTTTTAAAAAATAAAGAAAAATAACAAGAAAAAAGTCGAAAATAATCTATTTAAATAAAAATAAATAATTACCAAAAAAGCATTCAAAAATAAAAAAGGTGACAGTTCGAAAATTCAACTTTTTGTTTCAACTAGGGCCACCCTAATCTATATATCTATGACATAAACAATAATAAACTGTTATCGATAACTGTAAACACTGCACTACACTACACTAACAAACTACTATTATATACAACCCTGCAGTACCCTGACACTTCTGCTTTCAATGTTTTGATTTTGTTATTCGTAGTTTTTATTTCACGTGGTGACTTTTCTTAATTTAAGACAATTTTTTTTTATAAAAAAACAGAAAATTTCTATTAATTTTACTTAAATATATAAATATTTTTGGAAAATATGAAAGAAAAGGTAGAAATTGATAAAGTGTACAACCGCAAAAAGAATGGTGTGGTACCCACATTGAGTAAGTTGTGCCTCAAGTTAAATGATTTAAAACATCATACTAAAAAAAAGATTTTCCTCTTCTAGTGAAATTCCAAAATGGTAAATTAACTGCATTTACCAAGGATAATACACATTTCTGCCGCTTAAGAAGTCGCCAGGACAAAAATCAATTGGGTGCCTTGTTGGTGGCCAATGGACACATTTACCAGGGTCTGGTAAATGATACGGAGGCTAGTGATTTGACGGATACGTATATTTGTGTTCGTAATAAAGTGACAAATAAGGTGAGATATTTGGGATGAACTCATTGAGCTTCCCCAACTCATTTATAAATCTTCTATTAATCCGATCATGACAATATGGATCTCATTTATACTGCTTAAATCAATTTAAACCTAAACTCTTAATAATTTGAATATGTAGATTAGAATGTAACCAAATTCAATATTCGAATTAATTTCATCCTTAGTTATATACTATAGTGGTAAATAATAAAATCCAAAGTTGTTCTATAGTAAATAAAACTCTATAAAACAAAGATCCAACTGCCATTAAATATGACTATTGTGGAAACCATGCAACTTATATTCCATTAATAAATTAATATAAAGAAGGAATGGTATTTCAGATCTCAAATAAGTACCAAAAGACTTCGATTTTTTTCATATCAATATATTTATTAGTTTTAAATATGATTTAAATATTAATCACTCAAGTGTTTTTAAAATAAATGTTCAAATATTTGAAACAAAAATCACTTATTACTTTCCAGTTCTAATACATTTTTTGGTGAAAAATAAAAAAAAAAATATTCACTCAAGCGTTAAATATGCTTGGGCCTGTTGGGAAATGCATCACTAGTATACATGTGATGCACATCTGTGATTATTTTACTTAAATCTTGCTTATATTTATTGTTCAAAAATAAATAAAAATTTTATTGTTGCATCAAATGATTTTTGATGAGTGATTGATCTTTTCTTCTCACAATGCCAGAGTTGGCGATGTCTGGGGATTATTTTATAAGTATGATTACAGTTAGCATTACCCCTATAATACCTTATCAGCTCAATTACCGTTAACGAAATAAATGCAATCACTGTTATCAATATATGTAGTCGTAAATACCGTTATCGCTATTCTTCAATATATATTGACCGCGATCCAGTATCGCGATATTTATTGAACGTGTAGCATGTAGTATTGTTGGGTCGCAGAATAACCTAAAATCCAGATCCCGATCCAATATATGTATGTATGTATATTGAACGTGTAGCAGTGCCCTAAATAATTTTTATTGAAATATAGAAAATTTAATATGTAAACACCCATATGTCACCTTATTTTAAATTCTTATGAACTTTATTAATCATTTAAGTCAGATCGAAATTACCGTTAAAGAAATAATCGAAATTACCTTTTAACCGTTTCGAATCGGGAGCCAACGTTGTTATTTTATGAACATTTTACGCATCAGATACAACATTTATGTGGTGTATTTCTGAAGATTCCATTTGTATTTGTGGAAAAATTAACATGTTAACTTGTGTAAAATTGATATTTTTCCTATTAAAATCTTAAAAATGTCTCGATCTTTTCGGAAGTGTGTCTCTAACTACTATACATCTGATGCTGGAAACAAACATTCAAAATTGTATTCTTAATAAGTTTAAGTAATAAGTTTAAGTTGTATCAAATGTTTTTCTGATAAGTCGCAATTTCGAATTTCTTACAATTGCAGAATTGTCGGGAGATTACTTTTTGAACAATTTACGCATCAGATGATACAGCATTTCTGAAGTTTCCATCAAATTGTTTACAATTTGAAAAAAAAAAGTTATTCTCTTAACCAAAAGCATTTAATGCTAATAAAATACATTTATTTACAGATGACTGTCATCCCTATAGACCAGGTGACCCTGAAAAACAGCATATACCAGGATATCGATCAAATCAAACGTGAAGCTATCTCAGATCATATTAGCAAAATGACGTTGCTTAAGAAATTTGGTGGTCGTAAGGCATCACGTTTCATTAATGATCAGGAAAAAATGCGCATGGATATAAAAATAGTAGAAGCAGAATTGAAAGCCACTGTCGATGAGGCTGGCATAGAAGAAAACGAGGTAGAGGATAAAGTAGATAATACAGTATATTTTGATAAGATACGACCAGCCATGAATACAGAAGCAAAGCAAGTGAGTGAAGTTTATGACATAGGAGAAGTGGTACCCATGGAACTATTGAATCGTTTGGATGAAGAAGCAAAAACTGTTTACCAAACACAAATTGATCAAATACCGTATGTTTTAAATGGAAAATTTAAATTTTATATTCATAATTTTTTGATTTTTTTAGCATCCAATCTGAATTCTTAAAGAAGCTTATAGAAACCATACAGCAGTCGCCGGCTGATAATGAAAGCTTATTGCGTTTAAAACTGATTATTTACATGGACTCTTTGTTGAAACTAATTAAGTCTCGTGCCAGATCTTTGAAAAAGGCCGAACTATCGGAAATTTCTGAAAAGGTGGAGAATAATGTGCGTGATCGTTTCTCCGATCCAAATGCTAGTTTTAGGTGAGTGTAATAATTTTACAAACTGAATATGTTTTTGTGTAACAAGAATTCTAACAAAATTCATGTTGATTTTTCAGTGGTTCCCGCACAGCTTTCTCTACCGAAAAAGCTTTATGTCACTTTATAGTTTTAGCTTTACTGGTCAATGATAAATATCAAATTGATGGTGCCGTTTTGTCACAAGAATTAAATGCTCCCCGTTCAAAAGTTTTTAAATATGCTCATATTGTTCAAGCTTTACCGAAATCCAGAACTTCTATTTTATGTTTGAAATTACCTAGAGATGTACCGCCATTACCCACAAGTTTCGGAAAAAGAAAAAAGGACTAATTAATTTATTTCTAATTAATGTGAAAAATTAAAAGTTGAAATAATTGATAAAATTATGTTTTTAAAGAAAGTTGTTTTTAATTAATTATGCATTTAGGTATCATTTCAAGATCTTTATAGATCGAAATCTTTTAACTCAATAAAGATTTTAGGTAATATACCGTATATACTAATGACAATTTTGTTGAATTCAATTGGTTTTTTTTAATATATAAAACGTTGTGAATTAAAAGCGGAAAAATAAAATTATTCAATGTTGGCCACAGTTGCCGTTAACCCTTTCAGTTCATTTCCGTTAAAGCTAAGCTACAGTTAGCGTTATCGATATGCCGCCCAATTATGAATAAAAAATTCCCCGGGAGTTTGTTCCCAGGGAGTTTTTTCGCATTAAATTTTAATAGGAAAAATGGGAAAAGGGAAAAAACTGCCGTGAAATTACAATATAGAAATATATTTTTTTATTTTAATAATTACGTTTATTGATATCTACAAAAAAAAACTCAGCACATTCTTTTGTGCACTTTTTCTTTAATTTTATCGTTTATAATAGAGTTACAGCTATATGATTTAAAGTCCTATTGCTAATCAACGTTTTTGATATTAGAGATGATAATAAATTTCAAAATTAAAAAAAAAAATATGATTTATGTTTTTTGGTTGAAATTTAATGAATAAACCAATATTTAAAATATGTTATTACAAAATTAAATGGTCTTGATACCTACTTGGACTTGGCACTTTTGCATACCACAACAAGTACATAAAACGAAATAATTGTAAACTTCGTTTACACAAACTATGTATTTTTATTTTTTCTAGCGTTTTGAATTAAAATCTAAGTTTTTCATATAAGTGGACTTAGGACGTTTCATACTAAGCTAACTATATTTATTTCGACTTATTTGGCATTATTTTCATATGTAAAATCAATGGAATACTATTCCATCTTGTTTACTAAAAAAGCTCCATAATAAAAAAATTTAAATTTTCGCCAAGTTTGATCAAAATTTAGTAGAAAGTACAAATTAAAAGATTTTTATTTAAATCAAAAATAGAGGGGTTTAGATTTTTGTAAAAAATAAAAAATCCTTATAATTCAAAAACCCTGACAAATATGTATGTATATGACAAAAAAAACATTAATACAGTTCCAGTATCATTATGAGTTAATGGATTCGGTCATATTATATATTAGTCGAAAGGCCTTTTCGAGCACTATAAAATGATATCCATATTGTTCAGAAGTATTATCCAGTAGGTATAACAGATAGGTATTTAAAGTTATACATTTTTATACATGTGTTCAGAAATTCATAAGCTTTAAAAAAAATGAATATACAAGCTGTAGTCATGACCATAATTATACCTCTATTCTAATCAAATACAAATCTTCCTGTAAATGTGCCACAATACATATGTACATTATTTTTAGTACCTAACACAACAATTCCCAAACAACCCTATAAATAAAGCTATAAAATAAATGCCGGCGTAGTTAAACAAATTTAGCATTGATTAAAACTAAAAATATCAGACACTTACCTCTGAAAAGGGTTAAACTTTACAAAATTTCTGATTCGCCACCACTGCTGATTGCTGTCTGTCTTCTCGTGCATATTGATCAAATTGCAACACAAGAGTTGCTAAGATACAATCAATATTCAACACATAAATGGAAGTCAAGGTCAATCACACACGAGTACAGCAAAGCAAAAAAAACACCCAATCACATGAATTAAATTACACTACACACAATATTTATTTTTATGTTCATTGATAATTTATTAAAATAGTATTTTGTTTTCATTCTTTTTGTTAAAATAAAAACAATTTTTATTAAAAACGAAAATGTAGTAATTAATGAGAAATATGCAAACGAATCAAAGCAAAAAAGAGAATTGGAAAAAAACGAAAATTTTCGCAATTTGTTAAATCTCTACTATTTAAGTTAATTACAAAAATATTTTTGCTTTTTTACGAGATATTATTTTATTAATAAACTACTAGGTATATTTTTATATTTTTGTATATTAAATAAATTTTTAAAATTAAAACACTTCACTTGCAAGTTTGGTGCAAAATAGCCACTACTACTCTAATTTGAAGTTTTAACAAGTTGTTTTTGCGACATTTTGTTTATTTTTTGTTGTTTTGCATTTGAGAGAATAGCGGTAAATTTTGTGTGCAATGTTGTTGCTTTTTTTGTTCTGCCTTGATCTTGTCATTTTGTTTTTGTCTAAAGAATGGCGTTGATATTAATTTATTTATTTATTGATTTATAATTATTTATTATTTTTTAACAGTAAATTTTAAATTTATTTTAAATTTTATTTATAAATTGGAATACTACTCAAGAGTCTTCACCTTTCCCTCCCCTTTAAGAAAATTTAAAAAAAAAAACAAAAGAAAAAATAAAATTAAAAATTAGGAAAACAAAAATGTTTGTTTTTACAAAAACAAGAAACAAATAGTTGTTGTAATGCAGCTGCCTGCCGAATTTTCTTTTGTTTTTTTTTCTTTCTTTTCTTGCTAAAACCATGTTTTATGATATTTCTTTTGTTTGTTTTCTTTTTTAACGAATGCCTCAATTAAATTGTATTTGTGTATAAAAAAAAAAGAAACTTAAAAATATTTATAAAACTATGTCGTACCCATATGTTTGGACTGGACTCTCTACGTACTTCTGCTCCTGCTACTAAGCCTTCATCTTCAGCTGGAATAAATTATACGGCCAAACCGAATACGGAAACAATACAATACATGGTTTTATTCTCCCAACGCACTGTACAACTGCCATCTGTATCGTTGTTCCAATAGCATGAGGAGGCTGTATGCAAACCGGCACCATTCTTTTGCATTATCATCGAGGTCACTATGTATTTGTAGGGTTTTTGCTCCTTGGTCAGCATACTCAGACAATTTTCCACCACCTGGCCCGTCCAATTGTTTACCTTGTCGTGCTGGTAGGCGTTGCCACCAATGGTGGATTCTATAGCTTCCTTTATGATTTTGCTTACATCATCTACAATAAATTGATTCTCTTCGCGTGAATCATCCATACTTGTCTTTCTTTTTTTTCTGGTTTCTTTTATGCACTAATTAAATCACAAATTAATAAGATCACTGCAATTTGTTTGCTTTGTAAATTTGATTTTTATATTTCTTCTCTTTAAAACAATTTTCTTGCTTTTTGCAATTATTTATGCAAAAATATTTAGCAACAGAAAATTCCGGAATAAGCGTTTGTGAAAACTTTTGAGTGTCTGCTGCTGGCGTACAATTTTTTTTTTGGTCTGCTGTCATTCTCGTTTTCTTCTTCTTTTATTTTGTGTTTACGATTACTCAAATTCTCATTTCGATAACACGACAAACAGATGTAGAAATAGCTGCCAGATTTGAAGATTTATCGTAATTTTGACGTTTTTTTTGTTTCAAAAATAGTAGGAAAACGATTTGACGATTTTTTTTTTGCAAGTGACGATTTCTTTTATTATGAAAATATAGCACCATTCCAAGAAATACTTTTTTTGGTGACAAGCAAAGAAATGTTTAGATATTGATATGTAAATTCTACAAGAGCTTTTTTTTAAAAAATATATTTAGAATATGTATGTATATTAACCTTCAGTAATTGAAACTGGCATACTTCAATGTACGCCTCAATTTCAATCAATTGGCCATTTGAATGAAATTCAAATGAGTAAAGCGCAAGCTTTACTCATGTGATGCCGGATGGTAAACTTTAATAAATAAAAGTAATGTTTTTGAACAAAATATGATAAATTTTTTATTTTTTAAATGCAAAAATGATAGAATCTAAAATTCATATTTGTCTCGCAATCCAATTAATGCAAAAACACAATGAAATATTTAAAAAAAGTCTTAATAAACTAAAAATGTTAAAACATATGGCAATGCTTAAAATCTTATTTGCAAATAGTGTCGTTAATCAGGAATTGTTTTCGAGAGTTAGCTATTCGCAAATAAAAAATTAATTCACTGTTTATTCGGCAGAAGTTTGGGGTAATTTTAACCCCAAGTGCTATTAAGGGTTAATTTTAATTTTTCTGCTGTTTTGTAAAAACTAGACTTTGTGTTATATATTTCTTAAGTTTCATCAAAATCGGCCGAAAAATAAATAACATTTCGCTAAGTTTCCATGAGAAATTCCAAATATTGAAAAAAATGACCTTTGACCTTCACGATTTAAGGGTTAACGTTTTCCGATTTTAGTAAAACTTTCAGACTATATTTAAAATTACCTGGAATATACTATTCTGAATATCTTTTGCTTAAAAATCATAACAGTAAAGAAATTTGGCTCATTAATCCAAATATGGCCAAAAAAATAGTTTTTCTCGAAAATCTCAATTTTTAAATCGCAGGTACGGAAAAACTATAGGAGGTATTTTCATACTTTTTTCATATTTTTATTCCCTATTATGTTCTCAATAAATCCCAATGTGATAACCAAAAAAAATTTTGAAATTTGTTTAACAAAATTTTAAAAAATTTGAAATTGGATTTTTGAAACTGCTTTTAAAAAAATTAAATTTTTTTGGTCATACCTGCGAATAGGTTAATGGTATCCTACGAAGACAGAAACTCATATACATGTAAATATTAATATATTTTAAGTAAAAATGTACTTTAATTTTAATATTTCTCAAAATATGTTAATTTTGTTTCTACATTTTTTGTTCTAGTGGCCTGAGACGTTAATGTCCTGGCGATTTTTTAATAACTTTTTAAAAATTACGTGTACATTTCGATTCTTTTAAATTAAATTGCAAAAGTAATTATTTAATGCCAACATTTTTACAAAAACTGAAAAAATTGCATTTTTTCCCCTTGTAAATGCACCTCAAAACTTCAGCGTCGTTGCGCCACCAGTTAGCGTTATCCTATCATCCTAATATTTTACACGAGTTTCTACAATACATAGAACCATTCTAGAGGGGGGACGGGCAAAATTCGCATTTTTTTTTTTTTTGGAGCACTCTAATATACACAGTGCAATCTTCTAGTAGTTTCATGAATCATCTAATGGATTAAACTAGAATCGTCTATTTCTAGAGCTTTAATTTGTATTAATGTCATATTGTTTTTGCATATTTTATTACGTTGTTTTGATTAAATTAATTGTGGAAAAAACACTGGGATGATTTTTTAAATACTTCCTCTAAGCATGTGAAATCGTCGCGGCATCAGTGACTCAGTTATTTGTGGGCAGATTTTCCCGAATTTAAATAGCAACTGAACCGGGACTATAGCGTATATATTGATGGTATGAATCATGTATGTAAGTTATTTGTTGGCTTCGAAAAGTTGATTTCAACATTCAGAAGAATCGATTCCGCTATCTATAAAGATCCAGAATACCAGCCTAATTATGAATAAAAAAATCCGGAAGGGCGTTTTTTTCCCATTTCCAACATTGAATTTGAATAGGAAAAATGGGAAAAAAAACTCCAGCGGATTATTTATTCATAATTGGTAATGTAAACCACTTATTTCAATGCATAAAAAAATTCAAATTATTTATTTTTAAATTTATATTTAATCGTAATACTTTTTTATTGAGATTTTTTAAAGTTTTTTAACTTTTTTTTATCATTTTTTTTATATTTTATATCACACATAAAAGGAAATGTTAGGAAATAAATTGTTAAGTTTTCTTATTATATAAAAATTATAAAAAAAAACTATAATTAAACAAGCGAGTAGGGAAAGAGATAACAATTTACATATTACAGATTCAAATATATTTAAAGTGTAATAGTATAGTTATTATTTATGTTTTCTTTTTTTTAATTACAAATAATTTTACAAGGAAAATATTACAATTCTACTCTGAATAAATGAGAGTTAAAGGCAAAATAAGAGCCTCTAGGTTCAAGAAGTTGTATTTATATAAATATTTTAAATACATAATAAAACAAAAATAAAAGTTTGGAAGTTTTTTGAGGAAACGAGTATTTGGGTTTGATTTGGATAAAAAAAAATTGCTTAAATACTGCCTTAAAGATTAAATAACAAGAAAAAAGTGTGTGTATGTTGCTACAATTGAATCTATTAAAAAAAAACTATTCGAAAAAAGAATATTTTCTTTTCATTATTAAAATATAAAGACAATTGTCTTAAAACAAAAAGCTTAAATATATCACATTAAAGTTTATATTAAAAATATTTGTACAAAAAAAAGTAAAATATTCAAGTTGAATTAGATTGTTTCGTAATAAAAAATAAAACACACACCTTTTTGAAAACGTTTTTTTTCTTTCAATACGATTCAATTTGAAACGCGAATGTTGATAACAATGACAGCAAAGTTAAGCGAAAATTTAATTACAGGTTTCGTTTTTCTAAAAAATAATTGGAGAGGCGTATAATTATTGATATTTTGGATTTTGAAGCGTAAAAATATTGTAATGTTTTTTGTAAGTTTTTGTAAGTTTTTTTTTTAAATTTTCAAGTATTTTATATTTTTTTTGCGTTAAGTTTTTTACGCTTGATTTTTTTCATATTTTTTTCGTTGAATTTTTTTTTGGTTTTTGTAAGTCTTAACTTGTTGTCATTTTAGTTTTTTTTAGTGGTTTTAAGCATTTTTAATAAAACACTAAGTCTGTTTTTGGTTGCATGGCAACAAGTGTTAAATTCCTTACAATATTTTCTTATTTTTTAATATTTTTTTGTTTGGTTTTTTTTAGCTTGTTTTATACTGTTAAAATATGTGTTTGTGTGATTAGTTAAACAGCTTTTTTAGAAAACCAGGAGATCGTTTTCACTACTTAAATGAGAATATTCAAGATACTTTTTTCTTCATCATCTAATATTTGTTTTATAGTCTGCTGCTCTGTATGTCTGGTTTATGATGAACCCAAATCAATAATTAAATGACTTTGTGGTATAAATTCAGCTGCCAAAGGATTGAGTAATGAATCGCTAACATTGCAATCACTGACTGCCAAGGAGGAGAGAGCTGCTCTAAGTTCTTCGTTTTTAGCTTTGTCCCATTCGTTTAGTTGCTCCTCGAGTTCATCGTCCAGCATGGCGTCAATGCATTCATTCATGAGCTCCTCATCCTCAAGGCGCTGTAATTCCTGCAAGAAAATGAATAACAATTTAAAAGATCGTGCCTAATTTATATTGACTGACGCTTTTATATAATTACATTTTATACTCACAATTTTATCAAACTCTTCCTCATTTTCCATCCACAAATACTCGGAGAAATCTTGATCTAATTCATCCAATTCATTGTCGGATTCCTCTTCAATTATATACTGCTCAAATTGGTCCGACCAGTCACTAGAGGGTACTTTCATAATCATGTTGATGGTTGGTTTTGTTTTGTAAGTAATGTTTCTCGTATAAAACTCGATTAAAATGAAACTGTAACAATTAAACAAATATTAAACTAAATAAGTTAAATAGGTATTATTCTTAAGAAAACAAGAATTAATAAATAAAAATGTTTGGCAATAAAATCAACCGGTTCCAACCTACAGAAGAAGAATTTTTAACAACTACGCAAGAGATTTTTGGAACACAATTTGTTACTTCACCTTTTTGTCTGTTATTACTTTCTTTCGTTGTTGTTAAATTGTTGATGTTTTTTTTTGTTTGAATTTTTGTTTAATTAGTTTGTCTACCTTTGCAGCGAATTGCAAGAAAAAGTTTTCTATATTGTTTTCCTGAAGCACTACTAACAAACAAAAAAATACAAGATTGAAATGAAATTCTATTTATAAATTTGCACAAATATGATGATGACCTGCGCACTTACACATAAACAAAATGTATCGAGAGCGGACGTGTGAGTGTGAAAAAATAAATAGCAGAGAATGAAGGAAAAACAAAAACAAAATATGCAACAAAGGAAAAAAATAAAAACATAAACAAGTCTATGATGTTTTTTGTTTATAAACAAATAATGAATAAAGCGAAAAATATGATAAGAATTTAAAAATACGCAGTTTTTTTTTAAAGCAAAACCATTTAAATATGTTGTAGGTATTCTTTGTTAAAATTCCTAATTTAAATAAAGACGATTATAGATAAAATGTACCTATCGATTGTTTATAAAATGAAAGTTATTCTTGTGAAATTTTCCATATAACGTTTAAAATTCTACCGCTAATAAATTCTATAGTGGTTCGAATAGCTCTAATGGCGTTTTCTTTTCTAACACAAAATATTGCCAACATATTTTGTACCACTTATTACAGATACCCTCATAATGTGTTACATTTTTAACGGCCTTTTGATTCCATTTTAATACTTTTAATCAAACAATACAAACGATCTTCAAAAAAATATTTTTTGTTTTTCTCAAAAACAATAACAGAGACGACAGCTTTTTAAATAGTTCTGCATTTCAAACTGGGTGAAGCATATTCACATTATTTGAAATTTCTATAGGAAACGACATACCTACATTTTTAAATATTTTTGCCTCAAATGTGGCACACATATACACTATGGAGCCATTTTCATACATCCATTTTGAAAAATTCGCGTTTTAATTCCTGAATTACGATGTTTGAAAAGTGACTAAAGTCGAACTGTTTACTATAAATTTTAATCGGCAAATCGCCGAGTTGTAGAATCCAATTTTGAATATTTGTACGCAATTTTATGTGGATAATTGACGAAATGTAAATGTAACAGGTTTTGACATGTACTGCTGATAGTTAAGTGTCATATTATTATTAGATTTTGATCAATTCTTTTAAAACAGATTATACCAATATTATGTTAACGTGTCTTGGCGTTTTGTTGTGTCAATTTCACGCATGTAAAGTGTAATTATTAATTACAGCAATTCGATAACAAAAGTTTAAAAAAAAAATGTATGCGAAATTAAGAAAAATAGTAATAAAATTAATATTAAATCAGTTTACTCAAAATAATCACACATACATTGTTGCATTTCTGCCTAACCTTAAAAACCGAAAAATCGATTTCAAATCCATGAAGTCAATTATTATTTTACATTTCGTACCAAGGAATTGGAATTTAAAATTTTGTTTTATTATTTTATGACTTAAAAATGCTTTTATTTTGAAACATTTGTACAATATGAATTTATTCCAAGTATTGGTCATTGTTAGCTATGACTTTTTCCCATCTTTCTGGCAATATATGGATACCGAGTCAAAAGAACTGCTCATCTTTTGAGGTCAAGAACAAATCTAGTCAATATTGGACACTCTGTTCCAAAGTGAAGCGTACTGATTCGATCGAAACAACTAGTAGTCGGACGGGGCAAGGTCTGGCATATAAAGCTGGTATTGCAACATGTGGCCGAGTGTTGTCATCATGGAATATTACGGTTTCATGTCTGGCAGCATATTATGGCCGTTTTTCGGCCAATTCTCTCTCGCTTCAAACTAATCAGTTGTGTTCGGTACAGGTTCCCTGTGATGGTCTGGTCAGTTTTCAGCAGCTCATAATAGATAGAACCCTTTTGTACCCATCAAATACATAGCATTGACTTAGTGCCATGGATATTTGGCTATGGTGTCGTTTCGGCTGGTTGGCCGAGCTTCACCTACGATCTCTTACGCTTCGGCTTATTATAATGGATCCATTTTTCATCGCAAGTAATTACTCCGAAAAAATAAGTTTCTTTTATAGCGTTCAAACAGCATTACAGACATACAAAATCGTCTTTCATGATCTCTCGACTTCCTTTCGTATGGTACCCAATTTCCCTGTTTTTGGATGCATCATACTGCACGCAAACATTTTGAAATTGCAGCTTGAATGGCTCGCTATAATTTTGCAAGCTCTTGTTGAGTTTGATAACAATGTTCAGGGAGTAATGCCTCCAATTCTTGGTCTTAAAACTTTTTTCGCTGGCCTCGGCGATCTTTGTCTTCCGTGTCAAAATCAACATTTCTTTGAACCACACAAACCACCTCTCGCACGTTGAAAGCGATGGAACACATTCACCATAAGCTTTGGTGAGCAATCGGTGTGCTTCAAATTATAGAAGTAAAGCAAATTTACTTTAAAATTTCGTTTGTAGTTAGGCTGTTTGTTTTTACTAATACATTCTCACCACTTAGGTTTTTGGCAACTGAGTTAGGTCTTTGAAAGGAGAGTTTTCGTTGTATGTATATTTTTCTATGCATCCCTTTGTTTCTCGACATAGTTTGTAAAACCAATTGGAAAAATGTCGCAGATTGCATTTCTATTTGACACATCTAATCATTATCACATCACGTATATAAAAATATTTTATAGGTACCTATCTGAATCAAATACCTATTGCCCAATTAGATTTTATGCAAATTGAACCTATTCCAATGAGACTCATTAAAAAGAAAAATTGTAAAATTAATGTCACACACCATTATTTTCATGCTTTAAATCATCAGATTATTGTTCATAAAAAACTAGCAAATCCGAAGAAGGTGGAAGAATTGAAAGTTTATTTAATATTGAAATTGAATTAAAGAAGAAGGGTAGGTAGGTACCTATATAAAATACTTGTTAAATATTCACAATAATTTCTTATAAATTTTACAATATAAATAGGTTAGGTACCGTGTTTTTAATACAAAAGAGAAATGTTTAAATAAGATTTCTTTTTAATTTGTTTTACTTTTAATAACTTTAGGATTAAATATCGAAAAGTATAATAAAAATTTGTAGGTATAAAACAAATACGTGATATATTTTGTTAATTAACAACAAAAATAATTAAACAAAAATAAATAATAACAACAATAGCTAAATACAAAAATAAAGCACAATGTACTTTAGCAACCTTGATGCGGTTGTATACTATAATCAAGGTGACATAAATTGTTGAAATCGTAGTACTCCTATGACACAGAACAAATTTAACAATTTAAATAAAATTTCATTAATTCCTATAAACACGTAGGCAATATAGCTAATTGATAATTAATTTTATTTGTGATGTAATGTTAACATTTAATGTTAAGCAGGATATGGATCTTCAAAAGTAATATACTACATTGTTTATAGAAAACTAGCCGTTAATTAATAATATATAAAGATAATAAGGAACTAGAGTTTTTAAGTTTATTTAAACAGAACAAAAAGAAACAAAGTATTTTTTAAATTACAATGCGGATATAAAATGTGCAAAATGTTATTTATTATGTTTGCTTACATTATTTCCGGTATTTTAAGATGTTTTACACAAACACATGTATTGGTTGGGGTATTCAGAATTTTGTTTAAATTGTTTTTTTATTTATAAATTTCATGTAATTTTTAGTTTATTAGCTCAATAAGTTGGTTTTGCTTTCTTCTTGATTTTAATTTTTTGAATTCTTAGGACTGAATATCAGGCCTGTCACAGAATTGCATTCTGATCGAATGTGGAATTAATTTCGTATTTTGCTTCTTCAGAAAAAGTAAAACGAATATAGGTATCTTTCGGAATGAAACCACTTTCAGTTTCACTACGGAATTGAAATCATTCCGAACAAAATGTGCGACAGGCATTGAATATAAAATAAACTATATTGGAAAACCAGCAAAAAAGAAAACGTTAGTAAAGCAAAACAATTACTAAATGGGATTTCATACATAATTAAGAAGTTCATGTAGTCTTCTGAATTCTAAAGCAGAAAGTTTTTTGTTGCACCTTCCCAAGGCAATTAAATCTTCGCTCCAGAACGACCCGAGTCTTACCCGGCCAAAGATTGACAACTCAACGACAGCTGTATCATTATTGCATAAAATATTCGGTTTTAAACTTTTTAATAACTAAATAATATGGTAGATTTCAATACTAATGATTTTACGAATAAGAAATTAAAAATTTGTTCTCTTTTAGTTTAGAATTCAAATCCAATTCTTTACGTGAAACCCCTAAATGTTGTTTAGTAAAATTATTTTTCTTAATTCCAATAAGTTCTACAAACCTTATTTTAATTTATATTCTTAGCTTTTTATCGTTTTTAACAAAATGTTGCAGTAAACTTAAATTATTTCATATACATTAAAACAACTGTATTTTTTAGATTTTTAACAATTAAAAGTACCAAAAAAAAAGAAAACAAAATGGAGTCTTGTTTTCGTATTTTTTAAAAGTTTTTTGCACTTTAATAAAAAAAAATTGACATAAAAAATGTATGTATGTATTTGACTTACAGCTTTTTTTCTTTTTCTCTGGTTTTTCTTCTACAACTTTTAGCAATTTATAATTTTTAATACAAAATTATATGCTTGTTTCTCGTACGTTTTTATTAATACTGAAAATTTTCAAATACTTAAAATTTCCAAATATTTGAATATATTATATACACAAAAAATTTAGTTTGAAATTTTCTCAAATCGAAAATTCAATGAAATTAAAACAACAATAACAAAAATTATACATCAACTGTCGGCGAAGGCAAAACAACAACGAATGAACTGACATATTCAAGAAAAGTCAAAACAACAACAATAGTACTGTTATGACAAAAGCAATGAGGAAAGAAGAATAGCACAAAGAAAACAAAAATGTTGCCACCTGGTGGAGTGGCAGTGATGGGTAGGGTAGAAAAGGTGCCGTTTATTATTATTATATTATTTATTAATAAAAATTAAAACAATTTAATATGTATTAATTTCTCTCCAACTTGTCGTGTTCAAGCTAGGGTTCTATAAGTCTAACAATATACTAAAGCTATTGCAATTTGGTTTAGCAATAAAAATTTAATTTTTATTGCTAAACATTGCAAAAGGCGCATCAATAAATTTAGAAACCATGTATTTTTTACAAGAAATGGTAAAAAGTTGAAAAAAGTCGAAAATGTTCGAAAAAGTCGATAGTTCGAAAAGTCGACTTTTCATAAATTACTAGGGTATTCAATCGGTTACTGATTAACTTTGGTCGGTTAACTGTTCGAACAATTGTCGATTTCAAATAACAAATAAACCGATTAATTTTATGAGTATAACAACTGGCATATTTAATGTACATGTAATTGTCGAATGAGAACATGATAATATACGAAATTGGACACGCTAATGAAATGAATTTTTATCAGAACTTATCGAAATTATTAAAAGTATTTAAAATCTAAAAAATCCAAAAAGGACTGAATGGTATTATGGAGGATTTTATATGCTTAGAATAAACTAAACAAAAAACTGAGATATTTGATATTCTTTACCATACCTTACTTTTGATTTCTCCAACATCTACAATCAGTGAGAGACTTTTTTCCAAGTCGAGTTTTGTAAAACTAAAGAAAATTATTTACTTTTTGTTGAATTGTTATGTTTTCTTTTTGTTCTTTTAATTAATAAAATACTTAAATAAGTACTGAAAATTCCCGGTTTTATTTTCAGTTTAAAATTGAAATATAAATTATTCAGTTAATCGAATAATTTAAAATTAACCGATTAAAACTAAACCCCGATTAATTATTTGCTCGATTAACCGATTAAATCAGAAGAAAGTTCGAAAAGTAGACTTTTTAAAAAACGGAAAAAGTCGAAAGGTCGACTTTTTGTTTCAGCTATAGAACCCTAGTACAAGCAAATCTGTAATCAAATTTGAAACAATTTTGTCTGCTTAACCCGACTTCACCTCCAACATCAACAAACACAAAAATTGCGAATAAGACTTGCGCAACTAATTGCCTAATGTGAAAGGGGTCTAACAGCAATATCAAAATTAACTCAATTGCTAAAAACTCCAGTATAAAGTATTTATACTTCGGTTATAATATCTGAGTGTGCTATTATTCGAGTAATTTTAAGTTTACAAGTTATGTATGTATATGTACCACTATATTTAAAGCGCACCATACACTATCAAAATACTCATCAAGCACTATGGTAGTATTAGTGAAAATGTGTTTGTATGTGTGACACCGACAACGCTTGATGGAAAATCAAAAACATTTTGATTTTTAGCATGCTTGATGTCACTTTTTGATAGTGTATGGTGTTTTCTCATCAATCACGAAGTCATTTACAAAAATATTTCAAGGCGTGAGGTTGATGAGCGTGTCGGATGAAGAGAATAATTTTTTTATATTACATATTTCGCTTATTATTTTGATTTTTTTCTTTATTCTCAACATGTTCTCGTTATTGCAATTAAAGTTGCATACGATATTGACATTTTTAAATACATTTTAGTGCAAATAAAAATTAAATATAATTCCCGCTATTGGTGTTAACACCACAAAATCGAAAATAAAATGCAGATTGACGAGTCATCAATCAAGTGTACATCAAAGCATCAAATTACACGTACACGAAAGTGACATCAAGCATTTTGATAGTGTATGGTGCCCTTAATAAATTTTGTACCTATACAACTGTCACTCTGTAATATACCTACTTTGTCATGCAACTGTGTATTAATACACTAAAAAAAGCAACCATGCTTTGTTTACGTTTTTTATAACGGAAGTGACAAAATAAAACAACTGAAATTAGTTGAAAAAGTGTAAAATCTCTGCAAATATAAAATATTTGTATATTGAAATGCGTGTTTAAGTTAACGTGTTTAATTTATTAAAAAAGTGAAAAGAAATTGTGTAGCAAACAATGCGGCAGCTAATAGCGGTAAGTTTTGTTTTTTCAATAAACAAAAACGGTAACCTTATGCAAAAAGTCTATTTATTTATTTGTTAACTTTTTGGCTTTAAAGATTAGTTTCTGTGAGCAGCTTTGTTAAAATACTAGTTAAATTTTAAATTTGTAAAAATTTATTACATAAATAAAACAAATACCTATTATAATTTGTATATGCACAAAAAGTTACAGTAAAATGCGCCATGTAAAATAATAAATTTATAAATTACAAACTAAAAATATACAAATAAGGACATTTTCTGATATTTTTTACATCTACATTATAAAATATTAAACAACAATAATAAAATTTTAAGCCTATTTACAAATATATATTTCACTTAAGCCTCCGCTGTTTCTTCTGTGGTATTTTTGTTATTGTTATTATTTTCCGATTTTGTGACCTGGCCCCATGTTGCAAGTTTCGAACTACCAAAGAGGCCATAAACAATAGCACCCAACAGATAGGAGGTCATTAAAGAAGCCATTACCAAATTCCATTCTACTTTGGTGCCCTGCAAAATATAATTGAATTTAAATTTGCATATTCATAAAGATTTTTCTTGCTGTTCAGTACTCACATGACGTACTATAGCTGCTACTCCTAAAGGAGCCAAAAATCCACTGACTGTGGCCAAACAATTAGCTAACCCCGATATGAGACCAGCAAATGCTGGTGCCACATACAACATACTCGGCCAATAGACACCGGAAAATCCCATATCCGTGGTGATACCAATGCACACAGCGAATAGAATCACCATAATTCGTTGTTGGCAGGTGGAAAGTATTATAGCAAAGATAAAGAGTATGGTGGCACAATTACCTATAACAAAAAATAAATTTTAGCAAAAAATGGAACTGTCCCATGTAATAAACTTACAAATTACATACACAATGCGTCGATATCGTGTCAGATTCAAATTTGGCCTTTTTTCTATAATACTGCAGGTAGTAATGGTAACAGCTTTTGATATAAAGGCACCCAAAAACGGAGCTGAAGAAATAAGACCCACCTAAAAATAAATAAAACATAAATATAACAAAATAAAACTCATTATGATTTTTAAATTATATTTTGAGTCAAATTCTTATGTCATATAAATGCTCCCACTTACCATATCCAGTGGCAAACGCATGGCTTCCTTAAAAAATCTCGGTATCATGATAGTAAACACCATAATGCCATAAGTATGGAAAATATGTGTGAAAATAAATGCATACACTGGCACCGATGTTAGAATCGTCTTCCAGGGCACTCCTGTAGTAGATTTCTCCACATGATTTTCCTTTAGATAATCATACTCATCTTTTGACAAACGTGGATGATCCTCTAAGGTGCTGTAAATCAACCACTGGCAGCAAATACCAAATAGCAATGAAACACTGCCGACAGCATAGAAGGCCAATTCCCAGCCAAATTTACAAAGATAACTGGATATGGGAAACACCAGTAAAGCCCCTACAGAATAGCCACCATAGGCGAAGGATAGAAAGGCCGTTCGTTCATTGGGATGGGCCCAAGTGGAGAAGAGTTGGTATAGAGCAGGATTGCTAAAACCCTAAAATTGGTTTGCTTTAAGTAATTCTTATACATTTCTGTATGTTTTTAATCTAATATCATACCGCTATTAGACCCTGTATTATACGTATTATCACTGCTCCAATGTAGCTTCTCCGCGCAAAAAATGGTATTAGCATGAAGATTGCAGCTTGGACTGTTAGAGAGTGTACAAATAATAATTTACCACCAAACTTGTCCGCCAGTCGCCCAGCAACTGGCAGTGTTACCAAGTAGCCATAGTAGAATGTGCCCAGTAAAGCAAATTCTTGAGATCTTGACCACAATAGATTACCGGACTAAGAATAAAAGTTTAAAGAATTAAAATATCAAGAGAAATATTGAGACTAAGTTTTCTATAGAAAATTAAACTCTCAAATATTGAGGAGAAGTTTTCATCCACTTTATTGAAGCTCTCTATAAAAAATTACTCCCTCAAATGTTTAGCGAAAGGCTTTGTATAGAAAACGACATTTTCAATAGAAAACTTTCATATCAAATAAATAAAAAGCAGTTTTCCATAGAAAACTTTAATATCAAATATAGAGAGAGAAGTTATCATTATAGAACAAAACTACTATCTCAATTATTGAGAGAAACAATTCCTATTGAAAACAAATAAGAGAGCTATATTCGGCTGTGCCGAATATTATACTTCAAAATTAAATTTTTAAAAATTTTTATTTTTTTTCCAAAGTTGTTTTTTTCATTTTTTGTAAAAAATTTTTTCGAATTATTTTAAATTTAAATTTTTTTTTTAAACATTGTTTTGTTTTTTAAATTTTTTTTTGGTGAAAAAAAATTCGGGTTAAAAAATATTTTTTCCGATTTTGACCCATTGTAGGTCCACCTTACTATGGTCTTATATACGTCGTTACAAACGTCTTTGAAATATCTATCATTAGATATCCATATTGTCTATATTAATGTCTTAGTAATCCAGAAAAAGGTCAAAAATCGAGGTTGTCCTGGTTTTTTCCTCATATCTCAGCCATTTGTTGATCGATTTTGCTGATTTTAAATAGGAAACTTCTCGAAAGCATGTCTGACACAATTATTGAAGATTTGGATCCCGAAGATATCTGGTGTCTTCAGAAAATGGATTTCAACAGACAGACGGACAGACATGGCTTAATCGACTCCGCTATCTATAAGGATCCAGAATATATATACTTTCGGAAAATTATATTGTGGAAATTACAAACGGAATGACATACTTATATACATATACCCTTCTCACGAAGGTGAAGGGTATAATTATTATTTCAATTATTGGGAGAGAAGTTTCCTAAAGGAAACTGATATTTCAATTTTTTAAAGACATGTTTTCTATAGAAACTTCAGAAGTTTCCTACAGAAAACTATTATCTTAATTACTGAGAGTGAAGTTTTCTATAGAAAACTATTATCTTAATAATTGAGAGCTATGTTTCCTTTTATCTCAATTGTTCAGAGAGAATTATCTCAATTAATGACCGAGAAGTTTATTATAGAAAACTATCATTAAAATTATTGAAAGAAAAGTTTTCTATAGAAAACAAACAACTCAATTGCTGAGAGACAAGTTTTCTGTAGAAAATTATCTTCTCAATTATTGAGAGAGAAGTTTTCTATGAAAAGCTTTCATCTCAATGGGAGAAATGTTTTCTATGGAAAACTATAATCTTAAACTATTATCTTTTCTATAGGCAATTATCATCTCTATAGAAAACTATAATTTAAATCTATAATCTCAATTGTTGAGAGAAAAAATTATCTATGGAAAACTCAATCTCAATTAAGTAGAGAAATGTTTTCTGAGAAATTGAGAGATATGTTTTCTATTTTCTAAGTATTCTATATAAAACTATCATCTCAATTATTAAGAGAAACATTTTGTACAGAAAACTATCATCTCAATTATTGAGAGAAAAACTTTTCATAGAAATATTTCATTTTAGTTATTGGTAGAGAAGTTTTCTATAGAGAACTAACATCTCAAATCTTGAGAATGATGTTTTCTAAAAACAACCAACATTTCGAATATTTAGAGAGAAGTGTTGTCTATAGAAAATTACACACTCTTAGATATAAATATACATATTGTGTAGAAGAGATAATTGTTAGTTTCAGCACGAGAAAGAAAAAAGTTCAGTGTGATATACGAGATGCATAATTTTTGAAACTTTTGTGTTTTTAGCTTTATTTGTAAATGATTTTTCCAATTAGAAAATTCATTGCAAATACCTGATGTACATTAATGAACTTATCGTTTTCACGGATCGATTTCTTCTGATGCAGAATTTGGTCTGTGATACCTTAGTTTTTTATGTTCAAATTATTATAGTTAAACGGTCTATTAATTTGCAATAATATTGTTTATTGATTATTTTTAGTTTCAAAGCAATGTCACATTGATCTTCTATGGCTCTGATTTAATCAGTGAAATCTACGTTTTCAACTTTTAATTGATCTTGCCAGAAACAAACAATGCTGCTGACGGTGGTGTTGAAACTACTTGTAAATGTTTAACACTTAACACTTAGTCAACTGAAATGCAAAAGAGCGTAACAAGCAAAAAATTCAGAATTGAGTTTTTAATGGATATTGGTACAGCGCATCAAGGCACACGCCTTCACAAAGTTTTAGCTTTCTATTTTTAAAAATATCGACATATTTATAACCACAACACTTTACTTATTTAGTTTTTTGTGTTTCCTGTAAAATTTTAAAAACTGATGATACGCCCTTTTGCATTTTAGGTGACAATATGTGGTTAAGTATTCCAAGTTTTATATGTTGTCGTATTTAAAAAAAAAATTGTCTCTGGTATTTAAATCCATCCATCCACATTAACTTACTCTTTCAATTGAGGTCGCATTGCCGCTATCTATGGGACCACAACTACTATCATCACCATTTACACTGTAATCGGTGGAATTTTCTTTTTCTAAATGCTGAGGCTTCACCATACACAAAATAACAAAATTTAGGGTATTTCGTAAACACAACTGAACGACCATGGCAAAAAAGGCACAAATGGTGTAGGTCAATCTGGCTGAACCCCATAAAGGGGGTGTTTTATTACTAATTGCAGCCGTATCAGCAATGCCATCGAAATTTTTGGGTATTTCAGTTTTAGCCATTAAAAAAACAAAACAAAACAAAACAAAATCAATCAATCAATCAATTAAAAACAACATTAAAATGTTGTATAAATTTCGATTGCAGAATTAGCGCACTGTCACATGCAAGACACTAACTATAGTTTTTTGATTTAATTAAATTTTAATTTTTTGTTATTAAATTATTTTCGTTTGTTTCTTTTTAATGATTTTTTTTTATTATTTATTTGAATTGAATTTATTTAAATTTTTGTTGTTTAATCTCTCAAATTCCCAGGCGCACTAAATGAAACTGAAACTAAAGTAATTGACAGAAATTGAGAAAATATTGTAGTTGTTTTGGTTTTTATTGTTGTATTTTGTGTTTAATATTGATGAATTAAACCGTTACAATTCCAACAACAACAACAAACAAATAAAAACACATAAATATTAGCTAAACTCGTGTAAGGCATATTAAAAAAAACAACACCTAATAAAATTATTATTATTTTATACATTTACATACTTACATACATACATAAATACATTTTAAACAAAAAGAAATTCAATTTTGTCACGATTCTTAAATACTTTTTGCTGTTGTTGTTGCTGTTGCTATAACAAATGTTGTTGTACTTATTGTAACAAGTACTCAATTTGTTTTTATTTAGAACAAGAAAAGAAATACAAAAAACAACCAAAAATTAACCTCAACAAAAATAAAAAAAAAAATCTGGGGGATTTTTCAACCTCAATTTTTTTAAAGGGGTTTTAAATAAATATTTTAAGAATCATGTTCTTTGAATTCTACTTTTAAATACAACTTATGTACAGTTCATATTTGAGCTTGAAATGTTTTGTATCTATTTGTTAAGCTTGTCATTTGATTTGTAACAACTTATAATAATATTGTAACTTGATTGGAGATATCTTAATGAAATTTCACATAGTCAGTGCTAGGCGTTTTGTGTTTACATGTATTCGTAGTTGGATTGGGGGTTAGTGAGTAGCCTCCCAAAGTTTATCACCTCATGCCTACGACATTTTATAAAAATCACCAGAAATTCAGTTCTTATCCGAATGTTAAGAAGTCAAAAGAACAGCTCATCTCAAGAACTGCTCGAATCAAGCCAATATCGGTTACTCTGTTACAAAGCGAAGCGTATCCCAAACAGAGCGTTCTGCATCAATCGGAATAAATAGTAGTCGGACGGGGCACGGTCTGGACTCTAAAGCGGGTTAGGCACTCAACCACTTCATTCCAAATACTTTTTAACAGATATTGCAAACTCATACTTTTCGGCCAATGCTTGCTTCAAACGAATCAGTTGTATTCGGTACAGGTTCCATGTGATGGTCTGGTTAGATTTCAGCAGCTCATAATAGAGAGGACCCTTTTTCTCCCACCAAATATAGAGCATTGCCTTAGCGTCATGGATATTTGGCTTTGGTATCGATTCCGGGCTTCACGTATGATCTCTTACGCTTCGGTTTATCGTAATGGATCCATTTTTTTTATCGCAAGTGGTGATTCGGTGCAAAAATTATTTTATTTCCCCACTTTTGGGTGAATCCTGCTGCTTGCAAACGTTTTGAAATTGCTCCCAAGGATTTTGCAAGATATTTTTGACTTTGACAACAATCTTCATGGAGTAATGCCTCCAATTCTTGGTCTTCGAACTTTTTTGGCTGGTCTGAGCGATTTTTGTCTTGTGTGTCAAAATCACCAAACCATCTCTCGCACGTTGAAACCGATGGAACACATTCACCACTTTTTTTCAAATTAAAGAAGTGAAGAAAAACTTCCGGCATATAACGCTTTGTTGGGACAAAATTCGAGCGTCCTCATTTATGAAAATAATAAATTTTTAGTAATTTTTGTTCGCGATTTAAAACAAGTAAGAAAGTATGGTCGGTCAAGCCCGACCATATAATACCCTACACTAAGTAAATGAGCAAAAACATTTTTCTTTTAAAATATCAACAATTTATATTTGTGAGTCTTATATGGGAGCTATGACTATTTATGGATTGATCACCATGAAATTAGGTCGTTTGATTTATGTTCATATGAAAGTTATTCACGTTGAGTTTTGTGTGTATACCAAAATTTTTAAGCGATTTATGCACGTTAAAGTGATTTTTGGAACCGGGTCTATATGGGAGCTATGACTAATTATGGACCGATCGTAACAAAATTTGGTGAAATGAATTTCGTATATATAAAACTTATTTGGAGCAAAATTTTTTTAGATACAAATATAAATTAAACATTTATGGCCGATAAAGTCCAATTTCGGAAGGACATTTGTATGGGGGCTAGGTGAAATAATGGACCGATTTCAGCCAGTTTCAATAGGCTTCGTCCTTGGGCCGAAAAAATTATATGTACCAAATTTTATCGAAATATGTATCTTAAAAATTGAGGAATATCTTTACTTTGCGCACAAGGTTTACATGGACAGCCAGCGCCTCACTTACAAATATACTTACCGTCTACCCATAAAAATGCAGCTAAAAAAATAAATAAAAAATTGGCTGCCAAGTGATTGGTTCCCTGTCTAGTTCCAATACTTCATATAAAAGTGAATTGTCACTTCACTTGCGTTTTTCTTTAGCGGGGACCTCCTATCAAAAAAATCTATAGTATTTGGACATAATTTGTATAGGTTACATTTTATTCTTAAAATTGCTTTCTACGATTCAAATGGATTATTAAGTACTTAATAATCGCATTTAATAATCCAATTTGTTTTGCTAAATATGTATTTCTTTTTCCATTAATAATTTACACATGTTCTCACTACATATTTATATATGTATAAGCTAAAAATGTGAATGTAATTTAAACATTCAATAATAAATAAAAATAGTTTTTTTTTTAATAAATGCATTTTAATTCTTGTATATATATGCATAATTCCACTCTGATTGAAAAGTGCAGCAATCCTCTGCCAACATACAGGGTACAATGTGTTAATTGTACGAATTGAAGTGCGAGTATGTTTAGAGGCGCATGCTGATATGGAAATTAAATAAATAAATAAACAAAATTTAAAGAAAGCAAACTGATGTATTGAATGCAAAATCATTTATTTAAATATAACCCAAGACCTTGTGTAAATTATTGCGAGTATAATTTAATTGCAATTCAAGATCAATTTATTGCATTAGATTTTGATTTTATTTTATAATAGATGCTGGAGAATATAATAGAAAAGAAAACAAAACTACATTTATGACCCTAATGAATCTTTAGTTCGTAATAAAATAATTTAATACTTTGTAAAAAAAAGTATTTGATTATGGAACGTCAAAAATATAATGCAATTGTAAACAGAAAATATTGAGTAAGATAATATGTACTGTCAAAGCTGTGAGCGATTTTTTAGAAAGAGAGGAATTACCACATTTTAACCACAACAGAGTGCTAGTTCAAAGATTCGAAAGAATTAATTCTTAATTCCATTTTCGAAATCAAAATAAATGTTATCTCTTAAACATTCCCTTAATAAGTTCATTATTTATTGGCTTAATTGTTAGGCTTAACTTTTTGCGGCTTAGTGGTCACTTTTCAAAACACTTTTGCTAAAGTTTTCAAAACATTTAAAGTGACAACTATTGGCAAATAGTATAAACAATTACATTTTTTAAGTCAACGTTTATGTTTTATTGCAAATCTTTGACATAATTTGAAAATATGGAAACCGCAGTTTTTCTATTAGAAAAACTGTTACAGTTTTTCCGTACCTGCGATTTAAATTTTGCGATTTTAAAGAAAAACTATTTTTTTTGTCCATATTTTGGCGAATGAGGCCAATTTTTTTAATGTTATACATTTTAAGTAAAATCTATTCATAATATTATAGCCCTGGTAATTTTAAATATAGTCTGAAAGTTTTACTAAAATCGGATAACGTTAACCTTTAAATCGTGAAGGTCAAAGGTCAAATTTTTCAATATTTGGAATTTCTAATGAAAATATAGCAAAATGTTATATATTTTGGGCCGATTTTAATGAAACTTAAGGAAAATATAACATAAAGTCCAGAATTTAAAATAACAGCACAAAAATGGAAATTAACCCTTAGCCGCACTTGGGGTCCAAATGACCCTCAACTTTTAAAATCTCGAAAAACACAGGCATTTTGACCCCAAGTGCTTTTAAAGGTTTAAAATCCATTTTTGCACTGCTGTTGTAAATGCTAGACCCCAGTGTATAGTTTCCTCAAGTTTCATTAAAATCGGCCCAAAATATATAACATTTGGTAATTTTTCATTAGAAATTCCAAATATTGAAAAATTTGATCTTTGACCTTCACGATTTAAAGGTTAACGTTTTCCGATTTTAGTAAAACTTTCAGACCGTATTTAAAATACTATTATGGACTATAATATTATGAATAGGTTTTACTTAAAATTAGAAACAGTAAGGAAATTGGGCTCATTCGTCAAAATATGGACAAAAAATTAGTTTTTCTTGAAAATCGTAAAATGTAAATCGCAGGTACGGAAAAACTGTAAGAGGTATTGATATAAATTTTTCATCTTTTTATTCCCTATTATGATCTCAATAAATCCCAATGTGATGATCGAAAAATTCTGAAATTTGTTTAACAAAATTTTTAAAAATTTGAAAATGGAGATTCGAAACAGCCGTTAAAAAAAATATTTTTTTGGTTATACCTGCGAATAGGTTAACGGTATCCTACGAAGACAAAAACTCATACACAAGTAAATACGGATATATTTTAAATAAAAATTAGCTTTTATTTTAATTTTTCTCGAAATATGTTAATTTTTTTTCCTAAATTTCTTGTTCAAGTGGCCTGAGACACGTTAATGGTCTGGCGAATTTGTAATAACTTTACCATTTTTTAACCAAATTTTGTCATTTATATCTCATTACAACGATAATTACGTACACATTTCGATTATTTTGCATTCAATTGCAAAAGTATTTTTTTAGTATCAAAATTTTTAAAAAACCTGAAAAATTTGCATTTTTCCCGAATTTTGGCGATAATACAGTTTTTGGGTCATTTTGACCCAAAGGAGATACAGGGTTAATTTCCAAAAATTGTTTTTTAATGTAATATTCATTAATATAAATAAATCTACATATTTCTAGAAAACAATGCAGAAAGTTAACGAGATTTACCTATTTATTTCATATAAATAGTAAAATTTAGCATATATCTGAACTTTGACCTCGATGCGCGTCCAGAAATCGTTGTCCGATTTGGCCCAAATTTTCAGCACTTAACTTTTAGGCATAGTGTCACAATATTCCACCCGGCACTCTTCAAAATTTTAACAAAATTTTTTTTCCATACAAATGATTGTCACTCTAATGTATATACATAAAACCGTGGCTGAATGAGTTAATTACTTTGTAATTGAAATGTATTGAATTCAATCCTTTGAGAACTTATTATTTATAGAATTAATTCACACACGTTCATGTTTTGCTTAGACTGCTTGACAAAATTAATTTAAATTGACAGCTGGGACTTAGGTTTGCAAGCAATTTTACTTTTGAAGATGCCATCATCAAAGAACAACTAAATCATTTCGTCTATATGACGAAAGATTCACATTCCACAGAACTCCTTGGCAACACATCACTATGCTTATTACATACTTTTATTCAAAAACATATTTAATTTTAAACAAGTAAGAAAGTATGGTCGGTCAAGCCCGACCATATAATACCCTGCACTAAGTAAAAAGCAAAAACATTTTTCTTTTAAAATTTCAATAATTTATATTTTTGAGTGATTTTCGGAAGTGGGCCTTATATGGGAGCTATGACCAATTATGGACCAATCACCATGAAATTAGGTCGTGTGATTTATGTCTATATTAAAGTTAACTATGTAGAATTTTGTGTGTATACCAACATTTTTAAGCGATTTATGCACGTTAAAGTGATTTTCGGAAGCAGGTCTATATGGGAGTTATGACTAATTATGGACCGATCGTAACAAAATTTGGTGACATGAATTTTGTATATATAAGACTTATTTGGAGCCAAATTTGTGGAGATAGTACATATATAAACTAAACATTTATGACCGATAATATCCAATTTCGGGAGGATATTTGTATGGGGGCTAGGTGATATAATGGACCGCTTTCAGCCAGTTTAGTCTTCGTCCTTGGGCCGATAAAAGAATATGTACCAAATTTGATCGAAATATCTTCAAAATTGCGACCTGTACACTGCGCACAAGGTTTACATTTACAGCCAGCCAGCAAGCCAGACGGACGGACATCGTTTAATCGACTCAGAAAGTGATTCTAAGTGATTCTCGGTATACTTTAAGGTGGGTGTTAGACTAATATTTTTGGGCGTTACAAACATCTGCACAAACGCATTATACCCTCCTCACTATGGTAGTGTAGGGTATAAAAATGGTTTTATATTGCAGTAGAATATCTGAAAAAAACACTACAAAAAACTATGGCGGCAGAATATTTGCAAAAGCAAAAGCTGTTTTCTTGATTGTAAATTGAAACAAAAACTTGAAAGAGAAATTGAAAACAAATTTGTTTAAATTTTTAAAAGTTTAATTTAAACTTGAAAGGCAAAACTTGAACGCGTAACCGCCAAGTATTGAATCATTAAAATTTTATTGAATTCAACTGCATTACAAAATGGCTTTAAACATGCATTGAATGATAACATTTTTCTTCAATGCAAATCTATTACAAAGGTTGAATGTTGTCAATTAATTCAACGATGAATGAATTCTATTTCAATAAAAGCTTTTTAATGAAGCTAAAGAATTAGATGTTGGGAATGGATTCATAAAATTAATGGCTGACATGTTTTAATACCAAATTAAGATTTTAGTGAACTAAGCTCAAATTGAATTAATACATTCGAAGCTCTCAGATTCGTGATAGCAACCGAATTTGTTGCCAATCGAATGATTCGGTTGCACACAGAATTTTTCGGTGCTTTCAACTAAAAATCAGTGTATAAAAAAGAATTTTGGTTGAAACAACCAAAATTTTTTATGTGTAATTAAAATTGTAAAATTCGGTCACTAAGGCAGAACCATTTGATTTTCAACAAACAAAATCGTTTGAGTTATCACAATAACGTTATTTTAGCTTTCTAGTTAATCATATGCAAAATTCTGTTGGTGATAAATTGCTATGATCACATTTAAATCTCTTTTTATACCCTGCACCACCATAGTGGGGAGAGTATTATGCGTTTGTGCAGATGTTTGTAACGTCCAAAAATATTAGTCTAACACCCACCTTAAAGTATACCGATCGACTTAGAATCACTTTCTGAGTCGATTAAACGATGTCCGTCCGTCCGTCTGGTCGGCTGGTTGGCTGGCTGTCCATGTAAACCTTGTGCGCAGAGTACAGGTCGCAATTTTGAAGATATTTCGATCAAATTTGGTACATAATATTTTTTCGGCCCAAGGACCAAGCCTATTGAAACTGGCTGAAATCGGTCCATTATTTCACCTAGCCCCCATACAAATGTCCTTCCGAAATTGGACTTTATCGGTCATAAATGTTTAATTTATAAATGTATCTCCACAAATTGAGCTCCAAATAAGTTTTATATATACAAAATTCACGACACCAAATTTTGTTACGATCGGTCCATAATTGGTCATAGCCCCCATATAAGGCCCACTTCCGAAAATCACTCAAAAATACAAATTATTGAAATTTTAAAAGAAAAATGTTTTTACTTTTTGACTTAGTGCAGGGTATTATATGGTCGGGCTTGACCGACTATACTTTCTTACTTGTTTATTGTAGCGTCTATAGTTTCCGCGAAAAATGCTATTTTAATTTTGTTGAGAAATGTGAGTGATTATTTTTGTTTTCAGGAAAATGTATTTATGTATGTGCTGACAGATGTATTAATTTTTATTATCTGACCATAACATGTCATGAAATTTGTTACAATCTCTTTAACCATGTAATTCAAACATTTATTTCCCCATCCTGCGCAGGTGCTTGTTTTTCACATACATGATACACCAATCTGTCCGCAAATTTAAATAAGTAGTACAATAAATATTTGACATACATACCCTAGATACTATTTGATTTTGGAAATACTTTAACATTCGTAGCTTGATATAATGACATTAAAATTCTCAATATTTGGATACAGCTGATAAAGACAAAATACAATTTGAAGGGTACATATCTGTCATTTATTTCCACTTAGTTATTGAACATTATAAGGTAAACAACAAAGTTTTTTTTTTTTTGCTTTGGAAATGTCGAACTTTATAACAACAAAGCGTCATTTGCGGGAAATTTAGCTTTAATTCCTCAATTTGAAAAAAGTGCCGCTGAAGTGCCGCCCGGTCTAGATAAACATGTTTGAAGACCAAGAATTGGAAGATTGTTGTAACACCCAACAAAAGCTTGCTAAATCATTGGCAGCTAATCAAACAGTAATTTCAAAATGGATGCGAGCAGCAGGATTCATCCAAAAGCAGGGAAATTTGGTACCATACGAATTGAGCCAAGAAACATTGAAATGCGATTTTGCATGTCCGAAATGATGCTTCAACATTTTTGCACCGAATCATTACTTGTGATGAAAAATGGATCCATTACGATAACCCGAAGTGTAAGAGATCGTATGTGAAGCCCGGCCAATGGATACCCAAGCGAAATATCCATGGCGCTAAGGTAATGCTCTGTATTTGGTGGGAGCAAAAGGGTCCTATCTATTATGAGTTGAAATCTGAACAGACCATCACAGGCAACCTGTACCGAATGTAACTGATACGTTTGAAGCAAGAATTGGCCAGACATGTAAACGTAATATTCTATCATGACAACTCTACGTTGCAATACCTGCTATAAAGTATTTAGTATGAAATTGTTGGGAAGTTTTGCCTCACCTGCTTTATAGTTCAGACCGTGCCCCGTCCGAATACTATTTGTTTCGATAGATACGCTTCACTTTGGAACAAAGTATTCGATTTTTTTGTTGATTCGATCTTGGCCTCAAAAAATGAGCAGTTCTTTTGACTCGGAATGCATATGTTGCCAGAAAGATGGGAAATGACCATAGCTAATGATGGCCAACACTTTGAATAAATTTATATTGTACAAGTGTTTCAAAATAAAAGCTAAAAATTTGAAAAATATCGAATTTTCAAGTCATACGCCCAATAAAATTTAGCCATTTTCTTAGGCCATGCATGTATCCCCACAAGTTCTCCATTGGGTTTAAGTCCGGACACAAGTCGGCCAGTCCAACAGAGAAATGCTATGTTCATTAAACCAAGATTTCAATTGCTTAGAATCTTCATTCATTTTTTCATCCATAAATGAGAGAAGAGCATCTTCCAACAGTTCGTTATAATTCGCACTATTAATTTTTGTCGGAACAAAACATATTTTCGATTTGCCAACTGCAGAAAACGCTGCCCAAACCATAACACTGCCACCACCGAAATTACGTTTTGACATCCGAAAATCGTTTGATCTCAAATCGTGCCAATAGCATGAGTATGAGTCAGGACCGTCTAAATTAATTTTTTTTTCGTCAGAGAAAATTACTTTTTTCCACTCATCTGTCCATTTCATATATTTTCTTGCGTAATTTAGACGATTTTCTTTATGGTGCTTTTTTAGCATTGGTTTACATTTCGGCTTTTTCCATTTTATGTTTTCATCGTTTCGTAAAATGTGTGCAACGTGTTTGGAAGTCACTGGAAGATTCAATTTATTCTTTATTTGTGTGGAATTCAATTTGCTGCGGGTTGCTTCTTGTTTTATTAGATTAAGTTGTCTTCCTGTTAGTTTTGTATTTCCCTTTGTAGGTTTGCGAACTCCATAATTTTGACCTTTCTTCAAGAAATTTCGCACCACACTTTCCGAACTATCGATTTTACATCCAATTTCTCTATTGGAACATCCTTAATCGTGAAAAAATTTAATTCGAATCTTTTCTTGATCGTACAAAACAGTTCCCTTGGGCATCTTTAAAAGTGATGAAATTTATTGATTCAAATAGAAAAAGTTGCAGAAAATTGAGATGTTACTATTAGAAACGTACCTTTGGTTGAAAAAAAACTAAAATTGATATTTTATTTTTGGTAACTTTTTTAAAAACAAATTTCACGTCTGCATTTATACGAATCTTCCACTTAAAATAGCACCAAGAACATTCGATCGCATAATTAAGGCAAACAACAAGTATAAGAAAAAAAACTTGTTTACTTTCAAAAAGTACCGTTAAGTTGTCTCTCATTAAAAAAGTTAAATTTAGCTTTTGGATGAGAACAACAAAGATATAACAAAAATACAGAAAAAAAATTAAGTACGTTTATAGGAATATGCACCAGTGTATTGTCAAATGATATAAAATAAATCAATATTTTAAAAAATGGTATCAAAGTTTTTCAAAAATATGTTTAAACGATCTTTAGAAAATATATTTCATTAAAACCGGTTAACCGTCTTACAAAAACCGGTTTATCAAAAAACCGAAGTTTACAAAAAAAAAAACCGGTTGGACGGTTTTCGGTTACGGTTTTGGATACTCTACTTGTTTAAGATGGTTAGAAGCAGAGAGAGAGAGAGAGAGAGGATGAAAAAAACAACACCTGCATACACTCACTCTCCGTCTTATACAATCCTATTGACAGTTCCACTGCCAATGACACTGACACATTATACGTTGACAATTAATTAAAGGTGTCACTAAACAATTTTATAATTATTTATAGAAGGGTATTTTTAAATCTACTATGTATTTGATTCGTAAAGTAAAGTGAGTATCTACTTATACTACACGATGCCATAATTACAAGCAAGTAAATCACGAACTTACAACAACAGGAATTAGAATTGTGTTAAATAAGTGACCTCTTAAATTGAAATTGTTTCAACATTTTTTCGAGATTACTGTCAGAAATAGTTTTTTTTTTGAATTCACATTGACATCTATATTACAGACTTAAGGTGGTATACATATGTTAGCGTCGGGAGCATGTGGGTGGGAAGAGCGTTTAGAACGTGCTTCACAAAATTTATTTTCAAATTTAATTTCACCATAGGCTATATTTGGACATTCCCCTGTGATTTAAAAATAATAATACATACATATGTATTATGTTTCCAAATTTGTGCATTAGGATAGATCTTTTTTTAATGGGAATATTTATTAGCATAGCCCCCTCTAAACTAATTAAAAAAATTCCGCCACAGCACAGTGTGGCAAAATTATTTGTAAATAAATCTGTCATTTCTAACTGGATGATAGCAGAGGAGTATTCAAGTTTATTTTTTGATGATGGAACCAAAGACCCCTCAGGAGGTGCGATGTGGGGTTTCAAAATAGGGCACCTCACACATGCAAAATGTTTAAGACTTTAATTTATTCTTAAAGACCTTGAATAGGTCTAGAAAAAACATCTTATCTAAGCCTCTTTATTGAGTTATACGCATTTTAAAATTCAAATTACAAAATTGCATCATACCTTGGTCCAGTTTCTTCATTATATCATAACTAGGGGGCGGATTTATATGCAAATTCATGTTTTTTCTCGAACGTCTAATTACAATGTAGACTAATTATATCCGAATCGCATATTTTGCTGTAAAATGGCATCGATTTGTTAGGGCATATTTTTGCATATTTTATTGATAATGCATATTTTGTTATATTTAACTTCAAAATGTATATTTACCTGCACATTATTCAAGTTTTTAATATTTATTGTCGTCAATGGGCAACATATTGTCTGGACAAAATACTTTTTGTTGAATTTGTTACAGAAAAAGCATTAAATGTATCGAAAACATTCATTTGTTTTCATTTCAATTTCGATATATAAAAGATTTCGTTATCGAAAGATTTTGTAACTTCACCACTCCTGTCATTCATTTCCCAGCAGTTCTAGGAGACTGTCCTGAACTAGTGATTTTACCTACCATTTAGGGTGAGAACTAGTTACATAACAAGCTACGTGTATGTACTAAGCAGAGGGTCAATTGACCCTTTTGGATTACCTAGAGACAAATTCACTACACAATTAACGTTCAAAGTTACTACACTACTGATTACTTAGATACGCTTAAGTGACAATTGTCTTTATGCTAGATTACATGCGATGTATAAAGTAACCACTTGCCTTCTCTCTGCATTACAAATAGCACATACATACGTATCAAATGGAGTCAGCCAAGTGATCAGACATAACAGACATTTACTGCCTATAAGGGATACACTTACTACTTACTTGCTTAACTGCTGGGTTATTAGGAGATGAAAATTATGATTGGTTGCTACTTTACAGGACGACCAAAATATTGGCGATTTTAAAAAACAAGTCGCAAGATAAATGCTCTAAAGATTGTGGCTTTAAATAAGTGTTCATAACAAGATGTTATAATTAATACCCATCGTTTTCTCAGAAGAACAATTATAATTTTAGTATTCAGTGATATTCTTTGAATTACAAATAAATTATAATAAAATTAACTTAAGCCTAATTAAAAATTTACTTTCAAATTATAATTTTAAAACTTTAACAATTTAATTCTTGGTTTAATTTAAAAAGTCCGAACTGCTGGGAACAGTGTTGTGTATTTTTTGGACATTGCGCGATCTATCGTTAATTATTTTATGATTCTGTTTAAAATATAATTGTATATTTTTTTAATTTTTTAGGTTTTTTTGAAGCATATTTTAGGCGCATATTTTCCAATAATAAATGCATAAAAATCCGCCCCCTAATCATAACCAATCTAATACTCTTTGCTTAGGGAACTTATGAAACTTTTATATTTGTTTGAAAAGTATCTCAACAAGGATAGCTTTAAAATACAAAACGTCTATAATACGTCAATAATACTCTAATAGGGGTTTCCCTAGAATTTAAACTATTTTTTTATCTACATTTTAAATATAGTCTAAGTGTTCTAAAATACCCAAGCTGGGCTTCCAAAATCGGCCAAAAGTTTTATACACTATGATGTATTGCTAATCATTCCTATTATTCTTTTACTAGCCCAATTTGACCAAATGTGAACTTTATGGGCAAAATTCCGAAAAATTTCAAAATTGGGATTTTTTGGGAATTTTACAATTGGTATCCATTGTTATACCGACACAAACAATTTCATTGCAATGTGTTAACGAATGAACCTTTTATTGAATACTAGTTGACCGCCCCGGCTTCGCCCTGTAGCATTTACTAATGTTAGTTCTTCAAGTTTCTCGAACCCACATACACCTGCCTGTTCTTATTTATTTGCAAATAAAATATCTAATTTTGTACTGCATATTTTAGGGAGCTTTTTTATTACAGTTGACTGGACTGGAAACAAATTTTCCGAGTTTTATCCCGAATTTTTGAATTTACAAAAGAATTTCGAATTGAATAAAAAAAATCTGCAAAATCGTTCCAAAACGGTTCCTAAAGGTAGGGTCACACATGGCACATATTTGTCGAAAAAGACGTAGCCACTAAATAAAATACATTCGATTTTTTTTTATTTATTTCAAAATCTCCTTTTACTTACGACTATTCAAAACAAAAAAATTTGTTTTATTTTATTTGATGCTGTTTGATCTTACAAAACACTTGTAAGAGTAAACACGTCAAACAAATTTGTGCTAATAAAAGTGGTTACGCTTCTTTGAGTAAATATTTGCCATGTGTGACCTTACCTTAAGTATGGTTTTAATATGCCATATAAACATTTTGCCAGCCAAAATTAAAAAAATTTCCTTTTTTGGATTTTTGAAATATTTGTTGGGAATTCTGGAATTAATTTTCCTCAAAACGTTTAAATTTGTATTAATTTACTATTTGAAATTCTTTAAATAAAAACAAGTAAAGAAAGTATGGGCTTGAACTACCCAACCTTATAATATCCTACACTGAGTAAATGAGCAAACAAATTGTTTTAAAATTTTGTTTTTAAGTTGGCCTTATAAGGGAACTATGACTAATTATTGACCGATCGAAATAAAATTGGGTTGTGTGATTTATGTCTATATGAAACATATATATGTATTTCTGTTGAATTTTATGTGGATGATACCAACATTTTTAAGAGATTTGTGCAGGTTAAAGGGATTTTCGGAAGCGGGCCTTATATGGGAGATATGACTAATTATGGACAGATCATCATAACATTAGTTAACATCAATTCCTTATATATATATAAAATTTATTTGGAGCGAAATTTGTGTAGATACCTATAGAATGACCGATAAAGTTCAATTTCGTGAGGACATTTGTATGGGGGCTTGGTGAAATAATGGAAATATGTACCAAATTTGATCGAAATATCTTCAAAATTGCGACCTGTAATTTTAGCACAAGATTTACATGGACAGCCAGCCTTCTAGAGAAAGTGATTCTCAAACGATCGGTATATTTTAAAGTGGGTATTAGACTAATATTATACCCTCCCCACTATTGTGGTGTAGTGTATAATCACTATATTGTATTACATATACTGCATATTTAATGTTCTTCCAAAAAGCCAATTTTAGGCTAACCTAATACATATATGCAATATTTTATAATTCTACATTGTTATAAATTAAATAACCTTTCCGCCTAGTTATACCAAACACAAGTCGCCAACAGGTTTTCCACATATATATTCATTGTCTTAATTTTTAGCTCATTTTAATTTAATTTAAATTGTATTTTGACAAAGGTGCAATTTAAAAAGTTATTGATCGGGAATACTTGTGTTTGGTATCGTCGGAAAATGTCCCAACAACAAAGTCCAATGCTAAATTTCAGCTCAATGTCTGTAAGGTTAAGCCAGTAAAAATATATGTACGACCCTAATGTAAATAGTTATACATTATTTAACTTTAAAAATAAGAAAAAAAAGCAAATGTTTTACAAATGCTTGTATACGTCATTTAGCGCAAAGGGAAAACACGTTGTATGTCGCCAAAAAAAAAACAAAAAATAAAAAAAAAATATTTTATGTTATGCATAACATGCTGGTAAATTCATTCATTAGACAACATTAAATTATTTGAATACATACATTATTTATTCCATTACAGGTCACAAAAAGGAGGAGGTTGGCATGTTAATGTATGATGTAGATATTAAAAGGGCCAGAGTTGTAGAAAAAATAATAAAAAAATAAAATAAGTTTAAAATTATATCATTATATAAAAATAAATTTAACGACAGACAGACAGACGGACATGGCTTAATCGACTCCGCTATCTAAAAGGATCCAGAATATATATACTTTATAGGGTCGGAAAATTATATTGTGGAAATTACAAATGGAATGACAAACTTATATATACCCTTCTCACGAAGGTGAAGGGTATAAAAAGAAACTGATGAAGAAACTGGAGAAAAGATGATGATTGCGATACCTGGCGAAAACAGCTGGCATTAAATTTTAACCGATCGAGCCGATCACAAAAGTTTGAGATCGGTTTTTTTATCCTAACCTCATACAAAATTGCTCTTCGTTTTTGGAAAATAATCTAACATATTAGATTGGAGGCCCCAAATACTTTAATCATTTCGCTCCTACACTGATTGAAATAACAAAATTAGATTATGGATTTGTGTCTTTTCGGTTGTTTTTTATTTTTATTATTTTTTGGAGTAGAGTAGTATGTCATTCACTAACTTAGTCAAGTCAACCAGTAATTCAGTGAGACAGCCGGCGAGTGTGACAGTTTCTAAGTAATGTTTCTAAAAATAGATTTCATGTAAAAACCAGCATATGGCTGATAATATTTACAATATTTTTGTTTTATTTATTTATTTATTATTTTGTCTGTTGTTGTTAATTTTTTTGTTTGTTTTATGGTTAAATGAAATATGAAATTGTATTGTGTTGTATACAGTTTTTTTTTGTTTTATTATTTATTTCATGGTTTTTATTTGGTCTGTTTTATACACGTATTTTATTATTCCTTGCTGTATTAACCATTTATTTTTGTGTGTTTATAAATAATATTTATAATAAATTATTAAATATTTGTCTAAACGTATAATACATAAATACTTTTATTTGGACACATATTAGGGTGGCCTGAACATTTTTGGTAGACTGTTTTGGAAGATTATGAAGAGATAACAAATGTATGAGTTAATATAATTGTACATTGAAATCTTTACATATAATCTACTTACCAATAATTTCCAAACAAAAAAAGGTTTTTTGAAAAGCATTCCAATTTTATGTTATTAAATATCTTTTATTTTTGGGAGATTTTTCATTGGATCATTTTGCCTTTAGTCATAGAGAATTATACATAGAGACGAGATACTGTGTAATGTCAAACAAAAATACAACAACAAATCATGTGTCTTATACAACATGTATTTTGTTGTTGCAAGAGTTAGGTGTTTGACAATAGACTTAGGTTTTTGACAATTACGTCCTTTAGACAAAAAAAGAGCTTTTCGGGGGAAAAGCTCCTGAGAGAGATGGTTTGTGCGGTTCAGAAGCGGTGATTTTGACACGGAAGACAAAGATCGCCCATGGCCAAATAAGTTTGAATACCAGGAATTGGCTGCATTACTCCACGAAGATTGTTGTAAAACCCAACAAGAGCTTGCTAAATCATTGGGAGCTACTTAAGCAGCAATTTCAAAACGTTTGCGAGCAGCAGGATTCATCCAAAAGCAGAGAAATTGGGTACCATCCGCATGTTCGAAATACTGCTTAAACCCTATAAAAGAAAATAATTTTTGCACCGAATCTTGCGATGAAAAATGTGTTACACAAAAATTTCTTTTAAATCAGTATCAGTTTAAATTCATAAGTTACATTTGCGTACAAATTTTTCAAAGGCGGCAAGGTGAAAACCTTAGGACTTGGAGATTGATATTCAATTTTCAATTCAATTCAATTTATTTATTGATAATCTGTAAGCCAAGAATGGCCAAATTGATTACAAAGTGATTATATATTTTAGTGAAACGAAATAATTTTATGTATTTTTCGGACGTCATTTACCTTAAAAACTAAAAAAATGATAATATGGCGATTTCCCATATAAAATTTAAAACATTGGTAGGCAAATAGAGGCATTTAATTTGTGTGCTTTTTTGGGTAAAAAATAAAATATCCACAACAAAATCAAGCAACTGAATGAAATGTGTGTATTTTTACGCTCTATTACGCTCTTTTGTTCACATTCGGGTTGTTTGACGAAAATCATCGTAACCTGAACAATTTGAACGCCTACCATGGATTTAAAATAATGTAAAATTTTAACGATTAAAGATATCATAACAAAATTTGGAACTTAAAACAATGGCATTATAATTTTTGAAATTTTTTATTTTCAAATACCGAAATTCCAAAAACGAAGAAAATGTGTTATAAAAACTAACCCCCATATGCATAAACAGTTTATAAATTTATCAAAGGTTTATAAAACAAAATTTCCAGACAAAATCTGTTTCATAAACCTTTGATAAATTTATAAACTGTTTATGCATATAGGGGTAAGTTTTTTTTAGAAAAGTGTTTAAGCTTAGTACAAGTGTTAAAGCTTAGTACATATTTAAACAATATATAGGGTTATACAAATATGGAGCTTTTTCGACGATCGGTGCTTTTTTGTCTTTTTAGATTTTTTTACTCAAACCTAATTTTTTTTTTTAAATTGCACAAGTTTGAATAGGACTGTTGGGGACTAGGTCAACTGAAAAGAGCCAAATTTTACTTAATACGCTTTTGTATTAAGTTATCTTTCCTGATCGTGTTAAAAATTTATATAGTCCCGAAGAAAATTTCATTCTATAAAAGAAAAAATATAGGGACTTTTTTGGGAAAAAACATAAAAAATACTGCCCATTTTACATGTTCCAACTTTGGAGTTGCTTTTATTTTACTAGAACTAGCTGACTCGACAGACGTTGTCCTGTCCAAATTAAAAAAAATGCTTGTGTTCGATTTGTGAATTTGTGAGAAGCGGTCTGAAATGGGTAAAAATAGTTAAAAAGAAGAAAAAGAAACGTATTGTTGAATGATAATTTTTATTTATATATGTATATAGGTTTGGTTTTCTTGATTAAACGCTTATTGTCCAAGTTATTAGTGAATTTGGATATTGTGAGCAGGGTTTTTAATTTCCCGACCTTTTTTGATTCCCGGGAATCGGGAAATTTTTTTCAACATTCCCGGGTACCCGGCTATTCCCGAAATATATAATGATACTGTAAATTAGGAATATTATAGCCAAATTTCATATAAAAACTTAGTGTTATAATTATTAAATATCAGATCTACGAATTTATTAATAAAATTTGAGCTTAATTCACTAAAATCTTAATCCGTAATTAAAAAATGTCAGCCTTTCATTCCATAAATCCCATCCTAATACTATTCATTTTTTTAGATTCATTCCAAAGCTTTTGTTTAAACTGAATTAATTTTAAAGTTATTTAATAAGAGAATTTATTCAAACTTTGAATGATTAAATTTTTGTTAAATCAAATCATTTCCAAAATTAATTGAAAAAACCTTTTTGTACTAGATTTTAATTGAAGAAAAATTTAATCATTTAATAAATTTTTGAAGCTATTTTGTTATGGATTTCAAGAAGAAATTTAAAGAAATTAGAATGATTCAATAAGAAATAAATTCTATAAATAATGAATTCTCTTTTTAAATTTTCATACGAAAAACCCCAGATAAATAATAATAATAATAATAAGCGGTCTATTATTGCCAAGATATCTGCAAAAAACTTTTCACTGTTTTTTGTTAAAAAAAGAGTTCTAACTTGTTTTCTATGTATTTTCGTCAGTTTTTAATTCCCGGGATTCACGAATAAAAATCCCGGGAATCGGGTAATGAAAAATTGGCAAAATTCCCGGGAAATTTGTACAGGGAATTCCCGGGATAAAAACCCTAATTGTGAGTTTTTATATAAAAATATCGATTTTTGTTTAGAAATATGAGTGATCACAGATCGAGCTCCTTTCTTGATTAAACGCTTATTGGCCAAGTTATTAGTGTTTGAGTTTTTGTATAAAAAATCGATTTTTGCCCAGAAATATGACTGATCACAGATCGAGCTTCTTTTCTTGATTAAACGCTTATTGGCCAAGTTATTAGCGAATTTAGATATTTTGAGTTTTTATATAAAAATCGATTTTTGGTCTGAAATATCAGTGATTACAGATCGATCTCGTTTTCTGGATTAAACGCTTATTGGCGAAGTTATTAGAGAATTTAGATATTTTGAGTTGTTATATAAAAAAATCAATTTTTGTTTAGAAATATGAATGATCACAGATCGAGCTCCTTTTCTTGATTAAACGCTTATGGGCCAAGTTATTAGTGTTTGAGTTTTTGTATAAAAAATCGATTTTTGCCCAGAAATATGACTGATCACAGATCGAGCTTCTTTTCTTGATTAAACGCTTATTGGCCAAGTTATTAGCGAATTTAGATATTTTGAGTTTTTATATAAAAATCGATTTTTGGTCTGAAATATCAGTGATTACAGATCGATCTCGTTTTCTGGATTAAACGCTTATTGGCGAAGTTATTAGCGAATTTAGATATTTTGAGTTGTTATATAAAAAAATCAATTTTTGTTTAGAAATATGAATGATCACAGATCGAGCTCCTTTTCTTGATTAAACGCTTATGGGCCAAGTTATTAGTGTTTGAGTTTTTGTATAAAAAATCGATTTTTGTTCAGAAATATGAGTGATCACAGATCGAGCTCCTTTTCTTGATTAAACGCTTATTGGCCAAGTTATTAGTGAATTTGGATATTTTGAGTTTTTGTAAAAAAAATCGATTTTTGGCCAGAAATATGAGTGATCACTGATCGAACTCCCTTTCTTTATTAAACGCTTATTCGGCAAGTTATTAGCGAATTTAGATATTTTGAGTTTTTATATAAAAAATCGATTTTTGTTCAGAAATATGAGTGAACAGAGATCGAGCTCCTTTTCTTGATTAAACGCTTATGGGCCAAGTTATTAGTGTTTGAGATTTTGTATAAAAATTGATTTTTGTTCAGAAATATGAGTGATCACAGATCGAGCTCCTTTTCTTGATTAAACGCTTATTGGCCAAGTTATTAGCGAATTTATATATTGTGTGTTTTTATATAAAAATATAGATTTTTGGCCAGAAATATGAGTGTTCACAGATCCAGCTCCTTTTCTTGATTAGATTTTATATAAATCGAAAAAAGTGGCCGTAAAAGAGGGCGTGGTTAATTTTTCCTTCAGTTTTTCCTTCAGTAAAAACTTAAATTGTATAACTACGAACATTTAAACAAAAAATTAGCCAAATCGGTGTAGCCATTTTCCGATTTTAGATAAATCGAAAAAAGTGTTTGTAAAAGTGGGTGTGGAAAATGTTTCCTTCAGTAAAAACTTAAGTTGGACTATGACCTACATATTTAAAAAAAAAAAAATCTAAATCGGTCCGGCCGTTCTCAACTGATGCAATTACCAACGAAGGACATTTGATTTTTATTTATATAGTTTTTATATACTATTACGATTTTTTAAAAATAAATTCGAAATATCTAAAAATCCATAACAAATTCGATCAAAATTAAAAAAAAATAAACTAAAATATCTCTTTAACTAAAAGAGATAACCTACACATGTAAACGTATTTTCTGTAGATCTTTTAAAGGGCTATTTATATTTATAATTTCAGCAATTTTTGGTGACCAACTTTGAGGGGCCACGTACAGGCCCCCATTACCCCTAGGAAGCTGAACAACTGTAAACAATTCGAAAACACTACAGCTCTAACCATGTGAAATTTCGTAACAATATCTGCAATAGTTCCCGAGATATCGAATTATTTCCAAAAAAAAAAAAGAAACCACTGTGCAATGGCCAATACTTTGAATAAATTTATATTGTAAAAGTGTTTCTAAATAATCCAAATATAATGGATAATAAATGAGTAGTTTAAGAAATATAAACTTTGAGCATCTATAAAAAACAAATTACTGCGAATTTTTAAATTCTTAAGAACTCAAATTTGTATATAATCTTGGAAAAGTTATTCATTATTGAATTCAGAACAGGTATGGTCTACAAAACCATATTTACAGCGATGTAAAAAAAAATAAATAAATAATTGAGCTTATTTAAAAAAATGTCCATCCTTTTCCTGAGTCCAAAAGGATTCGATAAAATTAATAATAAAATGTTGTTTATTACTAAGTACTATGTACTACTATAAGATTACCCTGTCTATGTACAGACTACGGATTTAGTAGTAATCTTGATTATTATAAATAATATTTATCATACGTCCAGATACTAATTATTTATTTCCGTACCTTTTCAAACAATCGCACAATCATGCACTTACTATGTGTAAGTGTGTCCATGGGACATTTGTGTGGGACATTTGATTCATTTGTGGTTTCTCTCGATAGTGGGTTGACCAGCTCTAATCGCGCGTAGTTAATTATTTAATGGAATAGCAAAAAAAAAACGACCATTATAATTTTTTAGTTTTATTTTTAAACTTTGCAAATGTACGGAGAGTCTAAACGACTAAATG
Organism: Calliphora vicina; assembly: GCF_958450345.1. NCBI lineage: Eukaryota > Metazoa > Arthropoda > Insecta > Diptera > Calliphoridae > Calliphora > Calliphora vicina. The sequence continues at coordinate 123,555,840 of NC_088780.1, forward strand.
ACTGTCTGTCTGAGTGAATGGACAGGATGAGGACCCTACAGTTTTAAAACTTACTTAATGGTAGTTACCTAATTCGATTATAGTGAATAATGATTTCACCAATGCTCCACTAAGACCATCATATACTGCAGGAAAGAACATACTACTTACTTATACTTTAAATTCACCATTTGCCGATTTGAATCTATTGAATATTTAATATTTCTCAATATATTTTTGTAATACTTGGACAACGGGTTCATTTTTACACAGAAACATGTCTCGACTCTAACGATTGCCGAATGTGAAATGTTTTGTGTATGTATTGAAATAAATTATGGTAATAATACAGTCTTTTGAGGGCAGTTTCTTTATTTAAATAGTTTCAATTAATGGGCAACCAAGAATAGAAATAAAATTGCATTTGAAATGCATTTCAAAGAACACAATACAATACACACATATTATTTATAATGGTAAATTACTTACTTTTGTTTAATTTAATTTAAATATGACACTTTGTTTCAGAAAAAAATAAATAAATAAATTGACGTAAATTTAACTTCCAATGAAAACTATTAGGAGATAGTATAATTAATTTTATTACTATACAGTCATATTGAACAATAAAACCTAAAGGGGGTAAAAATTGTAATGGATTGTTTTAAATTTTTAACTACCATTCGGTTGAGAAAAAAAATTAAAGAACAGTGATTGTATAAGTAGATAATAAAAGCCGAATCTTGTATACCCACCAGGGTAGGATCAATAATGGACCGAAAGTTGGTGGAAAGATTTAGGTCCATATAAGTCTTGTTTTTGTCAAATTTTATTACGATTTTATAGACAATTACACTATGCGACAAATAGTAGGGTCAGTGATCGGCGGAGGTTCTGCACAATGGGAAATGTTAGATCGATAAAAAAAAGTTATACGTGTCCCGGCGTTTCTCTGGGTCAGGTCTAGGAATCGAGATATATCGATTTTAAATTAGAATATATCGTATAGGAAAAATTCCAATTCTTTTGCCTTTTTCATGCATTTTGACCATCTAAATGTCCGAATATTGCAAAGTTATGTTCAGTATAGATATCTAATGATAGATATTTCAAAGACCTGTGCAACGACATATACATAAGATGGACCCTACAAGGGGTCAAAATCGGAAAAATATTTTTTTGAATTTTTTGGTCCGAAATTATTTTTCCCCAAAAAAGATTTTTTAAAAATAAAAAATTAAAAAAAAAATGGAAAAAACTTTTTTTTAAAAAAAAATAAAAAACTATTTTTAAGTATAATTTGGTGAAGGGTATATAAGATTCGGCACAGCCGAATATAGCTCTCTTACTTGTTGTATTAAAATTATTGAAAATAATCGCATAAAATCTTAAAAAAAATTTTAAAAAATATTCGATTTTGTCGAATAATTCGAGACAAAAAAACCGGTTTGTCGAATAACTCGAAAACCGTCCTTTTGTAAAAACCGGAAAATTTGGAAAAAACCCGGTTTTTCGAATAATTCGAAAACCGGCTTGACAACTCTAGACACGTATAATTTTTTTTTTACCGATCTAACATTTCCCATTGGGCAGAACCCCCGCCGATCACTGACCCTACTATTTGTCGCATAGTGTTATGAATGTACAATTCATTTTCTGAGGGGGACCTTGTATTCGCGTAACTCAAAACCGGTTTAGTTTATTGAATAAAATTACCTTTAAGAAAGACTTAACATGTTTTTTATCTTCACAGTCGTTTTAGAAACTTAAATTTATTTTGGCAAACAAACATTTTTTTATCTATATTTAGAAATTTTTGTTTTTCAAAATGGCATGAAAAAGTGGAAAATGAAGCTACACTGTTAATTTTTTCTAAGTTTATAGAAAATAAAGTTCCAAACAAAACAAGATCTAAGTGATTAAAATCTGTTTACAAATTTTGATTTTATAAACAAAAGATCAAGCCAATATCCCCTAATAACATTCTAACATTTTTTCCCATATTTTCACAAAAAGTCTTCTATAAATTTTTAATTTTTAAAAATTATATGCATTTTTGAAAAGAAGACACAATTTCCTATACGTTGATATATAATGTATATATCTTATCGTTTCCACTAGTCAAATTTATGGATTCAAAATCAACAACAAACTGAAAATTTACAGAATCTTGTCGTTTTGTAAAAACGGCACTGCATTGCCGACTATTGCAGTACTAAACATAGAAGAACACTACACGATGTAGCTAATTACTACGAGTTATGTGTCTTATCTTTTGTGAATAAAATTAAAAGTTGTGGACAGACTTTAATCATTTTAAGCTTGTTTTATTTATAACTTAGATTCTATATGTGTGAAAAAAGCATTTTCCAATTTTTAATGCCGTTTTAAATACAAAAATTTCGAAATTTTTCTAAAAAAATATTTTTTTTGCCAAAAAAAAATTATTTTTTTTTATTATTCCCGAACCTGGTATTCTCAGTAATTGAAACATTTATATCCCGTGCCACATCACTATACCTTACTATCCGATTTGTAGGTATTTTATACTAAACCTTTTCTAGAGTTTTTTCTTGCCGGGTGACATTTTCAAAATACAAATCTTTTGTAATTAAAAGTTATTGTGTTTACATCATGTTCACCCAAAATAATGTAATTTACAAAAAATCCCTGTATCTATTTGTGTAATTCCATTACATATGTATGTATATTTTATAAAAAACTAAATTTCTTCTTATCAAAAGGTCTTCCAACATCGGAATATCCTTTATCCTTGCATATGTCAAAAACGAATCTTTTGATTTTCTTAATTTGTCTACACAAAATAGATAGCTGAATTAAAATTATTGTGTGAAAATTACAAATTCAAATGGGTTGAAAAGTTATGGTAGTTTTTCTATGAAAAGTAGTGGATTTTTATTTAAATTGTGCAATAACTTCTAAACATGTAGCTTAACTGGGCGTTGAATAATCAGTCAGTCAGTAAAATTTTGGAAATTTTTAAGTTAACTAACTAATTTAACTTGTTTTACATTGACCAACTGTGTTAAAGCTAAGAAAGTCAGAAGAAATAAACAACAGTTGTTCAAAATAAAACAAACAGAAAAATACAAAATCAACAGAAACAACCCCCTATAAATGAACCCTCTATGGACATGGTCAACGAAAAGCTAAACAATCATTCATCCAGATGTCAGTAATGACTGACCAGTTGTCATATTCATATTTCTCATGAAACACGCACTCACATAAATAAAGATACAAATACATCCCAGCATTTCCCGAAGTAGTGCATGTCCTAAGCAGAAAAAATAAACGTTTAAAGTGACTATATTCTAGATTACTTAGAGATACTTAAGTGCCGCTAGATTACCTGGGATGTATAAAGTAACCAATTGCCTTCTCTCTGTACTACAAAGAGATCATTTGACACGCAGTTCCAAAAAAATATATATAAACAGGAGTCAGCCATGTGGTCACACATCAGTGATAATTACTGTCTATAAAGGGGATACATTGACTACTTGCTTAACTGCTGGGAATGTTTAGAGACATTACACCACTATTTGTCCTTTGAGTATAGAATTTGTATGATGGACTATGTGCTTTCTTTATTACGTTTTGTTTTTGTTTTGTTTTATTTTCTATTCGGTTTTATTTTGGAAAATGTGGTCCCTTGTTGTTGGTTTTTGTTGATTCTAACACACCTGTGTGTATTCATTCATTCGCTCAGTATCAATTTCGAAATGTTATTTTGGAAGTGTACGATACGAGTGTATAGTTGTTTGTATTTTGAATTAAATACGGCTATGTATTTGAAATATTTAGGTATTTGGTTTAGTGTTTTTGACTGTTTTCCTTGTTTTCTTTAGAGTTCGAAATAAAAGAAACAAATGACTGACTATTTTCTCTGTTCCTTTAAATGTGCTCTAGATTTAATGAATTTGTTTGGTTTTTAATAGTTTTTTTTTTTTTTTTTGATTTTGTGGTTTGTTATTCGAATGTAGAAACAATTGTACAATTATCGTTATATACAAACATATCAAGAAATATATACATACATATTTTTGTATATAAGTTTACACACATACACAGAAATGTTTGTATGATTGAAAGGGATATAGTTTATAAAATTTTACAATTCCCAGCAGTTCTGCATTTAGACAGTAAGTTTTTCTAATGTCTTATTGCTTGGCTGCTTCTAATTTATATATTTTTAGGTTATTTCACATGTATATGCTCTATGTAATGCAGAGAAAAGTCAGTTAATTATATTATATATCCCAGGTAATGTAGCGTGAAGTTATTCGTCACTTTAGTGTCTTTAAGTAATCTAGGGTGTAGTCAATTATCATTAAGAGTCCTTTTGTAATGCAGATAAACTAATAATAACACTGTGCACGAAATTTACACTTTTTTTCTCTGTCAAGAGGGGCACCCGGCGCACAGAGGGTTGAAATGTACCAAAAGTGGCGATTAATTCAAAAGCTGAACTTTATCTGCCACAGTCATGTTTGGTATTGGGTTAAAGTGCATTAAATTCTACATTACTAACTGTTAAAAGTACAGTTGTTAGTAACTTACTTTATTGGCAGTGAGCGGTCAAAGTCAAATAATTTTTACAAATTTTGCGAGCTGTGGTTAAAATTGAAAATTGTAATATTTCGAGAGCTTATATTTTTTGTTAAGTCTGTTAAAAGTAGAAATATTGAAATGGAACCATAAACTTCAGGTATTTGAGAACATAAATCTTTGTTTACATAAATGTTTTGCAAATATATTTTATGTTTTTGTTTTAAAGTGCTCCATTATTGGGGTTTCGATATATAGATTAAGTTTAAAAAAGTCCAGGGAGAGATCGGATAAATTCCATTAAATGCTATTAAAATATGACATTTCAGCCTATAAAGTTGTGTTTTTATCTATTCATTACTAAAAAAATATAATATTCTCTTTTGTGACTTTTTTTAAAAAAATTTTTCATTTATAAAATTTTGTGAAAAACAAAAATTAGATTTATACTAATGTAAATTACATTTAATAAATTTATTATTTGAATGTTTTAATAGCACATTAAGTTTGCTTTAATTTTCAATTTTATTCATTAATTTATCGCTTTCTATTCAAAAGTTACAGCATAAATTGTGAACTAAGATCTTTTTTCCAAAAAACAATAATGCGCTTAATGGGTTTTAAAAAAAATTTTGTTTTTAAACTTTTTTTTTCTAAAATGATGTGTTTTTATGGATTTATGATTATTCATTACTAAAAAATTATAATACTCTGTTTTGCGAATTTTATGAAAAAATTTGTAGTTCTATAATTTTTTTTGTAAAACAAAAATTGGATTTTTAATAAAATTTGCACTAACATAATTTAGTTTCCAATTTAAAACAACAGTTATATCTTTCATTATGTTTCAATTGATATATAATTTTTTGCGATTTCTGAAAAATTAAAATTTTGAGTTGTGTCACTTTTGAACTGGGTGTGCCATATATTCGTGTAACTCAAAAACTGTTTAGCTTATTGAATAAACTAAAAAAACCCAATTCCGCAATAAAATTAACTTTAAGTAAGACTGAAGCTTTTTTTTATCTGCGCAGTCGTTTTAGAAATATAAAGTTTTTTTCCAGCATTTTCCAATTTTTTATGCCGTTTTATAAAACAGCGTACTTAAATTAGTTTAACCCACTGGGTGCCCCGCTTGACAGTTTTTTCAACTAGCACAGTGTAATTAATGCTATCAAATACTACTACTTTTGATTATTCGATACAAATAGAAAATTTTCATTTGGATATTCAATAATACTTTTATCAAAAATTTTAAAATAACTAAAAATGTTTCATTATTTAGTCGATATAGCCATGTCCGTCTGTATATTGAAATCTACTTTCCGTATCAACATAATTTATACTTCAATATATCTGTTATAGACCCGTTTCGGTTGCTATTTAAAATCGAAAAAATCGGCTCACAAATGGCTGAGATATAAGGAAAAAACCAGGACAACCTCGATTTTTCCTATTTTTGATCTATGTATGGATTACTATGTCATTAATATATACAATGTGGATATCTAAAGATATTTTTTTCAATAAATTAAAAAAAATAAAAATTTGGAAAAAACTTTTTTTTAAAAAAAATAAATTTTTCCTTTTAATAAAGAGTGAAAGTCATTCTTGTAATACTATTTCGTCGATTTGACTTTAGAGAAATTGGATGAATCATCAGAATCTAAAATACTGTTAGGTTTGCTTTGGAAATTACCTTATAATATTGTTACGAAATTGTACTTGAATTTAAATATAACGATTTTAAGGGCTGATTTAAAAGTAGCATAATGCTTTCAAATAACAGTGCTGTAATAGCAAACTGTAACATATCTGTGGGCATTATTAAATAAAAGCTTTCAGTTGATTTAATCGTAAGTTGGCAACGCTGTATTCGAATTCGAATATTCAGTTAAAGAACATTGTAGAAAGTACACCACAGATGGCGTTGTATTAGTATGATCTAGAATATTCGAGTGCAGATGGTAGTGTTATAAATAGTGGCAGAAGTTGCAGTCGTGAGTGAGTTTATCAGAGACGCTTTTCGAATAAACATCAACTGAGTGCCTTAAAGTGCGTTGTGTTTTTCAAGTAAATTCGTGTACATTATAAATTGTGTCTGTATTTCTGAGAATTTATAAACGTGTATAAAAAACATTGAGTGGCTATTTAATTCTGTGGTTGTTGTACATTTTGAATAAATAAAGAGTTGTTACAATTTTTAAACTACTAAACGGCTTTTATTTGCAATCAAAAGTATCCGGTTTATTTAAAGGAAATAAACAAACGTTTTGAAAAGGTTAAAACGTAACAATATACTAAATAAAAAGTTTACTTTTCATACCTAAATTTTAGATTTTTCAACTGAAAATAGTTTAAAAAGCTAAAACCGTTATGGGCTTTAAAAATACCCAGTTTACGAAACTGTAATATACAGTACTAGCTAAGCTGTTACGCTTCGCCGCCCAATTGTAGTAAATTTAAAATGAACTAAAACATAATCGTGACTGTAAGTAAGTGGTGCAAATGGAAAAAGGACAATCATCTGTGATCACCAGGGAAACCAAAATATGCAAATGCATGTTTTTTCTGGTGAGTCGAATGAGCACATGGATAAGATATTTACACGTTTCAGAACTATTTAAGAATTTTGGCATCGATTTGTTAGTGCATATTTTTGCATATTTTACCCTTAAATTCATATTTTTGCATATATTTATGTCATATTTTTGCGTTTTTAGAGCATATTTTACTGTTTAATAGCATATTTTGACTTTATCAAAAACAAGTTTGGTTTACTTATTTTTCGCTGTTGTGTTACAGGTTTTTACCTCCTTTGTTTAAAATTCAAAATTGAAAAATAGATGGCTTTTCACCAAAAAAAAATTTAAAAAACTAATTTTTTTTTTTAAATTTAAAAAAAAATTTAAAAAAACAATTCGAAAATTTTTTTTTCCAAAAATTTAAAAAACTGAAAAAATTTTGTTCACCTAAAAATATTTAAATTTTTTATTTTGAAGTATAATTTGGTGATGGATATATAAGATTTGGCACAGTCGAATATAGCTCTCTTACTTGTTTTAATAAAAAATAAGCACTATTTTAATAATAGCGCCATCTAAATATCAAATTTTAGTTCTAATTCAAACTTAACCGTTCTAAGTGTTAAAGAAATATTGTCTTTTAAATTTGCTCCTGTAACATTAGTTGATGTCGAAAGAACATTTTCTATGTATAAAAATGTTTTCAGATCCAATAGACAACGATTTTTATTTGAAAATTTAAGTAAATTTTTTTTGGTTAAAAATTATGTAAAAGTTTGTTTTTTTAAGAGCATATTTTTTAAATTTTAAGAGCATATTTTAAAGTTTTTACTGCATATTTAAAGCGCTTAAAACGCTTTTTTTAGAGCATATTTTCGGTTTCCCTGGTGATCACTTATATTTTAAAACCTAAATCGATTTTTCATATGAAAATTAACTGAAATATAATCGTGGTTATTAGTCGGTAAATAATGTTCCAAATTGGAAAAAAAATAATCTGTGATCACTAATTTTTTTTTTTTTTTTTCGTTTATTTATCAAAAAAAATTATTAACTTAAACTGCAAATAAACAAACAGTTAATAAAATACATTTTTTGCAAATATAGTCCCAAAATCGGGCACTCAAATGCGTTTAATATTTACATATTTACAATATTTTTTAAATAGTTTTGTATAATATTTTACTTATAAGTATTGTTAGGTTTAAATAATTATTATATCTACACCAAATTATAATTGTAAGGTTATTAATAGTCAATAAGTAAAAGAGATCTGTGATCATATGAAAATAAACTGAAACATAATCGAGGCTATAAGTTGATAAACACTGGTCCAAATTGAAAATCAACTTAGGTTGGACTATAAAGGATTTATTGATGTATCAATCATATATGGAAGATATTTGTGGGCTTCTGTAAGGTGATTTCAACAGACAAATGGACATGATTATATCGTTCTCACTATCTATAACTTTCTAGAATATATAAACTTTAATGTATGAAAATAAAACAGCTTTCAACAAGGAAAATTAGCTAAGCAGTGGGTTTAATATTGACAGGAAGGGTTTTTGCTATAGGGAAGTGAGTGTGTGTGACTGAGAAACGTATTGCTTCTGTCCCCTGATAGTTATTGGCTTGATAACAGGGCTCACAATGGTTGTCTTTATTGTGACTGCTGCTGTTCTTGTTTGTGGTCACTTTAATTGACAATTGAAAAGAAACTAAAAATTAATCAAGAAAATTGTGCCAGGATGACCGCAAGGACTTTATAATTCCGTACATGAAAATATAATTTTTCATAAATTTCAAACTGGAATTGAATGAGAAGTTCCAGGGTTTACTGAGGATCAGTTCATTTCATTGATCTAGTCTTCAAAATCCTAAAAGTTGTTTCTTAACATCATTTAAAAGTACTATTACTTATTTATAGCTTTGCTAATAGGTACATATTTAGTTAAGTAGGGTACTCCCTGCAGAGACGTTCTTGTATTTTTAACTGTGGCATTGTAAAAAGATTAGAGTTTCATAAAAAAAACGTATGTTCACGCTTCTGTTTAAAAAGGTGAACCTAAAGAGGAATAACCAATTATAAGTGTTTATAATCTAGGTTTCTCGTAGACTTTTGACCCAATTTAAAAACACATAAACAAGCTATTTAATAAAGAAAGGAAAAATAAAAAAAAAATATAAAAGCGAAATGTCATCACACCGTAAAAGGAAATTGAAATTAACAAGGGAATAATACATACTTGCATTGAAATAAATATGCTACAAACATTTAAATGAATGACATGGAAAAATCTAAAGACTCGAAATTCAAGCATCAAATCCCCTTGAGGTCCTAACGTGTCTTCAACAGACAGAAGGGCAGTCATAGCTAGATCGTCATAGGATTGTATAGGACCCAGCATACATTACAAATGGTATGACAAAATCAATAATCCCCCCTTTTTTTGCTGGTTAGTTAAAAAACGTAACCACTAGGGTATTCATTCGACTAATGATCGTTCGATTAATCGAATAATTTCTTACGAATAATTATTCGAACAATTTAAAAATAACCATTTTCGAATAACGAATAATTCGAACAATTCTATGTAGAATAATCGAATAAAACGAATAAATGTTCATTATTTTTAATTTTATTAAATTGCTTAAAATTTTTCATAATTTCAAATTTAGATAAGTAATAATGACTCACAAAAATTTTATTGTTTCTGAAATTTGACAAATAACTAAAGACAAAGGGACTTTCGATCACTGTAGATGAGTGTTCCGATAGCTCCTTCTATAAATATATAAATATTACTGCAAGAAGTTACAATTCTAAAAACAAATCTTTCAAAATTTTTAACTTAGGACTTGAACCAATGAAAATAAAAGGTACGGAATAAAATATTTGTTATTTAGCTGGCGAAATATTAGAAGAATCGCAATTAATAATCAAAATATTAACTTAGATTAAAGTGGAGTTGAATGTGATGGAGAATGTGATTTTGAAACGGTCGTCGAAAGTGATATTGAGGATGACATTTATAATGATTACATTGAAATAGATGAAATATATGTATATAAGTGATGTTATTAACCGCGTACGTAAGTGTTGCAAAATATTTAATAACTCTAATGATAACCACAAAATATTGCAAAATTACGTTTTGTTGCAAGAAAAGAATGGAGTTCGTCTTATACATGATTTTGAACATCGTTGAACTAACATGGTCTAACATGGTAATAAACTTTTTGCGTATTTGTAAATGCGTCAATCATGCACTGCCTGACTTCAAATTAGCCACGTTCACTGACAATGATATCAAACTTCAAACTTTGGACAGATTCCCTTTATTGTGTAATTCCCCAAGACCACTTTATTAAGCAAAGATTCGGCAACGTTGATAGAGCTTGATAAATAATACAATTTGTTATAAATAATTTAGAAATAGTGAATAATTAATTTACTAAAGAATTAGTTACTCAATTTAAAACCCGAATTAAAGAACGACATAAAAAAGTTCTTAATACGTTTATATTGTATAAAGCATAGCTCCAAAACGGAAACTAAAGGGTTTGCAAGTCAATTTTTTTGTAGATTGTTCGGGAGTTAATCTGATCAGAATATTTCTGTTGAAAATGTAATGATGGACTTTGTTTTCGAATGTTTTTTAACATTATCAGTACTTGAATTGTTAACTTTAACTTTAACGTTATTTTTTGTTTTTCTTTAACAATAAAATATTGAAAAATCGACATCAAAACTTCATTCTTTACTTTTTTAAAAAAATTTAAATTATTCGAATAATTCAATTAATTTTAAACGTGTGATCGAATTATTCGAACAAGTTAAAATATCTTATTAGAATTATTCGTTTTATTCGAACTAGAAAAAATCGAATAATTCGAATACCCTAGTAATCACTAAATAAAATATAGGGACTTCCGAACTTTGACGGTTGATAGTGGCCATATTGTTGATGTTACATATGTAGTAATAAAATGGTTTTATCAACGCTCCACGCACTTTGTCCATTTAACGAAGAGTCCCATTTCTGGATCAATGGGTTTGTCGAATTTGGGACGATACCAATCAACAATGTCAAGATTTGTGTGGATTTTAGACTGGCGGCGTCATCGGTCTATATTTCTTTAAGAATGACGTTGACCAGGCAATGACCGTCGAGTGCTATAGGTCAATGATTACCTACTTCTTTTATCCTGAATTGGAAGATATGAACACCAACGACTTTGGCTCACAACTTAATTTCATCGGCCAAAAGTCCAACTTTTTGTTAACTCCGATTTCAAAAATTTTAATGCCGTTCAATAATAAACACATTGAAACTAAGGTAACCAAAAAATTAGATAAAAATATTGTCAATTGTGGGCGTGGCATGCTGTTAAAGTCAAATATTTTATATCGTTTACACCAGCTGTCTTATTAAAATTTTTATCAGGTACTACATTTTAGTCAAATTTTAATTTCAGTGGAATAGAAGTCAAAAGGGGTTAAACAGATTTTATTAGCAGCAGAAAGGCCAAAGTGTCCTCTTTAAGCCTATATATATATTGTTGACCTGTTTTTTTTTCATTTGAATGAAATTACTCTTAAATTTTTAGCTATTTTTATTTTACCTGTTCATATGACTGGCGCAAAGTACAAGTCGCAATTTTGAAGATATTGCGATAAAATTGGGTACATACAGGACGAAGCCTATTGAAACTGGCTGAAATAGGTCCATTATTTCACCTAGAGCCCATATAAATGTTCTCCCGAAATTGGACTTTATCGGTAGTAAATGACTAATTTATATAGGTATCTACACAAATTTTGCTCCAAATAAGTTATATATATTCCGAATTAATGTCACCTAATTTTATGATGATCGGTCCATAATTTGTCATAGCTCCCATATAATGGTCCGCTTCCAAAAATCACTTTAACGAGGATAAATCTCTTAAAACTGCAGGTATAAAGATACAATTCAACAGATATAACTTCCATATAGACATAAATCACACGACCTAATTTCATGGCGATCGGTCGATAACACTATGCAACAAATGAAGACTTTTGGAAAAACACAAGATCATTACAGTATAGGTTCGACTCTACTACCAAAGGGTAGTAAAAGCCTATACTCAGTTTGTCCATTTTGGTGACCGATTTTTTTTATGGGCCCCCAAAGTTTCTGAAAATCAGTGGGGCCTCTAAAAAAGGTGTCATCAGTTTTTGGTTAACAGCTAATTCAGACTTTGTGATACGGCTTAACTTTATATGGCAACAATATAGCTAAGATTCCGCCAAATAAATTTTGTTACAATTTGATTCCAAAAAATACATTTTTCGTGCACTTTTTTTGACATGTGTGACCGTATCTTTAGTATACTTAATTCTACTGTAATATATTTTTTAGCTGGGAAATTACAAAAAATGATTTGCCAAAAACTAAAAATATATGTGCTGTTTTTCTATAGCGAATGAGCGTTTTGAGTGGACGTTTTACATGTATTTTGTTTTTGTTACAATAACAAAACACATGTAAAATTTCCACTCAAAGTACTCGTTCGCTATAGAAAAACGGCACAATAAACTATTTAACTCATCAAATACAATTATTGCCAATATTTATTTCTCATCATTTTAAGTATAAAATAAAATGTTTTTGTCCCAGTTTTTTTTTATATTATGTTCTGCCTAAAAACCCTTGTAAATTACAAATTAAATTGAGTATTTTACTGACTTTTACAGTATTAAATAAACACTCTATTTACATATACATAGACAAGTAAATATATACTTACATATATATAGGAAAATGTAAGTATGTTTGTGCTAGAAAACACATAAGTAGTTAGAATAATAATAATAAAAACCAGGGAAAGTTTTAATATATCCACAAACAAATAAAAAATAAGCAAACAAAAAAGTTTACCTTTTAAAAACGGTGGTTTATTTCATTTAAATAAACCGGATTCTATTAATTACAAATAAAAGTTTAAAACAATTTAAATGGCCACTCTGTGTTTATTAGGGGGTATTCAAATTATTCGATTTTTCTCTTGTTCGAATAAAACGAATAATTCGAATAAGGGATTTTAACTTGTACGAATAAATCGAATTATTCGAATAATTTAAATTTTTTTAAACAAGTAAAGAATGAATTTTTGATGAAGGTTTTTTAATATTTCATTGTTAAAAAAAACAAAAAGTAACGTTAAAGTTAACGTTTCAAGTATTGATAATGTTAAAAAACATTCGATAACAAAGGCCACCATTAAATTTTCATCAGAAATACAGAACAATCTACAAAACAATTGACTAGCAAACACTTTATTTTCGAGGAGCGAGTGGAGTTGATCCTATTGTTGAAATACAAACAAAAATTGATCGTTTTGTTCACAGGGACAATATGCCGAATGTGAAATGAATATTGTATCATTGAGAGCTACCCAAGCAGCAAATTCAATTCATCCAAAAGCAGCGAAATTGGGTACCAATACGAATTGAAGCAGAGAGACTTTGAAAGAGGATTTTGCATGTTCGAAATACTGCAAAATGGATCAATACCTATAACCCGAAGCGTAAGAGATTGTATGTGAAGCCCGTCCAACGAGCCGAATCGACATCAAAGCCAAATATCCATGGCGTTTATGTAATTCTCTGTATTTGGTGTGAGCAAAAGAGTCCTATCTATTATGAGCTGCTGAAATTTGATCAGATTATCACAGGAAATCTGTACCGAACGCAACTCATTCGTTTGAAGCGATCATTGGCCGAAAAACGACAAGAAACCGTAATATTTCATCATGACATCACTCGGCCACATTTTGCAATACCTATTAAAAACTGTTGAGAATGAATTGGTTGGGAAGTTTTGCCTCATCTGCTTTACAGTCCAGACCGTACCCCGTCTGACTACTATTTGTTGCGATCGATTCATAACGCTCTCTTTGGCATACGCTTCACTTTGGAACAGAGTGTCCGATATTGGTTTGATTCGTTCATGGCCTCAAAAGATGAGCAGTTCTTTTGGCTCGGATTCTATATGTTGCCAGAAAGATGGGAAAAGGTCATAGCTAACAATGGCCAATACTTTAAATAAATTTACTTCTCAAGCAAAAAGCTTGAAAAACTTATCCTGATAATAACAACCACAACTAATTCCAAATTAACTTGTAAATTTACTATACAGAAATAAAAAAAAAATAAAAAAATAAATAAATGTATGTAAATGTGTGTTGGTTGTTTCCTTCTCAATTGTTGAATCTACAAATTGTGTTGAAATAGTTGAAATGAAGAAAACAAAAAACCGCCTGTTGTTAGTGTTGAATTTGGTAATAATCATTATACGAAGACTACAACAACAGTAGCAGCAATCGAAAGTAGTAAAGAGACTACGAGTACTCAGCAAGAACGAGTTGGAGAACTAACAAAAACTTATAATAATAATAACAACAATAATAATGAGACGTACTAATAGAATGCAAAACTGTGGTGGGTAAACTGTGGCCCACCAAATTCACCCCAGAACGATTTTGTACTAGAAAATCTTTATACTCAAACTACAAAGTCAGCCGAACCTATTTACAATACTACCAATGCGAAGCCACACTCAGTGCTTCTTAGAGTGGACCTATTATTCTGATAAATTCAGGAAATTTTTCAAATCTTAAATACACATAATTATAACGAGAATAACAGAAACTAGACTAGAATATCCTTATTCAGTGTTAAATATTCGGACTTAGCGCTGATCTTTATAAGGACTATTTATGTCTAATTTAAACCGGATAATGGAAGTGGATTTTATATGGGGACTATGGTCTAATATCGACCGATCCAAACAAAATATATTTTTGTGATATCAGTTTATATTAAACATATTTTCACTGAATTTTGTATGGAAACTGCTATTCAGTACGCATTTATGAATTTATTTGAAGAAAATAAGAAAATATTTTTGAAAAATTTCAATTTTTTTGGAGGTTGTCTTACATTTTTTTTTTTTTGGAAAAAAATTAACCTATTACACAGGTCAACAGCAAAAAAACGCTTCACTAACCACTATATGGATTTGATGCATCATGGTTATCTAAGTACAAAAATGGTAAACTTTTTTAATTCTATGGATAGATTTTTTTTTAAATTTTTCTTTTCTAAAATTGTGAATTTTGTTAGATGTTTCTCCACATAATTTATGATAACTCAAAAAGGGTTAGACCGATATTATTGAAGTAAACTTAGTTTAAATTAAATACATAGCCTTTAATCAGTTAATATATTGCATTTTAATCAGCTCAGTAGTTTCGGAGTTATAATACCAAATTGAAGCAAAAAATATATTTTTTAAGTGAAAATAGCTAATTTTTGTGTTTTAAAAAACTCATAAGAGAATTCACTTAATTGTGAATAAATTCGAAAGTAATCCATCGATTTATATGATCGATATCTTATTTTGTTGCTATTATATGCGGCTTTGCGACAAAGTAAAAAACCTGAACAAGTTCTGTAGTTTTCGATTTTTTATGAGTTTTTTAAAACAAAAAAATTTAATTTTTCACGTAAAATATATATTTTTTGCTTCAATTTGTTATTATATCTCCAAAACTACTAAGCCGATTGAAACGCAATATACATATATGTATGTGAAAATTTGTACATAGCATGGGGATGTACAATGTTTTTAAAATTCAATCAATCGAAAGAAGAACATTAACTACTCAATTCTATGTATATCAAACAAAAAAGTCAAATTTTATGAAAATGTGCGAATTCACTTAATTGTGAATAAATTCGAAAATAATTCATCGATTTATATGATCGATATCTCATTTTGTTGCTATTATATGCGGCTTTGCGACAAAGTACTAACCTGAACAAGTTCTGTAGTTTTCGATTTTTTATGAGTTTTTTAAAACACAAAAATTTACTATTTTCACGTAAAAAATATATTTATACCACCATATGCGGTATTATGCGTTTGTGCAGATGTTTGTAACGCCCAAAAATATTGGTCTAATACTCACCTTAAAGTATACCGATCGACTTAGAATCACTTTCTGAGTCGATTAAACGATGTCCGTCTGGCTGGCTGGTTGGCTGGCTGTCCATGTAAACCTTGTGCGCAGAGTACAGGTCGCAATTTTGAAGATATTTCGATAAAATTTGGTACATATAATTTTTTCGGCTCAAAGACCATGCCTATTGAAACTGGCTGAAATCGGTCCATTATTTCACCTAGCCCCCATACAAATGTCCTCTCGAAATTGGACTTTATCGGTCATAAATGTTTAATTTATATATGTATCTACACAAATTTCGCTCCAAATAAGTTTTATATATACAAAATTCATGTCACCAAATTTTGTTACGATCGGTCCATAATTAGTCATAGCACCCATATAGACCCGCTTCTGAAAATCAATTTAACGTGCATAAATCGCTTAAAAATGTTGGTATATACACCAAATTCAACATTAATAACTTCCATACAGACATATATCACATGACCTAATTTCATGGTGATCGGTCCATAATTGGTCATAGCTCCCATATAAGGCCCATTTCGAAAATCACTCACGAATATAAATTATTGGTGTAGGGTTTTATATGGTCCTACTTTCCTACTTGTTTTTGCTTCAATTTGGTATTATAACTTCGAAACTACTGAGCCGATTAAAATGCAATATATTATTAGATTAAAGGCTATGTAAATTTAAACTTTTCTAAGTTTACTTCAATAATATCGGTCTAACCCTTTTTGAGTTATCATAAATTATGTGGAGAAACATCTAACAAAAATTCACAATTTTAAAAAAAAAATTTAAAAAAATCTATCCATAGAATTAAAAAAATTAACCATTTATTTACTAGTGGAACCACAATACATCAAAATTGTGTAGTGGTTTAAAAGCTTCTAAAATTTTTTCGATTTTATTGATATGATATAGAAAATGTAATTGTGTTTTTCAGCCCCCCTTAAAAGTCCTTGCATTTCTAAAGTGAAACAAATATTCCAGTGATTTTAAATCAACACGAATTTAGGGTTTTTAGATTTTCTTAAAAAGAAGCGAGTTTATAGATTTTTTTTAATTAAAAGCTGATTCATGAAACTCAAATACGAACTCCAAACAGTGCAAACGAATAATATTTGGTTTAACTTTTGTTGCAATTTTTTCCCGGTTTCGGAAAGTTTTAACAGAAGCATTATTTAATTTTCAAGTTGTCCACATTAAATTGTCAAACATTTAGTTTATTCAATTTAAGTTTGTTCATCACCGCCCACAGCGAAAAGTGAGTATGATAAAATAAACTCTTGCTTCCTTTAGCAAAATACCCTGATATGAGTACAAGAAAACAGTTTTATGTAAAAAATTGTTGCTTTATTCTACTACATTCACAAACACCATACGCACACATAGAATTTAGTGTATGTGTGAAGTTCACAGTACACAGGCACAGCGAAGTACACGAAAGTCAAAATTTTATTATTGTACATATAAATAGGGTTACACACATACTGACAGATAGACAGTCATACCCAGAGGGAATGAATGCTAGGGCTTCAGTTTGTAGGCCTTCTACATGATATACAGTTGCGACTACGAAACTTTTTAGAAACGTTTTAAAACTAATAAATCGGCCCCATCTTAACGGGATGGTAGATCGGCTCTATTTGGATCCGATCGCATTTGACTCTGTGAGAGAAGTCTTGTAATTAATTTTATGTATCAAAGCCCTATGTCATACCTTGTCGAAGGCCTGGACTATGTCTAAAGAAATAGCAGAGTAGTATGTTGTATTTTGGTTTGTGGTGTTTTTTTCGGTTCAGATGTGCTGATTTTGACAGGGAAGACAAAGATCGCCCAGGCCAGGCAAAAGAGTTTGAAGACCATAAAGATTGCTGTAAAGCTAAACAAGAGCATGCAAAATCATTGGTAGCTATTCAAGCAGCAATTTCAAAACATTTGCGAGCATCAGAATTCATCCAAAAGCACGGAAATTGCACGCAGAGAAAAAACATGGTTCGACATGGTTACGACAACTATACTATGTTCGTTGTAACAATATATTGTTGTCGTAAACATATAATTGTTGTTTTGATTTAATTTAAACAATATTTTAATTACTGTAACCATTAAATGTTATAAATATGAATATGGTTCACCGAATGGTTCGGACAACTAAATAATGATAAATAGGTAAACATATTATGTTATGAATAACCATTAAATGTTAAGTTTCTATACGCGTAGTCATAATATGTTTAAGATTCAAACAAAATATGTTTTCTTATAATAGTCTTTCTTAACACCATTTGTGAGTGCTGGTGTTTGTCTAAGCTGTGTTATTTTTACAAGAAAATTTTAAGTGTCTGTAATTCCCATTCGCTCTATAGTTTTATTTGTATATTATCTTTAACTTTCCTGGAGCGAATAACAATAAATTTCAGTGAATTTATCAATAATATTTTATTTGAGAATTTAGTACCTAAAAACTAAAACCTATTAAAATAAAATTTTGTATTTATAAATATAAATTTTAAAAATAATATGATTACTTTGGATCATAATATGATTTCATTGGATCAAAATATGATTTAATTGGGTCATAAATATGCTTACTTTGCGTCATATTATGATTGATTTATATCATTATTTGATTATTTCAGAACATGTTATGATTGGTTTGTATCATAATATGATTATTTCAGAACATATTATGATATTTCATGATGCCAATAATGATCATAATATGTTTTGGACTATAAGCTTAAATCTGATCATAATATGTTGCTCTCAGTTTATGGTTACCACAACCATGTTTTTTCTCTGCGAGTGGGAGTCATACAAATTTAAGCTGAGAGACCCTCAAACATCCGAAAAGTAAGAGTTCGTATGTGAAGCCCGGCCAACCAGCCTAATCGAGACCAAAACCAAATATCCATGGCAGTAAGGTCTGTATGTGGTGGGACCAAAAGGGTCCTATATATTATGACCTGCTGAAATCTAATCAGACCATCATCTGCAACTGATTCGTTTGAAGTGAAAAACGCCCAGAATATGAGGCCCAGAACACTCGGCCACATGTTGCCAATACCTGTTAAAATGTATTTAGAATGAAGTGGTTCGGAAGTTTTGCCTCACACCATCTACTATATATTTCGATCGATGCAGAACAATATCTCAAAAGATGAGCAGTTCTTTTGGCTCGGAATCCATATGTTGCCAGAAAGATGTGGAAACGGTCATAGCTAATAATGGCCAATACTTTGAATTAGTTTAATAATAATAAATTGACCTTTAAAGAGGCTTGCTTTAATTAGGCTTTAATTTTCAAGCCTTTTAATAGGCGTCAGGTCTCCGTACAGTCCATCAACTGAAGACCTTCTAGCAGCCCTAAAATTTAAACGATTTTGCAATGGGGCTGGATGTCCTTGTATCTGCAAAATAAGGCCTTTAGGAAGGCCTATTTACTGCATCTGTTACCCGCTGGGTACAAACAAACTTACTTACTTCAATATTCCTAGATATGGTAAAGATATTTCGATATTAAACAAAAAAATTAAGGTAAAAACAACAATGTATAGACAAAAATGAAAAAAAAATATGTGAATGTCCGAAAGAACGAGCGAACGAACAAATGCTAGAGAGATAGATTTTGTATTTTGTATTGGGTTAGTTGGTCGGTCGGTTGGTTGGTTGACATGGGCGGTGAGGAATATACATACATATATGTATATACATATATATGTAATATAGTGTGGTAGTAGTATTAGTAATCGTAATAGATTGTAGGGTAGAATGCCGCTATCAAGCGAATATTGTTTGGCGACATATCAGTCGCTCTAAATGACTTTTTCGAAAAGGATGGAAATTTTCAAATAAAACGGTTAAAGTGCGCGCGGTTAAACTCACAAAAAATGTAACTAAAACTTACATTTACAAAAAATAAAATAAAAAATATATAAAAAGAACAAATACTAAACTAAGGCAATCAGTTAGTTAACATAAGTTTTAAAGAAAAATTATTTGTGAAAAATATTACAATAAAGCAATAAAAATTTTAACAAATGGGAAAAAATTAATAAATTTTAATTAAAAAAATAATAAGAATAATAATAATTATACATTACCAAGTTTAAAAAGAAACCCCACCCTGCTGAATACGGAAAACCTCAACAGAAGTTTTTTTAAACAACAACAAAAATTTAAAGAGCTTAAACATGTTTTTTTCCTAAAACGTCATTAATTACAATTAAATCTATTTAAGTAATTTTTTGTGTGTTTCTTAATATTTTTTTTTTAATTTTTGGAAAATTTAATGAGTATCGATTGAATACTCACTCGTACTACAACAAACAACAAAAACAGAGATAACATCAACATCTACAACAACAAAACTAACAACTGTAACTACACTACACTATAGTGAGCGAGTAGTGAGTGTGTGAGTGAGAAACCCGCTATAAAAAAAAATAGAAAATATAATAACATTAAAGAGGAAACGGAAGTGTAGGTATTTTATCTCTACAATACACATATGTACGTTTAGATACTCGTGCACTTTAATAAAAACATTGCTGTACGATATAAAAACAGAATGTGGCAGAAGAAAAGGCAACAACATGTAACATGTTTTCACCATGAGCGCCTGTGTTTTGAATTGTTAAAGTTTTTTTTGTGTTTAAGAAAATAAAATATGTATGCTAAAATCTAGCAACTACAACAAATCATTTTGATGGATTTATTTTCGTTGCACAATTTCTGTGCCAATCGAAACTGGTGCTTAACAAATAATTACATAAGTCAAATTTAAGAATATTTTGTGTAAATTTTAGAAAAATCTCGATTTGTCTTTAATGTACACAGAAAAAACTGAATTTCGAACTGTGGTTCCCAAATCTAGCTGGACAAAATTAAAAAAAATCTATGTCTTCAGAAGAAATTTAAATATAATTTATGTATATAATATCTAATAACTTGCTCTCATATAATTTTTTATTTGATTATATGGTTTTATTGGAAGAAGCACATATATTTTTGTTTCAAAATCTCTGCTAAACTAAATAACCTATATTTCAGCTTATATAGACATTGAAATTAGCCTTTATTTAATGTATATTTTATTTGATTGGAGCTAACCATTATCCAGTTTTAGTCCGCCAAAGTTGGGTTTCAAATAACAAATACTTATGTTAAAACATTTATTAATTTTGTACATTGTAGCTTGCCAAAAACTAAAGACCGACGAAGTCCCTATAAGGCAAATGGGAATGTGTCTCTAAAAACATATCATCGCACCACGTTCATTCATTGATTTTATTACTAAACGTTTTTGTAGACAATTTTCTACTTAATTTTTTAAAAGAAGGAGTTTTAAACTTTTAATTTTAATCTACACCATTTCCAATTGTATTTCTGAATTTTCTAATTGTATTTAAATTTTCAATTGAAATTCAGAACTTGCTAATTGTATTTCAGAAATTTTCAATTGAATTTCAGAAATTTTCAATTGAATTTCAGAAATTTCAAATTGAATTTCAGAAATTTCAAATTGTATTTCAGAATTTTCAAATTGTTTTTCAGAAATTTCCATTGGCATTGCAATTAGAATTTTCTGAAATACAATTGGAAATGTCTTAAATATAATGGAAATTTCTGAAATATAATTGGAATATTCTGAAATTCAATTAGAAAATTCTGAAGTATAATTGGAAATTTTTGAAAAACAATTTGAAAATTCTGATATACAATTGGAAATTTCTCAAATTCAATTGGAATTTTCTAAAATATAATTAGAAATTTCTAAAATACAAATAGAAATTTCTGAAATTCAATTCCAAATTTTTGCAGTAAAAAAATAGTTTTTAGTTTAGAAGCTGCCTAAACTTGATCTTTAAACTTTTTTGGCTGTCCTGTGCGAATCATCACTTCTGAACCCCACAAACCATCTCTCGCACATTGAAACCGATGGAACACAGCTTTGGTGAGCAATCGGTGTGCATCATCGGCCCTTTTTGCAAATTAAAGAAGTAAAGCAAAACTTCCAGCATATGACGCTTTGTTGACAGTTATGTACCCCTCAAAATGACATATAAATGGCGTTCAGAAGATGCGTCATCTCTTGTAAATCCCGCATTTTTAAGTCATACACTCCATAATTGTATCTGTGTAAATCTCAATATAGACATTTGTATTGAAAGACTAGGGATTCATTTTTGATCTTTTTTTAAATTATTGTATCTGCTCAATATGGTCAGTAATCTAGTTGCTGGAGAACCCATCTTAAATTTTGTGAAGACACCTAAAGCAATGCATTCGGTCCATTCGTGAACCGGATTTTCGAATTTTCTCATACAAAATTTGTTCCCAATTTTAAACTTTTTAAAATTAGTTTATCTTGAAATTTTGTATGAAAATTGGTAACCTCTACCGATGTGTAAATCCACTAAGGGGATAAAATTGTGTAAAGACGGGTATCTCTATATCTGCGGAACTAATAAAGGTACCACCAAAAATCCCTCTTAATCTTAATTTAAGCAAGAAAATGGAAAATGGTGTGTGGTATGTTTTGTACTTTTAAGGGGATATAAAGGGCAAAACCCAAGTTTTAGTACTTTTTTGTATCCCATTTCCCAGAAATTAAATTTAAATGGAATTACAGCCCTTCTTAAAAAATTCCAAATGAATATTGACACTTCTTTTTGGTACTTTTTTTACAAAAATATTTTTCATACAACCCCTGCATTAATAAAGAATTTTTAGCGTAGTAGCACACGCCGGGTATCCGCTAGTACTCATATAATTCTCAAGGTTACTTAAATATCATACATGGACATTTTCTCCGATTAGTCAACCAGGATCGAAAATTAAAATGTTGATAATCATCTTGTTTTATTCAAGATACTTCGATATAATTTGGTACATATAATTTTTTCGGTTGAATGACGAAGCCTTTTGAAACTGGCTGAAATCGGTGCATTATTTCACCTAGCCCTCGGTCATAAATGTTTAATTTATGTAGGTATCTACACAAATATTGTTCCAAATAAGTTTTATATATACCGAATTCATGTCATCAAATTTTATTATGATCGGTCCATAATTAGTCATAGCTCCCATATAAGACCCGCTTCAATAAATCACTTTAACGTTCATAAATCTCATAGAAATGTTGGTATACACATGAAATTCAACATAAATAACTTTCATATAGACATAAACTACGACCTAATTTCATGGTGATCAGTCAATAATTGGTCATAGCTCCCATATAAGGCCCGCTTCGAAAATCACTCACGAATATAAATTATAGAATTTTTAAAAGAAAAATGTTTTTGCTCAGTATTATATGGTCTGGCTTGACCGACCATACTTTCTTACTTGTTTGTTAAGGAAATTTTAAGATATTTATGCACAGAGAAAACAGATTCGTGATAGCAACCGAATTTATTGCCAATCGAATGATACTATCATAGTGACCGAATTTTACAGTTGTGGCTACCATATTTTGGAAGGGGTAACTAAAGTTTGGTTGCCTCAACTGAAATTCTTCTTTATCAAGTGACTTTTTGTTGTTAGAACTGAAAAATTGTATGTGTGCAACCGAATCATTCGATTGGAAACAAATTCGGTTGCTATCACGAATCTGTTTTCTCTGTGTGGGAAAACGCATGGTGATAATAATAAAAAAACATATGGAAAAGTCGTACGTTCGCTACCGGTACTTAAGCCAATTAAACAAAAACCAATAGAGATATTTTATTGTGTAAATACCGGTTAGAGACCTAAATTAATATACTTTTAAAATAAATTAATCGCTTTTTAAATATTCCGTTCCATTGCACAGATTTTTACATTTTTCTACTGTCAGCCAAAGTTGACTTATATTTTGCATACGTTCGTTACCACATGTTTATAACTATCATTATGAAAACTTAAACTCTATTAAATCCATCTTTTGCACTAAACATAGAGCTACCAAAATGCTATCGAATCGCAAAAAAATGCTAGGAAAAGTTTTGTTTCCTATATTCTTTGGACATCAAAAGCATACGAACGTACGTTCGTGACCCCAGGAAATGCCCCTATACCAGTCGAAAGGCCTCAGTTTCTTGTTTCTAAATCCGCTGAGAAACTTACAATCAGTTTATATTCAACAACAAATAAGTGCGTAACTCAAGATTTTTAAGTTGTTTGGCAAATTTCAAAAACAGATTCTTGTTATATTTGATAAATCCAGTAGCATTTATCACCAAACACATTTTGATTTCAGCCAACTGCCGCGATGTATGCTATACAAATTGGTGTCAAATGAAAACTTTCATTTAACTTGATATCAAAATCCTGTGGGCGTTAAAATATTGTTGAAGGACGTACCATTTTATACACCAAAATATACTTTTAAAACCTCAAAAATATCCTTAAATGTTTGACATTATAGTTTCATAAGAAGCATTTTTTGAAAAATTAAAAAATTTGTCAAATTCTTCAACATCTTTTAATTTACTCATATACATTAAGTTTCGTTTAAAATTTTTGATTTTGTGATATCATACATTTTAAACGAAACTTAATGTATCAGTTATGATATCACAAAAGCAGGATAGACATTTTTTTTGGAAATTAAGCCTAACATACAAATATTAAAACTTTTAATGAGTGTTTTTTTTTTTGTGGTAAAAGGAAAATTTGCTTTTTTATTAAAATTTACATTTTGTAAACCACCAATGTAGATATAAGAAGAATAATAACCTATAAGTAAAACACGTAAACTATATACACGCAGAGAAAAAATATAGTTGGGCATGGTTACTGTAACCATTTCAATATTGTTACAAATTTTTTAACAATATTATAGTCACAGTAACTATTTACATGATTGTGGTAACAATAATATGGTTAGTTTATGATTCACATGATTGTATCAACCATATATATGGTTACAGTAAACAAATATATGTTTGTGACAACCATTCATATGATGAAGGACTTATCATATTATGTTGCTCTCGGCTTAAAGCTTATCATAATCTGAGAACAACATATTATGATAAAATTATTCATCATAAATATGGTTGCCATGCCCAATTATATTTTTTCTCTGCGTGTATATGCACATATAGACTTACATACAAAACGTTGTGTGCTGCTAAGAATTTTCAAATGATTCATGTAAATAAATAATTTATTCAGATCTAAAGAATGTCTAAAGGAAAGTTAAAAATACTCGTACAAGGAATTCCATGAAAAATACATAAAAACAACGAAAACTTAAACTGATACCGCTAAAAAAAAAGTGAAACGAAATTATTTCATTAAATTATTTATAGAAACAAAAAAGAAAAAAATAAAGAAAAACTAAAACGGATTTTAAGCATAAAATAAAACCACAAAATTTAAAAGAAACAACACAATTCACTCTTTAAAAACTAACGAGAAACAACATTTTATTGGGATTTAAAAAAGGTACGTATAACATTAACTAAATAAACTAAAATAAAATTCATTATTTCTAGCTTTAAATAAAAATGTTGGGGTGATTCAGTTACACAAAATAAGGAGTGCGCACGATTTTGTAGCATTTTCAGTAAATTTATTTATTAAAGTTTCACAAATTGTTCGAATCTCCTTCACAATTTTAACTGACCCTTAATTTAAGTTTCAGATGTTTTTGAAAACATATTCAATACTGTTTAGTTGTTCAGAGTAAGGATAATAAGGATAATCGAATGAAGAAAAGTGACGATATTGTCCTAGAATGCAATTATTTTCGAAAACTTTTTAAATTCTGCAAATGTTCTCTATAGGTCTCGTAATATCTTGTTAGGAAAGTCAGAAACTGTTAGAAACTAACTAGCATGCATGTCGTTTCTAACAGTAGTGACTAATTCAATAACCAAAAAGCTAACAAATTTCGCTTGTGTGTAAAGAAAGTTAAGTTTTTCGTCTGCTCTCCTAATATAAAGTCGAATTACTGTAATATGATAGCAATCATAAAGTGTTGGATTTAAATGGTGTAAAATACCAACAAAAAAAAAAATACTGAAAACGAAAACCTTTAATTAAAAAGGTATTTAACATGACCAGTTAGTTACTAGATTTTGTTGAATTTGTAGACAGTAGACAGACATTGTTTGTGGACATTGGATATTGGAAAAAATGTAACATAAATATTTCAAATTCGAATGTTTAATGTCTACATATTTTTACTCACCCAACTACATACAATTTTAACTACCCAGCAGTGCTAGGAGATTTTAAATATCATTTAGGGACTAGTTATATTTTAATAATGATCCTTTCTGATTACAATGCGACTGTATGGATTCACATACCGGATTCACATACCGTTTATATAGAGTCATTTACCTTACCTAACTGATTATTTGATCAGCTACATAACTACACCATTTCCAATTGTATTTCAGAGGTTTCTAATTGTATTTCAGAAATTTCTAATTGAATTTCAAAAATTTCGAATTATATTTCAGAAAATGTCAATTAAATTTCAGAAATTTCCACTTGAAATTCAGTAATTTCCAATTATACTTCTGAATATTCCATTTATATTTCAGAAATTTCTAATTGTATTTCAGAATTTTCCAATTGAATTTCAGAATTTTTAGTTTATATTTAAAAAGTTTATAATTCTATTTCAGAAATTTTCAAATTGTTTTTCAGAAATTTCTATTTTTATTTCAGAAAATTCCAATGGTATTGCTATTAAAATTTTCTGAAATACAAATGGAAATTTCTGAAATACAATTGGAAAATTCTGAAATACATTTGGAAAATTCGGAAATTCAATTAGAAAATTCTGAAATATAAATGGAAAATTCTGAAATATAATTGGAATATTCTGAAATTTAATTAGAAAATTCTGAAATATAATTGGAAATTTCTGAAATTCAAATGGAAAATTCTGAAATATAATTGGAATATTCTAAAATTCAATCAGAAAATTCTGAAATATAATTGGAATATTCTAAAATTCAATCAGAAAATTCTGAAATATAATTGGAAATTTCTGAAATATAATTGGAAATTTCTGAAATTCAAATGGAAAATTCTGATATATAATTGGAAATTTCTGAAATTCAATTAGAAAATTCTGAAATATAATTGGAAATTTCTGAAATTCAAATGGAAAATTCTGAAATATAATTGGAAAATTCTAAAATTCAATCAGAAACTTAATATTGGAAATTTCTGAAATATAATTGGAAATTTCTGAAATTCAAATGGAAAATTCTGATATATAATTGGAAATTTCTGAAATTCAATTAGAAAATTCTGAAATATAATTGGAAATTTCTGAAATTCAATTAGAAAATTCTGAAATATAATTGGAATATTCGGAAATCCAATTAGAAATTTCTGAAATACAATTGGAAATGGTGTAGTTACTTTAACAAGTACAGATGCTAATTAACCTCCAATTGTCAGTTAAAAATACATCTCATAGACACTCCAATAACCGATTACAATATATTACTTCTGGTGAGTAAAATGCATAACTACTTTTTAAAGTGCAGTACAAACTAAACGTTTAAAGTGACTACATTCTAGGTTACATATAGACACTAAAGTGACAAATGACTTCTCGCTAGGTTATATGGGAAATCAGTATACATTAACATAAAGAAAATGACCTAAGGAGTGAGATCGAAAAATTCTTAACACACGTTTTTCATTACATTTTTTAACCCAAGTATTATTTGAATTTTTTTTTGATCAAGTTACCTTTGAAAAACATGTCAGTTATTATGTGTAATGTCAATTATATTAATTTTTTTGTTAATCTGATTAAAATGAGTGACCAGAAAAAAGTGCGTACTGAAATTATTAAATATTTTCAACAAAACCCAACTTGGTCTTACAAAAAGTTGGCCAAGCATACAAAGGTCTGCCGTCAAACTGTTTCCAATGTTATTAAACAGTACCGGGAGAACTTGTCAGTTGATAGAAAACCTGGTTCAGGTAGAAGGAATGGTCCACATGATGTTTCTAAAGCCAAAAAAATAGAACGCATTTTCAAAAGAGCTCCCAACACATCCGGTAGGAAAGCAGCCCGGTTAGCTCAGTGCTCGGACTATTTGGTACGAAAAGTTAAAGCTAATGCAGGTTTAAAAACATACAAGGCTCAAAAAGTTCCTGACAGGAACGCTACTAAAAATTTAGAGGCCAAAAACAGAGCACGGAAATTGAAGTCAAGTTTTATAAAAAAATATTCTTGCTGCATAATGGATGACGAAACGTATGTTCTGGCAGATTTTTCGCAACTTCCAGGTCAAAAATTTTATGTTGCTGATGCTCGAGGGAATGTTGAAGAAAAGTTTAGGACCCAAAAGCAGACAAAATTTCCCAGAAAGTTCTTGGTATGGCAAGCAATATGCAGTTGCGGCAAAAGAAGCCACTCATTTGTTACAACGGGCTCTATAAATACCGAAATTTACATCAAGGAATGTTTACAAAAAAGGCTGCTTCCATTCATAAGACTTCATAATGTGTCCACTTATTTTTGGCCTGACTTGGCATCCTGTCACTATGGCAAACAAGCCCTTGAGTGGTACAAGAACAATAATGTGGTATTTGTACCAAGAGAGGCAAATCCTCCAAACTGCCCGGAGCTAAGGCCAGTGGAGAGATATTGGGCTCTTGTTAAAAGAGAATTGAAGAGTACAAAAAAGGTGTCCAAAAGTGTGGTAGATTTTAAACGGAGATGGACTACATGTTCGAGCAAAGTGACAGAAAGCACTATAAAAACGTTAATGGAAGGGTTTCCGAAAAAGGTTCAAAATTTCATCACTAGTGATTAAAACTATAAAAATAATTTTTTTTGTAAATTGTAATAATAATTTCAATCAAATAAAAAAAAAATTAAAGCTGTAAGTTTAGTGGTTTCTTTTTTATAAACATATATGTATGTTAAGAATTTTTCGATCTCACTCCTTATATGAGAATTATATCAACACAATTTGTATAAAATCAGTTTGTACGAATTACTCACAAAAAAGTGTAGTAGAAAATAAACGTTTAAACTAACTATACTCTAGATTACTTAGATATACTCAAGTGTCGATAGATTACATGGGATATATAAAGTAACCAATTGGCTTTTCTCTGTACTACCTGTCAAATGACCCAAAATATATAATATACAATGGAGTCAGCCAAGTGATCAGACATTAGTGACAATTACTGTCAATATGGGATACATTGATTACTTGCTTAACAGCTGGGTACATACATATACATATATAGTGTCCCTTAGTTTTCTCCCACCCCAATTAATTGTTTAATCGCATTTATTTGTTGTATGTATGTGAGTTCGTATGTGTGTGTGTCTTTGGTTGCCAGTTTTTTATGTATGTGGCATCAACTTTTGCTAGCAATTCAAATAATTAGGCGTTACTTTTATTTTAGTTGGGTTTCTTTAATTGTGGGTTGACCTATTTCTTTTTTCTTGATATGTGGCACAAGTTGAATAGACTCCAGGTCATTCATGGTTATGGTAAAATAGTTTTTTTTCTTGTGGTGAAACGATTTAATGATTTAAACAGATAATTCATAAATAAATATTTGCTAAATTTTGTTTGCCTGAAAAAACCTGTCTTGCTTATTTAGAATAGCGGTACAGTTTTTCTTTATTTTTACTAGACAAAATTAGATAGAAAATAATGTGTATGCGTGAAGTATTTTTTCAAATAATAAACACAAAATATATAGAAAACAAGTTAAAGTATTAAATTCCGAATCTTAAATACCTTCACCTAAATATAACGAGAATTACACGCAGAAAAAAAATATAGTTGTGCATGTTTACTGTAACCATTTCTATATTGTTACAAGTTTTTTTAACAATATTATAATCACAGTAACTATTTACATGATAGTGATAACAATAATATGGTTAATTTACGATTCACATGATTGTATCAACCATATACAATAAACAAGTATATGTTTGTTATATGATAAAGGACTTACCATATTATGTTGCTCTCGGCTTATGGGTATCATAATCAGAGATACCCATAAAATTTTTCATCATAAATATGGTTGTCACAAACATATACTTGTTTACTGTAACCATATATATGGTTGATACAATCATGTGTGTCGTAATTTAACCATATTATAGTTACCACAATCATGTAATTAGTTACTGTGACTATAACATTGATAAAAAACTTGCAACACTATTTAAATAGTTACAGTAAACATGCACAACTATATTTTTTCTCTGCGTATATAGAAATTACATTGGTATAAACACTTTAATATCCATATTCAATGTTTGTTATTGGCTCCCATTAGGAGTATTGGCATTTTATATATTGTTAGAAATACTAGTTTACGCAGAAGATATTTTATTTCAAATGTAAAAAATGTTTATCTAATTCAGCAATTTATAATAACTATAGATTCTTACCATTGCCAACATAGTTTGTCCTTTAAATATTTCTATTATAACGTAAGATATTTAACAATTTATATACTTAATAATTGGTTAATATTACCCGACAGGCTCAAATAGTCCGAACTATACAGAATTTTATAGAGTGATTAATTTCTTAATATTAATACGTTTTTACCTTTTAATAAACCGTATTCTTTTGATTGCAAATAAAAGCTATTTAAAATTGTAACAACTCTTTATTTATTCAAATTTACAGAAGAATTTAAATAGTCACTTTCTTTTAATACCCACACTTATATTACACAATTTATAATGTACAAGAATACTCTGGTAATGCAGTTGAGATTAATTCTAACAGCGCTTGTGACTGACTGAATGCAACCGCTGCCACTACTTATATACAGTGCTATACTATCTTCTGCTGCGGTTTCATGAATTATATTAACGGACAAAACTATAATGTTGTATTTCTAGAGCTTTTAGCAGCTTCAATGTTAATGTTGCCATACTTACAAACAATTGTTAATAGCAGTGTGTTATCAATCAACATTGTTTATAAGGAGAAGTTTCTACCAAATTCAACAATAGTTATTTAAATTGTTTCTATAAAAACCTACTTTTTTGAACAGTGTTTTAAAGAAATGAGACATCAATTGTTGAAATCGTTTTATATTTTCAACAATTATTCAAGTTTTTCGAAAAAAGTTCGAAAAAATTCGCCTTGTAAATTAAACTGTACAAATATTTATTTTTATACCCTTCACCATGAATGGCAAGGGTATATATAAGTTTGTCAATCCGTTTGTAATTTCTACATTTTTCATTTGCGACCCCACAAGGTATATATATTCTGGATCGTTATAGATAGAGCGGAGTCATGTCCGTCTGAGTGAAATCAACTTTCCGAAGCCCCCAAATAACTTACATACACGATTCCTACATACAAAATCTCCGAAATTCTTCCGGATCGGTTGCTATTTAAAATCGACAAAATAGGCCCACAAATGGCTGAGATATAAGGAAAAAACCAGGACAACCTCGATATTTGACCAATTTTTGAACCATATCTGGATTACTAAATCATTAACATAGAAAATATGGATATCTAATGATAGATATTTCATAGACCTGTGCAACGACGTATATAAGACCATAGGAAGTTGGACCTACAATGGGTCAAAATCGGAAAAAATATTTTTTATCCGAATTTTTTTTATCCAAAAAATTTTTTTTCACTAAAAAAAATAATTTTTTAAAATTTAAAAAAAAAAATAAAAAACAATTTCGAAAAAACAATTAAAAAAAAATTTAATTTTTGTTTACCTAAAAATATTTAAAAATTTTATTTTAAAGTATAATTTGGCAAATATAGCTCTCTTACTTGTTATACCCTTCACCTTCGTGAGAAGGGTATATATAAGTTTGTCATTTCTTTTGTAATTTCTACATTTTTCATTTCCGACCCTATAAAGTATATATATTCTGGATCCTTATAGATAGCGGAGTCGATTAAGCCATGTCCGTCTGTCTGTTGAAATCAATTTTCTGAAGACCCCAGATATCTTCGGGATCCAAATCTTCAATAATTCTGTCAGACATGTTTTCGAGAAGTTTGCTATTTAAAATCTGCAAAATCGGTCCACAAATGGCTGAGATATGAGGAAAAAATCAGGACAATCTCGATTTTTGACCTATATCTGGATTACTAAGACATTAATATAGACAATATGGATATCTAATGATAGATATTTCAAAGACATTTGCACGACGTATATAAGACCATAGTAAGTTGGACCTACAATGGGAAAAAACTCACTCTTACTTGTTTTTTATTCACATGCACTGACGGAGAAAATACTAAAAAGGTGTTAATGAAAAGTTGAACAACTTTTAAAATTTTCATCAGATTTGAAAAATTAAAACCATGTTTTCTTTATACATTTTTATAAGCTCTCATATCAAAATAAGCTGAAATACAATTGAAAGCTACTAAAATCAAAAAAGTTGATAATTTTGTTTAGATATTCTTAACAAAAACAATAATTATAACTTAAAAATGTATCAAAAAATGCATGAGTAAAATGCATGTTGTCCATTTTCAACATCAAATATTTGGGGAAAATGTCATTCCCCTACATGCTTCCCTCTAGGCCTTACCGTACCATCAACATACATAATTTTTTTTTATAGAAAAAAATTTATGGATTCACAAGGTCTCTAATATTTCACAATGGTTTGAAAATGTTGTTATTGTCTTTCAAGCAAAAAATTTCCTAAAATAATACTGCTCTGTATGCTATGTTTATTGTGTTATCAGAAACCTGCGCCGAATGCCTAAGAGTCGTGAAATATTAGAACATTATGACAATATGACATGATAGGATACCTTGTAAATCGACCAAATATATAAATAGAAATGTGTAAACGATTCCATATGTATAATTTAATATGAGCAAGACACAAAATGGTATTTTTTTTATAAATCCTTTATAACATCAAGCATGGTAATGTAAAATGTGTGTAATCTGAAATAAATATCTGTTTAAACATACAAACAGATTTAAATGATTAACTTAATTGAGATTTTATAACCAGTTATTATAATAAATTAAAATAAAAATTGAATTAAATAAAAATTTATAAAAAAAATCTACAGGTTGACCATAACACTTTTCATAGTAAGCAAATGGTAAAAACTGACTATGTACTTATATACATATATAAATTATTTATTTAATAATATTGTTGTTCTTGAACTGAGCGAGTATAAAAGCAAAGTAGTATTTAAAGTTACTATATAAACAGCCACACATTGAATATATTGAATCCAACACAAGCATATGAACTAGGGTTCCTAATTGGAAATTCCCGAGAAATTATTTATAAGTTTTCTTCTTCAAGTTAGAGATTATTTCTATTTGGATAAAACAAACTGCTTTGGTATAATATTCGATACTAGCAATTGAATATCAATTGACACAGAATAATTGCGAATAAATAACTGAATTTTTGTCACCCCAAAAAAAAATATTTTTCCAATTAGACTGTTACAACTAAAGCTATTTTCTCTGTGTGACAAAAACAGAAAAAAAAAATTATTTCAACCAAAAAAATTAACTTTTCTAGTAAGTCGACTTAATACAATTTGAAAGTTTTTAAGCTTAGCATTAAAATATCAAACGATAAATATTTACGGAAAATTATTTAAATTTGTTTAATTAAATAATTCGAAACGAATTATGAATTTTTTTCCAGATTTAACTTAATCGGACATCTTAAATATTTTAATAAATGTATATGGGAGAATCCAAAACAGCACTTTTCGGATTTCTCATTTCCGATTTTAAATCTACGACAGTTATTCAGCCCAATTATAAATAACAATTCCCCGGGAGTTTTTCCCCTTTTCTCATTTTTCCTATTCAAATTCAATGGGAAAAAACTCCCTGGGAACAAACTCCCACGGAATTTTTTATTCATAATTGGGCTGATTATGTATTGCAAGTGTTTATCAAATTATAGACTTTTTGACTCGAGACTTTCAGGTCCAAAAATATTGGGTGTATGATTTAAAAATAAAGGATTTACAATAGATGTTTTTGTTTCTAATAACTTATATTTCATTGTGAAGTGTGCATATCCGTCATTTATTCTCACTTAGTAATTTTGTGCCAACAAAGCATCATATGCGGGAAGTTTTGCTTTACTTCTTTAATTTGAATAAAAGCGCCGCTGAAGCTCAACGATTGCTCACCGAAGCTGATGCTTTCAACGTGCGATAGATGGTTTTTGCGGTTCAGAAGTTGTGATTTTGACACGGAAAACCATGGATTGGACTCATTACTCAATAAAGATTGTTGTAAAACTCAACAAGAGCTTGCCAAATCATTGGGAGGTACTCAAGCTGTAATTTCAAAAGGATGGCAAGATTCATCCAAAAGCAGGGAAATTGGGTACCATACGAATTGAAGCCGAGAGACCTTGGAAGACGATTACGTTTATCTGCTGAAAATTGGATCAATTACGATAACCCGAAGCGTAAGAGTTCTTATGTGAAGACCGGACAACCAGCCAGCCGAATCGACAATATGCTAAGGTAATTCTGTGTATTTGGTGGGACCAAATGCGTCTTATCTATTACTTATGAGCTGCTGAAATCTGGCCAGACCATCACAGGGAACCTGAACCGACCGTAATATTCCATCAAGACAACGCTAGGCCACATGTTGCAATACCTATTAAAAACTATTTGGAAAGAATTGGTTCAGACCAATTTTTATTATTTTCCGGGAATGAAAAAAGTCCAAGAAATTAGGAACCCTATAGGTGGAAATTAGTACCCTGTAATTGCATGAGAATAAAGAAAAAAGATATACAAATGTACTAGCTTATGAAAACACTTTCATACATATGGCTCATTTACGACAATACCGATATAACTATATTGGCAATTTATGAACTGAGCAATGCAATGTATTGGCCACTTTCAGTCTAGTTACATACATATGTTCATACTTATTTATTTCATTTATAAAGGATACTTTTTTGTCCCGAAACTTCAATTTCACTCGTACAGAACTTTTTTATAAAGTAAAACTTAGTTGAACTTAAAATTACTTTGAAATTGTATTTTTGTATTTATAAGTGAGCGATATGTAAAAAATATAATTACATACATACATATCGTAGTTGTGTCAACCAAAAGTCTCATGTTTAATTTTTACAATTTATTCGACAATCTGATAACCGTATTGATAGACTATTTACATACTAAACTATTTTCAAATGTCCATTGGCTCCAAAGAGATTAATGCGTATTTTTACATGGCTTTCATATATTAGGTGTATAACTTAAAAACCCAGACCATCACAGGGAACTTTTACCGAACGCAACTGATTCGTTTGAAGCGAGCACTGACACAAAAACATGGAACCATAATATTCCATCATGACAACGCTCGACCACATATTGCAATACCTATTAAAAACTATATAAAAAACTAGTATGAGAGCTATATTCGGCTGTGCCGAATCTTATATACCCTTCACCAAATTATACTTCAAAATACAAATTTGAAATATTTTTAGGTAAACAAAATTAATTTTTTTTTCAAAGTTGTTTTTTTAATTTTTTGGAATTTTAGAATTTTTTTTTTAAATTTAAAATTTTTTTTTTTTGATTTTTAAATTTTTTTTTGTGATAAAAAAAATCGGTTTAAAAAATATTTTTTCCGATTTTGACCCATTGTAGGTCCAACATACTATCGTTACAAAGGTCTTTGAAATATCTATCATTAGATATCCATATTGTCTTTATTAATGACTTAGTAATCCAGATATAGGTCAAAAATAAGTCAAACATTGAGGTTGTCCTGGTTTTTTCCTCATATCTCAGCCATTTGTGGACCGATTTTGCTGATTTTAAATAGAAAACTTATCGAAAGCATGTCTGACAGAATTATTGAAGATTTGGATCCCGAAGATATCTGGGGTCTTCAGAAAATTGATTTCAACAGACATACAGACATGGCTTAATCGACTCCGCTATCTATAAGGATCCAGAATATATATACTTTTTAGGGTCGGAAAATTATATTGTGGAAATTACAAACGGAATGACACGAAAGTTAAGGGTATAATAAGTGTCCAGACCTTGACCCGTCCGACTAGTATTACGATCGATGCAGAACGCTTTCTCTGCATGTAAACAAACCATGCTCCGACAATTAGCCAATAAATTACTTGTGGTGGGTAAAATAGCTACTTTTCAATTACTACTTTGCATTACAAAACAAGTAAGAAAGTATGGTCGGTCAAGCCCGACCATATAATACCCTACACTAAGTAAATGAGCAAAAACATTTTTCTTTTAAAATTTCAATAATTTATATTCGTGAGTGATTTTCGAAATGAGCCTTATATGGGAGCTATGACCAATTATGGACCGATCACCATGAAATTAGGTCGTGTGATTTATGTCTATATGAAATCACGTTAAAGTGATTTTTGGAAGTGGGTTTTATATGGGAGCTATGACCAATTATGGACCGATCATAATAAAATTTGGTGACATGAATTCTGTATATATAAAACCTATTTTGAGCAAAATTTGTGAAGATACCTATATAAATTTAACATTTATGATCGATAAAGTTCAATTTCGGGAGGACATTTGAATGGGGGCTAGGTGAAATAATGGACCGATTACAGCCATTTTCAATGCCTTGGGCCGAAGAAATTATATGTACCAATTTTTATCGAAATATCTTCAAAATTGCGACCTGTACTCTGCGCACAAGGTTTACATGGACAGCCAGCCAGCCAGCCAGTCAACCAGCCAGCCAGCCAGACTGACGGACATCGTTTAATCGACTCAGAAAGTAATTCTAAGTTTATTTTGTTCCCCTGAACAATTTTTAAACAACACATAGGACGTTTTGTTGCTGCATCAGCGATGTGTTTGTATTTATTGAAACTGATTTAAGTTTTCAACAACGGAAACACATTTGTTGTCATTGTAGCTCAAGTCATTTTCTGTTTTTTAGCCAGAAATTGTAGCCAATAATAAAAAAAAAAAGTATTAACAACCCAGCAGTTAAGGAAGTAGTCAATGTATCCCTTAAAGACAGTAATTGTCACAAATGTCTTATCACTTGGCTGGCTCCAATTTATATATTTTGGTCATTTGACATGTATGGGCTCTTTGTAGTGCGGAGAGAAGACAATTGGTTACTTTATAGAACCCAAGTAATCCAGCATGAAGACAATTGCCACTTAAGTGTCTCTAAGTAATCTGGAGTGTAGTCACTTTAAACGTATTGTGAGTAATTCGTACAAACTGGTTTTATACAAATTTTGTTGTATAAGTTTGATGTTGAAGTCACTTCAAACTTTTTTTTTGTACTGCACTTTATTTTACCCACCAGAAGCGTTGACTACTTTCGATGAGCTATCAGACAGTCCCATTGTAATCATAAAGGCTTAGGACATGCACGTGTTAAAATAACTAGTCGCGTAGCTATTGAAGTAACTAGTTCCCACCCTAAATGATGAGTAAAATCACTAGTTCGGGAATGACTCCTAGAACTGCTGGGAAATATCGCGTGCATTAACACATACATATGTACACATACCCATTTGTATGGAGAGAAAATAACGTGTCTAAGTTTCCAATTAAAATGAAAGTTTAGCTTGTTTGAGGTGAACATTTTTCAAAATGTTTGTCCTGGTGTCAGTATTTTTGGTGAGCCGGTTCTAAGGATATAAAGAACCTTTTTTAAGGTTTTCTCGCATAGTTGGAATTTTATTTTTATTTTGTAATACCTATTTTCTCTCCGTCTTCGAATATGCACTTTGGACTTGCAAGATAATTTTATCCTTTGAAAAATACAAATTGTGTTGATGTAATTCTCATACAGTTTATTTTTATTTCTGCTTAAGTATGAAGTCAATAGTCACTTTGGTGTCTCTTAGTAACCTATGGTGAAGTCACTTCAAACTTTTTTTTGTACTGCACTTTATTTTACCCACCAGAAGCGTTGACTACTTTCGATGAGCTATCAGACAGTCCCATTACATTTTGAGAAACAATATATTCGAATTAATTAGACTTATTATACCTTACACCACCATAGTGGGGAGTGCTGGCCCCCTATAAATGTCCTCCCGAAATTGGACTTATTGTCGGGCTTGACCGACTTCTTGTTTTAGTTGTGAACCTCCATAACATTTTTTTTGGGTGGCCACTTTAGTATACATATTCCTATATACATACATGTAAAATAATAACTATATTAAGGTGACCCATTGTGATTCATTTCCATATAAGATGCGTGTAAAAATGTTAAGGTCACATAATTAGCATTCTGTTTATTCAAAAATACAGGTAGTATTGAATGGTATTATTGGCTGAAATACTTGTTGCCCAAACGTTGTTCAGATAATCCTTTGATCTCATTTGATTACTGTTAGTTGTATTTACAACCTAAACCATCAAAAATTAGCATTTTGAAGTGCATCAAAATTATAAGGTCAGTAAATCTGTAAATAATGCTAGATAATTGTTACTTTTGTGAAACTTTTATTGTAAAAAATTATTTTGTTCCAATAAAGGAGAATTTTTCAAAAATCATTCGAAAATACGAACAATTTTACGAAAATTAGGTCGTTCGTTTTATGTAGCTCAAATCTTTTTAAATGATCTCGAAAATTTGAACTCAGTCTTCATATAAAAAATATTATCGAAAATATAAAAAGTAAACTATTTTTTACAAGGACAATTTTTTTTACTAAATTAAATATATTTCATTAAATGTGATTTAAAACCATAGAGAATTATACATAGAGACGATACACTTTTAAGATACAAGTCAACCTTTTATTAAATACATGGACTCAGAATGTCTTATTTGATTACCGAACTTTTTAATCTAACTTGATCGATAATATTTTTGTATCTATATTTAACCTTCTAACCAGCCAATTTTATTTCGAGGTATAATAATATACCAGGTTATTGTTTGAAAAAAAAAGAAATACGTTGGAATAAAAACAAACAAAAGACAAGTGCACGTTCTTGTTTATCACAATAAGTAAATTGTTTATCTCTTTACACATATTTACCGTAACAACGGGAAAAATAACCAAATAAAGCAGCATTACACACATTTAACATAGCCGCCTAAAGGCAGCCTTGCCGGTTGTTTTAAAATCAGCCTTGAAATATGCCACACAAATATTTAACCAAGTTGGGATTTATTGTATTCTGTAGTTAAAATCTAATACAAACATTTAAACAACAGAGTAACAAGTAAACTTTACAATAATTTTAATATTGGGTAACCAAGAAAATTGTGGCACATTCTGCAAGTGTTTATATTAATTCTTAAAGGATTTTGCACTGTTTTCTTAATTTATCAAATAGAACTACATAAATCACAGCCGTCACATTTTATTTCCGCCCATTTATCCATACCCTAGCAAATGCAATTGTTATTATTATTATTATTGTAGCTTTATCTCAAAACAGAGCACTATAGGTAATTTTATTACTTTTTTTAAAAATTCGAAATTAATATTTTTATACCCTTCACCTTCGTGAGAAAGGTATATATAAGTTTGTAATTTCTACATTTTTCATTAGATAGCGGAGTCGATTAAGCCATGTCCGTCTGTTTGTCTGTCTGTTGAAATCAAGACCACAGATATCTTCAAATCTTCAATAATTCTGTCAGACATGCTTTCGAGAAATCAGCAAAATCGGCCCACAAATGGCTGAGATATTAGGAAAAAACCAGGACAACCTAGATTTTTGACCTATTTTTGACCTATATCTGGATTACTAAGTCATTAATATAGGCAATATGGTTATCTGATGATAGATATTTCAAAGACCTTTGCAATGACGTATATAAAACCATAGTAAGTTGGACCTACAATGGGTCAAAATCGGAAAAAATATTTGTTAACTCCATTTTTTTCACCAAAAGTTTTTTTTTCAAAAAATATTAAAAAAAAAAAAATGAAATAACAAAAAAAAAATTTAAAAATTTAAAAAATTTAAAAAAAAAACAATTCGAACATTTTTTTTCCAAAAACTGCAAAAAAAAAAATAATAAATTTTGTTTACCTAAAAATATTTAAAATTTTTATTTTGAAGTATAATTTGGTGAAGCGTATATAACATTCGGCACAGCCGAATATAGCTCTCTATATTCGGCTGTGCGGTTTCTAAATAACAATTTCTAAATAATTTGGCAAAAAGCGAT
Source organism: Calliphora vicina (assembly GCF_958450345.1). Taxonomy (NCBI): domain Eukaryota; kingdom Metazoa; phylum Arthropoda; class Insecta; order Diptera; family Calliphoridae; genus Calliphora; species Calliphora vicina. Next base: position 123,596,108 of record NC_088780.1, read on the forward strand.
TGAGTGTGATGTATTATGAATTGGGATTTTATTTAGACTAGCAAATAATTTTAGCTTTTTTAATAGGGAATAAAAGTATGAATAAATTATTTCAATACCTCCTACAGTTTTTCCGCACCTGTGATTTAAATTGGGGTCCAAATTTTAAAATCACGAAAAACAGTCAAATTGAGGGACATTCTGACCCCAAGTGCTAAATGATGGACTTTATGTTATATTTTTCTGAAATTTCATTAAATCGGTCCAAAAATATATAACATTTCGCTTTCATTTCTTTAGAAATTCCAAATATTGAAAAATTTTACCTTCACGATAAAAAGGTTAACGTTTTCCAATTTTAGTAAAACTTTCAGACTATATTTAAAATTACCTGGATTTTTAATAGTATGAATAGTTTTTTTTCTTAAAATTCATAACAGTAAGGAAATTGGGTTCATTCGCCAAAATATGGTCAAAAATTAGTTTTTCTCGAAAATCGCAAAATTTAAATCGCAGGTACGGAAAAACTGTAGGAGGTATTGACATAATTTTTTTCATATTTTTATTCAACATATTCTTAAATTTGTTAAACAAAATTTTTAAAAATTTGAAAATGGAGATTTGAAACTGCAGTTTAAAATAATTAATTTTGTTGGTCATACCTGCAATTATGTTACACATGTATGTAAATACTTATACATTTTCAGAAAAAATTACCTTTTATTTTAATATTTCTCAAAATATGATAATTTTTTTTCCTAAATTTATTGTTCATGTGACCTGAGACACGTTAATGGTCTGGGGAATTTTTAATAACTTTAAAATTTTTTAAACAATTTTTGTCATTTATATCTCATTATAACAAAAATTACGAACACATTTCGATTATTTTTCATTCAATTGCAAAAGTAATTATTTTGTTGAACATTTTTACAAAAACTGTAAACGAATTTTAGAGATAATACAGTTTGTGGGCCATTTTGATCCAAAAGAGATATAGGGTTAATTTCCAAAACGTATTTTTTTGCTGTAATTTTCATTAATATAAATAAATCTACATATTTCTGTAAAATAATGCAGAAAGTTAAGCAGTTTCACAAAATTTATTTCATATAAATAGTAAAATTTTGCGTATATAGTGAGGCCTCGATTATCCGTGATTCGATTATCCGGCAACATCAATTATCCGTGAAAGAAACATAAACAAATTTTGGATCAATTTCAACTTTTTTGCATCGATTAACCGTAATTACCTCTATTATCCGGGATTATAGCAACTTTTTTTCGATTATTTTTGAACAACAAACACAATACGAACAAAACGAAAAAGAGGAATTCCCCATTAGAAACTGAATATTTTAAAGACTGCTGAAGAACCAAAAGTAGATTTCGCAGTTTATGAATGGTTCTGGAAAGAACGAACACCAATTTCTGGATTAATATTGAATCAAAAGGCTAAAATATTCCAATCAAAATTAAACAAAAAAGCGTCATGGAATTCACATACTTAGGAGACAAATCTTCAGCTAATTATATAGCTGCCACAATTTTTCTGGGGAAATTTAAATGAATTCATATTAATAGAAAAACTCACTTGAATTTATAAAATTTTCCACCAAATGTGACTTCTTTGATCCAACCGATTGATCAGGGTGCAATATGGAGCTCTAAATGACATTATCGAAAAACTATAGTGCAAAAACTATTCATGTCAGTCAATAGATAAGAATTTCAGTAGGCGTTTAACACCAAGAAAGCACTGTTGTCAATAAGTAATGCTTGGAACGCTGTTACTTCTGCAGTTTTGAAAATGCGTAGAATAACTTACTCTGCCCAGAAAATGAAAGGGTGTGTGCATATGTACGAAAAAAACTACTCAAAATTAGTACTTAATTAACCGGGAAAATTGATTATCCAGAATGCTTCCGGTCCCGACCAATATGGATAATCGAGGTCCCAATGTATCTGACCTTTGACCTCGATGCACGTCCCGAAATTGTTGTCTGATTTAGCTCAAATTTTCCGCAATTTACTTTTAGACTTAGTGTCACAATATTCCACCCGGCACTCTTTGAAATCTAAAAAAACTAGGCTGTCACCCTACTGTATGTAGGAAACTAAATAAACTATCTATAAGAATTGATGAAAATATTGATCTGCAATAATCTTTTTTTTTATGTCATTAGCGGTATAATGTAAAAATTTGATTTTTTCACGCCCCTCCGCCCACAGACCGAAAATCAGAAATACCCGCTAGGCTTTTCTGAAGATGCCGTGAATTCATCAAAATCGCTCCAGCCATTTTTAAGTACACACGGAACATACATATGTATATGAATTTGATATGACATTAGAATTGTAGGTTTAAATCGAAAAACTTTTTTATATTGTTGATTTTCAGTATCAAACAACTTACAATACATACTGATAACACTCTGCTACAAAATTACACTTTTTGTCAGAACTTAAAAAGTGACCTCACTGAGGACATACTAAAACCGTTTTCAAAGATTTCGAAACACCCTCAAAATTTTGAGATATTTTGAAAAAACTGTTTTAGGGTAGGTCGTAGTACTTTAGTACCTCTAACTCACACATTTTTAGACCGATTTCCAAATAAACAATTATGGATAGACAAAGACTTAAGCTTTCATAAAATGTATGCATAAAATGTATATCGAAATTGCGTATGTTTTTATAAAAAGTTTCGCTTTATTTTTTATTTGTTTAATAATTTTTCAAATTCAACAATAGTTATTTTAATTTTTTTCTATAAAAACTTATTCTTTTTTGCACAGTGTTTTAAAGACAACTTTATATGGGAACAAACTCAGATATTACTAGTTAAAATCGGTTTATATTTGCAAAAGTTATTAAACTTTTTTGAAAAATGTTCAAAAAAATTTACCTTGTAAATTCAAAAGTTTACAAATATTTTTTTTTCTAAAGTTTTTTGTTTTTTTTTTATTCATATGCGCTGGGGGAGAAAATACTAAAAGTGGTGTTAATTAAAAGTTGAATAACTTTTACAATTTTAATCCGATTTGAATAATTAAAACCATGTTTTATTAAGAACTAAATTTCCTATATATGTTGGTATAAAGTTTTATAAACTTTAATATCAAAATAAGCAATGAAGAGCGACTGAAATCAAAAAAGTTGATAAATTTTGTTTTTCTTTTAGATATTCTTAAGAAAAATAGTGCTTATAACATACAAATGTATAAAAAACTGCACGTAATATTTAAGCGTAATCAGTTTTCTTTCCAAATCCTTTAATAATTTAATTTAAAGTAGGACAAAAACTGACTGAGTTACAGATCGATAAGTTGACGAAAATCACTGAAAACTGTTTTTTCAGAATAACTGAAAAAACGTGGGTTATAGAGCCTGAATTTCAGGCCCTATAACCCACGCTAGTTTTTCATGTTTTTTTCAATCGTAGCACCGAGTAATTTATCAGTGATAAATATTCTACATTAATCCCATTAATATTAAAAACTATTTTTGGTGAAAAAAAAATATTTTTAATTAAAAAAATTGGTATAAAATCGAGGTACTATCTCAGCCATATTTCCTTGAAGTTGCGTAGCTACCTAAGTTGGACTATAGCGGATATAGTGATATATTAATCGAGTATGAAAGTTATTTTAGGGTGGCTTCGGAAAGTTGATTTCAACAGATGGACATGGCTATATTGACTCCTCTATATATAACGACTAAGAATATATTTACTATTTACTGGGCTTGCAATATAAAATGTATCCCTGCCACTCATGTTTAAAGAGTATACTAATTGAAAAGGCATACATTTATTAGGTTATACAATAAATAACAATAAAAATATAATCATGAAGAAACAAACTTTCAAACGATTTTATAATAATTTTTAAGAATAAAAGTATATATGTATGTATGTATTTATATTTTGTTGTTATAGTTCTCATTGTTCTTGTCCATAGTCATTATTGTTTTATGATTTTCTATTAAATGAGAAATTAGACAGGTGTTCAACGAAAAACCAAAAAAAAAGAAAACCTGAATAATATAAAAATATATTATTAGTACCTACATCTACATACAATATTTTAACATTTTTTGTCACTTTACTACAACTGAAAGCCACCTGAAATTTGTTTGTAAAAATAAAAAATACTGCGATAAGAATTAAATGAATAAATAGTCAGAAAACCAAAAATTTCGTGTACTTTTCATAATCAATACTCCGAATATGAGCCGTTGAAACATTTAGAAACAGAAGCAGATAACTACGAAATATTTAGCGTTAGTAGAGTAGATAAGATTTGATTAGAAATCAAATAGTAAAGCAGCACTATGATTTTCATTCAAATTCGCCAATTTTCAATCAATCAAAATCAGTTGCAATTCACACATTGTTAAAGACAATTTGAAATTTCGTTTAATAAATAAAAAAAAAAATAGTTGAGTGATAAATAAAGTAGCCTTAATAGATTGGCTAAAAATTTACAAATTTTAAAAATTTACAAATTTTAAAAATTTTTATTTTATTTTTCTCTAAGAAAGAAAAAAATAATAATGAAAATTTTAAATATTTTAACATTTACTTGTCTTTTGGTAACAGGTACAAAAAATTTTTAATAATATGTATAAAAAAATAGTGTTTGTTCAAAAAAAAAAAAAAAAAAAAAACAACGTATATTTTAAGAATGGAAAATTTTCTAATTTAATTAACATAAAATTGTAACTAAAATACGTATGTATGTGCAATTTTAGTTAAGTGTCCAATGCAGTTCTAATAAATTCTATTTCAAATAATGAAATGAAATGCATGTCTAATAACAAAATCTAGTGCTAGTATTAATAGCAATAAATTTATAAAAATTACAGTGGTTAAACAACGAATTGTGGAGTTACCTTACATGTAAACATTTTAACAACCAGACGGTCAAGTACCTCCATATAATACCCATTTTTATACCCTTCACCTTCGTGAGAAGGGTATATATAAGTTTATCATTCCATTTGTAATTTCCACAATATAATTTTCCGACCCTATAAAGTATATATATTCTGGATCCTTATAGATAGCGGAGTCGATTAAGCCATGTCGGTCTGTTTGTCTGTCCGTCTGTCTGTTGAAATCAACTTTCCGAAGCCCCCAAATAACTTACATACACGATTCATACATCAATATCTCCGCAATTCTTCCGGCTCGGTTGCTATTTAAAATCGAGAAAATCGGTCCACAAAGTTGGACCTACAATTCGTCAAAATCGGAAAAAATATTTTTTAACCCGATTTTTTTTTTCAACAAAAGTTTTTTTTTTCTCTAAATATTAAAAAAAATATTGAAAAAACAAAAAAAAAACATTTCGAAAATTTTTTTTCCCAAAACATGAAAAAAAAAACTTTGGAAAAAAAATTAATTTTTAATTTTGAAGTATAATTTGGTGAAGGGTATATAAGATTCGGCACAACCGAATATAGCTCTCTTACTTGTTCTTTAAAATTTCAATAATTTTTTTTTCTTGAGTAAAAAACTCAAAATCATCATAACCAAATTCAGCCAGAGTCATAGAAAATTTGTCATTTCGCGACACACAGCGAAGCACAATGTTATCATCTTTCAAAAAAAAAAAAATTTCTATGATATCTCACAAACACTGTGTTTGTTTAGATTTAAAGAAAGGAAGCGCTTAATGAAAGATCCATTATTTCAGCCATTTGTGGTCCGATTTTCTCGAAATAGCAAAAGTTGGACTATAGCGGTTAGATTAATGTAGCAATCATGTATGTATGTAAGTTATTTGGGAGCTTCGGAAAGTTGATTCCAACAGACAGACGGACGGACATGGCTGAAAAGACTCCGCTATCTATAAGGATACAGATGTTATATACTTTGTGGGGTCGCAAATGAAAAATGCAATGACAAACATTTGAAACCATTGCAACTCATGGTGAACAAATATTTGTTTTTTACGATGAGCTCTCCTCAAACAATGATTAATCAAATAATTGAATTATCAGGATCTGGCATCAAAATCAGTGTTTAAAAAGCTACCATAACTAACAAATTTTTAACTGTTGCTACAACTACAGTTCAAAAAAGTGTATGTAGCGGTAGCATTTGTCTTTTGTCTTTTTTCGTTTTCTTGTTTTTTTTTAAAACTACTACCTTCAAAATATAAAACTCTTAACTGAGCAGTAGTAATAAAACATGAATTGTAAATGGAGTAGTAGCATAAAAATACAAATCATTGCTACTGCTCTATATCGAGTTTTAATTTTTATTATTTAGAAATAAGGTAGCAGTTAAGTAGCAGTTGATGCAGCAGTTAAGGTAGCAATAAAAGTAGTCAAAAAAGAAAATCTTCAGTCATAACACCAAAATTGACAGAATTAAACACTGTATGTTGATTTTGTTTTGAGAGTGTTTAAAAGAATTATTCGTTTTTATTCGTCTCAGAAAGATCGTGTTGTCTGTGTGTATAACAAAAAAGCCGAACTTTTGTTTACAACACGACCAACTTACACAAATATACATTCACAACAACAACACACAATATACTTTTTTGGCTGAAGTTTTTTATTTTTGACTTATTTTATTGCTACCTCAACTGCTACTTAGCTGCTACTTAACTGCTACTTCTTCTACTACCTCAACTGCTACTTATATTACTCCTAATTTTAAAAGTAGCAGAATTAATAAAAAACTAATGACTCTGCTACATCAAAACTTTTTCTTTTTTAAGGTAGCAGAAAAAGAAAATAAATTACTCTGCTGCTTTTAAATTTTTCTTTTATTGGTACTACTACAACTACTGCTACCAAAATGTGTAGTTAGTAAATGTGCTAGTAGTAGTAATTGATTAACTCCGAGTATTTATTAATTTTTTAACTAGACTACTTGTGTTTTTTCGTTGCTACTGCTACTTGTAGTCTAGTTTTTTAAACACTGATCCAAATCAGGCATTCAAAAGTACCGCTGTAATCCCGTAACTAATTTGATATTCTCAAACAATTTCATGTTTTTTATGTAAAAAGAAAAATTCTTGAGACTCAGCAAAAATATAAAAAAAACAGTATTTTATATGGGCAATTTTGTATGCAATAGTATTTTCTATTGAAAATGTTGAGTATAACATTATTTACTATAGAATTGGGTCTACTATTTGGTCATATTGTCATAATGTCCTAATATATTTTGATAGTTTAATCAAATTTTTGTTATCTTTCAAACAAAAAAGTTCTAATCTAATAAGACTATTTGAACTATGTTTATTGTTTTGCCATAATATAATACTTTTTTTTATTTAAAACACAACAACAACTATTATAATATATTAGGACATTATGACAATATGACTCATAGCAGACCGTGTGAATACCCCAAATATTTTGTGTATAACAATATTTTGTATAGAAACGTTTGTGTATAACTCATTTTATAAAACGAAGCGTTCAAAAACGTATGCAATTCGTATGAAAGAGTACTGGGAAAAAGGTTTTAAACTTGAATTTTCCATAAAAAAAAATGTTTAACGTTTGTCGTCGCATCTGATGGCGTAACTAGTACTATGTGAATATTATTTTGATACCGAACAAAATTGTCATATTCCATTGCTGATTCTGGACGTTTGATTAATCGATTAATCGCACAATTCTAAAAATTAATGGAAATACTCCATCTCCCGAGGGAACTGCTAACTTGTTTTCTATAGAGAATTATATTTGCGTAGTAAATTAAGTCATTAATTAATAATAATAAAAAATATTGAAGAAAAATAAAAATATACTTATAAAATTTTCAAAATATTATATATCGTTACCTTAATATAGAAAGGCCCCAACTAGTGTTTTTTTGTAAGCCCAGATTTTCGTTTATTTCGAGAAATGGCCAAAAAATCTCTACTTAAAAAAAAAACACGAGTTAGGGCGTTTCTATATTAAGGTAACGATATATATTTGTTCCAAACTCTCATATATATAGAAATAGTTACTTCTTCCACACCAGAAAAGTATACACCATACTAATAACAATAAATGACCCTGAAAGTATATTAATTATTTGTAATTAATTTATCATGTTATCGAACTGTGAATGCATAAATAAAACACAAATAATTTGTATATATTCTCAAACAAAATGAAAGATCTGTTAAACAATAAAATTTGTATTAATACCTAGTTTTAATAAATTAGAAAGTTAAAGTACGAACCCTTATTGGCTTTTATGATATTACTCAACAAATTATTAGCATAGTTTTAGGAGTGTAGGGTAACATAAGTAATTAAATTGTATGACTATAACTAACTAATACCGGTATTTGGTTAGAAAAAGGGTTATTATTAATAACTAACTAACAGCCTACCTAATACTACTAGTTTTAGTTAATATATAGTATATCAAATATAATTGTTGTCGTTGTGCTTTATTTGTTATTTTAACATTAACATGTTAAATACAATGACACACCAAAAAAAGGACAATTGAATTTTTATTTATTAAATGAATTACAAAAAACCAAAAAAAATATGTAGTTCAAAATAAAAAACACAAAAACAAAACTCGATTACTACAAATTGTTGTTATCAAGGTCAAGTCCTTTAATTTTTCTATTTCTTATATATTTATTTTTGTTATTATACCATACACCAACATGGTGGGGGTATAGTGCGTTTGTGCAGATGTTTGTAACATCCACCTTAAAGTATACCGATCGACTTAAAATCATTTGCTGAGTCGATTAAACTATGTCCGTCTGACTGGCTGTCCATGTAAACCTTGTGCGCAGAGTACAGGTTGCAATTTTGAAGATATTTCGATCAAATTTGGTACATATTATTTTTTCAGCCCAAGGACCAAGCCTATTGAAACTGGCTGAAATCGGTCCATTATTTCACCTAGCCCCCATACAAATGTCCTTCCGAAATTGGACTTTATCGGTCATAAATGTTTAAATTATAAATGTATCTCCACAAATTGCGCTCCAAATAAGTTTTATATATACAAAATTCATGTCACCAAATTTTGTTACGATCGGTCCATAATTAGTCATAGCTCCCATATAGACCCGCTTCCGAAAATCGCTTTAACGTGCATAAATCGCTTAAAAATGTTGGTATACTCACAAAATTCAACATAGTAAACTTTCATATAGACATAAATCACACGACCTAATTTCATCGGTCCATATTGGTGATCGGTCCATAATTGATCATAGCCCCCATATAAGGCCCACTTCCGAAAATCACTCAAAAATATAAATTATTGAAATTTTAAAAGAAAAATGTTTTTGCTCTTTTACTTAGTGTAGGATATTATATGGTCGGGCTTGACCGACCATACTTTCTTACTAGTTTTTTCTTATTTTTGTTTGTTTGTTAGTTATTTTTTCCTTGACCAACCAACGACTTTGAATATTTAGTTGTTAGATTTTTTACTACAATATATACTATAAATTTCTTCAAAAATGTACACTGTACTGCTCCTGTCGTCTTCCTTATTTATTTATTTCATTTGAATTTAAGAACACCTGGTATGGGTTTGGTTTCAAGTACCTTAGCTGTAGGGAGGTTTATTTCCACATTTATTCACGCTGAGAACCAAAATTATGTTGAAGTGTCGTGCTCCACTTTTAATGGTTGTAAATAAATTTGTTTTTGTTTTTATTTTGTTCCATTTCTTTTAATTTCATTACAAGTGTTTTTTCACTGTCACAAAATATAAAATTTAAATTATTCGTATTTAATTTATTAACGGAAATTTTTCTGAAAGCAAACACTGAATAATGCCATTGAAAATCAGCAAGTTGCTAGCGAAATTTTATTATTTTATTATGTTAAAAAAAGAAACTAGGACAATTTAATGACTTATTTTCTGTAACAGTTGGTGGTAGGAAATTTTATTGTAACAAATGTTCTCTTGTTGGAATTTAAAAAAAAAAAAAAATTAACTATATTTAAACGATAATGACGTCTTTAAAACTGGTAATTTTTTGTAAATTTTATTTATTTTCAAATATAAATTTATTCTCATCCAATGTGGTCAAATTTGAACTATTCTAAAACTACTATTTATATAAATTTTTTTTGAGAGCGTAAAAACTGTTGAATTGATCGATAATTATTTTATTATTTGTCTTTAAAGAATTTTGAAAGCCCTCAAAGAATTATACAAAGCTTTCGAAATTATTTAAGGACAAATAATTAATTGAAAATTTGGAAAATTCCACTTAATTTGTTTTGTCAAAAGTCCACAGATATATATTATAATAAACTTTCTGAAGCCCCCAAATTACTGAAAAACATGATTGATACATAAATATATCGGGTATAGTCCTGGGCTGAGATAAAACCAAAAAACTTCCTCGATTTATTAAAAAAATCCTTTTTTACCAAATTTTTTTTAACATTTTTTTTTAAATTTTTATTTAAATTTTTATCTTAAAGTATACTTTGGTGAAGCGTACATAAGATTCGGCATCTATAAATAAAAGTTAAATTCATTCTAAGATACCGTTTCTCAAAATGTTTGAGTTCATTATTTGGTGAGCTGGATCAAGAATAAAAAAGACCTTTTTAAGGTTTTTATGATTTCATATTTAACACAAAGGACACATATTTAATATTGGTATCGTGTGAAAGGCCTTTGAAATGAGGTTCCAATGCCGTATCTGATATAGGTCCAAAAAATTCTAACTTTTGTAATTTTTTTCAAACATTTTTTTTAAATTTTGCCTATAATTATTAAAAATAATAGATTATAATCTCCATATAATTTGCTGAAATGTTTTTCGTAATTCAATCTATTGCGAATTTTATTTGAATTTGAATGCATGTTTTTTCTCGAACGTCCACACATAATGTAGTCCATTATCAATCCGAATCGCACATTTTGCTGTAAAATGGTATTGATTTGATAGGGAATATTTTTGCATATTTTATTAATAATGCATATTTTGTTATATTTGACTTCAAGTTTTTAATAAAAATATAATTTTTTGTCATCAATGGGTAACATATTGTCTGGACAAAAAGTTTTTTGTCGAATTTTTATAGAAATAACATTAAATGTTATCGACTAACTTCATTCGACATAGAGAAACTGGCATTAAGACATCTTCATTTCTCTATCAGCAATTGAAAATTACACTCTGCTACAAAATGACACTTTTTGTCAGAACTTGAAAAGCGACCTAATGGGAGTTATAGGCCTAGGTGAGGACATACTAAAACCGTTTTCAAAGATATTGAAGCACCCTCAAAATTTTGAGTTATTTTGAAAGAAACTGTTTTAGGGTAGGTCGTAGTACTTTAGTACCTCTAACTCACACATTTTTAGACCGATTTCCAAATTTTAAACAATTATGAATAGACAAAGAATTGAGCTTTCATTTTATGTAGGCATAAGATATATAATCCAAGAAATTGTTTAAGTTTTTATAAAAAGTTAAAATTTTTTTTTATTTTCTTCGTAATTTTTCAAATTCAACAATAGTTATTTAAATTTTGTCTAAGAAAACCAATTTTTTTTTGCACAGTGTTTTAAAGACAATTTTATATAGACAAAAACGTGATATTATTTATTAAAATCGGTTTATATTTGCAAAAGTTATTAAACTTTTTCGAGTAAAGTTCAAAAGAATTTATCTCGCAAATTAAAAATTTTAGAAATATTTTTTTTTGTGGATGAATTTTTGTTTATTTTTACTCATATACCTTCAAAAAGCCAGTGTTTAAAAAACTAGACTACAAGTAGCAGTAGCAACGAAAAGACACAAGTAGTCTAGTTAAAAAATTAATAAAAGCTCGGAGTCAATAATTACTACTACTACTGCTACCTTCACATTTTGGTAGCAGTAGTTGTAGTAGTACTAATAAAAGCAAAAATTAAAAGTAGCAGAGTAATTTATTTTCTATTGCTACCTTAAAAAAGAAAAAGTTTTGATGTAGCAGTCATTAGTTTTTTACTAATTCTGCTACTTTTAAAATTTAGTAGTAATAGAAGTAGCAGTTGATTTAGTAGAAGAAGTAGCAGTTAAGTAGCAGATGAAGTAGCAGCTAAGTAACAGTTGAGGTTGCAATAAAATAAGTCAAAAATAAAAATCTTCAGCCAAAAAAGTATATTATGTGTTGTTGTTGTGAATTTATATTTGTGTAAGTTGGTCGTGTCGTAAACAAAAGTTTTGTTATAAACACAGAAAACACGATCTTTCTGTTAGCAACACGAACATCTGAGACGAATAAAAACGAATAATTCTTTCAAACTCTCTCAAAACAAAAACAACACACAGTGTTTAATTCTGTCAATTTTGGTGTTATGACTGAAGATTTTCTTTTTTGACTACTTTTATTGCTACCTTAACTGCTGCATCAACTGCTACTTTACTGCTACCTTAAAAATTAAAACTCGATATAGAGCAGTAGCAATGATTTGTATTTTTATGCTACTACTCCATTTACAATTCATGTTTTATTACTACTGCTCTGTTAAGAGTTTTATATTTTGAAGGTAGCAGTAGTTTTAAAAAAACAAGAAAACGAAAAAAGACAAATGCTACTGCTACCGCTACATACACTTTTTTGAAGCAGTAGTTGTAGCAACAGTTAAAAATTTGTTAGTTATCGTAGCTTTTTAAACACTGCAAAAAGGTATTAATGAAAAGTTGAATAACTTTTACAGTTTTCATCCGATTTGAAAAAGTAAAACCATATCTTGTTAAGAACTAAATTTTCTTTATACATTGATATACATTTTTATAAGCTTTAATCGGACAAAAATTGACTGAGTTACAGATCGATAAGTTGACAAACATCACTGAAAACTGTTTTTTCAGAATAACTTCTGAATTTGAGGGTGTTTTTGAAATTTTTTGACACAATTTGTATTGTACTCAGCAAGACCTATAACCCACGCTAGGTCATTTTCCAAGTTTTTTTTTTCCATCGTAGCACCGTGTTATTATTTCAAAAGATTTTGTTTCAAACAAATTTAGAGTTTTTTTTTAAATTTAAAAAATTCATAAATGTATCGAAAACATTCATAAGAATCCCAGCAGTTCTAGGAGACTGTCCTGAAAAAGTGAATATTAGCTACCAGTTCATGTTATAAGCTGAATTTTTGGATTACTTAGAGGCAAATGTACTACACAATTAACGTTTAAAGTGACTACACTATACATTACTTAGAGACACTTAAGTGCCAACTGTCAATTGGTTGTTATATAACCTAGTGAAATTATAAAGTGTTCATATTGTAATCGTATTGATGGCGGGGAAAATAGGTTTTGAAAACTCCAAACTAGATGGAATTTTGAAAGTGCCTTTCATGATACAATATTGAAATATGAAAAAAATTATAAAAACCTTAAAAAAGCATCTATTTATCCTTTGATACAGCACAGAAAATACTAAAGCCGAAACAAAAATTTTGAGAAATGATCTCCACAAAAAAATTAAAGTTTGGTTTTAGTTGGGAACATCGACACCTTACAAACTAAGCTACTATCCGCCCTTAGTCTAAAACGCACGAATTTGCATCTTCTTAATTAGTAAACAGACAGAGAGAGAGAGACAAAGTTAGGTTGGACACTTTGGACACCTATTTTTCCCATTTTTAATACCAAAGGTGCCTCCAACAGACAGACGGACGGATATTTGCTAGGTACTGCAGTATATGAAGTATTTTTTTTCAAATATATTTATTTATCATCTAAATCGTAATATCGTAATAATTTTTTAAATTTAATTTATAAGAAATACATTTTAGTATAAATGTTATGCAGTTGTATAATATTCTGCTAAAATTTCACTACATATTATTGCGAAATTGTACTTGAATTCAAATATAAAGATTTTAACGGCTGATTTAAAGTTGCATAATGCTTTCAAATAGCAGTGCCCAAACTTTAACATATCTGTGGGCATTATTAACATTGAATAAAAGCTTTCAGTTGACCATTGATCCTAAGTATGGCAACACTGTTTGCTGCGACCGTATATTCGAATTCGAATATTTAGTTAAAGAACATTGCAGAAATAGAGCTTTCTAGATTTTAATGCAGTGTTATAAATAGTGGCAAAGGTTGCAGTCGTGAGTGAGTTTATCAGAGACGCTATTTGAATAAACATCAACTGAGTGCCTTAAAGAGTGATGTGTTTTTCAAGTGAATTTTTGTACATTATAAAATGTGTTTGTATTTCTGAGAATTTATAAACGTGTATAAAATAAAACATTGAGTGACTATTTAATTCTGTGGTTGTTGTACATTTTAAATAAATAAAGAGTTGTTACAATTTTTAAACTACTAAACGGCTTTTATTTGCAATCAAAAGTATTCGGTTTATTTAAAGGAAATAAACCAACGTTTTGAAAAGGTTAAAACGTAACAATATTATTACAAAATCTTCACCACTGTACACGTTTTTGAGTTAAATGACAGATCTATCCCAATAAATGTATTTCTCATTTGTATAAACTCATTTGTTAATTTTTTCAAATTTATTTAGATATTTTTTATACAAAATTCCCTCACTAATCTCCATGCGAAACAACTGACTCTAATGTTCATTCATTTACTTGGGCGGAGGTTAAAACAAATTTGTTATCGCTCATTGTTGATAATCGCGTATAATTTCAAATAATAAACAATTAAACACCTGGCAAAATACAAAAAACTAGAAAAAACACCAAAAAAACTATAATACATGATGATAAAAAAGTTACATTTTAACTAAAACACAAACAAAAAATTTACTACTGATAAGAGATACCAACCTGCATGGAATAAAAATAAAAAAAAACGAAACTAAACTGCCTCCTAAAAATATAAATATGTATATTGGAAATATTTTATTAACTAATGATTAATCACTGCAAATAAAAAACACGAAATAATTATTAAGTAAATAATTCTGAAGCAAAAAAAAAAACCCCCCAACAACCATCGTAAAATTTTATTATTCAAATTCAGTTTCTAAGCAATTCCGTTTAACATTTTCATTAATTTGTTTTCCAGGCACAAGTGCTGTTTACTGGCCATGTGATACACATGACGATTGTACGGCCAAATACTCATCATGCTCATCGGCGACTAGTGAATGCAAATGCACCGATTTCGATATTGTGTTTTCCAGTGATTTCTCGACATGTCTGAAGACGTCACTGATTGGTGACCAATGCGAAGAAAGTATTCAATGCAATCTTATGCCAACGGGAGCCAAGTGTAAATCGGGGGTCTGTGATTGTGCCGATGGCGAAACATATGTGCGTGGACGTTGTCGGACATTAAATGGTCTCAATCAGCATTGTGATACAGATTTGGATTGTTATTTTGGTTATGATCGCGACTCAGTTCAGTGTAAAGAAAATTTGTGTACATGTGCCAATGGATATTATCATAGACATGGCAACATATGCCGACGTAAATCAATGGGTGAGTATTATTAGCAGAGAGTGCAAACAAATTTACAAAAATTCGGAGTTTATAGCTAAAAAAAAACATCAGTATAAAATAAAAAAAAAAATATCACGAAAAAAGCAAAAAAATATTTATTAAAAAATTTAAAATTGTGATATAACACAAATTTGAACAAAATATATGTATATGTATGTAGTTTGAAATTATCACCTCCAGCTTACGTTATTTAGAATGGTTCTGGCACCAGTTCTTTAATCAATTATTTCTGAAATACAATAATAACCCTCGGAACTAGTTCTAGGGAATCTTTACGGAGCTAGCACAAATTCTTAGGAACAGTTCTAGAACCAATTGTTTCATCAGTGATTTTGGTTTAAAATTGTCATTCTCTGAACTACACCATTACCAATTGTATTTCAGAAATTTCTAATTGAATTTCTGAAATTTCCAATTATATTTCAGAATTTTCATTAAATTTGCTAAAATACTCGAAATATTTGTTACTTGCAACGATCAATAAAACGTTTATTAGTTGTTAATTAGTAAAATATAATTATTTTTTTAATGTAATTTCGCTTTTTCTCTTTTCAGAAATTGATGATGTTTGTGTCGTTGACACTGACTGCGAGGATTTAGGTGAAAACGTGAAATGTAAAAGTTTGAAATGTCAATATGTCAATGAAATCAAATCCAAAGTTAATAACAACAATAACCATTCAAATATTAACAACAACATAAGTAGTAATAATAATAATAACAACAATAATAATATAATAAATACTAGAACAAAAAGACAAACTTCCACGCCAACTGAAACCACTTCGAATCTATCAAAATCTTCACCCAGTGAAAGTGATTTTAATGTCGTCACCAAATTGGTCAATGGTCTGAGTAGTACATCAAGTAACAACAACAATAACAACCACAACAGAAATAACAACAATAACACTTTTAGCGATACAGATGGTGAAGATTTCAATACGGAACCTAAACAGGAATTAGCTACATCAGACGCCGCAAACAAAGAACCACAAAAGAGTCGGGAAATCGCCGTACAGACAAGTGTCGATGCTTTTGAATTGAAGGTATTGACACCGAAAGTGAAACATGTTGGTACAATTACCACAACAGCATCGACCAGCTCCAGCAGTCGTAGACCCTCAAAACAACAACAACAGCAAAGACAAAGACGTCGTCCAACCGTATTTCGTTTTAACGATGATGAAAAAACTATATCAACTGTGTCGAACTCTGATGACGATGGTGAGAATCAAGAATGTAAGTTTTGTGCAACAAATATTAGTTTATAGTTTTAATTGATTTGTTGTTTTGCTTTTTTAGACGGTCATGAATGTACCTATAGCGGTTTACCCTGCACTGGCCTTCCTCATTCCATATGTACCAATAGAGTTTGCTTGTGCCGTCAAGGTTACTATCAAAGAAATAGGAAATGTTTTGCCGGTAAGTAAACGAATGATTAGTGAAGATGAAAACAAAATTGACATTTATGTGCTGTTTTTCAATAGCGAACGAGTGCTTTGAGTGGACGTTTTACATGTATTTTGTTTTTGTTACAATAACAAAATACGTGTTAAATTTACACTCAAAGTAGTCGTTCGCTATAGAAAAACAGCACATTAATTTTTCAATAGTATGATCCGTAGAGGGAAGGAATGTAATTAACGTGAATAGTTCCTCGGAGATAGAAACCGGTTTTAGTTTTACGAAAGAGACTCATCTTTACAACATGTCATTAAACTAACCTACTTAAGTGAACTAGATTATTTAGTTAGTTTTCATATAAAAACATGCTCTACTTCCAGCAAAGAAAATTCTTATTTGAATGCATTATTCATAAATAGAAACTATTCAGAGCTTCAATTTTAGCTACTCGAAGTAATTCCCTATAAAAAAACAAGTAAGAGAGCTATATTCGGCTGTGTCGAATCTTATATACCCTTCACCAAATTATACTTCAAAATACAAATTTTAAATATTTTTAGGTAAAAAAAATTTATTTTTTTTTCCAAAGTTGTATTTTTAATTTTTTGGAAAAAGAATTTTTTTTTGTTATAAATTTAAAATTTAATTTAAGTATGAAACTTTTCGAAAGCTTGTCTGACAGATTTATTGAAGATTTGGATCCCGAAGATATCGGGGTTTTCAGAAAATTGATTTCAACAGACAGACATACGGACTCCGCTATTTATAAGGATGGAGAATATATACATATACTCTATAGTGTCGGAAAATTATATTGTGGAAATTACAAACGGAATTACAAACTTATATATACCCTTCTCACGAAAGTGAAGGGTATAATAGCCCATTCTTGAAATACAATAGCGATCGTGAAAGCAATTATATTGTATTCCAAGGATGCACTTTTTTGCTGTTTTTGATCGTATTCCGGATGATGTTTATTATTATCTAAAGATTTTTGGCTAATTTAGTTATTTTTTTCATCTTGAATCAGCACTCAGGGGATGACCTACTCATGCAAAGCATTGTGTTGGACCTAAGAAAATAGGTTTTTAGAGGGAGGACATTCGATTTGAACTTTGGATAGTACGGCTAAATAATGAATTTTCCCTGTAGTGTGTTGTGCGGTCCACTGGCCAATCGATGCTGGTTATTTCGACGAATATACCTGTGAGGGTAACGATTTGTATAATAAAATTTATAAATTTAACCCTCTAATGCTTAAGCGTGCCTCAAGTCACTCATCGCAAAATGCCAATAAATGCAAATATAACTGACATTTCAAAAACGTTGAAAGCTTTTTAAAATAATTTAAGTGCGTTTTTAAGCAATTGTTACATGAACTTTTGAAATGCAAAATCAGTTATATTTACATTTATTGGCTTTTTTGCGTTGAGTGCCTTGGGTGTGCTTGGGCATTAGAGGGTTAAGGACGATATCTGCAAGGTTTATCTTGTTTACGAACTTGATTATAGAACAGGTTTTACCGTTGCTTAATAATTTCGTGATCAAGAAGGTCAAACAGTATAATTTGTCATTGATAACTTTTTGTGTTTCACTCAATTCGGTTCTGGAGTCTTGTTGGGTCTGCTGCACGTTTACGACTGACATGACAGTTCCGTTTGGTTGAAAACCTTCGGATGATTCTACTGAATTGAATATCCCTTTGTATTGGGATTTTCTCTCATCAAAAGATCAGTCCAACAAATATTGGTAATGATCCGTGTATAGCGCTCGTCGAAATATTAACCGCCCAAAATTCACACCAAACAATGACTCGCCAATGATGATTTTTTGATGAAAAATGAACAGAACATCCATTTAGATAAAAAAAATGTATCTACATATATCTCTCCAAGGTGTTTTGGCAAAACAAACTGAATAAATGACGGCCAATTGAAGCTTCCACAATAATTTCAATAAAATTGTATGAACAGTATTAAAATACCTAAAACAGAACAAGCTTATTTGGATTACTTCCATGACCAGTAGGGCTATAACCAAATTTTGGTCCTGGCAAATGTTGTGTTATTTACGATAACATTTTGAAATAAAAACCTCACTCACAAAAACGATTTTTTAAAGTAAAAATTTTACCAAATTTTTATTATTTTTTTAAATTTTTTATATTAAAACAGCGGATTCTTTCCCGTTACCGCAAATTTTAAATATAGATACAAGCAAGATTGATATATTGATAAAAGAATCAATTTACGTTTTTTTGGTTGAAAAAATATAAAAAAATTATCTCCAAACTTTACCGCGTTTTGTTGTGGGTGAACTATTTTGACAACCGCGAAAAAGTAAAACCTTTTTTTTAATAAATATAAAAATGATAGGGCCATTTTGATATTTGCATAAAATTTAAAATCGTCATATTAAACTGAAATGTCCCCTTCATATACAGTATATGAACTAGAACCGGCCCCTATCAACAAGTTTTGTTAATAATATAAATATAAAACCTTATTACTTTTACAGAATTGGGCGAGATAGCAGAAAGTTCGGATGAATGTGAAAACCAATTTGATGCTGAAACGAAAAAATGTATTTGCCAAAAGAATTACTTTTATGACTTTAATCTAAGACAATGTCGTAAACGTAAGTAACCACTAATCCGAGTATTTCAAATAAATTATCTCTGATTAAAAAAATAATTGTTAATTTTATGAATTTATTGTATTGCAGCTATACAATATCATTTATCCTGTACCGGAGATAATCAATGCAGTCCATTTGGTGCCGCTTATTGTCATTCTCAAATACCAAGACGTTGTACGTGCAAAGAATATGCCGAATACGACGAACTCTTGCAGATGTGTGTGTTTAAGACGGGCTTGGGCTCCGAGTGTGAGAGCGATGATGGTTGTCCCGTCGATCATTCGATGTGTTCGAATCGTAATTGTGTTTGCAAGCCGCTTTATATAAGGAAGGGGGATGAATGTCTGCCAGGTAAAAATATTTACTAGCAGATCTATACAACATGCTGGCGATTTCTTAGTTAGCTTTTTCGGATTTTTCTTTTGGAATACTACAGTTTGGTTATAACATCAAATCTCGATTAATATCTATTGCAGGCATTGGTGCTGAATGTTTGGAAAACGATGAGTGCTTGGTAGATAATTCACTGTGTGCCACAACTTCTGCTTCCAATGGCACTCAGGATGATTCCAAGTCCTGTCAATGCCGCAAAGGTTTTGTACACTTCAAAGATGAGTGTATTAAAGAAGGTAATTAAACTTAAAACTAAATGATAATAAATGATTTTACTAAAATAATTTGTTTTTAATTTTATAGCCGAGGATATTGAGGAGGAATGCATTGAGACCGAACAATGTAAACCTCTGTTGGCCACCTGTGTTGACAATAAATGTTCCTGCAGCGATAAACAACATTTCCAGAATGGTCATTGCGAAACTAGAAAAGGTTTGTGTTATTGTTATCATTAAAGTTTTTAGGTTATCTTTTAATGTTATATTTTATTTTAAAGCTATTGGTGAGGGTTGCTCAACCGCTAGTGAGTGTTACGTGGAGAAGGCACCTGAAAATGTTGAGTGCCGTAATTCGGTGTGCCAGTGTAAATTTGGTTATAGAAGTGATACCGGACATCGGTCTTGTGTTGCGTCCAATAAGAAAAGTGAGTGTTATTTATTCAGATATATCGTATATAAAGGAATTTGTATAATTTAAATTGTATGCAAATTTAGCACAATTTAATTCAATATATACAATTTATCATCTGTCTCAAAAAAATGTATTTTTTTTGGACAATACAAATGAAAGTCAGTGACAATACAATGGAAGCTTATTTTTAAAACTATATTCCGTAATTTCAGTTTTTATAAACATGATTACTGTATATAATTATTAAAAATGACTAGAGTCAAACACTATCTGCAAAAATATTAAATTAATTACTTTATGAAAGTATAAAAAACAAGTAAGAGTGCTATATTCGGCTGTGCCGAATCTTATATACCCTTCACCAAATTATACTTCAAAATTTTAAATATTTTTAGGTAAACAAAATTTAATTTTTTTTCCAGTTGTTTTTTGAATTTTTTGGAAAAAAAATTTTTGGATTGTTATTTTAAATTTTTTTTTTTTAAATTTAAAAAATTTTTTTTTTAAATTTAAAAATTTTTTTTTTTTTAAATTTAAATTTTTTTTTTTTTTAAATTTAAAATTTTTTTTTTTTTAAATTTAAAATTTTTAAAAAAAAATCGGGTTCAAAATTTTTTTCCCGATTTTGACCCATTGTAGGTCCAACTTACTATGGTCTTATATACGTCGTTGCAAATGTCTTTGAAATATCTATCATTAGATATCCATATTGTCTATATTAATGTCTTAGTAATCCAGATATAGGTAAAAAAATAGGTCAAAAATCGAGGTTGTCTTCGTTTTTTCCTCATATCTCAGCCATTTGTGGACCGATTTTGCTGATTTTAAATAGCAAAATTCTCGAAAGCATGTCTGACAGAATTATTGAAGATTTGGATCCCGAAGATATCTGGGGTCTTCAGAAAACTGATTTCAACAGACAGACAGACGGACAGACAGACAGACAGACGGACATGGCTTAATCGACTCCGCTATCTATAAGGATCCAGAATATATATACTTTATAGGGTCGGAAATGAAAAATGTAGAAATTACAAACGGAATGACAAACTTATATATACCCTTCTCACGAAGGTGAAGGGTATAAAAATTCTGAGGATGTCATTGCAAATCTACTCCAAGACTAGATAATTTAATAACAAGTGAGTTTAAGAAATTCTCAAAAATTATTGCCTGAAAGGTTATCAATAACACATGTTTACCAAAAAAAAATTTATCTTTTAAAAACGATGGTTTATTTCCTTTAAATAAACTGGGTTCTCTTAATTGCTAATAAAAGCGATCAGTATTTTAAAAATTGTAACAACTCAGGAATTTTTATTATCCTATTTCTTTCATTTAATATCTATCCATATTTGTAAAAATTACTAAGCTCTACAAAGCTGTGCAAAATACACCCAGTATCTCACATTGTATTCTACAGGGTGGTCACAAATTTTGATTATATGTCCTCCTGTACTACTTGTTTGTATCATTTTGCAATCGAACCTGTAGTTTTTAAGGGAGCCCACTGTGTCGGATTTAAACGGTATTATCAGGGTTATTGACCCCGGCATATAATAGGAGACATTAGTTGGAGTGCGGTAAGGGAAACAAATGAAAATATAACTAACACGTTCATTTTTTTTTTGTTGTTCCAATTTTAATGTAATGTAATTTGCATTCTTAGTAAATATCTCAAATAATGTTTACGTCCTGGATTTTTTAAAACTATTTTTCCCGAAGTTAGCCGACCTAAAATAACAAACCCATATATTTTTAACATCATTATCACATGATCCTTGTAAACTATTGTTCTCGTATTAGTATTGCTCGTATGAAAATATACAAAGAATATTTAAACTTGTCGAGACAGATGAATTCAATTACAGCATTTGTAAGATCGAGGGGGCCTAGGGGAAAAAGTCTGGACCCTAAGAACACAAATAAGACAGTCAAGTTTGGCGGTGGCAATTCTAGATTCTAGCAAAACACTGACAATGACCAAGTGGTTACAGTTTGTGAGGCCTGCCCAATCGTCAGATCTCAATCCCATAGAAATCGTATGGGAAATTGTAGATCACAAAACATAAACTCTTAAATTGGTTCAATGTTTTTTTTTTTTGTGAAAATGAAGCTTTAGTTTCCATTGTTTTGTCAATACCAAAACTGTATATTATACATAAATATAACTTTAATAAATATTTTACTTATTTACAGATTCTTCCGGAAGGCCAAGTGCTCTTAAAATAATAACATTCATGTTAATTGGTTCAGCATTTCTCATCACTAGTGCCGCTATAAAACAAGCCTATTATTAATTTAAACGAAATCCTTTTTAACAAAAACACACACAAACCTACAAACATTAACAAAAGAAAATTGGAACTGAAAACTTACAACAAAAATATTTAAATAAATTATTTTAAAATTCATGAAATTCTTACAATCATTTAAAACACCCACAACAATATCAACAAATTGTAATTAGTACTATGTAATAATAAATAACCAGAAAGCAAATTGTTAAATTTATTTCATTTCTAAATTAAATGCACTCTAATAATAATTTATTTAAAATTTAAATAACACTCTGCTACAGCTAAACAAGCAAAAACAAACAAATCATACAAAATTGTAGAATTTTTATTTTACTGTAAGAAAAAAAAAAAACTTCAGACAGTCATTTTAATTAAAGCAATATTTATTGTAACTAAAAGATAATTATTAGTATAATATATACTAAAAATTAATTTAAACATAAAACCCTTAAAAAAATAACAAAAATCAACATCTACAACTGAAAAACTCTATTGTAATAATAAAAAAAAACAAAGATTTCTAACTTTAATTCTTACTTATAATCCTAAATAAGAATACACAAAAATTTAGTTCAAAATTTTCTAGAGTTTAGTTAAAATGAAATGGAAAACCAGTTAATTAGTTAATAATTTTTTATGCATAAGTATTTAGTTATTTAATATATTATACTTTTTTCGAAGTTATTAAATATGAAATAAAATACATTTAAAATGAAAGGAACTTTTTTTTTAAGATGCTGTCGTAGCTGATCCCAAGTAATTATGATATTAAGCGTTACTTCTGATATTTGTAACACCCACAAATCACTTTTTGCACATATATATTTTCACTCCAACGACGAATCCTATTGAAATTGCTTTAAATCGGTCTATTATTTCACGTAGCCCTCCCGAAATAGGACTTTTTTGTTACACTTAACCAGCATAAATGTCTTAAAAATATTGGAATCCAAATATAATTCAACACTAAATTATACCTCATAATTTTATAACGATTGGTCTATAAGCTGTCACAAATCCTATATATCAGACCATATATATTATTATATCCTACACCCTAGTGCAGACACAAAATGGGTTAAATTTGGAAGGGTCTATAAAGAACCACTTTTAAAATACAACACATTTATTATGTTGAAATAATATCTTTAAGATAAAAACATGTAAGAAAGTGTAGTCGGGCAAACCCGACCATATGATACCCTACACCGACTATATGGTTATAAACAGTTTTTTTGATATGAAACTCATTTGTAGTGAATCTTATTTAAATACCAACATTTTTAAGATGTTTATGGTCGATAAAGTGATTTTCGGAAGTGGGTCTTATGTGGGAACTATGACAAATTATGGACCGATCATCACAAAAGTTGGTGGTATGATGTGTGTTAAATTATATTTGGATACTAAGGTATTTCAGGGATTAATGACATTTTTGTGAATGGTGCTTATATGGAAGCTATGATCGGTGCCAAATTTGGTAGCACCAGTTTAACTTATGTAGAACTTATTTGTGCTGAATTTGGTTTGGATATGTTTATAATTAAGATAATTATGAGAGCTGAACTATTTCCAGATAGAGCTGTTCTATGGGGGCTAGGAGAAATAATGGACAGATTCTAACCAAATTCAAAAATCTTAGTCCTTAATCGACTCAGAAAGTGATCCTGAGCAGATTGGTATACTTTAAGGTGGGTTTTGGGACAATATTTTTGCACGTTACAAACATCAGCACTAATCAAATATACCCTCTCACTATTGTGGTGTAGAGTATAATTGAAATATTTGGGGTATTCACACGGTGTACTATTTAGTCATATTGTCATAATGTCCTAATATATTATGATAGTTTAAATAAATTTTTGTTGTGTTTCAAACAAAAAAGTTCTAAACTAATAAGACTATTTGAACTATGTTTATTGTTTTTCCATAAAATAATATTTTTTTTTGTTTAAAACACAACAACAACTATTATAATATATTAGGACATTATGACAATATGACTAATAGCAGACCGTGTGAATACCCTCATTATACTTTTGTAAACATTTTTTCAGGGGCTAAGATTTAACATTCAAAATTTGTGTGATATTAACCCTATTTATTGGACTTGTACAAAATATTGATTTATAATTTTTCTGTGTTATCGAAGATAGTAATTTTTCAAAAAAAAAAAAAATTATTTTAGTGGAATTTGTAGCAAACTTTAAAATATACTGCATATTTAGACAAAAATTGTGAAATTTGGAAATTATGGACAAATTATAATTATATATCTATACTTTGTTCATAAATATAAAATGATCAATAAAAGGTTTGTTCATTAGCATATCATACATTTGTGGAAAGCAATTGTAAAAGCGAAGACAAATATAGAATTTAGTAAAAGCCAATATTACAATTTCCAAAAAACCCAACAAAAATTTGGGAACTGGTAAAATAATAATATGAATAATTTTAAATACATGGTAGCATCTAAAACTATTTACCGTTTTGTAATTCTTTAGGATCTTAGAACACTTAGAGCTACCCACTAAGGGACTAAAAATATCTTAAAGGAATGGACCTAAGCTTTCTTTTGACTAAAAAAAAAATTTTTAAAAAGGGCCCATTTTGAAAAAAAAATCGTATTTGCAAAAAAAAAGTCAAAAATTGTAAGTCTTGAGTTAAAAAATATTTATTTTGATAGATATCCCACTCGCATCCCACTAAGCGACCAAAAGGGTCTTCAAGGATAATATCTAAGCTTTTGTTTGAGCTAAAAAAAAATTAAAAAAGTCAACAAAGTTTTTGATTTTGCAAAAAAAGTCAAAAATTGTATGTTTTGAGTTACAAATTTTGATGGATATCCCACTCAGCGACCAAATAGGTGTTCAAGGAAAATATCTTTTTTGATTTCGGAAAAAAAATATTAAATTTTTTTTATTTTTTTTTTAAATATTTTTTTTCTAAAGATTGAAGAAAGAGCTATCTAAACTATTTGGGATAGATTTTGCTAAGAACAATAGGTAATAAGTTACATGGATAAGAAAAAACACCTGTTTGACCAAAATGTCAAAATTTGACCCCCTATAACTCAGAGAGTTCTCGACCGATCTTGTTGAAAAATTGTGTCTGAGTTACTATCCAATATAACTAACCTTGGTTAGTAATTTCATCACGATCCACTAGTTATGTTTAAAATTTTAATTTATTCATCAATTTGATTTTCTAATTCTAAATTATCAACCACATTTAAAAAACAAGGGCTCAAAAGACCTCTCGATTCTATTTCTTCTTCACTTTCCGATTGCTCTTCATCTGTTTGGTAATTTTCTAAAGAAATAGGATAAGATTTCAGCATATTGATTACTTTTGTAGGAAACTTTTATTTCTTCTGTTTTTTAATCCGTTTGTTCAGAGAAATACTGGAAATGAAAGGATCAGACGTATCCAATGCTCTATTAAAAACGTCGGTCAAATTATTCACACGGCTACTTTTTCGTGCATGCAACAATCTATCAGATTTATATATTTTATGACGCGATTCAGAGGCGTCTTCACCGAAGCATCCAACGGGAAGCACAGTTGATTCAATAATTTGACGTGAATGCAGAAAAACTTTATGAACAGTTGCTGTCATTGGCATGTTGTTTTACTCCATTTGGTTTTTATATTTGCACAAAACATTCGTGACTGCTCCTCTAAACATTGATTTAGATTTTCTGAACAATCACTTTCATCAATATGTGACAAGAAATATGCATATATAGCGGCTCTTTTTTCATTTTCACCGTATTTCTCATGCCATACATTAAATAATTCTGAGTTTTTCACACTGTATTTACCTGAAAAAATGCATTTTTTGAAAAAGTATGCAAATATATGCAGCTGAAATATGAAAAATTCTGTAGGTAATTGACTGTCCTAAAGAACTGTTATGATGTTATAACTAACATCTGCTAACATTTTTTTGTAAGTCCAAATAAAATTCAGTTTCATAATTTTATTATTTCATCGTAAGGTCACTTTAATTTTTCCAATTTAATCGGTCTAATAGCCGAGTTCACCAAGATCTCTCTATATATTAATAAAGTACTCACTTTCAACATTATTTTCCATTTTTTAATTTTTAAAAACTCTATATATTTATTATGAAAACTTTTATTAGATATTGTATCAAAATTAGCTGCACTCAATCGTTATATGAAAACTTATTTAGAAATCGAACATAAAACAACTGATAAAGTGACAAATAATCAACTTTTTTGCAAAATTTAAAAATATATGTTTACTTTGTTATATTTTTATTTATACTAAAGCATAAAAAATGTATTTTTCAAAAATTTAAATTTTACATTTTGGCCAAGAAATGGGGAAAATTTCCTATAGTGCCATCGGAAGACATCGATTTCAAAAGTTGGTTCACTTGACATGAAATGCCCCATATATTAACATAAATAAAGCAAATCAGCTGTTCGTGCTTAAATTCTAGAGAAACCCTTATTCAGGATGCACTAAGTAAGGTGAAATCAACAACACAGCTGATTTTTATTTATCTATTTTGAAAGTGCTTGAGTTTTGTAAAACAGAATTTATTTTGAAAAATTAATAAATTTTATTTTCAAAGAAAAAAAATTTAAATCAAAAAACATGAATGAAAATGTGAATAAAAAGATTTCATATAATGAAATTTGGATAAAGCTCTTTAAACCGTTGTTCTTTTTCAAATATAATTTAAATTTAACGGCCGTTTTTTAGTTAATATGCAAAAATAACAAAAGCTTTGTGTTTACGTTGGTAACGGTTTTGTCAAAGATTATTTACATTGTGTGTTGACTAGAGATGCCAAACGGGGAATCCCGTTCTCGAAAAGCCCGGAATTTTTTAATTTAAATCCCGGGATTTTCGGGATTTTCCAAATCCCGTTTTTCATAAATAAATAGGGGAAATTGTAATTTTTGTGTGCCTTTTTCATGCATTTTGACATTCTACATGCCCAAATATCACAAAGTGATGCTCAGAAAAGTTGTTAAGCTCAACTACTGCTACAATATAGCTAATAAAGGAAAACCGTATTTTTGGTTTTCTTTGAGTGGGGCTCTAGAAAATCAATTCTTCACCTTTTTTGTAAGTTGTGTAACAAAACTCAATTTAAATCCTCTTCAAATGAAGTAGATTTTATCTCAGAAGAGGAGCTGGAACAAAATGAAAATATTTCGATTGCTAAAAGATAAAAGATAAGGTACTGTTTTTACCAGTATGTACATTAGGCTGGGTCGATTTGTATGGACGATCAAAAACTAAAAAAACGTATAGCAGAAACGCAATCTACGGAAAATTCTAAGAAAGTTTCCTCAAGAAACCATAGGTCTAAAATCAAATCCTATCTTGCATATTTCGTATTTTATCCAATAAAAAAACTATTAAAAATAAAATACTGAAATATCATTGGATAAAAGACGAAATTCGCAAGATATGATTTGATTTTAGACCTATGGTTTTTGAGGAAACTTTCTTAGAATTTTCTGCTATACGATTTTTCGTAAAAAAAAATCGACCCACCCTAATGTATTTATTGTTATTTCTTCTTATATAATGTACTCATGCAAGTATTTTAAGCTATAAAGACATTATTATTTACGTTTCGTTCTTATAATTTTCAAAAATCAGTCCCGATTAGCATATCTAGTGTTGACATAAAAAATAATGGCCCATAATCATAGTCAAACACTAAAGTCGGTTCTTTTTAAAAACAACTTTAAATTAAAAACCCACTTTATATTATTTCCCAACTATAGTCAAAATTAAAGTATGTTTTAAATTGAACCGACTTTAACTGGGTGTCACCTCACATGTAGAAAATGTTTTCATACAATATACAAGGAAATACAGACAAGTGGCACCGCTGAACAGCTGACATAGAAAATTAAAACAAAAACCAAAAAAGGTAAACAATAAAAGTAACCGGGAAAACTAAAGAAAAACAGTTTTTTGTGGTGGAAAAATGGAAAAGATAAGATTAGTATCATATTTAGAATATTTTGGTACTAATTTTATTGATAACTGTTCAATAATTGCAAAATCTCTCCCAAATTCTTGTAACTTAATTTTTTTTTACTTTTTGCCAAACTTTTTTACATGGCGAAGAACAGCTGATGCTGTTGTTAAATGAGTTAATAACAGCTTCAGCTTGTTTTATTTTTACAGTCGACTTTAACGTCAAAAATATACTTTAACTTGTCTATGGTAGACCTAAAGTCCACTCTTAAGTAAAGACGACTTTATTTCTATTAAAATATACTTTATTTCTGACTATGATTATAGGCCAATAAATTTAAAAATTCTAACAAAAATTAAAATCTCTTTAATTCCGAAAAGCTCTCACCTTACTTATTACATCATTCCCCTGTTAGTAAATTTCTATGAAGCAAAGAATAATATTTATTTTTCATCTCAAAAAATACGAAATTTCAATATCATCTAAATTTAAGAAAAAAAATTAAATAAGAAAAGTTTAAATTCTAAAATACGCATAACTTTATATACGTATTTTAGAACTATGCATTTTATTATAGGCCTACTTGAGGGTTTAAAAATTTGTCTGAGATATACCCCTGAGGTCTTAAAGTAGAGAATTAAGACCTGAGGGGTATATGGAGTCCTTTTGAAATTTCATGCCAGCTAGAAATGACAGATTTATTTCCAAAATATTTAGATTCAATGTACTGATTTCTAGAAAACTATAATACAATGATAGAACTGCTTCTAGAAGTAGTTACGACATCACTAGTTTCAAGTATGTTATTATAGTATATTCATTCAGTCTTCCGAATGCATCTATGACAATCTTTGTTATGATAATTATTATGAATCAAATTATGTACCAATTATCTAATTTTTTTTATTAATATTATTTTACAATAAATAAGTATATTAAGTATGTATACATTTAAGTAACACTGAAAATAAATACCATAAAGAAATATTTCTTTTACTCTGTTTGCTCCTCATCAGACGATTGGGCGATATCAGAATGTTCAGATGATTGATAAGAACGTGCATTTTTTAAGCGTAAATATTTGACGCCCATTAAATATATCTTTTCATTGGCATCTTCGACAGCATTGCTTAACTCGTTATTCTTTTGGAGAGACTCCTCCTAGACATTAAATGTTGTAATAATTTTAAAATGATTAAATCAACTATTAAGTAAACATTAAACCACTACCAATAGTTTCGAGCGCTGCTGCAGCAACTCTTTAACATCATGCAACTCCCTTATCATGGCATTACGTTCCATGGCATGGTAGTCACGTTGTAAACGACACTCTTCTTCCAGCTCTTGATTCAAACGTTTCAAATTGTACATTTCCGTTAGCATGTGATTCTGTTTGTCCATTATGGTTTTTATCAAACTCTCTAGATTTTCTATGGTGATACGAGCTTCTTCTAGGTTTTTGTTTAGCAGCCAATTTTCTGCACGGGCAGCCGCCAATTCGCTAGCGGACACATCGTTATTGGATAAAGCTTCAATGCTGTAAATAGAATTTCTTAAGTAAACAAATTGATATCCTCGCATTACTGGTAACTGTGTTTACCTGTTTTCAGCATTTTCTGCATTAAGGACATCTTTTTGATTAATTGAAGCATCTGTTAAAGGATCTTCGGTTTCCTGACGATCTTTGGTATGAACAAAATATTGACAAATGCACGACATTTTTGTTAGTTAATAAAAATATGTAAATAATAGAAATTGTAAATAAGTTTTGAAAACTGTTTCTAAGTCAGGGATAATTAAGAATTTCAATTAAAAAAATAAAACATCACGGAAAAAATTCACTCCACTGCACAACTTCTGACGACTTCTATTCGTATGAAAAAAGTTGTTAGTTTCAAACTGTATAGTTAGTAAAAGTCTGTTTGTCAGTTTCTAACTGACCAATAGAAAATTCATTAGTTTCTTACTTACTGACTAATTTTCGTATAGAAAAAATTTTAGTCACTTTTTGACTGATCACTTTTCGTATAGAAAAGTTGTCAATCTGTCTCTGACTGACCAATTTTCGTATAGAAAAGTTGTTCGATACTTTCTGAGGTGTCTGTTAGTCAGTTTCCTACTGACAGCTTTCAATATAGAACAGTTGTTGGCCAGTTTCTAACTTTTCATATAAACAAGTTGTTATTCAGTTTGTGACTAACTTCTTTTCGTATAGAATAATTACACTGTCCAACAAATTGAAACTTTTTTAGATATGTTGGGCCTACGGACGTTCAAATTTTTTTATATATCATCTATATTTGCGATAAAATTTCGAATACTACAAAAACAACTTGATAACGGTTATCTCGTCCATATAAAAAGTTACACGCATCCAAACTTGGAACATGTAAAAATTGCCGTATTTTATATATAAAAAAAGTTAACATTTTTCAAAAGGGAGCAAGGTTTGTGGAGCTCCTGATGAATGAATACAATATTTTTGTATAAGTAGTTGGTATTGTTGAAAACCTTAGGACTTGAAGATTAACAGTTTAGTGAAATAAAATAATTTTATGAATTTTTCTGACCTCATTTACCTTAGAAACTAAAAAATTTTAATATATGGATTTTCCATAAACAAAAATATAAAATTTGAATTAATGTACATTTTTAACGGATAAATTTATTATAACAAAATTTGGAAATATTGTATACCCAAATGTTCTTAAATCAATGGCATTATAATTATTGACAGTTTTTATTTCAAATATCAAAATTCTTAAAAGGGGGAAAATGAGTTTTTTTAAAGTGCCTACTGGGACGTTATTTACCGCGCGATAGTAAAATAACTTTGTACGTGTTTAAATAAGATATAGGGCTACACAAACGTGGAGCATTTTCGAGGATATGTGTTTTTCCTTTTTAGAATTTTTTACTCAAACCGAATTTTTTTTTAAATATGCGAAGTTTGGATAGTTCTGGGGGCGACTAGGTTCGCTTAAGTTAGCCAAGTTTTATTTTACACGCTTTTGCATTAGGTTCTCTTTTTGGATCATATACAAATTGTATATAGTCCCGAAGAAATTTTTTTTCTACAAAAGAAGGACTTTTTGGTAAAAAAAATACGGTTATTTTTACATGTTCCAACTTTGAGTGCTTGTAACTTTTTATATGGACGAGATAACCGTTATCAAGTTATTTTTGTAGTATTCGAAATTTGATCGCAAATATAGATGATATTTAAAAAAAAATTAACCTCAGTAGGCCCGACATATCTAAAAAAACATCGAACAAAATTAAAAAAAAATAAATAAACCTAAATAACTCTTGACCTAAAAGTATATATGTTTTTGTAGAATATTTTAATACTTAAATGTTCTTTTTGAAAGGATTTTTTAAAATTGACCCCTAAGGAGAGGAGCTATAGGGTTAAATTATCCCCATAAAATTCCTCAATATAACTCTGACAATAAGATTTCTCTTAGACATTAACTTACAAAATTTTTTTCAGTTAGTTTACATCTTCCTTCGATCAAAAAATGAAAACTTTGACCTACTGTAAAAAAAAATTCAGACCAGGTGGACTATTAGTTTATTCTACAAAAATGATGTGCTCAACATGCCCTTTCAGAATTATAGGGTCGCTATTCTGTTCCAAAACAGCTGTTGACAGTGTTATTAGTCAGTATCTGAATGACTACTTTTTCGTACACACAATTTCTAAGTAATTTTCTGACTGTAAGTCAATTTCGTATAGAAAAGTTGTTCGACAGTTTCTGAATAGAACAGTTTCCGAATGACTACTCTTCCTATCTTTAGTCAGTTTCTGTTTTTATTTTTATTCTACTTTTTTGTACATTATATTATATTCGCATTTATTTATTCTCTATCTGCCTGTATACCCCTGCTATTTACTTTTGTGTTGTAATAAATATCCAACAAACGTGTTTCCTCTTTCAATATAAAACCCCACATGCTTTTAAAAATTTTCTAAAGTTCAACAGAAACTCCAGCCGAACGAACAACACAATAATGTATTTAGGCCACAATTATTATTAATCACTACACCAGACGTCTGAAAACTGATGATTAATAAAAACTAATTGTTAAAACTCAACCTCACAGTTAAGTCAGCCCTCTTTTGCCCCCTTTAAACTTTAATGACGCCATTCAATGGTGGCCACCATAACTGTGACGTCTCTTGAAAATCTGTATTTATTTCAAAGACCACCACACGACATTTCGAGTTTGGTGGACTCAACACATGTAAGTTATTATTGTGTCTTGATTGTCTTAACATGCAATCCTCTAGATTTGTCCACGAACTCATCCTTCAGAATGTTTCATGCGGTTGTTGTTGTTGTTGTAAATTTGTCATTTTTGTTCTGACGTTGTTAAAATTAAAACACAGATTATTTTATGGAACAACGAAATACTTAATCGTTTGGATGAATAACGGTCGTGACATTTATTCCTGGTAAATCGCGTGCTGTGTAAAAGAATTTTATTTTATTTTACTCTCTTTATAAAAGAAGTCATGTTAAGTGGTTTATTCTATTTGAAATGCATGTATTTAAATATTTTTCAGAAGTTTCATCGAAATTTATTCTTGCCATTGCACTGTGGTTCCAAATCAAAATTATGAAAATCGATATCTTCAGAATTTAGAAAAATTAAGTTTTTTTCGGAAGCTGACAATCTGCTCTCCTCCAATACAAATGGGTTTTTCAATTGGACATTTCGTTTTCTCGACAGAAGCGCCAGAAGTTCAACAAATTTTGAATCATATTTTCGTTATTTTTTTTTTAATATTTTACTGCTTTAATAAATTTGATATATCTTAATTGTTTTACCATATAGAAATTCATACTTCAAAACATAGATAAACATTACTATAGACTTTTATTGGGTGTATATCTTATATCTATGGGCCTCTCCATTTTCCTGTTATAGTCCTTTCAACTTGGGTCTCAAATATACTGATATTTTTTTTTCTAAGAATGTTATATAGCTTGTCAAAACAAAAGACCGTCGAAGCCCGTCCAATAACTATATACATCATTTAAAGAAACTTCTGGGGAATTTCTTTGTAAAAAAATTGTAGCCGCCAGCACCCGCCGAAGTACTTTTTTTAATTTTTACGGAATGGAATTTTTAGACCCTACTGTAACTTGAA
The DNA here is from genome assembly GCF_958450345.1 of Calliphora vicina. NCBI lineage: Eukaryota > Metazoa > Arthropoda > Insecta > Diptera > Calliphoridae > Calliphora > Calliphora vicina. Next base: position 123,630,035 of record NC_088780.1, read on the forward strand.
AAAAAGTTTATATTGATCTTTTAAATTTTTTTTTTTTGGAATCGGAGATACCAATTCTATATAATATTTTTGTCCATCTAGATTTTGATTTGGAACCACAGTGCATTGGGCTGTACATTCAGGGAATGAAAATTATAGTGACGATATATAAATAATTGTAATATTTCAATATTTATATACAAAAATTATATTCATACAAATTATTAACAGCATTTTCTTGGATACAAATTGCTGCTCGGTGTAAAATTTTAGTTCAGTACAGTATTTTTTTTTATGGGCCGATCATCATAAAATTTGTTAGAGCAATTTTTATAAATATTGACATTTTTTGTTTCGAATTTCAACTTGATAACTCTATTTTTAAGAAATTGATGAGGATTTTCGGTAGTGGACCTTATATGGGAGCTATGGTCAAATATGGACCGATATTCACAAAATCTAGTAGTAAGATAAATAGATACAAATTACTGATCTGTGTATAATTTCATTTTGATATCGAAATGTTTTAGATATTTATTAAGGTTATGACCAATTATGGGCCGATCTTCATAAAATTACAGTGATTTCTATATGGGAGCTATGGTCAAATATGGACCGATATCCACAAAATCCTATAGTATGATTTTCAAATATAAATTACGGATCTGTGTAAAATTTTGGTTTGATATTCATATTTTTTAGATATTTATGCCGATTAATGAGTTTTTCGGCAATATGTTGAATTTCAACTTGATAGCGACATTTATAAGATATTTATGCTTATGTAAGAGATTTTCGGAAGTGTAGTTTATATGGGGGCTATGGTCAAATATGGGCCGATCCAAAAAAAATTTAGTAATGTAATTTTGTTTACCACGAAACTTATTTTTGCTGAATTTTCTATGGATACTGCTATTTTCAGTTTTTTTTTTAAGTGAAGTAACACTCAGACATTAATGTCTATATGTATATTAATTGTGTTTACTTTCTTGTGGAAAGGGGATAGACTGGAGAAGGAAAGGTGGTGAAAGGAGAAGAAAGCTTTTTTTATTTGACAACTCTGTAATTGCGCGTTATGTTTTATATTAATACAGGTTGAAGCGCCTCTGGCGGTGAGTAAACGCACTATTCATAGCTAGTTTCTAGCAATTTATAGCCATTATTTAATTTACTTCTGCGGTGTATTAGTGCTATACCGCCGAAGGAAGGCGCTGTGATAAATTCCAGTTACTAGTAAACTAATAATTATATTGAACTGATGTTGTTGATTGGCAGCAGCTGGGTAACGAACCCAGAGCTCAAATAACATATAATGCTTAATGATCAAACGCGCTAAGCAATTAAGCCACAGCTCCCACCAACAATGGATGATATGGACACCAACGACATGTGGTTTCAACAGGACTGCGCTACGTGCCACACAGCTCACGTCAATTTGAATATTTGGTTGGGTGGTTAGTTTATTTCGGTTGTTTGGTCAGAAAATTTTGTCAAAAAATTTGATTTCAAAAAAATGTATACGAAATAAAATATTTTAAATAATAAATCTGTAGCTGCTAGCCCGAGCCACAATGCCCCAAAGTGGGGCACCTCGGGTATATCAAAAATTAAAAATGATACGAAATTTTTGTTTGCGATCCGATTTGAAAAATTTATATATATATATGGAATCTACTAGACGAGATCTACTAAAAACATTGCTTTAGCCATATATTATCCCTTATAGTTTAAGAGCTATTCGCATTTGAAAAGTAAAATTTTATTTTATTTACTCACCTTGGTTTTGGCTAATAACGGATCCAATTCTTTCCCTATTTTCTTGAAATATAATTTTTTGAATTAACAAGACATTTATTAATAATAGTAAGAAAGAATTGTTTAAAAACTTCTACTGAGTCAAAGGTTATGTGCATTCAAACTTAAAAAAAAAAATAAAAAAGTTTTTTCGCAATTTTTTTCGAAAAAAGTACTTACATTAATTTTAAATTATACAGAAAATAAGAAAAAGATAAATAGTGTATTTATATTTTTCTGAAAGACAATACTTCGGGAAATATTATAAAAGCAAAATAATATCAAAATTCGTATTATTGCGTGGTCCAGAGCCTTCCGAAGTAGACCAATTTCTTATATAAATTTCAAATTTAGACAACATTTTCTCAAATTGGTCCCTTCAATAAATCAAAAAAAAATCCCAATTTTGGGATTTTTGGAAATTTTTTTTGGGAATTGTGGGATTGTCATTAACAATTCACAAATATCATTTTCACTTTTGGATCGAAAGTTTCTATATAAGTGTAAAATTTCATTAAAAACGATTCATAAAAAAACTGTTATTGCATTTTAAAAATTAAAATTTTCCAAAAAAAAATCAGCTATAATTTTTTATTCCCATATTTTTAAGGAAGTCTTTTATAATTTTTTTAATTCTTAAAAATTTTGTACATTTTTGAAAAGAGGACATAATTTCCTACACGTTGATATATAACATGTATATCTTTTCTTTTCCGCTAGTCAAATTAATGGCTTCCAAATACATAACTCGCAGAAATTAGCTTCATCTTGTAGTTGTCTCGCATGTTTGGTAATGCAGATTATCGGCAATGCAGTGGTCAAAAATATATTACAAAACAGCAAATTTCTATAAATTTTCCGTTTGTTGTTGATTTTATACATATCTATAAATTTGACTAGCGGAAAATGTGAAGTGGCCACCGCTTGACCCCGTTAGACTTTTTCTTGTATGGTTTTTGCAGATAAGTATATATATCTATTCCATACATAATATCGAATAAAGAATTTCGATGATATCTCATACACACTTTGTTTTATTTAAATTTCACAAAATCTTCAATACTTTTTTGAGTTTGGTTTTTTTTTGGACTTTTTATTAAAAAATTAAAGGTATGAAATTTGTTTACAATATTTTATTACTATATATGTATTTATGTATAGGTTTCAATCTATGGTATATGAATTTATGTGTATTCTAGTTAAATTTAACAATCAATACAATATTTTATATTTAGAGGAATTATAACACTGATAGTATCTTGTGTACAATTTATAATATTTTTTGAGAAATTAATAAAAATTTAAGTTAAAGCATACTTATTTATTGACAAAACTTACACAAATGAATGAATTTTGATTGTATTCGTGATATTTTGTTTTATAATTTGGATTTAAAAGATAAAATTATTTAGTAATGTTTATATATATGTATTTTATTATTATTTTTTACTTTTTTATTTATATTTTTTTAATTTAAAACAATTAATTATAATTATTAATATATTTAGGCCGGGTAACTTATCAAAATTTTAAACATAGTTAATCGTAATCAATGTTTAAATATTTTTTTTTGTATGAAAAAAATATATTTAAACATTGATTATGCCTTAACTATGTTTAAGATTTGGATAAGTTACCCGGCCTTAGTGTCATGAAATGAGATTAATATCATTTTTAAAATGCAATGTATAAATTAACGAATATCGAACCCTTTGCTCGAAATTATCGTACAAATAACCGATATTCGCTATATTTGTAGAAATATTACTACTTAAGTTAATTTTAACGTCTGTGAAATTTAATTTACTAAATCGGTTATAGTATCGCATTTAAAATTTGGTATTGATGATACCAGCCAAAGCAAAGAAATTTAATAACAAAGCTCTCCTATAAAATTTGGTTTTTGTAACATACGATAATTTAGGGAAAAGGGGTCGATATATTTTAAGATATCCTACAATTATACTAGTTTAAATTAAAATTGCTGATTTAATCCAACATGATTTTTCAAAATAAGCTTTTAACATATATGTGAATGTGTCTTTATTAATCATTAATTAATTTAGTTGGACATTTTTTTTAAATTTATTTTATGTATGTATTATTAACTAATTTTTCATCTAGGCAGAATCTTTAGAAACAAAACCTTACTAGTCGAATAAATTTAATGACACTGCTTTAAATTTTCCATAATTATTTTTACTAATCATGCATACATATTTTGTTCAACTATTTCTAATAGATTTGAATTAAAGAAAAACTGAATCATATATTCGAAACATTACAAATAGGATTTCTTCTAATGGTTTTGAATTAAAAAAAAATTCAATGAATGAATTCGTAATAAAATTTAATGTTATTTGATTTTTAAAATTGAATTAAGAATTAATTCTTTCGAAGTGCCATAGATTTTTGTAAAATGTGCTTAATATGTTTGTTTTACTGTTTTTCACCTACATATATATGTATATATAAACTTTTTATTTTTCAAGTGGCTTAAGAACATTTTTGGTTGAAGATAAGATAATAAGATCTAATGAAAAAGTTAACAAATTATCATTTAGTTTCAACATTCTAGTCAATTGACTTAATATCAACAACTAAGATATACATAGGGTAATATAGAGATGAGTAATTGGCGAAAACCTCAGACTGTTGTTAAAAACCTAACTCTTGCAACAACAAAATACATGCCATTTTATTAAAAGAAATTTTAGAATTTTTTTTTAATTTTAAACATTTTTTTGGCATTTTTATATGGCCATATTGTCTACATAACTTAGTAATCCAGATATAGATGCAAATTGGCCAAAAATTGAGGTTGTCCCGGTTTTTTCCTTATATCTTAGCCATTTGTGGGCCGATTTTGTCGATTTTAAATAGCAACGGAATGTTGATTTCAACATACAGACGGACATAGCTATATCGACTTCGCTATCTATAACGATCCAAAATATATATACAAATGAAAAATGTACAAATTACAAACGGAATGACAAACATATACATATGAGGAGCCGCAGAACAAAAGGTACTTTTTCGCACATTTAAAATTTTTGGGAAAATGAGTTTTATTTATTTCGCCCCCCTTAAAAAACAGCATGAACCTGGAAATGGTAACAAGTTTCTTACTTATCAATAGATACATCTAACTGCCATAAGTCACCACATTAAATGTTAAGGATGTTTGATATAAAGCCATTTTAATATCGAAAAAAGAAACTTTTGTTAAAAAATAAAGAAAAAGAATTACGTTTTGTTAAAAACAAAATTAAAAAGTATGTTTTTTATGCGTTTTTTTAACGAGAGAAATTCCAAGAGAAATTCCAAATATTGAAAAATTTGACCTTTGACCTTCACGATTTAAGGTTTAACGTCTTCAAATTATAGTAAACCTTTCAAAGTATATTTATAATTATCTGGACTATAACAGTCTGAATAGGTTTTAGTTAAAATTCATAACATTCGCCAAAAAATGGCCAAATAGTTGGTTTTTCTCGAAAATTTCAAAATTTAATTCGCAGGCACGGAAAAACTATAAGAGATATTTTCATAATTTTTTCACATTTTTATTTTCTATTATATTCTAAATAAATCCCAATGTGATGATCAAAAACTTCGAAAATTAGTTTAACAAAATTTTCAAAAATTTGAAAATGTTTTTTGGTCATACCTGCGAATAGGTTAACGGTACCCTACGAAGACAAAAACTCATATACAAGTAAATATGGATATATTTTAAGTAAAAATTAGCTTTTATTTTAATATTTCTCAAAATATGTTAATTTTGTTCCTACATTTCATGTTCTAGTGGCGTGAGATACGTTAATGGCCTGGCGATTTTTGAATAACTTTAACAATTTTTAACCAATTTTTGTGTTTTATATGTTATTAGAACGACAATTACGTAAGCATTTCGATTCTTTTAAATTAAATTGCAAAAGTAGTTATTTAATGGCAAAATGTTTACAAAAACTGAAAAACTTGCAATTTTTCTCCTTGTAAATGCACCTCAAAACTAAATCGCAGGTCGGCACGGGTTGCAATCATGATAGAAAGATAAAATTTCATATGTAACTATAGTTTTATATATATAAAAAAATAGGGGGTATGCGTTTCAAAATTCCAAAAAAAAATTTTTTTGGGACACTCTAATACACATATAAAGTACACAAAAATGTGTTTCTAAATTATTTCTTTTATATTCAGCAGTAATAAGCGCTATACTTTTTGTTTTTTTTTTAAATGATGACAATCAATAAAAACACAATTATTATGTTTTTGCATTTTAAATTTGTTTAGCTTTTCACTGTTTTGTTTTTATTATAATTTCTTCTTTCGTTAAAGTTTCTCTTGCATTTGACACTTAATGACTGGAAATATTCCAGTAAAAACAGAATCTGTGTTGTCTGTTTTCGCACTCAAATACAGAAACACTTTTTTCTCGCACATTGAGAAACGATAGAACTTTTTGTTTCACACATCATGTGAGAAATTTTACGATGCGAGAAATACAGAAACGAGCTACTGATCAATTTACGTTTTTTCCTTCAAATCATAAAAATAATAACAAATTGTGGAATTAATTAATTTTATTGTTTTCCCATTCAAAACTTTTATAATACACAGAAAAAATTATATTTCAATTCAAACATTTATCCCATATTGAACTGGTTTCAATTATTTCATTATTAAATCAAGTATTCATTTGCTCAAAAACAAAATTTCTTGATATTTTTCAATATGTGACAAATATTTGAATTGAAACGGTTTAAGAAATAGTTTTTTCTGTGTATGTTTCATGTTTATTTACAAATTTACTTTGACACAAAATATCTGTTGTTTCACCAAATACTTACACCAAAACAAACAAAATAAACTAAACTTTAATTTTAGTTGAGAAAATCGACACATTATTTTTACAAAATTGCATTATTAATTTGAATTTAACTGTCTGTTACGGCTGCTTGCAACATATATCATGTCTATAATCACTAGAAACTTCAAGTTATCAACAATTTTGATAACTAGAAGTATGACAACATTAACTGTGAAGCAGCTTTAAAAGCTCTAACCCCCATTAACACGAAGTCTGGTTAAGCCTTAACTAACAGTTATATTGTCGGTTAACATTTTTTTTGTATAACCAGAAGTATTACTGGTGGTAAGTGATCATTATGGAAATAGAACATTCGAGTTTTTTTCCGTTATATTATTCATGAGACTTCTAAAAGATGGCGTTGTATATATAAATACTAACAACGAGTTTTAAATGATACAGTTTATCGTAGGCGCTGTTAGAGTTAACATTACATGTGTTTATTAAAAGACAGTGACTATTTAAATTTTTGGGTAAATTTAAATAAATAATAACAACTTTTTAAAACTACTTGGCGCTTTTATTAGCAATTTAAGCGAATCAGGTTTATTTAAAGGAAATAAAACGTAAAAGTATATATTTCATAAGGATTTAATTTGAAAATCAAAACAAACACGTTGATATTTTCGAGGCTTTAATACTCTACACTTATTTACAGTAACATTTTGTATACTGTGAATATTTTGCATAAAAACTAATTATCTCAAATCCTTATTCATACACAGTTCTTAAACTGAATGTAAAATATTAACTATAGTCGATAAATACCGACAAATTATTATATGTTAATTAAGGTATTTATAGACGGCAATACTGAGTATTAACACTTTTCAAATTTAAAATATTATTGAAATCTTTCGGTATGTCAAGAAATCGTTTCGAAAAATATATTTCTTGTTTACACGATAGTATTACAAATATTTTATTTCTTTGTTCATTGATATTTTTCTGTTTTTATACATATAAAAATAAAAAGTTTTTAAATTGTTTTAAACAAATTTTCAATACCGACCGTAAATCAAAAAAATCATTTGTATTTTTTGAAAATCTAATACAAATTTTGTTTAGACGATGAAATTGTATTATGATACTTGCGTTTTTGACAAATATTAATACTCAGTATTGCCGTCTATAAATACCTTTAATATACATACATATGTATGTACGACGTACCTAAAATAACATGCATTTTGATTTAAAGACAAATATATCTATAAATATGTAATGCTAATGGTTGCTATAGAGTGAGTGTTAAATACACAATTTATTTAAATTTACAAGCTAATAGAAAAATGTTTGTTTTAATATATTTTTATTTATTTATTTACTTATTTATTTGCTAAAAACCTTTTGATTTTTATGCACTGATGATTGATAATTGACAAAAATTTCTAAACTAATTTCATATATGTATGTATTTATTTTGTTTGTTTGTTTATTTATTGTTTTTGTTTTTAATGGGAATAGAAAAAAATTGTGCTTTTACTACACTACATTTAAATAAAATACACAAAAAGAAAAAAGAAAAATATTTGCAGCTATTTGTTTTAGAAATAACTCTTTAAGCTGGCATAAATAACAAATGGCATCACAGCTGTCAAAAGTGATATAACAAGGTTTGCCGCTGAAATTAAAGAGTGTTTGAAAATGTATTGTATTGTATTTATTTTTGTTTTTTTTTGGCTATTTAACTACTTACCACCACTACAAATGTCATGTACTAAATCTTCGAAATAACCATTTTCATTGTCACATAAACATATTTTAGCTTTTGTTGACATAAACTTGGCAACACCAATGGTACGATTCGAATTTTCATATTGACACACCAGACCATCTTCACAGTCATTGCTACTGACGCATTTGTGGCGCAGACCTGCAAGGAAAAAATATATAAAATAGAACAGGAAGTGAGTAGGAGCAAATAATAATAAAATTATTATTGTAAAATTAACATATTTGTTTAATGAAGCCATAAAACTGGTTTATTACCTTCTCTTCGTTATGAAAGAAAGATTTAAAGAAATTATCATTATATTAGCCTAATACAACATTTATAGTTCTTTAATAAGTATAACAACATAAAAATATAGTTTATTAAATTAGATTGATTGTGGTGATACTCTTGCCAATGATGATCTTTGATGAAACATTTAAAAATATAATTTTTAACTTGCACATGAACTGATTGCTAGCCTCAAAATATTTGTTTTCTACTTCCTTATACATATGTATTTAGATTTAGTAATTCACATCTAGACCCCCTGGGTTGTGTTAAGGTTAAGGTTCATATTGTAATAAAAAAAAACGAAACGCTATATTTGTTAATACAAAATACTAATCGTGCTTAAGAAATTTCGCTATAGTTTTCATTAAACATGAAATCATAAAATGAAATATAGCAGCAAGGACTTTTTATAGCAAATCTTATGCGAGTGCAGGCCATTGACAAGGTGCTTTTATAAATGCACATACTATGTACAAATAAAATATACATATGTACATATGTACTAGAATGCTTATATGCATATTCCATTTCCGCTTTTCAACAAATCTACAAACACATTTTATTAAAAATAAAAATTAACAAGCAATAAACCATGTCTTTCATTAATGTTATTAGTTACGTATGCGCACTTTTTTCTCTTTAGTAAATAATATTACGTATACGCAAATGTTATCTTTAGATAATTATATTACGTATACGTAATATTTTCTCTTTAAAAAAAATATTACGTATTTGCGTACATTATTTTACAAATTAATTTGAAGATTAAAAAGTGCTACAAATAGGATTTGGTAAAAAATTAAATTATTCTCTTGTTTTTTTTTAAAGTATAGTACGAAAACTGACTAAGTTGTCCTAATGAGTCGGAGGACGTTATGGTAATTAGTGTTTATAAAAAACCGACTTTTTAAAAAACCGGTTTGTCGATTAACCGAAAAATGGCCTTTTTTAAAAAAACGGTTTTTCGGTTAACCGACATCGAAAAAACCGGTTAACCGTCATATATGTGTAGAAAACATAAAATGTACAAAAAAGTACTTTCTGATATGAATGACAAAATGTTCCAAGTCCCAAAAAAGGACCTATAAGATGTAAACGTACTTCCACTTATCTGTGATTATTTGTTATTATAAAAAACTCCATTATCAGATTTCATAAATATTTCAAATAATGAATTTTAGAACGTTTTTTGTCTCTCCTGTAATATTTCTGAAAAGCTAACGAAATGATTAATAAATTAAAATTTTAAGAACAAAATACACTAATAAAGTCAAATTTATTGAAGGAAGGTATGTACATCGAATTCAATTTAACGTTTGGTAAGATCATCACTAAATTGTTAATGAATCATTAGTAAGATTTAGCCTAAACTTATAGAATTATGCGGAATTTAATTTTAATTTTGAATAGTTTCATTATGTGCAAAAAAGTTTTTAAGTAAACTCATCGTCCTCTATTATTTAGAATCATTGTAATTCTTAAAAATATTAATCTAAAGAGTTTTGTACTGTAAATCAGCAGTTTAGGTTTCAAGTCAAACAAATAATGTGTATACAATGAATATTAAAAATGAAGTAAAACGTGAGATTTGTTAGTTTTAGTCACAAATTTTAAAAACCGGTTAACCGAGTGATAAAAACCGGGTAAACCGGTTAACCGAAAATCAACATTTTAAATTAACCGGTTCGCAAAAAACCGAGATTTGGAAGAAAAAACGGTTTTTCGGTTAACCGGTTAACCGGTTTATAAACACTAATGGTAATAGACGAAACTGAAGACATTACTGCAATGAGTCTTTTATCACAACTTAAAGAAAGTATTAAAGTATTCAAAATCTAAAAAAATCCAAAAATCCATGGTATGATGAAAGATTTTATATGATTAGAAAAAACTAAAAAAAGAACTGAGAAATTGAATATTCTTTATCATGTCTTACTTTCGATTTCTACAAGATCTGAGAGTGAGAGAGTTTTTTTTAAAAAGAAATCATTTAAATTATATTCTTTTTTTAAAATATTATTTCAGAAGATCTCCCTAAAATCCTAAAAAAAACTCACATGTTTATTTATTGTTTTGTTGAAATGTTATGTTTTGTTTGTTTTTTTATGTTTTTGTTCTTTTTATTAACAAAATGCTTATATAACTACACAAAATTCTTGTTTTTCTTTTCAATTTAAAATTAAAGTAGAAATTATTCGGTTAATCGAATAATTTAAAATTAACCGATTATTAACCGATTAAATCTAAACCTCGATTAATTATTTGCTCGATTAACCGATTAAATCAGAAACCCTAATTAACAGCAAAACATAGTGGGTGCTGTGGCTTAATTGGTTAGCGCGTTTAATCATTAAGCTTGATATGGTATTTGAGGCCTGGGTTCGATTCCCAGCCGCTGCCAAACAACATCAGTTTATAATAATTATTAGTTTACTAATAACTAATATTTATCACAGCGCCCTCCTTCGGTGGTATAACACTAAAACGCCACCAAACTAATAACAAATATAACGCGCAATTGCAGAGTTGTCTATTAAAAAGCTTTTTTCCTCCTTTCACCACCTTTTCTTCTACAGTCTAACCCCTTTCCAAAGAAAGTAACACAAATATATATAGGCATATTAATTGCCTGAGTGTTACTTCTCTTTTTTTGTTAAGAAGTAGTGTGCTTTATTTATTTTTTTTACTTAAATTTCGAGATTAATAGCCATTTTTAATGGTATTTTCCTATAAACGCACTTTAATTTATGGGCCACTGTAGCATTATTAATAATGTGTGTCCTTTGTTATGGATCCTTTGATCCTTTGTTATGGATTGTTTCAAAAATACGGTCTGGCAATGATTCCACTAATTTTTTAAGCAGATTGGAATCAATTTCCTCCCAGACTTGTTTAATTCTTAGTTTCAGCTCTGTCACAGTCATTATGCTTTTATTCTGGGCTACAAGCCGGCCAGTCCAACAGAGGAAGGGTATGTTCATTAAACCAAGATTTCGATTGCTTAAAAACATGGATTGCAGCATTATCTTGTTGGAATATGCAATCTTCATCCATTTTTTCATCCATAAATGAGAGAAGAGCATCTTCCAACAGTTCGTTATAAATTGCACTATTCATTTTTGTCGGAACAAAACATATTTTCGACTTGCCAACTGCAGAAAACGCTGACCAAACTATAACACTGCTACCAACGAAATTACGTTTTGACATCCAAACATCGTTTGATCTCAAATCGTGCCAATAGCATGAGTATGAGTCAGGACCGTCTAAATTTATTTTTTTTCGTCAGAGAAAATTACTTTTTTCCACTCATCTGTCCATTTCATACATTTTCTTGCGAATTTTAGACGGTTTTCTTTATGGTGTTTTTTTAGCATTGGTTTACATTTCGGCTTTTTCCATTTTATGTTTTCATAGTTTCGTAAAATGTGTGCAACGTGTTTGGAAGTCACTGGAAGATTCAATTTATTATTCTTTATTTGTGTGGAATTCAATTTGTTGCGGGTTGCTTCTTGTTTTATTAGATTAAGTTGTCTTCTTGTTAGTTTTGTATTTCCCTTTGTAGGTTTGCGAACCCCATAATTTTGACCTTTCTTCAAGAAATTTCGCACCACACTTTCCGAACGATCGATTTTACGTCCAATTTCTCTATTGGAACATCCTTGGTCGTGAAAAAATTTTATTTGAATCTTTTCTTGATCGGACAAAAAAGTTCCCTTGGGCATCTTTAAAAGTGATGCAATTTATTGATTCAAATAGAAAAAGTTGCAGTAAATTGAGATGTTACTATTAGAAATGTTTCTTTGGTTGAAAAAAAAAAACTAAAATTGATAATATTTTATTTTTGGTAACATTTTTAAAAACAAATTTCACGTCTGCGTTTATACGAATCTTCGACTTAAAATAGCACCAAGAAGATTTGATCGCATAATTAAGGCAAACAACAAGAATAAGAAAAAAACTTGTTTACTTTCAAAAAGTACCGTTATGTTGTCTCTCATTAAAAAAGTTAAATTTTGCATTTGGATGAGAACAACAAAGATATAACAAAAATACAGAAACAAATTAAGTGCGTTTATAGGAATATGCACCAGTGTATATGTCTATTCATATGTGCTTATTTGAACATAATGTAAACTAAAATTAGAACTACATTAAAATGTAGCCAGCCTCCTTTGACAAAACTACGTTTTTCTGTTATAATATATTCTATGCAAAAACAAATAAACAAAAGTCTTGTTTAATTATCATTTACAACATTTAATGCCTTTTTATTACACCTGGAAAAGTCAGTGATACAAGTCTTACTGTAGTTTTCGTGATATGACGATCTGTTAAGATAACTTATTTAGCCTTCAACTAGTAGATGCATATTAGAATCTTTTAAATCGTGTCTAAAATATACATGAATCTTAATTTCACTCATAAGCGATTTGAACTACTTTGGAGCCTTGAGACGTCTGCTCTGATAGTAACTTAAGATCATCAGGCCAACTCTGGTTGTTTAACTATATAAAATTATCTCTAATTATTTTCAGTGTATACAAAATTGTGATAAATGCAACTACACAAACTGCATACTACTAATATGTAGTTACATATGTATGTATATTTAAGTACAAGTATTTTAAAAATGCACTAATGCTACTACACATAATTAGCACATTTCTGAAGAACATAACAAACAAAATCATTGTATATTCACAACTTGACGTAATTTAACAGATGCAACTAGATTCTTTACCTACGTTGTGCATTAAACAAATACAACAAATTTATTTATTTTATTTTATTTCTTTTGTTAATAAACACCGATTCTGCGTATTGTGAACTTACCCTTTAAAACATCTGCACATAGGCCATTATTGGGTGGTGTATCATCACCGCACAAACATCTCAGCTTTAAATCATCCGGATCTTTTACACAACTTGATCTTTCTATCGCTGCACAGTCGTCGTGTGTGTTGCATTCACGTCCTTTTACTGTAAATTTAAAGTAGATAAAATTGAAATAATATTTTAATTCGATAACTAATTATTTTGCCATCTATTTGTTAATGCATATTTTGCTTTTTATAGCTTATTTTTGCATATTTGACATATGTCTTTTTGCCATTCTGTCATTTATTCTCACTTAGTTATTGAACATTATAGTGTAAACAACAAAGAATTTGCGGTAAGTATTGCTTAACTTCTTTAATTTGAAGAAGCACCAAAGCTTATGGTGAATGTGTTCCATCGGTTTAAACGTTCAAAAAAGTTTAAAGACCAAGAATTGGAGGCATTACTCCATGAAGATTGTTTTAAAACTCGACAAGAGCACTAAGGGAAAAACTGCAACTTAAAAATAAGAACGTGTCATATTATTTCTATTACCCATACACAAATATGATAAATCCATAATTTTCAAATTTAAATTAATATTTTTCCATATTGAAATAAAAAATTTCAACATTGCTAGACTTTCATTAATGTTTCTTATTGATTCAATATTGTTTTTATTGATTTTAAGTTGTTTTTTCATCCAAAAGCAGGGAAATTGGGTACCATACTAATTGAAGCCGAGATACCTTGAAATACGATTTTGCATGTCCGAAATAATGCTTGAAGCCTACAAAAGACAACCATTTGTGCACCATTATGATAAACCGAAGCGTAAGAGATCGTATGTGAAGCCCGGCCATCGAGTCGAATCCACACCTACTACAAATATCCATGGCGTTCAATTATTATTCAATTCAATTATCTGCATTTGGTGGGAGCAAAAGCGTTCTATCTATTATGAGCTGATTTCAATCAGGGAACCTGCACCGAGCTTAACTGATTCATTTGAAGCGAGTATTGACCGAAATCGCTCGGCCACATGTTGCAATACCTATTAAAAAGTACTTAGAATGAAGTGGTTGGGAAGTTTTGCCTCACCCACTTTATAGTGCAGACCATGCCTCGTCCGACTGCTATTTGTATCGATAGATGCAGAACGACCTCTGTGGGATACGCTTCACTTTGGAAAAGATTATCCGATATTGGCTTGATTCGTTCTTGGCCTCAAAAGATGAGCAGTTCTTTTGGCTTGGAATCCATATCGCTCATTTGCTGCAACAATGTCATAATTCAAAAAAAGTCGTTTCGAGAAAAACGACTTTGAAGTTTTTATGACATTTTACTATTTCTTATATATGTAAATTTTCAACAAATCATGCGATTTCAGAAATAAAACCTGATTTAAATAGTAGATATTACTATTTAACCCAAATTTTTACTTGTCAAATATACGAGAAAATATGGATTTTCATTTTGACGTTTACAACAAAAAAACACTCTCATAGAAAAAATAATTGACTATTTTAAAAACTTATAAAACTATATGAAAGACGGCGCATATTTTGTATTACTCAGTTAAAAACACCCGGATTTTGAGTTATGATGTTGTTGCCAGAGAGATGGGAAAAGGTCATAGCTAACAATTCCCAATACTTTGAACAAATTCATATTGTACAAATGTTTCAAAATAAAAGCTAAAAATTTAAAAAAAATCTTGGTCCATGGTCCATGTATGTAATGGCATCACGTGAGAACGGCTGGAGCGATTTGGCTGATTTTTGTTTATTCGATTCGAAATTTTCAGGATATGGTTTGTAAAGAAAAAAAATCAAAAATTCCGATAAAAACTCGGAATTTTTTTTTGAGTCCAGTCAACTGTAATAAAAAAGCTCCCTAAAGTATGCAGTACAAATTTAGATATTTTATTTGCAAATAAATAAGAACAGGCAGGTGTATGTGGGTTGGTGAAACTTGAAGAACTAACATTAGTAAATAGCTACCGGGCAAAGCCTGGGCGGTCAACTAGTATACAAATAAATCACAGCTTAATTGTATGTAAGGCCCATTTCCAAAACTTACTTTAAGATGCATAAAACTCTTTCATGGCGATCAGTCCGTAATTGGTCAAAGCTCCCATACAAGGCCCACTTCCGAAAATCACTTTAACGAGCCAAAAAATTAACAGAAAAAGTTTTCATATAGAAATAAATTACATGAGCTATTTTCATGACGATCGGTACATAACTGGTCATAGCCCCCATATAAGGCCCATTTCCCAGTCTCACTCACGTAAATAAATTACTAAAATTTTAAGAGAACAACGTATTTGTATCATATTGGTCGTCTTGATCGACTATACTTTCGTACTTGTTGATGCGGAAAATATTTTTAACTAAATCAGAATTATATTGAAATAAATCATTATTAGCCTACTTCTATGTAATACAAAGAATATGTAGATATAATTGCAAGTAATTATTACTAAGTTATTGCTTGGTTGTGAATTTAGTTGATGTTGGTACAGAAAAAGGTTTTCTATCCATGATTTTTGTAATAAACATATGGGTTAATTTTTTTTCAAAACTTTAAAACAATTCCCCGCTTATTAAAGCTAATTATTTATACATATTAAACAATCAATTAAATTTAAAAGCATTTCATGCAGTAATATAATATGTAGATCTTATCTCAAAAAAAAAATTCAAATTGAACAATTCGTTCTATTTATAAAAAAATATTAATTTTTTATTTTTGTAATCTTGCACAGTGGCAGTTCAAACGGAAACATATGTATGTTTATCAACTAGTTGAGTTGAAATGATCTACTTGTAATCATTAACTATTTATTATTGTAATAATATGATTGATTTGTGTTAACTATGGGACCTTAAACTAATTACAACAATTACAAAGGAATTGGCTTTCCCATTTAATTATCTATACAAAAGTAGCATTTTTAATAATTTGTAATGACATACATTCTTTGTAAAATATATAATGAGTTATAAATTAAAGGTTACAAGTGACAAAACTGTAAGCAAACATAAATAACCTTGCCAAGATTTAATATCTTTAATATTTATGTCTGTTAGTTTTATTAAAATACTTCTTGGTTATTTGAAATATACATATGTTTAGTGTGTCATTTTATTGACATACCATTATTAATAATGACAATATTTACATTGTAATCAAATACGAATCAAAGAATCACAAACAAAAATAATTACACAGGTATATAATTGTAATCCAATTAAGTCATACAAAATATTAATTTATTCAAATTATTTTATTAATATGAGGACAATATTGATTTATATGTACAGTGACCGACTAAAGTCTACGTAATAAAAATATCGCTAAATTTATAATTAATTTAAACTGTTATTCACAAAAAATTAAAAAAATATGTTGACAAAAGTCTACATACGATCTGTACACTAAATAAACATTTTTCCGCGAATACAAATTTTCATTAAATTCAATATTTCGTTGGGCCACCACGGGCATATACAAGCGTCTGGGCATCGAAGTAACTAAATTTTCCAGTTCTGCGGACGTTATATTTTGCCATTCTTCTGGAAGCTTCTCCTTTAACATTGATGTTTTCAGATCTTCCGTTGTAGAATTTCCCACACGCGCTCAATAACATTTAAGTCCGGGCTTTGAGGTGGTGTGTACAATTGTCGTAGGGCATGGTAGAGTAGCCAATCTTTGACAGTTTGAAACGTATGTTTCGGATCGTTATCTTGCTGAAATATCCAACTTTAACCAAGAGTTAAAATATCAACTGATGCTCTCAAATTTTGTTCCAAAATGGATTTGTACTGATAACGATCCATATTACCCTCAATAATCACTAACTTACCCACTCCAGAAGCAGCGACAGTACTCCAAACCATCACACTGCCACCACCATGCCTAGCTGTAGCAAGTAAGTTTTTCGGATCCATTGCTGTATTTGTTTTGCGCCATACTTTATCTCTCCCAACACTTCCAAATATGTTATACTTCAACTCATCAGTGAAAAAAACTCGCTTCCAGAATTGCATGTCATTTTCAAAGTGCTTTTGGGCGAATTCCAAACGAAGTTTGCGATCCGTTCGCTAATTTACGAGGATTTCTGCTTTAATTACCATTATTATTTAAAGTTCTTTGAACTGTTCGTGAATAAACAATATCTGCTGATCTTGTTGCGAGTTCTTTGGCCAATTTTGTGGTATTTACTTTTGGGTTTTTGTTGATTTCTTTTAAAATGAAGATTACATCTCTACGATGTAGTTTCTTTGGGCGACAACTTCGCAGCTTGTTTTTAACTCTACCAGTGGTTACTGAATATTTTTTGAACTGTAGGCTTAATAAATTGCATTGCTTATCTGTTAATATTAAAATAACAGGACATGCTGTTTTTTATGCATAATTTTGCAAGTTTACATTGCAACAAATTTTTTTTGGTGCATAGCAATAAAAATAGATTTCAAACAAAACTGCATTATTATTTTATTATTTACCGGGTTTTCTCTCATAAAGTGGCAAAAATTGTGGTCGTACGTAGACTTATGTCGACCACTGTATAACTTTTTTGAAGAGAAAGTCATTATTATATATCTACTTGTAATGTTGTTGAACCGAAAATACAAATAAAATTGATTTGCATAATTAAAGAAGTGGCCAATTAAAATCGGTACGCACTGTAGTAATCATAACAACGCCCCCTGTTATCAAAATGGAAAAAGATTTACATACAGTTGCGAAAAAAAATAGCACCACACCCAAAAAAAACCTTCTACATGTTTAATGGTTTTTGTTGTATATTTTGGATTGTATTCGAGTTTTGAGGACGTCTGACGTATAAGCCAGAACCTTCCCCACCAAACATGACAAATTTACTCTCATCTGTCCATAAAATATTCTTCCACTTTTGGACTGGCCAATTTTGATGTTTCATTGGGAACTTCATGCGCTTGGCGATATGTCTTGCATTTAAAAGAGGGGCCTTTCTTGGAATGCACGCTTTTAAATTATGTTCTCTGAGACATGTGCGATCCCTTTTGCTCTCGCGGATCAATCTTTTGGCGTGAAGGGGGGTTCAGAACTCGTTTTCTTCTACGTTTTTCAGTATTTTCTTTATAATAAATTGCGTTGTGAATCATTTTGTTAGAAAACCCAACCCATCGACCAACTTCTCTATAAGATTTAACATCCGATATTAGTTTTTTGATTATTTCGCATTTCTCCGCAATGGAGTCTTTTTCACGATCCATTTTATTTAAAATATTTGCTTTTCGTTAAACTTTATGATCGAAATAATAAAAATCAAATCCTTTAAACATGTGCTTTCCATTAAAGCTCTTTTGCGAAACAATTTTATTTTTCGGATTTTTTTTGTTGTAATTTTTACTTCAAATTGCTTA
Source organism: Calliphora vicina (assembly GCF_958450345.1). NCBI lineage: Eukaryota > Metazoa > Arthropoda > Insecta > Diptera > Calliphoridae > Calliphora > Calliphora vicina. The sequence goes on from NC_088780.1 coordinate 123,648,933, forward strand.
AAAAAAAAATTACTATAACAATTCCAAGAGAAATACAAAATTTGTAATATATGGGACATGCTAAGCTATGTATTAAATATCAACATTTGTAAAAATACTAAGGGCATTGATTATGCCTAAACTATATTTAAAATTTTGATAAGTTACCCGGCCTTATTACACTAATTTTTTGTTTTTGGAAAAATAAAAAAAGTGTCATAGTGGTGCTATTATTTGGTTTACCAACTGTATGTTTTTAACAACAAACCTACCGTTATTCTACAATGAATTGCAAGTCATTATGTTTAGTTTTAAAGGCAATCCGCAGCTGCGGTTTGAAGAGTCAAATTAAACATCAATTAAACAAATTGCCCAAATCTTCGTCCAATCGAGATATATTTGGCAATTGTTAAACGTAAATTGAAGAAGAGTGCAGCTACAGTAAACGGAATAACGGTAGAAGTGGGAAAAAAAGTTGTGAAGCTATTAATGGGAGTTATAAAAAGAAAAGCCTCAAAATTTATTCGCAATAAAGATACATAAACCTATAGTTATATTTTTTTAAAAGCTTAATAAATTACCTTTAATTTCATGTATAAAATGTTAACATACGTTGTTTCATTTAAAAGTTATGCTAGCTTTAATTCATACCGAAAAATACCTACTATATTTTGATATAATTAAAACTAAAAACTGTAAATCTAACAAATCCAACAATTCAGCATAAATATTTCAAATAAACTAATAAAATATGTGCCACATTATTTTAATTAGTATATCAAATCATTTTTATAAAAAAAAAAAATTGGGCTCAACCGGGATTTGAACCCGGGACCTCTCGCACCCAAAGCGAGAATCATACCCCTAGACCATTGAGCCTCTTGTGAGATGCTAAACACTAAACTTATTTTATTACTGAACTGCATAATACACAACAACTGTTACAAACATATTGTTGCAAGATCTTGTTTGCACAATTGTTATAACTCTAAATGATACCAATATTTGTTTGTCTTGTCTTTTACTAAAGAAAATAGATAATAAAAAACTATTATTTTATCGTTTGAAAACAATATGTTTTTTAATTTAAAAATATTTATTTCTGTTGGCAAGTAATGAGTAGTTTTGGTACATTTTACATTAGTAATAGCAGGGATACAAATTGTTTGGTAAAATATACATACATACTAGGGTATTCAATCGATTAACCGTTAATCGGTTAACCGATTAATTTTGGACGGTTAACTGTTCGATTTTCGATTTTCAAATAACAAATAAACCGATTAATTTGTGTCGATTAACCGATTAAACGAAATTCCTTTTTTTGGACTTTAAAAAATTTGTTTTTATTTATTTTTCCCTTTAAATTCAAATACAAATTTCAAATTAAAATTAGATATTTTTTGAACATCCAATAAACATGATTAGTGAGTATGTATAACAACTGACATATTTAATTTACATGTATTTGAAACTTTGTTTATATTTACATGTATAGACGAAACTTTTTTTTTGAAATGAGACTTTTATCATAACTAAACGAAACTATTAAATTAATCAAAATCTAAAACAATATTCTTTATCATGCTTTTGATTTCTCCAACATATACAATTAGCGAAAGAGTTTTTTTCCAAGAAAAGTTTTATTAAATCTAAAGAAAAAAATCGTTTAAATTATATTCTTTTTATAAACAAATTATTTCAGAAGATCTCACTAAAACCCTAAACAACTCATTTACTGCAACAGCGTCATAATTCAAAAAAAGTCGTTTCGAGAAAAACGTCTTTGAATGTTTTATGACATTTTACAATTTCTTAAATAAATTTTCAACAAATCATGCGATTTCAGAAATATAAATAGTAAATATTAATATCTTTCTAATTTGTATTTAATCCAAATTTTAACTTATCAAATATACGAGAAAACATGAATTTTAATTTTGATGTTTACAACAAAAAACACTCTAACAGAAAAAATAATTGACTTTTTGAAAACTTATAAAACTATATGAAAGGTTATATTACTCAGTTCAAAAAACATGGATTTTGAGTTATGACGTTGTTGCAGCAAATAGGCGATATGTTTACAAAAATTATCTCAAATACCTTATTTGCTGTTTTTGATGTTTTTGTACACAAAATTCGTTGTTGTATTTTCAATTTAAAATTAAAATAGAAATTATTCGGTTAATCGAATAATTTTTAATTAACCAAATAAATCTAAACCCGACTAATTATTTGCTCGATTAACCGATTAAACCAGAAACCCGATTAATTGAATCGGAAAAAAATTAACTTAAAAAAATGTTAATATGATGGGTTCTCTATAAAAATTTAACATATTTTTCGAAATATCTAAGAAACAAAGTGACCGAAAAGAATTTTTACTTCCACTTTGAAAATAGCGCTTCTTAGATGTAGTAGGGTAAGGGAATTAACGATCAATTGTAAGCGAGGTAACAAAAGTCACTAGATCCAAATGAAACTCACACTACAAAAATCATGACTTCTCCGATATAAAGCCCACTTCCGAAAACGACACCAACTAAATAATATTTAACACAAATGAGTTTTATATATACAGAAGTCATACCATCTATGACGATCGGACCATAAATCCTTTATATATTTATATAGTACATAGATTCATTATATCAAATTATTTCTGCAATTTCGGTAACGGTATTTACGAGTATATCGGTAACGGTAATTGCAGTTATATCGATAATGGTAGTTTTGCGATGACGGTGGTTGTGCTGAAAGTGTATTATAGAGGTAATGGTAACTTAGTGGTAACGGAAGCCAATCTTGATTGTCACAATTAGTAAAAAAATTGCAAAATCTTTATATAATATGTCAAGGGAGAAGAGGATACCTTTCACATTTTCTACAATACTCCGCAATATCTTTTACTCGATTTACTTTTTTTTTGCTTTTATTCAAGGTTGGCTACGGATTCGAAATCAGAGGTAGCCCTAACATGGATTATTTCGGTAACGGTATTTCAGCAATAACGGTAAATGCAGTTATTTCGGCAACGGTATTTCAATGATAACAGTAATTTCATCCTGAATTAAAGTATTCAAAATATGTTGGTCTAAGGAAGTCTTTTATTATATTGCGTTTTAGCTTTTATTTTGAAACATCTGTACAATATAAATTAATTCAATATAATGGCCATTGTTAGCTATGACCTTTTCCTATATTTCCGGCAACATATGGATTCAGAGACAAAAGAACTGCTCATCTATTGAGGCCAAGAACGAATCAAGCCAATATCGGATACTCTGTTCCAAAGTGAAGCGTATCCAAGAGAGACCGTTCTGCATAGATCGAAACAAATAGTAGTCGAACGGGCCACGGTCTGGACTATAAAGCGGGTGAGACAAAACTTCCCAACCACTTCATTCTAAATAGTTTTTAACAGGTATTGCATAATGTGGACGAGCGTTGTCATGATGGAATATAACGGTTTCATGTCTGGCCGCATATTCTGGGCATTTTTCGGCTAATGCTCGCTTCAAACGAATTAGTTGCGTTAGGTACAGGATCCCTGAGATGGTCTGGTCAGATTTCAGCAGCTCATAATATATAGGGCCATTTTGCTACCACCAAATACAGAGAATTACCTTAGTGCCATGGATATTTGGCTTTGGTGTCGATTCGACTGGTGGGCCACATACGATATCTTCTGCTTTGAGTTATCGCAATGGATAAAATTTTCATCGCAAGTAATAATTCGGTGCAAAAATTGTTTTTTTTTTATAGCGTTCAAGTATTATTTCGGACTTGCAAAATAGCCTTTCAAGGTCTTTCGGCTTTAATTCATATGATACCGAATTTCCCTGCTGTTGGGTGAATCCTGCTGTTCGCAAACATTTCGAAATTGCTGCTTGAGTAGCTACCAATGATTATGCACGCTCTTGTAAAGATTTACAACTATCTTCATGGAGTAATGCGTACAATTCTTGGTCTTCAAAATTGTTTGTCTGGCCTGGGCGATCTTTGTTTTCAGTGTCAAAATCACTACATCTGAACCGCATAAATCTTCTGTCGCACTTTGAAACCATTGAAACATATTCACCATAGGCTTTGGTGAGCAATCGGTGTGCTCACCAAAGCCTATGGTGAATATGTGAAAAAGTAGAAGTCATACTGGAAAAGTGAAAAAAATTTATGGCGGTCGCAAGAATGCGCAAGATGTTTTTGATTTACCTTGAAGTGAACAATTGAAAGATTAATTCAAATATAGTTTTATACCGGAACTATCCGGAATAAACAGCTTTAACTCTACTTGAAAAAAGGAAATATTTTATAAATGCTCAATATGTTTTTGATTTACCTTAAAGTGAATACTTGACAGATTAACACAAATATAGTTTTACAGCGGAACTATGCGGAATAACTTTAACTTTAACTCTACTTGAAAAAAGGAAATATTTTATTTTTTCCAATTTCTGATCTTCTCACAAAAAATTATTTTATTTAATAGTTATAATGGAAATAATTAAATGAAAATTGTTGCATATTTCCTTGAAATAGGGCTTAATAATAATATAAAAAAATTATGACAATAAAATCACCGTAGCCTTTTTAATCATAAACCAAAGTCACACAAAAAATACACTTCTCTTTGAAATCTTTATGTACCTGTTGACAACAACTGACTTTAAAGCTTAGTTTTTCCTAATCGGAGCTAAAAACCAAAAAAACAAAACATGAATTACAGTTCCCTATTGTATTGAGAAGCTCATTAAATGATCAGAAGGAATGTTGCCAGACATTTATTTTTTAATTTTGTCCAGCTAGATTTGTGATTTACCACAGTGTGCACCGTGGCGGTTGGCATTAAAAATACCTAAGATAAAAAATTTTGTTTCTTATAAATTTTTTTGAAATCGAGTATTTTTGACTAAATTTTCTGACCAAACAACCAAAATAACAAAGTAACACTGAATTCGATGAACAATAAACACTCTGTGCTTTTTTATAGAACGCAAGTCTCTTAAAAAAACTGATTTTTACAATATTTTCAAATTAATATATTTATCTAACCTGAGCACCCATACGGCAAAGTTTTGCAAAAAATCATAAATGATGACTTTAAAAAATATAATTGTTTAGCAAAATGGCAATAGAAGACAATAAACTATGTTTCAAAGACTATAGAAAATGTGGTTAGTAAACTAACCACCCAACCGCAAAGAGTAAAAATCGGTTATTGCTTTACTTAAAATAAATGAAGTAAAGCAATAACTAAGTGAGAATATAAACCGCGTTCAAAAGATACGCATTTTTAAGTTATACACCCAATATTTAAAGTTTATTTAAACTTTTAACGGTTGTGAATGTAGCCCACGTAGCTTTTTCACAACTTTAATATATATGTGAAACGCATTTGACTAATTATAATATTAATGGTCGTACTAAATTATTTGTATTAATTTTCAATTTCTATTATTAGTTTCTTTATAATAACCCACTGTTTATAGCCTTAAAATAAATAATGATCAGACAATTCTGTATTATTTTTATAAACCAACAATGACATACATAAACAAAAATCAACAAAAAAAAAATCCTCAAATTGCACACTTTTTTCACACAATCCAATGTAAATAATGAATTAAACACATTCAATTAATATTAACGAGTTTTTTCTTGAAAAAAAAATTAAAGATTTCGCCAGTCATGTCTGTTCACAAAACGCCTAATTTTTTGGCTTAAAAGGCCCTCTCTCCAAAAGAAAAATAAATAAAACATCAATAATAATGAAGGTAAAGAGAAGAATTCATTTTATTCCACGGCATACACACTGGAAGTTAGACTTAAACTTACCAATCGGACCGGGTGTGGGTGGTGGATTATTGCTGGATTTGCCAAATGTGGTTAAAGCTGTTGAACTGACGCCAAACAAAATAATGAAAACCCCAAATAACATGGTCAAACTGCCACACTGTGTAAAACGTTTAAGGGGTTGCATTTTGAATTGATATTAATTTCAGAGACACTTTTTTCTTAATCAGTTTTGATATATAACAGATTAGTTATTAGTTTTTTTTTTGTTGGTTTGTTTCTTTGTTTAATAACACCTTTTTTAAATTTTTATTCTGCTGTTTTTTTTTAAATTATTTAAATATTTTAGTTTAAAATTTGTATATATAGCAAAAAGAGTTTATTCAAAACTTTAATTACAGTTTATTTTTCTACTTTTTATTAACATTTATTTGGTTTATTGTGTGTGAGTAAGGATTAAGTTCCTTTATTGTATTTTTTTTATTGTTGTATTCAAATACTAAAAGCTAAATTAACTACAACGACCTTCTTGCTTGAACGCTCTAATAGTAAGTGAATAATATTCCAATCATTTCAAAGCTTAAGTTTAGTTTTTCTTTACATTTTATTTGCTGCGCGAGTACTTTCAACTGTTTTTGTTATTTTAATGATGGGTCCTCTTAGAAGAGGCCTTAGTCAAATACAATAATAACAGAAACATGAAAACAACGAAAACTTTGTACTTAGAGCCTAAAAGTATGCAAAATATAAACACTAGTATAATTAGTAAGGCTAATCTAGTGGATTTTATTGCTTAAAAAATGTACGGACAAATGTTGTTCCTACCGATTTTGGTTATTTTTATACCCTTCACTAAGATTCGCAAGGGTGGGATGCGAGTTGTCGCTTAGTGGACTGACTTTAGTGGATTGACTTTTTTTTTTGCAAATTCGAACTTTTTTTTTCAAAATGGGCCCTTTTTCAATTTTTTTTTGCTAAAACGAAAGCTTAGTTGTTTTCCTTTAAGTCCTATTTGGTCGCTTAGTGGGATGCGAGTTTAATAAATATCAAAGTAAATGTTTTGTAACTCAAGATATAAATTTTTTGATTTATTTTGGCAAAATCAAAAACTTTTTTGACTTTTTTTAAAATGGGCCCTTTTTTTAATTTTATTTCTATAAAGAAAGCATAGGTCTATTCCTTTAAGATGGATTTGGTCGCTTAGTGGGATGAGAGTGGGATATATATCAAAATGTTTTGTGTTAAAACATATCCCACTAAGCGACCAAAAATATCTTAAAGGAATGGACATAAGCTTTCTTTTGAGCAAACAAATTTTTTAAAAAAGGGCCCATTTTGAATAAAATTAGATTATGCAAAAAACAGTCAAAAATCGTATGTCTTGAGTTACAAAATATTTATTTTGATAGATATCCCACTAAGCGACCAAAATGGTCTTCAAGGAAAATATCTCAGCTTTTGGTTGAGCTAAAAAAAAAATTAAAAAAGGGTCCATTTTGAAAAATAAAGTCAACAAAATTATTGATATTGCAAAAACGGTCAAAAATTTTATGTTTTCAGTTACAAAATATTTATTTTGATAGATATCCCACTCGCATCCCACTAAGCGACCAAATAAGTCTTCAAGGAAAATATCTAAGCTTTATTTGCTTGGCCAAAATGTCAAATTTTAAGCCCCTCTAACTCAGAGTGGTCTCGACCGATCTTGTTGAAAAATTGTGTCTGAATTACTATCCAATAGAACTAACCTTGGTGCAAATTTCATCCCGATCGGAAGACATCGATTTCAAAAGTTGGTTCACTTGACACGAAATGCCCCATAAGTTTGTCATTCCGTTTATAATTTCTACATTTTTCATTTGCGACCCCACAAAGTATATATATTCTGGACCGTTATAGATAGCGAAGTCGATATAGCCATGTCCGTCTATCCGTCTGTATGTTGAAATCAACTTTCCGTAGCCCCCAAATGACTTACAAACATGATTGATTCATCAATATATCGGGAATTCTCCCGGCTCGAGAAAATCGGCCCACAAATGGCTGAGATATAAGCAATACGGGACAACCTCGATTTTTGGACTATTTTTTATCTATATCTGGATTACTAAGTCATTAATATAGACAATATGGATATCTAATGATAGATATTTCAAAGTCCATTGCAACGATGTATATAAGGATATAGTAATGGACCTACAATGGGTCAAAATCGAGAAAAATATTTTTTAACCCGAATTTTTTTTCAACAAAAATATTTATTGTCATAAATTTTATTTTAATAAATTAAAAAAAATAAATAAATTTTGAAAAAAAAAAATTTTAAAGTTTTTAAAAGCAATTCGGCACAGCCGAATATAGCTCTCTTACTTGTTTTTACTTATTTGGTATATTTATGTATAATGATAAATAATCACAGTTTAGGAAGATGACATTGTTACATATTCTGAATTTTTTATTAGACTTAGGATTTTCAGGATTTTCAGTTTCAAAATAGTTGACATCACTACCTACAGTACAAGTCAAAAGCGAGAGTTAGTGTGAGAGAAAAACAAATATTATAAGAAATGAACAAGAGTAAAATCAAACACTCAAAATAAACACCTTAAGATTTAGTTGCTTAACAACAACAACAACTACTACTAGAATAATAATAAAAAACAAAAGCTAAATTTTCTCCATGTTCACCATGTTTAAAGGGCCATATTTTTTGTAACGAACCTACTACATGTCCACTCTAAAGGCGATTTGCTTCTCTAACACACAAAACTTGTACTTTTATAAAGTTACCTTTACACTGTGTACTAAATACTAGTTTAACATACTAAGACCTTAACTACGTCCTCGTTTAATTGTTAGTTTTAAAAATTTGTTGTTTGCCTTCCAAAAGAAACTCTAAATATAATTTTAAGGCTGAAACGTAAACTATGACGAAAGCAAAAGAGTCCATGAATCTCAGCTAAATCTTTAGGTTTTAGTTTTTCTCAACAGAACAACACATTCAGCTATACATACATACATACAAACATGCACTCTTTTTTTTGCATACTGACTCTCTTTTATGATTCGAGCAAAAATAAAGTGAAAGGAAAAGCAAGGAGCAAATTATTTAGGCTAATTTAAGGAGTTGTATTTAAGGCTATGCTAACATTACTAACAACAGCAACAAAATCCGCAGCAGCAGCTATCAAAATGTAAACAAAACAAAAAAACAACAACTTAAGTAGCATGATGTTTTGTTAGTGTGACTAGTTTGAGTGTATTTGTTGTTATTTTAGTTGTTATACATTCCCTTTTAAAACAGAATTAAAACAACACTTGGGAAAAAATGCAAAATAACACCATATATTTATATACATACGGGCAATTCCACGACAATAACAACCACGACTGAAAAAACAATAACCCTTGAAAGTTATTTTCAAGATGATTTGAATAGGAAAACATTTTAAGGGCAAAATAATAATTCAAACTGACAATATATCGAGGGCCTATATTCAAAACCATCTATGGCGTGAATTTCAAAGCAACCATATTTTTTTTACTATTTAATTTGGATTTTTGTTATTTCTCTATCTTATAAAATCAATTTTTTCCGAATGCAAAACCCTCTATCTTTTCAAATAATTAATTTTCAAAATTTGTTTGGGAATAATTTCTTCTTGCAATTCTTTTTTTCTTACTAATTTTTGCATGCTGAACATGAATTTTAGATTTTTCAATCATTTATCAAAATATTGAATGCCAATTCTGAATTGAATTACCATGAAAATATTTTATAAGAAATTAAAAGAAAACATAACGCCTCTCACGATTCCCAAATTTTCGCATATTTCTGTATGTACCTCAAAATAACTTCCGTTTTATGTCACGTGCGATATAGCCTTATTTCGCTTGATATTTTGGACAACAATGTTTCGAAAGAACTTAGTATTTTTCTAAAATATAGTACCCTCAGAATGGAGCATAAAGACCAAATTATTTTTCAGATATTCTTATATTGGCAAAATCTATTCCACTCTATAGGCGTAGGTAGGTACAAATGTCACGTACGATGACATGGAATTGCCCATATATTTTTTTGGTAATTACAGTAGTATTTTACTTACACACATAAGGTGTGTATGTGTGTGAAAGTACCTATTTTATATGTATTAGTTAAATAGCAGCTAATCAACATGCAATTCCAAAATCATTCATTTAATATTACACAAAATTAATTTTCTTTGATGAAAATCTTTTTTTTGTTTGTTTTTGTTGCTCTTAAGCAATTTGTTTGAAATTAGATGTTATTTTAAAATAATTTCAAAAGTGTGACAATTAAAAATCGTCCATGATTATTTAAGGTTATGAAAATGCTGTTGATAATTACATACTAGTATGAAATTACAGTGGATGGCGAAAACCAGCAAAGGATAAATGGAATAAATAAGTTAAAATTATTAGAATAAACAGACAGCCTAGAGATCGAAATAGGCTTGTCCACAAAATCTATGTATATATCTACTAGCTGAACCCTGTCCGTGTTGCTGGCCTTTATAAAACATTTATTTTATATTGCATCTCGATCTCGATTTTAATATACAGTGTCAGACAAAACGAAATCAGGGACTGCCCCGACCTGAGTTCGCACCTGAAACACTTATTATCTGCAGCCAGATGAGGAGGGAACAAGCCACATACAATTTTCCAAATGTTAGCCAGCAATAGTTAACGATTGGCCTTGAGCTTTGTTAATGGTTATAGCAAAGGCAATACGCAATGGGAACTGGGAACTGGGAACTTGGAGCCGATTGAATTCAAATGGTAAGTCGTTGAAAATCATTGGTATGCATGGAATCAGATGATTGTTGCCTCAATTAAATGCGGTGAACATTTTTTGATGGTCAATCTTGTTCCGTTGCATAATTTTGTCGCGTTTAAGTTGCGGAGAATCATTATCGGTGATCCATCCTTCAATGTTAATTCCGGCTGGTTGCAATGAATTCAAAAATTCAGTAGGATCATTGACGGCTTGTTCTTAGTTCATTACTATGTCAATCGATTTGTATTTCATTGTTTCGCCTGGCAGTTTCATTGGGTTTGTTGACATCATAATTTTTTGGTGCCAAAATTGCACGTTCCCACATTCAATCCGAATTTTTGTAGTTGATTGTAAAATGATTCAATTGCATTTGGCAGAAGTTGGACTGGAACGAAATCTCATTTCGACTGGAACGAAATCTCATTTTTCCATTTCCGATGTCCAACAGTTGTTTGGACATCGGCAGAATGGTCTTGCAGCAAATGCACACTCGTCGATAGCGTTCGGCTTTTGTAGCTTTATTTCCAGTGAAATAAATTTGAAGCAATGATCCAATTCTGTATTACATTTGGCCTTGAACGTTAACTTGGTCATGATGCCGACATTGTTTACGATATTAATTGCCCCGAAGGTGTCATTTGAAAGCATGAGTTGTACCAGGGCACACTTAGAAAGGTGACTGCATCACTACAACAATACAAAAACAACAGGTACTTTGTTTTTGTTAAAAAGTAGGTGAACTGTCAAAGTTGCTTGTTGTTGTTTTTGCTTTTGGGTTTGTTGTATTTTTCGCCACAACAACCACAAGTGAATTGACAATTCAAACTGAATAAAAAAAATAATCAGCTGTTTCATCGCAGTCACCTTTCTAAGTGTGCCCTGAGTTGTACTTTCGGATATTTTGAAAGAAGTGCTTGGAAATCGTAGTGACACCGGAAATGTAACTTAGAAGCTGCTCAGGCGGCTCAATAATTGGTGGCAGAACAACTTCACCGTTGTTCTCCGGGGGATTTTTTTAGGGAACTTCAAAACGCTGCAATGTAAGATAGGTCTATTCATTGCGACAATCAGTACATCCTTGTGATTATATAGCTAATACTATTTCTCAGTTTTACCTTTACAGTTTATTAGCTACCAAAGGGTTAACGCCCCAACACTTAATGATTTCAAAAATCAATCATTTCGCAAATGTTTGTCACACAATCAAAACATATGACTGTTTATCGTTTCTTTAAAATGTAGCATGTAGTACTTTATACAAACAATCGCTTGTCGGTGCGAACGAAGCGAATTGATAAATTACCAACGTTTTTGTTTCTTTGATGGCAAGACAATAATTTATGCAACATTTCCGCAAACTTTGTACTCCAACTAGACTTTAGAGTCTAGAGACTAATGTTCGAGAAAAAAAAAACCAAGAGGTCATCTGGTTGTGGTAGCAGCAATAAGTAAATAAATGTCGAAATTTTTGACCTTAAATATTAACAATGAACATGTAATTTGGACATTTTGCCAAATGAAAATTCCTTTACCAAATAAAAACTCATTTGTACTACATTCGTTTTTAACTTGAAATCGGAAAAAGCAACAAAAGAAAAATTTAGAAAAATAATTTTTCTTTAGTTTTTTACAAGTCTTTGGTTTATAAATATCAAATAATAAAATAAATATGTACATATGTATGAGTTATATTTTAATATAAAATGCAAAATAAAGATTTATACACTTCATACTTGATGTACGGTTGGTAATTTTGCAACTTTATTCAGTGCTGAATATTGTCTTGATTGTTTATGGTAATGATGACTAGAGTTATAATTAAAATTTGTGCTGAGGGAAACACCTCCACATTTACATAAGGAAGGAGCATTTGAGACCTAATAAAGTATATCGACGGCATTTATCCAAAATTGTTTATCTGCAAAACCCTGACTAGTGAGTATTTAACAAATCGATCTTCTACAATATGATCGATAGGCTTCTACTAATTCCTTAAAATATAAATTATAAAGTAAAACCCGTTATTCGCATTTTTACGGTAGATAAACCATTTTATCTTAGAAAATTTTCGATGTAAATATTAAAATGAGTAGATAAACCATTTAGTTTCAAAAAAAAAAAATTAAGTTTAAATACTGTTGTTTTTCACTTTTAAATAATTTTAGGATTAAAAAATAGGTAAAATGAATTATCTGTATGGTTAATGTTACGATTTTTATTAATATTTATTAAATAAATTACATTTATTTTAAATGAAGATTATTATAGAATGATATTCATTATTCATCACAGATTTCAATTCCTGTAGATGTTTCTATTTACTGGTAGATATTGGAAGATATTCTTGATGAAGTGATCTATATATCCTGGGTATTTTTCATTCGTATTAGAAGATCTTTGTACTTCATTAAAACTGACTTTGTATTTTACGTAGGACAAATACTGGAAAAGCGTATAATATTTTCATCGCTGAAGTTTTTGAAAAAATTGTATTCTAAGTATTCGTTATCAATCGGTTTGCTTATTTTTTTGGCACCTACTATTACACTTTTCCGCGCCTATTTCGTTATATTGATATAATCATGAGCTATATATATGGATTGGTTCTTAAACTTTTTTCAATTGTTGCATGTGCACTCTCACATTCCATCTGAGTGTGTCCCTTTTCCAGATATTTTTGCTCAATAAATTTTTTTGTTTTCTATTGAGAATAGTCAAAATAGTTCCGATTAACCCTTTAGGCTGTGTGTCTTAAGATGAAATTTGAGGACAAAAATGTTGCCATATGTATTTACATATTATATAAACACTATGTTAACTTATAATATTTTTGGCTAAAGTAATAAACTCACATCCCAATTATCGAACTTTTTTTCGTTAAACTGTGTGAAAATAGAAACATTTTGAAAACATATTTAAATCAGAGTATTAATATTCATTAGAAAAGTTGAATACGTTTGAAAATAATTACGTTCTTACAGATTTTTAATATACGACTGCTATGAAAATCTCGCAAATACATTGTAGATAAACCATTTTGCCTTCAAAAAAAGTTTTTATGTAGATAAACCAAACAAAAAACGTGAACAAATCAATATTTTGATCAGAAATTCATACCATAGGAAAAGTACATCACGGGGAATAGTTTGGCATCAAAAACTCATTTTTACAAAATCTGCAGATAAACCATTTTGGATAAATGCCGTCAACATATATTCTGGATATTTTAAGACAGCGGAGTTGATATAGCAATGTCGACTTTCCGAAGCCACTAAAAAGCTTGCAGGCATGATTGATTCATCAATATATTGAGTATAGATGATATTTAAAATCGATGTAAGCAAAAAAATCACGACTAAAATCATCTAAATTGTTTTCATCCAAAATTAATTTTATTCAACAAAAATTGTTTTCAATATTTATCTTAAAGTATAGTTTAGTGAAGGTTCTTAAGATTCGACACAGCCGATAATAAGAACGCTATTTTGTATTTACGAATTCCGCGACTTTTTGAATTTCCCAGCTCTTAACTGAAAGGGCACTCCTCCTCTCAACACGCATCTGTCAGTTGAATCCTGTCAAACTTTTAACAAGCTGCGTCATTTAGTTTGTGTTTGACAGCCATTGATGGCAGACTAACTCGTGACTTGAGGATAAATTGGAAAAAGGTGAATTTCGTCTCAATTGCGAAAAAATCATTCAAAATAAAAGCTAAGTTTGATAAATACTAAGGGAACTCTGCACCATCAATTTCAATGGTAAAAAAGTGGTTTACTGAATTTCGTTGTGGACGTGCAAGCACGGAAGTTGCCGAACATTCTGAACGCCCAGTTTAGGTCTCTGCACTCGAAACAATTGCAAAATCACGATATGGTGTTGGCCGAACGAAGATTAAAAGTGCGAGAGATTGTGGAAGCCACAGGCATCTGACATAGCTCAATGGTTTCAATTTTGAAAGATCACTTGGGTATGAGAATGTTTTCCGCAATCGGGTAAACACATGTGCGGTTTACATGACAAAAATCCATTGAGTTGACAAAGTGCTTAGACGTGGTCGTAGCCCATAATTTAGTGTTCCCTACAAATGCTCCAGGGGCGGCACTATGAGGGTTCAAAGTAGGATACCTTCGACATGTAACATGTAAACACGTGCCATTTTTTTGTTTCCCATCCGATTTCAAAGACTTTTATATTTTTGGATAGTCTTGAAAAGACACGATTGCTTCATTTCATACCTTGGTCTGCTTTTTTTAAAAATATAGGGCGTATTTTTGGACTAACTTAACACAACTAAATTACCAATAATATACAAATGATTTCAGAGCAATATCAATTATGGACACAAAAGTACAGGATTTTCAATTTAAAAATATTTAAAATTTTGGCGAAAAGGTGACTTAACTATTTTTTATTAAAACAATAACTTTCTTTAAGATCATATCAAAATTTTATATTTTCTGTAAGTTATCTTTAAGGAGAATATTTTTCTATAAAAAACATATCCTATTTTTCGAATATGCCGCCCTTTGGAATTTGACCTATTTTCGATCAAAATTTCAACTTTGGCCCCCATCTTCTTAAATCCGAAAGCTGGGATTAGAAAACAGAAATCAGCTTTGGGAACCTTGATGTGTTCCCTATTTATCCACAATGTATTTTATCAGCCCCGAAGGAAGTATGGACCCTATGGGCTAAATTGTAAAAATACCATTTTTGGGATTTTCGATCTAAGTTTTAGATCAAAAATTGTATTATTACAATTGTGCCCATAGGTGCACAAAAATATAAAAATCTTTGAAATCGGATGGGAAATAAAAAAATGGCACTTATTTAAAAATGTAACATTTCGAAGGTACCCTACCCTACCTACCATAGGGTCACCCCTGCAGCATCTGAGTACTCATTTTAATAACTTAAACTCAAATACTGCACGTCAAATTTTATGTTGATCGGCCCAGCCGTTTAGAAATGCCAGATTTATTTGCAAACAAATTTAATTCTGCCTAGAGATGCCAAACGGGGAATCCCGTTCCCGAAAAGCCCTGGATTCTTTAATTTTAAATCCCGGGATTTTCCAAATCCAGTTTTTCATAAATAAATAGTCATTTTTATGTACCTTTTCCATGCATTTTGACATTCTAAATGCCCGAATATCGCAAAGTGACGAAGTGACGAAATTGTTAAGCGCAACTCCTGCTACAACATAGCTAATAAAGGAAAGCGTTATTTTTGGTTTTCCTAGAGCGGGGCTCTGGAAAATCAATGCTTCAAAATTTTTTGTAAGTTATCTAACCAAACTCAATTTAAATCCTCTTCAAACGAAATTGATTTTATCTCAATGGAATGGAAATATTTCGATTGCTCAAAGGCTAAAAGATATTATTAATAAATGTACAAATATCAATAACGAAACCAAGTTATAATGTAGATTTGCAAAATAAATATATCATTTTATTTATGAAGGAACAAGAGGAAAATACTTACAGATTTGTTATAAGTATTTGCAAACGGTTTTGCCAATGTGAAAGATGTTTTTCGGCAGCAGCATATGTCGGAAACAAAATTCCTTCCAGAATGGCAGACGAAACCATAGATGCAATAGTATGTTTTTTTGTGTCTAATAAAATTAATTGTTAAATAAAAAATTTACTTTCAATTGTAAAGACATAATTATGTACGTTTCTTTCTTATAATTTTCGATCCCCGGGATTTTCAAAAATCAGTCCCTTTTAGCATCTCTAATTCTGCCTCACTGTGCGACGGTATATTTGCCAAATATGCTGATGACATGTATAATAATTGCCTTCTAGAGGAATTTTGTACATTTTGTGATAAATTTTGAATGGAAAAAATTATGATTGCTGACTTTGCTCCTATAAGTCTCATTTCAATTCATCTAACAACTATGCCAGGGAGTAGTGTATGTATGACATTTCAAAAGTATTATTGTATTTACATTTAATGATATATTTCTTTACAAAATAATTATATATATATAACTTAAATAACTGTAATTAAGAACTTCTTCTAGAGAATAAAACAACTTAAAGAATATTTCAACTAAAATCTAAAATAGCGACTATTTATACTTTTATTTATTTGTTGCTTTCATGTATTGTTTTTTTCTTTTTGTGAAATGTAACCAAAACTATAAAAATATTTTCAGCTTCACTCACTTCTGAATCAGTCATACAATTCAACACTCAAATTCAAGACATAAACTATTTCTTTTATTTTATTTGCATAGTATTCATTTATTTATTTTTTTCTATTCATTTGTTGTGTAATTAATTGTTTTCACGCACACAATTTATGCATAAATATTCATTATTTTCGGTCACTTTTTACTTTGCACTTTTTTTATATATATTTTTGTCCTCATTTGCACGAGCAATTTTCTTCTTTTCATTCAACAACTACGTTTTTGAATCATTTTGTTTCGATTTCATAATTTAATTTGTAACAGTATTTCTTCGTATGATATGCGTAGGTAGTTTGCATTTATTAGTTGAGAATCGTTTGTGACCTTTCTATTAAACCATATATTGCTTAAAAGACATCTATTTAAGGAATTTGGTCTTATATTAAAATCAATTTACATAATAAAGGGTGTTTTTTTAAAACCGATAGAACTTACAAATGAGTTAACTTTCAAACGATCACTTTTTGACAAATCTGACAAATCATCATGATCAGGCTTGAATATTATCCAAATTTACTTTGGAAATCAGTCATAGATTCACGCAACTTATGGACGACTGTTTTATTCCCTATTATAAACTTAATAAATTCCAATGTGATGATTAAAAATTTCTGAAATTTGTTTAAAAATTTTTTTAAAATTTTGAAAATGGAGATTTGAAACTGCAGTAAATATAATTTAATTTTGTTGGCCATACCTGCGAATAGGTTAACGATATTGTACAAGGACAAAAACTCATACACAAGTAAATACGGATATATTTTAAGTAAAAATTATCTTTTATTTTAATATTTCTCAAAACATGATAATTTTTTTCCTAAATTTCTTGTTCAAGTGGCCTAAGACACTTTAATGGTCTGGGAAATTTTTAATAACTTTAACATTTTTTTAACCATTTTTTTTCATTTATATCTCATTATAACGAAAAAAACGAAAGTTTCTATTCTTTTTCATTCAAAGTAATTATTTAGTAGCAAAATGTTTATAAAAACTGATAAATTTGCTTTTTTTACGAATTTTAGCGGTAATACAGTTTGTGTGCCAAAGGAGATATAGGGTTAATCTCCATAACTGTAACTGTACTGTAATTTTCATTAATATAAATAAATCTAAATATTTCTGTAAAATAATGCAGAAAGTTAAGGAGTTTCACAAATTTATTTCATATAAATATAAAAATTTTGCATATATCTGACCTTTGACCTCGATGCGTGTCCCGACATCGTTGTCCGATTTGGCTCAAATTTTCAGCAATTAACTTTTAGATCTACTGTCACAATATTTCACCCGGCACTCTTTGAAATCTAAAAAATCGACTGTCACCCTAATATACATACATATAGTAAGTACATATGGGCAATTCCATATCATCGTACGTGACATTTGTACGCCTCTAGAGTGGAATAGATTTTGCAAAAATAAGAGTATTTGAAAAATAATTTGGTCTTTATGTTCCATTCAGAGGGTACTATATTTTAAAATAATAAAAAGTTCTTTCGAAACATTGTTGTCCAAAATATCGACCGAAATAAGGCTATATCGAACGTGACATAAAATGGAACTCATTTTGAGTTACATGTAGAAATATGCGAAAATATTGGAATCGTGAGAGGCGTTATGTTTTCTTTTAATTTCTTACACTAATCGAAATATTTTTCCTTTACAATCCGTCATATTTAAATAAAAACAATCTTTGGACGATTTTATAATAACTAAAATTTAATATCGTACGTGACATACCGTACGTGACAGATTTTTCTCTTATAATAAAACAATATATATTCTGTAAATATATGTATACAAAAACCAAAAAAGTGAATAGAAAATATGCAATCGGTTTTAATAAACAATTTGCCAATAGCAAAAAACAATCAGAGTCAAATTCATTTCATACTACAAGCTAATTGGGAGCCTAGTTTTCGCCGCAATTTTAGCCATATCAACATTAAAAATTAAATATAGTCAGTTTAAAATATTATTTTTGTCCTTAAAATGTAATATGATCTAAATACTTTCACATAGTAACATTTTATTATTTTCTTCTATTCAAATCATCTTGAAAAAAAGTTTCAAGGGTTTTTGTAATTTCAGTCGTGGTAGCGATTCTTGTGGAATTGCCCATATGTCATTCCGTTTGTAATTTCTACATTTTATAGATAGTGGATTCGATATAGCCATGTCCGTCTGACCGTCTGCATTTTGAAATAAACTTTCCGTAGCCCTTAAATAACTTACATACATGAATCATACATCAATATATCCGCTATAGACCCGGTTCGTTTTCTATTTAAAATCGAGACAGTATGGATATCTAATGTAGATATTTTTTAAAGACCTTTGAACTACGTAAATAACGTCATAGTAAGTCGAACCTACAATGGATCAAAATCGGAACAAAAAAATTTAAAACCGATTTTTTTTTTTAAATTTTATTAAAATTTTTTTATTATAAAATTTTATATATTAAAATTTTTTTATCATAAATTTTTTTCACTAATAAATTTAAAAAACTTTTTTTTTTAAATTTGAAAAGAAATTTTTAAGAAAATATATATCTTAATGTCATTAATATAGATAATATGGATATATATTGTAGATAGCTTTTAAGAGCTCATAATCGTGGCACATGATTAACCGAAACCTGGAGGTAAATCAGAAATTATGTCCGTAGCTTTTGTACGTGTGTCCCAATTCTCTAAAAATAACTATAACAAAACAAATACATAAATCATAAATATCATTAACCTCTCTTATGTTATCCCTCAAACACTCAAAAAGATACTTCCTTTCATTAGCTGAAATTCAAATCCTCAGCAATTGGTTAATCATTCGTCTGACCTGAATATGTTACACGTTTTACGCTTTTCTTTCACAAATCCATTTATAATATTCATATTGCATTTACAATAAATCCTCGTTTTCAACTACGCTCTATTATTCATAACTTTTTATTAAGAATAAAAATTGTATAATCCACCACCACACCAAATGCGTAATTAAGCATTATTTGTACAACTCCAGTTCAGCTTATTTAATTACCCGTTTAGTTTATTTGCCAAAATTCCTAAATGAAATAAATTCTTCGAATGAAAACTAAACTGAAATATAATTATTACTTGCACTCGCTCGTATACAACAATTTTAGTAAAATCAAGCACAAACTAGACGAAATTCTAGAAAAACTTAAAACATGCAGATTGTGAAACAAGCTTATGAAAATGTTCGTTAAAATTAAACAAGTGTGAATATTATTGGTGGAATAAATTCGATTATATGGTGTGCCCTACTGTGGGTTTAAATGACAATTTAAATTTAACTAACTATGTTTACGATTAATTTTAATAATCATATATACTTTTCTTTTTTGGAAAAAAGTAATATTAACAAGTAAGAGTGCTATATTCGGCTATGCCGAATCTTATATACCCTTCACCTTTGTTGTGGATGCATTATTATTTTTTATAATTAGTATATATGTATGTATGTACATTGCCCACTTTCAGCGTACAGCATCCTAAATTTATCAAGAACACAAAAAACAACAACAACGCCAAACGAAACAAAACACCAAAAGAATAAACAAAATACGCAAGCCAATGAAACCAACACACATCCAAACATACGTTTAATTGTATAAA
Organism: Calliphora vicina; assembly: GCF_958450345.1. Taxonomy (NCBI): domain Eukaryota; kingdom Metazoa; phylum Arthropoda; class Insecta; order Diptera; family Calliphoridae; genus Calliphora; species Calliphora vicina. The sequence goes on from NC_088780.1 coordinate 123,669,352, forward strand.
AAACAACAACAACGCCAACAGAAACAAAACATTCAAACATACGATTTGTTGCTTTTTTGTAAAAAAAAACCAACACACAACCAAACAACCGTTTAGTTGTATAAAAAACAACAACAACGCCAAAAGAAACAAAACACAAAAAAAACAAAATACACAAAACTTGCACATCCAAGCCTACGTTTTGTTGCTTTTTTGTAAAAAAAACCAACACACAACCAAACAACCGTTTAGTTGTATAAAAAACAACAACAACGCCAAAAGAAACAAAACACAAAAAAAAACAAAATACACAAAACTTGCACATCCAAACATACGTTTTGTTGTTTTTTTGTCAAAGCATGCAATACATTGTGTTTTTTGATGAAATTTTCAGAGGTTGTCTCGGATTTTTGCTCATATCTCCGTTATTTATGGACGGATTTTGCTGATTTTAAATAGCAAAATTCTCGAAAGTATGTCTGACAGAATTGTTGAAGATTTGGATCCCGGAGATATCTGGGGCCTTCAGAAAATTGATTTCAACAGACAGACAGACAGACAGACGGACAGACAGACAGACAGACGGACATGGCTTAATCGACTCCGCTATCTATAAGGATCCAGAATATATATACTTTATAGGGTCGGAAATGAAAAATGTAGAAATTACAAACGGAATGACAAACTTATATATACCCTTCTCACGAAGCTGAAGGGTATAAAAAAATGCTATTAATAATATATGTATTTGTCTGAAATCCATAGTTTTTAGTAGGTGACAGTCTTTGGCCTAAATACTTCCAAAAATAATTTAATAATTTATACCCTTCACCATAAGTCAAGTGACAAACTATGTAAATAAATTTGTCATTCCGTTTATAATTTCTACATTGTTCATTTGCCACCCAACAGAGTATATATATTCTGGATCGTTAAAGATAACGGAGTCGACATAGCCATTACAAATCGAGAAAATCGGCCCACAAATGGCTGAGATATAAGGAAAAAAACTCAACAACCTCGATTTTTGGGCTATTTTTGATCTTTATCAGAATAACTAAGTCATTAATTTAGACAATATGGATATCTATGGATATGATAGATATTTCAAAGTACTTTGCAACGACGTATATAAGGAGCTATGATGGACCTACAATGGGTCAAAATCGGGATTTTTTTAACCCGAATTTTTTTCGACATAATTATTTTTTTTCACTAATAAATTAAAAAAAAAACAAGTAAAGGGCTAAAATTTTTTTTTTAATTTTAAAAAAAAAAAATTATTTTTGCTTTTAAAAATTTTTTCTTCTAATATTTACTAGATTGTAGATCCAACTTACTATAGCCTTATATACATCGTTTCAATGGTCTTTGAAATATCTATCATTAGATATCCATATTGTTGACTAGTAATCCAGATATAGGTCAAAAATCGAGATTGTACTGGTTTTTTTCTTATATCTCAGCCATTTGTAGACCGATTTTCTCGATTTTAAATAGCAACTGAGCCAGAAGAATTTCGAAGATATTGATGTATGAACCGTGTATGTAAGTTATTTGGAGGTTTCGGAAAGTTGATTTCAACACACAGACGGACAGACGGACATGGTTATATCGACTCCGCTATCTATAACGATCCAGAATATATATACTTTGTGGGGTCGCAAATGAAATACCCTTGCCACTCATGGTGATGGGTATAAAAATTAAAAGTTTAAAACATAATTTTAAAAATTAAAAAAACGATTTTAAAAAAAATTAAATATTTTTACCTAAAAATATTTTAAAGTCGACTTTTTTAAAAAATCGAAAAAGTTGAAAAGTCGACTTTTTGTTTCAACTATAGAACCTTATATACATATTACTATGCTTAACTGAGAGTCCACTAATTTCGATTGATTGTCAATTTTCCTCTATATAACTTGTTTTTATTTACAAGGTCATTCATAATATCTTCAATATTTTAATCTAACTTAGTTTACCAAGTATAGGGTAGTAAATAGCCAGAAAAAAAACCGGTAAACCAAAACTAAATCAACAACAATAAATAATTATTTCAAATTCTCACGACATTTAACAGTATGATTTTTCTCATTTCCTCCATTTCAGCAGTGAGCAAAGTTATTTATTTTTTTTTTTGCTTTCTGCAAAATTTTCGTAAAATATTTATAATTGTTTGGTGTTTCCAAAAAAAAAAAACAAAAAAAAACCTGACCATATTTTGATTAATTAGGTCTGCAGTAATAAAAATTGGTGGCTTTATATAGGAATATAATATTTAAACATGAACTGTAATTAAATGATTTTTTTTTTTGTGTTACAAATATTTTCAACATTTTTAAACGAGCTGTATTTGTACGTTTTCCCCACGTGCCAACAACATCTTTGTAAGGACTTTCAAAAAAAAAAAAATCAGCAACAACTACTTTTTGTTGGTATATTTTTTTATACTTAAACCAATATTTAAGTATGTAATGAATGTATTGTAATTGTAATTGTGCTCATACCAAACTGTTGGATATTTTCCTGTTTCGTGCAATTATTTGATGTTGTACTTTGAGAAATTTTTTGTATTTCTGCAAGATGTAAGTAAATTTTATATTCATATGTATCGTTATACATCGTGTATGTTTTATATTGAGGACTAATTACTTCCTTGCACTTGTGATGAGCTTTTAAAACGACATCCACAATGGAAAAAAAGGACGAAATTTACTAGTTTATGCCATGTTTAAAATCACGAAATATTTTGAGAAACTTGTTTCATATTAGCTTGTAGATTTGTTTTAATGTCGAATTTTTCAGTGTTATTAAAAAGGTGAGAGCTTTAAAGGAACACAATTTTCTTTAATTCCTTTTACATTGGTGACATTATCTTTAATGTAAAAGGTTAAGTGTAGAGTGCTGAGTAGTTTTTCAGATCCAAGAATATTTCCTTTCATATATTATATTTAGCTCATGATCTAACTTCCACTAAAAAAGCAGCAAGTCAAAGTTATTCTACTACGATCAAGCTTTTTCTCTCGCTTCTTATTTCATCTGCTTATTATTGTTTTGATACATATGGGCAATTCCATGTCATCGTACGTGACATTTGTACGCCTATAGAGTGTAATAGATTTTGCAAAAATAAGAGTATCTGAAAAATAATTTGGTCTTTATATTCCATTCAGAGGGTACTATATTTTAAAATAATAAAAAGTTCTTTCGAAACATTGTTGTCCAAAATATTGAGCCAAATAATGGTATATTGTACGTGACATAAAACGGAACTTATTTTGAGGTACATGTAGAAATATGCGAAAATATTCGAATCGTGAGAGGCGTTATGTTTTCTTTTAATTTCTTACACTAAACGAAATAGTTTTCCTTTACAATCCGTCAAATTTAAATAAAAACAATCTTTGGATGATTTTCTAATAAATAAAATTTAATATCGTACGTGACATATCGTACGTGACAGATTTTTTTCTTATAATAAAACAATATATATTCTGTAAATATATGTAGACAAAAACTAAAAAAATTAATAGAAAATATGCAATCGGTTTTAATAAACAATTTGACAAAGCAAAAAAACAATCAGAGTCAAATTCATTTCATACTACAAGCTAATTGGGAGCCTAGTTTTCGCCTCAATTTTAGCCTAAAACATACCTAAAACATTAAAAAATTAAATATAATCAGTTTAAACTATTATTTTTGTCTTTAAAATGTTGTAATATGATCTAAATACTTTCACATAGTAATATTTTATTATTTACGTTTATTCAAATCATCTTGAAAAAAAGTTTCAAAGGATTTTGTTTTTTCAGTCGTGGTAGCGATTCTCGTGGAATTGCACATATAGAATTTTATAATGACACATTTATATTTCGCTACGTTAGGTGACAGAATGATAAAATCAGTGGTGTTATTCAATACTTTTCTTTAACGATTTCATTCCTTCACATTTTGCTGCGTTCAAAACTAGCATTTTATAATTTATTTCGCTGTTTTCTTATTTCAAGTGCAGTTTCACGTGGATTTTTAAATACTTTCTAATGGAATTTTTTCCACCTTGCAAAGGACGTCCTTGAATTTTTCTAATCTTTCTTGTTAGAATTTTTTAAAGTTCAATGAAATTAGATAAATTAAATGCCATTCAAATATATTATTGCATTTTGAATGCAGCTCATGCTATTTTATATTTAAGAGGACTTTTAAATAGCCCTTGATTTTTTGTAAAAGATAGTGAAGATTTTAATAATAAGCTAAAGTAACATATTAAAAGTAAATTTTGTTTATTAGATTACTTTATGTACTTATTTGGGCTATGCAGCGGAATTGGATATATTCAAAGCAGATCCCATTCTGTCTAACTCCTCTGTGAGTGACACAGAAATAGACAACATAGAAATTCAATGTGAGGAACGCCGCACAGTGGCTCATTTTCGTTTTTCATCGGCCAAAACTCTGTAACTTTTGAACCGATAGAGATATTTTAGAATTTTTTTTTTTTGGTTGACAGATAACTTCTTGAATTTTTCTTCAGTTTTAATTTCATTAAAATCGGTTCAACAGTTGTTACGCAATTTAAGGTTAAAGTTGAACTTTTAATTTTTTATAGCATTTAGTATGAAAATGCAAATTTTTTGTTTTTTGAATCAGCTATACTTATTAAAAAAGTTATCAGCTGATAAAAACAAGTAAGGAAGTATGTTCGGCCAAGCTCGACTATATAATACCCTACACTATAATTTATTTTCGTGAATGATTTTCGGAAGCGGGTCTTATATGGGAGCTATGACTAATTATGGACCTATCGCCATGAAATTAGGTCGTGTGATTTACGTCTATATGGAAGTTATTTATATTGAATTTTGGGTTTATACCAACATTTTTAAGAGATTTATGCTCGTTAAAGTGATTTTCGGAAGCGGGTCTTATATGGGAGCTATAACTAATAATGGACCGATCATCATAAAATTAGGTGACATTAATTCAGTTTATATAAAACTTATTTGGAGCAAAATTTGTGTAGATACATGTATAAATTAACCATTTACGACCGATAAAGTATAACTTCGGGAGAACATTTGTATGGGTGCTATGTGAAATAGTGGACCGATTTCAGTAATTTTCAATAGACTTATGTACCAAATTTTATCGCAATATCCTCAAAATTGCGAGTTGTACTTTGCGCCAGTCATATGAACAAATAAAATAAAAATAGAACAAAAATTTGGGAGTAATTTCATTCAAATGAAAAAAGTGTTCAACAAACAGGTCAAAACAGGTCAACAGGTCCTGGTTTGTTTTTATTTGTTTAACCCCTTTTGACCCTAAGCACTTTTACTCCACTGAAATTCAAATTTGGCTAAAATATAGTACTGAGAAAAACACGCACACAATTGACAATATTTTTATCTAATTTTTTGGCTACCTTAGTTTCAACGTGTTTACTATTGAATGGCATTATCATTTTTGAAATCGGATTTAACAAAAAGTTGGACTTTTGGCCTATGAAATTGAGATGTGAGCCACCGTGCGCCGGCTGAATTTTACCAAAAATACCTCTTTAGTTCCTTAGACTTTTCGAAACTTGGAACTTGACTCGTCGTCAGAGGATGAGACGGCAAACGTTTGTTACAAACCTTTACATCTACCGGGAGGAAAGAGTTGATGTCGTGGGATTAATACTTATTTAACGCCATAATCTTTATATTTACCCGTCCCTGATTTCATCAATGTTAATGGTTACGTAAGACATTTTCGTCATTTCTCTTATAACAGTTCTGCATGTATTTTTGTTGACAAATGTTGAGCGTAAATTTACGCATTTTATGTAATTTTACAAACAAACTAATTCTTGGATTTTAGCCATGGAATCTGCAGTCGTGTGTACCCTTTTGCGCGTCAGCCATGTGAGATGCCTATGGCTTCCACAATCTCTCGCACTTTCAACCTCGGCCAATACCATATCGTGATTTATTTGTAATTGTTTCGGGTGTAGAGACCTCAACTGGACGTCCAGAACGTTCGGGATCTTCCGTGCTTGTACGGCCACAACGGAATTCAGTAAACCACTTGTTTACCATTGAAACTGATGTTGCGGAGATCCCATAGCATTTGTCAAGCTTAGCCTTTATTTGAATGATGGTTATTTTCCGCAAAAAATTATGCTAAATGAGCAGACGAAATTCACTTTTTTCCATTTTCTCCTCAAGTCACAAGGTAATCTGTTAACAATGGTTGTCAAACGCAAACTAAATGACGCAGCTTGTTCAAATTTTGTCAGGATTCAACTGACAGATGTCTGTTCACAGGAGTAGTGTTGCCCTTTTAGTTAAGAGCTGGGAAATTTTAGGTTTTTACGGTAAATGTTATTATTTCCTTCTAACAACAAAAATTTAAACACTTAAGTTTTTTTTCTGATTTTGAGATCTGAGAGAGAATACTACCCCCCCCCCCTTGATTTGGCTCCCATTGCAGAATTATTTCTATACCCATAGGTTTTCTGTGTAATTGATATTATATTTCAGTTGATACTTAACTCAAGGGTGAAATTACACTTATTTTCAACTTCAATTCAGCAAAATTGCATTTTGAGAATTAAATGAAATTGATTATTTGGCCAAATAGCAATAACATTTATTAATCTTAAAATTATGTTTAATTTTTCTTTTTCTGTTTATATTTTTTTAAATCCTTCTCAATAAATATTAAACATTTTAGTACAATACATATTCAAAAACTCTATTAAAATAAATTATACAATTATTGATTGCATGCAAAAACCAAAAAATTAGCCAAAACATAGTTGACCAAAAAAGAAAAAATTAGCGAAAATATTGTGTGTATGTAAATGGATTAAATAAGAATTCCAACAATTTAGGCACAATAATGATTATGGTGGATTCATACATTAAACTACATTTAAGCAAAAGCAACAAGAACAACAACATTATAGGTATCATACCCCTACCTGTACATTTAACAACATGTATATATAATAATTTCCAGTCCAGTATTGACCAACAATACATTTAGGCAAGAAAGTAAAAAAGGAAAAAAAGTGCTAAAATGTCTTATATTTGCCTACAACAACCCACTTAATGGTTGTTTTAAAGGGGGTTAGAGGCCAGAGCTTTGGAAAACCATGAATTTGCAAATGAATTTAAATGTTACAAGCAAGTAAAGAGAAAGAGAGTATATAAACAATAAAAACAACAACTCCTTGGAAAATTCATGACGGCATATTAACACGCAATCTATGACTTCATCAACATCAATGATTTGTTTGTTTTTTTTCAATTTTCTTTACTTTTGCTCTTTGCTCTACTGTGTAACAGTTGAAATATTGAGGTTTCCAAAGTAAAGTTTAATGTTGTTTTTGGCGCTAAATGTGAAACATAAAGAAAATAAAAACAAACAAACATATACACACACAAACACACTTACAGTTAGATACTTACAATTTGAGTAAAATAAATAACGGTGAAATTGAGAATGCTTATAAACTACTTTAGGTCGTTTTTTCTCACTTCCTCTGCAAAAAAAAAAAAAAACAAACATAATTACTAAAACAACAACAACAACTGTTTGTTGTAAATAAACAATCAACGTTAACCTCACTGTGACTTTAAAGGTAGCCATTCCTAACTACACCCTAGCTATGCGATTACTTTGGCAGATATTCATATCGAAATTACAATGATCATTGTTACTAGTTACTTTTCTGTTGTACAATTTTGCTGGTTGTCACTATATTATTGTTCTCCAATAGTTCAACAAAGCAGTCAGTCCAATGTATAAAAAGAAAAGTATGACAGAATTTTTTTAAAAAGTAATCAAATATTTTGCATTGTGTGATCGATCGTAATAAACTAGTAATAATATAAGCTTAAAGAAATTTGTCTACGATTCTTTCATACACAATTTTTCAATCGGACCAGTATTTTAGAAGATCCAAATTTATTGACACTTTTTTTACGATCGTCGAATAATCACCATTCACTAGTCATTTAAAATTTCCACCTCGCAATGACAATAGCATATCAAATTTGTCAGTTAAAAGCCTTACAAGTAGGTTGTTAGGTAACCATTATTGTTTTTAATTAGCAAATGCAGGACTTTTAAATACTTAAAACACATTTCTTAGCAAACCGAGAGTAGCAGTTGTAAAATGAGGAGCCGCAGAACAAAAGGTACTTTTTCGCACATTTCAAATTTTTGGGAAAATGAGTTTTATTTATTTCGGCCCCTTAAAAAACTGCATGAACCTGAAAATGGTAACCAGTTTCTTAGTTATCAATGGATACATCTAACTGCCATAATTAAATGTATAAAACCATTTTAATATCGGAAAAAGAACCTTTTGTTAAAAAATAAAGAAAAAAAAGTACGTTTTGTTAAAAACAAAATTAAAAAGTATGTTTTTTTGAGTTTTTTTTAACGATAATATTTTAAAAGACTGTTTTTAATCCTGATCTAATATATAAACAAATTACACATTGAAATTAAATAATTTTCTTTTTTCGTTTTATACTAGTGTTGTACTTTTTATTAAGTACACATTTTTTTAGAAGCCATTTACTTAGTAAAAAAATTTAAAAAAACATATTTTACGTAAGTACTCTAGATTATTTTACGAAGAAAAACAAAATATTTAAAATTCCTACACAGAAAAAAGTTTCAACATAAATATTATGATTTGATTTCATTACCGGTATTCATGATGTAGAGCTCTTGGTCTGGTAAAAGCGCAAAAGAGCAATTTAGTGACACAAAATTTTACACATTGTGAACGTACCTTTAAAATTTGCTGTCGATAAATTTTATTCTCGAACCATAAATTGCATTTGTAATGCACTTTTCGATTTATTTCTTCGGATTTGTCTACATTATTTTGTATTATATTTTTTTCTATAAAATTTATTTCGAATTAATATTGAATTTATTTCCAAAACAAAAATACAATGTCATGAAATATCAAATACAAAATTACCTCAAATAACTTAGAAAGCAAAAGTGTAAAGAAGTAAAAAAGTAAAAAAGTAGTTCTAATGTATTTTGTTTTTGGTTTTTGCTAAACTTCTCTTTTGCTACTTTGCTAGAGAAAGTACCCTACATTGTGAATACCACTAATTAATACTTTCCAAGGCGTATTAATCAGGTGAGAGCGTCTCGGCTACAAATACAACAAAGACAATATTTGTTATTTGTCAAGAGATTGAAAATATCAAAAAATATAAAAAACAAACAATTAAAAAATAATAAATTACAAGTTTTTATATGAAAAATATTAAAAACAAACAAATAAAAAATTAATTATTTGTAGTTTGCACCAGAGCGGAAACTAGAAAAAAACTCAAACATAAATATTACTCAAAATAATCACACATACGAGTGTTGTTTTTGTTTTCACATAGTTTTTTCTACAAATACATTATCACCACTTAGGTTTCTGACAACTGAGTTAGGTCTTTGACAGGAGAGTTTCCGCTATATGTCTATTCTCTATGGTTTGCACTGTTTGTTTTTTTTTGAAGATTTAATATTAAAAACGACCAGCGGGGATAGAAAGCTAGGTGATTCCAGCGGAACTATCAAACTATCCATTTATGTACATATGGCCGTCTGTCTGTCCTAAATACAAAACCACGTCCAAAATACACAACCAAATTCTTCTAAGGAGTTTGGTATTAAAATTCAGCAAAAGCTATAAATGTGATGCATTTTCACCAATCAATTTCCAATATTGCTTATTTTGTTTTTGCAGATATTATGTTTTTTGTTTGCTTGAACAAATTTATTTAAATAATTTTCAGATTTTTATTATTTTCATTTTAAATATTTCGAATGTCAACAACAAATAGTAAACAACTTTTTGACACTTTCAAACACAACTGAAATAAACAAACAAAAATCAGCTGTGCTCGTAACTTTACCTTATTGAATACACCTTGATACTTTCTTAAATAATATGAATTTTTTCATATTTTATGTTTTCAAACAAAATTTAGAAGGCTTGGAAAATATAATTTAAATTTTTTTTATATTTTTATGTTGTTCAAAAATGTTTGAAAATTTCTTTGGAAATTTTTTTATTTTTTTATGTTTTTCAGCTTCAAAATGAGAAAATATGCGCGAAATTTACACTATTTTTTAACAGGAAATTTTTTATGTTTAACAGTCTTATGCAAAAAAACTTACAACATGCTTACTAACCGTTGTTAAGCTAAATTCGATAAAAGTATGTATATCCAAAAACTAAAATTATCTTAAAACACCTGTAGTAAACCATTGTTAAATATATGAAATTTAATAATGGTTCAACCCAAGGTCTATTAATAAGGTCTGTGCAACTCTACAACAATTCAAAAACAAAAACAGGCATTTTTTTGTATAAAACTATACTGAAATTGTCAAAAACTGCTGACTACAACGAAAAAAAACATAAATAATATAATTATATTTTCAACTTTTTTTAAATATATCAAATTCAAGAACTATTAAACATGAAAAAGGCATCTTGCAGTTGTTCACAAGTGCGGTGAAAATGTGTAAGTCTTTAAATTGTGATGCGGCTGAGCTATAGAAATGAAAAACGTGCGGCCGAAAAAGATTTGAGAAATGTGTGAAGAGGAGTTGAAGAACAAAAAAATTGAGTTATAAATCTACAAAATGAAAAATCAAGATCTGCTGTATCAATAGCGTAAACGGCTGTATCAATAGCGCATTTTTATTACTTTTTTAACGTTTTTGATTAGATTTAATAGAAATTTAGACTTAAAAAAAAATGTCACGACACACAAAAATATACAAATTAAAAAAAATGTAAACAAATTTTGACAATCACAGTATGTAAACACAAAGGGGCAAAAAATTATCAGCTGATTAGTTGCACAGACCTTATTAATAGACCTTGGTTCAACCCTACTTTAAACCTATTTTAAGGAATTCTTTTTACTTTTTATCTTAAAAAAGAGGATTTTAAAGATAAATTTGGAATAATAGACGATACTATTGACATTGCTAAACACAATTTCCAAACCGCTGGCGAATAAGTTCCATTTTAATAGTATATGATTTGGTTTGATATTCCTCCGGCAGTGAACTACATGAGGTTCACAAGTGATTTGATTGGCATTTTTGTCATTTACTTTTAACCTGCAACGCTATATAGTAATAAAATGTGTAAACATTGTGGAAGAAGGTCCACACAATCTAATATACCCACTCCGGAATTATAATTGTGTGTTTCCACATAGAAATTCATTAAATTTTGTTAAAATTTAACAAAATGTCAATAAAAATAAATTATGAAACAGTGATGTTTATTTTATCACAGAATATTCGTCATTCGAATACTTTTAATAATAATTGAAATAAACTATATACAAAAGTTTGTACATTAATATATTTTAGCTTAATATAAATTTACTAGAATCAGATATACATTCTTTCTCTAAAAATTAGTTGTTTCTTCAAAAATGTATTATTACTAAAAACAATCAATGAAAAAAAGAAAATTAACGAATATTTTATCCTAATTGAAAGCAACACTAACAACGAGAAAGGGTAAATAAATGAGAAGCATTGCCAGCTTAAACAAAAATCAGTGCCTTTAACAAACGTTTTTGGATACAATACTTTTATAAATGGGTTTTAAAGTGTTTGTTAACAAAATTGTGTTTTAAATCTACAATAAGGTTTTTTTTGCATAAGACTGTGAATGTTTATGAAAGTTTTATCATGTTTAATTATTAAAATTTCAGATATTGTTGATTCATCTTAAAATATTGGCCAATATATGGCTATTATGCAAACATTTTTTAACTAATTCATTACACAATGCAATATAATGCAATTTATTATAAAATATTATTAAATTTATGTAAAAAAATCTAAAATTTGCGTCATGTACAAATTAATAATATTTATGAACATTTTCTTATTCTGAATGAAAAAAGTTTGGGAAAAAAAAGTCATGTTCGATTAATAATATTTATTACAAAATTCATTCCAATTATGAATTTCATTTTTCTGTGTATATGTACATATTTTGCTTTTTTTCACACAATATAAAAGAATTCTGTTTTAACTTAAGTGCGTATGAGTAATATTTAATTTGTTAACGTAATTCAATAAATATTACTCATACGCATAGTGGAGCCAAATCAAATTTGTTGAAAATGTTATTAAAATATCGTGATGAAAAATCACTAAATCATGAAATTTCAAGTTTTTTTGTTAAATTTTATTCTCAAAATAGATAATACCAAATACTTGTACAAAATGCATATATCTACACTCCAGCAGACTCACAAGCCTAGTTTTCTCTTAAATGTTATAAGAGAATTGTTCATTGTTACTGTGGCAACGAGAAAATGAGCGACTTATTTGAAATCGACGTTAAGGATTTGCACTGGCTGACCCTTAATAGCCGTTTAAAATCTATTGAATAATTGGTCAATTGGGATATATTGTAGTTAGTTGGTGTTTGTTAGTGATGTCGAATAAAGAATAAAGTACAAGTTAATGCGTGTCCATTTGGTCTATACAGTTTATTATTATAATTTGCGTGGATTATTTACTACTAATTGTTTGTATGTAGTATGTAATATACTTACACCCTCTCTCTTTCTCTCACTCAGCCATTCAAAAAGAAATGAAATATTGATAAATAACGGCTTTCTATGAGAAATACGAGTATAATAATACTACAATAACAAACTTGCCTTTAGTGTTCACGATTGTACTGTTTTGTAAACATACACACATACATATTTATATATGTATGTATGTATATGTTTTCTCATATTTGCACGTGTATACTAAATACTTGCAGTTTACACAGTGGGCCAAATAGCAGACATTATTTTACAAATAAATCCACTGTGCAACATAATAAACATGTATCTTATTATACCCTTCGAGTGGCAAGGGTATATGTATATAATTTTATCATTCCGTTTGTAATTTCTACATTTTTCATTTGCGACCCCACAAAGTATATATATTCTGGATCGTTATAGATAGCGAAGTCGATATAGCCATGTCCGTCTGTCTGTCTGTATGTTGAAATCAACTTTCCGTAGCCCCCAAATAATTTAAATACATGATTAATACATCAATATGTCGGGAATTCTTCCGGCTCGGTTGAAACCGGGACAACCTCGATATTATCCCTATTTTTGATCTATATCTGGATTACTTAGTCATTAATATAGACAATATGGATATCTAATGATAGATATTTCAAAGTCCATTGCAACGATGTATATAAGGCTATAGTAAGTTGGACCTACAATGGGTCAAAATCTGGATAAATATTTTTTAAACCGAATTTTTTTCATCAATCAATTTTTTTTTTGTCATAAATTATTTTTCCCAAAAAAATTTGGAAAAAACTTTAAACAATTTGGAAAAAAAAAATTTTAAAAAATTTTAATTTTGTTTAAATAAAAATATTTAAAAAACAATATTCTATGTATAATTTGGTGAAGGGTATATAAGATTCGGTACAGGCGAATATAGCTCTCTTACTTGTTTTTATCTAGCTTTATTTTTTGTAAATTAAATTTTTTATTTCAGTATATAACGGACGTAAATCGCTTAAATATTTTCTTTTTTTATTTTCATATGTATGAATGTACATTATGCCGGGTCGATTTGTATGGAGGATCAAAAAGTAAAAAATCGTATAGCTTAAACGCAATCTACGGAAGATTCTAAGAAAGTTTCCTCAAGAAACCATAGGTCTAAAATCAAATCCTATCTTGCACATTCCGTTTTGTATCCAATAAAAAACTATTAAAAAATAAAATATGTATTGAAAGCGTTTCTGCTTCCGTAGAATGCGTTTCTGCTATACGATTTTTCGTTAAAAAAATTGACCCGCCCTAATGTACATACATATTCCAGAGATACATATACAGTGCCGAACTTAAGTATTGGCACAGGATGCTCATTGTACTTTAAGGTCGATTTTTTATTTATTTTTATTTTTTTTATTTTATTTATATTTATAATCAAAGCCCTTATGGGCCAAATGATTAAAGAATAAAGATTTAAAGGCCATATTGTTGACATTTTTAATAAAAATATATATTTATCAGATAAATTGATGAATTTCCTACAAAATACCACCAACTTCATTTCAACAATTTTACAATATTATTTAAAAATAATAAAAAGACGAAAAATTCCACAATTCCGTTGAACAAAACTATTGGCACACTTAACCAGATTCTTCAAATTTTATCGATCTATCCACTTTTTTTCTTTGAAAATGCGATTTTATCTTCTTTTATTTAACAGTTTTCGTTTCTAAAACTGTTAATGTCAATTTGTAAAAAATGAGCACAATAATTATCAATTTTGCTGAAAATGGCTAACAAAAAAAGGAAACAACAGAATCTGAGCGCAAAATCATCCTTCACTTGCACAATCAAGGAAAATCGTATGCTGAGTTTGTAGAGATTATGGAAAGAAGCCGTTTTACAATTTGTGCAACGTTTTAAGGCAACATCAACACTTGAAAGTGCTAAACATACAGGTCGTCCTAGATTCTTAAGTGAGCGTAAATACAGCCATATAATCAAAAAGGTCAAGTTATGCCCAAAAATATCTTCAGCACAGGTTGCTGCAGAGATTAAAGAAGAGTTTGGGAATGAAGTTCACGCAGCAATAGAAGACAAACTATAGTTGTCATATTGCTAGGCGTAAACCATTTATTTCATCTGTGAACCAAAAGAAGCGTAGAATATGCCGTTTACGAATTTACGTAAGCCACATGATTTTTAGCACCAAGTGTTATTCTCTGATGCAAACAAATTTAATATTTTTCGCTTTGATGGCCGTCAAACGGTATAGAAAAAAACCAATAAAGAGCTGGAAAAACAAAATATTGCTTCAATAGTAAAACATGGTGTTGAAGAGGTAATTGTGTGGGGTTGTATGTCCGCTTCAGGGGTTCGAGAGCTGGTGTTCATTGACGAAATAATGGACAAAGTGAAATATACGAATACACCTCAGGAAAAGTGCAGAAAAGTTAAATTTACCATTTTCTTTCACTTTTCAACATGACAATGATCCCAAACATTCGGCCTATACTGGACATATGTGGCTTTCATACAATATTTCGCATGTCCTACCACACCCTCCACAATCTCCGGATCACAACTCAATGGAGCATCTGTGGGAAGAGCTAGATAAGCGAGTGAAAAAGGCATTAGTTGAAGAATGGCAAAGTATTGGGTCAGATATCACAAACATATTGGTGGACTCATGCCTAAGCTACTCGAGGCATTTATAAAGCAAAAATCACTTGCAACTATATATTAAATTTTACTATATTGCTTCCTAAATGAAATGTTTTTTTAGCTTTTAATGAAGTGTGCCAATAATTTTGTTCATTGAAATTAAGTATTTTTATGTAGTTTTGTTATTAATAAATAGTGGTATTAAATTGTTGAAATGAAGTTGTTTATATTTTGTAGGAAATTCATCAGTCTATCTGGTAAATATATTTTTTTTATTAAAAATCTCTACAAAACGGCCTTTAAATAGTCCTTAAAGTACAATGAGCATCCTGTGCCAATACTTAAATTCGGCACTGTATTTTAATAATTATTTTTTCAAATAAAATTTTTTCCTTAAAAAATTTTGTTCAAAAATAAAATTTATTTTTTTATTTTTATTTTCTGTTCAAAAAATAAAAATTACACTAGTTTACAACTTTTTTGTTCATGATAAGAGTATCCAAAACCGAAAACCGGTTTTTTCATCTTTGTAAACTCGACCGGTTTCGATTTTCTTTAACTTTTCGGTTTTTTGAGAAACCGGTTTTTGTAACGGTTTTAATGAAATATAATATAATTATTAGAAAATTATAGCATTTGACAATATTTCGTAAAAGATATAAAATAATAGATATAAAAGATCGAGCCTTAAGAATCAAAAATGTTAAATTTCCAACGATTTAGTACACAATTCCTAACATATTTCTTATAAGCGTCCACAAATAAAAATAATATAACCCGCTTAACCGGTTTTTATTTTCAGTCGTGGTAGCGATTCTCGTTCATCAGAAACCCATTTAACTTCTTTTTATTTAATTAAAAGTAAAAAAGTCGAGATTTGTTCAACGACCAAAAATAACATGTGCTGATTTTGAAAATCAAAGTTTCTTTCCATTTTCTCTTTTTTATAAACATTCACATTTACTTTAATCCTGTACAAAGACTGCCATCATTTATAGACGAACAATATTCAAAGGTTAATGGAATTGCAGTAGATGTTTGTGTATTTATTTCTTTTGCATATAAACTTGTACTGGACGTATGAGTGACATTGTTTAAAATTGAAAATTAATTGAAAACATTTGGAAGTGAAGGATATTTACATATTTAAAATATTAATAGTTAGAAAAATGTTTTAAAGATTACAAGTGCAATAGGAAAAGCAATTAAATTGGTAGGTGGTAATTAAAGTTTTCGTTAAATTAAAAAATATTAATTACACTGTAAGTATGTGAAATTGGCACATCAAAAACGCCAATACACCCAAACTTAGTTTTGGATCGTAGATACAATGGTAGATATTGTCCGTTTTAAGACATCAGGTCACAATCAGGAGATATGTATTGCATTTTTAAATCTATATCTATCTATATACATATATAAAACACAAACAATGTTTCTACCTAAAACACTACATTATATGCATTATGTTTATCAAGGTTATCACGAGAGATACAATGGGCAATTCCATATCATCGTACGTGACATTTGTACGCCTATAGGGTGGAATAGATTTTGCAAAAATAAGAGTATCTGAAAAATAATTTGGTCTTTATGTTCCATTCAGAGGGTACTATATTTTAAAATAATAAAAAGTTCTTTCGAAATATTGTTGTCTAAAATATTGAGCGAAATAAGGGTATATTGTACGTGACATAAAACGGAAGTCATTTTGAGGTACATGTAGAAATATGCGAAAATATTTGAATCGTGATATCTTGAACTAAACTAAATATTTTTGCTTTACAATCCGTCATATTTAAATAAAAACAATCTTTGGATAATTTTATAATAAATAAAATTTAATATCGTACGTCGTGGTAGCGATTCTCGTAGAATTGCACATATGTAAGTATTCTTGGAGCTAGAGCATTTTTTTAACATCGCTTGAAATCAATTTCCGAAGAAGCTTGGTAACTGGCATCTATTGCAATATCGGCCCCATTTTTGGCAAAATTTCTTCACAAATATTTACTTTTAGTAGCCCCAGATAATTTGTATATTAAGGAGTGAGATCGAAAAATTCTTAACACACGTTTTTCATTACATTTTTTAACCCAAGTATTATTTGAATTTTTTTTTGATCAAGTTACCTTTGAAAAACATGTCAGTTATTATGTGTAATGTCAATTATATTAATTTTTTTGTTAATCTGATTAAAATGAGTGACCAGAAAAAAGTGCGTACTGAAATTATTAAATATTTTCAACAAAACCCAACTTGGTCTTACAAAAAGTTGGCCAAGCATACAAAGGTCTGCCGTCAAACTGTTTCCAATGTTATTAAACAGTACCGGGAGAACTTGTCAGTTGATAGAAAACCTGGTTCAGGTAGAAGGAATGGTCCACATGATGTTTCTAAAGCCAAAAAAATAGAACGCATTTTCAAAAGAGCTCCCAACACATCCGGTAGGAAAGCAGCCCGGTTAGCTCAGTGCTCGGACTATTTGGTACGAAAAGTTAAAGCTAATGCAGGTTTAAAAACATACAAGGCTCAAAAAGTTCCTGACAGGAACGCTACTAAAAATTTAGAGGCCAAAAACAGAGCACGGAAATTGAAGTCAAGTTTTATAAAAAAATATTCTTGCTGCATAATGGATGACGAAACGTATGTTCTGGCAGATTTTTCGCAACTTCCAGGTCAAAAATTTTATGTTGCTGATGCTCGAGGGAATGTTGAAGAAAAGTTTAGGACCCAAAAGCAGACAAAATTTCCCAGAAAGTTCTTGGTATGGCAAGCAATATGCAGTTGCGGCAAAAGAAGCCACTCATTTGTTACAACGGGCTCTATAAATACCGAAATTTACATCAAGGAATGTTTACAAAAAAGGCTGCTTCCATTCATAAGACTTCATAATGTGTCCACTTATTTTTGGCCTGACTTGGCATCCTGTCACTATGGCAAACAAGCCCTTGAGTGGTACAAGAACAATAATGTGGTATTTGTACCAAGAGAGGCAAATCCTCCAAACTGCCCGGAGCTAAGGCCAGTGGAGAGATATTGGGCTCTTGTTAAAAGAGAATTGAAGAGTACAAAAAAGGTGTCCAAAAGTGTGGTAGATTTTAAACGGAGATGGACTACATGTTCGAGCAAAGTGACAGAAAGCACTATAAAAACGTTAATGGAAGGGTTTCCGAAAAAGGTTCAAAATTTCATCACTAGTGATTAAAACTATAAAAATAATTTTTTTTGTAAATTGTAATAATAATTTCAATCAAATAAAAAAAAAATTAAAGCTGTAAGTTTAGTGGTTTCTTTTTTATAAACATATATGTATGTTAAGAATTTTTCGATCTCACTCCTTACTCCCAAGCATTTGCATTAATAGTTTGACAAATAAAAACAATAATGACGAACATGCTAAATTTTGTTATTGCATTTACGAACGTATTCTAGCCCATCATTTGCTTTATTTGTTTCACAAAATTTTTTTTTGTACCAGTTACTGGGCTTTCTCCGTTTTGATGTTCACTTTTCCCAAAAATAATAAAAATTACTTAACTTTTTATTTATTATTTTACTTTTTTTATTATTATAATTTCTTTGTTTTTTTCGATCCAAAAAAGTAGTACAAACTCGATTACCAATCGAGTACTACATCGAGTAGATATGTTTCGATAACGATTGCCGTGATCCCCGTTAACTACATTTCGATGCCGAAGTACTCGATTTCGAATGCGGTGATTTGCCCCCTGTTTGAACTCATGTATGTACGTATGTGTAATTTTTAATATTTAACGTAATTCAATAAATATTACTCATATGCATAATGACGCAGCACAGTGAGGGAATTAAAAAAGTGGAAATATATCTGTAACGGTACCGTGAAATACCTCCCAAATGAAATAACTCCCCACGAAAAAATTAAATAACACCCAACAAATTTTCCATACAACTTCGGACTTATTTCATTATGAAACAACTCCAAAGTTATTTCATAATTTTTTGTTGGGAGTTATTTCATAATGCAATAACTCCCAATGAAACAAGTCCCAATGAAATTTTTGTTGGGTTTTATTTCATTTTATTTTGGGAATTAGGAGTTATTTCACTGTATTGGGAGTTATTTAATTTTTGTTGGGTTCTACTTTGCAATAGCAGAACCCATAAATATAAAAAAACTGGCTTCACTCAGAAAAGTTTTTTGCATTGCCGGCCTTCGGCCGGGCGCAAAGGTTTCTCCTCTGGGGTGTTTCAAAAACCGGCTTCGCTCAGAAAAGATTATTTATACATCGTCGGCCTTTGTCAGGTTGCAACGATTACTTAATCTGGTGCGAAATGAAAATCGTGTTTCTGAAATATTATAAAACCTTTCTTTTTTGAGCGAAGCCAGATTTTTATACACCCCGGAGGAGAAAACCTTAGCGCACAAAATGCACAAAACTTTTGCAAAACAATGCAAAACAAATTTTCTGAGTGAAGCCAGTTTTTGACACATCCCAGAGGAGTAAAACTTTGCGCTACGCTATAGGCCCGCAATGCAAAAAATTTTTGGTAGGCGAAGAATAATTTCACTTTTGTAGTTCCTTTTTTTAGATTGCATAAATAAATAGCTTCACATTGGAATTATTTCATTTCTATTGGGAGTTATTTCGCTTTTTTGGGACTAATATTTTTAAAATTATGAAACCGCCGATTATTGGGAGTAATTTCATTTTACCCTTTGGTAGTTATTTCATATTTCAAGTTTGGGAATTATTTCATTTTTGAAGGGAATTATTTCATTGGGAGTTATTTCACTGGGAGTTATTTCATTTGGGAGCTATTTTACGGTACCATCTGTAACTTCTAAACGTTACAAACAAATAATTTTAGGAACATTTATTTAGGAAAAAATAATTATTTCAAATTCTATATTTTAAAAATTAAAATTTTTCAAAAAAATCAGCCATCATTTTTATTCCCATATTTTTTAAAAAATTATTCCCATATTTTTTAAAAAATTATTCCATCAATTTTTTAATTCTTAAAATGTTTATAAATTTTTGAAAAAAATGCACAATTTCCTATATGTTGATATATAATTTATGGATTTAAAATCAACAACGCTAAATTTTGTTATTGCATTTACGAACGTATTCTAGCTTATTTAACAAAAATAAAGTTTAGAAACAAACAATCATTTGCTTTACATATTTATTTCACTTAATTTAAAAAAAATCCTTTTTTAACTCATGTACGTATGAGTAATATTTATTTTTTAACGTAATTCAATAAATAAAACTCATACGCATAATGACGCCCGATAGAGTTCTTGCTATTGAATCCATAAGTTTATTTAGTGGAAAAAATAAGATTGTGTCTAAAATTTGTAAAAATTTTAATAATTAAATAATGTATAGAACATTTTTTGCAAAAATTAGAAACAAAAATTTTTTTGGAAAATTTTAAATTTTATAATGTATTAAAATAAAATGATTGTTTATGAATCTTTTTGTATAAAATTTTACAGTGTGAACATAAAATTAAGATTTGCTATTGATGATTCCTCAATTCCCAAAAATACCAAAATGGGATTTTTTGGATATTTGTATGTATTAACGCTAACAAAATCAGTGCAAAATATTTCCTTTGCCAAATAATTCACACACATTTGGTTATACAAAACACGTTTTAAATTTTTGTGGGATTAGAGAAAGTTTGAACTAAAATTGAATGTGAATAATTCTTTCTCAAAACATATTTTTTTTATTTTAAATGCTAATAATTTTTAACCCAGCCACAAGATTTTCAAACAATTATTTTTACGATTAATTTCTTGTTAATTGAAAATAATTTATTCAAGCAAATAACCATACTAAAGTACATATTTAAAAAACTTAAATTTTAATTTTGGAATGTGAAAAGTAAATATGTATATATATATGTTTAGATATCTTCTAATAGATTCCATATGTATAAAAATCTTTCAAATCGAATCGAAAACTAAAAATTGGCAACATTCCGAATTTTCCATATACTCGAGCCTGCATACTCTACGCCCTTTTTGTTTGAATATTTGATATTCAAACGGACGTTTGACTTTATTATTATTAACTGTATAACGTTTTTTGCATCTCCTGCAAAAAAACTAAATAAGTTTTAAGCAAACATTGTATGTACATATGAAAATATGTATCTGGAAAATAAAATGAAGTGAAACAACTGCTACTAAAATTCCTTTTGTCCCAGACTACATACACTAACAGTATTCAAAGTTCAACAACATGGCAATCACAATTTCATTAAATTTTTTGAAAAAATCATGAAATAAACATAAATTCTTCTACTCGCCTGCAAAGAAGCAACAAACTAAACAAAAAAAAATTACACATAGTTAACCTAATTTTATTGTGATTTAATACAATCGAATTGATTGTAATGACTTTTTGCGGTGAAATCGGAAATTTCATACTTAAATGGCATCACCACTAATACTAACATATTCGAAAATTAGGCAACAACAACACGTGTACGCCATAACGGAAACTAAAAATTGGAAAATAAGAGAAAAAAAAATCGTTCAAAGAAATTTCAAAGCTTTAATTTATATTTTAAGCGATAACAAATCTTATCCTTAGTCTGTCCCACCTTTAAAATATGAGGGATTTCATGTCATATGGGGTATTTCCGATCGGAATGAAATTTGCACCAAGGTTAGTTCTATTGGATAGTAATTCGGCACAATTATTCAACAAGATCGGTCGAGAACTCTCTGAGTTGAAAAAAAGTCAAAAAAAGATTTGTTTTTTCCAAAAAAAATCAAAAATTTTAAATCTTGAGTTACAAAACATTTATTTTGATAAATATCCCACTCGCGTCCCACTAAGCTACCAAAACCCTCTTAAAGGAATGGACCTAAGCTTTCTTTTGAGTAAAAAAGGGCCCATTTTGAATAAAAAATTAGATTTTTCCAAAAAAAGTCAAAAATTGTATATATGAGTTACAAAATATTTGTTTTGATAGATATCCCACTCGCAAACTACTAAACGACCAAAAAGGTCTTCAAGAAAAAGATCTACGCTTTCTTTTGAGCAAAAAAAAATTAAAAAAGGGTCCATTTTGAAAAAAAAAAGTCAACAAAGATTTTGATTTTGCAAAAAAAAATCAAAAATTGTATGTTTTGGGTTACAAAATATTTTTTTTTGGTAGATATTCAACTCGCATCCCACTAAGCGACCAAATTGGTCTTCAAGAAAAATATCTAAGCTTCGCTTTGAGAAAAAAAGGCCCATTTTGAAAAAAAAAAAAAAAAAGTTTTTGATTTTCGGAAAAATATGTCAACTAATTTTTATTTTTTTTACATATTTTCGAAAGATTGAGAAATAGCAATCTAAACTATTTGGGACACATTTTGTTAAGAACAATAGGTAATAAGTTACATGGATGAGAAAAAACACCTGTTGTCAAATTTTGTCCCCCTCTAACTCAGAGTTCTCGACCGATCTTGTTGAAAAATTATGTCTGAATTACTATCCAATAGAACTAACGATCGGAAGACATCCATTTAAAAATTTGGTTCGCTTGATATAAAATCCCCCATATACATATGTAAGTAGCAACATTTTGTCAAAAGCATGCACTCCTGGAGTTTTAAAACGTAATAAGTGAACAGCCTACAATGAACATGAATTGTTTTTAAATATAGTTTGTACTTTGCTTTTTTATTTATTATAATAGTTAGGTATTTTGTGTGTTTTATTTATTTTTTTTATTTATGGTTTTAAAAGGAAAAACTGAGTACTTGACATTCCTGTTTTACCACCATCTAATGTTTAGTACTTACTTGAATGTTAACGAAATGTGAAAGCATGCAGATTGTTTTCTCTCTAGTACATTTTTATAATTAAGTAATATTTATAATAACTACAATATGAATAATTATTAGGTGAGTTAAACCAGATTATGGTCGACTAGAAGATGGCCTACCACAGCGTATTTACAAATATTTTACGTACCCATATTCAAAACCCATTTTTAAAGTTTAAAACCATAGAGTAGACATAGAGTGGAAACTCCCCTGTCAAAGACCTAACTCAGTTGTCAGAAACCTAAGTGGTGAAAATGTATTAGTAGAAAAAACTATGTGAAAACAAAAACAACAAAAACAACGTCTGTGTGACTATTTAGAGTATTTTTTTTGTGTTTGAGTTTTTTTTAGTTTCCGCTCTATGTTTCTCTATGGTCAAAACCTTCTGTATCATAATACAATTTTGTCCTCTAAACAAAAATTGTATACTATTTTCATATAATATAGAGGCATCCGAATTTTGGCATTTGATGACGGCCATATTGTTGAAGCTAAATCTGTCGAATTGGCTGTCATCTATTCAGTTTGTTTTACCAAATCACCACGGACGGATATAGCGTTCAAAAACACGTGCAAATGATAAAATTGTTTTATCAAAATGGGTGTTCTGTTCGGTCAATTCAATGCTTCACCAATTCAATGCTTCACGAAAAAGTCACTGTTTGGTGTAGAATTTGTCCATATTTCTTTGAGAACGACGCACAGTGGTATAGAAAAAAAAATAAGAGTGAAATAAATCAGTAACATCTAAACCCGATTCATCCGATTTGAATGAAATTTGACATGTGCAAAGAAGTTTTGAACTTGGACTCGGGAAACTTCGGATATGTTCAATTAAAAACATATATACAATCTGTGCTGGGTAAATTCTCTGCTTAATGCCAGTCTTTGCAAGTTTGTGGACTAAATCTAGAAAATCCATGTTTTTCACATGGGCAGCTTGTAGTTGCATGTTCGCGAGTGGGAAATCCCACAGACATATAGGTCTATGCACCTGGTGAAAAAACAAAATATATTGTATATACTATGGCATTAGAACAACAAATAGTTAATAAAAAAATTTATATAGGTACTAAACATTAAATACAATTTTTTTTGTTCTAAACTTTTCTATTTTATTACAATTCACATTAAGGTTTGAAAATAAGAAATAAATAATGTACTTTTTATTACATTAGAAACTAATTTTAGATATATATATATATTAATTCCTGTTGTTCCTATAAGGAGCATAGGGCCGTAAACTAATTTTAGATAGACTAAATATATTGTAAATCATTACGGTACGGGTAGCGAAGCGAAGCACACCAGTCTTTAGCTAGTACTATATAAAAATAAAGTTTGCAGAAAAATACTAATCAACTGAAAAATAAAATAGCTTTATATTGTTACGTTTTAACCTTTTCAAAACGTTGGTTTATTTCCTTCCTAATAATAAAAGCCGTTTAGCAGTTTAAAAATTGTAACAATTCTTTATTTTAAAACGTACAACAATAGATTTAAATAGTCGCCAAGTGTTTTTTTTATACACGTTTATAAATTCGCAGAAATACAAACACACTTTATAATGTACACGAATTCTCTTGAAAATACAGCACACTTTAAGGCACTCAGTTGATGTTTATTCGAATAGCGTCTCTGATAAACTCCACTCACGACTGCAACCATGGCCACTATTTATATACACGCCATCTCTCGTGATCTTTCTACAATGTCTTTTAACTATCAAAACTCGTATATTCGAAGTCTAGAGCTTTCGAATACACACGCCATCTCTGGTGAACTTTCTACAATGTTCTTTAATTGTCAAAACTCGTATGTTTCGAATTCGAATATACGATTCGCAGCAAACATTCAGCGTTGCCATACTTACGATCAATGATCAACTCAAAGCTTTTATTCAATGTTAATAATGCCCACAGATATGTTACAGTTTCAGAGGCACTGCTATTTGAAAGCATTATGCAACTTTAAATCAGCCGTTAAAATCGTTATATTTGAATTCAAGTACAATTTCGTAACAATATTATCGTGACATACCATATTATTTCAATAATATTTTTTTAATTTTAAAATATAGTAATACACAGCATTGTCGTCTGTAAATAAATACCTTTATGAATATGGGGGTAAGTATTTATTTGAAATTAGATTTTACAGCATTGGTTATTTGTGTGCTTTACTCAGAATCTATGACGAAAATACTACAAGTTTTTGGAAAATATTTTCAATTCCTGTATTAAATGCTGGCTATAGTAAACCCCAATTAATTTATAATTTAAAGGCAACTATTGTGTACATATAAAGCAGTTGCAAAATAATTGCCGACATGTTCTATTATATGTATTTTTAAAGATTTATGAATCACGATATTGAATCTGTTGTAAAATAGTGAGTTAAATAAAATGTGTTTTTCCTTGTTTTCCTGTATGCACTTAATTTTTTTAACAGGTGTTTTAATTTGTTTTAATGTGACATTTATTGCACTACCACAATTTTAGATTTAAATAAAAACTTAATCAGTTATTTGTACGTATTATTAAAAAAATTAAATCATGAAAGTACATTTGCATGACAGTCTACTATTTCTGGATTTCAGACATAAGGAAAAAAGTATCTATTATAAAGATTTTATTAAAAAAAGATATTTACAATTAAGAATTTCTTGAAAATTAATGTAAAATCAAGAGCTAAGAAGGATGGCATTAGGAAGGCATTACAACTGGGCGTTACAAACTAATATTTTTGGGCAGCACAAACGCATAACACCCTTCCCACTAAGGTGGTCCATTGATATTTCTCTCTCCTTTCCCTATGATTCGAACCATTACAAAGGATCCTGAAATCGAATCTGTAAAAACTGATATGACAATCTATGACCAAGGGATTTTAGGATATGAATTAATATTTTAAAAAAAAAAAAAGATTTAATGAGGATACATAATTGACACTACATTTTTGTAATTCCTTTTGAAAATTTAAATATTCAAATTTGTAAATCGCCCAGAGTAATGATAAATAAGTATTTTAATAGCAATTTATTAATATTGGTTGACTGGCCACAGCTTTATTTAAGAAAATATGAATTTAAATGTAACAATTCTTTGCTTAAACAGGAAAACATGAAAAATAACAACTAAAGAAGAATGCTACAATAAGAATAAATGATAAATACATTTTCCTTTGTTTTTGTTGTTTTAATCATTTTAAACTAAACAAAATATTCCAAAATGTGAGTAGAAGAATTTCTTATCTACGATTTTACATTTTGCTTTTCTATACACAATTGAAATAAAAAAAAATATCTCATGCCGCTTATGAGAAGAGATGCTTGGTTCAGAGTGCATTAGATGTTTTACAAACATGACACATTGACGAAATTGGAATTAAAAATGAGAGATAAGAATGGAGAATAATCAGAAAATTCAAAGTGTTCTCTGTTCTGACTGTTGACCAACGCCTGTAGAAGCATCATCATTTATGCAAGTCCATTGATTTTCATTATTTTCCTTCCATAGAGTAACTTTATTGTCACCACCCGTAACGGCCAGAATATTGCCGGTCATTGACCAGCTTACCGACCACACGACATCATCGAATGTATGTAAGATGGTGGGAGACCATGTGGTAAAATCTGTACTATTCCAAATGATAACATGACGATCCTGCGAAGCAGAAGCAATTTGAGAGCGTGGCAAACCAATGGACGGGGCCCAAGCTACATCTCGCACCCAATCGGAATGAGCTTCTAGACGATTTTCCTCTACCCAACGATCATTATCTTCACGCCAAATTTTTACACAGTTGTCGCAACCGCCACTGGCTAAGCGTTTTACACCAGAAGTACGTGTCGAAGACTTTTGGTCAAATGCTGGCTCTGGCACTGTCGAGGGACACCAAGAAACGGCATTGCAGCCAATAGTATGAGCATTTGGAATTTTCTTGCAATCCCATACACCGTATTCCGTGTTGCAAGTTAAAACCGATATGGAACCATCTGAACTGCCACAAGCCAACATCAATCCATACTCGGCCGGTGCAAAGGCTACCGAATTTACTGAAGAATCGTGATTGCTGTATTCATGGCTAATTAATATTAACAAAAAACAAACATTGATTAAAATGACATCATTTAAAACTATTTATTGTTCTACTCACATTTTTGTCCAATCATTAGCACTCCCTTCTTTCCACACAATCACCTTACGATCATACGAACAAGATGCCAACATATTGCCGAATTTGGGATGTGCCCAAGCTACTTCCCATACTGGTCCCTGGTGACCTTTAAGATCCGCCACTAACACTTGATTACCATTCTTAACATCGAATATCTTTACAGAACCATCCGAGGAACAAGTTGCCAAATGTAAACCATAATAATCTAGTGTGGCATTGTGTATCATATCTTCGTGACCGGTGTCAATAGTATTAATTAAACTAACCATTTTTGTTAAGTTTTCTTTATAATAAATTAATAATTTTATTGGCAGAAAATTGTAAAAATAATAAAAATTATTGGCGGCTTCAAATTTTTCCCGTCGGTTTATGTTTTTTTCCTTTAATTTATTTGACGTGGAAATATGGAACTGTCAACGAAAAAACATTCAGTGCTGACAACCTATGGTTGAATATTGTTTAGGGTTCATAAATTGAATTTTTTGGAAAAATCGTCTAACAAACGATTTTTTCTTCACAAAAAAGTCCAAATGACGACTAACTGAAATGACACAATTCGATAAATGTTGTTAAACTTCTAATTTTTTTTTTTTTTAAACAAAAATAGTTTGCAGCAAAGTAAATTAATAAAGTAGCGACAGTACTACAACAAATACAACATTTACAAAAACCACAAGCAATTTTGTTTTTGGTTTAAGGTCTGAGCCAAGGCGAATTTATACAAGGTGGAGTCAGTCAAACAGCTGATAATTTTTTTTTCGCTTTTTGGTTCTAACAACTGTCAAAGCTTGTTTTTATATTTAAATATCTACATATTCTAAGCTTATTAACAAAATATTTATTGTTTACATAAATAAGTGAAGCCCTCACTATTCAATTATCTACACTATATTAAGTTTAAATACTTATTTGTTTAATTTTTCATTTTGGTTTTTTGACATTTGTTAAGACCAATCGTTGTTTTTGTAGAACTGACACCACCTTGTATAAATTCGCCTTGGTCTGAGCTGTCAAAGTTGCCTGTTGTTGTTTTTGCTTTTGGGCTTGTTGTATTTTTCGCCACAACAACCACAAGTGAATTGACAGTTCAGACCAAAGTAAAAAAAATAGTCAGCTGTTCTAATGAGTCTACTTTATTAATTTACTTTGGTTTGCAGATGGCTCTAAACAAGGCGAATCTATAGAAGGTGACGACAGAAGAACAGCTGATTATTTTTTTTATTCACTTGTTTAGACAAGTGAACTGTCAATTGACTTGTGTTTGTTGTGGCGAAAAATACAACAAACCCAAAAGCAAAAACAACCACAGGCAACTTTGACAGTTCACTTATCTTTTTACAAAAACAAAGTACTTGTTGTTTTTGTATATGTTGTATTTGTTGTAGTTCTGTCGTCACCTTCTATAAATTCGCCTTGGCTCTAAATTGAATATTCTTTAACAATACATACACCAAAACTGTAATAAATTCATGTTAATATCGATTTTTTTTTAACTTAAAAACTCAATAAAAAGTCATTAAGTATAAAATTAATCTTTTAAAAAATTGAAAAAGTTCCAGTTTCAATTCCAGGATTTCTAAAGTTTAAAGCCGAGTTTTTGTACCAACCTTACCGTTTATTAATAACGTAGTAGAGCAGTGATGGAATTTATGGCAAAATTGTGATATTGTGTTCGAACAATCGAACAAATCGAATTTTTGGTCGAAAAAAGTTTAACAATCGATTAAGTTATCTCAAAGTCGACTCGATAGACTGTCAAAAAAATATGTAAGTGCAACAGTATAATAATAAATAAATGTTTATAAAATAATGCTCTTTCTACATAAAATTTTTCCAAAATGTTTCTATAAAAAACTAGACATATCGTATATACTAGAATTGCAAAAAGTGTTTGATAATAAACATGCCAAATTAGTAATGTAAATTTGTTTACTATTTATTTTATAACTTTTAATCTAACGATTAGAAACAAAAGTGATAATAATATTTAATACATTATCGCATTGAAACATTTTATTTTTATATAGAGTCAAAAAAGTAATGCAAATCATTTATTTTCTGGAAAGTAATGTTGACACCAAAGTAAATTAATAAAGTAGCGACAGTACTACAACAAATACAACATTTACAAAAACCACAAGCAATTTTATTTTTGGTTTAAGGTCTGAGCTGTCAAAGTTGCCTGTTGTTGTTTTTGCTTTTGGGCTTGTTGTATTTTTCGCCACAACAACCACAAGTGAATTGACAGTTCAGACCAAAGTAAAAAAAATAGTCAGCTGTTCTACTGAGTCTACTTTATTAATTTACTTTGGTTGACACTATTTGTCTCATTGTGGTACATTTTTGACATCAATTTGTCAACAGATATAAATTTTAAAATCCCATCTCTGAGTCGGATTGCATATACAAACAGCTGGTTAACGGTGTTTTTATATTTTACGCCACATGTTTGTTTTCAATACAAATATTTGGGGTCACTTTTTTGTTTCATTATAATTCTAATTAGGAATTCATAAAGAGCCAGAATAAGAAGAGTTTTAGTGACGCGGTTATGTAAATTTTATGAAAATAATAATAATCATTGAAATTCTAAAGGAAATCTTCAACAAAATTCCAAATAAAAAGAATTTATTATTTGTAGTTTGTGCTTGTGTAATTGCTATCGTCGTTGGTTTGCTAATAGCGCACAATAACAACAAAGGCATGGAAATGAGTGTAAGTATTAGAACAACAACAACAATACATTTAGACTTTTGTTGACAAGTGTTTGTGAGGTTTTTCAGTTTGTTTTGGTTTTTGAGTTTCAGTCTTCAGTGATTTAAAGCTCCACTTTAAACTTTGAAACCAGTTTTAGCTTAAAAATTCGACAGTTAACAGCTCGTGTGCGTTTGTTTTTAATTATCAAAATTCGAAAACTAGTAGAGATGTCAGTTGTCTTGTTGTAAAGCGCGTAGAGTGAAAGTTTTGTTAAATTCATAGAAATCCATTGGAAAATTCTTTGTTTCATATTTTGTGAGACTCATTAATTAATTTTCTAATAAAGTCGTTAAATTTTTAAAGGCTGCAATGCTTGCTCGTGTCTCCTTCTATCCCACTCTCCTTTACAATGTTTTAATGGAGAAGGCCACTGCCCGCAACTGGTATGATCGTATCGATGAGAATGTCATATTGGGTGCTTTACCTTTTCGATCACAGGCCAATGATGTAAGTTTTCATAACTTTTACATATGTATTCTTAGATATCATAAAAAAGTTTAACTTCTTTATATTATTATGTTGTTGCCGCAGCTTATTAAAAATGAGAATATGAAAGCTGTTGTTTCCATGAATGAAGACTATGAATTGACTGTGTTTTCGAACAATGCTCCCAAATGGCACTTGTTGGGAGTAGAATTTCTTCAGTTGGCTACCACCGATATTTTTGAGTCACCTTGCCAGGATAAGCTCTTCAAGGGAGTGGAGTTTATGAATAAATTCCTTCCTACAAATAATCGTATCAAGGGCTTGAGTACTACTTCCAGTCCAGAAAATGTTGGCACCGTGTACGTACACTGTAAGGCCGGGCGCACTCGTAGTGCGACGCTAGTTGGTTGTTATTTAATGATGGTGAGTAATTCAAAGCTTTCTTCATTTTTTTATATTTTATTGTCTAAGAACTTTGTACTTAAATATTAACATTAAATAACATGTTTTTTATTTAATTTTTAGAAAAATGGCTGGACACCTGAACAAGCTGTTGATCACATGCGTAGCTGCAGATCTCACGTCTTACTGCACACCAAACAATGGGATGCCCTGAGATTATTCCACCAACAACACTTACAAAAGTCATGACCTAAAAACGACAATCAACAGGAAATATAATTCTTAAATATGCGTCAATTTGTTCGACTGAGTGTGTTTTTGTGCTAAAAGTTGTGCGTTCGGTGATGTGTTTTTTGTTTATTATGTTAAATATATAACACTTTTATCGTTATCTAAATAAGCCCTTTATCGTTTAAATGCTTATATTCTCTTTATTCAAACCAAATAATAAAAAGTATTTTTAGACTATTTTCTGGAAAACAAGCGAAATATATTTTGTTTCTGTTCCAGTTCAAGTTTCTGTAAGTGTTTGGGTGGCACATAATCTTGACCTCTTATAGACCAGAATTTTTTAATCATGTTAATAAGACCAACATCTTCATAAATTAGTTGATAAATACCAGCCAAGGAGGCAAGGGTTAGCAAAACTACAGAAAGACGTACTATAATAGGCAAGCCTTTGCCCACAATGGAGGAGCGTAGATAATCACTACACATGGATTGGCAGCCCCTAAGTTAAGAAAAACTTTAAATTATTTTTTAAAAATGTAAATAAAGTACTATTACCAATAGGTATGCATTAACCCCGCCATGCACACTGCCATTTCTAATTCTTTAGAGTCTACAGCAAAAGCCAATGGTATCATAATTGCAAGAGACCAGCCCATTAAACGTTCTAGTTTCCAGTTCCACATATATTTGCGACTGGTTTCATATGGCTTAATTGTAATAGACTTAGATGAGCCACAACGTAAAATGTAACGATTAATTGAAATTAGTTGTTTTTGTAAAAATATTTTAGATTTTAGAACCGTAGAATCATCATTTTGCGTCAGGATATTGAGGTTTTTGGTAAGTTGATAACACGATTTAACTTTGGAAAATATATAAATTTAGGAACAAATCAAATTCATGGGCAGCGTCGAAAAAAAATATTTTTTTTCATATAATTGTTTTTCTGGAGGTCCATTGTTTCCGAGTTATGTACCAAAAGTAGAATTTTATTCTAGTAACCTATTAGCGTATGTATTAACCCAATAAAACTTAATGCAAATACGTTTACCTATAGTTCAAGGTATTACATGTCCTCACTTTTAATATATCGGCTTAATTGGTAGCTTCACATGAAGTCTATGGTTGGGCGGAAGTGTTTCAGACTCTATGGTATATTGAACACCGGCGTCGTAGTAAAGTAGTTTTTTTAGATGCAGGACTTCTGCCAATTATTAATACAAAATAGATACAAAAACATTTGATTTTTAATATTCGATATTTAAAGTGGTATAACTCGGGAACTATTGACCGTTGAAAAATAATAATATATTATCATATTAGGCATTGAAACATGTACTTCTGATATAAATTTAGTTAAGATCGTGATTGCTGACCATCAAATAGAGCTTAGCCAAACTTTGTTATTTAGACTCAGTGATGATGAACTTACAATATAATTTCTTTAAACTATTTCTCAAAAGAATTCCAGACATGATAAAATTAGAGAAATAACAAATTTTCCAATTATTTGTTAGTTGTGGAAAACAATATTTTAAAGCTATTGACAGTTTAATTTTTTTTTTTAGTACTGGTAGTAAACAAGAAATTTTTGTGAAAGTTTGATATAAATTATTATTACTCAAGTCGAATTTACTGTACAGTAAATTCGCCCGCCTTGTTATTACTGAGAATATACATACCGCACAATTTGGACGTAAGAAACCATTTTAAATAATAGTCATTATAATGCAATTGAAAATTTCCATTCGTTTCATTAATTTATTATTAGTCGAATATCATATTGAATTTCTACAGACTCAGTTTTTGAACTTAAAACAACAAATATATAGTACTTTTACCATTATTTTTAGCTACAAATGCAGCTAAATTCTAGTTATATTAATTAAGATGTGTAACAAAGTAAATTTTCACAAAAGATGGCATCTGAATTTTAAATCTTCTTAAACACCCTTAACGGCCCACAGTTTCTTAACAGACTTTGCAATGCCGATGTCATTGTAGATCATGTAGAAAAGACCGCCCAAAGCGGCCATTGAAATCAATAATAGAGATCCATGAGCAACCTTAGGTAAAACATTGCCTACGACAGCAGGACGCACATAATCGGTAACCATAGCTTCAATACCCCTGAAACGGAATAAATACATAACAATTAAACTTTTAATTAAAATATTAATAAAATCATTACTTTACCAATGGGTATGCAAGACTAATGATACGGCCAACAAAGCGTCCATAGTTTGGGAAGGCAACAAAAAGGCTGCGGGAATAACAGCCAAGAGGGCTACAGAAACACCACGTTCAATTGACCACAAAGCTGTGTGACTACCACCCTCAGCAGACATACGAGGAGCACTCAATGCAATGCTACGGGTAACAGGCTATAAACACAAAAACCTCATCATTATATAGGAAAAGACGCATTAACTAAATACTTACTGCAGCATTTTTAACCAAACTCAATGGTTTAACTAATGCATTACGCTGAGCAGCAACTACTGTAGCATAGGTCTTCAAGGGGGTCAAACGGGCAGATTTCATCAAGCCAGCAGCACCTGTAAATAAACATTTTTTTATCATTTTAATAAATGGTATAGAATTTTTCAACAGAAATTCATATCCCAAGTTATATAATGTACATAAGTGAAATTTGTATATTCTGCCAATGCTTTTGGGTATTCTTTGTACTTACTGTTGAATTTGGTAGCATTGCGTAGTAACATATTAAGTGCCATGTCTGATTTTTATTGTTTATTTAAATCTTCCTTTAAAAAGTTACGATTTTTAAGAAAAAATAACTACAAAATCTTCAGGTGCCGAATGTGTTAAATGGGCAGTATGAAAACGAATTAAAAGTTAAAAGAGAGACGTCAAAATGTATAATCCAAAGATGCCACATGACGGGAACACAGCTAATTGTGTTGCCAGGACTAGTTTTAGAAGGCACAGTGTTGCAAATCAATGTGTAAATATTGGCTAATATCAATATTATATAACCCCCATTTTTGTCAAATTTTTTTATATTGTTAGCATAAATTTAAAATTACTAAAAGTCCCTTTACTGTTTAAGAGTATTGGCGCACCAAGTTTTAATGTTTTACATACATAACGGTACTAAACAAAATTTAGGTATCTTAAAAAGCTTTATTTAGCGAAGCCGATGTTCGACATATCACAGAGTAGAAATACATTGCTCACACATTTTCAAATAAATCATCTGAATACATTTTCATTTTGATGTGTTTTGCTGAAAAAGTCGAACATGTATATAAAATGAGTTTATCACATCAATAAATCTTTTCCTGTCATTCTCCATATTTTTTTTAGAGTTCTACCGTCATTATTCCACTGAATAGTAGTTTTCTAGGTTGCATTCAAATATAATTCTATGTTTTGTTCTCATATTATTAAATTTGAATCCAAGTTTGACCCGTTCAGGGGGAGACACGAAAAAAGCTGTAAAAACTAATAAATGCAAAAATATGCTCTTAAGGGCATATGTTAAAATTCTTAAAATGTTCTGAAAGGGATAAATACCTTATGCACGGCTCCATTAAACGTACAGGAAGAACTATGTATTTACACGATTCCAGTTTCCGTGGTCATCATATTTACATCATCATTACCTCAGTTAAGCTGATGATTTGTGAGTGCGATTTGTTCGTGTTCGACTTGTTAATGGGGCTGAGTGCGCACAAAATTACAAGTAATTGAAAATTTTCAATCACAAATCAGGCGAACAAATAATTCCGTGTGTGGCCAGCTTTATACAACTGATTGAGAGTGCTTCAAGAAAAATACATTCCATAATCAGGAATTCAATAAATCGTTGAATTGCAAAAAAATACAAAATTTGGCAACACTTTCATTGTTGTGAATTAATATTAAAGCAGAAACCGCAATAAACAAAGTGACAGGCGAATTAAAAAGCAATTGTTGATGGAATTTGAGAAGAACAATGGCAACTGTTGAAGATGAAAATATTAAAAAGTTACAAAATTATATACTCTCTCCAGAGTTATCAATACACGACCCATTACCAGATATAATACCACGTAAATACAATGAAATGCGTTTGTTGAATTTACCGCGAGGGCCGGCAAGCACAAAATTGGTACCTAAACGAGACTTGATTACCGGCCAAATTACCGCCTTCATTGAAGTGGACCTTGAAGATGTGGGGGCAAATGCAAACAATTCAACGTCTATGAAACGTGAACCGGGTTTGTTGGATGAGGTGACCAGAGGTTCCGCCATGAATTATCCATTTTGGCCGGGAGGTTTAGATGAGCCGGCCAAGGAAATAAAACGTTTGGAAATGCAGGGTTTTGAAATTGAGGGACCGTTACTTACTATTCCGCCGGGTTTTAAGACTGGCTATGATTTTAAGGATAATATGAAGTACAAAGAAGATATTTACTCACCAAAAACTGAGGAAAATGTAAATTTGCTTAAAAATTTGGAAGATGATTTAGATGTCCAGGAATGGCTGAAGTTGACACAGAATGAAAATGTAGAAAATAAAGAGCGATCAATCTCTGTTAATAATGATCAAGTTGAAGAATTTAAGGATGTGGATGAACATATAATGGCCACTGAACTGAAATCGGTTCTGAAAATCTCTACCACCAAAGACACCAGTTTGCGTACAGAGTGGGCCGAAATGTTAGATATATCCCAGCCGATAACAGACTTTAAAGAGAAAATACCCTGTCCCGCCATGACATACCCCTTTGAGTTGGACACCTTCCAAAAACAGGCCATTTTGAAGCTAGAGGAAAGACAATATGTGTTCGTGGCGGCTCATACTTCAGCCGGTAAAACTGTGGTGGCCGAATATGCTATAGCTTTGTCGCAAAGAGATTTGACACGCACCATCTACACCTCACCTATTAAGGCCTTATCCAATCAAAAATATCGTGACTTCAAAAAGACATTCAAAGATGTTGGTCTCATAACGGGCGATCTCCAAATTGATTCTACTGCCACTTGTCTGATAATGACCACAGAAATTCTGAGATCTCTGCTTTATTGTGGCAGTGATATTACACGCGATCTTGAGTATGTCATATTTGATGAGGTACACTATATAAATGATCCCGATCGTGGTCATGTTTGGGAAGAGGTTATTATATTGTTACCCGATCATGTCAATATTATAATGTTATCGGCCACTGTACCAAATACAATGGAATTGGCTGATTGGGTAGGCAGTACTAAAAAACGCAAGGTCTATGTGATAAGCACTTTAAAACGACCAGTACCATTAATGCATTATCTATATACGGGATCTGGAGGCAAAAGTAAAGATGATATTTTTCTGTTGGTCGACGAACATGGTCGTTTTATACAGCAAGGCTATGAAAAGGCTGTCGAGAGGAAGGAGGCCATGCAAAGTAAAACTAAAAGGATGGGTGGAGGTTCGGGCGCTAAAAATCAGTCAACCACACCGAAACAGGATCAAAATACTTGGATTGGTTTGATTGATTTCCTTAAACGTAATGACAAAATGCCTGTGGTTGCATTCACCCTGTCGAGAAATCGTTGTGATAGGAATGCTGTGGTAAGATATATTCCCATTTTGACAAAAACAAAATTTATTTTTTTATTTATGCTGAAGTAGATTTGTTTATTGTAAAGGATAATTTTTTACTATACATATTTAAGGGTAAAATATCACAGTTATATGTTTTTCTTATAGGCTCTTCAATCTATTGATTTAAATACAGCACGCGAAAGAGGTTCCGTTGAAATGTTCTTCCAACAATGTTTGTCGAAGCTCAAACCACCAGATCGTGTTTTGCCACAGGTTTTGACACTAAAAGATTCTCTCGGCCGCGGCATTGGTGTACATCACAGCGGAATTTTACCAATACTCAAAGAAATTGTGGAAATGCTGTTCCAAGCTGGTCTTGTTAAACTCCTCTTCGCCACCGAAACTTTCGCTATGGGCGTTAATATGCCAGCCCGAACAGTTATATTTGATTCTCATCGTAAATTCGATGGCCTCGAAGTTCGAAACCTTAAACCAGGCGAATACATACAAATGGCTGGTCGAGCCGGTCGCAGAGGTCACGATAAAAATGGTTGCGTTATTCTGCTGTGCAAGACGAGCGTTCCTCCAGTACAGGATTTACGTTCTATGATTTTGGGCAAACCAGAAAAATTAGAATCACAATTTATTTTGCGTTATGCCGTCATATTGACATGTCTACGTATTGAAAGCATTAAGGTAGAGGATATTATGAAATATTCCTTTAAAGAGTTCAATCAGAAACTGCAGTTGCCTGCGCAACAAAAACAACTGGAAGTGGCTCAAAATAAGTTTTCACAAATGCCTGAATTGGGTGAGCATCTACAGAAACTATCAAAGTTTTATGATTTGGCCTGGGAGTATATAACAGAAAAACAAAGACTTATGGTATGTGCTATAATAGAAATTGTTAAGAAGACATTTTTATTTTGAATTTCAATATTGTTTTTATAGAAATTTTTAATAGCTCAACCTAAAATTGTGAAAGAGCTTAAAGTAGGCCGTATTGTAGTGGTGACCAAAGGCAAACACTATAATAAATTGGGCGTGATTTTGTCGATTAAATCTGTAGTGGGCAAAGATGCAGTCTATCGTGTTTTAGTATTAGATCATCAATTTAAAACGGAACACAAGGTAATATATGTAATTAAAAAAATTTAGAATATTTTCAAACAAAACCTTAATATAATAATAACCAAAAATACTCTTCAGGACGATTTTCAACGTGGTGATATGTACTATAAAATGGTTTCTCTTACACCCCAGAATAAATTCTATCACCCCGAAGGTATTGGAGGTCATATTATACTCGATTTAAAAGCAGCTGATTTTGTTGAAATTACCAAATCTTCAATGAAAATTGAAGCTGACATTGTTATACGCAATTGGGAACAACGACAAATTGAGCGCTTTAAGGATTCACCACCTACCAGTACGGTGGTCAAAGTAGTTTCGGAATTACATCAAATAAATGAAAACTATATACAAAATCCCGATATTTTAAAATTTATCAATATGTCGAAGGAAATCAACGTGAATGCCGACACCGAAATGGCCCAAATACGTTATTTGGAACATGTATGGCGGCAATTGCAAGAGGTCTTACCACATACAAATATTGCGGGTTTCGAACAAGAATTTGCAACCGTCTACGAGCGTAAAATACTAGAGCAACGCATTGAAGAATTGAAATTTAAAAATTCTACAAAAAATCTCTCTTTATATCCGGACTACTGCAAAAAGTTGGATGTTTTGAGAGCTTTAAAGTACATAGATGAATCGGATGAAGGTTTAGAATTTAAAAGGAAATATCTAATAGTGTATAGAAATTGAAACACATTTTTTTAAATTTTTTTAGTGACTCTCAAGGGTAAGGTGGCCTGTGAAATGGGTCAAAATGAATTGTTGATAACCGAGTTAATACTTTGTAATTTGTTTAATGACCTTGAGCCAGCCGAAATAGCAGCCTTATTGTCTGGCTTAGTGTTTCAAGCAAAAATCCAGGGTGAACCAGTTATACCCGAAAAACTGAAAAAGGTTTTTTGTTGCTCTGTTATAAATACGAATCACATATAAATATCTGGATTAATTCTTTTTAGTGTGTTAAAGAATTTGAAGAAATCAATGACAACATTCTGGGTGAAGAGCTGAGACGTCAGGCTGTGTCTGAATCTGAAGATCGCTTGAATTTTGGTCTACTCGAAGTCGTTTATGAATGGGCTCGCAATAAGGTAGGTATATCTATACAACGGAACAATAGAAAACTCAGTGTATTTTAAATATGTAACTTACGAAGCAACTGATTTTAGACATTTTTCATTTGAGACCCAATAAAGTATATGTAGTCTGGATCGTTGTAGTCTAAAAAATACAAGCCTTCTGAATTCAGTCTCAACGATTCTCCAACATTTTAGATTTTACTCATAAAAAACTACAGCTTATAGTATTTCAATAATTTTTTGTTCTTTTAGCCATTTGCTGAAATAATGAAACTTACTGAAGTCCAAGAGGGTATTATTGTTCGTTGCATTCAGCAATTAGATGAAACATTACGAGATGTTAAAACCGCTGCCATACGCATTGGTAATCCAGATTTGCAAAGTAAAATGGAGGAGGCTTCGAATGCCATTAAACGTGACATTGTATTTACGGCCAGTTTGTATACAACATTTTAACAGTTGTTTGCAAATGGTGGGTGAGTTTATTTGCATAAAAATAATTTTAAATTTAAATATGTAATTGCTTAATGCAATAAATTGTATTTTTTTTATAAAACGAAATATGTCAAAGAATTTTTTTTTTGTAGACAAAAATATTGACAAATAAAATTAAATAAAACAAGTATGAAAGTATAGTCAGACCATATGATACCCTAGACCTACATCCCTTTAAAATGTGTGACTAACTATGGACCGATCGTTTTAAAATTTGGTGGCATGACTTTTGTATACAGTATTAGTCAAAATATATTAGACAAAATTCGCGATATAACTTTTTTTCAATTCCAAAAAAGTAAAGATTTTAGAAACAACAAATTCGCCTTAAAATATAAATACATCCTCAGTATTATTAACAACGAAATTTAATTTCATTATTATATTATTAAAAAATTTAACAAAAAGTAAAAAAAATCAAACGACAAACATAGTGGATTATATAACACATTCATGTTTTGTTGCATAACCGCACTTCTTCAAAACTTTTGCATACCTTTTAGGCATTATATATATGTAGCTTGATACAATGTGTTTGTATCTCGATGTGCCCATTCTTAATTTCTTTTCTATTTACTTTTTCCATAAATTTAAGATCGTGTGACTGTGCTGGCCACATCATGACATTAACGCCTTCCTATTTGGATGTGTGTTTAGGATTATTGTCATGTTGAAATATCCATTGGTGGGGCATTTCATCATAAGCATGAGGCAGCATCTTCACCTGCAATACATTTGTTTGTCCATAATACCGTCACTATTCTGTAAAGGTCCTAAGTTTTCACCACAAAGACCACCCCACACCATAACATGTCCGCCTAACAAAATTAATTAATTCTGCTATCAGAATACATAAAATTAAATTCAGATTCATCGGAAAATGGCATTTCATTGTGCAACAGTCCAGTTCAAGTGTTCTCAAGCTAATTTAAGGACAGTTTTACGATTTTTCTGCTGAAACTGCTCTTCTTTATATATTCCGTACACTTAACTCTAGTTTGAGAGAATCTATTACTCTAGAAGCAGA
This sequence comes from Calliphora vicina, assembly GCF_958450345.1. Classification (NCBI taxonomy): domain Eukaryota; kingdom Metazoa; phylum Arthropoda; class Insecta; order Diptera; family Calliphoridae; genus Calliphora; species Calliphora vicina. The sequence continues at coordinate 123,709,682 of NC_088780.1, forward strand.
CATGTATTGATCTTTTTTGAGCTCTCTCACAATCCGTCCTTCTTCCTTATAGATGTTGTGCATTTTGAAATATTATAGGAATTGGTTTACAAAATTTTACTTCACTAAAAATTAAAAACAAAAACATTTCCTTTTAAAACAATTTTAAATTTGTGTTATTTTAATGTAAAAATCAAATTAAATTTATTATGAACATATATCGTCCCCTCAATAAAACAATAGTATACATATACGCCATTATTTTTATTATTTTAATTGCATAAGAATCTACATAACTGAATTTGGTGAAATTCTACTTACACAAAGTAGGTCAAAAGATCAATTGAAATATTACTTTTGTTCTAGATGTCTACTAACACACATTTTAAACTCAATTATTTCGAAATGGCAAAAAAATTATACACTATTGTTTTATTAAGGGGACGATATTATGTTCAACTTATGGAATCGTACTTTATTTAAAGGAAACTATTTTTTTATATTCACACAGATATATTTAGACTGATCGCATGAAATGCTTAATTTTAACATTATAAAAGTTAAGATCTAAATACTTTGCAAGTCAATATTTTTTGTGTTGCTTGGAGAAGCACAAATAGAACTGTGCATTTTTTAGTTACATATTCGTTTCTACTGTTTAATCTGTTTAAATACTATTATTAAAAAACTAAACATTAAAAAATGATGAAATGAAATAAGTGTTTGTTAAAAAGTCGTTGATGATTTTGAATCAACGTAAGGTAGATAAAAAAGTAGGTGGACTTAATTAAGACTTAAGTTATTAACATATAATACCACCACATTTATCGTGATTCCGGTTTAAATTTCGGTGGCATCATCATGCCATGCAAGCGTTTTTGCTTCTTGGCCTTCTTAGCCGATTTACCGGATTGAAAGTCATGCCAACTGTTAACGCGACTTTGGCGGGATTCTTCAAAATTCGTTTGCCATTCTTTGTCAGCTTTGCGCTTTTCCTCCTCTTCAATTTCAGACTCTCTTTTCCTCTTGCGTTCCTCTTGGTCACGTTGTTCCAACTTTTGGCGTCTTCGTTCCATATCGGCAAAGAGTTTCATGACCATAACATAAATAGCATGCTTATATTTAACAGGATCATCTTCGGGTATGGTCTCAAAGCAACGATTCTCCTTTTTAATCTTTTTGCGCTTTTCAGCAATCTAAAAGAAATTTAAATACATTTGTTAAGGATTTTTAATTAGTCTTTTTCGTTTTTACCATGTGGTCTGTCCTCTCTTTAGCTTCCTCATAAACGTCTAAACATCTTTTGCGACCCAATTCATTTTCCAATGTCTTCCAGGCACGATTTATAATATCGAATGCTTTTTGTGCGCGATCCTTATCATCCTGATTTTTATCCGGATGCACTAATATGGAGAATTGACGATAACGTTTCTTGATTTCTTCGACCGTGGCTTCTGGTTCAATTTGTAACACCTCGAAGGGATTGAGATTAAAGTACGTTGAACCTGGACGAAGTAAACGATCAATTTGTTGAGTAGATGTTAGTACGGAATCACGTTTTTCAATTTCTTTAACCTGTGAATATGGCAAAATATCTTTTAATTTACAACAAATTCAATTATAAACCTAATAATGGTCACACAATGCAAATGTTGTGTCTCTTTTTATTTTTCGTTTGTTTGTTTACATATGGGATTGGCTCTTTACATAAACGACATTGAAAAAGAGCTGAGCTGACTTTTGCTTCCAGTCTATTACTTACTTCTGAGTAAAAAACATCAAAGGATTCTTTCGATGTACTGGGTTGCTCCGAACTCATTTTCAGTTTGTTTTCTCTATAGCAAAATAATGGGAAAATAGTTTATTAATTTTTTTTATACAAAATTTTGTAGTGAATTATGTAGGTAGTTGTTGGCGTCTCTTCGCCAGCTGTGTTGTTTTCTTTGTTGTTGTGGTACAATGTGAAATTAAAAAGTTTTTGTATATTTATTTTATTATTTTGTCCATAATTTTTTCACAAATTTAAATAATTGCTATTATTATATTTTGTTCAAAATGTAGAAAATAATTTTATTATAAAGTGTCAGCAAGCGAATATAGACACAGTTGTATTAAAAAGTATTAAATATTACTATGACATTTTGTTATATGTTGGGTTCTATAAGTTGATTGTTCGAACCATCGACTTTTTAGTCGGAAGAAAGCCAAACAATTCTTTCCGTTATCCAAAAAAGTCGAATAGTCGATTATTTTAATTTTAAAGTTTGTTGTAAGAATTTAAAAAAAAAACTTTTCCTAAATAGTTAAATTCGAATAGTCGACTATTTAGTTTTCGAAATAAGAAGAAATGTCGAAAAATTAAATTTTTATTTCAAGTATAGACTAAAAGTCATATGCTGAGTGAAACGCGGTGTCATCGACAGCACAGCCGATTATGGAAATAGCATGCATAAATGTCATTCTACACAAGGTGCATTTAATAAGGTGCCATCGGCAGCACAGCTGATTATAGAAATAGCTCGCACAAATGTCAAACTACATATATAAAAAATATTCGCCCGTACGCACGTATGTCAAACTCTATATATAAAAAATAAGTGAATTCGTCTGTATTTATTTCAATTCGCCACTGCTGTCACCTTGTTAAATACGCCTTGATTCTACACATATAAATAATATTCGACCGTACGCTTTTATGTTAAACTACGTATATAAAAAATAAGTGAAGTGAATTCGCCTGTATTTATTCCAATTCGCCACTGCTGCCGAATATTTTTTATATGTGTCGAATATTTTTTATATGTGTAGTTTGAGATCAAGGCGTATTTATATGCCAGGTTATGTTGATAGCACAGCTGATTAATGTTGTTTAGATGTTTAAGCTGTCAAATTATCTTGTGTTTGTTGCGGCGAATGCTACAACAAACGTAAAAGTAACAAAAACAACAGGCAAACTTTGACAGCTTAAACCACAAACAAAAACAAATTGCATGTGGTTTTTGTAAATGTTGTACTTGTTGTAGAATCGACACCACCTGGTATATAAATTCGCCTTGTTTGAGATTATCGCGGGATATTTTTATAAACAGCTGTGCTCCCGATGACACCTTATTAAATGCACCTTGGTCTTGCTCATACACGGTCAATCACAAGGCGAATTTATAGAAGGTGACCTCAGAAGAATATGAATATGATGCTATTGGGTTTTTTTCACAAACCCAATAGCAACAACAACAGACAACATTCGAATTAGATTCGCCTTGGTTCTGTCATCACCTTCTATAAATTCGACTTGGTCAATCAGCTAGCACAATCATGATGGTATTGAGTATGGGCCCTATAATAGTGTGTCGTGCACCCGCTTAGCTATATAAAGATTTTTTTGATATAACTGTTTAACTTTAAAGTACCGCAATGTATGTGAAATTTTAAAATTTGGAGGCATAACTTTACAACTCTTTACTCAAAAGAAATATGACCATTAAAGAAATACATATCAGATTAACTTGAAAATTTAGGCAGATTCGTTTAAATATTTTTATCTTTTCATTACCAATGCGACTGTGATATAACTGATTTTCAGGATTTCTCACAGTGTAAACGTATATAATAAGAAAAGTGATGGCAACCCTTATCACGTACACATGATTAGTTTGTAAACATGTTTTAGTTTGTACTTACTAACTTGTTATTTTAAAATAAAGTATTTAGAAAAACCAAAATATATAAATGATTTCTGTATTAAACAAACTATTTATTGCCAATAGAACATTACCCCAACTCCTCCACAAATCATTGGCTATACAACACTTAACCACCATTTCGCGGGAAACACAAAAAATGACTTCAAATCAAGATTTTTGCACTGAGATCGTGTGGATGGATTTAGAAATGACTGGACTCGATGTTATCAAAGACAAAATATTAGAAGTATCATGTCTTATAACAGATAAAAACTTAAATGTTATAGCAGAAGGACCTTGTTTTGCCATCAACCATCCCGAAAATGTTTTTCAGGAAATGAATGACTGGTGTATCAAACATCATAATGAATCTGGCTTGGTAGAGAATTGTCTTAAATCGCAAATAACAAACGATAAAGCCGAACAAATACTATTGGACTTTATAAAGCAGCATGTACCTAAAGGCAAATGTCCATTAGCCGGAAATTCAGTGTATATGGACAGGTAAACAAATAATATTTTTGTTTGATACATAATTCAATTAATTTTTATATTTTTAGGTTATTTCTACGTCAACTCATGCCATCTGTGGACGACTATATGCATTATCGTATTATTGATGTTTCTACCATAAAAGAATTGGCAAGACGTTGGCATCCTAAGTTATTAGATGCAGCACCCAAAAAAAAATTTTCTCATCGAAGTTTAGATGATATTTATGATAGTATTGATGAGTTGAAATTTTATAGGCAAACATTTTTTAAAGATACTTAACGAAATTGAATAGAATAAATTTAATATTAATCATGATACCTACAAGAATTCTACAAGGTAGAATAGTTTTCCTTTGGTAGAATCATTTAATTCTATAGAGTAAGTTCGGGTAATGTGGTATACATACATATTTTTTACTTCACTATAATTTTTAGAAACTTAATACGATTAGAACATATCTCAGCAGGTATTCTACTACAAGTCTTATAGGGTTTTTACTACACTAGCGCACATCTAACATCTACCATCAATTTGCAAATATGCTAACATCTTCCCATAAGAATTACACAGGGCTGAGTGCCAACTCTATATCTTTAAAAAATGTTCCTATCTCATTTCGTTACACCTAACATCTTTCGATTATTTTAGTGTCACCACTAATAAAATGGCATTTATATTAAAAAAATGTAAACAAATATTTGAATAATAATGAAGGGACATTTTATTTGTTTGAAATGTGTTTGTGAAATTATTTTCTTATTTAATTTGATAGTATAAAAATAAAAACCAATCTCAATTCATTTTGTTTTCATAAAAACAATATGATTTTTAATATTTTTGCAATTTTACTGATGGTAGATGTTAGAAGTTGCAAGTGAGAGTTTCGACACCTTCCATGCGTTTCGCCAAAATGTACGTAAGTGTAAAAACCCTATTAGGTTTACATCCAGGGATGTAGAAAAGTCCAAGTTTCAGAGAAATTTGAGAAAAAGTGAAAAAAACCCATAAACAAGCCATTGAAAAATTGGCGGCTAATGTGGTATATGTATGTACTATTGTCGGTTTATATCGTATACATACTATAAATGAATTGCGTTTTATTTAAAAATTACATTTTATTTCAATTATTGAAAAGAAAAAACGGAATTCATATAAGATTACATAAAATAGTTCAGAAAAGCATGGAGAAAAATAGCACTTCGATTATTAAATTAAAAAATACTTCAACATTAGGTGTGTTCTCGTACTTTCCAGTAAAAAATATCCAGTAACTTTATTTTAGAGAGTAAAAATTTGCAAAACTTGTAAATTGTATTAATTTTCAACTTTTTAGTTTTGTTTGAATTTGCAACAATATGTTTTAAACGTTTTTTGTGTTGATATGTTATACTGGACAAAAAATATCCAGTAAAAAATATCATGTTCTCTATCTACGAACTGTCACTTTTAACACTCTCTTGCTCTCTCGTTACAAGTTTTTAAAAGTAAACGAACGGAATCCCGTAAGACCCCTTTCACACTATGCAATTTAGTTGCGCAAGTCTCTTGTGTTTGTAGATGGCAGAGGTAATGTCGGTTAAGGAGAAGAAAATTTTACATGCTGTTTTGTTGTTGGGCAAGAGACTTGCGCAACTAAATTACCTAGTGTGAAAGGGGTCTAAGTCTTAGACTCTAAGATCATATTTTAGAGTACCCTATTGCTGAATGTAAAACAAGAAAAGAGAGTTGGAGAATTCGTAATCAACAAAACCGTATGAAAGGTAAGAAATACCATGGATTTTCTAGATGAAATGCCTAGACAAATGATAGACACATGTAAATAAAAGTTTTTAGATAAAAGAAGTGGCAACGTCTACAGGATTTAAAAAAGCTGAAATGAATTCGTCGGAGCGTTTTTTATTGTATTGGCGAAATTTGCATTGAAAATCTCAATATTTTTTTTATTTTATCATGTTTTTTTCTTCTCCTGTTAAATTAGTAAAATGTAAGTTAGGGGTAACGATATATTATAATTATTTTCAAATACCAAACAATTGTTTGGCACTTGCCACAAAAGTCAAACATAAATTATATATGTAGTTAATTAGGCACAAATTAGGTTATTGATTTCTACGAAGTATATTTAATTAATAAAAAATTCTTGCATCAGAAATTCTAGACTGTGATCAGACAGAAATTTGTTCCACCATCTTTGTTTTTTTTTTTTGATAACGTTTACATATTGAACTATTAATTCTTTTTATTTTCATCTCCTTTTAATTAAATTAATACAAATATTAATAATAAAATATGTCTACAGCAGATTACAAAATAAAAAATATTAAAATGATGTTATAATAAAAAAATCTTCACGTACTTAGCAACGATGGAACAATCATAAAACCTTAAGTATCTTAATAATCTAATCGATTTCAAATAATTATAAACATTTGGATGAATCAGTAACACATCCTTAGATGTATGTACTATGTATACAAAAACCTTGAAATATTTAGCGATTTTAATTATTGGCTGTCACTTCCATTAATCTATTTGGGAATCAATGTCCGACGTGATCACTGGAAAATTACGTGTTTTTTTTTACATTAAATCAAAGTACAACTTTCAATAAGATAGATAAGACCTATAAATGGTTTGAATGTAACGGTCTTTGCATAAAAGCGTTAAAGGTGACCAGTTCATAATTTCACTTTAAACGTTTTTGGTTTCTTAAAGGAAATACTTTTCAAAAGTACTGATTCATTCACTCCGCATGTTGGAATATCTCTGAAATTCTTTAAATTTATTTTAGAAAATCAAAACAAACAAAAAATCTGAACTTTGATACATTTTTATGTATGTATGTAATAGTTTTAAATTGAAAGAAAATATTTTTTTTTATTTAAACTTTTACTATTTATTATTAATATTGTTGTTTTAATGTTAATAAGAACTGCACATCTTACTTGTTATTTGGAATCTTAGCTAGCCGGCATTTTGCTTATCTGTAAAGTCTCTCAAAGGTCAAGCTTTCTATTTGTGTAGTATAGTATTTAATTAAGAATACATTTTAAAATATAATAATACTAAGATGGTCATATAATTTGATACAGTAAAAAGTAATATTATTATATTCTATTGTGCAGGTTTATATTTTTCTCATCTCAACAATTCGGTTTGATTTAAATTAAGAAAATTTAAAAAAAGCATTGTCAAAAAAGTACATCGAGTAATTCACACTAAGTGTGTTCGCGTACTTTCCAATAAAAACTATCCAGTAACTTTAATTTAGAGCGTAAAAATACATTTACTCTCAATCTAAAAAAATATCCAAAAAGTACTCGAACAACAATTTGTAAAAATATGTTGTATTTTATTATAAATCAATTTAAAACGTTTGTTTTGTGTTATTTTACTTCTTTTCTTTGCAAGACTTGTAAATTGTGTTAATTTTCAACTTTTTAGTTTTGTTTATATTTGCAACCATGTGTTTTAAACATATTTTTATGTTGATATTTTTTACTGTATAAAAAATGTCCAGCAAAAAATATCATGTTCTCTATCTACGAACTGTCACTTTTAACACTCTCTTGATCTCTCGTTGCAAGTTTTTAAAAGTAAACGAACGGAATCCCGTAACTTCCAGTGATAATTTGTACAAATTATCAAGTACGCGAACACAACTATTGTAATTTTTGTAAATTTTCTTATTAATTTAAATCAAACCGTAAACTATATCCTTACAACAAAACACCTTAAACGAAATAACCCAAAGTACCTTCATCGATAAAAATCAGTAACAGAAATAATCTAAAATAGCGTATAAAATTAATGACGTTACAATATTTCTGGATTCCAAGTTTTCTCTGGAAAAATCTTTATTGTCTACTGTATATATGATTTGCTTCTTTCCAGATCGAAACTGCTATCCTAACAAAAACAGTTATTTTAAATTCGATCAGGGAAAAGAAGCATGTAAATAACAATTTATAATGCAATCTTTGGTGAGATTTGTTCTTTACTCTGATACTTACTCGTACATGTAGGGCATAACAAAATTCGTGACTCTGGAATTAAACAATTGAATTTACTTGATTACTGATATGATTTTGTATTGAGTATCGCTCATTATTAATGCAACATTTTAACGCGTGAGCAACATCATCATACAAAATTCTGATACTGATTTGCTGTTCCCACCAATCATCATACATACATACATACAATAAATTTTCTCGTATTGTTGCATAAAGCTGAAAACTTGGAGTATTAAATTCAATATACTTAGTACGCTTTTTTCACAAAACGAAAAATAAAGAAATTCATTTTTTAAAAGTACGTTTCAAAGTCAATGAGATTTAGTTTTTATATACAGCTTGAACGAGAAGGTTTACGAAACGGACCGCGTTAAAGCGGATCAATTGAAAGGGTGTTTTTTAAAAATATAAAGCTGCTACATTTACCAACAAAAATCCAAATATATAAAATAATTAAAAATGGGTTAGTAAGAAAGGTTAAAATTATAAAGAAATTAAAAATAAAAATTCTAAATTTTTATTAAAACAATTTAAGCCAATACGCCAAGTATAAAATTGCATCTGGAGACAATCGATCGCATTGGGAGTATACCATTAATTGAAACAAGTTTAAAACAGGTAGAACATCTGTATGCTAAAGTCAAAAATAGCAATCGTCTATTCAACTGGTATTTTGAAACTGCAGAATACACTATTTTATCCGCTTATGAATCTGTGCAACCAGCGGTAAAACTTTTCGAAGCACCACTCAAACGTCTTGACTCAGTGATGTGCAAGAGCTTGGATATTTTAGAGCAACGTGCCCCCTTGGTGTATTTACCACCCGAACTGGTAAGATAAGACAATTTAGTTTTTAGGCTAATAGCATATTATGATTATTAGACTATTATTATGGGTTTAAAGATGTATTGGAATACTAAGGAATACATGACAGATCATTTGGTTAAACCGGTTCTGAAAAGGGCCGATTCGGTGAAACAAATCGGCAATGCAGTGCTGGAGAGTCCCATAACAACCTATGCGGCCGAACGTTTAGATGGTGCTTTGACGGCTGGTGACAAATTCGTCGATAAATATTTAGTGGCCATTGAGGGTGATGGCGATCAAACTGATGGTAAGTTAAAAAATAATGGTATAGAAATATTTGTTTAATTGGTTTTTGTTTATCTGTTTTTCGTTCACTCGAAAAAGAAAACAAAAAAGTCATTTAAATAGTCTTAAGGTTATCATTTCCTGCTAAATAATTTTGGAAATAAGTGACTGAAATGAAAACAATAAATAATTTCTTTTAATCTTCATTTAAATTTTAAAATGTATATAAATAAAAACGAAGACAAAGTCGACTGTTGATTTTCTCTTCAATCGCTAAAAACAAAAAAAAACCAAAAAATTAAGAAAAAAAACTTGCATTGATAAGACAACATTGAAAATAAATATGAAATGGTCAGTTAAGTTCAAGTTATACCCTATATTATTAAGTCAAAATAGGTAATATCCCAAAGTCCCAAAAATTCAAGCACTTGAACATTTTGTTGTAATTTGACTTGAATTTAAATATAATTATGTTTTAAACTTGAAAGATATATAAAAAACAAGTAAGAAAGTATGGTCGGTCAAGCCCGACCATATAATACCCTACACTAAGTAAAAGAGAAAAAAAAAATTCTTTTAAAATTTCAATAATTTATATTTTTAATTGATTTTCGGAAGTGGACCGATCACCATGAAATTAGGTCGTGTGATTTATGTCTATATTAAAGTTAACTGTGTTGAATTTTGTGTGTTTACCAACATTTTTAAGCGATTTATGCGCGTTAAAGTGATTTTCGGAAGCGGGTATATATGGGAGCTATGACTAATTATGGACCGATCGTAACAAAATTTGGTGACATGAATTTTGTGTATATAAAACCAGGAAAATCTCGATTTTTTACCTATGTCTGGATTACTAAGTCATTAATATAGACAATATGGATATCTAATGATATATAGATTTCAAAGACCTTTGCAACGACAAATATAAGTTGGACCTACAATGGGTCAAAATCGCAAAAATATTTTTTAACCCGAATTTTTTTTCACCAAAATTTTTTTTCGCTAAATATTAAAAAAAAAATTGTTTACCTAAAAATATTTAAAATTTTTATTTTGAAGTATAATTTGGTCGGAAATGTGAGTGATCACAGATCGAGCTCCTTTTCTTGATTAAAAGCTTATTGGCGAATTTAGATATTTTGAGTTTTTATATAAAAAATCGATTTTTGGTCAGAAATATGAGTGATCACAGATCGAGCTCCTTTTTTTGATTAAACGCTTATTGGCCAAGATATTAGCGAATTTAGATATTTTAAGTATTTATATCAAAAATCGATTTTTGTTAAGAAATATGTGTGATCACAGATCGAACTCCTTTTCTTATTGGCCAAGTTATTAGCGAATTTAGATATTTTGAGTTTTTATATAAAAAATCGATTTTTGGTCAGAAATATGAGTGATCACAGATCGAGCTCTTTTTCTTGATTAAACGCTTATTGTGAGTTTTTGTATAAGTAATCGAATTCTTGTGTGAAATATGATTGATCACAGACCGATGTATTTTGCAGAAATAAGTGGGCGTATTAGTGGACAATTTTTATTTATGTAAAAACTTTTGCGGTTTATGTATTGCGAACATTAAAAAAAAAGTAATTAAACGGTCCAGGCGTACTGCGATTTAAGATATATCGAAAAAAAATTGGAGTTTTAAATTTTGCTTTCAGTAGAAACTTAAATTGGATTACTATGATCATTTAAACAAAAAATTAGCCAAATCGATGTAGCCGTTTTCCGATTTTAGATAAGTCGAAAAAAGTGGGTGTGGTCAATTTTTCATTCCGTAAAATCCTAAGTTGGGCTATGACCAACATTTTAAAAAAAAATTTGTCTAAATCGGTCCGACCGTTCTCTGCTGATGCAATTACCAACGAACGACATTTGATTTTTATTTATATAGATTATCAAGTACGCGAACACAACTATCATCATTAGATATGTGTTTTAAACGCATTTTTAATACAAGAACAATTCGATTTTTATTCGATAGTCCGGATTAGGGTCTGCAGCAGAATATTCAGAATAATTTTACTTTTATTTAGATTCATATAGAAGTACTGCATAATAGTTGATTTTTGATTTTATCTTCGTACGTATTTTCGTTAATTGAATTCCTGATCTATACACATGTCATGAAAAATATTGAGAAAAGTTTTGAATGTTTCAGTTATTTGCTGTTCACACGAGAACAGTTGTAACATTGTTTATTCAAAAAGAAATATCAGAAAATATTAAGGCTTGGACAAAATCTGGATAAAGTTATTAAGGAATAATAAGCCACGAAGGAAATGTTTGAGATTTATTAAAATTTGAAATCTAAACTGAATTCAGTAATACTTAATTATTCATTTCTCATTAACAATTACATTTGTTCTGCTCTCCTAAAATATGTTTGTACATACAGTTGTGGATTGAATTACTCATCTGCTATTGCCTTTAATTTCCAAAAAAAACACTTTTTATTAAAAAATTTATAAAAATTAATAAATTTATTTCAATTTTATTTAAAATGGGCTCCATTTGAAATAAATTTATTTTAATTTAATTAAAATACTTTAATTGGTACTACCTATATTGTTTTTTTTGTATTTAGTACATATGTATATATTCTTTGTAGTATATAATTTCTGCACACCTAGATTGGAAACACCTGACTACTGGGTAGGAGTAACTGGGCATAATTCTAGATCAGCTATTATACTTAATTGTAGATCTGGGAACTCAACATTTTTTCTTATCCAACCATGACTAAACGATGCCAATTTTAAGGTTGGGCCATTAACATCCATTAACTACTGAAATATCATCGGCATATTTCGTGATAATACGTAGGTTAAAATGTTAATAAATAAAAATGATTTTATTTAATTTCTTTGTAATTATTAAAGGCAACAGCAGATTAGTAACTTAATTGTGTGTCAACAACTGTACATATAAATTAAAACTTGTTTAAATATACATTTAAAGACACGTTTATCTAACCTTTTGACCCAAGTAGGTGACAGGTATTCATAATATATTGTTTCCTCTTTTTAGATTAAAGTTAATTTCGACAATAATTAATTTCAATGTGGACAAAGTTTAAAAAATGATTCGTTAGATTCAATTTACAATTTGTTGAGATAATTTAACATTTTAAAGAAAATTTATAAGTATTATTGAAAATATCTTATTGAACATGATAGAATTTATGTTAAAGTTTTTTTTTTTTTTTTGAGAAGATTCACATCTGTATTTACAATTTACACTACCAGGGATACATTATTTTTTAAATGTACATATTTACTTTCATGTCTTTTAGCACCAAATGATGAAGATAACAATGTAGATGCACCGAATGAAAAAGGCGCCATCAAGGCAATTCATCACGGTCAACGTTTTTCGCGTAAGCTTAAGCGTCGTTTAACCCAACGGACTTTAGCGGAAGCCAGAGCTCTGAAGAAACAAAGTAAAGAAGCGATACATATATTGATATATGCTGCTGAGTTGGTAAATAATATTACATATGTATATGTACATGTGTAGATACATTTTAATTTGTTTTCAATTTTTTTTAAAAAAAACTTTAGATTGCAACTGATCCAAAATTGGCCCTACAAAAAGCAAAAGAACTTTGGGCTTATTTAAGTCTAGATGAACCCGAAAATCAAGCCAGACCGGCAACACTCGAACAGTTAATTGTTCTACTGACCCGAGAATCGGTCAGACGTTTGGTACATGTTGTTAACTTTGGTGCTCATGTGGCTGCCAATATACCCAAGTAATTTTTTGTTAGAATATCATTTTAAAAACAATATAAATTATATTTGGTTTAATTTCATAGAACTGTATCCCATACCACAACAGAAGTTGTACACCACATGCTATATTTCAACAATCGTTTGATTAGCATAACAAAATTGGATAAAGTAAAAAATTTGTCGAAAGAAGAAGCCGAGACATTAATAAAACGCATGTTCACTTTCTATGGCAGCCTACAAAGTCTTTCTAATGCTTATTTGGTAAATATTAAAATTAATTAATTTTAACCCTAGTCAAATACAAATACATATATATGTACATATATTAATTTTGCAAACTCAATTCGAATAGGAACGTTTGGCTTCCTTCTTATCGGGCCGCATCGAAGCCGAAAAAATTAGCGGTCATCGCAGTTCTGCTGCTTCATCCTCCACAACTTCATCAGCAAGTCTGCGTTTCGTAGCCCAGGAGAATAATACGCCTTCGTCTCACAACAATATAAATGGCGTGTACTGAGAAGTAGAGTTTTTTATTGCAGTCGTATTTTTATTTCTAATTATCGAATTTTATTTTTGCTTTCATATTCGTACTAACTAAAAAATAATAATTTTTCTCTCTTTAATTTTTACTTCTCCCTAACGTTATTTTATTTAATATTTTGAATATAGAGTAGGCATAGACACGCAACTTCATTGTAAAATTTTGTTACACACAAGTTTAAGAAATATTGTGTAGCGCCCAAGTATCTATGATTTTTAGGTCGGATAAAACCGATTCTTTCTAACAACGATTTTAGTTTTATTGTCGTTTTGTCCATTTAACCATTTAAATTTTACTTGTATGTCTTTGTTTTTCGTATGTAAGAACACTATTGTGATTTTTAATAATGATGATGATAAATATATAAAATACATCAAATAAAGATTTAAAAATATTCTTTCGAAAACTTGTATGTACTTACTTTATATCCAGGGACTTATTCAAAACACCTCTATCTTAGAAACACACAAGTTTTTAGGAGAGCAAAAAAAAAACAGTTCATTTGCTTATTTCCAAACAATGTTGAATTTTTTCTTTATTATGAAAATTTTGCTTACGTATTACTTACTTTTAATAAACCGAATAGTAAGTGCTTTGCAAATACAGTTTTACACAGGGCTATTGTAGAATAGACTGACATATTGTGTGAATTGAGTTCTTTGTCTCAATTCACAACGGGTCCCATAAAAATATTAAAATGCAAAGTTTTTGAGGACCACTGGAAAATTTCACCAATTGTTTACCAAAAATGGTCGGTCTAAGATAGACACAAAATAATGTGGAAGAGTTGTAGCAACTAAGGGGAATACGAGATACATACATATTTTTACCTTTCGTGAAATTTTTCAAAACTGAACGCAATAGTAAGCTTATGACCAGGGAAACCGGATTCATGCAAAAGCTTTTTTTCCAGTACATCATATTTTACTTATCATTCGAAAATATTACATAATTCATTATAAAAATAGGATATTTGTTATTGAATTTAAATTTAACGATATGCAAAATCCCGCCATTGTATTTTCTCTGTTCATTCTAAGCGTATTTATAAGTCCGGCAGCACAAACATAAACCAAACATTTGTGTCTCACATAGTTGGCAACTCAAACACCTAACACGCACAGTTCTTTTATTATATTTACGCTAGTGTTTTGTTAATTTTTTAAAATTGTTCTTTTCATTAAATTTATTAGCAAATATTTAAGGAAATTATGTTAAAGTATTAAAACATTAGTATAGTGACAAAGTTATAATGAAATTATATGAATTATTTACCCTTTTGGGTATTTTTGTGGCAGGTAAACATTTGCGTGTTGAAAACAAAAGTGACGAGTCTTAAGCCACACCCCTGGCTCAAGTCACAAAAAATAAAAAAACAAGCAAATTGCTTGTTGATTCATTTGAGAAATTAATTAATTTATAATACATTTTCATTTTATAAATATGATATAGCCAACGGTCAATACAATCAATTGCAAGAACAATATTGTACTATACCTAAGATTCTGCAAGGATCATGGTTTTCTTGGGAATCTGGCTATCCCACACAAACGGTAATAGATGCCAGGCAAATGAGTAAGCGAGGCTACTGCATAACAATGGAAAAACATCACGGCGATGAGTATTCTTTTGTATTTGAAGAACGCGGCAAGGGCTGTTACCACTGTGTAAAGACTTTCATAAGAACTTTAAATATTTTCGAGAAATTTGAGAGTAAGTGAACATTTGTTGCATAAAACTAGTTTGTTTTCCATAATGTATTAGTATTGTTAATTTTTGATTATTTCAGGTCCTTGTGTTACTATAGCAGATGGTGCTAAACCCTCGGTACAAACTGTTTGTCGCGGCATTAAGGATGATCAGCAATTGATTACTTTGTTCAACGAAAACTTTATACCCATCAATTGCCGCAGTTCTTTGGAAGGTGTTTGGCACTTTACCTATCAGAATCGTTTCCGTTTTACAGGGGTATGCGATAAACCTGATGCCAGAATACAGTCCTGCCAAACGGCCGGTACTCAGTTCTTGATACAAAATCAAAAGTTCAACATCACCTATCAGCAGTGCGAGGGTATGGATGGCACATTTAGTGGCATTGTGGAATACAGTTGTTTGGGTGATTGGTTTGTGGGTAAAAATCATTACTTTGCCGTGGCCAATACAAAGGAATCACGTAAAGATGAAAAATATCGTTGTTTACTCAAAAATCGTGACGATGACCTGTATGTGGGTGTATCCATTACTGCCGAGTGTAACACACTAAAAACTCCCGAAAATTCTCCGGAACGTCTAAAACTTACCCCCGTCAAAGCGGAATATGTTGAGCCTGGATGCACTTTACCACAAAATTTTTCCGGCGAATGGGTTAATACGGCCAACATAGATGCTGATGTCATTATTAGTGAGACGCATATAAATGAAACCTATTATCCGGATACGGCACGTTATAGGCGCACCATTTATGTATGTCGTGAACGTCGTGGTAATCGTATTATGATGGCTCGCCTTACTGTCGACGGTTGTCAGAAGGATTATGTTTGTTTTGATTTTATGCCCCGCCATCACAACATTATTCGTTATCGCAAGGGTTTGGCTGTTATTAAAGATGATTTCAGTACGGTATGTTCGTGGGTTCAATTTAAAAATGATGAAGCTTGGAAATATGATTTGTTTTTGGCAAAAAATCCTGTACCTGTGAGATGTCCAGTAGCCGGTAAATTTAATTTTACACAACGTGGTGAACATCCTTTTAAAACAAGGTGAGTAGAATATACATAAATAAAAAACGAACGAGTTTTTAGTCTGATATGGGAAATGATAACGTAACACATTGGGGAATTTTAATAAAAAGATTCTTGGTGTTATTGAGTTAGGACTTCAAATACCAAAGGGGCATACATAACAGGTTCCAATTTTTAGAATACAGCTATTGGAAAATTAAAATTTTTATAATGCAATAAAATTAATAGTAATTTCTGATTACAATGCAAAAGTGAAGAATGAAATTATAATTTGCTATTGGGAATTCTACAACCTTGCTAAAAATTAAGTATTTTTTTAAGAAAAAAAAAAAAAAAAATTAAAATCCAAAAATCCTTTGCGAAGTTTTGCACAATCACAACAACCACACGTATCATGTATGTTGTTGTTGTGATTGTGTGAAAGTTTACATAGTTCATAATTGGATTTCAAATACTTATAAAATAAAACCTATTGAAATCAATTATATTTTTCTAGAATTTTGGGTGGCGTTACATTGAGTCCACGTCCTGATATACGCTGCAAACAAAACATTTCCGATTTATCAGTGTGCGATACAGATCAAAAAGAAATGGCGGTCGATGAAAACTATTGTTTATCTGTAGATCATTTGGGCAGACCGGTAGACATTTACAGTAAGTTTTAATTTCACTTTAATATAAAATAGCAGAAAATTAATATTAATAAATTAACTTAAGGTGATCCTGATTATCGCATGAAATGTATCGGTTTTTGGAAGGAAAATTTGAAGTCATACTTAATAACATATGACGATTTGGATCCATTATCTAAATACAGATGTTGGGTATATCAAAGGGCCGATTTAAACAGAGTTTTAATGTCACAAGGTACTACGCGAGAATGCAGAAAACGATAGAATAAAATAATTAATTTCGTTTCTTTTTTGATTACTAGCTGCGGGCGCCTTTTGCAAACTCAATCAAGACGTAAGTTCCTGGAATCACAGCGAGGGAGCTGCTGTCGCCATTGATGCCATCGAATACGAACGAGAACGCGATGACTGCCCCATGTATTTTGATGATGGTGAAAATCCATGGCGTCAATCTGATGCCTCCAATATTATATTCGATTGGGACTTTTATAAGGCCGGTGCTAGTCGTCTCGAAGCATTAGTAAATGTGGAAATTTTTTTGACTTTAACATTGGGTTTTCTACTCATAAAATTATTACATTTTTATGTTTAACCTAGAGTTCATTTAGGTATTTCTATAAGTAAAATTCATTTAGTAACAATTTTTTACCAAAACCATTTACATATATACAAATTCGAAATATCTAAGAATCTCTTTGTAACAAACAAATGTGTCTTATTAGTTGTAAGTTTATATAAAAATTTGTTGTATAATTTCAAAACCTCCCTCCATTCCAATGTATTTTTACAATTATATTAATATTTTAAGTTCGTCCATTCCGTCCCTAGTTGTAGCATGTTGAATAAATACATCACCAACGAAATTATTGGAACTGTTTTATACAAATTATATATGAGTAGTATAAAAATAAAATGTATTAACGATGTAGTAATAAAAGAAATTTCGATGTTTTTTATACTGTTTAGCATGAGTGTGGTATAAATGTAGAAAATTCTATATTTATTATTTGCTACCCTATAAATTATTATCGCTCATTTGCTGCAACGTATATTTTATTTTTGTTTTTAAACCGATATATTTGTTTGTTTATTTTTTAAGAAAAATAAGAAATACGTAACAAACGTATGGGTATGTTTGTAAATGCAATAATATTGCATCACTGCAGCAAATTAAAAGTTTAATTAAGAGCATATTTGCCATTATTGCTTTGCGTCAAATGTTTTTTAATGCAAATTTTTGGCAGATATGCCGTTGCAAAAGTTTGCAGGTCGTGGCATCAGTGATGCACAAATTTACATTTATGAAGGCAAAAGTGACATACACTTTTTTTTATAACTTAACGATGCTGAACAAGTAATAGACAATAGATTATGAAATTAGGACAGAATGCTTCTAAGGCGATCCTGCGTGTAAATTTAGAAGCTATGTAGTTTACAAGACTTTGTCAGTTATTAAAATAACTTTGCTATTAACTCGAAATTTGGCATTGCAAATTGGTGAGATAAACTTAACTTCACCTATTTAATATTTATAATTCTGTTGTTTTTTTATTTTTTAAGTTATTCATCATTATATATTTAGATATTTTTGTCAGGTTTCTTTGCATTTTAGTTGACGATATTTCATAACTAAATATTTGGCATCAAATTGATCATAGTTTAAGTAATTTTTGTTGTGAACGCTTTTCATCCCTATTGCAAGTGCTGCTTCAAAGATGCATTTGCATCTTATTGTTTCGAGACCTGTCTCACTACATACTAGGGTATTCAATTAATCGGGTTTCTGGATTAATCGGTTAATCGAGCAAATAATTAATCGAGGTTTAGATTTATTCGGTTAATAATCGGTTAATTTAAAATTATTCGATTAACCGAATAATTTCTATTTTAATTTAAAATTGAAAATACAACAACGAATTTTGTATACAAAAACATAAAAACCAGAAAATAAGGTATTTGAGATAATTATTGTAAATATATCGCATATTTCCTGCAACAACGTCATAACTCAAAATCCGCGTTTTATTAACTGAGTAATACAAAATATGCGCTGTTCTATAATATTTCATATAGTTTTCAAAAAAGTCAATTATTTTTTGTGTGAGAGTGTTTTTTTGTTGTAAACATCAAAATTAAAATTCATGTTTTCTCGTATATTTGATAAGTAAAAATTTGGGTTAAATACAGATTAAAAAGATTATTAGATTATTAACATCTAGTATTTATATTTCTGAAATCGCATGATTTGTTGAAAATTTATTTAAGAAATAGTTAAATGTCATAAAACATTGAAAGACGTATTTCTCGAAACGACTTTTTTAGAATTATGACGATGTTGCAGCAAATGAGCGATGTGTGAGTTTTTTAGGGTTTTAGTGAGATCTTCTGAAATAATCTTTTATAAAAAGAATATAATTTAAACGTTTTTTTCCTTTAGATTTAATAAAACTTTTCTTGGAAAAAAAACCTCTCGTTGATTGTATATGTTGGAGAAATCAAAAGCATTATAAGGAATACTCATTTTTGGATTGTTTTAGATTTTGATTAATTTAATAGTTTCGTTTAGTTATGATAAAAGACTCATTTCAAAAAAGTTTCGTCTATACATGTAAATACATACAAAGTTTCAAATACATGTAAATTAAATATGTCAGTTGTTATACATAGTCACTAATCATGGCAGAACAAGCAAGGTACAATTATTAAAAAGTACGTTCTCAATTATACATTCCCTATAACGTCAAACAAAAGAAAATTAGAAAAAAACAAAACGAAATGTCTAATACAAAAATAAATTAATTAAACAAATTTTTGTGTATTTACTTTTTTTTCGTGAAATATTCAATTCAAATTAAATTTTTTCTAAATAAATATGTGTTAGTTTTAATATAACGTGCAAAACATTTCGAAAACAAAATAAAAAGTGACGTTGTAGGGGTAAATATTGAAAACTCTCCCTAATAATTGTACCTGGTTGGTTCTACCATGGTCACTAATCATGTTTATTGGATGTTCAAAAAATATCTAATTTTAATTTAAAATTTGTATTTGAATTGAAACGGAAAAATAAATACAAAAAAATTTTTTAAAATGGAAAAAAAAGGAATTTCGGTTAATCGGTTAATCGACACAAATTAATCGGTTTATTTGTTATTTGAAAATCGGCAATTTCAAATTATTCGAACAGTTAACCGTCCAAAATTAATCGGTTAACCGATTAACGGTTAATCGATTGAATACCCTACTACATACATATATTCATAATAGAGAGTTTAGTATTGTCAGTCTATATTTTGGGTTTTTGTTCATTCCAAGTAATTGTGGAACTATAAATAAAACTAAATAACTGATTTAGATAATTTAAGTAATTTTTAATGTAGCCTTTCGATATAAACAAATTTCTAGTCTTCCAGCTTGAAAATGAATACAAATACCAAAACACAAAGTAGTGGCATAAAACTTAACAATAAAGTAAATGAATGTAGAACCAAAAATCAACTTAAACAAAACAATTAAAAATATGTTTGTGACAACAAGTTAATGTTTCTTTGGCTTGGGCTCAGGAGGATCAATTAGATTGCTATGGCGAATAACGTCAATGTTGCCTAAACGTATCATTTTTTCTTCCCACAAGGATATTTCTATTCTGTAAACACAAAAAATTAAATCAATTCTGTTTCTCAAATATTTTGCCAACTTACTTGTACTTTTCCAATTCCTTGCGTGATTCCATTATGTAAACATTCTTTTGTTCGTCAGTCAGTGTGCCCCATTTGGCGGTGGCCTTTTGGTGCCATTCCCTGAATGTTTCTTTTTCAGTCTGAGGCGTTGCAATTCTTTCCTTGGCTATGAAACGTAAAAAGGCCGAGGCAGGTTTTTTAGGACGTCCCAATTCCTTAATACGTTTACGCATCATACGTCTTTCTTTTGCATCAATTTGCTCTTGTTTAAGTTCTTTTAGTTGTGAGCGCTGTTCATCTGTGATTTTTGCATCGTATTTCGTACGTGTCTCCACATATTTCTGTTGTTCTTTTTTGTATTCCTCTTGCAAACGCTGCTTCAAAGATGCATCTGCAGTTACCCATTGTTTTGAGACTTGTCTCACTATATCCACAATGGAGATTTTAGGATTTTCAGCCTGTATTTTGGGTCGTTGTTCTTTCATAAAACGAAAGTAGGGTGTCAATGGCTTTTTGGGTCTTGGCGGTAGTCCTGCTTTTTCCTCCAAAGTTTTAGCCACATATGAGGGACTACTCAAACTAAGGTTAGCAACAGCAGCAGGTCTATTGGTTTGTTGTTCCGTAATTAACAAAGATGCAGGCGATGTTATTGCAGCCGTAGGAGTATTTGTTGATGTTGTTATAGAAGTAGAGATGTTGGGTTTTATATTAGTTTCTAATTTAACTGGTTTAATTCGTACAACTTGCCTGCATTTGTTAATCAAAGAACCCAAGAAGGATCCTTTGTTTAAAAGTGAAACTGTTAATATCATTTCTAAAAGCGTAATAACAAATGGTTCACTTTGTTGTATAAAAACTAAACAATAGAAAAGAAAATAAATGCAGTGTTAAGAAATAAATCTTTAATAAAAATGTGTGCAGAAGAAAAATTTACAATAAATTTTACATAAGAAAACGCGGAACCAGCTGAGCAAGAGTAAATGTCAGAAGAACAAAAAAAAAAACAAATTTACCCAAAGATGTATGTTTAGTGAAAAACATTGATAGGGGCAAAAATAAATAATTTTAAAATACAAATATAAGATAAGCTGTTTAAATTTAATAAATAGAAATATACTTTATGAAATAAATACTTCATGTATTATACTTTTATTAAAATTTTCAAAAATTAAAACAATTTTGTTAAATATTGTCACTTGCTGAACATACTTTTACTTGTTTGTTTTTATTTACTGACATACACTGAATATACCTTCAACTAATTACAGCTGTTTACAGAACCTAACCTCATTCAAACAAACTAATATTTTGGCAAGAAGTTATTTTAAACATCTTTTAATAATTCTACTATGACCAATAACGAGGCTGCTTCATCATCTGCTCCTACATCGTCAAGCAAAAAGAAATCCTCAACATCCCAGCTAGAAATCAAAGACAAAGTGCGAGTTTTGTGTTTACATGGCTATCGGCAAAATGCCGATAGTTTTAAAAGCAAATTGGGATCATTTCGCAAACATGTAAATAAATACGCCGAATTTGTGTTTATAGATGCTCCCCACAAGGCTAAACCCATGGAAGAGGGAGTAGAACCTCAGCCTGATCAGTTGAGCTGGTGGTTTAATAAAGATGATGGCTCCTTTAAGGGTACCAATAGGAATGGTCCGGCATTTGGTTTTCAAGAAAGCTTGAAACTGGTAGAGGATACTTGGAAGACTCAAGGCCCGTTTCAAGGTCTATTGGGCTTCTCCCAAGGAGCCTGCTTTGTGGGCTTATTATGCGGTCTAGCTAGGAAGAAGTGTAAGTGGAAATGTTATAAAAATTTTCTAAATTTACCATAAAGTATTTGCTTAATTTACAAAATAAAATTACATAGAAACATTTAAAAATTCCAATTTGTCATATTGTAAATATCTGAAATACATAATGTGAAGATATTTTTTAAAGTTGTGAGTTGAATTTTTTATTTGAAAATGTAAGTAAACTCATAGTAATTTATTGCAAAAATAACAAATTGAATCAAAGTCATTAAAATCGAAATTTAGTCTTATAATAACCAACTTTAATTTATGAGTTTTTTGAATTTCAAGAGGATATTTTTCGTTTGTGTATTTTTTATGCGCATAAAAAACTTTTTGGTGCAAATTTATGTTTGCTCTGGTCATAGAGAATTATACATGGAGACGAGACACTCCGATCTGTAAAAGAAAAATACAGTTGTGGAAGTTCTTAAATTTCTGAATATATCCCTTATTATTGTACATAGTTTGGCTGAAAATGTGAGGTATTAATTTCGAATATCTGAAGATCTATAATCGTAAAAGAATTTAAACTTTATACAAATTAATTTCTTATCAATATACGGAGTTTTTCTGAAAATGGCAACTATTATTTACATATATAAAGTAAATAGTTATTTTCCAATATCTCAGGAATAATAATTATAAATTGGAATCTCAAAAAAACTATTTTATACTTACGCTACAAATTGTGAGATATAGAAGTCAACTTGGTTCAAATACCTTAGGATCGTTTTCAACATGGGGTTTATATAACATTCATTCCGACTCAAAAATATATTGATTTATAAACAGAAATGGGCGATAAGATAGAGAAATTACAAAAATGTCAACAAAATTACAAAAAATATTTGTTTCTCTTTTAAAATATAGAACGGATATGGGCTTGTTTGCTGAATATTTTGCAATCAATATAGTCCATCGATATATAATTGTTTCTCAAAAAATTGTAAATTTCAAAAATCGTTTTTCACTAAAAATTGCTAATTTAATAAAAAAAAAAAATCAAAAAACACTCATACTGGTGTTTCTTTCTCTACATTTACGCTTCTATGCCACTATCTTTATTTCAGTGACATCTATACGCCCGGAATTTGCCATACTCTCGTCTGGCTTCCTATCCGGTAGTTTAGTACATAAAAGCGCTTACGAAGAATCCATTATCATTCCCACACTACATGTCTATGGTTTATCCGATGAAATCATACCCAAAGAAATGAGCCAAGAGTTGGCCAATCATTTTAAAAATGTCGAAGTCCTAGAACATAATGGCGGACATTATTTCCCAGCCACATCCCAGCAAAAACAAACCTATATAAATTTCTTTCAAGATCGTTTGCAAGAGTATTTGGAAAATTTAGAATTACAACAAACCTCAAATGCAGCCTTTGTGGAGGAGCAACAAGGAGAAGAGGTGGAGGGTGAAATACAAACAATATCCGATGATTCCGAGGACAGTGCATGAAGAGATCACGAATTTTATAAGTTTATAAAAATTAATTTTATTTTTTTTTGTAATATTTTGTTTTATTCTTTTTTAATTTTCAATTAATAAAATTAAACCGAAACATAATTATAATTTAAATTAAATAGAAGAAAATAATAAAAATTAAAAAAAGAAAATAATGTTTTTAGTTTTATATTTATTATGTATTATTAATAATGCCTTTAGAGAAAATTAAGGATATTTTTTGCTTTGCTTTACGTTTTATTCGTTTAAATAATTATGAGCTAAAAATCATAATATGTTTTTGTTGTTTTATTATTTTTCGTTTGGTTAATTCTAATCATTTCTTACAAATTCTTTTTCTTTTTTAACGAGATTTTAACAAGGCTTTTTTTAATTATTTTTAAATGTTTAATTGTTACTTTTTTTAAGTCAGAACTTTTTTTAAAGAAAAATCTTAAAAACGGGTTTTAAAAAATAAACGTAAATAAAAATTAAAAAAAATATTTTGGGTTATAGAATTTTTAGTTTTTTTTTTTTAATAATTTTGTTTGTCCGCTAAGCTAAGAATTTTTTTAAATAAGATGTTTTGTTGTTTTATAAACTATAAATTTTTAAAATTTATTTTTTGTTGAGAATTTATTTAAGAAAAGAAGAAAATAAAACTGAAAAATCAAAAACATTGAGCCCCCCTTTAAATATTTTTTTAAATAAATTTACTTTAAAAAAAAAACTAAACTCATTTTAAAGAGAGATTTTTCTCTTGTGAAATGACAACAGTAAATCTTAGCATTTAGTACAACACTTTATGTTTGTTTTTAAATTTAATTATTATTTAGCTTCGGAGAAAGAGAAAAAAATATATTTCAAGCTGGTTAATTTGTTTGAAATGTATGAATAAAACATGTCGCTAGATTCCACGCCTGACTGTCTGTTTCTTTGTCAATCGATTTCTTAAATACATGTTTTTGTTTTGTTTGGGTTTTATTTATTTTTTTCTTTTAGCAATTACCTGTATTTTCATTCGACTTAAATAGTTGTTTGTTTTATGTTTTTTTTCTTGTTGTGTTATTTAAATAAAAAAGTTAAGGAAATGTTAAATGATTGATTGATTTTTTTTGATTAAAAGAAAGTGTTGCTTAATATTTTGCTGTATTTTGCTATTGTTGTTGTTGTTCTTATTCTTGCTGTAGTAGATGTCTCAATTGACTGTCGTCTATGCCACTTGTTCTTTACCATTTGCTGCCTCTTGATTTTTCATGACTTCGGGTAAATCGGGTGGTGATGAATATGATGTAATTTCGAGTGCTTCTATATCGCCGCTTTCCTTTCTGTAAGAGGAATATAAAGAAAATTATTAAATAATATTTCAGATTCATATTGACTTTTGTGTGTCTAATAAAATCTGCTGATATCCTCTGAATTCCTAGTTCTTTAGTAAAGTGTTTGAAATACATTATTTTGTCCAATGACGTGAATTTGGCTAAAATTTTTCGTTTTTAAAACGAATTCTCATATATTGGTGTTCTATAAATAGACTCCACATTATTTATTCTTTTAACTTTCGAGTAAAAAATCCTAGGGCCGAATTGCAGCATTCGTGATCGTATCGAAAAATAACTTCGATATTGAAGTTGTAATTGTAATAAAATGTACTAAGTTTCTTGCTCGAAATCGATTGCCAAAATCTCAAACAATTACGATCAATTTTACTCGATATCGAAAGAGGCAATTCGGTCCATTTTAATATATAAAATCGAGCTATTTGCAGAACATCGATACAATATACAATTCCATTATTTCGAAAGTGACCGTCACATTTAAAGTGAAACAAGTCAATATAAAATGGGTTTTTATTTTGACAATAGGATTAACTTATAGTTGTTAATTATTAATTAGCCTTATAATTAATTGGTACTAAGGTTATTTTTGGAAAATTTTTCGTTTTCAAGATACATAATTACAAAAAATCATGGGTTAAAAAAATTGGTTTTCGGGGCCAATAATTCAAACGCCGATTTCAGCGAAACCTGATGCAAATATGACTAAATTAGTATGTTGTTCTTCGAAGTCTTTAAAAAATGGTTTTGATTTTACCCAAAAATTATTTATACTTTTATTTAAATTTAATTTAAATCCCTTTCGCACGTGACTATTTGTCCATCATGATATTTATATTGTTTCTATTGATAGTTTTACGAAATTTTATATAAACAAGTTTAGTATTCAAAGTATTTATTTTTAAAGAATAACAATAGACTACAAACAGTCTCCTCCACTTCTCAAGGCACGCAATTACATCAACCAAAAGGTTAGACACAGGGACTTAATCCTTAAAGCTCTAAATGACACCTCTTGGGACATGAACAAGGAGACGATTGTAGCGACTACAGTGGTGGCCACCAATTTAAGACAAATACTTGAATTTTTTCATCAACTGAATTTTAAGTGCGATAGAGCCAAAATAAAAGGACCTCTAAGGGTATGAAATTTATTATTAATGTTTCTAGTTTCTGAAAAATGTTAGGAAAAATCGGTAAAACATATATGGACAAAGATATGTGGAAATACGTTGACCCACCTCAGCGAACATCCACTGTTAATAACATGATATGAGCGAAACTAATGGAACTAAAAATACGAAATTTGGTCCGAATATTTTATAATAATAAAAATATAACGATATAAATGTGAGAAAATATTTTTATTCAAAAAAAAAATTGTTTGGTCAAGTTGTAGAATAGAAAAATTTTATGTGTTCGTGGTGAATATGTATGAATTGACACAGTCGAATAAAACACACTTGTGTGTTAAAACAGTCCTCATGCATACATATTTGTGGAAATATTTGAAAAAATAATTGACAATCACGTGGAATTTAGCAAACAATTTTTGTCTTAAATTCCTGGCCACCACTGTAAAAGGCGATTGGTCGCTCTTTTCTCAATTATGCGGCCCCAGTTTAGAAACGGCACAGAATAATACTCTCCGGTCCACAACTGGTTCTGTCAAGATGACGAATGTGGATCATCTACATGAGGAGACCAGGTTACTGTCGGAGACCAGGTTACTGTCGGTCTGACAACTAATGTGTTGTTGACTATCGCTTTCGCAGCGATATCCAAGACGTCTTACTACCGGACGTCGACAGATTGTCAATTGCAAGCGCTCGGAAAACTTTGCATCACACGGCGGTTTCTGAAGCCATTAGAGGCTACAGATGCAATAGAGTCCTAAATAAACACCCCCCTGCGATTTCGTATTGTGAGAGACATTAGCCGGTTCAGTTCAGTTTACTCAACTGCTACCAAGAACGAATTGTTCCTGGCACTTTAAACCGTTGCCACGTCTGTCATCAAAGTCCTCACGACACTTTGCACTTATTCAATTGTCCCACCAGGTCTACAAATTTGCGCCGCATAGACCTATGGCGCAGCTCCCACTACCAACTTCAGACAACAGCACAAATAATTAAATACTATATTCTTATAATTTCTGGAAAAAACTATCGGCCACAGTCGAACTGTTGTAACAACAACAAACTTAACAAAAATATGTTGTGTTGAGTACCATTAAATATAACAAACTAAAATTAATTTAAATGAAAATAGTATGTTTTACTTCGTTCCATTTTTCGTCTAAATTAAATAACAAGAAATGCTTTTAAAATGTATTTTATTGCCTCTGATCAGATGCAATATTATCGATTCCTTATGCTTTTTATTGTATCCCTATGAAAATATAATAAAACAAGGTGTTTCCAAGGTCTTTTTGGTCACGGTGTACATTTTGGCGGAAATGCCCATATATGATATATAGATCATCCATATGTCTCTAATTATTTCGAGACTTTAATGGATACAGGGACTTTATTTAAAATAATTGATGCTCTTTGTGCACCACAATCGAATGTTTCATGGAATGATCGATATTCACATTTAACAATATACAAAATAAACGACTAAACGACCTTGAAATCAATGAAGTATGATTGCGTTGAATTGATGCAGCCAAGGAAATATATATATATTTGTATATATGTATTCCATAAAACATGATTAGTCACTAAGGCAAATATAAAAAAGACTAATAAGGGGTCAGTAAGGAAGACCAGGGATAACAACAAAAATATAATTGACATTAACTTAAATAAAAGAGAAAGCTCTTAATTTATTTAATAATATAAAAGTTCTTTTTATAAATCAAAAACAATTTGATCTCAACAAATGCAATACAAAATGAATGAATAATGTAGAAAAATTAAGAAACAAAATTCTGATTTTTAGACTTTCAACCAGTATCAATCAACGCGTTACTCATCGATTCGAATTGAAGATAAGATCGACTCGGTGCGAGAGACTTTGAATGAAAATTATATAGTATGTATACATATAAAAAATATTAAAATTTTTTGTATAAAGAAACAAACTTTATCAGTAACAGCAGTAGCCAGACAAGGAACTTTCATTTTATGTTAAAAAAACATAAAGTACACAATTAATAAAATATGAGCAAGATTATCTATCTTATGAGTTCATCTATCATTAATAATTTACACTTAAAAGTACAGTGAAGTTGACAGACTAAATAATGAAGTTTTTTCGTAAAATTTAGCTATAAACGATACAATAGTACTTGAAAAATCGGTTAGTCTTTTAATATGTTCTAAAAGATAACTTTTTCAAAATGAAAGAAAACCATATTTATTAAAATGTATTTCTAATTACATTACATAAAGTTTGCGAATTCATAAAAACATTTAATTTTAGATACATTTCAATAAAGGGTTTTTCCTTTAATTTATTTGAACATTTTAATATTTGAATCAGATGTCTTGAATATTTTGACTTTTCTGTGGTCGAAATTCAATGTACCGCTTCTTACACATACAGATTCCCCTTACTGATTCAACATTTTTCTATGGATTCGGAATATGATTTTTGTTTTAAAATGTTGTGTAACCTTTCTTCTGGAATATGTTAAGTACATAGTTTTCTAATATTTTCGATATTTTAAAAATTATTTCCGAAGTTTTTTTAAATTCGATTTGGATATCTCTTGCGTAGCGACAAATAGATAATAGTCATCAATGTATAAAATTGGTTTCTCGATACTTATAATTGAGAGAACACATGCTGTTCATAAAGATATAGCTTTAGCCCATGGCTAATAATTTGTTAATTGCCCAGCGATAATGTATTTTCTTAGTCTTATCCCCATTATCACAATGTATTGTTATGTTTAAATCAAAAGTTATACGGACAGTTTTCATACAATAATTGCTTTTTCAGACAGTATAACTTTAAGTTATCATATAACCAGACATCATGATAATGGGGGTTAATCATATTTTACCTATTAAAAATCGTTGTTTTAGCTAATCCATTTGTAATTATACTTTTAAGAACTATTTTCTTTTTAAAATCAAATGTATGTTTTTTATTGCATTGCAATAAAAATAAATTAAAAATAATTAGTTAAACTAAGGAAAAACTCACCTTAAAGCCAAACCTAATTGAGCAGGTGCTTGCGCCTTTGCTGTTGACATTGTGATGCCATAATCTTGCAAAGTATTGTCATCATCCATAATATCATTATCTTGATTGTATAAACGCTGATCCGCAGGTTTGACTTTTAAAATGCCTAAAAATAGAGTTGACGTTTTGATTTTTATATGATTTTCTTTTAGCACTTTTAAATTTTTTAAATGAGTAGCCAAACAAATGTTGTACATATTAATGACTGTGCTGAACGGCAGACAGATTTACATACCTTCTAGCATACGCTTTAACTCAGCCACTGAAGTATTTTCTTTGGCATCCGTGAAGATGGTTGTTTTGTGTCTTCTAATCATCAGGAACACATCCTAAAATAAATAAAATTATATTTCTAATTCAATTATCCGTGATTTAAAATAATTTATTTAAGCAATTTTATAATTTTGGTCAAAGTTCAATTTAGACTGCCAGTATTAAAATGATAAATTGAAAGGGGGAAAATAAAGAGCGGCACATCACAGTGTAGAGCTTTCGTAAACGATTGTTATCGTTATCCCCGGATCGGCTGGAGTGAACTGTGTTTATTTAATTAATTTGCGTTAATCGCTTTGATTTTGTTTAAATTATAAATCCTTTTTTGTATTTTTTTTTGGATTATTTTTACTTCACTTACCATGTTGCTTGTGTGTTGATCTTTTTTCTTTTTTGATGACAACGATGACGACCTTGCCTGTTTTTACTTCACTTCCCTTTTTCGTTTTTTCGAGCAAAAGATTTAGTTTTTTCAGCTGAAGAATTTTTTCCTTTCGCTCCTAGGCCTTCCTTTCTTTTGCTTTTCCACTTTTTTCGATTAAAATGTTAATTTTTTCTTCTTTCTAAATTTGATTTTGTTGTTGTATAAAAATATATAAGCAAAAAAATTTTTCTTATGGCCTATTCTTTTTCTTCTCTTTTTGTAGTTTTTTATTTTCCCTTTGCAGAGCCGCAATTCTGATAAATGCCGAAAAAAGACAAAATGCTAATTGACAATTTCATTGAGAGGTATGTTCAGTGCGTTTATTTCAAGAGAAATGTCAAATGTGGTATAGTGTGCAAAATAACAGGGTGCATCTAAAACGTATTATTAATGTATTAAATATACCGTTAAATTGAATACCTAGAGCATATAAGGAATGGGTAATCAAAACAAAAAGTAAAATTATGCTTAAAAATAATGGCGTCGTTGTTAAACGAAATTTGGGGATATTAGTGGTTCTTATGAATAAAAATTGTGTACAAATTAAATTAATAAATCTGAAGTGTGTCATGTATTTTATTAAGATATTGTATAAATTAAGTAATGTGCATATAGTATAATATTTAAAAACTTGAGTTTTTAAATGAACATGTAAAATAGTTTAATGAAATGGTAAATATTTTTGCAATTTTTATATTCATATAATAAATAAGACTACTTACTGTTTTTGCAATCTTTCAGTTTTATATCATCAAAATAATGGGTAAGTTTTTCTTGAATTCTTGTGTTAAATTTTTAACTTTCAAAAATTGTTTATTAATGTTGCGTTTTAAAACTATTATTTCCCAATTTCCAAAGCCTATACAATTAAAAAAAAGTTTGTTGATACTCCCATGACCTGTTCGGAGATCTCTGCGGATAATTCATACTGTTTTTCCACACTCTCATTGATTCCATGTGTACAACCTAACTTGTCACTGAATAACCAACTGCTTTGTATGTATGCATTCAAGCCAAGGTTTCCTAGTCAGTGCTGCCGGCTAGTGATTGTCTTCTAAAATATGACTTTAATCTTTAATTGTAGCTTATATGAATGCATTTGGTAGTGGATACTATAAACAGCAGTTCGATTATTCAAAAATGAAATATTGTGCTCGATTAATAAATTGAAAATGTTAATTACCATGTCCACTATTAATAACCCGCCTGTTTTCAGACAAAAAATTAAGTATAATTATAAAAAGATGTTTCGGACAAAATTTGAAGAGTCTTGCAATTTTAGTTATCCAGATATACAAAGTTGATCAAGTACTTTGTATGGAAGGGCCCACAACCACCGTTCCTATCCCAGCCATGTTTAGTTAAACTCCGTACAGTGATGAGAAATTAATTCATATAAAGTTTGAAGAATTTTGCAATTATAGTTCTCAAGATGTTTAGAAATAACTATTTACTTTTTTGGTAGGTGACTCACCCCCTGTTCGATCACTCCTATTTTTGGTTAAACCTCATGCCTCATAAGTAACTGAATCATGTAAAGTTTGAAGACTTTTATAGTTATAGTTCTCCAGATATTCGAAATACTATTTACTTTGTATGGGAGGTGCCACTAATCCAATTCTTCATATTTTCAACAAACCTCCGTACAGTAATAAGAAATTGATTCGTAAAAAGTTTAAATATTTTTACAATTATAGTTCTCTATATATTCGAAATTAACTATTTACTTGTTATGGGATGTGCCAGTAATCTAATCCCGAAAATTTTCTGTAAAACTATGTAAACTGATAAAAAAGCCATTCGGATACAGTTTGAAGAATCTCGTAATTATAGTTCTCAAAATCCCATATACTTGAAAATAACTATGTATATACTTTGTATGGGAGGTGCCACACCCCTTGTTCCCATCCGTCCCATTTTTGGATAAACTTCATGTACTGATAAGAAATTGATTCGTATAAAGTTTGAAGGCTGTCGCAATAAAAGTTCTGCAGATATTCGAAAATACTATATACTTTGCATGGGAAGTTCCACGCCCACTAATCCACTCCCGCCCATTTTCAGCTATTGTAAAATGATAAGAAAGCTATTCGAACAAAGTTGGAAGAATCTAGTAATTATAGATCTCAAGATATTTAAAAATAACTAATTACTTTGTATGGGAGGTGACTCACCCCGAGTTCCGATCCTTCCCATTTTTTTATTAACTTCTTGCACTGATAAGAAATTAACTCATATGAAGTTTGAAGCCTTTAACATTTACAGTTCTCCAGATATTCGAAAATTACTATTTACTTTGTACGCCCACTAATTTAATACCGCCCATTTTCAGCCAAACTATGTAAAATGATAAGATTGCTATTTCGACTAAATTTCAAGACTTCCACAATTATAGTTCACCATATATTTGAAAATAACTATTTGCTTTGTATGGGAGGTGTCACACCACCTGTTCCGATCCGTCCCATTTTTAGTTAAACTTCAAACAGTGATACGAAATTGATTTGAAGTTTGAAGATAGTCACAATTTTAGTTCTGCAGATATTCGAAAATAACTATTTACTTTGTATGGGTGGTACAAATTTTGCCCTCTTTTGTCCCTTTATGGTCCAAGTTAAGAAAAAATATATAGTCTATTATTGCTTCCAAGTAAAGGAATATCTATGTTCCAAATTTCAATAAAATCGGTTCAGCCGTTTAGGCGTGATACTCAAATAAACCAACAAACAAAGACATTTATATATTTATATGGATATATAAACAAAACTAAAAAGTGGAAAATTAATACAATTTACAAGTTTGCAAAGAAAATATGTAAAATAACACAAAACTAACGTTTTGAATTGATTTATAATAAAATACAACTTATTTTTACAAATTGTTCGCGTACTTTTTTTTTAATTTTTCAGATTGAGAGTAATTTATTTTTACTCTCTAAAATAAAGTTACTGCATATTTTTTACTGGAATGTACGCGAACACACCTATTGTCTTAATGTTTTCAATGGAGTAGCGATATAAAGTTGCCTTTTAATGAGTAAGTTAAATGTACGAAATGTACTTACCTATTTTGATATTTTGAGGAGCCCCAACACAATTGAAAATCAAAAAATTGTCTATTTTTCATATTTTCCATACTTTATAAACTTTAGTTTATGTTGAATATAAATATTTTTTATGTATTGTTAAGTCAATATAATTATATCCAATAATTAAAAAAAAAACAAATTTTTACTTGAAAAACTAAATTCATATTTCATACGTTTTACAACCCACATATGCCGAAGTGGGTATTTTTATACCCAATCCACAAAATCGTACTTGTAGCTTAGGAAAGTGGGCCTTATCGCTTGGTTATTTTTTTTTTACTGATAGCGGACATCCAAGGCTACTAGACATAAGGAGGGCATTGGGGACTTCTACTCCCCCCGTTTTCTAGAGCCATTTATTTTTGTATTATTATAATGATATGGGGGCACCTCTGTATATACGATCCACCAAATGAAATTTTTTGTGTATATTTAGGAGTTAAACAGAAGTTGAGTATATTTCTCTAACTGAAGCATCGCAAGAAGCGATTTGGTTACGAAGATTAATGAATGATTTTTAAATTAAAGTAAATAACGCAACAATAATCTACGAAGATAATCAGAGTTGCTTAAAGTTAACCCAAAACGAAAAATTCAGTAGAAAAACGAAACATATTGAAACAAAATACAATTTTGTCCGAGACTTAATTGAAAATATTCTAAAATTTATATATTGTTCGACAACTCAAATGGAAGCTGATATACATACTTACAAAACCTCTACAAGCTACTAAAATTAAAATTTTTCGTGAATTAATTGGATTGATTTAAAGTCAAATCGAGAAGCAGTGTTGGAAAGAATGATTTATACTTTAAAATACTATTTGCACTTGTTTTTATGTTTATAAATATGTATAATCAATTATTCTTAGATTATTTTGTTTTTATGAAAATTAATATTTTTTCTCACTTTCCATTTTTCATTTGTTAAATAAGTCTATATAATAAATAGTCAATTTATTACATTACAACATTATCATGACAAACATTTATCAGTTATAGGCATACAGATATGAATCAGCTGGTTTCAGAAATATGGAAATAGAATAATAACAAAAGAAATTGTCAAAATGTGGTTTGAAAATAGGGACAAATATATTTCACACTCGTTGACTATTGAAAATTGTACTTTTTTTTAACCACATAGGGTAACATAGAGACGAGACATAATTGTCAGAAACCTAAGTCTGTTGTCAAAAACCTATCTCTGGCAACAAGAAAATACATGCTAGTCAATGTATTTGGTTTTTGTATAAGACATATGATTTGTTGTATATTTGTTTGACAAATCGGAGTGTCTCGTCTCTATGTATAATTCTCTATGCCACAACCATTGAAAACTTTTTTGACAACTGTCATTTGTTGCATATCTGTAATAATCCGTGCAAAGTTGTAAACCTAAAAGTGCATACTCCTTACTAGGGTATTCATTCGAGTAATGATCGTTCGATTAATCGCATAATTTCTTATGAATAATTATTCGAACAATTTTATGTAGAATAATCTAATAAAATTAATAAATGTTCATAGATATTTAAATTTATTAAATTGCTTAAAATTTTTCATAATTCCAAATTTAAATAAGTAATAATGACTCACAAAAATTGTATTGTAAATAAAGGCAAAGGGACTTTTATGAGTGTTCCGATGAGTGTTCCGATAGCTCCTTCTATAAATATATAAATATTATTTATTGCAAGAAGTTACAATTCTAAAAACAAATCTTTAAAAATGTTTAACTTAGGTCTTGAACCAATGAAAATAAAAGGTACGGAATAAAATTTTTGTTATTTAGCTGGCGAAATATTAGAAGAATCGCAATTAATAATCAAAATATTAATTTAGATTAAAGTGGAGTTGAATGTGAATTGAAACGGTCGTCGAAAGTGATATTGAGGATGACATTTATAATGATATCGTTGAAATAGACAAAGGCCATGATCTTAAAATATATGTATATCTATAAGGGATGTTATTAACCGCGTACGTAAGTGTTGCAAAAT
The DNA here is from genome assembly GCF_958450345.1 of Calliphora vicina. Classification (NCBI taxonomy): domain Eukaryota; kingdom Metazoa; phylum Arthropoda; class Insecta; order Diptera; family Calliphoridae; genus Calliphora; species Calliphora vicina. The sequence goes on from NC_088780.1 coordinate 123,744,849, forward strand.
ATTTAATAAATCGAATGATAAACACAAACATTGAAAAACTAACGTTTTGCTGCAAGAAAATCGTTGAACATCTTTGTCTAACATGGTAAACAACTTTTTACGTATCTGTAAATGTGTCAATCATACACAGCCTGACTTCAAATTTGCCACGTTCACTGACAATGATATCAAACTTTGGACAGATTTGTGTATTTCCCTAAGACAACTTGATTAAGCAAAGATTCGGAACCCTGATAGAACTTGAGGGTATAATACAATTTGTTATAAATAATTTAGATAAAGTGAATAATTCATTTACTAAAGAATTAGTTACTCATTTTAAAACCCGAATTAATGAACGACATACAAAAGTTCTTAATACAATTATATTATATTCGAATTCAGGATCATGTCCAACTAGCTCAAATTTTTTAAAGCATAGCTCCAAAACAGAAACTTTAGGGTTTGCTAGTCAATTGTTTTGTAGATTATTTGGGTGTCAATATTTCTGATGAAAATTTAATGATGGACTTTGTTTTCGAATTTTGACCACCATGCATACGAGATTTACAAATACAGACAATGTTAAATTGTCCAATTTGGACATACGGAATCCATAATTGGATTCCGTATGTCCAAATTGGTTTTAAGACTATCTTATACAGGATGACTTTGCAGTTAAGGCGTAATTTCGATTGGTGGTGGATTAGTCAGTGTAAATTAGAAGCTTTTAGTTTCATGTGGAGCCGCTTGGCTTCTATGTGCCGACGTTAAGTAAGACGTCTATCTAAATGAATGCCAATGTATGTAACGTGGTCAGATTGTGGGATTTTCACACTGTTTAGTGTCTCTGGTGGACAATTTCCTCTCCTAAGTGAAAATGTTATGTGCTTGCTTTTGATTTCGTTCACTTGTATTCTCCAATTTTTTAACCACGTCTTCACGTGCCTGAGATAATTATCAAGGTTTCTAGATGCTACATTTAAGTCCACATGAGTACTAAGATTTGCAATGTCATCTGCAAAGGTGGAAATGGTTAATTCTTCGGACTCGGGCAAGTCTGAGGTGTATAATAAGTACAGGGTTGGTCCTAGAACACTTCCCTTCTAAACTATTTGCGAAAAATTTTAACATTCTTAAATAGTCAAAACATTATCCCAGATCATCAATTCGGATTCCGTAAACATCACGGTGTACCTCAGGGGTATACCAGCATTGATCGTATAGTCGCTTGTCACATAATCGCCGCATTTTTATCCTAAACAAGCGATCCGATAGGTAAGACTCTAGTATTTTGTGGGTACTAGAAGGCAGTAGGCATTTAATCTTGTGTATTAGACCTTTATGCCATACCTTGTCAAAAGCCTGGGCAACATCTAGAAATATTGCCGAACAGTACTTTTTTAGTTCGAAAGATTTTCGTATCTCTCCAGTTAGGCGGTTAACTTGCTCAATTGTTCCGTGATGTTTACGGAATCCGAATTGATGATCTGGGATAATGTTTTGACTATTTAAGAATGTTAAAATTTTCCCTTGGATTATTCTCTCAAATAGTTTAGACAAGCAAGGCAATAAGCTAATAGGTCTGTAGGATAATGCCAATGTCAAATCCTTTCCTGGCTTGGGTATCATTATAATTTGGGAGATTTTCCAATCATTCGGAAATACTCCTAGAGACAAGATCGCATTGAATAATACTGTGAGCACAATAATTGCCACATCTGGTTGGATTATTACAAATTTTCACACACAAATTTTAAATTTGTATCGTAATAGTTTTTTGTTATTGAACATACCATATGTATATTATCATTATTACTTGTTTGTTGCAAATATTGTAAGTTGAACGTAAGCATATGAGTGTGTCTAAAATACTCGTACATTTAGTGGTATTCACAATCTTGTGGAAATGGTATTGCACCATTGCAAATGCAAAATTTTACAGTAATCCAATAACAAAATACACACAAAAACCTTTAAAATTTTGCTTTTGCAATGATGCAATACTATTTCTACAAGATTCTGAATACCACTCTTGTATATTTCGTTTTTGTCCTCCCGATTTTCTAAATATTATTTGTTCTCTTAGTTTTTGAAAATAATTAAAAAATATTACAGCAAAATTACATTATTACACATCTGTGTAAAAAGGCAGTGTGTGCGGGAAGAGTGTTTAAATATCATCAAACGCTTATAGTTAGAAATTCTGATTGTTTGTGGTTTTGCAGTGGGATCGGTATCACTCCACTCACTCCATTCACAAACAAACAGTGTTTGGTATTTTCATTATTGTTATCATTCATGATGCTCGTCGATGTACATATGTATGTAAATGGGTGGTGGAGTTGGTTGTTAACTTGAAATAGTCAGTGAGTTCATATTGTAATTGCATGTACAAAATAACCACAAATATGTAGTAAGTATTATTCAACTTACTCAGTTAATCCCTCAGTCAGTCAGTTAGTCAGTCAGTCAGTCATTAAGTGGCAGCTTTTATCAGTTATTTACAGTGTAATGAATAACACAGATCTACAATGTTTTAGGTGGCGCCAAAACTGAAACAGTACATATCTATATCCCATCACTTTTAAATCTTTATGGAAACGTTCTCCTTCTTCTTCGCTATATGATCCAAGACATTTTCGACAACAAAAGATTTTCATAAAATCGTTGCTTTTCATTAAAAATCTTCTTTGTGGGCCATCAAAAATACAAGCTTTTAGTTTTTCTGTACTCAAACCTGAAAACATAGAGAAACAACAAGAAATTAGAAAACAAAACTCAAACCAAAATTTTACTCAAAATAATCATACATACGAGTGTTGTTTTTGTTTTCACATAGTTCATATTTCTCTATGCCTGAAAACTTTCTTAAAGAAAGGCAAAACATGGAGTAATTATAAGTTATAACTAATGCCTTACATACTGCTTCATAAGTCAAAATTTAATTTGTAATGGCGGGAAAAATTAATCAAGAAAAGGAGCTCGATCTGTGATCACTCATATTTCTGACCAAAAATCGATTTTTTATATAAAAACTCAAAATATCTAAATTCGCTAATAACTTGGCCAATAAGCGTTTAATCAAGAAAAGGACCTCGATCTGTGATCACTCATATTTCTGACCAAAATTCGATTTTTTATATAAAAACTCAAAATATCTAAATTCGCTAATAACTTGGCCAATAAGCGTTTAATCATGAAAAGGAGCTCGATCTGAGTTCACTCAAATTTTTTCAACAAAAATCGATTTTTTATACAAAAACTCACAATATCTAAAATCGCTAATATCTTGGCCAATAAGCGATTAATCAAGAAAAGGAGCTCGATCCGTGATCACTCATATTTCTGACCAAAAATCGATTTTTTATATAAAAACTCAAAATATCTAAATTTGTAATAACTTGGCCAATAAGCGTTTAATCAAGATAAAGAGCTCGATCTGTGATCACATAAATTCGATTTTTTATATAAAAACTCAAAATATCTAAATTCGCTAATAACTTGGCCAATAAGCGTTTAATCAAGAAAAGGACCTCGATCTGTGATCACTCATATTTCTGACCAAAAATCGATTTTTTATATAAAAACTCAAAATATCTAAATTCGCTAATAACTTGGCCAATAAGCGTTTAATCATGAAAAGGAGCTCGATCTGAGTTCACTCAAATTTTTTCAACAAAAATCGATTTTTTATACAAAAACTCACAATATCTAAAATCGCTAATATCTTGGCCAATAAGCGATTAATCAAGAAAAGGAGCTCGATCTGTGATCACTCATATTTCTGACCAAAAATCGATTTTTTATATAAAAACTCAAAATATCTAAATTCGCTACTAACTTGGCTAATAAGTGTTTAATCGAGAAAAGGAGCTCGATCTGTGATCACTCATATTTCTGACTAAAAATCGATTTTTTATATAAAACTCACAATATCTTAAATCGCTAATATCTTGGCCAATAAGCGTTTAATCAAGAAAAGGACCTCGATCTGTGATCACTCATATTTCTGACCAAAATACGATTTTTTATATAAAAACTCACAATATCTAAAATCGCTAATAAATTGGCCAATAAGCGTTTACTCAAGAAAAGGACCTCGATCTGTGATCACTCATATTTCTGGCCAAAAATCGATTTTTTTATATAAAAACTCACAATATCTAAATTCGCTAATATCTTGGCCAATAAGCGTTTAATCGAGAAAAGGAGCTCGATCTGTGGTCACTCATATTTCTGGACAAAAATCGATTTTTTATATAAAAACTCAAAATATCTAAATTCGCTAATAACTTGGCCAATAAACGTTTAATCGAGAAAAGGAGCTCGATCTGTGTTCACTCAAATTTCTCAAAATTATATTTATTTCAAAAATCGATTTTTTGTATAAAAACTCACAATATCTAAAATCGCTAATATCTTGGTCAATAAGCGTTTAATCAAGAAAAGGAGCTCGATCTGTGATGACTCATATTTCTGACCAAAAATCGATTTTTTATATAAAAACTCAAAATATCTAAATTCGCTAATAACTTGGCCAATAAACGTTTAATCAAGAAAAGGAGCTCGATCTGTGATCACTCATATTTCTGACCAAAAATCGAGTTTTTATATAAAAACTCAAAATATCTAAATTCGCTAATAACTTGGCAAATAAGCGTTTAATCAAGAAAAGGACCTAGATCTGTGATCATCTATATTTCTGACCAAAAATCGATTTTTTATATAAAAACTCAAAATATCTAAATTCTCTAATAACTTGGCCAATAAGCGTTTAATCAAGAAAAGGAGGTCGATCTGTAGTCACTCATATTTCTCACCAAAAATCGATTTTTTATATAAAAACTCACAATATCTAAATTCGCTAATAACTTGGCCAATAAGCGTTTAATCGAGAAAAGGAGCTCGATCTGCGATCACTCATAATTCTGACCAAAAATCGATTTTTTATATAAAAACTCAAAATATCTAAATTCACTCAAACAAAAATCGATTTTTTATATAAAAACTCACAATATCTAAATTCGCTAATATCTTGGTCAATAAGCGTTTAATCAAGAAAAGGAGCTCGATCTGTGATCACTCATATTTCTGACCAAAAATCGATTTTTTATATAAAAACTCAAAATATCTAAATTCGCTAATAACTTGGCCAATATGCGTTTAATCGAGAAAAGGAGCTCGATCTGTGATCACTCATATTTCTGACTAAAAATCGATTTTTTATATAAAAACTCAAACAAAAATCGATTTTTTATATAAAAACTCAAAATATCTAAATTCGTTAATAACTTGGCCAATAAGCGTTTAATCAAGAAAAGGAGCTCGATGTGTGATCATTTTTAGTTTTTTAACAACAGACTTAGGTTCTTTGTCTCTCAGTAAAGCTTTTATGTATATTTTATTCTATGACCATAAGATTCATTGTACATACATATTTTAAAATCAAAAATCAAACATTTAATTAATAACTGAAAATATGTGGTCTTGAATTTCTGGACAAGTTATTATCAGTCTCTGATCTCCAGATTTAGTTGTTACACTGTGATACCCTATGTCATTCATTGATTATGGTATAACTTTTAACTATTCTTTCCTGTCCAACTTCAAGTTGTTAGTTTATTTACTGCAACATTATACATACAGTAGAAGACAAAACTGTTCATGATTAGATGAAATTTTAGTTTACAGATTATTTCTTTCACATAACAACTGGTTCGATAACATTTTCTTTTTGTTAATTTGTTAAGCACTATTTACTATTATCTGGTATCTCACTCTTAAACTAACGGAACTTTTATACGTTTTTTGAATCACATCTAAACAAAGTCACATGTGAACAGTATTGTCCCCCAATAGATTTTGTGAAAAAATTAAATTAAATTCTGATATTAAGAGGAGAAAATTAAGTAAATATAATCCTTTTAATATCTTTATTACAAAATAACACAAAATAAAGCACTACAATAAATTTTCAGTTACTTTACAATGGATAAAGCTATAAATTCTGTTTTGAAGAAAAACATCATAGAAGATATACAAAATTGTGTTTCGTACCGATTAATTGCTAAAAAAATAGAAAGTTTCTATCGGACTTTGCAATAAAATAAAAAACAAAATAATTTATCAGATCCACGACATTGTGGTGGCCGTCCACCGAAACTATCTTCTGCTGATGCTCGAATTTCAAGGCGCTTAATCGTTTTAGGAGCCACATATCTGCTGTTTTCACTGCAATTAGATTAATAAAGTGCTTAGAGAGGCCCATGGAATCCATGTCAGTGACAAAGCAATTCGAAGATGTCTTAAAAATAACGGACTTAAAGCAAGAGCGATTATAAAAAAACATTGTTCAGTCAAAGCATCGTATGGCTCGATTAAAGTTCGTTAAATCGTACGAAAACTTCACCATTGACGATTGGAAACAAGTTACTTGGTCTGATGACTCTAAAATTAATCGGGTGGTGTCAGATAGACAAACATTGAAATGGGTTGTTAAACGCTTTGAGGTACAAGATCGCAATATACATATCTCAAACTATGAAATTTTAGGGTTGGATCAATCATGGTTTGGGGATAGGGTTGCCAGATTCAGATTTGCAAAAAGCTGGACATTGGGGTCTAAAAAGCTGGACAAATCAAAAAAAAACTGGACATTACAAAAATTACTGAGAAAATGTTAATTTTTGTTTTGTGTAATCAAATGTATTACACGGTGCTACAGTGAGAAAAAACTTGGAAAACGACAAAGCGTGGGTTATAGGTACATTGCAAATTGTGTCAAAAAATTTCAGAACACTCTCAATTTCAGAAGTTATTCTAAAACCCTTTTAAGTGATGTTCGTCAACTTATCGACCAGTCAGTTTTTGTCTGATTTTAATTTTTTAACGGGTTTAGAAAGAAAATTGATTACGCTTTAAAATGTCGTGCATTTTTTGATATATTTGTAAGTTATAAGTATTGTTTTTGTTAAGAATATCTAAACAAAACAAAATTCATCAATTTTTTTATTTTAAGTGGCTTTTCATTGCTTATTTTGCTATGAAAGCTTAAGCAAATTTATAGCAATGTATAAAGCAAATTTAGTTCTTAACAAAACATGGTTTTATTCAACTTTTCATTAATACGTTTTTTAGTAAAATAATTGTAGTTTTTAATTTACAAGTAAATTTTTTAGAACTTTTTCGAAAAAGTTTACAAACTTTAGCAAATTTAAACCGATTTTAACAAGTAATGTCTCGTTTTTTTCTATATACAAATTTGTTTATAAGATTGTACAAAAAAAAATTGGTTGTAATAGAAAATACATTTTATGTATAGATTTTATGAAAGCTTAATTCTTTGCCTTTTCATAACTGTTTACAATTTTTCGGTCTAAAAATGTGTGAGTTAGAGGTACTAAAGTACTACGACCTATCGTAAAATAGTTTTTTCAAATTAACTAAAAATGTTGAAGGTGTTTCAAAATCTTTGGGTCTACAACCCCCACTTGGTCGCTTTTCAAGTTCTTACAAAAAGTGTTTTTTTAGCAGTGTGCTAATATTTAGAAATTTAGAATCACAATTAAATATTTTCATTTCATTCCTTAAAATTTATTTAACTAAACTTAAATTTGTTCGGTTACGTCCGTCATATACATATTTATATTATTAAATACTAAAAACACTATCACTTTATTTCGTTTTTGAGCTTACGCATTTTGACCTAGAGGTTTGTAAACAATTTTGAAAATTTTTACAAACTTCCTATAATTTTTTTCGTATTAATATTTCAGGTCGAATGACATTCTTTCTTTAGTATAAATATTGTTTAAAATAGAAAAAATCTTTCACAAAAAGCTTTGCTTACTGGTATTGAAAATACGAAACATGCAGCTTTTCTTAAATTCTCGAATTCATTCGTTTCACCTTTGGTAAAAAAATAGGACCATATCCTTTGACAAATCTCTTGGTATTTATTTATAAACTTCACGAATGCTGCAGTAATCAATATATGCATAGTTTATCGTTATCTATTTCTTCAGATATTTCAAGGTTAAATTTAAAAATGCTATTTTTTAAAAAAAACTATGTTCTAAATAGCTGACCGCTGTTTTTAAAAAGTCTTCTACGTCAGTCTTAAGAGTTTGTTGTTCATTAGGCGAAATTTTTTTCAAAATGCTGTTAACTTTGGAGCCAAAAAAATTGTCATTTATTCTACTTTTGCGGCTTATAAATAGCCTCATAAATAGCCAGTAGAAAAGTACGGTCATTATATCGAGCAACTCTAAAACTGTACACGAGTTATTCTCAAAAGCTGTAAATTCCTGCATTATGTTTTGCATAAAATATAAATATGCTTCTGATAATCCTTAGCTTTTAAATACTTCTTCATTGACATCATTAACAGAAATTCCACATGACCGTATTCCCATAAAGCTTTTTGGTATTTATTTTTTCCTTTCTTCAAAAAATACATACACTTTTTTGCATAAGTTATTACTGTCTACTAATTAGTAGTAAGTAAATTTGAAGTAATAAATAATATAGATATTATTGTCGAAAATTTCAATTTAGCTGGACAAATGAAATTTTAGCTTGAAACTGGACAGGCATCAAAAAAGCTGGACAATCCAGCCAAGTCCAGCCAGGCTGGCAACCCTATTTGGGGATGTTTTCGTGGCAATGAGCCCGATATACTTCGGCGTATCAATGGTATTATGAGTGCCACATACTGTATTACAACATTGGAGGCCTCTTATATCCCGAGTCTGGATATATTGGTTGTTGAACGTGGTCAACAAGAAATATGTATGCAGGACAATGATCCTAAGAGCGCCGCGAAAATAACAACAAAATGGTTTGTTGATAACGAAATCAAACTGCTCAAATGGCCTTCCCAGGCCACATATTTAAACCCTATCGAGCACCTTTGGACATTTTTGCCGAAAAAGACTCCAAGACCTGTAAGTTGAAATGTGGGAGCGAGCTCCTCTAGCAAGGTAAAATATAAGTCCAAACATTTCGGAAAATCTTGCAACTAGTATGCCAGAAACAATCAAAGCTCTAAAAAAATCAAGTGGTGGCCATACAAAATTTTAATTTTAAAATTACTCTGTTTTTCAAACAAGGGGCAAAACTGTTCACACCAACTTTTCTTTTAAAAGTATTATATTGTATTTAATCCAATTTTTAAATTTAGATTTTATGTTTTGTTTAAGTTAATAAATAACATAGTGAATAATAAAATTCTTCTGAAATACAAAAATTTCGGGACTTTTTGTGAACACTTTTGTCTTCTACTGTATTTCCGAATAAAGATTTAGCTTGTTTTCATATTTATCATTATCAATCAAACATTAAATTTTGGTAGTTTTGTTGTTAAGTTGTTTTGCAAAATTGTCTTCTACTGTACATATGTATGTGCGGTTTAAGATGTTCTTTTTGTTTTATTTTTATTGTTATTTTACTTTTTTGTTTGTTTTTGGCTTGTTGAGTCTAAATTTTTTGTTGTTGCTTCATTGTTATATATTGCAACAATTTTGTTAATAATAAGTTGCTATCACGTTGTTGTTGTTGGTTATCATATGACACAATAATAAGTGTGTAGTATATGGGTTGCTGGGTTGAGTATAAATCTATGTGGCGGACAGTGTATTTCTGTGGTGTGATAAGTGGTTTGTGGGATGTCGCTCTTGTTGTATTTTTTGTAGTTTTTTCCTGACACTGTTGTCCACCATCACCTTCAACTATTACAACAACATTTTGTCTGCGTACAAAAACCAAAAAAATGGATAAAAAGGAATTTTGCCACTGCCATAGTATAAAAAGTTTATCAGTTACTCAAGAGTTGAAAGCACTTTGGTAGTAAATTGGTTTTTATGGTTTTATGCTATAATTTTGTAATAATAGTACCATACCCACTACATACTGCTACTACTACTACTATAACCACTGCCTCTATTGCTCTCACTACTAATATTCTATTTTAGCCACTTCATGTACACTAGGTTAGCCCTTATTTACCACTTTCGATGCTCACAAGGTATAAAATTGTTCTTTGTCATCTAAAAATCTAATGCTGAACATTTTATGCAAAATCTGATAACGTTTGGAGGTTGTACATTTTGTTAGAAGACCTTGGGAGCATCGGAAATCACAAAAGTGCAAAATAAGGGCCGCCCTAATGTACATAAAACGAAAAATTTCCTTTTCTCATGTCTTAAAACATATACATATGTATTGCATTTAGTCTAAGTATGTATTCTACACACTCAAAAAATTTAGTTATCTAAAGATTTGGCCAAAACCAAATCAGTGAATATTAGTATCAACTTTGATGCTTGTTACATAAGATAAAGAAAGGTGCCCGTCAATATTATAAGGTTACATGCTTTTTGTTATGTTTATTTAAAAATACAAATATGCCCAATTCACAAGAAATACCAGGATACTTTTCAAACTAAATTTTTAGAAACAAAAACAATAATATTAATAAAAAACAAGTAAGAGAGCTATATTGGGTTGTGCCAAATCTTATATACCCTTCACCAAATTATACTTCAAAATACAAATTTTAAATATTTTTAGGTAAACAAAATTTATTATTTTCCAAAGTTGATTTTTTAATTTTTTGGGAAAAAATTTTTCGAAAAAATTTTTTTTTTGTTTTTTAAATTTTTTTTGATAAAAAAAAAATTCTGGTTAAAAAATATTTTTTCCAATTTTGACCCATTGTAGGTCCAATTTACTATGGTCTTATATACGTCGTTGCAAAGGTCTTTGAAATATCTATCATTAGATATCCATATTGTCTATATTAATGATTTTGTAATCTAGATATAGATCAAAAATAGGTCAAAAATCGAGGTTGTCCCGGTTTTTTGCTCATATCTCCGTTATTTATGGACCGATTTTGCTGATTTTAAATAGCAAACTTCTCGAAAGCATGTCTGACAGAATTATTGAAGATTTGGATCCCGAACATATCTGGGGTCTTCAGAAAATTTATTTCAACAGACAGACGGACAGACAGATAGACAGACGGACATGGCTTAATCGACTCCGCTATCTATAAGGACCCAGAATATATATACTTTATAGGGTCGGAAATGAAAAATGTAGAAATTACAAACGGAATGACAAACTTATATATACCCTTCTCACGAAGGTGAAGGGTATAATAAAATAAACAATTCAGCACAGCAGCTCTTTGTTTTGTTTTGCTTTATTAACGTCAATATAATTTTTAATATACATTATATATATTTTAATGGCACTTTTTCTTTTACAAAGTTAAAATTTCCAAAAAAAGATATGTACGCATTTGCTTTTTCTTATAAAATTTAAAGTATTGCCATATTTATATGAAACATTTTGAGGAATGCACATGTGATTTGACTGAAAAGTATGGCAATGCTAACAAAATTAATCCATTAGTGATAAACACAATCACTGGTTAAATCCCGTCTAAATATGTTTCAGGTTTAATATAAAAGTGTGTTAAGCTACGTTTAACTGACAAGTAAGAAACTAGCTCTTAGACAATGAAAATGAGAGAAAGGTCAGATGGCAACTAACCGATATCAGCACCCAATTTCAGTACTGTTTTAAAAGAAAGAAAAACTATTTCTAAAAAGTGACAAAATCCATTTGAATTCCATATAAATTAAATTTCTTGAATATGGGATACAAAAAAGTACTAAAACTTGAGTTTCGCCCGTTTTATCCCCTTAAAAGTACAAAAATCGTGTAAGACAAGAACGCTAGACAATTTTATATTTTGGTTAATAAATCGCACTAACAGTAATCAAATGTGAGCAAACTTATTTAAAAATGTTTGAACGATCGATCATTTTAGCCATTAGTATCAATCAATACATTTCGTATTTTTGGATAAACAGAACAAAAACTAAGTGACCTTAGTTAGATCGATAAGTTGAGATGTTTATAAGACCTTGTTGAAACTAGTGGGTTTCCCTTGAACCATTTTCTTTGAGTGCACAATTCATATTGCCCTTAGAAAAGTTATTTGTGCCAGTGTTACTACTCCCACTATCAGTAACTTTTTGTACAGTGTTGATTTTGTTGCAAATTTGTTTTTTTTTTCTATGTTTCACTTTTTCTGCAAAATTTATGAGATTATTATCACAAAAAGTTGTATAGTTTGCGGTAGTTTTTTTTTTTAGGAAATTCATATCATTGTTCCTGCTACACACATTATCAGCTCTAAGTATTTTTAAACTAATGTATAGTGCATTCATATCATAAACCACAGATTTATTTTTAAAGAATTTTTTGCAACAAATCCATTATTTAAAAAATATTCACATTCCCTACTACATGTTTTATAAACTGTAATCCGTTATATATTAAAATTGCAGATTATAATTTTTGTATTTTATGTAATTAAACAAAGTATTTTCATCCTCTCTGTGTTTTAACAATATTAGAATGTTTGCAAGCGAAAGTTAAATTAAAAACATGGTAGTAGAAGTAATCAATTTAAACTAACAATAACAACTTAATTTTTACATTAATTTTTTAAAAAAAAACTCGCAAAAGCCAGTTACAGAAACGTTCCTCTGAATTATGCTGGCCTGTGGGAGTTGATCACATAGTCGACCAATTACCGTTTTGATTAGACCACACTAGATAAACCACAGTCATATAAACACTAAGTACTAGTATTACCCCCATTTTCTCAATCTCAGGTTATTTTTTTATCGTGATGATAAACTGACAGTTCTCATACAAAAAAAATGTTAATTGGATGTTTACCGTTACGAAAAACGATAACCAGATATTGAGAAAATGGGGCTTAGAGTACTAGGTTTAATTTGTAACATTAAAGTATCTAATGTGGTCAATAAATGCAGGTTCGAATGAACTTATGCTTTGTGTAATTATGAACTGGACATGAGCTGAGAAGCTAAAAAACTATCTCAACTTTCCGGAATCTTCTACACTACACCATGATTCATTGAAATTGAGAAAATTCCAAATGAAATTGAGAATTTCAAATTGAAATTGAGAAAATTCCAAATGAAATTGAGAATTTCCATTTCAAATTGAGAAAATTTCAAATGAAATTGAGAATTTCCAATTTAAATTGAGAAAATTCCAATTGAAATTGAAAATTTCCATTTTAAATTGTGAAAATTCCAAATGAAATTGAGAATTGAGAATTTAATATGAAATTGAAATATTCCAAATGCAATTGAGAAATTCAATTTTAAATTGAGAAAATTCCAATTGAAATTTAGAAAATTCCAAATGAAATTCGGAAAATTCTAAGTAAAATTGAGACACATTATATAAATTATTTTAAATTAAAAAAAAACAAAATTAATGATTATATCAGATGTGGAAAGATGTGGTGGTCTGAATAGAGAGATCAATTTCAATTTTTTTTCGTAGAAAGCATGGTTGGTCTCGTGTTGGATCCCGAACAGTTCTTTCGATATTCAAATGTATAGTCGCAGAAGTTCGTTCACTGCCGAAAGCGCAAACGAATGGGTCAAAAGTGTTGATAGCAAGAGTTGGGTAATCAGTTATCTGAACTCGTTCTAGTATGTGACAATGCCCCTTGCCACAGTCGTTTCAATTTCAATTAGAATTTTCCCAATTCACTTGGAATTTTGAAATGAAATTTGAAATGGAATTTCTCAATTTCAATTGGAGTTTTCTCAATTTGAAATGGAATTTCTCAATTTCAATTGGAATTTTCTCAATTTCATATTGAAATTCTCAATTTCATTTGGAATTTTCTCAATATCATGTATAATGTCTCAATTTCAATGAAAAATGGTGTAGTCATTGCCATCAGAATAGAATAAATGCATAGATCGTAAGGAGAGAGTAAAAAATTACTCTCTTTTCACACATACGGGTGATACAAAATACATGCAATACATTCTCATGAATTAGGTTTTTGACAACACACAGAGAAAACAGATTCGTGATAGCAACCGAATTTGGTGCCAATCGAATGATTCTGTCTTAGTGACCGAATTTTACAGTTGTGGCTACAATATTTTGGAAGGGGCAACTAAAGTTTGGTTGCCTCAACTAAAATTCTTCTTTATCAACTGACTTTCTATTTTTAGAACTGAAAAATTCTATGTGTGCAACCGAATCATTCGATTGGCAACAAATTCGGTTGCTATCACGAATCTGTTTTCTCTGTGCAGACTAGGGATGCCAATCCCGGGATTTGTGAAAAACAATCCCGGGATTTTGCGGGATTAACAAATCCCGAAAATTACGAGATTTTTTAATATTTTAGGATGAAACCTAGAAAGCTAAATTTCAGCATATTTATAATACTAATATAAAATAAGTAAGAGTGTTATATTCATCTTTTATACCCACCATCAATATGTAGTTTTGGTCTTCTATGGGGACTTGAATCAGTATTTATGAATGAATGAAATTTATGTTAATATCATTATATATAAATTATTTATTGACAATAAAATATTTTCTGATATAGAGGTTATATTATTATGGACTAGTCCTCACAAGAGTGGGTAGAAAGATTAATTTTCATATACAACTTGTTTATTAAATTTTATCACTATATTAATTATTATAATACAATTATGAAGGCTAAAGTCATTTTCTGAAGGGGACCATGTATGGGGACTAGGGACAAATGTAGCCCGGTTTCCGCAATACTTTATATATATTTTAATTCAATACATTAGTTTTTGCTTTGTTATATTTCTACTTAGTGTATTAACGAAATAAATAGTTTTTATGTTAAACTTGATGTTTTTTGACACTTAATTAAAATCCCGAAGTCCCGAAAAATCCCGAAATCCCGAAAAATCCCGGGATCCCGAAAAATCCCGGGGTCCCGAAAAATCCCGGGATTTACATTTCTAAAATCCCGAATCCCGGGATTTGTAAAACCCAGTCCCGTTTGGCATCCCTAGTGCAGACTTAGGATTTTGGCTCTCAGTTACCTATCTAGTTGTTGTCTATGGCCATCAGCCTCGATTCGTCGATCCTCTCCGACCATTTATAAATGGTCTAGTTGTCCTTCTTTGTCCATTTTCAGTTCTTTGAAGATGTTTAAATATTACACGTTTAATAGTCCCGAGCAGTATAGCAATAGATTTCCAGATATTCAAAGCCGAGCTGAGCCCTCTTACGGGCTAAGCGTAAGGTCATAAAATTACTTTACATGGATACACGCTGGCTTCATCAGGAAATGGAAATAGAAACGGGAAACTTATCTCATCTAAAACAATATAATATGGCTAAGAATTAGTTCAATTAACGACGAAGTTCTTCGATTTAGGTGAACCATGCGTATCAATTTTAAATTAAAGTGAAATATTAAAATTCGCAGTTCTCAACAGTATTACAAGATATTTTTAAACTCTTCATCTGAACCTTCATCACCTGTCAGACAGGACCTACGTATATACAAATATGTATGCTCTCATGTGTTGGGGCCATTTGATCCTAAGCTCATATATGACAGCTTTGAAAGACATTCATATAATCGCCAAAAGCAGACGCCGAGAAGATTCTGCCGCGTAAAACAGCAGTCGTTCTGGTACAATTAAGATGCCTATAGAATTAGCACATTTCCTAGGACTCGATTTAAAGATTGTAAAATTGTTTATGCTGTTACAACAATAACAACCATAATGTTTGAACCTAAACGGTAAGCGTATACTTACTTCCAGACGGCTTTGGATCGAGCACCCAGAATGAAAGATGGGAGAGATAATACGAAGCCTGTGGAAAGAATATCGTATAGTATATGTGAACTGTAACGACATAACAGAGATGGGTTTCCCTGGGACATTTTTTGTATAAGCAACACTCAGCAGATATCCCCAATAAATTGACGTTCTAACTAATAATTACCCTTTCAATTTGTAATAAACTTCAAGATATGATTTTCACACATGTCAACGTTTGACAACGGTTACTCTTAACAGTCGAGAAAGTTGTACAAATACTTACTCAATGTACTAAGTAGGGCTAGAAAACAAACCACAATACAGTTCAAAATTAAATATTGAATATTTTTTTCTGTTGATTAAAACTCCATGTTTCAGAAACCACATATTAAATTCCCCAAATAGTATGCCTCACATTCTCTCACACACGTATGTATAAAAAACAAACTCAAAACAAAACCAAAAAAGATAAGAGTGGAAAAAGGAAACAAACACCAAAGGATTAATATAACTAATATAAACTCAACATTTTGTTTACTTAGGATGTTTATAAATATATTATTTTCTTCATCTATTATTCGTATTAGTATTTTTTTTGGATGTATATACAAATACGACCAACAACACCACAGTTTATCCCCTCAGCCAAATCTTCTAAACGAAATCAAATGATTTTTTCCTAAAACTGACATGTTTATCCTCAACAGATGAGCAAAATACCAAAATAACCAAAAAAAACAAATAATAACTGAATACTAAACGAACTTAAACGATGACAGTAAGAGGAGCAAAGATGCTTTATTAAAAAATAGTTTTGACATTTACAATAGATTATTTATTTGATATTGTTGTCCTCTAGAGTGGAATATAAGAACTTCTCTACTTCTGCATTCTTAGCTACTCCCGTATGTACAAATAGCTAAATAAATACTTTCCCTTTTTCTTTCCTTTCTTTGAGTATGTGTGTGTGATTTTTTTTTTTTTAATAAAATCCAAAATATAAGAAATATTTTCAATACAATTCATATGCAAAGTATTTGTAAAAGTCATACTAAAGTATTTTTTCCTTTTTCGTTGTTGTTTTTTTATTATTGTATTTCTAAGTCGTAGTAATTTTTTATATTTTCTCCAACAAGGACACACCAATGACACAGAAGAAACTGTCAAATGCCACTGTGAGGCCAAAGAAGAAAAATAATCTTCAAAAGATATATTTATTTTATATATAAATATTGAGGTTTTTAATGTGTTACTTGTACATGTACACAATTGAAAGCAGTAACATTTTATTCGTTAGTGCAAAGGGGCCTTTATTTAATTAGAATTATACAAATTATTGATTTAAAATCGAGAAAATCGGTCCACAAATGGCTGAGATATAAGGAAAAAAACCAGGACAACCTCGATTTTTGACCTATTATTGACCCATATCTGGATTACTAAATCATTAATATAGACAATAGATACCTAATGATATATATTTCAAAGACCTGTGCAACGAAATATACACATGTATAAGGCCATAGTAAGTTGGACCCTACAAGGGGTCAAAATCGAAAAAAAAATTTTTGAATTTTTTTGTCCGAAATAATTTTTCCACAAAAAAGGATTTTTGAAAAATAAAAAATTAAAAAAAAAAATTTTTAAAAAAATAAAAAACTATTTTTTATTTTCGGCACAGCCGAATATAGCTCTCTTACTTGTTGTATTAAAATTATTGAAAATAATCGCATGAAATCTTAAATTAAATTTTAAAAAATATTCGATTTTGTCGAATAATTCGAGACAAAAAAAAACGGTTTGTCGAATAACTCGAAAACTGTCCTTTTGTAAAAACCGGTTTAGAAAAACCGGAAAATTGGAAAAAACCCGGTTTTTCGAATAATTCGAAAACCGGTTTGACAACTCTAATAACAAAAACTATCTGATGTACAATACAAATATTTCGTTCCTACTAATGTCGGTTGTGTACTACAGACCCGAGTACTTTTCGGTTCAGTGCTTCATCTTCCAGTTTAATAATTTTACTACCATCTGACATTGAGCAAATCTGGGACCACTTGCGCCATATCTCAATTTTTAATTGAGATGTAACACTTGTTGGCTTAGCGGAATAAAAGACAAAACTTATCCGGAAGTTCAGGCATCACATCTGCAATGGATGTTCACCGAAAAGATCTTATCTGAATGAACGATGCAGTCAGAATCAGTGTTATCTGATTGTCTTGAACCATCTCATCAGAAAAAATGCAATAGTCATCTTATAGTTTAACACGGTTCATTAGGCCCGACCTTAACCTTGTTACGGTAGAAGTGACAGATGTGTTCGATGTTCGCCGAAAAGACCGCACCAGATCTAAGGATGTCGTACAACAGGGTTCCTAATTTCCAATACATTTTATATTAAAAAAATCTGTTTAAACTCTGCGAATTCCCGCGAATATTTTAATTTTAAATTGAGTCAAAAACAAGTAGAATTTTTCAAATAATACTGCAACTTTATGAAAGAAACTTAAAAATAAATTCCAAAAATTTCTAAAAAATATTTGTTGGAAATTCTGGTAAATTTTTTCCGATTACGAACCCTACGTATACCACTTATTCATCTGATGATCTTGAGTTCCAGGGTTTTGCTATGAGATCCTTGAAAATTTAAGAAGGTCTTAAAAATAAATTCCGGAAATTTCTCGAAAATTTCTAAAAAATATTTGTTGGAAATTCTGGGAAATTTTTGCCGATTAGGAACCCTACGTATGATACTGATTCATCTGATTCTGATGATCTTGAGCACCAGGCTTTTGCAATCAGAACCTAGAAAATGTAGATTTATAATGTCCATGTTGTGCTAGTTAACAGCTTTCTACCTTTCTGAAGTATGATTAACCAGTTGACTTTCTGTTTGATGACTTGTGAAAATTTAGCGAAACTGTCATCACAGCGTCCGTTTGTTTTATTACATACAAATTGTTATTGTTAAGAATATATGTACCACAATCAAGAGCTTACTCGATGTACGGCCCCGAAAATACCATTCTAATCTCGCACACACTGTGAAGTAGGATCAAGACTGTAAAAGCGTATGAGACAGCAAAATACCCTTAACAACGTTTTTCATTCTCACTAGGAAAATAAGTTCTAAACTATGAAGGAATACGACACAATATTTAAACGCCAGTTGCTTCTAACAAATCAAATAATGGACTTCAATACCACCCAATACATAACATAAAAGTGAACCTTTCGATCCTACATTCTAGCATTTAACGTTATGTTTCCTGGATCTGTTAGTAACTAGTTTCCCTCCTCATCATGACAGCTTCTCTAAGTAATACAAATTTACAGCATTATGAAATCACATTTGTAAATCAAGGCTTTCTTAAGAAAATACATTTACGGTCGAACGTAGTCGGTAGACTAGCTAAGCTGTGCTGGTTGTTTTCTGTTTTCTCCAATATACAAGGTTGATCAAAAACATCATATATTGGTCAATTGCGCGTCGTCATTATTCAAGACAATTTGGGCTCTTTTGACTGTATTTTCCATCGTTCTGGCTAGAATATTCTCAGAATATTAAAAATCGCAAAAGAAAGAATTCTGAAACAATCAAATAGAGTATTCTTGGCGGCCACTGAAAATAGCCAAAACGAGGAGAACCCAGCAAAAAAAACGTTATTACTTTGGAAGCAGTAGTATTTGTTATTGCCTTCATACAGCTTCTCACAATATTTATCCTTCAAAATTAGTGAAAAATAAGGCGAAGAACTGCCTTATTCGAATCACGAAAAAAAATATTATATGTCTGTGCATCCCAAAAATTCGAAAGTGCTCGCGATTTACTGAAATTTTACACTATTTTAGTTTGATTTAGTGCTTGCATTTTTCACCATTTTTGGAAGCTAAATATTGTGAGAAGCTGTATAAAAGAAATAACGATTTCTACTGTCATTTATTGTCACTTAGTTATTGAATATTATAGTGTAAACAACAAATGTTGAATTTTGTGCTAACAAAGCGTCATTTGCGAAAAGTTTTGCTTTATTTCTATAATTTGAAAAAAAGTGGCGCTGAAGCAATCGGTGTTTCTCACCAAAGCTTATGGTGAATGTGTTCCATCGGGTTCAACGTGCGAGAGATGGTTTGTTCGGTTCAGAAGTGCTGTTTTTGACACGGAGGACAAAGATCGCCCAGGCCAGACAATTTTAAAGAGAGACCTTGAATGACGATTTCGAATGCTATAACAGAAAATCATTTTTGCACCCGAAGCGTAAGAGATCGTATGTGAAGCCCGGCCAACCAGCTGAAATGAAGCCAAATATTCATGGCGCTAAGGTAATTCTCTGTATTTGGTGGGAGCAAAAGAGTCCTATCTATAATGAGCTGCTGAACTCGGACCAGACCATCACAGGGAACCTGTACTGAAACTGAATCGTTTGAAGCTAGCATTGGCCGATAAACGACCAGAATATGCGGCCAGACATAAAACCGTAATATTGCATCATGACAACGCTCGGCTACATGTTGCAATACCTGTTAAAAAATATTTAGAAAGAAGTGGTTGAGAAGTTTTGCCGCACCCGCCTTATAGTCCAGACCTTGCCCCGTCCGACTGCTATTTATTTCGATCGATGCAGAACACTCTTTCTGGGACACGCTTCACTTTGAAACAGAGTGTCCGATATTGACTTGATTCGTTCTTTGGCTCAAAAGATGAGCACTTCTTTTGGCTAGGAATCCATATGTTGCCAGAAAGATGGGAAATGGTCATAGCTGCAATGGCCAATACTTTGAATAAATTTATATTGTACAAATGTTTCAAAATAAAAGCTACAAATTTGAAAAAAAAATCCCGAATTTTTAAGTTATTATTTTAGGCCATTTTGTACTTTTCAATAATTTCCGAGGGCCCATATCACCCTTAAATCCTGGCTACTCCTTTTGAAAGTATTTTTGTTGTATTTTTTCGGTTGTATGTTTTTGGTTATCCCAACTTGGCTTTGGTGTTAATCTATTTGGAAGTAAACTGAAACCGTCTGATTGTACGTATGGATGTGTAAAAACCATAAATAAAAATATTTGTTACTTCCTTTTTTAGTAAAATTGTACATTCGTTGCTATTTTGTTATTTTATTTTTTTCCTGTACACCGAAGAAAGAGGCACAATAATTTTGTCATTTCGTTTGTAACACAATGAAATATAATATTTATGAATTTGAAAAATTTTATAAATTTTGGGTTCTAACATAAATTGAGAAAGTTTGTATATTGAAAAATCTAAATTTCTCAGACATATGTTTGTTAGAACTTGCCTTTAAAACACTTGATCTTGGATGGGTTGAATTATATTCTTAGAGCCAACTTTCAGATGTTTGAAATAAATTTTATATTCTGTCTAAAATTGTGTTTCTAAAACATTACTACCAAATATAAATAGACAAGTCATATGAATTTTCCCTGACAGTAATCTCTTAAAGTATGCATTTTGTACTGCTTCAATTATTGAGGTTATTATAGAATAGTTCTGGTTCAACTTAGGGTTCTATAATTGACTTTCGATTTCTAAAAAGACGACTTTTCGACTTTTCGAACATTTGATTATTTGAAATTTTTGTATAGTCGACTTTTTGACATTAGCTATTTATGAAAATTCTTGCTTGATTGTATTTCGGTTATTTTGGAAAATGGTACAAACAAAAAATCGAGTGTGAGCGATGAACAAATCTAAATGTTTAGCTGTATAGCACTTTTCCTAAACTTTTATATTCATGGCCAGGATTCGAGTTGAATGTGGGTACTGTGTGACTGTTTGTGTGTAAATTTTTGACAAGGGTTGATAATTCATTGTCATGACAGATTTTTCTTTCTATAAATCAACATTTAGTAATATTCTGATAATAACATTTCTATTCTCAAACAAACCATTCTCTTTTGTATTCCACATACTAATGGATGGGTGCATGCATGGTTGGTTGGCTACATATTTTCCGTCGTTTTTTTTGTACATACAGTTCAAACAGAACGGCTGCTATTTTCTGGTTTTATACTGATGCTGTTTTGTTAAGTTTAGTTCAGGTCGGGTCATTTTTATGGTGATAAATATTTGCGAAAACAACAGATTAAATAATGGCTTCCCAAAATGCCATGCAAAACAAACAAGGAGAAACAAGATGGGAACCTACAAACATGTTTGTCTTTAGGAATGGTTATGAAACAAACGAGTAGGTTTGTGGGTCTTTCAAAAATACTTTCATAACCCATATTTAACTTTGAGTTGATTAATTGTTGTCCTGCTTTTGGTTTTTCTATTACTCTCTGGCTTCTAAATCTTTGACGCTAAATACGGGAAACATGTGAATGTTTGGAATTTGACTGCCCTGATGAAATGTTTAAATAAATCAAAAAAGAATTGAGTTGTTTTTATTTCTATTGTTATTATTATAATGTTATTTTTTGTTGCTTTATATGCGAGTATTTCGTTTATTTAACTTTATGAATTTTATAGACTGTTGAGTGATTATAAGGGATTTTAATCTTATTTAAATGTGAATAGAATTTTCTTGCTTTTATATTGTTTTAATCTCGAAAGTATTTCGTGGAATTTTAAACCAGTATTGTTGGTTGGTTAATAAGATAAGTTTTATTTTTTCGTTATTGTTTTAGATACTGGTATCAAAATGGTGATATGATGAGGTTAATATGTAATGAAGAAGATTTTTAAGAATATTTTTTAGTAACAGTGTTTAAATTGTATTCCATCATGTAAATATTAATATTATTATTGAATAGATAATTTTCGTAATTGAAACACAAAAAATAACAAAAATGTGTTTTCAATTACGAAAATTATCTATTCAATAATTTTTGTATTTGAAATTCAACCAATAACGAAAATTGGATATTCAATTGTCAAAATAATCAAATTCAAAACTCAAAATTCAATAGAAAATATCAAGAAATTTTGTTTTTGAGCAAATGAATACTTGATTTAATTATGAAATAATTGAAACCAGTTCAATATGTGACAAATATTTGAATTGAAACGGTTTAATAAATAGTTTTTTCTGTGATTGTTTAATGTATAGAAAAGCCCAACACTTTTCCTTATATACAAATAGTAGATACGAAAAGAAACGAATGTTTATTTTTCAGCCTAATTAAATCTACTTTTTATACCCTTCACCATGAGTGGCAATGATATATACATAGTTTGTCATTCCGTTTGTAATTTCTACATTTTTCATTTGCGACCTAACGACGTATGTATATTAGGGTGGACCTTAATAAACGAAAATTGGATTTTGGCCATTCTCACCCCCCAATTTGGTGAACATTAGTAAAAAAAATCATCCTGAAAAAATTTTAGGTAAATCGGTTGGGGTTAAGACGTGCCTCAAGCCCTCTGAAGTTTTGAGAAGCATTTACAAGGGGAAAAAATGCATTTTTTTCGTCATTGTAAAAATTTTGCCATTAAAAAATTACTTTTGCAATTTAATTTAAAAGAATAGAAATGTGTACGTAATTGTCGTTCTAATGAGACATAAAAAACAGAAATTTGTCCAAAAATGTTAAAGTTATTAAAAATTCGCCAGGCCATTACCGTGTCTCAGGCAACTAGAAAAATAAATATAGGAACAAAATGAACATATTTTGATAAATATTAAAATAAAAGCTAATGTTTACTTAAAATATATCCATATTTACTTGTATATGAGTTTTTGTCTTCGTAGGATACCGAATAGGTTAACGGTATCCTACGAAGACAAAAACTCATATCCAAGTAAATATGGATATATTTTAAGTAAAAATTATCTTTTATTTTAATAGTTATCAAAATATGTTCATTTTGTTCCTACATTTTTAGTTCTTTAATGGCCTGGCGAATTTTTAATAACTTTAACATTGTTGGACCAATTTCTGTTTTTTATGTCTCATTAGAACGACAATTACGTACACATTTATATTATTTTAAACTAGTTGGTCGCCCCGGCTTCGCCCGGTAGCATTTACTAATGTTAGTTCTTCAAGTTTCTCCAACCCACGCACATCAGCCTGTTCTTATTTATTTGCAAATAAAATATCTAAATTTGTACTGCATAATTTAGGGAGCTTTTTTATTACAGTTGACTGGACTCACAAAAAAAAGAATTTTAAAGTTTTACCCGGAACTTTTGAATTTTTTACTTTACAAACCATGTCCTGAAAATTTCGAATCGAATAAAAAAAAATCAGCCAAATCGCTCCAGCCGTTCTCAGGTGATGACATTACATACATGGACCATTTCATTTTTATATATATAGATTAAATTACAAACGTAATTTTTTAATCGCAAAATGTTTACAAAAACTGAAAAAAATGCATTTTTTCGCCTAGTAAATGCATCTCAAAACTTCAGAGGTCTTGCGGAACGGCACTGCACGTCTTAACCCCAACCGATTTACCTAAAATTTTTTCAGGATCATTTTTTTTACTAATGTTCACCAAACTCGGGTATGAGAATGGCCAAAATCCAACTTTCGTTAATTAAGGGCCCCCTAATGTATATATATTCTGGATCGTTATAGATAGCCGTAAAATAAACTTTACATACATGATTCACACATGATTCCACAAATAGCTAAGATATAAGGAAAAAACCAGGACAACCTCGATTTTTGTCCAATTTTTGATCTTTATCTGGATTACTAAGTCACTAATTTAGATATGGATATCTAATGATAGATATTTCAAAGTCCTTTGCAACGACGTATATAACGGACCTGCAATAGGTCAAATTCAGAAAAAATATTTTTAACCAGAATTTTTTATCTTTAAATTTTTTTCAATATTTTTTTGAAATTTTGAAGAAATTTTTTTTTTTTTCAAAATAATTTTTGTTAGAAAAGAACACAAAGAAGGTCATAATTTATGCCAGAAAAGAAACGCCATAAGTTTTGTGCGACGTTATCTGTATATGCTTTAAAATTAATTGTTACATTTTTATAATTTGTAACATTTCCAACATATAACGACTTTTATAATTATTTTCTGTATTTAAAACTTATATATGTTTGAAGTCAGGATAGTGATTTAATGTGAGGATAATGCTGTTTTTTTTAAAAGATAAGATGTCTCTTTAAATTAAAAAGAAAGTTCATTTCTTTTGTGAAGAAATGAATTTCGACCGAATACTGGTATTAATTAGAATTTTAGCCTTATCCGACACTGAATTTTGGGTCGAACTAAATATTAGTGGCAATTTGAATATGAGAACGAATTATTTTCGTTCGAATTACTTATTGTGGCGTAAAACATAACTACTAACCCTCGTATTTCGTATATAAAATCTATGAACAAAAAACTTCAGACTGCAATAAAAGATAGAAATAAAAAAGAAAAATGTTAACCAAAAGCAACAACAACAATGGAAAAAGTTATTTAAAATAAAAGCTGTTCTTTCCAACCAACATTTTTACAACTTTATTGTCACAATTGTTTTTCTCACAATATTTGTGGTCTTTTAGCAAAAAAAAAAATGGAAAAAAGAGAAAAATAAAAATAACAGCAACAAGGAACTGTCATTGTTCCTGGCAATATTAAATAAGTTGCTGAACCACAGAAAACAGTTGAAATGCAACATAAAAAGGACACTGCTAGCAGATGTAAAGTGAAAGACTGAAACAAACACACAATACCACAATGCACTGGTTGCACATTGGGTCACCAAATGAATGCACTGGGATTGGGAGCGAGCGAATGGTCAACACACATATTAAAATAATAATAAAAAAAGAAAAAGTAAATGAATAACGACAACATCAGCAGCAATAACGACACAACAAAATGTCATTAAATATTCAACAAATACGCGAATTTGGTTATTTCTTTGTTTATTTTTCGTTTGATTTAATTTTAAACATATTTCACAATTGGGGCTAAGGATATAAGCAGGATGCTTAAAGGGAAGTTGTGTATTTAAATGTTTTGTTTGCATATTAAGAAAATTTACCCAGGAAGTTAATGTTATAATCAGTTGCTTAATTTAACAACTCAAAAAATCATAAATTTTTATTTCAAACTGACATGTAGTTTTAATTTTCGTAACCTTCTGATTTTATTATTACAGAGTAATTATAATAGATGAACTTAAGCCAAATTAAAAATTAAAAATTTAAAACTTTCCAATTTATTAATTACAATTATGGGAATTTTACTCATACTTCTCTCATAAGTATTTAATATAATATGATTGTCGTATTTAAGTGGCAAGTCATTAAAATCTTGTTAGAGAAAATCAACTCCATGACACCCTTAATCCTTAATTACTACAAATCATTATATTTATAGTTATTCATTCTTCTTGTACGTAACGTAAGTATTAAAATCCCTAAAATACAATAAAACAATAAATCAGATAAAATGCAAAACGATGTAACATCATTTTAAACATTTTTGAACAGAAGAATATAAGAAGAAATAACATAAAAATGCGGAATTTTTTTAAAAAAATTAGCTTTTATTTTGAACCTTTTGTACAATATAAATTTATAAGTATTGGCCATTGTCAGCTATGATCTTTACCCATCTTACTAACAACATATGGATTTCAATTCAACAAAAAAATGCTCATCTTTTGAGGCCAATAACGAATCTAGCCAATATCGGATACCCTGTTCCAAAGTGAAGCGTATCCCATAGAGAGTATTCTGCATCGATCGAAACAAATAGTATTCGGACGGGGCAAGGTTTGGACTATAAGGCGGGTAGGGCAAAATTTCCCAACTACTTCATTCTAAATACTTTTTAAAGATATTGCAACATGTGGTCGAGCGGTCATAATGGAATATTACGGTTTCATGTCTGGCCGCATATTCTGGGCGTTTTGCGGCCAATGATCGCTTCAAACGAATCAGTTGCTTTCGGTACAGGTACCCCGTGATAGTCTGGTAAGATTTCAGCAGCTCATAATATATAGGACCCATCCCATCACATTAGCAATGAAGGCAACAAACCATCAAACAGCAACCGTGCAAAGACAAACGACGACAGACAGTGCGTAGTAAAACAGCTTACCGCGATATCCCGCGGACACGCAGTGACCCACCTCCACTAACATGTACCTGTCCTCTCCTAGCAAAAGCAACACGCGCAAACTCGCCCAACCTCCTAAAAGTCCTGCAAAATCCTACGGACTACATCAATAATGGCCACGTAAGTCGACACTCAGTCAGTACGTGCCTCCAGTCCTCCGGTACCCTCCCACACCCACAGTTCTCAGTATCAGACAGACCTCACTTATGCAAGAATGCATTGAGCGAGCCATGTCACGTCAGTAAAAATCCCATACTCAAGCCAAAGCCGAAATCCGGGCGTTGCCGTATGAACATACTGTCACGTATGAACTCATACGTTACCTTCCTTTTGTCACTGTTCGTCCACCTCGTCCTCCACCTAGTGACAAGACACTCATCCAAGAGCAGAAACCCAACATATGATCTCTTACGCTTCAGGGGTTTTCGTAATGGATCCAGTTTTTTTTTTTCGCAAATAATAATTCAAACATAATTTCGTGTTTCAAAGTATCTCGGCTTTAATTCGTATGGCACCCAATTTTCATGCTTTAGGATGAATCATGCTTTAGGATGAATCATGCTTTAGGATGAATCATGCATGTAATTATTTTGTAAGCTCATGTTGAGTTTGACAACAATCTTCATGGAGTAATGCCTCTAATTCTTGGTCTTCAAACTTTTTTGGCTGGCCTGGGCGATCTTTGCCTTCCGTGTCAAAATAACCACTTCTGAACCACACAAACCATCTCTCGCTCGTTCAAACACATTCACTTTGGTGAGCAATTCGTGTGCTTCAGCGGCACTTTTAGTTAAATTAAAGAAGTAAAGCAAAACTTACCGCATATGCTAAACATATTTCCGAATAAAGATTTAGCTTGTTTGTTTTCATATTCATCATTATCAATCAAACATTAAATTTTGGTAGTTTTGTTGTTAAGTTGTTTTGCATTTTATGTGATGATATACACAAATTCACACATTTCACCCACAACCGTTTGCCATTAATTAATAAAAAGGAAATTTGTTAGAACAATTCACTTAAAAACTATTGAGGGTCTTTACTATTTTTTGGGGTCATGAGAGCTAGAAAGGGTGGCAGTGAAATGGAGCTGGATAATGACATGCAAATCATATCGTTCCACAATAAAACAAAACAACAATTAGCCAAATTAGACCTAAAATGATTTTTGAAAATTAATTAATAATAAAATGGTATATTGTAGTTAATCCTTTGTTTTTCTTTTCTTAATCGAAAAAGGCTAAATAAAACTCAATTAATAAATTAATAGTTTCTATAAAGGGACGAGATATAGGATATTCTCGTCACTTTATTGTTCAGAACGTACACTTTTAACGTAAGTGTATGTGTTGTAATATCTACATATATATATACACACAGTTACTAAAGTATACGTACGATCGACTTTTTGGGCCTTTTTTAAAAAATCTATATACATATATACAAATACAAGGCCTGACTTATTCATTCACTCACTCATGACTGATGAGTCAGTGAATTATGTGTGTGAAGTTAAATTTCGAAATTTATAACCCTAGACACAAACCAGTTGAGTTAACAGAGTTCTGTTTAAAGGCTAACATAGCACTGTTAAACATTGGAAATCAAGGTAGGTGTATTCAAAATGGAATAATAATCACACGGTTGGACCAAATGGACCACTCACGTTGGAAACGGGAACTCATCTCCCGCTTTTTCCAAAAACTAAGTCAAATCATAAATTTCAAACATATTTTTACATTTTTTCGGAATTTTTAAAATTTACTTATAATGGATGGATGAATCTAAATTCCTAGAAATTGGGAGAAGATGGGCGGATGAATCTTGCTGGAATATTTAGGAAGGGTGTTGGTCTATTATGATCTGTGGTCATAACCTTTAACAGTGCGAGTTCTGATAGAGAAATTTAAATTTTTCGGAAATTTAAATTTCTTGTGAGGATGAATCTAAATTT
The DNA here is from genome assembly GCF_958450345.1 of Calliphora vicina. Classification (NCBI taxonomy): domain Eukaryota; kingdom Metazoa; phylum Arthropoda; class Insecta; order Diptera; family Calliphoridae; genus Calliphora; species Calliphora vicina. Next base: position 123,773,530 of record NC_088780.1, read on the forward strand.
CTTGGAAATGGGAGAAGATGGGCGGATGAATCTCTCTGGAATATTTAGGTAAGGTGCTGGTCTATAATGGTCCATGGTCATAACCTTCAACAGTGCGAGTTCTGATAGAGAAATTAAAATTTTTCGGAAATTTAAATCTCTTGAGAGGATGAATCTAAATTTCTTGGAAATGGGAGAAGATGGGCGGATGAATCTTGCTGGAATATTTAGATAGGGTGTTGGTCTATCATGATCCGTGGTCATAACTTTTAGCTGTGTGAGTTCTGATAGAGAAATTTAAATTTTCCGAAAAAAAATTTTTTTTTTTGGAAGATGAATCTAAATTTCTTGGAAATGGGAGAAGATGGGCAGATGAATCTTGCTGGAATATTTAGATAGGATGTTTGTCTATCATGGTCATTGGTCATAACCTTTAACAGTGCGAGTTCTGATAGAGAAATTTAAATTTTTCGAAAATTTAAAATTTCTTGGGAGGATGAATCTAAATTTCTTGGAAATGGGAGAAGATGGGCAGATGAATCTTGCTGGAATATATAGCTAGGATGTTTGTCTATAATGGTCCGTTGTCATAACCTTTAACAGTGTGAGTTCTGATAGAGAAATTTAAATTTTTAGGAAATTTAAATTTCTTGGGAGGATGAATGTAAATTTCTTGGAAATGGGAGAAGATGGGCAGATGAATCTTGCTGGAATATTTAGATAGGGTGTTGGTCTATCATGATCCGTGGTCATAACCTTTAACAGTGCGAGTTCTGATAGAGAAATTTAAATTTTTAGGAAATTTTATTATTTTTTTTGGAGGATGAATGTAAATTTCTTGGAAATGGGAGAAGATGGGCAGATGAATCTTGCTGGAATATTTAGATAGGGTGTTGGTCTATCATGATCCGTGGTCATAACCTTTAACAGTGCGAGTTCTGATAGAGAAATTTAAATTTTTCGAAAATTTAAAATTTCTTGGGAGGATGAATCTAAATTTCTTGGAAATGGGAGAAGATGGGCAGATGAATCTTGCTGGAGTATTTAGATAGGGTGTTGGTCTATCATGATCCGTGGTCATAACCTTTAACAGTGCGAGTTCTGATAGAGAAATTTAAATTTTCCGAAAAAAAAATTTTTTTTTGGAAGATGAGTCTAAATTTCTTGGAAATGGGAGAAGATGGGCAGATGAATCTTGCTGGAACATATAGATAGGATGTTTGTCTATCATGGTCCGTGGTCATAACCTTTAACAGTGCGAGTTCTGATAGAGAAATTTTAATTTTTAGGAAAATTTAAATTTCTTGGGAGGATGAATCTAAATTTCTTGGAAATGGGAGAAGATGGGCAGATGAATCTTGCTGGAATATTTAGATAGGGTGTTGGTCTAAAATGGTCCGTGGTCATAACCTTTAACAGTGCGAGTTCTGATAGAGAAATTTAAATTTTTAGGAAATTTAAATTTCTTGGGAGGATGATTCTAAATTTCTTGGAAATGGGAGAAGATGGGCAGATGAATCTTGCTGGAATATATAGATAGGATGTTTGTCTATCATGGTCCGTGGTCATAACCTTTAACAGTGCGAGTTCTGATAGAGAAATTTAAATTTTTAGGAAATTTAAATTTCTTGGGAGGATGATTCTAAATTTCTTGGAAATGGGAGAAGATGGGCAGATGAATCTTGCTGGAATATATAGATAGGATGTTTGTCTATCATGGTCCGTGGTCATAACCTTTAACAGTGCGAGTTCTGATAGAGAAATTTAAATTTTTAGGAAATTTAAATTTCTTGGGAGGATGATTCTAAATTTCTTGGAAATGGGAGAAGATGGGCAGATGAATCTTGCTGGAATATTTAGATAGGGTGTTGGTCTATCATGATCCGTGGTCATAACCTTTAACAGTGCGAGTTCTGATAGAGAAATTTAAATTTTTAGGAAATTTTATTATTTTTTTTGGAGGATGAATGTAAATTTCTTGGAAATGGGAGAAGATGGGCAGATGAATCTTGCTGGAATATATAGATAGGATGTTTGCCTATCATGGTCCGTGGTCATAACCTTTAACAGTGCGAGTTCTGATAGAGAAATTTAAATTTTTAGGAAATTTAAATTTCTTGGGAGGATGATTCTAAATTTCTTGGAAATGGGAGAAGATGGGCAGATGAATCTTGCTGGAATATTTAGATAGGGTGTTGGTCTAAAATGGTCCGTGGTCATAACCTTTAACAGTGCGAGTTCTGATAGAGAAATTTAAATTTTTAGGAAATTTAAATTTCTTGGGAGGATGATTCTAAATTTCTTGGAAATGGGAGAAGATGGGCAGATGAATCTTGCTGGAATATATAGATAGGATGTTTGTCTATCATGGTCCGTGGTCATAACCTTTAACAGTGCGAGTTCTGATAGAGAAATTTAAATTTTTAGGAAATTTAAATTTCTTGGGAGGATGAATGTAAATTTCTTGGAAATGGGAGAAGATGGGCAGATGAATCTTGCTGGAATATTTAGATAGGGTGTTGGTCTAAAATGGTCCGTGGTCATAACCTTTAACAGTGCGAGTTCTGATAGAGAAATTTAAATTTTTCGAAAATTTAAAATTTCTTGGGAGGATGAATCTAAATTTCTTGGAAATGGGAGAAGATGGGCAGATGAATCTTGCTGGAATATATAGATAGGATGTTTGTCTATAATGGTCCGTGGTCATAACCTTTAACAGTGTGAGTTCTGATAGAGAAATTTAAATTTTTAGGAAATTTAAATTTCTTGAGAGGATGATTCTAAATTTCTTGGAAATGGGAGAAGATGGGCAGATGAATCTTGCTGGAATATATAGATAGGATGTTTGTCTATCATGGTCCGTGGTCATAACCTTTAACAGTGCGAGTTCTGATAGAGAAATTTAAATTTTCCGAAAAAAAAAATTTTTTTTGGAAGATGAATCTAAATTTCTTGGAAATGGGAGAAGATGGGCAGATGAATCTTGCTGGAACATATAGATAGGATGTTTGTCTATCATGGTCCGTGGTCATAACCTTTAACAGTGCGAGTTCTGATAGAGAAATTTAAATTTTTAGGAAATTTAAATTTCTTGGGAGGATGATTCCAAATTTCTTGGAAATGGGAGAAGATGGGCAGATGAATCTTGCTGGAATATTTAGATAGGGTGTTGGTCTATCATGATCCGTGGTCATAACCTTTAACAGTGCGAGTTCTGATAGAGAAATTTAAATTTTTAGGAAATTTTATTTTTTTTTTGGAGGATGAATGTAAATTTCTTGGAAATGGGAGAAGATGGGCAGATGAATCTTGCTGGAATATATAGATAGGATGTTTGTCTATCATGGTCCGTGGTCATAACCTTTAACAGTGCGAGTTCTGATAGAGAAATTTAAATTTTTAGAAAATTTAAATTTCTTGGGAGGATGATTCTAAATTTCTTGGAAATGGGAGAAGATGGGCAGATGAATCTTGCTGGAATATATAGATAGGATGTTTGTCTATCATGGTCCGTGGTCATAACCTTTAACAGTGCAAGTTCTGATAGAGAAATTTAAATTTTTAGGAAATTTAAATTTCTTGGGAGGATGATTCTAAATTTCTTGGAAATGGGAGAAGATGGGCAGATGAATCTTGCTGGAATATATAGATAGGATGTTTGTCCATCATGGTCCGTGGTCATAACCTTTAACAGTGTGAGTTCTGATAGAGAAATTTAAATTTTTAGGAAATTTAAATTTCTTGAGAGGATGATTCTAAATTTCTTGGAAATGGGAGAAGATGGGCAGATGAATCTTGCTGGAACATATAGATAGGATGTTTGTCTATCATGGTCCGTGGTCATAACCTTTAACAGTACGAGTTCTGATAGAGAAATTTAAATTTTTAGGAAATTTTATTATTTTTTTTGGAGGATGAATGTAAATTTCTTGGAAATGGGAGAAGATGGGCAGATGAATCTTGCTGGAATATTTAGATAGGGTGTTGGTCTATCATGATCCGTGGTCATAACCTTTAACAGTGCGAGTTCTGATAGAGAAATTTAAATTTTTAGGAAATTTAAATTTCTTGAGAGGATGATTCTAAATTTCTTGGAAATGGGAGAAGATGGGCAGATGAATCTTGCTGGAACATATAGATAGGATGTTTGTCTATCATGGTCCGTGGTCATAACCTTTAACAGTACGAGTTCTGATAGAGAAATTTAAATTTTTAGGAAATTTTATTATTTTTTTTGGAGGATGAATGTAAATTTCTTGGAAATGGGAGAAGATGGGCAGATGAATCTTGCTGGAATATTTAGATAGGGTGTTGGTCTATCATGATCCGTGGTCATAACCTTTAACAGTGCGAGTTCTGATAGAGAAATTTAAATTTCCTAAAAATTTAAATTTCTCTATCAGAACTCGCACTGTTAAAGGTTATGACCACGGACCATTTTAGACCAACACCCTATCTAAATATTCCAGCAAGATTCATCTGCCCATCTTCTCCCATTTCCAAGAAATTTAGATTCATCCTCCCAAGAAATTTTAATTTTCCTAAAAATTAAAATTTCTCTATCAGAACTCGCACTGTTAAAGGTTATGACCACGGACCATGATAGACAAACATCCTATCTATATGTTCCAGCAAGATTCATCTGCCCATCTTCTCCCATTTCCAAGAAATTTAGACTCATCTTCCAAAAAAAAAAAAAATTTTTCGGAAAATTTAAATTTCTCTATCAGAACTCGCACTGTTAAAGGTTATGACCACGGACCATGATAGACAAACATCCTATATATATATTCCAGCAAGATTCATCTGCCCATCTTCTCCCATTTCCAAGAAATTTAGAATCATCCTCCCAAGAAATTTAAATTTCCTAAAAATTTAAATTTCTCTATCAGAACTCGCACTGTTAAAGGTTATGACCACGGACCATGATAGACAAACATCCTATCTATATATTCCAGCAAGATTCATCTGCCCATCTTCTCCCATTTCCAAGAAATTTAGAATCATCCTCCCAAGAAATTTAAATTTCCTAAAATTTTAAATTTCTCTATCAGAACTCGCACTGTTAAAGGTTATGACCACGGACCATTTTAGACCAACACCCTATCTAAATATTCCAGCAAGATTCATCTGCCCATCTTCTCCCATTTCCAAGAAATTTAGATTCATCCTCCCAAGAAATTTTAATTTTCCTAAAAATTAAAATTTCTCTATCAGAACTCGCACTGTTAAAGGTTATGACCACGGACCATGATAGACAAACATCCTATCTATATGTTCCAGCAAGATTCATCTGCCCATCTTCTCCCATTTCCAAGAAATTTAGATTCATCTTCCAAAAAAAATTTTTTTTTTCGGAAAATTTAAATTTCTCTATCAGAACTCGCACTGTTAAAGGTTATGACCACGGACCATGATAGACAAACATCCTATCTATATATTCCAGCAAGATTCATCTGCCCATCTTCTCCCATTTCCAAGAAATTTAGAATCATCCTCTCAAGAAATTTAAATTTCCTAAAAATTTAAATTTCTCTATCAGAACTCACACTGTTAAAGGTTATGACCACGGACCATGATAGACAAACATCCTATCTATATATTCCAGCAAGATTCATCTGCCCATCTTCTCCCATTTCCAAGAAATTTAGATTCATCCTCCCAAGAAATTTTAAATTTTCGAAAAATTTAAATTTCTCTATCAGAACTCGCACTGTTAAAGGTTATGACCACGGACCATTTTAGACCAACACCCTATCTAAATATTCCAGCAAGATTCATCTGCCCATCTTCTCCCATTTCCAAGAAATTTACATTCATCCTCCCAAGAAATTTAAATTTCCTAAAAATTTAAATTTCTCTATCAGAACTCGCACTGTTAAAGGTTATGACCACGGACCATGATAGACAAACATCCTATCTATATATTCCAGCAAGATTCATCTGCCCATCTTCTCCCATTTCCAAGAAATTTAGAATCATCCTCCCAAGAAATTTAAATTTCCTAAAAATTTAAATTTCTCTATCAGAACTCGCACTGTTAAAGGTTATGACCACGGACCATTTTAGACCAACACCCTATCTAAATATTCCAGCAAGATTCATCTGCCCATCTTCTCCCATTTCCAAGAAATTTAGAATCATCCTCCCAAGAAATTTAAATTTCCTAAAAATTTAAATTTCTCTATCAGAACTCGCACTGTTAAAGGTTATGACCACGGACCATGATAGGCAAACATCCTATCTATATATTCCAGCAAGATTCATCTGCCCATCTTCTCCCATTTCCAAGAAATTTACATTCATCCTCCAAAAAAAATAATAAAATTTCCTAAAAATTTAAATTTCTCTATCAGAACTCGCACTGTTAAAGGTTATGACCACGGATCATGATAGACCAACACCCTATCTAAATATTCCAGCAAGATTCATCTGCCCATCTTCTCCCATTTCCAAGAAATTTAGAATCATCCTCCCAAGAAATTTAAATTTCCTAAAAATTTAAATTTCTCTATCAGAACTCGCACTGTTAAAGGTTATGACCACGGACCATGATAGACAAACATCCTATCTATATATTCCAGCAAGATTCATCTGCCCATCTTCTCCCATTTCCAAGAAATTTAGAATCATCCTCCCAAGAAATTTAAATTTCCTAAAAATTTAAATTTCTCTATCAGAACTCGCACTGTTAAAGGTTATGACCACGGACCATGATAGACAAACATCCTATCTATATATTCCAGCAAGATTCATCTGCCCATCTTCTCCCATTTCCAAGAAATTTAGAATCATCCTCCCAAGAAATTTAAATTTCCTAAAAATTTAAATTTCTCTATCAGAACTCGCACTGTTAAAGGTTATGACCACGGACCATTTTAGACCAACACCCTATCTAAATATTCCAGCAAGATTCATCTGCCCATCTTCTCCCATTTCCAAGAAATTTAGATTCATCCTCCCAAGAAATTTAAATTTTCCTAAAAATTAAAATTTCTCTATCAGAACTCGCACTGTTAAAGGTTATGACCACGGACCATGATAGACAAACATCCTATCTATATGTTCCAGCAAGATTCATCTGCCCATCTTCTCCCATTTCCAAGAAATTTAGACTCATCTTCCAAAAAAAAATTTTTTTTTCGGAAAATTTAAATTTCTCTATCAGAACTCGCACTGTTAAAGGTTATGACCACGGATCATGATAGACCAACACCCTATCTAAATACTCCAGCAAGATTCATCTGCCCATCTTCTCCCATTTCCAAGAAATTTAGATTCATCCTCCCAAGAAATTTTAAATTTTCGAAAAATTTAAATTTCTCTATCAGAACTCGCACTGTTAAAGGTTATGACCACGGATCATGATAGACCAACACCCTATCTAAATATTCCAGCAAGATTCATCTGCCCATCTTCTCCCATTTCCAAGAAATTTACATTCATCCTCCAAAAAAAATAATAAAATTTCCTAAAAATTTAAATTTCTCTATCAGAACTCGCACTGTTAAAGGTTATGACCACGGATCATGATAGACCAACACCCTATCTAAATATTCCAGCAAGATTCATCTGCCCATCTTCTCCCATTTCCAAGAAATTTACATTCATCCTCCCAAGAAATTTAAATTTCCTAAAAATTTAAATTTCTCTATCAGAACTCACACTGTTAAAGGTTATGACCACGGACCATGTTAGACCAACACCCTATCTAAATATTCCAGCAAGATTCATCTGCCCATCTTTTCCCATTTCCAAGAAATTTAGATTCATCCTCCCAAGAAATTTAAAATTTTCGAAAAATTTAAATTGCTCTATCAGAACTCGCACTGTTATAGGTTATGACCACGGTCCATTATAGACCAACACTCTATCTAAATATTCCAGCAAGATTCATCTGCCCATCTTCTCCCATTTCCAAGAAATTTACATTCATCCTCCAAAAAAAATAATAAAATTTCCTAAAAATTTAAATTTCTCTATCAGAACTCGCACTGTTAAAGGTTATGACCACGGACCATGATAGACAAACATCCTATCTATATGTTCCAGCAAGATTCATCTGCCCATCTTCTCCCATTTCCAAGAAATTTAGAATCATCCTCTCAAGAAATTTAAATTTCCTAAAAATTTAAATTTCTCTATCAGAACTCACACTGTTAAAGGTTATGACCACGGACCATGATAGACAAACATCCTATCTATATATTCCAGCAAGATTCATCTGCCCATCTTCTCCCATTTCCAAGAAATTTAGATTCATCCTCCCAAGAAATTTTAAATTTTCGAAAAATTTAAATTTCTCTATCAGAACTCGCACTGTTAAAGGTTATGACCACGGACCATTTTAGACCAACACCCTATCTAAATATTCCAGCAAGATTCATCTGCCCATCTTCTCCCATTTCCAAGAAATTTACATTCATCCTCCCAAGAAATTTAAATTTCCTAAAAATTTAAATTTCTCTATCATAACTCGCACTGTTAAAGGTTATGACCACGGACCATTATAGACAAACATCCTATCTATATGTTCCTGCAAGATTCATCTGCCCATCTTCTCCCATTTCCAAGAAATTTAGATTCATCCTCCCAAGAAATTTAAAATTTTCGAAAAATTAAAATTTCTCTATCAGAACTCGCACTGTTAAAGGTTATGACCAATGGCCATGATAGACAAACATCCTATCTAAATATTCCAGCAAGATTCATCTGCCCATCTTCTCCCATTTCCAAGAAATTTAGATTCATCTTCCAAAAAAAAAAATTTTTTTTCGGAAAATTTAAATTTCTCGGATCATGATAGACCAACACCCTATCTAAATATTCCAGCAAGATTCATCCGCCCATCTTCTCCCATTTCCAAGAAATTTAGATTCATCCTCTCAAGAGATTTAAATTTCCGAAAAATTTAAATTTCTCTATCAGAACTCGCACTGTTGAAGGTTATGACCATGGACCATTATAGACCAACACCTTACCTAAATATTCCAGAGAGATTCATCCGCCCATCTTCTCCCATTTCCAAGAAATTTAGATTCATCCTCCCAAGAAATTTAAATTTCCGAAAAATTTAAATTTCTCTATCAGAACACGCACTGTTAAAGGATATGACCACGGATCATGATAGACCAACACCCTTCCTAAATATTCCAGCAAGATTCATCCGCCCATCTTCTCCCAATTTCCAGGAATTTAGATTCATCCATCCATTATAAGTAAATTTTAAAAATTCCGAAAAAATGTAAAAATATGTTTGAAATTTATGATTTGACTTAGTTTTTGGAAAAAGCGGGAGATGAGTTCCCGTTTCCAACGTGAGTGGTCCATTTGGTCCAACCGTGTGATTATTATTCCATTTTGAATACACCTACCTTGATTTCCATTGTTTAACAGTGCTATGTTAGCCTTTAAACAGAACTCTGTTAACTCAACTGGTTTGTGTCTAGGGTTATAAATTTCGAAATTTAACTTCACACACATTCCTGCTTTTGGTTTTTCTATTACTCTCTGGCTTCTAAATCTTTGACGCTAAATACGGGAAACATGTGAATGTTTGGAATTTGACTGCCCTGATGAAATGTTTAAATAAATCAAAAAAGAATTGAGTTGTTTTTATTTCTATTGTTATTATTATAATGTTATTTTTTGTTGCTTTATATGCGAGTATTTCGTTTATTTAACTTTATGAATTTTATAGACTGTTGAGTGATTATAAGGGATTTTAATCTTATTTAAATGTGAATAGAATTTTCTTGCTTTTATATTGTTTTAATCTCTAAAGTATTTCGTGGAATTTTAAACCAGTATTGTTGGTTGGTTAATAAGATAAGTTTTATTTTTTCGTTATTGTTTTAGTTACTAGTATCAAAATGGTGATATGATGAGGTTAATATGTAATGAAGAACATTTTTAAGAATCTTTTTTAGTAACAGTGTTTAAATTGTATTCCATCATGTAAATATTAAGGCTATAAATGACTTCTACATTAATAAATATAATTAGTAACAAAACAAATGTTCTCCCGAAAAAGGACTTTATCGGCACATCTAAAAATTTTGCACGGATCGATTCACAATTGCCACTTCCGAAAACTACTCGGTATCCTGAAAAAAATATCAACAGAAATAAGTTTAACATAGAAAGAAATCACGCGACCAAATTTCATGGCGATAGGTCCATAATTGGTCATAGCTCCCATACGAGACCCACTTCCGACAATCATTTTATTGAGCATAAATCTCATAAAAATATTGGTATGTTAATAAAATTTAACATACCATTATTTCTATTAAACAATAGTGAGACTTATTTATAATTTATTTGACTCAGAATATATTTTTTAAAAAAAAACGTGGGTCTTCAGATTTTGTTTGAATTTGTTACACATACATGGAGCCATTTAGACATTTCCATTTTGAATTTTTCACGATTTTTGAAAAGTGACAAAGGTATTTAAGTTGTTGTATTCATATTTTGTAAAGCTATGGTCCGATACGGTTGATTTGTGGAACCATGAGAATCGTTATTATATATAAAAGTGCATTCGTAATGCAATTGCAATTGTCTGATGCATTTTTGTCCAATTTCTATTCATGTGATTGTTACAATCACAGAAAAAATTATATTTCAATTCAAATATTTGTCACATATTGAACTGGTTTCAATTATTTCATAATTAAATCAAGTATTCATTTGCTCAAAAACAAAATTTCTTGATATTTTTCTATTGAATTTTGAGTTTTGAATTTGTTATTTTGACAATTGAATATACAATTTTCGTTATTGGTTGAATTTCAAATACAAAAATTATTGAATAGATAAATTTCGTAATTGAAAACACTTATTGAGAATATTATAGTCCAGATAATTCTAAATATACTCTGAAAGGGTTACTAAAATTGGAAAACTTTAAACCTTAAATCGTGAAGGTCAATGGTCAAATTTCACAATATTTGGAATTTCTCTTGGAAAGATAGCGAAATGTTGTATATTTTTGGGCCGATTTTGATGAAACTTAACAAAAATATAACACAAACTCTAGTATTTATAATAACATCACAAGAATGGAAATTAACCCTTAATGGCACTAGCGGTTAAAATGACCCCAAACTTTTAAAATCATAATTTTTTTTTATGGTTTTAGAAGTTTGGGGTCATTTTAACCCCAAGTGCTATATATGGTTAATTTGAATTTTTCTGCTGTTTTTGTAAATTTTAGGCTTTGTGTTATATTTTTGTTAAGTTTCATCAAAATCGGCCCAAAAATATACAACATTTCGCTATCTTTCCAAGAGAAATTACAAATATTGAAAAATTTTACCTTTGAAAAATTTGACCTATAAGAATCGCCAAAAAATGGGCAAATAATTGGTTTTTCTCGAAAATTTTAAAATTTAAATCGCAGGTACGGAAAAACTATAAGAGATATTTTCATAATTTTTTCACATTTTTATTCCCTATTATATTCTCAATAAATCCCAATCAGATGATCAAAAAATTCTGAAATTTGTTTTACAAAATTTTTAAAAATTTGAAAATGGAGTTTTGAAACTGCCGTTAAAATTTTTTTTTAATTTTTTGGTCATACCTGCGAATAGGTTAACGGTATCCTACGAAGACAAAAATTCGTATCCAAGTAAATATGGATATATTTTAAGTAAAAATTAGCTTTTATTTTAATATTTATCAAAATATGTTCATTTTGTTCCTACATTTTTTGTTCTGGTTGCCTGAGACACGGTAATGACCTGGCGAATTTTTAATAACTTTAACATTTTTGGACCAATTTCTGTTTTTATGTCTCATTAGAACGACAATTACGTACACATTTATATTATTTTAAACTAGTTGATCGCCCCGGCTTCGCCCGGTAGCATTTACTAATGTTAGTTCTTCAAGTTTCTCCAACCCACAAGTTTCTACAGCCTGTTCTTATTTATTTGCAAATAAAATATCTAAATTTGTACTGCATACTTTAGGGAGCTTTTTTATTACAGTTGACTGGACTCACAAAAAAAAAGAATTTCCAAGTTTTACCCGGAATTTTTGAATTTTTTTTCTTTACAAACCATCTCCTGAAAATTTCGAATCGAATAAAAAAAAATCAGCCAAATCGCTCCAGCCGTTCTCACGTGATGACATTACATACATGGACCATTTATATTATAGATTAAATTTATATATATAGATTATATTGCAAACGTAATTTTTTAATGACAAAATTTTTACAAAAACTGAAAAAAATGCATTTTTTCCCCTAGTAAATGCATCTCAAAACTTCAGAGGACCCCAACCGATTTACCTAAAATTTTTTCAGGATGATTTTTTTTTACTAATGTTCACCAAACTCGGGTATGAGAATGGCCAAAATCCAACTTTCGTTAATTAAGGGCCCCTAATGTATATATATTCTGGATCGTTATAGATAGCCGTAAAATCAACTTTGCATACATGATTCACACATGATTCCACAAATAGCTAAGATATAAGGAAAAAACCAGGACAACCTCGATTTTTGACCAATTTTTGATCTTTATCTGGATTACTAAGTCACTAATTTAGATATGGATATCTAATGATAGATATTTCAAAGTCCTTTGCAACGACGTATATAACGGACCTGCAATAGGTCAAATTCAGAAAAAATATTTTTAACCCGAATTTTTTTATCTTTAAATTTTTTTCAATAATTTTTTGAATTTTGAAGATAAATTTTTTGGCATACAATTTTTTTTTTTCAAAATAATTTTTGTTAGAAAAGAACACAAAGAAGGTCATAATTTATGCCAGAAAAGAAACGCCATAAGTTTTGTGCGACGTTATCTGTATATGCTTTAAAATAAATTGTTACATTTTTATAATTTGTAACATTTCCAACATATAACGACTTTTATAATTATTTTCTGTATTTAAAACTGATATATGTTTGAAGTCAGGATAGTGATTTAATGTGAGGATAATGCTGTTTTTTTTAAAAGATAAGATGTCTCTTTAAATTAAAAAGAAAGTACATTTCTTTTGTGAAGAAATGAATTTCGACCGATTACTGGTATTAATTAGAATTTTAGCCTTATCCGACACTGAATTTTGGGTCGAACTAAATATTAGTGGCAATTTGAATATGAGAACGAATTACTTATTGTGGCGTAAAACATAACTACTAACCCTCGTATTTCGTATATAAAATCTATGAACAAAAAACTTCAGACTGCAATAAAAGATAGAAATAAAAAAGAAAAATTTTAACCAAAAGCAACAACAACAATGGAAAAAGTTATTTAAAATAAAAGCTGTTCTTTCCAACCAACATTTTTACAACTTTATTGTCACAATTGTTTTTCTCACAATATTTGTGGTCTTTTAGCAAAAAAAAAAAATGGAAAAAAGAGAAAAATAAAAATAACAGCAACAAGGAACTGTCATTGTTCCTGGCAATATTAAATAAGTTGCTGAACCACAGAAAACAGTTGAAATGCAACATAAAAAGGACACTGCTAGCAGATGTAAAGTGAAAGACTGAAACAAACACACAATACCACAATGCACTGGTTGCACATTGGGTCACCAAATGAATGCACTGGGATTGGGAGCGACCGAATGGTCAACACACATATTAAAATAATAATAAAAAAAGAAAAAGTAAATGAATAACGACAACATCAGCAGCAATAACGACACAACAAAATGTCATTAAATATTCAACAAATACGCGAATTTGGTTATTTCTTTGTTTATTTTTCGTTTGATTTAATTTTAAACATATTTCACAATTGGGGCTAAGGATATAAGCAGGATGCTTAAAGGGAAATTGTGTATTTAAATGTTTTGTTTGAATATTAAGAAAATTTACTCAGGAAGTTAATGTTATAATCAGTTGCTTAATTTAACAACTCAAAAAATCATAAATTTTTATTTCAAACTGACATGTAGTTTTAATTTTCGTAACCTTCTGATTTTATTATTACAGAGTAATTATAATAGATGAACTTAAGCCAAATTAAAAATTAAAAATTTAAAACTTTCCAATTTATTAATTACAATTATGGGAATTTTACTCATACTTCTCTCATAAGTATTTAATATAATATGATTGTCGTATTTAAGTGGCAAGTCATTAAAATCTTGTTAGAGAAAATCAACTCCATGACACCCTTAATCATTAATTACTACAAATCATTATATTTATAGTTATTCATTCTTCTTGTACGTAACGTAAGTATTAAAATCCCTAAAATACAATAAAACAATAAATCAGATAAAATGCAAAACGATGTAACATCATTTTAAACATTTTTGAAGAGAAGAATATAAGAAGAAATAACATAAAAATGCGGAATTTTTTTTAAAAAAATTAGCTTTTATTTTGAACCTTTTGTACAATATAAATTTATTTAAAGTATTGGCCATTGTCAGCTATGATCTTTACCTATCTTACTAACAACATATGGATTTCAATTCAACAAAAAAATGCTCATCTTTTGAGGCCAATAACGAATCTAGCCAATATCGGATACCCTGTTCCAAAGTGAAGCGTATCCCATAGAGAGTATTCTGCATCGATCGAAACAAATAGTATTCGGACGGGGCAAGGTTTGGACTATAAGGCGGGTAGGGCAAAATTTCCCAACTACTTCATTCTAAATACTTTTTAAAGATATTGCAACATGTGGTCGAGCGGTCATAATGGAATATTACGGTTTCATGTCTGGCCGCATATTCTGGGCGTTTTGCGGCCAATGATCGCTTCAGACGAATCAGTTGCTTTCGGTACAGGTACCCCGTGATAGTCTGGTCAGATTTCAGCAGCTCATAATATATAGGACCCTTTTGCTCCCATCACATTAGCAATGAAGGCAACAAACCATCAAACAGCAACCGTGCAAAGACAAACGACGACAGACAGTGCGTAGTAAAACAGCTTACCGCGATATCCCGCGGACACGCAGTGACTCACCTCCACTAACATGTACCTGTCCTCTCCTAGCAAAAGCAACACGCGCAAACTCGCCCAACCTCCTAAAAGTACGATCGTCCTGCAAAATCCTACGGACTACATCAATAATGGCCTCGTAAAGTCGACACTCAGTCAGTACGTGCCTCCAGTCCTCCGGTACCCTCCCACACCCACAGTTCTCAGTATCAGACAGACCTCACTTATGCAAGAATGCATTGAGCGAGCCATGTCACGTCAGTAAAAATCCCAGACTCAAGCCAAAGCCGAAATCCGGGCGTTGCCGTATGAACATACTGTCACGTATGAACTCATACGTTACCTTCCTTTTGTCACTGTTCGTCCACCTCGTCCTCCACCTAGTGACAAGACACTCATCCAAGAGCAGAAACCCAACATATGATCTCTTACGCTTCAGGGGTTACGTAATGGATCCAGTTTTTTTTTCGCAAATAATAATTCAAACATAATTTCGGACGTGCAAAATCGTGTTTCAAAGTCTCTCGGCTTTAATTCGTATGGCACCCAATTTTGATGCTTTAGGATGAATCCTGCTGCTCGCAAGCGTTTCGAAATTGCTGCTGGAGTAGCTTGTAATTATTTTGTAAGCTCCTGTTGAGTTTGACAACAATCTTCATGGAGTAATGGCTCTAATTCTTGGTCTTCGAACTTTTTTGTCTGGCCTGGGCGATCTTTGTCTTCCGTGTCAAAATAACCACTTCTGAACCACACAAACCATCTCTTGCTCGTTCAAACACATTCACTTTGGTGAGCAATTCGTGTGCTTCAGCGGCACTTTTTGTTAAATTAAAGAAGTAAAGCAAAACTTACCGCATATGCTAAACATATTTCCGAATAAAGATTTAGCTTGTTTGTTTTCATATTCATCATTATCAATCAAACATTAAATTTTGGTAGTTTTGTTGTTAAGTTGTTTTGCATTTTATGTGATGATATACACAAATTCACACATTTCACCCACAACCGTTTGCCATTAATTAATAAAAAGGAAATTTGTTGGAACAATTCACTTAAAAACTATTGAGGGTCTTTACTATTTTTTGGGGTCATGAGAGCTAGAAAGGGTGGCAGTGAAATTGAGCAGGAGAATGACATGCAAATCATATCGTTCCACAATAAAACAAAACAACAATTAGCCATATTAGACCTAAAATGATTTTTGAAAATTAATTAATAATAAAATGGTATATTGTAGTTAATCCTTTGTTTTTCTTTTCTTAATCGAAAAAGGCTAAATAAAACTCAATTAATAAATTAATAGTTTCTATAAAGGGACGAGATATAGGATATTCTCGTCCCTTTATTGTTCAGAACGTACACTTTTAACGTAAGTGTATGTGTTGTAATATCTACATATATATATACACACAGTTACTAAAGTATACGTACGATCGAATTTTTGGGCCTTTTTTAAAAAATCTATATACATATATACAAATACAAGGCCTGACTTATTCATTCACTCACTCATGACTGATGAGTCAGTGAATTAAGGTGGAGCGATAATGTATGGAATTTTTTTTTGTTTTCAATGGAGTAGCGATATAAAGTTGCCTTTTAATGAGTAAGTTAAATGTACGAAAGATTACTTACCTATTTTGATGTTTTGAGGTGCCCCCACCACAATTGAAAATCAAAAAATTGCCTATTTTTCATATTCATTAAAGTCATTAAACAACCTTATACTTTATAAACTTTAGTTTATAAATCACTTGGTTATTTTTTTACTGATAGAGGACATCCAAGGCTACTAGACATAAGGAGGGCATTGGGGACTTCCACTCCCCCCCTTTCATAGAGCCATTTATTTTTGTATTATTATAATGATGTGGGGGCACCTCTATATATACGATCCACCAAATGAAATTTTTTGTGTATATTTAGGAGTTAAAAAAGCCACTTTTAACAGGTATTCCAAAGCGATTAAAAATAAAAATCGCTCCACCCTAATATATATATATACAGTCAGAGTCAAAATTTAGTATACAGCACGAATTTTCATCTATGAAGCTAAATATTTTAATTATAGAAAGAAATATATAAGTTTGATTAAACTTAAAAAAAATTTAGATTTTAATCTTTTATTATTTTAAAAAACTTTGAAATTTAAAATCGATCTCGTGGAAAATTTATGAGAAAAAGAGAAAAGTACCTAAAAACAACAGTCCAAATTTAGTATGCAGTTGATGGGTAGCGCTCTATTTTATATCACCAAAAGCCGAAAATAAAAAGTTTATATTTTGTTGGTCCCCATTTAGCTTAACTACGGCCTCTAGATGCAGTTTCCAAGATATTCTGTCATAACTTTAGTAATTTCCCCCCTCTCTTCCGTCAAATAGAGTTCAGAGTTCGTCCTTAGATGAAATGCTTCGTTTTCCAATATTCCTGTCTAAAATTTCCGACAGGAACTCTATTGGATTAAGGCCTGGAGATTGCGGAGATGAATATAACTGTTTAGGCACGGTATACAATAGTCACTCCTTAACAATTATTGCGGTGTACTTTGAATGACCCATGGTGTTACAGGACCTTATTTTTCAGCCCTTATTTTCAAATTGTTCTTTAAAATTTGAAATGAATACAAGATTGCCAGATCCTGCAGTTGACATACAGCCCACACCATCAAAGACTTATTTAGATAGCAATTTCTCCAATCTTTCGAAAAAATATATTTAATAAAAAAATTTTAATATTTTATTTTCCGAAAAAAAAACGAAAAACTTTTTTGGCTTTATTAAAAAATTCATAACAGTAAGCCAAAATATGGCCAAAAAATTAGTTTTTCTCGAAAATCGCAAAATTTAAATCGCAGGTACGGAAAAACTATAGGAGGTATTGTCATACTTTTTTCATATTTTTATTCCCTATTTGTTCTCAATAAATCCCAATGTGATGATTGAAAAATTCTGAAATTTGTTTAACAAAATTTGAAAATGGAGTTTTGAAACGGCCGTTAAAAGAATTATTCATGGTAGAAAGACAAAATTTCATATTTAAATATAGTTTTATATATATAAAAATAATAGAGGGTAGCGTTCCAAAATTCAAAAAATAAATAAAATTTGGGACACCCTAATGTACATTTATTCGTTTTATTCGAGTATTCTACATAAAATTGTTCGAATTATTCGTTATTCGAAAATTGTAATTTTTAAATTGTTCGAATAATTATTCGTAAGAAATTATTCGATTAATCGGTTATTTCAATCGATATTTTGTTTTGTCAATTGACTTTCTTTTGCTAAAATCTAATGAACCTATGGATATAATCGAATAATTCGATTGTTCTTAGTTGTTCTACTGTTAATTTCAAATTATTTATATTTTTTTTGTTCCTCTTTCTACATTGAACAACTTAATCTTGTTTAACATCTGTACATCATTTAAAATTCGATTTTAAAATATATTTCCTAAGCCTCCACTACCAACACAAACACCACCTACTCTCCCTGTCCAACACATCAAGAGACCTGTTGACATACAAAAAATAAATGAAAAGAAAAGTAAATGAAGAAAAACAAGAAAAGCTAGAAAATGGAAAAATAATAAACTACACAATATTGGAAATAGCCACAAAGTAAACCACTTGTGAAACAAGTTGTTTCCACTTGAAATCCACTCGAAGAACAAGAAGATAGAGAAGATGAATCCTATTTTTTCAATTTCCTAAGTGTTCAATACAGTAAAAGATATAAAGTACATGAACGTACGACTGTGAGCCACAAAATAGCCACAATTTTCTTTGTGTGTAGTTCTTTAGAGGTAAATAATAAACGTAACACATTATACGAGTACATATAGCCAAGCCAACCAGATCAAATGAAACAGCAGTCACTTGAACTCACTTTAAGGTGAAAATGTAATTTTCAATTTTTAATGTAAAACTAAAATCATGAACATCAAGTGCACGTATGCCATACACTTTCCAGTTGAAAATTTAAGTAGTACTTTATACATATGTATATAAATACTTACATGTTTGTAGTTCGAATCAGAATGAAAGCAAACATTTGATTTTACTTTTTTCTGTAGTAGTTTACATAATAAGCTAACGGCCTAAATAAGATGCATAAAAAATAAATCTAGAATTTATTGCAGATTTACATACATATATGCTTTAAAGCATTGTTCACTTAAAATCCGATCGCACTTAAGCTTTAATATCTACATAAAGAAAAATGCGTTTTCATAATGTTCAACCATTACCTTTAATCTTATTTATTAACAGTTATGAATATGCAAAAACAAACTAGTTAAATATCTTTATTTTTAATAAAAAATTCTAGTTTTTGACTTGCACAACTTTTCGGTCCACCTGTGCTGCATATTTATTCCAAGCAGATAACATTTTTTTTATTGTCGATAATAGCACTTCCATTTTTCTTTAATTTAGCTTTGACAGTAGCCCAATATTTTTCAACTGGCCGTAGCTGGGGACAAAACTTTACTGAAGAATGGTGTTGTCTAATAAAGGCTAACAAACGTTTTAGAAGACATTCTTTGATGTAAATATCTGGAGTCATAGTTGTAGAGGTTAAAAACGGAGAACTCTTAAGACCGCAACTGCAAATAGCTTGCCACAACATTTCCATTCTTACCAAATTTATCCATTTTTGTATATTTATACATAAGAGTGTCCCTTAGAATTAAATTTTTCGAAATGTTGAGAAGGTACCCGCTGAAAACTTTCGTAATGACCTAAAATACCACCAAAAAAAATTTTAGCTTGTTCTAAGAAGGGCAACCCGTGCCGACTTAGCGATTTAGTTTTGAGATGTATTTACAAGTGGGAAAAATAATTTTTTTTTCAGTTTTTGTAAAAATTTTGCCATTAAATAATTACTTTTGCAATTTAATTTAAAAGAATCGAAATGTGTACGTAATTGTCGTTCTAATAAGATATAAAAGACAAAAATTGGTTAAAAAATGTTAAAGTTATTAAAAAATCGCCAGGCCATTAACGTGTCTCAGGCCACTAGAACAAGAAAAGTAGGAACAAAATAAACATATTTTGAGAAATATTAAAATAAGAGCTTATTTTTACTTAAAATATATCCATATTTACTTGTATATGAGTTTTTGTCTTCGTAGGAACCGTTAACTTATTCGCAGGTATGACCAAAAAAAAAATATTTTTTTTTAACGGCAGTTTCACAACTCCAATTTAAAATTTTTAAAAATTTTGTTAAACAAATTTCAAAATTTTTTGATCATCACATTGGGATTTATTGAGAACATAATAGGTAATAAAAATATGAAAAAAGTATGAAAATACCTCCTATAGTTTTTCCGTACCTGCGATTTAAATTTTGAGATTTTCGAGAAAAACTATTTTTTTGGCCATGTTTTGGCGAATGAGCCGAATTTCTTTATTGTTATGATTTTTAAGCAAAAGCTATTCAGAATATTATATTCCATGTAATTTTAAATATAGTCTGAACGTTTTTCTAAAATTGGAAAAACGTTAACCCTTAAATCGTGAAGGTCAAAGGTCAATTTTTTCAATATTTGGAATTTCTCAAGATAACATAGCGAAATGTTATTTATTTTTCTGACGATTTTGATGAAACTTAAGAAAAATATAACACAAAGTCTAGTATTTACAAAAACAGCAGAAAAATTAATATTAACCCTTAAGAGCACTTGGGGTTAAAATTACCCCAAACTTCTAAAATCATTAAAAAATCGTCAATTTCAATAGTGCTGATGAAAATTTGATTTTTATAGGAAATAAACTTTAAAATATTGTGTTGTGTATTAAAAAATAGTATTACGAAGCCATTTTGAAAAATGTTCACAATTTTGTTCAATTTTGGCCACACATTTTTCAAACGACAAAATATTGTATTTATACCTGATTTTTGCTTTAATAACGTAATTAATATTTAATTAACGATTTTTGAATAATAAAATTGGTTTTAACCCTTTACTGTACTTTTGATTTATTAAATTTAAAAAATAACTTGAATGATTGAGTTTATTTAACTCTGAAAAACATTAAAGTTAGCACCATTCATATTGAATGTGTTTTTCGTGATTTTAAAAGTTGAGTGTCTTTTTAACCCCAAGTGCTATTAAGGGTTAATTTTAATTGTTGTGCTGTTATTATAAATACTAGACATCATGTTATATTTTTATTAAGTCTCATCAAAATCGGCCCAAAAATATATAACATTTCGCTATCTTTCCATTAGAAATTCCAAATATTGCTAAAATTGACATTTGACCTTCAAGATTTAAGGGTTAAAGTTTTCCAATTTTAGAAAAACTTTTAAGTTACCTGGACTATATTATTCTGAATAGCTTTTACTTAAAAATCATAACAGTAAGGAAATTCGGCTCATTCGCCAAAATATGGCCAAAATATTAGTTTTTCTCGAAAATCTCAAAATTTAAATCGTTGTTACGGAAAAACTATAGTAGGCATTGTCATACTTTTTTCATATTTTTATTCCCTATTATGTTCTCAATAAATCCCAATGTGATGATAAAAAATTCTGAAATTTGTTTAACAATATTTTTTAAAATTTTAAATTGGAGTTTTGAAACTGCTGTTAAAAAAAATAATTTTTTTTGGTTACACCTGCGAATAAGTTAACAGTATCCTACGAAGACAAAAACTCATATACAAGTAAATACAGATATATTTTAAGTAAACATGAGTTTTTATTTTAATATTTATCAAAATATGTTAATTTTGTTCCTACATTTCATGTTCTAGTGGCCTGAGACATGTTAATGGCCTGGCGAGTTTTTAATAACTTTAAAATTTTTTAACCAATTTTTGTATTTTATATCTTATTAGAACGACAATTACGTACACATTTCGATTCTTTTAAATTAAATTGCAAAAGTAATTATTTAATGGCAAAATTTTTACAAAAACTGAAAAAAATTATTTTTTTCCCCTTGTAAATGCATCTCAAAACTAAATCGCTAAGTCGACACGGGTTGCCCTTCTTAGAACAAGCTAAAATTTTCCTTAGTCATCGGGAAGCGTAGAAGACAATATATTGAACTCACTATAAAATCACCATCCAAGCCATGAAGTCGTATTTATGTGTCCAAAATAGTTTTGTATCAAAATATATAAAAAATTTGTTCGGATTTAACGCTATACATACATTTTTTTACCGATAACATTTAAATGGAGGGTATATTAGGTTTGTGTAGATGTTTGTAACGTGCAAATATTGTCCAACACCCATCTTAAAGTATACCAATCTGCTCAGGATCACCTTCTGAGTCGACTAAGAGATGCCCGTCCATCTGCGATAACAGATCACAAATTCAAAGATGAATACATTTTATATGAATGTGTTAGTATGAAAATAGAATAAATCTCTTAAATCTGTTATAATGAAACTAAAAGTAAGTTTCTTATAAACCTAAATCAGTAATGAAGCATACATAGGTCCTATAAAATATTGGAAATCACTTTCTCTCTTTTTGCGTCAATGAAATTTTATATTGCCAAATATTTAAAAAATGGTGACAAATGACTTACACCCTTGTTAAATGTAATAATTGAAATAATATGTTCATAAATAGAATTTTGCAATACAAAAGGGAAATAAAATCTAACTATTCGTATACAATTTACTAAGGGTTCAGACAAGGTTTTTGAAAAAAAGGTCACCCCAATTTTTAAGTTAAAAAAATTAACCTTATAATTTTTCAATAAACCCCCACAATACAATAAAGAAGAGTATGTAGAGGACTATAAATCTGTATAAAAGGGAGAATAGTAAAAACTCGATTATGTTATTAACAATTATTGTCAAACAGACTGAAATCCTTTTTTCCCGGAAACAAAATTATAAAGCCAATAAGCAAATAACTGTTTACTGCCCTTCCAAACCATAAAATACCATCCAAAATATAAGTTTATTGAAGCAAACAACTAATGATAATGGTGCAAAAACCAAAAAAAACAGCCATTATTTGTGAAAGTACTTTATTTCCATTTAACACATGAGACCGACCTGCTGCCTCTATGAGCAGAGATTGAGGGGTGAAACACTTACATAATAATTTAAACAAAATTTATGATGGTCTTAAGCAGCAACAAACAAAAATCCTCTTGAAAAAAAAAAACGTAAAAAAATGTATATCAAAATGTCAACTAAATTAAGGAAAGTGGTGGAGGAATAGGAAGAAATTATTTTGAAAGAAAAGGAAAGTTTATTTTAATACTTTAACACAAATTAAAAATTATAGTCATCTTTGTTTCTTTATTTTATTTTTTTTATGTTTCGTTTGCCATCTTAGTGTCCTAGAGACAAATCTTTTTTGGTTTTATTTATTTGTGTTGTTGTCGCAAACAGACAACTTCATATAAAAAACATCAAAACTTAAACCTTTTAAACGACCTTTTTTTCGTAGTGATGCTATACTGTGGCTTCGAACTGTCTTTTTCTGTGCCAAAAAGGAACAGACAACGAAGAAGATGAAGATGAAGTAAATAAGTTTGCTCCCAAGTGTAATATTAATGTCTCAATATATTTACATTGTTTTATTTTTTCTTGGTTTGGTTTAGTTTGTTTTTACACTGAAATTCAATGTGACATTTAGTATTTTTTTTATTTTGTGTCCTTCACTTGGCCAAGGTTGTAATTGTAATCACGAATTTCGGTTTGTTGAGGAATTTGTAACATTTTCGTAGCATAGATATTGAACTCATTATACCTACATTGATTTAGTAAAATGAAAAAGTACCATAAAATAAATAAATACCATTGTGATCCCTCCCCCTTTGAGGGATCAACAAAATAAAAAGCAAAAAATAACTTTGCTTTTTATTTTTTATTAAAAGGTAATAACTATTACTTACGATCCCTGGTTTTCAGCTATGATCATTAATTTAAAATTTAAAAAAATTAACATTCAAAGACCAATGTACCAATTTCCTGTCTTTGTCCTTTAAATGATCTTCAGGTCTGAATTCATTAAAATTTTACATTTTGGCGAATGATAATGTTAATTATACAAACAAAAAAAGCAGTATTAAAAAAGTTCACTGCTCCCTTTCATAAACCTTATTTTTTCTGTGACTCCTGGAACCTATGTTACAAATTGTATCTTTGAAAAAATAAAAATGTTTGTATTGTTTTATAAGAACCGATTTTTTGATGATCGGTTCATTTATTAGAAAAGTACCGAAAATAAATTAAATGTTAAAATTTCCAAAAACTAATATTTTTTTAAAGGACACAGAAAGGTTTGGTGCCTTTTTGTCCCCTAGAAATAACAACAATTTTTAACAAATATTGTGGTATAACACATTTTGCATGCAATATATGAAAATATTGGGACTTTTTTGGGAAAATACTTAAAAAATATGGCTCTGCGATTTTTTAAAATGTAAGAGCCGAACTGACCAACTTTGAGGGCCACCTACTGGCCCCCATTTCGATTACGAAGCTAAAGGTAGGGTCACACATGGCAAATATTTGCTCAAAAAAGCGTAACCACTTTTTTAACACAAATTTGTTTTACGTGTTTAGTCTTACAAATGTTTTGTAAGATCAAACAGCATCAGATAAAATAAAACAAAATTTTTGGTTTTGATTCATCCAAAGTAAAATTAGTTTTTGAAATAAATAAATGACTTCAAATGTATTTTATTTAGTGGTTACGTCTTTTTCGTCAAATATTTGTCATGTGTGACCCTACCTTAAACAACTCGAAAACACTTCAGCTCCAACCTTGTGAATCATTACGATATTTCCAACAGTTCACGAGATACCGAACAAAACTTTTCGAAACCAATGTGCATGAGTCGCATGGATATAATATGGGCGTCAAAATTGAGTAACACCAGTGAATTATAATTTTTTTAAAGAGAATGAAAAACATTTGAGTCCGACTGAACCTAAAATGTGGCCTACTGCAACAAACCGAAACGTTTAAATTTTAATTGATTGATGGGTATTTTGATAAATTATTCTAAAAACATCCAATAATTCACTGATTATAGTATATAAGATTGGTAGTCCGTTTGGAACTATATATATACTCTGGACCGTTATAGCTTTTGAAATCAACTTTCCGAAGCCCCCAAAATAATGTACATACATACTCGATTTAAACATCTATATATCCGCTATAGTCCTGGTTCAGTTGTGTTTTAAAATTGGGCAAATCGTTCCACAAATGGCTTGATATAAGCAAAACCATGACTAGAACGAATTTTAACCTGGATATGGATTATTAAGTCATTAACATAGACAATATGGATATCATATGAAAAGTATTTCAAAGGCCTTTTTTCCAATGACGTATATAACGTCATAGAAATTTGGTCCGACAATGAGTGAAAATCGGGAAAAATATTTTTTTAACCGAGTTTTTTTTCACCAATTTTTTTTAGGATTCCTAATTTTCTGGAACTTTTTCATTACCTGCTTAGAAATAATACTGTAACTTTAAAAACAAAACTTAAAAAAAAATTCCAGAAATTTGCCGAGAATTTCAATGGCAACGGAATGGATTCCGGAATCCATTCCGATCGAAAGTGGAATTAATTCAGTATTTTGCTTCTTCAGTACATGTAAAATGAAAATTTCTTTCGGAATGAAACCACTTTCAGTTTGCAAATTGGAATTGATTTTTGATTGTAATTATTTGGTTTTTCCAAAATTTTTAGTCAATTTCTGTACCAAAACCTTCATATTTGTTTTAATATGAAAAACGTGTTCAAATTAAAATCATAAATACAGAATTATGAAATATTTTTGGAATTAATAAATTACACGAAATCTGAAGAACCTAAAACGAAATCGATAGGAATAAAAACTATGGATTTGAAACCATTCCGGACAAAATGTGTGACAGGCCTGTATGTCGGTTCATGTTGTAAATTTTGATCACAATTTTGAAGATAGTACAACGAAATTTTAGGTAATGAGCCATTTTTCTAATTACTTGGGCCTACATATATTAACGAACAAAGCTTTACTATTAAATGTCAGTCCATTTTAACATTTTCTGTAAAAGTTTTTATGTTAAAGCTATAGGGTAAATCTTTTTGGTTTATTACCCGCTCTTTAAGTACACATAGTGGGTATGTGGTGATGTTTGTAGATATTAGTCTAACACCCACCGTAAAATATACCGATCGACTCAGAATAATTTTCTGAGTTAATATACATATAATCCTTGTTCGGAAAGTACAGGTCGCAATTTTGAAGATACATATTTCGATAAAATTCGGCACATTAATTTTTTTCAGCCCAAGAACGAAGCCAAGTGAAACTGTCTGAAATCGGTCCATTATTTTACATAGCCCCTATACAAATGTCGTTCCGTAATAGTAGCTTATAGGTCTTAAATGTTTAATTTATATAGATATCTACACAAATTTTGCTCCAAATAAGTTTTATATATCTGGAAGTCATGTCACCTAATTTTTTGATGATCGGTTCATAATCAGTTGTAGCTCCCATATAAGGCCCACTTCCGAAAATCACTTTAACGAGCATAAATCTCTTAAAAATTTTGGAATCCAAATATAATTTAAAAAAAATGAGTTTCGTATAGACATAAATCACACGGCGTAATATTATGGCGATCGTTCCACAATTTCTCTTAGCTCCCACATAATAATTCCGAAAATCACTCACAAATATTTATTATTGAAATTTGAAAAGAAAAATGTTATTGCTTGGTTGTGTAGGGTATATTATATGGTGTGGCTTGACCGACCATACTCTCTTACTTGTTTTTATGTTGGTTTGTATTTTCTAAACAGATTTATGTTTATTTTATATACATACTTTCATACATACATATGTATATATGTTTCGATCTATTTTTTTTGTGGTAAATATACGTAATAAGTAAGAAAAGAAGAATTAAATAAATAAGTACAACAAAACAAAAAATATAACAACAACAGCAATTTCATTTAAACAGCATAAATGTCAGGGCAAAAGAGAAAAGGATACTATTACTACTGAAACCCCAAACTGAAAGATACAAGCTAAAACAGAAGAAGTATAAGTTGAAGGTGTCAGATGTAAGTCACTTAAACTGCAGTTAAACCATTTATAACAATGACAGAAGTTTTAAATTTTTTTTTAACAACAAACTGAGGAAACAATTTAAAGCATCAGATTAATATATTTGAAGGAATACAAAAAATATTTAAAGTAAGCAAGAGTATAGGTTTTAAAGTTTAGGAAATATTTACATATATGTATGATAATTTTGATTCATAGAAATTTCTTATAACCAGTTTGTGAACATTTTCTAATTAGTATTTCATTCTTTCTTAGCACTAAAATGATTTCTAATAATAATGATAATTTAATCATTTTTTTTAGTAATTTATTTACATCATATATTTTCCATATAATTTCCTATTTCGGCGAAATAATTATAAATAAATACAATCGTAAAAAACATGCATATTTTTTATAGGTATATAAATACAAATTCTTATTAAAATTATTTATTAATTAAATAAACAGATTAAGATTTAAAGAAAACAACTTCTGCTTTATCGCTTGTAGAAACCATAATGATGATTATGATGATGATGATTCACTATATTGCAGTAGTGGCCATGGACTTTATAGCAACCAGCAAACTGAGAAAATTCATAGCGACAACATTTTAAACATTCAAAGGTATAAAAATATTTCAGACCTAAATTAAAGAATAGAATAATAAAAAAGAACAGTAATTTAATGATGTGAGCTGGGACTATAACAGTTATAAGTGATATCAAAAAAGATATTTTATAAAAGTTATTTTGTGACTTTAAAAATTTTAATTTTTCGTCAGAAAAAAAAAACTCATTTGAGGATTTTTATTTTCCCCGTCAGAAAATAAAACTCATTTTATGTAAATTGACACCTAAACCTTGACGCTGGTCAGATCATTACAATTCGTAAAGCCTCTTGCATTGCAATTGAATAATTTTTCATTAAAATAAAATCAAGTGGGATTTTAATTTGTTATTGTTTGATTCCTATTATCAAATTTTTGTTGTTTTTTTTCATAAACAAATAAATTACTACAAGCATTATATCAGATAGACTCAATAAAGAAAGCTACTGAAAAAATAGTAGAAAATAAACGAAAAGAGTTTTATTTTTTGACGGGAAAATAAAACTCCTCAAATGAGTCTTTTTCATGACGGTTTATTAAAACTCTTTTTTCATGAAAAATAAAATTCCTCAAATGACTTTCATTTTATGATGGAAAAAATAAAAGTCCTCAAATGAGTTTTTTTATGACGGCTATTTAAAACTCATTTTTTAAGTGTTTCATGCGAACTTTTATTTTTACGTTGAAAAATAACTGTTAATTGTGGAGTTATCTATTGGTATATAACATTATAGGTCTCCGTTGACTCTAACATAGAGATTTTTTTATTTAAAATTTTCTGGATAACTGGTATTTACGGTCCCTGAATGTGAGCACTATCAGCTTAAGTAGACATAAGTTAATTTATGAATTTTTGATTTTAATAAAAATTTATTAAGGCAGAATTCATAAATGGCTGAGAAATATGCAAACAATTACACAATCTGAATTGTCAGTATTGAAGAAATTATGGAATCCGTTTTTATCGGTTTTAGTAAAATTATTCAAAAACTCTGTAGTTGTGGGTACAACAAAAATAAAAAATTATTTATCATCGACGCTAGTTTCCAGTCTATATCAAATGAAAATTAAATGAAAATCTGAAAATTAATGAAATAAAATCAGAAAAAAGAACCATTATTTAAAAATATATTTTTTTTTACAATTATTAAGTTTGTAGGTGGGTTTCTGATAATATCTCAGCCATTTATGGATCAATATCGCTGATTTGTAATTAAAATTTATCGAACGAACATACAGTGAGCCTCAAAAGTTATTTAATTTTTTTTTAAGATAATGAAAATCCTAAAATCTATTCATCGATTCAAATTTAAAAGTTTCGGTTTGTTGGAGATTGAGTTGAATAATAGATTCGGTTCTCAAAAAAAAAAGATTTAATGATTTTTATGAACTTAAAAAAATCAAAAAAATCACTTCTGAGGCTGTGTGTATATATAATAAATTGATACAATAATTCGATCACCTCTGGTTAGGAGAACATTGTACAGCTTGTAACTTGTACCAATATGGACAGATTTCAATGTTATAAAGCAAGTTTGAAGATAAATAAATTCCTGTTAATTTCACTAATAACACCACCGCAGTGGCTATGGTATTATGCGTTTGTGCTGATAATGTCCAAATATACTTGTCTAACACCCACCTTAAAGTATTCCGATCGAATCAGGATCATTATCTGATTCACTGGCTGTCCATGTAAGCCTTGTGCGCAAAGTACAGGTCGCAATTTTGAAGATAAATATTTCAATAGAATTTGGTACATACAAATTTGCGGCCCACGACTGTTGAAACTGACAGAAATCGGTCTATTATTTCAGTTATTCACTACAAAATGTTGCCCAATTTCATGACGATCGGTCCGAAATTAGTCATAGCTCTCATATAAAATTTTGACTTTCATTATTTTTGACGACATGAATTGAGATATTTCAACAAAACTTATTTTTTGGATTAATCAGAAATAAGAGAAAATGCTTTTAGAAACATATTTGAGCAACCATTACCGAAGATATTTGCGAAACACAAAATAAAGTCAATGTAAAAATTCAAATTTTAAAATTTAATCAGAAATATCTTTTAAACTGTAAGAGACAACTTAGAGAAGTAAACATGAATTTCATTACCTTTCCACTTGCTTTAAAACAAAGTATCATTCATTGAAATCTGTCCATATTTGTTCAGGTTACATGCTAAGCAAAGTTTTCTTCATCAAAGGTGGACGATTTTGACACAAATTTAATTTTCTTGAAGCAACATTTTTTAATCGGACCGGAATGTACATGCTGAGCAAAGTTTTTTTTTTTTTGTAATTTTTAGGTTCTAAACTATCAAATAGTTGTATCTAGGGAGCCTTACCTTTACATGTCCATCTCGCTTGAGGATAACCATATTGTTTTCTAAAGTAACATCTTCTTGAATAGTCAGGATAACTGGGATATAATGGATATTTGGGGGCTGGAGTTGTGGTTTTTGTAAAGGGTGAATCTGTGGTTGGATAATATGGAAAATCATTTCGTTTTGTAGTAGTTGGTGCCAAAGTGGTTGTAGTAGTGGTAGTTGTGGTTTCTGGGGTTGTAGTTGGCTCTTCTGTAGTTGTGGTAGTTGGCTCTTCTGTTGTTGTAGTTGGCTCCTCTGTAGTTGTAGTAGTGGCTTCCGTAGTTGTTGTAGCGGCTTCCGTAGTTGTTGTAGTAGCTTCAGTAGTTGTTGTAGCGGCTTCCGTAGTTGTTGTAGGGGCTTCGGTAGTTGTTGTAGCGACTTCCGTGGTTGTTGTAGGTGCTTCGGTAGTTATTGGCTCAGGAGTTGTGGGTGGTCTAGTTGATAGGTCCCAATCCGGTGGTGGTACATCTTGTGTTAGCACCGCCACCACCAATAGAGTTAGGATTATTAAATATTTAAACTAAAAAAATTAAATGTATTAATTTTTTATTTGTTACCATTTAAACTTCTTCTATTTAATCTCATTATTTACCATAGTTTATTTATTTATTTATATCTTATTTTATTTTTTAAATACCACAATTATTATTATTTTTTCTTCTCTGTAATAGTTACTGTAGTGTTTTCTTTGGCGCGTTTCGTTTCAAACTGAAAACATTTTCATTTGTTTATGCCTTTCAAAGTGCACGAGAAGCTTAGTCGTTTTGTTTTTTCGTACTTCGATTATATTTTCGGAGAATCGCAAGTGAAATAGGAACAATTAAGCAGATCAGTTTATTTACTTTAGGGGGGAAAATGGCGGGGACTTAATGCCAGTGGACAAAACTTACGTAGGTGATAAATTTATATGTTTTCTCCTACCAAAAGCTGGAACTTGAGATAGTTTAATAAAATTTAAAAAAAAAAATTATAAAATCATTCCAAAAACCGGTCAATCGATTTTTTCATTATTGTAAACTCATCCGATTTTTTGACAAACCGGTTTTTTTTAAAGAAAATATATTTTCTAAAGCTTATTTGAGTGCCAGCCGTTTTTTTTTTTTAGATTTTAAAGAGTGCCGGGTGGAATATTGTGACATGACACTAGGCCTAAAAGTTAAGTGCTGAAAATTTGAGCCAAATCGGACATCGATTTCTGGACTCGCATCGAGGTCAAACTTCAGATATATGCAAAATTTTACTATTTATATGAAATAAATAGGTGAAACTCGTTAACTTTCTGCATTGTTTTCTAGAAATATGTAGATTTTTATATTAATGAATATTACATTATTACAAAATGACCCAAAAACTGTATTAGCGCCAGTTTTTGTAAAAATGTTTGCTACCAAATAAATACTTTTCAATTGAATGTAAAAGAATCGAAATGTGTACGTAATTATCGTTGTAATGAGGTATAAATGATAAAATTTGATTAAAAAATTTTAAAGTTATTACAAATTCGCCAGACCATTAACGTGTCTCAGACGTTAATCCTTAAAACGTGAAGGTCAAAGGTCAAATTTTTCACTATTTGGAATTTCTAATGAAAAGATAGCGAAATGTAAATTATTTTTGGGACGATTTTGATGAAACTTAAGAAAAATATAACATGAAGTCTAGTATTTATAACAACAGCACCAAAATGGAAATTAAACCTTAATGACACTTGGGGTCCAAATTACCCTCAACTTTTAAAATCACGAAAAACACAGCCATTTTGACCCCAAGTGCTCTTGAAGGTTAAAATCCATTGTTGCACTGTTGTTGTAAAGGTTAGACCCGAATGTATATTTTTCTCAAGTTTCATTAAAATCGGCCCAAAATATATAACATTTCGCCATCTTTTCATTAGAATTCCAAATATTGAAAAAATTTGACTTTTGACCTTCACGATTTAAGGGTTAACGTTTTCCGATTTTAGTAAAAGATTCAGACTATATTTAAAATTACCTGGACTATAATATTCTGAACAGGTTTTACTTAAAATTAATAACAGTAAGAAAATTGGGCACATTCGCCAAAATATGGACAAAAACTTAGTTTTTCTTGAAAATCGCAAAATTTAAATCGAAGGTACGGAAAAACTGTAAGAGGCATTAACATAATTTTTTCATATTTTTATTCCCAATTATGATATCAATAAATCCCAAAGTGATGATCAAAAAATTCTGAAATTTGTTTAACAAAATTTTTAAAAATTTGAAAATGGAGATTCGAAACAACCGTTAAAAAAAATAATTTTTTTTGGGTCGATCTGCGAATAGGTTAACGGTATCCTACTAAGACAAAAACTCATACACAAGTAAATACTGATATATTTTAAATAAAAATTAGCTTTTATTTTAATTTTTCTTGAAATATGTTAACTTTTTTTCTTAAATTTCTTGTTGAAGTGGCCTGAAACAAGTTAATGGTCTGGCGAATTACAAAATTTCTTAAAATAATACCCAAAGTCTTCTAAAATATTCAAATTTGCGAGGTTATATTGGATGTATGACATAAAAATACGGAATTTTTTAAAATTGTTTGGTTTTATTTTGAAAGATTTGTACAAATTTATTCAAATTATTTGTCATTGGTAGCTATGACCTTTTCCCATCTTTCTGACAAAATATGGATTTCTAGCCAAAAGAAGTGTTCGTCTTTTGAAGCCAAGAACGAATCAAGCCAATATCGGATACATTGTTCCAATGTGAAGCATATCCCAGAAAGAGCGTTCTGCATCAATCGAAACAAATAGTTGTATAAGACTTCATTATAAATACTTTTTAACAGGTATTGCAACATGTGGCCGAAATTTGTCATGGTGGAATATTACAGTTTCATGTCTGGCCGCATATTCTGGTAGTTTATCGGCCAATGCTCGCTTCAAACGAATCAGTTGCTTTACGTACAGATTCCCTGTGATTGTCAGGCCAGATTTTAGCAGTTCATAGTAGATAGGACCCTGAGCGCCATTTAGCTGTGGTGTCGATTCGGCTGGTTGGGATGGCTTGACATACGATCTCTTACGCTTCGGGTTATCGTAATGGATCCATTTTTCATCGCAAGTTTTATATAATAGCGTTCAAGCATCATTTCGGACATGCAAAATCGTCTTTCAAGGTCTTTCGGCTTCAATTCATTTGGTAGCCAATTTCACTGTTCTTGGATGAATCCGGCTGCTCGCAAAGTATTTGAAGTTGCTGCTTGAGTTGCTCCCAATGATTTAGCAAGCTCTTGTTGAGTTTTACAACAATTTTTATGGAGCAATGCCTCCAATTCTTGGTCTTCAAACCTTTTTGGCTGGCCTGGGCGTTCTTTGTCTTCCGTGTCAAAATCACCACTTCTGAACCCCATAAACCATCTCTCGCATGTTGAAACCGATAGAAAACATCCATCATACGCTTTGGTGAGCAATAGGTTTTGCGTTAAAGAAGTACAGCTAAACATCCCGCATATTCGCAGCAAAAAAAAAAAACACTATAGGGTTCAATAACTAAGTGAAGAGAGTTCTCGACCGATCTTGTTGAAAAATTGTGTCTGAGTTACTATCCCATAGGTCTAACCTTGGTCCAAATTTCATGCCGATCGGAAGACATCGATTTCAAAAGTTGATTCACTTGACATGAAATCCATCCCCCCTATGTATTGAGAATTTCTAATAATATAGGTGTATGACTTATAAATGCGAGATTTCCGCGATTTTTAATAACTTATATGTCATTTTGAAGTTTCAAAAATTTTAAATTTTTTTTTCGAAAGATTTAAGAAATAGCTATCTAAACTATTTGGGATACATTTTGCTAAGAACAATAGGTAATAAGTTTCCGGTTTGGCCAAAATGTCAAATTTGTACCCCCTCTAACTCAGAGAGTTCTTGACCGATCTTGTTGGAGTAACCTTGGTCCAAACATTCCGATCGGAAGACATCGACTTCAGAAGTTGGTTCACTTGACATGAAATTCCCATATGTAAACAGTGGGTATACCAATACAGACATTTTAACGTTTTGTATTAAACCTGTAATAAAACTACTAATTTTTTCCAAAATATCCAAATAGATCTGGATATTCTTAATCCTTGAGATTGTTATTGAAATGTACTCATTTATCGCCACTTTCCCTCATATATATATTTTGTACTATTTATTATTTATTTTATTTTTCATTCATATATTTATTTATTTGTATTAATTCTACTGATAATTTCTTAGTGTTACGTATAAATTTCAACAACAAATACTATGAGACATTTAACAATGATCGCTATGATGGTATTTACAAAATACAGCCAGCCTGCCTGCCTGCCAATATTAATGACGTTAATTCTGCTACAATTAAACAACTTGTAACGAAATGTTTAAAACATTAAACATTTGTTAAATAAAAACAGAAAAAAAATAATTTGAAAATTCCCTACTAACTGCTGATAACCTTTTCTAGACATTTCAGCAGTGTTTATTTATTTGTTGTTGTTGATGTTCATACGATCATTTCTCATGGCTCTTCATAGATGAGGGAGATTTAAAGGAATTAAAAGTTTTATTTTTCAAACATGTTTTTAATTTAAATATTCAAGATGGCGCAACAAACTTGGAGTTTTAAATCAAAGAACACTGGAATAGAAAATAGAAAATCAGACTGTGTTCCATTTGGTTGGAGAAGGTTAACTCTTTGCGGTTGAGTGGTCACTTTACTAACCACCTTTTCTATAGTCTTTAAAACATAGTTTATTGCTAAACGATTATATTTTGTGAAGTCATCGTTTGTGATTTTTTTGCAAAACTTTGCCGTCAGGGTGCTCTGGTTAGATAAATATATTTGAAAATATTGTAAAAATCTGTTTTTAAGAGACTTTCTGGCATTCAATAAAAAAAAGCACAGAGTGCTTAATGTTCATTGAATTCAGTGTTACTTAGCTATTTCGGTTGTTTTGTCAGAAACATTTTTACTAAACAATATTTTTTAACATAGTTATTTTTAAAGCCATGTGGTTAGTAAACTACACATGGAAACTGCACATGCGTGCAGTCACGCGGTTGTCAGCTTTCAATGACACAAACTAAACGACGCAGCTTATTGAAATTTTGACAGGAGTCAACTGACAGGAGCAGATATTGAAGGGACTTTCAACAATGTAACATTTGTCGCAGTTCAATGGACTATCAGCAGCTGGGTGGTGACCATATTGAAATCGAGTGATATCTCTGAAAGTGTGTGGGATATGCGAGGAGTCAAGACAAGTAGACGACGAATATCCAAGAGGGAGTGATCTTTCCTCTACTGTGGTTGATTTTCATCAAGAAACTAGATTCTTGTTGATTTGGACAATAAGGGAATTAAGAAAAGCTTCTGGATATGATTAGAAATATCATTTATTAGGAATGCTCAGCTACTGAACTACAGATCGGGCTACGTGTATACCCGAGCAACTCAAAATTTATTCATAAAAGCGTGTAGGTCCTATGCTAAGATATACATTTCTGAGCGAAAATGTGCTGAATAATCTAAAGTATTGAGATCGAGACCTGGGACAGGATAGATATAGTACGCATTTCACTAGTATCTAGTCTGGATATAGTTGCTCGATTTAATTTGGTTATGTCACGGAGTCATATGATACCACTTGAATGTGTTCAATTTGGCAAAGACAAAAATTAATCATAAACAGCCTAAATGTACGGGTTATCTTTTATTTCATGGGTGTAATGTTATTTAACATTTTAAAGTTTTTATGAATTAATTACTTCATAGCTAATTACATATTTTCTAAGTGTGAAATAATATTAAACGAGTCTCACACACATTTTATTTATTTTGCCTATAAAACTCATTAGTTTAAATTCAACCCTCACAATTCCAAAATAGTCGTCCCACTGATAAGTGCTTATTTTAAAATAAATAATGAAATAATTTGCATATGAAAACATTTTGTTAATTTTACTTATTCAATTCTTTGTATAAAATTTGTTTTGTTTCTATTGCAAACTGCTGCATTATTCGACAAAGTCAAGACTTTGTTTGGAAATTGTTTTTCATTATTCATCCATAAATGATATATTCAGGTTCATTTATTTCTACATTTTTATAAAATTTCGTATATTGTTGAATTGTAATCGAATACTAGCATTTTTATTAAGATTTTACAATGAATCAACTGACTGACCACAATGTTAATAATTTTCAATAAATAGTTTTGTTATCAATCCTAATGACTGTGTTATTTTATTAAGAATAATGTGTGAGTATTTTCTTTCTGTTTGTGTTAATTATAAATTCAATTGAATTGAGTTTATGACGATTTTTTGTTTTAGAAACTGATACTAATAATTTAAGAATTAAAAACAATACTACACAAATATCAATTTCCATTAAGCATGATTCATTATATATTTAGTGAATATGTATGACAATGCATAAGTTTAAACGGTTTTTAGTTTGTTACATATGTTTTTTTTATGGATTTGAAAATATTTCAGCAAACAACATCTGTTAACACTAATTGGCAGTTGTGCATTTTTTTAACAATTGCACATAGTATTAATATAATTGAAAACATAGTGATGCATTTAGTGATTTTGGGAGGTATTGATAGAAACTAATACAAAAGTTCTTTAAAAAAATTAGTAACTTCAAGACCACAAATAAAATGTTCAAAATTCAAAATAAAATATATGTATTTAATTTATTTGTCTGCTTTACAAAATGCAGAAAGTGGTTTTGACACGGGAGCCAAAAAAGTTGTAAGGCCAAGAATTGGAGGCTTTACTCCATGAAGATTGTTGTCAAACTCAGCAAAAGCTTACAAAATCTTTGGGAGCTACACATCCAGCAATATCAAAACGTTTTCGAGCAGAAAGATTCATCCAAAAGCTGGGGAAATTGGGTACCATACAAACTAAAGCCGAGAGACCACGAACGACGATTTTGTACGGCTGAAATCATTTTGGAATCATTACTTGAGATGACCAGAAGCATAAGAGATCGAATGTGACGCCCGTCCAACCAGTCGAATCGATTATGAGCAGCTCAAATCTGACCATACCTTCACGGGGAACCTGTACTGTAAATAAAGTTTTTTTAGTTTTTGTAAAAATTTTGCCATTAAAAAATTACTTTTGCAATTTAATTTAAAAGAATAGAAATGTGTACGTAATTGTCGTTCTAATCTATATATAGATATCCCACTCGCATCCCACTAAGGGACTAAAAATATCTTAAAGGAATGGACCTAGGCTTTCTTTTGAGCAAAAAAAAAAATTAAAAAAGGGCCCATATTGGAAAAAAATGTTGATTTTGCAAAAAAAAATTAAAAAATTGTATGTCTTGCGTTACAAAATATTTATTTTGATAGATATCCTACTCGCATCCCACTAAGGGACTAAAAATATCTTAAAGGAATGGACCTAAGCTTTCTTTTGACTACAAAAAAAATTTTAAAAAAAGGGCCCATTTGGAAAAAAAATCGTATTTGCAAAAAAAAAAGTCAAAAATTGTAAGTCTTGAGTTAAAAAATATTTATTTTGATAGATATCCCACTCGCATCCCACTAAGCGACCAAAAGGGTCTTCAAGGATAATATCTAAGCTTTTGTTTGACCTAAAAAAACAGATTAAAAAAGGGTCCATTTTGAAAAAAAAAAGTCAACAAAGTTTTTGATTTTGCAAAAAAAGTCAAAAATTTTATGTTTTGAGTTACAAAATATTTATTTTGATAGATATCCCACTCGCATCCCACTAAGCGACCAAGTAGGTGTTCAAGGAAAATATCTAAACTTTATTTTAAGAAAAAAAAAAAAAAAAAAAAAAAGGCGTATTTTAAAAAAAAGTCAAAAAAGTTTTTGATTTCGGAAAAAAAATATTAAAAATTTTTTATTTTTTTTTTTAAATATTTTTTTTTCGAAAGATCGAAGAAATAGCTATCTATACTATTTGGGACACATTTTGCTAAGAACAATAGGTAATAAGTTACATGGATAAGAAAAAACCCCTGTTTGACCAAATTGTCAAAATTTTACCCCCTATAACTCAGAGAGTTCTCGACCGATGTTGTTGAAAAATTGTGTCTGAGTTACTATCCAATAGAGCTAACCTTGGTGCAAATTTCATCCCGATCGGCAGACATCGATTTCAAAAGTTGGTTCACTTGACATGAAATCCCCCATATATAAAAGTCAATGTGTGTTTGTTTGTTTGTATGATTGTTTGCGTATTTGTAATGGCACTCGACTTACAGTAAGGCAATTAATGAACAATCTAATCGGAGCGACCTTTATAACTGGGAATTATAACTTCGGAAATGCCATTTGATTTTATTCGATTGCAGTTTCCTATTTGCTTAGTATTTGCAATGATAACTGATAAAGCTCAACGTCAGTGTTTGCAAGTTTGCGGACTAAATCTAGAAAATCCATGTTTTTCACATGAACAGAAACTAATTTTAGATAGACTAAATATATTGTAAATCTTTACGGTACGGGTAGCGAAGCACACCGGGTTTTAGCTAGTAAGATATAAAAGACAAAAATTGGTTGAAAAATTTTAAAGTTATTAAAAATTCGCCAGGCCATTAACGTGTCTCAGGTAACTAGAACAAGAAATGTAGGAACAAAATGAATATATTTTGATAAATATTAAAATAAAAGCTCATTTTTACTTAAAATATATCTATATTTACTTGTATATGAGTTTTTGTCTTCGTAGGATACCGTTAACCTATTCGCAGGTATGACCAAACAAATTTTAACAGCAGTTTCAAAACTCCATTTTCAAATTTTTAATAAATTTTGTTAAACAAATTTCAGAATTTTTTAATCATCTCATTGGGATTTATTGAGAATATAATAGGGAATAAAAATGTGCAAAAAATTATGAAAATATCTCTTATAGTTATTCCGTAGCTGCGATTTAAATTTTTAAATTTTCGAGAAAAACGAATTATTTGCCAATTTGTTGTGAATGAGCTATATTTCCTTACTGTTATGAATTTTAAGTAAAAGCTATTCAGAATGTTATAGTCCAGATAATTCTAAATATAATCTGAAAGTTTTACTAAAATTGGAAACGTTAAACCTTAAATCGTGAAGGTCAAATGTCAAATTTTTCACGTCGCGTCGTCACGTTGAACATTTTTACTAATGTTCGCCAAACTGTGGAGTGAGAATTGCCAAAATCCAACTTTCGTTTATAAAGGGCCACCCTAATGTACCCGGTTCGGTTGCTATTTAAAATCGGCCAAAAAATGGCTTAGATATAAGGAAAAGACCACGACAACATAGATTTTTTAGCTATTTTCTTCTATATCTGAATTACTAAGTCGTTAATATAGATAATGATAGATATTTCAAAGTCCTTTGAAATACGTATATAACGCCATAGTAAGTCGGACCTACAATTGTTCAAAATCGAGAAAAATATTTTTACCCTATATTTTTTGCCACGAATAAGTTTTAAAAAATTTTAAGTTTTATTTTAAAGTATAATTTGATGAAGGGTACATTAGATACGGCACTGCCGAATATAGCTCTCTTGTTTTAAATTCAAATCAATTACAAAATAGCTTTATAAAATTTATTGAATGATTCCGTTTTTCTTCAAATCCAATCTGAAGTCATTTACAAATAGGCTTTAGACTATTTCTTTCAATTCATTTTGTAAATGATTAAAAATAAATTGAATGAAGAAAACACGTTTTCATTCAATGTGGATTATATTTAATTCAAATAATTTATTGTTATATTTCCATTATGAATTAATTCAGCAATGATAAAAGTCTTTGAATTAAGGTAAAGAATTTATTTTGTTCGGTATGGTTTTATGGAATGAATTTCTGACATAATTTAATTCTGAATTAAGATTTTAGTGAATTAAGCTTAAATTTAGTTAAGTCATTCAAAGCTCTGACTGAATACCACAAATATAAATAATAGTAAAATTTAATTATGATTTATATATGTTAAAAAATGCAAACCACATTTGAACTATAGGGTGATTTATTTAGAATTTTCTTAAATTAAAAAAAAAAAAAACACTTAGGCTGGGTAATTTATTAAAATTTTAAACATAGTTATAGCTTAATCAATGCATTGTTTAAATATACTTTTTTTCATACAAATGTTTAAAGTTAATAAGTCAAATAAATATTTTTGGGCAATTAGTGGTTACACTCATTTCGTCAAATATTTGCATAATCTGAATGTACCTTGTGTATATGTAGGTGTTGTATATATAAAAGTGTAGCATACTTTTAGGATGTACTAATTAATTTACAACTGCACAGTGGGGCAGAATCGAAATTTTTTGGAAATAAATCTGGCATTTCACGTGGGCGTAGCCAAGGAGTATTCGAGTTTAAGATATTAAAATGGGCCCTAAAACTGCTCCAGGGGCGGCGCTATGGGGGCTCAAAGTAGGGTACCTTCTTGTAACATTTTTAAACACGTGCCACGTTTTTGTGTCCCATCCGATTTCAAAGAATTTTATATTTTTGGAAAGCGCTCGGCTAGGTCTTGAAAAAATGCTTGCGTGTGCTATTATATCTTATAATTTCCGAGTTTAGGCATTTCAAAATTGAAATTTTAAAATTTTGCCATACCTTGGAGAACATTTTGGTATAAAAAACATGTCCTATTTTTCGAACATGTCGGCTCTACGCCCTTCGGAAATTGACCTATTTTTTTTATCAAAATTTCAAATTTGGGCCACATTTCTAAAATCCCAAAGCTGGGATCAGAAAACGGAAACCCTGATATGTTCCCTATTTATCCCTAAAGTATTTTCCCAGCCCCGAAGGA
This sequence comes from Calliphora vicina, assembly GCF_958450345.1. Taxonomy (NCBI): domain Eukaryota; kingdom Metazoa; phylum Arthropoda; class Insecta; order Diptera; family Calliphoridae; genus Calliphora; species Calliphora vicina. The sequence goes on from NC_088780.1 coordinate 123,814,289, forward strand.
AATGTGGACCATATGGGCAAAATTGTAAAAAATACCATTTTTGGGATTTTTGCTCCAATTTTTAGGAATTGCGGGATTCCCTTTAAACTTTTTTTACACTTTGTTATTTAGAATGAAAAACTTAAAAAACGTTGAAAATTTCATTGAGTTTCGTTAATAACTAAAGATTTTATTACATATTAAATATTGATAGAGTTCTTAAAGAAAGTTGTTTTTTAATAAAAAAAAATTTAAGTCACCTTTTTGTCCAAAAAACAACAAAAATCTACTATTTTTTGAATTTTTAAATTGAAAGTCGGTTATTTTTGGATTCGTAATTGATATTGCTCTGAAATCTTTTGTATGTTATTGGTAATTTAGTTGTCTAACTAACAAAAAAAAATCGAGTCCATTCGGTCAAAAAATGATCCCTATATTTTTAAAAAAGCAGACCAAGGTATGGCAAATTTTTAAAATTTAAATTTTGAAATGCCTAGAGATAAATAGCATATGCAAGCATGTTTTTTCAGGACATAGCCGTGCGCTAACCGTTTTAGGTTAGCTCGTATTTTCGAGAAATACCGTTATTTCGAAAATGGAGGAGGTTGCACATTTACAAATTAAAATACTATGCATCGGTTATGTGGTTTAGTATACAATATTAAAAGAACATGGTATACCACATTACCCGCCAATTTTTTCAATGTCTTGTTTATGGGCTTTTTCTCTTTTTCCCAAATTTCTCTAAAACTTGAACTTAAAAGACTTTTTTACTTTCATGGATGTAAACCTAACACTTGTAGTAGAACACCAACAATCGAATTAAGATTTTAAAATTATAGTCAAATAAAAAATAGGTATACCACATTACCCGAACTTATTCTATGTGGATACCAACATTTTTAAGAGCGCGGGTTATATGGTAGCTAAAACTAATTATGGACCGGTCATCATTAAAATGGGTAACGCGAATTCCGTGTATATAAAACTGATTTTTAACGAAATTTGTGAAGATACCTATATAAATTAAAAAATGTATGACCGATAAATTCCAATTTTGGGAGGACATTTGTATGGGGGCTATGTGAAATGATGTACTGATTTCAGCCAGTTTCAAGAGGTTTCGTCCAAATTTTATCGAAATATCTTCAAAATTGCGACCTATATTTTGCGCACAATGTTATAGCCAGACGAACGGGCCGGCATCGATCGGGATACTTTAAGGTGGGTGTTATACTAATATTTTTGGACGTTACAAACATCAGCACAAACGCATAATACCCTGCCCGCTATGGTGGTGTAGAGTATACAAATCTAGGGTATATCACATGATCTAGGCGGCCAGTTGACAGGTCCGGAATGCGAAATATGTGTTAAATTCAAATCATTCTCCACTTTATATCTCATCTGATTGTGTATATGCGTGGTGAATTCAAAGAAATATTTTTTTTCAATTAGTGGTTACACTTATTTCGTCAAATATTTCCATAAGCTGAACGTACCTTGTGTTTATGTGTTGTATAATTAGAAGTGTAGCATACTTTTAGGAGGTACTAATTAATCTACTATTAATTTAAAGTATGATAAGAAATACATACTGAATGAGGAATTAAAAGTATAAAAAATGCATTTGAGGAAGTAGAAATTAGGGCTGTTTACTTTATTGGCCAACATCTCAATACAAATAGAAAAATCTTATTAAAATCAAGTAATCGAATCATTTTAGATTAAGTTAATGAATGAACATACGATCTTTAATATGAAATGATATACAATTGGTCAATTCACAAGGTTTCTTATCATGTCATATTGTCATAATGTCCTAATATTTCACAATGATTTAAAAATATTCTTATTGCCTTTAAAGCAAAATATGTTCTAAAATACCAACCAGCAGAGGTCTGCGCCGAACGCCTAAGAGTCGGTTAAGCCGATCCGCCGATTCGTGAAATATTAGGACATTATGACAATATGACATGATAAGAGACCTTGTGAATTGACCAAATATAAATTTATTTCAAAGATTTTTAAAAGTTTAAACATGTCGTAAGTAAATTTTGAAGATTTGGTGTAACATAGTAAACTTATTAATACCACAAATTTCATCCTACATACATCTTTTCGCAATTAAAAAGTCTAGACATCTTATTTTTTCATTAAACATACAATATTTTATTTGTTTAAGAAGCGTCTCTTAAATAATTAACATTTATATTGTTTATAATTTACTTGTTGTTTTCTTCGAGAATTACCTCTATAAATTTCATTTAGATTTTGGTTTTCTTAAATTAATTATTAAATTTTTGTTATTGGTTTATTTAAGCACTTACACTTACACTTTAAACATAAAATGTACAATTCGTGTGTTTCTTTCATTCACTTCTTTTCTTTTTTTTTGTATTTTTAAGTTTAAAACTAAATAAATTTAACAATAAATATAACGATTTATAAAAATTACAAATATTTTTTAGTTTATAATTTTTCAATAATAATTTTCTCTTTTCTTTTGTTGAAATTAAATCAAAAAGATTGTGTATTTTTCGTAACTGGTTAGTTTTGGTTTGTTTTATATCTAGATACATATTTTCTTTACAACTTAGCGTTTAACAAAGCAAATAATAGCAATGAGGTTGGTATACTTTTTTACTTGGCTTAAATTTTAGAAATTTTTTTGAAGTTTTTGGATTAAGTTTTCGTTTAAAGTTAAAAATTATACTGTAACTTGAATGTGTTTACTTAAAAATCATAAGAGTTGGCCTCATCATCACCCTTGCGTACTTTGAAAACAAACTTATAGAGCAAAGCAGCCACGGCAGCGCCAGCAAAAGGACCCACCCAATATACCCAATGATCCATCCACATGTTTTGTACCACAGAGGGGCCAAAAGAACGGGCTGGATTCATGCTAGCACCGGTAAGATTAATCTGAAAGGAAATTTAAATAAACAAATTAAAAAAAATTATAAACAATTAAATAAAATTCCACTTACGGCACACAAATGACCAGCTGCTATGGATAAACCCACAGCCAAGGGAGCAGAACCCTTAATATCGGTACGTCCGGGATCGGATACAGCCTTAACAACAAACACCAAAATGAAAGTAATCAAAGCTTCGATGAGCACAGCTTGACCCACTGTTAAGGAGCCAGCATAACCGGAAACACCCAATTCAGGACCACCCACAGCTTCGGAGACACCAACCTAGATATTCGCATAAAATTATTTAGATTTCTTGGCTTGTTTGGAATCGAACTTACTTTAATGACGGCAGCTCCTGCAATAGCACCCACACATTGTACAGCCATATAGAGAGCACTTTTGATTATGCTCATTTCGCCAACGACAAGGAAGCCCAGGGTAACAGCTGGATTAATATGACAACCGGAAATGTGTCCAATGGCCTGCAATTAAAATGAGAGAAAGAGAATATTATGGTTATAGTTATATAGCATTTTATATGCATATTTTTCATATTTTGTCTATGGAACCTTTTTAAATTCGAAAAATTCTCGAATTTATTCATGATTTCGTGATAAACTTAAAAAAAAGAATTCTTTCTGATAATTGCATTATCTGTCATCTGTATGATTGAAGAAATATGTATTTTTTCCTCTTAATTTTTGAGAATAAAGGTACTTCTTAAATGGGAAATAAACTCCCCCTTTTTGTTGAGCGTGTTAATCATAATCATTTTCAAACTGTTGATATGTGATGAAGGATTTGTTTACAAAATAATTCTGAGTTTGATATCAAACATTAATGTTTGCAAGGTCCTTAAATCACGTTTAAAAAATAATATTATTTTCAAGTGTTTCTCAAAGGCAGATAACTTTTTATTTTCACTTTTGAATAAAAATGTCTTTATGATATTGTATTTTCTCATGAATTTAAATCATTCATAAAACTAATATTTCAATTTATTTTAAAACAAACACAGATATTTGATGTCTAATTGAGAATGATTTGATATCAAAGCGTTTCACAAATGTAAAAGTTTGAGAATGCTGGTATAGTGCATATTTTAAAATTATAACTTTCTCAATAATTAGATTCTTACAGATTTGCTAAGAGGTTTAAAACTACATTAGATATTATAAGAAGAAGCTATTCATAACACTGTACAACACAAAAAAAAACAAGTAAGAAAGTATGGACGGTCAAGTCCGACCATATAATACCCTACACTAAGTAAAAGAGCAAAAACATTTTTCTTTTAAAATTTCAATAATTTATATTTTTGAGTGATTTTCGGAAGTGGGCCTTATATGGGAGCTATGACCAATTATGGACCGATCACCATGAAATTAGGTCGTATGATTCATGTCTGTATGAAAGTTAACTATGTTGTTTGTGTGTAAACCAACATTTTTAAGCGATTTATGCACGTTAAAGTGATTTTCGTAAGCGGGTCTATATGGGAGCTATGACTAATTATGGACCGATCGTAACAAAATTCGGTGACATGAATTTTGTGTATATAAAACTTATTTGGAGCGGAATTTGTTGAGATACATATATGGGGCATTTCATGTTAAGTGAACCAACTTTTGAAATCGATTGCACCAAGGTTAGTTTATTTCAACAAGATCGGTCGAGAACTCTTCGAGTTAGAGGGGGTCAAAGTTTGACATTTTGGTCAAGCAGGTGTTTTTTCTTATCCATGTAACTTATTACCTATTGTTCTTAGCAAAATGTGTCCCAAATAGTTTACATAGATCTTTCTTCAATCTTTCGAAAAAAATATTTAAAAAAATAAAAAACTTTTAATATTTTTTTTCCAAAATCAAAAACTTTTTTGACTTTTTTTTTAAATGGGCCCTTTTTTTTCTTAAAATAAAGCTTAGATATTTTCATTGAACACCTATTTGGTCGCTTAGTGGGATGCGAGTGGGATATCTATCAAAATAAATATTTTGTAACTCAAAACATACAATTTTGGACTTTTTTCGCAAAATCAAAAACTTTGTTGACTTTTTTTTTTCAAAATGGACCCGTTTTTATTTTATTTTTAGCTCAAACAAAAGCGTAGATATTTTCCTTGAAGACCCTTTTGGTCGCTTAGTAGGATGCGAGTGGGATATCTATCAAAAGAAATATTTTTTAACTCAAAACTTAAAATTTTTCACTTTTTTTTGGCAAATTCGATTTTTTTTTTCAAAATGGGCCCCTTTTTAAACATTTTTTTTTAGTCAAAAGAAAGCTTAGGTCTATTCCTTTAAGATATTTTAGGTCGCTTAGTGGGTTGCGAGTGGGATATCTATAAAATAAATATTTTGTAACCCAAGACATAAAATTTTTGACTTTTTTTGCAAAATCGATTTTTTCCAATATGGGCCCTTTTTTAAATTTTTTTTTTTCATCCCGATCGGAAGACATCGATTTCAAAAGTTGGTTCACTTGACATGAAATGCCCCATATAAATTAAACATTTATGACCGATAAAGTCCAATTTCGGAAGAACATTTGTATGGGGGCTAGGAATAATAATTGTCCGATTTCTGCCAGTTTCAACAGGCTTGATCCTTACATGGACAGCCAGCGAGGCGACCAGCCAGACGGATGGACGGATATCGTTTACTTAGAAAGTTATTCTAAGTCCATCGGTATACTTTAAGGTGGTATACTATGGTGGTGTAGGGTATAAATACATATATGTTACTTGCTATACATTTTCAGTAACAGTTGTTAACAGTGAATGTTGGAAAATATAAAAGAACGACTTAAGTGTACCTTTTACTTGCTATATTCAGTAACAGTTGCTGCCAGTGATTATTCAATCACGGTGATTAAATCACAGGTATGAAAATATCGATCGCCTCTAGTAGTCACAAGGTTTTCATACTGTTTTGATATTGGTGTGTTAATCCAAAGTTGATTGGAAAATTAATGTAGAAGGTCGTTTCTAATAAAATGTTCAATGTAACCAATTTGGAATAACATTATAAACTATTGTTTCTTTGAAATAGATTTCTCCATATTTTTGATTATATAAACTATTTTCTTTTTAATTTTAACTTGAAAATAAATATATTCGACTATTCGATGAATCGACAATTATTGATCGAATAATTTTAATATCCATCGAGGACCCACAAAAGTATTTATATTCTGGATCCTTATTCTAAGACTGACTGTCTGGCTGTTGAAGGCACGATATCCAATGGAAATTTTCGTTAAATATTATCTTTTGATCAGAAAAGTTTGGTATTGAAAATCGGTCAAGTAGGACCAGAGTTATTTTGCACACGTTATTGATATTATAAAAGAACATTTTGCGTTGAAAATGGTAGGAATCGGTCTATGATTTTTCCTAGCACCCATACAAATACATATCTTTCCGGAATAAAAAAATATAGGTTTTCTTCGATTATTCGAATAATTTTTATTCGAATGACAACCCTTGTAGCACTTTAACTTATTTTATGTTATTTTCATCGAAAATATTTTATCAATGTCCATAGACATAGACCTTTGTTTGGTCAAAGGTCTATGTCTATGGAATGGTCTATGGAATATTTTTTAAACAAATGTTTACTATATTTTGAACGATTTGATAAATGAGCCATAAACAGTTAATTATCAGATGCGTTTTATTTAATAAATTAACTAATTAAAATCTGAATATACCAACCAGTCATAAATTTAATTAATTGCTAATGCAAAATCATGTGCATAATGTCGACGCAAATATTTTGCATGAGATAAGACAGTAAAAGATATTTGCCTTATATTGAAGATATAAACAAACTGTATTGCCAGTTATTTTATGAAGACAGTAAAGTGAGTCAAAATTTGTATTTAAGGAAAATATTTTAAAAATACATTTAAATAAATAGTTACTGACAAAGATTTTACACAATTATTTATAACTTTGATCTACTTTTCTCTTCAAAATCTCTCCATAAATTGTAAAATGTCACAAAACTTTTAAGCGAATATGCACGTGAAATAATGTACAGCAATTTAATTCATTTTTAATTTTAATTTTTCATTAACAATTTTTTTTTTAAATATAAACAGAATTATAGCGTAAAACTGAAATTCTTTTATGGCCAATATATGACAAGATTTTAGTTTATTTATTTTTTTGTTTAATTCTTGAAACGCATAAAAATTTAACCTACATTCAACAGGTACAAACATACATTCATACTACTACTTACTCCACTCGTCTGCGATTCTAAATTGAACATTCACACATATATTTTTGTTTTTACGAATTAATGTATGAATATGGGTACTTTTAAAAATAATGTATGACTATATTTGTATGAAAGAACGTATATAAGTATTTATGTATGTTTGAATTTAAATTTATAAGTAAGTTCTTCAACATAAATGAACTCATTTAATATGCAAACAACATTTACTTTAATATATTTTTCTTTTCGATTGATATTGGGTACGTTACATTTGTGGAAATATTTTTTTTGAGTTCTTTTCAGTTTTATTTACAAACTGAAACTCTTTTGAAAATCGTAAAATACCAAATCGAGTGTTTGAAGAATTTTATGAATATCAAACCAAAATTCTCAAAGGTTTCGCTAACCTAAACAAAGATTTTAGTTCCACATTTCATTAAGACTAATTTAAAAACAAGTAAGAGTGCTATATATACAGTGGTTCACAAAACAATGGAAACTTTTCCAAATATTTCATTAGCGGCCTAAAATCTGAAATAATTTTTTAAAAAATTTTAACATTTTTGTAGTATTTTATTTGTATAATTTTATTAACTTAATTTAACAAAAAACAAAGAACATAATTAATTAAATTCTAAGAATGAGAAAACAAAATTAAAAGATTTCTTTATTACGGTATTGACAAAACAATGGAAACTTAGGTATTATTTTAACAAATATGGTCTAAACTTTGCAATAACTCAATATTTTGTTGGGTATACCTTATTTTTTATAACTGCTACACATCGACGATGCATTGAACCAATTAAAGTGTCAATGGTCTCCTTTGAAATATTTTGCCATTCCCTTATTGAGATCTGGTTTGGGCAGGCCACTTCAAAACACGTACCTCGATAGATTGTAATCACTCGGTTACAACCCTAGAGGTGTGTTTCGGGTCGTTGTCGTGTTGGAATCTCCAAACTAGGGGCATATTTTCCTTAGCGTAGGGATACATAACATCGTTTAATATGGTTCTGTATCCTATACCTGTCATGGTATCTTTTATAATATGAATTGGGCCCATACCTTGCCCTGAAAAACATCCCCATACCATAATATTGCCACCGCCAAACTTTACAGTCTTATTTGTGTACTTTGGATCTAATCTTTTTCCCTTTGGTCGTCTTACAAATGTTCTCCCATCACTGCCTCTTAAATTGTATATGGATTCGTTGGAAAAGAGGACAGTATTCCATTTCTATATCGACCAGTTTAAATGATCCCTGGCAAATTGTAGACGAGCAGAACGGTTCTTTTTAGAAATGAGTGTTTTTTCACATGACGATAGCAACCAAGACCAGCCTCATTTGCCCTGCGACTAACAATGTTCGGGTACTTATTTCTAATTTTAGGCTATTAACAACCTCTCGATTAGTTATTTTTGGGAATTTCTTGAACTCTCTCGCTATTAAATTATCTTGTCTAGGCGTAGTCTTACGAGGTCTTCCACCTAAATGTTGAGTTTTTACAGAACCGGTATCAAGAAATTTCTTTATAATTTTTGAAACTGCTGATTTATTGAATATTTGTCACAGATACTTTTTTGTTTTAAACCAGCTTTCAAATCGTTAATTATTTTATTTTTTAAGTCTTCACAAATCTTAACTTTTTGTTTTGTCAGTAGCGAAATAGTGAATATTTTTAATTTTGTTCCCTTTTTTCAGAATATAATTAATTATGTTGTTTGTTTTTCAGTTAATTTATATAAATATACTAAATACTAAAAAAAAAAAATTTTATTTTAAAAAAATATTTTAAATTTTGGGATACATATGGAATATTTGGAAAAGTTTCCATTGTTTTGTCAACCACTGTATATATATCTTAAATACTGTTCACCAAGTCTACTTGAAGATAAATATTAAAAACAATTTTTGTTGAAAAACTTTTTTTGGGTGAAAAAAATTTGGTAAAAAAATAGTGCGGATAGGACAACACGGATTGTGTGTCGACTCTGCTATCTAAACAGATCCTGAAGGGTATACAAAAAAATTTGATTGATGGCATTTTCTCAATTTAATATCAAATATTATTCTCAAACCAAAAACTAAATTTTAATTTTTGAAAAATCACGTTTGAAAAATTTTGTTTTCGTTGATAACAAGTCTTATTCCCAAATCAATCTCAAACCTTAAGACTAGTCCGACTTATAAAGGTAACAATTACAAAGATAATTTACTTTCTTAAAAAAATAAAGTCGTTAATATTGTATGCTTGTAGGCTGATTTTGGATTACGATATCAGTAATCAGTTTCAGTTTTTAGTAAATACGAAGAATTAATTGAATAAATTTAGATTCCTGATAGGTGGAGTATTTTGTGAATGATATTTCTGTGATAAAGCTAAATCTTAATTCGAGAATATGTTTGTCATTCTAGTAGAAGATTAAATAGCAGGCATTTAGTTTTTGGTTCATCTCTTTAAAAACTGTTGAAATTATTCTTAGACATAAATTGAATTTAGATGCTGAGCCTAAAAACAATATTACATTAGAATAAACAAAGTTGGAAGTGAAAAAGAAGACTAAAAAATTGTAAATTGTTTATATTTTTTACGAAAGAGATTTTATTATCATTTTTAAACACAGATAAAAATTGTTTAAACAAAAAGTTTGGTACCTCTATTAAAAATTTGAAAACTCTCAATAATTGGACAAAATGCCCAAATTCTTGCACACGAAATACTAAACATGAAATCCCCAATTCAAATACACTAATCAGGTAACATTGATTGGGCCCTCTACATAACATTAATGTTGGTATTACTGGCCGTTCCCCACAATTTGATTCCGTACATATAAATTGGATATACACAAGGCATCAGCCAATTCTAGAGGTTTTGAATTAAAAATTAGTGTTTTATTTATTTTTATGTTACAAAACTGCGTAATTATTTAAGAATTATCATAAAGGAATCATTTCTGAAAAATAATTCGTATAAGATCAATTGAAGGCTGTTAATAATTTAAATAATATAATATAAAGAATATAATATAAGTTTGTCATTTCGTTTGTAATTTCTACATTTTTTCATTTCCGACACTGGATCCTTATAGATAGCGGAGTCGATTAAGCCATGTCCGTCTGTCTGTCTGTTGAAATCAACTTTCCGAAGCCCCTAAATAACTTACATACACGACACTTACATCGATATCTCCGGAATTCTTCCGGTTCGGTTCTATTTATATAAATCGTGAAAATCGGTTCACAAATGGCTGAGATATAAGGAAAAAACCAGGACAACCTCGATTTCTGACCTATTTTGTTTACGTATATATGGATTACTATGTCATTAATATAGACAAAAAGGATATTTAATGATAGATATTTCAAAGACCTTTGCAATGACGTATATAAGACCATAGTAAGTTGGACCTACAATGGGTCAAAATCGGAAAAGATATTTTTTAACCCGTTTTTTTTTCACCAAAAGTTTTTTTGTTATATATTAAAATAAAATTGATAAAACAAAAAAAAAAATTTTAAAATTTAGGAAAAAAAAATTTAAAAAATCAATTTGAACAAATGCTTTTTCCAAAAAATTAAAAAAACAACTTTGGAAAAAAAAATAAATTTTGTTTACCTAAAATTATTTGAAATTTTTATTATAAGTATAATTTGGTGAAGGGTATATAAGATTCGGCACAGCAGAATATAGCTCTCTTACTTGTTTTTCATTCAAATTGTTTTTGGTTATTTAGTCAATGAAATTATTTAAAACATTTTTCCAATAAATGTCTTCTGTTTGTCTTAAATATAATATAACAACGGTATTTATAAAATAAATTTAAAAATTCCCAACAAATTCGACTGACCTGACAATACAGTTTTCTCTATATATCTAGTTCTTCAGTGGATATTATTTTTGAACTTTCCAAATACCTCATTGTAGAGTAACATTTAAACTTATGTATTTCCAAACTTACTATACCTCTTACAATACATTTTATTTTAATCAAATATGCATATTTGCTTTACATTTCAATAAAATTAATGAAAAATAATAATTTTTATGCACACACACCGTAAATTTCCCATAAAGAATCGCACATTTACGACGTGCAATATATGTATGTAGTTTTAAGAAAAAGAAATCGAATTAAAAATAAAATAAATTTTATAAATTTTATGAGTATGAACGATAAATAATGTTAAACGCTCATTCTCACACAGATATGCACACACATACATACATTCATACCTATTAAATACAAACATTCATAAATAATAAATAAATAAATAAATAAATGATAAACAAATCATTTAAACAATTTAATGTTTTTTTTGTGCGAACTGAAAAAAATGCATTTAAACCATAAAAAAGAAGTTCAAAACTTTAAAAAATATACAGTAGCGGTCAAAACATATTGGACACAATTTGAGTTAAATATTACTTTTTTCCAATTCCAAAGAAAGTAAAGTACAAAAATTTCATTCTGGTTTGGTGCACCGAAACATATATTTGATAAAACATATATGGGCAATTCCACGAGAATCGCTACCACGACTGAAAACACAAAAACCCTTGAAACTTTTTTTCAAGATGACTTCAATAGAAGAAAATAATAAAATATGTGAAAGTATTTAAAGACAAAAATAATAGTTTAAACTAATTATATTTAATTTTTTAATGTTTTAGGTATGTTTTAGGCTAAAATTGCGGCGAAAACTAGGCTCCCAATTAGCTTGTAGTATGAAATGAATTTGACTCTGATTGTTGTTTTTGCTACTGTCAAATTGTTTATTGAAACCGAATGTATATTTTCTATTAATTTTTTTAGTTTTTGTCTACATATATTTACAGAATATATATTGTTTTATTATATGAGAAAAATCTGTCACGTATGTTATGTCACGTACGATATTAAATTTTTATTTATTAATAATCAGCCAAAGATTGTTTTTATTTAAATACGACGTATTGTAAAGGAAAAATATTTCGTTTAGTGTAAGAAATTAACGGCTCTCACGATTCGAATTTTTTTCGCATATTTCTACATGTACCTCAAAATGAGCTCCGTTTTATGTCACATACGATATACCCTTATTTCGAAAGAACTTTTTATTATTTTAAAATATAGTACCCTCTGAATGGAACATAAACACCAAATTATTTTTCAGATACTCTTATTTTTGCAAAATCTATTCCACTACTTCTGACTATAGGCGTACAAATGTCACGTACGATGATATGGAATTGCCCATATGGGACATTTCATTTTCAAAACTATCTAAGTTTTTTTTTGGGCACTTTTGTATTTATTTTTTTGATTATTCTGTATTTTTTTTTCTTATTATTTGAATATAGAATAAATGGAGACTTAAATACAAAAAAACACAGTTTTTTTTTACTGGTACTCTACTTTGACATCAATTTTGTAGATCTAAATTCCAGGATATAATGGTGAAAAGGATGTTGAAAATTAACTTTTTTCAATTTCACTCTTATAAGTTTGGCCTTTGGTAAAAAATGCTTTTTTTTAATGACACTGTATGTATATATTCGAATTTGTTTAAATGCACTGGGGCCTTAAATAAATAACAACGTGTGGATAGGTAAATGTGTATAAGAGAGCGTAATGCAATTTTCGTATGAAATGGCCATTAATTTTTGTTGTTTTTAAGATACAAACGAACCATCAACAAGTGCAAGATTACATCTGTATGAAAATGTATCGTTATATTTAACCCGCAAACGGTTAATTAATTGTATGTATATTATTTGTAGGAATTAAAAAAGGAATATTGAGAGATACCTACTTTTGATGTCGTCTTTTGTCGCATGATGCTTAATCTGGCATCATATTCCACATTTATATAGTTTTTTAACTCTCTTTAGGGTTAAAATTCAATGTAAGTACTTCATACACACACAATACCACAACACAAATAAATAACTACATAAATAAACGTTCAATGAACTTGTATTTTTATAGCTACAACTACAACAACTAAACCACATATAATTTTAAAAAAAATAATAAAAATACAAACAAACCAAATGTTAAATTTTGTACTGGTAACCATATAAACAAGTTAAAGTTTTAAAAATAATTAACAAAAAAATAAAAAAAAATAAATTAAAAGAAACATTGCGTTTTGACCGTGTACGAATATGAATTAAGACCAGTTTACAAATGTTTTACAAACAAACATAATTTACGCATTACAAACCAACTGCATTTGTAGCGAAACATGAATTTGCAACAAGAATACATAGACCAAGTTAAAAAGTTACAGAAACAAATGTTTTTACTAGACTTGTGAACGCCACAAATTTAGAAGAAAAAAATCGCTTGCAAAAAATCACCGATAAAGAAATTTAACCCCTAGGGAGCTTAAATTTGACTAAATGTTCTGAAATCCCAAAGCTGGTACACTTTTTGATCGCTGTTGAGATTCATTTCAAGAAAATATAAAATGTTATGAGTTCCTTAAGATTTTTTATAGAAAGGAAATAGTAATAGCGGCTTATTCTCCCAAGAAAAAAATACGAATAGTTTCAAATTCAAAATCGATTATATATGTATATGAACTTGTAAAATATATTGCTTCGAAACTTTATTATTTAAAAACAAGTAAGAGAGCTATGTATATTCGGCCGTGCCTAATCCTTATATACCCTTCGCCAAATTATATTTTAAAATAAAATTTTTAAATATTTTTAGGTAAACAAAATTAATTTTATTTTTTTCAAAATTGTTTTTAAATTTTTTTTTTAATTTTTTTTGAAAAAAGTTTTTTCCAATTTTTTTTTAAATTTTTTTAATTTTTAAAAATTATTTTTTTCAAAAAAGAATTTATGACAAAAAAAAAATTTGTTGATGAAAAAAAAAATTCGGGTTAAAAAATATTTTTTAATTGTAGGTCCAACTTACTATATACTTATACATATATACATTGTTGCAAATATACATATTGTCTATATTAATGACTTAGTTATCCAGATATATATCAAAAATAGGCCAAAAATCAAGGCTTTCCCGGTTCTCAGCCATTTATGGGCCGATTTTTTCGATTTTAAACCGAGCCGGAAGAATTTCCGATATATTGATGTTTCCGTTTTGGATACTCTAATAACCACTTTTTCAGTACACATGTTTTGTAAGATCTATCTGCTTCAAAACTAAATATTTGTTTGGAATTATCCTAAGTTAAAGGGGTTTTTAATGAAATATTTCTAATATTTTTTTTCCGGGGACCCAATAAAATCATCATCATTTTGAAAGAACCATACAAATCTTGCATACAAGATTTGTGGGACTTGAGGTATGTTTCTGTGAAATTGAGAATGATTTGTAAAAAAATTGAGAATAAAGGAACTTCCTTTCTGTGGAGAAGGCTTTTCTTATCAATTTGAGATGAAGTTTGATAACAAATCATTGTAATTTTATTAGTAAACCAAACGATTTTTTTGATAGAGATTTTTTAGCACATTCAAATTATTGTGAACATTTGATGGAAAGCACAACAGCATTAAGACAATAATCTACCATAGAACATGGGTTAATTTGTAGCATCCGTTCTCTGTCTTGTGTAGCATGTGTTACAAACGCACTGACAATTTAATTAGTCCGACAACAGACACTTTTCCATAGTGGAACCACACTAGGAGTTGCATTAAGACTACAAATAAACGAATTGCGCGTTAATTTCAGTTAACATTTATGTACAAAGTGAGAGTAAGACCCAAAGATGGAAAAAAAAAATCTGCCGCCGCGCAGACTCAAGAAGCCAATAACTGAAATGCAATTCTGGTGTTTTTGTTACGTTTGTCATACACAAATTCACACGTTTGTTTTGTATGTTGTTGTTATTGTTATTATTGTTGTAGTTACTGTTGTTGGTATCATTATTGTTGTTAACGTTGTTTTGTTATTGTTTTTAAGCTGTGGCCCACATTTTATACAAAGCTGCTCATTTACTACTCTCCTCACATTCTTATTTTTGCTAATCACTCATACGCTCTTTTATGTTAATACAATGTACTCGCGATAATATGAACTAATTAAAACCAGGCCAGTTCACTTTTGCAAGATTGTTCATATTTGCGAACGGCATCTATCTAATTCCCATCTACAGCTAGGGAAGTCTAAAAATTATTAAGCAGTTAAATTAGAATTTAGCCACTACCCTGTTGATTTAGATTTCAACTCTGTGCAGATAGATAAAATACATTAAAAATACAAAAATAAGCTGTTCATATTTTAAAAAGCTTTAAAATATGAACATCTTAGTCCACTAAGTTCATATTTTAGAGTAGCCTATGGAAGTAAAAAGTGTTCATATTTTGGGGTGTTCATATTATCGCGAGTGCACTGTACTCGTTTATTGTTGTTGTTGTTGCTTTTGTATTTGGTTTGTTTTGTTTATAAATGCGTAAACTTTGGTTACACTGTGAAAAATAATTGAACAAATTAGCGACAAATTTTGCTACTGAAAATGGTATGCAAATGGTAGTTGAAATTTTGTATATTTGTTAACCATTTTTTTAACCTTAACCAATGTCTGGTCTTATTTTTATATATTTTCTCTTTCAGTGTACCTTCAATTGGTTGATTTGTTTACATTTAGACATATAATCCGTAAATACACAAACTCATACGACATACATACTTGTAATACAAGATGTCAGTGCGTTGGCATATACATAAATATTAGGATGGTCCCAAACCAAAAGTGTGTTTTTGAATACCAATTTTGATGAATGTTTTTTCTATACCATTCAAATTTAGAATTTCCTTTTTCAAATTCGGTTTAGAACAATTGAAAATTAGATGTTCCATTTTATATTTAGAAAAGACCAAAGGAGAATAAGATTTTCCGTTTAGAATTTAGAAAAGAAGAATTGAAAATGACATTATTCCAAAAGGATGCAATTTATCATTAATTTTTTTTCAAATGAACATTTCAATTACATATGAACGAATTTCCATTTGAATTTTAGAAAACATAAAACGAAATTAAGATTTTTATTTCAATTTCAAAAAAGAACAAATGAATTCAAGAAACAAAGCAATGAAATTGTGAATAAAATAAATACTACTTAAGGTATTTATAGACGGCAATACTGAGTATTAACACTTTTCAAATTTAAAATATTATTGAAATTATTCGGTATTTCAAAAAATCGTTTCGAAAAAACATTTATTGTTTACACGATAGTATTAAAAATATTTTATTTCTTTGTTGATTGATAGTTTTCTGCAAACTTTATATTTATTTTTTATTTTCTTGACATTTTTGTTTGGCTTATTTGTATTTATAAATACATACCCGATACATATGAAAATAAAAAGTTTTTAAATTGTTTTAAAAAAATTTGAATACCGACCGTAAATCAAAAAAATCATTCGTATTTTTTGAGAATCTAATACAAATTTTGTTTAGACGATGAAATTATATTATGATACCTGAGTTTTTGACAAATATTAATACTCAGTATTGCCTTCTATGAATACCTTTAAAGTAAACTTTGTTTCAGTTGCGATTATTAGAGAAACAATATAAGTATTCGTCTTTGACTTTTTAAGGGAACACTTCCAAAATATTTCTGCCCGAACTAGAACAATCGAACATTTGGGCTAAATAATTCGAAATTCGGTTGTCAAAACTGTCATACTGAAATAAAAATACACGAGTGTTCCCAGTATGAAAACGCTCTGATGACAATTGAAAATAATATACTTCTCTACAAAAACAAAGAGTGATTTGAGAACCACCATTTTTCGTTTGACTTTTCCAGTAGAAAATTTGTATCAATTGTTATAATTGTACTAATTACAAGAGAACACTTGTCCTATTGATATACATACATATATGATACGAAGAGTTCCAAAACTTAATTAAGACCCCTTTCACACTAGGCAATTTAGTTGCGCAAGTCTCTTGTCAACAACAAAACATCATGTAAAATTTTCTTCTCCTTAACCCGTCATTACCTCTGGCATCTACAAAAACACAAGAGACATGCGCAACTAAATTGCCTAGTGTGAAAGGGGGTAAGAAACAGAAAATGAGAAATATTTTCGACCGGATCATATTTTAAAACAAAAAATCATTGATCATGGTGCTGTAACGATCTCATTGAGCATGGTGAGGTAATTAGCTCCGGCTTAATTTTTGAAGAAATAAGATCCGATGACGCAGCTTGTAAACAGAACCAAACGATGCATTTTTCTGGAGGTAATGGAGTCTGTAGGGTTTGTTGTGTATTGGTCTCATTTCATATGCGAAAATTTTCATTATTAAGAAACCCTTTAAGCCAAACATGAGCCTCATCGTTGAATACAATTTTGCGATAAAACAATCGTCTATAAATTGCGAGAATCGATGATTGATTTTCAAAAAAATGAGGTCTGGTCAATAAGTCCGTTACTTTTTGAATGAAACACAGGTTTTTGAATAAAAAAATCATTTTATTTTTCAACATATGGTGTTTTCTTTTCTGGCATAAATGATGCATTTATTCTGCCTTTTACCCTTCTTTGTGTTCTTTTCTGAAAAAAATGTAGTTTGGTCGTGTTCTTTTCTAATAATGTTACCCTAAAACCCTGAATATATGCTACATGTTTCATCCTCAATTTTATCAAAGGGTTAGAAATGCTCCACTTTTTATGTAAGTAAAAAGTATAGTTTTATAATATTTAGAAGCTACATAAAAGAAAATGGCAATGATTGTGTTTTATTGTGATAGTTAAAAATCCAACACATTATGAGGGTATGGGTAGCATTTAATAAATGGTACACAATATATATGCAACATTTTGTGTCAGAAAAGAAAACTCCAATAGTCTTCTTTGAGCTCTATACACGTTGCATCCCTTCCAAAAAATGAGATTTGTCGAGGTCATCAAAATATGTATTTGGTTGTGTGATGATTTCATCGTTGGAGTCAAATCTCCTTTCGCCGAGCCATTTCTTCAGGTTTGGAAACAAGAAATAGTCAAGAAATCCGGAGAATTGGGCGGATAAGGTAGCATTTCGTAGCCTAATTCATGGAAGTTGCACATCTGAACACTTTTTTGTACACCCGATTATTAGCAAACGCGGCATCCATCTTGCGGAAAGCTTTCTCATACCCAAGTGATCATTCAAAATTGAAACCACTGAACCTTGTGAGGTGCCTATGGCTTCCACAATCTCTCGCACTTTCAATCGCCAGCACTATATCGTGAATTTGTTTCGGGTGTAAAGACCTCAACTGGACGTCCAGAACGAAATTCAGTAAACGACTTTGTGATTGAAATTGGAGTTCCTATAGTATTTACCAAGTTTAGCCTTGGTATGAGTAATGTTTTTTTTTCGCAAAAAATAATGCTTTTGATTCCCATTTTCTCCTCAAGTCACGCGGAAGTCTGCTATCAATGGCTGTTAAATTCAAACTAAATGATGCAGCTTGTTCTAATTTTGACAGGAGTCAACTGGCAGATGCTTGTTTACAGGACCAGTTAGGAGTCACGGAATTATTGACCAGCCCTCGTAAATTTTAATAATTTAGTAGCGTTGTTCAAGCGTCAATCTGTTCATAATGATTTGCCAGACTATATGGATCATAAATGTTAAAAAGTGAGCGCAGTATTACAGTTCGTTTGACCCTTTAACCCTTTCTTAATCCAATCCAATTTATTCTGGAGGTATTAACTTAAATTCATGACGAATAAACTAATTAGGAAACTACAGAAACGTATTTAAATTGGAAACATAGACCACTTCTTTAGGAACCAGCCTAATAAGTGAATACATATCAATATATTTACTACATAATCATAATGAGTCTGGCCATTAGCGTTGCTGTTTTGTTTTTTTTTAAACTTTTCTCACTGAAATGCTAAATGTTGCTGTTGATATTATTGATGTTGTTGATAAGTGTTGCCCGTTTGCCATTGCCATGGTTTTTTGCTTTTTGTTGTTGTTACGATTGCTTCTATTAGGCTTTGTGTTGTTATTTTTGTTTTTGTTTAGCTTTGGCCATTTATTAATAATGAACTTGTGCTACTGTTCGTTCGCTCGCTCGCTAGTTTAAGCGTTTGGCTTGAATATTTGTTGCTGATATTGTTGGTGTTATTGTTGTTGCTGCTGTTGATTTGTAAGCACTTGCATTAAGCATAAGTGTTTGTTAAATACAGACAAACGGACGCATAGAAGTACAGTGGGCCAAATGGGAAATATTTCAATTTTGAGATTAAAGAAATTTTAAATACCCGTAGAAGTCGAGGATGAGGCTCAGAGTGCTGAAGTGAATAATCTCCTTCCTGCACATTTTCTAGCATGTTAGAACTCTTATATGGATATTACTAAGGATTGGTCCCACTGTGCCATACACAACTTGTTCAAAAGTGTTTTATTCTAGGTATTTTTTTTTGCAATAAACACTCTCATTTATGTGTTGTTTTTCAAATTGTTGCTCTTTTGACTCTTTTTTTTTAATTTTAGCTTTAACAAATGTGCGTGTCTGCATGTGTTGCAAGTGCAAGTTTTTAAGTGAATTTTGTTTTCGATTTCAGTTAATTCAATATCAATTTTATTTGAGTGCATGCATACGCATGTTTGAATGCTTGTGTCAGTGATTGTTGCTGCTGTGTAGTTGTAATTTCCATAATTAGCATACTAGCACGTTTTTCAATATTTAATGGCCATTTAATCTATAAAAAAAGCAAAAACAAAACAGTAACTTAAGAGCCACCACATTTAGTATCAATCTCATAAACAAATGCGGTTTGTTGTGTTTTCAATTGGCTTTGGTTTTTAGATTAATTTATTTGTAAGATTATAGTTGTATTAAATGTAATTTAAGTCGTTTTAATGTAATTTTAACCAAAACAGATCCGAAATACAATTTAAGGCAATACAAGTTTTGGTGAACGACTTTTTTTATTTTTGGATATTAAAGACAAGGTGGTATTGTAAAGTCTGATAAAATAAAAGTTGAATGTTACGCGTATTTGTACCAGCCACCCTCTCTTTTTTTAAAAACTATTATTTTCTAGCAAAATTTTTGCCATTAAATACATATCGAATCTCTAAATAAATTGTTGGTCACAACATACAAAATATTGCTGCCACCAAAAATAACAAAAAAATACATATTGGGATTTCGATGGTTTAAAATTTTATGGTAGTTTTTCTATCACAACTTTCACTATTTTATATAAAAAAAAATAGTGCATTTAAGGCATTTTAGTAAATTTGGCATAGACCTTCGTCTTGCTGTTCTCAATATAATGATAAAAGCTATGATAACTCAACATTACGTTACGCGAAATGTTGGAGGTCAAAGGTCATAAACATTAATTATTATTTTTTTATAAATCTTGCTTATTTTTCGTACTACGTATTTTGAAGTTATTACATAATTTATATATTGGGTGTATGACTTAAAAATGCGGAATTTACAATAGATGGCGGTTTTTGTTTTTAATAACTTATATGCCATTTTGAAGGGTACATTTCACTTAGTTATTGAACATTATAGTGTAAATAACAAAGTTTTTCGAAAATTTCGAATTTTGTGTTAACAAAGCGTCATTGCAGAAAGTTTTGCTTTAATTCTTCAATTTGAAAAAAAGTAACGCCAAGGCCAGCCAAAAAGTTTGAAGACCAAGAATTGGAGACATTACTCCATGAATATATGGAGATATGGAAAACATTTGCGAGCAGCAGGATTCATTAAAAAGCAGACAAATTAGGTACCATACGAATTGAAGCTGAGAGACCTTGAAAGACGATTTTGCATGTCTGAAATGCAGCTTCAATTCTATAAACGAAAATAATTTTTTGTTCCAAATCATTACTTGTGATGAAAAATGCATCCATTACGACAACCCGTAGCGTAAGAGATCATATGTGAAGCCTGGTTAACCAGCCGAATCGACACCAACGTCATATATCCATGGCGCCATGGTAATGATCTGTATTTGGTGGGACTAAATGTGTCCTATCTATTATGAGCTGCTGAAATCTTCGACCAATGCTCTCTTCAAAAACACTCAGAATATGCGGCCAGTCATGAAATCGTAATATTCTATCGTGACAACACTTGGCCACAGTGCCTATTAAAAACTATTTAGAAATAAGTGGTTGGGCAGTTTTGCCTTACCCGCCTTATAGTCCAGATCTAGCCCAGTCCAACTACTATTTGTTTCGATCGATACAGAAGGTTCTCTGTGGGATACGATCCACTCCAGGCCACATGTTGTAATATCTATTAAAAACTATTTAGAAAGATGTAGCTGGGAAGTTTTGCCTCAACCGCTTTATAGTCCAGACTTAGCTCCGTCCGACTTCTATTTGTGGTGACATAAATTTCGTATATATTAAACATATTTGGAGCGAAATTTGTGTACTTATATAAATTAAACATTTATGACCGATAAAGTTTAATTTCGGGAGGACATTTGTATGGGGGCTTGGTGAAATAATGAAGCGATTTCAGCCAGTTTCAATAGGCTTGATCCTTTATCGAAATATCTTCAAAATTGCGACCTGTACTTTGCGCACAAGGTTTACATGGACAGACAACCAGCCAGACGTACGGACGGACATCGTTTAATCGTCTCAGAAAGTGATTCCACTTCAAGATGGGTGTTAGACCAATATTTTTGGGCGTTACAAACATCTGCACAAACGCATTATACCCTCCCCACTATGGTGGTGTAGGGTATAACAAACAAGTCAGAGTGTTACATTTGGCTGTGCCTAATCTTGTATACTCACCATCAACATGTAATAGGAACAAAATGAGATATCGATCATAAAAGTCAATGGATTCTTTTCGAATTTATTCACTAAGTGAATTCGCTCATTTTCACAAAATTTTATGTGCTTACATAGCATGGAAAAAATGTTTTCAAAATTCAATCAATCAAAAAATGAACATTAAAACTACTCAATTTTATGTATATCAAATAAAAAACTAATGTTTTGTGAAAATGAGCGAATTCACTTAATTGTGAATAAATTCGAAAGGAATCAATTTGAATTATGTTTATTGTTTTGCCATAAAATAATACTTTTTTTTTTGTTTAAAACACAACAACAACTACTACACTAACATTATGACAATATGACTAATAGCAGACATGTGAATAGTGTCTAAAACTGATATCCGTTTATGAATTCCAGCTTTGGGATTTTAATAATAATAAAATGAGTTATTAAAATTTGAAGCTATTTAGTATAATTGCTGCTAAATTCTATATAATTCTTGGAAATTAAATAAATTTTTAAAAATGATTACCATTACAAAATTGCAAACAAATTACCTAAATTGTTTGCTAATTATTTAGTTGTAATTAACTTGTAAATTGTAACAAATTTGTACAAACTTTTGTTTAAACTCAAAATCAAGCCCTTAAGCTTCTTAACCCACATATTTACTACATTTTGCTTTGTCAAACAAAATCAAAAAGATCAAATCACTTGACCTTCAAGACAAATGAGAAAGACAACGGCCAAATAAAAAAAACTCGTTAAAACTTGAAAATAAACGGATTTACGCAAAAATAAGTACAGCGACAAAAATAAAATTATTTAGAAGTGCAAAAAAAAAAAAAAACAGAAAATATTTTTTACACAAATTGACTGAGTGACTGCAATAACTAAATATATAAGTGACTAAAACTTAAAGACCAACTTAAAGATATGTACTGTGAATTTGTATCTATTGGATCGCATGGAATAGAATGTGCGAGCGAGCGTGCGTGCATGCGTGTGTGATAATTACACACATGAATGAATGAAATGAATGAGTTGGCTGCCTTAACTTGGCTGACTGACTGGCTGGCTGCTGTTGTTTGGTTTTAGATTAAAATTTATTTAGTTTTAAGCGAAAACAAAAATTAACGGATACACATAATTAAGCGTTAAAATTATGTCTATCAAATTGAAAAATAAAAAAAAAAAACTTTAAACTCAACTTAATGCGTAAGTAAATATGTAGCCAGCAGTATGTATAAATGAGTAAGCAGACAGACGGAAAGACAGACATACTATTTTTGATAAATGAATCGAATAAATTAGAAAAAAATGCACAACTCATACAGCTCATAAAGACACACCAACCACCTCGACGAGAACGACTAACTGCATTAGAATTAGAAACATTTGCACTAATTGCATAAATGCGTTTTTAAGCATGCGTAAGAAGTTTTTTTCTTTTTTTAAATTTAACGTTTTTGTGTGTATGTTTGTGCGATTTTGTTCTTCTTAATTTTGTTTTAGAATCTCATTTTTGAACAGGTTTATCAAGGTGTAATTAACAACAATAACAACAACAACAGCACCAACAATGATAATGATGACGATGTTGTTAATGACAACGATCTGGTTGGTGGTGGTGATGCTGATGGCTGTGATTTTTACTTAAAATAAATAATTACAATTAAGCGAAACAGAAAGAAAAACAAATCAATTCATTAAATTCGTTTTTTTATCTACCCTTCACCTCAAACTCAAAACTGCGTGCATGAATTTGCCAATTTCCATTTTGCATTAACGAAAATTATTTATTGGTTAGATGCGTTTTACAGTTGAACGTGATAAATCGAAATTTAAACGACTTTGATTCTTACATACTACTGCTCTAAATACAGTGGTTGACAATACTAAAAACTAAAAAAAAAAAAATTCTTACGAAATTATGGGCTCATTTTGTAAATCGAAACGTTTTGAAACGTAAGAAATTTGTATGAAGAATGCTGGGAAAAAGGTAAATTCTATGGAAAATATTCAAGTTTCAAACCCTTTTCCCAGAATTCTTCATACAAATTGCTTAAGCTTCCAAACGTTTCGTAAAAGGTTTATAAAACTAAATTTTCATACAAAATTCGTTTTATAAACCTTTGATAAATTAAAAAATTTATTATGAATAAGACTTTAAAAAAATATGATTATCGGAAAAAGTACTAATGGTTCTTTCCTTAATTTAAACGATTTTTTTTAACACAGCTATGTCTCAAACAATTCAAGACGGTATTCATTTCTCAAGAAAAACATATGTTTTAAAAAAAGTACCAAACTGTTTACCCGTATTTGGCTCAATCTTACTTTCACTCGAGTTCCAAATAACAACCTGTTAGTTAACGTTTGTATGACTAGATGTTTAATGTTTAAAATTTTATAAAAATTGGCTTATTAATTTCGTATAAAATGTTTTTTCCCGTTTTTACCCATTTTTGGTACTTTTTTTTGTTCACATTTATGACAATTTATAGAAAAACATATTTTATGCAAAAATACCAAATTGATTCGGCTGTAGAGACCTCAAATGGGCGTCCAGAACTATCGACATCTTCCGTGCTTGTACGGCCACAAATAAATGTTTTACCATTGATATTGATGGCGCAGTATCCCCATAGTAATTATCAAGCTTAGCCTTTATTTGAGTCAAAAATATTTTGCTGATATAGTATTTATATGGGGGGACCAATCCTCACAAAAGTTGGCAGAAAGATCTAGGTTCATAAAAAACATGCTTATCTGCAATATCATTACGATATTTATTATTATAACACAATTCTGAATGTTCAAGTCATTTTCTGAGGGGGGCCTTGTGTGAGGACTAGTGATAAATGTTGTCCGATATTCACCATACTTTACAGTATAATTTCAGAGTATTTACAACAAATTTGTGCAAAATTTTAACATGATTGCCGCATAATCAACATATTTATGACTGCTTAAACAGTATTCCGGGTGGACATTTCTATGGGAACTAAGTGAAATCATGGACCGATATTGACCATTTTCAATACCAAATAAAACTTAACAACAGAGAGTATTTGTGGAAAATTTCAGCCACGCTCCTATTGTGTTTTCAACAGACAGACGGATGGACATAGCTAGATCCTAGAATCTTATGAGGACCCGCAATATATCTGTCATATGCAAGAGTAGCTTAAGTCGACATAAGGGCGAATTGATAATGAAAAATATTTTAAGTAGAAAATGTGACAAATCTTCTATATTTACCAATACTTTTTTTTTAAAACTTGTACCTTTGATGTCTAATAAATGTAATACCAATATGTTAAGTTACAGATTTTTTGTAACAATACAAATTACACAAAATTGTGAATACTTCAACATTTTTTGGTATCGACTTAAGATGTTCTTCCATACGGACACAGATATATACTTTTCTGAGTCTGCGATGAAGATGTATTACAAACAGAATGACAAAATCAATATACTCTCCATCTTTTTTGATGGCCCACTAGCTCCCATTACAAGTAAATACAAATCAACTCAGAAACATCTCAGCACTTATTATGTGACCACTGTGTCACATATACATTGTCATGTCGAGCATGTTTAAACAACACAGCATGACTTGACAATGTTTGGTGTGTGACACTTATCATGATGTCAAAATTTGCAGATCTTTACTTCTTATTCATATCAAATCAATTTCAAAATATAAACTAGTAGTAGCTTCATTTAGGCACTGAATATGAACGATTTATATTAGGTCTGTTCATTTACTTTCCCAGTAAAAACTTGCAACGAGAGAATAAAATCAAAATTTACAAAATTACTCTATTAAATTCTCAAAAATAGTAAAAAGTAAATGAACGCTTTTCCAGTAACAATTGTTTTATACACACAATTTTCTTATTTTATTCCTTTTAAAATGTATAAATACTCACATGTTCTTCAATTTTATTGAAAATTCTTTTTTTTAAATTTTTTCACCACAATAATAAAATTGTAAATAAATAACAATAACACAAAACATATGAAATATAAGCTGCTAACTATTACGAGTTCAAAATAGAACTTGTAATAGTTTGCAACGAGAGAACACTCTCTAAAATTTATATGCTCATGATTTTTTCTCTACTTGCTAGTTTTTTGAGTTAATGAACGCTTTTCCAGTAACAATTGTTACTAATTAGTAACAACTTTTAGTTATTGAACATAGCTATTATTAAAGAATTAAATAAAAAAATCTATAACATTTATCTCTACTTTCAGAAATGCCTCGAGGGACTACATTATTTTAAGATCTGATAAATAGAAAGGTAAGCTATAATTTAGGATTATATCTATTAGTTCCACTATTAACAATTTACAATTATATTTTGCAATTATTGCAATAACTACAAATTAACCAGGTACAGGGTTAAATAAAGATGACATTTGAAATCGACTACAATTTAATAATTTTTGAAAAGTTTAAATGCATTCAAATAATTCAATGATGGCCATAACTATTATGATTGTATATGGATTTTATACAGTTTTTTTTCTTGAATTTGTTAACAATTTATAACGATTGTTTGCATTTGTTTTTTGCTCATAAAGAGATCAATCAAATGATTGTATGATTATTTATATGCGAACAATAATAATAATAATAAAAAATATGTATAAAAATATTGAAAAAATAACTTACCTGAGCCAATGTGGCCACGGTTAAACCGAAAGTAAAGGCTATTTGTGGTATTGATGGTTTCCATTCTGAACCACCTGTACAACTGCCAACACCAATGACAACCAAAAAGAATGTACCAATCAATTCGGCCAACAGTTGACGCCAAATCTTTTTATTATCTGTGATGTCCTTAACACCAACCATGGCTGACATATCTGTAAATGGGTTTAAAAAATAGAGAAAATTGTTTTATTTAATTATTTGTTTTTTTTCTTTGTGTTATTTATCTTTAAGTACTTAAATAGTTTTTCGAAAATAAAAAAATGACATGAGTGTTTAACAACAAATAATAAGTGTAACGAATTGCTGTGATAATTGAAAATAGAGAGGGGTAACCAGCTTTAAAGTTTATGGTTTATAGGAATGACCGATCGACTCAGAATCACTTTCTGAGTCAATTTAACGTTATCCGTCCGTCCGTCGGTATGTCCATGAAAAATTGTGCGCAAAGTAAAGGTCTAAATTTTGAAGATATTTCGATAAAAATAAACAGACGAAGCGTGTTGAAATTGGTTAATATCGGTTCATTATTTCACCTAGCTCTCATACAAATGTTCACCGAAATAGGACTTTAGCGGTTATAACTATTTAATTTATATATGTAGGTGTATCCACATAAATTTCACCAAAAATATGTTTTATGAGAATCGGATTTTATGAGAATCGGCCATAGCTCCCATATAAGGCCTTTTGTACTAATTCGCCATATAATACCTACCATATAGTGTATTATATGGTCGGTATTGACCGTCTAAACTTTCTTACATGTTTTATTTGTTTGCCTTTTTGCATTGTACAATATTTATTAACAATTGTTTAAATAAATTCCACGAGTAGTGGGATTAAGATAACTACTCTCAAGTACCAAAATGTTCAAATATATTTTTCATTTGAAAACAATAAGTTAAAAAAACATTAAAAGTGTAACTAAAATAAAGACAAGTGTAGAGCATAGCTGTAACTTGTGAATAAAATACAAAATATAAATATTTTTTATATAATTTTAGTTTTTGTTTCCAATTATAAATATTTATTTTCCAAATTATTTATTAGTTAAATAAAATATTTGTCTAATTTATTAATAATATTTACAGTTAAATTTATCCATATTTATATCTTTTAAAACCAAATAAATTATAAATATAATCATTTTATATTAGTTTAATTAAATTATATTGATATTTTTTTAGAAAATAGTAAAATTTTATATATTCAAATAAAACAAAGTTGAATAAAATTTAAATTTATTTCATTTAGATACAAAAAAAATCAACTAATTTCTTTGGAATATTTATTCAAACAAAACACAAAAAACTAAAATTATTCAAACAAAAAATGATTGAATAGAAATAATTCTAATAAAACTTTAGAAATATTTTTATTTCTCACAAATTTGAAACAAATAAATTTATTTTTCCAAAAATTACTGAATAGAAATAATTCTAATAAATGTTAAAGAATATTTTTATTTCACAATAATACTGATGTAAAATGTCTTCTGATTGCATTCTGAGTTGAAAAAGTTATTTTCAAAACGAATTACAAATTTTTTTCAGACCCTAATTCTCTGATATCTAATATTCTATTTTTAAAAACTACTCTTAATCATTGATTATCACTACAATATGAACATTATTATTAATATTATTAATTTAAATTGTGAAGAACAAAACTCATGAATTATTTTTGAAAACTGTTTTTAAAGTAACTAGTTGTTCAAAATGATCGTCTGACATGGCATTCCTCCTAGGGCTATTTATCGTTGAATTATTTTTGAGCATTGTTTTTATTTTTTCATAGCAAACGAAGGATCTTTTTCATAATCATCGGATGAAAAATCTTCATCGTCCGAGCTCATTTTCACACACAAAAATATTTTTTTATGAAATTGTTCAAAAATTTGTTCTTAAAATATTTGACTTTATTTTCACAAATAAAATTATTCAAAGAAAATTTCTATGAATAAAAATATTCTAAATTTTTTTGTTGAATATTTAAATATTTTTCTTTTTTTTGGAGAAATAAAATTATTCAAAGAAAATTGCTTTGAATAAAATCTATTAACAAATTTTCGAATAAGTAAAATAATATTTCATTTATAACTAGTTGAATAAACTAACTTAATATTTAATTTTTACTATAAAAATATAATTTGAAAATAATTACATGTTTTCATATTGATTAAAATATTTTAAAATCTATTCATTATATATTGAATAAAATACAACTTATTGTTACTAAAATACAAATAATATTAGTATAATTTTATGAATGTTTATTCAAAACTTTTAAGTATAATATATTTAATATCGTATTCTATTTAAATCAAATAATATTTATTGCTTTATATTCTAAATAGATATATATTAATTAGTATCCTATTTTGAATAATATAGAATGATTTCAATATAAATTTATTTTTTCAAATATAACTAAAATTCAAAAATAATTAAGTTTTTGGAAATATCTTGAATAAAAATATTCACAATTTACAGCTATGGTGTAGAGCGGGATAACGTTAATATTCGTGTTCGACATGCAGTGTAAAAGTGCTGAAAAAGTGTTATTGACTTAAGCTTTAAAATGATAAAAATATTTAAAGATTGCGTGAAGATAAATCCACATATTTGATTAATGATAAAAAACCGTAGTGAAGGTAAAAGATATTTTCAGTTTATTTTTAGTTTTAAGCGTAAAACACTTTTTATTATTAATAAAGTTAACATTTATGGATTATAAAATAAGAATTTTAAAAATTTAATTTTCATCACAAGATACTTTTCATAATCAAATTTATGATTGTTTACAAATTATTTTAGAAATAATGTGCTGTTATCAAAATATGTACATATAAAAACAAGCCAAATTTCATAACTTATTTTTATATCACCCATCGAAAAGATGGGGTTATATAGATATCCCACTCGCATCCCACTAAGCGACTAAATAGGTCTTCAAGGAAAATATCTAAGCTTTATTTTAAGAAAAAAAGGGCCATTTTGAAAAAAAAAATCAAAAAGAAAAAAAATATTAAACATTTTTTTATTTTTTTAAATAATTTTTTCGAAAGATTGAAGAAATAGCTATCTAAACTATTTGGGACACATTTTGCTAAGAACAATAGGTAATAAGTTACATGGGTCACATGTTTGGCCAAAATGTCAAATTTTGACCTCCTCTAACTCCTAGAGTTCTTGACCGATCTTGTTAAATTGTGTCTGAATTACTATCCAATAGGTCTAGCCTTGGTGCAAATTTCATCCCGATCGGAAGATATCGATTTTAAAAGTTGGTTCACTTGACGTGAAATCCACCATATATCTGCCTCTTTTCATTATACATGCTGATCATTATACCCGAATGAATGTTCCAAAGAGGAAAAAAAGGTTGTCAAAAGCTCCAAGGGAATCTTGCAATTCCTAATTAGAGCGAAAATACCAAAAATGGTATTTTTTACAATTTTGCCTATAGGGTCCAAATGGTCCACATATCCTTTGGAGCTGGGAAAATACTTTAGGGATAAATAGGGAACACATCAAGGTTTCCAATATATTCTGGATCCTTATAGATAGCGGAGTCGATTAAGCCATGTCCGTCTGTCTGTCTGTCGGTCGGTCTGTCTGTTGAAATCAATTTTCTGAAGACCACAGATATCTTCGGGATCCAAATCTTCAATAATTCTGCCAGACATGCTTTCGAGAAGTTTCCTATTTAAAATCAACAAAATCGGTCCACAAATGGCTGAGATACGAGGAAAAAAACAGGACAACCTCAATTTTTTACCTATTTTTGACCTATATCTGGATTACTAAGTCATTAATATATCTAATGATAGATATTTCAAAGAACTTTGCAACGACGTATATAAGACCATAGTAAGTTGGATATACAATGGGTCAAAATCGGAAAAAATATTTTTAACCCGATTTTTTTTTAAATTAAAAAAAAAATTTAAAATAACAATTCGAAAAAAAAATTTCCAAAAAATTTAAAAAACAACTGGAAAAAAATTTTGTTTACCTAAAAATATTTAAAATTTGTATTTTGAAGTATAATTTGGTGAAGGGTATATAAGATTCGGCAGAGCCGAATATAGCTCTCTTACTTTTTTTTAATAATATTATTGTTTTTGTTTCTAAAAATTTAGTTTGAAAAGTATTTATGACATACAACTTACAACGCTACGACACCGATTACCTCTTACTTGTTTTTTTAAAATATTTTTTCCAAATAAATTGATCTAAACATATGACTTTCTTATAACCTCCTGACACAGCATATATATTTATTTTTATACCCTTCACCATGAGTGGCAAGGGTATATATAAGTTTGTCATTCCGTTTGTAATTTCCACATTTTTCATTTGCGACCCCATAAAGTATATATATTCTGGATCGTTATAGATAGCGGAATCGATATAGCCATGTCCGTCTGTCCGTCTGTCCGTCTGTCCGTCTGTCCGTCTGTGTGTTGAAATCAACTTTCCGAAGCCCCCAAATAACATACATACATGATTCATATATCAATATCTCCGGAATTCTTCCGGCTCGGTTGCTATTTAAAATCGAGAAAATCGGTCCACAAATGGCTGAGATATAAGGAAAAAACCAGGACAACCTCGATTTTTTACCTATTTTTGACCTATATCTGGATTACTAAGTCATTAATATAGACAATATGGATATCTAATGATAGATATTTCAGAGACCTTTGCATCGACGTATATAAGTCCATAGTAAGTTGGACCTGGGCTGAGATATAACCAAAAAAACCAAAACACAATGTAATTTGTTATTGTTTTCCATGACGTCATGCAAATATATGTATAATAACAAACAAATCTTTATTTGTATGTGTTTTTTTGTCAATCTTCAGCAATGCGAATTTATATACCAGGTGGTGTCGATTCTACAACAAGTATAACATTTACAAAAACAACTTGCAATTTGTTTTTGTTTATGTGGTTTAAGCTGTCAAAGTTTGCCTGTTGTTTGTGTTACTTTTACGTTTGTTGTAGCATTCGCCGCAACAATCACAGGATAATTGACAGCTCAAACAGCATTAATCAGCTGTGCTATCAACACCAGCTAGTATATAAATTCGCATTGAGAGAGAGCTTTTTATAATGTGTTCTCAAAAGAGCAACTCTCTCACGCGTACACAGAACCAGTGTTGCTATATGTTTTTTGAAGAAAACTTTTTATTTCTAAGTACATACTAAAATTACAAAACCCAATTCGTACATATATGAGATAATTTATGTGAATTTGGTGCTGGAGACACTTTCAATATATTCAAATCAATCTCCCCATTTCGTGAATGAATTTGGGGACTATCATTTTGAAATCATCGGTTCAACTTATTGATATCAATATTCCAAAAAAAATATTTTTTTAAAAATAAAACTTTTTGCGTCTCAAAAACCTTGCTAAAAAGGGAAAACTTAACATATGGTAACACTGCACAGAACACATATTGTACAAAAACAACAACCACGTTGTTTGAGCACGTTGCTTTTGCGCTTATTTCATTTTTGTTGTTGTTTGTTGCTATTGTCAACAAATAATTGAGCAACGCAACCACTCCCAGCAAGGCGAATCTATAGAAGGTGACGACAGAACTACAACATGTACAAAAACAACAGGTACTTTGTTTTTGTTAAAAGATAGTCGAACTGTCAAAGTTGCCTGTTGTTGTTTTTGCTTTTGGGTTTGTTGTATTTTTCGCCACAACAATCACAAGTGAATTGACAGTTCACTTGTCTAAACAATTCGCCTTGACTCCCATATTGTTATTCTATTTTTTTAGCCGTTTTTAAACATGAAAGTAAATAACAAACATTTCAGAAAAAGCTTTTTGTTCGATTGTTGTGTTTAATTCTTTTAATACCCTTCATCATAAGTGGCATGGCTATATACATATGTATATGTAAATTTGTCATTCCGTTTGCAATTTCTATAAAATTTTATGAAATTTCAACAGATTATGTAAACGATTCTATATTTGATTTGCTGTTACGGTTCCATATGTGTTCTCCTATTTTAAGATTTACTTTTAATCTTATATACAGGGATGGAAAATTATATTTTTGTTCCGTATTAAAATAGTATTAAAAAATTACTTTATTCATCACCAGAGTACTTAAAATTTTAATATTACTGTAGCTTTATGTTGTAAACAGTCGTCTGTTATCACAAAATTGTCTATAGAAAGTGCTGTTGAATACGAGATTTTCTATAGAAAATGCTGTTATAATAGACAAGATTTTTAAAGAAAATGCTGTTTTTCATACGATTTTCTATAGAAAATACTGTTATACACAACATGTCCAAAAAATATAGTTATACACAAGATTTTCTATAGAAAATTATTTTATTTTCTATAGAAAAATGTTACACTCAAGATTTTCAACAGAAAATATCGTTATACTTAAGATTTTCTACAGCAAATATTGTTATACACAAGATTGTTTATAGAAAATATTGGTCTACGCAAGACTTGCTATAGAAAATATTGTTCTACGCAAGATTTGCTATAGAAAATATTGTTCTACACAAGATTTTCTATAGAAAATATTGTTCTACACAAGATTTTCTATAGAAAATATTGTTCTACACAAGATTTTCTATAGAAAATATTGTTCTACACAAGATTTTCTATAGAAAATATTGTTCTACACAAGATTTTCTATAGAAAATATTGTTCTACACAAGATTTTCTATAGAAAATATTGTTCTACACAAGATTTTCTATAGAAAATATTGTTCTACACAAGATTTTCTATAGAAAATATTGTTCTACACAAGATTCTCTATAAAAAATATTGTTCTACACAAGATTTTCTATAGAAAATATTGTTCTACACAAGATTTTCTATAGAAAATATTGTTCTACACAAGATTTTCTATAGAAAACATTGTTCTACACAAGATTTTCTATAGAAAATATTGTTCTACACAAGATTTTCTATAGAAAATATTGTTCTACACAAGATTTTCTATAGAAAATGTTGTCCTACACTAGATTTTCTATAGAAAAAATCGTCATACACAAGATACTCAAGATTTTCTATAGAAAATATTGTTCTATACAAGATTTTCTATAGAAATTATCGTCATACTCAAGATTTTCTATAGCAAATATTGTTATACTCAAGATTTTCTACACAAAATATTTTCTATAGAAAATATTGCTCTACACAAGATTTTCGATAGAAAATATTGTTATAGACAAGATTTTCTACAGAAAATATTGTTATACACAAGATTTTCTACAGAAAATATTGTTATACACAAGATTTTCTACAGAAAATATTGTTATACACAAGATTTTCTACAGAAAATATTGTTATACACAAGATTTTCTATAGAAAATGTTGTTCTACACAAGATTTTCTATAGAAAATATCGTCATACACAAGATTTTCTATAGAAAATATTGTTATAGACAAGATTTTCTATAGAAAATATTGTTATAGACAAGATTTTCTATAGAAAATATTGTTATAGACAAGATTTTCTATAGAAAATATTGTTATAGACAAGATTTTCTATAGAAAATATTGTTATAGACAAGATTTTCTATAGAAAATATTGTTATAGACAAGATTTTCTATAGAAAATATTGTTATAGACAAGATTTTCTATAGAAAATATTGTTATAGACAAGATTTTCTATAGAAAATATTGTTATAGACAAGATTTTCTATAGAAAATATTGTTATAGACAAGATTTTCTATAGAAAATATTGTTATAGACAAGATTTTCTATAGAAAATATTGTTATAGACAAGATTTTCTATAGAAAATATTGTTATAGACAAGATTTTCTATAGAAAATATTGTTATAGACAAGATTTTCTATAGAAAATATTGTTATAGACAAGATTTTCTATAGAAAATATTGTTATAGACAAGATTTTCTATAGAAAATATTGTTATAGACAAGATTTTCTATAGAAAATATTGTTATAGACAAGATTTTCTATAGAAAATATTGTTATAGACAAGATTTTCTATAGAAAATATTGTTATAGACAAGATTTTCTATAGAAAATATTGTTATAGACAAGATTTTCTATAGAAAATACTGTTATAGACAAGATTTTCTATAGAAAATATTGTTATAGACAAGATTTTCTATAGAAAATATTGTTATAGACAAGATTTTCTATAGAAAATATTGTTATAGACAAGATTTTCTATAGAAAATATTGTTATAGACAAGATTTTCTATAGAAAATATTGTTATAGACAAGATTTTCTATAGAAAATATTGTTATAGACAAGATTTTCTATAGAAAATATTGTTATAGACAAGATTTTCTATAGAAAATATTGTTATAGACAAGATTTTCTATAGAAAATATTGTTATAGACAAGATTTTCTATAGAAAATATTGTTATAGACAAGATTTTCTATAGAAAATATTGTTATAGACAAGATTTTCTATAGAAAATATTGTTATAGACAAGATTTTCTATAGAAAATATTGTTATAGACAAGATTTTCTATAGAAAATATTGTTATAGACAAGATTTTCTATAGAAAATATTGTTATAGACAAGATTTTCTATAGAAAATATTGTTATAGACAAGATTTTCTATAGAAAATATTGTTATAGACAAGATTTTCTATAGAAAATGTTGTTCTACACAAGATTTTCTATAGAAAATGTTGTTCTACACAAGATTTTCTATAGAAAATGTTGTTCTACACAAGGTTTTCTATAGAAAATGTTGTTCTACACAAGATTTTCTATAGAAAATGTTGTTCTACACAAGATTTTCTATAGAAAATGTTGTTCTACACAAGATTTTCTATAGAAAATATCGTCATACACAAGATTTTCTATAGAAAATATCGTCATACACAAGATTTTCTATAGAAAATATTGTTATAGACAAGATTTTCTATAGAAAATATTGTTATAGACAAGATTTTCTATAGAAAATATTGTTATAGACAAGATTTTCTATAGAAAATATTGTTATAGACAAGATTTTCTATAGAAAATATTGTTA
Organism: Calliphora vicina; assembly: GCF_958450345.1. Classification (NCBI taxonomy): domain Eukaryota; kingdom Metazoa; phylum Arthropoda; class Insecta; order Diptera; family Calliphoridae; genus Calliphora; species Calliphora vicina. The sequence continues at coordinate 123,849,913 of NC_088780.1, forward strand.
TAGACAAGATTTTCTATAGAAAATATTGTTATAGACAAGATTTTCTATAGAAAATATTGTTATAGACAAGATTTTCTATAGAAAATATTGTTATAGACAAGATTTTCTATAGAAAATATTGTTATAGACAAGATTTTCTATAGAAAATATTGTTATAGACAAGATTTTCTATAGAAAATATTGTTATAGACAAGATTTTCTATAGAAAATATTGTTATAGACAAGATTTTCTATAGAAAATATTGTTATAGACAAGATTTTCTATAGAAAATATTGTTATAGACAAGATTTTCTATAGAAAATATTGTTATAGACATGATTTTCTATAGAAAATATTGTTATAGACAAGATTTTCTATAGAAAATATTGTTATAGACAAGATTTTCTATAGAAAATATTGTTATAGACAAGATTTTCTATAGAAAATGTTGTTCTACACAAGATTTTCTATAGAAAATGTTGTTCTACACAAGATTTTCTATAGAAAATGTTGTTCTACACAAGATTTTCTATAGAAAATGTTGTTCTACACAAGATTTTCTATAGAAAATGTTGTTCTACACAAGGTTTTCTATAGAAAGTGTTGTTCTACACAAGGTTTTCTATAGAAAATGTTGTTCTACACAAGATTTTCTATGGAAAATGTTGTTCTACACAAGATTTTCTATAGAAAATGTTGTTCTACACAAGATTTTCTATAGAAAATGTTGTTCTACACAAGATTTTCTATAGAAAATGTTGTTCTACACAAGATTTTCTATAGAAAATGTTGTTCTACACAAGATTTTCTATAGAAAATATTGTTCTACACAAGATTTTCTATAGAAAATATTGTTCTACACAAGATTTTCTATAGAAAATGTTGTTCTACACAAGATTTTCTATAGAAAATATTGTTCTACACAAGATTTTCTATAGAAAATATTGTTCTACACAAGATTTTCTATAGAAAATATTGTTCTACACAAGATTTTCTATAGAAAATATTGTTCTACACAAGATTTTCTATAGAAAATGTTGTTCTACACAAGATTTTCTATAGAAAATGTTGTTCTACACAAGATTTTCTATAGAAAATGTTGTTCTACACAAGATTTTCTATAGAAAATGTTGTTCTACACAAGATTTTCTATAGAAAATGTTGTTCTACACAAGATTTTCTATAGAAAATGTTGTTCTACACAAGATTTTCTACAGCAAATGTTGTTCTACACAAGATTTTCTACAGCAAATGTTGTTCTACACAAGATTTTCTACAGAAAATGTTGTTCTATACAAGATTTTCTACAGAAAATGTTGTTCTGTACAAGATTTTCTACAGAAAATGTTGTTCTGTACAAGATTTTCTACAGAAAATGTTGTTCTATACAAGATTTTCTACAGAAAATGTTGTTCTATACAAGATTTTCTACAGAAAATGTTGTTCTATACAAGATTTTCTACAGAAAATGTTGTTCTATACAAGATTTTCTACAGAAAATGTTGTTCTATACAAGATTTTCTACAGAAAATGTTGTTCTACACACGATTTTCTACAGAAAATGTTGTTCTTCACAAGATTTTCTACAGAAAATGTTGTACTACACAAGATTTTCTACAGAAAATGTTGTTCTACACAAGATTTTCTTTTTTTATACTCTGTTTATTCACTTGAGGTTAAAAAGGAAAAATTAGTCTTACTAACAATTGTTATATTATTTCAGTTGTTATACCATCATATTAGGGTGGAGGGTATTTAAGATTCGGCACGGCCGAATATAGTACTCTTACTTGTTTTTTATATTGTTGTTACATTATTAGAGGGACAAATAATGTATTGAATTGAAGAACATGGAGAAACTGTATTTTATTGCAAATTAATGAGCCAACATAGATAAAAGTCGTTATTTAGGCACCATGAGACCAAAGGTTCGAAAGAATTAATTCATAATTAAATTTTCAAAATCAAACCATTTCATTAAAGAATTCATTACTATTTTATTCCTATGCTTTCTAAAAGACTTAAAGTAAAATAAAAACTATATTTTTTCTCTGAGTGTATCTATATATATATGGGGCATTTCATGTCAAGTGAACCAACTTTTGAAATCGATGTCTTCCGATCGGGATGAAATTTGCACCAAGGTTAGCTCTATTGGATAGTAACTCAGACACAATTTTTCAACAACATCGGTCGATAACTCTCTGAGTTATAGGGGGTAAAATTTTGACAATTTGGTCAAACAGGGGTTTTTTCTTATCCATGTAACTTATTACCTATTGTTCTTAGCAAAATGTGTCCCAAATAGTATAGATAGCTATTTCTTCGATCTTTCGAAAAAAAATATTTAAAAAAAAAAAATGAAAAATTTTTAATATTTTTTTTCCGAAATCAAAAACTTTTTTGACTTTTTTTTAAAATACGTCCTTTTTTGTTTTTTTTTTTTTTCTTAAAATAAAGTTTAGATATTTTCCTTGAACACCTACTTGGTCGCTTAGTGGGATGCGAGTGGGATATCTATCAAAATAAATATTTTGTAACTCAAAACATAAAATTTTTGACTTTTTTTGCAAAATCAAAAACTTTGTTGACTTTTTTTTTCAAAATGGACCCTTTTTTAATCTTTTTTTTTAGGTCAAACAAAAGCTTAGATATTATCCTTGAAGACCCTTTTGGTCGCTTAGTGGGATGCGAGTGGGATATCTATCAAAATAAATATTTTTTAACTCAAGACTTACAATTTTTGACTTTTTTTTTTGCAAATACGATTTTTTTTCCAAATGGGCCCTTTTTTTAAAATTTTTTTTGTAGTCAAAAGAAAGCTTAGGTCCATTCCTTTAAGATATTTTTAGTCCCTTAGTGGGATGCGAGTGGGATATCTATCAAAATAAATATTTTGTAACGCAAGACATACAATTTTTTAATTTTTTTTTGCAAAATCAAAATTTTTTTCCAATATGGGCCCTTTTTTAATTTTTTTTTTTGCTCAAAAGAAAGCCTAGGTCCATTCCTTTAAGATATTTTTAGTCCCTTAGTGGGATGCGAGTGGGATATCTATCAAAATAAATATTTTGTAACAATTTTTTAATTTTTTTTTGCAAAATCGAAATTTTTTTCCAATATGGGACTTTTTTTTAAAATTTTTTTTTTGCTCAAAAGAAAGCTTAGGTCTTTTCCTTTAAGACCTATTTTGTCACTTAGGAAGATGTGAGTAGGATATCTATTAAAATAAAAATGTTGTAACTCAAGACATTCAATTATTGACTTTTTTTTTGCAAATTCGAATTTTTTTTCAAAATGGGCCCTTTTTTAAAAATTTTTTTTTAGTCAAAAGAAAGCTTAGGTCCATTCCTTTAAGATATTTTAGGTCCCTTAGTGGGATACGAGTGGGATATCTATCAAAATAAATATTTTGTAACTCAAGATATACAATTTTTGATTTTTTGGCAAAATCAAAAACTTTTTTGACTTTTTTTTTAAAATGGGCCCTTTTTGTAATTTTTTTTTTTTGCTATAAAGAAAGCTTAGGCCTATTCCTTTAAGATGGTTTTGATCGCTTAGTGGGATGCGAGTGGGATATATATCAAAATAAATGTTTTGTAACTCAAGACATACAATTTTTGTGTTAAAACATTTATTTTGATAGATATCCCACTCGCATCCCACTAAGGGACTAAAAATATCTTAAAGGAATGGACCTAAGCTTTCTTTTGACTACAAAAAAAATTTTAAAAAAAGGGCCCATTTGGAAAAAAAAATCGTATTTGCAAAAAAAAAAGTCAAAAATTGTAAGTCTGAGTTAAAAAATATTTATTTTAATAGATATCCCACTCGCATCCCACTAAGCGACCAAAAGGGTCTTCAAGGATAATATCTAAGCTTTTGTTTGACCTAAAAAAAAAGATTAAAAAAGGGTCCATTTTGAAAAAAAAAAAGTCAACAAAGTTTTTGATTTTGCAAAAAAAGTCAAAAATTTTATGTTTTGAGTTACAAAATATTTATTTTGATAGATATCGCACTCGCATCCCACTAAGCGACCAAGTAGGTGTTCAAGGAAAATATCTAAACTTTATTTTAAGAAAAAAAAAAAAAAAAAAGGACGTATTTTATAAAAAAGTCAAAAAAGTTTTTGATTTCGGAAAAAAAATATTAAAAATTTTTTATTTTTTTTTTTAAATATTTTTTTTTGAAAGATCGAAGAAATAGCTATCTATACTATTTGGGACACATTTTGCTAAGAACAATAGGTAATAAGTTACATGGATAAGAAAAAACCCCTGTTTGACCAAATTGTCAAAATTTTACCCCCTATAACTCAGAGAGTTCTCGACCGATGTTGTTGAAAAATTGTGTCTGAGTTACTATCCAATAGAGCTAACCTTGGTGAAAATTTCATCCCGATCGGAAGACATCGATTTCAAAAGTTGGTTCACTTGACATGAAATGCCCCATATGTATATACTTTGTTGTGTAAATTTCATTAATTGATCATTCAATCGAGTAATCGATTAAATGTAACTAAAATACACTACTATCATTATCAAAGGCATATATATTTTTGTTTTTATTGTAATTTAAGAGAAGAAAAAAAAAACTATTTCTATTAATGTTTGGGTTTTTTTCTAATAGAAATCGATCAACTGCTGCTGGTTGTTGTAAATTTTTAATTGACTGTTTATGGATGTTGTTGTATAGTAAGATTAAATTTGACGTTTATAATGATATTTTGATAATTTTTTTATTATTGTTAAATTTTTTTTTGGTTGTATTTTTATTATTATTAAGATGGCAAAATTTTAATGTTGAAAGTGTAGAGTTAGGTACACACATTAGAAAGTGAAATGTTATGACAATGTATAAATAAGTATTTAGGTAATAATAAATAATAGTGCTGGTGTAGTTTTGTTTCAAACAAAAAACTACAACAATTATAATGCTCGTAACAAAGAGTACATATTTAAAAGATAAATAAAATATGTATCTATGAAATTAATTGCTTGCAAACAAAAACCTGCATTACTTATTGTATTCACGATAAACGAAATGTGAAACCAACATAATATGAAGTGTCCATGATCTTGAAGTCATATTAGCCAGATATTATTAAACTACTTCCAAGTAATCTAGACTATATGTACTTATCATTACACAGTTCGTATGTTAGTCAGTAAATACTATGCCATTACAAAGTTTATGCATTTTTAACAATTATATTTTTCAAACACTGTTTAAAAAGCAACATAAATTAAAACAAATTCTACCATATATCTTAAATTTTTTTTGTTACGCTAACAAAAGTGGGACTGATTAAAATCATGTCAAGTTGTCATCATTAATTACATGTGTCACGTTTTTGTTTAGGGATGAGTTTGTACTTCATTCATTCATTCATAGCAGTTGCTGCTTCTATTGTCATTATTGTAGTTGTTTTAATTAATTTTTGTTTGCTACAATTTCTAAACAACTACGTATTTAGTTAATACGAGTTTTAGTTGTTGTCACTAATATAAGATATATGAATGTACAACAACTGATTTATTATATTAATTGTACTTGTAACGTATGCAAATTAGTTAAATTGTTAATTTAATTGGCTTGTTAAGTTGTAATTATTAGAGTTTAGTTGTTGTTCAGAGTAACAGTTATAGTCTAGGTGAGAATAGATTGAAAAACTTAAAACATTTTAAATAAGTTATGTACATATGGGCAATTCCGCGAGAATCGCTACCACGACTGAAAACACAAAAACCCTTGGAACTTTTTTTCAAGATGATTTGAATAGAAGAAAATAATAAAATGTTACTATGTGAAAGAATTTAGATCATATTACAACATTTTAATTAAATTTTTTAATGTTTTGGGTATGTTTTAGGCTAAAATTGCGACGAAAACTAGGCTCCCAATTAGCTTGTATGTAGTATGAAATGAATTTGACTCTGATTGTTTTTTTGCTATTGTCAAATTGTTTATTGAAACCGAATGTATATTTTCTATTCTTTTTTATAGTTTTTGTATACATATATTTACAGAATATATATTGTTTTATTATATGAGAAAAATCTGTCACGTACGTTATGTCACGTACGATATTAAATTTTATTTATTATAAAATCATCCAAATATTGTTTTTATTTAAATACGACGTATTGAAAAGAAAAAAATATTTCGTTTAGTGTAAGAAATTTTTCTCACGATTCGCAAATTTTCGCATATTTCTACATGTACCTCAAAATGTGTTCCGTTTTATGTCGCGTACGATATACCATTATTTCGCTCAATATTTTGGACAACAATGTTTCGAAACAACTTTTTATTATTTTAAAATATAGTACCCTCTGAATGGAACATAAAGTCCAAATTATTTTTCAGATACTCTTATTTTTGCAAAATCTATTCCTCTCTATAGGCGTACAAATGTCACATACGATGATATGGAATTGCCCATATGTATTTGGGAAAGTGAAAATATGAAAGTGAATACCTTTTTTAAATTTAAAATTATATTTATAATCTTCGTCATCGAACAATCCCACTGTGCAAATTTTAATAAATTTTTAGGAGTTAAACTTCTGATCCGATAATAAAAAAAGTTTATAGCAGAACAGATGCTGGAAACTGAGTAAGCTGTACTGGTTGTCAATGTTGACCATTTCGAGTGTGAAAAACTGTTATTTTTAACTATTCATACTAAGAGCATGATTACTGAATGTCACATTTTGTAATGACCACTATATACCGTCTGTAATACTTAGAATTTTAGTTTAGTAATTATTATTTTATAATCAAATATATAAGAAACTAACGTTAAGATGGTAAGGGTATCGTTAATGTGGAATTTTTCGGTAACGTTGATTTACCGTTAACAGAATTTTTTGTTATTTCGGTAACGATATTTTTATGATAAACGGTAATTATGGTCTGAGTATTTTTTTTTTAATTTTTCTGTTACAAAAAAGAAACCAAACAACAAATTATATTTATTCCAGTTGTTATCAATATATTTCCATTTTCTTTAAAAAAATGCATACCTGATACTATGTAGTATTTACACACCAAACATTATAACATTACAGTAAACGAATAAATATAATTCTCATTTAGTTAAAAATACTTTACGCATAAATACTTGTTTACGGTAAACCGCTATCTTGTCCTTCGCTATATATTTTCTGCAGTACAAGTAATGTTTTTTTCATTAGGAGCATGACTTAAAAATGTGAGATTTTTTCAAAGTTTTAGCTTTTATTTTGAAACATTTGTACAATATAAATTTATTCAAAGTATAAGTCATTGTTAGCTATAACATTTTCCCATCTTTCTGGCAACATATGGATTCCGAGCCAAAAGAACTGCTCATCTTTTGAGACCAAGAACGAATCAAGGCAATTTCGGATACTCTGTTCTGAAGTGAAACGTATCCCAGAAAGTGTTCTACATTGATCGAAATAAAAAGTAGTCGGACGGGACAATGTCTGGACTATAAGCCGGGTGAGGCAAAACTTCCCAAACACTTCATTCTAAATAGTTTTTAACAGGTATTGCAACACATATGGCCGAGCGTTGTCATGTTGGGATATTACGGTTTCATGTCTGGCCACAAATTCTGGTCGTTATTCGGATGTTTGGCCGGGATTCACATATGATCTCTTACATTTCAGACTACCGTAATGGATCCATTTTTCGTCGCAAGTAAAGACTAATCATAGATCGATCCATGATTAGTCATAGCTCCAATATAAATTATTGAAATTTTAAAAGAAAAGTGTTTTTGCTCATTTACTTAGTGTATTCTTACTTGTTTTTTTATTGGCATTATTATCTCTAAATCTCGCAAAATTTAAAAAGCTAAAAAAAGTTGTGGAATATTTTTTTTATGATAATTATGACCCAATAAACTCAGAACAGCCATCAGAAACTAATTTGCAAATTAAGTTTAGGAACCAGGTGCAAAAAGGTGTAGAATGCCTCAGGGCATTGTTGCCAGTTTAGGTCTAAAAAACAATAATTATGATACGATTTTATTGAAAAACTAATGAAAAATAACTAATAAAAATATTTCGAATAGATAGGTCAACAAAAAGTTAGTAAAACTTTGATTTAAAAAAAAATTACACACAAAATTTCACGTGCAGAAATTATGACATCACTCACAAAACAGCTGACAGAACAAAAACTAAAAGTCAGAATGCATTTCGACCTTCGAGGGAAATGTTAACAAAGCTGTAACTAAAATCACAGTTAAATTTAAAAAAAAAACAAGTAAGGTCAAGGCCGACCCTATAATACCCTACACTAAGTAAAAGAGTAAAAACATTTTTCTTTTAAAATTTCAATAATTTATATTTTTGAGTGATTTTCGGAAGTGGGCCTTATATGGGGGCTAAGACCAATTATGGACCGATCACCATGAAATTAGGTCGTGTGATTTGTGTCTATATGAAAGTTTACTATGTTGAATTTTGTGAGTATACCAACATTTTTAAGCGATTTATGCACGTTAAAGTGATTTTCGGAAGCGGGTCTATATGGGAGCTATGACTAATTATGGACCGATCGTATCAAAATTTGGTGACATGAGTTTTGTATATATAAAACTTATTTGGAGCGCAATTTGTGGAGATACATTTATAAATTAAACATTTATGACCGATAAAGTTCAATTTCGGAAGGACATTTGTATGGGGGCTAGGTGAAATAATGGACCGATTTCAGCCAGTTTCAATAGGCTTGGTCCTTGGGCCGAAAATAATATGTACCAAATTTGATCGAAATATCTTCAAAATTGCGACCTGTACTCTGCGCACAAGGTTAGGATAGGTTACGTGGGTTGCTCGCAAGTTAGCGAGTTCACTCGGAGGCCTTGCGGCCCATTGTGGTACCCTTAGAAGTACTATTCCATTATGCTGAAAATGTTATACATAAAGTGAGAATAGTTTCCCTCCCTAGTTTCGTCTATTATGTGATTTCTGTGGTCCCTATGGGAACCAGCCGGTACTTCTAATAAGGTTTACATGGACAGCCAGCCAGCCAGCCGACCAGACGGACGGACGGACATCGTTTAATCGACTCAGAAAGTGATTCTAAGTCGATCGGTATACTTTAAGGTGGGTGTTAGACTCATATTTTTGGGCGTTACAAACATCTGCACAAACTCATTATACCCTCCCCACTATGGTGGTGCAGGGTATAAATATAATTACTTTTTGAGATAATTGGTGTTTTGTAATGCAAGCCTTGAGGCACTCTTGTAGGTTAGAGGGTTAATAATCCCTTTAAGAACTTAAAATTTCAATTGGTATTAAGTGAATTTTCCAGTTTGAAATAAACTTTTTCTGTATTGGTTGTAATAATCGAATTCAATCAAATGATTCGATTTAAATTATCGAATGTTCCTGCAATGTAACGTTCCTGTAACGTAATTCAGAAAAATTTCACCTTTTCACACATAAAAGTGGAGGGTTTGAAATCTCAACGGGTTATAATATTTCATGTAGTACAGGGGATTTTTGAAAATAACAAAAAATTGCATGTACAAAATTACCCCAAAATCCAACAAGACCACAAAATATTTCCAGCTCAAAAAAAATTACATGTTTCTTCCGGTTGAAATAAATTCAAATACCTATTCATTGAATTCATTATGGACATAAACTTAATACTGAATACATGAATATCATTTAAATATTATTTAAATTTATCGTACTTTATTGTAATAATTATTAAATTTTTTTTGCCGACAAACAATAATCATTTTATTGTATTGTTGTAAAAGCATTTTCCTAATTGACAGCTAATTTCGCTACCTTCTCAGTAGTTTCTTTATGATTTGTATTACAATCTCTTAAATAAACTGTTTCTAATTTTATTCATTTGTTTGAGTTATAATTTTTTTTTTAATTTTTACAATATCATTGTTAAGCTTTATTGTAGCTGTGAATAATGTTTTTAATATAAGTAATTAAAATTCCTGGGAAATAATAACACTGTACAACACAAAAAAACATGAGGTGGAATTGCCTAGAGCTAAAAAAAATGCAATTAATGAACACTTCCTATTCAAATTTGCAATTGAAGGTAAAATAATAGAGATATTAGTGATTTTTAGTTAATTTTGAACAATTTCAAGCTAAATTTTTGGGGTACTTTAAAATAAAATTCTTAATAAATGCGAAATTAATCCTAGGCTCTGTTTTGTTGTGTCTGGTTGAATTTTCCGTTTTGGTGTATTCAGGGGCTTATAGTAAAATTTCACGGATAATATTTTTGCGGAACATTTTAACCCCTTAAATCCCTGTTTTAATGAAGTTTTTCGCTCTTTTTTAAAAGAAGGGCAAAAAAGATTTAGAGGGTTAATATATTCTACAAAAATATTCTCCGTAATATTTTACATAAATTTGCTGAACAGAGTTTATACCTAAAATGTAAGTTAATCGGTTTCTTATACCGATTAACAATAAGAACGTGCCAGAGTTGGGAAACTTTAATCCCCCCTGAAATGAAATTCAAGGCTTTTTGTTTTTGTCTCCAAAATTTATTGATCGGACCTTGTAATTTTGGAAACAATTTGATTTTGTTGTATAGTGTAATTATTATTGTGTTTAAATATATGCATATTCACTCATTATCTTTTGCATGAGTTTGCTTAAGATTTAGAAAGTAAATAATAGTTTAAATAAGTAATTATTATTATTTTTTTTTGTATTTAAAACACTTTAAGATTTTCATTAGGTGCTATTATAAGATTTATAAAGAAAAGTAAATCTAAAGTTTAGAAATTAAATACGGTTAGTAAGTTTAATTAAATTATTTCTGAATAATTATTTTATTTTTGTTAATTATTTATTATTGAAATAATTTTACATATTTATAAAGGGGTCTTGCAATAGGGACCATATCGAGTCCTTAGTGCCAAATTATCATAAGCGACATTTTCTAAATTTTTTTTTATTGCAAAAATTCAAATTTTATGAACCGACTGATGTTTTAGCGTTCTCAGAATATCAAAATTGTTAATAACTTAAAAATTATAGGCGGTAAGATTTTATCGTAAGTCAATGTTTATATTTTACAGAAAACGAATTTTATCGTAAGCGACACACAGTGGTATCGAACAAAAAGAGGGAAATAAATCTGTAACTTCTAAATGGTTAGATTGGTTTGAATGAAATTTCACAAGCGCAAAGAAAAAGTGTTGTCGAGTTTAAGTTTTGAACCTTGATCTCATGGGCCCACCTGGGCGCGACCAAGTGTCCTCAAAGTAAGACACCTCGGGCATGTTATTTTTTTTATAAATTACACACATATAATCTTCTCATCGAGCACTATAAAAAACCTTGTCCTAGCTGTCAAATATCTCTTAGAGCTTAGGAGATATTCGCATTTGAAAATTAAATTTTCAAAATGTTTACCCACCACACTCCAGTTTTTTGATAACAGCGGGTCCAAATATTTTCCGATATTCTCCAATTTTCATTTGTTGGAGTAACAACACATTTATGTGTCAAATAGAAAAAGAATTCTTTAAAAATAATGATTAAGTCCAAAGTTATATGCATTCGAATTTAAAAAATTTTAAAAAGACAATTTTTCGCTAATTTTCTGGGAAAAAAGTACTTTTTTCTTTTTAAGTTATCGCAAAATATTTCTAAGAGGATGTATAAGGAATATATACTTTCTGAAAGCTAAGTTTTCATAAAATATTTTAAATGAAAAAAATTAAAAAATGTTTGTTATCGAGGGGACCAGGTCCATTCAAAAAACACCTATTTTTTATGTAAAATTAAATTTTAGGGCAAAAATTCTAAAATCGCATATTCGACAGTAACCAATTTAAGGTGGCCTAATATGTTTCTAATTATTTTGTAAAGGCTTCCGATAACCCCGACCCTGGTATGGATATTATAGCCAAAAAACTAAAAATTCCCATTTTTGGATTTTTTAAACACTTTTTTGGGAATTGCGGGATTGCTGATAATAAATTTCAAAATTCGGTTTTATTTTTCCATTTTAAATAGAAAAATCTACATATCTGTGAAATTTCCTTAAAAACTATACATAAATAAAAATTTAATTTCAATTCGAAAAATTTTTATTTTTTGTCATATTTTTCAATAAAGTATTCAACATAGACAACAACTAGATAGGTAACTGAGAGCCAAAAACCTAAGTCTGTTGTCAGAAACCTAATTCATGAGAATGTATTGCATGTATTTTGTTATTGTATCACCCGTATGTGTGAAAAGAGAGTAATTTTTCCATATATATTACTCTCTCCTTCCGTTCTATGTGTTTATTCTATGGTATTCAATGAATTTTTAATTGTCAAAAGTTATAAATATTTTTGAAAAATAAGCAAATATAGCTTGAACGAAATTAGATTATATCGCATCATAACATTTTTAATTCTATGTATAAATTTCAAAATAATCAAAAAAAACCTTCTCCTGTAAAATTTGTGTTTTGTCGCTTACGATAATTTGGCGCTAAGGGATCGACATTGTTGAAGCTTTATCTGTCGAATTTGTTATCATTTATTCAGTTTGTTTTTCCAAATGACCATGGACATTTTCACATGTTGTTTAACGTGTTCGCTAATTTTACAGTCTCTATAATTGTCCTATCGATAGGACTATATGTGGTGGATAAATTAGTGTCCACTGATTCTCAAAAGTAAGATCTGCCGAAAACATTCCCGCTGTTCGTGAGAGTGTGCAGGAGAATATGAGGCAGTCGATTTCGCGTCGCTCATAAGAACTCAACCTTTAGTAGAGCATAACTTGGCGTATTTAGCATCGTGACTAGGGCCAGCACCAGTACAAAATTCAACTGATCCAGGACGAATGTTCGCTGATTGGACCATGTAGCAGTTGGAAACAGACCTTAATTTTCATCCAAAAATCATATTCTGCGTTGAAGCCTATTTTTGGATTCAATGCGTTCCGAAAAAGTCACTGTTTAGTGTGGATTTTGGGCTGGCGGCTTCATTGGCCCATATTTCTTTGAGAACGACATTGACAAGGCCTTCACTGTTAAAAGCTGCTCAAGCGATTTGAGGCGATGCACAGTGGGGTCAAATGACACTTTTTTACGGATTTATTAATATCTCAACAACAATAATAGCGACGCTCGCAAAATTTTAGCCCTTAGACCAATCCGTATTTTGTAACAAAATTTTAGGGATATAGGAGGGGGAAGTCAATTACCCACCATATAAAATAATTATTAACTGTGCTATATCTATAGAACTACAATAGTTATGCACACTAAATTTCCTGCGGGTAACTCTAAAAACAAACTACACATTCCGCCAAAAACGGAAGGGTATACGAGGGTGGAATCGGGTGGAATCGGGTTCCCCCCATACGAATGAATTATTAATTCTCCTATATCTAAAGAACTACATCAGTGAGACACACTAAATTTATGCATTTTATTGATAAAAAAACTACCATATTGTTTTAAGTTGATATCATTATATTAACTAGTAATGGGAGGTTGAATAATTGAGATCTTTCCCAACTCCTGCCACTAAAAGACTTGCAAAGTTTAAATGCACTGCTTTGAAATTTATACAACACAATATTTGAAATGAGACAATATAAAAACTACAGATCTGAACGTGAGTGATAACTGGCTCCCCATATAAAACTTTAAAATTCTCGCGATCGCGCTCACTAACATGACTTTAAGCTAAATTGCCTGCTATTGGATGACTTCGTATTAACCACAAGAAAAAACTTCGAATTAATCACAAAAAAAAACTTTTAAACAAGCATTGTTAAAATTCTGCGTGCTATTCATTCACGATTAGAAAATCAACGGATGGAAAACTAAACTGAAATAAAGAAAAGTAATTGGTAAAAGTTTATTATTGTTTATCTCATTATAATACAAGAATATAGCCACGTCCAGGCCTGACTCTCGTATTATTAATCACAACACTTGCACATCTCTTATAAAACAAAAAAAAAAACAACAATGACAATAACAACAACGACAGCAATAAAACGTTTATCAGAATCGCAAAGTGCTTTTTGCTTAAAGGGTGAAGCTTTTACTAATTTACATATAACTTATGAGGCGCAGCGATGCGCAACCTAATTTTTTCTGAAACAACGCCTAACTGTCCAGGCTTTTAAATTATATTATATTCTCTGCCCAGCTGAACCCAGCTAATAACTTTATGTCCATTTTAACTCACAAAATCCATTTTTTTTGCACTTCCAATATAAAAACTAATATCAAAGCCACTTCCACAATTAATTCAAATTTAAATTTAACCAAAACATATCAATAAATACTTGAACTTGATGGTTACATAATTAGATTTGTTAATTTTTTTAAATTACCTATCACAAATAGTATTTATTTGCGCAATTTTTTATTTTTTTAGGTTTTTTTCTCACAATATGTAATTTCAACACGTGACTATAAAAATACCTTTTAATATTTCACATTAATTGTTTGCCTGCTGATGTGGAATTTTGTGCTCTTTAAGCTGGCACTTTCAGTTTACACGATACTTGAAATTTGTTTTTTCAATTAATCCGCAAAATTAGTATGTTGGCCCTTCTGTGTGATGGTCAATATAACCCCGTTAGTCTTTTTCTAGTGGGATTATCTTAAGTTGCAGGTCTATGAATAAGCCACAAATCACATCTGCCCTCAAAGGTAACATAATCCATGCCATCGGTCAAATTCAGCCTGATTTATGCGCCAGAGTCATGCGCATCGATATGCCTTTCAAACGTATAAAATTTGTTAATAGGAAGCGCTTAATGAAAGACCCTTTATAAGACTTTATATTTCATATGTATTTTATTAATTAGCTTATGTTATTATTATTGATGTAAACATTTCATCATCATTATTAATTAATAGTATCAAGTAATATGCAATTACTTATTGACTTCTAGTGAAATTGTTATACATAAAACAAACTTCATATTTAATTAGCAAAAAATAGCTAAAATAAATAAAATAAAAAAAAAATAATTATAGCATGCATGAGTATAATTGAAATAAATAAAATTCTTCACATATTTCTTGTTAAACAGGTATCGACATTTTAATTCCATATAAGGTTCGCTTATAATTAATCAAATGAAGAAAATAAAAAATAAATTTGTACAATTGTACGACTTAGTGCAATTGTTTTTTTTTTAAACTATGGAAATGTTTTCATTTTATATGATATGAAAATATTCAAAAATCCTTTCCATGTTAGCTGTCATTGATTGACAAGCGATGTGGATATAATGTGGATTGGTATCGTACCAAATTATTATAAACAGTTAAAAATTCCTATTTTAATAAAACATCCTAGGGCTAAAGAGGGATTAAGGATTTGAATTTAAACCTTATGGAATATCGGGGGGGCGTGTTCTTAGGGCATTGCGAGTTGGGCCATCTCGGTTATATATAATATTTAATGAATTAGAGGCGCAACTGAGCGTAAATATAATTACTCTCTCCCAAATTATATGGCTGACACAACAACTATATAAATTGATGTACATGTATTTTGTTGTAGTTCAATATTAGTTTGTTTTTCAGAATTTCTATTTATTATATCTCAATAATTAATTGAATGTTTTGATTTCAAGTTGTTTTTTCTTAATATCAATTTGAATCTTCTCAATTTCAACTAGAAATGTACTTGCATTGCCTAACAAACAAAAATTTGTAGCTTTTTGTGTGTTTTGTTTACAAGTCGTGAAGCAAATAAGTAATTTATATCAGATTACAATGCAGCTATTACTCAACAACATCTAAGTAATGTATTTGGTATATATCAATTTTTTCCTGGAATTGTTTTTCAATCGGTCTAATAAATACTCATTTATTCACTGTATGAAAATGTTTATTGCTACCAATATTTAGTTTTTTTTGAAATTTCATATTGCAATTACAATTCAATACTAATTGTTTGTGTAGGTCATGATATAACAAAATGAATATTATATTTGAATAAACAAAAACCGTAATGTAATCAATACTTGCAAAAATATGTTAATTATAAATTATTTAAAAATTTCAATGAATAGAGAGTTCTTAAATTATGGGAAATAAATTTTTGTAACCGCAAATTTCCAAAGTCATGCTTATTTTGTTGTGTACAAATATAACTAATAACTTAATTTATTTTATTTTATTAATAACTACAAAGAAACAAAACAAAAAAGGTACATTTTTTTTAAACAAAAAGTACTTTAGTATTAAATAAAACATAGTCGTAGTATTTAGTACAAAATAAAACATACAATAAAATGTGATGTAAACAGCAACAGCAACAAATAATAACAATAAATATTTCAAGTTCAATGAAATCTCACGTTTGTTTTTAGTTTACAAATTGGAAAAAAAATACAAAAAACGTGTATGAAAAAAAAATAAACCTGTGACTGACGACTGACTTGAGTCTGTCTACACAGTTTAAACCACCCAGAGTACATATTGGTAGCAGTCTCGGTCGTTGTTGTTGCTGTTTTCAGTAAAGTGTCATTCATAGTCTCGGTTTATTTATATTTTATATGTTGTTTCTTCTTTCAATTCACCTGACTTGTCAGTTAGTCGGTGTAAATAGCTGTCTGTATGTCTGCATGTTTGTATTTATTTTGTATTTCGATATTTTAGTCAGTGTTTTAATATGTTGATTACGATTATATTTACTATATACCCCCCTTGCCACGACACTCTACTCACTGAATGTGGTTGTTAGTTCGAGAGTGTTTGATTGTAACTTGTAGTAGCATCGCTTGTCAATCATATTTATTGCAAATGATAGTAATAAAAACTACATATTTAATAACACCAAATACCGGTAATGCTGTTTTTTTATGCAACTTTTAAACATGCTGCATAGTAGTTTCAGTTGGGTGCTAGTCTCAACTATACTTAACTCACACAGGTTACTTTCTTAACAGAAGTGAAGCTGCAAATTACTCTGGAGTTAGAAGTAATCATATATTTTTAAATAGTATTTAGAATTGTTTTTTTTGAATTTTGTACCGATTACTTTTTTTTATTTAGGAACATTTTATTAATTTTTGTAGATAATTTTATTTAAATTTAGCTGTAGTATTCGTTTAAATTAAACGGATATGGTTTTTTGCAATTCCTAAAATATTTGGTACCGATTACTTTTTTTATATTTTTAGCAATATTCAATTATTTTAATGTAGTTTTCCTTTAAAATTATTATGGTATTTTTTAACAATATTTAAAGTTGTTTATTTTTAATTTCTAACAATTTTGGTACCGATTACTTTTTCTGTATAAGTTATTTTGATTAAATCGTTTGTATAGTATTTATTTTGATAAACCTGACATGGCTGTTTTAAATTTCGGAACATTTTGGTACCGATTACTTTTTTAGTTTGAGCAATTTTTAAAGAATTGTTTATGTAGTTTTATTTTAAATTGAGTGTAGTATTTATTAATGTTATTTAGATTATTTGATATCCATTTTCTTATGTTTTTTGTACCGATTACTTTTTTTTATTTAAGCAACATAGAATCAAGCCAATATCGGATACTCTGTTCCAAAGTTAAGCGTATCCCAAATAGAGCGTTCTGCATCGATCAAAACAAATTGTAGTCGGATGGGGCATGGTCTGGACTATAAAGCGGGTGAGGCAAAACTTCCCGACCACATCATTCTATATACTTTTTAACAGGTATTGCAACATGCGGCCGATCGTGGTCATGATGGAATATTACGGTTTCATGTCTGGCCGCATATTCTGCGCGTTTTCCGGCCAATGATCGTTTCAAACGAATCAGATTTCAACAGGTCATAATTCAATACAGAATATTACCTTAGACCCATGCGCAGATGGTAAACGTTTTGAAATTGCTGCTTGAGTAGTTCCCAATGATTTGGCAAGCTCTTGTTGAGTTTCACAACAATCTTCATGTAGTTGTGCCCCCAATTTTTGGCTGGTCTGGGCGATCTTTGTCTTTCGTGTCAAAATCACCAATTATGAACCGCACAAACCATTCGACATTTACACTATAACGTTCAATAACTACGTGAGGCAAAATGCGCGCTTAACAGATACGCCATCTAAGAAAGTGCCGCTGAAGCACACCGATTACCCAGGCCAGCCAAAAAAGTTTGAAAACCAATAACTGGGGGCACTACTCCACGAAGATTGTTGTAAAACTCAACAAGAGCTTGCAAGCAGCAAAATCAAAACGTTTGCGAGCAGCATGATTCATTCAAAATCAGAGACATTGGGAACCATACAAATTGAAACCGAATCATTACTTGCGATGAAAAATGGATCCATTACGATAATTCCGGCCAACTAGCCGAATCGACACCAAAGCCGAATATCCATAGCGCTAAAGTAATTCCCTCTACTTATTGGGAGTAAACCAGACCATCACAGTGAGCCTGTACCGAACGCAACTGATTCGATTGAAGCAGGCTTTGGCCGGAAAAAGCATAGAATATGCGGCCAGACATGAACAGTTAAAATGCTCCGACACATGTCGCGATAACTGTTAAAAAGTGTTTAGAATTAAGTGGTTGGGAAGTTTTGCCTCACCCGCCTTGTAGTCCAGACCTTTCCACGTCCGACTGCTATTTGTTTCGATCGATGCAGAATACACTCTCTGGGATAGGCTTCACTTTGGAACAGAGTGTCCGATGTTGGCTTGATTCGTTATTGGCCTCAAAAGATGATCCGTTCCTTTGGCGCGGAATCCGTATGTTGCCAAAAATATGGGAAAGGTCATAGCTAACATTGGCCCATGCCCTATGAATAAATTTATATTGTACAAATGTTTTAAAACAAAAGCTAAAAATTTGAAAAAAAAAATCCTGCATATTTAATAGATGCATCCAATAAATAATTAAAATTTTTAATATTCTGAGGATGAAGAAAGTACCATTTGAATATTATTCGATCGACAATGGAATTGTACAACCCTGCCCAACATCACTATATCTTTTCTATGATTACCACTAGTGAATGTGCAGAACATATTTCAAAAATCCAAATTGAAAACACAGTCATTAGTTAAAATTAAATGCTTGACTCTGCAACAATTGAGGTTGTCATTTCAGCTAATTTCTTGTGTAAAAATATTACTTACTACTTACGACCTATAACTTGTCCTAAGCAATTGAAATAAATCGTTTTATGCCAAAAATTATTGTAAATTTGTATAGCCGCACTCTTGTTGACCAGTGCAATTTTAAATTAAACTTTATACACTTTACTTACATTTAAATTTTTATCACAAAACACAAATATAATCTAAACAATTTTGACATAAATATTTAGTTTTTTTTTTTCTGTTTATTTGGATATTTGTGCAAAATTTATTACAACTTGTTTAGAATTAAATAGAATGTAATTTCACTTTTTCACTCTAATGTTTGTTGCTTTGTGCAATTTTATGAAAGTCAGCTTATTTGGCAGGCCAAAGAGGAGTAGAGAAAAATAATATGAAATGAAATACTTTCTTTTCTATTTTATTTTATTTCTATAGTTTTTATATTTATTTTTTTTGCTGTTTGAAAAAGAAATTGCAATATTTTGAAGTGTGTTTGTTTCTTTTGCTATCGTAATAATTACAATAAAATGTATACAGGTTTGTAAAACTCGTAGTATACAATTTACAATTACATTTTTTATTGTACTCGGACAAGTGTTTTAAACACTGACAGACTAGTATTTAAAGTTTTATTTAAAATATGTTGGTATTTAGTTGTAGGTAAATGTATTATGTATCGTGTGTAGTTTGCAGAGCGATATAAGTATTTAGAATAGCCCAAGTCATAAATTAGTTGTAAAGACTTGACTTCTCATATTCGTATCTTTGTATCATCCATTTTTATTTATAATCGTATGTCAGACTACTGCAATTTAGATTTTGCCAAAGTGCCACAATGAATGATCATATCAGAGTTAGACACATGAACATTTTTAATATGATAAACGAGGGTGATATCAAGAGTGTAATTTTACTGTGTGACGTTAACTTTTTCGTTTATTTTTCATGTGATAAAAGAAAAAGTAGTCTCAGATCCACTATGGCGGGTAATATATGGCCAAAAGAGGAAATATCCTTTAAATAAGATAATATAAGTTTAATATGGTGAAAGGGATATCCAGAGGATGTTTTGAACCATCATCTGGGTGCTATCCTGAGAATACAATACTAATCATATATTTGTTATCGTTCAATCAATTTTATCGCCTTTGACAGAGCTTTCGACACTAACATCAAAGATATACCAGACGAAGTTGTAAACAACATATCGCTCATTTGCTGCAACAACGTCATAATTCAAAAAAAGTCGACTTTGAATGTTTTATGACATGTTACTATTTCTTAAATAAATTTTCAAGAAATCATGCGATTTCTGAAATAAAACCAGATTTAAATATATTTTAATTAATTTGATTAATATTAAATTTTAAACATTTTTTAATTAATTCAATTAATATACTTAAATTTTTTTTAAATTAATAGATTTAAAAAATTTGTAAGAAATTTAATTATTTTTTTAATTAGTTCAATTAATCGTTTAATTGAAACTTCCTCTTGTTTTTCAATTAAATTCCTTGGTTTTCATTAATTGATTTTAAAATACAGAAAAACCTCAAATTTAAAAATTCGTTAATTGGTATGATCAATTTGTTTGCAGGCTGAAAATTAGCGAAAAACTTAATTGGGATCACGAATTTCTTAATTGAAGTCGATTTTCCATTTTTACTGTGTATTAGATACTAATATCTTTCTAATCTGTATTTCACCCAAATTTTTACTTGTCAAATATACGAGAAAACATGAATTTTCATTTTGACGTTTACAACAAAAAAACACTTTCAAACAAAAAATAATAGACTTTTTTAAAACTGATAAAACTATATGAAAGACTAAAAAACGGCGCATATTTTGTATTACTCAGTTCAAAACACCCGGATTTTAAGTTATGACGTTGTTGCAGCAAATGAGCGATATGAAGAGTTTTATGGGAATATTTTTAAATGCCCTAGAGTGGATGCCGAATGCACTGTAGAAGGAGAATATAATGACGAATAGTTATTTCAGAACAAATATGTATATACAATAGAGTGCTCCAAAAAAATAAAATTGCGAATTTTGACCGTCCCCCCCACTAGAATTGTTCTATGTATTGTAGAAACACATTGTGTAAAATATTAGGATGATAGGATAACCTTAACTGGTGGCGCAACGACGCTGAAGTTTTGAGGTTCATTTACAAGGGGAAAATATGCAATTTTTTCAGTTTTTGTAAAAATTTTGCCATTAAATAATGACTTTTACAATTTAATTTAAAAGAATCGAAATGTGTACGTAATTGTCGTTATAATAAGATATAAAAGACAAAAATTGGTGAAAAAATTTTAAAGTTATTAAAACATCGCCAGGCCATTAACGTGTCTCAGGCCACTAGAACAAGAAATTTATGAACAAAATTAACATATTTTGAGAAATATTAAAATAAAAGCTTATTTTTACTTAAAATATATCCATATTTACTTGTATATGAGTTTTTGCCCTCGTAGGATACCGCTAACCTATTCGCAGGTATGACCAAACAAATTTAATTTTTTTAACGGCAGTTTCAAAACTCCAATTTCAAATTTTTAAAAATTTTGTTAAACAAATTTCAGAATTTTTTGATCATCACATGGGGATTTATTGACAACATAATAAGGAATAAAAATGTGAAAAAAGTATGTCAATACCTCCTATAGTTTTTCCGTACCTGCGATATAAATTTTGCGATTTTCGAGAGATTACAAAAATTTCGAAAAATTGTAATATAGGGCACCTCATTGCAAAAACTAAAAATGTTTGCACACAAAAATAAAGCATGGACATCTTTCTTTTAAACTGTGTCCTCAAAAGTAATAAAAATCGTGTCTTGACAAAGTTATGAATAAAACTCAAAAAAGGCCGACAAACCCGATTTTTGACAAAACCACTTCCGAAAAATCTGAAAAAATCTCAAAAATACTCTACCCTATAAGCTCTCAAATTATGCTTGAGCACCCATGAAAATAAGAAAAAAAGCTTTTTTTGGGACACACTAATGTGATACAACAACAAAATACATGTTTATGAATTAGGTTTTAGACAACATAATTGGGTTTTTGGGTCTCAGTTACATATCTAGTTGTCGCCAATGGCTCTAACCAAAGTATACCAAGTATTCCGCCTCTCTATTTGTTAAATATTTAAATATTTTTTTTAACGGCTTTTGTGCGATTTTGATCTTGAAGATCTTGATTTTATATGACTTAATGACAAGAGCTACTTTGCTTCAGAGAGTAAATCAAAATTCCGAACGTTTTGCAAGATATGAGCCTGAGAAAATTATCACTTTTTTTTTGCTAAAATGACACCGAGGCCACAAATCTTTGGAGGCCCTTAAAAAAAAGTGCATGACTTTGGGCAAAACGGCTCGTTTTTTTTGGTCTTTTATCAGTGGTAAGGGTATATATAAGTTTGTCATTCCGTTTGTAATTTCTACATTTTTCATTTGCGACCCCACAAAGTATATATATTCTGGACCGTTATAGATAGCGAATTTATCCGTTTGTATGTTGAATCCGTAGCCCCCAAATAACTTACATACATGATTCATACATCAATATATCGGGAATTCTTCCGGCTCGGTTGCTATTTAAATTGACAAAATCGGTCCATAAATGGCTGAGATATGTGGAAAAAACCGAGATAACCTCGATTTTTGGCCTATTTTTGATCTATATCTAGATTACTAAGTCATTAATATAGACTATATTTATATCCAGTGATAGATATTTCAAAGTCCATTACAACAATGTTTATAAGGCTATAGTAAGTTGGACCTAAAATGGGTCAAAATCGGGAAAAATATTTTTTAACCCGATTTTTTTTTTCACTAAAAAAATTTTTTTGTCATAAATTTTTTTTCAATAAATTTTTAAAAAAAATTATAAAAAAATTTTTAAAACACTTTTTTAAAATTAATTAAAAAACAATTTCGAAAATAAAAATTTAAAAAAAAATTTTAAATTTTGTTTACCTAAAAATATTTAAAAAATGTATTTTAAAGTATAATTTGGTGAAGGGTATATACGATTCGTCATAACCGAATATAGCTCTCTTACTTGTTTTATCTAGTTTACATTGTTCCTTCACTTGGAACAATTAGCGAAATTGGCTCAAGAATGAGACATGAGTAAAGTACTTAAATCACTGTTAGTTATTTGAGCCAAGTTCTTCGTATTTACCTAATATATGTAAATATATTTAATATTAGGAACTAGTTAAAAAAAAATATATAACCTTTAGGAACTCTTGAAGTTATATTTTGTTAAAGGTTTATTTTCTTCAAATCAAAACAACTAAATGAAAATGATTTTATATTAATGATAAATTTATTATTGTATACTTGTATTTGAAACACTCCTTATTCTCAAGTTAATACGTATAAAAAAAGTCAAGATCTTTATAAAATGATAAAATTTAATGGTACTAATAAAAATGTATATATCTATATGAGTTTAGATGTTTCAATATGTAGGAAATGTTAGAATGTTGGTTTACATTTGAAAACAACCGTAAGTAGTTGTGGTTTTAATATACGAGCATACAACATGTATTGCAACAATTTCTCATGGCTAAATGTCGGAAGTTGGATGAGTTAGTAAAAAAACACATATAGAATAGGTAAAAACCAAAGAAATGCACAAATATTTGCAATAACAAGTAAATTATTTGTTTAAATAACTGCAAGAATTGTGGGTAAAAGTCAGTATTAATGAAAAAGCACAGAAGGTGATGTAACATATACATAAATGCAAGATATTTCTGATTTCTATTTGAACTAACTACATAGTTGGAAAACTGAACACTTCAATTTAAACTAATAATTTTAAGTCTTTTAATTTATGACAATCATAAACCCACCTGTTACCAACTTTATTTTTGTTACCAACTTTAACTGTTATCTATATAAACAAACATATTAGTACTTGCGATACATTCTACCCAGGCCCTTAATAATATTTTTTTAAGGAGTGTGTAAATGAAATTGAAACCATTTTTTTTATTTGTACCTCACAAGCCATTATTAACGGGCAATTACTAGATATTAGATTATTATTCTTTTTTATTTGTAGAGTTTTATTAAAAACTCATTTAACTTAAGTAATTTAATAATATACCCGCTCCCTTTACTCAAAGGCCTTTATTTGGTGATGATTTTTAAAAGTTTTATACAGAGATAAGATACAAGCAACACTCTTAACAATATGTCGTCATTTTATTTGTGTTAAAGTTATTTGAAAAAAATAAAATAAACAAAACTAAATAGATTTCATAATTGCAAGCGCCTTTAGAAACAATTTTGAATTTTAATTAGATAATTGTATGGGTATTTATTTATTAATTTATTAGGAGAATATTTTTAACAAACGATAAGATTAGTTTCCTCTCCCCCAAAAAAAGGCTTGACTTTAATTAAGTGACATTATCTTAATTTGTTAATCGTTTGAAATAATTATTTGACATAAAGTACAAAAATAAAAACTAGTAAGAGTGTTATATTCAGCTGTGCCGAATCTTATATACCCACCATCAATATGTAGTCTTGGCCTTCTATGGGGACTTGAATCATGGTCCCTACAGTACAGAATTTTATAGAGTGATTAATTTCTTAAAACTTTAAATGACTTATGTAGAAATTTATGTTAATATCGATATATATAAATTATTTATAGATAATGAAATATTTTTGTAATATATTGGTGGTGGTTTTTTATATGGGGAGTAGGGTCAAATATGAGCCGATCCTCACAAAAGTTGGTAGAACGATTTAGGTTCAAATAAAACTTGTTTAAGTGCAATTTCATTATGATAATTATTATTTTAAGACAATTATGAATGTTCAAATCATTTTCTGAGGGGGACCTTGTATGGGGACTAGGAACAAATGTTGCCCGATTTTCGCCACACTTTACACTATAATTTCAGAGTGTTTAGAACTAATTTGTGCAACATTTTATCAGGTTTGCCGCATAATCAACATATTTATAACTGCTAAAACAGTAATCTGGGAGGACATATGTATGATTTCACATGGACCGATATTGAAAATGTTCAATACCAAACAAGTTTCAGCCAACAAGCTCCTTTCGTTTCGGCCCTATTGTATTTTAAACAAACAGACATGCGGACGAACATACCTAGATCGTTTTAGAATCTTATGAGGACCCAGAATATATCTACTAATGTGGGTCTGCGACAAATATTTTGATGTGGTACAAACGGAATGACAAAATCATCTGTTTTGCTGGCGGCTATAAAAACTACTTAAATTATTTGAATATTCTATAGCAAAAACTATATTCGAAATTATGACAAAACTTGTCATGGGATTAGCTCGTAATAAATACGGATCGTTTCTAGTTCCAAGTCTATATGTGAAGGGAACCTGTTACTTTAACATGGCAATGTACCATTTATTAAAATATTTTTTTTTTTTTTAAAAATTTAAATTTATTTTAAAAAACCATAGCAGAAACATAGAGCGGAAACTAGAAAAAAACTCAAACAAAAAAATTACTCAAAAAATCACACATACGAGTGTTGTTTTTGTTTTTGTTCACCACTTAGGTTTTTGACAACTGAGTTAGGTCTTTGACAGGAGAGTTTCCGCTCTATGTCTATTCTCTATGACTATGGCCCTAACCATAGAATAATATATCCATAGAAGCGTTACTGAGAAGGAAAAAACCTAAGTCTGTTGTCAAAAACCTAAGTCGTGAGAATGTATTAGTACATAGTTTTGATATTGTATTGGTGCCTTTTTAATTTTCACCAGACACACAGAGTTGTATAAAAATGTTTAAATTTTAATTTATTTAAATTTTCTTCTATTTTTAATGCCAAAAATTGAAACTCTGTTCTATAAATTAAATTCCACCACAAATAAAATAAAGTGTCAAAAATTAATAAAAAATATTTTTTTTCGTTTGAGCAAAATTAAAAGTATTAAAAAAATGCCAAATATTGTGTAGAAGTGTAATAAAGTGGTTCGGTCTCTATTTAATCGGAATATCGAAATTAAAATTTCAAGTATTTTTATGTGTTTAATTCTCTCACAAGTATGTTGAATTCACATATCACAAGTACGTGTGAAGAGAGTAATTATTTTACTCTCAGCTTACTCTCAGTTGCGCCTCTAGCTGTACCCTATGGCCCTAACCATAGAGAATTATACATAGAGACGAGACACTCCGATTTGTCAAACAAAAATACAACAACTCATTTGTCTGATACAATAACAAAATACAGTGACTAGCATGTATTTTGTTGTTGCAAGAGTTAGGTTTTTGACAACAGACTTAGGTTTTTGACAATTACGTCTCGACTCTATGTTACCCTATGGCCCTAACTATGAAAGAAATTTTAAAGTTTGTTTTTGTTAAAGTCGACTTTATTTTAAAATAGAACTTTTGTTTTTATTTGAAAAAAGCTTCAAAACTTTTTCCAACATATACATACATTCAAATAATTGAAAATATTTTTCAATGAATGTAAATAAAAAAAGAAATTTCAAAAAATTATAAAAACAAATTATACATAAAAGTTCAAAACAAAAAGCTTTTTTTGAAATAATAAAACAACATTTTAAATTATATATGAAATTTGTTTTATGGTACGAAATTTAAAATAATAGTCAACTTTATGGACTTAAAATCGATTTTAAGGCTTTCGTAGTTAGGCTGTATGAAATTTAGAAAATACTATTTCACAAATGAACCTCAAATTGCTCTTAAATTATAAATTAAAAGCTCGTTTTAGGTTTGAGAAAACATTGAGAATTATGTTTAAAGTCAACACAAGTTATCATCATATTTCAAAACATTGACTTTGTGTAAATTAACATTTAATTTTGGGTTTGAGAATGATTTGATATCAAATTAAGAAAATAATATATTTCAAACTAATTTTTTACATTCAAATCAACCTTTAATTGATTTTAAATTAAAGAAATTGTTATCACTAATTAGGTTTGCGAAACCTTTGAGAAATACGTTTAATGTCAAATCCAAATATCATCGTTTTTTAATGTTGACTTTATGTTTGTTGTAATAACATAGCATTTCCTTTTGGGGTTGAGGATGATTTGAGAATGACATTTTTTTTATCTAATTAAGAAAATAACAACTTCAACATTTTTGTTTATATTAAATTCAATTAAGAAATGGAGTTTTTTTTAGGTTTGAGAAACCTTTGAGAATTATGCTTAATAACAAATTAAAAAAAACATAATTTTTCAAACGTTTACAATTAATGAAAACTTTAATCATATGAAAACGAAAATTTTCATGGGGGTCAAGGGTCACAAAATGCATGATTTTACATACAACTCGCAAATGATAACCTATAATGTTTAAAAGTTATTGCAAAATAAAATTTCCTACTTTTTTGTTAAAACTTTTTCCAGTTTAATATTCTTATCCACAAAAATCTAAAACGTGAAGAATTTTAAGATTTTAAGAGGCTTAAGTTCATGCCTAAAAGTGTGCTCCGCTTCTAAGCTCATTAGGCATTTGAAATAAAATAATTAGATGACAAACAGTGGATCTCTTAATTAAGTTTTTTTGTGTGTTCAGTAATAAATTCAAAAATTCATGAGCTTCTTTTTGCGGCTTTGTGTGATTGTTTTTTTTTGTTTTGTATTGTTAACAATTCAAGTCAACCACCACGTTTGGCCAATTTTTGAGGGCTAAATCAAAACAAACACAACAGCGTGCACGCTGATGCAGATTTGTTTTTTGTTGCCGCTTTTGAAAATAACAAATTTAAATAAATCTTAAAAATATGTAAATCAAAAGATACACGAGGTAAAAATAGCATAAAACGAAGAAAAATTACTGAGTTGAGAAAATAAGTCTCGTGATAAAATCTTAATCACTTTGAACTATATCTGTTAAATATTAAAAAAAAAAAATTCAGCGTTAAATGTCTATCATTTAACAGATGCTTAATGTGTTTCTCATACAGCTTTATGTTTCATATGAAATATTTATGTATACAATTTCATTTAGAGTTAAATGAATTTTAAATTGTTTCAAATCAAAATATTTGTAGTTTAACCGGTATAACTTAATAAAATTCAGTGTCGTCTGAATAAATTGTTTTTTTTCTTCAAATTTTAAGTATGATTTAAAATTAATTTTTATTGCATTTCCCTTTTATATATTAAGCTATATGTTTACTGTTTGGATTCATCTCAGAGTTGAACAACTCAAACGAGATCGGTTAGCGTATTAGAAGTATCTCAGCTGCAGTATAAATCTTGCAAAGGGATTAAAAGCTGATTTTAAAACGGTTTCTTGACATTTAACTTAGTTCTACCTAATCTCTAACATTTTATTAACAATTTATTGATTTTAAATTACAATTGCTTAAATTTGGTTTTGTTTAAATATATTTTTTCTGTTTGGTTATTTTTCCTAAATTTTATTGTATTTTGTTTCGCTTTTAAAGCGGTTTTAAGTTTCTATATTAAAAATAGAATATTACCGCAGAGATTTTTACGTATTTGGTAGTTATTATACCCTTCACCATGAGTGGCAAGGGTATATATAAGTTTGTCATTCCGTTTGTAATTTCCACATTTTTCATTTGCGACCCCATAAAGTATATATATTCTGGATCGTTATAGATAGCGGAATCGATATAGCCATGTCCGTCTGTCCGTCTGTCCGTCTGTCCGTCTGTCCGTCTGTGTGTTGAAATCAACTTTCCGAAGCCCCCAAATAACATACATACATGATTCATATATCAATATCTCCGGAATTCTTCCGGCTCGGTTGCTATTTAAAATCGAGAAAATCGGTCCACAAATGGCTGAGATATAAGGAAAAAACCAGGACAACCTCGATTTTTTACCTATTTTTGACCTATATCTGGATTACTAAGTCATTAATATAGACAATATGGATATCTAATGATAGATATTTCAGAGACCTTTGCATCGACGTATATAAGTCCATAGTAAGTTGGACCTGGGCTGAGATATAACCAAAAAAACCAAAACACAATGTAATTTGTTATTGTTTTCCATGACGTCATGCAAATATATGTATAATAACAAACAAATCTTTATTTGTATGTGTTTTTTTGTCAATCTTCAGCAATGCGAATTTATATACCAGGTGGTGTCGATTCTACAACAAGTATAACATTTACAAAAACAACTTGCAATTTGTTTTTGTTTATGTGGTTTAAGCTGTCAAAGTTTGCCTGTTGTTTGTGTTACTTTTACGTTTGTTGTAGCATTCGCCGCAACAATCACAGGATAATTGACAGCTCAAACAGCATTAATCAGCTGTGCTATCAACACCAGCTAGTATATAAATTCGCATTGAGAGAGAGCTTTTTATAATGTGTTCTCAAAAGAGCAACTCTCTCACGCGTACACAGAACCAGTGTTGCTATATGTTTTTTGAAGAAAACTTTTTATTTCTAAGTACATACTAAAATTACAAAACCCAATTCGTACATATATGAGATAATTTATGTGAATTTGGTGCTGGAGACACTTTCAATATATTCAAATCAATCTCCCCATTTCGTGAATGAATTTGGGGACTATCATTTTGAAATCATCGGTTCAACTTATTGATATCAATATTCCAAAAAAAATATTTTTTTAAAAATAAAACTTTTTGCGTCTCAAAAACCTTGCTAAAAAGGGAAAACTTAACATATGGTAACACTGCACAGAACACATATTGTACAAAAACAACAACCACGTTGTTTGAGCACGTTGCTTTTGCGCTTATTTCATTTTTGTTGTTGTTTGTTGCTATTGTCAACAAATAATTGAGCAACGCAACCACTCCCAGCAAGGCGAATCTATAGAAGGTGACGACAGAACTACAACATGTACAAAAACAACAGGTACTTTGTTTTTGTTAAAAGATAGTCGAACTGTCAAAGTTGCCTGTTGTTGTTTTTGCTTTTGGGTTTGTTGTATTTTTCGCCACAACAATCACAAGTGAATTGACAGTTCACTTGTCTAAACAATTCGCCTTGACTCCCATATTGTTATTCTATTTTTTTAGCCGTTTTTAAACATGAAAGTAAATAACAAACATTTCAGAAAAAGCTTTTTGTTCGATTGTTGTGTTTAATTCTTTTAATACCCTTCATCATAAGTGGCATGGCTATATACATATGTATATGTAAATTTGTCATTCCGTTTGCAATTTCTATAAAATTTTATGAAATTTCAACAGATTATGTAAACGATTCTATATTTGATTTGCTGTTACGGTTCCATATGTGTTCTCCTATTTTAAGATTTACTTTTAATCTTATATACAGGGATGGAAAATTATATTTTTGTTCCGTATTAAAATAGTATTAAAAAATTACTTTATTCATCACCAGAGTACTTAAAATTTTAATATTACTGTAGCTTTATGTTGTAAACAGTCGTCTGTTATCACAAAATTGTCTATAGAAAGTGCTGTTGAATACGAGATTTTCTATAGAAAATGCTGTTATAATAGACAAGATTTTTAAAGAAAATGCTGTTTTTCATACGATTTTCTATAGAAAATACTGTTATACACAACATGTCCAAAAAATATAGTTATACACAAGATTTTCTATAGAAAATTATTTTATTTTCTATAGAAAAATGTTACACTCAAGATTTTCAACAGAAAATATCGTTATACTTAAGATTTTCTACAGCAAATATTGTTATACACAAGATTGTTTATAGAAAATATTGGTCTACGCAAGACTTGCTATAGAAAATATTGTTCTACGCAAGATTTGCTATAGAAAATATTGTTCTACACAAGATTTTCTATAGAAAATATTGTTCTACACAAGATTTTCTATAGAAAATATTGTTCTACACAAGATTTTCTATAGAAAATATTGTTCTACACAAGATTTTCTATAGAAAATATTGTTCTACACAAGATTTTCTATAGAAAATATTGTTCTACACAAGATTTTCTATAGAAAATATTGTTCTACACAAGATTTTCTATAGAAAATATTGTTCTACACAAGATTTTCTATAGAAAATATTGTTCTACACAAGATTCTCTATAAAAAATATTGTTCTACACAAGATTTTCTATAGAAAATATTGTTCTACACAAGATTTTCTATAGAAAATATTGTTCTACACAAGATTTTCTATAGAAAACATTGTTCTACACAAGATTTTCTATAGAAAATATTGTTCTACACAAGATTTTCTATAGAAAATATTGTTCTACACAAGATTTTCTATAGAAAATGTTGTCCTACACTAGATTTTCTATAGAAAAAATCGTCATACACAAGATACTCAAGATTTTCTATAGAAAATATTGTTCTATACAAGATTTTCTATAGAAATTATCGTCATACTCAAGATTTTCTATAGCAAATATTGTTATACTCAAGATTTTCTACACAAAATATTTTCTATAGAAAATATTGCTCTACACAAGATTTTCGATAGAAAATATTGTTATAGACAAGATTTTCTACAGAAAATATTGTTATACACAAGATTTTCTACAGAAAATATTGTTATACACAAGATTTTCTACAGAAAATATTGTTATACACAAGATTTTCTACAGAAAATATTGTTATACACAAGATTTTCTATAGAAAATGTTGTTCTACACAAGATTTTCTATAGAAAATATCGTCATACACAAGATTTTCTATAGAAAATATTGTTATAGACAAGATTTTCTATAGAAAATATTGTTATAGACAAGATTTTCTATAGAAAATATTGTTATAGACAAGATTTTCTATAGAAAATATTGTTATAGACAAGATTTTCTATAGAAAATATTGTTATAGACAAGATTTTCTATAGAAAATATTGTTATAGACAAGATTTTCTATAGAAAATATTGTTATAGACAAGATTTTCTATAGAAAATATTGTTATAGACAAGATTTTCTATAGAAAATATTGTTATAGACAAGATTTTCTATAGAAAATATTGTTATAGACAAGATTTTCTATAGAAAATATTGTTATAGACAAGATTTTCTATAGAAAATATTGTTATAGACAAGATTTTCTATAGAAAATATTGTTATAGACAAGATTTTCTATAGAAAATATTGTTATAGACAAGATTTTCTATAGAAAATATTGTTATAGACAAGATTTTCTATAGAAAATATTGTTATAGACAAGATTTTCTATAGAAAATATTGTTATAGACAAGATTTTCTATAGAAAATATTGTTATAGACAAGATTTTCTATAGAAAATATTGTTATAGACAAGATTTTCTATAGAAAATATTGTTATAGACAAGATTTTCTATAGAAAATATTGTTATAGACAAGATTTTCTATAGAAAATACTGTTATAGACAAGATTTTCTATAGAAAATATTGTTATAGACAAGATTTTCTATAGAAAATATTGTTATAGACAAGATTTTCTATAGAAAATATTGTTATAGACAAGATTTTCTATAGAAAATATTGTTATAGACAAGATTTTCTATAGAAAATATTGTTATAGACAAGATTTTCTATAGAAAATATTGTTATAGACAAGATTTTCTATAGAAAATATTGTTATAGACAAGATTTTCTATAGAAAATATTGTTATAGACAAGATTTTCTATAGAAAATATTGTTATAGACAAGATTTTCTATAGAAAATATTGTTATAGACAAGATTTTCTATAGAAAATATTGTTATAGACAAGATTTTCTATA
Source organism: Calliphora vicina (assembly GCF_958450345.1). NCBI lineage: Eukaryota > Metazoa > Arthropoda > Insecta > Diptera > Calliphoridae > Calliphora > Calliphora vicina. The sequence goes on from NC_088780.1 coordinate 123,882,657, forward strand.
GAAAATATTGTTATAGACAAGATTTTCTATAGAAAATATTGTTATAGACAAGATTTTCTATAGAAAATATTGTTATAGACAAGATTTTCTATAGAAAATATTGTTATAGACAAGATTTTCTATAGAAAATATTGTTATAGACAAGATTTTCTATAGAAAATGTTGTTCTACACAAGATTTTCTATAGAAAATGTTGTTCTACACAAGATTTTCTATAGAAAATGTTGTTCTACACAAGGTTTTCTATAGAAAATGTTGTTCTACACAAGATTTTCTATAGAAAATGTTGTTCTACACAAGATTTTCTATAGAAAATGTTGTTCTACACAAGATTTTCTATAGAAAATATCGTCATACACAAGATTTTCTATAGAAAATATCGTCATACACAAGATTTTCTATAGAAAATATTGTTATAGACAAGATTTTCTATAGAAAATATTGTTATAGACAAGATTTTCTATAGAAAATATTGTTATAGACAAGATTTTCTATAGAAAATATTGTTATAGACAAGATTTTCTATAGAAAATATTGTTATAGACAAGATTTTCTATAGAAAATATTGTTATAGACAAGATTTTCTATAGAAAATATTGTTATAGACAAGATTTTCTATAGAAAATATTGTTATAGACAAGATTTTCTATAGAAAATATTGTTATAGACAAGATTTTCTATAGAAAATATTGTTATAGACAAGATTTTCTATAGAAAATATTGTTATAGACAAGATTTTCTATAGAAAATATTGTTATAGACAAGATTTTCTATAGAAAATATTGTTATAGACAAGATTTTCTATAGAAAATATTGTTATAGACAAGATTTTCTATAGAAAATATTGTTATAGACATGATTTTCTATAGAAAATATTGTTATAGACAAGATTTTCTATAGAAAATATTGTTATAGACAAGATTTTCTATAGAAAATATTGTTATAGACAAGATTTTCTATAGAAAATGTTGTTCTACACAAGATTTTCTATAGAAAATGTTGTTCTACACAAGATTTTCTATAGAAAATGTTGTTCTACACAAGATTTTCTATAGAAAATGTTGTTCTACACAAGATTTTCTATAGAAAATGTTGTTCTACACAAGGTTTTCTATAGAAAGTGTTGTTCTACACAAGGTTTTCTATAGAAAATGTTGTTCTACACAAGATTTTCTATGGAAAATGTTGTTCTACACAAGATTTTCTATAGAAAATGTTGTTCTACACAAGATTTTCTATAGAAAATGTTGTTCTACACAAGATTTTCTATAGAAAATGTTGTTCTACACAAGATTTTCTATAGAAAATGTTGTTCTACACAAGATTTTCTATAGAAAATATTGTTCTACACAAGATTTTCTATAGAAAATATTGTTCTACACAAGATTTTCTATAGAAAATGTTGTTCTACACAAGATTTTCTATAGAAAATATTGTTCTACACAAGATTTTCTATAGAAAATATTGTTCTACACAAGATTTTCTATAGAAAATATTGTTCTACACAAGATTTTCTATAGAAAATATTGTTCTACACAAGATTTTCTATAGAAAATGTTGTTCTACACAAGATTTTCTATAGAAAATGTTGTTCTACACAAGATTTTCTATAGAAAATGTTGTTCTACACAAGATTTTCTATAGAAAATGTTGTTCTACACAAGATTTTCTATAGAAAATGTTGTTCTACACAAGATTTTCTATAGAAAATGTTGTTCTACACAAGATTTTCTACAGCAAATGTTGTTCTACACAAGATTTTCTACAGCAAATGTTGTTCTACACAAGATTTTCTACAGAAAATGTTGTTCTATACAAGATTTTCTACAGAAAATGTTGTTCTGTACAAGATTTTCTACAGAAAATGTTGTTCTGTACAAGATTTTCTACAGAAAATGTTGTTCTATACAAGATTTTCTACAGAAAATGTTGTTCTATACAAGATTTTCTACAGAAAATGTTGTTCTATACAAGATTTTCTACAGAAAATGTTGTTCTATACAAGATTTTCTACAGAAAATGTTGTTCTATACAAGATTTTCTACAGAAAATGTTGTTCTACACACGATTTTCTACAGAAAATGTTGTTCTTCACAAGATTTTCTACAGAAAATGTTGTACTACACAAGATTTTCTACAGAAAATGTTGTTCTACACAAGATTTTCTTTTTTTATACTCTGTTTATTCACTTGAGGTTAAAAAGGAAAAATTAGTCTTACTAACAATTGTTATATTATTTCAGTTGTTATACCATCATATTAGGGTGGAGGGTATTTAAGATTCGGCACGGCCGAATATAGTACTCTTACTTGTTTTTTTTAATGATCATGTTATTTTTTTACGATTGTTGTCAGTGCGGCACGCAAGCGAAGAGATCAAAGATCACTTTTTAAGAATTTTAACCTTTTTGGGAAAGTTCCTTATAAACATGATTTTTTTATGATTGTAACATAAAGAAATTAATGAGCTAGTTTGTTTTAGGTGTGAAAATTAATAAATTTTAAGCGATTGTTTTTTGGCACTGTTTGGATTTAAGTATTTTAATTAAACAAATAATATTATTGTAGCAACAAAATTAAACTAAAACCCAAATGATATTTTCAGAAAACGGGAACAGCAAAAGAGATATTTCCCATAGCACTCTGTGAGAAACTATTGAAATAAATTTATCTGAAAATTGAGTACTCAAACGTTTTTAAAAGGAAAGAAAAGCATTTTCATATCCTATACTAAGGTCGGGTAACTTATAAAAATTTTAAACATAGTTAAGCTTTTCCAATGTTTAAATATATTTTTTTTGTATGAAAAAACATTGATTAAGCTTAACTATGTTTAACATTTTGATAAGTTACCCGGCCTAACGGCCATTTTCACAATGTACGATTATTTCATTTTAACCGGAAAATTAACTAACTGTCGGTTTGTTTAACGGGGACCATTTAACCAACGGTTACCGATTTACGTTTCACCATCATTTGATTACTTAACCAAAGCATTCAGTAGAAAGTATGGCAATAAAGCATACATTTGTTTACGAAAAATAGTGTAATGAAAGATTGAAATATAAAAAATTGTCTAAAAGACGGCATAAAAATGAATAGTTTGTGTTTTCTTAGTGCTATAATAAAAAAAACGTATAAAACTCAAAAATATTAAGGTACCTAACTGTAAAATTTACAGAACAAACTGAACAACAATTACTGAAAACCAACAAGCAAAAGTGCACATTTGTTGTTTGGTTTGTAAGTGCAATATCCGGGTGGTATATGGATCACCCCGTGCAAAATTTACTTTTCTTCGCTTTACACTTTTAAAAATTATAAATATTACAAAAATATAAATGTTTTTCCATGTTCTTTTATTATATTTCTTACAATTAAGATGCTAACCGGCGAAATTTGTTCGGTTATATTTAACAGCAACTTTGTGTCAATTAAGAATTAATCGTACATTGTGAAATTCAAATTAGCCTAACTTGCGGTTAAAGTTCACCTTAACTTTTAATCGTACATTGTGAGAATGGCCGTAAGTGTATTTTGTCTTATTCACCGATGTATTTTAAATGTTGATTGAAATTTGTGAGAATAAGTTTTGATACAAAATGAGAAAATTTAATTTTTCAAAAGTTTTTTTTTTTCATAAATTAAAATTATATTTAAGCAAGACGAAAATCAGGAAAATCGCCTTCTATTTAAAGTTTGAGAATAATTCAAGTACATCATTTGAGATCAAATTGAGCAAATATAATTAAAATGGTTTTTTCAAATCAGTCTCAAACTGAATTCAAATATTTAGCTTTGAGAAACCTATGTGAATTATTAAATGAGATATCAAATGCAAATAACATAGTTTAAACAAAAATTGTTGAGAATCAATTCAGCATTTTCTGTCGTTGATATCATATATCAACGTATTTATCGGGGAAGTGGCTGTATTGTTCAACTTTTGCTTAGTTAGTGACCGAAAATTACAATTAATTTTTTGAAGAATCGACTTTAAAAGTGAATACGTTGTTCCCACGAGTATTGGATCTTCGACGACAAAAGCGGATATAGAATATTCTAGAATTGGTCGCTATTTCGAGATAATTTGTTTAAATTCTCGAACGTTTGTATTACATTTTTTTTTGAGAAATGTTCGCTATTGACTATGGTTGACATTGTTCGAATAATCGAGGAAAAAATATATATTTTATTCGAATGAATAACATTTATCAATTTAGTATAAAAATTTTAACAATAATTGTCGTTTAATCGAGTAGTCGAATACATTTATTTTCATGTTATAATTTAAATAAATAATTTGAACAAAATTGTCACAATGAAAAAGTTCAATCGTTTATAATTTATTTTGTCATTCCGTTTGTAACATATCGAAATATTGGTCGTTCAGCCAAAAAGTATATACATCCTGAGTCTCATAAGATTCTAAGACGATCTAGCTATGTCCGTCCGTTTGTCTGTCTGTTGAAAACACGATAGGGACCAAACAATAGGAGATAGCTAGCTGAAATTTTCAACAAATACTTTCTGTTGGTAAGGTTTTGTTTGTATTGAAAATGGGCAATAGCAGTTCATGATTTCAGCTAGCCCCCATACAAATGTCCCCCCGAATACTATTTGAGAAGTCATAAATATGTTGAATATGCAGCAATCCTGATACAATGTTGCACAACTTAGTTCTAAGTAAATATTACTATTTATTTCAATTTAAAGATCTTCACCTCTATAAAGAACACGCTTTACATTTATAGTTTTGTTAAATAAAGATTTCAATGCGAAAAGACATACATATATGATAAAAGCTACGATAAATCGAATTTACGTTGCGCGAAATATTGGAGGTCAAAGGTTACAAAAATCGAGTTTTTGGTCAGTTTATATAAACATTTTTTTTCTTCTAATTTTAATTATAGGTAATTTTAAAAATTTTTCTAACAATTTTTTCTCAGCCTAAACACGTCATAACATTTTATAATATCTTTCATCTCAGAATCACTTTCTATACCGAGATGTCAAATTTAGAGGCTATAAAATATGAACCATATACTATATGTAAGAGTAATGAATGTATGCTTTGAATTTAAATAATATCAGAGATGGTAAAAATCCAATCTGGATCCAAATAAAATGGAATTATTATTATTATATTTAGGTACTAGTTAAATATTATTAATTTTATATTTTTATTCATTGTTAACAAACAAATTATTAAAAATTTTGTTCATCGAATAATCGAAGTAATTTTAAAAAATAATCGATCACTTGAATAATAAAACTACATACTTATTATGAACTTTTTATTAGATTAAAATAAAATTCGAATAATTGACAACCCCAAATATAAACTTCTTTCAAAACTCTGTTCATGTATCGCCCAAATTTTGAAATCAGTTACACATTTTTAAACAATTACACTGTCCAACAGCATTTTTGGAATAGAATAGCGACCCTATAATTCTGAAAGGGCATGTTGAGTAGAGCATTTTTGTAGAATAAACTTATAGTCCAGCTGGTCTGAATAAGTAAGTTAATATCTGAGAGAATTCTTATGGTCAGAGTTTTTTAAAAAATGTGAGACCCAATGTGGCGTGCAATTTTGCTAATTAAGCGTAAAGTGCTTTATCTACATCTTTGGTGACCCGACTGAAATTTTCCGACAAAAATTTTCGTTGAATATTTGAATCCTTAAATGTCCTTTTTGAAAGGACTTTTTGCATTTTCTCGAAAAAAGGGTCAAAGTGACCCCCAAGGATAGGAGCTAGAGGGTTAAGATCTTCCACAAAAATGATCCCCATAAAATTCCACAAAATAACTCTGACAATAATAATTCTCTTAGACATTAACTTACAACATTTTTTTCAGATAGTATACTGCTCCCTTCGATCAAAAAATGAAAACATTGACCCACTGTAAAAAAAAAAATTCAGACCAAACTTACAACATTTTTTTCAGTTAGTTTGACCCACTGTAAAAAAAAATTCAGACCAGTTGAAGTTTAAGTTTATTCTACAAAAATGATCTACTCAATATGCCCTTTCAGAATTATAGGGTCGCTATTCTGTTCCCATCAAAAAGTCTCAATTTGTTGGACAGTGTTATTATCTCTGGCTTGTTGTAAGTTTCAAAACATAATTATCAGCATGCTATTTCGAAAATTTCAAAAAAAGAACTATTTGGAGCCAACAACATCAAAGAAAAAAGAAATGTATAAAAAACCTAAAATAAAGTCAACAACATGAACATCAACATTAAACAGGAAATCAAAAAGAAAAAGACACAAATAGATACAAAAAGTATGTTTATTGACAACATAAAAAAATATGTATGTATGTTTCAAACCTGAGTTATTTGAAGGAGCTAAATGTTTATATTTGATACACTTTGTATTTACTGTTCTCTAGTCAGGTGATAACAATAACATCTAATAAAACCTAATGTTTGTTTTAGTTTTTTTTTTCTCAGTTTTAGTTTTCTTAACAAAAACAAAATATTTAATTATGAATTCTATTTATGTATGTAGCTGTATTCATAGGATAGTATTGTTTTGTAAATATTAAATTGTTGTGATACCAAGATACTATCAAAAACAACAACAACAACTTCATACAATTTTCATATCAAAGACAAATTAGTCTTGAAAAAAAAAACCAACACAAGTGTTTTAGTTTTGCATTTGTTTTATTATTTTTCTTCTTAGTTTAATTTCATCTGTTTTTTCATCTCTGCTCTTGTGCGATTTTAAGCTCGAGCATGTTTCTGTTTCTGTATTTTTATCTGTATCTTTTTCTTGCTCCACTCGAGCCATTTGGTGAATTATTCGTGTTCGTATACAGTTGTTTTTGTTGTTTAAATATTTATTTTTGTTTGTTTTTATTTACAAAACATTTAATACTTTATTGTATTTTTTTTTCGTTATTTGTATCTTTCTGCTGGCTGTTGTTACAGTCATTTGTTTTTTGGCTTTAAGAAAGAATTGTAGAGAGATAAACAACATAGTAGTTAGTTAGTTTGTGGTTAGGACTGTCATTCGAATAAAACTTATTCGAATCGTAGAGGAAAACAAAATATTTTTATTCGAATGAATAACATTTTTGAGTTAAGAATTAAAAAAAAATATTCGATTAATAATTGTCGAATAATTAAATACTCGAATAAGTTTATTTCCGAATTAACACTTTATGAAATAGTTGGCCATCATCAAGGCAAGGATTTTCATGCACTAAAAAATTAAAAATATGCAATAAAAACAAGTTCATTTGAAATATATTTATTAATATGTAAAAGAAAAATATAAATTTCACTATTTTCAGATAGGGCAATTATATGGGGGCTAGGAGAAATTATGGATATCCCGAGACAAAAATATTGATATATCATACATTAAGATCCGACTGTAAATGGAAAAGATATAACGAAAAATGTAAAAACACGACCCCTACGTTCGGCAAAAAAAAATTGTTAATAAATTGTGTAAATTGTCTAATGTACAGTCTACACTAATATAAAAATATATCCAAAAGAATATTAAATATACAATAAAATGCTAAATGTATGCATTTAAAAGAAAAATATGCAAAATATGCATTTATAACAAAATATAGAAAAATATGCAACAACAAATCTATGCCATTTTGTTGAAAATTCTTCGATTCGGAAAGATAAATTGTAAAAAGTGATTTTGAGTTACTGACTACAAACATGCATTTGCATAGAAATCCTTGCCCTGGTCATCATTGTAAATTTTACTATAGATACATTTTTTCTATAGATTTTGGATTAAGATTACAAGGTATTATCTAAATTTTAAAATATTTAACAAAATGTGATGTAATTGAAATTTATTATTTTTTTATTGGGTGTATAACTTAAAAATGGGGGATTTTTTCAAATGTTTAGCTTTTATTTTGAAACATTTTCCTAGCTTTCTGGCTCGGAATATATGGATAAAAGAACTGTTCATATTTTGAGGCCAAGAGCGAATCAAGCCTATATCGGTTACTCTGTGAAACGTATCCCAGAAAGAGCGTTCTGAATCGATCGAAACAAGTAGTAGTCGGACTGGGCAAGGTCTGGACTATATAGCGATTGAAGTAAAACTTCCCAACCACTTCATTCTAAATACTTGTTAACAGGTTCTGCAACATGTGGACAAGCGTTTTGATGATAGAATAATACGGTTTCATGTCAGGCCAAATTTCAGCTGCTATTAATAGATAGGAACATTTTGATCCCACAAAATACCACGGTTACCATCGATATTTGTCTTTGATGTCGATTCAGCTGGTTGGCCGGCCTTCACATAAGATCTCTTACGCTACGGTATATCGTAATGGATCCATTTTTCATCCCCAGTAACGATTCGATGCAAAAATTATTTTCTTGTATAGCGTTCAAGCAGCAATTCACACATACAACATCTCTCAGCTTCAATATCCCAGCTTTTGTATGAATTCTGCTGCTAGCAAACGTTTTGAAATTGTTGATTGAGTAGTTCCCAATTATTGATTTAGCAAGCTCTTGTTAAGTTTGACAATAATATTCATGTCTTCCATTCTTGGTATTCAAACTTTTTTGGCTGGTCTGAGCGATCTTATTTTTAAAGAAGTAAAGCAAAACTTCCCGCATATGATGCTTTGATGGCACAAAATTCGAAATTTTTGAAGCAAAAAATGCTTATTGTTTACACTATAATGATCAATAACTAAGTGAGAATAAATGACAGATATGTACCCTTCAAAATGACAATTAAGTTATTAAAAACAAAAAACGCGCTCAAAAGATACCCCATCTATTGTAAATCCCTTATTTTTAAGTCATACATCCAATATTATTTTTAACAAACCAATTACGAGTATTGTAAATTTTCTGTTTTTAAATATATTTTATTATATAATTCAAATAATAATTTATGTAAGTTAGTCGTTCGAATAATCGAGGAAATTTTATAAATTAATCGATCAGTCGAATAATAGAAAAATTATTAACTTTTGTACGATTAAAATTAAACTCGAATAATTGACAACCCTAGTGTTTATTAAAGCACAATGGGTTGGGGATACAAGAATTCTACAGATGAAATATTGCATTATTTAAGGAGCATATCGAGTTAGACTTCTAGATTCAGGGAGAATAATTGTTCAACTGATATCTAGATTTACGAAAAATGAATCGCTTTGGAAAGTAATTTAAAATACCTTTCACTTGACATGCATATTGTCTATGTAGCCGAGATGTAACCAAAAATTCGAGATACATTGTTCTAAGTGCTGAAATGTCTGCTTTATTTTAAATGTCTTAGAATGGGTACTAATATCTATGCTTTTATTTTTTTCTCACATGTTTTTAAATTCTCTTCCACCCATTGTGCACACACCTCCTCATATGTAAGGGTGTTCATGCCTGTTTTCGTACTAACGTACGTAGGTATTTCACTGTATGTTTAAACATTAATTGTTTATTTTTGTATTTGTTTATTAATTTAACAATATTAACAAGTTAACGGTACTTAAAGTTAGTTATATTTTTAACATACAAAATACAACAAAAAATATTAAAAGATCTTTATAATTTGGATAAAGGCGTAATTAAGCGGTTTTAAAAACATACATTTCTGTTAGGTTGAATTTAATTTAACACTATAACACTTGATAATCAAAAGGAAAGCAACAAGAGGATGCAAAGTATTTTTAAAATATGTAAATTATTTGCTTAATTAGCAGCGGCGTAAACAAATTACACACGTACTTACTTACTTACTTGCATAAATACTTGTGCAAATAAAAACCTCAAGTCTTTGACAATAAAACATTTACGTAGTTTTTAAATAAATAAATATAAACAACTGCGTATTTGTTTAATTTCCATTTTTCAATTAATGTATTGTAACAAACGATACGGGGATAAATTACCAAAATTATTTATGGATGTTAATGAGATGAGGCATAACGTTGTAAGGACAGACAGACAGACAGACAGAACGATATTTGTTTTAAGAAATTGAATAAATTTATATGAATTTAATACTCGTATTGTAAAAAGTATTTAATAAATACTTGAGGACAGTTTTAAAGATTCTAAACTAATTTAGTGATTCGTGATTCATAATCAAGGATAATTATTTTTTGTCCCACTTTTTATACGGTATTTCTAAGATAATACAGAAAAATATTGTTGTCCACATAAGAATCGAAATGTTTTTAAAATTTCATAACAATCGGTTCAGTTGCCTAACTGAAATAGTTTCAATTAGGCAGGCCTTTCAGTCTTGTGTATTTTTTTCCCATTTACTAGTTTATAATGACAATAAAATACCAATATCTGTAACTTATTTCATATTTCTGGAATGGAAAATATAGATTGTGAATAAGATTGAAAATACTTGGCATTATAGCTGTATTTCTATGACAATTATATTGAAAACAAGTAAGAGAGCTATATTCGGCTGTGCCGAATCTTATATACCCTTCACCAAATTATACTTCAAACTAAACATTTTAAATCTTTTTAGGTAAACAAATTTTTTTTTTCCAAAGTTGCTTTTTTTTAAGTTTTTGAAAAAAACTTTTTTCGAAATGTTTTTTTAAATTTTAATTTTTTTTTTAATATTTAGCGAAAAAAAAATCGGGTTAAAAAATATTTTTTCCGACTTTGTTCCGTTGTAGGTCATAGGTCTTTGAAATATCTATCATTAGATATCCATATTGTCTATATTAATGACTTAGTAATCCAGATATAGGTCAAAAATAGGTAAAAAATCGTCCTGGTTCGTTGTCCTGATTTTTTCCTTATATCTCAGCCATTTGTGGACCGATTTTCTCGATTTTAAATAGCAACCGAGCTGGACATATTGATGTATGAATCGTGTATGTAAAATATTTGGGGGCTTCGGAAAGTTGATTTCAACAGACAGACAGACGGACATGGCTTAATGACAAACTTATATATAATAATTGTAAAATTATATATATAATTGTAAAATTAAAAAAATGTGTTTAGTTTTTAATATTGACTCTGATTACCTTAAAAACCATTACGTTTATGAAAACTGGTTACTCGATTATTCGTAAATAAACAATAATATATTTAAGCACACAATTTAGTACAATCTTGATGTGTTCACGAACATTTTTGCATAATTTTTAAATTAATTAAACCTTTTTTATATATAGAAAAGCCTATATTTATTTGCAATAATAAACCTTTGTTTTTTGATCCAATCAATAAACAATAAAATAGATCAAATTCATTTATCATCAGCTCTAAACAAAACAATCCATAAAAAATCGTATACATATGTTTGTATTTAAATAAATATCTGTTTATTTGGCGCTCAAACAATACAAAAATAACAAGAAACGTCTCCAACAATTTGATTTTGAATCATTCATACGTTTTTGATAAATGACGCCAAAAAAGTGCATCCCATGATAATGATATTTATTAGCGGTATTGACTTGGTTTTTAAATAAAAAAAGAAAAATATTTAAACACCGAAACACACACCAAAAATTAAGACAAATGAAACAAAGAAATAAATACTTGTACAATATTGAGAAGAAAAAAAAAATCATTTGAAAGACAAAACATTTGGTTTGATTGAAACTTTTGGAACCAGTTTGCTTGACACAGTTTGAATACCCAAAAATGAAACAAATAAAAAAATATCTTTATACTAAATAATACTACTACCAAATTAAATATTTAATCTGTACACTCATACTTAATATTCGTCTACTTAAAATATTGAAACATTAAGAGTTGAAGTGAAACAAAGCCAACAACAAAAAAAAGTCGTAATCATTTTATGGTCTTTGTGGCGATTTACAAACCCCGGAAATAAATGAGTGAAATGGTCCAAACAATCAAATAAAACAATATCGGGTTACAGTTTATACGTTTTTAGTTTAAAAGTGAACTAATTGTTCACAGTTTTAAGTAGGTCAAGGACATTAGTTGAATAAATTTAAAATTAATTTTATAGAATTAACACAGCATTTATTTCATTGCTATTTGTAAATCTGTAAAAAGTAAATTATTTATATTCATTCACTTAAGACAGACATATAAATAATTACAATTTCTTTTTTAAAATGTTCAAGTCACGTTTTGTGTCCACTTTATTATTAGGCCGCTCATAACTCAGAGACATTAAAATTCTATGCAGAATTACAATTCATTCATGGCCTTTAGCATTTTGTAGTAAAGTACTACATTTCATTACTTCATGTTACAAAAAAAGAACACAAGTTCAACTTATTTTTAGAAATCTCAAACCAGACAAAAAATTTTCAAATCTCACTGTTTGATTTTTATATCCATTGATTTTGTTATTCCGTTTGTAACTTAACAAAATATTTGTCGCAGTCCCACTTTAGTATATGGATATATTCTGGGTCCTCATAAGATTCTAAGACGATCTAGATATGTCCGTCCATCAGTCTGTCTGTTGAAAATACGATGGTCCCAAACGAAATACTCACTGTTGATATGGTTTGTTTGGTATTGAAAATGGATAATATCGGTCCATGATTACTGTTGGAGCAGTTGGAGCATTATGTTAATTATGCGACAATCCTCATAAAATTTTGCACAATTAAGTTATAAGTACTCTGAAATTATACCTAAATAAATGGCGAAAATTGAGCAACATTTGTCCCTAGTCCCCATATAAGGTCCCCCTCAGAAAATGACTTGATGAATTTTGACATAACAAGTTATATATTAACTTGTTGACCCTATCCCTCATATAACATTAATTGTCATACATTGATGGTGGGTATACAAGATTCGGCACAGCCGATTCTTACTTGTTTGAAATAATTTTTTGATTCACAAAATAACATACTTTGATGGGATGTAAACACCTCGCTCTCATACTCTTATTAACAATTTACCTTCAAATTCTATTTAGAAATAAATTTATCACACAGTCATTGACTCGAATTATTGTAAATTCTATTATATTTTGTTGTTGCTGTTCTATCCCTTGAATAATTGACAGATTTGATTGATTTGTGTGGTTTTAGTTTCAATTCAAAACAAATGAAATCAAACGTAAATAAAGGTTGTGTCATAAAAAGGGTTTTTTTATGACAATTTTACAACATTTATTTCTATGTCTACTTTTGTTTTGTATTATTTTGTATAAATTAAAGTAATTTTAGTAAAATTAACTTTTCTACGTTAACAAAAAACAAAAAAACAAGATTTAATTGAATGTTATAAAATATTAAATAAGAAAAGGAAAAAAATTCCATAGGCATCACGAAAACACTTGGTATTTTTCCTTTACATACAATTAAATTGTGTAGAGATAGAATTTTTTTGTAAATTGAATAAGTTTTAGCAAATTACAGCTGAAATGATTCTTCAAATTTATCTTTACATATTCTATAAATAAAATTTCTATTTTATTTTACATTTACTCTCTCTCCACTTCCCTTCTTTAGGGTTAGAGAAAGCTAATTTTTACAATAAATTAGCAAATTTTGTTAAGACTTATTTTAGGTTAAAATTGATGTGTGTTTGGGTTATTTGTGTAATTTAAATTGCATTATTGAAATTCTTTTCCCATGACTATTAAACATGCAATGTGCAGTTGTTTATCAATGCAACTGTCTACGATTTAAATAAAAGTCATTTAATATAAACTCTTGTTTTTAATTTAAATTATTTACTTTCTTTTTTGCCTGGTTTAGGATCTTTGAATTTTGGTCAAATGGTGTCCAATATTGCAGGCAGCGTTTTTATTCCTCACTTAATGGTACTTTAAACTGGTGGTCGGTCGGCATAAAGAGAACATTGAATATGAATAAATAATAAAATCGCAGAAAAAACTTGGTAGTAAATAGCAATTACACTAGGGTTGTCATTCGAATAAAAATTATTCGAATAATTGAAGAAAAAATTTATTTTTTTATTCGAATGAATTATATTTTTCAATAAAAACTTATTCGATAAATCGATTATTCGAATAAATTTATATTCAAGTTAGAATTTAAAAAATTAAGTAAGATTGTTATAATCGTCTGTGTCGAATCTTGTATACCCCATCCCATAATCAATATGTGACAAGAAAATTTTTTGTGAATGAAACTTGTTTATATCCAATTGCATTAAAATCTGAGGGAGACCTTGTATGGGGGCTAGGTGAAATCATGGATCGATATTTCCCATTTTCAATAAGAAACAAACGTACCACACAGCTCATGCCACATTGGACATTCTGCACGAATGATTTGAGGGCATGGTCGTCTCACGTGAAGTGGATATGAACTGACCTCCGAGCTCGTGCGATTTTAGACCGTTAGACTTTTTTCTGTGGAAGAAGAAGTCTGCGGACATCAAAGCAAACAAAATCCATGCCATCGGTGAAATTCAGCATGATTTATGAGCAGAAAAAATTCAGTTTTTTTTTCCAATTTCTGCTCAAGTCACGACAAAGTCAACTGACAAATTTCAAAAGAAGCGGACTTATCGATATTTGTATATATATTAATACTAGCTGTCCCGGCAAACGTTGTTCTGCCCTAGCTCACACAAAGTTTGAAGATTCTAACTATAATAGTACTCTAGATATGCAATAATAAATTTTTACTTCGCATGGGAGGTGCCACGCCCATTGTACCTATATAGGTCAATTGTGAATCTAAACCATGCGGGAAACCACTCAAACAAACACAAAAAATGTCATCGAAATCGACCCAGCAGTTAATGAGGAGTTCAGTTACTAATACACGTACAGAAGAATTATATATATAAAGATAGACAATATGAATATCTAATGATAGATATTTCAAAGGCCTTTCCAACGATTTTGTTTTATAAAGCCACAGTAATTCGAACCTAAAATTGGGAAGTTGGGGAGATTTTTTTTACCCAATTTTTACAAATCGTTTTCTGTTGAAAAGATAAAACTCATATCTTTCAATAAAAAAAACAGTTTTAAAATTAGTTTCAAAAGAAAATATTTATGATGTTTTGAAGTTGTAACTTCAAGCATACTGTTATTTCACTACAACGAAGTGATCGAGAAAAACTATAAATATTTCAGTACTCTATAGACTCTGACAAAACATAATTGCATCATGAGAACCCCTGCATAAATGTTTCGTTCAATTTCTTATCACTGTGTTATCTATCGAATGCATCTATAAATCAATAAAATCCGTTTCACAAGATATAAATATTTAAAGATACACAATATGTACTAGTATATTCAATTAATCGGGTCTCTGGTTTAATCGGTTAATCGAGAAAATAATTTATCGGGGTTTAGATTTAATCGATTAATAATCGGTTAATTTTAAATTATACCATTGGAGTCCTTTGTGATTTTTTTTTAGATTTTGAATACTTTTAATAATTTCGATAAGTTTTGATAAAATACTCGTTTCAGTAATGTCTCCAGTTTTTCCTCCTCCGACAAATACATGTAAATTAAATATTAAATGTTATACTCACTATGTTCTTGGATGTTCGAAAAATATGTTTTACTTTGACATTTGTATTTGAATTACAAAAAAAATATGTTAAAGTGCAAAAAAAAAAAAATTTCGGATAATCGACACAAATTAAACGGTTATTTGAAAATCGAAAATTTTGAATTATTCGATCAAAATCAATCGGTTAACCGATTAACGGTTAATCGCTTGTATACCCTAGTATGTACCATAAGTTTTCCAAAAATAAAAATCGCCAAAAAAAAATTGGGAGTTTTTTGAAATTAGAAAAATATGATAAAAATCGCACGACCCAAACTCAATTTGTTTGTGATATCTTATGGAATTCAATTCATGCTATATTTATTTAATTATATCATGAATATCGGCCAAAATGTGCCAACGGCATTTTAAACGAAATAGCGATAACAGAATTATATTGTTGCTGTAACCGTAATCAAGCTCAGGGGATAGTTATGCGATAACAGTAGTTTTATGAAACATTTTTATTACTTAATTAACGTAAAATATGCCTCCTATGTTTGCTTAAAATAAAAACTATAAAAACTTCTTGTTTAAAATGTTGTTAATAAATGCGGTGCCTTTTAATAGTTATATAATATATACAAATTGCAACATGACATTCCCTTAAAAAAAATAAAACACCCTATTTTTATGATTATTTCCTAAGAATATTTTCAATTTCATTTATTAAGTTCAGACGTCATAGAGCTACAGATGACACACCCCTGGCAACAGAAAATCTCAATTTATTTGAAAGTATTTAGACAACGCCCATTATTAATTTAATAAATCTAAAATAAATTTATAAAGATATTCTTCTTCGCGGGATTTTACATCATTTATAACATTCTTTACATGTTTCCTGCTGTTTAAAAGTGAAACTAAAAAAAAATATATGAATAAAAAGAAAAGGATCTTAATTTAATTTATTAATTTCTACTCTTTACTACTACTTTACTACTATGTATGTGAAAACTGGAAAAGGTCTATAAAGGAAAATATGTTTTTTTTTGTTTTATTGCAAAAAACACGTCATAAATGAAGTCGTTTCTTGTAGAGGTTCTTTCCTGCTCAGTTGTATAATTTATCATGTCCAATATTCGTTTGCTGCACAGGGACGCGAATTTTTTGCTTTAGGTGTGTTCTAAATGAATCAAGGTTTTATTTCTATTATAAAATGTTGTTTTTTTTTTACAAAATAATAAAAATATTATAAATTTCTTTCCTTATGTCTGCATGTAGACATAATTTTTTATTATTTATTATGATTTTTTTTGTTATTATTGCTGTCGTCGTTATTATTGAAATGATGTACCTGCTGTTGTTTAATTTTTTTTTGTTTGGCTCGTTAAAAGGTTTTAATTTACCGTTTTTTTCGGTTTATAATGCCAATGTCAAGAGTTGTTGTTAAGACACAAAAATATACTTAAAAGGTTTGGTTTGGTATGTTTTTTTCCCTTCCTTTATTGTTTTTTATTAGAATAGTGGGTAATAATTTCTAAAATACATTGTATATGAAGAAATATCAACAATAGCTACAAATATTGTTTAGCAACTCCACCCATATTGTTAGAAACAGATTTACAAGTGCGATTAAAATCGTAGACAGAAATTAGAAACATCATCAGCAGGTTTTGTGTTTAGAAGGTTTAGCTAGATTTGATGAAATTTTTATTAGGTTTTTGTTAATAGTTTCAATGATTGGACTTGGCTGAGTAGAGAAGGTCTGGTATGATGTTTTCAAATTAGAAGTGTCAATATTGTTTGTAAACTAGTGTCCTGCCAGTAAAAGGATTTTCTGGCACCTCTTAGCGAATAGTTTAGAGGTGGTTTGTTCATGAACGAACAAGTTCAATTGAACAATTCAGTCGAATGAACAATGTGAAGTTGTTCAATCATCTTGTTCTTTATTGTTCTTTATTGTTCTTTTTATTCACTTTATTCCTTTTGGTCATCTGCCATTATATGAAACTTATATTTCGAAAACGCTTTTAAATGAGATTTATGTTGTTTGAATTTTATATAATTCCTTCTTCTTTTCTTTATTATTAAAAAAAAATTAATTTTCCAAAAGCAGAAGTGATCTGTTCGTTTTGATCACTGCAAAAACATTAAGAGAGCAATTGTTCATTCACTTAGTTCAATCAAACACCACAGAATAGAAGTGAACAACTGAACAAAAATAAAGAACTTGTTCATTTATTTGTTCTGAACAAAAACGACCAATCAGTAAAAAGAACGATTATGCCCAACTCTAGAATAGTTTTCTCATCACTTCATAAGTATGGAAATTATTATTCTTTCAATTTATTCGTGACTGAAAATTTCGATAGAATTTTATGCTATATTTCAGCACTTCCGAATTGTGGAGTTGTGTCGTTGCTGAACGAAATCGTCCATTTAAACCATAAATTCAACAAGGTAATGCTTGTTAAACACCAATGTGAAAACGGTTACAAAAACAACACAAACTGTTGTTTTTGGAATTGATTTACCTTTGCTGTTAAAATTTATTTATATTTTTAATGGATTAAAAGATTAATGGTTGAGAAAAAACACCTATTTCGACAAAATGTAAAATTTCTTGACCGATCTTGTTGAAAAATTGTGTCTAAATAGGACTTACCTTGGTACAAATTTCGGAAGACATAGGTTTTAAAAGTTTGTTCACTTGACATGAAATCCTCCACATATATCGTTATCTGTTTTGTTGCAATTTTTTGCACATAAGTTATCTTTAAAGTAACAAAGAAAAGCCTGAGGAATTTGATGCGATCGTCAAAGAATTTTAAAATGATACATTAAAATAACATAAACATAAATACCCGGCAAAACCATAGTAATGGATTAAACTGATTATATAATGACAGTTCATTACTTAAGTAGATATTGTAATTTAAGCCAGTGATGTCTTTGCGGGCAACAATTTATCACTTAAGACATATAAAGCCTTAAATAAATCACGGACTATATAACATATTGATCGTAAGGCATTAGAAGGCATAAAGAGAAAATGGATTATAATAACATGATATGCACTTTCTTTCTCAGTTGCAATCTTACCATTTTCTTATTGATAATTTTTATGAACATTTTTATAACCGATAATGTTCGTCCCCTGGTGATCACTGTTGCAAGGTCTTACAGAAGTTGTTAAGCTATAGTTTTTCAATGTCCAATATGAGCATCATTCTTTTTATGTTCATTTACCCTGCCAAAACAAAGTCAAACGTTGAGAAAATGATTATGTAATTTAAAATTTTTCATCGAATCTCAATGATAATTGTAATTGTTGAGAAAGAAGGGCTTTAATATTTCAAATCATTCTCAATTTAACATCGAACATTCGTGTTTGCTTTAATATTTCAAATCATTCTCAATTTAACATCGAACATTCGTGTTTGCTGGGTAAGTAAGTGATATTTAAAAATGAGAGCTGAGAATCGAATATACTCAAGCAAAGCCATCCATTGCTAAACTACCTCTAAATAATGCACACGGCATGTGGTACTCATTACTGATTTACAGTAATGACATGTCATTATCAAAATTATGTTGGCTACATTTTTGTTTCAAATATGATTAATTTTCACATACATACATATGTATTTTGTATTTAATCATTTTTTATCACAAATTCATTTTAAACTACCATTAAATGCCTGTTTAGATTATTTTTATAACGTTTTGAATAATTCATTCAATCATTTATTAAGATGGACCTGTTTGACAGCTACTCTTTAGAAGATTTAATAGTATGTATTTTCAATAAAATCTTAATTTTTCCTATAAAAATTAATAAAAACTGAAACAAATAAAAAGAACATAAGTATGTGCCACTTGAACGAGTTTTAAGTTTTGTTTTTAAAAAATATTTACCATAATAAAACCATCATATAATAAATTTTCTTTAAAACGAAATTATTGTAATATTAATTATAAGTGTTATGTTATTGATACAAAATATTTTTCTAATAATGTTTACCCCTTCTTATTAGTAATTAATTATTTGCATGGAAAGAATTATTTATTGTCTTCTCAAAAACGCAATAAGCGCTTTCTTGAATATGGCTGATTATTTTTTTATCGTTATTTTAGATAATACATGTGGTTGATCACTACACTAATACGTGTGATATAAATAACATTAAAAACCATAAGAAGAAAAAAAAATGAATCAAGATTATTTATGGAATTAAATGTGTGGGTAAAATTGCAATTTTAAGAAGCAACAAATATTAAGAAAACAAATAACTCATCATGCCTCTATTTCAGTATATTTCCACAATTTATTTAACCTCTATATAAATAAAGATTATATGATACCATTTACACTTCTTTAATTGTTTAATATATAGAAACCTTATTATAATTCCCTGAGGTTTGTTCTATCTATAACAAGAACGATATTTGAATCAGAATGTCCTCAGTCAAAACATTGTCGAGTAATACATATGTTAAATGTGTAACAAATGTACTGTAATTGATATTTTATAAAGTCGTTTCTTTGGAAATATTCCAAAAAAAATACAGTGTTATTCACCGATTTTGCCTATTTTCAATGTCAAACATTTCTGATCAATAGAGAATCGGGGTTGTCATAGAATACAATCACTGTCGGAATCGGTTTTGAAAACTGCAGAAAAGATAAATTTGTCTTATGAAATACAATGTCATTTTTTGTTTAATCGATAACGAATTTAATTATAGATCGAATATAAAACCAATAACTTTCGAATTCACGAGCCAATGTACTTTTTCTGTAGTTTTCAAAACCAATTCCGACAATGATTGTATTCTATGACAACCCCGAATATTTGATACAAATTTTATCCTTATAGGTCCTTCCCTATTGACTCCATTGTGCCTTAAACATACAGAAGGATGTATATATGTAGATCGTCTAGAATTTTATAAGGACCCAGAATATATACAATTTGCCGATGTGTTACAAAAGGTATTAATGTATTGTATAATTTTTACTACATACTAATTTCCTTCAACTTTTATATATTTTTATACCCTTCACCTTCGTGAGAAGGGTATATAAGTTTGTCATTCCGTTTGTAATTTCTACATTTTTCATTTCGGACCCTATAAAGTATATATATTCTGGATCCTTATAGCGGAGTCGATTAAGCCATATCCGTCTGCCTGTCTGTCCGTCCGTCTGCCTGTCTGTTGAAATCAATTTTCTGAAGACCCCTGATATCTTCGGGATCCAAATCTTCAATAATTCTGTCAGACATGCTTTCGAGAAGTTTGCTATTATAATCAGCAAAATCGGTCCACAAATGGCTGAGATATGAGAAAAAAACCAGAACAACCTCGATTTTTGACCTATATTTGGATTACTAAGTCATTAATATAGACAATATGGATATCTAATGATAAATATTTCAAAGACCTTTGCAACGACGTATATAAGACCATAGTAAGTTGGACCTACAATGGGTCAAAATCGGAAAAAATATTTTGTAACCCAAATTTTTTTTTCACCAACATTTTTTTTTTTTTAAATTTAGAAAAATAAAATTTTAAACTAAAAAAAAAAATTTTTTAAATTTAAAAAAAAAACAATTCGAAAATTTTTTTTCCAAAAAATGAAAAACCGGCAAAAAATAAATTTTGTTCACCTAAAAATATTTAAAATTTTTATTTTGAAGTATAATTTGGTGAAGGGTATATAAGATTCGGCACAATCGAATATAGCTCTCTTACTTGTTTAACCCCCATTAACACGAAGCCTGGTTATGTCTTAACAAATAGTTATACTTTCGGTTAAAAATATTTTTGTATGAAAATTGTTAGTTTAACTATTAGTTAACAAATAACCAGACTTCGTGTTAATGGGGGTAAAAAAGTTTTTAGACTAATAAAAGTAATTTTTCTTAAAAAGTACATACTATTTTTGGAGCTTTTCAAAAAAAAATTAAAAATATGTATTTTGTTTATTGCAACAAACAAATTAAATTTATATAAATTTAAAAAAATGTTGGCAATAAATAGAACATTAAAAAAATTACTTTTTTAATAACTATCATGTTTGGTACTTTTCCCAAAAACATTAAAAGAGTTTTGTGTTTAGCAACTAACAAATTAAATTTATATAAATTATGTAATTAGAAAAATAAAAGTAATTTTTCTTAAAAAGTATACATTTTGGTACTTTTTCCAAAAAAAGTCATTTTGTTTATTACAACTAAGAAAATAAATTTATATAAGAAATGTTTTTATAATTTTTAATTTTATAAAAATTGTCCTAAAACATGTAAGATTAAAAAAAACCCAAATTGGTACTTTTCTTAAAAAATAAAAAATATTTCGTTTAACTTAACAACAAGATTGTTATATTACATACGTTCTATTAAAAAAATGTTGAAAATGCAACAGTAATCTTAACTGACAAAGTACCAATTTTGATACTTTATTAGATATACTTTTTATACATTTCATAAAGTGCATAACACTTGTTCTTTAGATGTCATTATGTTGCTTTAGCGTGTTTTTATTTTATTATAAGATTTAGAAAATTCTCTAATAATTAAAATAACTTTTGAGTTATGAAAAAAAATCTGCAAAATATCTGGAAATTTCTTATTTAAGAATATTTGTTCAAATAAGCAATATTAAGAACGATTTTTTATAACAAAATGTACATATTTGAATTAATAAATGCAATTTTAAAAGTTTAATTGTCATGTCTGCAGTCATGCCTTTAAACATTTGGAAAACAGATAAATGATAAATTATTTTGAAACCAGTATAATTTATTTTAACGGAATATGTATGTACTATAGTGTAAATAGTGTTGGATACTCACCGACTTTTTCCACCATTTTTATTGTTTGTAAAATTTATTGTATAACTTTTTAATTTGTATTAAAAAGCAAACTGAAATTATAATAAATATTTTTTTTTTAATAAAATGAGTATAACACTTTCTTATTTAAAATATTTTTATTTAATTTTTTTTATGTTTAATTTTTTTTAACACACACCTTTTATTTGTTATTAATAGAATTAAAAAAAATTGAAAATTTCAAATCAATTTTTAACACTTGTTAGCGGTAATTTTCTTTTTGGTATGTCGTTGTTTTAAATTCGTTTTATATATTTTCTAAGTAATAAAAATTAATTAGTTATTTTGTGGTTTGTTGGGCTTTTTTAAAATAATTTTCAAAAACTTTTTTTTTTTTTAAAAATTGTTCACCAGTTTTATTCGCGCCTTTGCTAAGTTGCTAACACTTTCAGTGTTCGAGCGTAAATAAACGTTAGTTGTGTATGAACTGAAACTTAGATATGAACCTAGACGGTAAAAACAATAACAACAACTCAAAGTTTGCAAAAATTTAAAAATGAAAAACAACAAAACATCAACTCTGCCAAGTTAAAACAAACGTTCACTGAACTGAATTGAAGCGCAGCCCGACTTCAAAGAAAATAAAACACAACAAAATAATATAAAACAAACTCAACACACACGACCACTTTGTGGTGAGGCGTAAAAACGTCAACTTTTGTTCACTTCTACGCCAACGTACTCATTAACCGCACAACATATGCTTTACGCACAGTACAGGTGTTTACGTCAATGTATATATTTCACTGTTGCAGCGCAGTAGCCGGCATATGTTAGTTACTAAAGTTACGATCTTTTTTGTAGGCTTTCGAATACGAGTACGAAAGTGAGTACTTGTACTCGAGTCTTGTTCAGTTGTTGTGTTTGTTTACAAAACAAACAAAAATAAAAAAATAACAACAACACAAAACACGAGTTGGCAATGTTTTCGTACGAAAAAAACAGTGCTTTCGTTTTAGTTACGGTATTTCTTTGTTGGTAGGTGTATTTACATGCATGGATGGTTGTGTATGTGTATGTATGTATTTCATTTTGTTTAGGGTTTTCTCAATAAACGTGTGTTTTTTGCTGGGGCAAGGTCTTCCTTCTTTTTTGTTTTGGTCTAAGATTTACAACACATGCATGCAACTAAATAGTCTTGTCCGTACGTATCCTTAACGTAAATGAGTTGTGTGTGTGTGTAAAAGGAAATTAATAGTTTATTATTTCTATTTTCAATGTTGTTTACGGCGTTTAAATGTTTTAAATATATGGTCTAAATGGACGAGTTGTTGATTGTATGTATCCCCAATAGGGTGTCCCAATATTTTTTTTTATATATGGGGGATTTCACGTCAAGTGAACCAACTTTTAAAATCGATGTCTTCCGATCGGGATGAAATTTACACCAAGGTTAGACCTATTTCAACAAGATCGGTCCAGAATTCTCTGAGTTAGAGGGGGTAAAAATTTGACATTTTGGCCAAACATGTGATTTTTCTCATCCATGTAACTTATTACCTATTGTTCTTAGCAAAATTGTTCCAAATAGTTCATTTCTTCATCTATTTCTTCAATCTTTCGAAAAAAAAAATATTTAAAAAAAAATAAAAAAATTTTTAATATTTTTTTTCCGAAATCAAAAACTTTTTTAACTTTTTTTCTTAAAATAAAGCTTAGATATTTTCCTTGAAGACCTATTTGGGCGCCTAGTGGGATGCGAGTTTGATATCTATCAAAAAAAAATGTTTTGTAACTCAAAACATGGAATTTTTGACTTTTTTGCAATATCAAAAACTTTGTTGACTTTTTTGACCCTTTTTTAATTTTTTTTTTTGCTCAAAAGAAAGCTTGGATATTTTCCTTTCAGAACTATTTGGTGGCTTAGTGGGGTGCGAATGGGATATCTTTCAAAATAAATGTTTTGTAACTCAAAACATGCAATTTTTCACTTTTTTTTCAAAATCGAACTTTTGTTTTCCAAAATGGGCCCATTTTTAAAAAATTTTTTTTGCTCAAAAGAAAGCTTTGGTCTAGTCCTTTAAGATCTATTTGGTCGCTTAGTGGGATGCGAGTGGGATAATAAATGTTTTGTAACTCAAGATATACAATTTTTGTTTTTTTTTTTTGCCAAAATCGAACTTTTTTTCAAAAGGGGCCCTTTTCAATTTTTTTTTGCTCAAAAGAAAGCATTTATTTTGATACTATCCCACTCGCATCTTAGTGTGATGCGAGTGGGATAGTATCAAAATAAATGTTCTAATACAAAAATTGTATGTCTTGACTTACAAAATATAATATAATAATGTATATAAAATTATAGTTAAATATGAAATTTTGTCTTTCTATCACGTTCAATTTTGTTTTGAATTGTAAATAAAGCCTATTCAGAATATTATAGTCCAGGTAATTCTAAATGTAGTCTGAAAGTTTTACTAACATTAGAAAATGTTAACCCTTAAATCGTGAAGGTCAAAGGTCGAATTTTTCAATATTTGGAATTTCTCATGGAAAGATACCGAAATGTTATATAACTTTGATGAAACTAATGAGACTTAACATGCAACTTAAATAACAGCTCAAAAATGTAAATTAACCCGTAATGGCTTAGTTTCTTATAAAAATCAAATTTTGATCTGCACTATTGAAATTGAAAATTTTTTTATTGTTTTTAAAATCATTTTAACCCCAAGTGCTATTAAGGATAGTTTTAAGTTTTTTGCTGTTATTGTAAATAAAAGACTTTGTGTTATACGTTTCTTAAGTTTCATCAAAATCCTCCCAAAAATATATAACATTTCGCTATATTTCCTTGAGAAATTCCAAATATTGAAAAATTCGACCTATGACCTTCTCGATTTTAATCGGTTTTCCGATTTTAGACTATATTTAAAATTGCATGGGCTATAATATTCTGAATAGGTTTCACTTAAAGTTCATAACAATAAGTAAATTCGGATCATTCGCCAAAATATGGCCAAAAAATTTGTTTTTCTCGAAAATCGCAAAATTTAAATCGCAGGTACGGAAAAAGTATTGTCATATTTTTATTCCCTATTCTGTTCTCAATAAATCCCAATGTAATGACCAAAAAATTCTGAAATTTGTTGAACAACAAAAAAATTAAATTTTTTTTCTTATACCTGCGAATAGTTTAACGGTAACCTTCGAATACAAAAACTCATATACAAGTAATCATTTTAGCCCTTGTAAACGCACCTCAAAACTTCAGCGTCGTTGCGGTACCAGTTAACGTGTTTCCACAATACATAGAACAATTCTTTGGAGCACTCCAAAGTCTACATATTTGTGAAAAGGGTATTCTTTTACATTAGGGCCGGCCCATTTCATATGAAGCCAACATTAATTCAGTTCACCAATATACAGTGTAATATTTGTTTAATTTGGAGCCATTAAACTAATTATGAACGTTTAGGGGTAACTTTATAAAAAATGGCATTCAGTGGTTGACGTATTTTTTTTTTACTTTTTCTGAATATGTCGTAGTTGAATTTTTTTCCTCATCCCCCATATTATGGGAAATTTCATGTCAAGTGAATCAACTTTTGAAATCGATGTCTTCCGATCGGTATGAAATATGCACCAAGATTAGTCCTATTGGATTTCAACAAGATCGGTCTAGAACTCTCTTGGTTAGAGGTTGTCAAAATTTGTCATTTTGGCCAAACAGATGATTTTTGACAACAATGTTCATGGGCGCACATTGAAACCGATAGAATACACTCATCATTAGCTTTGGTGATCAGTGGGTGTGCTTCAGCGGCACTTTTTTTCAAACTAAAGAAGTAAAGCAAAACTTCCCGCATTTTTGAAGCAAAAAAAACTTTGTGGTTTGCACTATAATTTCCAATAACTAAGTGCGAACTAATGACAGATATTTACCCTTCAAAATTAAAAACAAAAGATACCCCATCTATTGTAAATGCCGTATTTTTAAGTCATACACAGGTCTTACGAGGTCTTACTTACTAATGTTAAGTTTTTACAGAACCTGTCTCACGAAACTGCTGATTAATTAATTGAATTTTAATCTTAGATAATTTTTTGCTGCAATCCAGCATTAAACTCGTTTATTATTTTGGTTTTAAAATTTTCGCAAACTGACTAACTTGACTTGCTAACTATTTAAAGAAAATATTATATTGTGTGTTATACCGTCCTTGATATTGTTACAAAGGAATTATTTAATGCAGTACCTTTAAATACGACAAACTATTTAAATAAAGTGAAATTAATACTAAATAAATAATGCAACAATTTGGCTTAAATTGAATAGACACAATATTTACCTTACTTCACGACACGTTTAAAAGAGCTGACATAATCAACTAAAATGATAAGGAAACAATTGAAAATATTGACGATAATTTGCAGAATCATAAATTATTATTTTATCATTTGATAACCACGGGAAAAAGTGAATTTTTATTTTGTAATAAAATTCAATAAGGCTCTTTAATATGGCGTCTACAATGTGTTGCATTACTTTTTGTTATGGGTTTTTTCAAGTACATATTTAAATTAGAACATGTCATAATGGAATTACCTGGTTGTTTATAATTTTGCATTCAGCTCTTGATTTGAACACTTTTTTAAGTTTTCATTTTTCACTTTTATGTTAATTTTTTTACAAACTTAGAAAAAGTGTTTGCAGGATACCACTCCTTTGACATGTTTTATAACTGACAGCTTGTATGTCATTTATATTGAGTTACGTTATGTCATGCTGTATTAGAATTCTTATCAGTTTTTTTTTTATTCACAGTTGATTTTTATTACAAAAAAATGTATCTGTATAAAATACATATGTATAAGAAGGCAAAGTAAAAGTGTTGAAATGGGTATTGGTAGAATATGAAATGAAGTAAAAGCTAAGAAAAAACTCTACATAATTAAGAGGTAAGATATTAAGTGCAATTTAATATCAAATGATGGACAATATGTCATAGTGTTGTTGTTCTTTTAAATTAAAGTCTTGTTTTTAAATAATAGGGCTTTGATTAAGCGCTTCCTATCTTTAAATTTAAATAAAACAAAGATTATGTGAGACATCATCGAAACTTTTTATTCATTAGAAAGTCATATCGATGTCATTATGTATGGGTGGCATGGGTTATGATGTATTTGAGGGCCGCTGTGGTTTGTGGCGTATTCTCATAGACCTAAACCCTACAAGAAAAAGTATAACGGAGTCAAATCGCACGATCTCGGTGGCCAGTTCTCATCACCTTCACATGAGATGGCCATGCCCTCAAATCGCTCGTGCAGAAAGTCAAATGTTGCAGGAGCTCTGTGGCATGTAGTGTCATCCAATTCAGTGAAAAATAAGTTGGTATTCATCAACCTATAGCGCTCGCCGTTGATGGTGATGGCCTTTCCAATGTCGTTCTCAAAGAAAGAGAGTACAAAGTCCAGGATCAAAGTTCGAAAGTCCCTATTAGAAGATCCTTTATTTTATTTTTAAATTTATGACTGGTGCTCATCTCTTGAAGAGATGTGGAGTAGTTCCCTATCCGAGGCACATGGAAATCTCAGGACGAATAATCTTGGCGTACAGACTTAGATTCCACCAAATGTGGAATCCGAGAGAGACTGATACATCGCAATAATACTAACGATGAGGTGTGCCACCAGTAATATTTGAAGGACATTTGTTTAAAATTTCCTAAATTCACATGTTCTCTACTGGAAATATTAAGGAAGGTTAAATACTTAATTACTTATTAATCATGTTTTCTTTTAATTAATTTTGTATTAAATCCAATGACAAATTTAATTTTCGCACTTTCTACTCGATAGTGTAGAATATTGTGTTTCGAATTTCTTTATAACTTACACATCATGATTTACATAGTTGTGGCTGTAGTTATGGTAATTCAAATCAATTGTAACTGATGTCACTTTAGAATGTAAATGAAAAATTTACGTACTTACGTATACATATAGTACGAGGATAAGTTTTTTAGCCGTTATTAAATAGTACAAACATACAAATTGTAAGTAAGTACTTAAAAAAAGTACAAATACAAAACAATAGAATTTTACAAATTTAACACGATTTTGAACGTGCTTTGTTAACGAAATTTCGCAATTTCGAATTGAGTGAAATGGCAAATAGGGTAGGAGTATTGATGTAAATAATAATAATAAAAGTAATAATCATAAAAAAAAGAAATTCAATAAATAATCGTATTAATTAACGTCAAAGATATTTTAAATAATTTTAACTATGACGAGTTTTAAAATAATTTAAATTCATGCCAGTATTTATTTTATTGAAAATGTTATTTAAATAATTTTTAAAATAAAAATTCCCTACAAATTTACAACTAAAATTTAGTTTACCATTTAAGCAAAAATCTCAAGGAAACCGAAACTTGGAATAAAATTATAATTGCAAACAAAACAAAAAAACTGCTATAATGTAATAAATTTCTTATAATTGTATGACAATAATTACTTCTATACACACCTCATTAGTTGCACAAAATAAATCTAATTTTTGTTTTTTTTTTTTAATTTTTATTTTCAGCGAAACCACAAATTCGTGACTTTTTATTTATGAATGAATAATTTGTTGAATGAACCAGCAAAATACGAGTATAATTATTGCAATAAATATGTTTGTACGTTTATTTGAAATGTAAGTATTTACATATGTATATAATCATTAGTTTAGCAAAATTTAACCACAATTTGATGTCAGAAAAATTACCGATTTATTGTCAAATCGTATGGATATCAAATGATTCAGTTTACAGTTGATACAAATGCATTAAATACATTTAAAGGTTTTAAATTGTTCATTTATATTCGATTGATTAATTGTGTGAGTGATTCGAATATGAAGGTTTCCGTTGTGGGGATGAAACCTATTTTTATATTTGGGAACTTCTTAAATACAACTTATACTCATGGCAGTGTCTGTCTGTGCAGAAATACAGCCTCTTCTGGACGTTATATACAATACAGAGAAAAATAACAAAGTAGATTAGTCTTTTAAAAGCATTAAAAAACTAAACGTACAAATTTAAGTTACGATTTTTTTATAATATTTCTTATTTATAAAATAATGTGATGTGAATTTAAAATTTTGTTCTAATGTTACTTTGTTCAGTGTATATTAAGTTTCCTAATTTCCATTCCCGAGAAATATTAATTAATATTTTTGGGTGTATGACTTAAAAATGCGGGATTTTGAAAAATGTTTACATTTTTTTTTTTTTAAATTTATTCAAAGTATTAGCCATTGTTAGTCATCGTTCTGGTAATATATGGATTACGAGCCAAAAGAACTGATCATCTTTTGAGGCTAAGAACGAATCAAGACAATATCGGATGATCTGTTCGATCGAATCAAATAGTAGTCGGACGGGGAACGGTCTGGACTATAAAGCGAGTGTGGCAAAACTTTCCAACCACACGCAGAGAAAAAATATAGTTGTGCATGTTTACTGTAACTATGTAAACATAATATGGTTAAATTACGATTCACATGATTGTATCAACCATATACATATATGGTTACAGTAAAAAAGTATATGACTGTGACAACCATTTTTATGATGAATCAGAATATTATAAGCCGAGAGCAACATAATATGGGTAAGTTCTTTATCATATAAATGGTTGTCACCAACATATACTTGTTTACTGTAACAATATATATGGTTGATACAATCATGTGAATCGTAAATTATCCATATTATGATTACCACAATCATGTAAATAGTTACTGTGACAATAATATTGTTAAAAAACAATGTTGAAATGGTTCTCTGCGTGCACTACATTCGAAATACTTTTTAACAAGTATTGCATAATGTAGCCGAGAGTTATCAGGATTGAATATTACGATTGCATGTCTGGCCGCACATTCTGGGAGTTTTTCGGTCAATGCTCGTTTCAAAGAATCAGTTGCGTTCGGAATAGGTTCCCTGTGATGGTTTGGCCAGACTTCAGCAGCTCATAACAGATGGGACCCCTTTGATCCCTTCAAATACAGAGAATTACCTTAGCGCCATGGATATTTGACTTTGGTGGCGATTCGGCTAGTTGGCCGGAGTTATCGTAATGGATCCATTTTTCATCGCAAGTAATGATTCGGTACAAAAATTATTTTCTTTTATAGCGTTCAAGCATCGTTTTGGACATGAAAAATCGTCTTTGCTCTTGGGCTTTAATTCGCATGGTGCCCAATTTGCCTGAATCCTGCTGGACGAAAAAGTTTTGAAATTGATGCTTGAGTAGCTCACAATGATTTTGCAAGCTCTTGTTGAGTTTTACAACAATCTTCTTGGTCTTCGAATTAAAGAAAATTTAAATGATTCAATAAGGAATTAATTCTATAAAGAATGAATTCTCCAAGGAATCAATTCAATACATTTGAAGTACAAACAAATTATGAATATGAATTAATTCATAATGAATGGTGAATAGATAAAATTTATTTCAGGGACCGTAACAATTATGACATTTATAATAAAAATCACAACATAATTGTTATTTTCTGATTTTTATTTTTTTTGTCAGAAATAATTGTTATTTTTGAGTTTTATTTTTTTTTGTGAGGAATATTTGTCAGACTTTGATTTTTATTTTTTTTGTCAGAAATAATTGTTATTTTTTGATTTTTATTTTTTTTGTCAGATATATTTGTCAGACTTTGATTTTTATTTTTATACCCTTCACCACGAGTGGCAAGGGTATATATAAGTTTGTCATTCCGTTTATAATTTCTACATTTTTCATTTGCGACCCCACAAAGTATATATATTCTGGATCGTTATAGATAGCGAAGTCGATATCGCCATGTCCGTCTATTGAAATCAACTGTATGTTGAAATCAACTTTCCGTAGCCCCCAAATAACTTACAAACATGATTGATACGTCAATATATCGGGAATTCTTCCGGCTCGGTTGCCATTTAAAATCGAGAAAATCGGCCCACAAATGGCTGAGATAACGGGACAACCTCGATTTTTGGCCTATTTTTGATCTATATCTGGATAACTAAGTCATTATGACAAAAAAAATTTTTTGGAAACAAAAAAATGTTTGACAAACAAATTTTTTTGGTAAAAAAAAATTTATGACAAAAAAAATTTGTTGGTAAAAAAAAAATTTATGAACAAAAAAATTTTTTGTTAAAAAAAAATTCGGGTTAAAAAATATGTTTCCCGATTTTGACCCATTGTAGGTCAAAGCCTTATATACATACATCGTTGCAATGGACTTTGAAATATCTATCATTAGATATCCATAATGCCTATATTAATGACTTAGTTATCCAGATATAGATCAAAAATAGGCCAAAAATCGAGGTTGTCCCGTTATCTCAGCCATTTGTGGGCCGATTTTAAATGCCAACCGAGCCGGAAGAATTCCCGATATATTGATGTATCAATCATGTTTGTAAGTTATTTGGGGGCTACGGAAAGTTGATTTCAACATACAGCCGAATAGACGGACAGACGAACATGGCGATATCGACTTCGCTATCTATAACGATCCAGAATATATATACTTTGTGGGGTCGCAAATGAAAAATGTAGAAATTATAAACGGAATGACAAACTTATATATACCCTTGCCACTCGTGGTGAAGGGTATAAAAATAAAAATCAAAGTCTGACAAATATATCTGACAAAAAAAATAAAAATCAAAAAATAACAATTATTCCTGACAAAAAAAATAAAACTCAAAGTTTGACAAATATTCCTGACAAAAAAAAATAAAACTCAAAGTCCGACAAATATTCCTGACAAAAAAAAATAAAAATCAAAAATAACAATTATTTCTGACAAAAAAAATAAAAATCAAGAATTTAAAAAGCATGTTATTTTATGAAATTATAGTTGAAAACAATCAAAATGGTATGCTTGACTTGACTCTCCGATATTATCCTGTGATGGCTTTTTTCCTTAGAAATTTCAAGAATAATTATTATTTTCGGTCCCTGATTTATTTCGATTTCGAAAATGAAATTAAGATTTAATTCTTTTGAACCTTTGGTTCTAAAATTTAGAATCAAAGAATAACAAGAAGGGAAGCCTCTCATTTTTTTACAACAACAACTTCTCTCTCTTCTCACATACAAGTAGTATGTGAAGCCAACACACCTGAGAGAGAGATTTAACTTAAAAACTTTTTCTTGAAAATTGCACAAAATTGCAATTCTAACACACACTTTCAACATCACATAATATTTTTATTATTTTTTACACACTTTTAAACCATTTAAATAACCGAAACGTGTATATTTTGCACAAACGAAAAAAATATTTTTTTTAATTTTTTTGACATTAATTTTTTAGGAGGTGAAATAAAAACTAAAAAATACACATTTGTAAAATTTCGTATTGTAAATAAATAAAAAAGTTCAAATAAACTTAATTTTTGCAGAAATTATGGAATAAAAAGCTGAAAAATCTATTTATAAAACCATTCCAGATCAAATATAATTCAAATAATTCGAGAATTGTTTGAATTTTTAAATTTAATTGTAATAAAATTTTGTTATAATTTTTAAGGTCGCTTTTTTACAACTCTGTGTGTTTGATATAATAAAAGTGATACCAATACATCCAAAGAGTTAGGTTTTTTTTTGACAACCGACTTAGGTTTTTTTGACAGCGTTTCACTTCTTGTTATTATTCTTTATTTAGAATCATCTGGTTACGACTTAAATGAATTTTTTCAAAACTGGCCCAATATAAAGTAGAATGTGTGTTTACAGTAAATCGAACAATTCAAACAGTAAGGTCAAAGGTCAGCTATTATTACAAACATCGGCAATAATAAAAAAAAATCTTGAAAAACTAAATAATAATATTTAGAAAACCAACATGTCTAAAAATAAAAATATCTATGTATTTATTTTTATTTTGTTTCTGAACGCCTGTCAACTACTAAAGTAGTGATTGTGTTAATTTATTAATAGGTTGTTTTTATGATTAAACAAACCGTTTTTACTAGCGATAAAGACTTAAACAATTATTTAACCAAACAATTAATATGGCGTTTAACAGCTATAAAGCATGTGAAACATTCTGGGTATTTTGCACTCGTTTTTCAGGGTTCCGTAAAAAACAGTGATAAGAAAGTCAATACATATAGTACAAATACGAGTGGGAATTATAAACTGTTTTTATAACTAAATAATATATTTATTTCATATACAAGTGGATAATCTAAATTAAGGTGGTATTTCAAATTCGATTAGAAAATAATTGCAATAATAGAGACAAATTTTAATTCCTCTAACTAATCACACCCTTCAAACAAAGTCCATTGACTATTCCAGGGTGTTAAAAACGTTATTATTCTACTGCATAACAAATTATTGTGGTTAAATTAATAAAAAAAAATAACAATAATTTAACTACTGCTAATTATTTCACACATTTTCATTTAAAATGAAAATAAAATTCTACACAAAAAACTCTAAAAATTTATAGCAAAATATATTCATGGCAATTTGTGAACCGCACAGTCGTCAATCTAAGTTCAAATAAACTTTTTCTACAATGAAACATTTGCAACAATCATGGAAATGAAGTGTTAATTGAAAATACAACGGGTAATTAATTATCAAGTTATTAAATTCTACACTAAGTAGTAAATAAATAAATTTTGTAAATAATTGTTAATGTATAGTTGTTGTTACATAAAAAAGTCAATTCAATTCAATGGCTAAGAAATTATTAAACGTTTTTATGCATTTTCCGTTAAGAAAAGGAAGTAAAGCAGATAAGTGTTATATCCGTTGTTCTGTGACACTTTAGGCCGCTGCAAGACTATGTGGAGAAAAGAAAGACCCTAGATCAGTACTGCATTGACTGCTGAAGAAGTTAATTAATCTTATTACGCAATTGATTTTACTTGGTAAAATTACTAGTTCGGGACACTTTGCTAAAAACGCTGAGATATTATGATTGATTCCCATTAACACCTACACACTCGAGTTAATACCAACAATCGGTCAGGCGCGTATCCAGGGGGTGAAAAAAGGAATACCCCAAAAACCGAACAGTTTTAAAATAAAACAAGTAAGAGTGCTATATTCGGCTGTGCCGAACCAAATTATACTTCAAAATTTTAAATAGTTTTAGATAAACAAAATTTATTTTTTTTCAGTTGTTTTTTTCATTTTTTGGAAAAAAAAAATTGTCGATTGTTATTTTAAATTTTTTAATTTTAAATTTAAAAATTTTTTTTTTGTTTTTTCAATATTTTTTTGTGAAAAAAATTCGGGTTAAAAATATTTTTTCCGATTTTGACCCATTGTAGGTCCAACTTACTATGGTCTTATATACGTCGTTGCAAATGTCTTTGAAATATCTATCATGAGATATCCATATTGTCTATATTAATGTCTTAGTAATAAAGATATAGGTCAAAAATAGGTAAAAAAACGAGGTTGTCTTGGTTTTTTCCTCATATCTCAGCCATTTGTGGACCGATTTTGCTGATTTTAAATAGCAAACTTCTCGAAAGCATGTCTGACAGAATTATTGAAGATTTGGATCCCGAAGATATCTGGGGTCTTCAGAAAATTGATTTCAACAGGCAGGCAGACAGACAGACATGGCTTAATCGATTCCGCTATCTATAAGGATCTAGAATATATATACTTTATAGGGTCGGAAATGAAAAATGTAGAAATTACAAACGGAATGACAAACTTATATATACCCTTCTCACGAAGGTGAAGGGTATAAAAAGAAAAAATGCAAAATAAATTTTTATTTATAATATAGATCCCATGTAAGGCCCAATTCCGATGAGCATAAATATCTTAAAAATGTTGGTATCGACATAGAATTCAACAGAGTAAGTTTCAAGTGTCCTAGTTTCATGGCGATCGGTCCATAATTGTTCATAGCTCCCATATAAGCCCACTTCTGAAAATCACTCACGAAAATAATTTTTTGTAATTTTAATAAAAAAACGGTTTAGCTTATTTAATTAGTCGGGCTTAACCGATGATACTTTCTTATTGGTTTTTTTAGCTGATAAATTTGAATCAGCAAAATCTGACCACAGCTTTATACTTTGTCGATTTTTTTCGCTTTTCAAAAATCAAAAGAAAGATTACGGGTTTTTCAAAATTTTAAATTTAAAAATGAAAATACTTAAATAATGCCATAGGCTATATGTGTGCCACATACATACATATTAACAAATACGGTGGAATGAATAATATATAATTTGTTAGGTCTTAGGTGATTATTTCTCATGATTATACAAATATATGTATGTATATAAAGGGGTTTCCAATTAGTGTGAGTCGATGTTGATAGTCTGTTATTTTGGCTGCGTCTGTCAAGTCTATTGTTTATTATTCAGTCTTCTCCTTTAAAATTCCATAATCTATGATTTTTCTTTATAAAAATTGGGGACGCTGGACGAAATCATATTTTTGGCATAATCCGAAACCAAGCATTCGGTCGGACTCTAGCAATTTCTTTTGTTCCAAATTGAATGATAGGGACATGAATGAAATATGATTTCTTGTGAGTTTTACAAAAGACGTAGACAATAATTCATAATCGACAAAAAAGCGAAATATGAGGAGATGTGATTTTGCAAATTTTGTCATGAAAATGAACATTTTAAATAACTTAATTCGAATTTTACCGTTTCCATATCATTTTTAAAAAAAATATTTAAAAATTTTGCAATAAACAACTATTGAGGGTGATTACTTTCATTTTTATTGATTTTGAACACAAATTTGACTAATTTGGAGGAAAATCGTTGTAAATTACCCTTGATATTAAACAAAAAAAAAACACTTATCATTTTTAGCAAATCTTGCTCGTGTTCTCTATTTATGTGTTTGACATAAATGATTTAAATTTTTTGAAAATCGAATTACAAGTTTAATCGTTATTTTAACCCCTTCAACAATTCGAATAATAATGACTGTGATGATGATGGTGATTACAAATTAATATTCATTTTAACATTTTTGTTTTGGTTTACAGCCAATCTAAACGACATACAAATAACAAAACAATAAAATTGACAAAACCCAGCTATATGATGGGAAAAACTATGATTTTATATAAAAAATAATAGACATACTAATAAAGTCAGTGAGACTCCATCGTTCAAATAACTGATTAGTATGCATTGTTGTAAATGGTTAGTAGTTGTACGTACTAGAGCTAATATTCGCCAATATTTATTGTAGCTGTAACTAAGTAACATCGGTATAAAATCAAATAAACTTTATATTTAACGCCAACGCGGAAATACATATTTATGTCAAACGTTTTTATACATGAATACATGATGAATCTAATTTGTATCTTATTTCAGTTTCAATTTATGGCAAAAATAATTGTTACCCGTAAACATACATAAATACATTGATAGATACATTGTGAAAACACAGTTTATAACTTTTTTTTTTGCAATTTAATTGAAATGACTAATAAATGTTTATACTTATATGAACTTTATAAATGACTATGTAAGTTCGTCTGTTCATCTTTCATGTTTGTATAAAGAAGTAAATAAAATCTTTTTATCTTTCAGTTGAATCAATAATAACACACAACAGTTTTATTGTAACTACACTAAACAATTATTATAATTATAATAATTGTATTCAATTTGAATTTAATTTATGAAACCCGCCACTATTTAGAGTTTTTTGGGTATAAAAAGTTTAATCATATGTTTGGAACTGGCTTCTAATTCTATCCACATAGTTAAACATATTGCTTAGGCTTCCAATTTTTCACCATTCCCATAAAATCTCATAGAAATTTGAAATGCAAAAAACAATACAGCTAATTTTATAAAACTAGCAAGAATTATCTCACCTCAAGAACTTCCTTTATTGTATGCCTAACTAAGTAGAATAATGTTTTTTTCATTCATATGTTCATAGGGCATATTTGTATATGGTGCACAGTTTTTTTTTTAACAACCACAAACTGCGAAGCGTTTTGCTTGTCTGCAGATACACCCAGAGTCTCTGACGGGAATCGAAACCGCAACCCTCAGATTAATAGTCCAGCACACTATCGACTGATCTATCGGGGCACTCTAACAATTGGTGTGAAGTGCCAATGTTCAAGCTCCTTACAACAGATCCCATTGTGATTACCAAGGGGTACACCGCAGGTCCATCAATTATCGCGCATTTTTTCCATACCGAACTGATCAGATAATCCGATAAAAGAGTAGATGTATATGAAATTCATCCTTGACTGCTTGATAGGGGCACAAAATATACGCTCCGTCATAGTGAGACACTGTCTCAGCGTCCTCTTTCACATTATGACAACTTTAATAGCCAAAAAACTTATACTTGTATTAAGATACAAAACTTCTCCAAAATACGTAAATTTATTCAAATGTTGAACAGTACCTCGTCCATCAGCCACATACAAATCTTGTCCCGGAAGTTTCATAAGTTTCATCATCCATCACACAACAGGTATTATTTTATGAAATTTCTGCGTAAAGATGCCTTACAGAAAAACATAAAATTGTTATATGTTCTTAAAGAAAAAGATAAGTCACCTTTTCGCCTAAAAAACAGCAAAAATCTACTATTTTTTTAAATTGAAAATCGTTTATTTTTGAATCCATAATTGATATTGCTCTGAAATTATTTGTGTATTATTGGTAATTTAGTTGTTGACCTAAAAAAAATATATGAGCAAAATTGTAAAAAATACCATTTTTGGGATTTTTGCTTAAATTTTTAGGAATTGCGGGATTCCCTTTGACCTTTTGACAAGTTTTTTTACACTTTGTTATTTAGAATAACAAATTTAAAAAACTTTGAAAATGAGTTAGTTTTGTTAATAAATAAATAAAGATTTTATAACATATTACATATTTATTGAGTTTCTAAAACTGAAATTTGTATCAAAATTTTAATAGGATTGCAAATATTAGGAACTATTTGATCTACATTTATTCCGAACTATTTTTTTTTGTTTAAAAATGTTACATGTCGAAGGTACCCTACTTTTAGCCCCCATAGCGCCGCGCCTGGAACATATGTAGGGCCCATTTTAATAACTTAAACTCAAATACTCCTTGACTACGCACAATACAAATAATAGTTTAGAAATGTAAACTATTATTTGAATTGTCGACTCGTATTTGAGTAAATAATAATTTTGCTTGTTTCTTTTTTAAATTTTATTTTAGACTGAAAATTTTATTTTTTATAAATTTCATTTTGAGTTACAAAATCGAAAGTATTATGACTAATAATTATTTTTAAGTTTAAAGTATTTTTAATATAAAGTATAAATTATGTTCATATATTGCCTACAGCTTCATACACTTTTTTTGCAAAAATAATAAGGAGTGGTCGTAGAGCGCTGAAATTTGGCACAGAGAATTATAT
Organism: Calliphora vicina; assembly: GCF_958450345.1. Lineage (NCBI taxonomy): Eukaryota > Metazoa > Arthropoda > Insecta > Diptera > Calliphoridae > Calliphora > Calliphora vicina. Next base: position 123,921,372 of record NC_088780.1, read on the forward strand.
GGACCAAACTAAGAAAAAATAAAATTTTATCAAAATCGACCACTTTCCAACGCCCACTGCCCATACAATCCAAATAGATTTTTTCGCATAAACTTTTTCCTATCCAAGTAAAAGTCTAGAAATTTGGTACATATATTTTCTGAAACAAAAGAAGAACGTATGCTGTTTTATTAAAATCGGCCATGCCCACCGCATACCGCCCATGTAATCCAAATGCAATACATTTTTGTGCAAAAATTTGTCACTGAGAATTATGTATATGGACTAAATAAGGAAAAAATAAAATTTTATCAAAATCGTCCACGCCCAACGCCTACTGCCCATACAATCCAAATTGATTTTTTCGCATAAAGTTGTTTATATCCAAGCAAAAGTCTAGAAATTTGGTACATACATTTATTGAAACAAAAAAGGAACGCATGCCGAGTTTCAATAAAATCGGTCACGCCCACCGTCCACGAAACCCATACATAGATAAGAATTTTTTATCTATGTTAAGTTTTCATCCTGTTCCGAAATCTTCCTAAAACTATTTCATTTTATTAAAAAACAGCTTGGGGGAAAGTGGGGCTACATTTTTTTTTCTCCATGGAAAATCAAAAATAAAATAATTTTTAGAGACTTATAGATTTGGGCATATCTTCTTAACGGTTTATGATATACCCATAATTTTTTTTATTGATGTAGAAATGTTATATTTTTCAAATATGTTAAAGGTAAATGGTATTATTAGGAAAATTATACATATGTATATAAACCACTGAATTACGTGAAAATATAAGTAAATTTTAGCTTAACACTCTTGCATGGACTTTACTTCAATTTTTTAAAAATAAAATAAAATTTTTCTTAAAACTATAAGTGTACATTTCATCTTTAAACATTTCTCTACAAAACTGCCTCATTTGATTTTTGAAATTAAGTGTTTGAAAAATTGACTTTTTGACACCAAAATTTCTCTGTGCTACGTCCGCGTCAAATTTTATCCCGATCATACCAGCCGTTTAGAAATGCCAGATTTATTTCCGAAAATTTTTGATTCGCCCCACTGCAGTGCACTGCGGTGATTTTTCGATTTTTTTTTTGGAAAATTGATTTTTTTATCAGAATTAGGAGTGATTACAAATCAAGCTCATTTTCACTTTTAAACGCTTCTTTACTAAGTTATTGATCATTTACGGTTTCTAAAGTTTTTCATATAAAAAAACTGATTTTAAGTCAGATTGATCGAGATCAAAGGTTCACATAAAATTTAGTGATCATTTAAGACGGTTTCAGTTTAAAAACAAACATTTTTTATCGATCAGAAATGGGAGCAATCTAGCTTCTCTTCTAGGCCAAACGCTTGTTTACAGATTTTTCGGAATTTTTCATATACAGTGGTGGCCACCAATTTAAGACAAATACTTGAATTTTTTTCATCAACTGAATTTTAAGTGCGATCGAGCCAAAATAAAAGGACCTCTAAGGGTATGAAATTTATTATTAATGTTTCTAGTTTCTGAAAAATGTTTGGAAAAATCGGTAAAACATATATGGACAAAGATATGTGGAAATACGTTGACCCACCTCAGCGAACATCCGCTGTTAATAACAAGATAAGACCGAAACTAATGGAACTAAAAATACGAAATTTGGTCTGAATATTTTATAATAATAAAATTATAATGATATAAATGTTAGAAAATATGTTTATTTAAAAAAAAATTTTTTGGTCAAGTTGTAGAAAAATTGTATGTGTTCATGGTGAATATGTATGAATTGACACAGTCGAATAAAACACACTTGTGTGTTAAAACAGTTCTCATGCATACATATTTGTGGAAATATTTGAAAAAATAATTGACGATTACATGGAATTTAGCAAACAATGTTTGTCTTAAATTCCTGGCCACCACTGTAACAATGTTGGTCAGAAATACGAGAAACAGTTCGTCTCGTTTTCACGATAAAGCCAAATTTCTAATTATCATACTAAAAAAATAGATAAATATTGATGAAAAACAGGTAAGAAAGTATGGTCGGTCAAGCCCGACCATATAATACCCTACACTAAGTAAAAGAGCAAACAAAAATTTCTTTTAAAATTTCAATAATTGATATTTTTGAGTGATTTTCGGAAGTGGGGTTATATGGAGGCTATGACCAATTATGGACCGATCACCATGAAATTAGGTCGTGTGATTTATGTCTATATTAAAGTTAACTATGTTGAATTTTGTGTGTTTACAAACATTTTTAAGCGATTTATGCACGTTAAAGTGATTTTCGGAAGCGGGTCTATATGGGAGCTATGACTAATTATGGACCGATCGTAACAAAATTTGGTGACATGAATTTTGTTTATATAAAACTTATTTGGAGCGGAATTTGTAGAGATACATATATAAATTAAACATTTATGACCGATAAAGTACAATTTCGGGAGGACATTCGTATGGGGGCTAGGTGAAATAGTGGACCGATTTCAGCCAGTTTCAATAGGCTTGGTCCTTGGGCCGAAAAAATAATATGTACCAAATTTGATCGAAATATCTTCAAAATTGCGACCTGTACTCTGCGCACAAGGTTTACATGGCCAGCCAGCCAGCCAGCCAGCCAGCCAACCAGACGGACGGACGGACGGACATCGCTTAATCGACTCAGAAAGTGATTCTAAGTCGATCGGTATACTTTAAGGTGGGCGTTACAAACATCTGCACAAACGCATAATACCCTCCCCACTATGGTGGTGTAGGGTATAAAAAAAATTACTACTGAATAATAAAATCATATGAAAACAATAATGAACTAATATGAATTTAATTTATTTAATTTAATTTAAGACCCAAAAAAAGGTAGTAGTATATCAAATTCAGTCTAACCTAAAGTTACAAGTTTATTAGTTAATTTTTTATTACCATCGTTATCGTTCATTCCATCTTTTGCACATTAGAAAACAACGACAACAAAGTTGTGTGTGATATTTATTTATTTAACAATTCGTAAAATTCGAATAAATAGCAGTAAATAAATAAACTATTGTGTGGTTGTTTGTCTACAAATCCAAATAAATTTTAATGATTTGTTTATAGAAATTAGTTACGAGTATTTTGTATATATTATTTGTATTTTTTTATATTTACATGATTAAATTAAGATAGTCTGTCTATAAGTATAACTTGAGTGATTTGTTTTGATTTATTGTCTGTAATTTTTTCTTATGAGAGTAGAGCAAAATGATAGATTCTTGATGTCCAGCAATTTTTATGGCCAATTTCATTTTACAACACAATAACTACTTATTTTCTTTCTAGGAAAATATAAATGTTATTCCTATATTATTGGCAGTTAATCGATTGAATTAAAAAGCCATAAGTATAATTAAATGTTTAGAGAGAAATTCTTGAATGCTTTTAATTTATGGCTCGTAATTGGTTGGGAGATGTAATAAATTTGTGTCTACATATGCATGTAGTTAGTAGGGATGCCAATCCCGATCCCGAAAATCCCTGGATTTTTCGGGATCGGGATTTGTTAATCCCGAAAAATCCCGGCATATTTATAATACTAATCTCCCTTCAAATCCAAACGCAGCCAGATTTTTTCATTTGAATCAGGGAGCAGCACGTGTCCCTTGTATTGACAGGCTTTTACACAATTTACACTTTTACGAAATTTATGTTCAAGTTATTTTCTGAAGGGGACTAGGGGCAAATGTAGCCCGATTTCCGCAGTACTCTACAGTATAATTTCAGAGTACTTACAACTTATTTTGTGACTGCTCAAACAGTACTTCGGGGGACAATTGTATGGAGCTAGGGGAAATCATGGACCATTTATTTTAATTTAATGCATTAGTTTTTGATTTGTTATATTTTTACTTAAATATATTAATGAAATTAATAGTTTTTATTGTTGAATTTGATGTTTTTGACGTTTAATTAAAATCCCGAAAAAACTCGGGATTTACATTGCTAAAATCTCGAATCCCGGGATTTGTAAAACCCAGTCCCGTTTGGCATCCCTAGTAGGTAGTTGTAATATAAATAAGAATAAAAAAATGCCTAAAGTAGTCTATTGGGTTATGGAATGAAAATATTTTATGAATTAAGTAAATAATTTATATACAGTTGTTTATCCTGCAGTCATTTTCGGTGCACCAATTCCAACATTTTAATAAAAATTCACTTATTTAGGCGCTGGTTCTAGAACAGCTTCAATTATAATTAGTAATGAATGTGATAAATTCAAAGCTGTGATAACAAGCTACTATCAAAATCAGTTCTAGCATCTGGTCATAGATTAATGCAGTTTGTTTGGTTTATATATTAAAAAATAAATTTTAAAACATTCTGCGAGAAATATGTATGTATTCCCTTCCGTATTTCAGCTGAATAATAATAATAATAATTGTGTTGCAATTTTAAACAAATATAAACAAATATTTTTTAAATATTAACCATGTAATATTTGCTCGGTAAATACAAATACAATGCATTCTAGTTGTTATAACAATGTATTGTTTAATTACTACACAGAGAAAACAGATTCTTTGTTGCAACCGAATTTTTAGCCAATCGAATTTAGTCGGTTTCATTCAATTCGATTACAATGACTGAATATATGGATCTAGCATTATTTGATTGCTAATTCAGTGGTGAGAACCGAATGTATCAGTAGGAACAATTAATATGTATTTGTATACCCTACATCACCACAGTGCCGAGGGTATTTAAAACATAAACACTTCCTCTGTATGTTAAATTTCATTTAAACCGTGCTAACCGCTTAGAAGTTACAGATTTATTTTTGTTTTTTACCACTGTGCCTTTTAAGGAACACGGGAAACCTTTCCTGTGTTCCTTAATTCTTAATACTTTTCTACAGTCCGAAATTTTGGACAGTTGAGTGGATTTACCTCCCGTGGTACAAAATTGATAATATTGTTTGAATACCACTCAAGGGACCTTTTTCCATAATCGCATGATCAAATCGGGACAGAAATATGAAGGCACTGCTGTTTTAAGAAAGGTAATAGCCGTTTTTGATGTCGAACATTATTGGCTTCATTTCTCAAGAAACTTCTTGGGAATTTTGTTTGTTTTTTGTCCGGTATTATTCTTGAACATTACCTCGTCCATCAGCCATATAAAAATCTTGACCCGGAAGTTGCGAAAAGTCTGCATATACTGGCAGAAGTTTCATCATCAATTAAACTACAGGTGCATTTTTTTATAAAATTTGATCTCAATTTTTTCGCTGGTTCTTTTGTTTCTAAGTTCTTTACTGCCTTGTGATCTGAAACTTTCTGAACTTTATACGGCTTGAAAGCAGCATTAGCATTGGCTCTGCGCATAAAAGAATAAGAGCATTTAACTTTACGAGCTGTTTTTCTGTTAGAAGAGTTGTTCGACTTATCTTGCCTTACCAATATGTGTTGCACATTTTTTTCTTCCTCATCCAGGTTGTCTTTCAATGGCCATCTTCCTTATACTGTTTAATGGCTGTTGAAACAGTGTGACGAAGAAACTTCAAATCATTTGCTATTTTTGAAAAACAGTTGATCTTACATATTTCTAAAAGCTAACGTGATTAAAAAATTAATAGTTTATTGGACCAAATATAAGTTTTGGCTAGAATAGTGTGTATAAGTTTTTTCTGGCTCACTCTTTATCTATGCAAATTAATACATATCGTCACCTAAAACGCAAAAGGGCCTATCAGCACTTTTTAGAATTTTACAGGAGAGACAAAAAACTAAATAAAATTAAAAGTGTTGTGGTTACAACTAAGATTTTATTTCTTTGATAAAGTCGTTTGGTTGTTACGCCCTTTTGCATTTCAGGTGACGATATATAGATAATATACATATCTATTACTTACAATTATGATATGTTCAACAGCTTGTATACATATTTTTGTATACAAGCATATATATTTTATATGATAATTGAATTTTTCGATTATAATCACCAATATTTGGAATTCATTTATATATTTAATGCTGAATTTAATTATATTTTCTTTACTGAATTCATCTAATAAAATTCATAATAGTATTTTATATTTCGATAACTTTCAATTTTAAAATTCTTGAAATTAAAATTCCATGTACGATTTAACAAGTATTTTCATAGAAAAACGGTTGTGTTATAAATATAAACTAATTTTCTGTTTCACTTATTAAATTTTTATAATGATAACCAGGGCAACCAAAAATATGCAATATCATATTTGTTGCTGTGCATCGTATAAACATATGAGTTAGTTATTTATCCGTTTCAGACAATTATAAGAATTTTGGCATCGATTTGTTAGTGCATATTTAACTCATAACTGCATATTTTTGTGGCATATTTTCTTTATTTCCATTATTTTGTTTTCTAAATATAATTTTCTTGCTTGTATTGTAATTTTTCATTTCTATATTTTACAATTTTGTTAAGGTCCAATGCTAATTTGCCTAAGCTATTTAAAGAAAAAAATTAGAGTACCCATAATCGACTTATCTTCATTAAATTTTCATTGACTTAAGGGATCTTAGTTTCAATATATATTTGAATTAAATTAAAAATATTCACACACAAATATCAAAATTTAACAAATAGTAAAAAATACATAAAAAATTAAAAGAAAAGAAAATGGGCAACTTCTTAACAAAATGTTGGATACATTTAAAAAAAACTTAAGGTAGCTTGAGACAGTTATGGTTGGGCATTAACAGTTTACCACTAATGCAAAATTAAACAACTTTTCAGCAAATGTTCAGAATATTAAGATCCATCGAAAATATCACGTTCAAAGCACGTTGATAGATTTACACAAATTGTAACAAAGATATTAGGAAATCATTAAAAAACAATCAATTGATGAGAAAGGAAAAAACATAGAAAATGTCACGGTATTTTGAGTTCCAGTAATAAAAATGCAAAAAAGGTTTTTTATTTTTCCGCAGTTTTAAAGAAAACAAATCACTTCACTATTGTAAGGCTTTTTGATAATTCTGTTTAAATTTTGGAAATCAAATTTAGATGTTAATCTTCATATATGATGAATGCTCCAAAATCTAATGCAATTTTATACCAAACAATTACAAACGCTCTCTATAGTGATTTCGAAACATAATTCAAATGATAATAAAGTAGATTTTAAAGAAATTCTTGATATCCTCTCCCTACAATATTATGCAACTAATTACTAAACAAACTTTTATTTACTTCTTATATTATTTTTAATAAAACATTGAAATCAAACAATAACCAACTAGTTTTAAGTGCATATTTTTTATATTTTAAGAGCATATTTTTCGTTTTTAAGTGCATATTTTATGCGCATAAAACTCTTTTTTTAGAGCATATTTTTGGTGATGATAACTGATTTCCAATTGATCTTTTTTCTGTGTGTATTTATCCGCAAAACAAAATCATTTCAGTTTTGAAAATTTGTTATAACTATTTACCAAAAAAAGGTACTTTCAGTTGGTAATTAGTCTGGTAACAAAATTTAAGACAGGTTCGTAAATACTGTAGGTCAATACTTCTCACTAAGTTTTGTAGTAAAAATTTTTACAGTCTTTTCAACACGATTACAACCAAATGAGTACTGTTTCATTCAAAATACTTTTCAACATCTTTAATTTGAATGCCTGTCTGTTTTAGTGGTATGTGAAAAACAATCGGCCTAAACTAATATAGATTTATAATTTTAATTAAATCAAAAAAAAAAATACTTTGTTGCACATTTTAATGTTTTTCGAAACAGATAAAACAAAAATTTGAATTGTATTTGTTAAATTATCACTAATTAGCACACATTTTGTGTATACACAATTTTAAATATTGAATTGTGTTTTGCCTAATTTAGGTTATATATTTTTTATACTATACGTATTTTAAATGTTGCAAAATATTTGTAGATATAAGTGAAAATTTATATATTTATACACAAGTAATAAATTCTATGATTCCATTTTGTCAATACCAATCTATTTAATGAGATTTTTGAAACTACATCAAGTCTAGATGCTAGTGAAAAAAGTACTGGATCTAGTCTGTCGCATTCAGGCATCTAATAAGATCTCATAGTTTCCTAGCATTAGTCTTTAATAGATCGTTCAGTATATCATTACCTTAATATAGAAAGGTCCTAACTCATGGTCCGCTAATATATCATATTTGGCCAAATAAATATCATCTTAAAAAAACACGAGTTAGGGACTTTCTATATTAAGGTAACGATATGTAAGTTCAGAAATTGTTATCTCTATAAATGAAGACCAGAACACCACAGAGGAACACATCATAGGAGGTGCAAATCAGTTTCTTACTATCTGCGGTCCAGACAGCCGCTGCAGTAACTGTTGAACATATTTATCTGTCCAAGGCTGTTGACGGGATTACTGAATGACCCGTCAATACTGCTGTTAGCTTCAAAATGCCATTGTATGCGGGCCACTATTTTTAGTATTGCAAATGCAAACATTTTAATTTTAACATTCTTTTTCAAAATAGCACATTTTGTTCGGAATGGTTTCAATTCCGATCGATTTCGTTTTTAGTTCTTCAGATTCCATGTAATTTATTACTTCCAAAAATATTTAATCTATATCTTCTATATATAAAAATGAAATGGTCCATATATGTAATAGCATCACGTGAGAACGGCTGGAGCGATTTGGCTGATTTTTTTTTTATTCGATTCAAAATTTTCGGAATTTTTTTTTTGGAGTCCAGTCAACTGTAATAAAAAAGCTCCCTAAAGTATGCAGTTCAAATTTAAATATTTTATTTGCCAATTAATAAGAACAGGCAGGTGTATGTGGGTTGGAGAAACTTGAAGAACTAACATTAGTAAATAGCTTCCGCAGGAAGCCGGGGCGGTCATCTAGTAATTTTATATTTCTGATTTAAATTTGACAGCGTTGTTTATATTAAAACAAAAGGGAAGCTTTTGGTACACAAATTGATTAAACATTTTACAAAAACAAATAATTACAAAGAAATATCAATTCCACTTTGAAAACTGAAAGTTTATTTTATTTTTTCTCAAGAAGCAAAATACGGAATTAATTCCACTTTCGATCGAAATGGAATTCTGTGAGAGGCCTGTATATTGCAATTTTTAAGATTTCTTGTTTGTTTGAAATATTTATCTCATATCTTTGTATATATAATCGTTAAGCGTTTACTAAGGTGGACAGCCCTTAGGTGGATAACTCAGGTCAATTCGTTGCGCAGATCATGCTGTCGTGAGAATGACGTCATGTATTAGTTAAATACATGCTTTCTTACAATATAATAAATATCGTTACTTGTTTCTGTTATGGTGTTGTTTTTATTTATTTACGCCATTAATAACATTGTTGATATCATTTAAATTTGATCACAATCTCCTTAAAATATAAATATGTAATTGTGTAATAAAAATATATTATTTGATTTGAAACAATAAAATGCTAAATTAAAATGGTATGATTTAGTGTTATTCATAAATATGACAGAGTTGAATACAATATAAATTTCAAGGACAAAGATGGGAAAAGTGACGAAAAAAATACCCACCATCAAATGAGATGGGGATATATTGATGTTGTCATTGAAAATTGAAAAATATTGAAAAGATATTGTCTTTAAAATGGTGTGAATTTTTGCAGTATATATTTCGATGTAAAAAATATCAAAGATGGCGATATTAAAAATTAAAAAAGTACATGGTATGAGGACACCTGAACTATCTTCTATATTTGTGCAAAAAATGTTCGATAGACACTAAGGAATTTCCTACAGGGCTACTAAACAAAAACTTAAAGAGTGCCTTTGACTTCTAGAAATCTAACAACAATAATAACTGCCAGATTTAATTACAATTAAAATTAATTACCTTTTTTCCACCACTACCATCATGAAACAATAAACATTTTATCGTTCACTTAGATCCATTAAGAACAGCCCATTGAATTCTCCAGCATCATAAAGATCATAAATATAATTGAATGGCTGTTTGTTACCAAATGTCAATAATACTTTGGCACTTTTAAGTTTAAGAGTTTTTTTTCTTCGCATACTCGCTGTAAAGAAATCGAGATAGAATCTTATTTATACATATTGTTGGAAAAGGCGAACAAACAAATAAATGTGAATAAATTGAAATTGAAATAAATGAAAGAATGAATGACCATTTGAATGCAATATTTTTGTAACGATTGTTTGAAGATCGACACCATTGAACCCAGCCTTGTTATACGTTTTTTTTTTAAATTTCTAGCCATTCAAAAAATTTATTCGTGTGTAAAACCTCCTCCCATACAATTCATAAAGTGTCAACTTTTAACTTTGAAGTTTGGCGTTTTATTTTATTATTTTTCACTGTTTGTTGTTGCTGTTTTAGGGTGTTGCAAAACGCAAATTATAAATAATAATCACCAAAATCCAAATCCAAGATGTGATCTCAACACACGTTTTTCATTTTTATAGCTTTTTCCATGAATCGCATGGTATAAACAGAAAATAACAGAAAAAACCTTTCAATGTTTAAAGTTCTTTTTGTTTTGCTATTATGATCATTTATAGGTGTTTGTTGTTATAATTGTTATTTGTTTCGAAAAACTGCGTAAGTGTTCTACTAGCTAGCACTGGCAACCACCAAGACAGCCTTTCAATTTCGAGTTCAAGTCAAAGTTACAATTCATTCAAATGAAAAATGGTAAAAATCAGTTTTGAAAAATTTGAATGGTTAAAATATAATTTTATTTTGTTTGGTCTGACTGTGTTAAAGTTGCTGTTGCTGAATTTGACTGATTGACAGTTGTGTTGGTCAAGGTCGACTAAAATGTGCTCAGCCTTTTTATAAAATTTCATTTGTTTTTACTTACAGGAAAAATATACCAATTCAAATGTGTTTGAGCTAATCCATTACAGTTCAACATATCGTATCGCTGCTGACTTTTCCGCCCTACAAACCGATATTTAAACATTTTGATATAATGTCAGCCAGACAAAAGAAACAGTTCGTTTATAGCTTAAATTTAAACCCTTCGAAATTTCAGCTGAAATTTTATACTACGTTACTGAAATAACTGAAATTATCGTTACCATTACCGATATAATCGGCTATTATAATTGATAACTAAGAAACTTGTTACCTTTTTCAAGTTCATTCAGGGCGAAATAAATAAAACTCAATTTCCCAAAAATTTTAAATGAGCAAAAAAGTACCTTTTGTTCTGCGGCTCCTGTTATATTTTATGAGGTTGCATCCATTATTTAGAATCAATCATGCCCTAAGCTCGACTACGATTATGACTTTTAGTTAAATAAAAAAAGTGTTTGGGTTTGATTTTTTTTAAATATAGACAAGGCCATTATATTGTTGTTGTTGGTGGTGGTGGCAGTAGTACTCGTAAATATTTTTTAATGGTTTGTTATTGCAGCAGTCTCCAAATCATTTAGTATGACAGGCTGTTTCTTCAAGATGTGTTATATTCTTTTAAATCTATATTATTTTAAATTAGCAGAAATATAATTCTTTTGAATTTTCAGAATAATATCACTGTCCAACAAATTGAGACTTTTTGATTAGAACAGAATAGCGACACTATAATTCTGAAAGGGCATGTTGAGTAGATAATTTTTGTAGAATAAACTTATAGTCCAGCTGGTCAGATTTTTTTTTTAAAGTGGATGAAATTTTTATTTTTAGATCGAAGGCGGCATTATACTAACTGAAAAAAATTTTGTAAGTCAATGTCTGAGAGAATTCTTATTGTCAGAGTTATATTGTGGAATATTATGGAGATAATTTTTGTGGAAGCTCTTAAACCTCTATCTCTTCTCTTTCAAAAAGGACATTTAACTATAAATTAGCAGAATGTTAAAAAATGTGAAAGAACGTTATTTAACAGTGTAATAGTGTATGTTGAAAACTGTGTTGAAATATGTTAAAGAACGACATTTAAAGTTAATTTCTCCAGTTGTTACCAGTGATTTTTCAAAAACGTTATACACATATTTCTCAACGTTACTTAAAAATAGATGTATATACCATTAAACTGAAAATCACTTTATATTCAAATAAGTTACTGGATTATAACTAATTAGGTACGAAAAACGTTTTTTTACACGTAACTCAAGATTTTGGTATTTTTTACAGTAATGTAAAAAATAGTTTGATTTAATAAAGTATCCAGTTAGAAATGACAGATTTATTTCCTAAACAAAATTGATTCTCCCCACCCCCACTGTACATTGAAGTTGGGAGCCTTGATTGAAAAATAAGTCCAAAAATAGTGGACTTGATTCGGCTCCGCCGAATATAATACTATTACTTGTTTCAATATTTATCTTATTTTCATAATTTCTTTTTGAAATTTTCTTAGTAAAAATTACATTTAAAAAACAAAGTATGATACGATTTGAGGTTGTGGATTGAAGCGAAAAAACTATCTGAAATAATATTTAATTAATAAATTTCGTGAGGTACTGTAAAAACTCAACATTTGGGATGAAGACCTTGTAAAACTATTCCAAGACAAGATAATTTAATAGCAAGAAAGTTCAAGAAATCCCCAAAAATTACACCCCAGGAGCTTATCAATAATTATCTTATTTCTAAAAAAACGTACTAATAGTTTGAAGTGGCCTGTCCAACCGCCAGATCACAATCTCATAGAACTTACCCTCAACCTCTTATATAACCAAGAGACATTTTATTTAAATCGTAGTATCCGTTTAGAAATTACAGATTTATGTTCACTTCTTTTTGAAATTGCCCCACTGTGCAATGGTCGATTGCTTAAGATTTAGTGCTCGGTTTTTTAAAAGTTGAGTTTTTTCTTGATTAAACGCTTATTGGCCAAGTTATTAGCGAATTTAGATATTTTGAGTTTTTATATAAAAATCGAATTTTGGTCAGAAATATGAGTGATCACAGATCGAGCTCCTTTTCTTAATTAAACGCTTATTGGCCAAGTTATAAGCGAATTTAGATATTTTGAGTTTTTATATAAAAAATCGATTTTTGGTCAGAAATATAAGTGATCACAGATCGAGCTCTTTATCTTGATTAAACGCTTATTGGCCAAGTTATTAGCAAATTTACATATTTTGAGTTTTTATATAAAAAATCGAATTTTGGTCAGAAATATGAGTGATCACAGATCGAGCTCCTTTTCTTGATTAAACGCTTATTGGCCAAGTTATAAGCGAATTTAGATATTTTGAGTTTTTATATAAAAAATCAGATCGAGCTCCTTTTCTTAATTAAACGCTTATTGGCCAAGTTATAAGCGAATTTAGATATTTTGACTTTTTATATAAAAAATCGATTTTTGGTCAGAAATATGAGTGATCACAGATCGAGCTCCTTTTCTTAATTAAACGCAAGTTATTAGCAAATTTAGATATTTTGAGTTTTTATATAAAAAATCGATTTTTGGTCAGAAATATGAGTGATCACAGATCGAGCTCTTTATCTTGATTAAACGCTTATTGGCCAAGTTATTAGCAAATTTAGATATTTTGAGTTTTTATATAAAAAATCGAATTTTGGTCTGAAATATGAGTGATCACAGATCGAGCACCTTTTCTTAATTAAACGCCTATTGGCCAAGTTATAAGCGAATTTAGATATTTTGAGTTTTTATATAAAAAATCGAATTTTGGTCTGAAATATGAGTGATCACAGATCGAGCTCTTTTTCTTGATTAAACGCTTATTGGCCAAGTTATTAGCGAATTTAGATATTTTGAGTTTCTATATAAAAAATCGATTTTTGGTCAGAAATATGAGTGATCACAGATCGAGCTCTTTATCTTGATTAAACGCTTATTGGCCAAGTTATTAGCGAATTTAGATATTTTGAGTTTTTATATAAAAAATCGAATTTTGGTCTGAAATATGAGTGATCACAGATCGAGCTCCTTTTCTTAATTAAACGCTTATTGGCCAAGTTATAAGCGAATTTAGATATTTTGAGTTTTTATATAAAAAATCGAATTTAGGTGATCACAGATCGAGCTCCTTTTCTTAATTAAACGCTTATTGGCCAAGTTATAAGCGAATTTAGATATTTTGAGTTTCTATATAAAAAATCGATTTTTGGTCAGAAATATGAGTGATCACAGATCGAGCTCCTTTTCTTAATTAAACGCTTATTGGCCAAGTTATAAGCGAATTTAGATATTTTGAGTTTTTATATAAAAAATCGATTTTTGGTCAGAAATATGAGTGATCACAGATCGAGCTCCTTTTCTTAATTAAACGCTTATTGGCCAAGTTATAAGCGAATTTAGATATTTTGAGTTTTTATATAAAAAATCGATTTTTGGTCAGAAATATAAGTGATCACAGATCGAGCTCTTTATCTTGATTAAACGCTTATTGGCCAAGTTATTAGCAAATTTAGATATTTTGAGTTTTTATATAAAAAATCGAATTTTGGTCAGAAATATGAGTGATCACAGATCGAGCTCTTTTTCTTGATTAAACGCTTATTGGCCAAGTTATTAGCGAATTTAGATATTTTAAGTTTCTATATAAAAAATCGATTTTTGGTCAGAAATATGAGTGATCACAGATCGAGCTCTTTATCTTGATTAAACGCTTATTGGCCAAGTTATTAGCAAATTTAGATATTTTGAGTTTTTATATAAAAAATCGAATTTTGGTCTGAAATATGAGTGATCACAGATCGAGCTCTTTTTCTTGATTAAACGCTTATTGGCCAAGTTATTAGCGAATTTAGATATTTTGAGTTTCTATATAAAAAATCGATTTTTGGTCAGAAATATGAGTGATCACAGATCGAGCTCTTTATCTTGATTAAACGCTTATTGGCCAAGTTATTAGCGAATTTAGATATTTTGAGTTTTTATATAAAAAATCGAATTTTGGTCAGAAATATGAGTGATCACAGATCGAGCTCCTTTTCTTAATTAAACGCTTATTGGCCAAGTTATAAGCGAATTTAGATATTTTGAGTTTTTATATAAAAAATCGAATTTAGGTGATCACAGATCGAGCTCCTTTTCTTGATTAAACGCTTATTGGCCAAGTTATTAGCGAATTTAGATATTTTGAGTTTTTATATAAAAAATCGAATTTTGGTCAGAAATATGAGTGATCACAGATCGAGCTCTTTTTCTTGATTAAACGCTTATTGGCCAAGTTATTAGCGAATTTAGATATTTTGAGTTTCTATATAAAAAATCGATTTTTGGTCAGATATATGAGTGATCACAGATCGAGCTCTTTATCTTGATTAAACGCTTATTGGCCAAGTTATTAGCAAATTTAGATATTTTGAGTTTTTATATAAAAAATCGAATTTTGGTCAGAAATATGAGTGATCACAGATCGAGCTCTTTTTCTTGATTAAACGCTTATTGGCCAAGTTATTAGCGAATTTAGATATTTTAAGTTTCTATATAAAAAATCGATTTTTGGTCAGCTCTTTATCTTGATTAAACGCTTATTGGCCAAGTTATTAGCAAATTTAGATATTTTGAGTTTTTATATAAAAAATCGAATTTTGGTCTGAAATATGAGTGATCACAGATCGAGCTCTTTTTCTTGATTAAACGCTTATTGGCCAAGTTATTAGCGAATTTAGATATTTTGAGTTTCTATATAAAAAATCGATTTTTGGTCAGAAATATGAGTGATCACAGATATTTGCAAATTTAGATATTTTGAGTTTTTATATAAAAAATCGATTTTTGGTCAGAAATATGAGTGATCACAGATCGAGCTCTTTTTCTTGATTAAACGCTTATTGGCCAAGTTAAAAAAGTGGGCGTGGTCAATTTTTCATTCCGTAAAAACCTAAGTTGGGCTATGATAAACATTTTAAAAAAAATTTGTCTAAATCTACTGATGCAATTACCAACGAACGACATTTGATTTTTATTTATATAGAAGATATAAATCCATATAATTTTGCAGCAGTCTATATTTTAGATGATTAAATAGTTTTAAATAGTTTTACAAGTATATTTAAATGTCACCTCTCATTAAAGCAGCCTGTTGGAAAACATTTACACACAATTTATTGAATTGTATTGACTGACTTACCGTCTCAATAACTGAGAGGTGGTGACAGAGTGAGTACGTTTTCGTGAATTCACACAGATTGTTTATATTATATTGTTGTTGTTGTTATTATTATTGTTATTGTTATTCGTATTGATCGTATTGTTTGTTGTTGGTGTTGCAAAGTTGTTAAACATGCATAGAACTTCAAATGTGATGGCGTAGTTTTTAGGTTTTTTTTTCAGCAACTTTTATGCGTTTTTGCTGTTTGTTGTCGTTAATAAAAATATGTTTTATTTGATTTTAAATAGACGCGTTTTTTATGATGCTGTTGGTGGATTGTGGTTGTTTTTTTTAGCCGTTTGTTGTTTCTTTTTTTTTGTGTTTGGCGTATGGGAATATTTAACATTTTGTCATGAGTCATTTTCAAATTGGAGTCTATTTTATTGTTGTTGCTATTCACTTCATTCATGTAATTTTGCATTTAAAATATTCACTTGTTAGTGAAGTACATAGATTTGTGTTATTGTTGGTTTTCATAAATGTACTTGTTTGTATTTTTGTTGTCTGATTTGTGTGGTTGCTTTTGTAGTCAATAAATCTCTAAGGAATTGTTGAAAAACTCAACAGCAAGTAAAGGAACAAAAACAATAATATGTATTAACAAAATCTACAAATTGATGATTTCTGAGAATAATTGTGGTAAAAACAAATGAATACAAATAAAATAACAAGAAACAAAAACAAAATAAATAATCAAACGTCTGAAAAAAAGACCTGAGAACTGAGATTTAAATGCTATTTTTATTTGATTTTGTATATTTTTATACCCTACACCACCATAGTGGGGAGGGTATTATGCGTTTGTGCAGATGTTTGTAACGCCCAAAAATATTAGTCTAACACCCACCTTAAAGTATACCGATCGACTTAGAATCACTTTCTGAGTCGATTAAACGATGTCCGTCCGTCCGTCCGTCCGTCTGGTTGGCTGGCTGGCTGGCTGGCTGTCCATGTAAACCTTGTGCGCAGAGTACAGGTCGCAATTTTGAAGATATTTCGATCAAATTTGGTACATATTACTTTTTCGGCCCAAGGACCAAGCCTATTGAAACTGGCTGAAATCGGTCCATTATTTCACCTAGTCCCCATACAAATGTCCCCTCGAAATTGGACTTTATCGGTCATAAATGTTTAATTTATCTATGTATCTACACAAATTTCGCTCCAAATAAGTTTTATATATACAAAATGCATGTCACCAAATTTTGTTACGATCGGTCTATAATTAGTCATAGCTCCCATATAGACCCGCTTCCGAAAATCACTTTAAAGTGCATAAATCGCTTAAAAATGTTGGTATACACGCAAAATTCAACATAGTTAACTTTAATATAGACATAAATCACACGACCTAATTTTATGGTGATCGGTCCATAATTGGTCATAGCTCCCATATAAGGCCCACTTCCAAAAATCACTCAAAAATATAAATTATTGATATTTTAAAAGAAAAATATTTTTACTCATTTACTTGGTGTAGGGTATTATATGGTCGGGCTTGACCGACCATACTTTCTTACTTGTTTTTTTTATATAAGTGTCTTGAGATTTATATTAAAAGTTTTCAAACTAAGAGAAGTGCTGAGTTAATTGTTTTGACAATAAAGGAATGATAATAAACATTTTAATGTACAACTGTCTTGAAGACTTATGCATATAACTTGATACGTTATTAAAGAGGTCAAAGGTTTTTTAAGACATACAAATAAAAAAAATAGTTGACTTTTTACACTAACGAGAAAGTGTTATATTCGGCTGTACCAAATCTTGTATATCCATTTAGTATATAGTTAATAAGTGAATACATGTCGAAATTTTATATTAATATCAATATGTATATGGGAGATTTCATGTCAAGTGAACCAACTTGTGAAATCGTTGTGTTCTGACACAATTTTTCAACAAGATCGGTGCAGAAATCTCTGAGTTATCGTGGGTAAAAATTTGACATTTTGGCAAAGCAGGGGCCGAATTACCGCATTCGATATCGAGTAATTTCGATCGTAATTTTAGATTACGGCATTCGATATCGAGTATGAAATTTAGTACATTTTGTTATAATTACGATATCGAAATTATTTTTCGATACGATAGTTCATTCGATCGCGAGTGTGGTAATTCGGCCCCAGGTGTTTTTTTCAAAATGGACCATTTATTCAATCTTTGGAAAAAAATTTAAAATTGTTTTTATTTTTTTTTATTTTCCAAAGATTGAAGAAATAGTTATCTAAACTATTTGGACAACATTTTGCTAAGACCAAAATGTAATAAGTTACATAGATGAGAAAAAACACCTGCTTGGCCAAAATGTCAAAGTTTGACACCCTCTAACTCAGAGAGTTCTCCACCGATATTGAAAAATTGTGTGAAAAATTATGAAAATCAGTATCTTCAGAATTTGAAAAAACTAAGTTTTTTCGGAAGCTGACAATCTGCTCTCCTCCAATACAAATGTGTTTTTCAATTGGACATTTCGTTTTCTCAACAGAAGCGCCAGAAGTTCAACAAATTTTGAATCATATTTTCGTTATTTTTTTTTAATATTTTACTGCTTTACTAAATTAGATATATCTAAATGGTTTTACCATATAGAAATTCATACTTCAAAACATAGATAAACATTGATATAGGCTTTTATTAAATGTATATCTTATATTTATGGGCCTCTCCATTTTCCTGTTATAGTCCTTTAAACTTGGTTCTCAAATATACTGATATTGTTTTTTCTAAGAATATTATAAAGCTTGCCAAAAAAAGAGGAAGCCTGTCCAAAGACTATATACATCATTTAAAGAAAGTTCTGGGGAATGTCTTTGTAAAAAAATTGTAGCCGCCAGCACCCGCCGAAATACTTTTTTTTTTAATTTTTACGGAATGGAATTTTTAGAAATATTTCTTTATTTATTATTGATTTTTATATATCTAGAACCTACTGTAACTTGAAATATAGTAAATACAGATCTTTTTAAAAATTTAGTTTCAGAAAGACATACAAAGGTATTTTTTTTTAATATTTTATTAATGTTTTTTATATGTATATCTAGACCCTACTATAACTTGAAAAAAAGTTTATATTGATCTTTTAAAGATTTTTTTTAGAATCGGAGATACCAATTCTATATAAAAAGATCGCCAAATAATTTTGTCCACCTAGATTTTGATTTGAAAGTGTACAGGTCGCAATTTCAAAGATAATTAACAAAATTTGCAAGGACGAAGAAAATAGTTATGATCTCATAAATATCCAAATTCAGCAGAAATAAGTTTTATATAAGCTTAACTCGTCTCACCTAATTTTGTGATGATCGGTCCACAATTATTCATAGCTGTCATATAGACCCACTTCCGAAAATCACTTTAACTAGCATAAATCTCTTAAAAATTTTGGTATTCAAATAAAATTCAATACAAATAATTTATTTATATACAAAAGTCATGTCACTAAATTTGATAACGATCGGTCCATAATTAGTCAGGCTCCCATATAAAGCCCACTTCCGAAAATCATTTTAATGAGTATAGATTTCTTAAAAAAGTTGGTACCATAATATTAATAGGCAAGTCGATTTCTTTAGACCCCTTTTACGCTCACATTATACATTCAATTTAGGAAAGAAATATACCATTTTAAAGGGATTTATTCACAGAAGTGCAGAATATATATTTTATTGAAATCGGTTCAGTTTTTTAGGAGTTATAAGCGTTTTAAGATGTTACTAACACACATGCAAAAACGTGTACATGTGAACCTTAAGCTAAAAAGTAAACAAAGCAATGCGTGTTGTTGTTGTAAATAAATAAGAGAAACAATTAAACAGTATTGATTTCGCTCTATTTTAAGTGAGAGTTGTTATAGAAAACAATGAAGAAGAAGATTTTATTATGTAATAATTACATTGTAATTTAAAGTCGCTTGAAAGAAATATTTTGAAGGTTTTTTTTATTTTCTCAATATGTAATTGTGAGTAAATAGTTATTTTATAATATCTGCAGAACTATAATTGCGAAGGGCTTTAAACTTTATACGAATCAATTTATTATCACTGCATGAAGTTTAACCAAAAATGATATGGATCGGAACAGGTGGCGAGTCACCTCCCATACAAAGTAAATAGTTATTTTTAAATATTTTGTGAACTATAATTTCAAGATTTTTCAAACTTTGTCTATATGGCTCTTTTATCATTTTGCATAGTTTCGCTGAAAATTTTCGGGATTGGAATAGTGGGCGTGGCACACCCTATACAAAGTAAATATTTAATTTCGAATATCTGGAGAACTATTACAATTATAAAAGTGTTTAAGCTTTTTACGAATTAATTTGTTATTACTGTGCGGAGTTAGCTGAAAATAGGCGAAATTAGATTAGAGGACGTAGCACCTCCCATACAATGTAAATATTAATTTCGAATGTCTGGGGAACCAAAATGGGAGGGTCGGAAAAGGATGTGAGTCACCTCCATACAAAGTTATAATTACAAGATTCTTCAAACTTTGTCCGCATAGCTCTATTACCATTTTACAGAGCTTGGCTGAAAGTGGTCGGGATTGCATTAGTGGTGGCACCTCTCTTTCAAAGTAAATAATTAATTTCGAATATCTGGAGAACTATAATTCTAAAAGTATTTAAAATGTATATCAATCAATTTATTGCCATATTAAAAACGAATTTATTCTTGATCATTTTACAAAGTTTAGCTAAACATGATCGGCTTAGTTGGAATAATGCCTCCCATATAAAGTAAAGTTAAAGTGAATATGAGTTATTTTTTTACATAAAATACATAAAAATGGGTGGGATCAGAACAGTGAAGTAGTGTCTCCCATACCAAATTAGTTAATGTTTGAATATCAAATAAACAGTAATTGAGAGATTCTCAATATTTTGCATGTGTTATTATCATACCATTGTACATAGTTTAATTTTAATAGGATAGGGGTAGCGAAGTGCACCGGGATATACTAGTTCAAATAAAATTCAACACAAATTGGTTTTATACATACAGAAGTCATGTCAAATAATTTTATAGCGATTTGTACATAATTAGATTGGTGTAGGGTATCATATGGCCGGGCTTGACCGACTACACTTTCCTACTTGTTTAATACTAAATTAAACCAAAACATTTTTTCCAAGAGTATAAAATTTGGTTGTACAGTGTTGCTCCAGCCTTTAAAAGCATTTCTAATTTAATAGTGGCATTTGATCGGTATTGTCACACTCGTAGTTTTAATCAGTATAAAACCAATAAATTATTTGTTTAATTAAAAAACTTAAGAAAACTTAAATCTATAAAACAAATCTAATTTTAAACAAACAAATTTGAACCCTATTATTGTTATTATTTTCTCTAAATACTATTTGGTCGTATTGTCATAATGTCCTAATATATTATTATAGTTTAATCAAATTTTTTTTGTGTTTGAAACAAAAAAGTTCTAAACTAATAAGACTATTTGAACTATGTTTATTGTTTTGTCATAAAATTATACTTTTTTTTGTTTAAAACACAACAACAACTGTTATAATATATTAGGATATTATGACAATATGACTAATAGGAGACCGTGTGAATACCCCAATAGAATATCCCTAAAAGTTGTAATGTTAGGCTTCTTAATAATTCCTTTAAGAGCATAAACATTAAATTTGATTCATTCTTAATAACCGAATTTTTCTGATGTGGCTTGAGTTGAATGAAAAAAGGTCGGGGTTTTCAACCGTAATACTTCTTTGCCAACTGACTATCTGTTGCTAGAACCAAACAAAACAAACTTACAACTAAAATTAAAACTAGTTGCTCTCTAACAAGAGAGCCTTCATTGATAAATGGTACTCATCTTATTTATTGACAATAATATATTTGTCTCTATAGGGATTATATGGGAGGTAGAGTCAATTATAGACCGATCCTCATTACGAGATTATAAGACAATTATGAATGTTCGTTTCATTTTCTGAGGGGGACCTTGTATGGGGACTAGGGACAAATGTTGCTCGATTTTCGCCATACTTTTCAGTATAATTAACATTATTCCTATAGTTCCTTCCAGACATACAAAAATATACTGTAAAAATTTCAAGCAAATCTGTTCAGCCGTCTATAGACTTCAAACATACAAACACACATTCACTTTTATATACAAACTAGCATGCAACCCGCTACTTCGTTAGCGAAAAAATGTGGAAATAACAGAACAACTACGTAAATTATTTTAAAATGTTTATTATAGAAATTTTAATTATTGCGTAAAGTAAATACACCTTACAATTGTTTGTAGTCCATGATATTTTGAAGTATTAAAGCATCTCAAAACTGCTTGGGTAATTGAAAATTCATAATAATAATTGCAAATATTAATAGTAGATAGATAAAGATATACTAATTTAATAATGTGTGTGAAGTTAAATTTCGAAATTTATAACCCTAGACACAAACCAGTTGAGTTAACAGAGTTATGTTTAAAAGTTTACATGACACCGTTAAACATTGTAAATCAAGGAAAGTGTATTCAAAATGGAATAATAACCACACGGTTGAACCTAATGTACCACTAATGATTGAAACGGGAACTAATCTCCCGTTTTTTCCAAAAACTAAGTCAAATCATAAATGTCAAACATAGTTTTATACTTTTGCGGAATTTTTAAAATTTAATTATTATGGATGGACGAATCTAAATTCATGGAAAACGGGAGAAGATGGGCAGATGGAAATTGCTGGAATTTATAGCCAAGGTGTTTTTCTATCATAACCCATGGTCATAACCCTTAACAGTGCGAGTTTTGATAGAGAAATTAAAATTTTTCGGAAATTTAAATTTCTTGGGAGGATGATCTAAATTTCTTGGAAATGGGAGAAGATGGGCGGATGAATCTTGCTGGAATATTTAGGTAGGGTGTTGGTCTATCATGGTCCGTGGTCATAACCTTTAACAGTGCGAGTTCTGCTAGAGAAATTTAAATTTTTCGAAAATTTAAATTTTTTTGAGGATGATTCTAAATTCTTTTATAACGGGAGAAGATGGGCAGAAGGAACTTGCTTGAATTTATAGCCAAGGTGTTTTTCTATCATAACCCATGGTCATAACCCTTAACAGTGCAAGTTTTGGGAGGAAGAATTTAAATTTTTTGGAAATGGTAGAAGATGGGCGGATGAATCTTGCTGGAATATTTAGGTAGGGTGTTGGTTTATCATGGTCCGTGGCATAACCGTTAACAGTGCGAGTTCTGATAAAGAAATTTAAATTTTTCGAAAATTTAAATTTTGTTTGAGGATGAATCTAAATTTCTTGGAAATGGGAGAAGATGGTCTATCATGGTCCGTGGTCATAACCTTTAACAGTGCGAGTTCTGATAGAGAAATTTAAATGTTTCGAAAATTTAAATTTTTTGGAGGATGAATCTAAAATCCTGTATAACGGGAGAAGATGGGAAAATAAAATTTTTCGAAAATTAAAATGTTTTTGGAGGATGAATCTAAATTTCTTGGAAATGGGAGAAGATAGGTGGAATGAACTTGCTGGAATTTATAGATAAACTGTCCCACTATGATAATCTGTGGTCATAATATTTAACAGAGCGAGTTTTGATAATAATTTTTTAATTTTGACCAAAATCGAAATTTAATATACTTGGGAGGCTGAATCCGAATTCTAGGAAAACGGGAAAAGATGGGCGGATGGAACATGATGGAATTTATAGATAGGCTGTTAGTCTATCATCGTCCATGGTCATAACCTTTAACAGTGCGAGTTCAGAGAAATTACATTTTTACGAAAATTTAATTTGGAGAATGAATCTAAATTTCTTGGAAATGGGAGAAGATTGGCAGATGAATCTTGCTGGAATAGTTAGATAGGGTGTTGGTCTATCATGGTCCGTGGTCATAATCTATACCAGTGCGAGTTCTGATAAAGAAATTTAATTTTTTCTAAAATTGAAATTTTTTGGAGGATGAATCTAAATTCCTGGATAAAGGGAGAAGATAGCCGGATGGAACTTGCTGGAATTTATAGTCAAGGTGTTTTTCTATCGTAATCCATGGTCATAACCTTAACAGTTTGGAAGGATGAATCTAAATTTCTTTGAAATGGGAGAAGATGGGCGGATGAATCTTGCTGGAATATTTAGGTAGAGTGTTGGTCTATCATGGTCCGTAGTCATAATCTTTAACAGTGCGAGTTCTGATAGAGAAATTTAAATTTTTCGAAAATTTTATTTTTTTTGTAGAATGAATTTAAATTTCTTGGAAATGGGAGAAAATGTGCGGATGAATCTTGCTGGAATATTTAGATAGGGTTTTGGTCTATCATGGTCCGTGGCCATAACCCTTAACAGTGCGAGATCTGATAGAGAAATTTTCGAAAATTGGAATTTTTTGGAGGATGAATATAAATTCCATCCAAGAAATTTAGATTCATCCTCCAAAACAATTTCAATTTTCGAAACATTTAAATTTCTCTACCAGAACTCGCACTGTTAAAGGATATGACCACGGACCATGATAGACCAACACCCTATCTAAATATTCCAGCAAGATTAATTCGCAAATCTTCTCCTATTTCCAAGAAATTTAGATTCATCCTACAAAAACAAAAAAAAAATTCCGAAAAATATAAATTTAATAAGTAAGTATTGAACTCTTTATTTTATTATTTTATTTAAATATCGCCATTTGAAGAAATTTTAATATTCATTTCTGTATGTTCAAAATGTATTTTCTTTAATCCATTAACGTCAGATTTGTAGAAAAATCGTAGCTGAGATCAGATGAGAGGTAACACAAATCTATTTTCACGGACAGATAAATAAAGAATAGGACTACACAAAAAAATAAGATTTATACTTAGGGGAATCAGTGGATCAACTACCTTAAATTTCACAAATTCATTAAAATCGAATAGAAATAGCTCTAGAAAATGTCAAATCCAGAAAACTATATCTATATCAAAATAGTATATTTTCCTTAATAGGTCGAATCATACCTGGCCTACAGTAATGATTCGGTCGAGTAAAAATTCAACTTTTTTGTATAAAATCATAAAAAATTTATTTAAGTTTTATTGAGCAACATGTAAGTGGTTTATTCTATAATATTAACAGAGATGACAATCATCCAGATAATTTATATTTTAGTTTCGATATATATAGACTCAATTGTGCATTTCACAACACAATTAAGTTTAAACGTGAGGTGTGTTGACATTATCAGCTATATTTGTATTATTGTTAAAATCGTCAACCATTTATTTTACTGTAGTTATTAAAGCGGAAGTCCCAAATTATTTTTAACCTTGCATGCCCACTGTTTCGACTAATATTATTGAATTATTCCCGTACCAAATTTTATTTAATTTTTCTGTATCGTTGTAATTTTTTACGTTGAGAGATCTTATTCCGATCTTATTTTTTATTTTTATATATAAAAATGTATTTTAGTTTTTCAGTTCATTTTTCAAATTTGCTAAATGTTGTGGTATAAATATCATTCGAAGCGAGTATGACTCAATCTGTGGGATTCTGCATTTATTCTATAATTCAAAAATATATTTGAAAAAGCACAAAATATTTTTCTGATCTTCTTAGGAAAATTAATTTCAACTAACAGTCGTACATACACTCAGATGGACAAATAAGTGTTCACCAATTACCAATAAATATTCTTACTTTAATCATATATGTATATTTACAACTGTCTCAATTTACATCCATTGTTTAAGCCAAAATAAAAATTACAGCCAGAAGATAGATAATTAATAGTAGTAGTAATTGGTTTTTAAGTCTCATAGAAACTCACATTCTAACTTTTAGAATTTTCTATGTTTATGAAAATCAAAAATACTATTAAATAACTGTTAGTTCAAACGTCATTTCGGAAATGCTAAATCGCTTTTCAAGGTATCTCGTCTTCGATTCGTATGGTACCCAATTTGCCTTTTTTTTTGACAAATCCTGCTGCTTGCAAACGTTTTGCTTCTTGAGTATCTCCCTATGATATTGCAAGCTCATGTTGAGTTTGACAACAACATTCACGGATTAATGCCTCCAAATCTTGGTCTTCAAATTGTTTGGTTGTCCTGGGCCTTCCGTTTCAAAATCATCACTTCTGAACATGCACCATCTCTTGCACGTTGAAACCGATGGAACACGTTCACCATAAGCTTTGGTGATCTATGTGTACTTCTGCGGCACGTTTTTCAAATGAAAGAAGTAAAGCAAAACTTTCCACATATGACGCTTTGTTGGCACAAAATTCGACAAAAAAAACTTTGTTGTTTACACTTAATGTTCCATAACTAAGCGAGGATGAATGACAGATATAAACCCTTTAGAGTGATATAAAAGTTATTAAAAATTAATAAAGGGGTTCAAAAGATACGCCACCTATAGCAAATCCCACATTTTTAAGTCATATACCCAATCAGTTGAAATCAAATTTCAGTAAAAATATTTTTTTAAACACACTTTCAACATATTTGGGGTATTCAAATGGTCTGATTGTCCTAATATATTATGATAGTTTAAACAAATTGTTGTTGTGCTTCAAAAAAAGTGTTATTTTATGACAAAACAATGAACATAGTTCAAAAAGTCTTATTAGTTTAGAACATTATTGTTTGAAACACAACAAAAATTGTTTAAACTATCATAATATATTAGGACATTATGACAATAAAGACATTATGACAATATGACCTAATAGCATATCATTTTTTAAAATTTTAAAAATTGTGGTGTGAATGTATGTACATATACATTTTATTTACACGATAAAAACGTAATAAAACTTAATGAAGATTAATATATATATATGGAATATGAAATTAAAAAACTTACATTTCTAAGTAACGTAGAATTTTTTCTTTTAATTGAATTTATAAAATTTGAGCACTTATTATTACACAACTATTTTTTTTCAAATGAGTTGACGGTTATATGTAAATAGTGTTGTCTATTCATCGAAATAAAAATATTTAAATAAATGTTTGTGTAAACGATTTTATTTATGCGAAAATTTATTTGTTATTATCTAAAAAAATGTTTTTTTTTTATAAAGCGTGCAATTTGTATGAAGAATACTGGTAATAAGGTTTTAAACTTGAATTTTTTTCATACACAATTTGTTTAACGTTTGGAAGCGTAAGCAATTTGTATGAAGAATACTGGGAAAAAAGTTTAAAACTTATTTCCATAGAATTTTATTTTAACGTTTGTCGTTGCGTTTTATAAAATGAGGCCCTAAATTTGTTTTATAATCTTTTGATAAATTGAATATGAATAAGGTTTTAATCATAGAGACACATATTGTGTAAATTCTGTTTTTTAAATTTATAAAAAGTTTCTAATACTACATTTGAGTGATAAGTTGATTTTATGAACTTGATAAATAGAGTATAAATAATGATTTACTCATAGATACACATAGTGCTTTACATTTTAATTTTTTTAGGGTCTAATTTTATAAAACGAAATGACAAACGTTAAAATAAAATTCTATGGAAATAAGTTTTAAACTTTTTTCCCAGTATTCTTCATACAAATTGCTTACGCTTCCAAACGTTTTGTTTTATAAAATGAGGACCTTAATTTACTGAAATTGTTATTAAATTTTGCGAGAACAAAATTCTTATTTTAGCGAATAGGAATAAACACGTGATTTTTTTTTGAGAAATGCTTTAATGAATATATTTTTATGAATATTTTTTGTTTTGTTTCACATTTCAACAAAATAATTTGTTTTGTAGTTTTTTATCAAATAAAACTATAACATTTCAAATAGCATTAAACCAACTATATTTACAACACTGTTATTAATATTTTCCCTCATAAATTCCCATATACATTTCATATAACTGTATGTTGAATAAATTTTAAATTTATTGAATAAGGTGAAAATAATAATTTTTACAAAAAAGGTTAAGGTTTATGTCTGTACTATTGGAATTTTCAACACCATTAGAATTCAACTAATGGTGAATAGGGTGAAAAACTATATATTTTAAAATAAAATTAGTATTATAAACATGAAAATAAACATTCTGGTGTAGGCTAAGGGTTTAGACTACTGAACTGTAGCCGAACTACATCGGTTCGAATCTCAGTGGAGGCAAAACAATTTTATTGAAAAAAAAATAAAACTACTTGAATAGAATAGTAGAACTGAATTTCAAAAAAGTACCAATATAAGTGTACTGAAATTTGGCCCTTTTTACCCATTTGTATTTGACTTCCGAATAGCATGTTGTGGATTCTTTTTTGTGTGGTTGGAAGAATATTTTATCTTTTTTTATTTTTAAATTGAATAAATAATATCAAATCTCCGTTTTTATCCCGTTTTTTGTCCCCTTTTTATCCCCCGTGAAGAAATAATTTTCAAAAAAGTACCTAGTAATACGTACTATTTGAAAATAATAGTTCATGGAATTGTTAGTGAGAAAATACATTTTGATAAAAAAGTACCAAAAAAGAAAACAATTTTGAGGCCTTAGGAATTCGAATTTCAAAAAAGTACCAAAAAGATTTCTAGTTTTTATTGATCTGAGCCAGATACATTCAATATAATATTTCTATGTTTATTTATGTAGGAGATATACATGTTAACAGAGGGTTCTACGGGGACTATTTTTACCCCATATGGCCACTTGAATTTTGAATTTCAAAAAAGTACCAAACACCTGTCGGCTCTTTTTTTGATTACAGGCGGACGCATTTAAAATATTATTTCTAAGTTTATTTGTTTTGGAGATATAGAGGTACAGGTTTTACCCGTTTTTGCCCCATTTGTCCCCCTTAACGACCGAATTTCCATAAATCCCTTCTTAGTGGATCTACATATTGTAAAAGGAACCCATTACCCGAATTTCAAGTTTCTAGCTTTAGCGGTTTGGGCTGTGCGATGATGAATGAATCAGTCAGTCAGTCAGTCAGTCAGTCAGTCAGTCACGTTACTCTTTTATATATATAGATTAATGAACATTAAAAACATTCGTTTTGCACATAGCAGTAAATATGCTCCACTGGTCCTTCGATAATTTGATGTTATTTTTATATATTTAAATAGTTTAAATTATTAAATAAAATACAATTTTTATGTTTTATACAGCATACATTTGTGTTTTGCCAAATTGTAAATTGATTTTAAATCTTTTTTGCTTTATAACCATATTTCTTTATGTATCATAAATATATAATCGAAAATTTATTAGAGTATTTATGAGTACTTAAGCAAAATCTATAAAAAGAGACGATGAAATTCCTAAACAAAACATAAATATTTAATTTAAAACCTTATTCTATATTAAAAATTCCGCTAAATAACTTTGAATGTTTGTATTAACGAAATAAATGTTAAATATTGATATCAAAATATTATTAGTATTTTGCATTTACGTTTTCAAACACACCCTTCTCCAATATAAATTTAAGCGTTAGCAAGCAACCCACCCCATAGCTTTTTGAATGCGAGAAGAAATAAAAAGCTTCAAAAATATGTAGATAGAGTTTTATAGATAATTCAAGTAGACTGTTTTACACCTTTTTTTTAGTACAACTAAAATTTATTTAAGAAAATTATACTTACTAGGATCGCCTGGTGGCCGAAATTCGACTACTTTTAAACGCTTTTTACCACTTTTATGGAAAGAATTTTGCAATAATTTTTTATATTGTGCACATCTAGAGAATCTAAAAAAACCTTTTAAACCATATAAGTTTCATTAATATTGGTGGGCAATAACATACTTAAAATTGTACCTCAAAAAACGTGTGGCCTATTTATTTATAAGAAGTTAAGATAATGACAATAATGGAAATAATTCGGATGCTCTTGAACTATTGGGGATATCTAATGAAATTGTACACAGTCAGAGCGGAGGTTGGAATGGGACTAGAGTTTTTCTTTTCCCGCACTTTTTTATTTCGCGGGAAATGGGAATTAATTTTGAAATTTCCCGGGATCCCTGAAATTTCCGCATAGAACAAATTATTAAATTTTAAGAATGTAGACTTCGTTACAAATCTATAAAATTTCTTTGGTTTTAAAATGTAATTGGATACACATAATAAAATCCAATAAAAACTTAATGTAAACAAATAAACTGACTCAATTTCTAATAATTCTGTTAATTCGCAAAAAATAAATATTTTATTTTTTTTTAATTTAGAATTGGCAATGTTTTACTTATTAAATCAAAAATTAAGTAAAGATGTTAATTAAAACTTGAAGAAAACGCAATAATATTAAACAAAATTCAATTTCGTTTTAGTCTTCGTGAAAAAGCTAAATACTAAAATAATTCCACTTTCGATCGGAATAGATCATTCAGGAGTTTAAGGAATAATTTGAATAATGAACATGTTATTGCTCTATTTGGGTTAAGTCCTTTTTGTTGTATTTTTCTTCTGAATTTGCTTTGGGGCTTTAAGCTTCTTTTAGAGAAAGTCAAGTTCAAAAAATATCAAATAGAACGAAAGAAAATAATTCCCGGGAATTCTCGCACAATTTCCTGGGATTCCGGATTGAAAATATTGCGTGAAAAATTAAAATTTTTTGAATTTTTTTCCAATTCTTTGCATAAATGGTTAAAAGCTAAATAAAAACAAAACAGAATGAAGGAAAAATATTTTAATGCAATTTGTATTAGATTCGAATCAACAAGAATTGAATCATTGGACGATTGAAGTATTATGAATTAATTCTTTTTAAATAAAAACCTTTGAATGAAGCTAAAGAATTAGCTGCAGTTACGTCGAAACATATTTATCTTCACACACATATTTTGATATATGTGAATATAATTTAGAAAAATGGCTTTAACTACTGGGTTGCATTTGAGAGTGTAGGGTATTTATATTTCAAAAGACTTTAACAGTGTGTAATAAGAACAAACTTAAACAAAATAAATGTTTTTATATGCGTCATAATTTTTTTCTTTTATACGAGTAACAACGCTTTCGCCATATACTCCACGTAATTAGAATAATCACACAATCAATGTCAAACACTAACTAATCTTGCATAGTTGATGATCAATAAGTCACTAAATTTTTGAGTTACTAAAGTGCAAAGTAGCAAAAGGTATAATTTTGTAGTTATGTTTTGATGGTGCTGAAATACAAAAAAAAGTCCCACAAATATTTTTAAAAATTCTTTGTTTATAATTGT
Organism: Calliphora vicina; assembly: GCF_958450345.1. Classification (NCBI taxonomy): domain Eukaryota; kingdom Metazoa; phylum Arthropoda; class Insecta; order Diptera; family Calliphoridae; genus Calliphora; species Calliphora vicina. Next base: position 123,952,609 of record NC_088780.1, read on the forward strand.
ATATTAATTATAACTGCCTTTATTCAAACGTCTTTCAGTGTGTGTTTACAACAAAATTCAGTCTGTTTTTTGAAAATAAGTATCATACTATTTTTATGCGTGAATATTTGCGTAAATTTTACATTTACTTGTGAGCAAAAAAAAATAAAATAAAAAGGAGCAACACTAAAAACGAGTAAATAAATTGAACAAATCAAGCATAAAACTGAAATGCTAAACAAAACACTCATAGATACACACATACATACAATTCCAAACACACTCAAATACATACAATCATACCCCTGTAGTTCTAGGAGATAGTACCGAACTAGTGATTTTACCCATCATTTAGGGTGGGAGCTAATTACTTCAATAGCCACGCTAATTACTTTTAACACGGGCATGTCCTAAGCAGGGACTGTCTGGTCCAAAATAGGCAGTGCATTGGCTTCACATAATGGTTACATAACGTCAGTTACCTTACTAGCTTTGCAATTGGTTACTTGATCAGCTACTTGACTAGTTATTTTAACACGTGCATGTCCTAAGCAGGGGGTCAATTGATCCTTTTGATTGCAATGTGACTATCTGATAACTAATCGAAAGTAGTCAACGCTTCTAGTGGGTAAAAAATAAAAACAAACTGTATGAGAATTATATCAACACAATTTGTATAAAACCAGTTTGCACGAATTACTCACAAAACGTTTAAAGTGACTACACTCCAGATTACTTAGAGACACTTAAGTGTCAATTGTATTCACGCTAGATTACTTGGGATGTATAAAGTAACCAATTGACCAAAATATATAAATTCAAATGACCAAAAATATATAAAACCAAATAACCAAAATATATAAATTGGAGTGAGCCAAGTGATAAGACATTTGTGACAATTGACTACTTGCTTGACTCCTGAGTCCCAACAGTTTCCAGCATTTCTAGGAGACAGTCCCTAACTAGTTACTTCAATAGCTACGTGACTAGTTATTTTAACACGTGCATGTCCTAAGTACGGGGTCAATTGACCCTTATTGATTATAATGAGACTGAGCGATAGCTAGTCCAAAGTATTCAACGCATTGGATTCACATACCGGTTACATAGCATCAGTTACTTTACTAGCTACCTAACTGGTTACTAGTTGTCAACTTAAAGAATAGGCAAAATCACTAGACAGTCTCCTAGAACTGCTGGAACACTTGAATATGGAAAATGGAAAAGTAAACTTAATTTGCACAGTTGTAGAAACACGATATTGTGTTCGTGCTACTGTTGTGATACTTTTAAATTTTGTACGTTTGAGTAAAGTGTTAAAAGTACCTATTTAGAGTTGAGGAAACCCTCAATTTGGATTACACTGTAAAATAACTACATATTACATTTCTTTCATTTATTCATTAAAGTCTATACTATAAAAACATGGATCAATCATTTATCTACTATAATATAATTAATATTTTTTTTTAAAAAAAAACTTAAATTTAAACAATATTTTAAAGCAAAATTTCCATACTAAATTTGATTTTAAAACGTTGATTAATTTTAAAAATTGTTTATGATTAAGACAGTTTTAACACTATTTTAATAATATTCATTTATTTTTTCGTTTCAGAACAAAATCATGGCTAAAAGGGTGACCGTTTCGAAACGATTTATTGGCCTATGATGTAAATGTAATTCTTATGAAACCATAAAATGAAGATGAACCTGGAAGTGTTTATATTTTAATGTATTATACGATGTTCCTTTTTTGTTTATTGAATGAAAGGCTAGGTAGAGTAGTTGATTAAGTATTTTTTGCTTGCCAACTTTACATTACAATTTTCAAAAAAAAATACTTCATGCTTAAATACGGGGGTGGTTCAATAAGACCGCGACTTTTTGAATTTCCCGGCTCTTAACTGAGAGGCCAACACTGCTCCTATCAACAGGCACCAAAATTTGAAATTGCATTATCAATTTCAATGTAAAAAATTGATTTACTGACCGTTCTGAACGCCCTAAACAATTGAAATAATTCTCGATATCGATCGGAGATTGAAAGTACGAGAGATTGTCTCAGTGTCTCGGCGGAAAGAGATTTTACGATGAAATCATCTCACAATAAATACATACCTACATATATTGATGATGAAAATTTAAATTTGATTATTTTCACGAATACGGATTGAGATTTTGGAAAAAAAAACGTTTTTCTATATTTTTATAGAGTTTATTAGAATGTTTTTAGAAAAAATGTTTGACAGCTATTAGGAAATATATTTGCGAAAAACTAAATAAAGTCAAAATAAAAATCGAAAATTTAAGCTTAAATATATTTTAAAGTAAAGAAATAGCTTAAATATTTTTTAAAGAGAAATAAACAGGATAATTCAATTAATATATGTAAATCAGTATTTGTACAAATTACGAATTTGTACAAGGTGGTCTACTTTGACACCCTGTATGTTACCTTGTGGTCATACCTAGCGTGGTCATAAATTTAATTTTCTGGACCCCTTTGTCCTCCTGTAACATTGGTTTGTACATAATCTTGCAACCGGACCAGTAGTTTAGAAAAAACAGGTATATTACCAATTTTCTTCTGATCGACTCTACCATGACGTATTTAAACGGAACTATCAAGGTTTTTGGGACCGGCATATATTAGGAGACTATATAGTTGGAATGTCATGAGGGAGACAAATGAAATTATAAAACCAGGATTAACATTGTTAATTTTAAATTAGTTTTTTTTTAATTTTAATGTTATTTTTAGTATTTAAGTGACCTAAAATAATAAATCCATAAATGTTTCACATCATAAACAAAAACCTTGTAAAATGGTGTTATTTATAGTTATTAATATTTATTAATAATACATGTTTTTATATAATCTAAATAAATAATTAATAAAAATAAAATTGTGTTTTATTCTAAATTAATATGAGAGTGGTACACGAAATATTCTGAATTAAAATGTATGTATATAAGCAATATTTTTTTTTTTGTAATTTCAATTTAATTTCTTAATTGTTTCAAAATGAGTCGAACAAATTTGTATGGAAACTATTCGAAAGAATTTTAAAAACTGAGTGTTTTTCATAAAAATGTGTTCGACTCATTTTTCTTTCGACATCGTGAAACAGGTCTTTAAATTTTAAAGCAACAACACTTATTATAACCATATTAAGGATATCACTGCATAATAACTATTTAATTGCAATATGGTGCACAATAATGATATTTTTCAATTAATTTTAATTTGCGACATTCATTGTTTTCGTATACTACATACTTTTCGTATGTAATTTTTGTCTACCACACTCAAAACGTAGGTTGCGTATGATAAATATTTATTTCTCCATCACATAACAAAACTTTACAATTTTTGATTTGTGCCTAAATTTGTTTTTAACACCAGGTGCACATAATCGCTGAAAATGCAGAACGTGAATGCAAATTAAAAAAAAAAAAAAAATCACAGCATACTTTGGGGCTCTGAAAAGTATTTGTCTCAGCCTGTAAGTAAAAATGAGCATAGGCTGACTCAAATACTTTTTTGAGCCTCAAGATATGCTGTAGAATTTGTGAAAACATTTTTGTAAGCTCTTGTTGCTGTTTTTTAGAGATTCTGTGCTCTTGGTATTAAAAACAATTTCAGGCAAAATTCAAAAATTGTAAATTTTTTTTATGATTCAGTTAGTGTGATGGAGAAATAAATATTTATCATACGCAACCTACCTACGTTTTGAGTGTGGTAGACAAAATTAAAAAACGTAATTAAATAAAATGAATAACCAAAAATTAAATAAATAAAAACCCAAATGACCCAAGAAATTAGCTGCAATATTATCAACGTCAGCCACACTAGTAATTGGTCTAAATTTATTTTGTTTTAAAGACCTATTATTTATTAATACATATTGTTTGTTTATTTTATGTTAAATTTTAGATTGTTAGAATTTTTTTTTATAAAATTAGCAAAATTAAATAAACCTTAAATAAAACAATAAATATACACATTAAACAACTATGTATATTATATAAAATTATACATATGAATACATAATATAATCGTTTGAGTACTAGAGCTTAGATTTATGTACATCTTTGATTTGGTTCTACATCATCTGGGTTTTTATTAACATTTTGAGTACGATGGATAATGTTGTGACTTTATTTAAAATCCTTTTTTGGGATCACGATCTAAAAATAAACAGAACACAAATTCTAGAATAAAATTTTGAAATGTATCTTATTTTTTTATTTAATATGTATTATGTCATTCGATAGCAGAAATTCGAATAATTTAATTCAAGTTGAGCTTAATTCCATACATTTTTAATTCAGAATTTAAAATGTCAGCAATTCATTCCATAAATTCATTCCTAATAAACTAATTCTTTAACTTCTTTCAATGGGTTTTATTTTAATATAATTCATTCACAGTTTAATGAATTCAGAATAGAATTCATTCTACAACCATTTAATCATTCAAAGGTTGGTATGATTAAATGGTTGTTAATTCAAATCTAATACAAATTGAGTAAAAATATTTTGTTCATTCAATTTGTTTTTTAGCATTTACAAAATAAATTCAAAGTTTTGTATCAAATTTTATGGGCATAGTTTTATAATTGTTCTCAAATGAGAACTCATCCCAAATTTTGACAACGTCTGTTATTATTGTCGATAAATTCATTGGCAGTGGCACTATTTTTGTTGTAACAGATCTTCTGATGACCAAAGTTCTTCCTCGGGTAAACAAAAACTCCCAGTTGATACAGCTTACAGTGGACACGATTGTTAATATAATGGTAATCACCTAAACTACTGGAACAATTTCAGGTTTGCAAAACTTTGTAGAGCTCGTAACATGTACAATATACAGTGGTGCATGTATTAGAAAATAATAAAAATAAACAATGTACAGCTGTCGTTAAGTGGACAATCTTTGGCCAATTGTGACTCAGGTGGTTCTGGAGCATAGATACAATTACATATACAGCCCAATTATGAATAAAAATTCCGCGGGAGTTTTTTCCCTTTTCTCATTTTTCCTATTCAAATTCAATGGGAAAAATCTCTCGGGGAACAAACTCCCGCGGAATTTTTTATTCATAATTGGGCTGATTATGATAACGTCTTAAAATATTGCTTGTGGCCCTAAGTTATTAATATCTGTGGTCGAACCAACAGTGCACAAAGACGAGATCGACATAGTTCCCACAATGCAGTAATGAGTAGGCGGCCCATCTACTCGGAACATATGGGAGCACTTAAAAACAGTTTTCTTTACATAATCGTAATAGGTGTAGGAGGGTGGTATTATATGAATATGGCATAATAATTCATATTTACTCTTAAATTAAAAAGGTACCAAAATTTACGTACCATCCTACCAACTCTGGTAATCTATATGTATGCGTAAGATTATACGTATGTGTGTGTTTGCATAATAAATGCGATATTATTCATTGAATAAAAATAAAGTACATTTTTCGCTAAAATAAGAATATGCATACATATGTAGAATAGAATATACACTAAAAACTTAAAATAAGCCAGCAGAAAAACTGAAGAAAGTAAAATGCGTTGGAACAAGTAAGAATGTATAGTCGGTCAAGCCCTACCATATGATACCCTACACCAAGAAGATGATTCTTATATGGAAGCTATGACTAATTATGGACTAATTCTATACAATTAAGTGACATGTCTTCTGTATATATGAAACTTATATGTGTTGAATTCTGTTTGAATACCAACATTTTAAAGAGATTTATGCTAGTTAAAACAATTTTCGGAAATTAACCTTATATGGGAGCTACGACTAATTATAGGCAATCGTAGGGGGGCTAGGAGATATAATGGACCGATTCTAACCAAATTCAATAGGATTCGTCCTTGGGGCAAGAAAAGCTCGTATCAAATTTTGTCGAATTATCTTTAAAATTACGACATGTAGTTTGATTACAAGGTTTACATGGACATCGTGATTCTGAGCAGATTGGTATACTTTAAGATGGGTGTTGTGACAATATTTTTGCACGTTACACACATCAGCACTAACCCACTATACCCTCCCCATTATAGTGGTGTAAATTCTTTAGGAAAAACTTATTTTTCACGCAAAATGATTGAAAAACTTGCCCTACATGAATATGTATCAGAAAATGACAATAAAGACAGTGTATTTACAGTTCACAACCATACATAATATATTACGAATATATTATTCTAAATAAAATCCTTTTTATGATACAATTTCGTTGATGCTGATGTTGGTGTTGTACATTTGAATATAGAATCAATTGATTGAATTTGATTTAATAGACCATTTTATATGAACGTATGCAAATGGTACAATGTAGTCTTACATAAGTATGACAAATGTGTATTAAAATCGAGAGTGCTCAGCAGAAAATATTGAATATATATTCAATATATATATGCAAATACATACTAGGATCAGTGTAAGCATTTCAGTTTATATTGAAAAATGTCCAAGAGATCAAGTGCGTAACCAAAAATTCCGCCTAGATGGGCCACATATTTATACCCTTGACCTTAGTGAGAAGGGTATATATAAGTCTGTCATTCGTTTGTAATAATGAGGAAAAAACCAGGACAACCTCGATTTTTGACCTATATGTGGATTACTAAGTCATTAATATAGACAATACCTTTTGCAACTACGTATATAAACCTTTGCAACTACGTATATAAGGCCATAGTACGTTGCACCTACAATGGGTCAAAATCTGAAAAAATATTTTTTTACCCGAATTTTTTTTTCACAAAAAAAAAATTAAAAAACAAAAAATTTTTTTTTAAATTTTAAAAAAAAATTTAAATTTAACCCAGATATGCCGACTGTACTACATGTAGTACATGTAGTTCTTGTTTACAGGATACGTCACGTTTATCAAAATACCATTTTTTGTTGTTCACATACTTAGTACTCACCACTACCTCATAGGAAATTGTGTGATCGCATTATTTTTTGCTACTATTTTTGAGTTATTGAATTTTTAGTTTGTGATATTTTCAAAATGCCCATATTTAGTCATTATGGACATATCTCGTTTGTACTGAAAGTAAAATTTTGTATATTTACAAGTGAATAAATGCTATATTTTTTTGGAATTTATATTTATGAAGAGTAGCTTGATTGTTATATGCATGAATGTTTCATTATTGCGTTTTAGTTTTCTTGTTGTGACCCCAAAGTCCAAACCACTTTTGGACTTTAAACAACAAAACTAAACCAACGATAAATAAACAACCAAACTCATCTAAATTACGGAAATTGGAAAAATATTATTTAATTTTTCATAGAAATCTTAAGGAAACACTAAATATTCGACTGTTTTTTCACCTTAGAATTCTTAATCTTATAAAACCTAAAAATCGGCTGTTCTAAATCTTAAACTTACTATGCACTGAAATAATAATAATAAATTGGGTTTTCATTAAATGACAGATGTATTTGTTCCTAGACAAAAAATCATTTTCCGGTAATATTTTTTAAGAAATTATGCGAATTTTCTTACATGTTTTTTTTTTTTCTTTAAGTTAAAGTATTATTTCCATTGATATGTTCGGTTCTAGCTCAACATAAAATCAGACCGGAGATAAAACAGGACAAACGATAGTTAGTGATAATGGTACGTAATTTACTTCATCTGAATTTAAGTCAACTGAACTCAATAGAACATTTACGAACGAATGGATTTTTTGGATCGTTTTGTTCCAACTTTTAAATCGTCATTTTATAAAATAAGTATGTCAAGAAGAACCCAAACAAGAACATGCTTTAAATAGATATCTCACAACATACAGAGCAATGCCTCCAGTTAAACATAATTATATTAATACAAGATCAAAATTTAATATTGGTTAAAAAGTATAAGTAAGAAATTTTTCAAAAAATAAACGTTGGGTTCAGGATGAGGTAAAAGATAAGATTGCAAATTTCATGTATTAAAATTCAGTAATTAAAATACATCAAAATCCAATAAAAGCAAGTAAGCAAGTATAGCCGGTCAAGCTCGAGAAGATGATTATAAAGAGTTGTCTTTTAAAATTCATATGGGAGCTATGACTAATTTTGGACCATCGCCACAAAATTAGGTGGCATGTCTTCTGTATATATGAAACTTATTTGTGCTGAATTTTATATGAATACCAAAATTTTTAAGCAATCTATACTCTTTAAAATGATTTTCGGAAGTGGGCCTTATATGACAGTTCTGACTAATTATGAAACGATCGTTATAAAATTTGGTGACATGGCTTCTGTAATTTTTAAGGGATTTACGCTAGTTAAAGTGATTTTCATAATTGGACCATATATGGGAGCTAAGACTAATTATGGACCGATCGAGTTCGGCTTATATAAAATGCTTATATAAAATGCTTATATAAAATTGAATTGGATATCAATATAACTAAGATATTTATGAGAGCTTAATTATTGGCAATTGTATGGGGGCTAGGAAAAATAATGGGCCGATTCAATATGTTTTGTCCTTGGGGCATTAAAAAAGTTTGTACCAAATTTAATCGACTCAGAAGGTGTTACAGGACAGATTGGTATAATATAATGTGGGTGTTTGGACAATATTTTGGCAGGTTACAAACATCAGCACTTACCCAATATACCCTTTCCACTGTGTAGGGTATAAATAGACTGGATGTACCACAATCAGCAATCGAACGATAATCAAAAATCGAATCAATTTACTTTTCCAAGGACCAGATACATAATACTTTCAAATAGACATAATACTTTCAAATAACCAGTTGAATCAACAAAAACAGAGACATCCAGAAAATAATTTTCAAATTTCAAATAATGAATCAGTTAATAATCCCAACATTTCAGCAAATGAACAGCTCACAGTAAACCGTGTTAATTTAACAGGAAATACACAGATTCTTACCAAATCCTCAGGAAACTATTGATCGTCAATAGATGTCTATAAGAAACCTATCCGAAAAACGCCAATAAAAATTTATGCCTAGAAAGACTAAATGCCCGTTTCACGATGTCGAAAGCAAAATGATTCGAACAAATTTGTATGAAAACTATTCGAAAGAATTTTAAAAACTGAGTGTTTTTCATACAAATTTGCCGACTTTCGATTTAGTTTTGAGGTGCATTTACAAAGGGAAAAAATGCATTTTTTTCAGTTTTTTTTTTAATTTTTGCCATTAAATAATTACTTTTGCAATTTAATTTAAAAGATTCCAAATGTGTACTTAATTGTCGTTCTAATAAGATATAAAACACAAAAATTGGTTAAAAAATGTTAAAGTTATTAAAAAATCGTCTGGCCATTAACATGTCTCAGGCCACTAGAACAAGAAATGTAGGAACAAAATTAACATATTTTGAGAAATATTAAAATAAAAGCTTATTTTTACTTAGAATATATCCATATTTACTTGTATATGAGTTTTTATCTTCGTATTTTTTCGTATATTTTTTTAACGACAGTTTCAAAACTCCAATTTCAAATTTTTCAAAATTTTTTTAAACAAATTTCAGAATTTTTTGTTCAGCACATGGGGATTTATGTACAACATAATGGGGAATAAAAATGTTGAAAAAGTATGTCAATACCTCCTATAGTTTTGCCGTACCTGCGATAAAAATTTTTCCATTTTCAAGAAAAACTAATTTTTTAGCCATATTTTGCCGAATGAGCCAAATTTCCTTACTGTTATTAATTTTAAGTAAAATCTGTTCATAATATTATAGTCCAGGTAATTTTAAATATAGTCTGAAAGTTTTCTTAAAATCGGAAAACGTTAACCCTTAAATCGTGAAGGTCAAAGGTAAAATTTGTCAATATTAGGAATTTCTAATGGAAGATAGCGAAATATTATATATTTTTGGGCCGATTTTGATGAATCTTAAGAAAAATATAACATGAAGTCTAGTGAACTTTTAAAATCACGAAAAACACAGTCATTCTTCTTCTCTTCTTAGAACAAGTTAAATTTTTTTTGGTGGTATTTTAGGTCATGACGAAAGTTTTCAGCGGGTACCGTTTCAACATTTCAAAAAATTTAATTCTAAGAGACACTCTAATGTATATCTATTTGTGTTAAAAAAATAATACTAATTGTAATTTCTCTTTGAAATATTTGTCTATCCTATTTAAAATAAAATTAATTTATATTCTTTAAAAATGTCTCATTTTGTTAATATTAACAGTTTGGTTTGACCTTTATTAGTTTTTTGTTTGTCTCTCACCTAAGCATTAAAAGGTGACAGAAAAACAATTTCAATTGTAATTGACCTTAATAACTGTTACCATTTTAGATTTTTTTTTGGAAAATTTATGTTTTTTGTTTAATTTAAAATTTTACATTCAAAGATTTAATTAATTTAATATTTAAGCATTGATTTCCATCAAGTGAGTTTTGCCATTTATTTTTAAAGTTCCCAAATAATGTATAATATAATAATAACTCATCTTGCACGCAGAGAAAAAATATAGTTGTGGATGTTTACTGTAACCATTTCAATATTATTACAAGTATTTTAATGATTGTATCAATCATATATGTTATAGTTATGGTTACATTAAACAAGTATATGTTTGTGACAACCATATTTATGATGAATCATCATATCATAATATGTTGTATATGTATGGTAAAAATGGTTGCCACAAACATATACTTGTTTACTGTAACCATATATATGATATATGATCAAGTGAATCGATTACTTGTGTTTTTTTTTCTGTTTCTCTCAACCACTAACATAAAATGCTATTTTATAAATCTTTCTCTCAGTGATATAAAACAAAAACGATATTTTATGATTGAGGTTGCGAATTTACCACTGAAATGAAAGTGGACCCATGGACGGTGTGGTTAATAATTGCAATATCAATGACATTTCACGTGATACCAAAATATCATGCTTTTTTACGAGAAGTATGAAGAAAATAATAGAAACTAAATTGAACAATTTTATTTTTTTTTACGATATCTTAGAATGAATTAAACTTTTATTTTAGTTGGGAACATTATATGGGGGTAGGGTCAAAGTACTTAGAACTAATTTGTGCAGAATTTTATCATGAGAGTATTTGTTTAAAATTTCAGCCAGATAGCTCCTTTCGTTTTGGCTAGACATAGCTAGATCGTCTTAGAATCTTATAGGAACCGAGACATTTAAAAAAAACGGTATCTTATAATGAATTACATTTGTTGGGAACATTCACAACCTATTCCTAGAGTCACACAGTGCTTTGTTCAATGGACAAAAATCAAAAACAAGATTATGTCTTTGATGTTAATGAAATTTATATTTTTCAATAGACAACTAAATAACTCATTCGTGTAAAAAAGACTTTTTTATAAATATCTCTTTTTGTCGTCACTAGAGGTCGCTAAAGTTAGTACATTTTCAACATAAATTTTATGGAGAAAAATATATTTTTTTTATGGTTAACTAAAATCATTGTTAAAAGTTCGTTTTAAAAGATATAAACTCGCGATTGGCTGCAAATGAAAGAATATGAATGTGGAATTATGGAAAATTACTGTTTTTGTCAAAAATTTTTTAACAGTTTAATCTGCGCAATTTTTAATAATTAAAATTTTTTTTATTGTAAGCCTGAAATTCTAAAACTTTGTTGGAATATTAGTAAAATACGTGTTAATCTATTTTGATTATGTTTTACTATAGAATAGCCATAAGTATTATCTATAAGAAAATGTAATCATTAGTTGTCCTTTCGTATGAAAACTATTAAAATTTTGTTTTCGTTTAAATGTATAAATTACAATTTCGTAAATTTTCAATTTGATGGTTTTGGGAAATAGCTCCAGATTTTTGGTTTTTTATAAAATAATACCGTTTTTTCTTTTAAATAACTAAGAAATATTGCGTTATTTAACAAAAGTAGTTTAATGGCATAAAGTGTATTAATAGGTCTTTATTTGGTTCTTGATGTTGTATGTTTTTTTGCTGAAATCAAAAAAAAAATCCAAAGTTTGATTTAATTTTGAAAAAAAAACATGTTAATCAATTTTAATTTTTCTTTAATTTTATCTAATGCCTATCTCTTATTTATTATAATGTGAAATCATTATTTGTCCGTTTTGACTAGAACTTTAAAAAAAATTGGTTTTTGATGGCACCCATAAATAATACATTTTTACCGTATATGTAAGTAACTCAATAATTTAATATAACCTACATAGCCTTAGATTGAGATATTAATATGAGCTTCTGCTGATATTAGGAACACTTAAAATATAATCCAACATCCAGTTTCTAATTTTACAGCTGAACCATAAGGCTATCAATACTTGAAAATGTCCGTCCATCCGTCCTTCCGAATTTAGAAAATATATAAAATATTTCAGTATTTTTTTTACAAAAGGATATTTGGCAGTTATGTATATCCTTGCTAGAATTAAAATGTTAATTACTAAATTAATCTGATATTATAAGAGAACAATAATTTCTGAAAATTAATAATTTTATTCAGGTTCATAGGTTTTTTAAGGAAAAGGATGTATGGCAGCCACCCGAATCCTTGCTGCGATTGTAATAAAAATTTTCACAAACAACAATAGCTTTATTAAAATGATTATAACCAAATTGGTTCCAAAATAAGAAACGATTTTTACGAATTTTTTTAAAAAAAAATTAGATGTTATACAGGATATTAAAATCTTGATGTCTTGGAATTATGAATATCCTTCCGATAAAATTTTCATAACTTTGCATCTAATATTATAAGACAACAATAATTTCTGAAAATTAATAATTTTATACAGGTTTATAGGTTTTTTAAGGAAAAGGATGTATGGCAGCCACCCGAATCCGTGCTGCGATTGTGATAAAAATTTTCACAAACAACAATAACTTTATTAAAATGACTATAACCAAATTTTAAAATGTTAGGAGTATAACTGTGAATTTTATTCAAAATTATATGTTCAGGATATATGGGAGGTACCCGTGTCCTTTCACGGATTTTTTCAAGAATTATATTTTTTCTTAATCTTACCAAAAGGTAATATTCCACTAATTTTTATTCGTCTGCAATAACTCCTTCTATTTTTGTCCATTGCCTATATGAAAACAAAGCACTGTGAGTCACCCTAGTAAAACTATATGTATGCATGTAGATATAATAAGTAAATGTCCATTCGTTTTAAGACTTACCTACACCTATATGACCTTTCTTATATTACGCCTTAAATTTCTGCCAAATACGTCAGGTCATACATTTAAATATGACCTTTTTGACATTTGTCCTTATTTTTTTTATGTTACAACTACACCTTTCTAGATTATTGTTTTTGTTTTTATTTTTTGTGTGTGTGTTGACCCGAATTGTTTATTGCGAACCGGAAATGCATCAAAACTTCATTTTACATAGTGCAGAACGTGTTGGTCGAATGCAACTAAAAACTTTTGTTTATTCGTTAAGAATTTTAATTTTAAATTACAGAAAATGTACTTTTCATTATTTTTATCATTGTCCTTTGTGTTGCATTTTTAATTACTTGTTAGTTGTTGTCAGCAAAGGCTATTACAATTGTTTCATTGTTGCAAAGTGGCAACGAATGTAGTAAGGGAAGCAAAACGATAGCAATTGTTTAGCAAAAATGTCAAAGTATGTATGAATATTGTTAAAACACTATAGTTAAAAACAAAAAAAAAAACTAATTTAATATTAGCAGGGGAATAAATGATTTTATTTGTTTACACAAGCAGACTGCTGTTTAGTCATTTACTTAATGTTCGACTGTCAATAGGACTAACATGATTTCTGTTGCCACAAAATTCATGTAAGAAACAATTATTCTTACCAGAATATTAAGTTATAAACTCTTAAAATAACAACCTTGCAACATAAAACTCAAAGGAATTTAAAAATATTCTTAAAAAACGAATCACAATCAATAGTATTGATTTCATTTTACCATATTTCAATATTTTTCATCAATTATCTTTGTAGATTCAACAATTTTTGGATATGCGTAAATCACCAGGCGTGAAATGAATATTAACGAAACATATTTTAGAAAAATTATAAATTTGATCTCCTTTAACATGTATTGGTTTTCTAATATTTAATTGAATCTTTGTGAATTTATGGACAAATTTTATAAAGAAATAACAATAACAATTACATACATACATATTTCAGTTTATATTTTTTCCACTTTTTATACTTCAAATATCATTCATATTCATGCAAAATAAGCTTTATTTACCAAAGGCATTTGACGGTTTTTTATGAATTTTGGGATTATGTTAGCTGTTGTTTAGAATTACCCAGCAGTTCTGGTTCAGTGTCCCAAACTAATGAGTTTAACTATCATTCATCATAAGTTAAAGAGCATCAGGTATGTAACTAGTTATTTTAACATGTGCTTAAGTGAATTTATAAAGTTAAAGTCACAGCCATTTGTTTAATGTAGGTATATATACAATATGATTGCAGAAAGCATAATATGTTACACGACTATTTGTGGCAATTATTTATATTAAGTATAATGTAATGCTTCGTCATAGATACATATGATTGACATAAACATATACCTTCAAGCTAGATTAGCCTGGATAAAGTAACCAATTGACTTCTCTTTGCATTACAATGTGCTGATCATGTACATATATAATCCAAATGATCCAAAATTATTTAAAGCATTCGACCAAGTATTTAGTAGTAATGATTACTCTCTAAAATGGATACATTAACTTCTTTCAATGCCAATGCAGAACTGCTGGGTATACATACTTATAGAAACATATCTCTATATTTATTTACGTATTTTGATATTCAAATATGTCTCTTAATATAAATAAAATAGAGTTTTATGTGGGGGATTTTATAAACTCAATGTTAAACTTTTAATAAATCTATGACATAATATACTTTAAATGCAATCTATTTATTGATTACAAGTTAACTAGCAAAAACTTCCATTACTAAGAAGTAGTTTGAAATGCTAAAATAATGACTCCTCACATTGCCATTTAAACTTATTATTTATACCCCGTGATTTCATGAGAGGTAACTATGAGGGTGATCGGCCCGGTTTTAATAAACGGTTTTTTTGAAAAGCTCACATTTCGACTATCGAAGAAACCGGGTTTTTCTCCTCTAATAACCGGTTTTTTCTAAAAGTGTGTCTTTAAAAATATTCAAAATCGAAAAAACTTTAAAAAAAAATAATCCAACTATTTTTTTTAAACCTAACGTAGTTGTTGACTTTTGAAATTAAATAAAAGTCGTTAAATATCAATCACTCATTTTAGAAAAAACTCAATTTTAATTTCAAAATGTTGCACATTTGACCCGAATATCTTTGAAAAACAATAGCTTTGGTATTTACAAGGGGATTCCTAGTTTTCATACAAATATAATGTTCAGCAAGTATGATGAAAAGAGACGGATATATGTTAGTGCTACCAAAGCTCTGAAAACATTTAACTTAATTGTGCGTAACAACAATTTAAGATTTTAGATCTAGGTCAAATTTGACCCAATGACCTTAAGCAAAAAATTTTATAGATATTTTTTTTTTTTGGCAGATTTGTGTTTCTAAAACGTAGTTGTTGATATTTGAAATTAAATAAAATTCATAAAATATCAAAAATATCAACCATACACTTTTAGAAAAAATTCAATTTTAATATCAAAATGGGTCGAATTTGACCCGAAGACATTGTGAACGTTAAAAGAAGTAAACAAAATTAGAATTAAAAAGTATTTAAGCGTTTTAAAAAGGCTTATAAGTATGAGATATTTAATATAAAATAAAACTTATATTCTTCTTATTTCTAGGCGTTTTAATATTTTGCCAAAAACCGGTTATTATTAAAAAACTGAAACCGAAACCGGTTTATATTAAATTGCAATTTTTCGAAGAAACCGAAAACCGGTTTCTAAAAAATGTCGAACTTCCCATGAACGCTTACTCATTACATTGAGTCACTTAAATAACTAGTTACATGTATGGACTGTAGAACTCATTGATTGTGATCAGTACAACTGCTAATTATATGCCATGTACAAAACAATGTAAATTTAACGAAAACTTGCTAAACTAAATTAGTATTATATGTATAGGATATTCCTTTAAGTACCATGCATTTTTGGGAATTAATAATAGTACATACTCCTGCTTATATCTAACAAATAAATACAGATTATAAACCTGTTAGTTATGGAGTAGTTATTGTAACGTTTTTTAATCATGTTTTGTTTTAAGTTTTTTTATGGGGTATATACATATTTCCATATGAAACTCCGCAATTTAAATTATCGTATATTCATAAAATATATTGTGAATTTTTTGATGGTGAGTAAGTAGTCTTTATGTAATACAATGTTATCAGCCGGCATACAGACTCTACTCAATTTACCAAAGAAGTCTACCTATATCACAGCTTTTGAAATATTTCTCTGTCTCATTTTTTTTAAAAAAAATCGCCAAAAATCCATTTATTTTGCCTACGTTAAAATTTTTCAAAGGGGGCAAGGTTTGTGAAGCTTCAGAAGAGTAAATATAGGATTTCTATATAAGTATTTGATATTGGTGAAAAATTTGGGAGTTGAATTAAATAATTCTAATTAAATAATTTTATATATTTTTCGGATGTCTTAAAAACTAAAAAAAATTATAATATGATTTCCATGAAAAAAAAATATATAAAATTATAACGATTAAAGACATCATATAAAAATTTGGACCTATTGTAGATCCCAATGTCCTTAACCTTTAACTTATAACGTGAAAATTTGAGTATGTACCTCAAACGGGAAAATGTGTTCCAAAAACTGATTTTTGTTTAGAAAAGTGTATACTGTGACGTTATTAACGGAGTGATAGTAAAAACGCATAGTATGTATTTAAGCAATATATAGGGCTATACAAATATAGGGCTTTTTCGAGGATCGGTGCTTTGCCTTTTTAGAAAAACTCAAAATATATAAATTCGTAAATAACTTGGCCAATAAGCGTTTAATCAAGAAAAGGAGCTCGATCTGTGATCACTCATATTTCTGACCAAAAATCGATTTTTTATATAAAAACTCAAAATATCTAAATTTGCTAATAACTTGGCCAATAAGCGTTTAATCAAGAAAAATAGCTTGATCCATTTCAAACTGCATTTTTTTACTTTGGAGAGGACAACGTCTGTCGGGTCAGCTAGTTAAAAATGAATAAACCTAAATATCTCTTCAACTAAAAGAGATAACACAGGTCAACAGCAAAAAAGATTTGATGCATCATGACTACCTAAGTACAAAAATTGAAAAATTTTTCAATTCTATGGATAATTTTGTTTTAAATAATTTTTAAGTAAAATTGGCAATATTTTGACACATTTCTTATCATAGAATAAACACATAGAACCGAAGGAGGGAGGACAAAATTACTCTCTTTTCACACATACGGGCGAAACAAAAACAAAATACATGCAATGCATTCTCATGAATTAGGCTTTTGACAACAGACTTAGGTTTTTGGCTCTCAGTTAACCTATCTAGTTGTTGTCTATGTTTCATATGTTGTCATATCTCAAAAACAACTATTCCGATATTATTAAAATAAACTTGGAAAAATTGTGATTTACATAATCTTTAATCCGTTTATATATTGCGTTTCAAATCGAAACATTAGTTTCGGAGTTACAAATTAAAGCAAAAAATATATTTTTTACGAGCAAATTGGAAATTTTATGCCATTTTCGATTTTTCATGATTTTATAAAAAAAAAAATTTGTTATGATAACTTCGAAATTACTGAACCGATTGAAACGCAATATATAAACGGAATAAAGGTTATGTAAATAACAATTTTTCCAAGTTTATTTTAATAATATAATTTTTAATTATGTGGAGAAACGTCTAAACAAATTTATAATTTTACTCATGATACAATAATTGTAGAAGGTAGAATCACTAGGGAGAGTTTTCAATATTTACCCCTATAACGTCAAACTTTGATTTTGATTTTTTTTTAATATTTTTTTTATATTTTCTTTTTTTTGGCGTACAAGAATTGTACAATTGATAATTTATTTTCCACTGAGTGTATCTTTACTTAAAAATTGTTTAGAAAAACTCTCCATAGAATTTAAAATTGTTTAGACCACAAAAAGCAGGATCATGGATCAAGGATCCTAACTCTCAATATCATTGAGATATACGCCGATAGAAACCGTGAGTCCAATGGAAAGGCAACTTCATTAACTTCTTGCCCAATAATATACGCGTCATTTTGTCCAAAACTTATTTTCAATAAACTCACAACTTCACTCACCTCGGAAATAAGTTTGAAAAGGGTAAAGTGAAAGAGCATAAACATCTTAAAAATGTTGGAATCAAAATGAAATTTATCGCAAATAAGTTCCATACATATAGGATTCACGCGACCTAATTTCATGGCGATCGGTCCATAATAGATAATAGCTTCCATATAAGGCCCAATTTCGAAAATCTCTTTAACGACCATAAATCACAAAAAATTTTGAAATTCAACAAAAATAGGTTTCATATTGAAGGAAGTCATCGGTCCATAATTGGTTATAGCTCTCTTAAAAGCCCACTTGCGAAAATCAATCTAACGATAATAAACCTTATGAAAATTTTGATATCCATATAAAATTCAACACAAATAAGTTCTATATACAAAGAAATCACGCATATAGCAAGAAATTTCATGACGATCGGTACTTGATTAGTCAAAGTTCCCAAATTAGGCACAATCTCCTACGTATAAGAAATTTGGAGCATCTACTCAGTATATTTTCTTACTTGTTTTTAATTGCTTAAGATCAAAAACTTCTAGCTTTTTGTCCTCTATAAAAGTTTAGAGAAGTTTAATGAAATTAAAACCAGATGCCTAATAGAATCTTTCCGGCTTTCTGAAATATGGTCTAGCCTTTTGCAAAATTTGCTATTTTGATTGGTTCATATATAAACTGACGACTACTAAGGTATACTTCCCTTTGTCAAAGATTTAGCACAAATATGTTATAAATGATAACGATGGAAAAAAAGAGCAAAAAACGAAAAATAAATTCACTTATATCACTGATATATGCCACACATATACTCGGAATCGCGAAAACAGACAAATACAATAAAAAAATACTTTACCTATATAAATATTTATGTACATAAGGATGGTCCAAGAAAAGGACTAAATAGTCTAGATTACTTAATATGTTTCTCATATTTATTTCAAAATAATTTTCGTAATATATATGAAGATCGATCGACATGTATGAACTTTACGAGTAGGTACAACCATACCCGATATAATATTCGCGAATAAATTCGCACGTGCATGGAAACTTATCAGGTACTTGATACTCTAATTTGCAACATGAAATTTCAGCCTCAATGATTCCGAAGCGTATGAATAAATTTATGTGGCTAAATAAAATTCTAAAAAGATTTTACAAATTTGGTTTGAATTTAATTTGTATGGGCTCTTGAAGTTGGAATATTTATGAAAATAATGGAATCATGCCGAAAAATATACCAACTTCAACCTATAAAAAAAAAACAATTTATTTGTTTGAAAAATATGGCCCGATTTTACCACAATATGTCATTAAAGTCATAAATTCTTTGATTCAGCTAACATTAGAACCTAACATTCTGAGAAACGTTCACTATTTTCTTAGTTCCTCAATAAGTAGGACTCTCCTAATGCTATGTAAATATTTTTTTTTGATAAAATAAAGGATGTGTATATGACTATGTGAGAATGTACATATGAGTATTGATTGAACAAAGCGATTGAAAGAGAGTATGAGCAGAGAAATGCTGCTTAAGTTGACAGTTTCGCGTTTCTTTTACGATTTTTCAGTTGTCAATATATCCTAACAAAATATTTTGCTAAATTGAAATACGAAATAAATTTTTTTCTCCCGACAAAATAAGAAAAGCAAAAATAAGAACAAAAACTTTCCTTGCTTTCAAATAAATCAAATGGGTTGCTGGGATATGTGCGGATAAGTGTTTTTTTTTGTAGTATTTGGATTAATGGAAAGAAATGGTAAGATTGAGTTGTTCGTATGAAGTATGATTATTCAAAGATGGTTGATGGTTGCATTTATTTAGTTTATATTCCTCACTTTTGTTTGTTTGTTTATTTTAGATTTTATTTGTATCTGAAGTTGATACACGCGAACGCCTTTTATAATTTCTCTTAAAACGAATTTGGCTGACGTGTGTATAATATTTATTATATCGTGTCACCATTGCTTGTTTATTTTATTTATCACGGTTGTTTAAATTTGTTATTTTAATAGCAAAAGTTGAATCATGTACAATTTTAGTGATATTTAAACTTTTAAATTGTAATATTTATTTAATGTGGAACAGAATAGCGACCCTATACTATTTATAGGATTATTTATATTTCAAATTTAAGCTCATTTGGATAATAAATAGATTTTTTACGATTTTTTTAAAAAAAAAAAGTGAGATTTTTTTAAAAATTGTCCAACTAATTGAGACTTTTTTAGTGGAAGAGAATAGAGACCCTATACTATTTATAGGACTAATTATATTTTCTAATTCGATGTGGCGTTATTATTTCAATGAAATGCAGGGCCTGTACATCAAATACTCAGCCATACAAACTCAAATTGTGTCAGATTTTTTTAACCAGCTTAAAGAAAGTAAAATTTTCCTTATATTTTTCCTTTGTAAAACTCATACGCCCCCATAGTGCCGAGCAGAATAAATTTATTTTCACGGTTTCATCTTTGTATGTTGCCGTTGTTGTGTTAAAAATGTTTTATTGGTATGTGTGTGTAATCGGGACAGAAAACAGTATGAGAAACTTGGTTTCTGTTTTATTTTGTAAGAGTTTTTTTTAGTAATGTTTGTTATTTATGTTAAAGGAGCAAAATAAACAATTCCTATTATTTGTTCATATTTATTTTTAAGTTAAGATCAAAATAAATAAATCAGAAAATTAATTATATTTAATGGCCTCTCATGATTCTCAGATTTTGTTAATTTTTTGGAAATTATTTCAGAACACTCGCAATCTTAGATTTCTATGAAAATGAGTTTTTGATGTCATAGTATTTAGAAAACAAGCTCACATCTATATCTACATATGTAAATAAAAATCAAATGTCGTTCGTTGGTAATTACATCAGTAAGGAACGGCCAGACCGATTTAGACAATTTTTATTTTAAAATGTTGATCCTAGCCCAATTTAAGTTTTTACTGAAAGAAAAATTGACCACGCCATTTTTTTCGATATATCTAAAACCGCAGAACGCCTGGAATCAAGAGTTTGCAATAGTTTTTACATAAATAAAAATTGTCCACGACCACTAATTCCCACTTATTAAATACATCTGAAAAATACATCGATCAATCATATTTCAGAATTGGATTTTTTATATAAAAACTCAAAATATCTAAATTCGCTAATAACTTGGCCAATAAGCGTTTAATCAAGAAAAAGAGCGTAATCTGTGATCACTCATATTTCTGACCAAAATTCTATTTCTCATTCGCAGCCATTTAAAAATAATTTTTTGTGATATATCACTGAGAGAGTGATTTATTCGATAACATTTTAGTTTTGGGGTTGAGAGAAACAGAAAAGAAACAAACACAATTAAT
Source organism: Calliphora vicina (assembly GCF_958450345.1). Classification (NCBI taxonomy): domain Eukaryota; kingdom Metazoa; phylum Arthropoda; class Insecta; order Diptera; family Calliphoridae; genus Calliphora; species Calliphora vicina. The sequence continues at coordinate 123,974,242 of NC_088780.1, forward strand.
CTGGATGAGTGATTTATAATTTATTTTTTTCGTAAAGGTCAGTTTCTGTTACTCTGACTTCATTACTTCATACTTATCATATTATTTCCATAATTTATTAAAAATTACTAACAATATGTTATTGTATGTAAATAAAAGAGAAAGTAACAGTTATTAAGAGCAAGAACAAATGAATGGTTTATCTCACATCAAACCATTAAAAAACAACAAAAACGAATAAAAGTCATACCAAACCATTTAAATAAAAATCATTTTGTAACTGTTATTTTCAGTGATTTATTTTTATCACAAAAATATAAATCACAATTTGGGGTTTTTGGTATATGGAGGAGTTATTTTCGATCTCTGCTTCTAATTTGTTATGTTCACAATGAATCTGGTCATATACAAGTCACATTGAACAGAAGCCCTTATATTCTGGTAAAGGAATGAATTTACAAGATTTAAATATCCCCTTTATACAAATCCTTCACAATAATTTGAATTAAGGAAAGCCTAACTATGCTACACCAAAAATATGCAGGGGTTCTCATATAGAAATTTTGTTTTATTGGAGTCCATAGAGTTGGGGATTATTGTAGTTATAGTTTTTCTCGATCACTTCGTTAAGTAATCGTACTTTTTTTTGTTAGCAAAGGTAGTGGAATGACGATATTCATAAAGTTACAACTTCAAAAAATCATAAGTATGTTATTTTGAAATTCTTTTATTTGAAAGATATGTATATGTTTTACCTTTTAAACAGAATAGACTTTTTGAAAATCAGTTGAAAAAGGCTGTGTTATGATTGTTTAAGTTTCAAAAAACCAACTATTTTCAACAAATTTTTACTTCGTAAGGCAGTAAAATATTTTTCTTTTATTTGTTTATTTTATTTAATTTGTTAAATCCATTAAATAGTACGAGTATGAATAAAACATGGTAGAATTTACAGAAGTCCCAAAATCAAATCAAATTTTAATTGTATTTCTTACCACCAGTAACACGAAATGTGGTTATGTGTTAACTAATAGTTATACTCATAGTTTTCATACAAAAATAATTTTAACCGACAGTATAACTGCTTGTTAATGCATAACCAGGTTTCGTGTTAATGGGGGTTATAATACAAAACCCTGTAACTATTACCAAATTTATATTTTTGTAAAAATATATTATAGAAGAAAGAATTTAATTTTCCTTAGGAATTAGTAAAATAAACTGTAAATTTAGTTCTAACTTTTAAAATTTCATCTTTAAAGTCATCTTTAAAAAGGAAATTATAGAAACAAAAATTAAGACCAACAAAAAAACAAGTAAAAAATTATAGACGGTCATGCCCGACCATGTAATACCCTACACAGCGTAAATGAGCCAATAATTTTTCTTTTTAAATTTCAAAAATTGTTTTCATGAGTGATTTTCGGAAGTGAGCCTTATGGATGGATCATCATGGATTATGTCGTGTGAATTACTTCTATATGAAACTTATTTCTGTGGAATTTTATGTGGATACCAACTTTTTTTAAAGATTTAAGCTAGGAAGCTATAACCAGATTTCCCAATTCTAGTCATGAACGAACTAGTGCAATTGAGCGATTCACTTGATTGAACTATGAACTAAAATGATCCAAGGCTAGTAATTCGTGTGAATTACTTCTATATTAAACTTATTTCTGTTGAATTTTATATGGATACCAAAATTTTTAAGAGATTTAAGCTTCTTAAAGTGATTTTCGAAAGTGGGCCTTGTATGGCAGCTATGGTAAATTATGTATTGATCTGTGGAGGAATTTGAGTGGATACCTATATAAATCCAACATCTACCTCCCCACTATGTTGGTGTAGGGTATAATGAAAGAAATGAAAACTTGAAAAGACAATTAAACTCACACCTGTAGAATGATGATGATGGAAATATGCTTCACTGCACAGCAGGCAAAATTGGAAAAAATGAGAGAAACACAAGAATGTATTAAAGAAATGAAATATGATGTATAAAAAGCACCATATGCCAGCAAAATTACGAGACAAAATACTTACAAACAAAAGAAATTCAAATGGTCAGCACAAAAAAGCATACAAAAATTAAATAAATAACGACTGAAACTACAAAAGAATTCACAAAGGGAAACATGAAAAAAATCAAATAAACTTAAATCAATTGTCTGCCAGTTAAATATGCAAAGACATATCGACATTATATGAAATTATATGCAGCACAAAAGAAGAGAATAAAGGGCACGAAAACCCGAAAATATACAGCCCAATTATGAATAAAAAATTCTGCGGGAGTTTGTTCCCCTGGAGTTTTTTCCCATTGAATTTGAATAGGAAAAATGAGAAAAGGGGAAAAACTCCCGTGGAATTTTTATTCATAATTGGGCTGATAGATAATCAGCATTAACTCAACGAAAAATTCATTTGAATTGTCCATATATGAGTTTGGTAAGATTTCTTTAAAAATTCTCTTTGGTTTTTGTTTCCATCTAACCAAATCCAGCTCAGATGTCATGTTCATAAGTAAAACAAGACAATTTAAACAGCAAAAGGTACGTTCTCGTGTACTTGTATTTAGTACGTACTTTTTACGAGTATGTACTTGTATATGAGATTAAATGAAATGTATTTTATGGTTGTCAGTACCTTTAAAAGATGCAAATCTTAAAGTTTAACTTCTTGACATGGATTTTTTATGTAGAAAGTTCAAAAAACCAAAAAAATACAAAAAAGTATACATCAAGAACAATAAACACTCACGGGCATTCAAAACATAGCTTGCAGAAGTTTAAAGTGTTGATTTTTTTAAGCAATATTTTATTTTAAAAACTGATGAATGAATATACTATAACTGTTGCACAGTGGGTCTATTAAAAACATTTCAAGAGCTTTTACTATTCCTGTTCTTACTTTCATCATATTTTTTTCATATATGTATGTATATTGGAAGTAAGTTTGTAAGGAAGAGTAGCTAAACTCCTCGACAGACAAATAAGACTTTAAATGAAAGACAACGATTACATACATACTTACATTCAATGAAATCTTTTGTTGCCGTTGTAAAAAATTTCTTCGGAAATCTGAAGGCTGAAAATTGCGAGGAATTAATTAGCTTTAAAAATCTTGAAATCAGCACAGTCATTTAGACGTTTCCATCAAGATTTAAAAGTAATGGAAGATATATACAAAGTTCACTGGGATGATAATATTATGGCACATCACTATTGGAGTATCACAAAAAGAAGCGTATAACCTGAAAAATAATTTAATACAATTTTTTAAATGCTGTCAAATTCAAATCTTGCGAGAGTTTTGGAACAACCTACATATATGCCTATAATAAAAACGATTTTCCAGAAGATTTATTCAAAAGAGATTTATTTCAAAAATTTTACTTTACCAAAAGTTTGGAAATGAGAATGAAAGGTAGGAAGAAATACATTATTCTTCAAAAAGAAATAATAAAAATCAAAACAACAATTTTTTATTTAGAAATATTTGGGATAATCAAACGGTCTGCTATTAGGACATATAGTCATAATTAGTGTTTATAAAAAACCGACTTTTTAAAAAACCGGTTTGTCGGTTGACCGACATTGAATGGAATTTAAATGTAGAATACATAAAATATCCAAAAATGTTTAATATTTTTAGTTTTTAGTGGTCAGGAATGGTTAATATTTTTTTTTTCCATTACCCCACTTTGGTTACGATAACCAAAATAAAATATATCTTATAAAAATGGTTAATTATAACCATTTTATAAATTCATCAATATAAATGGTTAAACATGATTTTTTGTCGTTTATCTTATAATTGTTACGTCCCTGGAAAAAACAATAAACATAGTTCAAAAAGTCTTATTAGTTTAGATTTTTTTTTGTTTGAAATACAACAAAAATTTATTTAAACTATCCTAATACATTAGGACATTATGACAATATGACCTAATAGCATACCTTTTGAATCCCCCAATTATATTATTTGGAAATATTTTAACTCAAATAATATTTACATATAATAAAATGAAAACACTTGATATTTATGAGAACCAAATAAATTTGAGGAACGATTTAAATAATTTTCTAACAAATTCTAGGCGTGAAATTAGCATTTGTTTGTTATTAAGCCAGGGGGTATATTTATTTCAGAGGATATTGATAATAAAATAAACAATAACAGAAACGTAGTACATAGGCACTTACACAAAAACAAAATATACAATATATTTGTTGAATGTGATGGAAAATTGCTGAAAATTTATGGAAAAAAACTCATCAATAATTCATCAAGAAATTAATACAAATTTTAAAGCACTGACATTTGAGCTCCCTTACAAAATCATACATCTACAAAGATTTTGACCATACGAGTAAAATACACATTGGAGCATTAAGAAACCATTTCAAATTGGTAACAAATCCACAGACACACACTCGCCCACACATCAACTGAAATGGAAATCTTCAAAGAAGTGAAGAAAATCGTAGTAAAATAACAGAAAAAAAGTCAGAGAAACAAAATAAACAAAAATAAAAATCGTAAAAACAACAGTTTCAAAAAAAAAAAATAAGGACTCATTACTACTACTTCTACTGCCACAAACGTAAGAAAACAAATCAAAGAGAAATTGTAAACGACAAGTTAATCTTACTTCGAGCATGGCCGGAAGCGTTTTTATTACCCAATGCACAAGGTTGGCAAAAAAGAAAAATTAAGGAAAGCAAGGAGGACATACACACATGTAGATAGATTGTTCAAACATACATACATCAACATCATCAAGGGAGAGATGCACAGACAGACACTTAGTCATGATGAAACACGAGACAAGACACAAAGTATGCTTTCCAAAAAAAATATGTATGTACACAACAACATATCGCAAAATCTACACAAATACACACACACATACATTCATATTCACAGGATCTAAATGGAAAACAACCAACAAAGTGCGTAAAAATCAGGGAGGTGCAACATGAGCCACATAGTGGGGCCAATTGTAGAGATGACAAATTCCGAACATTGTCTAAAAAACTTTTCGGATGTTCGCTTTAAGCTTTTTTATTTGACTAAAACTTTATTTGAGTGCTTATATCTAGGTTAGTTTTTATTGACAGCCTCCCAAAGCATATCTCACTAAAGTCCAAGCGTAGGTCTCGTTATGATACCTTGTGTCCATCGCTCCATTTGTCATAGGTCAGCCATGTTGTTACCTTCTATATCCCCGTGTCCTAGAACCCATACGAGGCTAACTGATTAATGTCTCGCTATATCCTCTAGAGACTCCCGGCATTTTTAAACGATTTTCTATGTGATATGTTCACTCTCTAAGGACCTAATAGCCGCTTTGCTGTCATTGGATATCCCAGCTCGATATCCCTTGATATTGAATTTGTTCCGCGGCTCAGCTTGAATTATGCTACCATAAACAGTTCTGGATGACATTTCCATGCTTTCGCGAATATTACAGTATTCGGCAAGATATCTGGTTAAGAATAGTGAACAATGCATATTATCGAATAGTCATAAGAAAACCTGTTAGTCTAATCGCCACCATTCTCAATTCGAATCTGTTTTAGTGAACCGCTGTCCCGTAGAATAGAATTGATTTGATAACGAAATCATATAGCCAGTATACGTTTTTATATTCGATGCTCCTGTTTACGCCAATTGTGTTTTAGAAGAAGTATTGTATATTATCCAGCATTAGTCCAAAATATTTGACATTATCGGACAATGTTAGTGCTACTCCATTAATTTTAACGGTATCAAACAAATTGAGGGATTTTATATCTTTTTATGAATATTACTAGTTCTATTTTGTTGGTGGATTTACTTCCAGCTCACATTCTGCCACCATTCTAATAATAATTTTAGAGTAGTGGTGAGAGTACACATCTTTATAGTTTACCACTAACCGACACTTTGGAAATGTTCGAGGGGCTTAAAATACCTGTATTTTAAAAGTTCTCCGACAAATCCGATGACAGCAGGATTATTATCCAGCTGTCTTATGGCGTTAATAACCAATTCCGATTAAAGAATTGTTAAAGCCCTCTACATCAAGAAAGGCAAGGATATTCCTTATAGTTCAGGGATTTTCTATACGGCTTAGCGCGGCTTCGGTATGCATATATAAGCCCTTAATATAGTACCTGGTCCAAGGCATGATGTAATATAGACATCGATGATATTTTCCAGTGTTTCGAGTAAAAAGGATGAAAGACTGATAGGCCTAAAGTGCACTCGAATTCGAACCTTCATCAGATTGACCTGGCAGAAAAGAAATTTAAGATGGCTGTGTTTTTCCTACAAGCTGAGGGCAACATAATATCCATTAGTCAAGTATTTGTGATTCTATATTTTTGAGGCCCTGAATTGTCTGGCTCTGCATCACTTATAACATCATCTCAAGTAGTTTACCTTATCTAAATGAAAAAACAAAATCTTCATGTATATGTATGTGGTTAAAGTAATTGTGTTTATATGGATGTAAGTCTGTATTCTGAAAACGAAGGAAAGAAAGTGTGTGTATGTGTTTGTCTGTTATAATATGAAGAACATTTTAACAAGACCAAAATTTAGAGGCCTGTTAACTTCAGCAAGAATTGTAAAAGTAAAACAAGAAAAGGATGTGAAAGTCTCAGCTGGTTCACTGATTTAGCTGTACGTTAACACAAAATACAAAGTTAAATAAAACAATTTCTTTAACGTTAAAATCATTGAAATTAAATCACAACATACAGATGAATACATCTATCTACTTACAACATCTACACACTACCACTTCTACTACAGACACACACAAAGAGACTCATTTTTTCCTTGTCTTTCTGGTTGAGTCTCCCCGGAATTAGGGAAGTATAGCTAAGCAACTGAAGGCAGGAGAAGTGGAGATGATTTAGTACTTTTGGCAGCGTATTTTTTAATGTGTTTTCTTAAGTGTTTCCTCATTTGAATGAGTATGAGGTGAAAGAGAAAATTTATTTAACGATTCAAGTAGAAATTAAATAAATTAATTTCTACTTTTTTCTAATTATAACTGAAACCCCAAAGATGTGAGCTCCTCACGTCGACAATTATCCGCTGATGTCGATGCACAACCAATAACTTCATCGAATTATTATTAAGATTTTGATTCGGTTCTACAACCGGCACTGCAACGCTTAAAGAGCCTCTTGTATGATAGATCATCTGTTATTCCTGATTCTATAGAACGTTCCTAATAAATATTAAAACACACGTTGAAGAAACGAATTTAAAATCCTTTGAACCCAGAAGATACATACAGAAATCATGGCTCATTCTCTTACACAAAACAATACATTTACACCGAATGTGTGCTTCCTCTAAACATAGGGACACAAATTAGGACTAGTACAATCACTTCTCAATAGAGGATAGTTAAATCGGAAATAACAAGAGATGAACGTAGTAATAAGTCAGAAATCAATAATTTTGAATCCTAAGTTTCTACCATGTGAATAAAATTTAATAATTAAATGTGAGACATACTATGCCTCCACAAAAAATTTTACGGGAACCAATGATGATGTAAAAGACTCCTTCTCATCATAGGTTAGGTTTCCAGGCAGCCACGAATTGAAGAAAGAAGAGCAGCTCACGTGGGTCCAGGTCGCTTTGTGTTACCTGAATGCAGAAAGACAGAAAAAGAGAAAGATAGAGATGAAAAAGAGAAGGGGACAGTCAGATGTTATTAATAAGAGGTCCCAAGAAAGAGAAAGGAGAGGAGATTATTAATTGCATACCAATGAATTGGCGGTTATTAGGTCACTCTATGGAGATCCCCATGTCTGGTCTGGTTAGCCAATACTAATCCTTATAAAGGCATTAATGCACTCTAACCTCATATTCGATAGCTCAGCAAGACTATTTAGGAAACGATGTCCCAGAAACCTTAAGGGAAGATCTCCTAATGCCGGACAGTGACAAAGAAGATGAAAAATGGTCTCATCCTACTCCTAGTTTTGACAACTTCTGCAGAAGTCGTTGTAGGGCAAGCCAAGTCTCCTCGCATGGTTGCCAAAAGTGCAGTGTCCGGTAATGACCGCCACTACACCACTCAATTGTGAGCGTGTCAAGCCAAGAAGATATGTTGTTCGTCCACGATTCAGTCGGGGCCGTATAGTTCACCATATACAGTGACCAAATCCAATACAATGTGACCATATTTTGCATAGCTATTTTCTGAAGGAAACTTGAAAATGATAGAGATTTTAAAGTAGCTTCTTAAAAAACCTATGTCTGAAATACGGTGGTCCATTTTCACAGATATTCTCAAGTTTACTGTAAAGATCCTTGGGCATTCTCTATACAAATTTTTGGACATTTCTGTATGTAATTTAAACTTTCTGGTGTTGAAGAAAGAAATATGTTCAGATTGATTAATGTATGTAACTATATCGATTTTAATACAAACATTCGATATAGTGCAGGATTTATTTCAAAAATGTTTGATCTTTTTTTAATACAAAGGAAATTATTTTATAAACATTTCTCATAAATAGAGTTCAGATGAAAAGATTAAATAGAGATGTCATTCGAATAAATTTTTTTCGAATAATCGAGGAAAAATTGATATCCTTCCCTATCTTCTACTCCATACATTTCAAATTCTATATATTTTTTCTACGTTTTTGTTTCACTATCAATCCTATCTACTATTTAGTCCTTGCATTAGCATTACTCTTCACCAAAATAACTTGCTGACATTTAAAGCTTTTTGTCCTGCTTCTCTCTGTCTGTCGTCTCGCCCTTTTCCTCAACGGTGTTTTATGGACAAGAAACATACTAAAATCTCTACTCTCTCTACTTCATCTATGTATGTTAGTTCTATTTTTATTTTGTTTTTATCGGGTACATTTTATTTAACAGATTTCTTTGTTTCATTTCATTCTATTTGTAGCGTAAAACAATAAAAAAGTCGAATGAACGTAGAAATCTTAAAATAATACCTTTTTTATTATTGTTGCTTATGCTTCATTGCTCTTTGGGTTTGGTTTGCTATTTTTTTCTTTTTCAATTTTATTTCATTTGATTCTTTTTGCTTTTATATTTATTCAGTTTGAACTCTTTATGCCACACTCTCTTCATTTCCTCAAATGTACTTACATACATATACCGAGATTTACGATGTGTATGAGTGAATACTGGGGATTTGGTAGTTGTGGCTCACATTCCCCAGCAGCTCTTGATGACTTTCCTAGTGATTTTACTAGTGATTTTACCTATCACTTAGGATGACAACTAATTACATATGTAGTTACGTGACTAGGTATTTTAGTACGTGCATTTAAAAAAAATTTAAATTTAGAAAAAAATTTTAAAATAAAAATTCGAAAAAAAATTGTTTCCAAAAAATTAAAAAAAACAACTTTGGAAAAAAAAAATTTGTTTACCTAAAAATATTTAAAATTTGTTTTTTGAAGTATAATTTTGTGAAGGGTATATAAGATGCGGCGCAGCCGAATATAGCTCTCTTACTTGTTTATTACACTCACACTTACTAGCTACCTAATTGGTCATTTGATCAGCTACATAACAAGTCAGCTAAAAGGACTTACTTGTACAAAACAAACGTTTAAATTGACTACATTCTAGTTTACTTAGAGACAATAAGGAGACAATTGACTTCACGCTAGGTTAGGACGTCAGTATACTTAAGCAAAAAGAAAAAATACTGTATGAGAGTTATATCAACACAATTTTTACAAAACCAGTTTGTACGAATTACTCACATAAAAGTGCATTACAAGTGACTACACTCTAGATTACTTAGAAATACTTAAGTGACAATTGCCTTAAAGCTAGATTACATGGGATATATAAAGTAACCAATTGATTTATCTCTGCGCTACAAAGAGCACATATATATAAATTGGAGTCTGCCAAGTGATCATACATTATTGAAAATTAGTGTCTATAAGAGATACATTGACTACTTGCTTAACTGCTGGGTCTTTATGTATCCAGGAACACCAATACAACCGTCACTAGCAACCAATCATTATATGATTGGATAAATAAATGAATTGGATAGTTGTGGATGGATGGATGGATGGTTGAAGAGACGCATGAATCAATGAATGGCTAGATGGATGAATGGATTCATGGTTGGCTAAATATGAAACAGCAACAATATGACAATATAAAGATTTAAATGCTAGAACAATTACTTACGTAATAGCTTTTATTTTGAATGGCTTATGTCAAATTGTAGTTACTGTGACATCTTATGGCTTGGTTTAGAGTGAGCTGTTGAAGTGGTTATGTTAACTGTAATACAATTGCTTAGCAGAAAAACAGCAATAAATACTGATGTATGTCGCCTAATTTGGTTAAAATTAAAATTAAGGATTATTTAAGTGTTTCTAAGCTTTCATTTAAAATAAATCAGTATTACAAATACAAAATAATATAAAAAGCCGAATTTAAGTCTTATTATTACTCTAGGCTACTAAAGTGCTCGAACAGTCTCAGTTCAAATAGGGCATTTGTATTTCTTATAATTTGTCATAGCGGTATCAAAGATCTCAGCAGTTTTCTATTTATTTTTTTTTTTATTATTATTCACATTCATAATCGTTCAATCGGTGCTGATTTTTGAAATGAGATTCGATCATTCGGCCCATACGATTTTAAATTGTTCCAAAGAAAAGCACTACCAGAACTAAATGTTGCAAAAAGCAGTAAGTAAATCTTTGTTCAGACGGTTGCAAGATCTAACAATATTGTCAGACCTAGCAATGTGCTGACAAACTTTAATATCTAATCCTCTGAGGAATTTCAAGCATTAAAAAAAAAGAAAAGAGCTGTCAATCATCCTGTAGATCCACCTGACCATCCTTGCACTCAAGTCCTAAATAGATCTGGAGGACTTTTATATAGCAATTCCAAGTGAGTTTCCTTTCAAGTGTGACTCCCTACAACTAGTATATTGCCAAATGATTTTATACATGTTTGTGAAAATTATTCAATGCATGTGTAAAGTCTACTCTTTTGTAGGTAAGTGAGCACAATCCTGAAATAATTACAGGTATTTATCAATAGGAGGATATTATGGCCCAACACGAATCTCTGGAACTTAATCAATGAGGAACCCTTACTGAAACAAATCAAACGCAGAAAATTGAGGTGTATCGGCCATAATATCACGAAGATGCCCATAGTATTACAAGGATGGCGCTAGAGTGAAATCCTCAAGGCTCAAGAAGCCATGGTGGACCCAAGAACTCGTGGAAACGCACGATACTCTAAGAAGTAAGACAATGCAATCTTACGTGGGAAGACGCGAAAACAACAGCAGCAAACCGAATAAGATAGAGATGCTTTGTGGAAGTATATACTCCCAATCTTCTGCAAAATCATTATAAATAAAGTTGAACTCTAAAAAAATCAAAGAATTTTGAAAAAAACATTTCAGGAGATTTTAAAGTTTTTTAAATGGATGATTGCTTTTGGATAGAACATTGAATGTTATTACTTCTTCATTACATTTTGTTAAATGTTTTTAAACATTTTAAGATTTCTTCTGGATTTAAAAAAAAAAAAAACAAAAATAAATAAATATTTTTTACTACTATATTAAACAGCACTGTTAGAAAATTATTTAGTAGAAGTTTGTGATAAATCATTTGTTTCTTTCTAACCCAACTGATTGAAAGGTGTTGAAATTGTTTATTTATTCATTTTATTCATTTCGTTCAGGTACATATTGTACATATTGTGTAGTGCAGATGAATGTTTAACATATTTTAAATTTAATTGCATTTTATCATTATCTCATTCACGTAGACAGATACTCACACAAAGACAGATTCATAGATACATTTCATACATAGAATCACATGAGCTAATGTATCCTTAAAATGTCTAAGTCTTCTACAACTACTTCCTTTGTAGCATCATCAGCAACATCATCGTCTTGTAGTTCGTTTCATTCAACCATTCATCTTGTATTTTGACACAATAAATAAAAGTTTTCGTTTTGTGGCATGAAAGGAAACATACACATACTACATACGAGTACATAGCAGAAAACCTAATGTATTTCAAATTTAATTTTCAAACAAGTAATTAAAAAAAATAGATCAACGTTTTATAATACAGGGTGCTCTAAGATTTCTAAGGTATTACGTAACATTCTAAAGCATTTCCATGCATAGTTTTCATTATCTAAACATTATCTTTATCCTTGCAAAGTATAATAATAATTCCTTAGTCGCAAAGCTTCCATACACCATTTTGGAAACCCCTTTACAATTAGTTATTTATTTATATGCATTTATAGCACACAACACACACATTAGAAAACTACGAACATGTACATCTGTTCTATTCTATTATTCATGAGCATTTTCATCATAAAGAACTAAAATTCAAGACAAATTTAATTGCCTACTCCAATGTATTTATATTTGTAAATATTTGAAATCCTTATCGTGCACCAACCACTTAGTGTTTGAGTGAAATGGAATACAACTGAGGATGTGTGCGCACAACGTACACAAACAATTAAATTGTGGCAAAGAGGGGAGTTCATCTAAGAAGGGAGGTGTAGGAGTATAAAAATTATAAAAAGCTTAAGGATAAATAACGATCAAACATTAAGACCCATAGTCAATGTAATCATTTTACTTATTGCCCTGCGGTTACAGACAGTATGCAAGGCGTCCTGCCTGTTTGCCTGCTTTCCACTCGATTCAACAGAACTGAACTCATCTGAATTTAAAACAATTCAATTCAAACCAATGCAGTTCAATATAAAAGTAAAATAAACTACTTTCATCTTAACAAAAGGCATCATATTTTCCCCAGTAGCAGTTACTATGTGTAGTACTGGTAGGCCTTGTAAAAGTTTATGTTTTTTTTTCTCTTTGCATAGTATTAAACAGAAAAGTCTACTTGCCCTTCTGTAGAGAATTGCATTCCCTTTTCTTTAAATAAAACAAAAATACAAGGAAAACAAGTTAAACTTTTAATCTAGAGCAAATATGTAAAATGAAGCTACTGATGCTCGAATTCGGATAAAATAATAACTATATATTCATTATATCGGTGAAATGGACATTGATTTGTTGGACGTAGGGTCTCGACTGTGGTGCTTTAAAGCGTTCGCTATTGATGGGATAGAATCTCATCAAACCATATATGTTTCTTCTTCTATTCTCTAATTTTAATTCCCTCGTAGACTGAGTTTGTTGAAAATTGTGGGGTCATTAGACTCAATATGAGTTATGCTTTTAATTGTGCACTTTTTTTAAGCTCTAAATAAGAAATTGGGATGATTTGGTGCACAATTTAATGTGAATATGAAACATATTGGAGCCCTTAGCGCCAAATTATCGTAAGCGACAAAACACAAATTTTACAGGAGAAGGTTTTTTTGATTATTTTGAAATTTATACATAGAATTAAAATTGTTATGATGGGAAATAATATAATTTCGTTCAAGCTATTTTTCTATTTTTCAAAAATATTTACAACTTTTGACTATTAAAAATTCATGGAATACTTTATTGAAAAATATGACAAAAAAAATTTTTTATTGAATTTTTGCATAGATAAAATTTTTTTGAATTGAAATTAAATTTTTATTTATAAGTAGTTTTTAATGAAATTTGACAGTTATGTATATTTTTCTATTTAAAATGGAAAAATAAAAACGAATTTTGAAATTTATCATCAGCAATCCCGCAATTCCAAAGTGTTGAAAAATTCCAAAAATGGAAATTTTTAGTTTTTTGGCTATAATATCCATACCAGGGTCGGGGTTATTGGGACTCTTTACAAAATAATTAGAAACATTTGAACCACCTAAAATCGGTTACTATATTTTGATATCGAATATGCGATTTAAGAATTTTTTTTTGCCCTAAAGTTTTATTTTACATAAAAAATAGGTGTTTTTTTTAAAGGACCTGGTCCCCTCGGTAACAACAATTTTGAAATTTGTTTTCCTTTTAAATATTTTATGGAAACTTAGCTTTCAGAAAGTAGAAATTCCTTAAACATCCTTTTAGAATTTTTTTGTGATAACTTAAAAAGAAAAAAGTTCTTTTTTCCCAAAAAAATTTGCGAAAAATCGCCTTTTTAAAATTTTTTAAATTCAAATGCATATAACTTTGGACTTAGTCATTATTTTTAAACAATTATTTTTCTATTTGATACATCCATGTGTTGTTAGTCCAATAAAGGAAAACTGGAGAAAATCGGCAAATATTTGGATACGCTGTTATCAAAAAACTGGAGTGGTATAAATGTTGAAAATTTAGTTTTCAAATGCGATTATCTCCTAAGCTATAAGAGATAATTGATAGCTACGAGGTTTTTTGTAGTGCTCGATGAGAAGATTATATATGTGTATTTTAGAAATCGGAACTCAAACCAAAAAATAATATCGTTTTAAAAATGTAACATACCCGAGGTGTCCTACTTTGAGGGCCCATGAGGTCCACGTTAAAAATTTAACTCGGCAACACTTCTTTTTGCGCATGTGAAACTTTATTCAAACCAATTTAACCATTTAGAAGTTACAGATTTATTTCCCTCTTTTTTCTATACCACTGTGTGGCGCTTACGATAAAATTCGTTTCGATATTAACAATTTTGATATTCTGAGAATGCTAAAACATCAGTCGGTCCATATAATTTTAATTTCTGCAATAAAAAAAATTTTTAAAAATGTCGCTTACTCGGCAACACTTCTTTTTGCGCATGTGAAACTTTATTCAAACCAATTTAACCATTTAGAAGTTACAGATTTATTTCCCTCTTTTTTCTATACCACTGTGTGGCGCTTACGATAAAATTCGTTTCGATATTAACAATTTTGATATTCTGAGAATGCTAAAACATCAGTCGGTCCATATAATTTTAATTTCTGCAATAAAAAAAATTTTTAAAAATGTCGCTTACGATAATTTGGCGCTAAGGGCTCGATTTTTTTTGGAAATAAATCTGGCATTTCTAAACGGCTTATCCGATCAGGATGAAATTTGACATGGGCGTAGACAAGGAGTATTCGAGTTTAAGTTATTAAAATGGACCCTACAAACGGACCCCGAACCAGCGGCTATGGGGGCTCAAAGTAGGGTACCTTCGACATGTACAATTTTTAAACACGAGCCATTTTTTTGTTTCCCCTTCCGGTTTCAAAGATTTTTAAATTTTTGGAAAGCGCTCGGTCTTGAAAAAACATGCTTGTGTGTGCTATTTATCTCTTAAAATTTCCAAGTTGAAAATTGAAATTTAAAAATTTTGCCATACCTTGGTCCCCTTTTTTAAAAATATAGGCCGTACTTTTGGACCGAATGGACTCGAATTTTTTGATAGTTAGACAACTAAATTACCAATAATATGTAAAAAAAGCATGTTTGCCAAATTTATTTCAAAAAAATTTCGATTCAATTTCTGTTTGGGTTACCCCATAGAATTCTGGTTGTTCGTTCGACAGTTGATCCGTTCGTTCTCTTTTTATAGGGGTTATCCAAAAGCATGCTTTACGTTCTCTTGATCTTTTTGGATCATCGTGTCGACGTTATCCAAGGAGAAACCTATCATGTATTCAAATATTGCAAGACAATCATCATTAACATCGTTTCTTAACATTTTTATAATAGATTTGTTCAACAAAATCCAAGGCCGGTTACACCATTCAATGCTTGTCTTTAAGGAATACTGGTGATAAACTTAATATTTATATAACTTTTTCTTCTTGTAAGACTTTTTACTGATTTTTCGAGGTTTAAATTGAGAGCTCTTGATCTGTGTGAGTGATTGCCGCTTTTGGACATTTATGTAACCAGTATACTTTTTGTTGGGATTTACATTGTGACATTTTTGTCTGGTTTAGTTGAAGGATGTGTCAAATGCCACTTTTGGTCATTTATGTATGCAGTTATAATATTTTCATTTTGTCAATATTCTGATGAGATTAGGGAACGAGTTCCCTATACATATACATATGTTTTTTATATAATACTCAAACTAGATAATTCAGTGGTATAGAAAATAATATGAGAACATTTCAATTCCATTTGTACAAACTCTAATCCCTCTATCCTTCTAATAATAATCTTCTCTAAAGGTCAGTTAAATTGTCGCACAAGTAATAGTCTAAATGCAATTTAAAACATTTCAAAAAACAAGCAAGTCGTATTAGAAAACAAACAAATTTAACAGTTGTTTTCATTTTACTTCATACATATCGTTTTTGTTATCAAATTTTGTTAAGACTTTTAATTTTATTTGCTCTTGGCATTATGGTCTAAAGCTATCTTAAGATATTTTAAAGTAAAAATCCGAGTAACTAGTTTCAAAAAATATATAAATGAGAAATTCTTAAGAATTTAAGTACCTCAGTTTACTTTTAAGAAAGTTCTGAGAAAAGCTCTTGACTTTTAAATGTGTTACAAAGTCTAAGATAAAAATTGGCAACCCTAACATATAACGAAGCGTACAAAAAGTAAGAACAACACCAGCATTGCAATATTACTGCACCACATTTGTATTTAACATTATGAATAAAAATTAAATGTAAATTCTTAAATGTTGCACAGTGGTGTATAACGTTAACAATACTAACGCAGAGGGAATAAATTATTCCATACCAACTTCAGTTTCTCTATACCCAATATAAATTATGGAATATTTGAAACAAATACAGATAGGAATAAGTTTAATTATTAGGGGATATCATTCGAATAAAAATTATTCAAATAATCGAGAAAAAATTCATTTTTTTTATTCGAATCAATGAAATTTTTCAATTTAGAATATAACATTAATCGACCAATAATTGTCAATTAATAGAACATACGAATAAATTTGTTTTTAAGTTAAAATTTTGAGAAAAATATCTCGAAGAACCAAGACCAATCTCTCTGTACAGTGGTGGCCATGAATTTAAGACAAAAATTGTTCGCTAAATTCCATGTAATTGTCAATTATTTTTTCAAATATTTCCACAAATATGTATGCATGAGGACTGTTTTAACACACAAGTGTGTTTTATTCTATTGTGTCAATTCATACATATTCACCACGAACACATAAAATTTTTCGACAACTTGACCAAAAAATTTTTTTTTTAAATTAACATATTTTCTCACATTTATATCATTATAATTTTATTATTATAAAATATTCGGACCAAATTTCGTATTTTTAGTTCCATTAGTTTCGGTCATATCATGTTATTAACAGCGGATGTTCGCTGAGGTGGGTCAACGTATTTCCACATATCTTTGTCCATATATGTTTTACCGATTTTCCCAAACATTTTTCAGAAACTAGAAACATTAATAATACATTTCATACCCTTAGAGGTCCTTTTATTTTGGCTCTATCGCAGTTAAAATTCAGTTGATGAAAAAATTCAAGTATTTGTCTTAAATTGGTGGCCACCACTGTATATACATATATGGGCAATTCCACGAGAATCGCTACCACGACTGAAAACACAAAAACCCTTGAAACTTTTTTTCAAGATGATTTGAATAGAAGAAAATAAAATATTACAACATTTAAAGACAAAAATAATAGTTTAATTTTTTAATGTTTTAGGTATGTTTTAGGCAAAAATTGCGGCGAAAACTAGGCTTGTAGTATGAAATGAATTTGACTCTAATTGTTTTTTTGCTATTGTCAAATTGTTTATTGAAACCGAATGTATATTTTCTATTCACTTTTTTAGATTTTATATGCATTAGAGTGTCACAAAATTTTTTTTTTTGGAATTTTGGAACGCATACCCTCTATTTTTTATATGTATAAAACTATAGTTAAATATGAAATTTCGTCTTTCTATCATGATTGCAAACCGTGCCGACTTGCGATTTAGTTTTCAGGTGCATTTACAAGGGGAAAAATGCAATTATTTCCGTTTTTGTAAAAATTTTGCGATTAAATAACAACTTTTGCAATTTAATTTAAAAGAATCGAAATGTCTACGTAATTGTCGTTCTAATAATATATAAAACACAAAAATTGGTTAAAAATTGCTAAAGTTATTAAAAAATCGCCAGGCCATTAACGTATCTCAGGAATCTAGAACATGAAATGTAGGAACAAAATTAACATATTTTGAGAAATATTGAAATAAAAGCTTATTTTTACTTAAAATATATCCATATTTACTTGTATATGAGTTTTTGTCTTCGTAGAATACCGTTAACCTATTCGCAGGCACACAGTGGGGATTCTGAAAAAAAAGTGGAAATAAATCTGTAACTTCTAAACGAATAGCCCGATTTTAATAAAATTTCCCATGGCCATAGAGGAGGTGTTGAATTTTGAATTTGGGCTTATAACACCAAGGGGGTGCCGAGCCACAATGCCCCAAAGTGGTGCACCTCGGGTATATCAAAAATTAAAAATTATGCCAAATCCATAAATTTGACTAGTGGAAAAGAAAAGATATACATGTTATATATCAACGTGTAGGAAATTATGTCCTCTTTTCAAAAATGTACAACATTTTTAAGAATTAAAAAAATTATAGAAGACTCTTTTTAAAAATATGGGAATAAAAAATTATAGCTGATTTTTTTTGGAAAATTTTAATTTTTAAAATGCAATAAAAGTTTTGTTTATGAATTGTTTTTAATAAAATTTTACACTTATATAGAAATGTTCGATCCAAATTTAAAAGTGAAAAAGATATTTGTGAATTGTTAATGACAATCCTACAATTCCCAAAAAACTTTCCAAAAATCCCAAAATTTTTTGATTTATTGAAGGCACCAAGCATGGGGCTATGAAATCTTAATTTTATGAAAGCAGCTATGCGATTTGAGAAAATGTTGTCTTAAGTTGAAATTTATATAAAAAATAGGTCTACTTCGAAAGGCTCTGGACCACGCAATAATACGAATTTTAATATTATTTTGCTTTTATAATATTTCCCAAAATGTTGTCTTTCAGAAAAATATAAATACACTATTTATATTTTTCTTATTTTCTGTATAATTTAAAATTAATGTAAGTACTTTTTTCGACAAAAAAAAAAAATGGCGAAAAAACGACTTTTTTATTTTTTAAAAATTAGAATGCACATACCTTTTGACTCAGTAGAGGTTTTTAAACAATTCTTTCCTACTATTATTACTACATGTCTTGTTAATTCAAAAAATCGGGAAATAATTGGATCCGTTATTAGCAAAAAACCAGACCAAGGTAGGTAAATAAAATAAAATTTTACTTTTCAAATGCGAATAACTTGTAAACTATAAGAGATAATATATGGCTAATGTTTTTTGTAGATCTCGTCTAGTAGATTCCATATATATAAAAATCTTTCAAATCGGTTCGCAAACAAATTTGGCATGATTTTTAATTTTTGATATACCCGAGGTGACCCCTTGGTGTTATAAGCCCAAATTCAAAACTTAAACTTATCAACACCTCCTCTATAGCCACGGGAATTGGGCAATTCGTCTAGAAGTTACAGATTTATTTCCACTTTTTTTTCAGATCCCCCACTGTGCGCCAGTTTCAAAACTCCATTTTCAAATTTTTAAAAATTTTGTTAAACAAATTTCAGAATTTTTTGATCATCACATGGGGATTTATTTACAACATAATAGGGAATAAAATGTGAAAAAAGTATGACAATACCTGCTGTAGTTTTTTCGTACCTGCGATTTAAATCTTGCGATTTTCGAAGAAAACTAATTTTTGGCCATATTTTGGAAAATATTTCGTTTAGTGTAAGAAATTAAAAGAAAACATAACGCCTATCACAATTCGAATATACGATATACCCTTATTTCGCTCGATATTTTGGACAACAATGTTTCGAAAGAATTTTTTATTATTTTCAAATATAGTACCCTCTGAATTGGAACTCAAGTGTGAAGGTGTAGATAAATTAAATCTAAATCAATTTGTGACCACTCATATTCATACCAAAAATCGATTTTTAGTATAAAAAACTCAAATATCTTAAATCGTTAATAACTTTGTAAATACTGTGATTTTTGTGAAATCGCTTATATTTCATTCCAAAAATCGATGTCTTTGTTTCCTTTTATTTCGATTATTACGTAAAGCAAGTAAAAATCTATTCCTATATAGTACCATAGAATCAATTAAATTTAATTAGCTCCCATATACCTTGCAGTATAACCCTTTGTCGACCGACGCTACTTATAAGTACCATAACAATAATAAACTTACAGAATGAAAACAAAACATATGTTGAACCTTTTTGCCCAAAAGTACTTTGAAGTACACTATCATCTTTGGAATAATGTATTTTTTTTGCCTATTGGTAAACTCGCTTACCCAGAATAACGTTGAAATATTTCATGTTCTCATTTTGGTGTTTATTTATGTTGTAATGATAACAAATACTGTTTCGTAAAATACCATAAAATAGACTTGTAATAGAAAATGTTATAAAAGTTACAAACCTAAACAATATTAATAAAATTTAAACAAAATACTATGAGTTTTTTTTATCTTTTGGCTGATGCTGACCCAACGGTACCAGGTCCCTTTCGGATCCTTGCAGGTCCTCCACAAAGTTAAAATTTTGTAAATAACTTTCTGATGTCACTATTTTCAATATTTCATAAAAAAAAATAAAATTTTTTCAACGATTTAAAGTCTTGGCCCACAAGGGGATAAACACAAATCTAAACCCTTAACAGAATTTTCAAAAACCAGATTAAAAATTTTCGTCTCCTGCACAAACATTTCAAGCTAATATAAATTGATAAACCACTGTTGTTAGTTACTCCTGTTCTTGATATTGTTGTTGATGATTCCAAACAACCGCCAAAGGTCTACAAATGCACGTGGATGTGTAAGTAAACATCTGAGTGAGAGCGTCAGTGAATGTATGTACGACGAGTATGAAAATATATTTTGTAAATGTATGGAAAAGAACATTTTGCTGGAGGTTGTTTACATATCTGGTTGCTTGGTTTTTGTTGAAAATCATTGGGGGAATAAATATATAAGTTTCTCATTTACAAGTATCTACGTGGGTTAAACTAAAAGTTCAGTGAAAGGAAGAGTCTCCCACCCATGTTTACTCCAAAGTTTAGAAAATGTGTCTGACCTGAGTTATAATGTGTGTTCCGAATGAAATCGCGATTATTAGGTATCTGACGATGTTCCAAAATATCAATAGGCCGAGTAATACTTGCATTCCCAGATCCACCGCCCATTTTTGAATCCAGCAGCTCCCAGATAAGGGAATTATATTCCGTTTTTCGACAAATGAAGGTAGTGCGTATACAAAGTAGATCGGAAGTCTCAAGAAACCCAGGCTCCAAAAAGTTTCCATCACAACATCAACGATATGAACATCAAGATATGATTCCAACGAATGTCACACTGTTTTCCCGTACCTTGAATCATATTTGAGGACATGATTGTAGTAAATTCTCTAAACGTTTGTATGTTAATAAGAAACACTGAGTTTTAAGTGCGTTAAAATTAAACCGAAATCAATTCACCCCATCAGGTCATATTAATATGAGTTTAGTGTTTATAAAAAACCGACTTTTTAAAAAACCGATTTGTCGGTTAATCGAAATTTGGCCTTTTTTAGAAAACCGGTTTTTCGATTAACCGACATCGAAAAAACAGGTTAAACCTAACTAACCGTCATATATGTGTAGAAAACATAAAATGCCCAATAAAGTATACATAGCTTTAAAATTTTTGGATTTTAGTAGTCAGGAATGGTTAATATTAAATAACTATAAATATTTAAATGTGCTAAGTCCATTTTATTTTGTAAAAATTTCAAAATTATTATCTCAGTCAAATGGAATTGAGTATTAATATGTTACTAAATATATATAATACTTGTTTTAATTATTGGTTTATTAATTAAATTTCAACCAAAAAATGTAAATCATACAATTTCTAATTAAATATTTGATCATTTTGAAATTTATTATCACATTAACATTCTGATATGAAACAGAAAATATTTCAAGTCCCTAAAAGGACCTATAAGATGCAAACGCACTTTTTCTTAGCTGTGATTAATTGTCATTATATGTATATCATACCAAATAATAAATAAAACTCCATTATCAGATTTCAAAAATATTTCATGATTTCTGTATATATAAAACTTATTTTTTCGCACAAGGCTTACATGGACAACCAGACGGACGGACGTACATCGTTTAATCGACTCAGAAATTGATTCTCAGTCGATCGATATACTTTAAGGTTAGACCAACATTTTTGGGCGTTACAAATATCTGCACAAACGGATAATGGTTTCAGAAATGGTGATTTAGACACGGAAGACAAAGATCGCCAAAACGGTTTGAAGGCGTTACTCCATGCAGATTGTTGTAAAAGCTTGCAAAATCATTGAGTAGGGTGATTGGCCCGGTTTTTAATAACCGGTTATAACTGGTTTTTTTGGTTAAGTCGGTTTCGGTTTTTTTGAAAAGCTCACATTTCGAATATCGAAGAAATGTCACAAGCGATCTGGAATGCTTGAAAACTTACTCAATGCTATGTTAACTACATATACGTCCTACAAGTATACTGAGTGAAAGATCATTTTCAATGTTTAGCTTTATAAAAACAAAGGAAACAAATCGATATACTCCAAAGCATTTAAACTGTGTTTTATTGCTATGAGATTGTTTTAACATTCATAAGGTCTTCAAATATTTGTAGTTAACGATCTTCGGGTCAAATTTAACCCGAATAGAAAATATATATTTTTTCTATTTAAACCTAACGTAGTTGTTGACTTTTGAAATTCAATAAAAGTCGTAAAATATTAACCACTCACTTTAGAAAAAACTCAATTTTAATTTCAAAATGTGTCAAATTTGACCCGAATATCTTATGAAGCATAAGAAAACAATAGCTTTGGTACAAGGGGAATCCCAGTTTTCATACAAATATAATATTCAGCAAGTATGATGAAAAGAGACGTATATATGTTAGTGCTACCAAGATTATGATTTTAGCTCCAGGTGAAATTTGACCCAATGACCTTAAGTGCAAAAAATTTGTTTGCACTTAAGGTCATTGGGAGATTTGTGTTTCTAAAACGTAGTTGTTGATTTTTGAAATTAAATAAAATTCATAAAACATCAAATGTATCAACCACTCACTTTTAAAAAAAATTAAATTTTAATATCAAAATGGGTCGAATTTGACCCGAAGACATTGTGAACGTTAAAAGAAGTAATCAAAATTAGAATTAAAATGTATTTAAGCGTTTTAAAAAGGCTTATTTTTTGTAATTAGAATACATGTATATTCTTTATCATAAGTATGAGATCTTTAATATAACCCAGCAAAAATTTTGTGAATTTTTGTAATGACAACTAGTTATTTCATGCATTCTTTTGTAAGGAGTGGTGGTTACCCAGCACATTATTTTATTTACTAGAATAAGTACTTATTTTTATACAGGATGGTAATGAACTTTTGCATTTAGCACAGCTATCTAGTGTGTTTGACTGGAAAACGGGAGGTTAGTGGTTCGCCACCTGTCAAAGCCATTAATTTTTTTGTTCATATCATACTCATTTATATGTTGATGTTAAAACTATTGTTAACTTCCAATAAAATAACTCGTACATGGAGCAGTGAGTTAGCAGCTTGACTATCAAACACAAGCAAATAATGTGACTGTTCGATTCCTACACAAGGCAATATTTTTTGTGTTTTTTTTTAGCTACATATTCTTGTTGTGAATTTACTACTTATTTCTCAACTGATTGTAAGTACATTTGTAAGCTTGACCCCTGAATTTTTTAAAAATCTCGAACAACGGTAAGTAGTGTTTCAGTCAAATAATAAGTAGTTATCGCTTTGCTCCAATTATACTTGCTGGCTTACTAGGTAAGTAAAGTTTTATTTTAAAATAAAACTTATATTCTCCTTATTTCTAGGCGTTTTAATATTTTGCCAAAAAGCGGTTAACCGGTTATTATTAAAAAACCGAAACCGGTTTATATTAAATTGCAATTTTTCGAAGAAACCGAAAACCGGTTTCTAAAAAATATCGAAGAATCGATCACCCTAGTAAATCCTTATTTAACGCCTCAATCCCATGCATTAATCTCTATTTGAGAATGATTTTAAAACTTTGAGGGTGATTTTTCTGTAATTTATTTCCCTGGCGAGACTGAAATCTCAATGCAAGTCAAAAAATCTCCGTTAACCCTCGTTTAAATTTGCATTGGATTGTGGAGCTGCTGTTACTTTTTGATATTTTATTGTTTTAAATAGTCAGAATCATGATGAGATGATGTTGACGATGGCTTATTTGTATTTCCATTTCCTTACCCGATACTGCTATCGTTGTTGTTGTATATTTAGCAGAATATTATACCATTTGTAAAGTCAGTCATGACTTCTCAGGTTTGTTAAAGTTTTCTTTCACAAGGCGCACATTGTTTACGAAGGCTGATGAGAATCATTTAAAACTTTTTTTTAAAACAATCAAATTACAACAACTAAACACCAATTAAATATTAAATCAAACAATTCAAAAATACAATGCGAACAACGGTAACAAAGTTCAGCAAAGTTAAGAGTTTATTTGTTTCTAGGGCAGATTGTATAGATGACGGTTTTGTAATATGATTACTACAGTATAGTTAGAAGAGGTATAATAATGTTATCAAAGGATGCATAATATACATGTGATGCATAATAAGTTGAGAGATACTCACTGATATTGATTAGTGTACACAACAGGAAAAATAAACTTTTGATTAAGTGAGAATACTAGAGGATACAATTTGCAATCGATGCAAATAGGGTCATTGAAATAAAATATAAAGTGTTTTTTTTATTTAATGCTGGTACCGACAATATGATTTCACACATACTAGTGCAGTCCTTTTTGTATTAATTTTCATAAAATACACATTTTTAATGATTGGCGTTTTTCAGATTTCTAATACAATATAAGATACAGACATACAGGAACAATAGACCTGCTCTTAAAAAAATTGATTTTCTTTGCATTTTTTTATTTAGTTCTTTAGTCTCTGATTTGTAGTTTGTGTTTTGCAAACCTCAAATTGATATCGTCTAACTAGACTATAATTTTCGAGTTGATTTTTTAACAAATATTTAAAAATTGGTTCTTAAAACAGCTGGAACTCCAGAAATTGTTAATATTTATTAGGAAAAATATATTAGTTCCACAACTAATGCTATAACTCATTCTTATAGTCAGTAGTTGTTCTAGTTTGTTGTTGACCTTCTTAGGAATCATTCCAGAACTAGTTCTTCAATTTCAAATCAAAATCACTGGTGAGATTTTGATTTGAAATTGTCATGCTTTTTTATCGTTTTTTCGGTTAAATTTAGAGAATAGTAGCAGATTTTTGTATGCTTATTTGCCAAGTTATTAGCGAATTTATTTATTGTGAGTTTTAATATAAAAAAAAATATGAGTGATCACAGATAGAGCTCCTTTTCTTGATTAAACGCTTATTGGCCAAGTTATTAGCGAATTAAATATTTTGAGTTTTTATAGAAAAAATCGATTTTTGGTCAGAAATATGAGTGATCACAGATCGAGCTCCTTTTCTTGAATAAACGCTTATTGACCAAGTTATTAGCGAATTTAGATATTTTGAGTTTTTATAAAAAAAAAATATGAGTGATCACAGATCACTTATAAGCGAATTTATTTATTTTGAGTTTTAATATAAAAAAACGATTTTTGTTCAGAAATATGAGTGATCACAGATCGAGCTCCTTTTCTTGAATAAACGCTTATTGACCAAGTTATTAGCGAATTTAGATATTTTGAGTTTTTATATAAAAAACGATTTTTGCTCTGAAATATGAGTGAACACAGATAGAGCTCCTTTTCTTGATTAAACGCTTATTTGCCAAGTTATTAGCGAATTTAGATATTTTGAGTTTTTATATAAAAAATCGAGTTTTGGTCAGAAATATGAGTGATCACAGATCGAGCTCCTTTTCTTGATTAAACGCTTATTGGCCAAATTATTAGCGAATTTAGATATTTTGAGTTTTTATATAAAAAACGATTTTTGCTCTGAAATATGAGTGAACACAGGTTGAGCTCCTTTTCTTGATTAAACGCTTATTTGCCAAGTTATTAGCGAATTTAGATATTTTTATATAAAAAACGATTTTTGGTCAGAAATATGAGTGAACACAGATAGAGCTCCTTTTCTTGATTAAACGATTGTTGGCCAAATTATGTTTTTCTATAGTGAACGAGTGCTTTGAGTGGACGTTTTACATGTATTTTGTTTTTGTTACAATAACAAAACACATGTTAAATTTCCACTCAAAGTACTCGTTCGCTATAGAAAAACAGCACATAAATTAATTTTTTTGTATGACAACAAATGAGTAATTTTATTTGTTATGTAATTTTATTTCAATGGATATTTTCTCGCGATCTCGTTTTCGAATTTTAATTAATAACACTCTGCTACAAAATAACACTTTTTGTCAGAGCTTGAAAAGCCTAGGTGAGGGCATACTAAAACCATTTTCAAAGATTTTGAAACACCCTCAAAATTTTGAGTTATTTTGAAAAAACTGTTTTAGGGTATGTCGTAGTACTTTAGTACCTCTAACTCACACATTTGTATGCCGATTTAAAAATTGTAAACAATTATGGATAGGCAAATAAATGTATGCATAAAATTTATTTTTCAAAAAATTGTTTAAGTTTTATAAAAAGTTTCGCTTTATTTTTCTTACGAATTTTACTACGAACATTTAAAAACTAATTAGCCAAATGGTGCAGCCGTTTTCCGATTTTAGAAAAAAAGTGGGCGTGGTCAATTTTTCCTTCAGTAAAAACTTAAATTGGATAACTACGAACATTTAAACAAAAAATTAGCCAAATCGGTGTAGCCGTTTTCCGATTTTAGATAAATCGTAAAAAGTATGCGAAATCGCGCACAAAAATAACTAGTGTTTCAGTCAAACAATAAGTAGTTAGATATTGATTTGAAATTAATGTCATGTTACATTTTAGGTAAATTTATATGTTGGGTATTTTACAACATAGATATCTATTTATTGAAATTACGGGCATAAGAAGTATAACCACATTCTATAAATGCATTTGTTTATTAAACTTAAATGCCTAAATTTAATATACAATGTGGCGCAATTGCGATTGGCCCCTAATGTCAGTTCTGTTTTGACATTTGTGTAGTAAACACATGCGAAATACACGTTAATAAACAATGTTACGCTACACTGCTTCAGAACGCGGAATATTGCTTACTATTTATTTGACCAATAATCGAAGATGATTTTTCATCAAAAATAATCATGAGTGATGAGGCCCATTTCCATCTTAGCGGGTACGTAAATAAGCAAAATTTACGCTTCTGGGGCACTGAAAATCCGCGTGTAACTCACGAAGAGCCATTACACCCGCTCAAAGTCACTGTATGGTGTGTTGTTTTCGCTGGAGGAGTCGTCGGACCTTTTTTCTTCGAAGACGTCGCGGGCCCAACGGTTACGCTACAGAGCAATGATCAACGAGTTCTTTTTGCCGCAACTTGATGAATTGGGATTGGAAAACATGTGGTTCCAACAGGACGGTGCAACGGCACACACTGCACGTGCCACAACCGATATGCTGAAGGATGAATTTCCGGGCGCCTAATCTCCCGTTTTGGCGATTTGCACTGGCCTGCAAGATCGCCTGATTTGACCGCTCCAGACTTATTTTTGAAGTCGCGGGTTTATGTCAACAAGCCTCAGACTCTTGCATCTCTTAAAGACAATATCCGTCAAGAATGTGAGGACCTATCGCCGGAAGTTTTGGCCAAAGTGATGGAAAATGCCATAAAAAGGGCTCAAATGACAATCAACTGTGGCGGCGGCCATTTACATGACATCATATTCTCGACTTGATGTAAAAAAATTAAAAGACCAAATAAAAATAATCCACAAGAAGAATCAAAGTTTTTAATTTTTTTCTTTAATTACAGCCAAAAAACATCGGAAGTTTACTTTTGAGCCACCTTGTATTTGAATTTATCTTAGATATACATTTATATTTCATGTAAAAGTTCATGTTTTTAAAACTAATATTACGGAATATAGTTTTTTAGAAAATTCCAACGACAAACTCGGCATCACTCTGTTAAATTAAATAACAATACAAAATTTTTGTATAAAGAATTTTTTGTATCTGATACAAAAGTAAAATTAATTATAGTCTGTTACATTTTCATTAATTACTCTAACATTATCACAATATTGTAATATTTTTTTTTTTTGGTTATTAACATTATTATTTTAGGTTAATACTTATTCCAAAATGTTTCTTTCTATCGCTACGGTTTCTTCGAGAATATATAGAAGAATCTAACAAAATACTTTATGTATTTTATACGGTCTTTTGACAATGATTAAAATGTTCTTATATTAAAATTAGATCAAAGTGAAAATTCATAGACTTTGAGGCTTTCAACCGGGGTGCAAAAGCATTAAAATTCAACAGTAACATCCACATCACCATTGCCATTAACATCTTTATTATCATTATCATCATCATAATAATTAATTTTCCTCTAGAAGCACAATTAAATTAATGTCTAATTAACGTTTTCGTTTCTTTTTTTTGTTTTTTTTTTGTCTGTAAATGTATGAATTATTCATATCAAAATAAATACGCGTCCACCAGGGACACAATTGTTTGGTTAGTTATTGTGGTGGCATCAAGAAGGTGAACTTGTTGGTCTTTCTCCCACTAGCTATTCCTAATGGACACAAACAGGCATAAAATTGTCTAGGAACACACATACACACTGAAATACATTTCGTTTTAGTTTAAGGGAATGATTTGCAAGAACATCATAAACTAAATGAAATACAAACTTTTACTTGGTAACAGCCATGTTTAACAAAATAGCACATTGCGAGTTTAATTTAAATTAATTTGCGACCCTTTAATTTATATATATTCCCAATAGCGGATTCGATATACATAGTTAAAATCAAATTACCCTAACCCCCAAATAACTTACATACTTGATTCATACATCAATATATCCGCTATAGTCCCGACATTGACAAACTGTAGATGAGAACCTTGTATTCACCTATAATAGAGTAGTCAGAAAACAAATTTTCTTAAAAAAAACTATTTTTTCCACTGTGAAAGGAGTGTCATAGTATAAAGTATAAATACTAAATACCCTAAATAGATTACGCTTGAATTTAATTTGATAAATATTTAAAAGAATGAAAAAATAAATGATAACGACATACGCTTTGACAACTGGTATACAAAGATGTAAACTTTCATTTTGCAGAGGAACATAAGTAATTTTTTTTCGACTTCAGACAAACCAGAAACCTAATGTGCATATCTACCCTTAGTTCATCGAACTAGTTCCGCCACGTCGCACAGAGGGATTTTGGTGTCAAAAAGTCAATTTTTCAAACACTCAATTTCAAAAATCAAATGATGCAGTTTTGTAGAGAAATGTTTAAAGATGAAATGTAAACTTATAGTTTTAAGAAAAATTTTATTTTATTTTTAAAAAAATTTAAGTAAAGTACATGCAAAGGTGTTAAGCTAAAATTTACTTATATTTTCACGCATTTCAGTGGTTTATATATGTATAATTTTCCTAATAACACCACTTACCTTTAACATATTTGAAAAATATAACAAAAAGAAAATTATGGGGATATCATAAACCGTTAAGATGTACCCAAATCTATAAGTCTCTAAAAATTATTTGATTTTTGATTTTCCATGGAAAAAAAATGTAGCCCACTTTCCCCCAAGCTGTTGATAAAATGAAAGTTGGGAGTGTCTTGTTTCGATTTAAAAAAAAATAGTTTTCGGAACAGCATGAAAACTTAAAATTTGTTGTCGAATAATAAACGAAATATCCAAAAAATTCTTATCTATGTATGGGTTTCGTGGGCGGTGGGCGTGACCGATTTTATTGAACCTCGGCATGAGTTCTTCTTTTGTTTCAAGAAATATATGTACCAAATTTCTAGACTTTTACTTTTATGTGAAAAAATCGATTTGGATTGTATGGGCAGTAGGCGTGGTCGATTTTGATAAAATTTTATTTTTTTCTTAATTTAGTCCATAGAAATTATAATTTCTTAGTTTGGTCCATATAATTCTCAGTGCCGAATTTCACGACCACTCCTTATAATTTTTGCCAAAAAATGTATGAAACCATCCCTCTCTCCCACTACTAGTGAATTTTCAACCTACGAGCAACGTTATTAACTGGTGAATTTAACACCTTGTGGACCAGGGCTTTAAATCGTTGAAAATTTTTTATTTTTTTTATGAAATATTGAAAATAATGACTTCAGGAAGTTATTTGCAAAATTTTAACATAGTGGAGGACCTGCAAGGAACCGAAAAGGACCTGGAATGATCCGAAAGGGACCTGGCACCGTTGGGTCAGCATCAGCCCAAAGAAAAAAAAATCATAGATTTTTGTTTAAATTTTATTAATATACTGATTAGTTTTGTAACTTTTTTAACATTTTCTATTACAAGTCTATTTTATGGTATTTTACGAAACAGTATTTTTTATCATTACAACCTAAACAAATACCACAATGAGAACATGAAATTATTCAATGTAATTCTGGGTAAGCGAGTGTGCCAATAGGCAAACCAAATATATTATTCCAAAGATGATAGTGTACTTCAAAGTACTTTTGGGCAAAAAGGGTCAAAATATGTTTTGTTTTCATTTTGTAAGCTTATTATCGTTATGGTACTTATAAGTACCGTCGGTCGACAAAGGGTTAACATGGGGATAATAATTCACTATTAAATTCACCAGCATTTCAAAAAAAAAAAGTAAACATACATTTTTCAGAGAACGGGCTTGAAATCATAAGCTTACGTTTTATAGTCAAATGACCTAATCACTAAGCCACTGCTCTCTATTTGTTTTTAAGAATTGCATGTGGGTCTACTCTCAATTTTTGAATTTTCCGAATCATCATATAGAACGAAAATACCAACACCATATTCGGCATTACATTTTAGAAGATTTTATTTTCAAAAACTTAAAACGAATATCTGACTATTGTTTATGCAGACCTTGTTAAAAATCTAGAAAATATCTTTGGGTTTAAAATGTAATTAGACTGAATCGATTTCTAATTTTGGTTATATAAAAACCTGTCTCCATTCACAGAAAAAACTATATTTCAATTCAAACCAAAGTATAACAAGTAGTCCAACTCTTTGAAAGCAGTACCTAACTCTCAACATGTGTTAGTGAAAAAGTACCTAAGTCTAAATATGTGTTAGTAACAAAAATGTACATGTGTTGATGCCTTTTTAATTTTCACCAGACACACAGAGTTCTATACAAATGTTAAAATTTTAATTTATTTAAATTTTCTTCTATTTTCAATACCAAAAATTTAATTTTTTTCTTTAATTCTACCACAAATAAAATTATGTGTCAAAAATTAATAAAAAAATATTTTTTTCATTTGAGCAAAATTAACGTGTTTCGGGAATAAAAGTGTCCTACAAAGTGTTAAAAAAAATTCGTAAAATATTGTATAGAAGTGTAAAAACGTGGTTCGGCCTTTATTTAGTCGGAAAATAGTAGTAAAATTTTGATGTGTTTAATTCTCTCACATATATGTTGAGTAATTTTAAAAAATTGAGAGTCGGACTACTTGGTATACTTTGATTCAAACATTTATCACATATTGAACTGGTTTCAATTATTTCATAATTGAATCAAGTATTCATGTGCTCAAAAACAAAATTTTCTCATATTTTCTATTGAATTTTGAGTTTTGAATTTGATAATTTTGACAATTGAATATACAAATTTCGTTATTGGTTGAATTTTAAATACACAAATTATTATCTATTCAATTTTCGTAATTGAAAACATAAAAATAAATATTTTATTTTTTTTTTAATTTTGAATTGGCAATAGTTTGCTTATTAAATCAAAGATTATATATAGTTGTTAATTAAAACTTGAAGAACAATTTTAGTTTTACTCTTTGTGATAAAACAAAATACTAAAAAATTCAACTTTCGATCGGAATGGAATTCTGTGAAAAGCCCTGAACATTCAAGAGTTTTTGGAATAAGTAATTTGAATAATGAACTAGTTATTGCTATATTTGGGTTAAATCTTTTTTGTTGTATGAACCATATGCAATTGTTTTGGAGCTTTAATCATCTTTTAGAGAAAGTCAAGTTAAAAAAACATCACATAAAACAAAGGAAAATAATTCCCAGGAATTTTTCGCACAATTTACTGGCATTTCGGAATTGAAAATTTTGCGGAATTCCCGTGAAAAGCTCTAGTACATACACATATTTCAACTATAAAATCTCAAAAGCATTGCATTCATATTTTGTTTATTACTCTTTTCAAAATACCCAAAGAACTCTACAAAAATAATACAGTTTTCCTTGAAATGTTGCTTATATTAAAACTAAAGAGTATAATTGCTTCTTTTTTTATTTATTATAAAAACTGTCCAATTTATTTTAATACACAAAGGATTTCAAACTTCAGAGCTCTGAGGATTTGAAGTTTATATAGTGAAAATATGAAAAGAAAATGTTTTATATTTTAATATAAAAATATTCAACATTCATATAAGCATGAATATATACATTAAATATAATATACAATATATTATTTTTAATATTACTTAAGGTTGAATAACATAGACTATACCATGCACCCTGCAGAAATATTTGAGACTTGACTGACTCTCTGTTGACTATCAGACATTAAATAATTATATGGTTTTAAATCAGAAATGATGTATGAAATATAACTGAGATTATGAAATGGAAGTCTCATAATATTTCAGAAATATTGTAATGAAGAATAAGATAACACTGAGCGGATTTCAAATTATTATTTACTATTCAACTCAGATAGTAAAATAGTGAGATACCTTTTTTCGAAACGTAAACGAAACGCATACAAAATGGCCCTAAACAAAGTGTAGCGCTCGTTATGCACAAAAATAATAGCAAAACCAAACAGCACATTATTATTATAATTAACTTAACAGCTGGTAAGTATATTGTATCTTAATATAATATGTATTTATAACCATCTATTAACATATACATATGTATACGTACATACATTGGGGTGGTTCATGTTCCCAACTAAATTTATAGTTTAATTCATCCTAAGATAACGTTTATCAAAATGTTCAGTATATGGTAAGAAAAGATCTTTGAAAGGCGCTTTTAATGCCATATCTAAAACAA
The DNA here is from genome assembly GCF_958450345.1 of Calliphora vicina. Classification (NCBI taxonomy): domain Eukaryota; kingdom Metazoa; phylum Arthropoda; class Insecta; order Diptera; family Calliphoridae; genus Calliphora; species Calliphora vicina. The sequence goes on from NC_088780.1 coordinate 124,007,480, forward strand.
GTAAGAAAGTATATAGACCATATAATACCTGACACTGAGTAAATGAGCATAACCATTTTTCTTTTTAAAATTCTATTATATGGGAGCTATGACCAATTATGGACCCATCGTCATGAAATTAGGTCGCGTGATTTCTTATTTATTCCATCTGAAAATTCCATATTGAAAATAACATTAACCAACTATTTACTTTCAAAATCCTTGGAAAATCGTATATGGCATGAAAAATATTTGGTTAATTCACAATGTCTTAATATTTCATAATGGTTTTTATTCTTTTTCAAGCAAAAAATGTCTTAAAATAATACTACTCTGTATGCAATGTTTATTGTGTTATCGTAACCAACCAGCAGAGACCTGCGCCGAATGCCTAAGAGTCGGTTAAGCCGAGCTGTCGAGTCGAGATATATTAGGACATTATGACAATATGACTGATAAGATACCTTGTGAATTGACCAATTGAGTTGTGTGTGATTACAATAGATGTCGTATCTTTTGAACGCGGTTTTTGTTTTTTATAATTTGTATGTCTTGTTTGAAGGGTACATATCTGTCATTAATTCTCACTTAGTTATTGAAGATTATGTCAAATTTTGTGCCAAAAAAGCGTCATATGCGAGAAGTTTTGCTTTACTTCTTTAATTTGAAAAAAAGTGCCGCTGAAGCATGAGTTCCATCGATTTTAACGTGCATGAAGAGATCTTGAAAATACGGAAGACAAGTATCGCCCAGGCCAGCCAAAAACATTTGAAGACAAAGAATTGGACATGAAGATTCTTGTAAAACTCAACAAGACCATTCAAAATCATTGGGAGCTACTCAAGCAGCAATTTCGAAATGTTGGCGAGCAGCAGGATTCATCCAAAAATGAAAATAGTTTTTCACCGAATCATTACTTGTGATGAAAAATGGATCCATTACGATAGCCCAAAGCGTAAGTGATCGTATGTGAAGCCCTGCCAACCAGCCGACTCTAAACCAAAGTCTAATATCCATAGTGATAAGGTAATGCTCTGTATTTGGTGGATGCAAACACATTGAACCTGTACGAAACGCAACTGATTTGTTTGAAGCAAACATTGGCCGAAAAACGCCCATACCGCTCGGCCGCATGTTGCAATACATGTTAAAAAAAACTTTGGTTGGGAAGTTTTGCCCCATCCACTTTATAGTCCAGACCGTGCCCCGTCCGACTACTATTTGTTTAGATCGATACGGTATTAAAAGCACCTTTTACATGATATTAATATGTATTTCATATGTGTCTTCATTTTAGTTGGGAACATCGACACTATATTTTGTCTCCATAGAGACGGGACCACCCTAATATACATATATATGTCTATGTGTCCATGTAACAGTATCTAAATCTACATATGTATGTATGAGTTTGAATTTATTCGTCCAAATTTACAACTTATGAATGGCTTGTCCTTTATGTCAGTAAGTGTATGCGTTTGTGTTCATGAATGTGTAATAAACTTAAGTTTTATCAGCATGATATTTTACTTGGCTAGATTTACTTACTACGAGTCAGGTTCAAAGCCAATGATTAAAAAATAGATATGTACATTATACATATAGTTGTACATCTTGTTGTTTTATTGCTTCTTGTTGTCGTTTTTCCAAAAATCATGTCAGCATATAATGTGTATTTGACACATTATAATAATGATGTTTTTGGACACAAGTACATACGTCTGCATAGGCATTTCCATAAAAAATAAGTGGCTGAATTGATAAGCACTGACAGATACATATCTATTTGTTGAAATTTGTAAAAATAAAACCTAATGGCGTTTTCTTTTCTGGCATAAATGATGCCTTTATTCTGCCTTTTACCCTTTTCTGTGTTCTTTTCAAATAATGTTGCCCTAAAACCCCGAAGATATGCTACACGTTTCACCCTCAATTTTATCAAAGGGTTAGAAATGCAGCACTTTTAAAACAGCAAAATGTATAAAATTGCATAAATGGTTGCCAATTAAATATGTTGGCAACATTTTGTGTCAGAAGAGAAAACGCCATAAGTTTCTATAATAAAGAAATTCTTTTTAGTTTGTTTTTAATTTTCAGAATTTAATTATTTCCTGTGGGTAATATACATTAGCGTGTTCAAGCATATTTTGAAAGCTAGTATTTTTGAGATTTTTTTTAGAATTTTCGGATGATGGACATTTTTCTTTTAAACTGTGTCCTCAAAAGTAATGAAAATCGTGGATCTTGACAAAGTTATGAATAAAACTCAAAAAAGGCCGACAAACCCGATTTTTGGCAAAAACTCGATTTGAGCGACCTCTAAACCACTTCCGAAAAATCTGAAAAAAATTCAAAAATACTCTACCCTATAAGCTTTCAAATTATGCTTGAGCACCCATGAAAATAAGAAAAACAACTTTTTTTGGGACACACTAATATACTACATACATACATAAGTAAAAAAATATATTAATGAAATATTTACTGCAATAAAAAAATTTAAATTTCTTATGAACTTTTTTGGATTCTGACTAATTATGCCGCGGCAGCCGGTAACTTCAACAAATAGATATATATCTACGGTCTAAAATATCCAGCAGATGAATTTACCTAAAAAGTAACATGGCATTAATTTCAAATCCATATCTACGGGTAAAACTTACCAAATATTTTTACTCCATAAGTAGCTAAGCACTGATAGATATCTATTTGTTGAAATTATGGGTATTAATTGAATTATTGGAAAAGTTTCCATTGTATTGTCAAAAATTGTATATTATTTTAATCACTTCTCAAACTCGCTTCTAACATGCTTGTCATTTTAACAGGGTATAAAGGACAGCAACAAATAGTAAAAAACATTTTAAAAGTAGAATAAATACGAGTAAGAAAACAAAACTTTCATCTTTTTGTAATTCATCATTTTTGTGCTGCTTTGCAAAATTATATAAATTAAACAAAAAAAAAATATATATATGAAACACCAGGGGTTTTAAGTATCCTTATGCGTTGCATAAAAAAACAGCAAAAAAGCTCCGAGAAATTACTTTTAGGGTAGTTAGTTTCCAGCATGAGCAGAGTATTGTAGGTATTCCACGTTTTTTTTATTTTTTGGTTTTTATGCGTAAAAATTTAATAACATTCCATTTGACTTAAAAACAAACAAACAAAATACCAACAATACTCACTCGTATTGTACATTAACTTAAATAAAGTTAAGTAAGAGTAAAAACGACAACAAAACGGCAGGAATACAAAAAATACAAAGAGTAAAACAAAAAGTCCTTGAAAAATAAAGGTCCTTACAGTACTTTAGTACTTACGTACCCATATCATATAGTAACGGTGACTTGAACAAACAGTTTGTGTGTGTGTGTGTGTTTTTTTAAAGGGTAAATATTCTCTACATAGCAACAGGATATTTGGGATTTACAAAATTACAGAGTCGACAAAAGAACTAAGAAATTTTATAGAGAAACTGAAAAATACAACATTACAAATTGTGCAAGATAGATCTGGCTGTCATCCAGGGTTATTAAGTTGGACTTAGGAGGATCAACGGGGACCATTAGGGCAACCAGGGGATGTCCACAAGGTGGCGTACTATCGCCTCTATTGTGGACTCTTGTCATCGATGAACTTCTGGAAAAACTTAACAACTTAGGTTTCCGCACATATGGTTACGCCGACGACTTAGTAATATCTGTTACTGGGTGGTATGACGTAACCATATCGGAAAGGATGCAGACTGCTCCGAATATAACCACCAAGTGGTGCTTGGAAAGGGGGCTGACTCATAGAGCCTACATTGAATGGCTCATCTATAGGGTTTTCTAAGGAGGTAAAATATCTTGGGGTTACACTTGATAGGACTCTCACTTAGAATTCTCATTTATCCAACACTATCAAAAAGGCCACTTGGGCAATATATGCCTGCCAGCGTCTTTTTGGTAGAACGTGTTGGTTAAAACCGAAGATGATTTACTGGTCTTTTATTACGGTAATTAGGCCAATAATTACATATGCTGCATTGGCATGGTGGAAAAAGATAAAATAATGCCGATCAAGTATGGTTTACTGATGGTTCCAAACAGGCTAATGGTGACACTGGGGCTGGTATCTATGACCCCAATTTTCAAAGGGGTATCCCAATGGGAACATTCCCATCAATATTTCAGGCGGAGATTTACGCCTTTCTTATATGCTCCAACGAGTGCATAAGAAGGAGACTAAGGAATAATAGAATATTCGTTATGTCTGATAGTCAGGCTGCTCTTAGAGCATTATCATCATGTGAAGTAAGATCTGGTGTTGTTATGGACTGCTGGACATCCTTGAATGAACTCGGCGCACGCAATGAACTTACACTCTGCTGGGTACCTGGCCATGAAGGTCACGCTGGCAAGGAACGCGCTGATTGTCTTGCCAACAGGGGCGCTCGACGCTTGTTTATAGGTCCTGAACCGTTCTTTGGCATCCCACGTGGATACACTATGGAACGTATTCGTTCTTGGGTTGAGTCGGAATTTGCCCGTTTTTGGGGTAATCTACCAGGACTAAGACAGTCCAAACGATTCATCACCCTATCCAGATGTAGATCCCAGTCGTTGCTTTCGCTCGGAAAGGGTGACTTGAGGATACTTACTGGATTATTCACCGGACACTGTGGTTTTAAGTATCACCAATTTATGTTACGTAACGTTGAGAATGAACAGTGCAGATTCTGCGGACTTCATGCCAAAACCACTGAACATGTTCTATGCGACTGCCCAATGCTGGAATTATGCAGAACTAAATGGCTCGTAAGGGCCTTAATGGCCCCGGGAGACGTAATTTATCTCTCACCAAATAGAATACTTGGCTTTATAGGTAGCCTAAATCTATTAGGATGAAATAAATCTAAGGCTGCACAAAAGATCCTTTGGTCGCAGTGCGTAGAGCCTCACTAAAAATAAAAGATAGATCTGAAGCTGCACCATAAAACATTACATACGTGTCAAAAGACCCTAAATACAGTGTTGGAAAAAATAATAGAGACGACATTAGGTTTCAGTTTTTCTTATCTGTATACAGACTCATAAATAAAAGTTTATGCATAAACAAAATTAGACTAATAAACAGAAACGGAAACAGAAATTTTATTCTATTCTATGAATTTACAATAAAATATTTATGTAAATTAAAATTAAATACCTTAATATTTCAATGTTATATTAATGCTGCCTTCATTTTAACTCTTTCAGCCACGCTTTTTTGTGTATAAGTTTAAAAAGAAAACAATTGCATTTTTACTTTAATCAAGGTTAGTTTATTATAAAAAGTAAGAAACAATTAATCAAAACATGAAAAAACCACACCATTCCAAGGTTTTTTGTGGAGTGAAGTGGTTAGTTTGGCATTAAAAATAACTACGATAAAAAAGTTTGTTTCGTATAAATTTTTTTTAAATCGAAAATTTTTGACTAAATTTTCTGACCAAACAACCAAAATATCAAAGAACCACTGAATTCGATGAACAATAAACACTCTGTGCTTTTTTTTATTAAATGCGTGAAAGTCTCTTAAAAAATCTGATTTTTACAAATTTTTTAAATTAATATTTGCAAAAAATTATAAACGATGACTTCCAAAAATATAATTGTTTAGTAAAATGGCAATAGATGCCAATAAACTATGTTTTAAAGACTATAGAAAATGTGGTTAGTAAACTAGCATCTGCGTCCCATAGATCCAACAAGACTAGCACAGGTTTCCCTCTATTTTTTTGCTCTATTTTATTTTTAAGAACACCCCACAACTGGTCAATGGGGTTTAAGTCCGGAGACTGGGAGGAACTCTCTAGGACACGCAAGTTGTTCTCTTGAAACCATAACTTAGCCATAATTTAGTGCATCGGATGGTTGTCCTACATAAACTTCCAGATAAGAGTCATGTTTTCTTCGGCAATTTGTTTCTTAAGTATCTCTACGTAAACATTTGACACCAGATACAGAAAAACATCCCCAAATCAGTATGGAACCTCCACCATGTTTGACTGGGTTTTTTATACACCTGGAGTCAAATTCTTTATTTTTTAGAGGTACTTTTCTTGGACTTCGTCCATATATGGGCTGGGAACAGAAATCGCCAGAAGTCCACAGCCCATATGTGGGCTGTTCGTCCAAACAATTTTCAAGTCCACATGTTGTCTGTGGACTTTGAAATCGATTTATATGAGATTTTTCGAATGCCCATATGTGGTCTATTAAAAAGAACCCTTTTAGCTATTTATATACATTTTAAAAGCTGTAGATCTTTATATTTAGAAAGCGGGCGTGTGATGCAATTTTCAGTCCCTACCTTGGACTGTTAACGTGTTCTTTTTCGTCATTGTTTTTAAAAAATTTTGTGAATTGAAGTAAAAGAGCTTAAATTGACTAAATATCTTATTTTTATTGTCAAAGAGCATGAATTTAAAAAAAGTGAACTTTTAGTGCGTGAGACCGACGTCATCATTGATCAAAGTCACATTTGCGTCACCATTGGCGGGTTAATACAGCTTCTATAAGTCTACTCCTTATTGTAATGGTTGTAACTGATGCACATAAATCGTTTTTGATTTCACTCGATGACTTAAAAGGATTTTTTTTGGAAGTTCTTACTATAAGTTGGTCCAAGCATGTTGAGGTTTTTCTATTTCTTCCTCGATTTTCATGTATTTTTTTAGAGTGAAGTGCATTGAAAACTTTATTTTTGGAACACATTAATATTTTTGCAAATTCACGAATAGATTTTCCGTCTTTTTTAAGCTCAGAATAAACTCTTTCTGAGATGGTGTAGTATGAACACATCGACCCATTTTTAAACAATAATTCAAATAATCTCCCCTATCGCAAATCAATATTTCACATGAAATATGTTCCCTTTTTCCAATTTTCGTTAATTAACTTTGTTCAGGTGAAAAAATTCCGCATGTTGTGAAATATTTAGATGGAATTTTATGAACAATAAAGTGCTGTAACGAACTATGTTCACATGAAAAAAGTCCGCATGTTGTTAAATTTTTAGATGGAATTTTATGAACTATAAACTGCTGTTACGAACAAAATTAAAAGTTCATGGGAGTACCACGATAGCAATTTTCACTTCTGGGAAATACATATTTCATGGTAACAAAATTCCACATGTTTTATGCCAAGAATTTGTTTTTTACCGTTATATTTCATCATTTCTTTTCGTTTAGAGTACATTCAATTCAAGGAAAGGCATTTTTGTTTTTCCAATACTGTATAAAGTGGAGTCCAGACATACGGCATATATTGCATGTGTATTGTGACATTTATTTGGACAATTTTCCCACATGTAAACATGTACATACCGTGTGATAGTCATATTGTCATAATATCCTAATATATCACGACTCGGCAGCTCGGCTTAACCGACTCTTAGGCATTCGGTGCAGGTCTCTGCTGGTTGGTTACGATAACACAATAAACATAGCATACAGAGTAGTATTATTTAAGGACATTTTTTTCCTTGAAAAACAATAAAAACCATTGTGAAATTTTAGGACATTATGACAATATGACATGATAAGAGAATTGACCAATTGTGTAAGTAAAATACGTGTGTATATCTTATAACATTTTTGGCAATTAGAGCATGTTCTATTTTCGTGTGTTTAACAATTGGGATATTCACACGATGTGCTATCACTTCATATTGTCATAAATTACTAACGTTTTACAATAGTTTTAAAAAAATTTTATTTTGCTTCCTAAATTAATGAGACCTTTTATGCTGTGTATATTGTTTTGTCATAACTAAACATTGTATATCTAAGACATCATAGTAAGTCGGACCTGCAATGGTTCAAAATCTGGAAAATTAATTTTTAACCCGGATTTTTTCACCAAAAAAAATGTTTTTATCATAAAATTTATTTCACTAATAATTTTTTTATTTAATTTTGTTTACCTAAAACTATTTAAAATTTTTATTTTAAAGGACATATAATTTTTTTTTTCTTTTATAAGCTGACTCAAATTTGAAATAGCACACTACCTTATGAGGGCTGCTCACAGCAGTCATATTTGTTCGTGTTATTATTTTATGACATGAATAAATGCGTATTTTGAAATACAACACTGCATGAGTGCAAAATAAAAAACACAAAACATTAAATATATTTATTGTGATTTAAAAATTTATTAAATAGATATAAATGGGCAACCACCCCAGACTCGCATCTGCCCACCCCAGATAAAAATTTGGAAAGTCGCAGAAAGATTTTTTTGGATTTGTAGATTGTTCTGTTAAGAGATTGCAGAGATTCCAGAACAAAAAGTTAAAAAAATATTCCAATGCCAATCGTACAACGGAGCACATGTAATGTTTGGTTTTACAAACGGTTTACAAGCTAATATAAAGGAGTCAAATCCGCAAGCCATTTTGGTTCATTATTTATCCGACAGGCTAAACTTAGTTATTGTGGATTCATGTTCACACATATGTATCATCAGCGCAAACATTCTTAGCATAGAGGCTTTATGCATTCACTTTTCGAAACCAGAAAATAATAATGATTTAAAAAGCCTAAGCCAAGCTCTTCAAATTAAACAGTATAATAATATAATAAACAGCCTTTGCACAACTAGATGTAGTTGTAGATATAAAAATTGTAAGTCAGTAATTAAAAATTACGCTGTAATTAAGTGATTTTGAAGATTTCAACATTAGGTAAAAGCTAAAATCTGGATTTGCCGGATTCTATTCCTTTATTTGATTATTGGAAGTTAAATATATAGTATAATCCAGTAGTAGCATAATTTTTAATATCGAATACCGATACCAAAACATTCCATTACCTAAAGCTGTTAACAATTTCTTTAAATTAGATTTGGATGGCGCCGATGAATTCATTATTAATTACAAACATGTCTTGCAAATTGATTCTGATTCTATGAAAGCTGAAGCACTAGTACTAGTTTAAACACATATTCAGCGAAAAACAATCAAACTTTGATATGATAAAATCCAAAATTGACAAGAATATCTCTCCAAGCATTTACATACTTTTACAAGTGGCATTAAGCCTTACTAGTTGCGAAAGAAGTTTCTCAGCTATGCGTAGAATAAAACAATGGTTACGTAGTGCAATGCTTCAGGAACGATTTTCAAATTTAGCAGTTTTTTTTTCAACTCAATTCTTTATTTATAATAATATTTGTACAAAGCCGTATATATCCATGTATACAATAGTACATTTTTAAATATAGAGAGTTTAGATATAAATAAATCTTTACAACTCAAAAATAATATTTTGTCTAACTAATATAATAAGGAACAAATATCAGTTAAGATCAAGAGGAAAATTAATAAAACCCCATTTAAATATAAAAAAACATTTTATAAAATAAATTAGCAGTTTTAAATATTGAAAATGAAGTAGTTATGTTAGCAAACTGAATTTTTGTGATATTTTAGTCATAGAGAATAGACATAGAGCGAAAACTCTCCTGTCAAAGACCTAACTCAGTTGTCAGAAACCTAAGTGGTGAGAATGTATTAGTAGAAAAAACTATGTGAAAACAAAAACAACACTCGTATGTGTGATTATTTTGAGTAATTTTTTTGTTTGAGTTTTTTTCTAGTTTCCGCTCTATGTTTCTCTATGATTTTAGTTTTATTTTTACTATTTGGGAAGTGCACTTGCCCACCCCAGAGTAATAGTCTAGCTACGCTTATGCTAACAGCTGATCATTTGTTGCATATAAAATGTTTCGCATGAAAAAACCATAATTTTTCGTTAATATGAACAGAGTACTAGGCTTATAACATGAATTTTAACATAAGTACACATGGAATTCCATATGTATCGAATACATGACGCAATACATGCCGCGTGACCCCCCTTTAAGGGATAGAATGACTACTTGCGTAACTGGTGGGGAGTGCTATTCACAAACAAAAAGACCTTTTAAATGATATCAGATATGTAATTCCATTAGAACATATTTAATATTTTAATGATTTATGGATGTTAATGAGTTCCCATCATTTTAATATTTCAATATAATCAAGCAAAAATGCAATAACAAATTAACTTTATGTAGTTACATACATTCAACTTACCAGCTTCCAATACATTTCTTATAGACATTTGTTGAAGTTTCCAACAAATTTAAAGATACACAACACACAAACAGCACTTGCTTTAAAAAGTTTACACACACTAACACTCACTTCGAAAATAGTGCATTTTTAAATTGCTTTTCCGAATTATTAAGATTAGTATTAAAATTAGTTTATTAAGTTTTCTAACATTTTCCAGTTTTTTTTCAGGTTTTCTTTTGTTCTCTCTCACAAAACTACAGTTACATAGTTTAACTTCGATGACAAAAACAAAATGTAAATAAACAAACAAGTTGCGGGTCGTGTTGCCAGATATACTTCAAATGATAGAAGAGGAATAATAGTTGTGTTCGCGTACTTGATAATTTGTACAAATTATCACAGGAAATTACGGGATTCCGTTCGTTTACTTTTAAAAACTTGTAACGAGAGAGCAAGAGAGTGCTAAAAGTGACAGTTCGTAGATAGAGAACATGATATTTTTTACTAGTAAAAAATATCAATATGAAAAATATGTTTAAAACAAATTGTTGCAAATGTAAACAAAACAAAAATGTTGAAAATTAACACAATTTACAAGTCTTGCAAAGAAAATAAGTAAAATAACACAAAACAAAAGTTTTAAATTAATTTATAATAAAATACAACTTATTTTTATAAATTGTTGTTCGCGTACTTTTTTGGATATTTTTTTAGATTGAAAGTAAATGTATTTTTACGCTCTAAATTAAAGTTACTGGATAATTTTTACTGGAAAGTACGCGAACACACTTAATGTAAATAAATTAAAAGCTCAAACTATGACCCCTTTCACACTAGGCAATTTAGTTGCGCAAGTCTGTTTTTCATTTTCAATAACATGAATGAAAAAACAAACTAACTTACCGTGTACAAGCAAGTCTGTACTCAAATTTTAACCCGACTTTACCTCTGAGATATACAAACACAAAAATTGCGCAAAAGACTTGCGCAACTAAAGGGCAGCCACAAATATGCAATATGTATCATATTTTTTACTATGCGTTGTAAAAAAACATATGACTTAGTTGTTTATACGTTTCAACAAATTTTAAGAATTTTGGCATCGATTTGTTATTGTATAGTTTTCCATATTTTGCTCATTACAGAATAGTTTGCGTTTTATAGCATATTTTTGTAAACTTAACTAATAACTGCATATTTTTGTTACATATGTATTTTATTTTTCTTTCATTATTTTATAATTATTTTTTATTATTTCATTATTATTTATATAATTGGCCTAAGCTTAGAGTGTCCAAAAATCCGGAAAATTTAAAAAACCGGCTTATCCGAAAAAGTGTGTTTTTGAAAAAACCGGTTTTGATTATTGTCTTTTAAAAAAAACGTTTAAACGGTTTCGGTTTTTGTCTTCAAAAAACCGGTTAACCGGTTTTTATTAAATATTTGTTTAATGTTAAAAATGTTATCAAAGTTTTTCATAAATACATATGTTTGAGTGAGCTTTAGAAAATATATTTCATTAAAATGAGAGTATCCATAATCGACTTTGCTTCTGTTCACTGAATAGCTTTTTCTTCACCGGCAACGATATAGAGCAATTCTGTATATTTCGAATTGTGGTTTATAGGTTGCTGAAATGTTCACTGGGCAATGATATTAACCGAAACTAAAAGAAATTGCGACCGTGGTACCGACAAAATGAGAAGGGAGAGGATTCTTGTTCGAAATCAATTACGAAAATGTTTTCTTTATTTAAAACTAGCTGAACGCCCCGAACCGGCTTCGCCCGGTAGCTATATGCTAATGTTAGTTCTTCAAGTTTCTCCAAAAAATCGGTTAGTCGACACAAATTAATCGGTTTATTTGTTATTTGAAAATCTGGAATTTCAAATTATTCGAATAGTTAACTGTTCAAAATTATTCGGTTAATCGATTAACGAATAATACAAACTCTGCGTATGTATATTCAAAACCCTCATATATATTCACTGCTTTTGTGACATTTAATTTGATCTATGCAAATATCGTTTCGTTTTATAAAATAACTAACTTTTGTTTTTTCATTCCAAACGGAAACGCAAACGAAAATTCGTTTGAAAATATAAAATAAAGTCTGTTGTCATGTATTCCCATGTATTTTGTTATTGTAGCACCTATGTGTGTGATAATATAGTAATTTTGTTTAATTTCTTTCCTTCTATGTATTTATTCTATGGTACCAAGTTTAAAAACATTGTTTAAAGGAAAAAAGTTTGTTTTTAAATTTAAAAATACATGAAAAATGTATTGAAATGAATAAAAATTCTTAACGTTTGATTTTGATAATGCAAACCTTTATGAATGTTTATATCGTCCCCTTAATAAAACAATAGTGTATAAACGAAAAACTTGTTTTTAAAAATATGGAAATCAAAAAATGAATTTTATTTTAAAAAAAATCGTTTTTGTTATATGTATAGTATATTTTAATTTTTGTAGCAATTTATTATTGCCAATATTATTTAATTTTAATTAAATATTACCATTAATATGAATACAAAAATTATATAATTAAAAATTATTTGCTTTTTAAATTGATCAAGAACATTACATTATTTTAAAAAATAAAACGGTTTTAAAAATTCTAATCTAAAATTCTATCAACAATCTGGCACTCCACTTAGCTTAACATGTATAATTGCCAACTTGGCAGCACTTAACGATCAAAGATGTGCTTTAGCTTAGACAACAACCTACAATATGCTTTAGTACCAAACATGTGTTTTGCCACGCAAAGCTTTTGAAAATGAATCAACAGCTGTCATGACGGCAGCTGTTTTGTTTTAGAATTCATTTGCCGCTAATAGTAACACATGTGTTTTTTATTGTTGCATTCAAGTTTTGTTTATAAACTATTGTGGTAGACGGAATTTTAATTGTGAAATATTTTTTATTCAGTTGTCATAAAGTATTGCAAATATTGCAATTATTCGTTTTGTGGTAAATTTAAAAGCGTGAAATATTTCGTTGACAGTTTAATCCGAGTGTAAGTGTACAATTCGATTTAACGCGAGTGTTGTGAAAAAAATTGGACTTTTATACGTATAAACGGGCGTGTTGGTTCCTTCTTACGGTTACGGGTAACATTTTGTGCCGGTAAAATGTCGGTGTTGCTGGCTGATATCGATGCGACTTGTGCGGCTTTGGGCTACTCCGATGGCCAACAGTATCAGGCTGAGCCAGATGCCATACAAGGTTTAAAGGTAAAATCACGTTGTAAACATGTTGGCTGGGAAGCTAAATCGGCTGGTGCTGTAGTACATGCTTAACATACACATTATGCCGTCTCAATCCTCAACCTTTTTGTCAATTACTTGGGCTTGATTGATTTTTCATTGGCCTGCCACTCTTGTTTTCCCTCTGACATTAACATTTTTCTTTACTGCAAGTTTAATTTCTATCGTTTTTCTTTTTCCTTTTGCATTTAGCATCTCATTTGGATTTTACGTCGTGATTTGGATAATCATGAGTATCGTCGACATTTGGGTCGTGCCAAAGTCTTGCAAACGGATTTAGTTTATATGCTGCCTGACTATGTCGAGGATGATGAATATGCCGACGTACTCATACGTCTGCTGGTCATATTAACGAATCCCACATTATTGCTGTATCGTGATGGGCCACCCAAGGACAATCATGGTCGTAAGGTTTTCCTTGAACTCATTGATATTCTGCAGGGCTATAAGAATGCCTTTACACGTGATAAAATTTGGTCGGCTCTGTTTGGCAAATTAAAGAAATCATTAGAAATTGTAAGTAACAATTTATTGTATATGTATATTATTCTTTTACATATTAGATGTATTCTTTTTGGCAATTTCTTTGCTAGCTACACATGTCCTGTCTGATATGTATCAACTTTAGTTCATGTGGCGAAGAAATTGAATACAAATTATTGTGTAAGTGGGAAAGGGTTTGTAGTTGTCTTATTGTAAACTTTGTTTCTATTTACATGTATAGACTAAACTTTTTTGAAATGAGTCTTTTATCGTTACTAAACGAAACTATTAAATTAATCAAAATCTAAAACAATCCAAAAAGGTATATTCTTTATCATGCTTTTGATTTCTGAAACATATACAATCAGCGAGAGTTTTTTTTCCAAGAAAAGTTTTATTAAATCTAAAGAAAAAAATCGTTTAAAGTATAAACTTTTTATAAAAGATTATTTCAGAAGATCTCACTAAAACCCTAAAAAAACTCAAACATCGCTTATTTGCTGCAACAACGTCATAATTCAAAAAAGACGTTTCGAGAAAAACGTCTTTGAATATTTTATGACATTTTACTATTTCTTAAATAAATTTTTAACAAATCATGCGATTTCAGAAATATAAATAGTAGATGTTAATATCTTTCTAATCTGTATTTAACCCAAATTTATACGAGAAAACATGAATTTTAATTTTGATGTTTACAACAAAAAAAAAAACAGTCTCACACAAAAAATAATTGACTTTTTTGAAAACTGATTAAACTATATGAAAGATTATAGAACGGTGCATATTTTGTATTACTCAGTTCCAAAAACATGGATTTTGAGTTATGACGTTGTTGCAGCAAATATGCGATTGTTTACAAAAATGATCTCAAATACATTATTTGCTGTTTTTTATGTTTTTGTACACGAAATTCGTTGTTGCATTTTCAATTTAATATGAAAATAGAAATTATTCGGTTAATCGAATAATTTTAAATTAACCGATTATTAACCGAATAAATCTAAATTAATTATTAATTATTTGCTCGATTAATCGATTAACCTAGCGTTTACACATGCAAGTAACAGTTCGAAAAACACAATACATACATACTTTTGCACTAACACAATCACACATGCAGCCACTTGCAGCTCACTGCCTACTGAATTTAGGTGGACAGTGATTTTCGACACTTTCATACAAGTGATGACAAATAGAGTTGCCAATAAATAGCTTTTAAAAAATTTATCAGAAGGTGGTAAAATAATAATTATATTTTTAACTTATTTTATGTATTTTTGTAAAAGAAAATAGTACAAATGACCACTAATGCTTATCGTTTTCGTAAAAATAGCAATTTCATTAGTTTTAATAAATAAAATTGTTACTAATATCTATAAAAATTGTTAACCTAACATTTTCCCCAGAAATTTTTATATTTGAATATCATGGTAACACT
Source organism: Calliphora vicina (assembly GCF_958450345.1). Lineage (NCBI taxonomy): Eukaryota > Metazoa > Arthropoda > Insecta > Diptera > Calliphoridae > Calliphora > Calliphora vicina. Next base: position 124,022,753 of record NC_088780.1, read on the forward strand.
TTATTGTTATGAATAAAAATAATAAAATTTGGTTTCAAGCCGCAAATGGACTTAAAAATAACAAATGCTGATATATAAAAGGTTTATTTATCGAATTAGCTGTAATATTCTTATATTTGTGGCATTTTGAAGACATCATTCTCCTTCGCTAACATTTACAAAATGAACTTTTACTTGCATGTGTAAACGCTCAAGCAACTTGTAGACATTTCGATGTATTTTCGACATTTTCGATAATAATACATATTCTCAACTTTCATCAATTTACTTGCATGTGTAAACGCAGCGTAAATCAGAAACCCGATTAATTGAATACCCTAACTATAACCATAGAGAATTATAAACAGAGACAAAACACTCTTATTTGTCAAACAAAAATACAACAAATCATATGTTTGATACAACAACAAACAAATACATTGAATAGCATGTATTTTGTTGTTGCAAGAATTAGGTTTCTGTCAACAGATTAAGGTTTTTGAAAATTACGTCTTGTCTTATATTATATTTGTTTGACAAATTGGAGTGTCTCGTCTCTATGTATAATTCTCTATGCATTATATATTATTTACAATTGAAATTGATGAAATTACACATGTATTGTGAAAATTCGGTATAAAATTGAGAAATTTTAAATGAAACTTAGACATTTTTAATTTAAAGTTTTCTCTACATATGTACATACATAATTAATACACCACAGATTATTAAAGATATGAAACAAATGACAGTTTTCAAAAAAGTAATATCGAATCTTATGTTTATTTTGACGTTCTACAACCAATTTTCAATGGTTATGGTGTGCAGAGCGAGAGAAAAAATACAATTTTCAATAGGCAACGAATGTGATATATACACACAGCCTCAAAAGTGAGTAAACACCACAAATTATTGGAATTTTTTTTAAGATAATTAAAATACTAAAATCTACCCATCTATAAAAATTTAAAAGTTTTGGTTTGTTGAAGATTGGGCTGAATAATAGAATCGGTTCATATTCTTCAGAAAGTCAAAACAAATCAATGGTGTTTACTTTTACTGACTTTTGAGCTTGTGTGTATTTGTCCCTCTTTCCAAACCACAACAAGTATCAAATTTTCTTTTATTAGTTTTCTATTGTCATATTACTGGAACCAGCTGATTCATATCTGTGTAATGCACATTAAAGAAATGTGAAACTAGATAGGTGACAACTAGGTAGGTAACTGATTTTATGAAATTTCATAAAATAAAAAAACGCACCTATAGGGCTGTAACTTTTTTCTTATAATTTTGGATTTTTAATAATTATTTAAACGGGACATTATCTATCTGTTTTTCTACTAATGGTTAGGAATTTTTATTGATTAATTTTCTGTCCATCATCTGAGGAAATTCTAAAGCTTTTGCCTTTTATCGTTTTTTCCAAGCCACATTTGGAATTTGTTATATTTTTTTTAAAAATATTGGTCCGTTTCCGTTATGTTTTATTGTTTCTAATACTCAGCATTGATTTATTTTCATCAAACTTTCAATTTAAAAAAAACATGTTTTGTTTTCCTAAAAGATTCTGAAAAACTATGGATTGTTTAGATCAACATTATAAACTTGTCCACAAGTTTTAAATTATTGTTCATATGAATTCATTTGGATTTGAACATTGTTTTTATGATAAAATAAATGTTTAGAATATCATTTTGTGAAAAATTAAAAATTAAAAAAGGTAAAATTTTAACTCGAGGAGAGATTTGAATTAAATTTCATAATTTTTCTACAATACTACATCAGTTAAGCTCTTAAATTTGATTTTTATAAACAAACTAGTTGGCCCGACTTCGCCCGGTAGCCATTTACTAATGTTAGTTCTTCAAGTTTCTCCAACCCACATACACCTGCCTGTTCTTATTTATGTGCAAACAAAATATCTAAATTTGTACTGCATACTTTAGGGGGATTTTTTATTACAGTTGACTGTACTCAAAAAAAAAATTCCGAGTTTTACCCGGAATTTTTTGTCTTTACAAACCATCTCTTGAAAATTTCAAATCGAATAAAAATCAGCCAAATCGCTCCAGCCGTTCTCAAGTGATGCCATTACATACATGGACCATTTCATTTTTATATATGTATATAGAAGAAGATAGATAGAAAATAGTTTTCGAAAACACTTTTATCACCACTTTAAACTGAAATAGAGAAAATACAAATTGATATTATGAACATTCAATTAACAATGAGAAATTTTCAATTGATTCACGAAATCCCAATTAATGTTGTAAGATAGCAAATTCAAATTTAGAAATTAAAATTAATACCGAGAATAAACAAATTGAAATTTTGAAATCAAAACTAATATTGAGATGTAAATGTAACTTGAAATTTAGAAAAAAGAAATTGATTTTGAGAAATTAACAATTTGTATGAAATTTTTCCGTAACCCGAGACAATGTGTGTGTTAAGGTAGGGTCACACATGGCAAAATATATTTGGATTCTTTTATTTATTTCAAAAACTTATTTTACTTAGGATGATTCAAAACATATGTATATTTAGTTTTATTTTGATCTTACAAAAGACTTGTATGAGTAAATAACGTCAATCAAATTTCTGCTAAAGAAAGTGGTTGCGCTTTTTTGAGTAAATATTTGTCATGTGTAACCCCTACCTTTAGAATTTTATAAAAGTCATAAGTAAGTACATATGTTGTTATTTAGTTAACATATTAATTCCTGAAAACTTAAATAATATAAAGAAGAATTTCAAATATAAAACACAATACATACATAGGTATTTTCACATTAAAAAATGTTTTCGGAAACAATTTCTAGCTTTCATATGAAATTTCTATTTTCCGTATCTACATAATTTCCAACAATTTTATCCAATTGAATGTAAACTTACTACCAACTAACTTGAATTTAATTTTGTAATTGTTTATTTTTTTTTACTTTTCATAATTTTAGTTTTAAGTATAATTTTATTTCATTACATATTTATTTTTTTTATATTATTTGGTAACAAAACTTCTGCAGACTTATTTTATCTTATAATTACGAATGTTTTTGTTTTTAATTTTCTTTCTTAAAGTTCACTTCAAAAAGTTATGTTTGTATGTTGTTGCAGTTGCTGTTGCCATTTCATTATGTCTGTCCCGTACGTCTGTCTGTAGCTCGTACTTTTTTGGTAGACAGTTTTCAAAAACTATTTTTGTCTTGTCTACTAAAATTGCAATTTCCCTTAATGTTTTATTATTGCTGTTGTCGTCGTCGTCGTCATTTCTCCAACAAGTGACAATTGTTTTCAGTCATTTACATGTCTTAAATTCAAATGTCAAAAAGGAAGAAAAAAAATGCTACTAAAACTAAAAAGAAAATCCTTTTTTGCCAAGTGGTTTTTGTGTGTAGACTGCTCAAAATCTTTTTGCTCCTTCCCCACAATCCACAGAAATATTTTGTTTGTTGGGAAGTATGAGAGTGCTTATGCTTCTGCTAGTGCTTAGGATTTGACTGACAAATGTGTCAATTTCGTATGAAACTGTCGTTATTATATTTGTTGTTGTTGTTTTGGCAGCATTTACGTTTTGTGGCTGATAACACTGCTGCCTTTGCTGCTACTGCTTTAACTGTTTAGATATTTTCTTAACTTTTGAGCGGGCTTAAGTCAAAAGTTTCTAACAACTACATGTTTTTGATGCTGCCTCTTCCACTTTTTATTCCTTCTTTTTTTAGTTTTTTAAATATTAAAAGAGAGATGAGTGTAGACCTCACTTAAACTAAGTTTAATTGTTTTAAGATTTTTTTCTTCAACTTTTTGTGTTATTTCTTAGAGGATTTTAGATAAGTTTTGTGTGTGTTTGTCGGTTTGTTTGAGTGCATTTAAACTTTTTAAAAACTTGTTGCAGCTGATTTGTATTTGAGTGCGCGTTGAACAAATGCATTTAGCATAAGAAGATGACATCCCAAATATTTGTTTAGTTGAGTGCGGTTTTCTAAGTTGTTCAGTGTGCTGAATTAATTTTTTTAACACAACATGATGCAAAAATAAATCTTAAATAAACCTACACTGACTTCAAAAAATAACTATTGATGTTAAATATTTTTATTAGGTACTATTAGGTACATACATTCACCGCCATTTCCTCTTTAGGATGTGTAAAGGATCGCCACGGTACGTATTTGTAAATTAGGTTAAGTTAAAAAGACTTGTTTTAACTGAAGTATAATTAAATTGAATTATTGTTTTTGTTGAAAAAATAAAATTTTGTGTTTCAATTATATTTATAACGTGGTAGTCCTTTAAACATTCTGAAGGGAAATGGCTGTGACTTTCGTCCATCAGTGTATGTATATTATTACGCTAATAAGTAATTCGGACACCTAATCTCAAAGTGTGTATAAGATGCGGTATATGCCGAGATAATGTGATCGGAACATTATTTAGGAGATTTTAATTTATCGTTAAAAATAGCCAAATAATTGGGTTCCGCCAGAGCGGGATTAGATTAGGACCAGTAGATTCCAAAACTATATCGTATATGTCTGGATTCAGCCCTTTCATGGAGACTTATTGGGTGTATGGCGGGTCTTACAATAGTTGGCGTATCTTTTGAACGCGATTATTATTTTTAATAACTTATATGTCATTTAGTTATTGAACATTATAGTGTAAACGGCAAAGTTTTTTTTTTTTGCATCGGTAATGTCGAATTTTGTGCCAACAAATCCTCATATGCGGGAAGTTTTGCTTTAATTAATTAATTTTATCTCAAAAAAATTTTAATTTTAATTTCAAAAAAAAAAAGTGCCGCTAAAGCACACCGATTGCTCACCAAAGCTTATGGTGATTGTGTTCGATCGGCTACTAAGTGCGAGAGATGGCTTATGCGGTTAAAAAGTGGTGATTTTGACATGAAAGGCAAAGATCGCCCAGGTCAGCCAAAAAAGTTTGAAGACCCAGAATTGGAGGCATTAATCCATGAAGATTGTTGTAAATATCAACAAGAGCTTGCAAAATCATTGGGAGCTACTCAAGCAGCAATTTGAAAAGGTTTGCGAACAGCAGGATTCAACCGAAAGCAGGGAATTTGTTTACCATACGAATTGAAGCCGAGAGACATTGAAAGACGATTTTGCATGTTTGAAAGGACGTTATAAAAGACAATCATTTTAGCATCGACCCATTACTTGCATAGAAAAATAGATTAATTACCATAAACCGAAGCGTAATAGATCGTATGTGAAGCTTGGCCAACCAGCCGAATTGACACTAAAGTCAAATATCCATGGCGCTAAGGTAATGATCTGTATTTGGGGGTAGCAATAGGGTTCTATCTATTATAAGCTGCTGAAATCTGGCCAGACCATCACCGAACGTAGTTCCGAGCATTTGCCGAAAAAAGTCCAGAATATGCGTAAATGAAACATTAATATTCCATCATGACAAAGCTAGACCACTTGTTGCAATACCTGTTAAAAAGTATTTAGAATGATGTGGTCGGGAAGTTTTTCCTCACACGCCTTATAGTCCAGACCTTGCCCCGCCCGACAACTATTTGCTTTGATCGATGCAGAACGCTCTCTCTGGGATACGCTTTATTTTGGAACAGAGTATCCGAAATTGACTTGATTCGTTCTTGACCTCAAAAGATGAGCAGTTATTTTAGCTCGGAATCCATATGTCGCCAGAAAGATGGGAAAAGGCAATAGCTAACAATGGACAATACTTTGAATACATTTACAAAAAAAAATTTAGATTTTCTTTATAAAGCTTTCGTAATGACCAGGGCAAGGATTTTCATGCACTAAAAAATTAAAAATATGCGCTTATAATATGCACTATAAAGGGAGAAAATATGCACTAAAAATGACAAAAATATGCAATAAAAAACAGTTTTTTATTTGAAATATATTTATTAATACAAGAAAAATATACATTTGAGGTCACAGTTTCAATATATGAATATGTACATTAGGGTGACAGCCGATTTTTTTTAGATTTCAAAGAGTGCCGGGTGGAATATTGTGACTCTAGGCCTAAAAGTTAAGTGCTGAAAATTTGAGCCAAATCGGACAGCGATTTCAGGACACGCATCGAAGTCAACGTTCAGATATATGCAAAACTTTACTATTTATATGAAATTAATAGGTGAAACTCGTTAATTTTCTACATTGTTTTCCAGAAATATGTAGATTAATATTAATGAAAATTACATTAAAAAAAAATTGTTGAAGATTAACCCTGTATCTCGTTTGGGTCAAAATGACCCAAAAGCTGTATCGCAAAAATTCGTAAAAATTAAAATTTTTCAGTTTTTGTAAAATTTTTGATACTAACTAAATACTTTTGCAATTGAATTTAAAAGAATTGAAATGTGTACGTAATTGTACTGGATACTTTTCTTTAAATTTTAAAAACACTTTTTTTCATTCGAAATTAATAAATCTATATCTTCAAATTGAGATCTAATTTATTCGGCTACTCGATGTAAACCATGTGCTAAACATGTTACATGAATAAGTTTTGAATAAAATGCCTTTAAATTATTTGCAGCTATAAAAATATATCCAAAAGAAAATTAAATATGCAATAAAATGGAAAAATATGCTAAATATATGCATTTAAATGAAAAATATGCAAAATATGCATTTATAAGAAAATATGCAAAAATATGCAACATCAAATCGATGCCATTTTGTTGCAAATTCTTCGATTCGGAAAGATTAATTGTCAAAAGTGATTTTGAGTTACTGACTACAAACATGCATTTGCATAGAAATTCTTGCCCTGGTAATGACAAAGCCAACATATGTTTAAAGCGGAAGAGTATTCTCGGTGTCTGGAAACTTTGCCACTAAAATAAGACTTAATGAAAAAAATAGTTCTATGACGAACATATAATATTATTTCTATGAAATTATATCGGTATTCACAATGTAGAGTACTTTATCTAGCAAAGTAGCAAAAGAGCAGTTTAGCTGAAACCAAAAACAATATACATTAGAACTACTTTTTTTACCTCTTTACACTTCGGCTGTTTAAACTTTATGAGGTAATTTTGAATTTGATATTTCATGACATTTGATATTTCATATTTTTGTTTTGGAAATGAATTAGATTTTATTTTAAAATATCGGTGGCTTAATATAAAAAAGGCGTAACTCGATTTTTTATTACTTTACAAGAGAAGGAAAAAACTTAATAAAATCCATAAAATTTTAGACACAAAGAATGTTTTAATGCAAATTTTAATAAGAAGAGGCATCACATTTTATTTCTCATTTAAAATTTATTTAGTTTTTTATTTCAATGAAGTTATTTAATATACCCTTTTTACATTGATATTTTTGAAAAAAAAAATTAGTTACGCCCATGACGAATTTACTATACAGATGGCGTTGATATTACAACAAGTACAACATTGCAAAAACAACATTAGCGGTATTCATGATGAAGAGCTCTTGGCCTGGTAAAAGTGTAAAAGAGCAATTTAGTGACACAAAATTTTACACATTGTGATTTGAAATTTGCTGTCGATAAATTTTATTCTCGAACCATAGATTGCATTTGTTCACATTATTTTGTTTTAATTTTTTTCTATAAAATTTAATTAGAAATAATATTGAATTTATTTCCAAAACAAAAATAAAACGTCATGAAATATCAAAAACAAAATTACCTCAAATAGTTTAGAAAGCAAAAGTGTAAAGAAGTAAAAAAGTAGTTCTAATGTATTTTATTTTTGGTTTTTGCTAAACTGCTATTTTGCTACTTTGCTAGAGAAAGTACTCTACATTGAGAATACCGCTATTGTGTTTTATTGTTGCTTGAGGGGCTAATGTGTCAAAAGCAAATGTTTTCTAATGCAAAACAAGAGACAGCTCCAAAAAGAACATATCTCCAAGAAGTATTTGCTCCAGAATATTTAATCATAAGGGCGAAGAAGAAATGTGCGACCTGGACAGTCGAGAAACAGAGATTTTGTTCTTTTTGCTAGTTGTGATAATGATAAGAAGCCGCAAAACGGATCGTGTTACAATGATAAACTATTTTTCCTCACCATTCTTGTACACAAAAGTAGCAAATGTGATTTTACGGGCTTTTATACGGTATAGAATCCTAGCTGTGTAAATTTTGCACCCACTTTGGCCGAAATATCGGCTGAGTACAAGTTGGAAAAATTGATGTAGGCCGTTTTCCCGAAATTGCTCAAAAGTATCGCATCTCTTATTGCAGTTTCTCACGTCAGCTGTTTCAAAATGGCAAAGAAAGGCTGATGCTAAAGGCAAACTGCAGAAATTCTTTTCCTCGGACAATGTTACAGCCACGTTTGGTCTTAACAATTTGTACAAATAATGAGTAGAATATTCAATACCTGTCAAAGCAGCCAAACAAACGGCTTCTATTAAAAAGGCCCAATAAATAAAGGAGAAAACACGTCATAAATTTAATATCTTCATTATGTTGTGATTTGTGTTTTATTATAGACTCTTTTTTACATAAAATAAATTCGTTTTGTAAACAACTTTTGACAAGTTTTCCCCCAAGGCGAAACAAAAAAAGTAGATCAGCTGTGCTGTTAACGCCACCTGTAAAGTAAATTCGCCTTGGTTACGCCTTTTTTATATTAAGCCATCGATATATTTTATTGAAAAACAAATGATCTCCAAATATTTTAACCAACTTTTTTTTTGTTTTATGTTAGTACAATTGAATTGTTTTTTTTTTATAAAATGACACAATTTCTCATTCCCGTTTCCCGGGAAATAAAATTATCCAGGAAACAAATGAATAAAAAAACTCTTTAGCTTATTCTTTTCCAAAATTAAATTATCTTGAATTATTTAATTCTTTAGATGAATTGAGTAAACACCTCTTTTAAAAAGCCATTAACATTCAGATTTAATTTAAACGATACGACAAGAAAATAAAACAAAATGATAAAAACTAAAAAAATAATTTTTTTAATAAAGGTTTGCTCAAGGTTTAGTTTTCTCTTTCTTTGGCATAAAACATTCGTTAAAACAAAGTTTTTTAATTTAAAAAAAAATTCCAGTTGTTAAGGGTCCTATTATGCGCAACTGTTTTCTGTCGTTATTTCTGTCTGCTTTTGTTTTTCTAATTTCAAATTTGTTCTCCACTATTCAATTAAAATTTAAACGTGAATAAGAACCAAATATAAACACATTTTTCATTCATCCTTTGATGGACACAAGTCGGACTCTATATTTTATCTTTTTTCTTTTTGTAATTTAAAAGTCCAAATATACAGACTATTAAAAACGTTTTACGTTTAATTTTTCCACTTTTTTTTTGCTGCTGCTGCTGTGTTTCATGATAAATAGAGAGTTAAACAACAGAGTGAGAAAACAGAAAGGAAAAAAACGAATTCAAAGAAAAACAAAATAAAGGCCAAATTATTTTGAATTAAAAACAAACAAAAAATCGGAGACCCTGTAAAAAAATAATAAAATAAATAAAATGTGTATGTACAATATAAAAAACAAAGAGAAACTTACTTAAGTCAACTTTTAAAAACAAATTAAACAAATTAAAAATAATGGAAAACTACTACGGGCAAAATCACATCGCTTCACATCAGAACAGACCAGCAGCAGAAGTTCAGTAGTTGAATTTTTAAATTTCACAGCACATGACATGAACAAAAAGAATAACAAAACAAACAATATTAAACAGGAAATTAATGTGGAGAACGTAAAAGAACTTAAAACTTAAACACCTAAAATAAATAGGAAAAAATTAATTTTATAACTGGACGACAAGTGGCAATGAGAATCAGTTTAAGAGAAAATTTGTCTCCACAGGTTTAATTTGAGGGAAATGATATATGATTTTAATCGAGTAAACAAAAAGTTATGTAGTTCAATAATATCGTTTATATTGTGCTCGCTCCGGTATTAGGTGGTTCTAAGGAGTGAGATCGAAAAATTCTTAACATACATATATGTTTATAAAAAAGAAACCACTAAACTTACAGCTTTAATTTTTTTTTTATTTGATTGAAATTATTATTACAATTTACAAAAAAAATTATTTTTATAGTTTTAATCACTAGTGATGAAATTTTGAACCTTTTTCGGAAACCCTTCCATTAACGTTTTTATAGTGCTTTCTGTCACTTTGCTCGAACATGTAGTCCATCTCCGTTTAAAATCTACCACACTTTTGGACACCTTTTTTGTACTCTTCAATTCTCTTTTAACAAGAGCCCAATATCTCTCCACTGGCCTTAGCTCCGGGCAGTTTGGAGGATTTGCCTCTCTTGGTACAAATACCACATTATTGTTCTTGTACCACTCAAGGGCTTGTTTGCCATAGTGACAGGATGCCAAATCAGGCCAAAAATAAGTGGACACATTATGAAGTCTTATGAATGGAAGCAGCCTTTTTTGTAAACATTCCTTGATGTAAATTTCGGTATTTATAGAGCCCGTTGTAACAAATGAGTGGCTTCTTTTGCCGCAACTGCATATTGCTTGCCATACCAAGAACTTTCTGGGAAATTTTGTCTGCTTTTGGGTCCTAAACTTTTCTTCAACATTCCCTCGAGCATCAGCAACATAAAATTTTTGACCTGGAAGTTGCGAAAAATCTGCCAGAACATACGTTTCGTCATCCATTATGCAGCAAGAATATTTTTTTATAAAACTTGACTTCAATTTCCGTGCTCTGTTTTTGGCCTCTAAATTTTTAGTAGCGTTCCTGTCAGGAACTTTTTGAGCCTTGTATGTTTTTAAACCTGCATTAGCTTTAACTTTTCGTACCAAATAGTCCGAGCACTGAGCTAACCGGGCTGCTTTCCTACCGGATGTGTTGGGAGCTCTTTTGAAAATGCGTTCTATTTTTTTGGCTTTAGAAACATCATGTGGACCATTCCTTCTACCTGAACCAGGTTTTCTATCAACTGACAAGTTCTCCCGGTACTGTTTAATAACATTGGAAACAGTTTGACGGCAGACCTTTGTATGCTTGGCCAACTTTTTGTAAGACCAAGTTGGGTTTTGTTGAAAATATTTAATAATTTCAGTACGCACTTTTTTCTGGTCACTCATTTTAATCAGATTAACAAAAAAATTAATATAATTGACATTACACATAATAACTGACATGTTTTTCAAAGGTAACTTGATCAAAAAAAAATTCAAATAATACTTGGGTTAAAAAATGTAATGAAAAACGTGTGTTAAGAATTTTTCGATCTCACTCCTTAATTGTGCCTTGCTCTTCCTCTCTATTGCTGAATAAATTCCCTGTTTAGTGCTTTGCTGCCACATTGATCCGTTACACCCCTTTGCACTCTGCTGAAACTGCTGTTAATAGTTTCAGACAATTACAAACTCACGAACTCCCTGTTCAACATCCTGTAGCTCATAGACATCCAGATAGGAGAACAGCATGTTATTACCGAAGTTATTATCGTCAAGGCCAGCCAAAAATGTTTGAAGACCAAGAATTGGAGGCATTACTTCATGAGGATTATTGTAAAACTCAACAAGAGCTTGCAAAATCATTGGGAGCTACTCAAGCAGCAATTACAATACGTTTGCGAGCAGCAGGATTCGTCCAAGAGCAGGCAAATTGGGTACCATATGAATTGAAGCCGAAAGACCTTGAAAGACGATTTTGCATGTCTGAAATGCTGCTTGAACTAGAGTGTCAAAAAAAAACCGGCAAATTTAAAAAACCGGTTTCCGGTTTAACCGAAAAAGTCTTTTAAAAAAACGGTTTCGGTTTTTTGGTTTCAAAAAAACCGGTTAACCGGTTTATATTAATTTTTTTTTAATGTGAAAAAGCTCTCCTTAAATTAATTTTTATTTGTGGACCTTAATTGGAAATGTGTACTAAATCTTCGGAAATTTAGCATTTTTGAATTCTTAAGATTCTATATTTATGAAATGCTATAATCCATATAAATATATAAATGTCTTTGTGAGTTTGTTTGTTGGTTTGTTTGAGCATCACGCCTAAACGGCTGAACCGATTTTATTGAAATTTGGAACATAGATAGATCCTTAATTGGAAGCGTCAATCCATATAAATATATAAATGTCTTTGTAAGTTTGTTTGTTGGTTTGTTTGAGCATCACACCTAAACGTTTGAACCGATTTTATTGAAATTTGGAACATAGATAGATCCTTAATTGGAAGCTTTAATACTTGGACCAGAAAGATATTTAAAGGGGGAAAACCGGTAAAATTGGTACCTTTAGTTCTTAAACAATCAAGAGTAAACGGCTGCACCGATTTGATTGAAATTTGGAACATAGATATTCCTTTACTTGGAAGCAATAATAGACTATATAGTTTTTCTTAACTTGGACCACAAAGGGACAAAAGAGTGCAAAATTTGTACCACCCAAAGTAAATAATTACTTTCGAATATCTGCAGAACTAAAATTGTGACTATCTTCAAACTTTATACGAATCAATTTCTTATCATTACATGAAGTTTATCCAAAAATGGGACGGATGGAAACAAGGGGTGTGGCACGCCTTCTTAATAACTGGCATCAACGTAATTTACACAAAATTTAAAGACTCTTACAATTAGATTCACTTGATATTCGAATATTTATATATTTTATATGCAATGGTAACAAAATAACTCATTTGAAGCATTACTTTAACTATTATAATAAATAACCTTCATATCATTATAAGGAGTTTTTTATACCTTCAACGGCATAGTATGCAATTAATCACAAACAAGAAATTCCGGTATTAATTATATTCATTTATTTGCTTATAAAATCGTTTCACATTTTTTTATTTTACTTCGACAGGGGTAGCGAAGCGCACCGGGTCAAGCTAGTTTTCTACAGTACGAGACACAAATGTGTAAATAAATTTGGAAATATCTATAATTTGAATTTTTATGCTCAACATTTACCAATCTGACAATATTTTTTACACAATATGAAGATCATGATTAGTGAAGTATAGCAATACAAAAAAATTAATTTCAAGTAATGGCATTTAAATACCAGGATATCAAAAAGTTAAAAACTGAATTACACAATTTTGTCGCATTTTCTTTAAAGTTAAATAAACTTGTTATTATTATTTAGAAAAAGAACAATTTTAATCAATTTCATTAATGACAGTTAGTTAAAACATGTTACTAGTTAACAATTTACAATTCTTTAAGGAATATTGAATATGAAGAAGATTATCACCGAAGTTGCAAATTCTGTTACCGAGCAGCTGAAAAATGGTATCTCCCATCGAAAAATATCCACCAAATTCAATATTTCTTTTAATCTGTTGAGAACATAGCGAATATATGTGGTTTGGCTTTTCCAGCACCAATTTGTGGACGGAATTCAATTCTATTGTTAAAAGATGGTCTCACTGTATAACGTCTAGTTGCATCAGGAGAAGAAAATAGTCCCCGTGAGGTACAACCAAAACTATCTTCATGCTACCAAATTAAGATTTCAAAACGTGCATCTCTTAGAGGAATCAAAAGATGTGGTTTTTATGCAATAAAGATTGTTAAAAAACCTCGTTTAACTGAAAGACACAAGTCTCTTCGACTAACATTTGTAAATTTTTTTAAGAAATGGACATTTGATGATTGGGAAAAAGTTATCTGTACAGATGAATCGAAAATTAACCATTTTGGAACTGATGGACCAAAATATGACTACCAAAAACAAAATGCGCCATTAAAAGACCGTGATTTTATGACGACTATGAAATATGGTGGTGGAATATTGCCATTTTGTGGTTGTTTTTCTGCGAAAGGTGTAGGAAAACTCCATAAAATTGGTATTAATATGAATGCAGAAATGTATATAGACATTATTAAGACAACAGATGTGGATAGTCTGAATGATTGGCGTGGACAAATTGAAAACACTGTGATACTACAAGATAACGACAACAAACATAAGTCTAAAAAGACGCTTAATTTTTTAAAAACCGCCAAAATTACATTGCTAGATTGACTCCCACAATCTCAGAATTTAAATCCGATTGAGAATTTGGTGCGAATTCTAAAACGTCGCGTTTATAATTATCAAAATGCATTTAGAAACACAACTCAGCTCTAGGAGCGCTCCCATGATATCTAGGGATCTATAATGCAAGAAGAGTGTCGCAAACTGGTGGAGAGTATGCCCTCCAGAATTCAGGCTGCCATTGACGCGAAAGCAGGTTATTCGAAGTACTAAAAAAGTTACTTTAGTAATCTGCGCCAAAAGTGTGTAAATGGGTTGCAGTTATTTTTTTTAGATTACTGGAGTATAATTAAGGAAATATTTTATTTATTTAGTCCTAAAATATCCTTAATAAATATTGTTTAAAAAACACAAAACGTTTCTTTATAAACATTGCACTTTAAAAATGGTGTCACAAAGTGTAAATATATGACCATCATTTACACATTTTTGTCTTACACTGTATAAAATAAATCAATATTTTTTAAAATGGTATCAAAGTTTTTCATAAATATGTTTGAATGAGCTTTAGAAAATATATTTCATAAAAACCGGTTAACTGTCTTACATAATAAACCGGTGGAGTTTACAAAAATGAAAAAACCAGTTGACCGGTTTTCGGTTTTGGATACTCTAGCTTGAACGCTATAAAAGAAAATCATTTTTGCACCGAATCATTACTTGCGATGAAAACTGGATCCATTACCCATAAGAGATCGTCTGTGAAGCCCGGCCAACCAGCTGAGTCGACACCAAAGCCAAATATCCGTAGCGTTAAGGTAATTCTCTGCATTTGGTGGCAGCAAAAGCACTTTGGGTCCAAATGACCCTCAACTTTTAAAATCACGAAAACCATAGTCAAATTGAGGTTAATTTTTTGACCCCTAGTACTCTTAAGGGTTAATTTCCATTTTTGCACTGTTATTTTAAATCTAAGACCTTATGGTATGTTTTTCGCAACTTTCATTAAAATATATTTCGCTATCTCCTTGTAAATGCATCTCAAAACTTCAGAGGGAGGGCATGAGGCACGTCTGAACCCCAACCGATTTACCTAAAATTTTTTCAGGATGATTTTTTTTACTAATGTTCACCTAACTGTGGGGTGAGAATGACCAAAATCGAACTTTCGTTTATTAAGAGCCACCCTAGTGACCATACCTTAAGGAAAATAAGTCCCGGGTATTCTCGCAAATTTTCCCGGGATTTCCGTGAAAAACTACAATGCTATTAAACAAAAATCATTTTATTTACTTCCTTAGCAATTATTAATTTGTTTGTAAAGCCAACATTAGATGAGTAACTTAATTGTATGTGTTACATTATTTTTAGTTTATTTTAAACTTTAAACAATTTAATACAAATTTTACAATCACAAAAATAACAACAACATAATAATAACCTTTAAAATTAACATTCCACCATTAGATATCGTTTGCAAATCCACAAAAAAGGCCATATTACCAATAGTTTTATTATCGCAATTATGCATTTATTTCGTTGAAACTACAAACAAAAAATTTTAGTACTTTCTCAAAGTTCAACTTGTCCTGAGGCTGTGATATATAAAACAAAAAAATAAAAACTTTTGAGCCAACCAGAAGCGCCAACAACAACAACAATACGGATAATACAAAATTCCGAAATTTCTTAAAACTTTATATTTTTATGAATCATCATAATTTTTAATTACACCACTAAAACTGAAAACGCTACGATGCTATGAATGGAATCAAGAGAACAGAAGAGGAGTGGAGATAGACGACGGTGATGAAGATGATGATGGTGATGATGATAAAACACCTTACGGAAATATAAACCACATCCTTGTCGTCATTAAGCTATTCGCCTAATAGAACATACACCCAGAAAGATTGAGTAAGAGGGAGGGAGAGGTCTGGAGTGGGAAGTTGTGTAGGTTAAGAGTGTAAGGAAATAGTGTGCCAGAGTCCTGAATGATAATAAAATAAGCGTTCATTTAGTTGGTGGTCTGTCTTTCCTTCTATTTATTCATTCATTCAATGGTTGATTACTATAATTTTGTCACACTACTTTTGCAACTGTGCAGAAATGTCTGTCCGTCCGCCCGTCCGTCCATCGATTTATCTAACAGTTTGTCTCCACGTCTATTTGTCTCCATGAATGTGATTTTATTCTTCTCCTCTTAGTTTGTAAAACTGTCGTTGTATTTCCTTTTAGCATTTGTCAGAAAATGGCAGTAAAAATAAAATTGTATAATTTCTGTTTTATTGCGGGAAACTTAACAAAACAAGAAAAACTTTTTTTTTTTTTACCAAATCTTTACTTTTTTTTAATTTTTGTTACTTGTTTGTTTTGTGAACTTTTCACTACTGTTCAGTTCGGTTGTGCTCATAATGCATTCATTCAGTTGTTCATCCTCTACTACTTGTATGTTTGAATATTTGCGTGTGGTTCTGAGATTCTACACGCAAAATGCAATTAAAATGTCAGAAAATCGTAAAAAAAGACCAACTGGTTTTATACAGCATTGTACGATTAACTAGGACATATAAATTTGGTAATAGACGTTCTAGAATTGAGGTATATTTTTTATGGTAAAATGTTGTAAAGGATTTTGACAAGTATCTTATTTGTTTGTAGTAATGATGTATTTTAGTAGACTGCCTCTGAAATAACTTAAAGAGAAAGGGTGTTATGCCCCCCTCTGGCCCACAGGCTTCACTTACATTTATTTCTGAAATTAAGAAAAAAGTATGAGCAGCCATCGATCCTCACTCTGATAAAAGATCTACAAATTTAATTTCAAGTCAAAATATATTCATTCTTTTTCATAAATTTTACAGGAGACACAAGAAACGTTCTAAATTCCTTTGTTTTAAATATTTTTAAAAACTATTATTATAATGTCCTGTGTTTCCTATAAGGAACAAAGGGACACCACAAACTGATTCCGATTGAGTATTTCAGTCTGGATTGGACGTTGTTAGATTTGCTTTTGATTTTGTTTGTTCTTGCCTCGATAATACTGTAAATCGAGTGACATTACAAAGTCGTGGCATAGTAAAGTACCCAGTAGTTCTAGGAGATAGTCCCGAACTATTCATTTTACCCATCATTTAGGGTGGGAACTAGTTACTTCAATAGCTACGTGGCTAGTTATTTTAACACGTGCATGTCCTATTGACCCTTTTTGATTACAATGAGACTGTCTAATAGCTGGTTCAAAGTAGTCAACGCATTGGATTCACATACTGTTTAAATAGCGTCAGTTATCTTACTTACAAACTGTTTACTTGATCAGCTACTTAACTAATTATTTTAACATGTGCGGCTGCTAACTGACCACAAATAGTCATCTAAAAAGACATATCATAGACAGTCTAATAAAGGTTGCTTGTAAACAAACCTTCCACCGACAACTCTCCAATAGATTGTCGTCTCTTTTTTTGTTTCCACTCCTTGTGGTGGTTCAACGCACCTAAAGACGCGCATTTTGAGCACATTTTCTTGTAGAGCAAAAACGGTTGATTATATTGCAAATCTGATTTCATCAGTCAATTCTGCATCAAAAATTAATACAATTGTTAAATTTTTGAATCCTTAAAAATAGTTCCAAAACAACAGGGGGCGCAAATCTGAGAAAAAAATAAAATAAAGAATTTTAGATTTTTTAAACATGCACGATCAAAAGGCATTTTAAGATTATCAAAACGTTACCAATATTTCCTTTCTATCACAACCCGTTTAAAAGTTATGTGGCTTTAAAATTCTAAACTAAAGTCCGCCATTATTTTTATTTATTAACTCTAATATACATATAGAAGTTTTTCACAAAATTTTAACATTTACTTAACATTTTTGGTAGTACCCCATTTATATCCTAAACATTCCTATTGACAGCTGCTATAGCTTCCTCTATATATAGTTTTTTATATCTGTATGGGGTGCCACGCCCACTAATTCAATCCCGACCATTTTCAGTCAAACTATGTAAAATTAAAAGAGAGCTATTCGGACAAAGTGTAAATAATCTCGTAATTATAGTCTCAAGATATTTAGAAATAATTGTATACTATGTATGGTAGGTGAATCACCCCTGTTGCGCGATCCCTCCCATATTGACTAAATGCTTTTTTAATCTATAAATAATGAATTCTCAAGGGAATGAAGTCAATACATTTGAAGTACAAAGGAATTAAGCCTATGAATTAATTGATAAATAATTCATTAAAGGATTGATTAAGAGATAACATTTCATTTTCATTTTAAAATAAAAACACGTATTTTTTTAAATATTTGTGATTGTTTTTATTGGATTGTAAAGAAGACATGTTGCGATTAAGTATGGAGTAAAATATAAATCAAATGGCTCCCACGGCTCTGATGACATGCCATTATTCTTTTCATGAATCTCACTAATTATGCGTTGGATCTTGGAATTGAGCTTAGGGGTTGTTTCTGGTTTATTCGCATAAAAGCGAGATTCACAAAACACCAAAGAAAAAAATCGCACGGCGTTAAATCGCATGATCTTGGTGGCCAGGTGACATTAGAATTTCTTGAGATAAGAACTCCGTTATCATGTTCCTGTAACGAATGCCGTTCACAAGCTGCCTGACCAAAGTTGCTCATTGTGGGTGCATTTGTTTCACATGAATTGCACAAGGATTTTCTGAGCCCCAAATTCGACAATTTTGTGTATTCACGAATTCGTGAATCTTAAGATGACTTAATCGGAGAAGATGACTTTTTTCGAAAAATTGACATTGATATTGAGGTAAGCTGGCTTGAGCTCCTGAGTAAACTGAATTTTATACGCACGAAGGTGGATTTCTTTCATCAAAATTCGATGAGTAGTGCTTCGTGAAATTTGAAGTGGTTGACAACGATGTCGAATTGTTGTTTTCGGCCACACTCTGCTTTACAGCAGCAATGTTTGCAAGAAACCGACAGGACGGTACAGGAGTCCAATCCAGTTTCTTCAAATTTCTTGAGCACTCTTCGAATGCTTGATACATTTGGTGCACTTTATAGACTGAAAATTTATCGAAGTTTGCGTGTGGTCTCAGCATAACTTTCCAAATTTTTGTAATAAGTTTACACAATTATAACGCGTTTTTCTTTCGTAAAGTGCTCCAAATGACGCTAAATTTAAAAAGTCCACTCTTACTGAGGCACCCTTTACATGTGTTTCTGAATAAGTAAGAATCCAAAAAAATAGCGTCAGTGTTACTATTTCATTATTCTCAATAGCAGCATTTTTAAAACAGCTCATACTATACCGCCCTTCACAATGTAGTGCTTACCGGAAAAATGTACAAAAAAAAAAACCAACTCAGGATATAGAAATTGGCGTCTGCAGTAGTGGTTTTTTAACTGAATAAATGAATGAATGACTGCGAAAAAAAAGAAGAAACTTAATGATGGGCTGCTATTTTTTGCAATTTTTTTTCACTGGCATTTAGAAGTAAAATTTATATATTTTACTTTTACAAATTGCCTCTAAAAAGTAAAGTTCTTTCCGAACATTTCTAGCGGCAGCAGCATCAGAAACATTAGTAAACGTTTTATAGTCTCTGACATTTAGCCAAACCAAAATTTAGATTGAAAGCAAAAACAGAAAAAGGAAAATTGCTTGTAATAATATTCATAATACCCATTACATAAGTATGTCTGTGCAGTTTTTATGCTAAATACTGTGTAAAAAAGAGACGAGTTTTGCTGCGCGACTCAGTAAAAGGATATTAATCCTTTTAATGTATTTTAAGTGGCAACACAAAAATTATTACTATTATAATTTTATTTTTTTCGTAAAAACAATAAAACCATGAACAAAATTGAGTACTTTAAGGGAATGAGTTAGTAGGTTTTTTTTTTGTTTTAATATTCAAAAATCTGTAATCTTCTGTTATTTAAAGTGTGCTAGGGAAATTAAAATCAACAATAAAAAAAATATTATTTTATTGCATAAATAAATAAAAGAAAAGTTCATTAATATAAAAATTTACGTTTGTTGGAAAAATTACAAAAAAAAATATATTATTTTAATTAAATCTCAAGATCATAAAAGTATTGACGGCAATAAAAAACAATGCTATAAAACTTAGTTTTTAATGCTAATAGAGTTGAAGTTAAATTTACAATTTTATTATTATTTTGTGTACTTTTTTTTGGTTAAACTGCAAGGACTAAAAAAATTATTGAGCTGACAGAAAACGAAGTATTTTTTTTAATTTAAAATTATTTTTATTTTCAATTCATATCAGACATTGAAAATTAAATATTTGTCCGCTGTTAAAATAGTATTTTAAATGTATTTTTTTTCACATTCAGAGTATTAAAGTTTTGAATTTTAATTATTTGTTTATTAGCGAAGTTCTGTTTATATAAAAATGTTTGATAGTAACATTTTTTATACAGAAAACTGTTGTATCCAAATTTTCTTCAAACAAAAAACTGTTAAAAATGGACATTTCCATAGAAATACCAGTTATACAGGAAATTTATCAAAGAAAATACTGTCATACACAAATTTTTTAATAGAAAATACTGTTATACAGAAAATTTTCTACAACAAAACTATCATACCGCCAATTTTTTTAAATTGTCATACAAAAACTAAACATAAAATTTTCAATAGAAAAAACAGTTATATTGGAGCTTCCAACAGAAAGCATTCCGGTTAGCTCAGTACTTGGACTATTTGGTACGAAAAATTAAAGCAAAGGCAGGTTTAATAAAAACATACAAGACTCTAAAAGTTCCTGACATGAACTCTGATAAAAATTTAGAGGCCAAAGACAGAGCACGGAAATTGAAGTCAAATTTTTATAAAACAAGTAAGAGAGCTATATTCGGCTGTGCCGAATCTTATATACCCTTCACCAAATTATACTTCAAAATAAAAATTTTAAATATTTTTAGGTAAACAAAATTTTTTTTTTTGGATTTTTTGGAAATTTTTTTTTTCGAATTGTTTTTTTAAATTTTAAAAAAAAAATTTTAAATTTTTTTTTTTAATGTTTAGCGAAAAAAAACTTTTGTGAAAAAAAAAAAATCGGGATAAAATTTTTTTTTCCGATTTTGACCTTATATTACGTTGCAAAGGTCTTTGAAATATCTCTCATTAGATATCCATATTGTCTATATTAATGACGTAATCCAGATATAGGTCAAAAATAGGTAAAAAATCGAGGTTGCCCTGGTTTTTTCCTTATATATCTGCCTTTTGTTGACCGATTTTCTCGATTTTAAATAACAACCGAGCCGGAAGAATTCTGGATATATTGATGTATGAATCGTGTATGTAAGTTATTTGGGGTCTTCCGAAAGTTGATTTCAACAGATAGACAGACCGACAGACAGACTGACATGGCTTAATCGACTCCGCTATCTATAAGGATCCAGAATATATATACTTTATAGGGTCGAAAAATAATATTGTGGAAATTACAAACGGAATGAAGGGTATAAAAATATACCTGCTGAAAAATTCGCAGCTTCCGGGTCAATATTTGTATGTTGCTGATGTTTGAGGGAATGTTGTAGAAAAGTTTAGGACCCAAAAGCAGAACATTTTTCCAAAAAGTTCTTGGAATGGTAAGCAATATGCAAAAGAAGCCAAACATTTGTTACAAAGGGCTCTATAAATACCGAAATTTACATCAAGGAATGTTTACAAAAGAGGATGCTTCCATTCATAAGACTTCTTAATGTGTCCACTTATTATTGGCCTGATTTGGCATCCTATCACTATAGTAATAAAGGTCTTGAGTGGTACAAGAACAGTAATGTGTTATTTGTACCAAGAGAGACAAATTCTCAAAACTGCCTCCAGCTAAGGTCAGTGGAGAGATATTGGGCTCTTGATGAAAGGGAATTGAAGAGCACAAAAACGGTGCTCAATATAAACCTTAAAGGAAGTGTTTCCGGAAAAGATTCATAAATTCATCACTATTGATTAGGACTATAAAAATAATATTTTTTATAAGTTGTAATAATAATTTCAATCAAATAAAAAAAGAATCAAAACTGTAGGTTTAGTGGTTTCTGTTTTATTAACATTTATGTATGTTAAGATTTTTTCGATCTCTCTCCTTCGAAAATGTCAAATTTTGTGCCAAAAAAGCGTCATATGCGGGAAGTCTTGTTTTACTTATTTAATTAAAAAAAGTACACCGAAGCTTATGATGAATGTGTTTTACCGATTTCAATGTGCGAGAAGTGGTGATTTTGACACGGAAGTCACAGATCGCCCAGGCCAGCCAAATATGAGCTTGCAAAATCAGAAAGCTACAATTTGTAAAAATTTTGCGAGCAGCAGTTATAGAAGCCGAAATACCTATTGAGACACCAAAGCCAATTATTCATGTCACAATATGCGGCCAGACATGAAACCGTAATATTCCATCATGACAAGACTCGGCCACATGTTGCAATACCTTTTAAAAACTATTTATAGTGAAGTGGAAGCTTTATATTCCAGACCGTACCCTGTCCGTAATAGCAGGGTTCTGACCGGACCACTTGCTTCCTTTTCGTTATAAATCTACAATTGCTGACTAAAAACTTAATTTAGCAGAATCAGCTCTATAACGTGCCGAATTTCATAAAATGTAAATGGAATATCTTATTCAATTCCTAGCTGTATTTTCATAGTAATGTTAACAAAGCGGATACTTTAAATACTGCTTCATGTTGGACATAGTGATTGATTTGCGGTGATACAAATTGTTTAAACTAAATCACCAAACAATTTTCATTTGCAACATTTAGAACTTAACTCATTTGAGGAATTAACAAAAAAAAATCTATGTTTGCAATCTATCATTTGTGTAAAGTGCTGGGGTGGTAAAGAAAACCGACATTCTCGTATTTAGAGAGAACTAATTTATCCAGTACGGCTGTTTCCATTTAATGAAATATAAGATTAAATTAAGCGCACCCACAAAGTAAAAAAATAAAAAATATGTGAAATTTCTTTCTCATCATACAAACCAAACCAAACAAAACAAAATATAATATTTCTTTTTTAATTTTTTTGTTGGAAAATTCTAAAAAAAATCTCTAAATAGGCTGATTCTGAAAATATTGGTGCGGCAGTAGTCAAACAACATACCACAACCACTTGTTAGCCTGAAAATAATGCCTACAAGCTGTTACATGTTTTTGAGAGCAGAAGCAATTTTTTTTCTGCTGTTTTCAACTACTGGCATTGCCTCAGACTCAACTACTAATGCTACCAGTTTTACCCACAGATTATTTCACATATTCCGAGCTAAATGAATTTGATGGGGGAGAGACGACGCGTCGGAGGAGATTTAACAATGGAATTTTTGTCTTCCTTACAAACCAAATGGGTGGTTTGGTATTTCATATCAAAACCCATCATGTGTCTTTGACAATGAATAACAATGAAAACGAGAAAAAATTTAACAATAACTTAAACCAACTCCCACTCCCTCACCTCTGCTACACTACCACTATGTTGACTAACTAAAGAGCTGGGAAAAGGGAAATGGAAGAGGCCATGTTAATACAACAAAAAAAAATCCAATTTGTAGATGAACGATGAACGACATTTGGAAATGGTTGGGCAACTAAAATACATTTAAAAGCATATAAAATATTATATGAATTCATGAGCATTTTTCTATGCCACACTCGCACACAACTTTTGCGAGGAACAATGAAAACAAACCATTTTTTGTTTCATTCTTTCTCAAAAAAATATTGCCAAACATAAAATAAAATTCATGTTTGGTTTGAAATAATTTGAAGCAAACATTTTTTCTTCCTTTCACATTCTCAACATTTTCTGTTTTTATGCCTTTTTGACTGTTTGCTTGTTTTTTTTTGTGACGTTTTTGGTTTTCTTTATTTTTTTTGTTAATTTTTGATGGCTGCCTCATGGTGGTTTATTTTTCAAATACACCATTTCTGTTAGGGAATTTTCGAAATGTATTTAAAAAGTGATATTAAATGTTGGAATTGGCTTTACTTTTGTACATTAGACAACTGATGAATTGTGTGTGCAGATTTTCTTTAAAATTAACCAAATGAATCCATTAGCCTCTCTATGTTTCGATGTGTGTCTATGCTTAGCTTAGCCATTAGCTATTTGAATGTCCAGAAATGAGGAATAGTGGTTACAGATTAATCTTAAATATAGCGGCTGTTGGAAATTACTTATTTGTCCAAATTATTATACCCTACACCTCCATAGTGGGGAGAGTATAATGCGTTTGTGCAGATGTTTGTAACGCCAAAAAATATTAGTCTAACACCTACCTTAAAGTATACCGATCGACTTAGAATCACTTTCCGTCTGGCTGGCTGGCTGGCTGTCCATGTAAACCATGTAAACCAGGTCGCTATTTTGAAGATATTTCGATCAAATTTGGTACATATAATTTGATCGGCCCAATGACCAAGCCTATTGAAACTGGCTGAAATCGGTCCATTATTTCACCTAGCCCCCATACAAAAGTCCTTCCGAAATTGGACTTTATCGGTCAATTTATAAATGTATCTCCACAAATTGCGCTCCAAATAAGTTTTATATATACAAAATTCATGTCACCAAATTTTGTTACGATCGGTCCATAATTAGTCATAGCTCCCATATAGAGACCCGCTTCCGAAAATCACTTTAACGTGCATAAATCGCTTAAAAATGTTGGTATACGCACGGAATTCAACATAGTTAACTTTCATATAGACATAAATCACACGACCTAATTTCATGGTGATCGGTCTATAATTGATCATAGCTCCCATATAAGGCCCACTTCCGAAAATTACTCAGAAATTAAAATTATTGAAATTTTAAAAGAAAAATGTTTTTGCTCTTTTACTTAGTGTAGGGTATTATATGGTCGGGCTTGACCGAAAAAAAATTTATTGAAAGACAAGAGATGATCTTTTGAACGCGGTTTTTGTTTTTACTAACTTAGATGTCATTTTGAAGGATGTAAACAAAAAAGTTTTTTTTTTTGATTCGAAAATGTCAAATATTGTGCCAACAAAGCGTCATAAGCGGGAATTTTTGCTTTACTTCTTTAATTTGAAAAAAAGCCGCTGAAGCTCACCGAAGCTTATGGTGAATGTGTAACATCGGTTTCAACGTGCGATATATGGTTTGTGTAGTGGTGATTTTGACACGAAAGCCTTGGAATTGGGGGCATTACTCTATGAAGATTGTTGTAAAACTCAACAAGAGCTTGCCAAATCATTGGGAGTTATTCAAGCAGCAATTTCAAAACGTTTGCGAGCAGCAGGATTCATCCAAAAGCTGGTAAATTGGGTAACATATGAATTGAAACGGATAAAATCGATTTTGCATGTCCGAAATGCTATTTAACGCTATAAAAAGGAAAATCATTTTTGCATCGCTTCATTACATGCGATGAAAAACGGATCCATTACGAAAAACCGAAGCGTAAGAGATCATATGTGAAGCTCGGCCAACCAGCCGCACCGATACCAAAGCCAAATATCCATGGCGCTAAGGTAAATACTCTGTATTTGGTGGTAGCAAAAGGGTCCTATCTATTATGAACTGCTGAAATCTTGCCAGACCATCAAAGGGCACCTGTTCAGAACGCAACTGCTTCGTTTCAAAGTATTTTTTTAATTCGTAAAAGGCTTTCAGTAAAATTTTATGGCGTTTGACTAAAATATCTATATTGTTTATAATTAATTGCAGAATTATTCTAACTCTATTGCAAATAATTTTACTTTAATTTTTAAGTTAAGTTTCGTAATGTTCTTGGTCTTAATCCAAAGTCGATTGGAAACTGAATGTAGCAAGTCGTTTCTAACAAAATTTTGCAATGTAACCAACTTGGAATATCATTATAAATTAATGATCTACTTTATTTGAGTTATTTTTTCCAATTTTTTTTTTATTTAACTTGAATATATATTTATTCGAGTATTCGATTAATTGACAATTATCGAATTTTTTCCCTCGATTATTCGATTAATTTTTATTTGCTTTCGGTGAAAATAATTTCAACACAGAACATATAAACTTTTGTCCTATAATTTCTAGTGTTTGACAAATGGCCGATTAGTAAATCACTGATAAGTACTGGCAAATAATATATTTTCTTAACATTTCCATATGCATTCCGAAAAAAGTGACCTAATAGTTTCATTGGTGTTTCCTGTTAAGACCCTTCCTTTGATTTCAGCATACAGTCAAATATTTCGAAATAAAAACGAACGTTTAAACAATAAGAACTGTCGTTCTTACTTTTGAAATAGAAACCTAGATTTTCATTTTTTCTGTATCTCAGGAAATGGTTTATTTTAAATCATAAACTAAGAAAAGAAAAATCTAAAAATTCAAAATTCAAACATCGTTTTACAGTTGCCTTTATTTTGTTAAAAGACATTTGTTTGACGTCCACCATAACCATAACCAACAGCAACAACTACAAATAGCCTACAACAAAATATACACTCATTCCAGCCTCCACCCCAGAACTCTGTACTCTCAACCCGCTAAACAAATGTCCTCCCACTAAACTATCAGATAAAGAAAACCTCGTGAATAATATTTACTTTAGAGGCCATAAATCGGATTCACTACATTATAAATAAATATATTTGTATTTTGTTTTCATTTAATTTTTTTCATCACTTGTTATAGTTCATAAAGAATGAAATGTTTAAAGGAATTCAAATGGTTAGTGGAAAATAAAGAAATTTCAAACCTTACAAAATGATTTTAGAAAATAGAAAATGGCAATAAAGTTTTAGGCTAGTTTTTAATAAAAAACTCCAGGAATCAAACTTAAAACCTACATACCAGGGTTCTATAAGTCGATTGTTTAAACAATTGTAACTTTGCTGAACAGAGACTTTTTGGTCGAGAAAAAAACCCTATCAATCGATTGCGTTATCGCAAAAAACTCTATAGTTATCAGTCTGTTGAAATTAATTTTCCGAAGGCCCCAAATATCTTACAATAGCTATTTCACCGAAATTTTTTCAATATTTATCTTAAAGTAAACATTGGTGAAGGTTAAGATTCGATACAGCAGAATATAGTATTCTTACTTGTCTACATTAAAAGAGGATAAAAATTCGACTTTTCACAAACAAATTTAGAAAAGTCGAAAGTTCGAGAACTGCGACTTTTTGTTTCAATCTAAGGTTTCTATAGTTCGAAAAAAAACTACTTTCACATTACCAAAATGTCCTTTAATTTCAAATAGAAATAGAAACAGTCCTGAATATTAAAATAAGATTTAATCCATTTAATTCTCCTGCTCATATTTATGCCAATAAGGACTTCCAGTGGTGTGTTATATTCCGTCTTGGTATTTTATTTTCTTTACTTTATTTTATTACTCTTATTTTTATGAAAACTATGTTAAGCATTTTTGTGTTTTTATTTAATATGTATTGTATTATCCCACGGCTATCATGTTTCGCTATTGTATACTTAAAGGTAATAACAGCCTTGATCAAAGATCTGCAACATATTTAGTAATTGTCTTACAATTATTTAAATGCAACGAAACTTTTGTAGCATCGAACATGAATAGCTAAAAAATTCGATCAAAAAATACTTTAAATAAATTTTTTCGTTATTTTAATTTAGTAGCACATTCAAGTCCTATTTGTTTTCTTATCGAAAAGCAGCATAACTTATTTGGTCAATTCACAAGGTCTCCTATCATGTCATAATGTCCTAATATTTTTCAATGGTTTAACCCCTTGTGGACCAAGAATTTAAATCGTTGAAAAACTTGTATTTTTTTATGAAATATTGAAAATAAGGACTTCAGGAAGTTATTTACAAAATTTTAACTTTTTGGAGGACCTGCAAGGATCAGAAAGGGACCTGGTACCGTTGGGTCTGCATGAGCCAAAAGATAAAAAAACTCATAGATTTTTGTTAAAATTTTATTAATTAATTAGTCTAATTATGGTATTTTACGAAACAGTATTTTTTACCATTACAACATAAATAAACACCACAATGAGAACATGAAATAATTTAACGTTATTCTGGGTAAGCGAGTATATCAAAGATGATAGTGTACTTCAAAGTACTTTTGGGCAAAAAGTGTCAAAATATGTTTTGTTTTCATTTTGTAAACTTATTATTGTTATGGTACTTATAAGTACCGTCGGTAGACAAAGGGTTAAAAATTCTGTTATTGCCTTTCAAGCAAAAAATTTCCTAAAATAATACTACTTTGTCTGGTATGTTTATTGTGTTACCGTAACCAACCAGCAGCGACCTGCGCCGAACGCCTAAAAGTCGGTTAAGCCGAGCCACCGAGTCGTGAAATATTAGGACATTATGTCAATATGACATGATTGACCAATTAATTGTGTATTGACCAATTAATTATTTTTAGAAAATTGTGGAACTCATCAGTAAATATGTAATAACGGAGCAACTTCGCTCTGGTTGATCTGGCATGTAGTGCATCCTCTTGAGCGACTTTACCCTGCTAATCATTTATGACTTATGGTTTGTTCTTTAAATTAACATCTCCCAGACTTGTTGTATTTCTTCTGTGCTTTTTTTTTTGCATTCTCAACTTTGTTCATAATTTAAAATTGCATTCTTTTTCTCTATAAATATTTCTATTTTATTTATTTATTTATTCCATCGTTTTCTTAAATACAGACACACTCCAATACAAACACAGACATACGCCATCGCACACAATAACTCAGCATAGAGGGGGGATTAAAATGAAAGGCCTTAACTTTAAATTTCAAAAATTTTAATAAGCGACCTTATTATTTGGGAAAATTTGGCCCAGTTTTGGTACAGCGACATTCAAACTATTTTGTCCGTGCTTCAATCGGAAGACATTTTAGTATTGCAGGATGGTGACATATGTCTTAGGTCATCGGGCGATGCAATCAATTTACTGAGAGTAATATTTGACAAACGAATAATTTCAAGAAATGGACGTCTTTTAATAGTCTTCGTTTTCACCAAAACTTAATACTTACTCGATTTGTTGCATTTATATCCTTCAATGATAAGATAAGTCTGTCATTCCCTATGTAATTTCCACAATGTTTTTACGACTCCATAAGAAATATATGCAAATTCTAGAGTACTTATAGATAAGGATGCTTATAAGTATAGTAATGTCCGTCTATCCATATGTTGGATAAGTCTTATTCAAATACAGAATTCAAACAATTAAACTGTGTAAAAAAACTTGGATATGAGTTCAAAATAATATATTTTGTGTTTGCAAAATAAGGCCTCCTAACAGGCCTCTTTTCTTTATATTTTACATCTTAGTTTACTCTCAGACGCACACACAGTCACACAACAAGTACTGTTTAATATTTTTGTTGCCTTAGGTCAATTTTCCAGCGGGAAAAAGCTGCAGTAAAGATGCCTTCCTAAAGGCCGCATTGCAAAATCCTTTAAATTATACATGGCGTGTCTTTGATAGTCAAGGCCTTGCATACTGTCTTCGGTTAGTCATCCGTAAAGGCCTTTAAGGAGATATATCGCTTAATGTCTCATAGAATGTCTAATAGGAATTTCTATTCAAAGCAGGAACCGTAACGGTTATAAGATATATCAAAAAAGATATATTATAACAGCTATTTTGTGACTTTAAAAATTATAATCCATCTAAAACAGTTATTATTCAACGTAAAAATAAAAGTTCGCATGAAACTCTTGAAAAAAGAGTCATAAAAAAACTCATTTGAGGAGTTTTATTTTTATCGTCAGAAAAAAACTCATTTGAGGAGTTTTATTTTTCGTCATAAAAAAACTCATTTGAGGAGTTTTATTTTCCCCATCAGAAAAAAGCTCATTTGAGGAGTTTTATTTTTTCCGTCAGAAAATAAAACTCATTTTATATAAATTGACACCCAAAGCTTGTCGCTGGTCAGATCATTACAATTTGTAAAGCACCTTGCATTGCAATTGAATAAATTGTCATTAAAATAAAATCAAGTGGAATTTTAATTTGTTATTGTTTGATTCCTATTATCAAATTGTTGTTTCTTTTTTCTTAAACAAATAAATTACTACAAACATTATATCAGATAGACTCAATAAAAAAAATACTGAAAAAAGTAGAAAATAGACGAAAAGAGTTTTATTTTCTGATGGGAAAATTAAAACTCCTGAAATTAGTTTTTTTTTAAAACAAAAAAAAATAAAACTCTTCAAATGAGTTTTTTTTATGACGGAAAAAATTAAACTCCTCAAATGAGGTTTTTTATATGACGGATTTTTTTAAGAGTTCCATGAGGACTTTTATTTTTATGTTGAATAATAACTGGTTAAAAGACCTGTAAATTAATGCCTAATTCAAGATCTGCTGAAGCAAGCCTTTAAAGAGAGTTATTAGGAAAATGTTCTTAATTCAGAATTAAATATAAAGAATGGACTTTAAAGAATCTCGTGTATCTTATTGTAGCTTATAATAGGAACTATTGAAAACCCAATCATGTTTGAATTTTAAATAAATGTTTGTTAGACCTTATTTTGCAATGCACTAGTGCAATGTGTGTGAAGTTTGTTAGTTGGAGAAGCAGAGTCCTTCTAGAACATCATCTGAGAGAAGGCGGAGCAGAAAGAGTATCGGATATTATATAATGTGTAAACAGGTCTTTTAAAAGGCCTGTCAATTGAAGTCCTAGAAATTTTTTCCGCTGGGTTGGCATTAAAAAATTTGTATTCGTTTTGTTTATTTACTTGTGTGTGTGTTTATACAATTTTCTCTCTCCCTCTCAGGAAAGAAAAAAAATATTTCGTTTAACTTTAAAAAAGTTTTAACAATTTTTTAAATGTTGTATGTATTTTAAGCTGGTATTTAGGAGTTTTTATAGTCATTAAAAGCCCAGAAAACTTTTGTTTCTTTTTTTTTTTTATAAACCGTATTTAACTTTATTAACAAGTAAGAATTTATTTAAAAAGTTAGTTAAAGTAAATACTTACTTAATAAAACATAGAAAAAAAAACGAAAATTTGTTATGTATTTTTTTTTGCAAAGCTGCAGTAAATATTTACAGCTAATTATATACAATGATATTAGATTAAAGGCATTTTTGGTTGTTCTTACAAATTTGGTATATTCCACCCAATAATAATACAAAGGAGTCTAGAAAATACTACCTCAGTCATATTAACAATATTAGATATTGGTAACATTTAGTCAAGTACGTCATCTACATATATGATATCTATAAGTATTTTTCCAACAGGATGTTTATATTTAGCTCTATTCAAAAACTTTAAATTGTATTTAATTTTATGAATTTTTTGCCCTCATCATAAATCTGTTACACTTATCGATTTCCCACAGAAATACTCGGTATGTTGGTGAAATATCTTTTACTTTTAATGTAAAATATTGTGTATTTTTTTTGTAACATTATCATCATACAGTTGACTTGCAGCTCATAATTTACATTTCAGTCCGATTGTTGTGACAGTCATAACACTTTGGGGAGCTATACAACAGGAAGCAATTTTTTTCCAAAACATATTTAGTAGGGTATCCATTCAAATAATGTTCGTTCGAATTATCGAATAATTTATTACAAATCGAAGAATTTAAAAATTACCATTTTCAAATACACACAGTAATTCGAATAATTTTATGAAGAATAATCCAATAAAATTTATATTTTTTTGTAAATTTTAGAGATCTAAATATTCTGTTTAGTGAATCTATAACATGAAATTATAATGATCATTTTTATTCTGATCGAAAAAAATCATATTGTTGCAGCAAGCCGACAAATCTTAAAGGGATTCTATAAAACGGCGGCATGAAATAACCCCCCACGAAATAAAACCCCAAAAATAAAATTAAATAACCCCCCAAAATTTGGGGTCTTATTTCATATGAAATAGAACCCCAATTTTTAAAAAGAAATAAGTCCCCAAACACAGTGAAGGTGATCTAAAGCAATTGGGGGTTTCAAACCGTCTGCTATAAGGTCATATTTTCATAATGTCCGATAGTTTAAACACATTTTTGTTGTTTTTCAAACAAAAAAAGTTTTTAACTAATAAGACTTTTTGAACTATTTTTATTGTTTTATCATAATAAACACTTTTTGTTTGAAGTACAACAACAATTTGTTTAAACTATCATAATATATTAGGACATTATGACAATATAACTTAATAGCAGACCGTTTGAATCCAATAAATGTGCTTGTATCTTTCTCATTTTGTGTTGAAATCTCTTTTAAGACTTTTGGATGAAATAAAAACCATTCTATTTGAATACGAAATATATTTTGGTTTAATGAGATTTTTTAAAATATTAATTTGTAAATATATTTTGAATTACTGTAATGTTTTGTAATCAAGCGCCGCAGGCGAAAAATTAAACCTTATAGCTTTTATTAAAAATGTTAGAGCAGACTAAATATAAAAATGTTCTATGAAAAAGTAGAACTTTTTAAAAGTAAAATATTTTTAATTTTTATTTATTTAAATATGAGAAAATAAATTGAATTGCTTTCTCGGAAAGTATTTTAAAACACCATTAGAAATTTAGAAAAAAAAATATTTGTTAACCCCTATAAAACAATGTATAGGACCACACCAATAGCTCCTTCTACAAGATATGTATTAATGACTTAAAAATGCGGGATTTTTTAAAAATTTTAGATTTTATTTTGAAACATTTGTGCAATATAAATTTATTCAAAGTACTGGTCAATGTTAGCTATGACCTTTTCCCATCTTTCTGGCAACACACGGATTCCAAGCCAAAAGAACTGTTCGTCTTTTGAGTCAAAAGAACGAATAAAGCCAATTTCGGATACTCTGTTCTGAAGAGAAATGTATCTCAGAGAGATCGTTCTGCATCGATCGAAGCAAATAGTAGTCGAACGGGGAAGGGTCTGAACTATAAGGCGTGTGAGTCAAAACAACCCAACCACTTCTTCTAAATAGTTTTTAACAGGTATTTCAACATGTGGCCGAGCTTATGGTTTCATGTCTAGCCGCAGATTCTGGGTGTTTTTCGGTCAATGCTCGCTTCAAACAAATCAGTTGCGTTCGGAACAGGTTCCCTGTTATGTTCTGGTCAGATTTTAGCAGCCCATAATATATAGGACTAGATACAGATAATTACCTTAACGCCATGTATATTTGGCATTGGTGTCGATTCGGCTGTTTGGCCGGGTTTCACTTACGCTTCGGGTTATTGTACTGGATCCATATTTCATCGCCATTAATGATTCCGTGCAAATCAGATTTTCTTTTATAGCGTTCAAGCATCATTTCGGACATGCAAAATCGTCGTTCAAGCTTACTCAGCTTCAATTCGTATTGTACCCAATTTGTCTGCTTTTGGATGAATCCAGCTGATTGCAACCAAAATTGCTGATTGAGTAGCTCCTAATGATCTTGCAAGTTCTGGTTGAGTCTTGGTTTTCAAACTTGTTTGGTTGGCCTGGGCGATCTTTGTCTTCCGTGTCGAAATCATCACTGCTAAATCACACAAACCATCTCTCGCACGTTGAAACCGATTAAACACTCATCATAAGCTTCGGTGAGCAATCAATCGGTGTGTTTACTTTATTTAAAAAAATTGGATTATTCAATTCGATTAATTTTAAACATGTTACAATCTCGTATTCGAATAAAGAAAAAATCTATAAATTTGGATACCCTAGTATTTAGCAAAGACCTAAAAGCAGAAGGAAAAAATCAAAAATAAACCTTTGACGTTATATTTTTAAATAATACTGGATGTTTTGTTTTTGTTTTTCCACAAGCTTTCTTTATCACTGTGATAAATGACAGACTGCAAAGTGGTGAACTAAGGCTACCAAAAAAAAGTGATACATCTACATACATATTCCCTATTTTTGAAGAATAAAAGCAAAAATGTTGATCTTTTTTAGCAATAACCTAAAAGAGTCCTAAAAGACAAACATTTAAACAATTTTTAAATTTAATCTGTGTCACTGTCTGAGTTTGATTTGCATATTTCGTTTGCCATTGCTGCTACTGGTTTTATTGTCATTGTTACCATGTCTATGTCGAAAAATCAAAATTGATTTTCTTTTATTTTGTTGTGTGTTCAATTCAATGCTTTTCGTTTCGTTGTTGTGTTGGCTACGTGTATTAGATTTATAGCAATTATACACAGTTACTTTTGTTTGAAAAACATTAATTGGGATTTTTTTCATCTTTTTGCTGTTTATAGTCCCAGCTCTGCCATCATCACTACCACCTTCTATTTGTTGTTAGTTGTTGTGCTGTGTTGTCGTCATTCTAAATTGTATTGAAAGCTGCTGCTGTTTTTTACTCTGTCGCAACCGACTTCCTTGGAGTATTCAATTCATGTTTGGATTTACATTTGAAAAGATAAATTTCAATTTTTAGGAGGTTTTTTTTTGTTGGTAGATTGTCTTTTAGCTTCAGAATTAAATTTCATGTGTATTTGTTTAAAATTTTTATTTTGAATTCATTGTAATGTACAGTGGCTAAGAAGAAGGATGAAGGAAGTTATAAAAATTAAATAAATTTTGTTGAAAAATTATAAGTTAAATAGTTGTAATATCTGAATTTTGATCTAAAAACCTTTTTCATTCATTTGATTGAAATTGTTATTACAACTTATAAAAAATATTATTTTTGTAGTTCTAATCAATACTGATGAATTTATGAACCTTTTTCGGAAACACCTCGATTAAGGTTTGAATAGAGCTTTCTATTACATTGTTCGTACAGGTCCATCTTCGTTTAAAATCTACCACAATTTTGGATACCTATTTTGTGCTCTTCATTACTCTTTTAACAAGAGCCCAATATCTCTCCACTGACCTTAGCTCCTGGCTGTTTGGATGATTTGCCTCTCTTGGTACAAATACCACATTATTGTTCTTGTACCACTCAAGACCTTTCTTACCATAGTGATAGGATGCCAAATCAGGCCAAAAATAAGTGGACACATTAAGAAGTCTTATGAATGGAAGCATCCTCTTTTGTAAACATTCCTTGATGTTAATTTCGGTATTTATAGAGCCCTTTGTAACAAATGTTTGGCTTCTATGGCCGCAACTGTATATTGCTTGCCATACCAAGAACCTTTTGCTTTTAAACCTGCATTGGAATTTGAACAAAAGTCGTTCTACATGACCATTACGGGAGTCACAAAGTTAATGCTATTAAGTCTCATCCTGCAAACTACATAATCAACATCTCTGCAATACCCAACGTGTACTTATGTTATCTATGACCTCAAAGTCCAGTAAGCAATCACTTAAGTATCCTTTCAAGCGATAATAGCTTCTGGAGTTTTATCCCCCAGTACGTTCCGAGATATAATACAGTTCATGACAGCTCTCTATCTTGCGATACGATAAAAAGGCCCTGAGTGAATGTTATGTGGGTTCATATAGGAAGATATAAAAATATCTTCTAACAATATTAATAAAATATACCACTGTCCCAACTGAAATTTGCTCTTATTTATTCTAGTCATTTATTCATTCATTTATTTTGTTGTAATTCTAGGGATTTGCATTAGTTTGTTATATTGTTGTATTACTTACTTATTTCTACATTTTATTTTTTTTCTACAAAACCATTAAACAAAATTCCTAGTATGGATTTAGTTAATGTTCTCCAACATCTAAAATGTAATTTAATTTTCAACTGTTTTAAGTTTTTATTTTTGGCTTATTTTTTTATTTATTAAAAGGCAAAAAAAAAACAGTAGCAGCAGTCAGCTAGCTAGCATTTTATATGTTCTGTTTTTATTCTATTGTTTTTTACCAATTTGTGTTTAAATTTTTTTGTAATTTACACTTTTTGTTATTTCTTTCCAGGATTGGGCACTACGCAGTGAAGAGCAGAGTCTTTTAATTGAACGTATTTTGGTTTTGATACGAAACGTGCTTCAAGTGCCAGCAAATCCTGAGACTGAATGTCGTGCCGATAATGATGCCAGCGTACATGATCAGGTTATTTGGGCTTTGCATCAGTCAGGCATTTTAGATTTGGTATTGTTCATAATTTCATCGTCGGATGAGAATCAATTCCATTTGCACTGTTTGGAAATTGTGTGTCTACTGTTTCGGGAACAGGTGAGTTTTTTTTTGTAATGTTTAAAATTAAGGAGAAGAACATTTTGAATATTGTCATACATTTTACGTGCATAACGTGGTATTGCTAAAATTATGTCATGAATGGATATTAAATATGTCGGAGTTTCAATTGCTAAAATGTGAAATATTTGGAAATGAAATAATTCCAATAATGTTGCCCATTAATGTTCAATGAGCAAAATTTTTTCCATGTTATCTGTTTGAGTCACATTGACCACCTTCGAATTTTCCTTATAAGTTATGTCTTTGCAACATAAGAATAAGCAAAGTTATGATTTTTTATTTAAATGCGATAATCAACATCTTTAGATATTTCTTATTTAATCATCAAACAATTCCATGAGTACCAGCAGTTATCTCCAGTTGCACTGATGCGTATTCCTATAAATGTACAACTTACCAAAAATAGGGTTTAAAAAATATTTAAGGAGCTATAAATTTCTTCAATAAATCTTTGTTGAACACATTTAAAATTATTAACTGAAACTTCAATTAATAATCCTAATGTTACTCGTTTAAAATGACAAACTCCTTTAAATTTTAAAGAAGTTTGTTATTATACCCTACACCACCATAGTGGGGAGGGTATTATGCGTTTGTGCAGATGTGTGTAACGCCCAAAAATATTGGTCTGACACCCACCTTAAAGTATACCGATCGACTTAGAATCACTTTCTGAGTCGATTAAACGATGTCCGTCCGTCTGGCTGGCTGGCTGGCTGGCTGCCTAGCTGGCTGGCTGGCTGGCTGGCTGTCCATGTAAACCTTGTGCGCAGAGTACAGGTCGCAATTTTGAAGATATTTCGATAAAATTTGGTACATATAATTTTTTCGGCCCAAGGACGAAGCCTATTGAAACTGGCGGAAATCGGTCCATTATTTCACCTAGCCCCCATACAAATGTCCTCTAGAAATTGGACTTTATCGGTCATAAAAGTTTAATTTATATATGTATCTACACAAATTTCGCTCCAAATAAGTTTTATATATACAAAATTCATGCCACCAAATTTTGTTACGATCGGTCCATAATTAGTCATAGCTCCCATATAGACCCGCTTCCGAAAATCACTTTAACGTGCTTAAATCACTTAAAAATGTTGGTATACATAGACATAAATCATGCGACCTAATTTCATGATGATCGGTCCATAATTGGTCATAGCTCCCATATAAGGCCCTCTTCCGAAAATCACTCAAAAATATAAATTATTGAAATTTTAAAAGAAAAATATTTTTACTCATTTACTTAGTGTAGGGTATTAGATGGTCGGGCTTGACCGACCATACTTTCTTACTTGTTTTTAATAATAAGTTGATGATTCATTATTTCATATTATCGAAAAAATACTCGTAATCATTTAATCCACAAATTTTTTGAGAAAATTCAGATAAATATCCTCCCAATTTTATGGAATTTTCAGTTTAAACTCTATCTCCATCGCACTTAAATCCATTCTGTAAGCCGGCTACACCAACCGAGAAACACTATGTTCAG
Organism: Calliphora vicina; assembly: GCF_958450345.1. Lineage (NCBI taxonomy): Eukaryota > Metazoa > Arthropoda > Insecta > Diptera > Calliphoridae > Calliphora > Calliphora vicina. Next base: position 124,060,268 of record NC_088780.1, read on the forward strand.
TGAACCACGATTTGGATTATTTTAAAGCGTGAATGGCAGCATAGTCTTGTTGAAATATTCAATATCACTGTGTGTAATTTTTTAAGTCATGGAAATATAACCATATACGGACACCAGTACGTGATAAAAGTCCCTGTCTCCCAGTTTTGCCCAAAGTCAAGCACTTATTTTTATGGGCCCCAAAGTTTTGTGTCCTCGGTGTAATTTTTGCAAAAAAAGTTACCATTTCCTCAGGCTCATATCTTGCAAACAGTTCAGAATTTTGTTTTACTCTTGTCATAAAGTACAAAAGTTGTGAACATATAAAATCAAAAAAACTTCATCTTTAAAATCAACATCACAAAAAACTTTAAAAAATTCGAAATAAATTTTTTTAACCTTTGCTTTACCAAAGGTTTTTTTATGTACATGGTTTACCAATAACCACCCGGGTGGTATTGCACTTTTACACATGTATAAAATTTTAAATGATTTTAATAAATTCTACGGAACTCTAAAATTTGTTCACTTAGTCTTAATTTCATTTAAATCGAAACAAAATTAAAAAAATTATTAAACTACTAAATCCGTAATAGTCACCCGGGTGGGTATTGCTAAAGCGAAGGTTAAAGCTGCCTAAAAGCATGCTTTAGTTTATAATAATTTAATAGTCTATGGCCCAAGACACCTAATTCCTTTAGTTTTTTCTTACTAACTTATATTGACCTACCTAAACGGTTTGAAGAATCATTCCTAGGAAGTTCATATGTTCTAGAAAGTTGTTTATTGAGATCTTAGGTACATTTTTGTAGTTGATTGTTTCCTTGAATTTTAAACGGTTTGTTACCTATGGACCTGAACAGGGGAAAAAAGGTAAGAAAAAATCGAATTTTTTAAAGTTTTTGCAATTTTGATTTTGAAGATGACGTTTTTTTTGATTTTATATGTTCACAATTTTTGTTCTTTATGACAAGGACTAGAACTTTGAGCCTGAGAAAATGATCACTTTTTTGCAAACATGACACCGAGGCCACAAATCTTTGGGGACATATAAAAAAGTGCATGACTTTGGGAAAAACTGGGAGACACGGGTCTTAATTTCAATTAATTTCATGTAGAAAGAAATCACGAGATCATATTTTCGGTGGATTGTCCCATATTAGACCATAGCCCCCATATAAGAACCACTTCCGAAAATCACTGAAATTTACATAAATCTCTTCAAAACATAAAAATCTAGGAACCTAATTTTGTGAACATAGTCTCAATCATGGGACTTCCATATAAGGACCACTTTCGAAAAATACATTAACCTACACAAATATCTTATCGACATGAAACTAACATTTAACACAGATCAGTTATATGTATTTATGCTAAAATCATTTGCTAGATATCGGTGCATAACTGGGCATTACAGTGCTCCAAAAAAATAAAACTGCGAATTTTGACCGTCCCCCCTCTAGAATGGTTCTATGTATTGTAGAAACACGTTGTGTAAAATATTAGGATGATATGATAACGCTAACTGGTGCCGCAACGACGCTGAAGTTTTGAGGTGCATTTACAAGGGGTAAAAAATGCAATTTTTTCAGTTTTTGTAAAAATGTTGGCATTAAATAAATACTTTTACAATTTAATTTAAAAGAATCGAAATGTATACGTAATTGTCGTTCTAATAATATATAAAAGACAAAAATTGGTTAAAAAATGTTAAAGTTATTAAAAAATCGCCAGGCAATTAACGTGTCTCAGGCCACTAGAACAAGAAATGTAGAAACAAAATTAACATATTTTGATAAATATTATAATAAAAGTTTTTTTTTACTTAAAATATATCCATATTTACTTGTATATGAGTTTTCGTCTTCGTAGGATACCGTTAACCTATTCGCAGGTATGACCAAAAAAATTTAATTTTTTTAAAGGCAAAACTCCAATTTAAAATTTTTAAAAATTTTGTTAAACAAATTTCAAAATTTTTTGATCATCACATTGGGATTTATTGAGAACATAATAGGGAATAAAAATATGAAAAAAGTATGACAATACCTCCTATAGTTTTTCCGTACCTGCGATTTAAATTTTGAGATTTTCGAGAAAAACTATTTTTTTGGCCATATTTTGACGAATAAGCCGAATTTATTTACTGTTATGATTTTTAAGCAAAAGCTATTAAGAATATTATATTCCAAGTAATTTTAAATATAGTCTGAAAGTTTTCTTAAAATCGGAAAACGTTAACCCTTAAATCGTGAAGGTCAATGGTCAATTTTTTCAATATTTTAAATTTCTAATGAAAAGATAGCGAAATGTTATATATTTGTGGGCCGATTTTGATGAAACTTAAGAAAAATATACGCAAAGCCTAGTATTTATAAAAACTGTAGAAAAATTAAAATTAACCCTTAATAGCACTTGGGGTTAAAATGGCCCCAAACTTCTAAAACCATAAACAAAATTGTCAATTTCAATAATGCTGATCAAAAATTTGTTTTTTATAGGATACTAACTTTAAGATATTGTATTGTGTATTAGAAAATAGTATTACTAAGCCACTTTGAAAAATGTTCACATTTTTGTTCAATTTTGACCACACATTTTTCAAAGGACAAAATATTTTATTTAAACCTGATTTTTGCTTTAATAACGTATTTAATATTTTATTGAGTATTTTTTGAATAATAAAATTGATTTTAACCCTTTAGTGCACTTTTGATTTATTAGATTTAAAAAATAACTCGAATGATTCAGTTTATTTAATTCTGAAAAACATTAAAGTTAGCACCATTTGATTTTAAAAGTTAAGAGTAATTTTAAAACCAAGTGCTATTAAGGGTTAATTTTAATTTTTCTGCAGTTTTTGTAAATACTAGACTTCATGTTATATTTTTCTTGAGTGTCATCAAAATCGGCCCAAAAATATAAAACATTTCGGTATCTTTCCATTACAAATTCCAAATATTGAAAAATTTTACCTTTGACCTTCACGATTTAAAGTTTAACGTTTTCAAATTTTAGTAAAACTTTCAGAGTATATTTAGAATTATCTGGATTATAATATTCTGAATAGGTTCTACTTAAAATTCATAACAGTAAGGAAATTGAGCTTATTCGGCAAAATATGGCCAAAATTTGTTTTTCTCGAAAATTGCTAAATTTAAATCTCAGGTACGGAAAAACTATTTAGCAGATATTTTCATAATTTTTTCATATTTTTATTCCCTATTATATTCTCAATAAATCCCAAACTAGATGATCAAAAAATTCGGAAATTTGTTTAACCAAATTTTTGAAAATGGAGTTTTGAATCTGCCATAAAAAAAAATTTTTTTTGGTCATACCTGATAATAGGTTAACGGTATACTACGAAGCCAAAAACTCATATACAAGTAAATATGTATATATTTGAAGTAAAAATGTGCATTTATTTTAATATTTAATGTTCTAGTTCTAGTGTCCTGAGACACGTTAATGGTCTGGGGAATTTTTAATAATTTTAAAATTTTTTGACCAATTTCTGTTTTTTATGTCTCATTAGAACGAAAATTACGTTCACATTTCTATTCTTTTAAATTAAATTGCAATAGTAATTTTTTAATGGCAAAATTTTAACAAAAACTGAAAAAATAGCATTTTTCTCTCCTTGTAAGTGCATTTCAAACCTTCAGAGGGCTTTTTTTAGTATGATCTTTTTTACCAATGTTCACCAAACTGGGGGATGAAACTGGCAAAAATCCTACTTTTGTTTATTAAGGTTCACCCTAGTGCCGACTATCGTTCAGAATTTTGGACATATTCGGCAAAAAACGTTTAGTGAGTGATAATAAATTGATATTATTTTAAAATAAAAAAATAATAAACAAAATAAAATGCAATATATAACAGAAAATATGCAAGTTTAAAAACTGTAATAGCCAACTAAAATGTAAAAAAATATTTGCAAAATATTTCAACATAAAGCAAGTAGCAAGCATTTGACCCCAATAAAATCAATCATAGTCTGTCTGTATGTCTGACTGACTGACTCATCATACATAACAATACACCAAAGAGCCCTTATCATTTCCAAGGGCATTTTACGTTCGATGTAACTGCCTGCATTTATCTAATATTCTTTATTACAACTTGTGTTATTTAATCTTGGCCTTAATCCAAATTGTACTCGAAAAAATATCTAATACATTAATTTAAAATACATACAAGCAAATCAAATCAAATAAAATGAAATACAAAAACACACTCAAAACATGCACTGAATGAGGAAGAGAGAGAGTAGACTGAGACTGCAGTTTGAGTTGTACGTGTTGTGTTGGCGTTATATGTCAGTTTGGCAACTGAAGTTAAAGCTAAACAAAAACTACAATAGAAATAAACTGAATACATCTATCTTACAATTCGCAATACCCCAAACAGCCAACAAACTCACCCATTTTTCATCTATTCCATCCATCTATCCATCCAACTATTCACATATCCAACTGTCCTACTAGTGGAATGTTGTGTGTAAAGTCTACTATGCACAGATGATGGAGTGGATGTTTTTAAATTGTTACAGGGTTCTTTCTTTTGGATGGAGGCTAGACATAAATCACGAAATCTTAATTTTCACACGAACATCAACCATAAACCATGAAATATATTTCTTTGCTTCGCCATTGTTATTGCTGCTGTAGCTGGTATTACGACTTCACCAATTTGATGGCCACAAACATTTCAATTACAATACAATTTACAAAAGAAATTCCTTTTTACAAACTCTGTAGAGCGCGCGTTTCTGCACTCACTTACACTTTGAACAGAACAGAAGCCTCCATGCAACTCTAACGAAACGTGAGGTCCTTTTGTTAAACGTAATACCAATACAATGGAAAATCAGACGCTTGGCTGGTCGTACAAAGGGATAAATAGACGGTGGCAAGTCAGACAGACTGGAACAGTCGTAGAAGTAGAAGTATACGCATATGAACTTGTATACATTGAAAGCAATATTGAATTTTTATTTTCTTGTATTTTTCCTTTTATTGTTGCTGTTTCGTTTTAATACCACTTAAAACTCCATTACTAATAGCAACAGATCTAAAATAGTTGTGCGCTATTAGCAACATCACATTAACAGTTTGCCCTATATGGTGTGGATTGACGTAGGATATGTTTAGATTATTAATACGTAGTCATACCGATCATATACACGCAGAGAAAAAATATAGTTGTGCATGTTTACAGTAACTATTTCAACATTTTTAAAAGTATTTTTAACTATATTATAGTCTCAGTAACTATTTACATGATTGTGGTAACCATAATATGGTTAACTTACGATTAATATGTTTTTATCAATCATGGTTACAGTAAACAAGTATTTGTTTGTGACAACCATTGTTATGATGAATCTTTATATCATAATATGTTGTTCTCAGATTATGATATCAATTAGCCCAGAGCAACATAATATGGTAAAACTTAATCATATAAATGGTTGTCACAAACCTATACTTCTTTACTGTAACCATATTGTTACCGCCACTGCCTACGCGCTATCGTTAATGCTATATTTTCATGTATTACTGTTAAAATTTGTATTAGGTGGCAACACTTATGATTGTCAAAAATAATATTCCAAGCGGCAAATGCAATCTTGGATATACATAAAGAAAAATTAAAGATTCTTGAGGCATATCAAAGCTAAAATTATTTTGTGAAGTTTAACGATAAATTATTTAAACCAAAAAGCTTGCTCCGAGTCCAAACTAAAAAAGTTTGTAAATCTATTGTTTGTTTTGAAGATATTTGTATTAAAAAAATTGATCTGGTGTTAATAATCTATTGGAATCTGGAGCTTGGGCTACTTCAATTAAAACATATACATATATGATTGATACAATCATGTGAATCGTAATATAGTGAAAAAAACTTTTAAAAATGTTGAAATGGTTACTGTAAACATGAACAATAGAGTGTCTCTTAGAATTAAATTTTTTGAAATGTTGAAACGGTACCCGCTGAAAACTTTCGTAATGACCTAAAATACCACCAAAAAATGTTTAAAAAATGTTTAGCTTGTTCTAAGAAGGGCAACCATTCTTTTTCGTTTTCTTTTCTGACACAAAATGTTGCCAACATATTTTGTACCATTTATTAAAAGTTACCTATACCCTCATAATGTTTTACATTTTTAACGATCACAATAGAACAAAAACCATTACCATTATGCAATTTCTAACCCTTTGATAAAATTGAGGGTGAAACGTGTAGCATATCTTCGGTGTTTTAGGGCAACATTATATGAAAAGAACACGTTATACACTTACCAAACTACATTTGTTTTAGAAAAGAATACAGAAAGGGTAAAAGGCATAATTTATGCCAGAAAAGAAAATACCATTAGTTTTGAGGTGCATTTACAAGGCGGAAAAAAATGCATTTTTTCAGTTTTTTTAAATTTTTGCCATTAAATAATTACTTTTGCAATTTAATTTAAATGAATCGAAATGTATACGTAATTGTCGTTCTAATAAGATATAAAAGACAAAAATTGGTTAAAAAATGTTAAAGTTATTAAAAAATCGCCAGGCCCTCAACGTGTCTCAGGCCACTAGAACAAGAAATGTAGGAACAAAATTAACATATTTTGAGAAATATTAAAACAAAAGTTTATTCTTACTTAAAATATATCCCTATTTACTTGTATATGAGTTTTTAACTTCATAGGATACAATTAACCTATTCGCAGGTATAACCAAAAAAAAAAAAAATTTTAACGGTAGTTCCAAAACTCCAATTTCAAATTTTTAAAAATTTCGTTAAACAAATTTCAGAATTTTTTGATCATCACATGGGGTATATTTACAACATAATAGGAAATAAAAATGTGAAAAAATATGTCAATATCTCCTATAGTTTTTCTGTACCTGCGCACATTAGGTCAAATGACACCTTTTTCTATGCAAAAGTATTAAAATCAAAGTGCCGTTTTACATTTGTTTTTGATGCTTTTTAATTGGAAACACATTAAATAAAAGACTCATGTTTTTTGTTTGAGTTAAATGTCAAGCACCGTTACACAGCTATGCGTCAAAGTCAATAGATGTAATTTTTTTATAAATGTGCTTGCAATTTCAGTAGTGCTTGCTCAACTTTAAGTGCGTGTTTCTCGAATCGTGTTCGTAATAATTCATTTGTATAAAATGGAAAATAAAGAGACAAGTAAGTATAAATGTATTTAATTTAAGCTGCTTTATACATATGTCGCTATACCTCAAAATAAATCATTTTTTTACATAACCTCAAAGCGGTAAAATTTATCCAAAACTTTGACATTTCGTAAGCGATAAAAAATTTTGACCCCATTTGCCCTCTGTCAAATTTTAATAATAGATTAAATAATAATTAATAAAATAATAAAATAATAATAATAAATTAATTAGCAATTTATCTCAAACTGCTATTTTTTGCGTTTTAGGAGTAATCCCTCTTTATTTCAGGTAACCTCTGTATAAAAATCTATCCATTTGAAATATGACGAAAAGAATGCACAACAAAAGAAAAAATTTATGCCGTTTTTAATATTTTCAGATGAAGAAGCATATAACGCAAATAATAAATTTTGTATACCCTACACCACCATATTGGGTAGGGTACAATGCGTTTGTGTAGATGTTTGTAACGTCCACAAATATTAGTCTAACACCCACCATAATTTGGTATATATAATTTGTTCGGCCCAAGGACTTATCCCCCGTACAAATGTTCTCCCGAAATAGGATTTTATCGGTCATTAATGTTTAATTTATATAGGTACCAACAAAAATTTCGCTCCAAATAAGTTTAATATATACAGAATTCATATCACCTAATTTTCTAATGATCGGTCCATAATTAATCCTAGCTTCCATATAAGACCAGCTTCCGAAAATCACTTTAACGTTCATAAATCTCTTAAAAATGTTGGTATTAACATAAAATTCAACAGAAATAACATTCATATAGAAATTAATCATACGACATAATTTCATAGCGATCGGTCCATAATTGGTCATAGTCCACTACCGAAAATCACTCAAGAATATAAATTATTCAATTTTTAAAAGAAAAATGATAAAGGAAAATAAGACCCTTGCCAAAATTTCGTTGCAATCTATTTTACTGCATATTGCTATATTGTTGAGATGCAATGGAAACGGAGAAGACGTATTTTCCGACTTAATATAAATCTGTTGATATTTCAGATCCATTAATTTCCACATCATTTTTAAATTGGCGCTTACAAAAGCGGAAACGTTCCACACTTCCACCTGAAGTAATTGAATTATTATGTTGCAGTGAACCCATGTAAGAATTTCACTTTAGACACCAAGACGATGAAATTAATGAAATTGAAGAGGACCTTTTGGTTTTAAATTTACAAAATGAATTAGATTTAAGCAATTACTAAATGTTTTAGTATAATTAAAATAACTGAATGAATACAATGTATTGTGTTCGCATTAATGGTTGCAAAAGGGTTTATTTTTGGTCGTTAGTGGGTTAAATTCCATTTTCTTTAATAGAATTATTCTTACTTATGAAATTCTTACAGTTTTTGGGTCGAATAACATGATTTTGTAGTCGTTATTAATTTAGCACAGAAAAAGTGGTCATTTGACCTATAGTGCTGCGATATAAATTATTCGATTTTCGAGAAAAACTAATTTTTTGGCCATATTTTGGTGAATGAGACCAATTTCCTTACTGTTATTAATTTTAAGTAAAATCTGTTCAGAATATTATAGTCCAGGTAATTTTAAATATAGTCTGAAAGTTTTCTTAAAATCGGAAAATGTTAACCCTTAAATCGTGAAGGTCAAAGGTCAAATTTTTCAATATTTGGAATTTCTAATGGCAAGATGGCGAAATATTATATATTTTTGTGCCGATTTTGATGTGAGGGGACATAACATCCTCCAGACCTATCCAAACTTGGCCATTTAAAAAAAAATTAAAATTCTAAAAACGCAAAGCAGTGATCCTCGAAAAGGCTCCATATTTGTATAACCCTATATGTTTCTTAAATACTTACAAAGTTTTGTTTTACTATCAAATGGTAAATAACGTCACAGTAGGCACTTTTCTAAAAAAAACTCAGTTTTTGGCACACATTTTCCCCGTTTTAGGAATTTGGGTATATGAAAATTAAAAATATCAAAAATTATAATGCCATTGATTTCAGAACATTTTGTTATGATATCTTAAACCGTTCATTTTACATTAATTCAAATTTTATATTTTTCTTCGTGGAAAATCACCATATTATTTTTTTTTTAGTTTTTAAGTTGAATGACGTCCCAAAAATATTTAATTTTACTAAAATATCAATCTTCAAGTTCTAAGGTTTTCACTAATATCAAATAGTTAAGTATGTATGCATATAAAAAGCTTTTATTTACCCTTCAGAAGTTCCACAAATTTTGTAAATTTTTGGGAGGTCAATTGTCTATTGGATACTGGTGGATTTTATGGCGATTGCTACCTTATTTTATGGCGATTGGTCCATTAATAGCTCCCATATGTCGTCGGGCTTGATCGACTATACTTTCTTACTTGTTTTTTAATGTAAATCTTTTGAAATTTCATAGGTGTTCTTAAGTACTTTTAGAATTTTATAGTAAAAACTATTTTAGCTTAAATACTCATCGAACGTGTGTTTACTTTAAATTAACACATACAAAAAATTCCAAACAGAGAGTCTCCTGCAATGTCAGTTGTTATGCACATAAGACATTTTTGCAATATCCATTTCTCGCATCATTAAATATGACTTGAGACTTTGAGCCATACCACAGACATCTAGTAAAAATCAAAAGGACGTCAGAACGCAATTAACGCCCATAGAAGAAATCTGTTTACAAATGAGAAAATTTTCACCGTGAATGAGTTTTTCAACAAACAAAATGACAGAGTCTAAGCTACATCACCTCGACAAGCATCGGAAGTGGTTCCTAGAGTAGTGCCTGCTTCTGCAATATTGTGGTGGGCAGTCACAACAAAGTTGATTTTCTATGCAACGGAGAAAATCATCATGACATTGTGAATCCACTAAACAACACCTTGTTTAAAAACGAACCATAGTTGGGCATGTTTACTGTAACCATTTCAATATTTTCAACAAGTTTTTTTTAACAATATTGTAGTCACAGTAACTATTTACATGATTGTGGTTAATTTACGATTCACATGATTGTATCAAACATATATGTATAAGGTTACAGTCAACAATTATATATTTGTGTCAACCATATTTATGATGAATCATTATATCATAATATGTTGTTCTCAGATTATGATATCCATAAGCCATGATTGAGACAATCATGTTAATTACTGTGACTATCTTACTATGTAAATGGAGACTTAGAATTTTTTCTTTTTGCACAATATTTCAAAACATTACAATTTTATATTTAACCGTCTTCAAATCTCAATATTGTCTTTCGATTTGTTAACACATTTAAAAAAGAGTAGTCTGTATTTGTTACAATCCAACCATCCTCAACACACTATTCAACAATGTTCTCATCTTTTTTAAAACTAAATTCTTCTATATCAAATAATGATTTTTTTGTTTTTCTTATTTTCAATTTTGTGTCTCCCCCAACAGACAGCAGAAAATCTGGCTGATGCCTCACTGCAACGCAGTGTCAGTGAAAAACAACGTGACGAACAGGAACTCTTGGCAGCACGACGACGTGAAAAACAACGTCTAGCCTCAAAACCGGCTGCTGGACGGCATTCACGTTTTGGCGGCACGTTTGTAATACGTAATCTAAAATCTGTCTCAGATCGGGATATAATCTGCCATCAGCCATTGGGACGTGTCACATCGATTGATTTGGATCGAGAAAAGCAGCAACAGAAACGTCCGCATCGTCATATACAGGAAGAGGGTCAGGTGACACGACGTAGTGCGTTTTCCGTACGGTAAGTGTTTGCAAATTAAAGGATCTACTTTTTAAAACGTAAATTTAAATATTTTATTTTTGATTACACATTCAACATGTTCCTTTTCATAACTGCAATAGGATATTAATATGTATTTCGAAATATGTATTTGTATTTAAGGTTTGTAAAAGGTAGTAAGATGAGAACTCATACACTATATAATATTCTTTTGCTCATGTATATTTTGCATTTCCTGTTTATAATAAAAATTGTTTATGTTACTGCGTGTGTGGTGCTCACACATATGACTTCTCTTGCACATATTTGTGTTTGTTGTTGTTATTGACTGTTGTATCCTGGCAGATTTCTACAAGGATGTGCCTGCCTGCATGTACATTAGGGTGGGTCGACTTTTTTGCCAAAGAATCGTAGGGGATGGGATAATGATGATTCTACGATGAATTATAATCTAAGGAAATTTTCCCTAAATCTTTTGTCTAAAATGGATATTAATTAATGTTGCAGAATCAACATTTATTGGAAATATATCTGCCATTTCGGTCGGATTAGGATAACATTTGACGTAAACGTAACTAAGGAGTTCGTATTTGTGTTATTCAAATGGGCCCTACAAATGCTCCATGGTCGGCGCTATGGGGGCTCAAAGTAGGATACCTTCGACATGTAATATTTTTAAACACGTACAATTTTTCAAAGAGCTCGACTAGGTCTTGAAAGAAATTTTTTGTGTGTGCTATTTATCTTTTATAATTTCCGAGTTATAGGCATTTCAAAATTTAAATTTTAAAATTTTGCCACATCTGTTTTTTTTATAGAAATATAGGGCGTACTTTTGGAACGAATGGACTTTTTTGTTACTTAGACAACTAATTTACCAATAATATACAAAATATTTCAGAGCAATATCAATTATGGATCCAAAAATAAATAAAAATTCAAAAAATAGTAGATTGTTACTGTTTTTTTTGGGCAAAAAGAGGTGACTTAACTCTTTTTTTATTAAAAAAAAAATTCCTTTAAGAACATATAAAAATGTTATGGTTTTCTGTAAGGTATCTTTACGGAGAACATTTTGGTATAAACAACATGTCCTATTTTTCGATTATTCGCCCTTCGGAATTTGACCTATTTTTTTTTTAATCATATTTTCAAGTTTGGGCCACATGTTCTAAAATCCCAAAGCTGGGATTAGAAAACGTAAAACAGCTTTGCAAACCTTGATGTGTTCCCTATTTATCACCAAAGTATTTTCCCAGCACCAAAGATAATGTGGACCCTATGTGCAAAATTGTAAAAAATAAAATTTTTTTGATTTTCACTTAAATTTTTAGGAATTGCGTGATTCCCTTTGACCTTTCGACAAGTTTTTTTACACCTTGTTATTTAGAATGTAATAGAAATTTATAGTTGCATTCATACAAATCGACCCACCCTAATATACATACATATATAAATGTATATGTTTGCATACCCACTCCGAATAATCAAGATAAACTTGTTAAGTCACATACACATGTCATTCCATTCATTGTACTGCATTTTGAAAAGACAATTGAAATTTTGTAAATGATTGACTTGTGGTTTACACCTGACGCCATGATGTTATTGGAATTGTTGTTGCTGCTGTTGCAATTACAACAGTTGTTGCCACAATCTGATGTGATGTGGGGATATACATAAGTATGCTTGTTGTCTATGTGTTTGTGGTTGGTTGTATGTGCGTGTTAGTTTTGTTAACTAATTTAAACTGTATGATGACCCCTAAACAAAAACAAGACTTTTGTAAATTAAAGACAACAAATTTTATATTTTCTTGGGGGCTCTTTTATGTTTTTTGTAATAGAATTATTTAATAATCAAATTTCTTGGCATTGAATTCTTTTATTTATAAAAATATTTAATGTTATTATTTATATCTAACGGATAAATAGTTAGTTTAGTTCTAGACGCAGAGAAAAAACATGGTTGTGGTAATCTAATAGCAACATATTATGATAAGATTTATGATTGTAGTCCAAACATGTTCTGAAGTAATCGTGTTATGATTTAAAGTAATCATATTATTATTAAGTTCTAGTTCAGTTCTAGTTCAGTTCTAGTTCAGTTCTAGTTCAGTTCTAGTTCAGTTCTAGTTCAGTTCTAGTTCAGTTCTAGTTCAGTTCTAGTTCAGTTCTAGTTCAGTTCTAGTTCAGTTCTAGTTCAGTTCTAGTTCAGTTCTAGTTCAGTTCTAGTTCAGTTCTAGTTCAGTTCTAGTTCAGTTCTAGTTCAGTTCTAGTTCAGTTCTAGTTCAGTTCTAGTTCAGTTCTAGTTCAGTTCTAGTTCAGTTCTAGTTCAGTTCTAGTTCAGTTCTAGTTCAGTTCTAGTTCAGTTCTAGTTCAGTTCTAGTTCAGTTCTAGTTCAGTTCTAGTTCAGTTCTAGTTCAGTTCTAGTTCAGTTCTAGTTCAGTTCTAGTTCAGTTCTAGTTCAGTTCTAGTTCAGTTCTAGTTCAGTTCTAGTTCAGTTCTAGTTCAGTTCTAGTTAAGTTCTAGTTCAGTTCTAGTTCAGTTCTAGTTCAGTTCTAGTTCAGTTCTAGTTCAGTTCTAGTTCAGTTCTAGTTCAGTTCTAGTTCAGTTCTAGTTCAGTTCTAGTTCAGTTCTAGTTCAGTTCTAGTTCAGTTCTAGTTCAGTTCTAGTTCAGTTCTAGTTCAGTTCTAGTTCAGTTCTAGTTCAGTTCTAGTTCAGTTCTAGTTCAGTTCTAGTTCAGTTCTAGTTCAGTTCTAGTTCAGTTCTAGTTCAGTTCTAGTTCAGTTCTAGTTCAGTTCTAGTTCAGTTCTAGTTCAGTTCTAGTTCAGTTCTAGTTCAGTTCTAGTTCAGTTCTAGTTCAGTTCTAGTTCAGTTCTAGTTCAGTTCTAGTTCAGTTCTAGTTCAGTTCTAGTTCAGTTCTAGTTCAGTTCTAGTTCAGTTCTAGTTCAGTTCTAGTTCAGTTCTAGTTCAGTTCTAGTTCAGTTCTAGTTCAGTTCTAGTTCAGTTCTAGTTCAGTTCTAGTTCAGTTCTAGTTCAGTTCTAGTTCAGTTCTAGTTCAGTTCTAGTTCAGTTCTAGTTCAGTTCTAGTTCAGTTCTAGTTCAGTTCTAGTTCAGTTCTAGTTCAGTTCTAGTTCAGTTCTAGTTCTAGTTCAGTTCTAGTTCAGTTCTAGTTCAGTTCTAGTTCAGTTCTAGTTCAGTTCTAGTTCAGTTCTAGTTCAGTTCTAGTTCAGTTCTAGTTCAGTTCTAGTTCAGTTCCAGTTCGGTTCTAGTCTCTCTATAATGTAGAGCCTCTTGAATTTCGGTTCCAAAAACTAAAATGTCACTCCTGATATGTAATTGATTTCACTAACACAAAGTCATCTTCGCCTAACAAGAAATCAAAATAACAATTTCATTAAATAAATATTCTACATCTAAACAATATGTTTATGATGTTCCCAATGTGTACTATTGACCAAAACCAAATAATATTATGGCTTTTATCCTATTACTTATTTGATTGCAATTTTTTACAAACAGGAAAAAATAGAAAGACTACTGACCACCCCTGCTATTTGCACAGAAGGAAAAAATATTAAATAATTCATGATATTATTTCCGTTATACGGAATTTCTAATCAAAATTGCCAATACAGCATTGGAAATAAGTCTTCTGTTTATTGTCTATAAAATGACAACAACGGCCAACTGCAGGAGAAAAAAGATATTGTGAACAAAATAGATAACAAGACTGTTTATGTCTGTTGCAATGAGGACTTTTTATACATCCTGGGAGTATTAGCTTTTGTATATGCTTTTATCATACCGCATAAGAAATAAGACTAAATATTAATAAATAAGAAACAACTATAAGACAAAAAAAATATACTCGTACTTCAACGCCCTTAATGTATACTACAGATTTTTTTTATTTATTTTTTTCCCATTTTCATATTATTTATTTTACGTGTTGTTTTGCTTTCATAAACAAATCCCGGAATGTGCCAGTGCTGACCAACTTGTTAGTTTTTAAATAATTGTACGGTTTTTCGACTTAAAGGATGAAAAGGACACAATAATTTGTCTGATTCGTATTCATTTTTCATTTACTTATTGGAATATTTACAAAATGTCCTTGATCCAAAAGCGCTTAAGCGATCCGAATAGAAATAATTAAAAGTATTGTTTATTGCGGTGTTTAACCATATTTAAATTCTTAATATTAAGTCTATGTGCTTTTGTTGATACAGCTCTGCACCTTAATCATACTCTGCAGAGATTTAAAGATTTTTCTAGACTAAAGTCTGAAAAAGTAATGCAACAAGGTATTCATCCATCCATCTAGATGTGGCGGTAAATCAAACAATTTGTTTGCCATCTTGCGTACATTGTTTAGAATTATTTTTTTTTGCGCTCTGAAGGAAAAAAGCAACATAATGCAGGTCTCTTCTACTTGGGAAAATACAAGAACACCGACAGACACATCAACAAACTTCCACTTATTGGCCACAAATAAGAGGTCAAGTAAGTATTAGTATTTTTTTCTTTTTTTTTTTGACCAACTCGCCCCCAGTTTTCTTAACAATTCGTATTTTTTAACCGGAAGACCTTAATAAATGGATTTCGTGAAACTAAATGGATGTTTTTATAATATTTTTTCATACAGTAACTTTAAAGGGTTTTTTTCATACATGTATCAGCAGTATCTGTTACAGTATGAGTTAAAAAGTTTATTGTTTACTTTGTATTTCTTGCTGTTGCCACATAGATACACATTCTATAGTTATAAGGGATGTATAGATTTATTTTTAGTTCGTTTTTCATAGACAATCTTTCGCCGTTTAGTAAACACCACTGGCGGCAAACATTAACCTGCTGCAGCTATTGCTGAGACTGCTTGCTGGCTGTGAAAATAGTGAAACATAAATTATTGTTACAGTTGCATAGAAATGGCGCAACAATTTTTTGTTTGCATTTTTATTTTTTCGAAAACAAATTACAACTTGGTAACAATAGACCATTGTAGAGCAGAAATATTTATTTATCTGCTGTGTTTTTTTGCTTACTATGCAGGTGATATGGGTTACTTTTCAATTTTTATTATTTGCTTAGTTACCAGCAAATTTCCACTTTTATATTTGGCTGTGTCTTTTTGTCTTTTTTACTAGGGGGTCCATTAAGTTGAAATATATTATTATTTTTGTTATGACTTTCTTTATCACATAAATAGAAAATATGAGGAGAAGTTTTATTAAAAATACTTGAAGCAAATACTATAAATAGTATGACTATTTACTAGCATGGAAGAGTGTGTGAGAAATGAATCCTGCTGTAAATTATTCTGGGAACTCTACGATATATTCCACGACATTGCCGTACATCGATAGGCAGAGTACAATACATTAAATTTTTCAGCCTTGTTGTGATGCCGTGATGATCCCCGAAGTCAAGATGAGATAAATTGAACTTGTTTGGATAAACAAGTTTAACATTTTATTTATGAATATTTTTTAATGAAGTTTTACAGTTGCACAGATTTTTAATTTAAAGATTAAAAATTGAAAAATAAACACAAAATTTTGAAATTTATTATCAGGAAGCCCGAATTCCCAAAAAATTTGAAAACCCCAAAATTGGGATTTTTCAGTTTTTTTTTTTGGCTATAATAAGGAGTGAAAACGAAAAACACGTGTTTTTCCTTAAAACTTTTAACCCAAGTATTACACGGTCCGACAAATAGAGAAAAAATTCTGTAGACACGAATCGGATGATATACGTCCGAAACTATAAATTTAATGGAGAAAAACTGTGTTTTCAGTTTTTCATTTCGTGATCCTGTGTCCTTTTTTAAGGACTTCAAAGTTTCAAAGAAGTACATTTTTCAAAAAATATTTAAAAATACTCCTGCTATTCCAACAATGACAAATTGTATGTCAAAAGAACAAGAAGAGTTTTAAAATATTTTGTATTATCTTTATTTTATCCTGTAAGGATCAAAAGATGCCAAAAATGTCCTTTAAAATGTTTATCCTTTAATATACTTTAAGATTACCAATAAATTCCTTTTAAAAAAATAGTGCGTTAAAGACCCAAATATTCTTTACTAAAGGTCAAAATTTCATCCTTTATATATATAAAGGTCAAATTAAAATATAAAAAATTATTAAGAAAAGTGCTTGTTTATAAACTACACCAGCATAGTGGGGGAGGTATAATGGGTTAGGGCTGTTGTTTGCAACATACAAAAATATTGTCCCAACACCCACCTTAAAGTATACCAATCTGCTCAGGATCACTTTCCGATGTCCGTCCGTCTGTCCGTCCATCCATGTAAACCTTGTAATCAAACTACAGGTCGCAGGTTTGAAGATAATTCGACAAAGTTTAGCACAAACCTTTATATTGCCCCAAGGACAAAGGCAAATGAATTTGGTTAGAATCAGCCCATTATTTATCCTAGCCCCCATACAATTGGCCTATATGAAAATAGTTAAGCTCTCATAAATATCTTAATTATAAACATATTCAAACCAAATTCAGCAGAATTAAGTTTTATGTAAGCCGAACTCTCACGACCAAATTTCGTGACGATCGGTCAACAATATTTCATAGCTTCCATATAAGCAACATTCTCGAAAATGTCATTAATATACATAAATCTCTGAAATATGTCAGTATCCAAACAAAATTCAACACAAATATATTTCATATATTCGCAATTCATCCCACCAAATTTTGTGACGATTGGTCCATAATTAGTCATAGCTCCCATATAAGGCAAACTACCGAAAATGTGTCTATTCAAATAGAATTCAACACAAATAAGTTTCATAACAAAAGAAAATTCTTTATAATCATATACCCGGTGTAGGGTATCATAAGGTCGGACTTGCCCGACTAAACCATTTACTTGTCTTTTTGATCCTTACAGGATAAAATAAAAATAATACGAAATATTTTACAAGTCTTCTTGATCATTTGACACCAAATTTGACACAGTAGGATGATCAGAAGTATTTTAAAACATATTTTTAAAAATGTACTCCTCTGAAAATTTGAAGTCCTTTTAAAAGGAAACAGGATCACGAAATGAAAAACTGAAAACGCAGTTTTTCTCCATTTAATTTATTGTTTCAGACGTATATCATCCGGTTCGTGTCTAATATAGAGTGTCGTAAGGTGTTATTTGATTTTTTTTTTTGATCAAGTTACCTTTGAAAAGTATGTCAGCTATTATGTTTAATGTCAATTATGTTCATTTGTTGTTAATCTGATTAAAATGAGTGACGAGAAATTTCGTACTAAAATTATTAAATATTTTCAACAAAACCTAACTTGGTCCTACAAAAATTTGTCCAAACAATTAAAGGTCTGCCGTCAAACTGATTCTATTGTTATTAAACAATATCGGGAGAAGGTTTTTCAGGTTTTCTATGAACGGAGAAGTTCATAGAAAACCTGGTTCAGGTAGAAGGAATGGTCCACATGATGTTTATACAGCCAATAAATAGAAACCATTTTCAAACGACCCAACACATCCGGTAGCAAAGCAGTCCGGTTAGCTCAGTACTCGGTACGCAAATTGTAGTCAAATTTCGCAGTTTCCGGGTCAATATTTATACCCCACACCACCATAGTGGGGCGAGTATTATGCGATTGTGCTGATGTTTGTAACGTTCAAAAATGTTTGTCTAACACCCACCTTAAAGTATACGAGTCCATTAAACGATGGCCATCCGTCCGTCTGGCTGGCCGTCCATGTAAACCTAATGCGCAACATACAGATCGCAATTTTGAAGATACTTCGATAAAATATGGATAATTTTTTCGGCCCAAGAAAGAAGGAACTTCCTGAAATCGGTTCATTATTTCACCATCCAAATGTCCTCCCGAAATTGGACATTATCGGTCATAAATAGTTTATTTATATACAGTATTGGCCATAACTAAAGCACCCCCTCAATGAATTTTTTTCATATGGTATTTTTTTGTATAAAATCAAAGTTTTAAATATTTATTATGTATTATTCTATAAGACGAAACGTAAAATCAAAAAATATTTTAAGGATATACTATAAAAAAAAATTTTAATTAATTTTTTGTTGCAAATCCTTTGTTTTGGATGGCACAAGAACATCTCTTGGCATAGAAGATAATATGTTTTTATGGCGTTTTTCGATATTCCTTCCCAGGCTATTTTAACGGCATGAAATAAATCGTGAAAATTTCCGATCCTTATTTCAACAATTTTCACGATTTATTTTCATATTAACAATGTGCTACAAGTTCTCAATAGGATTGAGCTCGGGAGATTGACCAGGCCAATGAAGAACTTGAATCTTATTGCTCTGTAGCCAAGTCTTACAAACTTTGGAGGGGTGCTTAGGATCGTTATTCTGTTGGAAGCTCCCTATAATTGGCGTCTCTTCACTGGCATAAGGCAGCATTACAGCTTTCAATACATCACGGTACATGAACCGGTACATGAACCGGACCAGAAAAGCAACCCCAGACCATTACATTGCCTCCTTTTGAAACGAGCCTGGAAATAACTGATCTGTTAATTAAATATTTTTTACTAAATTCATGTAGTGATAAGCCCGTCTTCCAGTCTTCAATAACTTTAATTTTAAATTTCATGGAGTACTTGTTCCTTGTCATTGTTTTTTTCAAAATAAACTGTATAAAACTTAAATTTTGCACACTACTTCTTCCTATATTTTTATCTTTTGGAATTTTTAAGTCCATTCATTGTGATTCCCGATAATTCACATTGCAAATATACAGTACCGAGTCAAATTTTTAAACATCTTATAAGAGGGTGCTTTTGTTTTGTCCGTTGCGTTTTGAGTTTTTATATGATTTATCATTTTAAATTAATTTTTAATACAATTATCTTTTACTAAATGAATAGTAAATGAACATTAACAACATTAGTTAATAAAATATATACAAAATACATCCCAAAAAAGCCGTTTTTATCAAAAAAATTATGATTTGAAAAAATCCATTGAGGGGAAGCTTTAGTTATGGCCAATACTGTAGGTATCTACACAAATTTCGCTACAAAAATAAGTTCTATATATACGGAATTCATGTCACCAAATTTTATTAATTAATCATAGCTACCATATAAGGCCTCTCTTTAACGAGCATAAATCTTTTGCACATAATATTCAAAATTCATATTTCATGGCGATCGGTCCATAACACGGTGCTACGATGGAAAAAAAAACTTGGAAAACGGCCTAGCGTGGGTTATAGGTCTTGCTGAGTACACTACAAATTGTCTCTAAAAATTTCAGAAACACCCTCAAATTCAGAAGTTATTCTGAAAAAACGTTTTCAGTGATGTTCGTCGACTTATCGACCTGTAGCTTAGTCAGTTTTTGTCTGACTTTAAATTTTTTAACGGGTTAAAAAGAAAACTGATTACGCTTTAAAATGACGTGCATTTTTGATACATACATTATAAGTATTGTTTTTCTTAAGAATATGTAAAAGAAAAACAAAATTTATCAAATTTTTTATTTTAGTCGCTTATCATTGCTTATTTTGATATGAAAGTTTATAAAAATTTATACCAACATATATAGGACATTTTGTTCTTAACAAAACATTGTTTTAATTATTCAAATCGTATGAAAATTCTAAAAGTTATTCAACTTTTAATTAACACCATTTTTAGTATTTTCTCCCCCAGCGCATATAAATAAAAATAAACAAAAAACTGTAGAAACAAAAATATTTGTAAAATTTTGAATTTACAAGGTAAATTTTTTCGACCTTTTTTCAAAAAAGTTAAATAACTTTTCAAATATATACCAATTTTAACAAGTAATATCTCATTTTTTCCCATATAAAGTTGTCTTTAAAACATTTTTTTTCATAGAAAAAAATTAAATTAACTATTGTTGAATACTTTTTATAAAACTTACTTGATATACATTTTGTGCATACATTTTATGAAAGCTTAATTCTTTGTCTATCCATAATTGTTTAAAATTTTGAAATCGGTCTAAAAATGTGTGAGTTAGAGGTACTAAAGTACTACGACCTACCCTAAAACATTTTTTTCAAAATATCTCAAAATTTTGAGGGTATTTCAAAATCTTTGAAAACGGTTTTAGTATGTCCTCACCTAGGCCTACAACCCCCATTAGGTCGCTTTTCAAGTTCTGACAAAAAGTGTCATTTTGTAGCAGAGTGTAATTAGTCATAGCTCCAATATAAGGCCCGCTTCCGAAATTCATTCACGAAAACAAAGGACTGAAATTTTAAAAGAAAAATATTTTAGCTCATTTAATTAGTTTAGGGTATTTTATGGTCGTGCTTGACCGAGAGAATGTTGTAGAAAAGTTTACCAAAAAGTTTTTGGTATGGCAAGCAATATGCAGTTGCGACAAAATAAGCTAAACATTTGTTACAAAGGGCTTTATAAATACCGAAATTTACATCAATGAATGTTTACAAAAGAGGATGATTTCATTCACTTATTTTTGACATCGGCAAGGTATTGAAGCTATGAAATTGGCAATAAAATATGCAAGAATAGCGTACCAAGCATCTTCTAATCTTTGAAACATAATATCTGAATTAGTGTAATTTTTGCGATAGATTCTTTGATTCACAATTCCCAGGTTCTCATTAAGTTCTGGTGATTGTGATTACAATTCCATTACAGAAACTCTTTCTTGTGCTAATCACGATTTAACAACTTTTGAATAGTGCTTGGGGTCGTTATCGTGCTAAAAAACCCATCGCAGCAGCGTATGTGGAAGCATTACTCTTTCCAAGATGACTCTATAGACAAATCCACTCATTACTCCATTAATTCTGTGCAATGGGCCAACTGCAGCAGCAGAAAAACAAACCCCATACCAACAAAAAAATATAACATACCCGAGGTGTCTTACTTTGGGGACACCTAGCCGCGCCCTGGTGGTCCCATGAGCTCTAAATTATTTTCTATACCACTATATGCTCTGTATTTAATACACATTTAAAGTTTCTCCAAAAACCCATTTTACGCTCTCGTTTTGGAGCAGACAAATTATTCTCAGTGCATTATATTGCAGTGTTTTGTAATTTAACATTATTGTATGATTAATCCCTTCATTGAATAGTGGGATAGAACAATGTCGGGTTCAGAATCTGAGTCATCTATAAAACCTAATAATTTAACTTTGAATGTTGAAAATAATATACAATTCGGCTATGTTGATTACATTTAAAGTTTAGAATTCCCAAAATTCCAATCGTCTAAAAGCAACGCATTTTTTTTTTGTTATACATCTATAGTAGTTGTTAGTTTATTGTTTTCCATTAAAATTGATTACTTTACAACGTAATTATTTATTTAGTCCAATGAAATTTATTTACTTAACATGTTCTTAATGCACAATCTTTTTTCAATTTATTTGCAGTTTGTGTTTACGTGAGTATTGTATCGAAATCTTGCGTTCGGCATACAATACATTAGTACGTCAAGTGAGACGTGTATTGGAACGTAATTCAGGATCAACCAGTCATGATGATTCGTACTTATTGTGGGTCATACGTTTCTTTATGGAATTCAATCGTCTAAGTGATATGAAATTGGAATTAGTAAGGTAAGTGTTTTTTTTTTAATTTATTTATTTTTTTCTTAAGAAATGCATTTTGCAAGAACTACTTAAAAGTTTTTTGCTTTTACTCATTCCCTGCTTTTCCCACCTGTAAACTGCTCTACTGCTGTTCATTGTTTATTCAAACTTTTCTATTATTATTTTTTTTTTAGTTATTTTGTTGTGTTTTTATACCCTACACCACCATAGTGGGGAGGGTATAATGCGTTTGTGCAGATGTATGTAACGCCCAAAAATATTGGTCTAACACCCACCTTAAAGTATACCGATCGACTTAGAATACTTTCTGATATTTCAATCAAATTTGGTACATATAATTTTTTCGGCCTAAGGACGGAGCCTATTGGCTGAAATCGGTCCATTTTTTCACCTAGCCCCCATACAAATGTTCTCCCGAAATTGGACGGTCATTAATGTTTAATTTATATATGTATTTCCACAAATTTCGCTCCAAATAAGTTTTATATATACGCAATTCATGTCACAAAATGTTGTTACGATCGGTACATAATTAGTCATAGCTCCCATATCTTCTGAAAATCACTTTAACGTGCATAAATCTCTTTAAAATGTTGATATACACACAAAATTCACCATAAATAACTTTCATATAGACATAAATCACACGACCTAATTTCATGGTGATCGGTCCATAATTGGTCATAGCCCCCGAATAAGGCTCACTTCCAAAAACCACTCACGAATATAAATTATTGATATTTTAAAAGAAAAATGTTTTTGTTCATTTACTTAGTATAGGGTATTATATGGTCGGGCTTGACCGACCATACTTTCTTACTTGTTTATTATTTTATTTTACCCATGGTATATTGATATTGTCATTCCGTTGATAACACATTGAAATATTCATTGCAGACCCGCAACAGTATAGATATTATGGATCCTTATAAAATTCTAAGATGATCTAGTTATGTCCGTTCGTCCGTCTATCTATCTGTCTGTTGAAAACACGTTCCACAAATACTCTCTATTGATAAGGTTTGTTTGGTATTGAAAATAGGCAATATCGGTCCATGATTTCACCTAGCCCTCATATAAATGTCCTCCCGGAATACTGTTTGAGTTGCCATAAATATGTTGATTATCCTGATAAAATTTCCGCATTAATACTGTAAAGTATAGCAAAAATTGGTCAATATTTCTCCAAGCTCCCCCCGTCAGAAAATGACTTGAACATTCCTAATTGTCTTATAATAATTAATATCATGATCCTCCAAATTTTTGTGAGGATCGGTCCATCGGGTACAACTAGAGGCGCAACTGAGAGTAAGCGGAGAGTAACAATAATTATTCTCTTCACATGTACTTGTGATATGTGAATTCAACATACTTGTGAGAGAATTAAACACATCAAAATACTTGAAATTTTAACTTTGATTTTCCGACTAAATACAGACCGAACCACTTTATTACACTTCTACACAATATTTGGCAATTTTTTTGACTACTTTGCAGGACACTTTTATTTCCAAAACACATTAATTTTGCTCAAATGAAAAAAAAATATTTTTTATTAATTTTTGACACTTAATTTTATTGTGGTAGAATTTAATTTATAGAACAGAGTTTCAATTTTTGGTATTGAAAATAGAACAAAATTTAAATAAATTAAAATTTATACATTTTTATAGAACTCTGTGTGTCTGGTGAAAATTAAAAAGGCACCAATACAACCTGAAAACTATGTACTAATACATTCTCTCGACTTAGGTTTTTGACAACAGACTTAGGTTTTTTCCCTCTCAGTAACGCTTCTATGGATATATTATTCTATGGATCGGTCCATAATTGACCCTATTTCCCATATAACCCCTATACAAGAAGGGAAGCCTCTCAATTTTTCTACAACAACAACTTCTCTCTCTTCTCACATACAAGTAGTATGTGAATTCAACACACTTGAGAGAGAGATTTTACTTCAAAACTTTTGCTTGAAAATTGCAATTTTAGCACACTCTTTCACAGACAGATAATATTCTTTTATTTGTTTCTATATATTAAACCATTAAAGTAACCAAAACATGTACATATATTTTGCACAAACGAACAATATTTTTTTTTTAATTTTTTTGACTTTTAATTTTTTTGAAAAAACACATTTGTAAAATTTGGTATTGAAAATCAATAAGAAATTCAAATAAATTAAATTTTTGTAGAAATTATGGATTAAAAAGCAGAAAAATCTATTTATAAAACCTTTCCAGGTCAAATATAATTCAAATAATTTGAGAATTGTTTGAATTTTTAAATTTAATTGTAATAAAATTTTGTTAAAATTTTTAAGGTCGCTTTTTTACAACTCTGTGTGTTTGAGGAAAGTGTAGTGGTGAAAGTGGTTTGAAAACCAATACATATAAATTAAATGTTACCCATACATTCTTATAGTTAGGTTTTTTTTGACAGCGTTTCACTTCTTGTTATTATTCTTTGCCCCTATATAAGAACAATTTTTTATTGTCAATAAAAATAAATTATGTACATAGAATGATTTTACCAGGGACCGTAACGGTTATAAGGGATATCAAAAATGTTATTTTACAACAGTTATTTTGTGACTTTAAAAATAAAAATCCATCTAAAACTGTTATTTTTCAACTTAAAAATGAAAGTTCGCATGAAACTTTTAAAAAAAGAAATTTTTTTTCCCGTCAGAAAAAAGACTCAATTGAGAAGTTTTATTTTTTCCGTCAGAAAATAAAACTAATTTTTTGTAAATTGACACCTAAAGCTTGTCGCTGGTCAGATCATTATAATTTGTAAAGCACCTTGCATTGCCATTGAATAATTTTTCATTGTTTGATTCCTATTATCAAATTGTTGTTTTTTTTTCATAAACAAATAAATTACTACAAACATTATATCAGATAAATTATATAAAGAAATATACTGGAAAAAAGTAGAAAATAAACGAAAAGAGTTTAATTTTCTGACGGGAAAAATAAAAGTCCTCAAATGAGTTTTTTTTATGACTGCTATTTAAAACTCTTTTTTTGAGGGTTTCATACAAACATTTATGTTTACGTTGAAAAACAACTGTTAACTGTGTAGTTGAGATCATTTTTTTAATATCACCATAGATTCTGAAAGAGCACGTCAATGCGAATCTATTGGTATATAACAGTATATGTCTCCGTTGACTCTAACATAGAGATTTTTTGATTTCAAATTTTCTGGATAACCGTTATTTACGGTCCCTGGATTTTACATATTATAAATTTCGGCCAAATTCTTTTAAAGTTTTAAGAAATTAATCACTCTATCAAATCCTTCAATATTGTATAGAAGGCCAAACCTATACAATATTGACGGTGGGTATACAAGATTCGGCACAGCCGAATATAACACTTTTACTTGTTCTATTTAGTTTATTTTCTTAAATAAAGTTTTGTAGGTTTATTTTTTGCCCTTTAAAAATGTAATGCAACAACGTAGAAGCTAGATGGACGAAATAGGGAAGAAGAAAAAAATAAGCAAACACCTTTTAGAAAATTGCACAGAGAGTTTTCTATTATTTCCATTTTTATTTTGTTAAGTTCCCACTGCCAATCTCTCCCAGGAATCAGGAAATTTTGTTGGCAGAATTCTATATATTTTGCTATTTTTTCTTCTATGGTACTTTCGTTTCTTCGATTTTTTTTTTATATTTGTATGTATTTAGTTTTCAAATCTTTTTCTACTTTTTTTTTTTTGTTTAGTTTGGTTCTTTAACAAATTAAATTTAACATAGTTTTACAAGAAGTTGTACTTGTGCATTATTATTGCTGTTGCTGTTGTCGTTGTTGTTATATTCTTTAAGAATTTCCTTCAAAATACTGTCGTCGATGCTGTTCCTTTCTCTAGCTGTGTTGTCTTAAGGAAAGAAAAACTTGCAAATAGTTGGCCAGTTTTTTTTCTCCTGTAGTACATTTTGGCTATTTGCACAGTTGTTTAGTTTGATGTTGAGTTTGGAATTTTCTTTTATTTGAAGCTATTCAAGGATATTTAATCGAAACGGGATTTTTAAAAAAATCTAAAGTTCACAAATCGCTGCCACGAAGTTTTTTTTTTTTATTTTAAACTTGTAGAATTAAATCATGAATATTATTCTCTTTATGCTAAATTGCATAGATCATTTATAACTTATGTTCTTTTGGTGGCAGAATTAGGTCTACGTAGACTTGAAATATCCTAGGTTTCTTTTTATCACAGAAGGAAAAAAAGTCGTCAGTTCTTACAACCTCAAACCTTTTAGTTTATAAATATTTTCTTTGGATTTATAGGAATTTATGGCTTATGCACAGATAAAATAGATTTGTGATAGAAACCGAATTTGTTGCCAATCAAATGATTCTGCCTTAGTAACCGAATTTTATAGTTGTGTCTACGAAATTTTAGAAATGATAAAAAAAATGTTGGTTGCTTTAACCGAATTTCTTCTTTATCAACTCACTTTCTACTGATGCAACCGAATCATTCGATTGGCAATAAATTCGGTTGCTACTACGAATCTGTTTTCTCCGTGTACGTCTAATCGTACTCAATCAAAACCATCAATATTGTTCTGGTAAGGATGGTTGTCTGAATGGCACAGATGTAAATTATTGTCCGTATCAAAAAATTCAGTCTTCCTGTGAATGAAATTGGCTGAATCCGACAGAATATTCGGTTTCGGATTAGGCTAAAATCTGTAAAATTTTGCCCGAAATTTTTTTATAAAGAAAATATATAGATTATGACATTTTTAAGTGGAAACTAGTTTTCAATATAAAAAATTATATAATAAGGACAGAGATCGAAAAAATCTTAACATATATGTTAATAAAAATGAAATCACTAAACTTACAGTTTTTATTTTATTTGATTGAAATTATTATTACAACTTACAAAAAATATTATTTTTATTCTTCTAATCAATAGTGATGAATTTATGAACCATTTCCGGAAAAACTTTCATTAAGGTTTTTATAGTGTTTTCTGTTACTTTGTACGAACAGCTAGTCAATCTGCGTTTATTAAGATTTTTGTGATCTTCATTCTCTTTTAACAAGATCCCAATATCTCTCCACTGGCCTTAGATCAAGGCAGTTTGGAGGATTTGCCTCTCTTGCTACAAATAACACATTATTGTTCTTGTACCAATCAATACTTTTCTTAACCTAGTGACAGATGCCAAATCAGGTCAAAAATAAGTGGACACATTAAGAAGTCTTATGAATGGAAGCATCCGCTTTTCTAAACATTCCTTGATGTAAATTTCGGTATTTATAGAGTCCTTTGTAACAAATGCTTGGCTTCTTTTACCGCAACTGCATATTGCTTGCCATTTTAAGAACTATTTGGGACAATTTTCTGTTTTGGGTCCTAAACTTTTCTACAACATTCCCTAGAGCATCAGCAACATAAAAATATTGACCCGGAAGCTGTGAAAAAGGTTCCATACGTACGTTTCGTCATACATTGTGACGCAGGTATATTTCTTGTAGAACATTTTACTTCAATTTCCGTGCTTTGTTTTTGGCCTCTAATTTTTAGCAGAGTTCCTGTCAGGAACTTTTTGAACCTTGTATGTTTTTAAACCTGCATTGGCATTAACTTTTCTTACCAAATAGTCCGAGTACTGAGCTAACTAGACTGCTCTTTTGAAAATTCTTTCCATTATTATACTATAAATCATCCTGATTATACTATAAATCAACGGACAAGTTCTCCCGATACTGTTTAATAACATTGGAATCAGTTTGACGACTGACCTTTGATTGTTTGGTCAACTTTTTGTAGGATCAAGTTGGGTTTTGAACTCAGAATTAATTCATTCGTCAAAGTTTCGGCGAATTCAAATAGAAGAAGGAATGTACAGATGCCGGTAAAACAACGAGCTGGAGAAACTAAACGAAAATCCGAATATTGATCCATTACAGTGACAAAACTGTTTGAACAACAACCAGAAATTATTGAGAAAACAGAACACCCGAGAAAAAGAATGGAAAGTTAGCTTAGAGGATGAGTTTTATCTATTCTCCTTGTTAAAACACCCTTTAGATAAGTGGTCGGCACTCATAGCAACCAGGTTAGAATGGAATCAGTTATTTACTTGTAAATACCATGTTAACAATCAATTTCATACAAATCAATCTATCTTCTATATAAATAAAAATCAATTCTCGTTCGTTGGTAATTGCATCAGTTGAGAACGGCCGGACCGATTTAGACATTTTTTTTCTAAAATGTTGGTCATAGTCCAACTTAGGTTTTTACGGAATGAAAAATTTACCACGCCCACTTTTTTCGATTTATCTAAAATCAGAAAACGGCTATACCGATTTGGCTAATTATCCAATTAAAGCTTTTACTGAAGAAAAAATTAACCACGCCCACTATTTTCGATTTATCTAAAATCGGAAAACGTCTATTTGGCTAATTTGTTTTTAAATGTTCGTAGTAAAATTCGTAAGAAAAATTTATCACGCCCACTTTTCTTCGATATACATATCTAAAATCGCAGAACACCTGGACCGATTTGGCTATTTATTTTTAAATCTTCGCAATAGTCCACAAAAGTTTTTTACGACCAATAAGACGCTTACTAATACGCCCACTTATCAAGTGCTGAAAATATGCGACCAAAGGTAGTGACATGGCCCGAACGCTGCTATACTACGAAATGACAAGATATTATACTTGGAATCAATAGTCAAAGAAATTTCAACGGCGGAAACAAGGAATTCCAGTTTTAGGTTCCCCTATTTATTTTCCAACGACAATTTTTTTTGCTTTGGCCAAAAATCGATTTTTTATATAAAAAATTACAATATCTAAAATCGCTAATAGTTTGGCCAATAAGCGTTTAATCAAGAAAAGGAGCTTGATCTGTGATCACTCTGATTTCTGAACAAAAATAGATTTTTTTTATATAAAAACTAAAAAAATATCTAAATTTGCTAATAACTTGGTCAATAAGCGATTAATCAAGAAAAGCAGCTCGATCTGTGATCACTCATATTTCTGAACATAAATGGATTTTTTATATAAAAACTCACAATATCTAATATCGCTAATAACTTGGCCAATAAGCGTTTAATCAAGAAAAGGAGCTCGATCTGTGATCACTCATATTTCTGAACAAAAATCGATTTTTTATCTAAATATCTAAATTCGCTAATATCTTGGCCAATAAGCGTTTAATCAAGAAAAGCAGCTTGATCTGCGATCACTCATATTTCTGAACAAAAATCGATTTTTTATATAAAAACTCAAAATATCTAAATTCGCTAATAACTTGGCCAATAAGCGTTTAATCGAGAAAAGGGGCTGGATCTATGATCACTCATATTTCTGAACAAAAATAAATTTTTTAATTAAAATCTCACAATATCTGAAATTGCTAATAACTTCGCCAATAAGCGTTTAATCAAGAAAAAGTGCTCGATCTGTGATCATTCATATTTCTGGCCAAAAATCGATTTTTTATATAAAAACTCAAAATATCTAATTTCGCTAATAACTTGGCCAATAAGCGTGTAATCAAGAAAAGCTGCTTGATCTGTGATCACTCATATTTCTGAACAAAAATCGATATTTTATATAAAAACTCAAAATATGTACATTGATTTACATGTATGCTGTTGCTGCTTGGACAGAACAACGTCTGTCGGGTCAGCTAGTTATCACAATGAAAAGCTTATCAGATTGTAACATAGGAAGATTTCTCTATTTGGCGACCACTGCTTTTTATGAATAAACACAGGGTAAATAGACCTGATCATAAATTGAAGCGATAATAATGATAGAGATTTGCAGCAATGAGGTCAATCCACTTGGATGTACGCTTCGGAACGATCTGAGTTACATTCGAAAGAAGATTGTCAACACAACTACAGCTGCTTCAAGTTTTTCTCATGGTACAACTGTAGATCTACAAAAACTGACACATCAGTATAACTTTTAAATCCAAATTTCTTCCAAGATCTTCAGAAAGTATGTTTTCTTACCCAAATCACTGTGCTGCACATTTACCCATTCTACCTCTCTTCGTTTTCAATGAAAATGTTTAAAAATAATAACTTCAAAGTCTATATTTTTTCTCTCTCTTTCCTTCTCCATTGAGTATGTCTATTATAATTTCAATCTGGACCATTGTGTTTATTTACATCATTTGTCCGCCTCTGCGCTGTTGTGATGAAACAACATTGGCGTTAAGTAAAATGTCTTAGGAATACAACACCAAAAATCTTAACAATTTGTTGGTTACTTTAAAACTGGTTTCTATACAATGACAAAAATGAAGCATTACAAAAATGTTGTCATTCCTAGAAATATTTCAACTCTACCGATAGCGCCCCTTCTGCTTCCTCATTGTTCCCTAATAATATGCTTTAATTTTTTATAGTTGTAGGATAGTGTGGACAAGTTTTATTGTTGTTATTCAAAAGTTTCACCAATTTATTCATTTTCCTATTCCTTCAACAGCAAGCTGCTGTCGTTAGTTGTTGCTGTGGAACCTTTCCAAAATGCATACTTTTTAAGTCAAACCCGTGTTGCATCAATTTGTCTATGTGTTTTATTTCTTTGTTTCGTTCGTTTTTTCTTCAAATTCTGGTGACTTGCTGAATTTCTTTTTGCCCAAAACTTCACTTTTAAGTTATTTAAAAGAAAATGAAAGAAACCGAAATGTAGTTTTCTTTTGCTGTTGTTTTGCAAGATAAAAAAGTGGAAACAAAAACTCCATAAGTTATTGTTGTTAAAAGCGTAATAAACTAAAATAGCAATTTGTTGTTTACATTACTTTAAAAAGCCAACAACAAAACAATAGCAGCAGTTTCAACATTTAACATTTTCAGCTGTTGCCTTTAATTCATTCATTATTTTTGGGACTTTTTTATTATACCCTACCTTAGTGAGAAGGGTATATATAAGTTTGTCATTCCGTTTGTAATTTCAACAATATAGTTTTCCGACCCTATAAAGTATATATATTCTGGATCCTTATAGATAGCGGAGTCGATTAAGCCATGTTCGTCTGTCTGTTAAAATAAATTTTCTGAAGACCCCAGATATCTTCGGGATCCAAATCTTCAATAATTCTGTCAGACATGCTTTCGAGAAGTTTCCTATTTAAAATCAGCAAAATCGGTCCAATGGGTCAAAATCGGAAAAAAAAAATTTAAAAACAAAAAAATTTTAAAATTTAAAAAAACAAAAAAAAATTTTTAAAAATTTTAAAATTAAAAAAAATAATTTTAAATAACAATTCGAAAAAAAAAATTAAAAAAACAACTTGGGGGAAAAAAAATTTGTTTGCCTAAAAATATTTAAAATTTGTATTTTGAAATATAATTTTGTGAATGGTATATAAGATTCGGCACAGCCGAATATAACTCTCTTAGTTGTTTTTAAATATCTTTGAAACAAATGTTTAAAAACTATTTTAAATGAAAACAAGCGTTTTAATCCGAGAGCTTTTGGGAGAATAATATTTTGGTTGAAGTTTCGAAATATCTATTGGCAAATAGATTATTAATAATATGCATTTTGTCAAGTTTACTCCATGAAAGCCACACATCATCCATAGACTTAAAAACACTGCAAAGTGCCGATCTGCTAACGTGGTCAGAAGGTTTTGACATGCGAATTTTTGCAGATATTTCAAAAGATCAAATAATGGAATGAAAGATGGACGATGAGCATCGATGATTATTAACGTGGATTAACTAAAAGTCATTTGGTTGCCTACTAAATGTATATATATTTCTAATGCACCATACCTAGGCATCCAATTTCTATGGTTTTTGAAACATATTAGCCGTTTCTTAGTAAAGGAAATTCATGATAGAAGCATCATCATCATGCCTACCTAATAGATCAATCAACCGAAACTGACTTGCATGAGGCTATAAGAACCGTTGAGAGATCACTTGAATTTAAACTACATGAGATGGCAACAATCCTAGAAATGTATCTAAATTACAACGGTTTTAGGAGATCTAGCTGCTTTGATTTATATCAGTGATAGTGACCACCGAGAGTTGGGAAATCCAAACAAGTTAAACGTGCAACACTCCAAGGTGGGTACAGGATTCAATTCGATTCAGTTTGAACATAAGGCTTTGCTTCTGGTTGATGGTTACAGGAATGTTTCCTTATGTGATTAGGAATATCATAAACAATGGCTTATGAATAATCAATAACTGGGTCACAGATAGTAGGCTAGGAGTTATCCCGAGCAAAACAGAACTGGTTCTTTTTATCACAAAGACTATGTTTCAGATGGTTACAGGACCGTGAACTCTCTCTATCAGTCAGTGTTAAATATCTAGGTTTTATTCTGGACTCAAAATATCTATGTTTTATTCTGACCTTATTGACATACAGGAAATATAGCGTGGATCAACTGTACAGAATTGAGAGATCTCTGGCGCACTAAGCACAAGTCGTTCAGATACTTTAGTTCGGTTAGTCGCGCGGTGGGGGGTCGAAATTTCCTTTTTTCACTAGCCTAAATCCGCGCCTGAGTTCGCTGAGACTTTCTGACCATGCCAGCTGGAGATCTAGAACGTCTGGACACACAAGGATATTGTATGTGCTTTATTTGCTCCTAAATCAAAACTATAAATATAAAACGCCATTTACGGACTTTGATAGGATGTTAAAAAGTGTTAAAGTTCTCAATACGTTTTCCAGATAAGTCTAACGTCTCTCATCTCGAGATATTGGCAATCAGAGATCTTAGTCGATAGTAAGGAGGTACTTATGTTATTAAATCATATATGTACCACCTCTTTCAGTTAGTCCGACAGTGTAAAAAAGTCTATTTGCCATTGGATCGCCTCGCATAGAGTACGTGATCGATAATAACGACCTTGTCATAGAAGGATCCGCTTTAAATGTCAGGTCATGCATCTGGAATATTAAAGGTGGAATCTTTAAACACTATCTTCAGAAGGCTGTCAATAAATGGCCCAAATACTTATCAGTAAAATGGTCTGCGTACTCTTGAATATGAACCAGATCGACATTATGAGGTTAATGACTGTGTAAAGGGGTCATTGGGTGATCTGTAATCGTTCCTGCTGGCTTGCTTGTATTTTCATTCAACAGTTTCACATTCATTTGTTAAGACAAACAATTTTGAGCGAACATATGCTAATCGTTCTATCTGAGCTATCTGCAAACTGTGTGACCTTATTGAATACCTGACTGCGACAACTTTGATCTTACAGTATTTCCACTATCAACTAGTCATGACCTTTATAAGTGGTGAGGTCTTGACAAAATGAATTCGCATCGATTCTACATGATAGCTAGCTGCAAGAGAGTAAACTAACTAACGGGACTACGAGACAATCTGCAACTATCACCAACTTTACCACCTGGACGATGGATGGATTTGAAATTCCGACTGTGGAGCACAGACACATTTTCTGGCACAACTGAAATGGGATGGAGGAACAGGCTTATTGCCTTCCGAATTTATGACCAGCTTGTGGGCAGTTGATGATGTGGTCACCATGACACCAAATGTTCAACTACGGAGACAATCTTACTTCACTTCGTCCAATGGATTAATGGACCCACCCACATGAAGTTGCACACAATACCTTGACAAGTATCTAAATTTGTTGGTGGAAAATATTATCACAGTTGCAGAATTTGATATTTGTTAAAGCTTACTTAAATGCAGTCAACGCAATCATTGTTGATTCCTTTTCATTAATGTTTCTGTTGCAATTTCAACCATATTAGATGCATTGATAAATACGTCTACTACTAATAGGGTCATTTACCCACAACGACTTTGCATTCGGTTTGTCTTTAAGTCTATTAAAGTCATTGAAAATTAAATCCAATTAAAAATTTCTTTTCAATTTCTTTACAATTTTGTTTTCTATAAAGTTTACTTCATTTCTTTGGATTAATCCATACACTCACAAAGTTTATATAAGGAGACACATACGTTTATTCCTATGACGTATTTAGAAGTTTCTTTTTATTTTTTTCCAGGATCTACTTTTATTTTCATACATACGAGTATAAAGAATCCTTAGACATTTTTAACCGTTGTATACACCTTTATGATGGCTACCAAATAGCAAATACAAACTCTTCTCCCAATACTATAACGTTTATTATCAGGCAGTAGAAGTGGAAGTAGCAGTGGAGCAACCAAAAGATGAGTGGAGTGATGATGTTGTATTTGCAAGTGTTTATTTCCACTTGAAGAAATTTAATTTCGTTAATGAGTTTTGCTTCCTTAAAACCTGACTTCTTTAGATTTATTTAATTTTTTTTGTTTGTTTGTGTATGAACGAGTGAATGAATGTGTTTAATTTTGAGTCAATGAGTGAGTGTTTGTATGAAAACTTCTCTTACTCTGTTACCAACTAGAAAAGTAGTGGAAAATCTTAGGTGCTTTAGTTTTTTCCCCCTTTTAGAGTCTTAATATCCTTGTGTTTTGTTTTAGCTATTTCTTCGTAGTCTTTCTTTTGCTACCTTTTGTTTTATATAGCTGCACTATTATTCTCAACTAAGTAGTCAGTCAGTCTTTTATACATTCATTCAGTCAGTTAGTCAACTAGTCATTCATTTAGTTTCTATGATGTTGACGATGATGATGATGATGATGTTGATGGTATTAAATAGTAGTATGTTTTTTGAAAGTTTGACTATTTCTTTTAATGTTGATGTCTTTTATGATGTACTGTGGTTTTGTTAGGATACTGATGAAAATATACTTATGTTTAAATACAGTTGGAAGTGGATTGAGTTTGTTTGAAACCAAACCAAACCATAGCGAAAGACTTTAAGAAGAATTTCTATTCTATAGCAAGGCTTCCCGACTGTCACATGATGACTATTTGCAACTAATTTTTTTCCAAGATGTTATAATGATCCTAAACCACATCTTATGATGATGAAGAAAATCAGAATTAGTTCAGAGGTGTTTAAAAATGATACATAACGACCTCTATTAAATTAGTTATATTTCCATTATTTATCGTAATCTAGTTTCTGACAGTTCACTAAATATTGGGAATTTGATAGACTTTCGGCTATAAAATCTGGATTATGATCCAGGTTCTATTGTTAATCATATTCTAAGATTGTTTTTTTCTCATTTTTTCTCTATCTGTTAAATTACTAGCCTTTGCTTTAGGCTACTCTAACCTATGCCGCACCAACACTTTCTCCTATCTCCTAATATAGTTAAAAAACTTGTAACAATATTGAGATGGTTACAGTTACCATGCCCAAATATATTTTTTTTCTGCGTGTACTGAATCTAGATCTCCCTGACTTTCGGCTATAAAATCTGGATTATGATCCAGGTTCTATTGTTAATGATATTCTAAGATTGTTTTTAAATTATGGTAGAATGCTTTAGACTAACTCTAACTTATGCCGCACCAACACTTGCTCCTATTCTGGATCTAGAAAATATAGTATTCGGATGTTAATCCAAATCCCTTAATTTTTTCTGGATCATAATAATGCCAATGAAGAGACTAAAGCAGTCTTAATCATGCCTTTCTATAACCTAAATGGACACTGAATTTATTGCCACAAATCAATAAAATCGTTAAGCTTTCTTTACTGTATTAACACGACATTCAGTGCCTTGTCTTATACGACAATTCAGGTTAACCTTCCATCAGACTTCTTGTTGTCTCCAATCTAAATATACGGAAGTAACATCTCATCCACTAAATGTGATCCATGAACTAAAATCCTTGTTGCGAATGTTCGTTGTTGGAGTCCATGAATAGATGAAGTTTTGAAGAAATTTGTTTCTTACACATGGAAAAAAATTCTTGATAGCAGCCGAATTTGTTGTCAATCGAATGATTCTATCTTTTACAGTCGTGGCTACAAAATTTTTGAAAGTGTAACAAAAGTTTGGTTGCTTCAACCGAATTCTTATTTATCAATTGACTTTTTGCTGATAGAACTGAAAAAATCGACAAATTCGGTTGCTATAAAGAATCGGTTTTCTCTGTGTAGACATTGCAATGTCGAAAATGCTGAAGAACATAATTAAGCTGAGGATGAAAACTTGCACCCATCCAAAAAGAAATTTCGATTAATTTTAAGGACAAATGAAGAAGTGAAAAATTCCAATTAAATCCAGAGAGATCAAGAAATTATGAAAAAAGTGTTGTTACGTGCAAAATAAATGTATCTAAAGGATAGCTAATTATTCTCTAAACCACCGGCAGTAGCGTATATATGTAGAATAAACTTTGAAAAAACAATCGCTTCATTTTTTCATAAGTATCATTTTTGAACATCACATCAAACCACTGTATCTACTTATGCAATTTCAAGAACCCCTTATTTCTCTATTTCTAAGGACTGAGATCGAAAAATCGTAACATACGTAGCATATTAATAAAAATGAAA
Organism: Calliphora vicina; assembly: GCF_958450345.1. Taxonomy (NCBI): domain Eukaryota; kingdom Metazoa; phylum Arthropoda; class Insecta; order Diptera; family Calliphoridae; genus Calliphora; species Calliphora vicina. The sequence continues at coordinate 124,097,187 of NC_088780.1, forward strand.
CCACTAAACATACAGTTTTTTTTATTTGATTGAACAAAAAATATTATTTTTTATAGTTCTAATCAATAGTGATGAATTTATGAACCTTTTCCGGAAACCCTTTCATTAAGGTTTTTATAGGGCATTCTGACACTTTATTCGAACAGGTAGTCCATCTCCGTTTAAAATCTACCACACTTTTGGGCACCTTTTTTTGTGCTCTTCAATTCCCTTTTAACAAGATCCCAATATCTCTCCACTGGACTTAGCTCCAGGCAGTTTGGAGGATTTGCCTTTTTAGCTACAAATAACACATTATTGTTCTTGTACCACTCAATACCTTGCTTAGCATAGTGACGGATGCCAAATCATGCAAAAAATAAGTGGACACATTAAGAAGTCTTATGAATGGAAGCATTCTTTGATGTAAATTTCGGTATTTATACAGCCCTTTGTAACAAATGTTTGGCTTCTTTTGCCGCAACTGCATATTGCTTGCTATGTCAAGAATTTTTGGGAACATTTTCTGCTTTTGGGTCCTAAGCTTTTGTACAACATTTCCTTGAGCATCAGCAACATAAAAATGTTGACCAGAACATTTGACATTTGTTGTTTTCCAGAACATTTGACTTCAATTTCCGTGCCCTGTCTATGGCAGAGTTCCTGTCAGGAATTTTTTGAACCTTGTATGTTTCTAAACCTGCATCGGCTTTAACTTTTCGTACCAAATAGTCCGAGTACTGAACTAACCGGACTGCTTTCCTACCGGATGTGTTGGTAGCTCTTTTGAAAATGCTTTCTATTTATTGGCTTTAGAAATGAATCATGAACCAGGTTTTCTATCAACGCACAGTGGCTCATTATCGTTTTTCGTCGGCCAAAACTCAGTAACTTTTGCACCGATAGACATATTTTAGAAATTTTTTTTCTTCGATTTTTCTCCAGTTTTTATTTCATTAAAATGGGTTCAGTAGTTGTTGAGCAATTTAAGGTTAAAGTTGAACTTTTAATTTTTGTATAGCATTTAGTATGAAAATGCAAATTTTTTGTTTTTTGAATCAGCTATACTTATTAAAAAAGCTATCAGCAGATAAAAAGAATTAAAGAAGTATGTTCGGCCAAGCTCGACCATATAATACCCTTCACTATAATTTATTTTCGTGAAAGATTTTCGGAAGTGGGCCTTATATGGGAGATATGACTAATTATGGACCTAGCGCCATCAAATTAGGTCGTGTGATTTATGTCTATATGGAAGTTATTTCTGTTGAATTTTGTGTTTATACCAACATTTTTAAGAGATTTATGCTCGTTAAAGTGATTTTTGGAAGCGGGCTTTATATGGGAACTATGACTTATTATGGACCTATCATCATAAAATTAGATGACATTAATTCAGTTTATATAAAACTTATTTGGAGCAAAATTTGTGTAGATACAAAGTCACATGGACAGGTCAAATAAAAATAAAAAAAAATTGGAGTAATTTCATTCAAATGAAAAAAGTGTTCAACAAACAGGTCAAAACAGGTCAACAAGTATATATGGGCTTAAAGAGGACACTTTCGCCTTTCTCCTGGTAGTAAAATTTGTTTAACCCCTTTTGACCCTAAGCACTTTTATCCCACTGTAATTCAAATTTGACTAAAATATAGTACCTGAGAAAAAAATTAATAACACATCAGGTATAAACGGTGCAGTGACAAATCATACCAGTTCTTATAGATCCTACCTATTATCCTACCAACATAACAAAAAAATCATCCAATTATCGATAATAGTGGAGAGTAATGATAATTTACTTCTGATAAAATTTACAAAAATCACATTTTTTATAAAATGACATAAAATATTTGACTTTCACAGCATGCCACGCACACAATTGACAATATTTTTATCTAATTTTTTTAGCTACTTTAGTTTGAAATCGGAGTTAACAAAAAGTTGGACTTGTGGCATATGAAATTGAGATATGAGCCACCGTGCAACGTACAAGTTCTCCCGATACTGTTTAATAACATTGACATTAGTTTGACGGCAGACCTTTGATTGTATGACTAAGTTTTTGTAGGACCAAGTTGGATTTTGTTAAAAATATTTAATAATTTAAGCATTTTTTTCTCGTCACTCATTTTAATGCACATAACACTGTGCATCAAATTTCGGGTCATTAAATCTTTCCCGAATGATACCAACGGGAAGTGATAGTAGAACATCAGTAGACTAAAACCCCCAAATTTTTGCTAAAGTAGTGTAAACTTCATCCCTCTTAACCACAGTTTTCAGAAAACTTTTTACTATACCGAGTTTTATATGTAATGGTGGTAATAAAACTTTGTCTTGAGGTACCAGGGGATCATCAATGACGTTGGCATTCGCATGTTTGCTTAATTCCCTGCACTTCCATTCATGATTTACATATTGATCACCCTTATATCTGGAGTCCCAGTCACATAGAAAGCACATGTATTTAATGTATCCAGATTGCAATCCCCGAAGAACTAAATTTAAAAACGATATATTTTTCTGCTTTTCGGTAATGTATTAGCAGACATCACTCCTTTTTAGAAATATTTTAGGTTTACAAGATTATATCAATAAATATTTTGAACTTTTTAACTATTATTCCAGTTTTTTTAATAATATTTTATTCTGATTTGAAAATTGTTTACGCTAAGAGTTGCATTTCTAATATTGATTTGAGTTGTATTTATAGTAGAGATGCATTTTTTGCACCATAACCGTTAAATTTAAATAAATTAAATTGTAAAAATAGAAGTCTAAAAGTATTGAGTAACTACTTTTGAGTATTGAGTACTCAAACAATATGGCAAATACTCGATACACGATACCCACTACTCAATACTTTTACAGCAATATTCAGCAATTCTCCAAAAATTAGTAAATGCGTTTTTAAGTACCAAAAACTATAAAAATAAAAAAATAAATCTGCAAAAAGTGTTAAAATTAATGAATTTTAAGTATATTAGGACTAGAACATTCAACTAAAATTACTTTATATATATATTGACTTACTTCAATAGATTATTTATAAAATATATATGAAAAATTTTTACTCAAAACAGCTGAACTTTAAAGGCGAATAACTTTAAAACACGAGCTAACTTTTAAAAACCCTTTGGGGTTTTTGGTATACTAATTATCTACTTTCATTTCCCGTTGGTCTCATTCGGGAAAGATTTTCTTGTTGCACAGTGTAATTGACATTAAACATAATAACTGACATGCTTTTGCAAATAATACTTGGGTTAAAAGTTTTAATGAAAAACGTGTGTTAAGGTTTTTTCGATCTCAGTCCTTAGTTGTACTTATTTAATTTTTTTCCAGCATTATTTAAAAAAAAATTCATTTACTTTGCTTCCAGTACTTAAGAAATAATACTTTGTTAAACTATCTAATATATATATTGCTTGTTTTATTTCCTTGACATTTTTTTAAAAAAACTTTTCTTTTATTCTCCTTTCTATAGCGAATCATTGAGCGTTCAGTGCTTTCATTGGGTTTTAACACGTATGCAACATGATATGGACATGATTGTTAGCGAAAAGAAACAAGCTCGTCTTTGGGCCAAACGTTTACATGTTACTTTACTGGTAAGTGTCTGAAATGTACATTAAAAATAAAAGTTAACATATTTTGCTGTAGCTACCTGAAACATACCAACACGTTTGCTTTTCGTGAAACGTGAATGTAAAAGTTGGAGTATTCGGAGTCTAGGAGTATGTGTTTGTATTATTTTGTGATTATTTAAAATTATTTCAACGTCTGCTAATTTTCCACAGACTTGTTCAGGGGGTTGACAATATTGTATTTTGTATTTAGTTACTTTTTAAAAGTTTATTTTTTATTTTTTTCCATGCTTTGTATTATCTGAAAAACTTTTTTAAATACCTTTTTGTTAGTAGTTAATATAAACACACTTTTATTGTTTGCATTTAAAATCCAATTCTTGCATGACAGTAAGTGTTTATAAAAAGTTGGTTAAAGTTTGTTGATATTTAAGCATCCTTCCAAGTGCAGTTTCCTGATAGACAAGTTCAGATTTGTTTGAAATAGGACCTTCGATATTCCAAAGTCATTATAATTCCTATAGGTACATTTCAGAATATCAATAATATCATACTATTTTCCAAGGTAGAAAGTACAGAAATCCTTGGTGTCATCGAAAGTAAATTTTGAGACTGACTAACTTTCCCACAAACTTTCCAAACAAGTTATCAAGAGAACTATAGAGAAGATTTGTAGAGTCTTAAATTATAATTGTATTCTGGGTTGATATCGTCGCTTTCCATTCGATTAAAAATATATTAGGTGGTAAACAGTATTGTAATGTTTTTTAAAAACATCTGAAAATCACTTAAGTGTCAGTTAAAATTGTGAAGGAGATTCGAAAAATTTGTGAAAAAGTTTTTAATTAAAAAAATCAATAAAAATGCACAACATTTTTAAAATAAGTAATTCTGATTTTTGCTAAACGTGGTTCAGGTAGAAGGAATGGTCCACATAATTTTTCTAAAGCCAATAAATAGAAAGTATTTTCAAAAGAGCTCCCAACACATCCGGTAGGAAAACAGCCCGGTTAGCTCAGTACTTTGACTATTTGGTACGAAAGTTAAAGCCAATGCAGATTAAAAAAGTTCCAGACAGGAACTCTGCTAAAAATTTAGAGGCCAAAGACAGAGCACGGAAATTGAAGTCATATTTTATACAAAAAGTATACCTGCTGCATAATAGATGATGAAACATACGTGTGGAAAGTTTTTCGCAGAGTCATGGTCAATATTTTTATGTCACTGATACTCGAGGGAATATTGTAGAAAAGTTTAGGACTCAAAAGCATAAAATTTTCCAAAAAAGTTCTTGGCATGGCAAGCAATATGCAGTTGCGGCAAAATAAGCCAAACATTTGTTACAAAGGGCTCTATAAATACCGAAATTTATATCAAGGAATGTTAACAAAAGAGGATGCTTCCATTCATAAGACTTCTTAATGAGTGGTACAAGAACAATAATGTGGTATTTGTACCAAGAGAGGCAAATCCTACAAACAGCCAGGAGCTAAGGCCTGTGGAGAGATATTGGGCTCTTGTTAAAAGGGAATTGAAGAGCACATAAAAGGTGCCCAAAAGTGTGCTCAATAAAAATCTTAATGAATGATTTCCGGAAAAGCTTCATAAATTCATTACTATTGGTTAGAACTATAAAAAATTATATTTTTTGTTCAATGAAATAAAAAAAAATATCAAAACTGTAAGTTTAGTGGTTTCATTTTTATTAACATATATGTATGATGATTTTTTCGATCTCAGTCCTTAGCTGTAGTTAATAATATAATAAATATATTGATCTATGTAGCTTTTTGTTACATTAGTACAATATAAATTTATTCAAAGTATTGACCATTGATATGACCTTTAACCATCTTCCTGGACATCTTGGCTTCAATTCGCATGATACCCAATTTCCCTGCTTTTGTATGAATCCCAATGATTTGGAAAGCTCTTGTTGAGTTTGACAACAATCCTCATAGAGTAATTTCTCCAGTTCATGGTTTTTAAACTTTTTTGGCTGGTCTGGGTGATATTTGTCTTACGTGTTAAAATCACCGCTTCTGAACGGAACAAACAACAATCTCTCGCACGTTGTAAAAGATGAAACAAATTCATTGCTCACCATTTGGTGAGCAATCAGTGTGCATCAACCGCATTTGTTCAAATTAAAGAAGTAAAGCAAAACTTCCCACATATGACGGTTTGATGGCACAAAATTCAATACTCATATTAATTTAAATTTTATTACATAAACGTTAGCACGATTTTCATTCTTGCGCTGTCCTTATATATACTTTTGTGGGTCTGCGATGAATGGTGGGTAAAAAATGATTAAAATAAGAAGCATTTTAAAAGTTGGAAACTTGATTAGACATGACAGAGCAATAATCTATGTAAACTGGAGTTCAGGTTCAGTCGAATCTGATAAATGAGGTACCCAAATGGATCTAATGGAACTAAAAGGAGATCTCAGATAGCTTCAGACAAAATCAAAGGGATTCAACATTAGAAAGATAAAATGAAAAATCTGCAACTGGTTTGGTATTAGACTTTTATCTTTACTACTCCTCAATGTTGAACAAAAAGTAAGAGCAAAAAATGAGCATGAAAATAAAATTCATTCGAATGGTATTCACAGCTACTTTTGAACACACTTTGCTTTCGACATCTAGAGAAAGGCTGGCAATTTGGGTCCTAAATATTATCTCGTATACTATGGCATGTATACACTCTTCATACCACACTCTTTCACCGACTGTACATTTTCTAAAATTTCTCTATATATAAATGTCTTTTCCACTTCCCTTGAAACCGTATGTTAAAAATTCTTTAAGTTTTTTGTTCTTTCCTGTCGAGTGAATGTTGAAATACTTTGAAAAAAAAAGTAAAAATACTTGTAACGAAGTCAAAGTCACGTGTTGCATGTTATGCAATACGAGAGCTGATCTCGTAGCACTGGTGGAAGAAACCAAAGCAGAGACTGCAAAAAAAAAATAATGGAACGAAAAATGCTGTTTTTACACTTCATTGCATTTACGTGTAGTAACGAACGAAAATAAGCAACGTTGCAACGACAGCAATAACATCTTTGCAAGAAAAAAAATATAAAATCTTGTAAAAATTAATCATGTTAAAACATGCACGCAACAAGAAAAAGAAAAGTAAAATCAAGGAGAATTATAAATTTGACTTAATTCTTTAATAACAAACAAACAAAAAAAAAATAAAAGTAAGAAGAGCAGATGAATTGACAAATTATGTTTTTATTTGAAGGTAATTAATGAACATGGCGAGACAGTGGTTAAAGTTCATAATTTTATAAATTGCTAAAAAAAAGAGAATTGAATGTGAAGTAACAAGAGTCATTGGTATTAGCTTAGAGTCAGATCTGATTGAAAAGTTTCATTATGTTGCCATCAAAAGTAAAAAAGCTAACTCAAAAAAAGAGGCAAGTAATTACCACAAAAGCTTACAAATAAGGAATTAAATAAGTCTTAAAAATACGGACTTAACTGAAAGCGCAACTCTGCTCCTGTCAACCGGTAACTGTCAATTGACTCCTGTCAAAATAAGCTGAGTCATTTAGTTTCTATTTGAAGGCCATTGATAGCAGGCGTGACTTGAGTAGAACATGGAAAAACCATTCCTCAAACAAAGGCTAAACTTGATAAATATTGTGGGAACTCTGCACCCTCAATCTCAATGGTAAAGAAGTAGTTTACTGAATTTCGCACGGAAGATCCCAAATTTTCTGGAGCACCAGAACACCCGACACAATTAAAAAATATCACGATATGGTGTTGGCCGATCAGAGATTGTGGAAGCCATAGACATCGCACATGGCACGGTGGTTTCAATTTTGAATGATCACTTGGGTATGAGAAAGTTTTCTGCAAGATCTGTGCCACGTTTGCTCATAATCCACCAGGAGTGTTTGGCGATGTTTAAACGTAATTTGACGAGTTTTGCTCCATTTCGTAACTGTGGACGAAACATGGATCCACCATAATACAGCAGAGACAAAACAGTAGTCAAAACAGTGGGTTTCTCGGTGTGATCGCACAGGCCAGCCAAAACAGTTTGAAAAGGTTTGCGAGCAGCAGGATTCATTCAAAAGCACGGAAATTGGGTACCATACGAATTGAAGCCGAGAGTCATTGAAAAACGATTCTGCATGTCCGAAATGATGCTTGAACGCTATAAAAGAAAATAATTTTTGCACCGAGTCATTACTTGCGATGAAAAATGGATGCATTACGATAACTCGAAACGTAAGAGATCGTATGTGAAGCTCGGCCAACAGCCGAATCGACACCAAAACCAAACGTCCATGGCGCTAAGGTAATTCTGTGTATTTGGTGAGAGCAAAAGTGGTCTGTCTATTAAGAGCTGCTGAAATTTGACCAGACCATCACAGGGAACCTATATCCTGATTACTTTGAAGCTGATGCGGTCAGACATGAAACCGTAATATTCCATCATGACAACGCTCGGCAAAATGTTGGAATACCTTTTAAAAACTATTTGGAATGAAGTGGTTGGGAAGTTTTGCCTCACCCGCTTTATAGTCCAGATCGTGCCCCGTCCGACTGCTACTTGTTTCGATCGATGCAGAGCGCTCTCTCTGGGATACGAGTTACTTAGGAAGAGAGTATACGCAATTGGTATGATTCGTTCTTGGCCTCAAAAAATGAGTAGTTCTTAATTCTGAATTTTGAAAACAAGTACTAACATATGGGCAATTCCATACCATCGTTCGTGACATTTGTACGCCTATAGAGTGTAATAGATTTTGCAAAAATAAGAGTATCTGAAAAATAATTTGGTCTTTATGTTCCATCAGAGGGTACTATATTTTAAAATAATAAAAAGTTTTTTTCGAAATATTGTTGTCCAAAATATTGAGCGAAATAAGGGTATATCGTACGTGACATAAAAAGGAACTCATTTTGAGGTACATGTAGAAATATGCGAAAATATTCGAATCGTGAGAGGCGTTATGTTTTCTTTTAATTTCTTACACTAAACGAAATATTTTTCCTTTACAATCCGTCATATTTAAATAAAAACAATCTTTGGATGATTTTATAATAAATAAAATTTAATATCGAACGTGACATACCGTACGTGACAGATTATTTTCTTATAATAAAACAATATATATTCTTTAAATATATGTATACAAAAACTAAAAAAATTAATAGAAAATATACATTCTGCATTTGACAATCACGCTAATTGGGAGCCTAGTTTTCGCCTAAAACATACCAATTAAATTAAAAAAATAAATATAGTCAGTTTTAACTATTATTGTTGCCCTTAAATATTTTAATAAGCTCTAAATACTTTCAGTAACATTTAGTATTTTATTCCATTCAAATCATCTTGAAAAAAAAGTTTCAAGAGTTTTTGTTTTTTCAATCGTGTCACGTTGGGTTCAAATAGTTTTTATAATAAATTTTGGTATAGGGTAAAAGTAGATATAATTCTAGACCATTAGCTGTTAAAATAAATCAACTAAGTTGTTTACTTTCTTTTCAGTGAGTGGTCTAAGTTAGCAAATTATTGCTGTTTTTAAAAATAGTGAAAAAATTGAAAATTTTTACAATTCAAGCGATTATTGTTAGTATTAAATCTATTAAAAGTAAATTTTTTATAATGGAACCTTCAACATCGGGTATTAAAGTATATAGTAAATTTTTTTTTTATAAAAACTATGTGTATATATTTTTAATAATTTTTTTAAAAAAGGTCCAAAATTGGGATAATTTTCGCATTTAATGGGCCACAAGTAATAAGTTAGTAATAGTTGAAATTAGTTTTATAGATTTTAGAATAGTATAGGATATCAGCTTATATTTAAGAAAAAAAAGTCCAGACAATACCCGGCCATTTTTTTTATTTTAATTTTTGTGTGAAAACTCTGGATGTCATTTATTTTACAAGACCAGTAAATGATAACAACCCTGTTGGTCAGGATGGACAACAGAAGGATTAAAACAGTCGCGTACGCTGACGATGTAGCAGTTTTTATATCTAGTAAATTTCTGGATACAATATCTAGTTGTATGGAATCGGCATTAAATACACTGAGTGAGTGGAGTATATCGAGTGGACTTAGTGTGAACCCCCAAAAAACGGAACTGGTTCTCTTCACTAGGAGGTATAAGATCGATGACTTTAGACCACCTAGACTGAATGGAATCAGTCTTGAAATTAGGGATAATGCAAAATATCTTGGCATCATTCTAGATAAGAGATTGTCCTGGAATATGAATGTTCAGAACAGGATTAACAAGGCCTACGTGGCAAAAAGGCAATTGGTACTAACTGGGGCATTATGCCGAAAGGTATAAATTGGATCTTCAAAGCAGTCGTCAAACCCATCTTGTTCTATGGAGTATTGGTGTGGTGGCAGGCCTTGGATAATGCTACTCACCGGAAGGCCGTTGAACGAGTTCTAAGGACTATTGCGATACTGATTACAGGCGCTATAAGGTCTACTTCCTCTAAGGCACTTTTTACTATTCTAAACTGGCTACCAGTGGATTTGATGGTGATACAAATGGCTCTCAACTCTGCTGTGGGACTAAATGCGGGTGGTTCGTGGTCTGGTAAGGATCTTGGACACTCTAGGATACTGAATTACTATGGACAGATACATGGTAATGTCGATTACTGCATTGCAAAACCTTTTTTCGATAGGCATTTCCATATTATGATCCCGAACAGGGATTTATGGCAGCGCGGACTCTTCCCTCCTGCTGATGTCATACGGATATATACTGATGGCTCTAATAGGGGAAACAGGGTCGGTGGAGGTTTCTATATTAAAAACTTTGGGATAAAAACCTACCAGGCGGAAATTACTGCCATTAAGCGTGCATCGAACTGGCTGAGGTATTATCGAATATCTGGTGATATATGTATATTTACTGACAGCAAGGCTGCCGTTAACGGAATAGCGGGTGTCTTTACGACATCTAGGTTAACCGAGGAATGCCGGGTATCCCTAAATGAGATAGCGAGACATTCTAGGATAACGCTTATATGGGTCCCTGGACACGATGGAAATCAGGGTAATTGTATAGCAGATGATTTGGTCAAAAGGGGTGCGATGATGAGTGAGGAGGCAATCGATCACTTTTCTGGTATTGCCCTTGTTAAATGCAAGATGGCTGTTCAGCAGAAACTATATGAGACTGCACAAAACAGGTGGACTAATGAACCTTCCTGTGCTACAGCGAGGTCGACTTGGCCCGTATATGATGCCAACAGGACGAATCTACATGTAGGATACCGTCGTGAGCAAATAAGGCTAATTGTCTCCTTTATTACAGGACACTGTTTAATCGGGACACACGCTAGAAGATTAGGCCTACGGTACAATGATTACTGTAGAAGCTGCCATAATGAAGAAGAGGAAGAGACTGTGTATCATCTTTTCTGCCAATGTCCGGCTCTTACAAACCTGAGGGAACGCATCCTCGGATTTCCATTCCTATCATGCTTGGACGAGCTATCAAGGTTGAGTCTTAAACGAATCTACTCCTTCATCCGGGAATCTGGTTGGTTAAATTTGGAGGCAACGGAAGTATTATAAATACCCTGATGTCTACCCCCTGGGTATCACAATGGGATCAGTTTTGAATGGACCCAAGTGAGCTGCTTGAGGAGCAGCAGCCCATGGAACCTAACCTAAATGATAACAACGATGAAGATAGTAATGATAATGTAATGATGAAGAAGGTTATAATAATGATGATGAAGATAATGATTATAATGAAGCTTATGATAATTGGGATATTTGTGGTGAATTTGAGAATGCAGAATAATACAAATATTTTAATATATTTTTTATTAAGAAGGTAAAACGAAACCAAAGAAACGCCTAACAGGTTAAACATTTTCCATTTTTTTAAAGCTGTTTTTTTATGTATTTGTGATTACTAGGTTCGCCTGGTGGTCAAAATTCGACCACTAATAACGAAATTATACAGTTACTTTTTTCCTATTTACAGTGACGGACAATACAATAGAATCACTACATATGAATTCGATTAAAGCGGTAAAAATACAAAATTTGATTTCAAAATTTAAAATTTGTTCATTATATATTAATGCTCATAACGTAAACAATAAATAGAAAAAAACAAAATAAAAAAATAACACATTCTTATGTTAAAAACGATGTCAAATCTAAAAGACTAAATAAAATATGCGACATTCAAATAGAATTAATCAGTCATAAAATGATTAAAAATCATCATAAGAATTCGTTGTTTTCTTAATATTTTGTTGCATATCAATTATTTCTAATAACAGCATCAAATCTTTTGGGGATTGAATTTAACAGACTTTCGCATGTAGATCGGGAAGTTGCATACCATATTTCCTTAATTTTCTGCCAAAGTTCTTCCTTGTTTTTCAATTTTTCAGGTCCGAGTTTGTCTTTTACTATTTTCCATAGGATTTAAGTCTGGTTATTGAGACGGCCATTCCATAACATGAATTTTGTTATATAAAAACCATTTTTTGGCAAAACCTGACGTGTGCTTTGGGTCATTATCTTGCTGGAAAAGCCATTTTAAGGGCATATTCCATTCTGCATGTGGCTTTATAACATTCTCCAAAATATTTACATACAAGTGCTTATCCATATTTTCTTTAATCCAATAAATTGGACCAACGCAATACCAAGAAAAGCATCCCCATATAATAATATTTCCCCAACCATGTTTAAACGTTTTTGCCATTTTTTGGACGTCTAACCCATGTCTTATCATCACTACCAATTAAATTAATGGTCGTTTCGTCCGTCCACAACACATTTTGCCACTTTTTTATATTTTCTGGCCCACACCAATCCTTATGATTGCTCCTGGTTTTAAATGAAATATTGGTAGGGATTCTATTGTAATGTCCGTCACTGTATATATAAGATTCATTACAAAAATTTATAATATTCTCTTTTGTGACTTTTTTGAAAAAAAAATTGTAAATTTATACAATTTTGTGTAAAACAAAAATTGGATTTTAAATTAAATTTATACTAATATAAATACATATAATAAATTTATTAAGTATGTTTAATCTCCAATTTTATTCATTAATTTATCGCGTTCCATTCCAAAGTTATATCATAAATTGTGAGCTAAGGTCTTTTTTTCCAAAACACAATAGTGCACTTAACGGGTTAAAAATTTTTTTTTTCTAAAATTCTGTGTTTTTATGTTTTTATGTATTTATAATTATTCATTACTAAAAAAATTATAATATTCTCTTTTGTGACTTTTTTGAAAAAAAAAATTGTAAATTTATACAATTTTGTGTAAAACAAAAATTGGATTTTAAATTAAATTTATACTAATATAAATACATAGAATAAATTTATAATTTGACTTTTTTAATAGCACATTAAGCATGCTTTAATTTCCAATTGTATTCAATAATTTATCGCTTTCCATTCCAAAGTTACAGCATAAATTGTGAACAAAGGTCTTTTTTTCCAAAAAGCAATAATGCGCTTAAAGGGTTAAAAAAAAATTTGTTTACCTTTTCTTTTTCTAAAATGCTGTGCTTTTATGTGCTTATAATAACTCATTAATAAAAAATATAATATTTTAAAACTACGGCTTCTATGAATTAATCGCCACTTTGGGTACCATCGAACCCACTGTGCGTGGTAGCGATTCTCGTGGAATTGCCCATATACTATCAGATTATATGCAAGACATTACCAAACTAGTTCTTAGTCATGCAGATGTTTGGAAGTAGACATTAAAATGTATGTTATTCAGTAATGGCAATTCCATATCTTTACCTACAATATTATTCTTTGTGCCTTTACAGATGCCTGATGTTTGTGATATTCAGTTACAAAGCTGTCATATTATTTTATATGTTCCTTAATATAGATTTAACATGCATTTATCTTGCATTATACAAGAATCTGTGAATAGTCCTTGAGGCATTATTTAACAATATTGAGTTTCATTAATAAACCATATTGTTTTTTTTTTCAATTTTTGTTTTACATTTATTATTTGCTTCAAATTTTCATCGTCTATTACAGTTTTAGATACACATACTCCCAGACTCCTGTCGTTTATACTATTTTACTAGTTTATTCTTCATCTTACTTACTTTCCCTCATTTTATTTGATTATTTTTCCATTCCATATCATTTTCTATGCTATTCTCTAAACTCTTTCGTTTCGTTTGGTTTCTATTTTATTTTTTAATTAAAGACATTCCGTGAATTGCTTCATAGTCTGTTGGCATTACAAAAACTTCAAGATGACAATGCTCGAGCACTGTTCGATATGTTATTGAACAATGTCTGTTATGTCCTGGAATATCGAGAGACAATATTGCATCTGTTAATGAACTACAATGAGGCGCACAGTACCAAGTAAGTATTTTCTATGTATTACATGTATGTATATGTAAATATCTAGATGTATGCATTTACTATAATAGTTAGTATCTAAGTATGTTTGCATGTACATATGAATGTATGTATAAGGAAGTGTGTGACAGTATGAGTATGTGAAAATGAACATGCACATTTTTAGGGGGGAAAAAAAACTTGATAGGAATCTATAAGAAAAATACCATCACATATTTGTCATCAAGTCTGTGTATGTAGAATTAGAAAAAAAACAAACTAAAAAATTTAGAATTTCCTTAATGGTTTGGGGTTAGATTTAATTTTTTTTTAAGGAACCCATTGTTTCCCCATTAGAGTTTGAGTTACTACGTGTATGAGCATGATGACATTGCTACTAACTATTTTCTTCCATGTGGACGACTCTACTCCTTCTACTGACTGATTTCTCAAACTGATGTGATGTTCAAATGAATGGTGTAGTTGTCGCCATAGTAGTGTTTTTGACTTTTAGTGTCCACTTGTGTTTTCTAATAGGATTATATCGTCCTTTAAGGAGTTTTTTATGTGGAGAGTGGTGGTAAGGGACGAAGGTTTTGTGTTCAAGGAGGTGGTAAATTGAAAGAATATTTGATATACGTGCTTGATTGTTAAAATCTAGTTCCTGTTGTTGTACTTGATTTTACTCTACTCCTCTATATTTAGTTAAGATTTTGTTCTATGATATTAGGGTAACTGAGAATTGTATAAATAGTTGCATGGAGAACTAAAGTAGAACTAAATCTTTTACAGAATAATTGATTTCTGAAACACTTTAAACATCCCACTGAAGGAAAACTATTGATTAAACATTTGGCCTTCTATCATTAATTAGTAATTAATAAATACGAAATTAACCGTAAGCTCTCTTTTGTTGTGTCTTATTTCTGACTTACTGGTTGAATTTTCCGTTTTGGTGTATTTAATGACTTATAGTAAAATTTCACGGATAATATTTTTGCGGAACATTTTAACCCCTTAAATCCCTGTTTTAATAGTGTTTGTTGCTCTTTTTTAAAAGAAGGACAAAAAAGACCCATGTCTTGGGGATTTAGAGGGTTAATATATTATACAAAAATGTTCTTCGTAACATTTTACATAAATTTGCTGAATACATTTTATACCTAACATGATCTTTAAAATAAAATTCTTAATAAATGCGAAATTAACCCTATGCTCTCTTTTGTTATGTCTTTTTTCTGACTTTCTGGTTGAAATTTCCGTTTTGATGTATTCAGGGACTTATAGTAAAATTTCACGTATAATTTTCTTGCAGAACAGTTCAACCCCTTAAATCCCTGTTGTAATGGTGTTTTTTGCTCATTTTTAAAAGAAGGACAAAAAGACCCATGCCTTGAGGATTTAGAGGGTTAACATATTCTACAAAAATATTCTCCGTAACATTTTACATAACTTTGCGGAACACATTTTATACCTAAAATGTAAGGATCACATGGTTTCTTATGAAGATTAACAATAAGAATGTGCCAGAGTTGGGAAACTTTAACCCCCCCTCAAATGAAATTCAGATGTAAACTTTCAAAACGCTGATACACGTGTCTTTTTTTTTTGTCTCCTCTATCAAAATTTATTGGTCGGACCTTGTAATTTTGGAAAAAATTTGATTTTGTTATAAACCAATCCTCATAAATGTTGGTAGAAAGATTTATATATAATGTCCTGTGATTCCTATTGGGAACAAAGGGCCACAACGAATCTATTCCATTCAATTTTAGCATGTGTCATCTGAAGGCCTGCGCAGCGTGTGATCAATCCAGCGCCATTTGCGGTTCAAAATATCAATATGGACGGGCTGCTGATGTGTTTGTCTCCAGAGTTCTGTGTTACATATGGTGTTAGGCCAGAAAACTTTTAATATTCTACGGAGACATCTATTAACAAACACTTGTATGGAGTTTACGTTGTGTTCCGTCGTATTCCACGTCTCGCATGCATAGAGGAGCACAGAATTGACACTAGAGCTAAATATACCGATCATGGTGTTCTTAGATATAGTAAAAGATTTCCATACTGACTGAAGGGTACCGAATGCGGAACTTGTTGGTGTTTACTGTATTGCAGCGCATTATCTTACTCTTGTTTATGTTTATTTTTAGCCCAGCTTTTATGGCCTCGGTTTCGATGCATTTAAGTTTTAATGCCATATCCTTATAGCTGTGTGACAGGAGGCATATATTATCTGTATACTCGAGGCTCTCGAGTTGTTGGAAAGATTTAGGTTCATATAAACGGTTCATATCACGATATTAATTATTATATGACAATGAATGTATAAATGTTCAAGTCACTATCGAAGTATTAAGAACAACTTTTTTTTTTTGCATACATTATTCCGGGAGACATTTGTATGGAGGCTAGGTGAAATCATGGTACGATATTGCCCATTTTCAAACCTTATCAATAGAGTATTTGTGAAAAATTTCAACCTTTCTTTTGGGTCCCATCGTGTTTTCAACAGACCCATCATTTTTGATGGTGATTATAAAAATAAGATTTCCAAACCATTAAAAATATGCTCTTGTTTTAGCAATGATCTAATTTTTTTTTTTAAATATCTCTTTACGCTGAACAGATAACCCAACGAATCGTGTCGAATTACGGTTATAATATCTTAGGGTACTGCTACATGTTCTATATATGTATATTGTGATATATGGATCGCGATCCATTGTAATGGATCACGCAAAATTAGGTTATTCTGCGATTTGGATCGCGATCCATCAATACTGCATGCTACACGTTCAATAAATATAGCGATACTGCATCGCGGTCAATATATTTTGAACGTGTAGCAGTGCCCTTAGATTATCGAGTTTTCAAAATTAAACCCTTCAATGTCTTACCAATCACTGCGATCAAATCTCATTACACTGAACACTGCTATGAATCATTGCAAACTGAATACATAAATTTTTACTGTAATTGTGTGTAAACTGTTAAAAAATTCAACTGATAAATATTCTTTTGTTTTAGTATTGATCTCATTTCATAAATACTGAACTCATAAAGAATCGTATTCGAATTACAGTTCGATCGATTCGAATTAGAGTTATATTCTCTAAGATCATAATTTTTTTTTAAATTTAGACTCTTCATTGTATTACCAATCTCAATATTGCTATCGACTTTTGTGAGTTTTTTCTTTGATCGAAATTAATATAGCAACGTTTCTTGAATATCGTATTTAGTTGCATCTCATTCAACTAAATACGATAGGCTCTCTCTTCAACACGATGAAGAATGACGATTGGGTCACGATCAAGTTCACCAACAATATTAAATAATATCATCTTGATATATTCTGGGTTTTTATTACAAAATATATAATGCGAAACAAAATGTTGTTCACTAATATCCAGTCAAAGTTTAGAGCAGTGGGCGGCACTCACAGCCACCAGTTGCAATCTACTATTCAGATGAACAATACGAATGTGAATGAAACTCGTTAAACTTATCGAAAGGGAAACAAATTGCAGGACAAAATACTCAGAAGTATATCTTACATACATATAGATTCAACAACAAAGTCTGCAAGTTATCTGGGACTAACGAACATTAGTTTCAACATACTGTCGACATTTGGTAAACACTTTATAACAAGAAATGTATTTCAGGCTGAGAAATACTACGTTTATACGTAGCCTATTCGCAAATAAAAATAATTTGCAATTAACTAACTCTCTGTTTATATGTCACTTGGTTACGGAAAATTTTTATTTTTTTAAATACAAAAATTAAAGAATTTAAAATTCTTGATTGTCTTGCAATCCAATTAATGCAATAACGCAATGAAATATTTAAAAAACGAAAGAAAAACTAAAAACTTTAAAAAATATGGCAATGTTTAAAATCTTATTTGCAAATAGTGTCGTTAATCAGGAATTGTATTCGTGATTTAGCTATTTGCAAATAAAAAATTAATTGACTGTTTATACGTCTAATTTTTCTACTTTCAATATATTTATTTGCGAATAAGCCGTGCGTATAAACGTAGTAAAAGAGACGATCAACAACTCACCATGTAAGGTTATAAATGCTGATCTTGACAACACTCTTATCAGTATCATTCTTTAGATCGCTGTCACATGATTTGGGTTTAGTTTGTTTTGCCATTTCATCATGATCTTGAGATTGATGACTGAATTTCAGGCAAATAGTGACATAACAAGTGGTACTAAATAATATCTTCTCCATGACAGAGGTGTTGATATGAATCTCGAATTAAGATTCATATCAACACCTGTTATTTCAGATACTCTTACGGGATCCGAAACGAACCTTCTTGCTGTGTTCCCATCATTCGTATTGCCTGGTCATTGTTTTGGTTGATCAAAATTTTGCAGTTGTGACTACAATATTTTGTAAGGGGTAACTAAAGTTTGGTTGCCTCAACTGAAATTATTCTTTATCAACTGACTTTCTGTTGTTAGAACTGAAAAAATCATTGTGTGCAACCGAATCATTCGATTGGCAACAAATTCGGTTGATATCACGAATCTGTTTTCTCTGTGTAGTTAATCGGTTTAAGTCTATTTTAATAAACTCAGTTTAAGGAGGATAAGTGAAGACTGGGCCATTTAGCTAACGCGAAATGTTCTGTACAACTTATTAATCGTAATTAAAGAGACATTGTGAGTTGGTGATGGTTGTATATTGTGAGTTGGTGATGGTTGTATTAATGGGTCATTGGGCGATCGGTAAACATGGGATCTATTGAAAGCCGATAATTTATTTTTGTTCCTCTGTAAATGTCCATCTTACTGTGTTACAAAATATGTATATGAGGTGCCGCACAATAAAAGGTACTTTTTTGAAAATTTAAAAATTTTGGGAAATTGATTTTTTTCTGGAAGATTTAAACCCAAATATTATAAAAATAACAAAAAAATCGAAAAAGTACCTTTTGTTCTGCTGCTCCTCATGTCTATGTGGGTGCCCCGAAAGACTAGACGATAGTGTGATTGACTATCAATCCAAGGGTTGCGGGTTCGTTTCCTGCCAGAGACTCTGGGTGTTTCTGCAGATAAGCAAAACGCTTCGCAGTTTGTGTTTGTTTTTTTAAGTACCGAGAACTGAACAGAGTTGTCTTATTAGATATAATAATACTTTATTCTTAACCAAACAAACTTCATAAAAACTTCGTTGTGGAACAGATACCACCCTACTAGACATTAATTGTCTATTCTAACTAAACATACTTCAATAAATAGTTTATTGTCCTACTCTAAGGTGGCTGGCTGGCCGACTGTAGCTACTGATACTGCTCCTGCCTCTGCTGATGGTGTTGTCTTGACTGCTAATGCTCATTTAAAGTGTTACATGCTTATTTTTCATAAAATTCTAACTTCCCTTGCTCATTCCTGGCGTATTCTGTCATCTTTCACATCTCATAGTTTCTAATGAAAAGGGATCAATTGAATTTTCTTATATTTTTTATGATATTTTTATCATATTAAAATATTACAACGTGCCTTGGCATAAAATTACTTTATTTAACTTCATCTTCTTGTCATTCATAATTTTTTTATTTGATTTTTTTCCTTCATACACATATACATGTACTTCTGACGTATTTTCGTTAACAAATCCTTTTCATGTCATTACACCGTCTGCTTCGTCTTCGGTGTCTGCTTCATCCTCATTGTAATACCTCAAAATGTCACAGTGGAAGTCTGTAAAGTTTTCGATGTTCTTTTCTGTTGTTTTCGCTCTCCCAACTTGTCTTAAATAAATATTTACCAAGTCATTTAGTTGCTGATACTCGTATACCCCGTATATTTTATATTCAGTCATACATAAATATTGATTGTCTTTTATTTAACACGATGAATAATTAATACATAAATTATCATCATTACAGATTTGTCTAAATCAATTAGTTTGTCGCTTTATTAGTAAAACGAAGGTTAATTTATCACTGTGTTATGTTATCATTACAGTTGTAAATGTCTTCTAAAGATCTTGCCTTAAATTAAAAACATTTAATATAATTTTCAGTCGCTTATACAAAGTTTTAACAAATTTATGTTAAACATTTTGTTTAGTCTAATACCGCTACTAAACTCTCAATCAATGAAAATCAATACACTAATTTAATTCATGTTTTTTTTTTGTATATTAAATATTGAAATATAAATTATTGACCAAAAACTAAAATGATCTAATTTTGATTTTACGTACGTTGTTTAATTCTGTTTATCATCATAAATATTTTATTTATTTGGACTAGTGACTAATTTGTTGCTGTTTGTAAAATTTATTTCGAACGAATATTGAATTTAACACTCTAAAAATACATTCACATAAATATTTTTTCAATACAATATTAGAATATTTTCTAGTAATTATTGGTAAGTTATTTGTTGTTTGCAAATACACATAAATAGAATGGAGAATGCATTTATCAAATACAGATACAAATATAGATTCAGATAGTTAAACGAATGGCAAAAAAAAGGAATGTTTCTCTTGCGATTGCAACGAATTTAATGGAACCTCTACCAAGTCGAAGAAACCTCAAGTGGACTTATCAGTGCATTTGATACAAAAGAGAAAGTTTACGAATTTTAACAAATCCAACTATAGTTTTGAATGTAAACTATTATATAGGCTTGACTATAGACTATTCTATAGTCTTGACTATAGACTATTCTATAGTCTTGACTATAGACTATTCTATAGTCTTGACTATAGACTATAGTCTTGACTATAGACTATTCTATTCTATAGTATTGACTATAGACTATTCTATAGTCTTGACTATAGACTTAGTCTTGACTATAGACTATAGTTTGACTATAGACTATTTTATAGTCTTGACTATAGACTATTCTATAGTCTTGACTATAGACTATTCTATAGTCTTGACTATAGACTATTCTATAGTCTTGACTATAGACTATTCTATAGTCTATAAACTATTCTATAGTCTCGACTATAAACTATTCTATAGTCTTGACTATAAACTATTATATAGTCTTGACTATAGACTATTCTATAGTCTTGACTATCGACTATTCTATAGTCTTGACTATAGACTATTCTATAGTCTTGACTATAGACTATTCTATAGTCTTGACTATAGACTATTCTATAGTCTTGACTATAGACTATTCTATAGTCTTGACTATAGACTATTCTATAGTCTTGACTATAGACTATTCTATAGTCTTGACTATAGACTATTCTATAGTCTTGACTATAGACTATTCTATAGTCTTGACTATAGACTATTCTATAGTCTTGACTATAGACTATTCTATAGTCTTGTCTATAGACTATGGACCGTAGACTATTCTATAGTATTGACTATAGACATACAGCCAGTCAAAGGAGTAGCCTTGGCCTCACTTTTAGGATTTGAAATCATTTTTATTATTTTTTTTTGAAAAATTTTTAAATATTTGCAACGTCGATAGAACCATATCGCAGAACCACTTTCATTGCCTCATTCATAGGAAAGCTCTTTTCCTGGAGTTAAATTTATAAGTTTGAGCGCGCTAATAATAGCAAATGTAGGGTACACAAAGATACATTCCTCTCACTATAAAATCTGTAGGCAAATAGAAAATGTAATTGTATTGAATTTGTGTTTCTGAGTATGTGTGTATTTGTATTTTTGCCATCATTTGCCTGCATTTTCGATTTCGATTCCTCTTCATTACTTTTATGGTTGTTGAGAAATTTAGTTGTTTGTACCAGTTTAATTTTATCACTGAATATACACAGCTCATTAACACGAATTGTAATGGTATTATATTCCATCTACACAAATCCATACATGCATATCGTCACCTGAAATGCAAATTCAAAATTGAATATTTATGGGATATTGGTATAGCCCATCAAGGCACACATCTTCACAAATGTTTAGCTTTCTATTTTTATAAATAACGACTTTATTTTATTATGATTTTTGTCTCTCCTGTAAAATTTAAAAAAAAGTGTTGATAGTCCCTTTTGCATTTTAGGTGACGATATGTACATTAGGGTACAAAATACGTTTGCAAGGATTTGTAGCGCGTAAAAATATTGCAATTTTGTACTTATTTAGTCATTTTATTTTAATATATTTTTCATATTATTACTGAAATCTATTATATATTGATAACTTTTTAGGCGCCATATATTTGTTTTTCTATTATTTAAAAGTTGAAATATGTACGTACAAAATACTATAAAAATTTTAATTAATAACGGCATTAAAGCATTTTAGAAATCGCATTTGGCGCTTGAAGTTTTTTCTCCAAATTGACTTAATAATTAGGTTTTTATTATCGATACAATATTGCCCATAAGGTGGTGATAATATACATATTTTGGCCCCAATAAAAATATATCACCCTAATGTGTATGACTGCAGAGAGTTCTGGCAAATGCATTTATGTATTTGTCGATGAATGCGTTTAAAGCTACAAGTGATAGTAATTTGAATTTAAAATGATCATTAGGAAATTTACACCGAGGAAAGTTGATTGTATTCAGAGAGAAAATGAAAGGCTCATTTATAATTGGAATACACAAATCTTTGAGTAAATTCTCAGAATATTAATTAATAATGCTTAAATGTCAAGCTCTAAGAGGAAAATTTCATGTGTTTTAACTTACAACGTAGAAGATGTATACATGAAATTATATTTATATATAAATTAGGGTGGGTAAAAATTGTTTGCTTCTTGTTCTATGGGTTATTTCAAGAAACTTTGCCAAATAAACCATAGCTCAAAAATGACTTTTCAGTCCCCGGATTTTTCAAAATAGATATTTTTCCAAACTATTCAAGAATCGAGGCAAAAGAAAATTTTATTTCATGTAGCCAAATGTGTATGTGGGGATTTTTAGTTTGAGTGACGCCAGATGGCGATTTTTTAAAATTGTTTAGTATTTTATCGCCTTTATTTTTGGTGAAAATTTACGAAATTGTAGTACTAGATACATTGTGTAGATACTTAAATAAATTCAACAGTTATGACCGATAAAGTCCAATTTCGGGAGAACATCTGTATGGGGGCTAAGTGAAATAATGGAGCGATTTCGGCCAGTTTCGTCCTTGGTTTGCTGAAACAAACCTATATACCATCGGACATCGTTTAATCGACTCGGGTCGATCAATATTTAAAAACAAATAGTCAACGATTTTAGTGATTGATTGAAGCAAAAACTATCTGTCCTAAATATTCAATTAATAAATTAGCCGTTTTAAAAATTATCAAAACATTTCGTGAGATAGGAACTCTCTCTTGGTTGGTATCTGTCGTCCTATACCTAACAACATTTTAACTGGCCGAAACTGAAATGCAAAACTGATTTAATTTTCGGATGAATCCAAAAAAAATACAAATAAGTGAGCTATATTCGGCTGTGCCGAATCTTATATACCCTTCACCAAATTATAATTAAAAATAAAAATTTTAAAAAAATTTAGGTAAACAAAATTTATTTTTTTTTTACAAAGTTTTTTTTCATTTAAAAAAAAAAAAAAATTTCGAAGTTTTTTTTTATTCTTCAAAATAAAAATTTTAAATATTTTTTAGGTAAACAAAATTATTTTTTTTTCCAAAGTTGTTTTTTTTTTCATTTTTTGTAAAAAAAAATTTCGAAGTTTTTTTTTAAATTTTAATTATTTTTTTAATATTTAGCAAAAATAAACTTTTGGTGAAAAAAAATTCGGCTTAAAAATATTTTTTCCGATTTTGTCTCATGTAGGTCCAACTTACTATTATATACGTCGTTGCAAAGGTCTTTGAAATATCTATCACTAGATATCCACATTGTCTATATAAAGATAGGCCAAAAATCAAGGTTGTCCGGTTTTTTTTTTCCTTATATCTCAGCCATTTGTGGACCGATTTTCTCGATTTTAAATAGCAACCGAGCCGGAATTTATCATACAAATCCAAAATACATATCATCACTAAACAACGTAAGTTCGTCTAAATTTTCCACTGGTCTCGTACACACATCTATTTGAGAATTTAGTTTATTGAAAAATGTTGTGCACCCAAATTGCAAAATTGTGTTTAAATTAAATTTACTGCATACTTAGTTCATTATAATATAATATAAAATGCAATTTTAGAGTAAATAGAGAAAAATAAAACTACAAAATATCTAAATGTACAAAATGATTTGAGTTTGATAAAAATATGAAGAGACACTTATTTACACTTGAAAGGTTCATTACTTAGAAAATACAAAAAAAGAGCTCATGTAACATGAGTATTTCCTAACAAGACATCTAGTTACACTGATTTAATTTTGTTAGTACATATATACATATGAGTATTTTTATTTTTTGTTGGTTGAATGAAATCAAAGAATTTATTGGTAAAATGGCAAAAAAAACAAACATCACTTTAAAAGTTAATGACCTCAAGGAAATCATTTGGCTTGTAGTGAGTGATGTAATACTGAAATGTGAGATTTATTTAAAAATTGATTAATTGCAGTTTAAATTTAGCACAGTGATATTAAACAGTGATGAATAATACCGATACCTGTTATTGTATAAAGTATTTTAAAACTGTGTAATAATTTAATTATGCCAGATGAATTTATAAAAAACTGTTCTTTTTATCACTAATTGATTCATCATATCACTGGGAATTTCATTCAACAAACAACTTTATTTTAAAAATGGTTTAAGAGAAATTCAATGCATACCCTACCTTCACTCACAATCACCTCATAGAAAATATCATTCAAACATGTATAAATATTTATTCCAAGTTTATATCAACCTTGATTATTTGCTGATATTTGCTATTCTTGTTAAAATAAACCCGTTTAATCGTTCGATATTTGCTCTTAATTTAATAGAGTGCATCTATCAAAATAAACGATTTTATTTTTTGAGTTTCTAAAAAATTCATCATTTGACCTCAATAACAAAATTAACAGAACAACCATGTTCATTACAAACATTAAACAAAATTCGGTTGTTTTTCCTCATTCCACTCGTACTCTACCAAAATTTCTATACTCTATTCATGTATAAAAATAAAATCTGTAACAATCCTTAACAAAAAAAAAAAAGCTAACAAACCTTCTCCATCATTCTTTGCTGTAGCGCTGGCGCTCGAATGTAATACACACACTCGCATAATGAAATGGCAGTGATTTTTAAACATCTGACAATTTTACGATTTTAACTAAAACCGCCCTCTCTCTGCCATGATGCGATTTTTACGTGGGTCATCCACAAAATATTGAGAGATTTTGAAATTCTGAATGGTCTGCAATCCTGATTATAGAATATAGAATGGTCTTCAGTCCACACTATAGAATGGCATAAAGTTCAGACCATAAAACCGTCTATAGTCCAGACTATAGAATGGTCCGTCTATAGTCCAGACTATAGAATGGTCCGTCTATAGTCCAGACTATAGAATGGTCCGTCTATAGTCCAGACTATAGAATGGTCCGTCTATAGTCCAGACTATAGAATGGTCCGTCTATAGTCCAGACTATAGAATGGTCCGTCTATAGTCCAGACTATAGAATGGTCCGTCTATAGTCCAGACTATAGAATGGTCCGTCTATAGTCCGGACTATAGAATGGTCCGTCTATAGTCCGGACTATAGAATGGTCCGTCTATAGTCCGGACTATAGAATGGTCCGTCTATAGTCCAGACTATAGAATGGTCCGTCTATAGTCCAGACTATAGAATGGTCCGTCTATAGTCCAGACTATAGAATGGTCCGTCTATAGTCCAGACTATAGAATGGTCCGTCTATAGTCCAGACTATAGAATGGTCCGTCTATAGTCCAGACTATAGAATGGTCCGTCTATAGTCCAGACTATAGAATGGTCCGTCTATAGTCCAGACTATAGAATGGTCCGTCTATAGTCCAGACTATAGAATGGTCCGTCTATAGTCCAGACTATAGAATGGTCCGTCTATAGTCCAGACTATAGAATGGTCCGTCTATAGTCCAGACTATAGAATGGTCCGTCTATAGTCCAGACTATAGAATGGTCCGTCTATAGTCCAGACTATAGAATGGTCCGTCTATAGTCCAGACTATAGAATGGTCCGTCTATAGTCCAGACTATAGAATGGTCCGTCTATAGTCCAGACTATAGAATGGTCCGTCTATAGTCCGGACTATAGAATGGTCCGTCTATAATCCGGACTATAGAATGGTCCGTCTATAGTCCGGACTATAGAATGGTCCGTCTATAGTCCGGACTATAGAATGGTCCGTCTATAGTCCGGACTATAGAATGGTCCGTCTATAGTCCAGACTATAGAATGGTCCGTCTATAGTCCAGACTATAGAATGGTCCGTCTATAGTCCAGACTATAGAATGGTCCGTCTATAGTCCAGACTATAGAATGGTCCGTCTATAGTCCAGACTATAGAATGGTCCGTCTATAGTCCAGACTATAGAATGGTCCGTCTATAGTCCGGACTATAGAATGGTCCGTCTATAATCCGGACTATAGAATGGTCCGTCTATAGTCCGGACTATAGAATGGTCCGTCTATAGTCCGGACTATAGAATGGTCCGTCTATAGTCCGGACTATAGAATGGTCCGTCTATAGTCCGGACTATAGAATGGTCCGTCTATAGTCCGGACTATAGAATGGTCCGTCTATAGTCCGGACTATAGAATGGTCCGTCTATAGTCCGGACTATAGAATGGTCCGTCTATAGTCCGGACTATAGAATGGTCCGTCTATAGTCCGGACTATAGAATGGTCCGTCTATAGTCCGGACTATAGAATGGTCCGTCTATAGTCCGGACTATAGAATGGTCCGTCTATAGTCCGGACTATAGAATGGTCCGTCTATAGTCCGGACTATAGAATGGTCCGTCTATAGTCCGGAATATAGAATGGTCCGTCTATAGTCTGGAATATAGAATGGTCTATAGTCCAGATAATAGAAAGGTTTATAGTCTAGCCTATGGAATGGTCTATTGTCCAGACTATATAATGGTGCAGAATATAGAATCGTTTATAGTCCAGACTAGATTGGGCTAGAGTTGAGGAATTGTCATTATAAAGTTAAGTATATGATTAAAAGAATGATTTGCTTGAAGTTTAAAAAGTCATGGAAAAATCTACAAAATTTATCACACCACCATCTGACAACCTTTGATGGACTGAAAAAAGTTGTTGTTAAAATGATTGATTACGTTTCAGCAGTATATTGGTTTATTTGTCCCGTTTCGCCTTTTCAGCTATTAAGTAAATGGCAGAATAAGAGAGAGAGAGAGTGAGAGTAAGAGAGTGAGTGGTATAAAGTACCGAAAAAAAATCAATTCATGACAATTTAAAATTTGTTGACCCTTTGAAAACTGAGCAATTTAAAGTGATTGTAAATTTGGTAAAAGTTCATGGGTAGCTGTTAGAAACTTCATAGAGAGGGAATGACGGATGATGAGGAGTTTTTCGTTTTTTTTTTGGTTAAGTGTGTGGTATATTTAGCATTTCAATGTTTTTGAGGGGTTTTATAAAAGTTTAAAAAGTTTATATATACGAATATACTAAAAGGAAAACAAAGCAAAAAAAAAAAAAAACACAAGTGAACCAAATTTGTTTCTGTTTCTGTTTTTTTCCCGTAAAATCACTGAATTGATGAATATTTCTCTTTTTCCACCATGAATGAAACTAATTGCCTTTCAATTGCAAAAAAATGGCGGTCAAATTGAGTTTGCATGTGGATGAGCTTGTGTTATTGCGTGCATATTGAGTGTCTGTATGTTTATGTAAAATGAAGGCTACACTGTTAATGTGTGTGAACAATTTTGTTTGAGGGGCTTATAGGCTGCCCGTCAAAATGATAAGGTTACAATCTTTGCGTTCTTTGCGATTAGGCATAGAATTTATGAAATTTTGTAGTGTCCGTAGGCTTATATCCCACAAAACATTCAAAATTGTGATTTTCATTTCTTCAACCGAATCATAATAATGGTTGTCAGAAAAAACTTAACTCACAAGCAGTTCACACATGTTCTCCAAATTTATGTACAAAATTGCGCACTAGGTTTACATGAACAGCCAGCCAGGCGGTCAGACGGACGGACATCGTTCAATCAACTCCGAAAGAGATTCTACCATGAGTCAAAAAAAACTTTATCAGAAATAATGTCATTTACGTTTAATTTTTAAAATACAGGATGAGGGTTAATGGCTACCACTGATTTAGTGCAATTAATTTAGTTTATACAACTTGCTTTAATGGCTCTCAAAACTGTACTTTTGGTGCATTTTCTGGATCTGATGAAGTCTGTAGGGTCTGTTGTGGATCGGTCTCTCTCTTCATATGCGGTAATTTTGTTTATTAACAAAGCCGTTTGCCAAAAATTTCATTTTGTAAAAGTCACCTTTGATCTTCAACTTCAAATTATTATTCTTTTCCATTATTAAATAAACAGCTAATGTACAATATGTTAATTTATAATTAATTTAAAATAATTTACTACGAAACATTTTAATTTTGTCTAATGATTAAATACCAGATATATTCCAAGAATAAATACAATAATTGAAATTAAATGTAACTCGTTTGCTAAATTGGTTATTGAATCAGTTACAATCGAAAACGTTTGTTTGAAATATTACAAAGTTTTGCCGTTGGTTGGCTTTGAAGCGTTCAAAGTATTACTACTGTTTTGATCGATATAATTATGTGAAATAGCTTATCTGCAGTCTGGCACTCATGGACGCTGAGAATGATGCGAGTATTAGATGTTAATTGAATTAAAGTTAATACTTTTTTTTATTATTCGAGTAATCGATTCATTTTTAAAATTTTCTCGATTATTCCAACAATATAATAATTAGTTTTTTATACCCACCGTTAAAAAAATACGGGTTCGATATTGACTTTATCTTTCCGTTTGGGAAGATCCATATCAAAACGGACAGCAGTCGGATTTACCATCTCCGATTTTAATGAAATTTATCACGTACATAATATATCCAATATGTTTCTCATATCAGTGACTTTTTCAATGGAAACTCATTCCGATGTAAAAATATTGCGATTTGAAAATTGAAAATTTTGTTAAAATTGTCTAAAATTATATTCACATAAATTCATATAAAAACTTAAGCACCTGTGTTGTACCACATAAATTGAATTTGATTAAACTATGTTCTGTTTTCTGTTTGTTTAAATTTGTATATGAATTAATAACTTTTAATAACGTTTTTATTTATAACTCCTGAACTAATCGAGTCTCCATCGAATATTGAAATTTATACTCTGGAAATAGACCTTTAACCTTTTGGAAGTAAACAATTATATGGACAATATCTTTGCCTTTAAAACGGAATCAAAAATTATGTTGGACTTTCAGTAGCTTCGAAGTTATGGGCAATTATGTGTATATAATTTTAGAAATTTTAAAAAAAAATTTTCAATTTTCAAATCGCGATATTTTTGAAATGGAAAGGTTCTCCGATGAAATAGTCATAGATTTGATTAACCCTTTGGAACCGTAATATGTTTGGTAAAATTCATTAAAATCGAAGATGTCAAATCCGAAAATAGCAATAAGTTTATGGATTCTCCCGTTTGTAACATATTGAAATTTTGGCCGTAGAATCAAAACTTATATATCTATATATTCTGGGTCCTCATAAGATTCTAACACGAAAGGAGCTAGCTGGCTGAAATTTTCCACAAATATTCTCTGTTGATGTTGATGGTTAGTTTGGTATTGCAAATGGGCAATATCGGTCCATGATTTCACCTAGCCCCCATACAATACTGTTTGATTAGCCATAAATATATTGAATATGCGTCAATCCTGATAAAATTTTGCACTAATCAATTCTAAATACTTTGAAATTATACTTTTGATATACTATACGAAAATCGGCCAACATTTGACTTCAACATTCTTAATTGTCCTATAATAATTAATATTGTGATGAAATTGGGCATAAATAAGTTTAATATGAATCTAAATCTTTCTTCAGGGTGCCCCGATAGACTAGACGATAGTGTACTGGGCTATCAATCTGTGGGTAGCGGGTTCGATTCCCGACAGAGACTCTTTGGATTTACTACTTATGTAGAATAGAGATTATTAATTCTATCTAAATTAATTGCAAAACTATTCCAATTATATTGAAGATTCTTTACTCTAGCTCTTTATAAGTCACAAGGTTTTCGTGTTTTAGTAAAGTTTGACAATATTGGGATCCATTGGTATCCAAAATCTATAGATGAAATTTTTATTAGCAAAATATCCAATGATGACCAACCAACATTATTTAACATTATGAATTAATGGTTTTGTTTCATAGACCTCTTTTGAGGCAAATAACACATGATTGTTCTTGTACCACTCAAGACCTTGCCCATCATAGTGACAGGTTGCTAAACTATGCCAAAAATAACTGGATACATTAAGAAGTCTGAAGAATGGAAGCAAGCTCTTTTGTTAACATTCCGTGATTGTAAATGTCACTTTGTTCGAACAGGTTGTCCATCTCCGTTTAAAATCTACCAGACTTTTGGACACCTTTTTTGTGCTCTTCAATACTCTTTTAACAAGAGTCCAATATCTATCCACTGGCCTCAGCTCCAGGCAGTTTGGAGGAATTGCCTCTTTTGGTACAAATATCACATTATGATTCTTGTACCACTCAAGACCATTCTTACCATAATGACAGATGCCAAATCAGGCCAAAAATAAGTGGACACTATAAGAAGTCTTATGAGTGGAAACATCCTTTTTTGTAAACATTCCTTGATGTAAATTTCCTTTGTAACAAATGTTTGGCTTCTTTTGACGCAACTGCATATTGCTTGCCATACCAAGGACTATTTGGGCAATTTTGTCTGCTTGTGGGTCCTAAACTTTTCTTCAACATTCCCTCGAGCATCTGCAACATAAAAAAAATTACCCAGTAGCTGAGAACCATTTTTCATACGTGCAGTTATATTTTTTGTATAAAATTTGACTTAAATTTCTGTGCTCTGTCTTTGACCTCTAAATTTTTAGCAGAGTTCCAGTCAGAAACTTTTTGAGCCTTGTATGCTTTTAAACCTGTATTGGCTTTATTTTTTCGTACCAAATAGTTTGACTACTGACCTAACCGGGCTGCTTTCCTACCGGAGGTGTTGGGAGCTCTTTTGAAAATTCTTTCTATTTTTTGGCTTTAGAAACATCATGTGGACCCTTCTTTCTACCTGAACCAGGTTTTCTATCAACGGACAAGATCTCCCGATACTGTTTAATGACATTGGAATCAGTTTGACGGCAGACCTTTGATTGTTTGGCCAACTTTTTGTAGGACCAAGTTGGGTTTTGTTAAAAATATTTAATAATTTTAGTACGCACTTTTTTCTCGTCACTCATTTTAATTAGATTAACAACAAATGAACATAATAGACATTAAACATAATAACTGACGTGCTTTACAAAGGCAACATGATCAAAAAAAAAATCAAATAATACTTGGGTTAAAAGTTTAAAGGTAAAATATGTGTTAAGAATTATTCAATCTCAGTCCGTATAGAAACTTATTCGAGTACTCGATTATTCGGCAATTATAGAACGAATAATATTTTATTCTAAACTGAACGATTTTATAGATTCAAATAAAAATAATTTTGTTTTGCTTCGATTATTTGAATAATTGTTATTCGAACGACGACCTACCTAATAAATACATACATTTACATGAATTATTTGTTGTGACCTAAATATGGTTAAATAAATTATATGCTCCGCTAATAATTACCAAACAATAGAAATGGTTGATTCGATGAAATGGTGCAGGATGACCATGAAGGAAAAACTTATGATAACCTCTTAACCACAGAATCGAATACAGAATTACTTGCAACTCAAAATCTTTAAAAGTTTGTTAAAATAATAATCTAGATATTAAAGACTACCAAATTTTTGAAACAATGCTCCGCTGAATAACAAGAAACATTCTAGTTTTTCAACAAAATAAAACACTGTTTCTGAAGCAGTTTCGGCCTCAAAATGTCAAGCAACAATAAGAAACGATTATTTTCAAT
Organism: Calliphora vicina; assembly: GCF_958450345.1. Classification (NCBI taxonomy): domain Eukaryota; kingdom Metazoa; phylum Arthropoda; class Insecta; order Diptera; family Calliphoridae; genus Calliphora; species Calliphora vicina. Next base: position 124,129,188 of record NC_088780.1, read on the forward strand.
CGTTTACAACTGTTTATTCTTCATCCAGCATACAATTCAGATCATCAACATTTTCAATTCATCCAAAGTTTTGTTACTCAATTCAAGCTAGACCTTTATAGGTCATACGTTTTTTTTTCAACAATTTCAACACCTTTGCGCTAAGTCTCGCATCAACTTGTTTCGGTGCTATCTATCTATGTATCCAAGTATTATTTACCAAAGTTAGTTTTGTACATTCAACATGGTTTGTTTGTATTATTTCCACTATTTATACTTTAAAGCCTCTGTTTTATTGTGGTTTCTGTGCACTGTTTTTCATGTTGACGTTTTCACCATAATGTAGGCAAATTACCAGCCAACGATAAAATTTATTACACGCCATATTTTCTTACTTAACCAGCATCATCCCGGCAACCACTAAAGTCTAAAGCTCGTGCCATTACCAACCACCAACGCCATCGTCATCATCATCAACTATAAAAACTGACAGTTTAAATGACCATTTGTCCGTAAGGCAAATAAACCAACAGCGAACAAATAAACAAATATTTATCAGTATTCAAGTTATCCTTTAGCAGCACCTCTCCCTTTACTTCACCTCTTTCCCTGGGTAAAAAGTTTTATTTTGCTGTTGCTGCTCTACGTTGGCCAATACACTACTGTTGGCCATGTAGAGCAAGATTAAATGTTTCCAGCAAAATATGTGGAGGCATAAAGAAAGGGATTGAATTGAATTGTTACTTAAATTCACTTTTAATTGTGGAATATAAGTGCAGTTTAAGTGGAAAATAATTATGTTTTTGTTGTACAATTTTTTCACATTATTGCTTTCGTTATCAGTTGCCTTGCAATAATTTTGGTTTGTTTGTTTGCTTGCTGCTGTCCGAAAGAGTAAATATTCATATTTCTTGATATAAATTTCTTTTAATTATAGATTATTAAGCATTTTATAATTTAATCTTTACCGTTTGTGAGTCTTTGTGTTGTGGTTAGAGGCGTTTCGCATTTCCATTTGTTACCTTAATTACATAATTATGACTAACTAGCTGAACCAGGTCCGCGTTGCTGGCCTTTAGAAAACATCTGTTTTTTATTGCAGTGTCGGAAAAAGTCGGTAATCCAACCTTCAATGTTAATACGTGTGGTGGCATTTCGGCTAGTTATAATGAATTCAAAAATTCAGTAGGAGAATTGACGACTTGTTCTTCGTTCATTACTGTGTCAATCGATTTGTATTTTATTGTATTTTATTGTTTGCCAGACACTTTCAATTGTATTTGGTCATCGAGCTTGTTAACATCATAATTTTTTGATTAAAATTACATTTCATATGGAAATTTTATATTCATGCACCTAATATGCAAGAGTAAACAAAATTGTTTATCACAGACCGAAAATCAAAAATCTGACTATACACTGTTACACAAAAGGCTTTTCTGAAGATTCCGTGAAAATTGTACCAAAATCGGTCCAGCCATTTTTGAGTCCATACGAAACAAACATACACACATCCATTTTTATGAAATATATGGCATTAGCGGTATAATGTAAAAATTGGATTTTTACACGCCCCTCTGACTATACAGTGTTACCCGCTGGGCTATTCTGAAGATTCCCTGAAAATTTCATCAAAATCGGTTTAGCGGTTATTTATATATATAGATGGCATTAGCGGTATAATGTAAAAAATTGATTTTGCCACACCCCTTCGCCCACAGACCGAAAATCAAAAATCTGACTTTAGAGTGTTACCCCCCGCTAGGCTATTCTGAAGATTCGCTGAAAATTGCATTAAAATCGGTCCAGCCGTTTTTGAGTTCATTCGGAACATACATCCATTTTTATATATATAGATGAAAAATGTTTATATGAGAAAATTCGAAAATCTTCTTTACGAAAGCACCGAAAGCACCGAAAGCACCGAATGGACCTAATGTAGTATTTTAGGTGTCTAAAACCATATTCAGAAAATTTCCTTTCCAATGATACCAGTTTGGAGCTAATCGGTTGGATGGTCTCAGAGTCTATAACGGATATAGGTAGAAACATTTTTTGTATTTTATATAGATATATAGATAGATAAAGAGTTTTTGTAATAATTATTCGTACATTGACAATTGAACGCCTTTAAGAAAGATACTTAAATTATTCATGCAGTTATTGTTAGTATATATAGCGGTGTTAGTTCAAGGTAACTGCTAATTTTGAAGAAAAAAAGTATTCAAATGTTCCCAGTCGCTTTTAGAGTATTTTGTTAAAATTCTAAAAATTTTAGTTCTCTAAACACCTTCTGTCCAAATGAATGTAACTCAACTCTTTAGTATTAATCAACATGTCATCATGCTAATTTTATAATTTTGTTACTGATTTTCTTAGTTGTCATTAAAAAATTGTTTGTCTGATTTTAATTTCCTCTTTTACATTGAAATTATCTACATATCACATTTGGTTTGTTGGCATCATAACTGCTGATTTAATGATTAATTTAATTCTTTTTGTACCTTTTGGACTTTGTTTTTGTTTCTTCAAAATAATTTAACTAAATAACAAATTACCTTAGTTGGATATTTAAGGCCTGATTGAGAAACATGGTCACAAAATTTATTTTACAAATTTTTATGAAAATCAAAAATTGTTCATGTTTCTGAATTTGGGGGTTAGCTTTTACAAGGGTCTGAATTATAAAATATTTTTCTAATTTGGCAAATAACTGCAATTAACGTTACCGCAATAATCGAAAATACCGTTATGTTATTGTATAAGTAATTTTAAATTATGAAAATAGTCTACAAAAATTGAAATATAATAACTGCAGCTGTCGTTACAGCTAAAACACCGTTATGCAGGGACTGTAACGGTTTTAAGTTATTTATAACAGTTATTTTGTGACTTTAAAAATAAAAATCCATCTAAAACAGTTGTCATTTAATGTAAAAATAAAAGTTCGCATGAAACTCTTAGAAAAAGAGTCATAACAAAAAACTCATTTGAGGAGTTTTATTTTTCCCGTCAGAAAATAAAACTTATTTGAGGAGTTTTATTTTTCCCCTCAGAAAATAAAAAAAACATTTAATGTAAATTCACACCTAAAGTTTACCGCTGGTCAAATGATTACAATTTATAAAGCACCTTGCATTGCAATTGAATAAATTGTCTTTAAAATAAAATCAAGTGCGATTTTTATTTGTTATTGTTTGATTCCTATTATTAAATTGTTGTAGTTGTTTTTTTTTTTTAAACGAATAAATTACTACCAAAAAAGTAGAATATAAAACTCCTCAAATGAGTTTTTTTTATGACGGCTATTTAAGACTATTTTTCTAAGAGTTTCATGTGAACTCATATTTTGAAAAATAACTGTTAACTGTGGAGTTGATATCAGTTTTTAATATCACCATAGATGCTGAAAGAGCACGTCAATACGATTGGTATAGGTCTCTCGCCATTTTGATTCATTGATTGTACTGATGCCACAAATTAAAGAATAGTCTACAGTCAGGACTATAGAATAGTCTATAGTCAGGACTATAGAATAGTCTATAGTCAGGACTATAGAATAGTCTATAGTCAGGACTATAGAATAGTCTATAGTCAGGACTAAAGAATAGTCTATAGTCAGGACTACAGAATAGTCTATAGTCAGGACTACAGAATAGTCTATAGTCAGGACTATAGAATAGTCTATAGTCAGGACTATAGAATAGTCTATAGTCAGGACTATAGAATAGTCTATAGTCAGGACTATAGAATAGTCTATAGTCAGGACTATAGAATAGTCTATAGTCAGGACTATAGAATAGTCTATAGACAGGACTATAGAATAGTCTATAGTCAGGACTATAGAATAGTCTATAGTCAGGACTATATAATAGTCTATAGTCAGGACTATAGAATAGTCTATAGTCAGGACTATATAATAGTCTATAGTCAGGACTATAGAATAGTCTATAGTCAGGACTATAGAATAGTCTATAGTCAGGACTATAGAATAGTCTATAGTCAGGACTATAGAATAGTCTATAGTCTGGACTATAGAATAGTCTATAGTCAGGACTATAGAATAGTCTATAGTCAGGACTATAGAATAGTCTATAGTCAGGACTATAGAATAGTCTATAGTCAGGACTATAGAATAGTCTATAGTCAGGACTATAGAATAGTCTATAGTCAGGACTATAGAATAGTCTATAGTCAGGACTATAGAATAGTCTATAGTCAGGACTAGAATAATCTATAGATAGAATAGTCTATAGTCAGGACTATAGAATAGTCTATAGTCAGGACTATAGAATAGTCTATAGTCAGGACTATAGAATAGTCTATAGTCAGGACTATAGAATAGTCTATAGTCAGGACTATAGAATAGTCTATAGTCAGGACTATAGAATAGTCTATAGTCAGGACTATAGAATAGTCAGGACTATAGAATAGTCTATAGTCAGGACTATAGAATAGTCTATAGTCAGGACTATAGAATAGTCTATAGTCAGGACTATAGAATAGTGACAATTGACTTCACGCTAGATTACCTGGGATATTTTGAACATTTAATACAAGTGTGTACAGCAAATTGTATACTTTTGTCCAGCAGTGTTTCTTTTGTTGTAAGTTTTTAATACATTAATTGTATTTATCAATTATTAATTAATATTGACTCCTTTTTCCAGTATTGTATTCATTTATGTTGATTGCTTTGTTTTAAGATTTTGGTATTGCACCCTTTTATAACAAATTATTAATGCTGCTGTTTTTTTTAATATTTTTTCGTTTGTAGTTTACATAAAATTCATGAATTATATATAATTTTATGATTAATTACTATATTTGGATTTTATTTAATTGTTAAACAATGAATTCATACACATCACCATGGTTATTACCAAACGTATTTATTTCGTTATATAAATTTGGCTAATTAATTACCAGGAATTAATTTTGTTTATAATGATTAATTTTTTTCTCATGGTAATTGTAGTGTGAGCGACAGGATGAATGACGTAAAGACTTTGTGTGCTACTGCAACATTTTCTTTTCAATTGAATGAAAATCAATAAATTCATTAATAATGTTCGGTGTTGTGAAATTGAAATTGTAATTTTTTTGGTTATATTGGAAACAAAAGTGAAATTATAATGAATGATTTGTAGAAATATGAAAATGACTTAATAATAATGAGAAAATGAAGACTATAACTTGTTTTAAATTTCACCATTGCCGATACAAATGTCTAAGTCTAATCATGAATATTTATAATATAGATTCTACAAAATTTTATACAAAATCCCACTTATCGGCCAGAAACTTTTGGTTGAAGTCTTAATATCTTTTTCACCATTTGGAGTTTGTGTTCATATCTTGGCTCATTTGTTTTACTAGATTCAGTGACTTCCTTGGAATTTTATCTTGCGGTTACAGAATCGTCCATTGAAATGTCAAATGTGAATAATAACACTAGTTTAAAGGGTTTTTGTTCATGATGTGAATCATCAAGGGTTTGTTATTTTAGGCCTCTCACTTTGGAAAAGATATTAAGAAAAATCCAGGATGTCAAACCTTTGAGATATTTATTGAGAAAGAAAACATTAAAATTGTAACAAAAATAAAACTGAACAATTTTGTTTTTGTAAACAAAATTGTTTTCTAGCACATGCTGGTCCCAAAACAATCTCTTATACTTTAAGAGATATTTGAGTTTCAATTTTAAAGTTTTCGATTTTTACCTTGACTTTATTTTGTTTTTCGCAAACATATTTCGTAATAGTTGTCGAACATTTTTTCTAAAAACATTATTTTATATCTAATAAACTCTAAACTAACATGTAACAAGTAAGAGCACTTAGTTATTGAACAACAAATGTGAAAATGTGGAAATTTCTTCCAACAAAGCGTCATATGCGGGAAGTTTTGCTTTACTTCTTTAATTTGAAAAAAAGTAACGCTGAAGCACACCGAAAACTTATGGTGAATGTGGTGATTCTGACACGGAAGACATAGATCGCCCAGGCCAACCAAAAAAGTTTGCAGACCAAGAATTTTAGGCATTGCACCATGAAGATTGTTGTCAAACTCAACAAGAGCTTTCAAAATTATTGGGAGCTACTCAGGTAGCAATATCAAAACGTTTGGATTCATTCAACAGCAGGAACATTAAGTACAATACGTATTGAAGCTGAGAGACCTTGCAAGACGATTTTGCATGTCCGAAATGATAAAAGAAAATCAAAAATGATGGCTTGATATTGAGCATTTTCAATACCAAATAAACCTTAGCAACAGATAATATTTCTGGGAAATTTCAGCCAGCTAGCTTCTTTTGTTTTTGCAACAGCCAGATAGACACTCATAGCTAGATCGACGTAGAATTTCATAAGAACCCAGAATATATGTACTTTTTGGTTCTACGTTCAATGACAAAATCAAATAGTTTTAACAAAACCCAACTTGGCCAAAGCCATGCAGACCGGCTCAAAAAGTTCCTGACAGAAACTCTGCTAAAATTTTAGAGGCCAAAGACAGAGCACGGAAATTAAAGTCAAATTTTATAAAAAAAAATATAACTTCTGCATAATGGATGACAAAATGTATGTTGGAAAATTTTTCGCAGATTCCGGGTCAATATTTTTATGTTGCTGATGCTGGAAGGAATGTTGAAGAGAAGTTTATGACCCAAAAACAGAAAATTTTCCCAAAAAGTTCTTGGCATGGCAAGCAATATGCAGTTGCGGCAAAAGGGCTCTATAATGTGGACATTAGAGTAGATTTTGTAAAAATATTAAAAATTTTAATAGTATTTTATTCAACTGCATAAAATTTATACTAAAATTTTTTTTTTTTTCTGAGCTCTCAAATCAAAAGAAGAAATATGTATGCATGTGGCTATATTTGGGAGAAATATATGTTTCATTCATTTTTGTAAATAACTTGTATAATCAAACATGAATATTTGTGAGTGCTGGGCACTTTGATCCCTTTATAACATTTCCTCTTAAATTAAATATTCCATTAACTTTTACAAAATCATTAATCGTACAAACTGTATGAACGGAATTTATAATTTATTAATAAATTTATGGAATCAGACAGTAAGCAAAAAAAAATCAGTTTTTCAAATATTTATATTTATTTGATAAAATAAATACAACAAATATTTCAAACATAAATATGCGTAAAAAACACGCAACACAAATGTACATACTACATACCATTACAAATTCATTTATTTAACAAAATCCTTTTTTTGTTGATTTTTTTTTTTTTTAAATAAACAAGTCACCTAGAAAATCATTAAATATTATCACGATAAACAATATACGTTTTTTCCTTATTTTTATTTAGCATAAATAAAAATATATTATTTTTTTTTTAATTCAAACTATGAATAACAATAACACACTGATACAAAATAACACTTTTTGTCAGAACTTGTAAAGTGACCTAATGAGGTTTATAGGCCTAGGTGAGGACATGCTAAAACCGTTTTCAATGATTTTGAAACACCCTAAAAATTTTAAGTTATTTTGAATAAAAACTGGTTTTAGTAGTTTAGCACTTGTAACTCAGACATTTTTTAAACCGATTCAAAATTTTAAACAAAGCAAAAGCAAAGAATTAGCTTTCAAAAAATGTATATAGTTTGCGTTTTTTTATATTTTTTTTAAAATTCAACAATAGCTATTTTAATTTTATTCTATGAAAACCTATTTTTCTTTACAAAGTGTTTTTATTACCAAAATTTACTTAAAAAAAATGTTAAATATTTTTGGGTAAACGAAATTAAAATTTCTTTTTTATTAATTTATTAGCGTAAAAACTTTTACGGAAAAAATAAGGAAATGTAAGAAATGATAAAATCACGGTTTATTGTTGGTGTTTTGATTAAGCTATGATATTTTTACAAATAAAGCTTGAGTGTCTGTAATTCTCAAACACTCTATAGTTTTATTTGTATAATATCTTTAGTTTTTCTAAAGCCTTTTGGGAAAAGGTTTCCTGATGATCTGTCCTAAGCAACCAGTGAAATGCGCATAGGAACTAGCTTATCCCCCAACAATAAATTTCAAACTATCAAATTATCAAATTAAAAATTGGGAATTTACCATAAAACAATTTTACTAAAAAACTAATTTTGTATTCCCGAATAACCTTTTAACCAAAAATGTGTTTAATTTATTTTTTAATAAAAAAAAATTTTTTATTTTTTTTTTTAACAAAAAGAAAAAAATATTTCTCTCGATTTTTACCAAATGTAGGTCCGACTTACATATGCTGTTGAAAAGAGCTATGAAATATATATTATTGGATATCCATATTGTATATCACTGTGTGCAATTTTTTGAGTCATGGAAATATAACCATATGCGGACACCAGTACGTGATAAAAGACCAAAAAAAAAGACCCTTGTCTCCAGCGCACAGTGGCTCATTTTCGTTTTTCATCGGCCAAAACTCTGTAACTTTTGAACCGATAGAGATATTTTAGAAATTTTTTTTTGGTGGACAGATAACTTCTTGAATTTTTCACCAGTTTTAATTTCATTAAAATCGGTTCAGCAGTGGTTGTGCAATTTAAGTTTAAAGTTGAACTTTTAATTTTTTATAGCATTTAGTATGAAAATGCCAATTTTTTGTTTTTTGAATCAGCTATACTCATTAAAAAAGTTATCAGCAGATAAAAACAAGTAAGGAAGTATGTTCGGCCAAGCTCGACTATATATTACCCTACACTATAATTTATTTTCGTGAATGATTTTCGGAAGAGGGCGTTATTTGGGAGATATGACTAATTATGGACCTATCGCCATGAAATTAGGTCGTGTGATTTATGTCTATATGGAAGTTATTTCTGTTGAATTTTATATTTATACCAACAGTTTTAAGAGATTTATGCTCGTTAAAGTGATTTTCGGAAGCGGGTCTTATATGGGAACTATGACTAATAATGGACCGATCATCATAAAATTAGGTGACATTAATTCAGTTTATATAAAAATTATTTGGAGCAAAATTTGTGTAGATACATATATAAATTAACCATTTACGACCGATAAAGTATAATTTGTAGATACATATATAAATTAACCATTTACGACCGATAAAGTATAATTTCGGGAGAAGGGTGCTAGGCGAAATAGTGGACCGATTTCAGTAATTTTCAATAGACTTAGTTCTCGGGCCGAAAAAAATTTATGTACCAAATTTTTTCGCAATATCTTCAAAATTGCGACTTATACTTTGTCATATGAACAAGTAAAATAAAAATAGAACAAAAATTTGGGAGTAATTTCATTCAAATGAAAAAAGTGTTCAACAAACAGGTCAAAACAGGTCAACAAGTATATATAGGCTTAAAGAGGACACTTTGGACTTTCTCCTGGTAGCAAAATTTGTTTAACCCCTTTTGACCCTAAGCACTTTTATTCCACTGAAATTTAAATTTGTCTAAAATATAGTACCTGAGAAAAAAATTAATAACACATCAGGTATAAATGGTACAGTGACAAATCATATCAGCTCTTAAAAACTATTGTCCTACAACATAACAGAAGAAAAATCATCCAATTATCTATAAGAGTTTGCGAGTAATGATAATTTACTTTTGATCAAATTTACAAAAATCACATTTTTATACAATGACATAAAATATTTGACTTTAACAGCATGCCACGCACACAATTGACAATATTTTTATCTAATTTTTTGGCTACCTTAGTTTCAATGTATTTACTATTGAATGGCATTAAAATTTTTGAAATCGGAGTTAACAAAAAGTTGGACTTTTGGCCGATGAAATTGAGATATGAGCCACCGTGCAGCGCTGCCAACTTTGACGATTTATCGTCATTTTGACGATTTTTTTAGTCAAAATTATTAAAATGACGATTGACGATTTTTCATTTTTCCCGCGAACAAAAATGACGATTTTTTAAAAACCTTTTTTCCTAAAATTAAAATATTGTAAGTCCCCTTTTGCAATGTACAAATTGAAAGGCAGACGCGTCCAATTTTATATTGAATTGATTTCACAAGTTTTAAAACGTTTTGATTTTCGCGATAAACTTTTAGAAGGATTAAACTCCATTGAACAAAAAAGAATTATTCAATTTTACAATTGGCCAAACTTATTACAAATTTATTAAATGGAAAAGAACTTGATAATGAAGTTCGAGAATTACGTAATATGAAATTCACCGAACTCGAAACATTGCAAAAATATTTCTATTTTAAAGAGAGTCAATAATGCAATGGCCATCCCAATTTGAACACAATTTGTTTCGAAATTAACCACATTCGTCGGCCAACATTGAAAGAATTTTTAATATTGTAAATTTAAATAAAACAAAAATCAGAAATGCTGGATTCTTCAACATTACAAGGAATATTGTTTTCAAAAGATTGTCTTAAGTTACTCATCTTAAGTTACTTACTTTTTTATGGGCCCCCAAAGATTTGGGGCCTCGGTGCGGCTACAACTTTGTCTCAGAGAGTAAATCAAAATTCCGAACTGTTTGCAAGATATGAGCCTGAAAAAGTTATCTCTTTTTTTTTGCAAAAATGACACTACATGACTTTGGGCAAAAGTGGGAGACACGGGTCTCTGTTTTGGTCTTTTATCACGCAGTAGTGTCGGTATATGGTTATTTTTTCGTGTTGCACTGTGTATATTAATGACTTATTAATCCAGATATAGATCAAAAATAGGTAAAAAATCGAGGTTGTCCTGGGTTGTACTAAAGCTACTAAAATCAAAAAACTTGATAAATTTATTTTTTTTAGATACATTTTAAAGCATGATAAGTTTTCTTTTTAAACCCGTTAAAAAATTTAAAGTCGGACTAAAACTGACTGATTTACAAGTCGATAAGTTGACGAACTTCAGTGTAAACGTTTTTATTTAACCTATAACCCATTCTAGGTCGTTTTCCAAGTTTATTTTTTCACTGTAGCGCCGTGTAATTGAACAAAAATTTTGAAAGAAAAAATAAAATAGTATTTTATTTAAATACAATTCATTTTTATACATATTTTTTTTCCAATTTTTATTAAACAAATTCTATAGAATTAATTCCATGCCATTTGCTTTTAAATTTTTGTGAATATTTAAAAAAAAACGCTTAACTTTTTAAGTGAATTTAATAAAAAAAAATATTGTATTTTTAAATCTTTAATGGAATTTTGTTAAATTTTGCAAAATTTTCTTTAAATTTCTATTCTAGAGCCTATTTGCGTGATGTGGTTGAAACAGCCAATATTTTCATTAAAATGATGGAGAAATTTTGCAAAGATTCGGTGGTGGTGCAGGATAAGAAACGATCCAAGAAACGTTCTAATAAAAAAACAAAAAAATCCGAAAAACCATCCCAAGAAACTGAGGTAAGTAAAATAAATTTTTTTTTTTAAATTTATGAAAATTTAGTTTATTTTTTTTTTATTTTTATGATTTAAATGCTATTGATTTTTTTTACTATATAAACATTTGCGTTTACCGTTTAATATTTACTAGGAAAATTCGACCACTAATAACAAAATTATACAGTTACTTTGAGTATACGCAAAAATATTTTTCACGTTTGTGTACAAATACACGTGTATTTAGATGTGCATAAACATGTTGTTGTTGTTGTTTTTCAAGCAAATTTAAAACGCTTTGTAACACTTTTATGGAAAGAATTTTTTAAAAAAAAATTTATATTGTGCACATCTAGAGAAAATAATCTTTTAAACCATATAGGTTTCATCAATATTGGTGGACAATAACATACTTAAAAGTGTACCACAAAAAAACGGGCCTATTTATATACAGTCAGCGTCTAAAGAAAGTGTACAACTTGTTTTTACATTTAAAACATTTTATTTACATATTAAAAAACTATTTGTTCTCCAGTTCTAGTATATTTAACAAAACATTTAATTGTTCTCTTGCAATATATAAACAAAAAACTAAACTAGTTCAACTGCAACAAAAACAGTAACAACAAAACCAAAAATACTCCATTTTTAACGCGTCAAAAGAAAGTGTACAGTTTAGTGAAATTAGAAGAAACAAGTAAGAGTGCTATATTCGGCTATGCCGAATCTTATATACCCTTCACCTTTGTTGTGGATGCATTATTATTTTTTATAATTAGTATATAGGTATGTATGTACATTGCCCACTTTCAGCGTACAGCATCCTAAATTTATCAAGAACACAAAAAACAACAACAACGCCAAACGAAACAGAACACCAAAAGAAAAAACAAAAACAAAATACGCAAGGCAATGAAACCAACACACATCCAAACATACGTTTAATTGTATAAAAAACAACAACAACGCCAAAAGAAACAAAACACAAAAGAAAAACAAAATACGCAAAGCATGCACATTCAAACATACGATTTGTTGATTTTTTGTCAAAAAAACCAACACACAACCAAACAAACGTTTAGTTGTATAAAAAACAACAACAACGCCAAAAGAAACAAAACACAAAAAAAAACAAAATACGCATAGCTTGCACATCCAACCATACGTTTTGTTGTTTTTTTGTCAAAGCATGCAATACATTGTGTTTTTTGATGAAATTTTCAAAGGTTGTCTCGGATTTTTGCTCATATCTCCGTTATTTATGGACGGATTTTGCTGATTTTAAATAGCAAAATTCTCGAAAGTATGTCTGACAGAATTGTTGAAGATTTGGATCCCGGAGATATCTGGGGCCTTCAGAAAATTGATTTCAACAGACAGACAGACAGACAGACAGACAGACGGACATGGCTTAATCGACTCCGCTATCTATAAGGATCCAGAATATATATACTTTATAGGGTCGGAAATGAAAAATGTAGAAATTACAAACGGAATGACAAACTTATATATACCCTTCTCACGAAGCTGAAGGGTATAAAAACGTGTTTAGTATTTTATTTGACATCTTTTGGGTTTTAAAACAGTTTCAAGCCTCCTTGGCATTGTTTCTACCAATTTTGATGTCACCGATGTTGGGATGTTGAACCACTCTTCGTGTAGAGAGTCATTGCTGGTAATATTTCATTTTCTGATCTGTCTGTCCAAATGCTACCACAGATGTTCAATGGGATTAATGTTCGGTGACTGTGGGGGTTGTTCCAGTTATTTCGGTGTATGATACAACAACCATTCTTTAACAAGTTAAGAAGTATGCTTCGGATAGTTGTCCTGTTGGAAGATCCAGGTTCGGTCTAGATTTAATTTTCTAATGATGGGTTCCATATTTTCTATAAGAATGTTTAGGTAATCGGTTTTGCTCATCAAACTATCAATAAATATGAGTTTTCCCATGCCACTTGCCGCCATACACCCCCACACCATCACCTAACCACCACCATGCTTTACGGTGGATAGTACATTTTTTGGTCGAACTCTTGATTTTTGCTTCTCCAAAGTTTACTCCTTTTTTTACTTCCGAAAATCTCAAACTTGCTTTCGTCCGTAAACAGCACATTATTCCAAAACAATTTTCTTGGTTTTTGTACCTGTTTGCGAATTCTCGAGGTCGCTCTTTATTTCGTTTGGAAATGTGGTGTTATTCTCTCGGAACTCCACCATATAGAGCATTTGGGTGTAGCGCTCGGCGAACCGTACTGTTACTAACTCTCACTCCAGACGAATCTGTTAATTCTTCGCATAATTTTACTGCACTTACTGTGAATACTTTCTTCACTGCTCTCACAATCGATCGTATTTCAAGGTTGTTAAGGCGTTTTGGTGTTCCGGCACGTTGCTGATCTTCTAAAATTCTAAATTTTTTTGTTTGTCTATAATTTTTTTTACAGTATTATGGCTTCTTCCTATTATAGATGAGATTTCACGTGACGATTTGCCTTCATTTTTAAATTTTATGACTTACTTTCTTGTTTCAATTGCAGTTTGTTTACCCATTTAGGTTTTAAAGTTCTCGCGATCAAACAAGAAAAGCTACTATCTTAAAATCTCATGAGACTAGCAGCAAGATCCACAAAAAATTATAATCTAGGCAAAAATAAAGAATAACAATATATTTTTTTATATAGCTAGAAAAATCTTATTGCAATTCTAAATGTGTACACTTTTTTCTGACGCGTTAAAAATGGAGTATTTTTGGTTTTGTTGTTACTGTTTTTGTTGCAGTTGAAATAGTTTAGTTTTTTGTTTATATATTGCAAGAGAACAATTAAGTGTTTTGTTAAATATACTAGAACTGGAGAAAAAATTGTTTTTAATATGTAAATAAAACGTTTTAAATGTAAAAACAAGTTGTACACTTTCTTTTGACTCTGACTGTATAAGATTATTATTACTTGACTTATGATGATGGATTTTTAATTTGCAACGATCAAATTCATGAAATATTATTTGTATGTACTTTAGGGTGGCCTTGTTTTTATGAATTAAAAATGTTTAGTTTAGTTTGTTTGCGTATACTATTTCTCAAAATTTTTGTTTTGATGCCAGTATTTGTTGAGCTGGATCAAAGGATAACATTTTTTTTGTTAAGGTTTTTACGATTTTTTCCATGTATGAGCAGGTCGTCCTCTACGTCGGCTTCCCTGGGGATGCCATTCGATTGCCTACTTGGCAATATCATTATCATCTTTACGATGTGCATCCACTTTGAATTCACATATTTTTATTTTTTTGGAAGCCTCCCTAATTTCCATATGTTTGTGCGGATATGTCAACGTATATAGAGTAAGAAAAATAAATTAAAATATTTCACAGCTGCAGGTTGTTTTTGGAAAATCCAGCAAGTTGGAGGTGGTCTGTTGGTTGGTAGGTCGGATATCACACTGAGCGTTGATGACCATTAGGGATTTTATACCAAAAATAATAAAGAATTATTATTAAAACACAAAGCTAGAAATTAAAATAAAAATAAAAGATGTGATGAATGAGTCGCTGAAAAAAATAAATAAAACAGTCTATTGTAATTTTAAACATATTTATTGATGCCAAAAAATTTAAAAATTGCTAATGTTTATATTATTAACAAAAATTCCATATACTAGTTAACGTGGTTTTATTGTCAGCTGGGGTCACTGACTCTCGTCCAGGGCATACATACGGATCAACGAATCTTATTTTAGAGTTTTCTACAAAACCGATGAATTTTAAAAATGCGATTTCGGTGTTTTTTTTTTTTAATTTAAAAACTATCGGTTTATTAAATATCATACAAAACCGACTGATATGTATGTATTAGTGCTGTCAAATTTTATTCTCAAATTTCAAATTAGATGTCCCGATAGACTAGACGATAGTGTGTGCAACCAAAGGGTAGCGGGATCGATTCCCACCATAGACTCTGGGTGTATCTTCAGACAAGCAAAAAGCCTCTCAGTTTGTGAGCTATATTCGTCTGTGCCGAATCTTATATACCCTTCACCAAATTATACTTCAAAATAAAAATTTTAAATACTGCTAGGTGAACATTTTTTTTTGGGAGTTTTTTAATTTCTTGGAAATTTTTTTTTTTCAAAATTTAAAATTTTTTTTTTTTGGTGAAAAATAAATTCGGGTTAAAAAATATTTTTTTCCGATTTTGACCCATAGTAGGTCCAACTTACTATGGTCTTATATATAGGTAAAACAAGTAAGAGTGCTATATTCGGCTGTGCCGAATCTTATATACCCTTCACCAAATTATACTTCAAAATTTTAAATATTTTAAGGTAAACAAAATTTAATTTTTTATCCAGTTTTTTTTTTATTTTTTGGAAATTTTTTTTTTTCGATTGTTATTTTAATTTTTTTTTTTTTTTAAATTTAAATTTTTTTTAAATTTTAAAATTTTTTTTTGGGTTTTTTATTTTTTTTTTTTTGACAGACAGACATACGGATATGGCTTAATCGACTCCGCTATCTATAAGGATCCAGAATATATATACTTTATAGGGTCGGAAATGAAAAATGTAGAAATTACAAGCGGAATGACAAACTTATATATACCCTTCTCACGATGGTGAAGGGTATAAAAATCTAGGTTGTCCTGGTTTTTTCCTCATAGACCGATTTTGCTGATTTTAAATAGCAAACTTCTCGAAAGCATGTCTGACAGAATTATTGAAGATTTGGATCCCGAAGATATCAGGGGTCTTCTGAAAATTGATTTCAACAGACAGACAGACGGACATGGCTAATCGACTCCGCTATCTATAAGGATCCATAATATAGGGTCGAAAATGAAAAATGTAGAAATTACAAACCCTTATATACCCTTCTCACGAAGGTGAAAGGTATAATAAATAAAGATTCATAACTTAATTTATCTTATAATCGGTGATGCCAGGAGATTTTTTCAGAAATCCCTACGCTTATGAAAAAAAATTCCTTTTTTTCCCTACACTCACTTTTGATTTTCCCTACATTTTTCCCTACACTACTTTTTTCTTTTTTGAACAGCTAAGTTGTGTTCATTAATCGGATTTTGAAATTGGCCACATCATTGGTTTTTCCAGGACTTGCTTACCAAAAAGAGAATCCATTGTTCGGGTTTTTGTTTTTGAAAGATTTTTTGGTGCATTTGGGTATTAGCACACAAGTCTTGTATCTGCATTTAAAGTCGTCATCTTTGACCGGCTCCAGCCATCCCATTAGCTTCTCGTTTCTCAACCAACTTGAGCAGTATTTCTTTACTTTGTTTCCATCATTATCAGAAGACGAATCGGAATTTTTTTTCTAAAATTTGTTGTTTTAATTTATAATGACATTTATTTCTTAAAAACTTACTTATTAAAATCGATGAGACCTGTGAAGATGGAGTACGTATGTATGTAAAAAAATGCACATAACCAAACATGTGTTTACTTCAAAAGAAAATTTATTGTAGAATCTACTCTTGTAGCTAGTTCTTTAAGGAAATGTTAAATACCGTAAAAAGGAGAATACAATGCGTATTAACAAGGTAAGTGCGTGAGTGAGTTAATACGCCTTGAGATAATCACTATGGCCCTAATTTTGTAAATCACGTCACCAAAGTGATATTTATGTGCAAAGCAAAAACAACATTTAACACATTTCAAAAATTTGTTTTTGTTTTATGTACAAATTCTGAACCAAACAAACGCACAAAAATTCAAGCGTTGATTTGCCTTTCATAATTTGAAAATTGTGTACACAAAACAAAAACAAATTTTTAAAATGTGTGAAATGTTGTTTTTGCTTTGCACATAAATATCACTTTGGTGACGTGATTTATAAAATTAGGGCCTATATATGTATGTAGTTTGAAAGCGGTGATGATATTAAAGATGCCACATTATTAGTTACTTCATATTATACCAGATTTACGAATTTCTAATGATATGCTTAAACAAATTTTATGTTTTTTTAATTTTATATTTGGAAAATACATAATAATTGGGGTATTCATACGGTAGTCATAAAGTCGTATGTCATAAAATAATAACACGTAAAAATATGACTGCTGTGAGCAACCCTCATAAGTTAGTGTGCTATTTCAAATTTGAGTCAGCTGATAAAAGAAAAAAACAATTACAAATATTTTTAATAAAAAATGCCAAAAACAATTTAATTTAAATAAAATTAATAATAAAGTAAATAAAATCTTACCTGAGAATCTTCTAAACCATCCATTTTTAAAAAAATATATTAAAAAATTTCTTGTCAGAAAATAAATTGTTTAAGTACATAAACATAAACAGCTGTTGTCGGTGACTAAGCCGGCAAATTTTTCTGACGGCGGTTATTTTAAATACGTTTGGTGGCTGCCAGTCAGCTAAAGTATACAAACAACATTTTCTTACTTTTTTTATATGTCTCAATGCGGCTACTTCTAAATATTGTCACCGGCTCGATGAAAAGTTTTTCCCTTTCGACTTAGATTTACACTGTTCAGTTATGACAAAACAATAAGCACAGTATATTTCTTATTATTTTATGACTTTTTTCTTTGAAGCACAACAACAATTTTTAAAACTATTGTAAAACTTTAGTACTTTATGACAATATGACTTGATAGGACACCGTGTGAATACCCCAAATATGTAGTTTTAAATTGCCATTGCAAAAAATCCCTACAATTCGACAAAAGTAAAAAATCTTTCCCTTTTTCCCTACATGTGAAATTTTGGGAAAAAATCCCTACAAAAAGGGAAAATTCGCTACACTTGGCATCACTGCTTATAATTGTAAGATAAATTTGAATTTGCTAATTCTGATATCGAATTCGTACAAACCAATTTTTGGGTAATTTTCTACATTTTTCGACTTTTGGCCGCACAAAGGGACACTAAGGGAAATCTTGACCCGGTAGTTGTGAAAAGTCTGCCAGTACATAAGTTTCATCTGCCATCACACAACAGGTTTATTTTTATTTTTTTTAAATTTGACCTTTTGCCTAAGTTCTTTAAAGCATTCCGATCTTTAACTTTCTGAACTTTATACGACTTCAACCGAGCATTAGGATTGGCTCTGCGCACAAAAGAATCAGAGCTTTAGCTTTACTAGCTGCTTTTCTGATAGAAGTGTTCGGTGTTCTTCGAAAGAGTTGTTCGACTTCTTTTGCCTTAGCATCTGTTAGACCTTTTCCTCGTCCTGATCCAGGAAAAGGAGTCGTCCTGACGAGGAAAAGGAGTTGTCGATATTGTCCTAACGGACGTCATTAACTGGATGTTTTGCTTTTTTGCCAACTTTTGAACTTCCTGGCTGTGGATCTTCTAGTGGAGTACCAACTGATCATGAGTCAAGGCGGATAATTTAATCCGTCTGTCATTTTTTTTCATGTAACAAAAAATATAACGATAAATTTAGCCCTGAGTTTTTGCGTTCTCAACACACTTTTTTTTAATGATTTAACATTTACCAATTCATATACTGAAAGAAGAATATCTTACTATTTCCAATAGATCGGGCGACTAAAAGTTGGTAAAACTTTGATTTAAAAAAAAATCACACGCAAAATTTCACGTGCTAAAATAATGACATCACTCACAAAACAGCTGACAGAACAAAAACTAAAAGTCAGAATGCATTTCGACCTTCGAGGGAAATGTTAACAAATCTGTAACTAAAGTCACCATTCAATTTTTTAAAAAAATATTATATTTACTTTTTGAGATAATTGGTGTTTTTTAATGCATGCCTTGAGGCACTCTTGAGGGTTAGATGGTTAAAATAATTATAATTTGTTGGACCAAGGATAAGTTTTGGCTGGAATAGTGTGTTCACTCACTCTTTAAAGAACATATGCATGAACTTTTTTTACAATATGTAAGTGCTTTTTTCAGCCTCAATACGTTTGTGCTACATCCGCATTCAATACAAACGAATAAAAAAATGCCTTCGACAATTATTATTACATGAAATAATAATAAAAAATATTCATTTTTAAAGAGGCTGGCTGGCCGACTAGCTTGGTTGGCTAACAGCCCTGCAGGATATGAAAGTAAAAAAAAATATATAGTATAGTATATTGTATTTTTTTTATTTTTCAAATGTATTTTAATATTTTACTGTTGTTTTTACAGCCAGAAAATTTTTAACACATTTTTTGAGTACATACTAGGGTATTCATTCGACTAATGGTCGTTCGATTAATCGAATAATTATTCAAACAACTTAAAAATAGCCATTTTTGAATAACGAATAATTCGAACAATTCTATGTTTGTTCATATATATTTCAATTTATTAAATTGCTTAAAATTGTTCATAATTTCAAATTTATATAAGTAATAATGACTCACAAAAATTGTATTGTTTCTGAAATTCGACATATAACTAAAGACAAGGGGACTTTCGATCACTGTAGATGAGTGTTCCGATAGCTCCTTCTATAAATATATAAATATTACTGCAAGAAGATACAATTCTAAAAACAAATCTTTCAAAATTTTTAACCTAGGACTTGAACCAATGAAAATAAAAGGTACGGAATAAAATATTTGTTATTTAGCTGGCGAAATATTAGAAGAATCGCAATTAATAATCAAAATTTTAACTTAGATTAAAGTGGAGTGTGGAATGTGATGGAGAATGTGATCTTGAAACGGTCGTCGAAAGTGATATTGAGGATGACATTTATAATGATTACATTGAAACAGATGAAGGCCATGATCTTAAAAGATATGTATGTATATAAGTGTGTTATTAACCGCGTACGTAAGTGTTGCAAAATATTTAATAAATCGAATGATAAACACAAATATTGCAAACTAACGTTTTGTTGCAAGAAATGCATGGTGGAGTTCGTCTTATACATGATTTTGAACATCTTTGTCTAACATGGTAATATACTTTTTGCGTATTTGTAGCTGCATGACTTCAAATTAGCCCCGTTCACTGACAATGATATCAAACTTTGGACAGCTTCCCTTAATTGTGTAATTCCCTAAGACCACTTTATTAAGCAAAGATTCGGCAACGTTGATAGAGCTTGATGTATAACACAGTACAACATTTTTCAGTTCATTGCTTTGGGACTCAATTCTGACAATTGCACGTGAAAGTAGCCCCAAGAATAAGAACTTCTGCATCATTAGTTTTGTCAAGTTGGCTGCCGTAATAATTTAATGGCCATACGAATTGTTTTCCTCAAGGTGGATTTTTATCACTTTTTCTATATTTTAGAACGGTTATATCTCGTATACCGTACGGAATATCTCTTTTGTGGCTGAAGCAAAGTTGTAGATATTGTAGAAAATAGTAGAAAAAAAGTACGAAACATACCTACCCGAAAAAGGTGCACCCAGTGCCTTAAAAATCGCAAAAATGCCCATTTTTTAAATTTTTTACCAATTTTTCACCTTTTTTGCTCAATAACTGGATTACAAATCCAATTATGGACCGAACACCATGAAATTAGGTCTTGTGATTTGTGTTTATATGAAAGTTATTTATCATGCATTTTGTATGTATACCATCATTTTTAACAGATTTATTCACTTTAAAGTGATTTTCGGAAGCGGGTCTTATATGGGAGCTATGACTAATTATGCACCGATCATAAAAAAATTTGGTACATATAATTTGTTCGGCCCAAGGACGAAGCCTGTGGAAATTGGCTGAAATCGGTTCATTATTTCACCTAGCCCCCAAACAAATGCCCTCCCGAAATTGGACTTTATCGGTCATAAATGTTTAATTTATGTATCTACACAAATTTCGCTCAAAATAAGTTTTATATATATAAAATTCATGTCAAAAAATTTTATTATGATCGGTCCATAATTATTCATAGCTCCCATATAAGACCCGCTTCCGAAAATCACTTTAAAGTGAATAAATCTGTTAAAAATGATGGTATACATACAAAATTCATGATTAATAACTTTCATATAGTCACAAATCCCACGACCTAATTTCATGGTGATCCATGGTGATCGATCCATAATTGGATTTGTAATCCAGTTATTGAGCAAAAAAGGTGAAAAATTTATAAAAAATTTAAAAAATGGGCATTTTTGCGATTTTTAAGGCACTGGGTGCACCTTTTTCGGGTAGGTATCTACAATTTTGCTTCAGCCACAAAAGAGATATTCCGTACGGTATATAAAATATAGAAAACGTGATAAAAATCCTCCTTGAGGAAAAAAAATTCGTATGGTCATTAAATTATTACGGCAGCCAACTTGACAAAACTAATGATGCAGAAGTTCTTATTTTTGGGGCGTGCAATTGTCAGAATTGAGTCCCAAAATCATGTGTTGTACTGTGTAATACAATTTGTTATAAATAATTTGGAAATAGTGAATAAATAATTTACTAAACAATTAGGTACTCAATTTAAAACCCGAATTAGTGAACGACATAAAAAAGTTTTTAATACGTTTATATTGTATTTGAATTGAGGATCATGTCCAACTAGCTCAAATTTTTTAAAGCTTAGCTCCAAAACGGAAACTAAAGGATTTGCTAGTCAATTGTTTTGTAGATTATTCGGGAGTTAATCTGATCAGAATATTCTGTTGAAAATTTAATGATGGACTTTGTTTTCGAATGTTTTTTAACATTATCAATACTTGAATTGTTAACAATAAAATATTAAAAAAACCGACATCAAAACTTCATTCTTTACTTTTTTTAAAAAAACTTTAATTATTCGAATAATTCGATTAATTTTAATCGAACAAGAGAAAAATCGAAGAATTCGAATACCCTAGAGTACATACATATTTTTAATATGCATATGTCTACTTTATTCTTTACAATACTGTATATGCAGATTGCAACTCTATCCTTTTTTGATATTCATAGATTAAAGATAAATTGGCAACATTTTTTGTTTTTACATAAATTTAAATTTTGAAAAAAAAAATGCTGCTGATACAACAATATTTTCATTCAATTAAATTTGATGATAAGCATAAATTTTCAATACAAATTATAGACCATAATAACCAACTAGACATTTAAATGTTTTCATTACACATTTGCACTCGCATGAACAAATACGAAATGCATTTTAAAAATAATAATAAAAAACTTGAAATACTGATAATAAATGATAATAAATGGTTTTAAGTTTTTACTTTGTTTTAGAACAATTTGTTAAGCTTATAATTTGTTGAGGTATTTTTGTCCGGCCGGAATTAGCTTTTTTTAAATTTAATATAAAAGATAAACAAAATATTGTTAAGTTTAAAGAATATTTAAAAAGAGAACTATGAAATTACATTTTTTTATTCAGTTCTTTTTATTTACAAAGATATTTACGAAATTAAATGAAAAACTAAAATTGGGCTGTCTCCTCTTATTTTTTAAACTTTCATGACTTTCAGGATTTACTGGCAATCATTTCTAGTCCAATATATTATTGTATTAAGATGTGAGATCGAAAAAACCTTAACACACATTTTTCCTTAAAAATTTTAACCAAGTATTTTTGATAATGTTACCTTTGTAAAGCATGTCACTAAAATTATTAAATATTTTCAACAAAACCCCCTACAAAAAGTTGGCCAAATAATCAAAGGTCTGCTATCAAACTGATTCCAATGTTATTGAACAGTGTCGGTAGAACTTGTCCGTTGATAGAAAACCTGGTTCATGTAGAAAGAATGCTCCACATGATGTTTCTAAAGCCAATAAATAGAAAGCATTTTCAAAAGAGCTCCCAACACATCCGATAGCAAAGCAGTCCGGTTAGCTCAGTACTCGGACAATTTGGTACGAAAAGTTAAAGCCAATGCTGTTTTAACAAGTATGAGAGCTATATTCGGCTGTGCCGAATCTTATATACCCTTCACCAAATTATACTTCAAAATACAAACTTTAAATATTTTTAGGTAAACAAAATTATTTTTTTTTAATTTTTTGGAAAAAAAAAATTTTCCAAGTGTTATTTTAAATTTGTTTTTATTGAAAATTTTTTAAATTTAAAATTTTTTTTAATTTTTTTAAATTTAAAATTTTTTTTTTTAATTTAAAAAAAAAATGTTATAGTTTTTAAATTATTTTGTGAAAAAAATGTTAGGTCCAACTTACTATGGCAATGGTCTTTGAAATATCTATCATTAGATATCCATATTGTCTATATTAATTACTTAGTAATCCAGATATAGGTCAAAAATATATCAAAAATCGAGGTTGTCCTGGTTTTTTCCTCATATCTCAGCCATTTGTGGACCGATGTTGCTGATTTAAAATAGGAAACTTCTCGAAAGCATGTCTGACAGAATTATTGAAGATTTGGATCCCGAAGATATCTGGGTCTTCAGGAAAATTATTTCAACAGACAGACGGACCAACGGACATGGCTTAATCGACTCCAATATCTATAGGGTCGGAAAATTATATTGTGGAAATTACAAACGGAATGACAAACTTATATATACCTTTCTCACGAAGGTGAAGGGTATAAAAACATACAAGGCTCAAAAAGTTCCTGAGTTTAGGACCCAAAAGCAAAAAAATGAGAGCCTACAGAACGGTACAGAACAGAAACGTTACATAACTCAAAGACTAATGGAGCCTTTAATGGAAGGGCTTTCGGAAAAGGTTCATAAATTCATCACTATTGATTAGGACTATAAAAGTAATATTTTTTGTATATTGTAATAATAATTTCAAACAAATAAAAAAAAAAAAAAATCAAAACTGTAGGTTTAGTGGTTAACATTTATGTATGTTAAGATTTTTTCGATCTCACTCCTTAAATAATAAATTTTTTTGTAGAACTGAACCATTGATAGAAGTCCACATGAATGAATTATGAAATTACAGCAAATATATTGAAATTTCAGCCATTAGGAAGCACTTAGCTGAAGCATTATGCAAAACATGCTAATATTTAACGAAATATACAAAAAAAAGTTGAGAAGTGTAATCCTTTTTTTTGTTGATTTGAAACTATGTATTCTATTAGATATGTTTTAAATTTTAGTTTAATTACTTTAAAAGCTTAATTTCCTTTAGCAATTGTATAAAATTGTGTTTATTTTGTTTTCTGTTTTATTTTTAGGAAGAACTATCCAATCGCTGGGCTGAAATGGCTGGTGAGGTATCAGAAATTCTGTCAAATGAATTGCAACTGGCAGAGGAAGATCAACCCATACCATTTGATTCGGCATCTGATGTACCAATTGATGATCAAAAGTAGGTCACTTATGTTTTGAATATTTACATATTTATTTCTAACCAACAGATATTATTGTGTAATTTATTTGCAAGCATTTTCTATTGCATGTTGTGTTGCTTCAGTTTAACATTTGTTTAAAATGTTGTTCTCACCTTTGCAAAATGTTAACTCTTTATGCTTTTTATTTAACGATCCTACATTTTGCAATTGAATCTGTTTTTTTTATCATACTAAGACATTTTTAAAAAAAATGTTGTAATCTAATCATCATTTGATTGTGATTTTGGCTTCTTATTTGACAATTTTTTTATATTTTTTTGGATATTGGTGTTTCTTACAGGTAAACCGATTATGTTCGGTCCCTGGTGGATATAAGTACCGACCACTGTATTATATAGTGAGATCGAAAAAAACTTAACACACGTTTTTCGTTAAAACTTTTAACCCAAGTATTTTGTGATTTTTTACCCTTCACCTTCGTGAGAAGGGTATATGTAAGTTTGTCATTCCGTTTGTAATTTCTACATTTTTTATTTCCGACCCTATAAAGTATATATATTCTGGATCCTTATAGATAGCGGAGTCGATTAAGCCATGTCCGTCTGTCTGTCTGTTGAAATCAATTTTCTGAAGACCCCAGATATCTTCGGGATCCAAATCTTCAATAATTCCGTCAGACATGCTTTCGAGAAGTTTGCTATTTAAAATCAGTAAAATCGGTCCATAAATAACGGAGATATGAGCAAAAAACCGGGACAACCTCGATTTTGATCTATATCTGGATTACTAAGTCATTAATTTAGACAATATGGATATCTAATGATAGATATTTCAAAGTCCATTGCAACGATGTAGATAAGGCTATAGTAAGTTGGACCTACAATGGGTCAAAATCGGGAAAAATATTTTTTAATCCCAATTTTTTTTTATCAAACTATTTTTTTGTCATAAATTTTTTTTTTTTTAAAAAAAAAAAAAATTTGTAAAAAAAATTTTTTAAAAAAATTTAAAAAAAATTAAAAAAAAAATTTAATTTTGTTTACCTAAAAATATTTAAACAAATTTATTTTAAAGTATAATTAGGTGAAGGGTATATAAGATTCGGCACAGCCGAATATAGCTCTCTTACTTGTTTTTTGATCAATTTATCTTTGTAAAGCATGTCAGTTATTATGTTTAATGTCAATTAAGTTCATCTGATTAAAATGAGTGACGAGAAAAAAGTGCGTACTAAAATTATTAAATATTTTCAACAAAACCCAACTTGGTCCTACAAAAAGTTGGCCAAACAATCAAAGGTCTGCTATCAAACTGATTTCAATGTTATTAAACCGTATCGGGATAACTTGTCCGTTGATAGGGAACCTGGTTCAGGTAGAAGGTATGGTCCACATGATGTTTCTAAAGCCAATAAATAGAAAGCATTATCCAAAAATTCTCAACACATCCGGTAGGAAAGCAGTCCGGTTAGCACAGTACTCGGACTATTTGGTACGAAAAGTCAATACTGGTTTAAAAACATACAAGGCTGTAAAAGTTTCTGACAGGAACTCTGCTACAAATTTAGAGGCCAAAGACAGAGCATGTTGTAGAAAAGTTTAGGACCCAAAGGCAGAAAATTTTCCCAAAAAGTTCTTGGTGTGGCAAGCAATATGCAGTTGCGGCAAAAGAAACCAAACATTTGTTAGAAAGGCCTTTATAAATACCGAAATTTACATCAAGGAATATTTACAAAAGAGGATGCTTCCACTTATTTTTGGCCTGATTTGGCATCCTGTCACTATGGTAAGCAAGGTCTTGAGTGGTACAAGAACAATAATGTGGTATTTGTACCAATAGAGGTAAATCCTCCAAACTGCTTGGAGATAAGGCCAGTGGAGAGATATTGGGCTCTTGTTAAAACGGAGATGGACTACCTGTTAGAACAAATTGACAGAAAGCTCAATAAAAACCTTTATAAAGGGTTTCCGGAAATGGTTCATATATTCGCTCAGACTACAAGGCATATGATCCAAAATACACCAAGAAGTCCGTAAAACAAGGCGGTGGATCCATCATGATATGGTGGTGTTTTTCCTATTCTGGTGTCGGTCCAATATATTGGATTAAGAACAAAATATGCACTCTGGACTATGTAAATATATTGCAAATCATACTTCTTCCATTTCCTGAGGAAGAGATGCTCTTCATATGGGAGTTTCAGCTGGACAATGGTCAGATGCACTCCTCAAAATTGGTAAAATACTGGTTTGCTGTCAACAAAGTACCTCTTATGGAATGGCCTTTGCAGTCACCAGACCTTAACCCAATAAAACACGTTTTGGGAGTGCTCAAGTAAAAGCTAGAGGGTTTCAGTCCGAAAAATAAGGACGAATTATGGGAACAAATCCAGGAAGAGTGATTTGATATTGACAAGGACGTTTGCATAGAAATTGGTTGATTCCATGAGCCGCAGATGCAATGAAGTTGTGAAAAACAAAGGTAGAGCAACGACATATGAATATAATATAGTTTTTTTAACAAAAAATATAAAGATGTGCCTCTAAAAGTTGAATCCTTTTACGTGTTTCTATTATTTTTTCCAGTAAAAATATTGACTCTTTACATTGTTAAAATATAAATGAAAATAGGAATGGTTATGTTTTTTCTTATAAATAAATAAACAAAACTGCATACAAATTTTGTTCAACAAAACTAAACTTGACTAATATACTTACAAAGTTTGAAAAAAAGCATTCGTTTCTATTATTTTTTCCAAAACTGTATGTTAAAATTTTTTGGATCTCACTCCTTATTTGTTTATTTTGTTTTTTACTTTAATAAAATTTGTTTAATGTTGAGAGTTTGAACAACGTTTAATTGGAGCAATTAATATGAAATGCTTCGACGATACTCCTTCCGACAAGAGAGCTCTTTTCAAAACAATTAATTTGAATAGTTCGAATCTGGAAAATGCTCACGATGTTGATATTTACGTATTCTTGAATTGGCGTTACCCTAACCCACGCCCACATGTATTTAAATATTTTTTTCATGGCAACAAAACTGTTAGTAGCAAAATATTTTTTTTATTTTAGTTTTTGACTTGTAAAAAACAAAGTTATTTTTAAAATTTATTTATTTCGAACAAGTTTTGTGCGTCACATTTTTATTTTGATTATTGCCACTGGGGAGAAACTATTTAACTGTTGCTGAATGGAGTGTTGTGGTGTGATGTGATGTGGCATTGCACATTTAGTTAGTGATGTGGTGATGGCATATAATTAAAAACTTACAGTTTTATTTTTATATGTACGTATGTACTATGATTGCAGTTGCAGTTGTTTTTTGTTTTTATCAAAGTTAAAAAACTGTTTAATTGAAATTCAAAAAATTTCAAACAAAACTAACAAAAATATACATACATATATTTAATTGCAATCGAAAGAAATGTAAAAAATTTCAAAACATTTTGGGGTTGATTTAAATTGCCAGCCTACATAAATACTGGCTAAACGAAAACTTGACAGTGTGTTTTGCACTTCTGACAACTCTTATTCCTTAACACTAACTCATGTCAGCTCTATTAAAATAGAAAAGAATCAAAGTCTTTCTTTAAAATCATTTCTATAACATAAAATCAATTTAATTTGATTAAACTAAATCGAATAGTGTTTTCTTATACGATTCACATATTTTTTTCCATGGCAATAATGTAATTGTATCGTGTTTGAATTCTTTTTTCTTTCTTCGACATTAACACAATCATTATTGTCTTCTTCTTGTGTATCTTCGATAGAATTTCATTATTTTGAGTACATTCACAAAAACACACACGCACAGATTCATATGCTCCTCTTTTTTGCTGGTGACAAAAATATACATTCGCCTTTTTTCATACTTGTTCGTTCTTTTGATGATAAGTTGGTTCAGATTTTTCACTTTGACATACTTATCTTAATTCAATGTTTTGAACATGTAGTTCGAGTGTGTGCTTTTGAGAAGGTACAGCACAAATAATTGTTGTTCGTTTTTGTTTTCATTGTTCGATTTTCCATGTCAAGAAAAGGTGTTAGTACTGTACTGCAAGTAGGGTTTATGAATAATACACTGTACAAGAAGTCTTTTGAAAATTTTATTCAAGATCTGAGTTTTGTTAAGAAAACTAGTCGGAATCTGATAACTGTTTTGTTTTGCTAAAATCGGAATCTGAGCACTGTTTCGTTTCTTTACTTTACGAAATGTAGTCAAAATGAGTGCCGTACTGTTTCGCTAAGAATAACTTGTCAGAATCTGAGTATTCTTCTGTTTCATTAAGAAAAACTTATCAGAATCTGATAACTTTTATGTTTTGTTAACCCTCTAACCCGCAAGAATGCCTCAAGGCATGCATTACAAAATACCAATTATCTCAAAAAGAAATTAAATTTTTTTTTTAATTTAACCGTGACTTTAGTTACAGTTTTTTTTTTATATTTCCATCGAAGGTCGAAATGCATTCTGACTTTTAATTTTTGTTCTGTCAGCTGTTTTGTGAGTGCTGTCATAATTTTAGCACGTGAAATTTTGTGTAAGATTTTTTTTTTTAAATCAAAGCTGTACTCACATTTAGTCGGTAGATCTATTCGAAATATTTTTTTATTCTTTCAGTCTATGCATTTGTAAATGTTAAACAATTAACAAAAAGTGTGTTGGGAACGCAAAAACTAAGGGGTGCTTCAAGGCACTGTTGCGGGTTGCGGCTAAATTTATCGGCGTGTAATATTTCTTAGTTTTTTACTTTTTTGTTATATAAAAAAATGATAGGAATGGCAGATGGAGACCGCAGACAGCTTAAATTATCCGCCTTGACTCATGATCAGTTGGTACTCCACAAGAACATCCACAGACAGGAAGTTCAAAAGTTAGTGAAAAAAACAAACACATCCAGTTAATGACGTCCGTTATGACAATATCGACCAGTTTACCCAAAATGCAATCTTCATTTATGCTACTCAAATGCCAAAAATTGTTTTTATGAGTTTTATCGTAGAAAGTATCTTTTTATACCCTTCACCATGAGTGGCAAGGGTATATATAAGTTTGTCATTCCGTTTGTAATTTCCACATTTTTCATTTGCGACCCCATAAAGTATATATATTCTGGATCGTTATAGATAGCGGAATCGATATAGCCATGTCCGTCTGTCCGTCTGTGTGTTGAAATCAACTTTCCGAAACCCCCAAATAACTTACATACACGATTCATACATCAATATCTCCGAAATTCTTCCGGCTCGGTCGCTATTTAAAATCGAGAAAATCGGTCTACAAATGGCTAAGATATAAGGAAAAAACTAGGACAACCTCGATTTTTGACCTATTTTTGACCTATATCTGGATTACTAAGTCATTAATATAGATATGGATATCTAATGATAGATATTTCAAAGACCTTTGCAACGACGTATATAAGACCATAGTAAGTTGGACATACAATGGGTCAAAATCGGAAAAAATATTTTTTAAACCGAATTTTTTTTTCATCAAAAATTTTTTTTTGTCATAAATTCTTTTTCCAAAAAAATTAATTAAAGAAATTAAAAAAAAAAAATAAAAAACAATTTGAAAAAAAAAAATTTTTTTAAAATTTTAAAACATTAAAAAAAAATTTTGATTTTGTTTAAATAAAAATATTTAAAAAAAAAATATTTTTAAGTATAATTTGGTGAAGGGTATATAAGATTCGGCACAGCCGAATATAGCTCTCTTACTTGTTTTCATTAGTTTTTCAATAACATCGCATCATAATTAATGTTTTACACCTAAACCGGCAACAATGCCCTGAGGCACTCTCCACCTTTTTGCCCCTGGTTCCAAAACTTAATTTGCAAATTAGTTTCTGATGGCTGTTCTGAGTGTATTGGAGTCATAATTACCCTAAAAAAAATTATTCAACAACTTTTTTTTAGTTTGCGGTTTAAGAGGGTTAAGAAAAGCTGTCAGAATCTGAGAACTATTCCGTTTAGTTGAGAAATGTGGTGAGAATCTGAATACTGTTCTGTTTCGTTAAGAAAAACTTGTCAGAATCTGAGAGCTGTTCTGTTTCGTTAGGAAAAGTAATCGAAATCTGAAAACTTGTCAGAATCTGAGTATTCTTCTGTTTCGTTATGAAAAACTTGTCCGAATCTGATAACTGTTTTTTTTTGTTAAGAAAAGCTGTCGGAATCTGAGACTATTCCGTTTAGTTGAGAAAAGTATTCAGAAATTGATTTGTCAGAATCTGAGAACTGTTCTGTTTCGTTATGAAAAGTAAACGAAATCTGAGTACTGTTTCGTTAAGAAATGTAGTACTGTTCCGTTTCGGTAAGATTATCATGTCAAAATCTGATAACTGTTTTCTTTTGTTAAGAAAAGTAGTCAGAATCTGGGCACTGTTCTGTTTCGGTAAGAATAACTTGTCAGAATCTGAGTTCTGTTCCGTTTCGTTAAGAAATATAGTTAGAATTTGAATATTGTTCTGTTTCAGTAAGAAAAACTTAGTACTGTTTCGTTAAGAAATGTTGTCAAAATCGGAGTATCCACTGTTTCATTAATAAAAGTAGTCAGAAACTGAGTATTCTTCTGTTTCGTTAATAAAAGTAGTCAGAATCTGAATACTGTTCTGATTCGTTAAGCAAAATATTCAGTCAGAATCTGAGTGTATTTCGTTAAGACAAATAGTCATAATATGAATCCTATTCAGTTTCATTAAGAAAAATTAGTCAGATCCTGTGTGTATTTCGTTAAGAAAAGTATTCAGAATATTACAAATCTGAATACTGTTAAGTCAGAATCTGAGTGTATTTCGTTAAAAAAGTTTCCTTAAGAAAATAGTCAGAATATGAATAGTGGCTTCGGTGCATCTGAATACTGTTTCCTTACGAATTGTAGTAGAATCTAAGAACTGTTGTTTTTCGTTAAGAAATGTACTCAGTCAGAATCTGACTACTGTTTCATTAAATGTGTTCTCAGTCAGAATTGGCGTTCCTTTTTGTTATTCTGAATCTTAGTAACTTTTCTGTAAGAACATTATTCAGAATTTTAGTAAAGAAAAGTAGTTGGAATCTAATTGTCTCCGGAAAAGTGACACAGTTTCTGTACTACGTACACAAACTCTGTGTACATTTTCTATTGAAAAAGTACACAGAATCTGTGAGCATTGTATTGTACAATGTAGAAAAGTTATACAGTATCTGAATTCTTATATTGTCGGGCTTTTTCAATCCATAAATACTTTAGCATATTGTAGATTAAAATACAAGAATTTCTTTCACTTTGTGACATGCTTTCTCAGATATTGTGTTAACAATCAGAACAAAGTAAAACCCATTTTCAATGACTTACAACATCATAAAGTTGTCGTAAATGATGCAAGGAAACAAAAAAACATAATAAAAATAGCTTTAAATTTGATTGAATCTTGTTATTTTTAGTTGTGTTACATCATCGGCAACTCAGCGTTTTTTTTTCTATTTCCTACATTTCCTACATTAACTTTATTTTTCAGTTTACTTCAAATCTTTTTAACTTTATCAAAATCCTTTTGTTAACAATTTGTAATTTTTTTCTTTTGCACCTTCTCGTCTATTTGCAGGGAAGATTGTATGATAAGGATTCATAAAATGTTGCGTACTGGTAAATTGGAACATGGCGTTGCATTAATGCGTGCTGCCAGGTAAGTTTAATACTCTATTTCTATCATCCATCCTATCCCCATCATACCTTTGAAAACATGTTTGAACATTTTGTATTGAAATCGACTGATATCAATATGCAGAATCATAGAAATTCAATGGTTTTAAATTTCCTTTTAAAACACCCGCTAATGTGTTTCTTTTTTTTTTGGGGGGGGTTTTCTCTTCACTGAAATGTATTTTTGATTACACTTTAATATCAAAAGTGTTTATACGATTTTTAGCTCAAAAAAAAAAAAAAACACAAAAAGAAAATTGAAATGAACATAGAATTGTGTTAATATGAAACATTTTCACAACAAGTTCAGGCTTATTTAAAAGGAAACTAAAAATATTTTTTTCCATTTATTCGAATAATCGACGAACTAATTTCTACATTTTCTTATGGAAATATATTTTTGAATTGTGAATAAAAAAATATTCGAGCAGCAGCAATTGTCGATTAGTCGAATAATTTTATTTTCAAATGCAATTTTCAAAAAATTTTTTTATATAAATAAAATTTTGGACATAACTATCTCATTAACCCTCCGACTGGTGAGAAGGTCCCTGGGGACCTTTTTCATTTTCAAGGTCCATGGGAAGTATACCCGCCCCCACATGTGTTCCAAGGAAATTTTATCTAGAATCGTTTAAAAAAAATCTAAGCGATCCGACCAATAGTTTAGTTTCTATTGAGATTTAAATGTGTTTAGTAAGGGAACGTGTGAAAACGTACTTGTACTGAAATTTCAACAATAGTTTTTTAGGCTTTTTTCATATAAATATAATATAAAAGACATTTTTTTTTCTATCATTAAATAATAATAATAAATCAAAACAAAAAAATGTTTAAAAAATGCGTTTTCATATAATAGAAGAACAAGGTCCCTGAGGACCTTGTACTTCGTATAAGGGCAACTTCTCCTCAACCGTCGGAGGGTTGAACAAGATCTATAGTCATTTTTACTCGACTTTCCATAGACACAACAATATTAGAAGCTTATGAAACCTGAATGAAAAACTTGTGACTGATCTAGGGAAGGTTAAAGTAACGGCAATAGGTGGTGAAAAAAGAAAATTCCTCCCCCGGTAAAACCTAAAAGTTTTAATATAAACCCTTCACCAAATTATTTTATTTTTTATTTACTACTTCTTCTTTAGCAATTGCTGCACTAAAAAATTATGCATAAATGCTGTAAAACTAATTCTTAGTAAGTATTGCAACACATGTTACAACGCCTCTTATTTATTATCTTTTCTTTAATGTCTTAATTATGCGCTACACCACCATAGTGGGGAGGGTATAATGCGTTTGTGTAGATGTTTGTAACGCCCAAAAATATTGATCTAACACCCACCTTAAAGTATACCGATCGACTTAGAATCACTTTCTCAGTCGATTAAAGGATGTCCGCCCGTCCGTCCGTCCGTCTGGTTGGCTGGCTGGCTGTCCATGTAAACCTTGTGCGCAGAGTACAGGTCGCAATTTTGAAGATATTTCAATAAAATTTGGTACATATAATTTTTTCGGCCCAAGGACCAAGCCTATTGAAACTGGCTGAAATCGGTCCATTATTTCACCTAGCCCCCATACAAATGTCCTTCCGAAATTGGACTTTATCGGTCATAAATGTTTAATTTATAAATGTATCACCACAAATTGCACTACAACTAAGTTTTATATATACAAAATTCATGTCACCAAATTTTGTTACGATCGGTCCATAATTAGTCATAGCTCCCATATAGACCCGCTTCCGAAAATCACTTTAACGTGCATAAATCGCTTAAAAATGTTGGTATACACACAAAATTCATCATAGTTAACTTTAATATAGACATAAATCACACGACCTAATTTCATAGTGATCGGCCCATAACACTATACAACAAAATCAATTTTTGTCCAAAATTACAAGATCCGACCAATAAATTTTGATAGAGGAGACAAAAAAAAAAGACACGTGTATCAGCGTTTTGAAAGTTTACATCTGAATTTCATTTGAGGGCGGGTTAAAGTTTCCCAACTTTGGCACATTCTTATTGTTAATCTTCATAATAAACCATATGATCCTTACATTTGAGGTATAAAATGTGTTCCGCAAAGTTATGTAAAATGTTACGGAGAATATTTTTGTAGAATATGTTAACCCTATAAATCCTCAAGGCATGGGTCTTTTTTGTCCTTCTTTTAAAAAAGAGCAACAAACTCCATTAAAACAGGGATTTAAGGGGTTAAAATGTTCTGCAAAAAAATAAACGTGAAATTTTACTATAAGTCCCTGAATACATCAAAACGGAAAATTCAACCAGAAAGTCAGAAAAAAAACTTAACAAAAGAGAGCATAGGGTTTCGCATTTATTAAGAATTTTATTTTAGAGAACATTTTAGGTATAAAATGTATTCAGCAAATTTATGTAAAATGTTACGAAGAACATTTTTGTATAACATGTTAACCCTCTAAATTCCCAAGACATGGGTCTTTTTTGTCCTTCTTTTAAAAAAGAGCAACAAACTCCATTAAAACAGGGATTTAAGGGGTTAAAATGTTCCGCAAAAATATTATCCGTGAAATTTTACTATAAGTCATTAAATACACCAAAACGGAAAATTCAACCAGAAAGTCGTAATTTTTTTTGGTGTTGTATAGTGTAATTGGCCATAGCTCCCATCTAAGGCCCACTTCCGAAAATCAATCAAAATTATAAATTATTGAAATTTTGGAAGAAAAATGTTTTTGCTCTTTTACTTAGTGTAGGTTATTATATGGTCGGGTTTGACCGACCATATTTTCTTACTTGTTTTTTTTTTGTATCCACTACATTTTAAATCATGTTTTTTATTCTCTCTAACACTGAAAACAAAAGAAAATCCTTTACTTTATCTCGCGTAGACTTTAGACCAAATTAAAACCAACTACCAGTAACTAATTATGTGCGATGCTCCTAAAGTGTGTGTCTGACTGAAAGTTAGTACTTGTATTATCAAAATATCTAAATCAAGTTTAAATTTAATGCCACATAAATAACTTTAGACACTTTTTTTATTTGTTGAGCTAAAAAAAATGTTAAAAACTAGATGTAGCTACAAAAGAAACTAGTGGTTAAATTTAGATAGAAAGTACAAAAGAAAGAAAAAAAAAACTAACTTGCAAACATAATTAACACTTCCTGGTAAGGTATGAGAATGAAGTGATAGCATAAAGGGACTAATAAGATAGAACTGGAAATATAGGACAGATTTATAAAAGGCCAATAAAGTTTAATAAAAATTGGAACAGATTCAGATGTCCTTACCTTTTCTAAACGAAACAATACTCAGATTCTGAGTAGTTTTCTAAACGAAACGGTACTCAGATTCTGAGTAGTATTCTAAACGAAATAGTCCTTCGATTCTGAGTACTTTTCTAAACAAAACTGTACTCAGATTCTGAGTAACTTTCTTAACGAAACAGTACTAAGATTCTGAGTACTTTTCAAGAGTAAGCTGTACTCAGATATTGAGTAGTTTTCTAAAGGAATCAATACACAGATTCTGAGTACTTTTCTAAAGTAAACAGTAGTCAGATCCTGAGTACCTTTCCAAACGAGACAGAGTACTTTTCTAAAGTAAATTGTACTCAGATTCTGAGTACCTTTCTAAATGAGACAGTACTCAGATTCTGAGTTCATTTTTAAACGAATCAGTACTTATATCTGAGTACCTTTCTTAACGAGACAGTGCTCAGATTCTGAGTACCTTTCTAAACGAAACAGTACTCAGATTCTGGGTTCTTTTCAAGAGTAAGCTGTACTCAGATGTTGAGTAGTTTTCTAAACGAAACAATACACAGATTCTGAGTACTTTTCTAAAGTAAACAGTACTCAGATTCTGAGTACCTTTCTAAACGAGACAGAGTACTATTCTAAAGTGAGACAGTACTCATATTCTAAGTTCTTTTTTAAACGAATCAGTACTTATATTCTGAGTACGTTTCTTAACTAGACAGTGCTCAGATTCTGAGTACCTTTCTAAACGGGACAGTTCTCAGATTCTGAGTACTTTTCTAAGGTAAACTGTACTCAGATTCTGAGTACTTTTCTAAACAATAGAGTACTAGTACTTTCTGAGTTCTTTTCTGTTTTCAGGTTCTGAATACTTTCTTAACGAAATTCTACTCAGATTTCTTGAGGAAACAGTGGATTGTGTATACTATACAATAGAAAAAGTACCCAAATTCTAAAAGTACCTGTAATTCCTATTGTATTTTGTTTTGTCCAGAGTCTGCCTACAACAAGGAAGGAAAATATTTAACAAAAACTATTTTTATTTTGCACTCTAAACAATGTTCACTTCTCTACCACCTAAAATTGCCAGGAATAATAGATTAATTTCTATTTTGCAGCAGTATAGTGAATAGAGTCTGAAGTTTGAGAAAGTACGAAAAAAACAACAATGGATCACAATATAATGCAAAGTAATAAAACAAGAAATAAGAAAAAAAAAAAATAACAATAGCAGGGAGCACAAGAGGTGGACATTGTGTGTTAAAAGTACAGTGTCGGCGAAATAAAATAGAACAAAAATTGCTTCTATACTATTTCTTTAGGGAAAACAAATTTGTTTGGTTTTAAAACAAAAAATATAATGATCCAAACGTGTTACAACCTTGATTTAACTAAAGAACACAAAATGATAAATATTAGATTAGCGTGTTAGTTCTTTGTGTGTAGGGTTTTTAATTTCCCGACCTTTTTTGATTCCCGGGAATAGGGAAATTTTTTTCTACATTCCCGGGTAACCGGCTATTCCCGAAATATATAATGATACTGTAAATTAGGAATATTTTAGCCAAATTTCGTATAAAAACTTAGTGTTATAACTATTATATATCAGAGCTTCGAATTAATTAATACAATTTGAGCTTAATTCACTAAAATCTTAATCCGTAATTAAAAAAAGTCAGCCTTTTATTCCATAAATACTTTTCTAATATTTAATTTTTTAGATTCATTCAAAAGCCTTTCTGAATTAATTTTAAAGTTAATTAATAACAGAATTTATTCAAACTTTGAATGATTAAATTTTTGTTAAATCAAGTCATTTACAAAATTAATTGAAAAAATTGTCTTAAACCTTTCTGTACTAGATTTTAATTGAAGAAAAATTTAATCATTTAATAAATTTTTGAAGCTACTTTGTTATGGATTTGAAGAAGAAATTTAAAGAAATTAAAATGATTCAATAAGAAATAAATTCTATAAATAATGAATTCACTTTTTAAATTTTCATACGAAAAACCCGAAATAAATTATAATAATAAGCGGTCTATTATTGTCAAGATATAAGCAAAAAACTTTTCACTGTTTCTTGGTGAAAAAAACAGAGTTCTAACTTGTTTTCTATTTTTTTTTGTCAGTTTTTAATTCTCGGGATTCCCGACTAAAAATCCCGGGAATCGGATAGTGAAAATTTGGCAAAATTACCGGGAAATTTGTATCGGGAATTCCCGGGATAAAAACCCTAGTTGTGTGCAAACAGTCAATTAGATTCGAAAGAACCCCGTTTTGGCATGGTGAAATCGTCTCAAAAAAATGTTGATAACCTCGAAAAATTTTATTTTCTGGAACAAATTTGGATAAACGACAAATTTTTTTATCCAAAAACCTGTGTTTCATTCTAAAAGGCATGGACTTCTTGACCCACACTTGTTGTTTGTAATAGGCAAGTGACATATTCACCATTATCGTGGTTGGCGTAAACGTCTTACGCCTACGACTGTTTCGTACTAGATTAAAGATTAAAGATAAAATGTAAACTGTTTCTTTAATCTAGTACGAAACTGTCGTAGACGTATGATGTTTACGCCAACCACGATTATGGTGATTATAAAAAACTGTTTATGTATGCAAAAATTGCCGATACAATTTAACTACACTTTAAAATTAACATCAAGAACTAAAAATCACTAATATCTCTATTATTTTACCTTCGATAGCAAATTTGGATAGGAAGTATTCATTAATAATATTTTTTTTAGCTCTAGGCAATTCTACTTCATTACCATAAAATGTCCAGCATATTTCAGCGATAAGCGAATGAATACTTTTCAATTTATAGCGTTCGTCAATGGGTGCGCATATCTTTCCGTTTTGGTGTATTCGGGGACTTGCAGTAAAATTTCACGGAAAATATTTTTGCGGAACATTCTAACCCCTTAAATCCGTGTTTTCATGCTGTTTTTTGCTCTTTTTTAAAAGAAGGACAAAAAAGACCCATGCCTTGGGGAATTAGAGGGTTAACATATTCAACAAAAATGTTCTCCGTAACATTTTACATAAATTTGCTGAACAGAGTTTATACCTAAAATGTAAGGATCACATGGTTTCTTATGCCGATTAACAATAAGAATGTGCCAGAGTAGGGAAACTTCAACCCCCCTCAAATGAAATTCAGATGTAAATTTTCAAAACGCCGATACACGTGTCTTTTTGTCTATTGGTCGGACCTTGTAATTATTTTTTTGATTATGTTGTATAGTGTAATCTTTAACAGGTATTGCAACATGTGGCCGAGCTTTGTCATGATGGAATATTACGGTTTCATGCCTGGCCGCATATTCTGTGCATTTGGCGGCAAATGCTCGCTTCAAACGAATCAGTTGCATTCGGCAAAAGTTCTGGCCAGATTTCTGCAGCTCTTAATAGATAGGACCCTTTTGGTCCCACCAAATACTGAGCATTACCTTAGCGTTATGGTGTTGATTCGGCTTGTCGGCAGGTCTTCACATACGATCTCTTACACTTCGGGTTATCGTAATCGATCCATTTTTCATCGCAAGTAATGATTCAGTGCAAAAATGATTTTCTTTTATAGCGTTCAAGCATCATTTCGAACATGCAAAATCGTCTTTCAAGGTCTCTCGGCTTCAATTCGAATTTTACACAATTTCCCTGCTTGTTGGTCGCAAACGTTTGTAAATTGCTGCTTGAGCAGCTCCCAATGATTTTGCATGCTCTTGTTGAGTTTGACAATAATCTTCATGGAATAATGCATCCAATTCTTGGTCATAAAACACTTTTGGCGGGTCTGGCCGATCCTTGTCTTCCGCATCCAACATACCATCTGGAAAAATTCATGTTTAAGAAGTACACTGTTGTAGTTTCATGTTCTGTTGTACTATATCTTTGTTGCGTAAACATGCAATAGACTTTTTGTTTTCTTTTAAGCGAACTTCAGTTACCACACAGCAGCTTAACGAAAGCCATAACTGGGTGCCACAAAGGGTAACTGTATGTCTGAAAAGCAGCTTAATGTATTTGCCCGTTGTGAATGTGAGTAATATTATATGAAAATATACACAGTCGCTGACAAACAGAAGGAAGAAACAGGAGCAGGAGCAAGATACAAAGTTAAAGTAGTCAACTTCATCAGGTATCAACTTAAATTCACCTCTTATATTTTGGTATGCAACTAACTATACACACAATGCAACACATACT
This sequence comes from Calliphora vicina, assembly GCF_958450345.1. Taxonomy (NCBI): domain Eukaryota; kingdom Metazoa; phylum Arthropoda; class Insecta; order Diptera; family Calliphoridae; genus Calliphora; species Calliphora vicina. The sequence goes on from NC_088780.1 coordinate 124,168,862, forward strand.
CTTGTTTTTATCTTTTACTATTTATAAATAAAAGAACTATTTAATATTCCTGCAGGCTCCGCAACTGCTGAGTATTGCCGCGATAGCAACCAACAACAGACCAACCCATCATCTACCTCTGGCTTTGAGAGTGTTCCAAAGACAAATGCTGTGCGCGGCATAGACCAAAAAATAAAACACAAACAAAACAAAAAAACACTTAAAAGCGTGTAGCCATTGTAAAAGTTGTCTGCCACAAGAGCTGTATTAAGCTCGTCGCTTTTAAGCACAACAATGCCGTTGCTATTTTTTAAGACTCCCTTTTTTATTGTACGTTTTTCTCCTATCTGGCTGTTTTAAAAACATTTTACATCACCGAACGTACGACTACGAAACTGCTGATATCGTTTAGTTAGTTTTTGTTTGTATGGCCACCAGGAGCAAAAAATCTTTTTGTCGGAAACTACAAAATAGAGTTAATGTTGATACATAGACACTACTCGTACACTTACTTTTTCTACATTTTTTGTTTTTATCACAAAAATAAATTGTAAAATGTATTTTTCTATATTAAAAATGACAACCAAAAAAAAACTTTAAGTAATGAAAGCTACAAGAATAAGAAAATCATTAAGAATTTGAGTACAATTTCATTAAGAAAAGTAGTCAGATTCGGAGTTAAAAATGCACTCAGTTTTGGTCGTTAAGAAAAGTATTCAGTCAGAATCTGACTACAGTTTCGCTGTGAGATCTTTGTTTAAAGAAACATTTGCCAGAATCTATGTATATTTTCTTAAAGGAAACTAGTTAGAATCTCAAATTCTGAGCACGGTAGTGGTAGGAAAAGTAGTCAGATATTAAGTTTCTGTTTCGTTAAGAACAGTACTGAGAATTTAATTACTGAAAGTACTCAGAATCGTACTATCGCTAAGAAAATTACCCAGATTCTGAGTACTGTTTCGTTAAGAAAAGTACTCAGAATCTTGGTACTGTTTCGTTTAGAAAAGTACCCAGATTCTGAGTACTGTTTCGTTAAGCAAAGTATTGAGAATCTTGGTCCTGTTTCGTAAAGAAAAGTACCCAAATTCTGAGTATTGTTTCGTTAAGAAAAGTACCCAGATTCTTTGTAACGTTTCATTAAGAAAAGTATTCAGAATCTTGGTACTTTCTCGTTAAGAACAGTACCCAGATTCTGAGTACTGTTTCGTTAAATAAAATACTCAGAATCGTGGTACCGTTACATTAAGAAAAGTATTCAGAATCTTGTTACTGTTTCGTTAAGAAATGAAAAAATACCAATATTCTGAGTACAGTTTTATTAAGAATCTCAAGTTTTCTAAAGCAATTTGAACAAATTTAAACATATTCGTTAAGAAAAGTACTCAGATTCTGATTACTGTTTCGGTAAAGAAAGTATTCATAATTTTGGTACTGTTTCGTTAAGAAAAATATTCAGAATCTTTGTACTGCTTTGTTAAGAAAAGTACCCAGATTCTGAGAACTGTTTCGTTAACAGATTCTGAGTATTGTTTCGTTAAGAAAATTATTCAGAATCTTGGTACTGTTTTGATAAGAAAAGTACCCAGATTCTGAGTATTGTTTCGTTAAGAAAATTATTCAGAATCTTGGTTCTGTTACGTTAAGTAAAGTAACCAGATTCGGAGTACTGTTTCGTTAAGAAAAGTACCCAAATTCTGACTACTGTTTCGTTAAAGAAAGTACTCAGAATCTTGGTACTGTTTCGTTAAGTACCAAGATTCTGAGTACAGTTTTGTTAAGAACCTCAATTTAAAAACATTCGCAATTGTTACGTGTGTTAGAAAGATATTTGATTTTCATTTAGTTTTGTTTATAATAAGGATAACGTAGAGATATTCATTCAGTGTGCCTTAACCCCCTTAAGTCATGTATGTTAGCAATTCATAGTTTTATATGCATTTCATCTCTTTAGTTTTTAGTTGTTTCTAAATGTTTTTACAATTTTATAGTTTATTTAAAGTTTGTAAAATAGAAATAAAAAAAAAACAAAATAAACACAAGCATAGTTTGTAGGATTTTAGTTAGTTTGTATTTCATGTTGCTCATGTACTTCATTTTACAAAACCAAGTTGTCCAGTTGTCTGTATTGTAGTTGTTTTTTTGGAGGGTAGATTTGGTTTATTGAAATGCAACATAATTCTCTCTGCCTTATTGTGGCAACTTTTTCTTTCTGACCATAAGTGAGCTAGATGTGGGCATGAGTGTTGGTGTTGCGGCCAATAAATACAATTCGTTTGTTTTATCTTTTGGTTATTTAAAAATTATTCTCTTTTGAATATTTGAAAAATTCATAATCACCCACTGTCTAGACATTTAAGTCTCATATTTATTTATTTTTTTCTATTTGCATTTGGTTTATTTTATTTTGATCTTTTTATTGTTCGAAATTCATTTGAAACATCTGGGATTGCGTTTTGGGTAAATGAATGATGATGCCAAGGGTAAGAGGCAATATGATATTTTGCAAGTTCAAGGCAAAATTATTTGTGTGAAATATTTAAAATATGTATTTATAATGTGCTGTATAACAATATGGGTTTAGTAAAGTTGTGACATATGCTTATATCTAGATATTTGGTATTTAGATTTAGATTATTCCTAAAGAACCTTACTCCCGCTTTTCTTAATATTTTATTCGTACGCAGGCAATAAATAAATAATTCTTCTTTAACACTCTAAATACCCACATCCTTATCAGTGGTGAGAAATACGCAAATCGTAATTTCATGCCTTGAAAAACTTTCTTTATTTCATTATTTTCTTAACTTTTGATTAACTTATATGCCGTTAAAATGTGGAAATTACCTTCTCATTTCTTTTGTTTGTACTTTTTTCATTTTATTGTATTCTTTGCCAGAAAACCCCCAAAAAAGTAGAATAAAACACAAAAAATTGTAATAAAAAGTTTAGAAAAAATACTTCAAAAAAAAAAAGATAAACTTTTTACATAAATAAAATTCGCAACACTGTGAAATTAAACTATACAATAAAAGAAAAAAAAAACGTAATTGCTGTAAAAAATACAATTAAAAAGTAGCAAAAGAATTTAAAGGAGTGTAAGAAGGTGGTGCAGAAAAAAAAAGAAAAAGAGCATTAAATTTTAAATAATTTTTAAGGAAATTTAAAGTACATATTCCATACAAAATATTGTAAACAAAATAAAACAACTTGCACGAATATGATAAAAAAACTAGGAACAAATTGTCCACAGGTAATTAATAATTGTTACTAGCTGAAGATAAATGTACTAAGTCCACAGTTTCACTCATTCATTTACAAACTCTCACTCCAAAGTCCAATCGTTTCCTCTTGATTTTAAACACACACACACTCGTAAAGTGTCCTTCTCTGGCGTTTAGAGTTTTGTGCGGTGAACACAAAACAGAAATTATAAAAATAAAAGTGAAATTGTGTGGAAAATTAAGTGGGTAAAATTGAATGAATGTCGAAACATAGAGAAAGAAGAAACACACAAAAACAGAAACTGAAGAAAAAAACAATAATAATTAAGCTTTTAAATTAAATTTTTATTTTCTAATTAAAATATCATTAAATATGAGTATGAAAAACACTTAAAACAGCATCAACAACAGCAACACATCTACTTAAAGAGAAAAAACTTAAAAGTACATAATTAATTTTTTATACAAGAAAATAATCATAATTATGCAACATGTGTAATTAACTGAAAAAAACACTAACTCATTCCTGGGGACCTGCTAAATATAGGATAATTTACTTATTACTTTTATTTAATGAATGTGTGAGAAAGAATCTGAATACTTTTCCCACAGGTAATCTTTTCAGACTCCGACCACTTGTCCCTTAGAAAAGTTAGTCAGAATCTGGAAAATTTAAACATTTCTATGATTGTTTGTCAGAATACAGCAAATTTCGTAGAAATGTTGGTCAGAATCTGACTACTTTTCCTATAGAAAAGTTGTTCAGATTCTGACTACTTTTCCTATAGAAAAGTTGTTCAGATTCTGACTACTTTTCCTATAGAAAAGTTGTTCAGATTCTGACTACTTTTCCTATAGAAAAGTTGTTCAGATTCTGACTACTTTTCCTATAGAAAAGTTGTTCAGATTCTGACTACTTTTCCTATAGAAAAGTTGTTCAGATTCTGACTACTTTTCCTATAGAAAAGTTGTTCAGATTCTGACTACTTTTCCTATAGAAAAGTTGTTCAGATTCTGACTACTTTTCCTATAGAAAAGTTGTTCAGATTCTGACTACTTTTCCTATAGAAAAGTTGTTCAGATTCTGACTACTTTTCCTATAGAAAAGTTGTTCTGATTCTGACTACTTTTCCTATAGAAAAGTTGTTCAGATTCTGACTACTTTTCCTATAGAAAAGTTGTTCAGATTCTGACTACTTTTCCTATAGAAAAGTTGTTCAGATTCTGACTACTTTTCCTATAGAAAAGTTGTTCAGATTCTGACTACTTTTCCTATAGAAAAGTTGTTCAGATTCTGACTACTTTTCCTATAGAAAAGTTGTTCAGATTCTGACTACTTTTCCTATAGAAAAGTTGTTCAGATTCTGACTACTTTTCCTATAGAAAAGTTGTTCAGATTCTGACTACTTTTCCTATAGAAAAGTTGTTCAGATTCTGACTACTTTTCCTATAGAAAAGTAGTTCAGATTCTGACTACTTTTCCTATAGAAAAGTTGTTCAGATTCTGACTACTTTTCCTATAGAAAAGTTGTTCAGATTCTGACTACTTTTCCTATAGAAAAGTTGTTCAGATTCTGACTACTTTTCCTATAGAAAAGTTGTTCAGATTCTGACTACTTATAGAAAAGTTGTTCAGATTCTGACTACTTATAGAAAAGTTGTTCAGATTCTGACTACTTTTCTTATAGAAAAGTTGTTCAGATTCTGACTACTTTTCTTATAGAAAAGTTGTTCAGATTCTGACTACTTTTCTTATAGAAAAGTTGTTCAGATTCTGACTACTTTTCTTATAGAAAAGTTGTTCAGATTCTGACTACTTTTCTTATAGAAAAGTTGTTCAGATTCTGACTACTTTTCTTATAGAAAAGTTGTTCAGATTCTGACTACTTTTCTTATAGAAAAGTTGTTCAGATTCTGACTACTTTTCTTATAGAAAAGTTGTTCAGATTCTGACTACTTTTCTTATAGAAAAGTTGTTCAGATTCTGACTACTTTTCTTATAGAAAAGTTGTTCAGATTCTGACTACTTTTCTTATAGAAAAGTTGTTCAGATTCTGACTACTTTTCTTATAGAAAAGTTGTTCAGATTCTGACTACTTTTCCTATAGGAAAGTTGTTCAGATTCTGACTACTTGCTCAAAAATTGTTCAGAATCTGAGTATGTTTCTTATAGATTAGTTGCTCTAAATTAAACTTATTTTCCTATAGACAAGATGCTCCGAATCTGACTACTTATACCATGCTTATGTTGCTCATAATCTTACTATTTTTCGCAAATAAATTCTGTTCCACTCTACCATGGCCAGAAATGCTGAATTATTTGTATAGAATGTAATTTGTCTGTAATTGCAAATTCTGTTGCTGATAAATAATTAAAATTTACAATGGCTTTTCGGCTCTTCGTCCTTTTTTTATATTAATTTACATTTACTTCTTCTTACTACAGTATTTCATTATTTGAATTTTTATTTTCAATTATTTATTTTTGTTGTTAATGTTTTTGTCATTCATTAAAATGTGTCATTGGTGGAATTGAGTTACCAAGAGGCTTATGTTTATTTCTTATACATATATAGGGTTTTCTTCTCATTTTATCTGCATGCAACTGCATTGCTCCACATACATTGCTGTTACGTCAACATGAATATGACAATTAATTAAGTGCATTCACGCATTCAATTCATGTTTTATTGTCAACATGTATCATATGTCACAGCCGAAATTATTTCGTAATATGATTTTTCGTCTTTATTTTATTTTTTCGTTGATTTTAATTGTGCAACACCACAAATTGTGTAAATTTTTCATTGCAACGCTTTGGCGTAAAGCCTTGGTTGCCAGTAGAAAATTGTATAAAAGACAGAGATTTATAAGAAATCCAACTGATGATGATTATAATGACGCAATGATAATCTATCAAAAGTCATTGAAATATGGAATTATTATTATGATGTGTTTGTGACACGTTGTTTATTTATATTTTTTATTATTTTTATTGTAATTTCTGGGTGTAGAAAATATATGCAAATAGTCCTCGAACTGTTAGCCGCACGGCAAACAGGATCCATCATTAAATGATCTCATTCATATTAGAGTCGATGTATTGTCACAAAATGTTGCTGTTTTTTAGAATCTCATGATCTGATATCCCTCCAATAAAGTGCACTTAAAACAATGAACCCACATTTATATACTTTTTATTTTTTTATATCCACCATCCAAAAAGATGGGTGGGTATAATAATGTTGTCATTCCGTGTGTAACAACACATCGAAATATTTGTCGCAGACCCACGTTAGTATACATATATATTCTGGGTCCTCATAAGATTCTAAGACGATATAGCTCTGTTCGTCCGTCCGTCTGTCTCTCTGTTGACAAGGTTTGTTTGGTATCGGTCCATGATTTCACCTAGTCCCCATACAAAAGTCCCCCCGGAATTCTCTTTTAGCAGTGATAAATATGTTGATTATGCGGCAATTCTAATAATGTTGGCCACTCTCAGAAAATGACTGAAACATTCAGAATTCTCTTATAGTAATATATATCGTGATCAAATTAGACAAACTTTTGTGAGGATCGGTCCATAATTGATGTATGTATACCAAATATTGATGGAGGGTATACAAGATTCAGCGCAGACGAATATAACACTATTACTTGTTTTTAAGCAAGTCCCTGAAATTCTCTCGCCGCTAATAATAGAGAAATTACATTTAACAGTGGTGAGTTGACTGGCTTTGGTTGGCTGTTCAAACGAAACGACCACCAATTGTACTTAAAGCTCACAATAATCCACGCTATAACTTATTACTTTGTGGTTGTGCAGTTATTTTTTAATATCATTATTATTATTTTTATTATTACATATTATTATAGCGGTATTTCTGTTGTTGTTGTTGTTGAAACTACAATAATGAAAGGATTAAGGAGTCAAAGTCACAGCAAACCATTATTCAACAAACCAGCAGAATGTGAGTGAACGAGTAAAAATTTCAATAAAATTTATTGTTTGTAAATGAGCGTTTGTGTGTGAACGATTCAAATATATTTATAATTTTTGTTTATCAGGTGGAAGATTTTAATGATGTCATAATTAAATGACTTGGAAATATTTATATCCTTGAGCTGTCACTCAAAACATTTATAACTTTCAGTGTTCAACGACGCATTTGTCTTTGCTCAGTTGTCGTGCCCAGTGTTGGAATGTTTAAAAAAAGAACACAACTTGTATAATTTGATGAAGCTTATAATGATTGCTAGTTGCTTGCCACTTCGGCCATTCGTTGCTGTTGGCACTGGGATGAAAGTTATTTATATTTCAATTATACGTATGGCTAATGTAGCAAAATGATTTAAAGCTTGGTTTGAATTCCTTTAAAAAAGGATTTACAGAATTTCCTTAAATACTTTAAAGGTTTTGTCATAGAGAGATATTTTTGCTAACTATATTCCATAAAAGTGCCGTATGTCCGCTCAGAAAACGTTCAAGACACAGTACAATTTTTGATGATGCAGAAATTTCAATATTACAATTCGAATATTACAAAATGTGCCTTGATTTTGAGGGATAAAAAAGAACCTGAAGACTTTGTTGGACATTTTTAGTGGAAATAACGATATGTCTTCTTTATTCTATGGTCCCTAAAGTCCATGTCTGCTTGCATAGTTGGTTGCGGTTTATGGCATTCCATTAATGTTCCCCTCATATAGCCAGGATTGTCCTCATCCCGAGTTTTTCCGATAAGAACGCAAAGTTTCCACCACATTGCATCGTAGAACCGTTAGTCAATACACTGGAGTGATATCAATTTATCTCGTTACTAAAGAAATAAAAGCTCTGAATAACCTTTCAGAAGAAAACTAGTCGACAGACAGTTTTCGTATAGAAAACTTGTCGACAGACAGTTTTTGTATAGAAAACTTGTCTACAGACAGTTTTCGTGTAAAAAACTTGTCGACAGACAATTAGTTTTCGTGTAGAAAACTTGTCGACAGACAGTTTTCGTATAGAAAACTTGTCGACAGACAGTTTTCGTATAGAAAACTTGTCGACAGACAGTTTTCGTATAGAAAACTTGTCGACAGACAGTTTTCGTATAGAAAACTTGTCGACAGACAGTTTTCGTATAGAAAACTTGTCGACAGACAGTTTTCGTATAGAAAACTTGTCGACAGACAGTTTTCGTATAGAAAACTTGTCGACAGACAGTTTTCGTATAGAAAACTTGTCGACAGACAGTTTTCGTATAGAAAACTTGTCGACAGACAGTTTTCGTATAGAAAACTTGTCGACAGACAGTTTTCGTATAGAAAACTTGTCTACAGACAGTTTTCGTGTAGAAAACTTGTCGACAGACAATTAGTTTTCGTGTAGAAAACTTGTCGACAGACAGTTTTCGTGTAGAAAACTTGTCGACAGACAGTTTTCGTATAGAAAACTTGTCGATGGACAGTTTTCGTATAGAAAACTTGTCGATGGACAGTTTTCGTATAGAAAACTTGTCGATGGACAGTTTTCGTATAGAAAACTTGTCGATGGACAGTTTTCGTATAGAAAACTTGTCGACAGACAGTTTTCGTATAGAAAACTTGTCGATGGACAGTTTTCGTATAGAAAACTTGTCGATGGACAGTTTTCGTATAGAAAACTTGTCGATGGACAGTTTTCGTATAGAAAACTTGTCGATGGACAGTTTTCGTATAGAAAACTTGTCGATGGACAGTTTTCGTATAGAAAACTTGTCGACAGACAGTTTTCGTATAGAAAACTTGTCGACAGACAGTTTTCGTATAGAAAACTTGTCAACAGACAGTTTTCGTATAGAAAACTTGTCGACAGACAGTTTTCGTATAGAAAACTTGTCGACAAACAGTTTTCGTGTAGAAAACTTGTCGATAGACAGTTTTCGTGTAGAAAACTTGTCGACAGACAATTAGTTTTCGTATAGAAAACTATTCAGTTTATAGAAAATTCAAATCTTGTCGACAGACAGTTTCCTGTCGATAGACAGTTTTCCTATTAAAATCTTGTCTTTACATATTTTTCGTATATAAATATGGTTTTGTTTGAGAAAACTTGTCGAGAAATAGTTATCCTGTAGCTCTGTGGCAAATTAGATTTCAACTTACTTTTTTAAATCGAGCCGTTGCTACTAACTTAAGAAGTGGCCACTTAAAATCCGTACGTATTAAAGCGAGCATAACTTTTAAATTAAACAACGTATGTTAGCATTTTATACATGAAGTTAAAGGTTATTTGTTAAGCTTTAAAAAAAATATAACTGTAGGTTTATGTGTCTTTATTGCGAATTAATATTCTGGCTTTTCTTATTATGCCTCCCATTAAAAGCTGCACAACTTTTCTTCCCACTTATACCGTTATTCCAGCATGTTTATTCCTCTTTGTTCTCATCAAAATCTGGTTATTTACCGTACCTGCACTTGTTTTCAATTTACGTTTAACAATTGCCCAATATATCTCGATTGGACGAAGATTTGGGCAATTTGTTTAATTGCTTAGTTTTGGTATAACATCAATATTATTCTCATTATACCACTTCATAGTTTTATTTGAGTAATGACATCTTGTCATTGAGTAATGACAACTTGGCTGAAACTTTGTATCAGATGTTGATGTCTTATAAATGACAGCAATCGCTTTTCCAAACTCTCTTTTTTTATATAATTCTAAAAATTCTGAAAAGCTTGACTCTTCAAACCGCAGCTGCGGATTGCCTGCTAAATTAATATTTTTGTTCAATTTTACGTATTCATATTTAAAGGCCACACAACCTCGAGCTGTCGAGACGTAAAATTTTTGATCTGATATCTGCCGAAAATCAGATTTTGGCTATGTTTTAACCCGACAAAGTCGGTTTTTCTAGATATTTGTGCACAATTTTATCTCTAGCTTCTTTTTCAATTGTGTCTACACTTTTTAAAACTAAACATAATGACTTGCAATTCATTGCAGAATAATGGTAGATTTGTTGTTAAAAACGTATGTAAATCTTTTTTTCATTTTGATAACAGGGGGCGTTGTTATGATTACTACAGTGCGTACCGATTTTAAGTGGCCACTTCTTTACTTCTTTCATCCGATGTAATGAAGATAGTGTTCACCTTTGCCACCTTTAATTATCTTAAACTCCATCACCTATCATTAAATTTAAAATATGTAAGCACTTTTCCTATGACTCGTATTACGATCCAATTGCATTACCTTAATTTCTAAACACCATCATTCGTCATTATCTACCAACAGTTTTGTGTAATTTGCCAGAAATCTAAATTGCTTCTTTCTAAACCTTAACATTTGTTCTGTTCATTTTTCGTTTTAATCGCAATGATTAAAAATTTTAAGTAGAAAAAGAAAAACATGAAAAACACTAAATAATGTAAATTACGAAGGCATTATATGGAAAAGTGAGCAGATTTTATGTACCATAAATTATGAACACGTTTTAATTAACAGCATGTGTATGGGAGTTATAAGCGAGAAAAAGATATTTCCATAGACAGGCTAAACTAAAATAGATTGAACGCACACATACACTGATCAAAGCAGAAAAACACGCCAAATTATAGCGTGGTGTGCAATCTGAAACTTGAAATTCAATAAATGCATGTAATTCCATGCAAACACCTAGATTCATCCAAAGACCGGAAAAAACAAAACCCTTAATAGGAGAATTCATCAGGGGAAATAAAACATAAAGCAGAGGTCGCCAATAATGACAACATCAAAGAAAATTTTAAAAATTCTTATCTAAGTAGCTTCCAACATCGCCCAGCACAGACGGCAAAATGCAGAGACTTGAAATTGGGACTAAGATCCAATAAGAAGGAATTTTTGGAAATTCAATGGTTAAGGGGGTATAAACGGGTTAATTCGGTAACCATATATCTTCTAAAGTAATACAGATACCAACAATATTTGGTTAGCGCGTCTGATCATTAAGCATGATTTGGTATTTGCGATCTGGGTTCGATTCCCAGCCGCTGTCAACCAACAACATCCGTTTACTAATAACTAATATTTATCACAGTGCCCTCCTTCGGTGGTACCTGTAATAATAACAAACATAACGCGCAATTGTAGAGTTGTCAAACAAAAGCTTATCTCCTCTTTCACCACCTTACCTTCTACATTCATGACCGGTATTGTAACGTGATGGAATATTATGGTTTCATGTCTGGACGCATATTCGGTTAATTTTTCGGCCAATGCTCGCTTCAAACCAATCAGTTGCTTTCGGTACAGGTTCCCTGTGATAGTCTGGCCAGAATTTAGCATACAATGATAGATCGTACCCTTTGCTCCCATCAAATACAGAGCATAACCTGAGCGCCATGGATATTTGGCTTTGGTTTTCATTTGGCTGGCTTCATCCGGGCTTCACATACGATCTCCTACGCTTCGGATCGTAATGGATCCATTTATCATCGCCAGTTATGATTCGGTGCAATACTGATTTTCTTTAATAGTGTGCTCAAGCAGCATTTCCGAAATGCAAAATCGTCTTTCAAAGTGTATCGGCTTCATTTCGTATGGTAGGTAGCCAATTTCCCTGCTTTTAGATGCTCGCAAACCTTTTCAAATTCAAAATCAGTTGCGTTCAGTACTGGTACACTAAATAGAGAGCATTACCTTAGAGCCATGGTAGGCGTTCATATTGTTCAGGTTACGATGATTTTTAGTCAAACAACCCGAATGTGAACAAAAGAGCGTAATAGAGCGTAAAAATACGCTCTATTGTTTGCAACTAAATGAGTTATTGTATTTTTTATGCTCTTGCTGTGTATTTTGTTTGCTTTCGGGTTGTGTATGTGTAAATTCACGAAAATGTTCGTAATTTCAACGCCTACCAATGCCTTAGAGCCATGGATATTTGGCTTTGGTGTCGATTTGGCTGGTAGCCCAGCCTACACATTCGATCTCTTACGCTTCGGGTTATCGTAATGGTTTTTATCGCAAGTAATGATTCGGTACGAAAATGATTTTCTTTTATTGTGTTTAATTGCCTTTCAAGGTCTCTCAGCTTCAATTCGCATGGTACCCAATTTCCCTGCATTTGTATGAATCCTGCTGCTAGCAAACATTTGCTGATTGAGTAGCTCCCAATGATTGTTCAAGCTCTTGTTGAATAATGCCTCCAATTCTTCGTTTTCAAACTTTTTTAGCTAGTCTGGGCGATCTTTGTCTTCCATGTCAAAATCATCACTTCTTAACCGCACAACCCATCTCAGGCAAGTAGAAACCGATGGAACATATTTACCATACGCTTTAGTGTGCTTCAGCGGCACTTTTTTTTTCAAATTATAGAATTAAAGCAAAACTTCCCGATATGACGAGTTGTTGGCACAAAATTCGACATTTTCGAAACCAAAAATATTACACTATAATTATTAAACAATTTTTATTTACGAAGCGAAGCAAACCGAGCCAGCTAGTGTTTTATTAAATCCGAATGCTTGAATTCTGGGTTGCATATTTTTCCAATATAAAGATTGTGAAATTCTGACATTTAGTGTTGCATGCAACAACTCATTTAAGGTGTAAAAGTTAACAGTTTTTATATGGCGAGCATACATGAAACACACTGCCAGATATGAAGCGCCTTTATAGCTGCACACATGCACGTCCCCCGATATCAACTAAAAACATATCCATATGTACATACATATATTCCACCTCATGTTTAATTTCTGATTTTGGTTTCACTATTTTAAACATAAACATGGTGGAATACAAATTTCTATGTGAAAGAACTAGCACACAAACGCAAACACATCTCTGGCTCCTAACATTCAATAATACCAGCGCAAACTTTTCCAATAAAAGAAAAAAAGTTGTTGTGTGTTGTAGACGCACTATCGCTTTTGAACACTGACATAAAATACAAACATAAATATCGTGCTTAGTGTCTAATTTGCCACTATAACATTTAACAGAGACGTTGTTATGGGAAGGTGCAAGATACAGCAAGCAAAGCGGAACTAATAAAATTGTAGAGAACTTTGTCCACAGACAATTTTCGTATAGACATCTATCGAAGGAAAGTTTTCTTTTAGAAAACTTGTAGAAAAACTATTGTCTTACAGAAAACTTGTCGAAGGAAAGTTTTCTTATAGGAAACTTGTCGAAGGAAAGTTTTCTTATAGAAAACTTTTTAAAAGAAAGTTTTCTTATACAAAATTTTTTAAAAGAAAGTTTTCTTATAGAATTTTTTTTAAAGGAATGCTTTCTTATAGAAAAGTTATCGAAGGAAAGTTTTCTTACAGAAAAGTTATCGAAGGAAAGTTTTCTTATAGAAAATTTATTGAAGGAAAGTTTTCTTATAGAAAATTTATTGAAGGAAAGTTTTCTTATAGAAAATTTATTGAAGGAAAGTTTTCTTATAGAAAACTTGTCGAAGGAAAGTTTTCTTATAGAAAACTTGTCGAAGGAAAGTTTTCTTATAGAAAATTTATTGAAGGAAAGTTTTCTTAAACATTTTAAAGGAAAGTTTTCTTATAGAAAATTTATCGAAGGAAAGTGTTCTTATAGAAAACTTTTTAAAATAAAGTTTTCTTATAGAAAACTTATCGAAGGAAAGTTTTCTTATAGAAAAGTTTTTAAAGGAAAGTTTTCTTATAGAAACGTTTTTAAAGGAAAGTTTTCTTATAGAAAACTTATCGATGGAATGATTTCTTATAGAAAACTTGTCGAAGGAAAGTTTTCTCATAGGAAACTTATCGAAGGAAAGTTTTCTTATAGAAAACTTATCGAAGGAAAGTTTTCTTATAGAAAACTTATCGAAGGAAAGTTTTCTTATAGAAAACTTGTCGAAGGAAAGTTTTCTTATAGAAAACTTGTCGAAGGAAAGTTTTCTTATAGAAAACTTGTCGAAGGAAAGTTTTCTTATAGAAAACTTGTCGAAGGAAAGTTTTCTTATAGAAAACTTGTCGAAGGAAAGTTTTCTTATAGAAAACTTGTCGAAGGAAAGTTTTCTTATAGAAAACTTGTCGAAGGAAAGTTTTCTTATAGAAAACTTGTCGAAGGAAAGTTTTCTTATAGAAAACTTGTCGAAGGAAAGTTTTCTTATAGAAAACTTGTCGAAGGAAAGTTTTCTTATAGAAAACTTGTCGAAGGAAAGTTTTCTTATAGAAAACTTGTCGAAGGAAAGTTTTCTTATAGAAAACTTGTCGAAGGAAAGTTTTCTTAGAGAAAACTTGTCGATGGAAAGTTTTCTTATAGGAAACTTGTCGAAGAAAAGTTTTCTTATAGAAAACTTATCGTCATTTTAAAGAAATCTTGTCGAGAACAAGTTTTTTTTTTAAAGAAATCTTGTCGAAGGAAAATTTTTTTATAGGAAACTTGTCGAAGGAATGTTTTCTTATAAGTAAAAAACTTGTCGAAGGGAAGTTTTCTTATAGAAAACTTGTTGTAAAGGAAAGTTAAAGGAATTTCATTCTCTTCCCCAATTTCCTCCTAACAAAAACGGCGTTTACAATCGGTTCCTTTCATTTTATTAGCATAAAGTAAATTTTTACTGGATCTTGTAACCTGTAAAACGAGACAATACTCGTAATATGAAAATATAGAGTCAAATAAAATACACCTTCTTGAGAAATAGTTTGTCCGTCTGTTAATATGCCCATGTATTTTCTATAGTGTAAGTACACATCAGTTTGTGGGTGTATTCTGTTTTCTGTGTGGTATAAAATACTGTGTTTTTGTTGATATGGCGGAAATTGTTTGGTATGGTTTCATCTCATGCATTTCAGGCATGTTTTGCATGCAGGAAAGTACGTCCTAACAAATACACACACAAATATCTATTGCATCAGTGCATGTTAAATGAAACTGAGTGAATGTGTGTAAGTGTGTGGTAGTGATAGTGAAGTTGTATTTATAGGAATACAAACATACACATAGATACATCTACATTTACTATATGAATACACACGTTGCCATATTTCTATGCAGCACTGAAAATAAGGTATGTTGTCCTTTTTTAAATTTGTTCTCCTCTCTATAGTTTCGAGCCAACGACTGACTAGAAGCCGTAAATGGAAAGTAACAAACTAACTGGAACGAACCGTTTAATTAAGTTGATGTGATTGTGTCGTGTTTTTTGCCAGTTTTAATTTTGTTGTTGCTGGCGCAAAAACTTATAAAATATATAGAACTAACCTTGTGTAATGGATACACCAATTAATGTAGGTATGACGTATGTGCAAAACAAAAATATTGTACCAGAGAGAGATACTTGTACTATTTACGAAGCTGCTTGTTCATTAAAATTTGGTATAGCAATAGGTCTGGATATTTGTTGAGCCGTAGTAAAGGAAATGTTTCGAAATAATTGTAATTACAATATGTTTGATCTTTCTGAACTTTTCTAGATATGAGTATTTTTCTCATATCTACTTTTTCATCCCTAATGCGTTCACACGATATTCGATTAACAACTCGTATAATAGTTCAGATGATTCAAATGCATGTCGATAAAATTTTGTGTGAATATTTTATTTTATAATTCGTCAGCAATGCAGAGAACAGTATTTTGTCATTGGTGGGCATAAATTAGGGTGATATCTAATTTACGCTTTAAATTACAATTTTAATTGTTTAGTTTTTAGCCAACATTTAATAAATTAAAATAGATTCTGATCATCTCCCACAACAACAAAAATGCATGTGAGGAGCCGCATAACAAAAGGTACTTTTTCGTATCTTATCAAAAATTGTTTGTTTTTTGGTATTTTTATAATATTTGGGTTGAAACAATCTAGTCAGCAAAATTTTTTAATTTTTTTTACTAAGTAAAAGAGTGCTTAAAAAAATGTACAACACATGTATAAAACGAAAAAAAAAAATATTCAATTTAAATGTGTAATTTGTTTATATATTAGATCAGGATTAAAAACATTCATTTAAAATATTATCCTTAAAAAACAACGCATAAAAAACATACTTTTTAATTTTGCTTTTAACAAAACGTACTTTTTTTCCCCTTATTTTTTAACAAAAGGTTCTTTTTCCGATATTAAAATGGTTTTATATCAAACATCTTTAACATTTAATGTGGCGACGTATGCCAGTTAGATGTATCTATTGATAAGTAAGAAACTTGTTACCATTTCCAGGTTCATGCTGTTTTTTAAGGGGGCGAAATAAATAAAACTCATTTTCCCAAAAATTTTAAATGTGCGAAAAAGTACCTTTTGTTCTGCGGCACCTCATGTCATACCAAGTATTTTTTTGGTGACCAATAAAATCTTGTTTTGATGTGTTTTTGAGTTGATTTACAGTTGTTTAGCTTCCTAGGGGTAATGGGGGCTAGTGCGTGGCCCCCAAAAGTTGGTAACTTTCGGGTCTCACATTTTAAAAAAAACCCGCCAAAATCGGCCCTATGCGGGATCAATTTTTTTAAATCAGCTTTAAGTTTTTGGAACACATTTTCCTCGCTTTAGGTATTTCGGTATTTGAAAATAAAACAAGTAAGAGAGCTATATTCGTCTGTGCCGAATCTTATATACCCTTCACCAAATTATACTTTAAAATTAATTTTTTTAAATATTTTTAGGTAAACAAAATTTAATTTTTTGAATTGTTTTTCAAATTTTTTTTTTTTGAAATTGTTTTTTAATTTTTTTTAAAAAAAGTTTTTTCCAAATTTTTTTAAAAAATTTATTTTTTTTTGGAAAAAAAATTTATGACAAAAAAAATGTTTTGATGAAAAAACAATTCGGGTTAAAAATTTTTTTTCCCGATTTTGACCCATTGTAGGTCCAACTTACTATAGCCTTATCTACATCGTTGCAATGGACTTTGAAATATCTATCATTAGATATCCATATTGTCTATATCCAGATATAGATCAAAAATAGGTAAAAAAACGAGGTTGTCCCGGTTTTTTGCTCATATCTCCGTTATTTGTGGACCGATTTTGCTGATTTTAAATAGCAAACTTCTCGAAAGCATGTCTGAGAGAATTATTGAAGATTTGGATCCCGAAGATATCTGGGGTCTTCAGAAAATTGATTTCAACAGACAGACAGACAGACAGACAGACAGACAGACAGACAGACAGACAGACAGACAGACAGACAGACAGACAGACAGACAGACAGACAGACAGACAGACAGACAGACAGACAGACAGACAGACAGACAGACAGACAGATAGACAGACAGATAGACAGACAGACAGACAGACAGACAGACAGACAGACAGACAGACAGACAGACAGACAGACAGACAGACAGACAGACAGACAGACAGACAGACAGACAGACAGACAGACAGACAGACAGACAGACAGACAGACAGACAGACAGACAGACAGACAGACAGACAGACAGACAGACAGACAGACAGACAGACAGACAGACAGACAGACAGACAGACAGACAGACAGACAGACAGACAGACAGACAGACAGACAGACAGACAGACAGACAGACAGACAGACAGACAGACAGACAGACAGACAGACATGGCTTAATCGACTCCGCTATCTATAAGAAAAATGTCCAAAATTATAATGTCATTGATTTAAAGACACGTGGATAGAGTTTAGCTGAAAGTGGGCGTGGCTTTTCCCATAAAAGGTAAATCGTAAATACAAATATCTGGATAACTATAATAGTGAAAGTTTTCAAACTTTCCACAATTTAATTTCTATCACTGCATGATGTTTAACCAAAAATTCCAGTGATCGGAACATGGTGATTCACCTATCACACAAAGAAAATAGTTATTTTTAAATATCTTGAGAACTATAATTGCAAGTTTATTCAACTTTTGTCCGAATAGTTCTCTTATCAATACAAAAAAATCTTTTTTTTTGTTGTTTACACGACAGATATGTACTAAATAAAATATTGCTGAAATTAAATTAAAATAACAATTATTTTTGGTATGACAACAATATATTGTTACAAAGAACACAATGTAGTTTTTGTAACAATGCCGAACCATGTTGTTTCTCTGCGTGTAGCGGGCAACAATTTTACGAATTAACTTGTTCTGCAGTCTGCAAGCTCAGATCAGATGGTCTACTTGATATGGAGATATGTATAGCCCCTATATGACTGCCACGATCGGGTTTGATATTAAAAATAGGCAATATCGATCTATGATTTTACCTAGTCCCCATACAAATGTCTCCCCGGAGTACTGTCTGGGCAGTTATAAATTTGTTGATTAAGCGGCAAAATTTGTTCTAATTACTTTGAAATTATACTGTAAAGTATGGCAAAAGTCGGGAAACATTTATCCCTGGTACCCCATACCAGGTCCTCCTCAGAAAATGAGTGGAACATTCATTATTGTCTTATACTAATTAATATCGTGGTGAAATTGCACATAAACATGTTGTATGCACACCTATATCATTCTCACAACTTTTACGAGGATCGGTCCATAATTGACCCTAGCCCCCATATAGCCCCTATATCAGAAAAATATTTTATTGTCATTTATTAACGGTGGCCATAAAAGATTCGGAACAGCCGAATATAACACTCTTACTTATTATACCCTTCACCTTCGTGAGAAGGGTATATATAAGTTTGTCATTCCGTTTGTAATTTCTACATTTTTCATTTCCGACCCTATAAAGTATATATATTCTGGATCCTTATAGATAGCGGAGTCGATTAAGCCATGTCCGTCTGTCTGTCTGTTGAAATCATTTTTCTGAAGACCCCAGATATCTTCGGGATCCAAATCTTCAATAATTCTGTCAGACATGCTTTCGCGAATTTTGCTATTTAAAATCAGCAAAATCGGTCCACAAATGGCTGAGATATTAGGAAAAAACCAAGACAACCTCGATTTTTGACCTATATCTGTATTACTAAGACATTAATATAGACAATATGGATATCTAATGATAGATATTTCAAAGACATTTGCAACGACGTATATAAGACCATTTATTTTAATTTAAAAAAAAAAATTTTAAATTTAAAAAAAAAAAATTAAAATTTAAAAAATTTAAAATAAGAATCGGAAAAAAATTTTTTCCAAAAAATGAAAAAAACAACTGGAAAAAAAATTAAATTTTGTTTACCTAAAAATATTTAAAAGTTTGAAGTATAATTTGGTGAAGGGTATGTAAGATTCGGCACAGCCGAATATAGCACTCTTACTTGTTTTTTATTGATATTGTTATGATTGGCAACCAGTTTTTTTTTTTTAAAAAGAGCGTCTACATTAGTTAAGCATTGCCCTAATAACCATGTAGACAATCATGTTTCGCGTCTAGTAAAGGATGGTCTTCTATTCACACATAAACTTCACTATTAAACAATATTAAATTTTAGAAAAACAAAACAGAAAAAATACTCCAAAATTGCCAACATACACTATAATGTTCCATGGTTGCTTACAAAACGAAACAGTAAAAATAAACTGGAAAAAAATTAACAAAATTTGTAGAATTTTGCCAGCGCAAATAAATAACAAAACATAAAAATTGGACGACTCATGTTGTATTTTAAACCAAAACTGAAATATAATATTAACAAGTAAAAGAGCTATATTCGGCTGTGGCGAATCTTATATACCCTTCACCAAATTATACTTCAAAGTAAAAATTTTAAATATTTTTAGGTAAACAAAATTTATTTATTTTCCAAAGTTGTTTTTTTAATTTTTTGGAAAATAATTTTTTTTTGAATTGTTTTTTTAAAATTTTTTTTCTTAAATTTTCAAATTTTTTTATTTAAATTTCAAAATTTTTTTTTTAATATTTACGAAAAAACTTTTGGTTAGAAAAAAAATTCGGGTTAAAAAATATTTTTTCCGATTTTGACTTATATGGTCTATCATTAGATATCCATATTAGTAATCCAGATATACAGTGGTGGCCAGGAATTTAAGACAAAAATTGTTTGCTAAATTCCATATAATTCTCAATTATTTTTTCAAATATTTCCACAAATATGTATGCATGAGGACTGTTTTAACACACAAGTGTGTTTTATTCGACTGTGTCAATTCATACATATTCACCATGAACACATAAAATTTTTCTACAACTTGACCAAAATTTTTTTTTTTTAAATAATCATATTTTCTCACATTTATATCATTATAATTTTATTGTTATAAAATATTCGGACCAAATTTCGTATTTTTAGTTCCATTAGTTTCGGTCATATCATGTTATTAACAGCGGATGTTCGCTGAGGTGTGTCAATGTATTTCCACATATCTTTGTCCATATTTGTTTTACCGATTTTTCCAAACATTTTTCAGAAACTAGAAACATTAATAATAAATTTCATACCCTTAGAGGTCCTTTTATTTTGGCTATATCGCACTTAAAATTCAGTTGATGAAAAAAATTCAAGTATTTGTCTTAAATTGGTGGCCACCACTGTAGGTCCAAAATCGAGATTGTCCTGGTTTTTTCCTTATATCTCAGCCATTTGTGGACTGATTTTCTCGATTTTAAATAGCAAACGAGCCGAAATGGCAGAATTCCGGAGATATTGATGTATGAATCGTGTATGGAAGTTATTTGGGGGCTTCGGAAAGTTGATTTCAACAGACAGACAGACGGACATGGCTTAATCGACTGCGCTATCTATAAGGATCCAGAATACATATACTTTATAGGGTCGGACAATTTTATATTGCGGAAATTACAAACGGAATGACAAACCCTTCTCACGAAGGTGAAGGGTATAAAAAAGAAGCATTTTTAAAACGTGAAGCGTCTGTGCATGTTTGCCAGAAGATTGTTGTACTACGACAAGATACAACATTTAAAGTCCCGCTGCAATGCCACATAACATTGTCTCGTGTGACTGGTGAATGTACTACACCAAATATTTAACAACTAAAATAGAAAATAAATCCTCCTCCCAACTAACTGCCTACTTCTGGGGGGAAAAAAATGTAGTTGCTGGGTAAAACAGTGTTAGGTGAGTTATTGAGTAGAACGAGGAAAGTGGAGGTTTGTAAGGATTGCACAAGGATTTATAATATTTTTTTTCTCAGTCTGTGCATGTAGTTTTATATATGTAAAAGTATTTGTTGATAAAAATTGTGTGAGATGTGTTACATAAGGATTAACTCCAATGTTGGAAACAATACATGCACATACATTTTTATAAACATTTCTACAACACAACACGTTGCCGTTGTTACCTGTTTCATAGTAGTAAACAGTTTAGAGTAAAAGTTATCGTACACTTATTTATAACAGCTAAAAAAGTTTAATTTTGGAGTTTGGAATGTTTCATTGTCTATGAATATAGACATGTTCTACGATAGATGTTATTGATTGATTTTTGGTTACTTTTCATTGAATCGGAAGTTGAGTTTTTTTATACCCGACATCATCATAGTGGGAAAGGTAGTATGCTATTGTAGCGACTAAAAATTTAGTTAAAAAATTGCTCAGTCGATTTAACTATGTCCGTCCGTCCGTCTGGCTGACCACGCAAACCTTGTGCGTAAAGTAAAGATCCCAGTTTTGAAGATATTTCGCAAAAATTGCTGCCTATTGAAATCGGTTCATTATTTCATATCTCCCCCATAATAATGTCTTCCCGAAAATAGGAACTTAACGATCATAAATGTCTGATTTAAATATATAGGTATCCACTTGTTCCCTTCCCGGGAGTAATTAAAAAATTATTTCATTCACGGGCATTTTCTACTACTAAATTAAACCAAAAACTAAGGACTGAGAGGGAAAAAACCTTAACACACGTTTTTCATTAAAACTTTTAACCCAAGTATTTTTTGATTTTTTTTGTTAGAATAATTTACTTCTGTAAATCATGTCAGTTATTATGTTTAATGTCAATTATGTTCATTTGATGTTAATCTGATTAAAATGATTGACGAGAAAAAAGTGCGTACTAAAATTATTAAATATTTTCAACAAAACCCAACTTGGTCCTACAAAAAGTTGGCCAAACAATCAAAGGTCTGCCGTCAAACTGATTTCAATGTTATTAAACTGTATCGGGAGCACCTGGTCCATGTAGAAGAAATGAGTATATAGCCAATAAATAGAAAGCATTTTCAAAAGAGCTCACAAAACATCCGGTAGGAAAGCAGTCCGGTTAGCTCAGTACTCGGACTATTTGGTACAAAAAGTTAAAGCCAATGCAGGTTTAAGAACATACAAGGCTCAAAAAGTTCCTGACAGGAACTCTGCTAAAAATTCAAAGGCCAAAAACAAAGCACGGAATGCTAACGCTCGAGGGAATGCTGTAGAAAAGTTTAGGACCCAAAAGCAGAAAATTTTCCCAAAAAGTTCTTGGCATGGCAAGCAATATGTACTATAGTTGCGGCAAATACAAAGGGCTCTATAAATACTAGAGTACTCATTCGACTAATGATCGTTCGATTAATCCAATAATTTCTTACGAATAATTATTCGAACAATTTAAAAATGGCCATTTTCGAATAACGAATAACGAATAATTTGAACAATTTTATGTAGAATAATCGAATAAAACGAATAAATGTTCATATATATTTAAATTTATTAAATTGCTTAAAATTTTTCTCAATTTCAAATTTAAATAAGTAATAATGACTCACGAAAATTGTATTGTTTCTGAAATTCGACAAATAACTAAAGACAAAGGGACTTTCGATCACTGTAGATGAGTGTTCCGATATCTCCTTCTATAAATATATAAATATTACTGCAAGAAGTTACAATTCTAAAAACAAATCCTTCAAAATGTTTAACTTAGAACTTGAACTAATGAAAATAAAAGGTACGGAATAAAATATTTGTTATTTAGCTGGCGAAATATTAGAAGAATCGCAATTAATAATAAAAATTGTAACTTAGATTAAAGTGGAGTTGAATGTGATGGAGAACGTTTTTTTTTTTTTAAAACAAACACAAACTGCGAAGCGTTTTGCTTGTCTGCAGATACACCCATAGTCTCTGGCGGGAATCGAACCCGCAACCCTCAGATTGATAGTCCAGCATACTACCGTCTACACTATCGGAGCACCCAATGATTTTGAAACGGTCGTCGAAAGTGATATTGAGGATGACATTTATAATGATTACATTGAAATAGCTGAAGGCCATGATCTTAAAATATATGTGTTGCAAAATATTTAATAAATTGAATGATAAACACAAATATTGCAAACAAACGTTTTGTTGCAAGAAAAGCATGTAGTTCGTCTTATACATGATTTTGGACATCGTTTTACATCTTTGTCTAACATGGTAATAAACTTTTTGCGTATTTATAAATGCGTCAATCATGCACTGTCTGACTTCAAATTAGCCACGTTCACTGACAATAATATCAAACTTTGGACAGATTCCCTTTATTGTGTAATTCCCCAAGACCACTTTATTAAGCAAAGATTCGAAAACGTTGATAGAGCTTGATGTATAATACAATTTGTTATAAATAATTTAGAAATAGTGAATAATTAATTTACCAAAGAATTAGTTACTCAATTTAAAACACGAATTAATGAACGACATAAAAAAGTTCTTAATACGTTTATATTGTATTTGAATTCAGGATCATGTCCAACTAGCTAAAATTATTTAAAGCATAGCTCCAAAACGGAAACTAAAGGTTTCGGGAGTTAATCTGATCTGAATATTTCTTTTGAAAATTTAATGATGGACTTTGTTTTCGAATGTTTTTTAACATTACATTTAACATGTTTTTTAATCATACTTGAATTGTTAACTTTAACGTTATTTTTGGTTTTTCTTTAACAATAAAATATTAAAAAACCGACATCAAAACTTCATTCTTTACTTTTTGAAAAAAATTTAAATTATTCGAATAATTCAATTAATTTTAAAGATGTGATTGAATTATTCGAACAAGTTAAAATCTCTTATTCGAATTATTCGTTTTATTCGAACAAGAGAAAATTCGAATAATTCGAATACCCTAATAAATACCGAAATTTACATCATCCTCAATAAAATTTTTTATTCGGAAAATTCTAAAATATTACAGTTAACATTATATCAAATCAAAATGATAAATCAGTTGAAAATCTAATGAAATATTTATTTTTGTTCATAACTTAAGTTTTTAGGCAATTAAATCTTATTTCTTAATACGCATTTGCATCGAACTACAGCAATAGAAATACATTAGTTGTAAAAAACACCAAAGTTTTTGACGATCGGTCCATAATTAGTACTAGCTGCCATATAAGGCCCATATGATCGTGCTTGACCTTGGTTTTTTATATGAAATTTGTCTATAATATTCATAATTTATATTATAATTACAATATATATTTCAAGAATTCGGGAGTGTATGACAAAATTTGCCGATTCCCGGGAATCAAAAAAAGCCGGGAAATTAAAAACCCTATTCATAACTTCTAAACGAAATTTTTATATTGGACACTCTGAGTCATTTTCAATTGAGTTGAGTTCAGGCATAATTTTATTAAATGTGTGATTATTTTTATCAGCCACTGTATTTGTTTGTAACTACACACATACATATGGGAACATAAAAAATTAAAACGCATTTTAGTAAGCGCTCAACTTCAATTTAATTCTTTGCTGTTGCTGTCGTTGTTTTTGGTTGATGTTTTATATCCTCTTTTTACATGAAAATGTTCATCCTTGTGTCTCATGTTTGTTTCATGTCATATTAAACTGAATGTTGCTGTGTATCGGTGTGTTTGCTTCAGTTTTTGAGTCTGTGAATTTCGTTACTAAATGATATGAGCATTAAAATTTAATTATAAAATATGAGTGAAAGTTTATTTTAATTTTAATTTTTGTTTTTTTCTTTTTATTTTTTGAGCAGCACTTGCTTGTAGGTTAGTGTACCAGAAATATAAATTATACAAGTTTTCGTGTGAATTCATTTTGTTGGTTTCATTTTGAGAAGATCTCTTTATCGTTTGTTGGCAAATATGCAGCAACAACAACGATTTATCAGCATTAATTGTGACAACTATTGCATTTTAGGGCGCATAAAAGAGTTTAGAGTAGAAATCAGATGTTTGGCAGAAATGTGGTAATTAAGCAATTTGAATTCAGGTTTGAGTTTATGAGTATATGAATATTAAGAACAATTTGTGTTTAATTAAGGTGGTAAAACTATGGAAAAACAAGTAAGAGAGCTATATTCGACTGTGCCGAATCTTGTAAACCCTTCACCAAATTATACTTTAAAATACAAATTTTAAATATTTGTTTTTTTTCTAATTTATTAGCGAACGCAATTGTATGGCAAAAACAATTTTTAAAAATTTATTTTTTAATTTTTTTTTAATTTTATAAAAATGTTTTTTTAGGTGATAAATATTTTATGTCAAACAAATTTTTTTGTTGAAAAAAATTCGTGTTAAAAAATATTTTTTCCGATTTTGACCCATTGTGTTTCCGATTTACTGTGGCCGTTGCAAAGGTCTTTGAAATATCTATCATTTGATATCTATTATTGTCTATATTAATGACTTAATAATCCAGATATAAATCAAAAATAGGTAAAAAATCGAGTTTGTCCTGCTTTTTTCCTTATATCTCAGCCAGTTCTAGGCTATTTTCTCGATTCTAAATCATGTACATATATAAGTTGTTTGGGGGCTACGGACAGTTGATTACAACATACGGACGGACATCGCTATATCGGCTACGCTATCTATATTGATCCAGACTATATATACTTTGTGGGGTCGCAAATGAAAAATCTAGAAATTACAAACTGGTGAAGGGTACAAGAATAAGAGGTTTTTTTTGTAGAATCCTAATACAAAATTGACATGGATAGTCTTGCATAAATTTTAGGAGACTGCACAGAAAAAATATAGTTGTGCATGTTTACTGTAACCATTTCAAAAAGTTTTTTAACAATATTATAGTTACAGTAACTATTTGCATGATTGTGGTAACCATAATATGGTTAATTTATTTTTCACATGATTGTATCAACCATGTATATGGTTACGATAAACAAATATATGTTTGTGACAACCATTTTTATGATGGACTTACCATGTCATGTTGCTCTCGGCTTATGGATATCATAATCTGAGAACAACATATTATGATAAAATTATTCATCATATAAATGATTGTCACAAACATATGGGCAATTCCCTGAGAATGACTACCACGACTGAAAACCCAAAAACCCTTGAAACTTTTTTCAAGATGATTTGAATAAGAAAAAACACTAAAATATTACTATGTGTAAGTATTTAGAGCTTATTACAACATTTTATTGGCAAAAATAATAGTTTAAACTGACTATATTTAATTTCTTAATTTAATTGGCATGTTTTACGCTAAAATTGCGGTTAAAACTAAGCTCCCAATTAGCTTGTAGTATGAAATGAATTTGACTCTGACTGTTTATTTGCTATTATAAAATTGTTTATCTAATAATAACTGACATACTTTACAAAGGTAACTTGATCAAAAAAAAAATAAAAAATAAAATCAAATAATACCGGGGTTAAAAGTTTCAATGAAAAACGTGTGTTAAGGTTTTTGTCGATCTCACTCCTTATTATATCAATAGACTACTTAAATCATACATTTGTATTTAAATTAGTCCAGTAGTTTCAAAGATAACTAAAATTAAACACTATATATTTCAACGTTATGCCTTTGTCTGCTCCCCTCCTTTCAGAGAAGTCTGGCCTGAAAACGATGTATTTGGAGCCATGTCTGCCGCTCCTGAAGACGAAATGCTGCTAATGAGAGAAATATTCATGCACAACATTACAACAGGTAAGTTTTAATATGAATTTATAATTGTGAAGTTATTTTATTAATAATTACAATTAAATCTATTGAAATTTAACAACCATAAACTGAACGTTAAAATTATTCTATAGATATCTTGTAGTTTTTGTAATTTATTTAAAAAGCGATTAAATCGTTCAATTAATTCAATTCAAAAATGTTTGCGAAGTACAACAACACAACGAAAGAAACAGATGATTGAATATTTATTTATTTTATTTACTTTTTTGCGTGCTTTGAGGTTTTAAGGAACAATTATAACAAGAGTTTCCTATTAATTAATTAGGACAATTGATGGCCTAACAATGTACATGTATGTAAATATGAATGTGTGCATGTGTGAATATCCCAGCAGTTTGAAAAGTGACAATTGGAAACCTTACACTAGCTAAATTACTGTTTGTACAACAAACTAGTTGTGCCTGCTAAAGTGTCAGTTAAGTGGTTATCGTTTGCACTGCATTTCACCAGCGTATTTATTAATAAACAATACCCAGATATTGGTCTTAAGTTTTTGAAAATAAATTCAAGTATAATAAAGTCTTCAGAAAAAATTCAGAGTGGACTCACACGCAATTCTTAATAACATATAGAGAGCAGTACAAATAAGAGCTCTGTGGCTTAGAAAAATGAGAGTTTATGAGTTCAACTCCGCTTTCTGATAAATTTATTCTTTATTTTTTTCTGAAATGCAATAGAATTAGTACTATTGAATTTTATAGTGAAGTGTTATGACATCCCCACGTTAAATTCACCATTCTTTAACATTGTGCGTGGGTTGAAAATTCACTAGTAGTAGTTCTCAGTGGCTAACTAATTCGGCGTGGCGGAACTAGTTCAATGAACTTCAGGGTATTTATGAATGTGAGTGTGTTTTTTTGAATTTGTGCACATCTGCGTAAATGTGTGTATCTGCATACATATAAATAAATAAATAAAATTTTCAATATGTATAAACAATAACACATGATGGCTGTAATAACAATAGAGCCTCATCAACTGAACTAAATATAAATTGTACGTGAAATTATTAGGTTACAACAAATTCTCTAGAAACAAGGAATAATGAGAAATGTTTTTGTGTGAGTTTGATGACTGATTTTAAAAAATATAAATCCTTTTTGCTATAATTAATAGCTCCTTATTAAAGGTATTTGTATACATTTACCTACAAATATGTATATAATTGTGCATATTTGCAATAAATTTATATTTATGTATATTTGTGTGTTATGTGCTTGCAAATGTAATATTTATTATTTGCACAATTTTTCTCATTTCATTGCTGGCTGTTTCTCACTCTATCTTTGCACTATGGCTTATTTTCACTCTAACAATTGCTATTGTTTGTTACGTTATTGTTAATATTGCTATTATCATTTAATAAAGTTGTATATACGTGCATGAATAAAATTAAATTGGAATCTAGACCACAAAAACACCAATATCTATACCCACACATAGTTAAACATGTCCCAGCAGTTCTAGAAGACAGTCCCGAACTAGTGATTTTACGCATCATTTAGGGTGACAACTAGTTACATAACCAGCTACTTGTCTTGTTATTTCATCACGTGCATGACCCTCTTTGATTACAATGGCACTTTCCGATATAGAGTATTCAATGCATTGAATTCACATACTGGTTACATAGCGTCAGTTACCTTACTGGCTACCTAACTGATTACTTGATCAGCTACATAACTATACGCTAGATTACTTAGAGACACTTAAGTGGCAATTGTCTTCACGCTAGATTACTTGGGATGTATAAAGTAACCAATTGTCTTCTCTCTGCACTACAAAGAGTACATACGCGTCAAATGACCAAAAATATATAAATTGAAGTCAGGCAAGTGATTAGACAATTACTGTCTATAAGGGATACATTGACTACTTGCTTAACTGCTGGGACATTAGGATGCCCATATATTGGAAATACGTAAATTTATTCAAATATTATACAAATTCATTAAACGTTAAAATATTGGCAAAATGTTTACCCTTTTTCCGGAAAAGCTCCCATTAAAGATTTTATAGTTGCTTTCGTTTAGCTTTTTGGATGAGGTGTTCCAGCTACGCTTAAAGTCGGACATGTCCTGGGATGCTTTTCATGTTGTCTTTAATTCTTTTTTTTGTACAAGAGCCTTTCAACTGGCCGAAGTTCTGGACACTTGGGTGGATTTGCCACCCATGGTACTAAATTGACATTATTGTTTGAATACCACTCGATATCCTTTTTTCCATAGTGATGTTCCATGATGCCAAATCGGGCCAGAAATATGAAGTCACTCTGTGCTGTTTTTAGAAAGGTAAAATCCATTTTTGTAGACACTCCGTAATATATTTCTGTGTTTATCGTGCCTGATGTCACAAATGATTGGTCTTGCCACACAAGAAATTTCTTTGGAAATTTTGTTTGTTCCTTTATATCCTTCACTATGAGCGGCAAGGGGCTCAAAAGATAGTTTGGATTCAAAAGATGGCAATTGTAAATTGTATGGTACCATCAATTACACTGTGCTTGAAATTTACACTTTTTTTCTGTCAAGAAGGGCACCCAGTGGGTTAAACTAATTCGGGTACGCTGAATTCAATGGTGCTAACCGTTTTTTTAGGTTAGCTCGTATTTTCGAGATATACCGTCATTTCGAAAACGGAGGAGGTTGCACAACATATATTCGCGCAATTCAAAAACGGTTTAGTTTCTTGAATAAACTGAAAAAACCGAAATTCCGCAATAAAATTCGCCAAAAAAAAATAATTTTTTAGAAAAATTTCGAAATTTTTGGTTTTTAAAACGTCGTTAAAAATTGGAAAATTCATATATGCTCTTAATTTTTTTTCAAACATATAGAAAACGATGTACCAAATAAAACAAGCCCTAAATGATTAAAATCTGTCCACATCTTTTAATTTTATTCACAAAAGATAAGATACATCACTCGTAGTAATTAGTAGTTTCACATTTTTTTCAACTAGCACAGTGTTATTAACCACACAAGGGGCTACGGGATTTAGATTATGAAAGGAGAAAAATATAAGATCTCTTAAATAAACTAAACTCGGAAACAACATCATACCGACAAATCGAAAAGAAGCAACAGCAATCGTGACCCGGAAGTTGTGAAGTTGTACATAAGTTTCATCATCCACCACAAAACAGGTTACTATATTCCTGAGTTCTATACAGTGGTGGCATAAATGGGTAAATTTATAGAGAAGAATCCCTACACAATCAATATTGACATTTATAGGGTCTCATGCCGTTTAACACCGTATATTTAGTCAAACGTATCCAGTAGTAACTATATACCTATGAATGACCTCAAGTTTATCTTAAAATAACGCAATGCAGCTAATTGCCTTGAGTTAAGACAATTATCAGAGTTAATTTGAGAAAGTCAGGAATAATTGTATAATCTATAGATCCAAGCTTTAAGAAAATAAAAAATTGTTAATTGATATTTCAAATTAAAAGTATTAACCTTCGCTTTCATGAAGCCATTTTTTACGTATCTACATGGGTAGATAATGACTTTATACATTCAATTTGTGTTAGAATTTTTATTTATATACTAATTTTTTGTATCAAAATATCTAATACATATTATAAGAAGTAATTTTACAGCCATCTATGCATCGCGATTCGTATATTTCAGGTAAAAAACAGAAGTCTGAAGTCATCCAATTTTACAATAAAACTAAAGGATTTGATACGGGAAAAACCTGAGTCTCAATATCCAACCAAAAGAGCAACAATACTTTGGCCTGTGCCGATTTTTTTCAATTCATTGGATTCTTCAGCCCTAGCAGCTTAAAGTATATGACAAAAACAACACACAAAGTACGGAAATATATTACTCTGGACGTAGATTACTCTTGAACTCCTTGGGTACAAATCTTTGCATCGCACAAATAAATCTCGAGCCGAAAATACGATTTTTAACAAGACAGCAATTGAATGTATTTAAGATAAGCTTTTGAATAATTTTTGATGATAGTATAAACTAAAGCTAGTTAAGTAACAAAACCAATATAAATTATCATAAATTTGAATGTATGTATCTACCGCGGTATATTTTCATAAACCCGTATACACAAAAATATAAAAAAACTTCTATAATCTTACATTAATTTTTTTTATTTGTTTGTTTTCTTAAAATTCGGCAAATTTTGATAACTGAGCTGAAAGCAATTTCAAAGTTGATAAAATCGTGTAAGTTATTAACAACTGAATATCCAAATATCTACCTCGGTAGATACTAGGGTATTCAATCGATTAACCGTTAATCGGTTAACCGATTAA
Source organism: Calliphora vicina (assembly GCF_958450345.1). Classification (NCBI taxonomy): domain Eukaryota; kingdom Metazoa; phylum Arthropoda; class Insecta; order Diptera; family Calliphoridae; genus Calliphora; species Calliphora vicina. The sequence goes on from NC_088780.1 coordinate 124,200,113, forward strand.
TTTTGGACGGTTAACTGTTCGAATAATTTGAAATTGCCGATTTTCAAATAACAAATAAACCGATTAATTTGTGTCGATTAACCGATTAACCGAAATTCCTTTTTTTGCACTTTAAAATTTTTTTTTGTATTTATTTTTCCGTTTCAATTCAAATACAGATTTCAAATTAAAATTAAAATTAGATATTTTTTTTTAACATCCAATAAACATGATTAATGAGTATGTATAACAACTGACATTAAATTTACATGTATTTGAAACCTTGTCTTTTATCATAACTAAACGAAACTATTAAATTAATCAAAATCTAAAACAATCCAAAAAGGAATATTCTTTATCATGTTTTTGATTTCTCAAACATATACAATCAGCGAGAGAGTTTTTTTTCCAAGAAAAGTTTTATTAAATCTAAAGAAAAAAAATCGTTTAAATTATATTCTTTTTATAAAAGATTATTTCAGAACCCTAAAAAACTCACATATCGTTCATTTGCTGCAAACAACGTCATAATTCAAAAGAAGTCCTTTCGACATTTTACTATTTCTTAAATAAATTTTCAACAAATTTGGCGATTTCAGAAATATAAATAGTAGATGTTAATATCTTTCTAATCTGTATTTAACCCAAATTTTTACTTATCAAATATACGAGAAAACATGAATTTTAATTTTGATGTTTACAACAAAAAAACACTCTCACACAAAAAATAATTGACTTTTTTGAAAACTGATGAAACTATATGAAAGATTACACTATGCAACAAATGGAGACTTTTGGAAAAACACAAGATCATGACAGTATAGGTTCGACTCTACTACCAAAGGGTAGTACAACCCTATACTCAGTTTGCCCATTTTGGTGACCGATTTTTTTTTATGGGCCCCCAAAGTTTCTGAAAATCAGTGGGGCCTCTAAAAAAGGTGTCATCAGGTTTTGGTTAACAGCTAATTCAGACTTTGTGCTACGGCCAAAGCCAAATAAATTTTGTTAAAATTTGTTTCCAAAAAATAGCTTTTTCGTGCACTTTTGTTGAAAAAATATAGGAAGAAAATTTTTTTTTTTTACTTTTTTTAGAATAACTTCCAGGGACTCCTAATTTTTCAATAACAATATCTCGCAAAGTTGTAGCTACGGTAAATTTGAATAACTCTTGTGAACATATCAATGCATTCTGAATGTGTCTAGTCACTCTACATAGCACATAAAGATCACTTTGTACCTTAACAATTTTCGTTTTTCCTATTTTTTGACGCTAAAACAAAGATTTTTTTGTAAAAATAGTATTATCAAGTCCACACTTCTATGTTGTGCTGTATTATTTACTCGGCTGAGGTGTTCGGAATGGGGATCAGTGGGTGGACCTTCAATGTCACACATTTATAAAAAAATTACCAAAAAGTCATTTATGATCCGAATGAGCTGCAATTTCAAATATAGATAGACCTTGAGAAGGTCTACAAAAAATATGATTTTATCTGTAGTTATCTCTTTTAGTTCAAGAGATATTTGGGTTTAATATTTTTTTAAATTTTGCCCGATCTTTTTTTCGTATTTTAAATTTGATGGGCCTACGAAAGGTCGAAATTTGTTTTTTTATATATGACGTATATTTGCGATAAAATTCTAAAGAAAATAAAACAAATCTGATAACAATTATTTCGTCCCTATAAAAAGTTACACGCATCCAAAGTTGAGGCATCTTTTTATATATTTCAACTTTGTATGCGTGTGTTTTTTAAGTTTTTTCCCAAAAAAGTCCCCATATTTTTTCTTTTATAAAAAACTAATTTTCTTCGGGACTATATAAATTTTTTTATGATCTGGAAAGAGAACTTAATGCAAAAACATATAAGGTAAAATTTGACTAACTTAAGCGGACATTGTACCCCCCAGCCCTATCCAAACTTGGGCAATTTTGAAAAAAAAAAATTAGGTTTGAGTAAAAAATTCTAAAAACGCAAAGCACCGACCCTCAAAAGCTCATCACATTTGTATAGCCCCATATGTTGTTTATATACATACAGAACGTTTTTACTATCATGCTGTAAATAACGTCAAAGTGGGCTATTTTCTAAAAAAAACTTCGTTTTTGGAACAAATTTTCGCCGTTTCAGGAATTTCGGTGTTTAAAAACAAAGAATGGCAACATTAGTGATGCCATTGACTTACGAATATTTAGGTCTATATTACTTCCAAATTTTATTGTGATGTCTGTAACTGTTCAAATTTTACATTAATTCAAAGATTTTATTTTTCTTGATGGAAAATCACCATTTTAAAATATTATTAGTTTTTAAGGTAAATGACGTCACAAAATTATTCATTTCACTAAAATGTCAATCTTTAAGTCATAAGGTTTCCACCGATATCAAAAACTTATATAAAAAGCTTATATTTACACTTCAGAAGTTCCACAAACCTTGCCCACTTTCAAAAATTTTAAAGTTTTTTCATATCTTGCATCAAGCCGGTCTTGCATGATCAAGATTGGATAAAGTTATGCGCCCGGATCATACCGATAATGATTTGCCCATTCTTCGTTATTCCAGCACAATAGAGAAGTATACACTCGAACATACATTTTTAACAAAAAATTATTGTTTTAGAGTCAAAAATTAGTAAAAAACTACAAATTTTAAGCTACAAAGTGATTTTTGACAGCTATTTAGAATACCTAGGTATGTTCGGATTGCATTGATATGTTCACGAGAGTTATTCAAATTTACCGTAGCTACAACTTTGCGGGATATTGTTATTGAAAAATTAGGAGTCCCTGGAAGTTATTCTAAAAAAAGTAAAAAAAAAAAATTTTCTTCCTATATTTTTTCAACAAAAGTGCACGAAAAAGCTATTTTTTGGAAACAAATTTTAACAAAATTTATTTGGCGGACTCTTAGCTATATTATTGCCATATAAAGTTAAGCCGTAGCACAAAGTCTGAATTAGCTGTTAACCAAAACCTGATGACACCTTTTTTAGAGGCCCCACTGATTTTCAGAAACTTTGGGGGCCCATAAAAAAAAATCGGTCACCAAAATGGGCAAACTGAGTATAGGGTTTTACTACCCTTTGGTAGTAGAGTCGAATCTATACTGTCATGATCGTGTGTTTTTTTCATTGTTGCACTGTGTTATAGAACAACGCATTTTGTATTACTCAGTTCATAAAACACGGATTTTGAGTTATGACGTTGTTGCAGCAAATACAAAAATGATCTCAAATACCTTATTAGCTGTTTATACCCTACACCACCATAGTGGGGAGGGTATTATGTGTTTGTGCAGATGTTTGTAACGTCCAAAAATATTAGTCTAGCACCCACCTTAAAGTATACCGATCGACTTAGAATCACTTTCTGAGTCGATTAAACGATGTCCGTCCGTCCGTCCGTCCGTCCGTCTGGTTGGCTGGCTGGCTGTCCATGTAAACCTTGTGCGCAAAGTACAGGTCGCAATTTTGAATATATTTCGATAAAATTTGGTACATATAATTTTTTCGGCCCAAGGACGAACCCTATTGAAACTGGCTGAAATCGGTCCATTATTTCATATAGCCCCCATACAAATGTCCTCCCGAAATTGGACTTTATCGGTCATAAATGTTTATTTATATATGTATCTACACAAATTTCGCTCCAAATAACTTTTATACATACGAAATTCATGTCACCAAATTTTATTACGATCGGTGCATAATTAGTCATACCTCCCATATAAGACCCGCTTCCGAAAATCACTTTAACGTGCATAAATCGCTTAAAAATGTTGGTATACACACAAAATTCAACATAGTTAACTTTAATATAGACATAAATCACACGACCTAATTTTATGGTGATCGGTCCGTAATTGGTCATAGCTCCCATATAAGGCCCACTTCCAAAAATCACTCAAAAATATAAATTATTGATATTTTAAAAGAAAAATATTTTTACTCATTTACTTGGTGTAGGGTATTATATGGTCGGGCTTGACCGACCATACTTTCTTACTTGTTTTTTTATGTTTTTGTACACAAAATTCGTTGTTGTATTTTCAATTTGAAATGAAAATAGAAATTATTCGATTAATCGAATAATTTAAAATTAACCGATTATTAACCGAATAAATCTAAACCTCAATTAATTATTTGCTCGATTAACCGATTAAACCAGAAACCCGATTAATTGAATACCCTAGTAGATACTATGAAAGCGAAGGTTAAATCATAGCCAATATGTGGTGTAATTATTATTTAGAGCGAATTAATATTAATCATACGTCACATATAACAAATTGATGCAAGCAGCTGTGCAATAATAAATAATCAGGTTTTTAGATTTATGAGATATTTTTTTCCAAAATATCTGACCTTTTCATACGCATTGCAACCCATTAAACACTGTATTAAGTTATTATTAAGTGATTAAATATACTGATAGAATTCGTCTTACGTTTAGAAAATGTCATTATTTTCTTAACTCCTGTACACAATATCTGCCAGTACTTTGAATGCGTGCTTCCTCTTATTGGTAAAAATCTGTTTCTCTTTCGCAGTTAAATTTTTTATTCTGGCTCAATCCATTTCGATACACCGACAATGGCTATAAATTGTGATCTGGGTGTACTTTTAATTGGAAAAACTAATATTTTTGTTAAAAACTCTTGATTTGGTTGTTTTTTTTTCGCACATTTTGCAAAGTATTTCTGACAGTTATGTAAAGAAGTGGCCACTTAAAATCCGTACGGATTAAAGCGAGCATAACTTTTAAATGAAACAAAATATAACTGTAGGTTTATGAGTCTTTATTGGGAATAAATTTTCTGTCTTTTCTTCATATGCCTCCCATTAATAGCTGCACAACTTTTCTTCCCACTTCTACAGTTATTCCAGCATGTTTATTCCTCTTTGTTCACATCATAATCTGGTTATTTACTGTACCTGCGCTCTTTTTCACTTTACATTTATCAACTGCCCAATATATCTCGATTGGACGAAGATTTGGGCAATTTGTTTAATTGCTGTGTTTTGGTATAACATCAATATTATTCTCATTATACCACTTCATAGTTGTATTTGAGTAATGACAACTTGTCATTGAGTAATGACAACTTGGCTGAAACTTTGTATCAGATGTTGATGTCTTATAAATGACAGCAATCGCTTTTCTAAACTCTATTTTTATATATAATTCTGAAAATTCTTTAAAAACATGTCTGAAAAGCTTGACTTTTCAAACCGCAGCTGCGGATTGCCTGCAAAATTAATATTTTTGTTAAATTTTACGTATTCATATTTAAAGGCCACACAGCCTCGAGCTGCCGAGACGTAAAAATTTTGACCTGATATCTGCCGAAAATCAGATTTTGGCTATCTTTTAACCCGACAAAGTCGGATTTTCTAGATATTTGTGCACAATTTTATCTCTAGCTTCATTTTCCATTGTGATTACTATAGTGCGTGCGGATTTTAAGTAGCCACTTCTTTAGATTCAATATTTACTAAGTCATTCGTTTTCAAATTGATACCGTTCGTGTACGATTTATGCACAGGCGGGCTTGTTGTACTATTGACACCAAATAGTGTCAAATCGTATACGGATATAATTCGTTGTGTCTAGATATCAGCATTTCTAATACAGAAGTACATACTTATATAACATCTGAATTAGTTAGCCACTGATAACTACTACTAGTGTATTTTCAACCCACGCGCAAAGTTAATGCCTGGAGAATTTAGCATGGGGATATCATAACACTTCACTATCAAATTCAATAGTAATAATTCTACTGCATTTGAGAAAAAAATAAAAAATAAATTTATCAGAGAGCGGTGTTGAATACATAAACTCTCGCCACTGAGCTCTTATGTGTACTGCTTAGAGTGCTCCAAGATTGTATGGACCTAAAAAACTTTCGAGGTACAGGCCGTCCCCCCTCTAGAATTGTTCTATGTATTGTAGAAACACATTGTGTAAAATATTAGGAAGATAGGATAACGTTAACTGGTGGCGCAACGACGCTGAAGTTTTGAGGTGCATTTACAAGGGGAAAATATGCAATTTTTTCAGTTTTTGTAAAAATTTTGCCATTAAATAATGACTATTACAATTTAATTTAAAAGAATCGAAATGTGTACGTAATTGTCGTTATAATAAGATATAAAAGACAAAAATTGGTGAAAAAATGTTAAAGTTATTAAAAAATCGCCAGGCCATTAACGTATCTCAGGCCACTAGAACAAGAAATTTATGAACAAAATTAACATATTTTGAGAAATATTAAAATAAAAGCTTATTTTTACTTAAAATATATCCATATTTACTTGTATATGAGTTTTTGTCCTCGTAGGATACCGTTAACCTATTCGCAGGTATGACCAAAAAAATTTAATTTTTTTAACGGCAGTTTCAAAACTCCAATTTCAAATTTTTAAAAATTTTGTTAAACAAATTTCAGAATTTTTTGATCATCACATGGGGATTTATTGACAACATAATAGGGAATAAAAATGTGAAAAAAGTATGTCAATACCTCCTATAGTTTTTCCGTACCTGCGATATAAATTTTGCGATTTTCGAGAAAAACTAATTTTTTGGCCATATTTTGGGGAATGACCAGAATTTCCTTACTGTAATGATTTTTAAGTAAAAGCTATTCAGAATAATATAGTCCAGGTAATTTTAAATATAGTCTGAAAGTTTTACTAAAATCGGAAAACTTTAACCCTTAAATCGTGAAGGTCAAAGGTTAATTTTTTCAATATTTGGAATTTCTCATGGAAAGATAGCGAAATATTACATATTTTTGGGCCGATTTTGATGAAACTTAAGAAAAATATAAAACGAAGTCTAGTATTCACAATAACAGTACAAAAATGGAAATTAACCTTTAATAGAACTTGGGGTCCAAATGACCCTCAACTTTTAAAATCACGAGAAACACATTCATTTTGACCCCAAGTACTCTTAAGGGTTAATTTCCATTTTTGTACTGTTATTGTGAATACTAGACTTCGTTTTATATTTTTCTTAAGTTTCATCAAAATCGGCCCAAAAATATATAATATTTCGCTATCTTTCCGTGAGAAATTCCAAATATTGAAAAAATTGACCTTTGACCTTCACGATTTAAGGGTTAAAGTTTTCCGATTTTAGTAAAACTTTCAGACTATATTTAAAATTACCTGGACTATATTATTCTGAATAGCTTTTACTTAAAAATCATTACAGTAAGGAAATTCTGGTCATTCCCCAAAATATGGCCAAAAAATTAGTTTTTCTCGAAAATCGCAAAATTTATATCGCAGGTACGGAAAAACTATAGGAGGTATTGACATACTTTTTTCACATTTTTATTCCCTATTATGTTGTTAATAAATCCCCATGTGATGATCAAAAAATTCTGAAATTTGTTTAACAAAATTTTTAAAATTTTGAAATTGGAGTTTTGAAACTGCCGTTAAAAAAAATATTTTTTTTGGTCATACCTGCGAATAGGTTAACGGTATCCTACGAGGACAAAAACTCATATACAAGTAAATATGGATATATTTTAAGTAAAAATAAGCTTTTATTTTAATATTTCTCAAAATATGTTAATTTTGTTCATAAATTTCTTGTTCTAGTGGCCTGAGATACGTTAATGGCCTGGCGATTTTTTAATAACTTTAACATTTTTTCACCAATTTTTGTCTTTTATATCTTATTATAACGACAATTACGTACACATTTCGATTCTTTTAAATTAAATTGTAATAGTCATTATTTAATGGCAAAATTTTTACAAAAACTGAAAAAATTGCATATTTTCCCCTTGTAAATGCACCTCAAAACTTCAGCGTCGTTGCGCCACCAGTTAACGTTATCCTATCATCCTAATATTTTACACAATGTGTTTCTACAATACATAGAACAATTCTAGAGGGGGGGACGGTCAAAATTCGCATTTTTATTTTTTTGGAGCACTCTAGTACTGCTCTATATTTGGTATTAAGAATTACATCTGAGTCTACTCTCAATTTTTGCATTTTCGGCATCATCAGTGAGAACGAAAACACGAACGGACACAACTTAAGACGAATGTCTGACTATTGTTTAATGTAGTGCAAATAATAACAATTTAACTACCACCTAAGCAGCCAGATCGAACTAGTTAGTTGTAGAAGTAGTAATGTAAAATTTCCAATTGTCACTTTTCACTTTTCAAACTGCCAGCTATTACTAAACTACTTCCAAGTAATGTTTGCAATAGACATTACACATAAAAGTAATCAGTAATTGGTGGGTATTATTGCTGTACTGTTCTTAACAGTTTTAGTACCTTGAAATTTCTCACCTTCACTACAGCCCTAGCTAAATTATGTAAAAAAAATGCCAGCACAAAAAATAACTCTAAAAAATTGCGGATTTAAAAAGAACAAGTAAGAGTACTATATTCGGCCGTGCCGAATCTTAAATACCCTCCACCCTAATATGATGGTATAACAACTGAAATAATATAACAATTGTTAGTAAGACTAATTTTTCCTTTTTAACCTCAAGTGAATAAACAGAGTATAAAAAAAGAAAATCTTGTGTAGAACAACATTTTCTGTAGAAAATCTTGTGTAGTACAACATTTTCTGTAGAAAATCTTGTGAAGAACAACATTTTCTGTAGAAAATCGTGTGTAGAACAACATTTTCTGTAGAAAATCTTGTATAGAACAACATTTTCTGTAGAAAATCTTGTATAGAACAACATTTTCTGTAGAAAATCTTGTATAGAACAACATTTTCTGTAGAAAATCTTGTATAGAACAACATTTTCTGTAGAAAATCTTGTATAGAACAACATTTTCTGTAGAAAATCTTGTACAGAACAACATTTTCTGTAGAAAATCTTGTATAGAACAACATTTTCTGTAGAAAATCTTGTGTAGAACAACATTTGCTGTAGAAAATCTTGTGTAGAACAACATTTGCTGTAGAAAATCTTGTGTAGAACAACATTTTCTATAGAAAATCTTGTGTAGAACAACATTTTCTATAGAAAATCTTGTGTAGAACAACATTTTCTATAGAAAATCTTGTGTAGAACAACATTTTCTATAGAAAATCTTGTGTAGAACAACATTTTCTATAGAAAATCTTGTGTAGAACAACATTTTCTATAGAAAATCTTGTGTAGAACAATATTTTCTATAGAAAATCTTGTGTAGAACAACATTTTCTATAGAAAATCTTGTGTAGAACAACATTTTCTATAGAAAATCTTGTGTAGAACAATATTTTCTATAGAAAATCTTGTGTAGAACAATATTTTCTATAGAAAATCTTGTGTAGAACAATATTTTCTATAGAAAATCTTGTGTAGAACAATATTTTCTATAGAAAATCTTGTGTAGAACAATATTTTCTATAGAAAATCTTGTGTAGAACAACATTTTCTATAGAAAATCTTGTGTAGAACAACATTTTCTATAGAAAATCTTGTGTAGAACAACATTTTCTATAGAAAATCTTGTGTAGAACAACATTTTCTATAGAAAATCTTGTGTAGAACAACATTTTCTATAGAAAATCTTGTGTAGAACAACATTTTCTATAGAAAATCTTGTGTAGAACAACATTTTCCATAGAAAATCTTGTGTAGAACAACATTTTCTATAGAAAACCTTGTGTAGAACAACACTTTCTATAGAAAACCTTGTGTAGAACAACATTTTCTATAGAAAATCTTGTGTAGAACAACATTTTCTATAGAAAATCTTGTGTAGAACAACATTTTCTATAGAAAATCTTGTGTAGAACAACATTTTCTATAGAAAATCTTGTGTAGAACAACATTTTCTATAGAAAATCTTGTGTAGAACAACATTTTCTATAGAAAATCTTGTGTAGAACAACATTTTCTATAGAAAATCTTGTCTATAACAATATTTTCTATAGAAAATCTTGTCTATAACAATATTTTCTATAGAAAATCTTGTCTATAACAATATTTTCTATAGAAAATCTTGTCTATAACAATATTTTCTATAGAAAATCTTGTCTATAACAATATTTTCTATAGAAAATCTTGTCTATAACAATATTTTCTATAGAAAATCTTGTCTATAACAATATTTTCTATAGAAAATCTTGTCTATAACAATATTTTCTATAGAAAATCTTGTCTATAACAATATTTTCTATAGAAAATCTTGTCTATAACAATATTTTCTATAGAAAATCTTGTCTATAACAATATTTTCTATAGAAAATCTTGTCTATAACAATATTTTCTATAGAAAATCTTGTCTATAACAATATTTTCTATAGAAAATCTTGTCTATAACAATATTTTCTATAGAAAATCTTGTCTATAACAATATTTTCTATAGAAAATCTTGTCTATAACAATATTTTCTATAGAAAATCTTGTCTATAACAATATTTTCTATAGAAAATCTTGTCTATAACAATATTTTCTATAGAAAATCTTGTCTATAACAATATTTTCTATAGAAAATCTTGTCTATAACAATATTTTCTATAGAAAATCTTGTCTATAACAATATTTTCTATAGAAAATCTTGTCTATAACAATATTTTCTATAGAAAATCTTGTGTATGACGATATTTTCTATAGAAAATCTTGTGTAGAACAACATTTTCTATAGAAAATCTTGTGTAGAACAACATTTTCTATAGAAAATCTTGTGTAGAACAACATTTTCTATAGAAAACCTTGTGTAGAACAACATTTTCTATAGAAAATCTTGTGTAGAACAACATTTTCTATAGAAAATCTTGTGTAGAACAACATTTTCTATAGAAAATCTTGTGTAGAACAACATTTTCTATAGAAAATCTTGTCTATAACAATATTTTCTATAGAAAATCTTGTCTATAACAATATTTTCTATAGAAAATCTTGTCTATAACAATATTTTCTATAGAAAATCTTGTCTATAACAATATTTTCTATAGAAAATCTTGTCTATAACAATATTTTCTATAGAAAATCTTGTCTATAACAATATTTTCTATAGAAAATCTTGTCTATAACAATATTTTCTATAGAAAATCTTGTCTATAACAATATTTTCTATAGAAAATCTTGTCTATAACAATATTTTCTATAGAAAATCTTGTCTATAACAATATTTTCTATAGAAAATCTTGTCTATAACAATATTTTCTATAGAAAATCTTGTCTATAACAATATTTTCTATAGAAAATCTTGTCTATAACAATATTTTCTATAGAAAATCTTGTCTATAACAATATTTTCTATAGAAAATCTTGTCTATAACAATATTTTCTATAGAAAATCTTGTCTATAACAATATTTTCTATAGAAAATCTTGTCTATAACAATATTTTCTATAGAAAATCTTGTCTATAACAATATTTTCTATAGAAAATCTTGTCTATAACAATATTTTCTATAGAAAATCTTGTCTATAACAATATTTTCTATAGAAAATCTTGTCTATAACAATATTTTCTATAGAAAATCTTGTCTATAACAATATTTTCTATAGAAAATCTTGTCTATAACAATATTTTCTATAGAAAATCTTGTCTATAACAATATTTTCTATAGAAAATCTTGTCTATAACAATATTTTCTATAGAAAATCTTGTCTATAACAATATTTTCTATAGAAAATCTTGTCTATAACAATATTTTCTATAGAAAATCTTGTCTATAACAATATTTTCTATAGAAAATCTTGTGTATGACGATATTTTCTATAGAAAATCTTGTGTAGAACAACATTTTCTATAGAAAATCTTGTGTATAACAATATTTTCTGTAGAAAATCTTGTGTATAACAATATTTTCTGTAGAAAATCTTGTGTATAACAATATTTTCTGTAGAAAATCTTGTGTATAACAATATTTTCTGTAGAAAATCTTGTCTATAACAATATTTTCTATCGAAAATCTTGTGTAGAGCAATATTTTCTATAGAAAATATTTTGTGTAGAAAATCTTGAGTATAACAATATTTGCTATAGAAAATCTTGAGTATGACGATAATTTCTATAGAAAATCTTGTATAGAACAATATTTTCTATAGAAAATCTTGAGTATCTTGTGTATGACGATTTTTTCTATAGAAAATCTAGTGTAGGACAACATTTTCTATAGAAAATCTTGTGTAGAACAATATTTTCTATAGAAAATCTTGTGTAGAACAATATTTTCTATAGAAAATCTTGTGTAGAACAATGTTTTCTATAGAAAATCTTGTGTAGAACAATATTTTCTATAGAAAATCTTGTGTAGAACAATATTTTCTATAGAAAATCTTGTGTAGAACAATATTTTTTATAGAGAATCTTGTGTAGAACAATATTTTCTATAGAAAATCTTGTGTAGAACAATATTTTCTATAGAAAATCTTGTGTAGAACAATATTTTCTATAGAAAATCTTGTGTAGAACAATATTTTCTATAGAAAATCTTGTGTAGAACAATATTTTCTATAGAAAATCTTGTGTAGAACAATATTTTCTATAGAAAATCTTGTGTAGAACAATATTTTCTATAGAAAATCTTGTGTAGAACAATATTTTCTATAGAAAATCTTGTGTAGAACAATATTTTCTATAGCAAATCTTGCGTAGAACAATATTTTCTATAGCAAGTCTTGCGTAGACCAATATTTTCTATAAACAATCTTGTGTATAACAATATTTGCTGTAGAAAATCTTAAGTATAACGATATTTTCTGTTGAAAATCTTGAGTGTAACATTTTTCTATAGAAAATAAAATAATTTTCTATAGAAAATCTTGTGTATAACTATATTTTTTGGACATGTTGTGTATAACAGTATTTTCTATAGAAAATCGTATGAAAAACAGCATTTTCTTTAAAAATCTTGTCTATTATAACAGCATTTTCTATAGAAAATCTCGTATTCAACAGCACTTTCTATAGACAATTTTGTGATAACAGACGACTGTTTACAACATAAAGCTACAGTAATATTAAAATTTTAAGTACTCTGGTGATGAATAAAGTAATTTTTTAATACTATTTTAATACGGAACAAAAATATAATTTTCCATCCCTGTATATAAGATTAAAAGTAAATCTTAAAATAGGAGAACACATATGGAACCGTAACAGCAAATCAAATATAGAATCGTTTACATAATCTGTTGAAATTTCATAAAATTTTATAGAAATTGCAAACGGAATGACAAATTTACATATACATATGTATATAGCCTTGCTTGCCACTTATGATGAAGGGTATTAAAAGAATTAAACACAACAATCGAACAAAAAGCTTTTTCTGAAATGTTTGTTATTTACTTTCATGTTTAAAAACGGCTAAAAAAATAGAATAACAATATGGGAGTCAAGGCGAATTGTTTAGACAAGTGAACTGTCAATTCACTTGTGATTGTTGTGGCGAAAAATACAACAAACCCAAAAGCAAAAACAACAACAGGCAACTTTGACAGTTCGACTATCTTTTAACAAAAACAAAGTACCTGTTGTTTTTGTACATGTTGTAGTTCTGTCGTCACCTTCTATAGATTCGCCTTGCTGGGAGTGGTTGCGTTGCTCAATTATTTGTTGACAATAGCAACAAACAACAACAAAAATGAAATAAGCGCAAAAGCAACGTGCTCAAACAACGTGGTTGTTGTTTTTGTACAATATGTGTTCTGTGCAGTGTTACCATATGTTAAGTTTTCCCTTTTTAGCAAGGTTTTTGAGACGCAAAAAGTTTTATTTTTAAAAAAATATTTTTTTTGGAATATTGATATCAATAAGTTGAACCGATGATTTCAAAATGATAGTCCCCAAATTCATTCACGAAATGGGGAGATTGATTTGAATATATTGAAAGTGTCTCCAGCACCAAATTCACATAAATTATCTCATATATGTACGAATTGGGTTTTGTAATTTTAGTATGTACTTAGAAATAAAAAGTTTTCTTCAAAAAACATATAGCAACACTGGTTCTGTGTACGCGTGAGAGAGTTGCTCTTTTGAGAACACATTATAAAAAGCTCTCTCTCAATGCGAATTTATATACTAGCTGGTGTTGATAGCACAGCTGATTAATGCTGTTTGAGCTGTCAATTATCCTGTGATTGTTGCGGCGAATGCTACAACAAACGTAAAAGTAACACAAACAACAGGCAAACTTTGACAGCTTAAACCACATAAACAAAAACAAATTGCAAGTTGTTTTTGTAAATGTTATACTTGTTGTAGAATCGACACCACCTGGTATATAAATTCGCATTGCTGAAGATTGACAAAAAAACACATACATACATACATACAAATAAAGATTTGTTTGTTATTATACATATATTTGCATGACGTCATGGAAAACAATAACAAATTACATTGTGTTTTGGTTTTTTTGGTTATATCTCAGCCCAGGTCCAACTTACTATGGACTTATATACGTCGATGCAAAGGTCTCTGAAATATCTATCATTAGATATCCATATTGTCTATATTAATGACTTAGTAATCCAGATATAGGTCAAAAATAGGTAAAAAATCGAGGTTGTCCTGGTTTTTTCCTTATATCTCAGCCATTTGTGGACCGATTTTCTCGATTTTAAATAGCAACCGAGCCGGAAGAATTCCGGAGATATTGATATATGAATCATGTATGTATGTTATTTGGGGGCTTCGGAAAGTTGATTTCAACACACAGACGGACAGACGGACAGACGGACAGACGGACAGACGGACATGGCTATATCGATTCCGCTATCTATAACGATCCAGAATATATATACTTTATGGGGTCGCAAATGAAAAATGTGGAAATTACAAACGGAATGACAAACTTATATATACCCTTGCCACTCATGGTGAAGGGTATAAAAATAAAAAAACAAGCAAAACACCTGCAATTCTATACACCTTTTGTATCTACGAAAGGCATAATTGAATAAACCACAAATTTGTGCAAAAGGATGAAAGAGAAATATAAATGATAAAAAAATAAAAAAAAAAAATATTAAACATGTTGTGGTGTATACAATATTTTGCACGTTTAAAAAATAAGGAGTGAGATCGGACAAATCTTAACATACATAAATGTTAATAAAAAAGAAACCACTAAACCTACAGTTTTAATTTTTCTTTTATTTGATTGAAATTATTATAGTAATGAATTTATGGAACTTTTCCGGAAACCCTTTCTTTAAGGTTTTTATTGAACTTTCTTTCACTTTGTTCGAACAGGTAGTCCTTCTCCGTTTAAAATTTAACACACTTTTGGACACGTTTTTTGTGACATTCAATTCTCTTTTAACAAGAGCCCAATATCTTTCCACTGGCCTTAGCTTCGGGCAGTTTGGAGGATTTGCCTCTCTTGGTACAAATAACACATTATTATCTTGTACCACTCAAGACCTTGCTTACCAAAGTGACAGGGTGTCAAATCAAGCCAAAAATAAGTGGATATATTAAGAAGTCTTATGAATGGAAGCATCCTCTTTTGTAAACATTTAGGTATTTATAGTAACAAATGTTTGGCTTCTTTTTCATATTACTTTCCATGCCAAGAACTTTTTGAGAGAATTTCCTGATTTTGGGTCCTTAGTTTTTCTAAAACATTCTCTCGAGCATCAGCAACATACAAATATTGACTCGGAAGCAATAGACGAACATACGTTACATCATCCATTATGCATAAGGTATATTTTTTTTATAAAATTTTACTTCAATTTCCGTGCTTTGACTTTGGCCTCTAAATTTTTAGCAGCGTTCCTGTTAGGAACTTTTTGAGCCTTGTATGTTTTTAAACCTGCATTGGCTTTAAATTTCTGTACCAAATAGTCCGAGTACTGAGCTAACCCGACTGCATTCCTACCGGATGTGTTGGGAGCTCTCTGGGAATGCTTTCTATTTATTGGCTTTAGAAACATCATGTGGACCATTCCTTCTACCTGAACCAGTTTTTCTATCAATGGACAAGTTCTCCCGATACTGTTTAATAACATTGGAATCAGTTTGACGACGGAGCTTTGATTGTTTGGCCAACTTTTTGTAGGACCAAGTTGGGTTTTGATGAAAATATTTAATAATTTTAGTACGCACTTGTTTCTCAGATTATCAATATATTAACACAATTGACAATATACATAATAACTGACATATGTTTCAAAGGTAACTTGATAAAAAAAAAAAAATTAAATTGGGTTAAACGTTTTAAGGAAAAACGTGTGTTATGTTTTTTTTGATCTCAGTCCTTACTCACACACACACACACATGTGAGCACGTACACTACACGACACACGTATGTTATTCAATATAAAAAAACCACAAAATCGAATTTGTGGTACCATTGTTCATTAATAATATTGAATGAGAAAAAAAAATAAAATAATTCTCACACACTCCTAGGCACATAATCACAAAAATTCCGTTACAAAAAATTGTGTATTGGGTTAAAAAATAGGAGTTGATCTAGAATTTGTTTGTATTTCATGTTTATTTTTTTATACCAAAATTTGAATTATGAAATTTATAATCTTCACAAACAATTCATTCACATTTTCGAATCAAGTGATGTAGTTTTTTAAAGTTTTTTAAGCAAAGTCTAACAATTCAAGAATTTTCTCCTCAGATTTAATTAAGAACTAGAAGAATAAATAAAAAAAAAATCCATTCCTACTTTAATGACGACTGCAATTGTTTGGATTTTTCTTTTAAATTTATATGGGAGCTATGACTAATTATGGACCGATCATAATAAGATTTGTTTACATAACTTTTGTATATACATAACTTATTTGTATTGAATTTCATTTGAGATTTATGCTCGTTAAAGTAATTTTCGGTAGTGGCTCTTATATGGGAGCTATGTCTAATAATGGAACGATCATCACAATATGGTGACATGATTTGCGTATATATTGTTACGTTTTTACCTTTTAAAAACGGTGGTTTATTTCCTTTAAATATACCCAATTATTTTGATTGCAAATAAAAGCAGTTTAAAATTTGTAACTCTAAATTTATTCAAATGTACACAACAACAGTTTAAATAGTCACTATCAGCCCAATTATGAATAAAAATTCCCCGGGAGTGTTCTCATTTTTCCTATTCAAATTCAATGGGAAAAAACTCCCGGGGAACAAACTCCCGCCGAATTTTTTATTCGTAACTGGGCTGTATGTGTTTTTGTACAAATACACGTTTATAATTCACAATAATACATTTAAATTATACTTGATAATGTACAAGACAGCTGATGTTAACTTTAACAGTGCCTATGATAAAACTGACTCACTACTGCAACCACAGCCACTATTTATAAACAGTGCCATTTTCATTCGAGTAGCCACGATTGTTCTTAACGGACAAAACTAGTATATTCTAATTCTAGAGCTTTCGATGTTAATGTTAGCAGCTTAAGTATTTAGTATTGCCATACTTACAAACAGTACTAATTAGTGCATGCTGGCAACATTGTTGATAAGTAGAAACTTCTACTGATGAGCATGTAAAAAATTCGTAACAATATGAAACTTATCTGTGTAAATGCTCATTAACGAAAGTTTCGAGAGTTTTCCTCATAAGGAAGATATGGTAAACAATAATATTTTAACAACAAGTTAATCATATCTGAAGGAACATTTTTATTAAATAATTAAGTTATTATTTTTAGACAGGAAAATTTACTTACAATATTGTATTAGTTGCTGAGGATATGTAGGTCAAATTGCGGAAAAGCTTTGCATAATTCTTTGAGAGATTTCAAAATTATCTAAGGACAAATAACACTGTGCAACAAGAAAATCTTTCCCAAATGAGACCAACGGGAAATGAAAGTAGATAATTAGTATACCAAAACCCCCAAAGGGTTTTTAAAAGTTAGCTCGTGTTTTAAAGTTCAGCTTTTTTGAGTAAAAATTTTTCATATATATTTTATGAATAATCTATTGAAGTAAGTCAATATTTATATACAGTAATTTTAGTTGAATGTTCTAGTCCTAATATACTTAAATTTCATTAATTTTAACACTTTTTGCAGATTTATTTTTTTATTTTTATAGTTTTTGGTACTTAGATACGCAATTACCAATTTTTGGAGAATTGCTGAATATTGCTGTAAAAGTATTGAGTAGTGGGTATCGTGTATCGAGTATTTGCCATATTGTTTGAGTACTCAATACTCAAAAGTAGTTACTCAATACTTTTAGACTTGTATTTTTACAATTTAATTTATTTAAATTTAACGGTTATGGTGCAAAAAATGCATCTCTACTATAAATACAACTCAAATCAATATTAGAAATGCAACTCTTAGCGTAAACAATTTTCAAATCAGAATAAAATATTATTAAAAAAACTGGAATAATAGTTAAAAAGTTCAAAATATTTATTGATATAATCTTGTAAACCTAAAATGTTTCTAAAAAGGAGTGATGTCTGCTAATACATTACCGAAAAGCAGAAAAATATATCGTTTTTAAATTTAAAAAAATCCGTTAAAAGTACCGAATAGTATTGACTACCCAAACGAAAAGTGTTGAATAGTATTGAGTAATCAAAAGTAGTAGAATGTTACAGCACTATTGCTGAACAAATTATTAAGATGTTTTAATTTTTTGAAATCAAATCGTAGTTACCTGTTATAATAGTGCAAATTTTTGTGAATTTGTGAACCATTATTTGTTAATAAAGTGAAAAGAAGTTTTTAAATAAAGTTAATTACTAAAAAAAATATTTTTAATTTAATAAAGTTTGTGAAATGTCTTGCAATATAAAAATTTTTTTACGTTTGTGACCATTTTACACCACAAATGTTAAAACATGGTTCGTTTACAGAAGAATTTATATCTGTTGGGTAAATATAAGTCTGACAGCTATCAGAGATCTGTTAACGCAATGATGAATGCTTTTTCTAAAATAGGCGTTAATATGTCGCTCAAAATTCATTACCTACATCATCATCTAGACTACTTCGGTCAGCAACTAGCGACCGAATCAGGTGAACAAGGTGAACAGTACCACCAAATTGCAATGCCATTTGAAATGAGGTAATTTTTAATATACATATATTTTTTCCCCAGTACATTTTAACACAAATTTTGCAGATATCGAGGAAAAAAGTCTCCCGATGCTGTATTAGCCGAAATTTGTTGGTGAGCAAGAACTTGCATTACGATGATGAAGGAGAAGAAAACACAGGAAGTGAACTACAAAATTTGTCTACTTCAAATTCTGGTCAGAGCATCCACCAGAGCAGAAAAGACCTCGAACTATAGAATGTAGTTCATTTTTATATAAACTATTTAAAAAAAATACAAATTAAATTTTAAAAATTAAATATATATGAAAAATTTTTACTCAAAAAAGCTGAACTTTAAAGGCGCATAACTTTAAAATACGAGCTAACTTTTTAAAACCCTTTGGGGGTTTTGGTCTACTGATGTCCTACTATCACTTCCCGTGGGTCTCATTCGGGAAAGATTTAATGAGCCGAAATTTGATGCACAGTGTAATAAAATAATTATAGATCAATTCAACTGTTTTTACGCTCTCCTGAAAAATTCCACTTAAGTTGTTTTGTCAAAAGTCCACAGATCTACTTTTTGGTTCTACGACCAATATTTCGATATGTTACAAACGAAATGATAAAATCAATATACCTCCCATCTTTATTGATGGTGGGTATAATAATATGCAGGGGTTCTCATATGGCAAGTTCGTATTGTTGAAGTCCATAGAGTACGGAATCGTTCGATCGATCGTGAATAATTTTCTGAAGTTGGCCTTATATGGCAGCTATGGCCAAATATGGACCGATCGTCATGAAATTAGATCGCGTGATTTATGTTTATATGAAAGTTATTCGTGTTGAATTGTATGTTTATGCCAACATTTTTAAGATATTTATGCTCGTTAAAGTGATTTTCGGAAGCTGGCCTTATATGGGAGTTATGAATAATTATATAACTATAGAGGTTTGCGTATATATGAAACTTATTTGGAGCGAAATTTGTGTACTATGCGCCCAATTTTACCAGAATATCTTCAAAATTGCGACCTGTATTTTGCGCACGATTACTTGGACATCCAGCTAGCCAGCCAGACGAACGGACGGACATCGTTAAGTGATTCTTAGCCGATCGCTATACTTTATGGTGGGTATTAGACTACTATTTTTGTACGTTACAAACATCAGTACAAACGCCCCACTATGGTAGTTTAGGGTATAATAATACTAAAAGAAAACTATAAGTATTTCCCAATTCTATGGACTCCAATAAAACTGAATTGCTATATGAGAATCCCTGCATTTTTTAAACTAAATATTCTATCAGGGAAATCTATATATTTTAATATATTCCCACACAACCAAGTAATGTTAACGAAATATACCTCAATGTCCTTCTAACGTCTCCTCAACATTTTTGTATTTAAAAATGTTGGTTACTTTAAAGGGTTAAACAAAGTATTTGTTACAAATTAACATTGAGTAGTTGCACTTGTTTAAAGCATTCCCTCACTATAGTTGTTTATAAAAAAACTCCTAAAAACTTTGTTTTTGTAAAATACAGGAAAAAACTCTCTACCAATTAAATATTCATGACTACCTTTCAGGCATTTTTTTGTTCTGCATTTTAGTAGTTTGACGCTTTAATGTTATTCAACTCTTTAAACATTTTTTTAGATTAAAAATTTATGGTTTTTTTTTCTATTTTTTATGTTTCAACAAAAAAACTTTAATATTTTTTCCATCGTCCTGTCACATGTCCATCAATATTTTAATGCTACCCAATCCGTATTTGATTGTATTTTATTGTTGTTACATTTACGCTCAATGGTTTGCGCTACTGGTGGACCACATTTACGTTACAGTCGCTCAATTTTGAAAACAATGTTGTGAGTTTTTTATCGTCTAGTCGCTGGATTATAAAAATTTGATATTTTCCCCCATTTTTATGCCAACCATTCATGCAATCATTCAGTATTTACACCCTGCCAGCAAATAAATAATTTTTTAGCGCCTTTTCACAGGAAAAGTGTCAGTTTACTGCAAATTTTTAGAGTGTGGATGGAATTTAAATGTTTGTAACCAAAAAAAAATTTGATATTTTTTTTATTGTTTCTTTGTATGTGTTTATTTTCCAGTCTGACCACAGAATTATTTCAGTCCCGGTGTTTAAAGCTTTTTGATAAATGATTTTTTTTTGCGTTCATTTAGTTGTTCCATAATCCTACAAAATTATGGTAATGACAGTTGTGTTGAGTTGGCAGAGAGAGCCTCTAAATAAATTAAAAAATAATAAGAATAAATTAGTTAGGAAACCAGGGAGAGAGTTTATTAAACGGAAATTTTAATTGATCATTTTTTTGCTTTTGTTTAACAGATAATTTATGGAATTTAATTTCTGGTACACCAACTGACAAGTTATTTACAGTACTTTTTTTACTAGTTACCTTAATGCCCAAAGCAAAAAAAGTCGAACAAATTATCCAGCAAAGACATCATAATCACTTGCAATTAATAAAGCAACTTATTTTTCAGTGACTACGACATATCATCTGTATTACTTAGTAGTAGTTTAGTAATGACTGTCATATAATTAGTTAAATAAGTACGAAATTAACAATTGATTCATAATTAAAATTTAAAAATTTGTATAAAAAGTTTCAATAAATACTACGCTATGAAAAATTCCACAATTCCAAGAGATATGTTCAAAATTTTCAATTAAATTTCCTCGATTATTCGAACGAACAACGAATAAATAATATTATTCGAATTATTTACGAAAATATATTTAAAACCCGAGAATTTCTAACCATTTGTTGTTTAACAATGCAGAACAAGTATGACTATTATATTCGACTGTGCAGAATCTTGTATACCCACAATCAATATGTAGTTTCGGATTTCTATGGGGACTTGAATCAGTTATGGTCCTAACTGTACAAAATTGGATAGATTAGAACTAGTTTGTGCAAAACTTTATCAGGTTTGCCGCGTAATCAACATATTTATGATTGCTCAAGCATTTGTATGGGGATATGTGAAATCATGTACCGATATTGCCGATTTTAAATACCAATCAAAACTTATCGTGGCTTAGTTTGTCGAAGGCCTTCTCGAGGTATATGAAGCATAGATACAGTGGTGAGCGCCACTCTACGGATTGTTCCACAATAACACGTAAGCTGTTTATGTGGTCGATGGTGGACTTATGGGGTCTGAGAGATCCTTTTGGCAAATATCTGACTGTTGTCTTGTTATTCACGCAAAGCAGAGTAATGCCGCGCCACACAATGGTATGAGAAAAAAAAAAGATGGAAATAAATCTGTAACTTCTTAACCCTTAATCCGATTTGAATGAAATTTGACATGCGAAAAGAAGAAGTGCTGTCGAGTTTAAGTTTTGAATTTTTACCACATGGGCCCAACAGGGGTGCGGCCATTGTTCCCTAAAATAGGACACCTCGGGTATGTTCAATTTTTAAAACGATCCTATTTCTTCGTCTGAGTTCTTATTTCAAAACACTTACACAGCTTAGTAGCTTTCAATTATCTCTTGTAACTTAGGAGATATAGGTATTTGAAAATTAAATTTTCAACATTTTTACCCACCCTACCCTATTAGACTAACAACAAATGTACATGTCAAACAAAAAAGAATTGTTTAAAAATCGTGACTGACTCAATAGTTATATGCATTTGAATTTAAAAATTTTAAAAAAGGCGATTTTTCGCTAGTTTTTGTGAAAAAAGTACCTTTTTTCTTTTTAAGTTATCTAAAAAATTTCTTAAAAGATGTATTAGGAATTTATACTTTTTTAAAAGCCAACTTTACATTAAATATTTTAAATAAAAACAAATTTGAAAATTGTTGATACCGAGGGGACCAGGTCCATCCAAAAAACGCCTATTTCTTATCTAAAATTCAACTTTAGGGCAAAAATTCTCAAATCGCATAATCGATATCAAAATGTATTAAACCGGTTTAGATGCCCAAATATGTTTTTAATTGTTTTGTTAAGGGTTTCGATAACCCCGCCCTTGTTGTGGATATTGTAGCCAAAAAACTAAAAAAGCCCATTTTTGAGATTTTTCAACACTTTTTTGGGAATTGCGAGATTCTTGATTACAAATTTCAAAATTTGTTTTTAGTTTTCTATTTTCAATGGCAAAATCTATATAACTACAAAATTTTATTAGAAACTATTCATAAATAAAAATTTAATTTCAATTGAAAAATTCAATAAAAAGCAATTTTTGTCATATTTTTCAAAAAACTATTCCATGAATTTTTTAATTGCCAAAAGTTAGACGAAGAAATAGGATCGTTTTAAAAATTGAACATACCCGAGGTGTCATAATTTGGGGAACAATGGCCGCACACCTGGTGGGCCCATGCGGTCAAAATTCAAAACTTAAACTCGACAACACTTCTTCTTTGTGCATGTCAAATTTCATTCAAATCGGACTAAGGGTTACACTAAGTTACAGATTTATTTCCCTTTTTTTCTCATACCACTGTGCGCCAGTTATTAGTGTCTGTGAGATCTCCCTTTTTTTGGAATATTTATGTATTTTATATTAAATACGAAAATAATTGGTTATTATTTTCTGATTTTTTTCATCTAATAAAGTGATTTTTTTTTCATTTTTGGAAGCTTGAAAGATCGCAATGTTTTGCATTTTCTGGTCATATAAAATGTATTGTTAAAATTTAATTTTTTTATTGAACAAATTGTTGATTTTGCAACTTTTTAATTTTAATAAATAACCTAGAGTTTCCCATTTTTAATTTAGGGATTTCTAAACCACTGTACGCAATGCCAAATTAAGAAGAATCGATCATTATAATATTTTTCATATTACTTTAGAATTTTAAAGACTTAAACTTATTATTATTTTTGTATACAATTTCTTTTTTAAATTCTTTCATCTGATGCTAAACAAAAGAGTTGTTTTTTATCATTGATTCGTTCAATTTCAATTGCAAGCACTTGGCTGCTGCTGCTTGCTCTTGTGCATTTGTAGAAGGGTTCCTAATTTTCCAGACTTTTTCTTATTCCCGGGAATTAATAATAACAAATCTGTTCATTCTCTTTTGTCTGTGTTTTAAAAAAAGTGTTCTTGATTCGTGATTGTTATGAAATTGCTTTCATCAACTCGAATGTAATGGGTTTTAATGGCTGTTTTTTTATATTTAAAATTATTATTTAGCATCTACAATGATAATATAGTTGATAAGTGGAGACTAATACTTATAAACCCTGTTGAAAATACATTGTTATCAACATTGTTGCACTGCATGATCATTCCAGAATCGTCAGAAAATACTTCTGGTGAATATACTTACTTAATAATAGAGAAATTTTCCCCTGACTATTTTAGAGAGTAGCAACCCTAATTTTTAGTCAAGGATTCTTATAATTTTAAATTTATAAAATAAATAATTCACCTTTCTAGTTTCTTTTTATCTCAATTTATCTTTAAATTTCACACTTTTTGAGTTTTTTGTTTAAGACTAAGTGTTTTGCAAGTAAATAAAATAAAGATAAAGAAGAAAAACAGAAGAAAAAAAATATGAAAATATAAATAGAATGAAATTGTACTTAAACTTTAAAATTGTCTTTTTCACTTTCCCTTGAGACACAGCAATATCAACAACAACAAAAATAGCAAGAAATGCAAATTTAAAGAAAATGAGCAGCAAGCCAGACTAAATTCCCTAACACAACATACACATATACACTGAGTTATTTGCACACATGTATACCTATCTACACATCCATAGATACATTTACTTTGAACAATTCAGCAGTTCTGGGTGACTGTCCCGAACTAGTGATTTTACCTATAATTTATGGTGACCACGGGTGTTACGCGGAACCTAACTAATCTCTAATTTAAAAAGACATCTCCTGGACAGTCCAAGAACCGATTGTATGTAAACAAACCTTCCTCCGCATACTATCCAATATATTACTTTTGGTATGTAAAATAACTACTTTCTAAAGTTGAGTACAAATTAAACGTTTAAAGTGACTACACTCTAGATTACTTAGGGACACTAATATGATAATTCAATTTACCTGGGATGTAAGTAGACTTAAGCATAACGGAAATAAACAGAATGAGAATTATATCAAGACAATTTGAATAAAACCAGTTTGTATGTATCACATTTTCCCATCATTCTGGCAACATATGGATTCTGAGCCAAAATAACTGCTCGAACTGCTCATCTTTTGAGGCCTAGAGCGAATCAAGCCAATATTGGTTACTCAGTTCCTTTGTGTAGCGCATCACAGAGAAAGCGTTCTGCATCGATCGAAACAAATTGTAGAAGGGGCACGGTCTGGACTATGAGGCAAAACTTCCCACCACGTCATTCTAAATAGTTTTAACAGGTATTAATTACAACATGTGATTCTTGGTCTTCAAACTTTTTTGACAGACCTGGGCGATCTTTGTCTTCCGTGTCAAAATTACCAATTCTGAACCGCACAAACCATCTCTCGCAAGCCTTGTTTACACTCTAATGTTTAATAATAAAGTGAGAATTAATGAAAAAATTTTAAGTCTTACATCCTATATAAAGTAACTAATCGACTAATATCTGCACAACAAAGAGCATATTCGTGTCAAAACATTAGATGATTAGTTCCTCTTTTTCTTCCTACTTCTTCTATAAACTCAAGACTTGCTCAAATAAGCTTGACGTGTTTGAACCAGCACTTACTGTCTATAAGGTATACACATTGCCTACCTGTAAAACTGCTTGGAATATTTAGAATTTATTTCATACATGCAGAACAACAACAATAGTAAAAAGGAATACAAATAAACAAATACAATGCATACAAACTTAAACTGAGTTACAGTGGTTTATTACAATAAATCGATGCACAAATTCACGAATCCATTTTATAATATCCACTCCTAATAAATCCGTGCTATCACCTATAGATCTGGGTAAAGGGAGTGAAGGTGTTCCACCTATTCGTAAATGTCGTTAGAACGACAACTTCTACAGAAGTCATTGATACTCATCCAACAGTTCCCTGTCAACACAGTTACCAAAACATGTTGCCTATCCCGTGAAATCCCCATCAGAAACATCGACATGTGACAGTCATATACATGTCGAGAATGCAACTCCCAGCCGGGAAACGCATCATTATTGTTAGATACGTCATCAATACCCGAAATCCAGGGGAGTTATTGTGTAATTCGATTCGAAAAGAAAATCGATAAAATTTTTATTGTATTCCGAAATGTTTTCTTTTGAATCGAATTACACAATAACCCCCCAGAATAGTTTTAGGTTAGACTGGCGCGTCATTTCATCAACATATCTAGATGTTGTTTAGACCGAAACATGTCATTCGCACTGTATATCCATTAGTACCTTAGCCAGTGTACCTTATCTGTATGACCAAGATCTTAGCCTTAATTATGATCCGGCAACCTAAAACTAACCCTCCTTCGAAAGCGGGGAATCTACAACCAAACCTAGCCGCAAAATTTAATCTATTTGTATTGAACTCAAACGTCGCATCCCCATATAAGGTAACGAGTCCGTAACCCATACAAATTTTTAATCGTGCATTCTCTTCGGAAAAGGTGTATAAATTCATAAATATCGAGAAGTAATGTTCCAAAATCCTAATTATACCCTACACCACTATAGTGGGGAGGGTATTATGCGTTTGTGCAGATGTTTGTAACGCCCAAAAATAGTAGTCTAACACCCACCTTAAAGTATACCGATTGACTTAGAATCACTTTCTGAGTCGATTAAGCGATGTCCGTCCGGCAATTTTGAAGATATTTCGATGAAATTTGAAACATATTATTTTTTCGGCTCAAGGACCAAGCCTATTGAAACTGGCTGAAATCGGTTATTTATTTCACCTAGCCCCATACAAATGTCCTCCCGAAATTGGACTTTATCGGTCATAAATGTTTAATTTATAAATGTATCTCCACAAATTGCACTCCAAATAAGTTTTATATATACAAAATTCATGTCACCAAATTTTGTTACGAGCGATCCATAATTAGTCATAGCTCCCATATAGACCCGCTTCCGAAAATCACTTTAACGTGCATAAATCGCTTAAAAATGTTGGTATACTCACAAAACTCAACATAGTAAACTTTCATATAGACATAAATCATACGACCTAATTTCCTGGTGATCGGTCCATAATTGGTCATAGCTCCCATATAAGGCCCACTTCCGAAAATCAATCAAAAATATAAATTATTGAAATTTTAAAAGAAAAATGTTTTTGCTCTTTTACTTAGTGTAGGGTATTATATGGTCGGGCTTGACCGACTTGTAAATAGTTTTTTTCTACCTGTCAGATATCCTTTGAAGTAAAACACGAATATTTTCTTATTATTGAAATATACACAGAGAAACCAAATTTTGTCGGTTACATTCATTATCACGAATTCTGTTGAAATTACTAAATTTCTGTGGTACTTACAACTAAATTCAAAAATAATGCGATCAAATAGAAAGAAATCATCAATAGTCATTGATGAATGAATCATTTAATTTCAAATAAAACTTTACTTTTTTCTTTCTCAATTTATTTTCATAAAACAAACTAATTTTTGTTATTGCAATTGATTTCACAGTGCAAAACGAATAAAAATAACCATATACGGACACCACTACGTGATAAAAGACCAAAAAAAGTCCCAAAAAGAGCCTGATAATTTTCTCAGGCTCCCCTGTTCAGGTTCATAGGTAGCAAACCGTTCAAAATTCAAGGAAACGATCAAATACAAAAATGTACCTAATATCTCAATAAACAACTTTCTAGAACATATGAACTTGCTAGGAATACTTCTTAACACCGTTTAGGTAGGTAAATATAAGTTAGTAGGAAAAAACTAAGTGTTTTGGGCCATAAACTACACTCTGCTACAAAATGACACTTTTTGTCAGAACTTGAAAAGCCACCTAGTGGAGGTTGTGGGCCTAGGTGAGGACATACTAAAACCGTTTTCAAAGATTTTGAAACACCCTCAAAATTTTTAGTTATTTTGAAAAAACTGTTTTATGGTAGGTCGTAGTACTTTAGTACCTCTAACTCACAGTCTTAGACCGATTTAAAAATTTTAAACAATTATAGTTAGGTAAAGAATTAAGCTTTCATAAAATGTATGTATAAGATCTACATATATTCCTAGAAATTTTTTAAGTTTTTATAAATAGTTTGGCTTTCTTTTTATTATTTATATTTATATTTATTTTTTTCCTAATTTTTCAAATTCAACAATAGTTATTTTAAATTTTGTCTATAAAACCCTATTTTTTTGCACAGTAATTTATAGACAATTTTATGTAGACAAAAACGAGACATTAGTTGTAAAAATCGGTTTATACTTGCAAAAATTATGAAACTTTTTCAAAAAAGTTCCAAAAAATTTACCTTGTAAATTAAAAATTGTAGACATTTTTTTTTTTAGACATTTTTTTTTTTGCTGGGGGCAAAAATACTAAAAAAGGTGTTAATGACTTAATAACTTTTACAATTTTCATCTGATTTGAATTATTAAAATGATGGTTTGTTAAGAACTAAATTTCCTTAATACATTGGTATAAATTTGTATAAGCTTCCGTATCAAAATAAGCAATGAAAAGCGATTAAAATCAAAACAGTTGATAAATTTTGTTTTTCTTTTAGATATTAACAAAAACAATACCTATAACTTACAAATGTATCAAAAAAAAAAATGCACGTCATTTTAAAGCGTAATCAGTTTTCTTATTAACCCCGTTAAAAAAATTTAAGGTCGGACAGAGACTGACTGAGTTACAAATCGATAAGTTCACGGACATAACTGAAAACGGTTTTTTCAGAATAACTTCTGAATTTGAAGGTGTTTTGGAAATTTTTTGACACAATTTATAATGTACTCAGCAAGCCCTATAACCTACGCTAGGTCGTTTTCCATGTTTTTTTCCATCGTAGCACCGTGCTATTAAATTATTATAAACTAAAGCATACTTTTAGGCAGCTTTAAAAAATTTATTTCTAAATTTATTTCGAATTTTTAAAAGTTTTTTGCGATTTTGATCTTGAACATGAAGTTTTTTTGAGTTTATATGTTCACAATTTTTGTTCTTTATGACAATGGCTACTACTTTGCCTCAGAGAGTAAATCAAAATTCCGAACTGTTTGCAAGATATGAGCCTGAGAAAATGATCACTTTTTTGCAAAAATGACATAAACAAAAGTCCATGACTTTGGGCAAAACTGGGAGACACGGTATTTTATCTCGTATATTGTTATATTTCCACGATTCAAAAAATTACACACAGTGTTTCCAATCAATATCTTCTTTTTGTATATAATAAGCTTTTATAAACTACTTAAACTTTCGGATTTTAATGCTTCTGAGCGAGGATTTTATTTTCATTTGTGTTTCATAGAATTATTTTCTTGCTTCTGCACTCCTCCCAGTATCTTACTAAAAATCTTACATAAAATATGACTATTTTTTTTCTATCCCTTAAATTCATACACAATTTCTTGTTTAAAAACGTTCAAATATGTCTTCAAAAAATTCTATTTTTGCAGTTTGGAGAATAATAGAATTTGGTCTAGCCTAATGATCTAACAAATGAGTGTTCGTATGGATGGATGTGTGCGTTGTGTAATGCTTAACTGGAAAAATGCAAATACCAGAAAATGAAGTTTTTCGTATTTTTTCTCACTTTTTTTGTACCAACTTTTTTCTCTCTAGTTATTTTGCTGTTAGTATTGTTGCTTTTTTATTTTCGAATTTGCCTAGTCTTGTTTGCTATTTATTTTTCATGCTACGACTATGAGCAACAAGAATTTCCATACAAACGAATGAAATGAGACTGAGTGAAGAAACAAAAAAAACAAAAAAACTGAAAAAAGAATTAAACTTCATTTTCCACATGTCACACATTCATATGATAAGTTCCCATGTATGTAATGCTGCCGATGTCCAGCAGTTCTGGGTGACTGTCCTGGACTAGTGATTTTACGTATAATTTAGGGTGAACAATAGTTGCATAATTTGCTACGTGACTAGTTATTTGAACATAAATTACAAAAAGCTGGTCCGAAGTAGTCAACGTATTGGATTCACATATTGATTAGTAAGGTAATTACTAAATACCAAACTAGTTACTGGATTAGCTATATAGCTACTTATTTTAACATGTACGGGTGCTAAGCAGTTGCAAATTAATCTCAAATAGTTAAGAAGACATCAACTAGAGAGTCCAATAACCGATTACTTGTAAACAAACATTCCTCCGACTACATTTCTCCAAAAGATTACTTCTGGTGAGTGAAATAACTAGTTTCTAAAATGCAGTACAAAATAAACGTTTAAAATGACTACACTCTCGATTACTTAGGGACTATAAAGTGAAAATTACTTTCACGCTACATTATCTGGCATGAAGTATACTTAAGCAAAAATAAAATAAACTATATGAGAATTATAGTTCTCAGTTTTGCTCAGAATAAAGTGCATTACAAAATAAACATTTAAAGTGACTACACTCTAGATTACTTAGAGACACTTAAGTGTCAATTGACTTCACGCTAGATTACCTGGGATGTATAAAGTAACCAATTGACTTCTCTCTGCACTACAAAGATCACATACGTGTCATAGTGTGCACCCAACATATATAAATTGCAATCAGCCAGTGATCAATTGCTGTCTACTTGTAAAACTGTTGGGTACTTCTATATACTGGAATATGTACAATGTACATATGTGAGTCTAAATGTTGGAATGTATACAAAATATTTTAAAATAAGTATTTTAAAAATACATACAGTGAGTGTCACTCAAAATCGTACAACATATTTTTTTTTTAAATATTATGAAATTATAAAGGCAATAACAGGTGATTATATAAAAAATTAAAAGTAATTTTATTTATTGGAACAAAAAATATGTATTTCAACAAAAAAGTTAACAAAACCTCAATTCGTTAAAAAAATATTGATGAAAATTAAAGAACATCACAAAATTCATATTTCACTTAAATTCGTACAATTATATTAAATTATAATTAAAACTTTAAAAATTAAAAAAAAATGTTAATATTAAATAATCCTAATACTTTGTAGGGTATCATTTGCTATTTTTAGTGCCTTTACGATTTTAAATGAAGCATTGATATTCTGGGCACTGACAGTCTTACCCAATTTTTTTATTTGTGGATAAGGGCAATTAAAATTATACCCAATTTTCTGATAGGTAATAGCACACACAATATAAAAATAGCATTTTAAAATATTTCCAAAACATCAACTTTCTATAACTAATGAATAAAATTTGACTACGATGGTGTACGATTTTAAGTGACATTCACTGTATAATCAGAACGGAGCTCTGAAGGAGTTTGTTAAAACTTATTTCACTGGTTTCTATGTAGTTGAGAAATTTTATAATTTTTGTTAAAATTTTTCTGAGTTTTATGTTGATTGAATCATTTTAAAGTACTGCTTCTCAGCATTAAGTTGATTCCAACTAAAATATGAATGAAAATAGTTTGTTTGCAATGTTTTGCTTTTTCTTGTTTATGGGAGTTTATAACCTTAAAACGTGTCCCAAACGGGAGTATAAATGATGTTTTGAATGTATTTGTGGCACGAACATACTTATAGCCGTAAAAATGCATTAAATATTAATGCAATATTTTCTCAAAAGTTCGACAGTAGGGAGCTAACCACATAAGAGTTAAAATCTTTTGATCACAATTTATTTCATGGCAGTCAGACTGAAGTTGGAAAGCTGTTTCGAAATGCTGGTTTTATCTAAGAAACTTAATTTATTTTGATGTATACATACTAATTTTTCGATTTTTGTTACAGTTAATTGAGTTAATTGAATTGGCCAATATCGGTCCATGATTTCATCAAGCCCCCATACAACTATTTGAGCAATCATTTTTTTTATGCAGCAATCCTGATAAAATTTATGCAAATTATTCCTGAGTACTCTGAAATAATACTGTAAAGAAGGCGAAAATCAGCCCACATTTTTCCCAAGTCCCACCTCAGAAAATTACTTGAACATTCATAATTGTAATGAAATTGTCACACATTGATGGTGGGTATACAAGATTCGGCACATCCGAATATAACACTCTTACTTGTTATTATTAATTGTTAATTTTCCCTGAACATATGCTACACAAAAGTGTAGTAAAATATTTGAAATAAAAATAACTATGTACTATTTTATAAAACTGACCTAAAGCTCAAATATAATTGAATTTGACTTTAAATTATTTGAATTTATTTATTTGCCTATAATGGCATTTAATGTTATTTAATTCGTTTTAATAATTTTATTTATTTAACGAACGAACGCCAAATGATTTTATTAATGTCACTTTTCTGTTTCTTTAAATCATATTTTTTTTTTGTTTGCAATCATACACGTGTACAACTTCAATTAATTTTCAACCTCATTACTAATTTTATGCGGTTTTTAAACATGGTGACCCAATTTTAATCACAAATTAACCAAAACTTTTTGCAATTTTATCGATTTTAAATTTTAATTTGATTTGTTATGTTTTATTTAATCAAAATGTGCTGCGAAATCAACTAATTGCAATAACTGATTAAATAAATGCCAATGAACAAGTGTACATACATACATCTTTAATGCTATAATTTTTTTTAATGAAAACAACGAAATGTAAAACGCTACATAAGGTTTTTAAGAATCTTTGATGGCTTATGTTGTCCATTAAAATATGGGGGGAGTTGAGCTTGTTAATTGCCCCTGTTGGAATAGAGGATCTTGAAGCTGCCTGTACTGCTTAGATGTAGATTAGTAATTACTGGCTTATATGTGTGCATTTCCACGGTCCAGAACGCGACATTCGTACGCCTTTGAAGCGAACAAATTAAGAAATCGTATGTGCTGTTTTTCTATAGCAAACGAGTGCTATTAGTGGAAATTTTACATGTATTTTGTTTTTGTTACAATAACAAAACACATGTTAAATATCCACTCAAAGTACTCATTTGGATTAGAAAAACAGCACGTTTTTCGCAGAACTATTTTTAGTGGAAAAAGTAGGTTTTCTTATTTCCAATATATAGCAGTGAATATGATATCAAGAACGCTACAAAAAATAAATCTAATTTTCTACTTCCAACGAAATGCAAAAATCTACAAATTGGAACATCATTTTCCAAAGCGATTTTTTTTATACATATTAAAGTATATTTGTTGATATTCGTATGATTTAGTACGTGACATTTGTTCATGTAATCTATATAAATAAAAATCAAATGTCGTTCGTTGATAATTGCATCAGTAGTTATCGGCCGGACCGATTTAGACAATTTTTTTTTTTAAAATGTTGGTCATAGCCCAAATTAGGTTTTTACGGAATGAAAAATCGACCACGATTTATCAAAAATTGGAATTAGGCTACATCGATTTGGCTAATTTTTTGTTTAAATGATCGTAGTAATCCAATTTTAGTTTTTACTGAAAGAAAAATTTACCACGCCAATTTTTTTTCGATCGGACGCCTGGACCGATTTAACTAATTTTTTTTAATGTTCGCAATACATAGTCCGCAAAAGTTTTTACTTAAATAAAAATTTTCCACGTCCACTAATACGTCCACTTATTAAATACATCGGTCTGTGATCAATCATATTTCTAACCAAAAATCGATTTTTTATATAAAAACTCAAAATATCTAAATTCGCTAATAACTTGGCCAATAAGCGTTTAATCAAGAAAAGGAGCTCGATCTCGATTTTTTATATAAAAACTCAAAAAATCTAAATTCGCTAATAACTTGGCCAATAAGCGTTTAATCAAGAAAAGCAGCTCGATCTGTGATCACTAATTTTTCAGACCAAAATTCGATTTTTTATATAAAAACTCAAAAAATGCTTATTGGCGAATTTAGATATTTTGAGTTTTTATATAAAAAATCGATTTTTTGTTAGAAATATGAGTGATCACAGATCGAGCTCCTTTTCACCTTTATGACCTTTTTAAACCACTTCTCACAAATTCACAAATCGAACACAAGCATTTTTTTAACTTGGACAGGACAACGTCTGTCGGGTTAGCTAGTTAAAAAAAAACTTAATGATTTGTTGGTTCGACAAACTTTTCAAATAGTGCTTCAATAACTTCAGCTCCTTAACTAAGACCGCTTTCTTCTGTCTGCTGTACTGCTCTTTCAAAATGCCGATATAAGGCTCTAACTTCTCTGTGTCTTTGTCATATTTTTTCTTTTAACAGCTTGCTATTTGTTTTTGTCATTTCCGTCGGAATGTCCGTCCATGTAAACTTTGTGATGAAACTAGAGGTATCAATTTCAAATATAATTCGAAAAGCCTATTGAAATTGGTTAGAATCGGTTCATTATATCTCCTATCCCCCATTCTATTTCACGACCTGAAAATAGTTAAGCTGTGGATGTGGAAAGAAAGATTTCATACAATTTTATTGACATTTTTCCGATTGTGTTTCTCCCAGGTTCGTCATCCAAAAATCAACTGCTGAAAATGTTGCACATTTTATTTGAAGCTTCAAGTTCTGGCTCAAAGTAGATATATATTACAAAAATTAAATGTTAAAAATAGATGTTTAAACATAAAATATAAAAAAAATATTCTGACATCGATAACCCGTTATGATTTGCCAACAAAAAACCATATACATAATTTCAAGCATACTTCAAATACCATATTTAACATTTTCAATATGTTAGAAAAAGTGGAATATAACTTTCGAATGCGGTTTTTATTTTTAATAACTTGTATATAATTTTTAAGGTTACATATCTCTTATTTATTCTCACCTACTTATTGAACTTTATAGTGTAAATAACAAAGTTGTTTCTTGCTTGTCGAATTTTTTGACAGCAGTTTTGATTTACTTCTTTAATTTGAAAAAAAATTTGCAGTTGAAGCACACGGATTGCTCACCGAAGCTTATTGAGAATGTGTTTCATCAGCTTTAACGTTCGAAAGATGTTTTGTGCGGTACAGAAGTGACACGGAAAACAAATATCGCCTAGGCCAGCAAAAAAAAGTTTGAAGACCAAGAATCCATTAAGATTGTTTTCAAACTCAACAAGAGCTTATCAGTCAGCAATTCCAAAACATTTGCAGGCACCTGGATTCATCCAAAAGCAGGGAAAATGGGTACCATACGAATTGAATGACCGAGAGATCTTGAATGACAATTTTGCATGTCCGAAATGATGTTTGAACGCTATAAAAGAAAATCATTTTTGCACCGGTATTTTTATAACCTTCACCTTCGTGAGAAGGGTATATATAAGTTTGTCATTCCGTTTGTAATTTCTACATTTTTGATTTCCGACCCTATAAAGTACATATATATATTCTGGATCCTTATAGATAGCGGAGTCGATTAAGCCATGTCCGTCTGTCTGACTGTCTGTTGAAATCAATTTTCTGAAGACCCCAGATATCTTCAATAATTCTGTCAGACATGCTTTCGAGAAGTTTGCTATTTAAAATCAGCAAAATCGGTCCATAAATAACGGAGCTATGAGCAAGCTATAGTAAGTTGGACCTACAATGGGTCAAATTCGGGAAAAATATTTTTTAACCCGAATTTTTTTTTCATCAAAAATTTTTTTTTGTCATACATTTTTTTTCCAAAAAAAAAAAATTTAAAAATTTTAAAAAAAAATTTTTAAAAAAGTTTGGAAAGAACTTTTTTTTAAAAAAAAGTTAAAAAACAATTTCAAAAAAAAAAATGTTGAAAAACAATTAAAAAAAAATTAAATTTTGTTTACCTAAAAATATTTCAAAAAATTTATTTTAAAGTACAATTTGGTGAATGGTATATAAGATTCGGCACAGCCGAATATAGCTCTCTTACTTGTTTAATTTAAAATCCCGCTTTTCATAAATAAATAGGGGACATTGTAATTTTTTGGTGACTTTTTCATGCATTTTGACATTCTACATTGCCGAATATCGCAAAATGATGTTCAGCAAAGTTGTTAAGCTACAATTTAGTTTAAAAAAATTATGGAAAATCAATTTTTCATAATATTTTTTTCGTAAATCTCAATTTAAATCCTCATCAGATGAGGAGCTCGTACAAAATGAAAATATTTCGATTGCTCAAAGGCTAAAAGATATTTTTAATAAATGTAAAAGCCCCCAAAAAATAATAACGAAACCGAATTATAAAGTAGATTTGCAACTTGCAAAAGAAATAGATCATTTTATTTCTGAAGGAAGAAGAGGAAAATAAAAGTATTTAAAATGAAGTGATTGGTAAGTTTTGCTTCACCCGCTTTATCGTCCAGACCGTGCCCCATCCGACTACTATTGATTTCGATTGAAGCAGAACGTTCCCTCTGGGATATGTTTCATTTTTGAACAGAGTATCCGCAATTGACTTGATTCGTTCTTGGCCTCAAATAATGAGCAGTTCTTTTGGCTCGGAATCCATATGAGAAAAGGTCATAACAATTTCGAACAGAAATCATTGGACTCTAAATTTTAAAATTAAAAATTATGTTTTTGGTAGACAAATTATTTTATAGCTTCAACAAGCCTTAAAATTGATAAACAAGCTCATTGATTATTACTTTGTAAACCCTACATACATACATATCGTTAGCTAAAATGCAAAAAGGGCGTAACTAACAAAAAATTCAAAATCGAGTTTTCGATTGATTATTATACATTTTTTTATTTTATAAAATACTTCAACTATCTAAATGTTTAACCCTATTTAAATAGGTCTACAATTATTGTAGAAAAAAGCTTGTTAAACATGTTTATAGTTTTCAATTTACAAAGTCTTTTGCATATCCTCTAAAATTTTATTTTTGTTTCTTAAGCCTTTTTGCATTTTATTTAACGATATGTATGAATTAATTTAATATAAACTTACTTTTCAATTTAAAGTAAAAATAAAACAGCAATTATTTTATTTGTTATGAATTTGTTATTATAAATAAATAATGTATATGCGACCAATACATTTCCTGACCCAAAAATATAATTTTGTGAAAAAGAAGATTAAAAAACGGAAAAAATGTCGCAAACACATACAAATTATTTATGTTATAAATTGTATAATAATGTTTGTTATAATGTTTTGCTGTTGCTGTTGTCATTGTTACTGCTAAATTATGACATATTCATTCTATCATACAATTGTTTTTCTAGGTATTTGTTGGCTTGTTGCTGTTGTGTTATATATTTTTGCAGCTTCACACAGATTTATAGCAAGAGATACAGATAGATACTACACTGCACCCATATTCTTTCATATACATACCCAGCGGGGAAAAAGATGCAGTAAAGAGGCCTTCCGAAATGCCATATTTTGCAGACACAAGGACACCCAGCCGCATTGCAAAATCATTTCAATTTTACACGGCCTCCAATTTTAAATATTCATATTAAAGGTATCATCTGAGAACCTCAGAAGCCAAAAATTCAGGTCTCTATGTAAACATTTTCCCTATAAACAGGGTGATTCAATATGCACCTTTTTATTATCTGATTGAAAAGTAGGATTTTCTAATAAATTTTGAAAATTCAATCGCTTAAGGGACAAAAGGGATTTTTATGAAATAAGCGGTTTTCGTTAAAATGTTTTTTCATAGCTTTTATTTCAATGCAGATATATATTTCCACTGATTTTGAAATCACTTTCATATTATTTTTAAAAATGTGTTAAATTTTACATAAATTTAAGGTTTGATGGAATAGTACCTTAGGGAATTCCTAATATTTCGTAAAAACCCTAACACCATTTTAAAGCACGTAATATCTCCTTTATTTACATACACATTTCGTTTTGCTTTTTTGTGCTCGAAGCCTATTGAAACTGGCTGAAATCGGTCCATTATTTCACCTAGCCCACATACAAATATCCTCCCGATATTGGACTTTATCCGTCATAAATGTTCAGTTAATATAGCTATCTACACAAAATTCATTTCCAAATAAGTTTTATTTATACGGAAGTCATGTCTCCTAATTTTATGACGATCGGTTCATAATTAGTCATAGCTCCCATATAAGACCCGCTTCCGCAAATCATTTTAACGAGCATTCATTCATCAGAAATAACTTCAATATAGATATATGTAAATCTCACGACCTAATTTCGTGACGATCAGTCCATAATTAGTCATAACTCCCATATAAGGCCCTCTTCCGATAATCATTCACGAAAATAAATTATTGAAATTTTAAAGAAAAATTATTTTGCACATTTTCTTAGTTTAGGGTATTATATGGTCGGGCTTGACCGACCATACTTTCTTACTTGTTATTATTATAACTCTTTACTACTATTATCATTATTTATTAAATTTTATTGAAAAATAAAATATTTCTAATAATAAAATTTTCTAAAAAAAATTCAACATTTTATTTAAAAGACTCAGAAAGGCTTTTAAGGAGTGAGATCGAAAAATTCTTAACACACGTTTTTCATTACATTTTTTAACCCAAGTATTATTTGAATTTTTTTTTGATCAAGTTACCTTTGAAAAACATGTCAGTTATTATGTGTAATGTCAATTATATTATTTTTTTTGTTAATCTGATTAAAATGAGTGACCAGAAAAAAGTGCGTACTGAAATTATTAAATATTTTCAACAAAACCCAACTTGGTCTTACAAAAAGTTGGCCAAGCATACAAAGGTCTGCCGTCAAACTGTTTCCAATGTTATTAAACAGTACCGGGAGAACTTGTCAGTTGATAGAAAAC
Organism: Calliphora vicina; assembly: GCF_958450345.1. Taxonomy (NCBI): domain Eukaryota; kingdom Metazoa; phylum Arthropoda; class Insecta; order Diptera; family Calliphoridae; genus Calliphora; species Calliphora vicina. The sequence goes on from NC_088780.1 coordinate 124,238,855, forward strand.
CTGGTTCAGGTAGAAGGAATGGTCCACATGATGTTTCTAAAGCCAAAAAAATAGAACGCATTTTCAAAAGAGCTCCCAACACATCCGGTAGGAAAGCAGCCCGGTTAGCTCAGTGCTCGGACTATTTGGTACGAAAAGTTAAAGCTAATGCAGGTTTAAAAACATACAAGGCTCAAAAAGTTCCTGACAGGAACGCTACTAAAAATTTAGAGGCCAAAAACAGAGCACGGAAATTGAAGTCAAGTTTTATAAAAAAATATTCTTGCTGCATAATGGATGACGAAACGTATGTTCTGGCAGATTTTTCGCAACTTCCAGGTCAAAAATTTTATGTTGCTGATGCTCGAGGGAATGTTGAAGAAAAGTTTAGGACCCAAAAGCAGACAAAATTTCCCAGAAAGTTCTTGGTATGGCAAGCAATATGCTGTTGCGGCAAAAGAAGCCACTCATTTGTTACAACGGGCTCTATAAATACCGAAATTTACATCAAGGAATGTTTACAAAAAAGGCTGCTTCCATTCATAAGACTTCATAATGTGTCCACTTATTTTTGGCCTGACTTGGCATCCTGTCACTATGGCAAACAAGCCCTTGAGTGGTACAAGAACAATAATGTGGTATTTGTACCAAGAGAGGCAAATCCTCCAAACTGCCCGGAGCTAAGGCCAGTGGAGAGATATTGGGCTCTTGTTAAAAGAGAATTGAAGAGTACAAAAAAGGTGTCCAAAAGTGTGGTAGATTTTAAACGGAGATGGACTACATGTTCGAGCAAAGTGACAGAAAGCACTATAAAAACGTTAATGGAAGGGTTTCCGAAAAAGGTTCAAAATTTCATCACTAGTGATTAAAACTATAAAAATAATTTTTTTTGTAAATTGTAATAATAATTTCAATCAAATAAAAAAAAAATTAAAGCTGTAAGTTTAGTGGTTTCTTTTTTATAAACATATATGTATGTTAAGAATTTTTCGATCTCACTCCTTATGTTATACAGTAGTTTTGACTTACCTGCCTTTTACATAAGAGCATTTTGCATATAAGTGCACAAAACTTGTGTTTTGTATATTTATTTACCAAACTCCATATAAATTCGTTAATTTAAGTGCATTGTTCATACCTGCACATTTAAGATAAGTGCATAATACCTTTGGAAGCTATAACTGGATTTCATGAAAAAAATTTAATTTAGCTGCCTAATACAAAATTAAATCAAAACAAATAAGAAAAATACGATTTTGAATGAAAAAATATGTTGTAAACTTCTTAATAATTTTAAAAGTAGCTAAAATATCAATTTGACGTTATTTTTAAACGGAAAAATCACAAAGCTTCATGTAAATTATTTGCCGTTAGCTGCTTTTGTGGGCAGTAAACTGTAAATGCACCAGCATCAATGAGCAAGTAAGTGCATTGAGGTTAACTGCATTTTTAACTTAACTGCACAAAATATCGTGCAAAGTTGATTGTGCAGGTAAGTCAAAATTACTGTACAATATAATAAATACTAAATTTTTTGTCATAAATTTCATATGCAAATTGAAAAAAAATTTCTTAGTTAAATTATGTCTAAAATTCTTAAGAAAATAACTATAATTTTTCTAGGCATCATAACTAGTAGGGTATTCATTCGACTAATGATCGTTCGATTAATCGAATAATTTCTTACGAATAATTATTCGAACAATTTAAAAATGGCCATTTTCGAATAACGAATAATTCGAACAATTTTATGTAGAATAATCGAATAAAACGAATCAATGTACATACATATATATTTAAATTTATTAAATTGCTTAAAATGTTTCATAATTTCAAATTTAAATAAGTAATAATGACTCACAAAAATTGTATTGTTTCTGAAATTCGACAAATAACTAAAGACAAAGGGACCTTCGATCACTATAGAGGAGTGTTCCGATAGCTCCTTCTATAGATATAAAAAACAAATCTTTCAATATTTTTAACTTAGGTCTTGAACCAATGAAAATAAAAGGTACGGAATAAAATTAGAAGAATCGCAATTGATAATCAAAATATTAACTTAGATTAAAGTGGAGTTGAATGTGATGGAGAATGTGATTTTGAAACGGTCGTCGAAAGTGATATTGAGGATAACATTTGTAATGATAACGTTGAAATAGACAAAGGCCATGATCTTAAAATATATTTAAGTGATGTTATTAACCAGGTAAAAAGTGTTTCAAAATATTTAATAAATCGAATGATAAACACAAATATTTCAATCTAACGTTTTGCTGCAAGAAATGCATGGAGTTCGTCTTATACATGATTTTGAACATCGTTGAACATCTTTGTCTAACATGGTAATAAACTTTTTGCGTATTTGTAAATACGTCAATCATACACTGCCTGACTTCAAATTAGCCATGTTCACTGACAATGATATCAAGCTTTGGACAGATTTGTGTATTTCCCTAAGACAACTTGATTAATCAAAGGTTCGGAACCCTGATAGAACTAGAGGATATTAAGGGTATATATAATATAAATAATTTAGGTAAAGTGAATAATTTATTTACATTTTAAAACCCGAATTAATAAACGACATACAAAAGTTCTTAATACGTTTATATTGTGCTTGAATTCAGGATCATGTTCAACTAGCTCAAATTTTTTAAAGCATAGCTCCAAAACGGAAACAATAGGTTTTGCTAGTCAATTGTTTTGTAGATTGTTCGGGAGTTAATCTGATCAGAATATTTCTGATGCAAATTTAATGATGGACTTTGTTTTCGAATGTTTTTTAACATACTTGAATTGTTAACTTTAACGTTATTTTTGGTTTTTCTTTAACAATAAAATATTAAAAAATCGACATCAAAACTTCATTCTTTACTTTTTTAAAAAAATTTAAATTATTCGAATAATTCGATTCATTTTAAACGTGTGATCGAATTATTCGAACAAGTTATAATCTCTTATTCGAATTATTCGTTTTATTCGAACAAGAGAAATATCGAATAATTCGAATACCCTAATAACTACATTCCGCCACAACTTAATATACAAATTAATATACCAAAATACGGGTAAAAAATTCACCTATCAAACAGAAAAAACCGCATTAAAAAATTCCACCTGTGTCAAAAGTTTTAGAGTTTTGGCCGCTATAGGAATAGGAATAATTGCAAAACCAAGCATGTTGCATTTAGCAATGCGGTTTTGAATGTGTGTGATGTTTTTTATAAAGAGAAGCAAAGCCCTTCTAGAACGTCTACTGAGAGTAGGCAGAGTGGAATGTGTATCGTATCTTTTAGAATGTGTAAAAAAAGGTATTTTAGAAGGCCTACAAAGTGAAGACCAAAAACTTTTTCCCGCTCCGTATTTATAAATACATACGTATGCAGATATTTATTTAATATAGGTTAAGTGCTATTGTTGTTGTCGTTCTTGTTGTTGTTTCTGTTATATATTATTTATAGTTTTGTTAAGTCACTATTGTTAAACATTCATATTTCATACTCGTGTAGTTATTTGTTGTAGTTGGTTTGAAAACACAAGTATATACACTGTGAGTACTCACTCACCTTTACATAAATTTATATGCAAGCATTTCTGTTTTTTGTTGCTGCCACAGATTGTTGTTGCATCATAATTCCTGTTGTCCTGTTATATTGGGGAACACATCATACATATATGGGCAATTCCTCGAGAATGACAACCAAGACTGAAAAAACAAAAACCTTTCTTTTTTCAAGATGATTTGAATAGCAGAAAACACTAAAATTGTACTATGTGAAGGTATTTAGAGGTTATTACAACATTTTAAGGGCAAAAGTAACAGTTTAAACTGACTATATTTAATTTTTTAATTTAATTGGTATGTTTTAGGCTAAGATTTCGGGGAAAACTAACTATTATCAAATTGTTTGTTTATTTTTTTAGTATTTGTATACATATATTTACAGAATATATATTGTTTTACTATAAGAGAAAACTCTGTCACGTACGGTATGTCACGTACGATATTAAATTTTGTTTATTTTAAAATCATCCAAAGATTGTTTTTATTTAAATATGACTGATTGTTAAGGAAACATATTTGGTTTAGTGTAAGAAATTAAAAGAAAACATAACGCCTCTCACGATTCGCAAATTTTCGCATATTTCTACATGTACCTCAAAATTACTTCCGCATTATGTCACATACGATTTACCCTTATTTCGCTCGATATTTTGGACAACAATGTTTAGAAAGAACTTATTATTTTTTTAAATGAATGGAACATAAAGACCAAATTATTTTTCAGATACTCATATCTTTGCAAAATCTATTCCACTCTATAGGTGTAAAAATGTCACGTACGATGACATGGAATTGCCCATATATATAAATGTAAATTAGGAAGGACCTCATTTTGCAGTTTTTTTTTTAAAAAAAGAAAAAAAGTAATAATAACAAGTAAGATTATTATATTCGTGTGCTGATTATAATATGTATCCACCACCAACATAAGACTGATGCCAATTTTGTACATTCATTTTCAATAGCAAATTTTGTATGGATACCACTATTCTATAGACATTTATATATCATAGAGCCATATTCCTCGAGCTATTTGTATAGGAGCTAGGAAAAATCATGGACCGATTCTTTCAATACTCTGAGCTGCTGAAATCTGGCCAGACCATCACAGGGAACCTGTACCCAACGCAATTGATTCGTTAGTGCATTGGCTGAAAAACGCCCAACATATGCAAATGTAATATTCCATCATGACGCGCTAGGCCACATATTGCTAAACCTGCTAAAAACTATTTACAATTAAGTGGTTGACAAGTTTTACCTCTCCCGCCTTATACTGCAGACCTTGCCCCGTCCGACTAATATTTATTTCGATAAAAGAGAGAGCGTTCTCACTCTGGGATACGCTTCACAGAGTATCAGATATTCGTTCTTTGTCTCAAAAGATGAGCAGTTCTTTGGCTCGGAATCCATAGGTTGCCAGAAAGATGGGAAACGGCCATAGCTAACAAATTCCAATACTTTGAATAAATTTATATTCTACAAATGTTTCAAAATAGTAGCTAAATATTTAAAAAAAATCCGTATTTTTATGCCATACACCCAATAAATTTTTAGGACATTATTAATCCGTTTATAAATGGTTTCAAAATTGTCCAATACATCAATGTTAGAGCTAAACAAGTAAACAAGAGTGCCCTTCACCAAATTATACTTCAAAATTTTAAATATTTTTAGGTAAACAAAATTGAATTCTGTTCCAGTTGTTTTTTTCATTTTTTGGAAAAAAAATTTTTTCGATGTTATTTAAAATTTTTATACCCTTCAGCTTCGTGAGAAGGGTATATATAAGTTTGTCATTCCGTTTGTAATTTCTACATTTTTCATTTCCGACCCTATAAAGTATATATATTCTGGATCCTTATAGATAGCGGAGTCGATTAAGCCATGTCCGTCTGTCTGTCTGTCTGTCTGTCTGTCCGTCTGTCTGTCTGTCTGTCTGTTGAAATCAGTTTTCTGAAGACCCCAGATATCTTCGGGATCCAAATCTTCAATAATTCGGTCAGACATGCTTTCGAGAATTTTGCTATTTAAAATCAGCAAAATCGGTCCACAAATGGCTGAGATATGAGGAAAAAACCAAGACAACCTCTATTTTTGACCTATTTTTTACCTATATCTGGATTACTAAGACATTAATATAGACAATATGGATATCTAATGATAGATATTTCAAAGACATTTGCAACGACGTATATAAGACCATAGTAAGTAAGTTGGACCTACAATGGGTCAAAATCGGGAAAAAAATTTTGAACCCGAATTTTTTTTTAAAAAAAAAAAATTGAAAAAACAAAAAAAAAATTTTAAAATTTAAAAAAAAAAAAATTGTAAATTTAAAAAAAAAAAATTTTTTTAAATTTAAAAAAAAAAAAAATTTTAAAATTTAAAAAAAAAAAATTTTAAATTTAAAAAAAAAAAATAATTAAATTTAAAATAACAATCGAAAAATTTTTTTTTTCAAAAAATTCAAAAAACAACTGGAAAAAAATTAAATTTTGTTTACCTAAAAATATTTAAAATTTTGAAGTATAATTTGGTGAAGGGTATATAAGATTCGGCACAGCCGAATATAGCACTCTTACTTGTTTTTTTTAAATTTAAATTTAAAAATTTTTTTTTTTGTTTTATCAATTTTTTTTTGTGAAAAAAAAATTAGGGTTAAAATTTTTTTCCGATTTTGACCCATTGTATGTCCAACTTACTATGGTCTTATATACGTCGTTGCAAATGTCTTTGAAATATCTATCATTAGATATCCATATTGTCTATATTAATGTCTTAGTAATCCAGATATAGGTCAGAAATAGGTCAAAAATCGAGGTTGTCTTGGTTTTTTCCTCATATCTCAGCCATTTGTGGACCGATTTTGCTTCTCGAAAGCATGTCTGACAGAATTATTGAAGATTTGGATGCCGATGATATCTGGGGTCTTCAGAAAATTGATTTCAAAAGACAGACGGACATGGCTTAATCGACTCCGCTATCTATAAGAATCCAGAATATATATACTTTATAGGGTCGGAAATGAAAAATGTAGAAATTACAAACGGAATGACAAACTTATATATACCCTTCTCACGAAGGTGAAGGGTATAAAAACACACAAATTAGTTGGCGAAGAACAATTTCTGTATAAATATTCAACAAAATAATAAAAATAAACAAATATATTTGGACTTTATTTGAAGTAAAAAATATACTTTCGCACATCAATTAGACCAATATTAATATTAAATTACGATGACGACCACCTAAATCAATGTTAATACCAAAACTGCTGAGAAGAACAAAACTTTATCCCAATTAGATAAAATTTCACATCATAGTATTGCATAAAACCATATTTTCAAAAATGTTTTGATACATGTGGCCTGGGATATACAATGGTCGGAGGAAGTTTTAATAACTCCAACATTTTCAAAGCGTTTTAAAAAAAAAATAATTTGATTTAGATTAAGATTCCATTACAACTAAATGCGAACTATTTTAACCATATCGGCATCGACAATTTCGTACTAGATTATAGAAACAGGTTACATTTTATCTTTAATCTAGTACAAAACTGTTGTAGGCGTAATCATTTATAAATGATTATTAAATAACTAATTTTTTAACTAAAAACTAAAATAAAAATAAAAATTTTGAGGGTTTCAGTTTCGTAACAATATTTGAAAAAAAGTCGAAATGAAACCCCCTTAATATTTAAGTACATATACATATTTCTATACAGATTAATGAAGAGTAATATTGTTTAGCTTAAGCTCACTTTCCATTTATTTTAAAATACTATAAGCAAAACCTTATTTTTTGTGTATTTTGCAGGTAAGCCAATCTTAAATTGAAAAGAAATCCTAGAAATATGCAATATTGTTCCTGTAAGTATGCAATACATTTTTATATAAATTCATTAACTCCTTAATTAAAACAAGCATTTTCCTTTTAATAACTTAAAATCTGTAAACATTTTTAATGATTTTGAGTTTCAGCTACAAAGCGAATTTCCTTGAAAATCTTTTTCTCCCACTGTAGATAACAATAGAGCTCGTTTTTATGCTCCACTAAAGGTAAAACATTTATGTTTTTTTATTTTTTAAACTGGAATAATGTTCATGGTGCTTGTACATATCTGGATTTTTTTCGTAACTTTGGTTCTGCCGCATAAATGTACATTTATTGTGGTTGTTTCTTTGTGTTTGTTGTTGAGTGTCCTACAGAATAAAACCGTATCCATTGTTGTCAGCTTAGTTTATGACTTTATTTTGTCGGTTTTATTAAATGTAATGGCTGGTTGGTTTATATCTACATTTTTTTATGTTAAAACTTAAAAATGGTTTTTTAAAAACGAAGTTATATTTTCTTTTTGTTTGGTTTTATAGCCAGACAATTGTACTTGATTTTTTTATTTTTCAATTTAAAATTTTTAGTTTCTTAATTGTGTGTTAAGTGGGTTAGAAATGGTTTCCAAAATTACATGTGGTTACATGTTAAAGGAAAAGTGTTTGGTTTGCTGCGGTAATTGTGGTGTTTTAGAAAAGCAATAGTGTTATTTACATGCATTCTTTTGAATTATTTGCAAGGTAAATGTGTGAAATTTGTTAGGTAGATGTGTCCTTTGTAATTGTAATTTTTGGGCGTTACAAACATCAGCACAAACGCATAATACTCTCGCCACTATGGAGTTGTAGGGTATACAAATGATTAGTGTTTTAAATGTTCTTTTGCAAAATAGTCTGGAATGATGCGTGTGGTGTAAATTGACAGCAATGTGGCATGATGGACTAGTTTCGAAATTGATATCGCTCGGTGCACAGTGGGGCGAATCGAAATTTTTTGGAAATAAATCTGGTCCGATTGGGATAAAATTTTACGTGGGCGTAGCCAAGGAGCATTCGAGTTTAAGTTATTAAAATAGGCCATACAAATAATCCAGGGGCGGCGCTATGGGGGCTCAAAGTACCTTTGACATGTAAAATTTTTAAACACGTGCCATTTTTTGGTTTCCCATTTGATTTCAAAGATTTTAATATTTTTGAAAAGCGCTCGGCTCGGTCTTCAAAAAATATGCTTTCGAGTTATAGGCATTTAAAAATTTAAATTTTAAAATTTGACCATACCTTGGCCTGCTCTTTTAAAAATATAGGTCGTAATTTTGGACTGAATGGACTTGAATTTTTTTAGATAGACAACTAAATTAGTAATAATATACAAAAGATTTGAGGTCAATATCTATTATGAATCCAAAAATAACCGATTTTCAATTTAAATATTAAAAAAATAGTATATTTTTGCTGTTTTTTGGGCGAAAAGTTGACTTAACTCTTTTTTTATTAAAAAAAAAACTTTTTTTAAGAAACTGTATGTGGCCACCAATTTAAGACAAATACTTGAATTTTTTTCATCAACTGAATTTTAAGTGCGATAGAGCCAAAATAAAAGGACCTCTAAGGTTATGAAATTTATTATTAATGTTTCTAGTTTCTCAAAAATGTTTAGCAAAATCGGTAAAACATATATGGACAAAGATATGTGGACATATGTTGACCCACATCAGCGAACATCCGCTGTTAATAACATGATATGACCGAAACTAATGGAACTAAAAATACGAAATTTGGTCCGAATATTTTATAATAATAAAATTATAATGATATAAATCTGAGAAAATATGTTTATTTAAAAAAAATTTTTTTGGTCAAGTTGTAGAAAAATCTTATGTGTTCGTGGTGAATATGTATGAATTGACACAGTCGAATAAAACACACTTGTGTGTTAAAAAAGTCCTCATGCATACATATTTGTGGAAATATTTGAAAAAATAATTGACAATTACATGGAATTTAGCAAACAATTTTTGTCTTAATTACCTGGCCAGCACTGTATAACAATTTTATGTTTTTCTATAAGGTAACTCTACGGAGAACATTTTGGTATAAAAAACATGTAAAATTTTTCAAATATGTCGCCCCTACGCCCTTCGTATTTGACCTATTTTTTATCAAAAATTCAACTTTGGGCCACATGTTCTAAAATCCCAAAGCTGGGATCAGAAAACAAAAAGCAGCTTTGGAAACCTTGATGTGTTCCCTATTCATCGCCAAAGTATTTTCCCAGCCCCGAAGGAAATGTGGACTCTATAGGCAAAATTATAAAAAATACCATTTTTGGGATTTTCGCTCCAATTTTTAGGAATTGCGGGATTGCCTTTGACCTTTTGACAAGTTCTTTTACACCTTGTAATTTAGAATGACAAACATAAAAAACGTTAAAAATTTCATTGAAATAATAATGTCACTTTGAAACTCCATCCTTCAAAAATATTTCACTTTTTCATACTAAAAAATTTGTATAAAAATTATGATTCTGCCCCACTGTGTGGTGTCGGGGATGAATTTTCTCGTTTTATTTCTAGTTTCATTCGTGGACGTACTATAAGGGTAGAAATAGATGGGGTTTGCTCCGAGAACTTCATATTGAGCTCTAAAGTCCCTGGGGTTCTGTCCTTTCTCCCTTCCATTTTTTTTTTAATTTTCATGAATGATTTACTAAAAATCACTTCAAATTTAATTTATTCTTTCGCGGATGACAGTAATATCTGTCACTCATATTCATTTGACCATAGACAAACTCTTGCTGAGATTCAAAGTCTCAAGAATGAATAAGGATGACTCGGTTCAATTAACCCCAGATGGATTAATTGCAATGCACTCAAAACTCACACAGACATCTTGAGATTTCACCACAATCAACTCTTCGTATGGCTAATGCAACTGTTGGAGTTTCAGATAACCTTTCGATTCTAGGTACGAGAATACAGTGTAACGTCCGTTGGTATCATCATACATATATTCGATGTTGCGAAGGCAACTTTTAGGTGCTTGGCTTTCTCTCCGTACGATCTTCTTCGTAATTACACTAGCTTCATTCGTCGGAAAATGGAATATAATTCTCATATATGGGCCGGAGCTGCAAGGTCAAGTCAAAGAAGGGCGGTGATACTGTTGCCCGGTTCATCGATAGTTTAGAACATCGTTGGAATGTGGGCAGCTTATCCTTATTTTACAGATATTATCACGGGTGTTGTTTAGCAGACACAAGTAATCTCATACCTAATACGCACACCTTCATTCGGAGAACACGAATGAATATTCTCTTTTTGGTCGAACCATACGTATGTGGAATCTACTACCTGCCAACATATTCCCGCGGAATATAATATTTATCAATTCAAGTCAAACGTCAACAAACACTACTCCCTCATTCCAACTTGCCATAACATTATTTCCTAACATCAACACAATGCACTGCATATACATATACAATTTAATATAGTTCGTGACATACCGTACGCGACAGATTTTTTTTTAAATATATGTATACATACAGAAACTAAAAAACAAAGAAAAAATATTTTCGGTTTCAGGAAACAAGGTGTTAATAAAAAAAAAAACAATCAGAATCAAATTCATTTCTTAACATATGGGGGATTTCATGTCAAGTGAACCAACTTTTGAAATCAATCGGAATGATCGGACATAGTTTTTCAACAAGATTGGTCAAAAACTCTCTGAGTTAGAGGGTGTCAAAATTTGACATTTTGTCCAAACAGGTGTTTTTCTCATCCATGTAACTTATTGCCTATTGTTCTCAGCAAATTGTGTCCCAAATAGTTACTAAGCAACTTAGCCTACTACATACTAAAACAGTTTAAACTGTTATTTTTGCTCTTAAAAGCTCTAAATACATTCACATATGCGCAATTACGCATTTTTTGTTATTATAATCTTTAGAGGAAAATTTCAAGCTTTTCTCCATTATGTTTGTTATTGTTGCAACCAATGCAACTCTTTACTACATAAATACTAGTTCCATTCTTTTCTATTGAACCGCGATACCAATATTAAATATATTCTCCACTTTATATCCTAAACACATGTCTACTCCTGTTTTCCAGTTTTGAAACAAGGCACTTACTTTTCTGTTTTACTAAACGTTTGTTATCAAAATGTTATGGCATTGATCCAAAACATATTTACATGTCATGTTAAAAATGGATAAAATGCTCTTTCTCTAGCCAACAAAAAAAAAAAAAAAACTGCCAAACACAACAATGGCCATAAAAATTCCAATGATATAAACTAGGAAAACTACAATCTCTACCAACAAAACAGCCATTCCAAACTATCACAAATATTCCTACTCAAAATAAACGACTACAAGGAAAGAACAAAAAAAAAAATAGAAAAATATAAACAAAAATGCTGAGTTAAAGTGAGAAATAGTACAAAAAAAAATCAGGATAATATAGGGAAAAAAGGGCAACAAACAAACATCAAAAAAAAATAAACTAAAAATAGCAGCAAACAAACTGAAAAAATAGTCAAAAAGAAACCTAACGAGCAACGAGTGCATGACAAAAGTACACAGAAGACTCACATTCAAATCTGAGTTGTGACACACAAAAGCATCGTTAAGTCAGCATTTTATGTGTCTTTCTATTTGTTAGGGATATTGGATGGATTTTATTTTTACGTATTTAACCGGTTTTTTTGTGTAATCGAGAAAAAGGATGTTTTTGATTTGCGATCACTTTGTAGAAATACATTTAATTGAGGGAAATCATTACTTCAAATTTGCTCAAAGTAGCAATGTTTTCAAAAATATTAAATGTATAAAAACAAATTAAAATTTAAAAAAAAAAAGTTTTTGTATTTCATTTACCCATAGATGGTTAATTATATCCGATCTTCCTTAAATTTGGATTTTAGATGACGGAGAAGCATCGAAAATCCAAAAACTGAACAATAAGAGCCGAGCCGGCCACCTTAGTGATCATCCATATCTCTAGGCAAAAATATTTAATATTTCTGATCAATAATAATTTTTTTTTATGAAAAATAGAAATCTTTATGAAAAGTCTCTTAAATCGTTTATAAGTTAGTATTAGGATATTCAAATTATTCGATGTTTCTCTTGTTCGAATAAAACGAATAATTCGAATAAGAGATTTTAAATTGTTCGAATAATTCGATCACACGTTTACAATTAATTTATATTCGTATAATTTAATTTTTTTTTTTTAAAAGTAACGAATGAAGTTTTTTTAATATTTTATTGTTAAAGATAAACAAAAAATAACGTTAAACCGTTTCAAAGTCACATTCGCCATCACTTTCAACACCATTTTAATCTACGTTAATATTTCGATTATTAATTGCGATTGTGCTAATATTTCGCCAGTTCGTGTTTAGACGCTAAAATTTCTGTTTCGAAATCTATTCTAAAATCATTCAGCCTTTTTTTTTTACTAAATTATTGATTAAGTCATCAAAATTGGCCAAAAAATATACAACATTTCGCTATCTTTCCAAGAGAAATTCAAAATATTGAAAAATTTGACATTTTACCTTCACGATTTAAAGTTTAGCGTTTTCCAATTTTAGTAAAACTTTCAGAATATATTTAGAACTACATATCTAGACTATAATATTCTGAATAGGCTTTACTTAAAATTCGTAAAAGAAAAGAAATAGAGCTCATTCGACAAAAAATGGCCAAATAATTGGTTTTTCTCGAAAATTTCAAATTTTAAATCGCAGGTACGGAAAAACTATAAGAGATATTTTCATAATTTTTTCACATTTTTATTCTCAATAAATCCCTATGAGATGATAAAAAAATTCTGAAATTTGTTTAACAAAATTTTTAAAAATTTGAAAATGGAGTTTTGAAACTGCCGTTAAAAAAAATTTATTTTTTGTTCATACCTAAGAATAGGTTAACGGTATCATACGAAGACAAAAACTCATATACAAGTAAATATGGACATATTTTAAGTAAAAATTAGCTTTAATTTTAATATTTATGAAAATATGTTAATTTTGTTCCTACATTTCATGTTCTAGTTGCCTGAGACACGTTAATGGCCTGGCGAATTTTTAATAACTTTAAAATTTTTTAACCAATTTTTGTCTTTTATATCTTATTAGAACGACAGTTACATTCACATTTCTATTCTTTTAAACTAAATTGCAAAAGTAATTTTTTAATGTCAAAATTTTTACAAAAACTGAAAAAAATGCATCCCCTTGTATCTCAAAATTTCAGAGGGGTTGCGGCACGTCTTAATCCCAACCGATTTACCTAAAATTTTTTCAGGATGATTTTTTTTACTAATGTTCACCAAACCGGGGGGTTGAGAATGGCCAAAATCCAACTTTCGTTTATTATTATTATTCTACATAAAATTGTTGGAATTATTCGTTATTCTAAATTGTTCGAATAATTATTCGTAAGAAATTATTCGATTAATCGAACGGTCATTACTCGAATTAATACCTTAGTTAGTTTATAAGTGTATAGTAATAATTAAAATGAATAATTTCTGAATAATAATATAAATTCTTACTTGAGAAGAGGAGTCCGATCTGAAATTTCATATTTCTGACCATAAACAATGTTTATTAAAAAACTAAACAAATCTTAAACAACTTGTGTCCTTGTAAATAAGCGTTTAATTGAGTAAATGAGCTCGATCTGTGAACAATTTTATTTCTGATCAAAAATCGATTTATTATAAAAAATCTTAAATCGTCTGTATGTTTGGTAATAAACCCTTTATTGAGTAAAAGAGATAGATCTGTGATCACTTCAATTTCTAACCAAAAATCTATTTTTATATGAAAAACTCCACAAAACCATCAATAGTCTATAACTTTGTAAATAAGTATTTCATTGAGAAAAATTGCTCGATTTTCCGTCAAAATTTGAGTTTTTGTGGATAATTTTAAATCGCCATTAATATTGTAAGTAGAGTTGTCAATTATTCGAGTTCTATTTTAATCGAATAAAATTTTGTTTATTATTCGAGTGATCGATTAATTTTTTTCAATATTTTGGTTAATATAAACTACTTTTTATTTTAAATTTTAATTTGATTATTCGCTTAATCGAATAATTTTTCATTCTAAATTGAAAAAATATTATTCATTCAAAAGAAAAAATATATTTTTCCACAATTATTCGAATGACAACCTGGATTGTGCTGGATCTGTGATCAATTTCTGAACAAAAATTGAATTGAGTTGAATTGAGAAACCCGGTTTTTGGAAAAAATCGAATAATCGTTCTCCCTAGCATGTATAGTGTTTTTACATAAGGTTGTTATTTGTAGTTGTATGCCAAACTTAAAGGACCCTATTTCAATAGATGTTTTGTTAGAGTGTTTGTTGAAATTCACATAAAAGCACACACATATATATGTACATATAAGTTTATGTGAATTACCAGCAGTTCTAGGTGACTGCCTAGAACTAGTGACTTTACCTATCATTTGGGGTGACAACTGGTTACATAACTAGCTACGTCACTAGTTATTTTAACACCTGCTTGTCCTAAGCAGGGGTCAATTGACCCTTTTTGATTACAATGAAACTGTCTGATAGTTGGTCCAAAGTAGTCAAAGCATTGGATTCACATACCGGATACATTAAGTTATTTTAACATGTAGAGGTGATAATTGCTAAATAGGCACCCATAGACAGTCCAATAACCGATTGCTTGTAAAGAAACCTTCCTTCGACAACTCTCCAATAGAGTAATACTGCTGGGTAAAATAAATACATTCTAAATTGCCGCATAAAAAAAAGGTTTAAAGTGACCACACTCTAGGTTACTTAGATACAGGACAAAGACAATTGATTTCACGCTAGGTTACATGGGATGTCAGCGTACTTAAGCAAAAAGAAAGGAAAAATGAAGAGAATTACATCAAAACAATTTAATTAAACCAGTTTATCGAATTATTGACGAAAAAGTGCAGTACGAAAGAAATATTTAAAGTGACTACACTCTAGATTACATAGAGACACTTAAGTGACAATTGACTACACGCTAGATTACATGGGATGTTAAAATAACCAATTGACTTCTTTCTAAACTACAAAGAGCACATACGTGTCAAATCTCCCAAAATATATAAATTGGAGCCAGTCAAGTCAACAGACACAAGTGACAATTACTGTCTATAAAGGATTTATTGACTGCTGGGTTGAAATACATACTTTACATACTCCGGTAATGCATAGTCCTTTATATACCTAAATAAAGTGTAAGCAAACAAACGCTCTCATATCCTTATACATATTCGCACTCCGACTTAATACTTTAGTTCAGTGTGGTAATGAGAATGAGTTTTATTAAACTCATACTCATACAAAAGCACAAAATACACACAAAATGCACATTTACGAGGGTAATTTCATAAGTTGCTTTAAGAATATAAACTTTAAAAATAACATTGCTAAAAGGTTTACCATTTTATTTCATATAGTTTGGAGCATTTTAACTAGGCTGGCTCTTATTTTGAGATTTGAGATATGCATGAAATTTTATGATTTTTTTATGAGTAAATTAAACCATTCGGTTTTATTTTATAAAGGGGAACAATTTCAGACCTAGGTAGCATCAAAAATTCAAAAGGTGCAATTTAGTTGCCCTCCTAATATGTATTCAGCACCAAATCTTTTTATTCCATTCGATATATGTATATATTAAGGATGTTAATCCCGGGATGGTGATTTCCTGATACCCGGGATTTTTCGGGATCGGGATTTGTAAATCCCGGAAAATTACGAGAGTTTTGATATTTTAGAAAGATTTTTGAAGTTTCCAAAATACATAGAAAGCTTAATTTCAGCATACTTATAATACTAATCTCGCTTGAAATCCAAACGGAGACAGATTTTTTAATTTTAATCAGGGAGCAGCAGGTCTCCCTAGCATTGACAGACTTATACACAAGTTTATTAATAAATTCGCATTGACTATGAACGATGTTTTTCGTCAGTTCCATACATTAAATAATATGAATATAAAACAAGTAAGATTGTTATATTCGGCTATACCGAATCTTGCATAACCCTCAATCAATATTTGAGGAGCCGCAGAACAAAAGGTACTTTTTCGAATTTTTTTACAAAGTTATTTTTTGGTATTTTTATAATATTTGTGTTAAATTCTTCTAGAAAAAATCAATTTCCAAAAATTTTTAAATTTTCAAAAAAAAGTATCTTTTGTTCTGCGGCTCCTCATTTGTACTTAAATATCTTAACGAAATAAATAGTTTTTATTGTTGAATTTGATGTTTTTGACCGATCCCGGGATTTGTAAAAGCCGTTTGGCTTCCCTAATATATCTATATATATAAACAAGTTGTTTAAGTATTCATTTGTGTATCTGTGTGTGTGTACTTTATATTTAGTACTCAAGTACTTAAGTGTTAAAGTAAAAGTAAGATGTATTTATGTGTGTTTGTACAATAACTGTTCGAAACTTGTATACTCCAAGTCAATTTCATCTGGAGCACTTAAAATTTTAGGCTTCATATTTCGGCGCGGTATTCTCAGGACATTTCTGACCTTTAGAAGAGATCAAGCACTAAATATGTTTTACTTTATTCAATGTATTTGAAACAGGAATACAATATTTTCTAAAGCTATGAGGACAACTTTTGTATCTAAAATTTTTGGAATTTAATTTCATTTTTTTTTGGTTTACTTCATTTATTTATTACTACTTTGTTGCCCTATTCAAATGTTCCCAAAGCATAAAACTTCTCTGCTTAACTTAGTACCTACCAACATAGAAAATATTCTCATATGAATGAATGTTTGCATATGGAATGAAGTGGAACGAAG
Source organism: Calliphora vicina (assembly GCF_958450345.1). Classification (NCBI taxonomy): domain Eukaryota; kingdom Metazoa; phylum Arthropoda; class Insecta; order Diptera; family Calliphoridae; genus Calliphora; species Calliphora vicina. The sequence continues at coordinate 124,256,099 of NC_088780.1, forward strand.
ATACTGCTACAAAACACTAAGTGGAATGAATGAATGAATGAATGAATGAATGAATGTACAGTAACGATACTCCAGATAATGACATGTTAAAAAGCAACGCATTAGATTAGGAACACAGCATTAGGAAGTAGCTCCGCTCGCATTTCTGTTTTTGTTTTACAAATGAAGTTGAATGTTGACAACAAAAATATACCCAATGAATTACACAGACTTAAGAAAAGAAATGTTGCACGATAACGAATACTCGTACGTTACCTGGATTTGAGAGTGAATGTCTATAAAAGTGTCGTCTAGTTATTTGGGTTTTATTTTTAGGGCAGCATTAACAGTTGCCTGTTGCTCAGGCTTATTAGAGATTTTTCTTGTCTTCTCGGTATTTTTGTTTGTTTAGCAACCAACCAACAATGCCACACTTGTGTTGCATGTGTGAAACAGGTGAATGGAGGATACCAACTGTCACAAAAATTGTTTTTTCGTGTCATGGTTGACTACTGCCATGACAAACAAGTGTTGCTCTTCTTGGAAATTTGATTAACATTAACAAAATTATCTAATGTTTGAGCATGTTGATAAAATTGTCAGTATATACTATTGTTTACTGTGTTGGTTTTTCTTATTTATTAAATTTCAGTTATGTTAATTAAATTCTTCTTTTTATCATACAACACAATAAGTAGATTTTTATTTAAAAAATTAAATTTGATTTTAAATAAATCCCAATTAAATTTGTTTAATGCTTTATATCCATCCGTTTATTTTGTGTACACCAGGTATAGGTAATTGATATTTTTAAATTATACAGAGCTCTAAACAAAAGTGAACTTTTTTAACATTATTTCCTCATAACAACAAATACATGCTGGATTTTGAATCACAACGGTTCAGTCAGAAGTTACGACCCTTGTCAGTATCCTACACTACTAATACTGTAGCTATAAAACTACGACTGTACCCAGCAGTTCTAGGAGACTGTTCCGAACTAGTGATTTTACCTAGCTATGTGACTAGTTATTTCAAAACATGCATGTCCAAAGCAGGGGGTCAATTGACCATTTTTGATTACAATGAGACTGCCTGATAGCTGGTCCAAAGTAGTCAATGCATTGGTTTCACATACTGGTAACATATAGTCATTTACCTTACTAGCGACCTAACTGGTTACGCGATAACATATACGGTGGCTAATTTACCTCAAATACCGTCCAATAACCAAAAACAAACCTTCCTCCGACAACTATCCAATAGATTACTTTTGGTGGGTAAAATAGCTACTTTTTAAAGTGCAGTACAAAATAAACGTCTGAAGTGACTACAATCTAGGTTACTTAGAAACACTAAAGTGACAATTGACTTCACTCTAAGTTCCATGGGATGCCAGTATACTTAAGCAAAAAACAAAATAAACTGTATGAGAATTATATCAACGCAATTTGTATACAACCAGTTTGTACGAAATACGCCAAAAAAAAAACTGCTTAATAAAATAAACGTTTAAAGTGACTACACTGTAGATTACTTAGAGGCACTTAAGTGACAATTCTCTTTTCGCAAGAATACATAGGCTGTATAAAATACCCAATTGGCTTCTCTCTGCACTACAAAGAGCACATGCGTGTCAAATCACCCAAAATATATAAATTGGAGTCAGCCAAGTGGTCAGAAATTATTGAAAATTATTGTCTATAAGGGATACATTGACTATCTGCTTAAATGCTGGGTATTATCAATTATTTACCACTACAATATGGCGTAAACATAACTACAATTCCTGAGAGAGAATACCTCATTTATTAAAATTGTATACCAACATAACATAATGAAAAACAATCGCACGACTCCGACTCGAATGACGTCAAAAGAAAAATGCAGCTATAGTTATGGTATAACTACATTGTGACAAGATTGAAAACAAGGCTCAGGGGACTATTATTTGGTTGTAATGATGTCTTTGTAAAGAACAATCATTTGGTGTTATCATTTCGATATTGTAACAATGTTGGGCCGCATTTGTATTGACTGCTTTTCTCGAGCCCTATGCTCTACCAACATAAGTACTAAAATGATAATACAATATTCAAATCGAAAACAATATTTTGACTGAAGTCTATTTTATACTGGTAGATTTCAGAAATATAAAATTATTTTTAATATAAAATTTGCATCAAATTGTACCAATCAAAAGTTTATAATGTTGAAAAATACTAGCACTAACTTGTACATCCCTGCTATACATTATTGTTAATTTGCTAAAAAGCTAAAAATAAATTCATGTTTGCAAAAATGTCAGTGGAAGTTTATTTGATTTCACAAACAGTTTTTCATTAATTTTATTTTCTATTTTTACATCATTTGGTGCTTTTTTTTATTTTTACAGAGTTTTTGCAAAAATAAAAAAAAACCCAATCGTATTTATTTTCTTATCGAAAAGATATTAAACAAAAACAAACATTTACAAAAAAAATTTGTTTGTAACAAATTCTAAGCTTTTTATACTCAACGATTTTGTAACAGGACCCAACCATATTTCGACAGATATATATAGACATGCTAAAAGAGACCCAGTTGGAATTTGAAGAACTTCAAACAGGCCTGTTCCACGCTGTCGAAAGAAAAATTATTCGAACAAATTTGTCTGAAAACTATTCGAAAGAATTTAAAAAACTGAGTTTTTTTCAAACTTTTTCGACTGATTTTTCTTTCGACATCGTGGAACAGGCAATTATTTTTGTTAATTCCTTCGAATAACTAGTGTAGTAGTAGTTCTTAACAAATCAACTGTATTCCTATTAAAATCTTCAGGTTTTTCAAAAGTCTCTCAAGGTCTCTCGGCTTCAATTCGTATGGTACCCAATTTCCCTGCTTTTGGATGAAATTGCTGATTGAGTAGCTCTCAATGATTTTGCAAGCTCTTGTTGAGTTCGACAACAATCTTCATGGAGTAATGCCTCCTATTCGTGGTATTCAAACTTTTTTGGCTGGCCTGGGTGATTTTTGTCTTCCATGTCCAAATCACCCCTTCTGGACTGCGCAAACCATCACTCGCACGTTGAAATCGATGGAACACATTTTAATTTTCAAATGCGAATATCTCCTAAACTATGTTTTATGTAGATATCTTCTAGTGGATTCCATATAAGTTATTCAAAACTCAGCTGCAGCTCTTTTATAGGCATTAGAAATTTTATTGGAATCGGGCTATCCGTTTAGAAGTTACAGATTTACTTCCCCCACTGTGCAGAATTTGGTTTGGATGTGTTGTTTTGTTTGATGTCCTGGTGTGTTTGTTTATGTTTGTGTGAGTCTCATGTACTTTGCCAATTCTTTTTCTCTTTTATTATGGAATGATTTTCCTTTTTTATACCCTTCACCATGAGTGGCAAGGGTATATATAAGTTTGTTATTCCGTTTGTAATTTCCACATTTTTCATTTGCGACCCCATCTGGATCGATATAGATAGCGGAATCGATATAGCCATGTCCGTCTGTCCGTCTGGGGGCCGTCTTTCCGAAGCCCCCAAATAACTTACATACACTATTCATACATCAATATCTCTGAAATTCTTCCGGCTCGAGAAAATCGGTCCACAAATGGCTGAGATATAAGGAAAAAACTAGGACAACCTCGATTTTTGACCTATTTTTGACCTATATCTGGATTACTAAGTCATTAATATAGACAATATGGATATCTATAATGATGTTCAAAGACCTTTGCAACGACGTATATAAGTTGGACCTACAATGGGTCAAAATCAGAAAAAAATATTTTTTAACCCGAATTTTTTTTTCACCAAATTTTTTTTTTTTTTGTCATAAATTCTTTTTCCAAAAAAATTAATTAAAGAAATTTAAAAAAAACAATTTTGAAAAAACTTTTTTTTAAAAATAATTAAAAAACAATTTGGAAAAAAAATTTTTTTAAAAAAATTTTAAAACATTAAAAAACAAATTTTGATTTTGTTTAAATAAAAATATTTTTAAGTATAATTTGGTGAAGGGTATATAAGATTCGGCACAGCCGAATATAGCAATCTTACTTGTTTTATTTGTAAAACCATTGAAAAAAGATCAAAAAAAAAAATAATCCACAGCATATAAAAATAACAAATATAAAATAAAAACTCAGCTTTTATTCATGTATAGATTTTTCTCTTAATTAACATTGATTGTATAATTGTAAAAGTGAACACAAAGTGAAAGGTACCCAGCAGTTCTAGTATCCTATTCCGAACTAGTGATTTTACCTATCATTTAGGGTGACAACTAGTTACATAACTAAGCTACGTGCCTAGTTATTTTACCCTTTTGGAGTACAATAAGACTGTCTGATAACCGGTCCAAAAAGCCACTTACCTTACTAGCTACCTAACTGGTTACTTGATTAGCTGCATAACTAGTTATTTTAATATGTACGGGTGCTAATTGCTAAATAGGCAGTTACAAATACATCTCGCAGACATTCCAATAACAGGGTTGCTTGTAAACAAACCTTCCTCCGACAATTCTCCAATAGATTAATACTGGTGGGTAAAATATGAATCCTGGGATGTAGAAAATAACCAATTGACTTCTTTCTAAACTACAAATAGCACATACTTGTCAAATGACCCAAAATATATAAATTGGAGTCAGCCAAGTGGTCAGAAATTATTGACAATTACTGGTCTATAAGGGATACATTGACTACTTGCTTAACTGCTGGGTAGATAAATACGAGTGATGGTGTTGATATTTGTGTGAGTGCATTGAACATGTTGGTTGTATAAATTTATATAGGAGGGTTGTTTGATAAATTTCCCAGCAGTTCTAGGAGACAGTACCGAACTAGTGATTTTACCCATCATTTACTTCAATAGCCACGTGACTACACCATTTTTCATTGAAATTGAGAACATTATACATGAAATTGAGAAAATTCCAATTGAAATTGGGAATTTCCATTTTAAATTGAGAAAATTCCAAATGAAATTGAGAAATTCCATTTCAAATTGAAAAAATTCCAAATGAAATTGAGAAAATTCCAAATGAAATTGAGAAATTCCATTTCAAATTGAGAAAATTCCAATTGAAATTGAGAATTTCCATTTCAAATTGAGAAAATTCCAAATGAAATTGAGAATATTTTATTTTACTCTACATAAATAAATAAATATTATAATATACATTAAACAAAAAACTACGTCCACAGTCTTATTGACCAACAGGCATATCTTGCAATTCCAAAGCGCTTTGTTGGAATGATGTTGTATGTTGTATAGCTCTATAGCAATATCCAGTATTTATACAGGACTTGGAATCGTTAATTAATTCTTGCTCTTCTACATTAGGAGGATTTACGGTTGGTATATTCATCCTTTTCTTCACAATACTTTTGATTTTGGAACAAATTATTTCAATAGAGTTAAGCATTGGTGAGTAGGGACTCAATGGTAAAAGTGTTGCTGGAGAGTTGTCGAAAATTTCACTTAAACGACTGTGGCAAGGGGCATTGTCACATACCAGAACGAGTTCAGATAACTGATTACCCAACTCTTTCTATCAACATTTTTGAAGCATTCGTTTGCGCTTTCGGCAGTGAACGAACCTCTTCGACTATTCATTTGAATAATGCTTGCGGTACCAATTACACCTATCACTTGGATGTCGGGGCCACTTGAAGTAGGCATCGAAAGAACTGTTCAGGATCCAACACGAGACCAACCATGATTTCTACGACAAAATAAATTGAAATTGGTCTCTCTATCCAGACCACCACATCTTTCTACTTCTGATATAATCGTTAATTTTGTTTTTTTTTAGTTTAAATTAATTTATATAATGTTTCTCAATTTTATTAAGAATTTTCCCAATTTAATTATTAATTTTCTAAATTTGAATTTCTCAATTTCATTTGGAATTTTCTCAATTTAAAATTGAATTTCTCAATTTCATTTGGAATTTTCTCAATTTAAAATTGAATTTTCTCAATTTCATTTGGAATTTTCTCAATTTCAATGAAATCATTCTAACACGGGTATGTCCAATAAAGTGCAATACAAAAAATTTTTGAAGTGACTTCACCATAGGTTACTAAGAGGCATTAAAGTGACTATTGACTTCATGCTATGTTACATGGGATATCAGTATACTTAAGCACAAATAAAAATAAACTGTATGAGAATTATATCAACACAATTTGTATAAAAGTGACTACACTCCAGATTATTTAGAGACACTTAAGTGTCAATTGTCTTCACGCTAGATTACCTGGGATGTATAAAGTAACCAATTGTCTTCTCTCTGCACTATAAAAAGCACACACGTGTCAAATGACCAAAATATATACATAAATTGGAGTAAGCCAAGTGATAAAACATTTGTGACAATTACTGTCTTTAAGGGATACATTGAGTACTTGCTTAACTCCTAGTTTGTTTGTTACTTATCCTGGTACTTCGACGGCTTTAACATAGTGCAAAGATGACTTTAAAAATATATGAAAATCTTTTATTTTAGACAAACCACCAAAAATTTTGCATTTCTAAGAACCAACAACTTCGCTCCTTGGTCTTTGAAGAATAAACTCGAATACTTCTCTGCTACGCCTATTTAGAATTTTATGCCAATCGTATTAATCAATTAAAAATGGCAGATTTAATTCCAAAATATTTTGTTGCTGTTGCACTGTGTATTGTTGATACAACATAAATATAAGAAATATCAAGCCATCCTCGTACTTGTTAAAATGTCAAAAAAAAAACAAAAAATACACTTGATTTCAATTTACTTTAATTAAAAACTAACTACGGTATAAATATGCTTTTACTGAATAGTTTCTCTCTGTCAAATTAAGGATGCTATTTTGAAACATATTTTGTTATTTCTTATGCAGTTGAATACGAGAAATTAAAATAAATCCAACAGCTTACATTAAAAGCTTGTTCATTTGAACTAGTTCTTTCATCAACTACTGCATACCAATATGTCGCAAACATATTACTTATGCTAAATTTGTACATACTAGTTATAAATAGAAAAAACTAGTTACACACAGCCTCAAAAATGAGTAAACACCAGAGAGTTTTTTTAAGGTCATGAAAATCATTATAGTCCGACTTAAAGCTTTTTTTTCAGAACCGAATCTGTTATTTTACCCAATATCCAACAAACCGAAACATTTAAATTTAAATCATTGAATAGATTTTAGGATTTTCATTATCTTAAAAAAAATCAAATAATTTTTGGTGTTTACTCACTTTTGAGGCTCACTGTATATTTATGGGTAAGTTTTTTTTTAAAAAATCCCAATATTTATACATTTTTACAATACATATTGAGGGCCTACTATATACAAAACCCTCTATCTTTGATTTTCACGAAAATTACTTTTTGTTGGTAAAATGTTCAGTAAAACAGCTCTCATATATGGTGTGAATTTTATAACAAAGATGTTTTTTTTGCATTTTTGTTATTTCTCTATCTAACACAAATAGTTCTTCTGAATGCAAAACCTTCTATCTTTTCAAAAAAAAAAATGATTTTCAAATATTTCTTTTTATATAATTTCTTCAATCAAACTTCAAAAAATTTACAAAATCAAAACAAAAACATTTTTTCAATAATTTTTTGTTTAATGTTGTATTATTAGACGCTATCTTAAATAAATTAGGTTATATAAAATAAATCACGTTAAAAACTGACAGATGGCATAAATGAAATCAAAATAATTAATTTTTATTAAAGTGCAAAACCCTCTATCTGATCATATTCATACATACACATTGAATTATTTTGTAAAGCAAAACCCTCCATCTATCATAAAGTCCACAATAATGCAAAATTTTAAAAACCAATTATATGGGAGATTCAGTTAATAATAACTAAAATTTTAATAACTCAAGTAATATGCGAAAAAACAGTTTTTTGGCTCTCCTGCAAAGTTGTGTTTTTCAAGATAGAGGATTTTGAATATAGGTCCTCGATATGTTTTGTTTTATTTATTTTCTATTATAACCTATAGTTGTAATATTGTCTTTTATGTTATTAAATATTGTAGCAACATGATAATACAATTAAAAATTTATTTTAGACAAAACTAGACACAAAACGTTCAGAAACGAAATCAATTTGTATGAAGAATACTGGAAAAAAAGTCTTAAACTTGAATTTGTTCCATATGAAATTTGCTTAGCGTTTGTCGTTGCGTTTTACAAAATGAGGACCTAATACCGGTACCGTGAAATAGCTCCCAAATGAAATAACTCCCAATGAAATAACTTCCAATGAAATAAATCCCATCAAAAATTAAATAATTCCCAAACTTGAAAACTTAAATAATTCCCAAACTTGAAAAATTAAATAACTACCAAAGGGTAAAATGAAATTACTCCCAATAATCGGCGATTTCATAATTTTAAAAATATTAGTCCCAAAAAAGCGAAATAACTCCCAACGAAATAAATCCCAATAGAAATTAAATAATTCCCAACCCGAAGCAATTTATTTATGTAATTTAATAAAAGGAACTACAAAAGTGAAATTATTCTTCGCTTACCAAACATTTTTTGCATTGCGGGCCTATAGCGTAGCGCAAAGTTTTACTCCTCTGGGATGTGTCAAAACTGGCTTCACTCAAAAAATTTGTTTTGCATTGCTAAGGTTTTCTCCTTCGGGGTGTATCAAAATATGGCTTCGCTCAGAAAAGATTTCTTTCATTGCAGAAAGGTTTTATAATATTTCAGAAAGCCGAATTTCATTTCGCACCAGATTAAGAAATCGTTGCAACCTGACAAAGGCCGACGATGTAAAAAGAATCTTTTCTGAGCGAAGCCGGTTTTTGATACACCCCAGAGGAAAAAACCTTTGCGCCCGGACGAAGGCCGGCAATGCCAAAAACTTTTCTGAGTGAAGCCAGTTTTTGATATTTATGGGTTCTGCTTTTGCAAATGAAAATGAAATAACTCCCAATACAGTGAAGTAACTCCTAATTCCCAAAATAAAATGAAATAAAACCCAACAAAAATTTCATTGGGAGTTGTTTCATTGGGAGTTATTGCATTATCAAATAAATCCCAACAAAAAATTATGAAATAACTCCCTATGCGTTAGGAGTTGTTTCATAATGAAATAAGTCGTAAGTTGTATGAAAAATTTGTTGGGTGTTATTTAATATTATCCATATTTTCTTTAATCCAATAAATTGGACCAACGCAATACCAAGAAAAGCATCCCCATATAATAATATTTCCCCAACCATGTTTAAACGTTTTTGGTTTTTGCCATTTTTTGGACGTCTAACCCATGTCTTATCATCACTACCAATTAAATTAATGGTCGTTTCGTCCGTCCACAACACATTTTGCCACTTTTTTATATTTTCTGGCCCACACCAATCCTTATGATTGCTCCTGGTTTTAAATGAAATATTGGTAGTGATTCTATTGTAATGTCCGTCACTGTAATATATATATTTTTTCTTTGCCAAAGCAATGTAGATCTCGTCTAGTAGATTTCATATATCTAAAAATCTTTCAATTTGGCATCATTTTTAATTTTTGATATACCCGAGGTGCCCTACTTTGGGGCATTGTGGCTCGGCCCCCCCTTGGTGTTATAAGCCCAAATTCAAAACTTAAACTTATCAACAGCTCCTCTATAGCCACGGGCAATTCGTTTAGAAGTTACAGATTTATTTCCACTTTTTTTTCAGATCCCCCACTGTGCGTTGTTTACTCTTACGAGTGTTTTGTAAGATCAAACAGCATCAAATAAAATATAACTAAATATTTATTTTGAATCATCCTAAGTAAAATACTTTATTGAAATAAATAAAAGAATTCGAATATATTTTATTTAGTGGTTACGTCTTTTCCGTCAAATATTTGACATGTGTGACCCTACCTTTAGTATAGAAGAAAAGATTACACAGGTCAACAGCAAAAAAAGACTTGACTAACCATTATATAGATTTGATTCATCATGGCTACCTAATAGGGTATTCAATTAATCGGGGTATACTTTTAATCAGTTAATAATCGGTTAACTTTGAATTATTCGATTAAATGAATAATTTTTATTTTAATTTTAAATTGAAAATAAAACCACGAATTTTGTGTACTTATTTAAGTATTATTAATAAAAAGAACAAAAATATAAAAAAAACAAACAAAAAACTAACAATTCAATTAAAAAATAAATAATAGCAAAAAAAGATATAGTTTTTTTAGGATTTTAGTGGGATCTTCTAAAATAATCTTTTTAAAAAATAATATAATTCAAATATTTTCCTTTTAAACGAGTTTTCCTTAAGTTTTAACAAAACCTGACTTGGAATCTACATGATTGTAGATGTTTTATAAATCAAAAGTACACTCTAATAAATTTTCATGTAAATTTCCTACATTAATAGTAGGAAACTTTTCTCCTTCTATAATTAGGGTAAAAATACATGTTGTGTGTAAATTCAAGTATTTTTTTTTAATAAAAACAAATGTATTATGCTTAAATTTACGCATAATGTGTAATTTTACATGAACACTTACTTTATAGCAGTAGATTTACATGCATTTTTTAGAGTGTATGGCATGATATAGAATATTTTTATTTATTTTATTTATTCAGTAGTTATTTCAATAGCTAGGCTTACCATATACTACATATGTATGTATTTAATTCCAAAGAGTTCAATAAAAACTAAACAATGTTAAGACAAATTGAAAAGTTAAATTATGTATATTACAAATAATATAAGCACAAACAAATAAATAAAGTTAAATAAAACAAAATTTTAAATTAGGAAAAAAAAAGACTCTAAAACAAAACATCAGCTCTCTAACAAGGACATGTTTTCCTTTTATTTTTTATTCATAAATCCACAATAGCCAGTAAAAGCTACATCACTAAAAGCAACAAACAATAATGAAAAAAATCAACAAAAAATCCTTATGTAAATGTTTCATACGACAATAAACAGAAATTGAAAATATAACTTCAATACATAGAAGCAAGAAATCAAGAAAAAATAAAATAAAATGAAAATAAATTGGAAAAACCATTCTTCTGGTGGTCAGTGAAATAAATTTATAATTGAATGTATCCTTACCCTACCTCCTCCTATTGCATTAGCTTCCAACAATCTCCTTGTATGTTGCAGTGTTGTGTCTGGTCATTTGTAGATGTCAGTTGAAAAATCTCTCTATAAAAGGAACATGATTTTCCTTTTATAGTTTATTTGTTTTCTTTTTTTCTACTAACATGAAACTTTCAATTTGTAGATTCTTATTAAAAAGGAAAATGATTAAACCTACAAATTTTGAATATGGTTGGAGGTTAGATTGATAACACAGGTCAACAGCAAATAAAGACTTGACTAACCATTATATAGATTTAATGCATCATGGCTAACTAAGTACAAAAATGGTAAAATTTTTCAATTCTATGGATAGATTTTATTTTTTTTTTTTAAATTTTTAAGTAAAATTATAAATTTTGTTAGACATTTCTCCACATAATTAATGATAACTTAAAAAGGGTTAGTTTGATATTATTAAAATAAACTTAGAAAAGTTGAGACTTACATAAACTTTAATCCGTTTATATATTGCGGTTGAATCCGAGTTATAATAAAAAATTGAAGCAAAAACAAGTTAGAAAGTATGGTCGGTCATCTCTCCATTAAAAATTACAAATATTGAAAAATTTGACCTTTGACCCTCAAGATTTAAGGCTTAGCGTTTTCCGATTTAAGTAAAACTTCCAGACTATATTTAAACTGACCTGGACTATAATATTCTGAATTGGTTTTACTTAAAAATCATAACAGTAAGGAAATTCGACCCATTCGCCTAAATATGGCCAAAAAATTTGTTTTTCTCGAAATTCGCAAAATTTAAATAGCAGGTACGGAAAAACTGTAGAAGGTATTGACACACTTTTTTCGCATTTTTATTCCCTATTATGTTGTCAATAAATCCCCATGTAATGATAAAAAAATTCTGAAATTTGTTTAACAAAATTTTTAAAAAATTGAAATTGGAGTTTTGAAACTGCCGTTAAAAAAAAAATATTTTTTTTGGTTATACCTGCGAATAGGTTAACTGTATCCTATGAAGATTAAAACTCATATACAAGTAAATGTGGATATATTTTAAGTAAGCATAAACTTTTGTTTTAATATTTCTCAAAATATGTTAATTTTGTTCCTACATTTCTTGTTCTAGTGGCCTGAGATATGTTAATGGCCTGGCGATTTTTTAATAACTTTAACTTTTTTTAACCAATTTTTGTCTTTTATATCTCATTAGAACGACAATTACGTACACATTTCGATTCTTTTAAATTAAATTGCAAAAGTAATTACATAATAGCAAAATTTTTACCTAAAAACTAAATCGAAAGTTTGCCCTTCTTAGAACAAGCTAACATTTTTTTGGTGGTATTTTAGGTCATTATGTAAGTTTTCAGCGGGTACTGTTTCAACATTTCAAAAAATTTTATTCTGAGAGACACTCTACTGCTTCTGTCAATAGAAATCTGACAGTTGACTCCTGTCAAAATTTGAACAAGCTGCATCATTTAGTTTGACGCATGACTTAAGGAGAAAGTCGAAAAAAGTGAATTTCGTCTGCTCATTAAGCAGTATTTTTTGCGGAAGCTTCATAAAGATGCCCAACATTCTGGACAATTGAAAAAAATCACGATATGGTACAGGTCGATCGGAGATTAAATGTGCGAAAGATTGTGGAAAAAGTAAATAACCTCAGAAATGTCAAATTTTAAACTCTTTACATTTTTTCCCCATTTCCTCCACTATTATTATTCAAAGCAATATATTTTACAAGTCCAAAAATAATCGATTTTAAAATTGAAACAAAAAATTAAGTTTCTTATTATTTGGCTTTCTATTTCCTAGAAAAACACATTCTTAAGGAGCTTATAATGTATTTATATTTTATTGAAAGGTATCTCAACAAGGAAAACTCTAAAAATGGAAAACGTGTAAAATATAATAATAGAGGTTTCCCTAGGTTCTTTCCAATTTAACCATTTTTTTTTTAGTTTTTCTAAATCGTGTATTTTCCCGAAAAAAAATGCCAAAAAATATTTTGTACGTTCAAACATTGGTGACTTTAAATTTGAATAATAAAGAAATTTTAAATTTGAGGGATTTCAAGTGAAAAACCCTCATTAACCTCTGGAAAAAAATGTACAATTGTACAATTTTTTCCAAACCCATTTTATGTCGAAATTTCTGCTAAAACAGGGAATCTCTAGGGAAATACAATTTTTAATATGCCATAGGTACTTTATAAATCTTTTTCCAGCTTCGGACCAAATGTGGTAACAATGGGTAAAAAATCGAAAATACACTTATTGAGATTTGTAAAAATATTTTTCTTTGGGAATTATGGTATTTTATTTCCTCAAAATTGTTTACTTTTAATAATTTAAAGCTAATTTTCGGGAAAAAAAGTTATTCAAAAAAACTAGAATATGTTTTATCTATACACAGTTACCGCTACTAACAGTAATTTCCCAGCAGTTCTAGGACTGTACTGAACATAGACAACAACTAGATAGGTAACTGAGAGTCAAAAACCTAATTCATGAGAATGTATTGCATGTATTTTGTTTTTGTATCACCCGTATGTGTGAAAAGAGAGTAATGTTTTATCATATAGGCTGACAACTAGTTACATAACTAGCTACGTGACTAGTTATTTTAACGTGTGCATCTCTTAAGCAGAGGGTCATTGACCCTTTTGGATAACTTAGGGGCAAATGCCCTACACAATTAACGTTTTAAGTTACTAAACTATAGATTACTTAGAGACACTTAAGTGACAATGGGATGTATAAAGTAATCAATTGACTTCTCTCTGCATTACAAATGATCCAAAATATATACATTGAAGTCATCCAAGTGATCAGACATTAGTGACATTTACTGTCTATAAAAGATACATTTACTACTTGCTAACTGCTACTTTACATCACGATCACAATATTGATGATTTTAAAAGGCGAGTCGCAAAATAGAATCTCTAATGATTATGGCTTTAAACAAATATTCATTAGCCAGATATTATAATTAATATATCCATCGTTTTCTCAGAAGAACAATTATAATTTTAAAACTTTAAATATTTTATTTGTGGTAGAATTTAATGAGTTCTAACTGCTGATAACACTGTTGTATATTTTTTGGACATTGCACGATCCATAGTTAATTATTTTATGATTCTTCACAAATTTTGATTTTTTTTGAAGCATATTTTAGGTGCATATTTTCCAATAATAAATTCATGGAAATCCGCTACCTACTTATGTGTGTTATTTGCTGAATTCACAACAATTTGTATTGTGTATCTTGTATTAAATACAATTTTTGTTTATTAGTTTGTGAACACCCATTGTATATTGTATGAATTTTTTGAAAGCGTAGTATGAATAACAAGTAGACCGACTCTCATTTTTATACCCTTCAGCTTCGTGAGAAGGGTATATATAAGTTTGTCATTCCGTTTGTAATTTCTACATTTTTCATTTCCGACCCTATAAAGTATATATATTCTGGATCCTTATAGATAGCGGAGTCGATTAAGCCATGTCCGTCTGTCTGTCTGTCTGTCTGTCTGTCTGTCTGTCTGTCTGTCTGTCTGTCTGTCTGTCTGTCTGTCTGTCTGTCTGTCTGTCTGTCTGTCTGTCTGTCTGTCTGTCTGTCTGTCTGTCTGTCTGTCTGTCTGTCTGTCTGTCTGTCTGTCTGTCTGTCTGTCTGTCTGTCTGTCTGTCTGTCTGTCTGTCTGTCTGTCTGTCTGTCTGTCTGTCTGTCTGTCTGTCTGTCTGTCTGTCTGTCTGTCTGTCTGTCTGTCTGTCTGTCTGTCTGTCTGTCTGTCTGTCTGTCTGTCTGTCTGTCTGTCTGTCTGTCTGTCTGTCTGTCTGTCTGTCTGTCTGTCTGTCTGTCTGTCTGTCTGTCTGTCTGTCTGTCTGTCTGTCTGTCTGTCTGTCTGTCTGTCTGTCTGTCTGTCTGTCTGTCTGTCTGTCTGTCTGTCTGTCTGTCTGTCTGTCTGTCTGTCTGTCTGTCTGTCTCTCTGTCTGTCTGTCTGTCTGTCTGTCTGTCTGTCTGTCTGTCTGTCTGTCTGTCTGTCTGTCCGTCTGTCTGTCTGTCTGTCTGTTGAAATCAATTTTCTGAAGGCCCCAGATATCTCCGGGATCCAAATCTTCAACAATTCTGTCAGACATACTTTCGAGAATTTTGCTATTTAAAATCAGCAAAATCCGTCCATAAATAACGGAGATATGAGCAAAAATCCGAGACAACCTCTGAAAATTTCATCAAAAAACACAATGTATTGCATGCTTTGACAAAAAAGCAACAAAACGTATGTTTTTGGATGTGCATGCTTTGCGTATTTTGTTTTTTTTGTGTTTTGTTTCTTTTGGCGTTGTTGTTGTTTTTTATACAACTAAACGTTTGTTTGGTTGTGTGTTGGTTTTTTTGACAAAACAGCAACAAATCGTATGTTTGAATGTGCATGCTTTGCGTATTTTGTTTTGTTTTTCTTTTGTGTTTTGTTTCTTTTGGCGTTGTTGTTTTTTATAGAATTAAACGTATGTTTGGATGTGTGTTGGTTTCATTGGCTTGCGTATTTTGTTTTTGTTTTTTCTTTTGGTGTTTTGTTTCGTTTGGCGTTGTTGTTTTTTATGTTCTTGATAAATTTAGGATGCTGTACGCTGAAAGTGGGCAATGTACATACATATATACTAATTATAAAAAATAATAATGCATCCACAACAAAGGTGAAGGGTATATAAGATTCGGCATAGCCGAATATAGCACTCTTACTTGTTTTCAAATTACTTTCTCACATATACCCGTATATGTGTGCTCAGAGAAATTTATAGCTGAAAACCAATACAACTTTTTAAAAACATACAAAAAAAAGTGTATAAGTGTATTTAATTTTTGTATGAAAATTTCCAACAACACTTACACTATTGTATTTGAATTCAATAATACACTCGATACAATGATACAAGGGGTTTTGTGAATTCCGCAATTGATTCTTATGAAATTCTATGTCTGTGTAAAACATGCTAACTTCCAATATACAAAACCAAAATTAATGAGTTTCGTCTAGAATGTCTAGAACCATGGTAGGCATTCATATTGTTGAGGTTACGATGATTTTCGTTAAACAACCCGAATGTGAACAAAAGAGCGCAATAGAGCGTAAAAATACACACAATTCATTCATTTTCTTGATGTTGTTGTGGATATTTTATTTTTTATCCAAAAGAGCACACAAATTAAATGCCTCTTTTTGCGTACCACTGGTCTAGAATATCTAACATTGTCTTAAGTGTTTTGGTATTGAAAATAAGCAAAATCGCTTCAAAAGAAAACAAGTTATGAAGTGCAGGACAACCTCGAATAATTGTGTGCAGTGTTGCCGTTTTGGTTATTTATAACCAAAATTGGTTATTTTTTTTCCTGATGCGTAGATGTGTATTTATTTTTCATTTTGGTTACTTTTTTCAAAACATTTTGTTATAGACAGATTTTTCAATATTTAAATATACGACCCTAACGAGATCGAAAATTTAAAAATTTATACGTTTTTCATATATTGAATGCAAAATGCGGGACACCTAATTTTCTGTTAAATCAGTATGTTTTTGAATTCCAAATTTACATTTCGTATATTAACTAGAAACATTTTGCATGAAATATATGAAAAAAACGTACAAATTTTTCAAATGGGGCAAGGTTTGTGGAACTTCTGAGGAGTAAATAAATGATTTTTATATAAGTATTTGATATTGTTGAAAACGTAACGACTTGAAGATTGATATTTTAGTAAAATTAAATAATATTATAAATTTTTGGGATGTCATTTACTTGAAAAACTTAAAAAATAATAATAACGGTGATTTTCCATAAAAAAATACAAAATTTGAATTAATTTTAATTAACGGTTAAAGATATCATAACGAAATTTGGAACTAATATAGACTCAAATGTCCTTAAATCGACGACATTACAAATTTTCACATTTTTTCATTTTCAAATACCGAAATACCTAAACCGGGGAAAATGTGTTCCAAAAACTGAGTCTTTTTTAGAAAAGTGCCTACTGTGACATTATTTACCGTGTGATAGTAAACAAATTTTGTAGATATTTAAGAAGCATATAGAGTTATACAAATTTGAAGCTTTTTGAGGATCGGTGCTTTGCCTTTTTAGCATTTTTTACTCAAATCTAATTTTTTTTTAAAAACATTGATAGCAGCGTAGTTTGTTGCTATAATGTTTTTAATAGTTTAATGTGTCTAATCCGGTGTTCGTAATTAAGAGAGCATGCAATTTTCGATCTCTGTTGTTTTTATAACCTACACCACCATAGTGGGGAGGGTATTATGCGTTTGTGCAGATGTTTGTAACGCCAAAAAATATTAGTCTAACACCCACCTTAAAGCGATGTCCGTCCGTCTGGTCGGCTGGCTGGCTGTCCATATAAACCTTGTGCGCAGAGTACAGGTCGCAATTTTGAAGATATTTCGATCAAATTTGGTACATATTATTTTTTCGGCCCAAGGACCAAGCCTATTGAAACTAGCTGAAATCGGTCCATTATTTCACCTAGCCCCCATACAAAGTCCTTCCGAAATTGGACTTTATCGGTCATAAATGTTTAATTTATATATGTATCTCCACAAATTTCGCTCCAAATAAGTTTTATATATACAAAATTCATGTCACCAAATTTTGTTACAATCGGTCCATAATTAGTCATAGCTCCCATATAGACCCGCTTCCGAAAATCACTTTAACGTGGATAAATCGCTTAAAAATGTTGGTATACACACAAAATTCAACATAGTTACTTTTAATATAGATATAAATCACACGACCTAATTTCATGGTGATCGGTCCATAATTGGTCATAGCTCCCATATTAGGCCCACTTCCGAAAATCACTCAAAAATATATATTATTGAATTTTTAAAACAAAATAGTTTTTGCTCTTTTACTTAGTGTAGGGTATTATATGGTCGGGCTTGACCGACCATACTTTCTTACTTGTTTTAAGTCTAAATATTCTGCCCCTGGTCGATTACATTATTCAGCCCCATTCTGAAATTTAAAGTTTTATTTTTTTTTGTTATAAAATTTTATACTTGCCTTGATGCTACTTACTATACTTTCAATCCAAATAAAATCAGTCAACAAAATTAGTTATTATTTTAAATAAATTTTCTTTTTAATTTATTTAAATTATTTTAAGATCAATTTTTATCATCATAATCTTCATTATTATTACATTAAATACTTTTATTTCATTTAATATACATTAGTTTTGTAAATGTATGGAGATTTAGGGTACTAAAACTATTTATGTATCTTTCTTTCTTTATGTAATTTCAAATATTTTATTGTGTTTTTTTTTTGTTTGTTTTGTTTTTGGTTTTTTATAAACTATACACATTTAAAAACTACTTTCTTTAAATCTCTTTGGGGGTTGTTGTCTTAAATCGATTTTAATTTCTTGTTTTATTCTTGTTAAATATTTTTTTTTTTTTGGGGGGGGGGAGTGGTGGATTTTAAATTGTTTTATGTCTTATCATGTTAAATTACTACATTACTATTTTTGTTTGCAAGTGTCAATGTTTTTTTTATTTATTTATTTTTCATTTTTTATTTTTTGTTAAATTTTAAAAGAAAATGTTTTAAAATATTTGGTTGTTTGTTTTTATGTATTTGTCGAAACTTAAAATTTTCTAATATTTACAAATAGACTTGTTTTGTTTTGTGTTAAATATGGAATTTATTAAGAAAATACTTCTATAATTTAGTTTAAATCTTAAGATGGTTTATTAAAATATAATTAATTTTCTTTGTTGTTTTATAGATTTTTACAAATAACAAAAAAACTATTTAAATAAATTAAATTTGTATTACTTTTTAAGGTGTTGTTTAAGGTTTAATTATTGTTTCAAGTGTTTTTCTTTTTCATTTTTTTTTACTTATTTCTTTAATTTTTCTTTATTTAATGATAAAATCTTTTAACTTCAATTTAATATTTACATGCTAAATTTATGTAATTTTTGTTTGTTTTTATTTAATTATTTGATTGTATGTTTTTTTAATCAATGTTGTTTTTTGTTACTTTTTTAATTTTAACATTTTTGTTTGGCATTTATTTGTGATTCTCAATATTTAATACTTTTTCATTAGCAGTTGGTTTTTTTTTATTTTTAAATAAAAAATTATTCTTTCTTTATGGTTTTTCAAAGGAATTTCCTGGTGAATGTATAAGAAAGGAGCTGCATAATTCCAAACCGGTTTAAGTTTTCCAGCTAAGTACTTCATCAACATTTATGTTCTCCATCGTTTACACTCCTGGGGATGCTAAAATAATAACAAAAACATTTTAAAATTAGTTTTGATTCATTATTAGAAGCAGTATAACAAATTTCAATATCTCCATGAGAGTATCTAAAACCGAAACCGATAATCGGTTTTTTGTCTTCGTAAAATCTACCAAAATCAGCTTCCTAGATATAATGGGGGTCTCACATTTATAAAAAAAATTTAAATTTTTCAAAGAGGTCAAGTTTTGTGAAGCCTCTGAAACATTCTTTGGAGCCGCCACAACATCAACTCATCCCATAATATTAAAATAATTGGTCAATTCACAAGGTCTCTTATCAGTCATATTGTCATAATGTCTTAATATATCTCGACTCGGCTTAACCGACATTTAGGCATTCGGCGAAGGTCTCTACTGGTTGGTTACGATAACACAATAAACATAGCATACAGAGTACTATTATTTTAGGACACTTTTTACTTGAAAAACAATAAAAACCATTGTGAAATATTAAGACATTATGACAATATGACATGATAAGAGACCTTGTGAATTGACCAAATATATTTATTTAATCCTACTCCAAAAAATGTTAATAGACTTCTTGGACTAAGAAGTTATTTTAAAATTTAATTTAATTTTTCGCCCATTTTAGTTGACATTGACCAAAAACAAATCCTTCAATGCTAAACAATTTTTTATCTGTGGAACCCTTCAGACAATTTCGTTAGATTAATTAAAGCCACAAAATTTAATTTTAAACACTTTATTATATCCCTGTTTTCAAACAAATTAAAATGTTCTAATTTTAATGGCTTTTTCTCAAGGATATTTCTTAAGAATGTCTTGTTGAGTTGTTTTTAATAAAATTTAAAATTTTAAACCTTGTGTTTTCAAAGTAAAAGTTTTTTTTTTCTTGCTTCCAATTTATTTAAGCCTAAATGGTAAAAGACCCATAAAGATTTTGTCCAAAAAACTGCCAAGTAAAAACCACAACAAAATAATTAAACAAAAACTTAGAAACTACAAGATGAGTATCAAAAATACGTTGGCTGACCCTTTTTTATTGTCTCAAATGTCCTGCAGAGCAAAAACAAACAAAAAAAAAAACTATGGGAAAAAAGAATTTTACAGCAAAAGCTTATTAAATCAAGAGTTTGGAATTTTATCAGTCTTTCTTGTTGTAAGAAGGCAAACTAAAAAGGCCTTTAAAAATAATAAAAACAAGTAAATGGAGTGGATCAAAACTTTTTCTTTTAAAATTTTAATAATTTATTTTCGTGAGTGATTTTCAGAAGTGGCCCTTATATCACCATTTATGTATCGATCGCCATAAAATTAGGTCGTGTGATTTATGTCTATATGGTCGTTAAAGTGATTATCCGAAGTGGGATCAACTTCCATGTACAAGGTGGCGCAAAAGTAATCCTCCTATCAGAAAATACTATAAATTTTGCGATTGGCCGCTAATGTCAGTTCTGTTTTGACATTTGTGTAGTAAACACATGCGAAATACACGTTAACAAACAATGTTACGCTACACTGCTCCAGAACGCGGAATATAGCTGACTATTTATTTGACCAATAATCGGTCGGTGAATTTGGTAAAAATAATCATGAGTGATGAGGCCCATTTCCATCTTAGCGGGTACGTAAATAAGCAAAATTTACGCTTCTGGGGCACTGAAAATCCTCGTGTAACCCACGAAGAGCCATTAACCCGCTCAAAGTCACTGTATGGTGTGCTGTTTTCGCTGGAGGAGTCATCGGACCTTTTTTCTTTGAAGACGTCGCGGGCCAAACGGTTACTGTGAATGGTGAGCGCTACAGAGCAATGATCAACGAGTTCTTTTTGCCACAACTTGATGAATTGGGATTGGAAAACATGTGGTTCCAACAGGACGGTGCAACGGCACACACTGAACGTGCCACAACCGATATGCTGAAGGATGCATTTCCCGGGCGCCTAATCTCCCGTTTTGGCGATTTGCACTGGCCAGCAAGATCGCCTGATTTGACCGCTCCAGACTTCTTTTTGTGGGGCTTTTTGAAGTCGCGGGTTTATGTCAATAAGCCTCAGACTCTTGCAGCTCTTAAAGACAATATCCGTCAAGAATGTGAGGTACTATCGCCGGAAGTTTTGGTCAAAGTGATGGAAAATGCCATAAAAAGGACTCAAATGACAATCAACCGTGGCGTCGGCCATTTACATGACATCATATTCTCGACTTGATGTAAAAAAATTAAAAGACCAAATAAAAATAATCCACAAGAAGAATCAAAGTTTTTCATTTTTTTTTTTTTAATTACAGCCAAAAAACATCGGAAGTTTACTTTTGCGCCACCTTGTATATAAAACCATAGCTGTTAAATAGTGATTACTAATCATAATAATTAGTAATTAGATTACTTTTTTTCGAAAGGTGAAGTAATGATTAAATTACGATTATATTCAGATTCGCACGATTACTAATTGATTACGATTACAAATAATCAAAAAAAATTCAAGATTACTTTCGATTACGAGAAAATAATCAAAAATAATCAAAAGTAATCAAAAAATAATCCGACTATTTTCAAAGATTATTTTTGATTATTTTAGATTATTTTCCAAAAATTTTGCATTTATATAATTTTATTTTGAATAATTTGCATTTACAACGTAAAAAATAAAAAAAAACAGGCCCGTCCACATCCGGACTCGAACCGGGATGTCTAGAGCGATAGAGCAAGACACATACATCTGACCTATCGAAGAACAAATGTTTTTGTGTACAGTTGTATATAAACAAGCAAGTAACAAACATAGAAATCATTAAATTTGTTTTTTTTTCAACTGGCATATCTATATTTAGATCGTTGTTTGTCGATATGATAATTGATAATCTGGTTGCATTCTTCTCAATTTCTTGTATGTACATTAGACATGCCCTTAAAAAATATATTTGCTTTGGATGGGTCTTATTTTGTTCATTAGTAGCTAAAACTAACTACTGCAAAATTTAAGTGCAATCGGATAACTAGAACACGTGCATATTTTACTCCCATTTCTGTTGTTGGCATAGTTGTTTACATAACTTTTGCATGCAAAACAGTGAGTAAATAATAGAAAAATGTCGTTTTTCTTGAATATATGACGTAGGGAAATGCTAATAACTTGTTTATTTTTAACTCGTGTTTTATACCTTGTTAGAAAGATAATTTAGATTTAATTTTATAAGCTTAGGTTTATTGCAAACATTTAAAAAACAGTATTCAAATAGGGAATTTTGCAGTAGTTAGTTTTAGCTACTAATGAACAAAATAAGACCCATCCAAAGCAAATATATTTTTTAAGGGCATATCAAATGTACATACATACTATATGCATTTGAAAACAATTGCTTGTGGTTTATTTATTTTGCTTTTTTCGCAGAATCTAGTATGTATTGTTGTTTGTTGTTAATATTTTGTTTTGTTTGTTTTTAATTTTCCTGTGATCTGTTTGTACATATACATATTTCTATTACATTGTAATTTTTGGTGAGTATTGAAAATGTATTTGTCGTAAAATCTTGATAAATAATTAAAATTTATTTTTATGTCAAAATGTCAGAAAGCGATTTTTCCGCAGACGATATTAGCTTACCATCACTGATGATGGTAAGCTAATGCGTGCATTATTTAAATTTTTTTAGTTTTAATGATCTGATTTTGCAGATGATGAACCTGAAACAAGCCTTTCCCCACAAGAACAGAAAATTGACCAACGATCCGCAGTAACACATCAGTTCTTCAGTTATTTAAATAATAATGAGAGTGCTGATGAGATTTGGCAAAAATATGATTTGCTAAGGGATGCATTTATTTTTCTTAACACGCCCTTAACGTCTTCAGCTCCAGTTGAACGATTGTTTTCTTTTGCCGGGATCGTCAACAATGCAAGGCGGCAATCATTGTCTGATTTTTCATTTGAAAAATTAGTTATTATGAAGGCCAATTGCAAATATATGTAAATTATAACCCTTTTTTGTAAAATGATTTAATGTACACAGAATGTATTTGTTTTTCTTAATTAGTTTATTCCTGTATTTTTCCCTTTTTTGTTGAGTCAGGAATTCCAAAAATGTTTATTGTTTGTGTTATTATTAAAATTAATATACATATATTTTTTTTATGAAAAAACATCTTATTTTGTTGTATTTGTTTAGAATTTTTTCACGTTGTAAATGCAAATTTTTGAAAATAAAATGATATAAATGCAAAATTTTTGGAAAATAATCTAAAATAATCAAAAATAATCTTTGAAAATAGTCGGATTATTTTTTGATTACTTTTGATTATTTTTGATTATTTTCTAGTAATCGAAAGTAATCTTGAATTTTTTTTGATTATTTGTAATCGTAATCAATTAGTAATCAGAAATTGTCCTAAAGAGAATTATATAATCAATTAAATTATTTTTAAAAAATAATCTAATTGATTACTAATCGTAATCCAAAATTAACAGCTATGTATAAAACTTATTTGGAGTGAAATTTGTACCTATATAAATTAATCATTTATAACCGATAAAGTCCTATTTTAGGAAAACAGGTGTATAGTGCTAGGTGAAGTCATGAACCGATTTCAGCCAGTTTCAATATGGTTCGTCCCAATTTGATCGAAATATCTTCAAAATTGCTACCTATAGTTTGCGCACACGGTTTACGTGGACAGCCAGCCAGCCATTCGGATGGATGGACGGACGGACGGACTGACATTGTTTAATCGACTCGACAAGTGATTGATGCTGTTTCGATCGGTATACTGTATTTTGAACATATTTTAATGTTAAACTGAGCTAGGCTTTTAAATTTTGCGCGTCGCATTCAATATATTCTAAATCAGAGCTTGATGAACTTTCATTTAGTTCCGACTGTTTTAAATTTCCAAAAAGTCGATTAAAAAGGTGACATTAAAAAGCCAGCTGGTTATTTTTTGCTTGATATGTTTTCTAAATTGGCATTAGCACCACCCAACAGACGGCCTTGGATATAATCTTAAACCTACTACCCATTGGCGGCAAGGAACTTAGGCTATTTGAGTTCTCGGTAATGATACCATTGCTGGTAGGTCACACTAGGATATTGCTAAGGCAGGTCTTATCGGTCAGGACTTTATTCCCACGGGAATCTCTGATAGGATCGCGACCTCTAAATTCGGTGTCTCACTCCATGTAGA
The DNA here is from genome assembly GCF_958450345.1 of Calliphora vicina. Taxonomy (NCBI): domain Eukaryota; kingdom Metazoa; phylum Arthropoda; class Insecta; order Diptera; family Calliphoridae; genus Calliphora; species Calliphora vicina. The sequence continues at coordinate 124,280,653 of NC_088780.1, forward strand.
GAAGAATGGGTTGGATTCGATCAACTGTTCGAATGGGGTGCCGTTTTAACTAATGGATCCAAGATGGACTCTGGTGCATGGAGTCGGAGTTTATATGGTCGATAACAATATTAATCGGTCATATAGACTCTATGACGAGTGAAGCGTCTTTCAGGCAGAGATTTTCAAGATCTATAAAGCCACAAATTTGACAATAGCACACGTCACAGAGGGGTCTGTAGTGACAATGTATGAGGACATTCAGGCGGTACTTAAGGCTTTGAAATGTCATTTAATACATTCTAGCTTAGTGGAAGACTGCAGGAGAGCTCTTGAAAAGTTATTGGTACACTACTCAATTAGATTGTGTTAGCTACCAGGAAACTGTAACATACAGCGAATTCAGGTAGCAGTTGAAGTGGCCAGACATGGCTCAGATATAGACCATGGTACTAGAGAACGGGGAGTAAGACCTCCGATTTGCCACTACTACAGGTAAATATCTGATAGATTCCGTGACTCCACCAACCAATTCAGGAATAGTAGAACTGGATGCAAAGGCAACCAATAAACTAATTGTATTGGTATAAGGTTATGATTTTGGGCAGTGTATGCCTGGAAACTAAACTGAAATAGTTTTGTCATGAAACGAACTTCTCAACCTGCCCGTATACACATTTTATATCGCTGGCGTTCTTCTTCATCAACTTTATCGACAAATCACCATCTTTATTTGGGTTATTTTTTTTTATTTTTTTGCTATTTTACTATCTTTTATTTTGGGGTAACTCTATAAATATAAAGTGTACAACAACAAATCTGTAATGACTTTATAAACACATTAACCCAGTATTTTGTCGTAGACCCCTTTTATTACTCATACCCAGCAAGTAGTGTCCTAGTAAATGGTAGCAACACATATACATCAACAAAGACATTCACAAGTACTTTAGCTAATGCAGCAGCAACAATTTTATGTTGTAACATACAACCCACAATCATTGTAACAAATCTTAAGAGAATTTACAGTTTAATAAACTTGTTTTTAGGTTTCTTCTCTTCTCTTCCTCCCATCCTCTTCTTTTTCTTAGTATTGGTTTTATTTGTATTTGAAGGTTTTTGATACGTGTGTGTGTGTGCTAAATTATGTGTACTAGGGTGGCCCATGTGAAGCACATCATTGATTTTCTATGCTCCCAGGTCTATAATGGAGAAAATCTAAATTTGAGAAAATCGGATAACACTCAAAGCTAGTACACAAAGATTAATAAGAATGTTGACTCTCAAATAAAACCTAAGTCTGCTGTCAAAAAATCTAACTTTAAAGACTGAGATCGAAAAAACCTTAAAAACTTTTAACCCAAGTATTATTTGATTTTGTTTTTTTGATTAAATTAAAGCATGTCAGTTATTATATTTAATGGCAATTATTATTTGAGGGTGCTGTGGCTTAATTGGTTAGCGCGTTTTATCATTAAGCATGATATGGTATTTGTGGCCTGGGTTCGATTCCCAGCCGCTGCCAATCAACAACATCAGTTTATAATAAATAATAGTTTACTAATAACACAAAGAACTTAACACAAATATATATAGGCATATTAATTGCCTGAGTGTTACTTCTATTTTTTTTTTTTTTTTTAGAATTATGTTAATTTGTTGTTAATCTGATTTAAATGAGTGACCAGAAAAAAGTGTTTACTAAAATCATTAAATATTTTCAACAAAAACCAACTTGATCCTATTAAAAGTTGACCAAACAGTCAAACTGATTCCAATGTTATTACACAGTGGGGCAGAATAAAAATTTTTTGGAAATAAATCTGGCATTTCTAAACGGCTGGAGTTTAAGATATTAAAATGGAAGATACAAATGATCAGGGGCGGCGCTAGGGGGGCTCAAAGTAGGGTACATTCGACATGTAAAATTTTTAAACACGTGCAATTTTTTTGTTCCCTGTCCGATTTCAAAGATTTTTAAAAATGCTTGCGTGAAAATTTATACAATTTTTTTAGCATGAACAAGTGCAATATTTTTGAAGGACGGAATTTTTAAGAGGCATATTTTTGAATCTAATTGAGATACAGACTTCAATTTCTTTTGTAAGACCAAAAATTAACTAAAAGTAAGAAAGTATGGTCGGTCAAGTCCGACCATATAATACCCTACACTAAGTAAAAGAGCAAAAACATTTTTCTTTTAAAATTTCAACAATTTATATTTTTGAGTGATTTTCGGAAGTGAACCTTATATGGGGGCTATGACCAATTATGGGCCGATCACCATGAAATTAGGTCGTGTAATTTATGTCTATATGAAAGTTTACTATGTTGAATTTTGTGTGTATACCAACATTTTTAAGCGATTTATGCACGTTAAAGTGATTTTCGGAAGCGGGTCTATATGGGAGCTATGACAAATTATTATAAACCCTAGAGTTTATGTTATATTTTTGTTAAATTTCATCAAAATCGGCCCAAAAATATACAACATTTCGAAATCTTTCCAAGAGAAATTCCAAATATTGAAAAATTTGACCTTTGACCTTCACGAGTTAAGGGTTAACGTCTTCCGATTTTAGTAGAAGTTTGAGAGTATATTTAGAATTATCTGGACTATAATATTCTGAATAAGTTTTGCTTAAAATTCATAAGAGTAAGGAAATAGAGCTCATTGGCCTAAAAATTGCCAAATAATTGGTTTTTCTCGAAAATTGCAAAATTTAAATCGCAGGTACGGAAAAACTATAAGAGAAATTTTCATAATTTTCATAATTTTTTTACATTTTTATTCCCTATTATATTCTTAATAAATCCCAATGAGATGATCAAAAAATTCTGAAATTTGTTTAACAAAATTTTTAAAAAATTGAAAATGGAGTTTTGAAACTGCCGTTAAAAAAAATTTTATTTTTTTGTTCATACCTAAGAATAGGTTAACGGTATCCTACGAAGACAAAAACTCATATACAAGTATATATGGACATATTTTAAGTAAACATGAGCTTTTATTTTAATATTTATCAAAATATGTTAACTTTGTTCCTACATTTCTTGTTCTAGTGGCCTGAGACACGTTAATGGCCTGGCGAATTTTTAATAACTTTAACATTTTTCGACCGATTTCTGTTTTTTATGTCTCATTAGAACGACAATTACGTACACATTTCGATTCTTTTAAATTAAATTACAAAAGTAATTCTTTAATGGCAAAATTTTTACAAAAACTGAAAAAAAATGCATTTTCCCCCTTGTAAATGCATCTCAAAACTTCAGAGGGCTTGCGGCCCCAACCGATTTACCTAAAATTTTTTCAGGATGATTTTTTTACTAATGTTCACCAAACTGGAGGGTGAGAATGGCCAAAATCCAATTTTCGTTTATTAAGGGCCACCCTAAGGGACACACATAGCAAATATTTGACGAAAAAGACGTAACCGCTAAATAAAATATTATTTAATTGGTTTATTTACTGTCAAAAACTCCTTCTACTTAAGACAATTCTACATAAATATTTATTTTATTTGATGCTGTTTGATCCTACAAAACACTTGTAAGAGTAAACATGTCAAACAAATTTGTGCTAAAACAAGTGGTTACGCTTTTTTGAGTAAATATTTGCCATGTGTAACCGTACCTTTAGTAATAATAACTAAAGTCTTAAATTTGCACAATTTTTAATATTTGACATTAAAACATTTTTCTGATATAGGGCTTATATGGGGGGCTAGGGTTAACTATAAACCAATCCTCACAAAAGTTAGTAGTACGATTTAGATGCATCTAAAACTTGTTTATGTTTATGGGATATTTTTTGCATTTTCTTATTTAATCTTTTATATTATTTAATTAAATCTTGTATTGTTTTTTGTCAACGAAGAAAAGTAATTTTTGTAAAATTACTTTAATTTATAAAAAATAATAAAAAATTATTTAGGTTTGATTGCACTTGTGTTTAATTGAATCTAAAAACCACACAAATCAATCAAATATCTCAATTATTCAAGAGATTGAACAGCAACAACAATATATAATAGAATTTACAATAATTTGAGATAATAAGAATGTGTGATAAATTCATTTCTAAATATAATTTGATGTTAAATTGTTAATAAGAGTATGAGTGCGATGTGTTTGGATCCTATCAAAGTATGTTAAACTTCTGAATCAAAAAAGTAAGAGTGTTATATTCAGCTGTACCGAATCTTGTTTACCCACAATCAATATGTGACAAATCAATTTCATCTATTTTATATTTTTAGTAATTTTTAGTGCAGAGCTTTGGACAATTGGACACAATTGACCCCAGAGAGTGCCCCGATAGACTAGACGATAGTGTGCTGGACTATCAATCCAGGGGTTGCGGGTTCGATTCCTGCCAGAGACTCTGGGTGTTTCTGCAGACAAGCAAAACGCTTCGCAGTTTGTGTTCGTTTTTTTTTTTAAAAAAAAGATATAAAAAGGGTTAAATTTACAAATACAAACAACTAAAATTACTAAAACGTAAATTACTCTCCCAATGAAACAGTCTGAAGCATCGATAAAGTGCAAAATAAGGCCCACCCTAATGTGTACCTACATGGTTGTGGATGTTGGTTGAGTTAGAGGAAGGAGGAGAATGTTGTCTGATTGTCTAATGAGTAGAAAGAATACAAGGATTGTTGTTGGTTTGTGGGTGAGCAAAACTGTATTGCTTAGTTGGTGTGCTTGTCGAACAGAGTATTAAAACTTTATTAAATTCGACATCATTTTTTTTCGATTGTTTTATAATTTTTTGTTGTTGTTTATGTCAGTGTGAGTTATACGCAGTACTTGAAGAAGCACTGGCAGAAAAATATGTAATAAAAGAGAACATTCCTATAAATTTACAAATAAGCAATATTATTTATTGTGACTAGGAAAAAAGAGATACAGATCAGGTACTGCACTCGAACTTTAAGAATTTTCAGATTTTTCTTTAGATTTTTTGTTGTTGAATTGCAAAAATGGGAAAAATGAAAAAAACTCCCGCGGATTTTTTATTCATAATTGGGCTGAATAAGAAATCAGAAGACAAGTTTCTAAAAGAAGTAACAGTTTTCGTGTCTTTCATTTAGTATTTTATAACTGTTAAATCGGATCTCTTATCATTATAATTAATTAAGATTTAACTACATAGATTTACCCCCATTTTCACAATGTCTAGTTGTGTTTTAACCTATGAAGAACTGTCAGAATAACCGACAGTTTTCATACAAAAATTATTTTACCACGATATCACAATGGACAAGTTAATCAAAATACTGAGTTGTTAAGCTGAAGGTCCACACCACCCGTTTTACGCTTTTTCGCATTCTACGCGGCTGTCAAAAAAGTTGAATCAATGTATTTGTACGCTGCAAGTTACAAGTACAAAAGCGTAGAATGCCTTGACGCGTAGAATGCTTAAACGAACATGTCAGCTGATTTTTATATTCTTTTTTAATGTGTATTTTTCAATTTTAATAAATTAAAACAAGTTTAATGGTGAAAAAATAAATAAAAGCTGCAAAAAACGCGAAGTTTTTTTAATAATAAAACAAAAAATTTACGCTTAAAAAGCATCGCAAGTAACTTGAAGCGTAGAATGCGAAGTAGGTATGAAAAGCACGCAATGCTTTGACGCGAAGACGCGTAGTGTGGACCTCCAGCTTTAGTTCCTTTAAAACTGGTTTCTTTTTTCTGACAGTGTAGTTTTTTCTCCCTTTTTATGATTCCCCAATTCTCGTTCTCTCTGACATCATGTCCAGGACTTATATTCTTATTATTTCTGTTGTTTTCTTTTAGTTACAACGAACATGATATTGCTTAATTAAGGATTTGAATTTGACACATTTTTATCTTGTTTTTTTTTACAAGTTTCTTAAAATATCTCAAATAACAATAAGTAAGTTCTAAGAACAACAAAAATTAAAATGAAGTAAATAAACCAAATAATATACAATATATACAGTCCCCTCTTACTTTCTCTATGGCCTTAAATGATCTGATTTTTTTTGGCAAGAAAATCTAGAAGAAATTAACAAAAAAAATCTTTATTTTTATTTTTACCCTCAATAAAGTATTTAAAAATAAACAACAGCCATTTGTCTTAAGACTTAAAACCAACTTAACACTCACACACAGTAAAACAATTAAGTAACAAAAAGGATATAAAGGAAAGGGAAACACCCTTCTGTACAGGCAGTAGATTGTACAGAGTTTCGTATATAAATTAAACAGGATAAATGTCAATGAAATTAAGATGACAACAACAAAATGCTTGAACGCCTTTATTTTGTCTGTTTTGGAGTCTCTCATAGCCATTGTATAGTAAGTAACTAGTATAATGATGACTTCGTTGGATGACCACTTTCATTATTTTGTTGTACATCCTGTCTTTATTATCATCATCATCTGCATTGTCAGACTCTTGCTTTTCTTACTTACATTTTTCCCTTTTTGACACAAATCAAGAAAATATATATAAAAAGGGGTTTAGAACAGTTTTTATTGTACAACAAACTCTTCAATTACGAACATTATTACAAAGGCAACAATATCAAAATAACAAAAAAAAAAAGAAAAAGTGAAATAGTGAATGAGATTCTTTAATCATGAGTAGGTCTTTTGGTCAAGTGGTCTTGGAGTAACACAGCTTACAGCAGCAGCTGTACAAAAATAAGCGGAATTATTTGTAATTTTTATGAATGAGAGCTGTTGGGAATGATAAGGAGAAAATATCGAGCCCTTAGCGCCAAATTATCGTAAGCGACATTTTCTAAATTTTTTTTTATTGCAAAAATTAAAATTTCATGGACCGACTGATGTTTTATTAGCGTTCTCAGAATGTCAAAATTGTTAATAACTTCAAAATTATAGGGGGTAAGATTTTATCGTAAGTCAATGTTTACATTTTACAGTAAACGAATTTTATCGTAAGCGACACATAGTAAGATTTTAGAATAAAAAGAAGGAAATAAATCTGTAACTTCTAAATGGTTAGATTGGTTTGAATGAAATTTCACATGCGCAAGGAAGAAGTTTAAGTTCTGAATGTGGACCTCATGGGCCCAACAGGGGCGCGACCAAGGGCCCTTAAATTGGGACACCTCGGGTATGTTACATTTTTAAAACGATATTATTTCTTGGTTTGAGTTCTGATTTCAAAAACATTATACATGTAGAATATTCTCATCGAGCACTACAAAAAACCTAGTTGTAGCTATCAATTATCTATTATAGCTTAGGAGATATTCGTATTTGAAAATTAAATTTTCAAAATTTTTACCCAACCTACTCCAGTTTTTTGATAACCGCGTATCCAAATATTTTCCGATTTTTTCCAGTTTTCATCATTGGACTAACAACATATGTATGTGTCAAATAGAAAAAAGAACTGTTTAAAAATAATGACTAAGTCCAAAGTTATATGCATTTAAATTTTTAAAAGACGATTTTTCGCTAATTTTTTAAGAAAAAAGAACTGTTTTTCTTTTTAAGTTATCACAAAAAATTTCTAAGAGGATGTATAAGGAATTTATACTTTCTGAAAGCTAAGTTTTCATAAAATATTTTAAATGAAAAAAAAAATTAAAAATTTTTGTTATCGAAGGGACCAGGTCCATTCAAAAAACACCTATTTTTTATGTAAAATTAAACTTTAATTAAAATTCTCAAATCGCATATTCGATATCAAAATATAGTAACCTATTTTAGATGGCCCAATATGCTTTTAATTATTTTGTAAAGGGTTCCGATAACTCCGTCCCTGGTGTGGATATTATAGCCAAAAAAACTAAAAATTTCCATTTTTGGGATTTTTCAACACTTTTATGGGAATTGCGGTATTGCTGATAATAAATTTAAAAATTCGTTTTTATTTTTCCATTTTGAATAGAACAGTTTACATAACTGTTAAATTTCATTAAAAACTATTCATAAAAAACTATTTTATTTCAATTCGAAAAATTTGTATCTATGCAAAAATTCAATAAAAAACATTTGTTGTCATATTTTTTAATAAAGTATTCCATGAATTTTTAATTGTCAAAAGTTATAAATATTTTTGAAAAATAGACAAATAGCTTGAACGAAATTATATTATATCGCATCATAACATTTTTAATTTTATGTATAAATTTCAAAATAATCGAAAAAACCTTCTCCTGTAAAATTTGTGTTTTGTCGCTTACGATAATTTGGCGCTAAGGGCTCGATATGTAGTAGGCAGACAGAGGTGTGAGAAGTTCTTTATTCTACAAAACATTTCAAATAGAGAACAATTTCAAAATAAGATTAAAATCAGTTATTTTTCTATATTTTCATACAAATATATAGTATGTAAAGATTTAAAGAAATTTTATGTCGAAATATGCAATAGTTTATCGCCAAAAAAAATCGCAATGTCGCCAAACTCAAGTTCTAATCACCAAGAATTTTTGAAAATCATCCAGATACAGGTGAATTTTTTTTGAAACGTGTAGTCGTCGTCGTTTAGTGATATTCATTCTCACTTAATTCATGATAACTTTGGTTTAAGTTTTGGTATGAATTAATTCCATAAATGAGTACCGATCATTTCACTTTCATTTCTGGTTTTCCGTGATTCTTTAGTTCTTTAAAATTCTTGAATTTCTTTCACACTGCTCGCAAAAGATACTATTAACTAACTAACTACAAGTAAAATTTATTTCGTTCTGTTGTTTCATGTTTATATTTTTTTTTGTCTTAAAGTATTTTTCACTTTTATTTTGCTTTCTTTTTTATTATGTTGTTATTTGAACAATTGTCAAGTGTGGTTTGTGCTTAATGCGAAATAGTACTTGCAGAAATATGCCTGCAATACACGAAACCCACTTCTGTCTTCAATCAGTTACTAGCATAACCAATTACTAGTGAATGGTGGTCAACAATCTCAAGTTTCAAATCCTCTACAACTCTGCTACATATACACAACTATTATGCTAAATACATACGTTATTTTCAGATACACTGCCCATTAGGGTTCCATAAATTAATTGTTCGAACAATCAATTTATGGAACAATCAATAATTCGTAAATTAGAAAGTCAAACTTTTGTCCCAACAGTATTTTTAGGTCAATTGACACGTATGTTCTCTTTCTAATGCAAAGAGTAGTCAATTGGTAACTATATACAACCTAGGTAATCTAAAGTGAAGTCAATTGCTACATTGTATTTCTAAGTAATCGCTTTAAAAATTTTGTTTGAATATCACAGAAGGTAGTCATTTTACCCACCAGAGGTAATCTATTGGAGAGTCAATTGTCACAAAGTGTCCGGAGTTTAGTCTCTTATATTGTCGATGCTCTTAATAATGCCTTAAGTTAGATTTAAAGAATGATGTTTAAAAAAGTTTAAATTAGAATTTATCGTGGGTCTTTATCCTACTCTATTTCTTATTTTTCAAACTTGCAACCCAGATGATAGCAACATCTGCCATTCATATTCATTCAATTATAGACCAAGCCTGTCGGAGATTGGGGCAATAAGGCAAAACGTGAATGTTAGACCCCTTTCACACTAGGCAATTTAGTTGCGCAAGTCTCTTGTTTTTGTAGATGCCAGAGGTAATGTCGGGTTAATGAAAAGAAAATTTTACATGCTGTTTTGTTGTTGGGCAAGAGACTTGCGCTACTAAATTGCCTAGTGTGAAAGGGGTCTTACGCTTAACTAAGATCTTGTGACAATCTATGAATGATGTTGTGCGAATTGAGTCGAATTTAATGCACGCAAGACTCAATGTTGCATGTTAACACACAACAGATCATGTTGTTTCATCTGTTTTTATGGGTGGTGTAAATATTAAAGAATCAGTAGCTCTTGTTGTTCTAGTCATGAGTATTTAGTGCGATGTGCGATGAAGAAAACATATTTTGCAAGTGCTCGAAGAAAGCAATCAAGTACCTTGGTTTTCTAAAACAGTGTAGGAAATACATTTCTCCATATGATTTCCTTACTATTTACACCACTTATATGCGACTCAAAATGGAATACAACGCTCATGTGTGGGTACTTAAAAGTATATTTTGGAGTTACTCAACCGCGTGCTTATCGATGACAGCAGAGTATCCAGCTCTATTGACTCATTGGAACATTGTCGCAATGTGGGTTGTGTTTCAATCTTCTACCGATACTTCAATGGAATGTTGTCTGCAGAAATTGGGGATTTTTTTCCCGAAGCCCGTATTTCTTTTTATCAATACAGGATCTTTGACAAGGACTCTGGGCAGGGATCACACAAAACAATACAGGGGAAATTCGTTCATAAGCCGAACAGTCCTTATGTGGAAGAAGCTTCTTGCTGAAATCTTTCCTTTCACTTACAGTATAGGAAAATTTAAATCAAATGTCCACAAACAATACTCCCTCTATGCTCCCTCCCATAACCTATTTTCCTTGTTCCAACACAATGCATTACATAAGTGCTGGTCCAAGCAAAAAAAAAAATCAGTGCTCTTTATATGATCTTAAATTAACTTAGATTAGTTTCAATCGTGGCTCCTTATATATTCTTAGATCAGTTTTAATAATTCCTCTTTACATAGTTACACCCTACACCACCAGGGTAATCATGTTGATGTTTGTATCGTGCAAGAATATTGTCCTAACACCTTAAAGTATACCAATCTGGTCAGGATCACTTGTTGAGACGATTAAGCGATACCCGCCGTCTGTCCGTCCATGTAAACTTTGTAATCAAACTACAGTTCGCAATTTTAAAGATAATTCGACAAAATTTGCCAAAAACTTTTATATCGCAAATCATCCCACCAAATTCTGTGACGATCGGTCCATATAAGGCACACTTCCGAAAATCACTTTATCGCGCTTTAATATCTTAAAAATGTTGGTATTCAAATAAGATTCAATACAAATAAGTTTCATATCAAAAGAAAGCTGTTTATAATCATATAGGCGGTTTAGGGTATCACATATTACTTGTTTTAGATTAGCTTTAAGACCTGCTCTTTATATAATTGTATATTAGCTTTTATAGTGGTTCTCATACAGTCTTCGTTAAGCTTTAATCGTGGGCAGACGCGGATCCAGAGGGGTGAAATAGGAAGTCCACCCCCAAAACTGAAAAGTTTTCATATAAAAATGAAGTAAAAAAGAAAAATGTTGAACAAATTTTGATTTATCCCCAAAATGGTTGACCTGGCTCAGCGCCTGATCGTGGCTGTGTTTATAATCTTAGACTAGCTTTAAATGCTGCTCTAATATTAGATTAACTTTAATCGTCTCTTAGATTAGTTTTAGTCAGGGTACTTATATAGTTTTAGTTTAATAATACATGCTAAAATAACTAGTAACATAGCTAATTCTGTAACCTTTGCTGACCCTAAATGATAGGGAAAATCTTTGGTTCGTTACAGTCACCCAGAACTGCTGGGTCTTCAATATATATATATGTACATTGGCAAAGGGTCATACAGACATACACAGAGGTACAATTATTTCTACACAGATGGGATTATTAATGTCATGAATTTGTCCTGATAGAGACTATGGTTTTTATTATTTTTATTTTTTTTCATTCGTTATTATAACCAACTTTTTATTGCATTATATTTGATTTGGTTTTCTTTTTATTAATACTTGAAATTACTTGTTAATTGCTGTATGAGAGTTTTATGTGTTTTCTCTCTTTTATATTAAGAACTTCATTCGTTATTTGTGTCGACTGCTGCAATTGTGTGGTTAAACAACTTAATGCGGTGAATTGTATTTATGGGTCATTTGCAGTTAAATATGGTTTAATTGGTAAAACGAATAAATAATGTTGGGGATTTTAAATTTTAGAAGGAGCTTACTCATATGGTATAAGAAAAATTTTCTTAAATTTTCTATAAAATAGATTTAAAATTTGTTTGAAAATGTTTTATCTGTGGACTTTTGACAAGTTGTTTTGTGCAATTTAAGTGCAATTTTCAAATTTTTCAAGAGAGCATAAAAACCGCTGAAATGACCGATAATTATTTCATTATTTGTCCTTAAAGAATTTCGAAAGTTTTGTGTAATTCTCTGAGACAAATAATAAAGATCTTCAAGGACAAATAATACAACAACTATCGATCAATTCAACAGTTTTTGCGCTCTCCAAAAAAAATATGGAAATTTCACTTAAGTTGTTTTGTCAAAATTAATTTTTAGTTTCTTGTACTTTCCATCAATTCTTTAATATCACTGTGTGAAATTTTTTAAGTCATGGAAATATAACCATATACGGACACCAGTACGTGATAAAAGACCAAAAAAAAAACCCGTGTCTCACAGTTTTGCCCACAGTCATGCAGTTTTTTTATGGGCCCCCAGAGATTTGGGGCCTCGGTGTTATTTTTGCAGAAAAGTGATCATTTTCTCAGGCTGATATCTTGCAAACAGTTCGGAATTTTGATCTACTCTCTGAGGCAAAGTTGTCATAAAGAAAAAAAATTGTGAACATATAAAATCAAGAAACTTCACCTTCAAGATCAAAATCGCAAAAAACTTTAAAAAAGTTCGAGTTTTTTTTATCTTTTTTTCCCTGTTCAGGTCCTAGATAGCAAACCGATCAAAATTCAAGGAAACAATCAACTACAAAAATGTACCTAAGATCTCAATAAACAAATTTCTAGAACACCTGAAAAAAAATCAAAAAGAGCATGACTGGGCAAAACTGGGACACACGGTTCTTTTTTTGTCTTTTATCACGTAGTGGTGTCCCTATATGGTTATATTTTTTCGTGTTGCACTGTGTTTTTCTAATGTATTTTTCCATTTCTAACATCATTAACAAACTTCAGTGACATAATAAGTTTTTGCCTTTTCTTTGCTTACCAGGAAACTTTATCGAGTCTTTTTTTTTGATAGTTTGTCATAAAAAGAAAAAAAAAATTATATGTCTTATTAAAAATTAGTAGGTTTTACAGCAGCATAACAGAGGTAAACTGAGAGCACAATTTCCTATATTAATATTTATAATTTTTAATACTCAAACTCTTAGATGCGCTCACTCACACACATTGATTTACCTTCTTACCTCCCTCAACACTTTTCCCAATCCAAAGAAAATTAAGTAAACTTGAGCCAAACTATTTATTTCTTGTCATAATAAACATCATTTGAAGGCTTCTAACAGAAGTTTGAAAGGGGTTGGAAACAAGCAAAGAAGTTTTGTAACATTTTCTGGTTTGTGTCTCACCTTCCATAAAAAATAAATATTTTTCTTTGGTCATAGTTTTTGCTTCATATACTTTTTTATTTTTTTTTTTTAATTTTATAGTTCATTTTTTTTAAAGCATCTGCATCAGCAAATGACTCTATTTCTTGATTTATACTTTGGTCATTAAAGTAAAACTTTTTTTTAAGTTTTTTCCTTATTGCATTTTCCATTTAAAGAGAAAATAATCTTTGGTTGTTGTTGTTGTTACAAAACTAACAAACAACTTCTTAAAAATAACAACTACATAAAATTATAGTTATACTACACTTTTTCTTCTTCTTCAAAAAAAAAAGAAAATAAAAAAAATTAATGCACTTTACGTTAAAAATAACAAACTTTTCAATAAAGTATCATAAAAAAAAGAAATATTTTTGTTATTCTTTCTATATTAAAATGATCATAAAGAAAGTAGTCTTAAACTATACAGTGCTCATTTTATTCTGGAAAATAAAAAATAAAACTTTGGCCAGAGAAAAACTAGAGCAAGTGGTCAGTCAGTCAATATATATTGACAATTTATGAAAATAATTTTGTTTCCGTTGTTTGCCACAAGGAACTGGCTGGCTAAAGTATATACATATATATTTAGAGAGAGATAAGATGACATTTTCTAGCAGCTGGTTAAGTAGTATGGGCCAGCAAATGTTACTTTAAAATAGTTATTTAATGAAAGAAAATATGAAAGATTTTGAATATCAGACATTTTTACACAAATCCTTTTCTAGTTTCATGTTATTATAACCTACATCACTATAGAGCGGAGGGTATTATGCGTTTGTGCTGAGGTTTGTGGCGTCTAAAAATATTAGTGTGACACCCCGATTGACTTAGTATCACTTTCTGAGTCGATTAGACGATGTATGTCGATTCGACTTGCTCTAATTTTGAAGATATTTTTGTAAAGCCTATTGAAATTGTTTGCAATAATCGGTCCATTATTTCACCTAGCCCTCATACAAATGTCATTGCGAAATAGGACTTTATCTGTAATAAATGTTTAATTAATAGGTATCTACAAAAATTTCGATATAAATAAGTTTAATATATGGGGATTTCATATCAAGTGAACAAACTTTTGAAAACGATGTCTTCCGATCGGGATGAGCATCCCACTAAGCGACCAAAAACATCTTCAAGGAAAAGCCTAAGCTTTCTTCTGAGTAAAAAAATTGCCCAATTTGAAAAAAAAGTAAAAAATATTTTATTCGAAATATTGCAGAAATAGCTGTCTACACTACACCATTTTTCATTGAAATTGAGAACATTATACATGATATTGAGAAAATTCTAAATGAAATTGAGAATTTCAACTTTAAATTGAGAAAATTCCAAATGAAATTGAGAATTTCCATTTTAAATTGAGAAAATTCCAAATAAAATTGAGGATTTCCATTTTAAATTGAGAAAATTCCAAATGAAATTGGGAAAATTGTAATTGAAATTAAAAAAATTCCAAATGAAATTGAGAAAATTTTATTTTACGCTACATAAATAATGCACATTACACAGTCTTATTGACCAACAGGTATATCATGCAATTCCAAATCATGGAATGATGTTGTATGTTGTATAGCTCTACTGAAATCTCCAGTAGTTATACAGGACTTGGAATCGTTAATTAATTCTTGAAGATATAAAATCCTCTGCTCTCCTACATTAGGCGGATTTACGGTTGGTATATTCATCTTTGACTTTACAATACTTTTGATTTTGGATCAAGTTATTTCAATGGGGTTAAGCATTGGTGAATAGGGACTCAATCGTAAAAGTGTTGCTGGAGAGGAAAATTTCACGTAAACGACTGTGGCAAGGGGCATTGTCACATACCAGAACGAGTTCAGATAACTGATTACCCAACTCTTGCTATCAACACTCAAGAATAATGTTTCTCAATTTTATTTAGAATTTTCGCAAATTCATTTGGAATTTTCTCAATTTCAATTAGAATTTGCTCAATTTCAATTAGAATTTGCTCAATTTCAATTAGAATTTGCTCAATTTCAATTAGAATTTTCCAAATTTCATTTGTAATTTTCTAAATTTCAATTTGAATTTCTCAATTTCATTTGGAATTTTCTCAATTTAAAATGGAAATTCTCAATTTCATTTGGAATTTTCTCAATTTAAAATGGAAACTCTTAATTTCATTTGGAATTTTCTCAATTTAAAATGGAAATTCTCAATTTCATTTGCAATTTTCTCAATTTCAATGAAAAATGGTATAGTTGGGACAAATTTTGCTAAGAGACAATTTTTAAAATTTTTGGGATTTTGATCTTGAAGATGAATTTTTTTTGATTTTATATGTTCACAATTTATACCTTAAAAAATAGTACATCGTTTTTTGAAAAACTGGGAGACACGGGCCTTTTTCGGTCTTTTATCACGTACTGGTGTGCGTATATGGTTATATTTCCATGACTCAAAAAATTACACACAGTGTTATAATTCAAGTATCAAGACTGTTAAGTGATTAACATTGCTCTTTTGATTGTAACACGAGTAATATTAACACATTGACTGCCACGTCGGACACATTTGTGTGACACTGCACTATGCGGTTTACGCCACGTCGGACACACGACACGACTTTTATTCTCTCTAGCCATGTCGGACAATAGTGATTGACTTTAAGAATTTTTTCGATGTTGTCTGGAAGTTCCTCATCAAAACTGTAATCTTCACACTCTTCATCATTTTCTGAACTGAGTATTTTTTCTAACTCAGTATCCCATAAAAAAATCCTCTTCGCCATTTCGTAAGACCCTCTTATTTATAAAAAAAATCTGTTTCTAATCAGTAAATATTACTGATAGTAGCCTTAATTCCAATATTGACGTTTTCGAAGAGATTACGCAAAGAAAATGCTGTGGCACCCTGCTTCTTATTTGCTGAAAGTGCCTTGGCAGTCAATGTGTTAAAAAATATGGTTTTTGTCTGTGCTATTTAAATTCCAATGTATCTTCACACACATTTGTATAGATAAGGAGTGAGATCGAAAAATTCTTAACACACGTTTTTCATTACATTTTTTAACCCAAGTATTATTTGAATTTTTTTTTGATCAAGTTACCTTTGAAAAACATGTCAGTTATTATGTGTAATGTCAATTATATTAATTTTTTTGTTAATCTGATTAAAATGAGTGACCAGAAAAAAGTGCGTACTGAAATTATTAAATATTTTCAACAAAACCCAATTTGGTCTTACAAAAAGTTGGCCAAGCATACAAAGGTCTGCCGTCAAACTGTTTCCAATGTTATTAAACAGTACCGGGAGAACTGTCAGTTGATAGAAAACCTGGTTCAGGTAGAAGGAATGGTCCACATGATGTTTCTAAAGCCAAAAAAATAGAACGCATTTTCAAAAGAGCTCCCAACACATCCGGTAGGAAAGCAGCCCGGTTAGCTCAGTGCTCGGACTATTTGGTACGAAAAGTTAAAGCTAATGCAGGTTTAAAAACATACAAGGCTCAAAAAGTTCCTGACAGGAACGCTACTAAAAATTTAGAGCCCAAAAACAGAGCACGGAAATTGAAGTCAAGTTTTATAAAAAAATATTCTTGCTGCATAATGGATGACGAAACGTATGTTCTGGCAGATTTTTCGCAACTTCCAGGTCAAAAATTTTATGTTGCTGATGCTCGAGGGAATGTTGAAGAAAAGTTTAGGACCCAAAAGCAGACAAAATTTCCCAGAAAGTTCTTGGTATGGCAAGCAATATGCAGTTGCGGCAAAAGAAGCCACTCATTTGTTACAACGGGCTCTATAAATACCGAAATTTACATCAAGGAATGTTTACAAAAAAGGCTGCTTCCATTCATAAGACTTCATAATGTGTCCACTTATTTTTGGCCTGACTTGGCATCCTGTCACTATGGCAAACAAGCCCTTGAGTGGTACAAGAACAATAATGTGGTATTTGTACCAAGAGAGGCAAATCCTCCAAACTGCCCGGAGCTAAGGCCAGTGGAGAGATATTGGGCTCTTGTTAAAAGAGAATTGAAGAGTACAAAAAAGGTGTCCAAAAGTGTGGTAGATTTTAAACGGAGATGGACTACATGTTCGAGCAAAGTGACAGAAAGCACTATAAAAACGTTAATGGAAGGGTTTCCGAAAAAGGTTCAAAATTTCATCACTAGTGATTAAAACTATAAAAATAATTTTTTTTGTAAATTGTAATAATAATTTCAATCAAATAAAAAAAAAATTAAAGCTGTAAGTTTAGTGGTTTCTTTTTTATAAACATATATGTATGTTAAGAATTTTTTGATCTCACTCCTTATCTGTACATATATTTGTTTAGAAGATTCGAGACTTCATATTTGCAAAAAATCCATTCTAACTAGTATATATTTCGTTGGAAAGAGTTTAATTATTCAAGTTATTGGGTTGACTTGTAATCACAAAGCATTGACGAACCTCGAAATAAAGCTGTAAAACATTTGAACATCTCAAGCGCTGTAGAAATTGACAAACTTGCAAGTTCTTTAAAAATGTTGCTGACAAAATTGTAAATGGAGCAGGTTACAATATAGTAGATACATAACTGTTATATACCAAATTATTATAAATAACAAAAAAATGATTTAATATCTTCTTTAACTTACCCTTTTCATTTGAAGAAAGCTTATACAAAATAAAATCAAAATGTATTTGTATCAAGCTGCTGCAATTTATTGAAATGGAGCGTATTGCTGTTGTCTCTGTAGCAGGGTTTGTCACCACAAACCAAACTTGCGCGATTGTGTCTGAGGTTTGACACTCAAAGACGTTGTTGTTCTTGACGGCGAAGAAGTCGAGCAAGGTAACGCTGCAGTGGATGACGTTAATGAAGTCAAATGTGGCGGGTAACGCTGCTGCTGTGGTTGTTGTTGTTGATAATGCACCACACAGTCATCTTCCATGGAGGTCTGACTGTCACCCATGGTATCTTGATAGTCCAGCGTTTGTATTTGGGCCATATTTAACAGCTCCATGGGCAGAAGTTCCGATTGCAAGGCTCGAGAAAATTGACCAGAATCCGGTGTCATTTCAATATAAAACGATTCATCATCTAAAATGGCCGAGGAGGAGGCAGACGCAGTAGATGTTTTGGTAGTGGAGGACTGTGAAAGGGATCTAGAATTGTTCAAGACCATAGAATGACTTAGAGGTGGTGCTTTAAAGTTGGAGGCAGCTGTCTTGACAGTGGCGGGCTTTTCAGTGGCCGAAGTTTTTTGCAATTCACGTACATGTAAATTGTGTAAAGGCGAATTATAGGGTGCCTCCAGGCGAGTGCTGTGATGCCATTTTTGCATGCCCTCACTATAGCTTAAAAAGCTGTGGGAGTCATCCTCTACAGAGTGATTTGGTCTTTGATGTGGCCGCAAATGATGGCTGGGAGAATGACGGCGCCAGGGCATGTCACAACGATAAACATGCATGAGTCCCAGTAGTAAAACTAAAAAGAGGCCAGATGACACTAGCAGTATCAAACCCGGATGATTTTCTTTACTCTCTGCCCTTCGCAAGTCGGACCATTGTTCGGTTTTGGTGTGTTTTGCATGGGTTTCGGCTTGTTGATCCTGCAGGATTTGTTGTATTAAGAGCTCGTGTTCGTGCTGAAATGTATGCGGCTGTTTCAACAAGTTGGCTGCCTGCCGGTTGTCCTGGTTGTCACTGTTAATGGGTGTATTGACTGTGCTGTGTTTTAGCGTATGTGCTTGAGTGTTGTAAGCAGAGTCGTCTTTCTCTAGAATCGCAGCAAGTGGTTTTAACTCCTGATAGTGTGAGTTATCAAACTGTTTGGCATGAACTTCATTTTCCTGGGGCTCAGCTGTATGGACATGTTGTTTGTCGTCGTGTTGCTTCGTTATGATGGTCATTTTCTTCATAATCAAGGAATGTTTTTTGGTTTTGATTTCATAATTGGGTTTTTTAATTTTCCCCAAATCATCCTGCCTGTCTGCAGGACCATCTAGTTTAATGTCCTCTTGGCATTTTTTATTAGTTGATTTGTTTATCTTGTGTTCTGTTTTTGTGTGTTTGTTTGGAGTTGTAGCTGCCGTCGCTGGTGGTGCCCTGGCCGTTTGGCTTATTTCCAAATTGTGTTTATTTTTACTATCGGCTGCCATTGTGTTGGTCTCTAAGTCATGATGTTCTGTATTGTGGTTGATGCTATTGCTGTTGTCTTCATGTTCAGCATTATGTTTGTTGGCTGGCAAGATAAGTTCATCGGCTGTAACCATAAGATTTTCTCCTTTGTACATTAGTAGTGGTGTGCCGATTAAATGTCTGTCCTTAACAAGCAGTTGTAATGGTTCATGTTTGTGCATGACTGTCGTGGTTGATGCTGCTACTGCTGCTGCTGCTGGTTTTGTTGGATTTTCTGTTGAGGTTTTACTAGCAGTTGTTTGTTCTAATGTGGCCTCTATTGTTGGCGTTCTACCAAGCTCATCTTGTCTTTGTGTCGCTGATGTTGCTGTGGTTGTTTTTACTGAAGAATTGCATTCTATAGAAATACCAGAGTGTAGAAATTTATAAAAATTAAAATTTACATTTATTTGTAGTTTGTTTAAAGTGAAATTTATGAAAATGTCAGTCAGTCACTATCGTTCAGGCCTTTGCTGCTTTCAAAACTCTTTTCATTTTGGTTGTAAATTGTGTTTTTAAATGGCTGTAAAGGATTTTTTTATGATTATTATAAGAGAATAAATGTTTGTTGTGTACTGTATACGTATACTGTGGTATGTATCTGTGTATCCAGATTAGATATGTATAATGTGTTTTTTGGCCTTTTTTTTGCCGAGGGAAATTATATCACAATGACCCTTATAAAATTATATTTTATGTTTGAAATTAAAGCATGATTCTTACATATTATTAGATATTTAATGAAACTAAGCAGGATTTTTTGAATCTGGTTGTTAAAAGCTTTTAATGAATTTGTAAAATTTAGCTTTTATGAGGTGAAAATAGTTTAGGTTTTCATGAAGTCTATCTATGTTTGGGTTCCAATGTTAAATGAAAGTATGTAGATCATAGGAGAATCATCACTCTGAAAGGGGCTTGTAAAGCGTGGCCATCTGAAGTTTGGTTATCACTAAAATACCCTTTCTGCTCAACTACCCCCAGCAGTTAAGCAAGTAGTCAATGTATCCCTTAAAGACAGTAATTGTCACAAATGACTTATCTCTTGGCTGACTCCATTTTATATATTTTGGCCATTTGATACGTGTGTGCACTTTATAGTGCAGAGAGAAGACAATTGGTTACTTTATGCATCCCAAGTAATCTAGCGTGAAGACAATTGTCACTTGAGTGTCTCTAAGTAATCTAGAGTGTAGTCCCTTTAAACGTTTTGTGAGTAATTCGTACAAACAGGTTTTTTGCAAATTGTGTTAATATAATTCTCATACAGTTTATTTTAGCTTAAGTATGCTGTTATCCCATGTAACTTAGCATGAAGTCAATAGTCACTTTAGTGTCTCTTAGTAACCTATGGTGAAGTCACTTCAAACTTTTTTTTGAACTGCACTTTATTTTACCCACCAGAAGTGTTGCCTATTTTCGATCAGCTATTCGATAGTCACCTTGTAATCAAAAGTGTCAATTGAACCCCTGCTAAGGACATGCACGTGTTAAAATAACTAGTCAAGTAGCTGATCAAGTAACCAGTTACAAAGTTAGCAAGGTAACTGACGCTATGTAACCAGTATGTGAATCCAATGCGTTGCCTATTTTGGATAGATACAAATAAACCCCTGCCTAGGACATGCCCGCGTTAAAATTACTAGTGGCAATTGAAATGATGGGTATAATCACTAGTTCGGTACTGTCTCCTAGAACTGCTGCGCCGTTAAGCTACCGTTGCCTTTTTACCGCTAAAATACCGTTACCGATATAATCTTAAATACATTTACCTATAAATACCGTTGCCGATATTCTATAAATAATTATAAATTATAAAAATACAAATTTAGAGTTACCATTAGCTTTTTACGATTTTATCAAAAATATTTAAAATTTTTATTTTTGAGTATAATTTATTCTTACTTGTTTCCTTTTAAATTCAATAATCTATACTTTTATACCCTTCACCTTCGTGAAAAGGGTATATATAAGATTGTCATTCCGTTTGTAATTTCCACAATATAATTTTCCGACCCTATAAAGTATATATATTCTGAATCCTTATAGATGTCCGTCTGTCTGTCCGTCTGTTTGTTGAAATCAATTTTCTGAAAACCCCAGATATCTTCGGTATCCAAATCTTTAATAATTCTGTCAGACATGCTTTCGAGAAGTTTCCTATGAAGAAAAAACCAGGGCAACCTCGATTTTTTACCTATTTTTGACCTATGTATATCTGGATTACTGAGTCATTAATATAGACAATATGGATATCTAATGATAGACATTTCAAAGAAACACACTTTATTGGTCTGATTTGAAACCTAAACTGCTGATTTACAATACAAACGTCTCTAGATTAATATTTTTTTAAGAATTACAATGATTCTAAATAGTAGAGGACGATGAGCTTACAGAAAAACTTTTTCAGAATAAATTGCACATAATGAAACTATTAAAAATTAAATTCCGCATAATTCTAGAAGTTAAGCTAAATCATAATAATGATTCATTGTGATGATTTTACCAAACGTTAAATTGAATTTGATGTACATACCTTCTTTCAACAAATTTGACTTCATTAGTGTGTTTTGTTCTTAAAATTTAATTTTATTAATCATTTCGTTGGCTTGGTGTACAAAGTTCCTTTTCAGAAATAAACGTTCTAAAATCTATGATTTGAAATATTTTTTAAATATGATAATGGAGTTTTATTAATTATTTGGTATGATTTATAATGACAAATAATCACAGCTAAGAAGAAGTGCGTTTGCACATTATAGGTTCTTACTTTGGGACTTGTAACATTTTCTGTTTCATATCAGAATGTCGAGGTGATTACAAATTTTAAAATTATCAAATTTTTATAAAATAAAATGGACTTAGCTCTTTTGTATATTTATAGTTATTTAATATTAACCATTCCTGACTACTAAAAACTACAAATTTTAAAGCTGTGTATACTAGGGTGGCCCTTAATAAACGAAAGTTGGATTTTGGCCATTCTCAATTTAATTTAAAAGAATCGAAATGTGTACGTAATTGTCGTTCTAATGAGATATAAAAAACAGAAATCGGTCAAAAAATGTTAAAGTTATTAAAAATTCGCCAGACCATTAACGTGTCTCAAGAACAAGAAATGTAGGAACAAAATTAACATATTTTGATAAATATTAAAATAAAAGCTCATTTTTACTTAAAATATGTCCATATTTACTTGTATATGAGTTTTTGTCTTCGTAGGATACCGTTAACCTATTCTTAGGTATGAACAAAAAAATAAAATTTTTTTGACGGTAGTTTCAAAACTCCATTTTCAAGTTTTTAAAAATTTTGTTAAACAAATTTCAGAATTTTTTGATCATCTCATTGGGATTTATTAAGAATATAATAGGGAATAAAAATGTGAAAAAATTATGAAAATATCTCTTATAGTTTTTCCGTACCTGCGATTTAAATTTGGAAATTTTCGAGAAAAACCAATTACTTGGTAATTTTTTGGCGAATGAGCTCTATTTCCTTACAGTTATGAATTTTAAGTAAAACCTATTCAAAATATTATAGTATAGACAATTCTAAATATACTCTGAACGTTTTACTGAAATTGGAAAGATAGTGAAATGTTGTATATATTTTGGGCCGATTTTGATGAAACTTAACAAAAATATAACACAAAGCCTACACGCAGAGAAAAAACATGGTTGTGGTAACCATAAACTAAGAGCAACATATTATGATCAGATTTTTGCTTGTAGTCCAAAACATATTATGATCATTATTAGTATCATAAAATATCATTATCAATTTGAAATAATCAAATTATGATAAAAATCAATCATAATATGTTTTGAAATAATCATATTATGATAAAAAACAATCATAATATGACCCAGAGTCATCATATTTATGACCCAATTAAATCATATTATGATCCAAAACAATCATATTATGATCCAAAATAATCATATTATTATTAAAATTTATTTTTGGAAATACAAAATTTTAATAGGATTTAGTTTTAAAGTACTAAATTCACAATTAAAATATTATTGATAAAATCAAATTTATTGTTATTCGCTCTAGGAAAGTTAAAGATAATATACAAATAAAACTATAGAGCGAATGGGAATTACAAACACTCAAAATGTACTTGTAAAAACAGCACAGCTTAGACAAACACCAGCACTCACAAATGGTTGGAAAAAAGACTATTAAAAGTAAACATATTTTGTTTGCATCTTAAACATATTATGACTACGCGTATATAAACTTAACATTTAATGGTTGTACATAAAAATAATATGTTTACCTAATTATCATTATTTAGTTCTTCGAAAACCATATTCATATTTATAATTGCGATGAAAATATAAACGTTTACAGTAACTATAATATTGTTGAAATTAAATTAAAACAATAATTATATGTTTACGACAACAATATATTGTTACAGAGAACATAGTATAGTTGTCGTAAACATGTCCAACCATGTTTTTTCTCTGCGTGTAGTATTTACAAAAACAACAGAAAAATTTAAATTAACCCTGTATAGCGCTTGGGGTTAATATGACCCTAAACTTATAAAACCAAAAAAAGAATTATGATTTTAAAAGTTTGGGGTCATTTTAACCCCAAGTGCCATTATGGGTTAATTTCCATTCTTGTGCTGTTATTATAAACCCTAGAGCTTATGTTATATTTGTCTTGGGTTTCATCAAAATCGGCCCAAAAATAAATAACATTTCTATATCTTTGAATTAGAAATTCCAAATATTGAAAAATTTGACCTTTGACCTTCACGATTTAAGGTTTAACGTTTTCCAATTTCAGTAAAACTTTCAGAGTATATTTAGAATTATCTATACTATAATATTCTGAATAGGTTTTACTTAAAATTCATAACAGTAAGGAAATAGAGCTCATTCGCCAAAAAATTATTTTTTCTCGAAAATTTTCAAATTTAAATCGAAGGTACGGAAAAACTATAAGAGATATTTTCATAATTTTTTCACATTTTTATTCCCTATTGTAATAAAGTGGATTCACTTTATTATGGGGTTTGAGGGTTTTTAATATTTATTTATTCTGAGTCAAATAAGGCAGTCAATCGCCAGTATTTGTCTTCAGATCTGCTAGTCACAGTAGTCCACAAAGGTCTTCCTGCGTCTTAGCAATTTTGTTTAATTATTAAAACAAATAGAATTTTCTTTAATTTTTAGTCTTTATTTAATGACGATCGCTGTTTGAATGACACATACTTGTTATTACAATGAGGTTACTTGATTTTAGTAAAATTACAAAAGTCGTCTAGTATAAAGAATAAACAATTATTACAAAAACAAATTAATAGAAATTACAATGAGAGAGAGAGCAAGTGATAATAATTAGTCTCTTTTAGTGATGAACATTAATATTGATTATTGATTATTACATTATTGTGGTTACATCGTTAGGGTGTCCATTATATTAAATAAATCAAGTAATTTTACATAAAATAGGTGATATTAAAATAATCATAATACAAATAATAATAACATAAAAAGATTTGTGTAATAAAGAATAATGATCAAATATAATAAAACAATATAATAAGGTTTAATGAAAATAAAAATAATTAATTTAAATAATATCAGATACAATTCAGGCTGTTACACTATTATATTCTCAATAAACTCCAATGAGATGATCAAAAAATTCTGAAATTCGTTTAACAAAATTTTTAAAAATTTGAAAATGGAGTTTTGAAACTGCCGTTAAAAAAATTTTATTTTTTTGGTCATACCTGCGAATAGGTTAACGGTATCCTACGAAGACAAAAACTCATATACAAGTAAATATGGATATATTTTAAGTAAAAATGAGCTTTTATTTTAATATTTATCAAAATATGTTAATTTTGTTCCTACATTTCTTGTTCATTTGCCTGAGACACGTTAATGGCCTGGCGAATTTTTAATAACTTTAACATTTTTTGGCCAATTTCTGTTTTTTATGTCTCATTAGAACGACAATTACGTACACATTTCAATTCTTTTAAATTAAATTGCAAAAGTAATTTTTTAATGGCAAAATTTTTACAAAAACTGAAAAAAATGCATTTTATCCCCTTGTAAATGCATCTCAAAACTTCAGAGGGCATGCGGCATTTCTTATCCCCAACCGATTTATCTAATTTTTTCAGAATGATTTTTTTACTAATGTTCACCAAACTGGAGGGTGAGAATGGCCAAAATCCAACTTTCGTTTATTAAGGGCCACCCTAGTGTATACTTTGTAGGACATTTTATGTTTTCTACAGATATATTACGGTTAATCGGTTTTTTCGATGTCGGTTAACCGAAAAACCGGTTTTCTAAAAAGTCCAATTTTCGGTTAACCGACAAACCGGTTTTTTAAAAAGTCTGTTTTTTATAAACACTAGGTATAGGCCTATTTTTGGACTAAGCCGTAATCTAAACCGAATAATCGGTGGGATTCTAGTTACAACAAAAACTATCAAAAACATCAGAATTAATTTTATGCAAATGTCAATGGAGGTAAGATGTACGAGAAATTATGTTTTCAAAGCGTTTGTAAATTTCAATAAGGAACTAATTGAAAGGAAACCTACAGGGGATAAACATTTCTGGACAGGAATTAAGGCTGTATTGAAAATGTTCCAAAATTAAAATACGCCGAGTTCAGACAGTTCAAATATTTGGTTCCAAATATGAAAGCAACGAAGAAAGTTAAGGTTGCAGATGTACAAGGGAAGGAACAAAACTTTTGTTATTTTATTTAGTCAGATCACAGATCTAAAATAATAATTGTAAAATAAGTAGTTAGTACTATGGAAATACGTATATTTTAAATTTCCGATTTTTTCCTATTCCGTTTTCTTAATAATCTCTATTTGAAAAACTTTCCTTGCTATCACTTTCCTTATGATTTCTCGGTCATTTTCTAACAAGTATGTCAACAGTTTTCTTTTTCATTGTTGCTAATTGGTGCGTGTTTTTTTTCTTTTCTTGTAACAAAATTCAAGTGCATAAATAAATCTGCAGATACACAATTTATAAATGTTGTTGGTGTATCCTTTGGATGAGAGATAATATTGTAGTTGTTGTGATATCTTTTGTTGTTGTTATTGTTTTAAATACTACTTACCATTGGATGTTGATTGCATACATTTAACATTGACATCCTTTTGTAAGGACTGACGATAATTTGGCATCAGAATATCTAAGAGATGATGTTGTTGCTGCTGCTGGTGGTGGTCGAGAATACTGGTGATTGCTGCAGTTGTTGTAGATGTAGTGGTGGTAGTAGTTGCAATATCAAATTTCTTTGCAATTTGATTGTTTTTATTATATCCATTTATGCTTGTTGTACTGCTGGTGGTGCTGGTGATATTGCTGCTACTGTTAGTTGTTGGTTTTGCTAAAATGTTGCTGGTTTTATTTATAGTTTTAGTTATTTGTCTATTGTTCTCAGTGTCCTGGTAATTTGATGCTAAATCTTTATCTCCAACCAGAATAGTAGTTGCTGTTGTAGTTGCTGCTGATGCTGTTGCTGTTGTTTTTGCCTCAATTGTCTTGAATGTTTTTAATATTGCTGCAGTAATACTTGTAGTTGCTTCTACATCATGTTTCTCTTCTTCAATGGGTTTGTTTCCGATTGTTGTTGTTGTTGCTGCTATTTTTCTTGTAGTAGTTTTAATGTGAGCAGAATTTGTTGTCATTGTTTGGGTAGTAGTGTGGGCCGTGTTTGTTGTTGTGTTGGCTGGCATAAATCCTTTTAACTCTTTATTGGGTTTGTCTAAATTGGCTGTTAGTTCCGGTGGAATTTTTAATGTTATTTTAGCCATTCTTTTGTTAGTTGTTGTGGCTTCAAGTGTAGTGGTTGTTGTTGTTGTTGCTGTGTCAGTTATTTTTGTTTGCATAGTTTTGGGATTTCTTGCTGCTAAAGTTTTAATCTCTTTTGTATTGGCAATTTTTGTTTTAATTTCATGCTGTTGTTGTTCGTTTCCAAGATTTATCTCCAATTTGCTTGTTGTACTTTCAAAATCTACAACATCTGCATCTTTTTCTTTTAGATGCTCACCACTACCCCTCCTCTGTGTCTCGTTGACATGTTTGTTTTCCTGTTTCAGTTGTATGAATGCCTCAGCCATTGTTGTGGTTTCCAGTGCCGCTGATGTTGGCACAAATGTTGTTGTTATTGTTGGTGTGGGAGATGCTATTGTGGTTGTTTGTGTTTCAGAATTTATTGGTGTAGCAAATGTTGTCGATTTTATAAATTGTGCTGCATTTATATCTTTAGTTTTGTCCTGCTTTAATAAAATTTCCATGTTTTGTGGCATTTCTATGCCACCACCACCACTCTCACCCTTCAGTGGAGTCGCCTGCTTTAGCCATTTTTTGGATTTGGTTGTTTGAAAATTTGTTTTATGTTGCACATCTTCAAGTTGTTGTTCGGCTTCTTTAGTGTGTTTTTCAACTGCTTCAACTACTTCTGTCATATTTGAAGAACTTTCAGTTGGAGTATTTCCTATTGATGCAATTTCTTCATGCTGGAATGTTGTTGTTGTTGGAGTTGTTGTGGCAACAGCATCTGCATTTGCAGTCAAGTGATCAAATGTTTTCATTTCGTTTGCAAATCTAGGTTTAACAACAATGTCTGGCTCCTCTTGCCCCTCACTTCCTGCACCCAGAAGTTTGTTGGAGGCGGTGTTTCTAATTGTAGTTGTTGCAACAGCAGTTGTAGTGGTTGTTGCATACGAGCTAAAAGTTTTTGTGGTTGTATTAAAGGTTTGTTTTTCATTTAAACTGCTTGACTGCATTGCAGCTGGTAAAGTTTGTGTGGCAGTTTCTATGGTAATTGGTTTTACTGCAGTTTCATCTTTAAGTTGTTGCTGCTGTTTCTCCTCCTCATCTGCATGTTTCAAGCTGCTCACTGCATCTGTTTGATTATTACTGTGTTGTGTTAAGGTTTTTTCTTCCGCAACAGCTGTTGATAATAACGTGCTGGATGTCATAGAATTTTGATTAAACTTTATTTCCTCCTTTACAGCTTCCTCTTCCGTATTAAAGTTTTTCTTAATACTTGGCCCAGCATTTAGATTCTCTTGCACGCAAGAGGGAGCTTTCAATTCGCTCAATAAACTATTATTTAAAAATGAAGAATTCAAACCAAATTGTTCATAGAAATTATGCATTTTTTCAAATTTATTCTTTAAGTCCTGGATTCTAATCATAAAATTGTCCTCCTCAGCCAACTGTTCCCCCTCTTCTTCATTTTCTTTTTCTACCCTTAAGCGGCAGGTGCTGGCCCACTCGGCTATACCCAAAAGATCAGCACATTTAATGGGGTTATCCTCCAACATTAAATCATTTAACTTGGGCAAAGAGTGTATAATACCCTGACTTATGCCTCTTATCTCGGAGGATTGCAGATTGAGGGTTTGTAATTTAGGCAGCATAATGTCGGGCAAATACAGCAGTTTGTTGTGGGACAAATCTAAAGTTTTCAAATTATTAAGGCCCTGAAAAGTCTGTTGAGGTATTTCCATTATTTCATTGTTTTGTAAAAACAAATGTTCCAGCGAAACGGGCAAACTGTAGGGAACTTTGCGTAGTTGATTGTGATCCAACATTAGTATCTCCAAAATTTCCAAACGTCCCAAGGCATCATCTTCAATGTGCTCGATGTGACTAAAGGATAAGTCCAAATATTGTAGCAAGGGGTAACTATCCAAGTCACCGCAGTTGATGACCTACAAAGAGAGAGAGAGAGAATTAAGAATTTTAAATATTTATATGATTAGAAAAAAAATTCAAAATTGTTTATACAAAATGATTAGATTAGCATTAAAATATTTGAACTTTGACATCTCAGCGAAAAGTTTTAGCATGATCGGTAGGAAATAAAGATCACTGTAATATCCCTTAATTCCCTCGGAATGTACCCTGATTTAAGACTTAAACTAAATATTTAAGTAAGCCATTGATATCTATTAGTTGAAATAATGGGAATATATCATTTGGATTTAAAGAATTATGCAGCATAAAAGCAGCAGTTTATGTATATTCAAAGATTTTTTAAATTCCTTGGTTTTTGAGTGTTTAAATTAAATTTCCCAGCAATTGAACAGAATGTTTTTTGACAATATTTTTGTTTGTATTATTTTTTATTCTCAAGTATGTATGTCTAACACTCATCTGGTTATAATCAAATTTTCGGTTTGACTTGCTTTTGGTATGTTCTCTTTCTTCCTTCCTCTACTACACCCTTTGGAGCGAAGTATAGTATAAAACTCCAGGAAAAAAAGCGGATCTCTTCAACAAACGAAAAAAAAATTATCATTTATTTAATTAAACCTCAACCAATTTACTGTTTGCACTGAAGCTTCTTTCTACTCACAGTATGCCGGCAAATTGTACGCGTATAGGCGAGATGGTTGGGTGGTTATTTGTGGTTTCAATTTTACTTTTAAGATACATTCATACATATATTATCTCAAACACACTCATAAGCTAAAAAAAACAAACCAGGAAAGACGAAAAAGAAAACAGTTTCTTAACAAATTTTGTGTTGTATAGCTTTAGGGTTTCTTTTTTTCGGTTTTCTTTGTTTACTTGAGATTTCTCTTACTCTGGCTCTCTCTTTGGGGGGACCCAATATGTTTGTTGTAAGTGTTCGTGTGTGTGTTTTGGGGAGCTGCATGTTTATGTTTGAGTATATACCGTTATTTGTTGTCAGTGATGCCAATTGTAAATAAAGAAAACTGAAAGTGCGCCATTACCGAACCCTTGGCAAGAAAGTTGTTTATAAATTCAACAAATTCTACTGTCTTCTTTAAACTAACGTTGGTAATAGACCAAAATTCCTGTATTAGTGTGACAAATGCTAGACTTTATTTATAACCATTTTTTTAGGCCGTGGCCCACTGTGTAACCTGTTAATCTACAGTTTTTTTAGCTTATTGAAAAACGCAATATTTGCCATACTGTTTGTTGTCTATGTTCTGTTTACATTATTGTTTAACGTATTTGCCTATTAGCATCTTAAGTTGTTCTTCTTTTTTTTATTATTTGTTTGTGTGTGCCTGTATCTCACTGCCATAATTCTTCTCCTAAATATGGTTTTGGCTTGTTTTCAATGTTGTTGCTGCTATTTTGTCTTGCTCGCCTATTTTCCACTACTCCTGTTTTAACTGTGTTGTTTATTTTTAACAACAATACCAATATAAATACGAGATATTGTTTTTTGTTGCTAAAAGATTTATGAGCAAAAAAATCATTAAAATTTAATTTATTTGTGGGGAAATCTTAAGTAATTTATTAGGACACAACACATGAGCCAAAGAGACTTTCAACAAAATTTAGATTTATAAAGAAATTGCTACAAAATTTGAGGCTACAAAACTAGAGATTGAACTAAGCAGATTGAAACCACACAGGCCTAAAATATGCCCCACACCTATAGCCTGGAGAAAAGCAAGTGTGGTTTTCATATAAAAACCAGGAAAGGAGAACTATGCAAATCCTAAAGCATATAAAGCCATAAGCTTAACGCCATTCATGCTGAAAGCCTTGGAGCCCTTCCTCTAGTCATCCTAACTTAAGCAAAGTAGTGATAGTTTTAATCTCAATGACCGCATGACTAGACAATGTGAGTTGGACACTTCTTGTCGCACCAAATGGAATTTGCGAGAATGTGAATAAATAATTTCCACTTATATCACGAATCTGACTAAATATTATAAATGCGGCTTAAAAATGCCTAATTATTAATATTTTTTTAATATTCATTTATTCAAAGCATTGTCTATTGATAATTATCACTTTTTCCCATCTTTCTGGCAACATATGGATTCCGAGCCAAAAGAACTGCTCGCTCCTCTTTTGAGGCCAAGAACGAATCAAGCCAATTTCGGATACTCTGTTTTAAAGTGAAGAGTATCCCACAGAGAACGTTCTGCATCGATCGAAACATATAGTAGTCGGACGGCGCACGGTCAGGATTATAAAACGGGTGAGGCAAAACTTCTCAACCTCTTCATTGTAAATAATTTAGCAAGGTCTCTAAGCTTCAATTCGTACGGTACCCCATTTCCTTGCTTTTGGATGAATCCTGCTGCTGCTTGCTTGGGTTATCATAATGGATCAATTTTTCATCGATAGTAATAATACGGTGCAAAAATTATTTGCTTTTATATTTGCTATAATAGCGAAATATTATAGAAAAATATAAAATGAAGTCTAGTATTTACAAAATGGAAATTAACCCTTAAGAGCAGTTAGGGTCAAAATGACTGTGTTTTTCGTGATTTTAAAAGTTCAGGGCCAAGTGCTCTTAAGGGTTAATTTCCATTTTTGTACTGTTATTGTAAATAATAGACTTCATGTTATATTTTTCTTAAGTTTCATCAAAATCGGCCCAAAAATATATAACATTTCGCTATCTTTCCATTAGAAATTCCAAATATTGAAAAATTTGACCTTTGACCTTCACGATTTAAGGGTTAACGTTTTCCGATTTTAAGAAAACTTTCAGACTATATTTAAAATTACCTGGACTATAATATTCTGAACATATTTTACTTAAAATTAATAACAGTAAGGAAATTGGGCTCATTCGCCAAAATTTGGCTAAAAAATTAGTTTTTCTCGAAAATCGAACAAAACTATAGGTGATATTGACATACTTTTTTCACATTTGTATTCCCTATTATGTTGTAAATAAATCCCCATGTGATGATCAAAAAATTCTGAAATTTGTTTACCAAAATTTTTAAAAATTTGAAATTGGAGTTTTGAAACTGCCGTTAAAAAAATATTTTTTTTTGGTTATACCTTCGAATAGGTTAACTGTATCCTATGAAGATAAAAACTCATATCCAAGTAAATATGGATAGATTTTAAATAAGAATAAACTTTTGTTTTAATATTTCTACAAATATGTTAATTTTGTTCCTACATTTCTTGTTCTAGTGGCCTGAGACACGTTAATGGCCTGGCGAGTTTTTAATAACTTTAACATTTTTTAACCAATTATTATCTTTTATATCTCATTAGAACGACAATTACGTACACATTTCGAAACTAAAAAAAATGCATTTTTTCCCCTTGTAAATGCACCACAAAACTAGAAAGTCGGTTGCCCTTCTTAGAACAAGCTAAAATTTTTTCAGCAGGAACCGTTTCAACATTTCAAAAAATTTAATTCTAAGGGACACTCTAATGTACATATGTACTTAAATAGTTTGTGTAGTTGAAAAAAAAGTTTTTTTTTTATAAATAAAAAGTTTTCTTCAAAAAATATATGGCAACGCTGACAGTAGTATAAAAGATTCGGCTCAGCCGAATATAGCGCTCTAACCTGTTTTAAATAAGAATCCAAAAGCTATTTTGATTATTTTGTTAATTAGAAAAAGAGCTACGCTAACTGCTGGTTAAAAACAAATTACAAATATCTAAATTTCTTGCTGTTGAACTGTAAACACAACTGTTTATTTGAATCACTACCACTAGTATTTGTTTTTAATTAAATTATCTTTGCCTAGGTTTGTGTTTATTCAAGTAATTTAATAGTACATTATTTATTCCCAGAGCATGTGTTTAGTGGAGAACCTACCAACATATTTTGTTGCTCAAGTATTTTCTGGCGACTGTCTGGCATTGTCTGGGTTGATATTCGAAATTTGTTTGGTGAATTTTGATTGATGGCTATGTATATGTTTTCTATACTTTGATAAGTCTTTGAACTTTCCTATGGCATTGAATGTGCAATTGAATGGAAATTTAAAAAAGCCACATTAAAAATTGTTGAAAAGGCCAGGAATTTGTTAAGGATTTTTATAGGGAATTTCCAACAAATTTAATAAATGTTAATAAAAAATGCAAATAAATTTAAAACAAACATTTCGTTTAAACAAAGTTGTTGATTTTATTTGTGTATTCGAATTTTGTGCTTAACAATTTACAAAATTTGTTATCCTTAATTCGGTTGGATCTGTAATTTAATTTTAATTCACATCTTAATGGAAATTCACCCTTATCATTTACTTTCATATCCTCATATTAAGCAAAATTTCGAAAAACAATCTTTTGTTTCTGAAACTAACCCAAAATGTATATCTCCCCCCCCTCCCAGGATAATAGTTTCATAATTACTTTAAAACTAATTGTTATCCCCCAATTTTTTTTAATTGCATTACATTATCTTCAACTTACTCAAACACCACTTACTCATCACTCAAACAATAATACAGAAACCCCTAAAATACCACCACAAAAGAACAACAGCAAAAAGCATATTGAAAGGATTCGTAATCCAGTTTTGGACTTTTTTTTGAAAATGTTTCTTCTTTGGAAAAAGAACTGAAACCATATTTAAATATAATTTTTTAAATACCAAAAATTATCATTATCTACACAAATAAACATACTACATACACATATCATTGATATGTAAATAAAAACACACACTCCAAAGGATACGAATACCCAAATCCTTTTACACATCCATACAACGTACATATGAGTTTAGAATAATGTAATAGCAGAATTTATTTCCTCCCCCACTTTGAAGCAAATGAAAACTCCATTTGAATGTAAAACAAACTTTTTCTATGTGAAAGTGGTTGTTGTTTTTGTTCATTACCACAGCAAAAACAACAACAAACAGTAAATAGCTAAAAGCCCAGAGAATATTTGTAAACAGAGAAATATTTGTTTTTCCTTGAGCATGAGTTTGTGTGGGTGTTTGTTTTGTTTTCAAAAGATTTAAAAGAAATTCAAATAGAAAAAAATAAAAACGACCAGGGTTGTCAGATTTTTTTTAGCTCCATCACCAAAAGCTAAACGAAAAATCGCCAAAATATTTTTTTGGAGCTTTTTTATTGTAAAATACTTATTTTTTGTATTATAAAGTCAATTTATTTCGGTTTAAATCTAGTTATTTATATTAAATTGATATCAAAAGTATACATTGTCTTAGAATTTGACTTTTTTTAACATTTTATCTGTAACAAAATTTATTAACATTCTATAACTTATTATTCCCATCAATAAATCTATAAGTTCATATTGAATTTTATTACGTAAGAGTTTTGGTATAAGTCGTAATAGAAAATACCCTTTATACGCAAGCGTTGAAGGTTGGTAAAATTAACATATTTAGAACGGCCAATGTTAAGTCTTTAATGATTAAAGTTTAATCTAACAAAAATCTAAACAATTTTGTCGGAATTTCAGATCTAAGTCCAATTGGTATATGCTAATGTTGACCATTGGAATTCACATTCCCCTGCTGAAACTTTCAAAAAGAAATTTAATGAATTTTGAACTACCAAAACTTTCCATTCCATTCCATTTCAATATTGAAAATTCATTATATACTTTAGAAAGAGTTATATTTGCTGGTAACCGTTTAAGAATTTCTTTTAAAAGATTTTTAAATACAAAAAACAAATTTCTTTTAAAATTTCTACATCATATTCCTCCATTTTTATATTTTGTAATTCCATTTCAAATTCTGTGCCAAAATCGATAGATTTCGGATTCCAAAGAATCCATCGAACCAATAGCCATTTTTAATGAGCATATTATCTAAATTATCAATATTTCCAGTATTATTTAAAAATTTTGGAAGAAAAAATTAATATTGATGAAACTATTTGAACATATATGCTACCTGCATCCATATGATCAGATTATAAATGATTAATTTTATGAACTATTGGGTTAATAAATATCAAAAATATTATTTCAAGAGAAACATATAAATCGCCACGTTTGGCGAGAAATCGCCACATCTGACAGCCCTGGAAACAACATTAAATTATTAACCGGGAGTATGAGAGATAGAGTGTTTATGTGTAAAGAAAGAAAGTACTGTTGCCAATTATAAAAAAAAATTGCGATAAATCGTCAAAAATTTTTCAAAATTTCAAAATTCTGCTGAAAATTTACCAAAAAATTGCTACATTTTAAAGACTTTTCACATTATGTTTATCATTAAAATTTTTATGATTGTTTGCATGATTAAATTTAAATGGACGATGAGGATTTGAGCTTTCTTTTATAAAATTGTAACGGAACCATGAAATTTCAACAGATATATGAGGAGCCGCAGAAAAAAGGTACTTTTTCGCATCTTTTCAAAAAATTTTTTTTACCAATTAAATGGGTTCTAAAAAAAGATGTGCTTTACAAAACGTCCAACACTAGTATAAAACGTAAAAAAAAATTATTTAATTTCAATGTGTAATTTGTTTATATATTAGATCAGGATTAAAAACATTCATTTAAAATATTATCTTTAAAAAAACGCATAAAACACATACACCCTAACTATGAAAGAAATTTTAAAGTTAACTTTTGTTAAAGTCGACTTTATTTTAAAATAGAATTTTTGTTTTTATTTGAAAAAAGCTTCAAAACTTTTTCCAACATATACATTCAAATAATTGAAAATATTTTTCAATGAATGTAAATAAAAAAAGGAAATTTCCAAAAATTAAAAAAACAAAATGTACATAAAAGTTCAAAATAAATAAAACTCATTTTACCAAAAATTTTAAATGTGCGAAAAAGTACTTTTTGTTCTGCGGCTCCTCATATGTACAAGATGGCGCAAAAGTAAACTTCCGATGTTTTTTGGCTGTAATTAAAAAAAAAAAATGAAAAACTTTGATTCTTCTTGTGGATTATTTTTATTTGGTCTTTTAATTTTTTTTACATCAAGTCGAGAATATGATGTAATGTAAATGGCCGCCGCCACAGTTGATTGTCATTTGGGCCCTTTTTATGGCATTTTCCATCACTTTGGCCAAAACTTCCGGCGATAGGTCCTCACATTTTTGACGGATATTGTCTTTAAGAGCTGCAAGAGTCTGAGGCTTGTTGACATAAACCCGCGACTTCAAAAAGCCCCACAAAAAGAAGTCTGGAGCGGTCAAATCAGGCGATCACGCTGGCCAGTGCAAATCGCCAAAACGGGAAATTAGGCGCCCGGGAAATGCATCCTTCAGCATATCGGTTGTGGCACGTGTAGTGTGTGCCGTTGCACCGTCCTGTTGGAACCACATGTTTTCCAATCCCAATTCATTAAGTTGCGGCAAAAAGAACTCGTTGATCATTGCTCACCAATCACAGTAACCGTTTGGCCCGCGACGTCTTCGAAGAAAAAAGGTCCGATGACTCCTCCAGCGAAAACAGCACACCATACAGTGACTTTGAGCGGGTGTAATGGCTCTTCGTGGGTTACGCGCGGATTTTCAGTGCCCCAGAAGCGTAAATTTTGCTTATTTACGTACCCGCTAAGATGGATATGGTTTATTCACTCATGATTATTTTTGATGAAAAATCATCTTCCTCTTGGTGGTGATTAAGGTCAAATAAATAGTCAGCAATATTCCGCGTTCTGGAGCAGTGTAGCGTAACATTGTTTATTAACGTGTATTTCGCATGTGTTTACTACACAAATGTCAAAACAGAACTGACATTAGGGGCCAATCGCAAAATTTATAGCATTTTCTGATAGGAGGATTACTTTTGCGCCACCTTGTATTTGCATTAGTCAAAACCGACTATATTATTGATTTCGCTGTTACGGCTCGATATGTGTTCTCCTATTTTAAGATTTTCTATTTTTTTAATCTTATAGGTATACAAAATATGATTTCTGTTCCGTATTAAATAATATTCAAAAGTTACGGGTAATAAATCGTGGTTTCGTAGCTTAATGCATTTATAGGCCATGTGTTTACTCACTTTTGAGGCTGAATGTAACTATTTAACGAACATGTAAATTGTATTTTGTTTAAACAAATTTCATGAACTTCTTATAATATTGAATAAATTCACGCCGAAATATTTGATTATATATGGCACCGTTATCTTCAAAAGTGGTTTCGGATAAGTTTACAATATATTTTCAAATTTACTTAGTATATGCAAATAACTTTATTTAAATCTTTAATTTGCTCTAACGTTCTTCACATCGAATCTAAGGAAACTATAAACCAACAGTCACCAAATTTCCCAATAATAGAGAAATCATATTTAATGTAAATTTAAAAATCGCTAGATTTTACTAGAAAATAGCTAAATTGGCAACAGTGAAAGGAAGAAAGAGAAATGTGTTTTTTAAATATTAAATAAAGCATTAATATTTAAATGAATTTTCTAAGTAAACCTCACTCATGCTTTCTACACTCATTTTGCTAAAATATTTAGAAAATTATGGGGAAAGAAGTAAGTTTTGTTTTCGATACTGCTTTGGATTTAAACATTTAAGGAGGAATCATGACTTCGTTTTAAACACCAAAAAAAAAAAATAATAAAAACCTAATATTTGCTGTTCTTTACTTTTCTTATATAATAATAAAAATAGAACCACTTTAGGAAAAACACAAATTAAATTTTAATTTTTAATAGAACTAAATGTGTTTAATTTCAATGTATTTGAAAAGGGTTGGAGGTGAAAAGAGAGTTTTCTTAAAAATAAATGTTTCATGGAAATATTTTTTTGTTGTGGAAAAATCTTTTTTAAACCATGGGAGATTTTTTGGGATAAAGCTTTTTTAAAATGTTATGTTATAAAAAAAAGCTTTCGAAAATTTGTGTTTGTTGTTGTCAGAGGTAAGATCGGGTTAAGGAGAAGAAGATTTGGTTAGTTGTTTGAACTTCTGAAGAAGCTTCAAAAAAATGTCTTGATTTTGAAAATATTTCTTAAAAAAATCAGGAAAAAGCTTTAAAAACTTAAGTTAAAGTTTTTAAAGGGTTTTCTGTGGGAAAAAAAAAGTTCGTTACTGATCATTTTCGTATGAAAAATTAATTATTTTATGGCTGAAATCATTTCGTTTTGAAAAAATTAAATTTATAAAAAAGTCTAAACTTTTTTTAGTAAAAAACTTTTCTAAAACCTATTTGTGGAAACAAAAAATTTTGTGGAAAAAAATATTTTTTTGGAGTAAAAAAAACTTTCTTGTGTCAAAAGCTTTTTTCGGAATAAAAACATCTTAATGAAACATTTTTGTTTTGGTAAATTTTACGCAAAAAATCTTGTTTTCAACCGAAAAAATCAATTCCCAATTGATTACTTTTTAAATTTTAATAAAATATGTTTATATAACATAATTATTTTTTCTATCAATACCATTAATTAAACAAACCAAATTCTTATTCCAAGACAAAATCTTAAATGCTAAGAAAACAAGTAAGTATTCGGCCTAATATTACCCACCAAATTATACTTCAAAATAAAAACTTTAAATATTTTTAGGTAAACAAAATTTTGTTATTTCTTCATTTTTTGGAAAAAAAAAATTTTGGAATTGTTTTTTTAAATTTAAAATTTTATTTTTTTTTTGAAATTTTAAAAAATGTTTGTTTTTTAAATTTTTTTTTAATATTTAGCAAAAAAAAACTTTTGGTGAAAAAAATTCAGGTTAAAAAATATTTTTTTCCGATTTTGACCCATTGTAGGTCCAACTTACTATGGTCTTATATACGTCGTTGCAAAGGCCTTTGAAATATATATCATTATTAATCTAAGTATATTAATGACTTAGTAATCCAGATATAGGTAAAAAATCTTGGTTTTCCTGGTTTCTTCCTTATAATTTCAACAGACAGACGGTCATGGCTTAAGCAACTCCGCTATCTATAAGGATCCTGAATATATATACTTTATAGGGTTGGAAAATTATATTGTGGAAATTACAAACGAAATGACACCTTTGCCTTCTCATGAGGGTAAACAAATCAATTTGTTTATACTATTATTATCTACTATTATTTATGGAATAAATCCATTCACAAAAATACATTTTAAAGAAAACAATTTCTAATTAGTGGTGTCTTTCAAAATCACTCCAAAATTGTTTACAATTATTTTAAAACGCTAATGCCTTTAAGGACCTCATGTGTATTCTGTAGCTTTTTGATGTTATTGCATTGTTAATCCTGGCTAGATTGTCATACATACAATCACACTAGGCAATGCTCCTTTATTTTAATAGTTAATGTAAGCAATGAAAGTCTGCTTAATAACTTGCTAAGAAGATATGTTTACCTAAACAAAAAATAAAACTAAGAAAAAGGCAAAAGAGAGCGAGAGAGGCAGAGGCCCTTCGAAAACGTTAAACCCGTGACTAAATACCAATACACAGCCACTCATACATTTACTCTGCTTACAAATATTTACCAATAAAGAAAGTTTCCTGAATTTGTCTATGTGTACAGACAGCTTAACAACTTTAGCCCACACACACAGATTTACTTGTGCTCTAGATAAAGAAGAGTTTTGTTTCTTTTGTAAAATTACAAACAAAACAAAAAACAGCTACAACATTGAGTCATGTTATAATTTAGGATAATTGGTATAAGGATAATAAAGATAAAGACCTAACCTAAGAATGTGTGTAATACAGCTTTCTTGTATACACATAGACATTTCAATACATACATACAAGCATTAATTTCTACTTACATCGCCATTTTAACACAAACTCTATCACATACCCAGAGCAGGCTTTACATCCGGTTGGATGTCTCAGTGGATAAACCACACAGGCCAATCTTAATAACACCAACAATGAAAATAATGTTTTGGAGCTTACATTGAGAAATTGTACTACAATTTCATAGTAGTTGTACTACTATGATTAAAGAAAATTTTGTTTTAATTTGTAGATTAAATAACAACTTCTACAAAGTCATTAAAAAGAAAAAGACCACACTTTAGGGCACCTTTTTTGT
The DNA here is from genome assembly GCF_958450345.1 of Calliphora vicina. NCBI lineage: Eukaryota > Metazoa > Arthropoda > Insecta > Diptera > Calliphoridae > Calliphora > Calliphora vicina. Next base: position 124,320,722 of record NC_088780.1, read on the forward strand.
GCTCTTCAATTCTCTTTTAACAAGAACCCAATATCTGTCCACTAGCCTTAGCTCCAGGCAGTTTGGAGGAATTGCCTTTCTTGGTACAAATACCACATTATTGTTCTTGTACCATAGCAAGGTAGCTTACCATAGTGAAAGGATGCCAAATCAGGCCAAAAAATATGTGGACACATTATGAATGGAAGCATCCTATTTTTTAAACATTCCATGAAGTAAATTTCGGTATTTATAGAGCCCTTTGTAAAAAATGTTTGGCTTCTTTTGCCCCAACTGCATATTGCCTGCCATACCAAGAACTTTTTGGGCAAATTGTCTGCTTTTGGGTCATAAACTTACAAATATTGACCCTGAAGCAATATACATACGTTTCGTCATCCATTATGCACCAGGTATATTTTTTGTATAAAATTTGACTTAGATTTCCGTGCTCTGTCGTTGGCCTCTAAATTTTTAGCAAAGCTTTTCGTACCAAATAGTCCGAGTACTGAGCTAAGCGGACTGCTTTCCTACCGGATATGTTGGGAGCTCTTTTGGAAATGCTTTCTATTTATTATTCTACCTGCACCAGATTTTCAATCAACGGACAAGGTCTGCAGACAGTTTGACAGAAGACCTTTGATGGTTTGGCCAACTTTTTGTAGGACCAAGTTGGGTTTTGTTGAAAAAATATTTAATAATTTTTGGTACGCACTTTTTTCTCGTCACTCATTTTAATCAGATTAACAACAAATGTACATAATTGGTTAACCATAATATCATTAAGGTAACATGATAAATAAAACAAAATCAAATAATACTTGGGTTAAAAGTTTAAAGGAAAAACGGGTGTTAAGGTTTTTTCGATTTCAGTCCTTATAAGATTCGGCAAAGCCGATTATAGATCTTTTAATTGTTTTTACTTAAAGAAACTCTAAACTTTATTGTCACTATAACTTGTTACAAGTAACGACTTCTTTATTAGGTTATTTATCGTAAGAATTCGTAGAAGAAAAAAGAAAAAACTAATTAAATAAAAAATTCAGTATTCTACGACTTCTATGTAATGCAAACATAGAAGTCGTAGAATTACTGAATAACATTAAAAATTATGTTATTCAGTAATTGAAAGCTTTAGCTTGGAATCTACAACTGAAAGCACATCTATATCTTTGACTAGCAAGAAAGAACAATATCTATATATATAAAAATGAAATGGTCCATGTATGTAATGTCATCACGTGAGAACGGCTGGAGCGATTTGGCAGATTTTTTTTTATTCGATTCGAAATTTTCAGGACATGGTTTGTAAAGAAAAAAATTCAAAAATTCCGGGTAAAACTTGGAAATTCTTTTTTTTGTGAGTCCAGTCAACTGTAATAAAAAAGCTCCCTAAAGTATGCAGTACAAAATAAGAACAGGCTGGTGTGAGTGGGTTGGAGAAACTTGAAGAACTAACATTAGTAAATGCTACCGGGCGAAGCCGGGGTGATCAACTAGTTTATTATATAAGTTACTCTGTATGCTAGAATTTTCCCTTTTTTTTGTTGACTGTAGTTAGAAATAAATGTATTTGCTGTTATTTAATTTCTTTTATTTTTACAATCCTATTTAAATCAGCTTTTTGTGCTTTTATTTATTTGTTTTGTACTGGCGTTAAGTTTTTTTATTTTATCGAAAAATAATCTCAAGATTTAAAGGTCTTCCTTGTCGTTTGTCTGTTTTTGAAGTGTTTCCCTTTATTTGCGCCTCATTAGTATGAAAATACAAGACAGTAAAGAAATCTAATTTAAGCTTTTTTGGTTTGTTTTTCTTATTGAAGCAGGTGTTTAAATTAAAGCAAATACCGACAGTTAAGGATCTTATTAAAAATATTTGCTTTAAATAGTTAAGTACAGTAGCGGTCAAAACTACTAGTTGGACAACATTCGCGTGAACTTTTTTTCCAATTCCAAAGACAGTAATAATTGTAGAAACATTGTTAAGAACGAAATTTAATTTCAGTATTTCTCAAGATATTATTAAAAAATTAAAAAAAAAATCATATTGGATTATAAGGAGTGAGATCAAAAAAACTTTAACACACGTTTTTCATTAAAACTTAGTATTATTTGATTTTTGTAAAGAATGTCAGTTATTATATTTAATGTCAATTATGTTAATTTATTGTTAATCTGATTAAAATGAGTGACGAGAAAAAAGTGCGGACTAAAATTATTAAATATTTTCATCAAAACCCAACTTGGTCCTACAAAAAGTTGGCCAAACATTCAAAGGTCTGCCGTCAAACTGTCTCCAATGTTATTAAACAGTACCGGGAGAACTGTCAGTTGATAGAAAACCTGGTTCAGGTAGAAGGAATGGTCCACATGATGTTTCTAAAGCCAATAAATAGAAAGCATTTTCAAAAGAGCTCCCAACACATCCGGTAGGAAAGCAGTCCGCTTACCTCAGTACTCGGACTATATGGTACGAAAAGTTAAAGCTAATGCAGGTTTAAAAACACACAAGGCTCAAAAAGTTTCTGACAGGAACTCAACGGAAATTCAAGTCAAATTTTATAAAAAGATATATCTGATGCATAATATATGGTGAAACGTTAAATTTTTCGCTGATTCCGGGTCAATATGTTTATGTTACTGATACTCGAGAGAATGTTGTAGAAAAGTTTAGGACCCAAAAGCAGAAAATTTTCATAAAAGGTTCTTGATATGGCCAGCAATATGCAGTTGCGGCAAAAGAAGCCAAACTTTTATTTCAAAGGGCTCTATAAATATCGAAATTTACATCAAGGAATGTTTACAAAAGAGGATGATTCCATTCATTAGACTTCTTAGTGTGTCCATGTACTTTAACTATTTTTGTTTGTTAATCTCTACTACCTATTTATTTTGTTAATCATTCCCAACTGGTTTTCACACACAAAGAAAAATCAACATAATTTCCATTTTTTTAAATTATATTTTAATTTAATTAAAAATAATTAATTAAGCAATTATAATTGAATTCGCTAACTCACGGTTAGATTTATATTTGGTTATAAAATAATGCATTGAGGAAGTACATACATAGTTAAATTGTAATTACACTTAAAATTGGGGGCAGCTTATCCCCCAACAATAAATTTCAGTGAATTAATTAATAATTAAATTAGCACATGGAAACTAAATCTAATCTATTTCCAAAAATAACTTTTTGATGGTATTTCATTGTGCAACACTCTAATTTAAGTGTTTGAGCTTTACGATTTATCTGCGATAAAAATGATTTCTTCACAGGTCTATAGCTTTTGATCCCAACTGAAACTGCTCTTCTCTGAACAGTCCGTACACTTAACCCTAGATTAAGACAATCTATTACGCTAGAAGCTGGCGTGCATATATCTATTTTTAACTATCTCACAGCGCGTGCATATGACTTATTTGTTGGGCATTTTGGTCGATCGCCTCGTGAAATTAAATTGAAATTTGTATGGAAAAATTGTTACGGTAATCGTGTTCCCTATAGAAATAGTACAGAAGCAATTTTTGTCAAATGTGTTTTGAACAACACTGTAAATATTTAAAATAGCCAGCCATTGAGATTTAAAAATTTATTACCACAAGATTTGTGTAAAATGGTGAGTCAGGAAAAGCGTACAATAGATTTCATTGCGAACGAATTAAAAATGTCACGTACTACAATCAGCAATATTTTAAGTAAGGAGTTTGAAATGTTCCCAGCATCTCCTTAAACAAAAGTATTTGGTCATAATAAAGATTATAACTCGCTCATGACTATAACGATTTTATCAATAATTGGAATCAGATGTTATGTTAAATAAAAACATGTTAATATAACTAATCTCCCAGAACTGATGGGTTGAGCAATTAAAAAATTAACTTTAATCGAAAAGTTCGATGAGCGCGATGTTTTGGATATTGAACATTATATGTCAGTTATTTCCCTCTATAACTCACTCATTTCCAAAGCCGACCTCTTACCCACCAAGGCCATATAGTTTATTATTTTATGTACTCTTTTTTGTTGTTATAAAATAACGATTAATATCTTAAGTAGTAATTTAAATATGAACCTTCTGCTGTGTGTCCTCCGCCCATCAGCATTCTGTTTTCATACGATTTTAATTAGCAAATAGAAACATATATTGCCTTGAATATATTATTTATATGAAAATGAAAAGGGTTTTGCATATGATTTTACTCACATATGCATACGTACTTGTGTGTCAGTTGTTTGTGGTTGTGTCTTTTTAGCATAATGAAAAATTAACATGGTTTTAAGGGAGAAAACAATTAAATTTTTCAACTAAAAAAAAAACAACCACCAGCCACACATATGCAAACATTAAGTTGTATGCAGTGTGGGTAGGAAAATGTGTAGATAAAATGGACTGAATAGATACTAAAATACACTGAAAGAAAATGTTAAGAAAATAGAGTCTTTACTAAACAACTGCTAAGTGCTGAAGATTGTATGTAGTAGTAATTGAAATGTAACCCAGCACTTCTGGAAGACTGCCCCGAACTAGTGATTTTACTTATCATTTAGGAGCAGTAATGCATAATGTAACCATTGCAATGGCTAAATTATTAGCTACTAGGCTAGTAGACATGTGTGTGTCCTAGGATGAAGTCAACATGTATTACAAAGACACTGCCTGATAGCTAGTCCAAAGTAGTCAAAGCATGGAATTAGCTAGCTACCTTGTTACATGTTATTTGATCAGCTACATAACTAGTTATTTTAACATGGACGTAAAAAACATAAATGTTAACAAAAAAAGAAACTACAGTTTGATTTTTTTTATTTGATTGAAATTATTATTACAACTTGCAAAAATTACACTCTGCTACAAAATGACACTTTTTGTCAGAACATGAAAATCCACCTAATGGAGTTTGTAGGCCTAGGGGAGGACATACTAAAACAGTTTTCAAAGATTTTGAAACACCCTGAAAATTTTGAGTTATTTTGAAAAAACTGTTTTAGGATAGGTCGTAGTACTTTAGTACCTCTAACTCACAGTCTTATAGCCCTGACAGACATAGGATTGGTATACTATACTAGCGTAGTATACTACATGTGTGTCAACCTATACTATAATTAAACCATCAAACAATATGGTTTAAAGCTGGTTCGTATACTATGAAAATGTACGTGGTATAAATGTAGTATATTACTACTACTCACTAAACACAGCTCTGTTCAATAAGAACTAGGAAACCCTAGTCATAAAGTCAGTTGAAAAGACAGTTACAATTTGTATTTTTATTTCAAAAAATGGTTTCAATCAGAAAAATTTTAGGAAACAAAGAAATTAAAATGCTGATAGACGTCTGGAAGGAACACATTAATGAATTAAGAGGTGTTCACCACCACGTTATGTGTACAGAATTAGAACGAGAGTACAGGACGAATGTACAGGTTTGTTTAAATTTTATTCATTTCATAATAAAGTATATATTCATACATATACTATATTTGTTTTTATTATTTTTGTAGAAAATTGGTTCACTAAGATCTGAATTTATTGAGGAAAACTCTCTAGTTTCAGCTCAATCCTCCAACTGCAACATTGACGCTGACATTCTTCACGTGAACAAAATATGCAATTTTATTATTATTGTTTAAAATTACACTCAAAATTCTTTCTTTTTCCATTTTTCCTAACATATCAAATGTAAAAACAATAATAGTAGTACGCATACTACATGTCTGTCACACTAAAGTAGTATCAAAAACCGTAGTATACATATCGTGGTATAGAAACCACATGTCTGTCAGGACTATTAGACCGATTTCAAAATTTAAAACAATTAAAGTTAGGTAAAGAATTAAGCATTCATAAGATGTATGTATAAAATCTATATTCCTAGAAATTGTGTAAGTTTTTATAAATAGTTTCGCTTTCTTTTTTATTTTTTTTCGTAATTTTTCAAATTCAACAATAGTTATTTTATTTTTTTTCTATGAAAACCTATTTTTCTTTGCAAAGTTTTTTAAAGACAATTTTATATAGACAAAAATGAGACATTACTTATTAAAATCGGTTTATTCTTGCAAAAGTTATTAAACTTTTTCGAAAAAAGTTCCACAAAATTTACCTTGTAAATTAAAAATTGTACAAAATTGGTTTTTGTATAGTTTTTTGTTTTTTTTTATTCATGGGGAGAAAATACTAAAAAAGTTGTTAATGAAAAGTTGAATAACTTTTACAATTTTCATCCGATTTGAATTATTAAAACGATAGTTTGTTAAGAACTAAATTTCCTTAATACATTTGTATACATTTTTATAAGCTTTCATATCAAAATAAGCAATGAAAAGCGACTAAAATCAAAAAAGTTGTTAAATTTTGTTTTTCTTTTAGATATTCTTAACAAAAACAATACTTATGACTTACAAATGCATCAAAGAATGCACGTCATTTCAAAGCGCATCCAGTCTTTCCAACCCCGTTTAAAAATTTAAAGTCGGACTGAGACTGACTGGACGAACATCACTGAAAACGGTTTTTTCAGAATAACTTCTGAATTTGAGGGTGTTTCTGAAATTGTTTGACACAATTTCTAATGTACTCAGCAAGCCCTATAACCCTCGCTAGGTCGTTTTCCAAGTTTTTTTCCATCGTAGGACCGTGTTATTATTTTTATAGTTCTAATCAATGTCTGCTTTTACACAGGGCAAGTTTACTTGAAGCAAGTCTCGTCGATTCCCTTTTAAACTTGCTCGTCTGTTTACACACAGCAAGTCTGTGAGCAATTTTGTATGTCAAAACCTAATAGACGCCATATTGAAAATGAGAAAACAAAAGAGAATTGAAGAGACTTGCCAGTACAAGCAAGTGTGTACCCCTCTTCTTTCTTCTTGCCTCTCTCTCCTATAAACTCTAGACTTGCGCAAGAAAAATTGCCCTGTGTAAAAGCAGACAATAGTGATGAATTTATGAAAACCGGAAACCCTTCCATTGGGGTTTTTATAGAGCTTTCTGTTATTTTGTTCGAACAGGTAGTCCATCTCCGTTTAAAATCTACCAAACTTTTTTGGACACCTTTTTTGTGCTCTTCAATTCTCTTTTAACAAGAGCCCAATATCTCTCCACAATACATTCCCTTGAGCATCAGCAACATAAAAATATTGACCCGGAAGCAATTGACGACGATATATTTTTTTTTATAAAATTTGACTTTAATTACCGTGCTCTGTCTTTGGCCTCTAAATTTTTAGCAGAGTTACTGACAGGTACTTTTTGAGCCTTGTATGTGTTTAAACCTGCATTGGCTTTAACTGTTCGTACCAAATAGTCCGAGTACTGAGCTAACCAGACTGCTTTCCTACCGAATGTGTTGGTAGCTCTTTTGAAAATGCTTTCTATTTATTGGCTTTAGAAACATCATATGGACAATTGCTTCTACCTGAACCAGGTTTTCTATCAACGGACACGTTCTCTCGCTACTGTTTAATAACATTGGAATCAGTTTGACGGCAGACCTTTGATTGTTTGGCCAACTTTTTGTAGAACCAAGTTGGGTTTTGTTAAAAATATTTAATAATTTTTGTTACGCACGTTTTTCTCTCACTCATTTTAATCAGATTAACGACAAATGTACATAATTGGCATTAAACATAATAACTAACATAATTTTCAAAGGAAACTTGATCAAAAAAAAAATTAAATAATACTTGGGTTAAAAGTTTTAAGGAAAAACGAGTGTTAAGATTTTTTCGATCTCATTAATAAAGAAATCGGCAGCATTCAAATTTATCACTACACTATTTTCTCCCAGTATATTTAAAATAAAACAGTTTTTTCTTGTAACAAACTACATATTACGCATATGGCTTAGAAAACAAACAATTTTAAATAGCTGTGAGCATATGTATTTGAATACAGATACATACTTCCATAATAATTACAATTTTGTGGAAAAATTTAAATTTTTTGGTGTGTGTGGGAGACTGTGTTGGTAAAGCTGAGTAAAAAAAATGTTTATTGCTTAAATGCAAGCAAACCAATATTTCAAGGCTTTTAACCCAAAAATTATTCCAGAGACCAAGTAAAACAAACCAATCAGCCAAGATAACATAAAAACATATTCTGTTTGTTTTATTTTCAGTATTTTATAGGAAACAAACAAATGTGCTGAAAACTATAGAACATTTTTTAAGCATTAGTAAATCTACAGTTACATTTCATTTTAACTACATAATTTAGAAGAACAAATTTAAGTTGTTACTTTAGTAGAAGAAATATGTACTTAAGATGTTGGTATTTAGAAGTTCTATATTACAATAATATTAACTTATTTACTATTTATACTGGTGATCGTCAAAAAGAAACATGCTTAACCCATTAATGCCTGACCCCCGAATCCGTTGTCCGATTTTGATGAAATGTTATACAGACAGTACTTATGGCATTTATATTGCCGTGGATATTTTTAATTTTTTTATCTGCCATACCTGAGCCCGCAGGGTATGGGTATTATTCTACCCACTTCGGCATATATGGGTTCTAACATGTATTTTTTTATAATTAGCTACTTATATAAAGGAAGCCCTTATCGCATTTTTTTTCGATGTTTTGATGATTACGTTGTAGATTTATCAATAGCTTAGTTTTTTTGTGGAAAAAAAAACTAACAAAACAAACCACCCCCCCCCCCAAATGGTTGATCTGGATACGCGCCTACCTAGCTATCATATAGATGGTGAAAAGTTGAAACCACATATCTAACTAGTTGTGTTATGTTAACCATTTACCATCAATATATCTACATTAGCTTGGCTTGGTAAAAAATATTGTTTCATTTTTTGATAGAGTAAAAGAAATTCAATAATAAGACGGTGAAAATTGGCAAAGTTATAAAATTTATCGAAAATTCTTCAACATCTTAAAGTTTTAACAGTTGTTGGCTAACAATTATAAATGTATGAGGAAAATAATGATGCAAACCGCATATATTTTCCATCAGATAAGATTGATACTTTTAGAAAATATTATAATGTCTGATAAAATTCAAATAACTAATGAAAATACTGGTAAGTCTGAGATGGAGTGTATTGATAAGATCTAAAGTTGTATCTGACGTTGAAAAAATTTTAGTTAGGTTGTGTCAACCTTTCACCATCTAAATATTTTATATAGTCATTAGGGTTCTATAGCTGAAACAAAAAGTCGACTTTTAGACCTTTCGACTTTTTCCGTTTTTTAAAAAGTCGACTTTTCGAACTTTCGACTTTTTTCGTTTTTTAAAAAGTCGTCTTTTCGAACTTTCGACTTTTGGTAATTTATAAAAGTCGACTTTTCGAACTTTCGACTTTTTAGTTAAATCGGCTTTTTTCGACTTTTCGACTTTTTTAGACTATTTTTGACTTTTTTAGACTATTTTCGACTTTTTTAGACTATTTTCGACTTTCCGACTATTTTCGACTTTTTTCAAGTTTTTACTATTTCTTGTAAAAAATACATACTTTCTACATTTATTGATGCGCCTTTTGTAATGTTTAGCAATAAAAATGAAATTTATCAAGGCGATAATAGTTAGAAGAATGTTGTGTAGAAAAAAGCTTTAATTTATAAACATTTATTTATTATTTATATTAACATATACTACAAAAAATGCAAGTGTACCAAATTGCAATAGTTTTAGTATAATGTTGCAATTAAATTTTTTTTTAACAATCTAAAAAGTCGACTTTTATCGACTATTTGACTATTTATGATTTTCTAAAAAAATTAAATTTTTACTTGAAAAATTAAATTCATATTTCATATGTTTGAGAACCCACATATGCCGAAGTGGGTATTTTTATACCCAATCCATAAAATCGTATTTGTAGCTTAGGAAAGTGGGTCTAATCACTTGGTTATTTTGTTTACTGATAGAGGACATCTAAGACTACTAGACACCAGGACACATGGGGGACCTCCACACCCCCCGTTTTCTAGAGCCGTTTATTTTCGAATTTTGTGATTTTGTAAAATTGCTCAACTTTGGCCCACTAGTTCCCCACCATGGAATGACCTAATATTACCGAAAAATTATTTTAAGTAGTTAGATTCTTACTATATCTATTCCAAAAAAAAAAAGATTTTTGATATCGCTCTTCTAGAATTTTTCTAAAATTGCTCTATTTTTGGGGATGTTTCTACCCATTCGGCGTTAATGGGTTAAAACTAACTTTCTGATTGTGTTTCTAATTCGCTTAACTTTTTGATACTTCTAACGAGTTTCAGTCATATTTGTGTTGTGTCGCTATAAGGGCCGATCGCTGATTTAGTCACTATCAGAATAAGTTTTCCGTGCCCACTAATATCTGCTTTAAACAATTTATTTTTTATTCTCTTTATGTACTTATGTGCTTAAATTGTCAGCAATGTTTATACATTTTAAAAATTTCAATGTTCATCTATTTGCATAAATATTTTTTCTGGTTTCTTGCACTCATATTTTCAATTTTAGAAAGTAAAATTCTTGAAATGTGGTCAAGCACTTTGATGTACATATGGGCAATTCCATGTCATCGTACGTGACATTTCTACTCCAATAGAGTGGAATAGATTTTGCAAAAGTAAGAGTATCTGAAAAATAATTTGATCTTTATGTTCCAATCAGAGGGTAATATATATAAAAAAAAATAATAAGTACATTCAAAACATTGTTGTTCAAAATATCGAGCGAAGTAAGGGTATATCGTACGTGACATATAACGGAAGTAGATACTTTTGTAGATATATGCGAAAATTTTGCGAATCGTGATTCTTTTAGTTTCTTACACTAAACCAATTATTTTTCCTTTGCAATCCGTCATATTTAAATAAAAAAACAATCTTTGGATGATTTTATAATAAATAATATTTAATATCGTATGTGACATGACAGATTTTTCTCTTATAGTAAAGCAATATGTATTCTGTAAATATATGTATGTATACAAAAACTAAAAAAAAATAAATAGAAAATATATATTTGGTTTCAATAAACAATTTAATAATAGCAAAAAAACCATCATTTCAACTAGATGCTAATTGGGAGCTTAACTTTCGTCGCAATGTTAGCCTAAAACATACCAATTAAATTAAAAAAATAAATATAGTCACTTTAAACTCTTATGTTTGCCCTTAAAATGTTTTAATAAACTCTAAATACTTTCACATAGTTACGTTTTAGTATTTTCTCCTATTCAAATCATCTCGAAAAATAGTTTTAAGGTTTTTTGTTTTTTCAGTCGTTGTTATCATTCTCGTGGAATTGTCCATATGCTATATTTTAATGTAAACATTTGTTCGTTTTATTTGTTACTGACAGGCTATTTTTTAATATTTTCAAGCTTTTGATTGGCAATTAATTAAAAATGTTCTCTGAAAATACATTTGTGTTTCTAGGTCAAATGTTAAAATTTGAAACAACTATGCAGAAATATTGAAAATTTCATAAAATCATCACATACAGAGTCTAGCTTTGGGAGCACATTTATTTTGTCTATGTCTAGCTAATAATGTAACTGATTCAAACTATCGAATCACATAGTAAATTATGTAACCAGTGTGACATAAGGATCCGTATATATATTAGGGTGGCCCTTAATAAACGATTTGTTGGATTTTTGCCATTCTCACCCCCCGGTTTGGTGAACATTAGTAAAAAAATCATCCTGAAAAAATTTTAGGTAAATCGAGGGGTTAAGACGTGCCGCAAGCCCTCTGAAGTTTTGAGATGCATTTATAAGGGGAAAAAATGATTTTTTTCAGTTTTTGTAAAAATTTTGCCATTAAAAAATTATTTTTGCAATTTAATTTAAAAGAATTGAAATGTGAACGTAATTGTCGTGAGACATAAAAAACAGAAATTGGTCAAAAAAATGTTAAAGTTATTAAAAATTCGTAATTTTTTAAACATTTTTCAAATTTTTAAAAATTTTGTTAAACGAATTTCAGAATTTTTTGATCATCTCATTGGGATTTATTGAGAATATAATAGGGAATAAAAATGTGAAAAAATTATGAAAATATCTCTTATAGTTTTTCCGTACCTGCGATTTAAATTTGGAAATTTTCGAGAAAAACCAATTGCTTGGCCATTTTTTGGTAAAGTAAAACCTATTTCAGAATATTATAGTCCAGATAATTATAAATATACTCTGAAAGATTTACAAAAATTGGAAAGCTTTAAACCTTAAATCGTGAAGGTCAAAGGTCAAATTTTTCAATATTTGGAATTTCTCTTGGAAAGATAGCAAAATGTTGTATATTTTTTGGCCGATTTTGATGAAACTTAACAAAAATATAACACAAAGCCTAGTATTTACAAAAACAGCAGACAAATTAAAATGAACCCTATATAGCACTTGGGGTTAAAATGACCCAAACTTCTAAAACCATAAAAAAATTATGATTTTAAAAGTTTGGGGTCATTTTAACCCCAAGTGCCATTATGGATTAATTTCCATTCTTGTGCTGTTTTTATAAACCCTAGAGTCCATGTTATATTTTTCTTAGGTTTCATCAAAATCAGCCCAAAAATAAATAACATTTCTATATCTTTAAATTAGAAATTCCAAATATTGCAAAAATTTGACCTTTGACGATTTAAGGTTTAACGTTTTCCAATTTTAGTAAAACTTTCAGAGTATATTTAGAATTATTTGGACTATAATATTCTGAATAGGTTTTACTATACATTTATTTTGCTATATATCCCACTCGCATCCCACTAAGCAACCAAATAGGTCTTAAAGGAATAGACCCAAGCTTTCTTTTGAGCGAAAATAAAAATTAAAAAAGGGCCCATTTTAAAAGAAAAAAATTGCATATTTTGAGTAAAAAATTGCATATTTTGAGTTACAAAACATTTATTTTGATATATATCCAACTCGCAACCCACTAAGCGTTACAAATATATCTTCAAGGAAAATATCTGAGCTTTCTGTTGAGCAAAAAAAATTAAAAAGAGGGCCCATTTCGAAAAAAAAGTCAACAAAGTTTTTGATTTTGCAAAAAAAGGCAAAATTCCATGTTTTGAGTTACAAAACATTTTTGATGATATATATCGAACTCGCATCCCACTAAGCGACCAAATAGGTCCTCAAGGAAAATATCTAAGCTTTTTGTCTGAATTACTAGCCAATAGGTCAAACCTTGGTGTGAATTTCATCCCGATCGGAAGACATCGATTTTAAAAGTTGGTTCACTTGACGTGAAATCCCCCATATGTATTTAATAGGGTACCAAATGAAAATTATATAAACAAAATTTACCACATACATATATCCAATATGTTCCTCATATCAGTGACTTTTTCGATGTAAAAATATCGCGATTTGAAAGTTGAAAAATTGTCTAAAATTATATACACATTGAAACTACTCAAAGAGAGTATATGTCCTCATTTTTTAACACCGCGATCTTTAATATTTTTTACATTGAAATATATATGAAACTACTCAAAGAGAGTATATGTCCTCATTTTTTAACACCGCGATCTTTAATATTTTTTACATTGAAATATATACTCCGAAAATTGACCTTTAACCTTTTGGATGTAAACAATTTTATTCACACCTTTGTCTTTAAAATGAAATCAAAAATTATGTTGGACTTTAAGTAGTTTCAATGTTATGGGCAATTATGTCTATCAGCCCAATCATTAATAAAAAATTCCGCGGGAGTTTGTTCCCCGGGAGTTTTTTCCCATTGAATTTGAATAGGAAAAATGAGAAAAGGGAAAAAACTCACGCGGAATTTTTATTCATAATTGGGCTGTACACAGAGAAAACAGATTCGTACTCACAACCGAATTTGTCGCCAATCGAATTTTGTCGGTTGCATGTACTATCGTATAATTCGGTTGAAATTACTGAATTTATATGGTACTCGTAACTGAATTCCAAACCAATTCGATAGCATTTAGTCAGTTACTATTGTGAATTCATACATTTAAAATAATTTGACATTTTTTGTTATTTCTACATACATATGTATGTAATTTATTTCAAAGGAAAGATAAATTATTAAAAATACAATATATAGTTTCGAAACATAATTAGTATATTAGTGTATATGTTCATATGTTAGTAACTGGATGTTATCCTCCTTCTGGCGATTGTTGGAGGAACCATTTGCAGCAGTTTCAATACACATTATAGACCAGAAGACACGACAGACCTTTGCGAAAAATTTCCTTTGTTTTTTAAAAACAGACTTTCTTATATTCTTCTCAATTTCACAGACACTTTCTTATATTCTTCTCAATTTCAATATATCATTGTATAATTTAACTCTGCTAGCGAAGTACCTCAGTGGTCCAGAATTGGAAAAGTTGACTGCAGTTCATCTGCACAGAATTTTTAACAGCAAAAAAAGTATTATTGCAAATATCTTTAAGTAACGATTTTCTTACCGTCGTGACACTCATCAACAAGTTAGACAATTGTATTTCAGAACCTTTTGGTAGCATCTCCTTAATGGAAATATGTATGTAGATTTGTACTTATTTTTATATAAAAAACGGTTTTGAAGGTTGTTTTCATATACATACATATTTAGAAATATAATTGAGCAAAAGACTCTTTTTTCAGCGAATTTTTGGGACCCTCAGTTTCAATTATAGACTGATATAATATTTGTTTCTTTTTGTAGTAAATTTATTTAAAATTTTACGAATATTATTTTTAATATTTTTTATTTGTCTAGAAAATGTCAAACATTTCAATACCCAATTTTCGGTTGAGAACCAAAAATAATTATAAATGAATTGTTAAATTGTTATACAAAATTAATGATTTCAATAACCAATATTCAGTACTGAGTCTTTATATACTAAATTTAATTCGGTAGTAATTTTCAACATTTTCAAATAAATTTCATAAATACATAAATTGGTTTATGTAACTAAATTTTCTATTGTAGAATTTATTATTCCATCCCAATTATGTTTTATATATTAACAATACAGATTATTAGTTGCATTTCTAAATTGTTGATAATTGAAATAAAATCTTAGTTATTATTATTAAATTTTAATAATTGTAACTGTTTTCCAACCAATCTGTTTTCTGTGTGTATATAATTTTAGACAATTTTAACAAATTTTTCAATTTTCAAATCGCGATATTTTTGAAATGGATGAAAATGTCATTGATTTGAGGAACACTTTGGAACGGTATTATGTGTGGTAAATTTCATTAAAATCGAAGATGTCAAATCCGTTTTGATATGGATTCACCCATTTACTTCAGGTGATTTTGGAAATATTTGATAACTAATTGTGATGCGTTTGAAATCAAACATTTTCTCAAATGTTAAACGTTTGACAAAATTTATTAAACATTTGATGATACACAGAGAAAACAGATTTATGATAGCAACCGAATTTGTTGCTAATCGAATGATTCTATATTAGTGACCGAATTTTATAGTTGTGGCTACAATATTTTGGAATGCGTAACTAAAGTTTAGTTGCCTCAACTGAAATTCTTCTTTAACAACTGACTTTCTGTTGTTAGAACTGAAAAAAGCTATGTGTGCAACCGAATCATTCGATTGGCAACAAATTCGGTTGCTATCACGAATCTGTTTTCTCTGTGTAAGAACGTTCTCAACAAAAATTTAAGTTTAGTTATTCCCGATTTGAGCAATACCTGTCTGCTTAAATTGTTCTTCAACTTCAATTGTTAATAAAATCCCAAATACAAATGTAAACATTAAACCATTAGCTTAACAGTTATTTTGAATTAAGAAACCTTTGAGAATTTCATATCATAGTTTTATAAAACCTTAATATTCTGTGGGAAAAATAAAGATAATAGTACATATCTAAAATAAAACAGATTTTTCCTATTTTCACTTACCTTCAACCAGTTATGCGTCAACTTCAGCGATCTCACCGATTGAGCCAAGGCAGCCGGTATCTGACACAAACCTGTACCACTGGCATCCAACTCCTTCAAACTCCACGAAGCCACAAACTCTTGCATGTAAGCCCCAATCTCAGGATTAAACGCTATATTCAATGCCACCAAACCAGTTATGCCCTGCAACGCCCTAATCGATTTCCCCTTTAAACCATTGAAAGACAAATCCAAATATTGCAGATTCGGCAGAGCCAAAAATGTTTCATAATCTATATCGCTGATATTGTTGTGCGACAGCAGCAAAGTGTTCAAACTCAAGAGATTATAAAACGTTTCGCGGTATATGGAGCCCAATTGATTAAAGGCCAAATTTAAATGCTTTAAATTATGCATGCGCTGGGTGAAAAAGGAAGACTCTGAGTTTTGTAGCAGATTATGGGAGATATCTAGAGATTCCAAATTCTTTAGCAAGGCAAGTTCTATTGAAGAAAGGTTCTCTATGAGATTGTTGGAGAGATACAGATTACGCAGATAGATGTTGGAGGGCAATAAAGAAGTTTTGATCAAATTGTGGTTGAGATTTAGAGTTCTCAGTGTAGTTGCCTGGGAGAGAGGTATAGAAGTAAAGGAATTGTTTTGCAAGTTGAGGGAGTTAAGAGAAGTAATGTTACTGAAGACTGAAGTATTGAGTTGAGCTATAAAATTATGACTTAAATCTAAGCCGGATACCAAATTCAAGCGCTTGTGTATTTGAGGCGTGAGCACAAATTCCGTTAAGTTTTGTTGGCTTAAATTCAGCATTATCTCTTTCTCCTTTGTCGAGCGTTTAATTAACTGATGGCTCTCCTCGTAGCTGGGTGATCTCTTTTGATAATATCTCAATTCCGTTTCCTCTCTCCGGTAGCTGGGCTCATTTTCATCTCTCAGTATGCGATGTATCGTCTCATATGATAGTCTTTTTAACTCACTACGATACAAATTGAAATGTTCTCCACTATTGTCATGTTGGCTGGCGGCCGCTGCCGAACCCGCCTCATGTATATTGGTTTTCTCCTGCAGCAAGTCGTCATCATTGATGAGTAGTCTAATTTGGGGATTCTCTAATTTGGCACATTTTATCATTGGCAATATGGCGCTAATAACACATAAAATTATTATTAATCTAACATCACAGTTTTTTGCAAAGACATTATTGTTGAATGTCAATCTTCTTTGAAAAATTTGGCATTTAAATGACATGTTTGTATTTTGGTAAATGAAGCAGCTCAGACCCAAAAATAAACTGTTTGTGTGGCTAGATGGGGGGTATGAGACTCTTAAAATGCTACTCCTGATGGTGGTAGTTTGTGTTGTTGTGGCTTTAAAAGCTTGATTTTTTTTTATTTTTTCTCTTGATTGTTATAATATGACAGCGTTTTTATTCTTAATTTAAATTTAACATTTCGCTAATGTCTCGTCGCTTTCTCTCTCTCCAGGTAACAGTAATGCCAGCCCAAGGTATCAAGTAAAATTTCTAAATATAAGTTTTGTGCCGCGGAGCTGTATTTACTCAACGTGATGTTCATTAGTTGGAATACAGCAGGATTTTCATTCTAACAGGGTGGTTGAGTTGACAAATTTTCTTTTATTTTGCTTTCAAAATCAAAATTTAAGTCACGTTTCTTGTTTTCTTTTGGCTGTTCGTAGAATTCAATATTATTATTTCTTTAACACCATGTCACCACGATTTCTTTCCTTCTCTAATTCTTTCCGTGCTACTGTTTGGTGTTTGCTGCTTTAACAGTAGTAGCTGTTGTTGTTGATGTTTGTATGTAAATTTCCATTAAAATATTCACACGTAAAGCAGGGCATAAACGTAATAACAACAACGAAAAAAAATGTACTTGGTTTTTCAATTAAACATCACAAATTTTTCATTTCCAAAACAAAACGGACGAAATCATAAAAAGAAGCATGGAGTCAACTACAGCAAATTGATGACAAACGTTTGACTTTGGTCTCGTTTTCTGACGTCTCTTGGCTATTATTTCATTAACATTTGCTTAATTTTAAATTAACATTAATTTTCTTTTTACACTTTTACTTCCGCCTTGTCCTTCTTCTTCAGCTAAATGACATTTATTTTATTGGTGTTTTAATATATATTTTTGACACCATTTTCCGTTATATTTGACAAAATAATTCCACGTATTTCATTTATAAAGACCGTTCGGTTTCTCAGCTAAACATTCAACACTGTTGTTCTCTGCCGAAATGTGTAAATCCTTCTGGTTTTGTTTCTATTTCATTAGTTTTTCATCAGCGATTGTGTCTGCAATAATAAAAAGAAGAGTAGAATGTATTTTTAAGTACAATTAACATTTCAGAAATAACAAGAAAAATGTAACAAATAAATTTTATTTCAAATCGTCTAATATTGCTTCCATACACATTTTTTGTTACAAATTAGTTGTTCTCATAAACTTTAGGTTTTATTATTCCACATTAAAGAAAATTAATTCGCAAATGAACAGTTTTAATTACTTTGTTTTGTTAGTGATGGTGAATATAACAACACAACACACGATTAACTTAATAAATTTAGAATACTTAATGGAAAATGAACTTGAGTTGGAAAATAAACAAGAACTGAACTAGAACTGAACTAGAACTGAACCAGAACTGAACTAGAACTGAACTAGAACTGAACTAGAACTGAACTAGAACTGAACTAGAACTGAACTAGAACTGAACTAGAACTGAACTAGAACTGAACTAGAACTGAACTAGAACTGAACTAGAACTGAACTAGAACTGAACTAGAACTGAACTAGAACTGAACTAGAACTGAACTAGAACTGAACTAGAACTGAACTAGAACTGAACTAGAACTGAACTAGAACTGAACTAGAACTGAACTAGAACTGAACTAGAACTGAACTAGAACTGAACTAGAACTGAACTAGAACTGAACTAGAACTGAACTAGAACTGAACTAGAACTGAACTAGAACTGAACTAGAACTGAACTAGAACTGAACTAGAACTGAACTAGAACTGAACTAGAACTGAACTAGAACTGAACTAGAACTGAACTAGAACTGAACTAGAACTGAACTAGAACTGAACTAGAACTGAACTAGAACTGAACTAGAACTGAACTAGAACTGAACTAGAACTGAACTAGAACTGAACTAGAACTGAACTAGAACTGAACTAGAACTGAACTAGAACTGAACTAGAACTGAACTAGAACTGAACTAGAACTGAACTAGAACTGAACTAGAACTGAACTAGAACTGAACTAGAACTGAACTAGAACTGAACTAGAACTGAACTAGAACTGAACTAGAACTGAACTAGAACTGAACTAGAACTGAACTAGAACTGAACTAGAACTGAACTAGAACTGAACTAGAACTGAACTAGAACTGAACTAGAACTGAACTAGAACTGAACTAGAACTGAACTAGAACTGAACTAGAACTGAACTAGAACTGAACTAGAACTGAACTAGAACTGAACTAGAACTGAACTAGAACTGAACTAGAACTGAACTAGAACTGAACTAGAACTGAACTAGAACTGAACTAGAACTGAACTAGAACTGAACTAGAACTGAACTAGAACTGAACTAGAACTGAACTAGAACTGAACTAGAACTGAACTAGAACTGAACTAGAACTGAACTAGAACTGAACTAGAACTGAACTAGAACTGAACTAGAACTGAACTAGAACTGAACTAGAACTGAACTAGAACTGAACTAGAACTGAACTAGAACTGAACTAGAACTGAACTAGAACTGAACTAGAACTGAACTAGAACTGAACTAGAACTGAACTAGAACTGAACTAGAACTGAACTAGAACTGAACTAGAACTGAACTAGAACTGAACTAGAACTGAACTAGAACTGAACTAGAACTGAACTAGAACTGAACTAGAACTGAACTAGAACTGAACTAGAACTGAACTAGAACTGAACTAGAACTGAACTAGAACTGAACTAGAACTGAACTAGAACTGAACTAGAACTGAACTAGAACTGAACTAGAACTGAACTAGAACTGAACTAGAACTGAACTAGAACTGAACTAGAACTGAACTAGAACTGAACTAGAACTGAACTAGAACTGAACTAGAACTGAACTAGAACTGAACTAGAACTGAACTAGAACTGAACTAGAACTGAACTAGAACTGAACTAGAACTGAACTAGAACTGAACTAGAACTGAACTAGAACTGAACTAGAACTGAACTAGAACTGAACTAGAACTGAACTAGAACTGAACTAGAACTGAACTAGAACTGAACTAGAACTGAACTAGAACTGAACTAGAACTGAACTAGAACTGAACTAGAACTGAACTAGAACTGAACTAGAACTGAACTAGAACTGAACTAGAACTGAACTAGAACTGAACTAGAACTGAACTAGAACTGAACTAGAACTGAACTAGAACTGAACTAGAACTGAACTAGAACTGAACTAGAACTGAACTAGAACTGAACTAGAACTGAACTAGAACTGAACTAGAACTGAACTAGAACTGAACTAGAACTGAACTAGAACTGAACTAGAACTGAACTAGAACTGAACTAGAACTGAACTAGAACTGAACTAGAACTGAACTAGAACTGAACTAGAACTGAACTAGAACTGAACTAGAACTGAACTAGAACTGAACTAGAACTGAACTAGAACTGAACTAGAACTGAACTAGAACTGAACTAGAACTGAACTAGAACTGAACTAGAACTGAACTAGAACTGAACTAGAACTGAACTAGAACTGAACTAGAACTGAACTAGAACTGAACTAGAACTGAACTAGAACTGAACTAGAACTGAACTAGAACTGAACTAGAACTGAACTAGAACTGAACTAGAACTGAACTAGAACTGAACTAGAACTGAACTAGAACTGAACTAGAACTGAACTAGAACTGAACTAGAACTGAACTAGAACTGAACTAGAACTGAACTAGAACTGAACTAGAACTGAACTAGAACTGAACTAGAACTGAACTAGAACTGAACTAGAACTGAACTAGAACTGAACTAGAACTGAACTAGAACTGAACTAGAACTGAACTAGAACTGAACTAGAACTGAACTAGAACTGAACTAGAACTGAACTAGAACTGAACTAGAACTGAACTAGAACTGAACTAGAACTGAACTAGAACTGAACTAGAACTGAACTAGAACTGAACTAGAACTGAACTAGAACTGAACTAGAACTGAACTAGAACTGAACTAGAACTGAACTAGAACTGAACTAGAACTGAACTAGAACTGAACTAGAACTGAACTAGAACTGAACTAGAACTGAACTAGAACTGAACTAGAACTGAACTAGAACTGAACTAGAACTGAACTAGAACTGAACTAGAACTGAACTAGAACTGAACTAGAACTGAACTAGAACTGAACTAGAACTGAACTAGAACTGAACTAGAACTGAACTAGAACTGAACTAGAACTGAACTAGAACTGAACTAGAACTAGAACTAGAACTGAACTAGAACTGAACTAGAACTGAACTAGAACTGAACTAGAACTGAACTAGAACTGAACTAGAACTGAACTAGAACTGAACTAGAACTGAACTAGAACTGAACTAGAACTGAACTAGAACTGAACCAGAACTGAACTAGAACTGAACTAGAACTGAACTAGAACTGAACTAGAACTAGAACTGAACTGAACTAGAAAAAACATAAATGAACAAATTTACATCTAAACTACAACATTCCATACAACATTATAAAAACTAATCGCTTAATTCTTGTAAGTAGGTACCTACTTACTTGTGCTGCTTTAAATGCATCGAACTATGTTTAATTTTAATAATCATTGTCGTTCCCGTTTTCTGTGAAAGTATTCGTATTTACATTTATATTTAAATTTGCATTGCATTTACATTAATTACAAATATACATGGATATTACTATGTGTTCTTGCTGCTGTTGTTCTGGTTATTTTTTTTTTTCACTAAAATGCTCTTCAGTAATTGTGGTTAAAATCTCTTCGATAACTTTTAATGTTGCATTTTGTATGCATAAGTATTGGTGTTTGCATTATGGAAATTTATTGTGTATGTGCAGCAAAGTAATTAAGGAAATGTAAATATAAATATATAAAACAAATACACTTGCTCTAGAATTCATACTAATAAATAGGAAATTTTCATTATTGTTAAAACTGCACTTGTGTAGCAACAGCAATAATTGCAATAGAGCATGTAAATTTTGATTATTAAATATGTGAGTTACATTTAGTTTGTAAATTCCTCTGATATAATAAGTAGAATATATTTTCTTCATTTTAGTTTTGAAATGTACTTGTACTCAAAAATTACTTATCATAAGTTAAAGTATTATTTTGCGATAGGTACATACATACATATATGTTGCAATATTAATATTTGTTAAGAAATTTCCTTTTTTTGCCAAAAATATAATTTTTTTTCTTTAAATCATTAAGCTTAACTTGATCTAAATTATCTAAAACTAGAACAGAACTAGTCTAGAATCGAACTACTGAAAGACTGTGGATCCTTTAAATATAAAATACGTATTGGCTTGCTTTAAGATTATTTTGCTGTATTAAAGTCCCTGGACGTATGATTGATTTGAATAGTTTTTTTTTGTTAGGTAGACATCAATCATACGTAATGGTGGTATAAACAAAATCACATTATATGACTTTCAGTAGCATGGTTGTCATGTACTTTTCAATGTTTTTCTTTAAAAATTCTTTAGAAAACTTATTAAAGTTAATTTTCCAAAAGTTTTTTTTTTCGAAAAGAGCCTTTCACATTTAACATTAATAGTACATTTTACAACATTAAATTGAAAGTCAAGTCGAAATTACAGAAGTTTTTTTTGATCTGCACATAAAATCCGACAATTAGAAAAATGTTTGGAAGTATAGCTGTAATGATAAGTATTTTTGTGTGTCACTGTGGTTTAACTTTACGTTTTACTTCTTCGGATACATATGAAAATTTACTGATAAAAAGGTCAGTGTACGTTTTTATTTGCTTCCTCATTTTTATGTGGAGGAAAGTTTCTCAACAAAAAAAATAAAAAATAATTTAGTCAAAACAAGCAGAACATGCATTATAAAATGCCAAGATAAAAATAAGAAAAATACATTAAAATTTATGCTAACACACCTACACGATTTCAAACACATATACATACCTACAAACACAAATAAACATACATATAATTTCTTTTATTTCTTATTTGAATCGATAAAGTAAAATTTAATGTGAAACTCATGTGTTTCGGTGCACAGTGGGTTCGATCGTAGAATATGCAAGCTCAAATTCGATTAACTCTGGTGTGCAAGATCAGATTTCAACGAATTTAACTTTGTTCTAGAGAAAGTGTAGAGTAAAAAAATCCTGTTTATTTCTCTGAGATATCTGTTATACTTTATAAGTTATTTAAGTTACAATTTTTAAATAATTGGTTTTTACCTTAACTTTATTTTGTTTTTTTTATATAAAATTTTTAAATCGATATAGAAGTACACCTCATTTCAGCCAATGAACAGTGGTCGGTGCTGTATGGAGTCGGCGGCCAAAAATACTTCCAGTGTAGGTATCAATTTGTAATTTCGGTCACGGCTTTATAAATATGTCAGAACTATTTAATGATAAAATGGGAGTGGTTGATGACTCATACCCTCCCCCTACCATACCTTAGCATCCAAATTCACCCCAACGCGCAGTGCGAGGTTATGACATTCTAGTTAATCAAAATTCCATATCTCGGTAATAAATAATAGTACATTTATAATTTTTGGTACAATATATAATAAGGATATTACACACATTTTTTTCAAAAATGGGCGTAATTGGACAACTGCCACACCCACTCCCCATATAAGTGAAACTATAAACTTTTTAAAATTGATAAAAAATTAAAAATCAATAAGAATTCTTACTAAAAAAATTGCAAACTAAATCTGGGCATGGTCCGCTCGCTCATGTGAGTTTAATAAAATCGACTCCTTTTAGGCAAGCCAATCAGAATATGTATTTTGAACTTTTGTTTTTATACGATTGCATTTTTGCATTTCTTTAAATGTGTAGCCCTCATTTTTAATATAGTTTTTCACGACATCCTTCACTTTTCGAGCTTTTTCAGCATTCTAAGCACCAAATATTAAAAATATGTGAGCGCGAAAGTTTGCAATTATAAGATGTGACTATTGCAAAAACAATTTATAATAAGGACCAAATTCATAAAGTAAAATTATTAAAAGTCCGTGGAAAAGAAAAAAAACAAACACAATTCTTTACATGCATAACAATAACAAAGCAACGCGAACATAAACTAACAAAACAACTCACAAAAATTCAAAGTTGGACATCAAAAACAACGAGGCCGCTTTGATGTATGGGAGATAAATCAAAGAGATGCAAAAGGATGCAGCTTAAATTTCCAATTTTAGAATCTTGGAATATTAACTAATAAACCAGAAAAAATCCCATTAGAGACTTCAGGGGGAAACACAACTAAAACTCTAGTTGAAATTGAAATATATGGACGAACGAACACTAAAAATGACACAGGGCAAATATTAAGTTTATAAAAAATACACAAGAAGCTAAACACATTGTAATTATATTAAAATTAAGTTAATACCTTCCAATTCAATATTTATTTTGCTTTTTTTCAAAAAAACATTTTTTATATGGTTTTAATTAATTTAAAGTTGCGCTTAATTTCACTTTCGCTCTCACTTTTGAAACTATTCTTGAAGAGTATAGTTGGAATACAACAAAAACAACTATAAATATTAAAACCTTGTTTTTATAAGAAATAGTGATGACACATTTGGTGACAAACTTTTCACTTTGTTTTTTTTTTATTTTTGGCCTATGGGATCGACCAGTGTGCAATGGTGAAATTACAAATTGTAAATAAGTTTTTATTGAAATTGATTCGGTCGTTAAACATTATCCGCCCATTTTAAGGCATGGGCAATTAAGCAGATTTTGTAATTATAGTAAATTATCCAATAGAATTTTTTTTACTTGCATAAATTTTTCTTTATTTCCCTATATGATCTAAACCAATCACCCCTATCGGCAATATTATGTGAAATTTTGTTCCCATGAGATATTCATTTTCCTCGAAGGGAAAATTGCTATGGGGAATATCACGATGAACTTTACATTCACAATAGTTGATTTTGTTCGTAACAGCTGTTTATTGTTTACAAAATTCTATCTAAAAATTTCACAAGGTGAATTTTTTCACGTGAACAAAGTTGAACGAAAAAAGGAAAATATTTCATGTGAAATATTGATTCGCGATAGGGGTGAATGTAAAAGTCAAATCTTTTTTTTATTTCGAGTTCTAAAAATTTTTGTACACCCGAGTTGGTCGACTCCGATCTCACTGTGCGGTATTTGTATACGATTTTAAATGGGAATTATCTAATATATTTAACGTTGCAGTAAACTGTTCTCTATATATTTATAGCAGGGCTGGGCAATACATAGTTGGCTGTGCCAGATAGTGAAAATCTTGGTTTAGGGCCTGATTTAGACACGACTGGCAAACAATTTTGAAATTTTTGTATGAAAAACACTCTAAAAAAAACTGAGTGATGTTCTGACTCAGGCCATTTATCTCCCAAATTCTTGTTAATTTTGAATTGGTTGTAGTTAATACGGAATTACGTTTCCTCCCACCTCTGCATCTATTCCACTAGATGATGACTTTTGTATATAATGATCTCGTTTTTAATGTTGCCTTTAAGTAACCCCTTTTTTATTTTTATTGACTGAAAATACACACAACGGCTAAAGGACAAATACTTGCATATGGTTGTTTTTATTGTTTTTATATTTATTTCTTCATTTATTGTCTCTGTATGCGAATGAGTTTTTTTCCTTTTCCTTTTGTTTGTATTTTAGATTTTAAGCTGTTGGCAATAAGAATTTATCTCTATGTATTTTGTAACTTACAAATTGTTTTAACTCCCCTTTCATATTTCTTTTCATTGCAGGTATGTACCACAAATAGAGAAGACAATGGTTTGAAGAACCAGATAAGAAAATATATCCTATAAAATGGTAATAAATGTTGGCTGGTAACATGTGACACCAATATGTACGTATATATTGTATTAGAAATGGTTGTGTGTGTAATAGGGTGGCCCTTAGTTGTGTGTGTTGTACTTTTTTCGATTTTGTCGAATTATCTTTAAAATTGCGACCTGGATTATAACGTTTAATCGAGGCTTAATCGACTCAGAAAGTAATCCTGAGCAGATTGGTATACTCTAAAATGGATGCTAATATAATATTTTTGCATGTTACAAACATCAGCTCTAACCCAATATACCCTCCCCACTAAAGCTACGTTTCCGCATACAACGTAATCGGCACTGAAAACGAAATTCCATACATTTGCACCGAAAACAGTTCAGAAACGAACTTTTTTTCGGTGCAAATGTATGGAATTTCGTTTAGGGTGGCGCTTCTTATGTTGCACTTTTTTCGCTTTTGTCCAATTATCTTTAATATTGCCACCTGGATTATAACGTTTAATCGAGGCTTAATCGAATCAGAAAGTAATCCTGAGCAGATTGGTATACTCTAAAATAGGTTCTAATATAATAGTTTTGCACGTTACAAACATCAGCTCTAAAGCTGTATTTCCGCATACACCGTAATCGAAATTATTTTTTAATTTTGGATGGCGGACATTAAATTGAATTTCATTATTTTTGACAAAACCTATTACTTTTTTCCTCTTCCAATAAAGAAAATTAAATTTTTTTATTCATTTTGATTTTCTTTAAATTTGAAATAAAATAATTTCGTTCCTACAGCACCGAAAACAACCTACTTGAAGTTGTTTTCGTTCCGGCCCCAAATGACCGGTTTTTCGTTACTGATCGGTGCCGTTTCGTTCCCGTTTTCTGAAACAAATTTTTTTCGGTGCAAATGTAAGGAATTTCGTTTTCGGTGCCGATTACGGTGTATGTGGAAACGTAGCGTAGAAACGTAGTTGTACATATTAACCATAACCATTTCAAAATTTTTTAAATGTTTTTTAAGAATATTATGGCCACTGTAATTATGTATATGATTGCGGTAACCTTAATATGTATAAATAAACATGATCATGATTGTACCAATCATATATATGATTGAATTAAAAGTACATAAAGCAAGATAATTCGAAAATTATCAACACATATTTCATCCCACTATGCATTCGTTTTTTTTACCTTTGTTTATGTAAGCGCTTTTTAGCCTGCCAAAAATATTCCAAAAACGTCCAACATAATTTGATAGCCATTATTTTCAAACTTGTTAAACTTTTCACAAGCAATTCCACATGTCAATAAATGTTTTCCAAAAATATCTTTATAATATTTTCAAACAAAAAAGAATGGCTGAAAAAAACAACAGCAGAAAACTAGAACAAAAAAGTTCATATCGCTGCCTTAACATGCAAAGGCTGTAAGTCCACTTTTTTAGAAATTGAGATTTTAATGCAGTAATGTACAATAAGTAAAAATACATGAATTGCAAACAAAAAATTTCAGTTATCTCGTTTTTCGTTGTTGTTTTGTAGTGATAAGCAAAAGCGCTTATCTCGAGCTTGATCTCGACAAATAATTATTTTTTCATTTTGCTTTTACGCACATAGAAAACAAAGAGAACTACAATAAAAATTGCTTTTACAGAATTCAAAAATGTTTACGCACAAAAAAGTTTGCTTGTTTTTTGTCTCTCCTGTAAAATTTTCAAATATGAACTTAGAGTCTTTGCATGCTGAATATAATACATATGGGGGATTCATGTATTCCGATAGTGATGAAATTTGCACTAAGGTTAGTTCTATTGGATAGTAATTTTTCAACAAGATCGGTCAAGAACTCTCTGAGTTAGAAGGAGGTAAAAATTTGACATTTTGGCCAAGTCGGTGTTTTTTTCTCAACCATGTAACTTATTAGCTATTGTTGTTAACAAAATGTGTTCCAAATAGTTTAGATAGCTATTTTTTCAATCTTTCAAAAAAAAAAAAAAATTATTGTCATTTTTTTCCGAAAACAAAAACTTTTTTAATTTTTTTTAAATGGACCCTTTTTTCTCAAAAGGAAGCTTATTTTCCTTGAAGATATATTTGTAACGCTTAGTGGGTTGCGAATTGGATTTCAAAATAAATGTTTTGTAAATCAAAACATAAAATTTTAGCTCTAAAGAAAGCTTAGAGAAATCAACAATGTTAGCACCGATAACATCATGCTACAAGGCCAACCAGTTGAAGACGTAGAAAGCTTCTGCAGTAAAGTATCAACAAATGGCGGCGCTGAAACATACGTAAATAACAGGCTGAATAAAGCGAGAGCGGCATTAGGAAGACTACAACCAGTATGGAGAAACTCACAGATATCCAGACGTACCAAGCTTAGAATATTCAACGCATGTGTAAAGTCTACTCTGCTGTACGGAAGTAAAACTTAGTTAGTATCGAACTCCATCACGCAAAAACTACAGATATTCATTAAAAAGTGCCTCAGAACCATATGCAGAATATTCTGGCCAAACAACATCAGCAATACGGAGCTCTAGAACCTCACCAACGAGGAACCCATACTAACACAAATAAAACGTAGGAAATGGAGGTGGATCGGCCATACTATCAGAAAGAATCCTGACAGTATAACAAGGATGGCGCTAGAGTGGAACCCTCAAGGTTCAAGAAGCCGTGGTTGTCCAAAGAATACATGGAGACGCACTATAATCCAAGATCTAGGACAGTGCAATCTTACATGGGACGATGCGAAAACAACTGCAACAAATCGTGTAAGATGGAGATGCTTTGTGGAAGCCATATGCTCCCAAGAGGAGTAATGGAAAAAAAAAGTGGGATGCGAGTGGGATATCTATCAAAATAAATATTTTGTAACTCAAGATATAAAATTTTTGAATTTTCTTCTGCAAAATTTTTTATCATTAGAAATAACGAGATTGTGATGAATCTGTGACGAGGATCCTGACTCATCAGCGTCCCGTGCTATTACAACATAATTTTTTTTTAGAAAATAGCTGTCTTTCCGCTTACAGCACTTCCAAATATTCATCTAAGACTTAACAATTCCATCCATTTGTGTGTGTAAAACACACTAACGTTGTAAATACAAAAGGGATATTAATGAGTTTATTTTATTATGTTTATGATACTCCTATATTGTTTGGTATTCAAAATCAGCAAAATCAATTCATTAGAATAAAAGTCATAAACCAAAATGTGATTTTACGGCTCCTTCGATTATTGTTGCAGTATGTATGAACAAGCCTGCTACAGTAGTATGCACAGAATCAGTATTGAGGCAAATGTAATTTAAATTACAATTGTGTAATAATTGTTTTGGATGGAGGCTATTTATGATTTGAAGAATTAATCAGTAGTTGGAATACGAAAGCGATTATCGTCTTACAGTTTTAAACTATACAGAATGAAAACCTGAGAACATCGGATACAATCATCTAATATCTACACAAAATTTCACAAATTATTCAATTCAATTTCAATGCATCAAATTTCAGTGTAACAATCTTCAATCTACATTACTAACCTTAATCGATTTAATTAAGAAAATGGTATTTTATTAAAGCCTGTTCTGTAGTCCCTATTTTAAACTCAAATTACTACGGAACAATTATATGTAAAAACAGAAAATAAATATTACTTTGCATACGTAAAGTATGACCCAATTTCAGTAGTATTAGTTATTGTACAATTTTTAATTTGGCTTTCAAGTATTTCTAGTAACTTTAAAATAAAACCTTATGACATCCAGTTTGTTGCGATTTTGAAATTGTTTTCGTATTGAATTACATTTAATAACAAGCTTTGCTGGAACAAAACAGGGCAACAATATTGAAATGACAAGGGTTTTAAATGACACACTCTTGTTATCTTGCTAGCATGTCATATACATATGTAGATTTGGGTACATTTTACAGGTTTTTACATGTTTTCAAATGTGTTTTTTTAAGTTTTTTTTTTTGTAGTTTTATTTTTCTTGTTTCACTCGAAACAAATAAAAAAGTAAAAACTTATTCCTTCATAAGCCCTTGAGACATTAATATCATTGTTGACCCAAAATAGAAATAAAAATACTAGTTTTGTTTTCATATTTGAAATATAAAAATGGGGAGGAACTCTAAAAAAACAACAATTTCTTTAGAGGCCAGTATTTACCAAACTGATTGTGACTGAATGGAGGACAATAGAAACAATATTCAATAAAAAATGCTAGAAACCAAATGTTGAGAAAATGTTAATCTTTGCAAGGGATTTGTTTCCCCACCCATTTCAATTTTTATTGTTATTGTTTTTTTTTAACTACAACTGGTGTGTGTGAAGTAATTTCCCATATGCAAACGAAATACTGGTTGGTTGGTTGGTTGGTTAGACGCTCATCATCAGTTTGATGATGTATAGAAAAACCTCAAACTTTATTTTATTTTTTGTTGTATTTTTATTATTTTTCATTAGTTTTAGGGAGAGGGGAATAAACGTTCAACCCGTACGTTTTATATTCGACGAAAAAGAAAAAAAAAATTGGTAGTAAAATGAAATATCAGCAAACAAAAATATCATATAATATTGAGAAAAAAAAAGAAATGTAAAAAATACTTTTTCAATTTAGTAAAAAGCTTTTTTTGCTCTGCTCTGTTCAGTAGTTGTTGTTTGTTTTTTGTTACAACTTTAATACAGTCTCTAGAGATGTGATACATTTGCTGTTGTTGTAAATTTTTTGCAGTTTTAACACAAATGTCATATGCTGGGTTCAAATTCATATGTGTATTACAAATTGTTAACAGCTCAAAATGAAAAGAGCCCCAGTTCTGCATATTGTAGCACACAAACACACGCACTCACCCACACTCATGCGAAGCTTATCCTCTTGTTAATAGTTTTTGTTGTTTTTGAAGCATTTTAACATAAATTTATACAAAAGACAAACAAATTCAAACAAAAATATCATTAATGATATGAATATTTCATTCATATCATCAACGAAAATTTTTGTAACCCCTTTTTAATATTGAAACACACACTGGCATCCACACAAATATGTGAACATATGTATTTATGTATGAGTTATAATTTATACTTAGTTTTATGTTTCACCCTTCTCCTGCCCTCCCCCTCCATTAACTGGTAGTTGTTATAATCCTTCAAAAAGCATCACAAATAAATTTGAAGTTTTAGTGAAATTGCAAGGATTTCCTACCCTTAATCTCTCGCTCTCTATCTCTCTCTCTCAATCACTTATTATTAATGTACATACATAGTAGTTTTTGAAAAGTATACTTTTAGGCTTACAATGGGTATTCTTCGACGTTTAAGCAGTTTTCTTAATGTTTACTTAAAAGTTCTACAAACAACTCTGAACGGTAATCTTTTTTATAATCCTTTAAATAAATTATATATTGACATTTCCATATACAAACTGCTAACAATTAGAAACGCAGAGAAGCCAACTTATTCACCCTTATCGTGGTTGGCGTAAACGTCTTACGCCTACGACTGTTTTGTACTAGATTAAAGATAAAATGCAAACTGTTTCTTTAATCTAGTACGAAACTGTCGTAGGCGTATGACGTTTACGCCAACCACGATAAGGGTGATTATAATTAAGCGACTGGATACAAGACAGATTTTCAGATTTTCTTTTCATTACTATACAAGAGAAGAAACAGATCATATTTTGTTATAAGTTCTACACTGAACGGAAAAAATTATGAGGCAATATTTTAATATAAGTGTTGTCACTCCTGCTTACATGAAGTAGCTTACATTTTGTAGCAAAGTATTCAACAAAAATTGGTTCTTCTCCAGGGATTCATACAAGTGTTGAGCTTGTATTACTTAAGGCCTTTTTGTTGTTGTTATTCTTTATTTTTGTCTTTTTTTTAGTTTGATATTGTTTGTTATTGTTGCTTCATGTCCCTATGTGTTTTTGACAAATTCCAGTGACAAAAACTTTAACCAAACAAATATCGGTCTTTATAATGTCAAAACTAAAATAGAGAATATTTCTTTTATTGTTTTTATCGTGTGTGATACTGTTGTTGTTCTATTTTAGCTTCATTCTGTTATTGTTATTTTTATTCTTAACACACAACTTTCAGATTACTAAATAAATCTCTTCCTATACTTAGATTTTTGTTCTCTACGATTAATATTTTTTTTTTTTTTTTTTGAAGACTTTGTGTAATGGAATGTTCATAGTAATGGGCAAAATTAAATTGAGAACTGGACTGAATACAAAACAGGAAATATCGATATAAAAGGGAACTCAGAGCATCAAGATAATAGTCTGAGTTAGAGGCAGGTATTCTGACATAGGACTATTGTCTGAGTATAGGAATGTAGTCTTAGTATAAAGGTGTTGTCCAAGTATATGGCTGTAGTCCAAGTATATGGCTGTAGCCTGAGTATATGGCTGTAGCCTGAGTATATGTCAGAATATAGGACGTAGTCTGAGTATGAGACGTAGTGTATAAGACGGTAGTCTAAATATAAGTCGTAGTCTGAGTATAAGACGGTAGTCTGAATTGAGGACGTAGTCTGAGCACCAGACAATAGTCTGAATATATGACGTAGTCAGAGTATTGGACGGTAGTGTGAGTATAAGGCAGCTTAAGACAATTCCATTATTTTCCCCTTAACTATTGATATTACAGCAATAGCATTTCATATTTCACACACTCAATAGTAAATCCAAAACTTTTGTTGCAATATTTCTATTTATTTTTGTTACTCTACTCTTAACCCTCTAACCGTCCAATTTTATTTCGAGGTAAAATAATATACCTGGTTATTGTTTGAAAAAAAAAGAAATACGTTGGAATAAAAACAAACAAAAGACAAGTGCACATTCTTGTTTATCACAATAAGTAAATTGTTTGTTTCTTTACACATATTTACCGTTATAACGGGAAAAATAACCAAATAAAGCAGCATTACATATCGCACTTGATCAACAAGAGGGTATTAACTCAAAATTTTAAAATTTTCAGTAGAGGTTAAAAACTGTTTGTTGTTACATTTTAAGAGAATTTGAAAATCTGAATACATAATAGTATATAAATTCCATTTAAAAATATAATTACATTGTTTTTCTTTTAAATTTTTCCAATTATTGCAAAAAAAATCTGTTTTTTGAGTTAATACCTTTTTTCTGAAAAAATGTGAACAATTTTATTATAAAAAGAGTCACATTTCGAATTAAAATCATAAAGTAAAACAAATTTTATCAACAAAACAGTATCAACTCAAAATACAACCAAATATAAATAAAACAATTTGATTATTTTTAACTGGAATAAAGGCTCAACTCAAAATAATACCTTTTTTATGAAAATATACGATGCATTTCTATTTCAACTTTTGTATTAACTCAAAATAATACCTTTTTGTTGTATAAAAGTAGTCACTACATTATCATGAAAATGGTCTCAAATGTTGTTTTCGAGATGAAAGAGTAATCGGAATACGTTGAAATGTTTACAGTAGATAGATATTGATGTTGTTAGTTGATTTCTTGAAAAAAGTGAAATTTTCAAAATTTTGAGTTAATACCCTCTTGTTGATCAAGTGCGATATATTTAACATACCCGCCTAAAGGCAGCCTTGCCGGTTAGAGGGTTAATAATAATTTTTCTCTAAACATTTCTTAACATTGTTTGATGGCATCCATCTTTATTGCTTCAATACAGATGGGGGTGCCTGTGTAAAGATACTTAAACACATATATACAACATTGTAACTGTCATATTGTATTCAATTTAATACATATTTTGTTATTCCAACTTGTCTTGTCTTGTTTTGTCTCGTCTTTATTTTT
This sequence comes from Calliphora vicina, assembly GCF_958450345.1. Lineage (NCBI taxonomy): Eukaryota > Metazoa > Arthropoda > Insecta > Diptera > Calliphoridae > Calliphora > Calliphora vicina. The sequence goes on from NC_088780.1 coordinate 124,354,453, forward strand.
TATCTATTCAATTTTTATGTGGCGTTAAATGTGCAAACTTTGTGACTTTTTGATTGGATTTTTCGATGTGATTTTTCTGTTTTTGGTTTATTTCCAACATGACTTGAAAATTACATTAAAATGAAATAAAAATAACAATACAACATTGAAAAGTCGTCATAGAAAAACTTAAATTTGAAAAGTTTTCAAAACAAAAATAATACAATATTATTTTTGTTATAAACGCTTGTCTTATCATGATTTTGCAAGATTTGCAAAAACAAATCACTGAAAGAAAAAAAAATACGCAACAAATTTATAGCTCATCTATTAGGTGTTAAAATTTTTATTGTTAAATTGCCACCACCATTAAAAATTATTGTCTTTCGTGAATAGAAAATGGTGTCTACGAAATATTTTTGAAGAATTGTTATATTTTTTCATTGTTATATATATTTTGACAGCTAAATTATGACAAGCCAAGAAAGATTCTTCTATATGGTTTAAAACTACTAAATATGTACTTCAATAATTATGTTTTAATTAAAGTATTTAATTTATTTTAATCAAATTATATTGTAATAAAATTTAATTAATATTGTAAAATATAAGTATATTATGTGTTCTATGGTATATTTTTATCTTTTCATAATCTAAAGCTAATACTTTGAGTATTTATAATGAACATTTTCTAAAGCCTGTAAAAATGTATTTATAATCAATGAAATTAAGAGCAAAAAAGCAACAACAAAACCCAAAAACACATTTTATAAAATATTTAATTTGTTAAATTATTATAGTGGTTAGAAGCCCAAAGCTTTTTACAAAACATAAAACCACTACACACACACACTCACACATACATACATGCTCACATCCTGTGAACATTATCTATAAATATGTACATATCGCAGCAGTTCTGGGTGACTGTCCTGAACTAGTGATATTACCTATCATTTAGAATGACAACTAGTTCTATAAACAGCTATGTGGATTGGATTCACATACCTGAATGCTGGATTCAAAATACAGCTCCTTGCGCTTGTAAACAAATTACACTGACTACACTCTGGATTACTTAGAGACACTTAAGTGACAATTGAATTCACGCTACATTATCTGGGATGTATAAAGCAATTAATTGACAGTAACAGTACATAAATTGGTGTCAGAAAAGTAATCAGAAATTAGTGACAATTACTATCTCTAAGGGACACATTGAGTGTTTGTAAAACTGTTGGGATGTATGTGAATAAAGCTCAGGTAACAATAGATTTGTTATTATTAAATCATTTATCTCCTATACATGGCTCCTCGACTTTCCAAAGGCTGAACAATAGCTACATGCATGCATGACTAACGATCATTCATGCATGTTTGTTTGTATGTACATTCTATTTTTGATAATGTTTATTGCAAATACCGTAATTTTTGTGTGGCTGTGTGTTTTTTTTCTGCCATTGTGTGGATTTATAGATAAAACGATATTTTATGATTATAGTTTTTTATTTAGCAAATAACCGCAAATACATTTATTTACACTATTATCAATATCATCATTATTATCATTATACACACATAGGCTTAAAAACAATATATTTGGTCAATTCACAAAGTCTCCTATCATGTCATATTGTCATAATGTTATAATATTACACGATTCGGCGGCTTTGGTTTTGGTTGGTTACGATAACACAATAAACATAGCATATAGAGTAATATTGTTTTAGGACATTTTTAGCTTGAAAGGTAATAACAACATTTTTAAACCATTGTGAAATATTAGGACATTAGACACGATAGAAGACCTTGTGAATTGACCTATTATGCATTAATATGTTGCTGTTTATACTCACTTTAAGAAATATCCCATATACATTTAAAGTTCAATGCTTTCCCTTCTCTAACGTCTTAAAGGTCTTGTGGGAATTTCGAAATTGTACTTTATTTACACTTTTTGTACGTTTGAATCGATGTAAAATGTCAAATATGTTTGCTAGAAAAATCCTTTGAGTATATTTCTGTGTGTACACACAGCAGTAGTAATAGTTATTTTCAATGGCTTATGTGTGTAAGTAGTTAATATTTGATATTTTGTATTTTAAATATGTTACGTACATTTTGTAGTGATGCTTGCATGTGTTTGAGTTACATATTTCAGACAGTGGATAACAAAACATCAGCGAATTTATATAAATCGTACAAATTGAATAAGTTTACATGTTAAGCTTATTTACAATTAAAATGTTTACAACACTATAGTCTGAGACGGTAATCTAGATGTTAGACTGATGTTGGATTGAGTATAAGACTGTAGTCTAAGTTTAAGACGTTAGTCTAAGTAGTCTAGTCTGAATAAAAGACGGTTGTCTGAATAAAAGGAGGTAGTTTGAATTAAAGACTGTAGTCTGAGTAAAAGAGTATAAGGTAGCCTGCAGTTTGAGAATATCACGGTAGTCTGAGTATAAGACGGTTGTCTGAGTATAAGATGGTCGTCCGAATATAAGACCGACTGAGTATAAGACGGTCGTCTGAATAAAAGGCGGTAGTTTGAACAAAATACAGTAGTCTGCAAAAAAGACGATAGTCTGATTAGAAGACGGTAGTTTAAATTTAAGACGGCTGTCTGAATAAAATACGGTAGTTTGAATAAAAGGCGGTAGTTTGAATTAAAGACGGTATTCTGCATAAAAGACTGTAGTCTGAATTAATATAAGATTATCTGAGTATTAGATGGTCGTCCGAATATAAGACTGTCTGAGTATAAGACTGTCGCCTGAGTATAAGACGGTCTTCGGAATTTAAGAAGGTCCTTGAGTATTAGAAAGTCGTCAGAGTTTAAGAAGGTCGTCTGAGTATAAGACGGTCGTGGGAGTATAAGATGGTAGTCATAGTCTATGGCAGTAGTTTTGACTACAAGACATAGTCAGGGTCAGACGCATATTTGAATGCATAAGAGGCTAGTGTCTGTATAAGACGGAAATCTGAGTGTTCGACGGTAGCCTGAGAATAGTCTTAATTTTCCAAATTGTTTACTATGCAAGAATTGATACTTACTGTCAGCTACACTTATGTATGTATGCCTATAGTGTTGAAATTTAAATCTTTAAATTGACTTAAATTTAAATTTTGATTAAAATATATCAAGTACACATTTTGACAGATTTTTGGTCATAAATATACATTTAATCAAGCGCCTTTAAAATTGAATTAGTTTAAACACAAGTCGGCAGGTCATCAATTACATTTGGATATGTAATATTTAATTAAACGAGTGAGAGACTGAGTAAATGATTTAAAGTTAAAGTGCAAGATGCCTTAAAGTATTAACAAGTTACACACTCGCACACAATTATACAGGTATATGCATGTTAATTTGATATCGTTTTGCTGAAATTGTTAAATATATTTTACATTATTTTAATTAATTCTCTTAACAAAAGGCACAACATTTATATATATATATATATCTGCATATTCGATGTAAATAAAAAGATAATTAAAGAGGATTTAACGTTTTTAAATGAAAGTATTGTCAACGTATGTTAAATGAGCAGATTTGATGGAGTTGGTTGCTATGGCAAGCAGCAATAAGTAATTGAGGATATTTTATATATTAATTAACAGAAATTTTCTGATTTCATTTCGAGCTTATGTCTGTTAGTGAGGCCTTTATCTTTCTAATCCAAATAATACCATACAAATGTTTTAAGAAAATTCTATTAAATTTCTATAAAAACTTTCTCATCATTGCTAAACAAACGGCTGTTGTTTGAGTATTATGTGGTTGATTGAGAGATGCATTTAATATAAAACTGTGGTCTTAGTATAAGACTGATCTGTCGCTATTTCAATATTGTAAGAATATATAAGTACTATAGTTTCTTAAAAAAACCTCAGCAATTCTTGAATATGTATATAAGTGTCTTAATGACAACAAGTTTTATTACCTCTTATAGCAACAGATAGGCCCATGGTGCCCATTGACATAAATTTATATCAGAATATATCGAATAAAAGAAAAATATTAAATTAAAATTCAATAAAAGTTTTTTTTTATATTTTTAATATTTATGTTAAAAGTTCCTACAAAATAACCAATACTCTCGCTGTCTCTCGAACAATATACTATATTTGTATATAAGTATAAACAATAAAAAGTACATACCACATACACATACAAATATATATATTTATGTACAATGCATATATGTATAGTACATATGTTTAATATCTCATTAAGTCCATAAATTGTAATTTTTAGCAGATGACGAGTAGTTGTGATTGCATAAGGAATTTTACATTTGTATGACATCGGGAGTGTTATGCATAATTGTATGTTTAATGAGAAGCAAAGTAAACATATGAGGTTATTTATATAAACTTATATTCATACACATATATATTTTAATATTACATACCTATCAGTTCTAGGAGACTGTCTCGAACTAGTAATTTCGCCTATAATTTATGGTGACAACTAGTTACACAAATATCTACGTGAGTAGTTATTTTAACATGTACTACATGTCCTAAGCAGGGGGTCAATTAACCCTACATAGATTACAAATAGACTACCTAATAGCTGGTCCGTAGTAGTCAACGCATTGGATACACATACCGGATACACAATTGGTTACTTGATCAGCTACATAAATAGTTATTTTAACATCTATGGGTGCTAATTGACCTTAAACGATTGCTTCTAAACAAACCTTTCTCCGACAACTTTGCAATAGATTACTTCTGGTCGGTAAAATAACTACTTTCTAAAGAGCAAAAAAAATAAATGTTTAAAGTTACTTAGATACACTAAAGTGACAATTGACTCCACGATAGGTTACATAAGCAAAAATTTATTAAACCCTATGAAAATTATAAATACACAATTTGTATATTTTATACAAACCAGTTTGTACGAATTACTCATAAAAGTAACAATTGACCTCACGCTAGATTACCAGGGTTATATAAAGTAACCAATTGACTTCTCTCTGTACTACAAAATGTCAAATGACCCAAAATATATCAACTGATACATTGTCTACTTGCTTAACTATTGGGTACTTACATATCGTCACCTAAAATGCAAAATAACGTAACATCACTTCTCATAACTTTATAGGAGAAGCCAAAACGATATAAAATGAAAACTACTTGAGATATTGAAACAAAATTTTAAAGTCTGAATTACAATGCCACTAGAAATATGTTTTATATATAAAAAAAACTATGTGTGTTACGTTATTTTGAATTATTGTTTTCTAAAACCAAAATAACGTATCATCAAAAATTCAATTGCAACAAATTTATTAAAAAATATTAGGAAACTACATAAAATAAGGTAAAAAACTATTTATTAATTAATTACTCAAATCGTATACGTTATTTTGTTTAAGAAAATCGTGCACTTGATGATACTTTGTTTTGAATTTTGGTTATAACTTGGTTATTTTTGATAGTAAAAGTTTAAAATTTTTTAACATGACGTAGTGAATCGAAATCAATAATAAAATCAATTTCGAATTTCTTGATGATACGTTCTTTTGCATTTTATTTGCCGATATATATGTCTGAATACAATACTACTACGAATGTGTTGAAAATATATCAGGACAATACAATACAGTACATTTCATATTATTATTATTATACACATGCCATAAGGACTGTCCTCTGCTCATCCTTAATCAAACGCAAGAAAACACATATGCAAAAATATTTTTAGTAATAATACCACGAATAATGAAAATACAGATATAAAAACAAACTCATCACACGTACACAATCATATACAGTACGGTAGTTCGCAAATAATATGAATCTTTACATTTTTCTAAGATTTCATTTCTCAACATTTTTTCGTAGCACTAGCTACTTCAAATGATAAAAAGGTCACTTTTCAAGATTTTTATGGGAGTTGTTCTAAATAACATCGATTACTGTTTTCCAACAAAACTACCCTAATATATTGTACAAACAATATGCAATACACATCCACACTTAAAAGTTAATGCCATTGTACTTTTATGTCAATACACGAGCACAGAAATGTTAAACATATGATGGTATTTTATGTAACTAATGGAACTGGTATTGAGAGTGCTTATGTGTATAATATTGAATCGTAATTTTTTGTCAATATTGCATGCTCTATAAACGAATTTATATAATTTAAAATTCGCCCACTTCAATATCCTCCCACTGAGTAGAGTTTCAAAAGAATTGTTGAATGGGAGGAAAAATTTTACCCAGAACTTGGAACAGGAACTGATCTAGAACAGAACTAGAACAGAACTAGAACAGAACTAGAACAGAACTAAAACAGAACTAGAACAGAACTAGAACAGAACTAGAACAGAACTAGAACAGAACTAGAACAGAACTAGAACAGAACTAGAACAGAACTAGAACAGAACTAGAACAGAACTAGAACAGAACTAGAACAGAACTAGAACAGAACTAGAACAGAACTAGAACAGAACTAGAACAGAACTAGAACAGAACTAGAACAGAACTAGAACAGAACTAGAACAGAACTAGAACAGAACTAGAACAGAACTAGAACAGAACTAGAACAGAACTAGAACAGAACTAGAACAGAACTAGAACAGAACTAGAACAGAACTAGAACAGAACTAGAACAGAACTAGAACAGAACTAGAACAGAACTAGAACAGAACTAGAACAGAACTAGAACAGAACTAGAACAGAACTAGAACAGAACTAGAACAGAACTAGAACAGAACTAGAACAGAACTAGAACAGAACTAGAACAGAACTAGAACAGAACTAGAACAGAACTAGAACAGAACTAGAACAGAACTAGAACAGAACTAGAACAGAACTAGAACAGAACTAGAACAGAACTAGAACAGAACTAGAACAGAACTAGAACAGAACTAGAACAGAACTAGAACAGAACTAGAACAGAACTAGAACAGAACTAGAACAGAACTAGAACAGAACTAGAACAGAACTAGAACAGAACTAGAACAGAACTAGAACAGAACTAGAACAGAACTAGAACAGAACTAGAACAGAACTAGAACAGAACTAGAACAGAACTAGAACAGAACTAGAACAGAACTAGAACAGAACTAGAACAGAACTAGAACAGAACTAGAACAGAACTAGAACAGAACTAGAACAGAACTAGAACAGAACTAGAACAGAACTAGAACAGAACTAGAACAGAACTAGAACAGAACTAGAACAGAACTAGAACAGAACTAGAACAGAACTAGAACAGAACTAGAACAGAACTAGAACAGAACTAGAACAGAACTAGAACAGAACTAGAACAGAACTAGAACAGAACTAGAACAGAACTAGAACAGAACTAGAACAGAACTAGAACAGAACTAGAACAGAACTAGAACAGAACTAGAACAGAACTAGAACAGAACTAGAACAGAACTAGAACAGAACTAGAACAGAACTAGAACAGAACTAGAACAGAACTAGAACAGAACTAGAACAGAACTAGAACAGAACTAGAACAGAACTAGAACAGAACTAGAACAGAACTAGAACAGAACTAGAACAGAACTAGAACAGAACTAGAACAGAACTAGAACAGAACTAGAACAGAACTAGAACAGAACTAGAACAGAACTAGAACAGAACTAGAACAGAACTAGAACAGAATTAAAACAGAATTAAAACAGAACTAGAACAGAACTAGAACAGAACTAGAACAGAACTAGAACAGAACTAGAACAGAACTAGAACAGAACTAGAACAGAACTAGAACAGAACTAGAACAGAACTAGAACAGAACTAGAACAGAACTAGAACAGAACTAGAACAGAACTAGAACAGAACTAGAACAGAACTAGAACAGAACTAGAACAGAACTAGAACAGAACTAGAACAGAACTAGAACAGAACTAGAACAGAACTAGAACAGAACTAGAACAGAACTAGAACAGAACTAGAACAGAACTAGAACAGAACTAGAACAGAACTAGAACAGAACTAGAACAGAACTAGAACAGAACTAGAACAGAACTAGAACAGAACTAGAACAGAACTAGAACAGAACTAGAACAGAACTAGAACAGAACTAGAACAGAACTAGAACAGAACTAGAACAGAACTAGAACAGAACTAGAACAGAACTAGAACAGAACTAGAACAGAACTAGAACAGAACTAGAACAGAACTAGAACAGAACTAGAACAGAACTAGAACAGAACTAGAACAGAACTAGAACAGAACTAGAACAGAACTAGAACAGAACTAGAACAGAACTAGAACAGAACTAGAACAGAACTAGAACAGAACTAGAACAGAACTAGAACAGAACTAGAACAGAACTAGAACAGAACTAGAACAGAACTAGAACAGAACTAGAACAGAACTAGAACAGAACTAGAACAGAACTAGAACAGAACTAGAACAGAACTAGAACAGAACTAGAACAGAACTAGAACAGAACTAGAACAGAACTAGAACAGAACTAGAACAGAACTAGAACAGAACTAGAACAGAACTAGAACAGAACTAGAACAGAACTAGAACAGAACTAGAACAGAACTAGAACAGAACTAGAACAGAACTAGAACAGAACTAGAACAGAACTAGAACAGAACTAGAACAGAACTAGAACAGAACTAGAACAGAACTAGAACAGAACTAGAACAGAACTAGAACAGAACTAGAACAGAACTAGAACAGAACTAGAACAGAACTAGAACAGAACTAGAACAGAACTAGAACAGAACTAGAACAGAACTAGAACAGAACTAGAACAGAACTAGAACAGAACTAGAACAGAACTAGAACAGAACTAGAACAGAACTAGAACAGAACTAGAACAGAACTAGAACAGAACTAGAACAGAACTAGAACAGAACTAGAACAGAACTAGAACAGAACTAGAACAGAACTAGAACAGAACTAGAACAGAACTAGAACAGAACTAGAACAGAACTAGAACAGAACTAGAACAGAACTAGAACAGAACTAGAACAGAACTAGAACAGAACTAGAACAGAACTAGAACAGAACTAGAACAGAACTAGAACAGAACTAGAACAGAACTAGAACAGAACTAGAACAGAACTAGAATAGAACTAGAACAGAACTAGAACAGAACTAGAACAGAACTAGAACAGAACTAGAACAGAACTAGAACAGAACTAGAACAGAACTAGAACAGAACTAGAACAGAACTAGAACAGAACTAGAACAGAACTAGAACAGAACTAGAACAGAACTAGAACAGAACTAGAACAGAACTAGAACAGAACTAGAACAGAACTAGAACAGAACTAGAACAGAACTAGAACAGAACTAGAACAGAACTAGAACAGAACTAGAACAGAACTAGAACAGAACTAGAACAGAACTAGAACAGAACTAGAACAGAACTAGAACAGAACTAGAACAGAACTAGAACAGAACTAGAACAGAACTAGAACAGAACTAGAACAGAACTAGAACAGAACTAGAACAGAACTAGAACAGAACTAGAACAGAACTAGAACAGAACTAGAACAGAACTAGAACAGAACTAGAACAGAACTAGAACAGAACTAGAACAGAACTAGAACAGAACTAGAACAGAACTAGAACAGAACTAGAACAGAACTAGAACAGAACTAGAACAGAACTAGAACAGAACTAGAACAGAACTAGAACAGAACTAGAACAGAACTAGAACAGAACTAGAACAGAACTAGAACAGAACTAGAACAGAACTAGAACAGAACTAGAACAGAACTAGAACAGAACTAGAACAGAACTAGAACAGAACTAGAACAGAACTAGAACAGAACTAGAACAGAACTAGAACAGAACTAGAACAGAACTAGAACAGAACTAGAACAGAACTAGAACAGAACTAGAACAGAACTAGAACAGAACTAGAACAGAACTAGAACAGAACTAGAACAGAACTAGAACAGAACTAGAACAGAATTAAAACAGAACTAGAACAGAACTAGAACAGAACTAGAACAGAACTAGAACAGAACTAGAACAGAACTAGAACAGAACTAGAACAGAACTAGAACAGAACTAGAACAGAACTAGAACAGAACTAGAACAGAACTAGAACAGAACTAGAACAGAACTAGAACAGAACTAGAACAGAACTAGAACAGAACTAGAACAGAACTAGAACAGAACTAGAACAGAACTAGAACAGAACTAGAACAGAACTAGAACAGAACTAGAACAGAACTAGAACAGAACTAGAACAGAACTAGAACAGAACTAGAACAGAACTAGAACAGAACTAGAACAGAACTAGAACAGAACTAGAACAGAACTAGAACAGAACTAGAACAGAACTAGAACAGGAATATATTCGAAATTGAAACAAAACTGAACTATTGCCAAACAAGTTCGTAAGTAATTCAGTTCCAAATGATGTTTTTATTTAATGTTATGTCCAATTTCCTTAAATTCTCTGTTCTCTGCTTGTTTTTGAAAAAAAATTTTTTTTAAATATTTCGATGTATGTATATAATGAAGGAAAAAAGTATTTCAAGTACATACTTACAACTATATTATTTTTACTCGTGTATTTGTACATCTCAGTTTTGGATGATACTTAAACAACAGCACAAGTTGCAACAGCCAAATAACTACCAAATAATTTTCGAACTCTAATACACTTAAACGCGCATTTTGAAAAAACAAGATACAACCCCAGCATAGTGGTGGAAAAGGTCAGGGTAAAATTCAATCGATGGCTACAAAAGATGATAATAAACAGAAAAAGTTTGTTAAAAAAATAAAACCAACAAAATAGGTAAAAAAGAGTTCAGTGCTAAGAAAAATATATATTAAATTCATTTATTATTTGCTTCTATATTATGTACGTCTGCAGAACTGTTTTGTCAATGAATATATACAATCAAATTGTTAAAGCTAAATTCTTATTGAAAATAATAATGAAGGAAGAATAAATAAAAATATGAAAATGAAAATGAAAGAGAAAGAGAAATGTAGGATTTTTGTTATGCCACAACAGCAATTTACATAAACATATAAACAAAAGAAATAAGAAAGAAATTATCATGCAACAATTGATTTTAACAAGGCCAAGACCAATATTCTATTCTATTTTCTTTATACATATCGAGCATGTTAAATTTTTTTATGTTTTCTCCCTAGTTTTTTATTTAATTTTTTATTGTAATACGAAAATTTAAAAAAATTATAGGCAACTGACGGAAAGGACATTGCGAATTGTTTCTTCCTTATTGTTGTAGGAGCCCTCATTAAAATATGGCCTACTTACATACATATGAATGTTGTTGTTGGAATCAAGACCAAAGAAAGCAAAATAAAATATTTTTTGTTTCCGTTAGGGTGCTTTCTGTTTTATTGTTTTTTTTTTGCAAATTCTTATAAACGATTCAACAACTACACTCGAATATGTTTCTGTGGAAGTCGTTATGTTTAAATTCAAATGAGGCTTATTACTCCTGGCATACGAATAAAGTTATTTTTTGCAAAGAAGAATTATACAAATGGTATTTTTTAATAAAGTGGAGAAAGAGTTGTAGCTAGAACTGAACTAAAACTGAACTAGAACTGAACTGAACTAGAACTGAACTAGAACTGAACTATAACTGAACTAGAACTGAACTAGAACTGAACTAGAACTGAACTAGAACTGAACTAGAACTGAACTAGAACTGAACTAGAACTGAACTAGAACTGAACTAGAACTGAACTAGAACTGAACTAGAACTGAACTAGAACTGAACTAGAACTGAACTAGAACTGAACTAGAACTGAACTAGAACTGAACTAGAACTGAACTAGAACTGAACTAGAACTGAACTAGAACTGAACTAGAACTGAACTAGAACTAGAACTGAACTAGAACTGAACTAGAACTGAACTAGAACTGAACTAGAACTGAACTAGAACTGAACTAGAACTGAACTAGAACTGAACTAGAACTGAACTAGAACTGAACTAGAACTGAACTAGAACTGAACTAGAACTGAACTAGAACTGAACTAGAACTGAACTAGAACTGAACTAGAACTGAACTAGAACTGAACTAGAACTGAACTAGAACTGAACTAGAACTGAACTAGAACTGAACTAGAACTGAACTAGAACTGAACTAGAACTGAACTAGAACTGAACTAGAACTGAACTAGAACTGAACTAGAACTGAACTAGAACTGAACTAGAACTGAACTAGAACTGAACTAGAACTGAACTAGAACTGAACTAGAACTGAACTAGAACTGAACTAGAACTGAACTAGAACTGAACTAGAACTGAACTAGAACTGAACTAGAACTGAACTAGAACTGAACTAGAACTGAACTAGAACTGAACTAGAACTGAACTAGAACTGAACTAGAACTGAACTAGAACTGAACTAGAACTGAACTAGAACTGAACTAGAACTGAACTAGAACTGAACTAGAACTGAACTAAAACTGAACTAGAACTGAACTGAACTAGAACTGAACTAGAACTGAACTATAACTGAACTAGAACTGAACTAGAACTGAACTAGAACTGAACTAGAACTGAACTAGAACTGAACTAGAACTGAACTAGAACTGAACTAGAACTGAACTAGAACTGAACTAGAACTGAACTAGAACTGAACTAGAACTGAACTAGAACTGAACTAGAACTGAACTAGAACTGAACTAGAACTGAACTAGAACTGAACTAGAACTGAACTAGAACTGAACTAGAACTGAACTAGAACTGAACTAGAACTGAACTAGAACTGAACTAGAACTGAACTAGAACTGAACTAGAACTGAACTAGAACTGAACTAGAACTGAACTAGAACTGAACTAGAACTGAACTAGAACTGAACTAGAACTGAACTAGAACTGAACTAGAACTGAACTAGAACTGAACTAGAACTGAACTAGAACTGAACTAGAACTGAACTAGAACTGAACTAGAACTGAACTAGAACTGAACTAGAACTGAACTAGAACTGAACTAGAACTGAACTAGAACTGAACTAGAACTGAACTAGAACTGAACTAGAACTGAACTAGAACTGAACTAGAACTGAACTAGAACTGAACTAGAACTGAACTAGAACTGAACTAGAACTGAACTAGAACTGAACTAGAACTGAACTAGAACTGAACTAGAACTGAACTAGAACTGAACTAGAACTGAACTAGAACTGAACTAGAACTGAACTAGAACTGAACTAGAACTGAACTAGAACTGAACTAGAACTGAACTAGAACTGAACTAGAACTGAACTAGAACTGAACTAGAACTGAACTAGAACTGAACTAGAACTGAACTAGAACTGAACTAGAACTGAACTAGAACTGAACTAGAACTGAACTAGAACTGAACTATAACTGAACTAGAACTGAACTAGAACTGAACTAGAACTGAACTAAAATAACAGTGTTAATGTAAATATTTATTATTTATTTAATTTGCATGGTGTTGTTTTATAAAAAAATAATTTTTTTTTTTAATTTAAATTTGCTAGAATCAGCAGAAATTTCATGTTATTTCAACTTAAATCACTCAACCGCTGCTAAAATGTTATAGAACCCAACTGCAATTTCTCTTTTAACATAAAACGTATGTGTGACAAAAAGGAAAGCGGTTTCCTTTTTTAAAATTGTTACAATATTAAGAAACTTCTTTGACAAGTCATCATATATCATAAAAATGTAAATGTAACAAACTGGCAACTGAAAAATACGACAACAATAACAAAAAAAGCCACCAAAAATATTCACAACAGCAAAAAGGAAACACTGTTTGCTTCAGCGAATTTACTTTGCAGGGAGTGTAGTAAAATAATGAAGTATATTTGCTCAAGGACACCATCAAGCGTTCATTTATTTACATATACACACATCTGAACTTAAATGTTGTTGGTGGTATTAAATTTTAGCTGTAACATATGTCAAAAATAACGTTAAAATGGGGGGAAGGAAAAAGTAATAAGTTTTCATTTTCAACTATCTTTGAAAAAAACATCTCCTTGATTTGTGTATAAAAATGTAAATACCATAATGACACATATTTTGAAAAAAAAATATAAATAAAATATAGTTTATTTAATGGAACTCTTACTGATACGTAAATATTTACAAGGAATTGAAAAGTAACGCTCATCACAAGTATGGAAAATAGAAAGAAAAACGTTTTTAAGAAAAGTTATTTAAGCATCAAGCACAGTGGTTCTGCCTGCAAAATTCTAATAAATGTTGTACATAAAAAATAAAGTTTCCGTCACTGTAATAACGAATGTTTTATACCCTTCACCATAAGTGGCAAGGGTATAACTAGATCAGTTTGTCATTCCATTTGTAATTTCTACATTTTTCATTTGCGACCCCACAAAGTATATATATTCTGGAACGTTATAGATAGCGAAGTCGATCCATCTGTATGTTGAAATCAACTTTCCGTAGCCCCCAAATAGCGTCCTTACATGATTCATACATCAATATATCGGGAATGGCTGAGATATAAGGAAAAAAACAGGACAACCTCGATTTTTATCCGATTTTCAATCTATATCTGAATTACTAAGACCTTTGCAATGGACCAAAGCAAGTCCGACCTACAATTGGTCAAAATCGGGAAAAATATTTTTTACGCCGAATTTTTTTTTCACCCAAAAAAATGTAGTTTACCTAAAAATATTTAAAATTTTTATTTTAAAGTACAATTTGGTGAAGGCCATATAAGATTCGGCACAGCCGAATATAGCTCTGTTACTTGTTTTCAAATTGAATTTGGTTTAGTTCCGGATTTTAAAGTTTCTACAATTATTACCAAGCATGTTGCAATTGCTGCCACTGTACCACTTCTTGTTATCGGTATTGTCATATAAGTTTGTTTGCGTACACAACTATGAAAAATTTGTAAAAAAAAAAAATAAATGGAAAAATATCCTTGAAATAAATTAGTATTCTTTTACATATTTTCCTTCGATATTAAAGTGGAGTCTTCTTTATGTTGCTTCTCCCACAACTTTTCTTTCAGCCACTAGTGCCACACTGCCACTTTAGCTGCCTAGAATACAAGTTGAACAAAACTTCTTCTAACCGAATCATTTTAATATTTAAGTTATGCAAAGAAATATTATACATACTCTACTTCAATATACATACATACATATGGGCAAAAACTCGTTTCTTTGGGACACATTTTGCTTAGAAAAATAGTTAATACGTTATATGGATGAGAAAAATCACCTGTTTGGTCAAAATGTAAAATTTTGACCCCCCTCTAACTTGTGACCGATCTTGTGCCTGAATTACCTTGGTGCTAATTTCACCCCGATCGGAAGACATCGATTTCAAAAGTTGGTTCACTTGACATGAAATCCCATATATATTTTTTTTAACTTTTTGGCCTCTCACCAAACTAATTCATCCCAATGTATTTTACACACTGATTTTGTTCATACAAAACGTTACTGGTGCGTTTAGAAAAAAGGCCATGCAAAACAATTTAAGTAAACTTAAACAAAATCTTGTTTTTGCCCATATACGTACTCTAATTTATATGGAAATATACTCATATGTCAGTGTTTGTAGTTGAGTTGTATAATAAGGAGTGAGATCGAAAAATTCTTAACACACGTTTTTCATTACATTTTTTAACCCAAGTATTATTTGAATTTTTTTTTGATCAAGTTACCTTTGAAAAACATGTCAGTTATTATGTGTAATGTCAATTATATTAATTTTTTTGTTAATCTGATTAAAATGAGTGACCAGAAAAAAGTGCGTACTGAAATTATTAAATATTTTCAACAAAACCCAACTTGGTCTTACAAAAAGTTGGCCAAGCATACAAAGGTCTGCCGTCAAACTGTTTCCAATGTTATTAAACAGTACCGGGAGAACTTGTCAGTTGATAGAAAACCTGGTTCAGGTAGAAGGAATGGTCCACATGATGTTTCTAAAGCCAAAAAAATAGAACGCATTTTCAAAAGAGCTCCCAACACATCCGGTAGGAAAGCAGCCCGGTTAGCTCAGTGCTCGGACTATTTGGTACGAAAAGTTAAAGCTAATGCAGGTTTAAAAACATACAAGGCTCAAAAAGTTCCTGACAGGAACGCTACTAAAAATTTAGAGGCCAAAAACAGAGCACGGAAATTGAAGTCAAGTTTTATAAAAAAATATTCTTGCTGCATAATGGATGACGAAACGTATGTTCTGGCAGATTTTTCGCAACTTCCAGGTCAAAAATTTTATGTTGCTGATGCTCGAGGGAATGTTGAAGAAAAGTTTAGGACCCAAAAGCAGACAAAATTTCCCAGAAAGTTCTTGGTATGGCAAGCAATATGCAGTTGCGGCAAAAGAAGCCACTCATTTGTTACAACGGGCTCTATAAATACCGAAATTTACATCAAGGAATGTTTACAAAAAAGGCTGCTTCCATTCATAAGACTTCATAATGTGTCCACTTATTTTTGGCCTGACTTGGCATCCTGTCACTATGGCAAACAAGCCCTTGAGTGGTACAAGAACAATAATGTGGTATTTGTACCAAGAGAGGCAAATCCTCCAAACTGCCCGGAGCTAAGGCCAGTGGAGAGATATTGGGCTCTTGTTAAAAGAGAATTGAAGAGTACAAAAAAGGTGTCCAAAAGTGTGGTAGATTTTAAACGGAGATGGACTACATGTTCGAGCAAAGTGACAGAAAGCACTATAAAAACGTTAATGGAAGGGTTTCCGAAAAAGGTTCAAAATTTCATCACTAGTGATTAAAACTATAAAAATAATTTTTTTTGTAAATTGTAATAATAATTTCAATCAAATAAAAAAAAAATTAAAGCTGTAAGTTTAGTGGTTTCTTTTTTATAAACATATATGTATGTTAAGAATTTTTCGATCTCACTCCTTATATGTATGTAAATATGAATAGCTTTCACTTATAATGGTGATAGTGATAATATAATATTCTAAATGGAACTATAATACGTAGAAAAACATATAGTTTCCCTACGTTCGTAAAATTATGGTCGTAGAGAAAGAGATAAATGGGAAAAATGCCTTAAAAAATATTTTATTGAAGAAATGTAATGCATTAAACCAAAACAAAAAAAAAATCGATATACTCCAAAGCATTTAAACTGTGTTTTACTTATTCCTAAGAGACGATTTTACCTTCATAAGGTCTTCAAATTTAGAAATACTACTTTTTTTAAAAAAGGAGTAGAAACACTACTTTTTTTAAAAAAGGAGTAGAAACACTACTTTTTTTTAAAAAAAAGGAGTAGAAATACTACTTTTTTTAAAAAAGTAGTAGAAATACTATTTTTTTTTTTAAAAAAGGAGTAGAAATACTATTTTTTTAAAAAAAAAGAGTGGAAATACATACTACTTTTTTTAAAAAAGGAGTAGAAATACTACTTTTTTAAAAGAAGGTGTAGAAATACTACTTTTTTTAAAAAAGGAGTAGAAATACTACTTTTTTTAAAAAAAAGGAGTAGAAATACTACTTTTTTTTAAATACTACTTTTTTTTAAAAAAAGGGAGTAGAAATACTACTTTTTTAGAAAAAGGTAGAAATACTACTTTTTTAAAAAAAGGTGTAAATACTACTTTTTTTAAAAAAGGTGTACGTTTTTAATTTCAAAATGGGTAAAATTTTACCTTATGAAGGATAAGAAAATCAGTAGTTCCGCAAGTATGATGAAGAGACATATTGTAGTGCTACAAAAGCTCTGAAAAAATTTAACTTAATTGTACGTAATAAAAGACCTTTAAGTCCAAACTAGTTTATAGATATTTTTTTGCCAATTTGTTTTTCTAAAAACCTAATATAGTTGTTAACATTTGAAATGAAATAAAATTCATAAAATATCAAAAATATTAACCACTCATTTTTAGAAAAAATTAAATATTATTTTCAAAATCGGTCAAATTTGAACCGAAAACCTTGTGAAGGATAAAAGAAGTAATCAAAATTAATCACTATTATTTTAATAAATAAAACTTTTTTTCTTTTTATTTCTAGGCGTTTTTATATTTTTCCAAAAAACTGGTTAACCGGTTATTATAAAAAAACCGAAACCGAAACCGGTTTATATGAAATTACAATTTTTCGAAGATACCGAAAACCGGTTTCTAAAAAATGTCGAAGAATCGATCACCCTAGTGTATAAGTATTTCAAAATTCTATGGACTCCAATAAAACAGAATTGCTAAAAATCTACATATTTTTGGTGTAGTATAATTTAGTTAAAGTAATTTTTAAGAGACAAAAAAATTTTTGTTTTTTTTCTATCTCTTATAATTTAGCTAAACAATGGTATTAAATTCTAGTTTTACTTTCATTTCATCAAAAGAAAACTTTGAACCAATGACCTTAACATTTCAAGACTTGTATTTTCTTGCTATGATATGTATATATGTATGTATTTCAATGCTTCTTTCTGTCTGTGCCTTTGTTAAATGTATAAAATTTCACTTGAGTATCTTTTCTTGTTGTTGTTTTTTTTTCCTTTTCTTTTTGCATTATTAATGTTATGTATGCTAATGTCATATTTATGGATAGAAATCCATATACACATATGAATTTATAGTATAGAACATGTGTATGTACTTATTTGTGAATATTTTATTACTAAAGACAAAGGCAAAAAAAAATATATATGTATATAAATAAAATAAAATAAAACTACAACAAGACGTTCTATTTTCTTTTGGTAGAGGGAAAACAAACAACAAAGAAAACGAAAACTAAAATCCATACGTGACATTGGCAATAAATAATACTTAAAGTCGTACAAATAAACATATACGTGAGACACACACTTTCAAGGAGAAATATCTAACGTTACTACTACTACACCATTTCCAATTGTATTGCAGAAATTTCCCATTGCACAGACAAAATTTAAGTTTTCAGATTTTTTTTTTTACTAACACGCTTATAAATTGTCATATTAACAAGGTCGGAATATCACATTTAAAAAATTAAAGAAATTCAAATCTAATTTTTCATTTTTAATAAAAAATGCAATAAATATATTAAATAATCTTTAAAGGATACATCCATAAGAAATGTTGCAGTCATCACAAAGTCGTCCATTAACAATTTTTTAACGAAATATTTTCCAACAGAATTGCATGGTGCTTTTAATAAATAAATTTATAGAAAGCCCTTTGTCGTACATACAATTATTTCTAGCACAATATAAGTGGAGTTGAGACCAAACATACACGCAGAGAAAAAAAATATAGTTGTGCTGTTTACTGTAATTATTTCCATAATTTTATATCAATCATATATATAGTTACAGTAAACAAGTATATGTTTGTGACAACCAAACATATGTTAAGTTTTACAACCATCTTCATGGAGTAATGCCTCCAATTCTTGATCTTCAAACTTTTTTGACTGACCAGGGTGATCTTTGTCTTCCGTGTCAGAATCAAAACTTCTGAACCGCACCAATCATCTCTTGCACACCCAATAAATAGAAATTTCTGATACTTCTGAAATTCAACTCCGAAATACAATTGGAAATGGTGTAGTATACACGCGTGTGTTTATTACAATGGGTCGGTTATAACAAAGAACAAAAAAAAAATAAACTAAAACTAGTTCTCTTATATCAAGCCCTTAGCGCCAAATTATCGTAAGCGACAAACCACAAATTGTACAGAAGCAGGTTTATTTTTTATTATTGAATTTATACATAGAATTAAAAATGTTATGATGCGATATAATATAATTTCGTTTAAGCTATTTGTCTATTTTTAAAAAATATTTATAACAATTAAAAATTCATGGAATACTTTGTTGAAAAATATGGCAAAAAGTGTTTTTTATGCAAAGATACAAAATTTTCAAATTGAAATAAAATTTTTATTTATGAATATTTTTTAATAAAATTTTACAGTTATATAGATTTTTCTTTTGAAAATGAAAAAATAAAAACCAATTTTTAAATTTGTTATCGTGAATCCCGCAATTTCTAAAAAAGTTTTGAAAAATCCCAAAACTTGGATTTTTTAGTTTTTTGTCTATAATACCCATCCAGTGTCGGTATGGGTATGGGAACATGTTTGACAATCTAAAATGGGTTTCTGTATTTTGATATAGACTATGCGATTTTACGTAATTTTACGTAAAAAATAGGAGTTTTTTGGAAAATTTTAAACATTTGAAAGTTAGTTTTTCAAAAAGTATAAATTCCGTATACATCTTCTTAGAAATTTTGTAAATAACTTTAAAAGAAAAAAAATACTTTTTCCCAAAAAACTACCGAAAAATCGATTTATTAAATTCAAATGCATTTAACTTTAAACTAGGTCAGTATCTTTAAAAAATTCTTTTTTTTATTTGACACGTACATTTCTTGTTAGTCCAACAAATGAAAAATGGAAATCATTTTTTTTTTTATCAAAAAACTGGAGTAGAACGGGTAAAAATATTTAAATATAATTTTCAAAAGCGAATATCTCATAAGCTATAAGAGATAATTGATAGCTACGACAAGGGTTTTTGTAGTGCTCGATGCGGAGAATTGTAATTTTATAAAATCGGAACACAATCGAAGAAATAGGATCGTTTTAAATATTTAACGTATGCACCTGAAGTATGCTAATTTATTTCCCTCTTTTTTTCCTATACCACTGTGTATCGCTTACGATAAAATTCGTTTAGTGTAAAATGTAAACATTGACTTAAGATATTATATTTTTGAAGTTACTAACAATTTTGATATTCTGAGAACGCTAAATCATCAGACCGCCCATAAAATTTTAATTTCTGCAATAAAAAAAATTTAGAAAATGTCGCTTACGATAATTTGGCGCTAAGGGCTCAATATAATTTATTGTCTACTAAAATCTATGTCACACTGTATCTGGTAAAGACCTACAGCTTTAGGTTTTAACCGAGATGAAGGAAAAGCAGTAGTATTTGTAGTTTTGTAAACTAGTAAACTAACACTGAAGGTGCCAAAAGATAGAAAGAGGGAAACAAAACTTCTAAATCCCAGAGAAATCCTGACCTTAATGCCCTGTTTTTTTTTTTAAGACACACTAACGCTGGCACACAACTAACAAACTCACACATACATTTACCAGATATGTATGCATGTATTTGAATGTGTTTGAATAATAAAAGCACCGTTTGAGCATTTTTTTGTCACTGTAACTGTAAGAGTGTGAGTTTTTTTTTAATGTTTGATCATGATGCTGATGATGATGATGGCTGGCTGCGCGTGTATTCATCTATTCGTATCTGTGACTGTCATATCATGTTGGTTGTTGTTGGTGTCTAAAACACTATATTTCGTCCTTTAATAAATGTCTTTATTTTTCTGTTTTTCTACTCTTTTTACAATCTCATAGATGGTTGTTTACTTGTGTGTGCTTGTTAAAAGACATGAATGTAGTTATAATAAATGTAGTTTAAATTTGTTTATGAAAATCGATTTTCATATAATAACATCTTTATTATTATAGCTGTTTCTTTCGTTATATTAATATGATGATATTTAACCTAGTGTGTTGTTCGAGAATGTATTAAAAGCTTAACCTCTGAAGCACCAAGTTCCAGGTCAAATTATTGAAAAAGTAGTACTACATATAAAATTATGTGAAATTAGTTGTAAAACTAAGATTGGTAGAATGTTAATAAGACTGGTCATACATGTGAGCGAACATACATAAATTTACATTTAACTAGCAGAGACAAGAACCACATTTTGCAGCAGAGCTAATTTTGAATGTAGTTAAAATAGCATTGTTATATTCAGCAGAATGGTACCATATCCACCTAGAAAACTATTTATATCAATAGGTCTATAATAGAACAATAATAATGGAATATCTAAAGTATTAATGGAATTTAAAAATGTTGACAAAGAAGTATGTCAGTTTTGAAAAACAATTACAGCCCAATTATGAATAAAAATTCCCCGGGAGTTTTTTCCCTTTTATCATTTTCCCTATTCAAATTCAATGGGAAAAAACTCCCAGGGAACAAACTCCCACGGAATTTTTTATTCATAATTGGGCTGTAATTGTTTTTCAAAACTGACATATTAACTGAATAGTTAGCTTTATTTACAAACAAAGTTTATTTCAATATGATAAAGCTTTCTTCAAAATAGGCTTAAATAGCAAACAAGATTTTTTCACAAGAAATCTATATTTCTTAAGCAACACATTTATTCAAACAACAAAATAGTTTTTTCATAAATTTGTATTTTTTTTTTAAAAAAAGAAAAAAAATTTCACAAAGAAATATTTTTTTTTTCAAACCGAAAGCTTTTTTGTCAATAATAGAAACAATTTCCATAAAAAAAGTTTCCTCGCAAACATACCCCTAAAATACCCTTTCATCACAACTATTGTTACCGCTAAGCTACCGTTACCGAAACAAATAGCGTTAAATCACCATTTCCGGAATAAACGAAATTAGAATTTTTTTTTTACAAAGAAAGCTCTTTTTATTTTCAGTTGTTTAAAAAAACTTTTATCACAAAAAAGAGCTTTTCAAACCCATAGATTTTTCCGCATTTATAAGCTTTTTTCAAAGAATTGTGTATCATATTCAATTGTGTATTTTTTTACAAAACATTAAACAATTTTGTCTTAAATTATTGTAAACAAAAAATTTTCTTTACAATCAGAAACTGAAATATCTTTTTGCTCAAAGAAAAAACTTTTTTTAGAAAAAAGTATTTTTTCCAACCAAACGCTTTTTTCTCAAAAATAATTATCACAAATAAAAGGCTTTTTTTCACAACAATGACATTTAACTAGAAAATTTTTCTCCTCAAAAAACATTTTAAAATCATAAACTTTCTTATCGAAAATACTTTTTAAAAAAGCTTTGTTCACAAATTTTTATAACAAAAATAAAAACTTTTTTCTCTGTGATTAAGCTTTTTTCCTAAACTAATTTTTTAAGACAATAGCTTTACCGATATAATCGTAAATACCGTTACCACTAAATGCCGTTATCCATATTATATACATAAATACATAATTTGAAATGTTAAAAATTAACCCCCTTATTCATAATAAATTTTTAAATTTATGATTTTATTAATTGCGTTTACTGAAACCTACATTATTTAAAAAATTATGATCTTTGTCAATTTATTTTTGATTTTTGTAAATTTGATCAAGATAAAATTACCGTTACCGAAATATGCCAAAATGTCGTTACCGCTAAATCACCGTTACCGAAATAATCAAAATTAGCGTTACCGTTGTTACACTTTTACCGTTTTGAATCGGTAGCCAAAAGGTTTCTAAACAAAAAATAATTTTCTTCACAAAAAATGTTTGTTTAAACAGAAATCTTTCTATGGGTTTTTTGTCTCTACTTAAAAATTAAAAAAAACACGTAAGCCCTTTTGCAGACAATACTGCATTATACGAGTATTAAATCCAAACATCCTGTTTAAAATTAATTTAAAACATTTCACATTTTAACCTGATTACTTCCTTATACCAGTATTAAGTATATGAGCAAAAGTATTAGAAAAACATTTCAGTTTAAACAACCTAATAAATTAACATTTTAACAATCCTATTAAATCAATTTATTAAATGTTTTGCCTCTATAAAATTCCTATTAAAACGCACAAATTTTTTAAGCTAAACGAAAGAAAATAATACAAAATTCGTCAAGGATCATTATTTATTTACTGATGAAAACCCATAAAATTGCACATCCGCACACAAGCAGACATTAAATGGGATTTGGTTTTAATTTGTTTCCCCTAATTTTCATGTATTTTGTGTTTTTGTTTTTTTCAATGTTTCTATTTCTATTTCGATATTTTTTTTTGTTGAAATCCTATTACTAATCCATGTGTAATTTGAGGGTTTAAACATTTAAATAATTGAACCATTGCATTGAAAAAATAGAAACAAATCACCCCATCAAATAATTTTTTGGAATTGAAAATTTTTCAATTGTATATATTATTTCCACATAAGAGTTGTATTAAACATAGCCTTTTGGGGTGTTTTATAAAGAGGGTAAAAACTTGGGGTTTATAAGGAGTGGGGTCATAAATGTTAAATGAAATTGCATATGTGAGGTTTTTTTACATTTTTTTTTACAAAAAATAAATAATTGAAAGTATCAAATGAACGTATGTTGTCATCAATTGCAGATGAAAGTTAAATAACACAAAAAAAAAAACATTCAAATGAAAATGAATAAAAAAAATAAACTAAATTGAAGTATTTGCTGCATGCAATGCGTCATGACAAAGGAGTTTTCGTATTCAACACCATACACTGTCATACATTTAAATGTTGCAGTAAATACCCAGCGGTTCGAGTAGACAGTGCCGAACTAGTGATTTTACCCATCATTTAGGGTGGGAGCTAGTTACTTCGATAGCCACGTGACTAGTCATTTTAACACGGGCATGTCCTAGGCAGGGGGTCAATTGTCTCTTTTTGATTACAATGGGACTGTCTAATAGCTGGTCCAAAGTAGGCAACGCATTAGATTCACATATTGGTTACATAGCGTCAGTTACCTTACTAGCTTTGTAACTGGTTACTTGATCAGCTACTTGACTAGTTATTTTAACACGTACATGTGCTAAGCAGGGGTTCAATTGACTCTTTTGATACAATGTGACTATCTGATAGCTGATCGAAAGTAGTCAACGCTTCTGGTGGGTAAAATAAAGTGCAGGACAAAAAAAAAGTATGAAGTGACTTCTCCATAGGTTACTAAGAGACACTAAAGTGACTATTGACTTCATGCTGTGTTGCATGGGATACCAGATACTTAAGCAAAAATAAAAATAATGTGTATGAGAATTATATCAACACAATTTGTATAAAACCAGTTTGTACGAATTACTCACAAAACGTTTAAAGTGACTACACTCCAGATTACTTAGAGACACTTAAGTGTCAATTGTCTTCACGCTAGATTACTTGGGATGTATAAAGTAACCAATTGTCTTCTCTCTGCACTACAAAGTGCACACACGTGTCAAATGACCAAAATATATAAATTGGAGTTAGCGAAGTGATAAGACATTTGTGACAATTACTGTCTTTAAGGGATACATTGACTACTTGCTTAACTGCTGGGTACTGTAATACGTATATATATGCACATATGTATGTTTATGCATGTATTCACTATGTAAACAAGGAATACCAGCAGAAAATTTGATATATTCTGTTTATATAACTACATAATGACTTGTCAGCATGTCTGCAGCCATCACAATAATACTTACGCAGAGGTATAAGGTGTTGTCAACGCATTAAATTGTCATGATGGAGGACATTACCATTTAATAACTGGTAACTGAAGAATGCCTTTTCTAATAACTACATAAGCGAATTTTCTACCGGGTTGTTTTCAACTCTTATATTACTAGCAACATATGTCGTTTACTATATACTTCTGGTATGAGTTTCCTTTGGCAAAGATGTATGTTTTTGAGCATAGGAAAATGCGTGATTAAGATGATGTTATTACGGCATTTAATTAAACATTTGTATTCATCAGCAAGCCCATAAAGTAACGTCAAAATAATATCCCTTCTCTATCGCTCTCTCTATCTCTCCCTCGTTCTATCACCCTCTCTTGTAGCTGAGTTATTTTTATAAGTTTTTCTTAATTCCACCCCTCAATCTATATATCCATTCATTGTCTTAAGTTTAAACTAATGACAAACAATATGGCTCCCAATTTAATACTTACAATGAATATTGTATTAAAGTGTAGATGAGTTAAGTTACGCGAATGAGGGAAGTTCCATAGCAGAAGACACTTTTAAATAAAATATATGTCTGTGGAGTTTGGACAAAACATCTCAAGTCGAGATAAGAAAATATCTTAGTTTTTTTTATAATAAAACTAACTTTTCAAAATGCTCCGTTTACACTAATCTGCTTCTTCTTACGAATATTAGTTTCTGAGATATCATAAAAAAAACAAATCAAGTTATTTGGAGTTGTTGTTGATTTGTTTTTGACAAAACAACTTAATTCGCAAAAACTGTTGAATTTATCGATAATTATTTTATTATTTATCCTTTGTATAATTCTTTGAGACAAATAATAAAGTTCTTCAAGGACAAATAATAAATTCAACAGGTTTTTGCTCTCCTGAAAATTTTTTAAATTCCACTTAAGTTGTTTTGTCAAAAGTTCACATAATATAGCAAGGTCGTATCTTATCTTTTAGTTACTTTACAGGAGAAGGAAAAAACTCAATAATATCAGAAAGTGAAAATGAAAAACACAACTAAAAATTTGTAATACAAGATGGCGCAAAAGTAAAATTCCGATGTTTTTTGGCTGTAATTAAAAAAAATAATGAAAAACTTTGATTCTTCTTGTGGATTATTTTTATTTGGTCTTTTAATTTTTTTTTACATCAAGTCGAGAATATGATGTAATGTAAATGGCCGCCGCCACAGTTGATTGTCATTTGAGCCCTTTTTATGGCATTTTCCATCACTTTGGCCAAAACATCCGACGATAGGTCCTCACATTCTTGACGGATATTGTCTTTAAGAGCTGCAAGAGTCTGAGGCTTGTTGACATAAACCCGCGACTTCAAAAAGCCCCACAAAAAGAAGTCTGGAGCGGTCAAATCAGGCGATCTTGCTGGCCAATGCAAATCGCCAAAACGGGAGATTAGGCGCCCGGGAAATGCATCCTTCAGCTTATCGGTTGTGACACGTGCAGTGTGTGCCGTTGCACCGTCCTGTTGGAACCACATGTTTTCCAATCCCAATTCATCAAGTTGCGGCAAAAAGAACTCGTTGATCATTGCTCTGTAGCGCTCACCATTCACAGTAACCGTTTGGCCCGCGACGTCTTCGAAGAAAAAAGGTCCGATGACTCCTCCAGCGAAAACAGCACACCATACAGTGACTTTGAGCGGGTGTAATGGCTCTTCGTGGGTTACACGCGGATTTTCAGTGCCCCAGAAGCGTAAATTTTGCTTATTTACGTACCCGCTAAGATGGAAATTGGGCCTCATCACTCATGATTATTTTTGATGAAAAATCATCTTCCTCTTGGTGGTGATTAAGGTCAAATAAATAGTTAGCAATATTCCGCGTTCTGAAGCAGTGTAGCGTGTGTTTACTACACAAATGTCAAAACAGAACTGACATTAGGGGCCAATTGCAACATATATAGCATTTTCTGATAGGAAGATTAGTTTTGTGCCACCTTGTATATCAAAAAATATTTTCAGAAAAGTTGTTTGTTTTATTATAAACCAAACAAATATATTCGAACGATTTTTTAAATGAGTTAGGGCTTTTTTATAATTACTGTAAATCTGTTATTCGTCAACATAGGAAATTTTTAAGGGAGGTCTATTTGAGATTTGCTTACCAGAATATGTAAAACATCCGATTTTGAAAAAAAAAAAAAAAAAAAGAGATACTACCTTTCTATATTAAGCCATCGATATGTGGCCACAAACATGTACTTGTTTACTATAACAATATATATGGTTGATACAGTCATGTGAATCGTAAATTAACCATGTTATGGTTACCACAATCATGTAAATAGTTACTGTAACTATAATATTGTTAAAAAACCTTTAACAATTATGAAATGGTTACAGTAAACATGCACAAATATATTTTTTTTCTGCGTGTAGGTGCGAATTTTTAGCTTAAGACATCATAACGATAACGCTACGTAATAACAGCGTTATTTCTGACTAAATTGTATGATATTGATGTCATGCCACATTTCTTACAGCCTATGAAACTATTTATTTACTGGATGCGTCATTACCTAATCGTGTAGTATCTCGTTTCGGCGATCAGAATTAGCCCCCCCATCGTGCGATTTAACACTATGGATTTTTTTTTATAAGGTTATTTGAAGTCAAAGGTTAATGTCAACAAACCCACAGCCATCCGTGCATTAAAAGGACAACAGTCGGAAATATTCACTTAGGAGTCAGGAATAAAAACAGCAAGATTGGCGCATAAAGAATTTAAATACAGTCATGGGCTTCAGTAAAATTCTCTATTAATTCCCTTACTATGAAACTCCCCTTATATTTGCACACATTCATATAAATGTAAAAATATGTTAGTATAAGTATTTATTTTAGTTATCGCGAGAAGATGTGCGTTCCATATGTATAGATAGATGGAAATGTTAAAGACACATTCCTTGTACTCATGCATACATTCATTCGCTCCCATAAATTTCTATAAGACGCATATGTTATGGCATTTAAATGGCAATTTAAAATGTCTTTATGGCAGCATAGTTGGGAACGAGATCTTTTACTTTCTTATTTATAATTTTTTTTTTCTTCCTTTTTTAAGCTCTTAAAGACAAATAAAAACAAAATTTGCAGCAATATTAAAACAGTTAAGAAACAAAAATCGTTAATGCTTGTAAAAGAAAGAAAGAAAGAAAGAAAGAAAGAAAGAAAGAAATTGCTTTAATATATGCACAAAATAATTTTTTTATATATTATTCTCTTTTAGGTACACTGAAATAGTTTTAAAGAAATAAAAAAAAAATAATTACAAAAAATTTTCGTTAGAGTCTTATAATGCTTGTTTAGCATTTAAGTGGGTCATAAAAGGTTAAGACTTCAAATTGCAAACTCTTACTAACACACACACATATCAATTTTAGATTTTCAGCAAACTTTAAAACGCATGTTACCAGCATTTTAGTTAAAAATACATACATTTATATATAAAAGAAAGTTTAAGGAGATTTCCTTTAATCGTACAGTTTAAGCAGGAAAACCTTTTTCATTGCTACTGCTTCTCGTTTTGTATTTTTTTCTTCGTCTTTTGGCACATTTCGTTTAACGTTTATGTTTAGAAGGTGCTGCTATAAATTTTATAGAGATTCAGTTTTATTTTATACTCTGGAGATTTTGTTAAACTATTTACGATAATTTATGGCAGATTATTATGCAAGAAAAAAAACAGAAAAAGTGTAAAAAAAACTTATGCAAAGTTTGTGAGCTAAAGACTGAGATCGAAAAATTCTGAACACACTTAAATGTTAATAAAAATTAAACTACAAAACTTACAGTTTTGATATTTTTTATTTGATTGAAATTATTATTACAATTTACAAAAAAAAAAAAATATTTTTATAGTTCTAATCAATAGTGGTGAATTTATGAACCTTTTCCGGAAACACTTCCACTAAGGTTTTTAAAATCTCCGTTTAAAATCTACCACACTTTTGGACACCTTTTTTGAGCTCTTCAACTCTCTTTTAACAAGAGCCCAATATCTCTCTACTGGCCTTAGCACCAGGCAGTTTGGAGGATTTGCCTCTCTTGGTACAAATACCACATTATTGTTCTTTTAACACTCAAGACTTTTCATACCATAGTGACAGGATGCCAAATCAGGCCAAAAATAAGTGGACACTTTAAGAAGTCTGATAAATGGAAACGTATTCTTTAATGATGTAAATTTCGGTATTTATAGAGCCATGTGTAACAAATGTTTGGCTTCTTTTGCCCCAACTGCATATTGCTTGCCATACCAAGAACTTTTTGGCAACATTTTCTGCTTTTGGGTCCCAAACTTTTCTACAACATTCCCTCGAGCATCAGAAAATTTTTCCAGAACATACGCTTCGTCATCCATTATGCAGCAGGTATATTTCTTTGTTTATAAAATTTTACTTCATTTTCCGTGCTCTGCCTTGGCCTCTAAATTTTTGGCACCTGTTTTTAAACCTGCATTAGCTTCAACTTTTCGTACCAAATAGTCCGAGTACTGAGCTAAACTTCTGCTTTCCTACCGGATTTGTTGGGAGCTCTTTAGAAAATGCTTTCTATTTATGGGCTTTAGAAACATCATGTGGACTACTCCTTCTACCTGAACCAGGTTTTCTATCAACGGACAATATCTCCCGGTACTGTTTAATGACATTGGAATCAGTTTGACGGCAGACCTTTGATTGTTTGGCCAAATTTTTGTAGAACCAAATTGAGTTTTGTTGAAAATATTTAATAGTTTTAGTACGCACTTTTTTCTTGTCACTCAATTTAATAAGATTAACATAGTTGACATTAAACTTAATAACTGTAATGCTTTACAAAGGTAACTTGATCGAAAAAAAATATCAAATAATACTTGGGTTAAAAGTTTTTTCGATCTCAGTTCTTAGTTTCAATCTCATTTTAGGAAAAAAATTACTTACTTAGTAGCTTGTGTGAATTGTTACTGAGTGTAAAGTTAAATCTTTACTAGTTGTCATAGATAAAAGGTAAAAACTAAATAAAATTAATTTACTCTTAATAATTTTAAAAGGACTAGGACTAAATAGAACATGAAATATCAAAAATACTTAAATGTTTTATTTACTGATCTTAGAGTGCGCCAAGATTGTGTTGCTCATAGAGAAATACATATAGAGCGAAAAGTAGAAAAAAATTACTCTAAATAATCACTCATACAAGTGTTGTTATACCCTACACGACCATAGTGGGGAGGGTATATTGGGTTAGTGCTAATGTTTGTAACGTTTGCAAAAATATTGTCCCAACACCCACATTAAAGTATACCAATCTGCTGAGTATCACTTTTTGAGTCAAACTATTTAAAAGATAATTCGCAATTTTAAAGATAATTCGACAAAATTTGGCAGAAACTGTTCAGAAACTGTTCAAGTACAAAGCCTATTGAATTTGGTTAGAATCGGTCCATCATTTCTCCTAGCCCCCATACATCTGACCTATCTGAAAATAGTTAAGCTCTGATAAATATTTTAATGATATACATAGATATCCAAACCAAATTCATCACAAATAAGTTTTATAGAAGCTGAACTAGCATAATTTTCAATTGATCCCTTATAAGGACCACTCTCGAATGGGCATGAATCCCTGACATATGTTAGTATCCAAACAAAATTCAACACAAATAAGTTTTATATACGAAAATCCAAATTTTAGCATTCAAATGAATTTCAATACAAATAAGTATATATGTATTAGGGCATTCAATTAATCGGGTTTCTGGTTTAATCGATTAATCCAGCAAATAATTAATGGGGGTGTAGATTTAATCGGTTAATTTTAAATTATTCGATTAACCGAATAATTTCTATTTTAATTTTAAACTGAAAATAAAACCACGAATCTTGAGTACTTGTTTTAAGTATTTTAGTAATAAAAGAACAAAAAAATAAAAAAACAATTCAACAAAAAAAAAAATTAATAACAATTGACTTGGGAAAAACTCTCTCGCTGATTGTAGATGTTGGAGAAATTGAAAGTAAGGCATGATCAAGAATATCAAATATCTCAGTTCTTTTTTTTTACTTTTTTCTAAGCATATAAAATCCTCCATTATACCATTGGAGTCCTTTTTGGATTGTTTTTAGATTTTGAATACTTTTAATAATTTCAATAAGTTCTGAAAAAATACTCGTTTCAATAATGTCTCCTGTTTGGTCTATTATCATGTCCTCCTCCGACAAATACATGTAAATTAAATATGTCAGTTGTTATACTCACTAAACATGTTTCTTGGATGTTCGAAAAATATGTAATTTTACTTTGTATTTGAATTACAAAAAATATGTTAAAGTGCAAAAAAAAAATTCGGTTAACCGACAGAAATTAACCGGTTTATTTGTTATTTGAAAATCTTCAATTTTGAATTATTCCAACAGTTAACGGTTAATCGATTGAATACCCTAATATGTATACAAAAGTCATATCAACAAATTTTATATGATCGGTCAATTTAAATTTAAAATGTGTTTTTAATGATGTACTCTGTTTAGTGTATCGTGTGGTCGGTCTTGACCGACTTATGCAGTTCTCATGTAGCAAATTATGTTTTATTTGAATCCATAGAGTTCGGAAAACATATAGTTTTTCTCGATCACTTTCATTAGGCCTTTTTTATTAGAAAATATTGTGAAATGACTATATTCTTTAAGTTACAACTTCAAAAAATCCTAAATTTTTTATCGTGATGCAGTAAAATATATTTTTTTCCATATTTTAGTGAAAAAGCATATGGGGAGGGTATAATGCGTTTGTGCAGATGTTTGTAACGCCCAAAAATATTAGTCTAACACCCAACCTAAAGCATACCCATCGACTTAGAATCACTTTCTGAGTCTATTAAACGATGTGCGTCCGTCTGGCTGGCTGGTCGGCTGGCTGTCCATGTAAACCGTGTGCGCAGAGTACAGGTCGCAATTTTGAAGATATTTCGATCAAATTTGGAACATATTTTTTCGGCCCAAAGACCAAGCCCATTGAAACTGAATGAATTCGGTACATTATTTCACCTAGCCCCCCTACAAATGTCCTTCCGAAATTGGACTTTATCGGTCATAAATGTTTAATTTATATATGTATATCCACAAATTCCGCTCCAAATACGTTTTATATATACAAAATTCATGTCACCAAATTTTGTTACGATCGCTCCACAATTAGTCATAGCTCCCATATAGACCCGCTTCCGAAAATCACTTTAAAGTGCATAAATCGCTTAAAAATGTTGGTGTACACACAAAATTCAACGTAGTTAACTTTAGTATAGACATAAATCACACTACCTAATTTCATGGTGATCGGTCCATAATTGGTCATAGCTCCCATATAAGGCCAACTTCCGAAAATCACTCAAAAATATAAATTATTGAAATTATTAAAAGAAAAATGTTTTTGCTCTTTTCCTTAGTATAGGGTATTATATGGTCGGGTTTGACCGACCATATTTTCTTACTTGTTTCAAATATTTGTGTTTTTCAAAGGTAAAACTCATTTCTGTAAAACAAAGTAAACAATTTTAAAATTCATTTCCAAAGAACATATTTATGATATTTTGAAGTACATAGTTACTTATCACTGTATCACTGTTTAATAGTCGAATACTCCCATAAATTCATTTCCAACTAAGATTTTAAATAAAAAATTTGTACAATATTTACCGGGATTTAACTATAAATTTAGTAACTTGATTTTCCTTTTAATATTAATAGTTTATAGTATATTTTAGCAATTTCCATAAACATAGCCTGCATAATGTTTTCCACTTTACTGGGCTTGGGCTGTGTGTGTTTTTAAAAGCCAACTAACTACTTACTACTAATTTGCATTTAAAATTTGTGTGTGTTTTTTTATGCCAAATAATTGAATTTATAAGCTGCTCTAAATAAAGGCAAATAACCTAATTGTTTATGACAAGTACTCGTAAGTAATACTAGCATTTTGCCCCTGTTCTTTGTTACACAGTAATGCTCTCCCCTCCATAAAAATATTAACCTTGTACTGTTTTACTAAATCATAAAATATTTACGAGATATTTAGCATAAATTGCATATTTTGTAGCAATTTTAATATTTCGTTTATTTTTTTTTTGTTCATCTTGCTGTTCTTTATACTTTCTTAAGCATAATGAAAAATTTCTTTAAATTTCCGTTTGAGATTATAAAATAAGCTGAAACACACGCACTCTTACACTTCTACATACTTTTAGACAAATACATATATACATTTATTTAAAATACTCCATTATACTTCTTTCTACTAGTATCAACACGATTTCATTCTAGATTTTTATATTAAAACCTCCATCCACCGAGACAGTTTATAGGAAATTTATAAAACAGTTTTTGTATTTTTTTCTCTTGCTATTTTACTTGTATGAGCGGTTGGTTGGTTGGTGTTGCCGCCGTTTGCTGCTTCCTATGAACTTTAATATCAGGCAGTGATTTTTTAGATTCCTTTTTTTTGTTGTTGCTATTTTTAATAATGTAACAAATAAAATTGTTACAGCATTTGCTTTCTTCTTTTTTTTTTTGTATTTTTTGCAAAAGTAGACTTTTTTGTTATAAAAGATTTACAAATAAGTTTGCAAAAAAATAGAATGGAAAAATTTGCATATTTATAAACATGCTCTAGCACAAGTAAGCTGTGCAGTTAGATGCACAGTGGTGATGGATGGGGGAAATTTAGATAATATTTATTTTAATTAGAATTAATAATAATTTTCATATGAAATTCATCAGCTGCACCAAAACTGTCTAGCATTTAAGCAAGTAGTCAATATATCCCTTACAGACAGTAATTGTCACTAATGTGTGAGCACTTGACTAACTCCAGTTTATATATGTATACATCCATTGTAACCTAGTGTGAAGACAATTGTCACTTAAGTGTCGCTAAGTAATCTAGAGTGTAGTCACTTTAAACGTTTATTTTGTACAGCACTTTAGAAAATAACTAGTTATTTAGCTGATCAAGTATCCAGTGAGGTAGCTAGTAAAGTCAGTGACTAAGCAGCATGTGAATCTAATGCGTTGACTACTTTGGACCAGCTATCAGACATTCTCATACAAAAGGGTCAAATACTTAGGACAGGCATATTATAAAATAACTAGACACGTAACTAGTTGTCATCCTAAATGATAGGTAATATCAAAAGTTCGGGAAAGTCACTCTATAATTTCAACATATTCGTATTTTCTTTAAGAGCTCTTCCAAGTAAAATGTAGTAGAGTTTTGTTCAACTTTACACTTCATTGAAATGGCAAGACAATTTCAAAATCAGTAAATCTTCACGGATTTTTTTTTTAAATTATCATGAAGTCATATTTTTGACAGTAAAATTTCATGACTTAAAAAGTGGATGATTTGATACAACATTTTCATGAAACAGAACATGAAAACTCTTATTATTGTAAGTTTTGTCATTAATTTACCAGATGTATTTTAGTTTTATTTAAGGCCAAAATGTTTAACATTGTTAACAGGTTAGTATCCATTAGGGATATAACTATTGACAATTTTTGCAAATATGCAAATTGGCATAGCATAGTCGTATAGAGTATTAAAAAATATAAAAAACCACGGTATTATTTTTTCGCGGTTGTTAAAAAAGTTCACGCACCAAACGCAATAAAGTTTTTCATGAAATATTTTCAATTATTTTGAAATACAATATAATTTATTTTAATAATAACTGCGGACATACTTCAAAAGATAATTTTTAAATAAGGGAAGTATCCCTCACACTTGCAAAAAAAAATATGAAATTATTTATATAATTTTTCAGA
Organism: Calliphora vicina; assembly: GCF_958450345.1. Classification (NCBI taxonomy): domain Eukaryota; kingdom Metazoa; phylum Arthropoda; class Insecta; order Diptera; family Calliphoridae; genus Calliphora; species Calliphora vicina. The sequence continues at coordinate 124,389,451 of NC_088780.1, forward strand.
GAAAAAAAAATTTGGTTTATTTTAGAAATTGGTGTTGGTGCGTGATGTTTTTGATTCCAAATGACCTAAAAAAATGATTTTCATTACTTATACAACATTGGCCATCACGTGGTGTTATGCCAAAAATATCGCCAAAATTAGTTATATGCCTAGTATCCATACTTAAATTTCTAATTAGCAAACTACAGGCATAGCAGGATCATCGAACTAATTTTGTATGCATGATTCGATCATGTCAGTTTTAAATTTGCCGTAATTTTTGCAATAATTTGTTGCCAACTAAAAAAAAACATTTTCAAAAGCTGACAGTTTAAGTTTTCTAAAAATCAGATACTACAATATTTCAAAAATAATGAAAGTTTGCCGGCCACAGTTCGAAAATTTCGTACAAAAACGGATCGGTATATTGATGTACCTTCGTCAACTGTAAAGAGTGTAACTTATAAATTGACGAAATGAAGAATTTAAACAAAAGAGTGCATACAAGTCAGCAAAGCCATGTAAGCCATGTAAGCCATTTACCCAATAACCCTATACTGTGTACTTTATGATTCAATAACCTCATAAGGACCTTTTCGGTAGTTAATCCTCATATATAATGCTATCTTTCGTCGAATAAACTGATTTTCAATATAGATAATTTTGAAATTATAGTATAGACATTTCCATGACCAAGTACGCGACATTCGTATACCGATTTTTTAATAGCACTTTCGTAGCACCATGTTTAGTACCAAAAGTAGGTTTTGTCGGCTTCAATACGAGTATATTAGAAATATAGAAAAAATTACAAATCTCCGAATTGAAATAAAATTGTTAATACGAATATTGTGGATTTCTGTTATGATTTATCACGCGACATTTATAATTTTACTGCAATTTTGCTTTTCTTTTTCTTTCTGCACAAGATTTACCTGACTAAATATAAGGGTATTCAATCGATTAACCGTTAATCGGTTAACCGATTAATTTTGGACGGTTATCTGTTCGAATAATTTGAAATTGCCGATTTTCAAATAACAAATAAACCGATTAATTTGTGTCGATTAACCGATATTCCCTTTTTTTGCACTTTAAACATTTTTTTTTGTATTTATTTTTCCGTTTCAATTCAAATACAAATTTCAAATTAAAATTAGATATTTTTTGAACATCCAATAAACATGATTAGTGAGTATGTATAACAACTGATATATTTAATTTACATGTATTTGAAACTTAGTTTGTATTTACATGTATAGACGAAACTTTTTTTTGAAATGAGTCTTTTATAATAACTAAACGAAACTATTAAATTTATCAAAATCTAAAACAATCCAAAAAGGAATATTCTTTATCATGATTTCTTTTGATTTCTCCAACATTCACAATCAGCGAGAGAGTTTTTTTCCATGAAAAGTTTTATTAAATCTAAAGAAAAAATATTTTAAAGTATATTCTTTTTATAAAAGATTATTTCAGAAGATCTCACAAAACCCTAAAAAACTCACACATCGCTCATTTGCTGCAACAACGTCATAATTAAAAAAAGTCGTTTCTTAAATTAATTTTCAACAGATCATGCTATTTCAGAAATATAAATAGTAGATGTTAATATCTTTCTAATCTGTATTTAACCCAAATTTTTACTTATCAAATATACGAAAAGACATGAATTTTAATTTTGATGTTTACAACAAAAAAAAAAAACAGTCTCACACAAAAAATAATTGACTTTTTTGAAAACTCATAAAACTATATGAATTATTCAGTTCAAAGAACACGGATTTTGAGTTATGACGTTGTTGCAGCAAATAGGCGATATGTTTACAAACATGATCTCAAATAGCTTATTGGCTGTTTTTTATGTTTTTGTACACAAAATTAGTTGTTGTATTTTCAATTTAAAATGAAAATAGAAATTATTCGGTTAATCGAATAACTTTAAATTAACCGATTATTAACCGAATAAATCTAAACCTCGATTAATTATTTGCTCGATTAACCGATTAAACCATAAACCCGATTAATTGAATACCCTACTAAATATGCATGTTAATGTAACAAAAACAATTGTTTTTGAAAAAGATACACTTACGAAAGCGAACTCTTTGAAAATCAAATTAAAATGTTAAATTTAATTATTGTATGCCGTACAATTTTTTAGGTAAAACCACTAAATTTAGTTTAGAAACAAAATTTTCAGCGATTTGATTAAAACGATCGCGAAGTACTGACAACAAACTACAAGAATGCGACACTAGAACATGAGCACAATCTAATCAACATGGGGATTATGCAAATTTTCCTCATATTTCGCTCTAAACGTCGGACGGACGGACATTTCTTAGCAATCTTAAACATTTATCAGCCTCCGATGTATTGGTGCCAATTAATACTTTTTATTGAAGACCAACTTCTGTTTAGCCCTCCATCCCACTGTGCCATAACATTTTAATACCACTTGTATAGTTGTGTAAGTACCAGACATATTAGATTCTTGCTGATATTGTATTTTGTACATATAAATACGAATACATTCTTTTTTTTTCATCTATATCAAATCAAAATGAGTAGTCGTGGTACAGTACAATTGCCTGATTTTAAAATGTTGCATTAAAGCAGAAAAAATAGCTCCTCTTGACTTGGTTAGAATGGATAAAAGGAAAAACCTTTTATGTTATTTTTCTTTTAGTAGCGCAACAATAGAAAATAAGAAGATATTTAAGTGAAGCCAGTTTGAAATTGGGGTGCTGTGCCACATTTCAATAGTAATATGTATAGCAGTAGCAACAACAGTATTAAAATAAAGCCAAAACAATTTTAGCAACGAACACACAACTTAAACAATAGAAAAAGAAGTTGATAAAAGAGCAGGGGCTAGGAATACACCTTCCTTGCTCCTTTACCCTGGCCAATAGCGCACAACAAACACCGGTCTCACAAGTTCCTTTTGTACACAAAGAAGAGTAAAAGAACCTATTTAGCATAAAGCATGTAATCTTAGCTGATTTGCAAAACAAAAAGAAGCACCCACACACTCTTTCATACGTACAACAAAGTGTTGCAGATTGTTGTTTTGATGATGACGACAACGATGATGACGAAGACATTAAAGAAGTCTGACTCTCTCTTTCTCCCTTTACAAACACATATTAAATGTTGCTGCGTAAAGAGTTCACAAAAAGTGTGTGCTGTATGTAAAAAAGCGGCAGCATGCAGTATATTGTAGAAAGTGCTAAAAAAAAGCAAGATATTAAATTTTCCACTGGGTTTTTTGCTTCAGCTTTCACTGGTTTTTGGTTAGAGTTTGGACGACTTTAAGTTTATCTCTTTATATGTTTTAGCTGTTTGTCTTGATGTGTGTTTGTGAATGAAACGTTTTCTTAAGAATATAATTTAGTTGTAAATTTTAAGCAATGAAATTGTAAAATTGTACTTGTAAATGTCTAAATCCGTTTGATACGTCTGCAGAAAAAAGAGATTGTGTGTTAGTAGTTAAGAGTGAAAGACTCCTTACAATAGTCAAATGCCATGTGAATAAAATGTTGTTCTTTGTTTTTTATTCATATCAAAATGAGTGCGAGGGGGAGTGAGAAAACAAAAGAAGAAAAAAAAACAGTTTTCAAAAAGGAGTAAATACACAAATTTAAGGATATGCAAATTTTTCTCTAGTCGAAAACATAAAATATAAAGAACAATACATATGATGTAAGTAGATGTGAGTTCTTTTTTTATTTTACTGTATTATTTCCACTTTATTATACATTGTCGTAGAATTTTATTACATTTTTATTAGGTCTTTCTTTTATATGATGGAATAATTTAAAATAGCAACACGAAATAAATCTTTAAAAGCGAGTTGTTTTTGCTCATTTATATGATTTTATTATATATTTTTTGTGAAGAAGTTTGAAATATTTAAATTCAGTTTATTTCGGCGATTTTTGTGTGTAAGTAGTGTAAAATTAATGCAAATTTTTAATTTATGAAGAATTTATGGCTGTGTTGGTATTCTTTATTATGAAATCGTAAATAAAACATTTTTTTAAAGCAGAGTTTTAGGTTTTTTGTTATAAATGACATATACATAGTTATTTTTATGGGTCTTTTAAAGGTCTGATTTAGTTTTTGTACTTATGTATAAGCTGTGCGATAGTGAAATTGCTGTTTCAGTAAAATTAAACACAAATTTGGAAAAAAAATTATTAAAATTTACAATCTTTTGAGCGCAGTTTTTGTTTTTAATAGCTTAACTTCTTTAATTTGAAAAAAGAAGCCGCTGAAGCACACCGAAATTAAAATCTTTAGTTCACATGTGCAGCAAACAGTTTCGAAGTAAAAATAATCTTTAGTTCAACATTTAAATGTTCCTTTATAAATATATTACATTTTAGCTTAATTAATTTAATTACCTTACAACTTATTTTGTTAATTAAGTAATTAGTATACATACATAGACATACATACACACATATACATATTTATATATACAGTGTCGGTCAAAACACATTAGACAATAATTGCTGCCATGCTATTTCTATATGAAAAACAAATTTGATTGTTTTTTAAAACAAAAAATATATGATACGAAATATTCATACACTGATATAACTAAAAAACTAGAAAATACAAATTTACTGTTACAATTTTTCAATAAAAATTTCCATTGAACATCATTCATAAGTTTTATAATAAATTTTACAATAGATGGTGTATTTTTTGAGCGCGATTTTTGTTTTTAATTACTTATATGTCATTTTGATGGATAAATATCTGTCATTTATTCTCACTTAGTTATTGAACATTATAGTTTTCTGCTTCGAAAATGTCGAATTTTGTACCAACAAAGCGTCATATGCGGGAAGTTTTACTTTACTTCTTTAATTTGAAAAAAATGCCTGTGAAGCACACCGTTTGTTCACCGAAGCTTATGGTGAATGTGTTGCATGGTTTTCAATTGAAAGACGATTTTGCATGTCCGACATTATGACAAAACACACATTCAAATTGTTGAAAGGGCCTTCAGAACAGGAAGGCGTTAATATCATATAGTGGCCAGCACAGTCACCCGACCTTAACCCTTAACGAAAGGTAAATCGGTAACTGGTACATTGAGAAATTGCTAAAAGCTATAAATGAGGCATGTTCATCTATTCCAATGATAGCAATAGTGAAAAAGCTTAATTATAGATAAAATTTTGTAAGATTCTACATGAAATTTAATCAGATTCTATTCAGATTCTATCCTTAAGAAAGTTAATTATTTTTCTTAACGACCTCAGGAAATTTCATCAGATTTTGACAACTCATCCTTAAAGAAAATTTTGACAGATTCTGACTACTCCTAATTAAGGAAATTTAGTCAGATGTTTTACTACTCTTCCTTAAGGAAATTTAATCAGTTTTTGAATTTTAATCAGTTAAAGAAAATTTCCAATTTTCCTTTAGGAAATTTAAGCATTAAGAAGACTTACTCAGATATGAATACGCTTAAGGAAATTCAGTCAGATTATTGACTTACATTTTGACTACACATCCATAATTTTTTTTGTCAGATTTTGACTACTCTTCCTTAAGGAAATATAGTCTGAGTATGACTACTTAACCTTAAGATGATTCTTCTTATCATTGAGAAAATTTTTGTCAGATTTTGACTACTCTTACATAAGGAAATTCATCAGATTCTGACTACTATTCATTTAGAAAATTTAGACAGATTTGGCTACTTTTTTGCTCAGGGAAATTTTGTAAAATTTTGACTACTTTTTCTTAAGAAAATGTTTTTGAAATTTGGCTGCTCTTCGTCAAGGAAACTTGGTCAGATTTTGACTACTCTTTCCTAAGGAAATTCTACTTTTTCTTAAGAAAATCTTTTTGAAATGGTTACAACTTTTTCTCAAGGAAATTAGACAGATTTTGACTATTCTTCCTTAAGGAAATATAGTCTGAGTATGACTAATTTTCCTTAAGAAGATTCTTCTTATCATTAAGAAAATTTTTGTCAGATTTTGACAACTCTTCCATAAGGAAATTCGTCAGATTCTGACTACTTATTTAGAAAATTTAGGCAGATTTGGCTAATTTTCCTTAAAGAAATATTGTCAAATTTTGATTACTTCTCCTGTAGGTAACTTAGTTAGATTTTAATTATTCGTCCTTAAGGATATTTAGTCCGATTATGACAAAACTTCTTCTTAAGGAAATTTATTCAGATTCTTCCTCTAAGGAAATGATGTGAAATTTATTTCTATTTTTCCTTAAGGAAATTTAGTCTGACTTTGACCGATCTATCATAAGGAACTGTTGTTAAAATTTGACCGCTCTTACGTACGCAGATTTTGACAACTTTTGCCTAAAGTAATTTAACAGATTTTTCTTAAGGAAATTTAACAGATTTCACCTACATTACTTTAGGAAATTCAGTCGTACTTTGTCATATTTTCTTAAGGAAATTTGGTCGGAGTTTGTCAACTTTTATTGCAGGAAATTTGGTCAGATTCCGAATAATTTTCCTTTAGGAAATTTAGTCAGATTTAGACTACTGTTCCTGAAGGAAAGTTGAAGAAGCGAGTACTTTTTATTAAGAAAATCACCCTATCGTGAAAAACATGTGAAATTTATGTTCCCATGAAATATCCATTTCCCTCGAAGGGAAAATTGCTATCGTGATATTCCCCTGAACTTTTCATTCACAATAGTTGATTTTGTTCGTAACAGCAGTTTATTGTTTACAAAATTGCATCTAAAAATTTCCCATGTTGGGGAATTTTTTCACGTGAACAAAGTTCATGAACGAAAAATGGGAAAAGGGAACACATTTCATGTGAAATATTAATTTGCGATAGGGGTGAATGTTGTTCTTTAGGAAATGTTGTCTGATTCTGACCACTTTTTATCTAGGAAGTACATATTTCCGTATGAAATTTTGAGTTATTCTGACTAACTCAAAATTTAAGTAGTCTAAATCTGACTAAATTTTCTTAAGGAAAATTATTCAGAATCTGACCAAATTTTGAAAAAAAAATTTACATTGAAAAGCAATGAGTAAAAAAGCTAATATAACTACTCTTCACCACTTATACATTGGCATTTTAACACATTATTTTGACATGGTGATGACAAGTACTTACCACCTTCGCTTACAAATAGGGACTTAAATAAGTACAACATACAAATTTATACATTAGTATTTTTCATTTCATTCATATCACATGTGCATATTTTTTTAAAATAGTTGAAAGTTTTCAAGAAGGCATCAATATTTGTATTACATTTTAATCAATAAAACGTTAAAAGCATTTTATTATGAAATAATTCTGAATTTGGTAAATCAGCTCTTAAACAAGTACTTATGTATCAGATTATATGCCAGCCATTACTAAACCAATTATATGTAATGCAGGTGGTATGAAGTAGTCATTGAAAAGTAAGCTGTTCAGTAATTGCAAGTCATTACCAAATTTTTGCTGGGTATTAGTGTTTATTATATCATTCAATTTTTTTTTTCGTACGATTTTTTATCTTTTTTTTACATTTTGTTAAATCTTTTAAATTAAATTTTTTGTTAATAATACTGAGGATGTATTTTTATTTTAGAGTGCATTTGTTGTTTCTCCAACATGTTTTGACCGATACTGTATTTTAGTATGAAACTCAACTTACCTTTTGTGTTTTGCTCTATGAAAAAACCACAATTATTTTTTTCGAAATCAGCAGCATTTGTAGCATCTAAAAAGATACAAAGAAAAATTACACAGTCAGAAATTGAAAGTACCTTAAAAGGAATGCAAAAAGTAATAAACCGAAACAAAGAACATCCCTCCCTTAATGGAATTTGAAGCTAAATACAAGCAAACAAAATAATGTTAATAGAACAACCACAAAATATTTACTGTGCTAAATAGCAACTAACCGAGATAATAATCATGACTTAATAATTATAATTACAAAAATTTCTATATGTTTGATGTTAAGTAATATTGCTTAATACAATATACAATTACATAGATATGTACGTTAAGGTTGCCCACAAAAAAGGAGGGCTTTAAGCCAACTCACAAAATACTCAATCCAGGGTAAACATTTTCAGAAATGGTCTCATCAAAGAAAAGAAACTTGAAATTTAATTGGGAAACATCGACACCTTATTTTTTCTCCATACAAACTGGATACCCTATACTCAGACATACACACAGCCTCAAAAGTGAGTAAACACCTGTGATTTTTTTGATTTTTTTAAGATCATGAAAATCATTATAGTTCTTTTTTTTCAGAACCGTGTCTATTATTCAGCCCAATATCCAACAAACCGAAACTTAAAAATTGTAATTAATGGATAGATTTTAGGATTTTCATTATCTTAGAAAATATCAAATAATTTGTGGTGTTTACTAATTTTTGAGTCTGTGTGTATGTACGTAACCATATAGGTTGTATATGAGAATGTTTATGTGTGTACTTATTTGAAAAATAATACACTCAAAGAAATCTGTACTTAAATACTTATGTAAGTATATTGTTATTGTTAAATGTAGCACTAAATTACTACACCCGAATGAAATTATTAAAATAAATATTAAAGTTTGTTTTAAGAACTTATTTTTTATAAACCTAAAATTAATCTAAATAATTATATTTTTCTATTTTATTTACAGGTATGCAAATATTTTAGTGTCCCATGTGAAACATTATATATGTATTCTGTTGTAAGTATGCTACAATATTGTACAAAAAAACTATATTTTAAAAATTGCGATATATGTGGCTGATTTATTTTTGAAATGATGAAAGATCATAAATTCGAAAAAAATACCGTTTTCATAATTTTAGAAAGAGATAAGGTCTGACTAATGTACCCAGCCCAACTGTTTGGTTGAATACATTATATCAGCGAATACGATCGGTTATTTACCTATTAATAATACGAAAATTTACATACAAATCTATATCTATGTATATATAAAAAAATTAAATAGTCCATGTATGTAATGCCATCACGTGAGAACGGCTGGAGCGATTTGGCTGATTTTTTTTTTATTCGATTCGAAATTTTCATGAGATGGTTTGTAAAGAAGAAAACTCAATAAAAAATTCGGCAATTTTTTTGAGTCCTGTCAATTATAATAAAAAAAGTCCCCTAAAGTATGCAGTACAAATTTAGATATTTTATTTGCAAATAAATAAGAACAGGCATGTATATGTGGGTTGGAGAAACTTGAACTAACATTAGTAAATAGCTACCGGGCGAATCCGTGGCGGTCAACTAGTTATAAAATAGAAAACAGAAATCGCAATCGATAGCTGATTTGAATTCAACATTGAAAGTAAGTGCAGAACATATTATTGTAATTTCAAATTGGTTCAAATTTTTGTACAATTGTACGATATAAATTTATTCCATGTATTGGACATTGTTCGCTATGACCTTTTCCCATCTTTCTGGCAACATATGGATTCCGAGCCAAAATAACTGCTCTTCTTTTGAGTCCAAGAACGAATCAAGAAAATATGGGAAACTCTGCGAAGTGAAGCGTATCCCAGAGAGAGTATTCTGCTTCGATAGAAACAAATAGAAGTCGGACGATTGAGGCCAAACTTCCCAACCACTTCATTATAAATAGTTATTAACAGGTATTGCAACATTTGGCCGATCGTTGTCATGATGAAATATTACGGTTTGTTTTTTAGATATGACGGGCCTCTTTTTTTAAATATCCGCTATATTTGCGATAAAATTTTAAATATAATAAAAAAACTTGCTAAGTTAGAACACGTAAAAGGGCCGTATTTTTTACGTTTTTCTTTTATAGAAATACATTTTCTTCGGGACTATATATCATTTTTATATGATCCGAAAATAGAACTTAATGCAAAAGCATGTAAAGTAAGCAGTCCCACTCAGACCTAACCAAACTTGGTCAATTTTGAAAAAAAAATTTAGGTTTGACAAAAAAATACTAAAAACGCAAAGCACCGATCCTCAAAGGATCAGGTGAAAACCATAGGACTTAAAGATAGACATTTGAGTGAAATGAAATAATTTTATAAATTTTTCTGACATCATTTACTTTAAAAACTAAAACAATTGTAATATGCTGAAGAAAATTGTAAAATTTTACTGATAAGAGATATCATAACAAAATTTGGATCTTCTCGTATTCGTATCATAAATGGATTTTTGGTAATTTTTTTAACAAATGTGATACCTTGTGAAATTTCGTTACGAGATCTCCAATAGTTCCGGATACACCGAATTATTTAAAAAAAAAACAAAACGTTTCTAAACCACTGTGTACTAGTATATTGAAGAAATCATAGAATTACGGTAATGGTATTTAAAGGTAACGGTAATTGCAGTTATTTCGCTAACTATATCTTAGGTAACGAAAGTCGTAATGAAATGGAATATTAGGGGTAACGGTAGCCAACCGAAGGAGAGTTATGAGCCTTTGAGCTTTGAATTTATTTCTTTGTATAATTTTGGAGCCGTCTAATGTAGTAGACAATTTTTTGTATTTCGAATAAATTGCTCAGATTTTAACTTTATCTGAAGAATTTTACATTTGTTATTGTGAACTAAACATAACTAACTCAACAATATTTGTATACTAGCTTGACCCGGTGCGCTTCGCTACCCCTGTCGTAGTAAAATAAAAAGTATATAGCCTATTGACGCTTCCCAGTAAGGATCTATCTACGTTCCAAATTTTAATAAAATCGGTTCAGCCGTTTAGGCGTGATGCTCAAACAAATAAACAAACCAACAAACAAACTTACAAAGACATTTATATATTTATATATATAAACAATAATTAACAATAATTAAATTTTTTCTTCTAAATATTATTCACACATTAATTTAATTATAAGATTTCCTTAAGTGTATAAATTTCTTTATTTAATGTGTTTTATGTAATACATATGTAATTTAATATAATCCTGAATGTGAACATTAACCATAAAATTTTAAACATTAAACTACCGCTTGATGGTGCTCTACACCACTTCATGAAACATACATAGAAATATGTAGTGGATTGATGAAAGGGAGTGGTGTGGTGGTGGTGGTTAAATATTTTATATTAATTTTAAATAATTTCAATGTTTGAGGTCTCCTTAGTTATACTAGGAATCTTTCATCGTACATCGTATGTTTAACCCACATTATGATTCCACTGTGTGATTTTGTTCATGTCTTGTTGCAGTCGGCGTTGTCGTTTTCATGATACATTTAAAAATAATGAACCAGAAGAAGACAAATAAGGGACAAGTATAAAGGACGAATCAACTTAAATTGAGCAGAAATTTCAAGTATTTTATTAAATACACATTCATACATATTTGCTTTTACTACAAAGAGCATACATATACATATATTTTGGTGGCCAATTTTATAGAGGGTTGATTATTTTGCATGACTTTACTGCTGGCTGGCTTTTGTTGACTCTTAGCAAGTACTATGTACTACTACTCGTGACTTTATGTCATACATAGTGCCATAAGCAGCATTTGAAGTGAAGGAAGCCACCCTCACTGTTGGTTCCACTAATTAAACTCATGCAGACATTTAGACCGTCATATGTTTCTTTGGCTGGCAAAATAAGATTTTGTTTCATTTTCGCTTAATTAAGTCTAATTAACATTTTACTTGCGGTATTGTCGTTTTTTCGCTGTTTTCTCTCATTTGATTTTCATGTAACTGACTTTCGACTATAAACGTTTGGTTTGTCAGTCTGGCTGGCTGTATGTCTGCCTGACTGTTGAGTTTTTGGGTTCACTGATTATCATGACTTTGGCTGTCTCTCTTACCTTATGTCGTCTACTGTCATGGCATTTCAGTGTCACTGTATATGTGTGTTTTAGGTCGTTTTTAAGCCATTTTCATTGTAATTTCTGTTTTATTTTCCGTTTTTATTCTGAAATTAAGTTTATGAGCCTTTTTTGCCATTATTTCCTTTTTAGTTTTTTAATGAGAGAATTACGTGTTTTTTATATGCGTCTGTCTGAAACAGTAAGTTACAAAATAATTGCCCTTCTTAAATCAAAATACTTTTATTTTTCGACTGATCAAAATATGACCTATACGAAAAAGTTGTAAATAAGTTGAATCTTATGTAGATATCCAAATCAAATACGTTTTACATAAGCTGAACTCGCATTGTCAAATTTAGTACAGACCTGTCAATAATTTTCCATAGATCCCATATAAGACCACGCACGAAAATTTCATTAATGAGTTAGTTCATCATGGAATATTTCCCGTAGCTATTTTTGCCTGAGACCCTGTAGTCCAGAACAGTTACACAGAATATGTTCCACTGTTTCTAGTTCCTCAATGTCCTCGCACAACCCACAGAAGTTCTGTGCGCCCGTATCCCATTTATCAATGAAGGCTCCATCCAATTGCACAGTGTCCGGTTATCACTCCTACTAAAGACGTCCAACTTTGGCCAAATTGCCCTGGACTCCCTGCAGTAAGTTCTACTACACCAGGATTGGTTCGTTTGGAGAATGTTTAATCTCCCAGTCCCTATTAACATAGTCCATATCCAAACCTTGTCTGGCCAGTTTATCTGCTTTCTCATTTCCCTGTATGTTACAGTGCCCTGGTACTAGGGTATTCATTCGAGTAATGATCGTTCGATTAATCGAATTATATCTTACGAATAATTATTCGAACAATTTAAAAATTACCATTTTCGATTAACGAATAATTCGAACAATTTTATGTAGAATAAATGTGAACCAACTTTTAAAATAAATTTAAAGTAATTCAGACACAATTTTTCAACAAGATCGGTCACGAATTCTCTGAGTTAGAGAGGAGGTCAAAATTTGACATTTTGGACAAACATTAACATCTAAAATATCAAAATTTGTACTGCATACTTTAGGACCTTTTTTATTACAGTTGACTGGACTCAAAAACGCCGGTTTTAGCCGTAATTTTTTAATTTTTTTTCTTTACAAACCATCTCCTGAAAATTTCGAATCGAATAAGAAAAAAATCAGCCAAATCGCTCCAGCCGTTCTCACGTGATGACATTACATACATGGACCATTTAATTTTTATATATATAGATGTGGCAATCATGTGACTGCAGAGAATTTGATTGGGACAATTTCTTTATTGGGCCCCAATTCAGCACAATAAAATTTTTATTAAATTGGTGCATTGCGGCAATCGTGTGATCCTACCTTAACATGATATAAAACTTTTTGCGTATTGGACAGATTTGTGTAATTCCCTAAGACTACTTGATTAAGCAAAGATTCTTTAACGTTGATTGATTGTTATAAATAATTTAGAAAAAGTGAATAATTAATTTACTAAAGAATTAGTTACTCATTTTAAAACCCGAATTAATGAACGACAGAAAAAATTCTTAATAGGTTTATATTGTACTTGATTTCAGGATCATGTCCAACTAGCTCAAATTTTTTAAAGCATAGCTCCAAAACGGAAACTATTCAATTGTTTTGTACATTGTTCGGGAGTTAAGCTGATCAGAATATTTCTGATGAAAATTTAATGATGGACTTTGTTTTCGAATGTTTTTTAACATCAATACTTGAATTGTTAACTTTAACGTTATTTTTATACCCTTCACCATGAGTGGCAAGGGTATATATAAGTTTGTCATTCCGTTTGTAATTTCCACATTTTTCATTTGCGACCCCATAAAGTATATATATTCTGGATCGTTATAGAAAGCGGAATCGATATAGCCATGTCCGTCTGTACGTCTGTGTGTTGAAATCAACTTTCCGAAGCCCCCAAATAACTTACATACACGATTCATACATCAATATCTCCGAAATTCTTCCGGCTCTGTCGCTATTTAAAATCGAGAAAATCGGTCCACAAATGGCTGAGATATAAGGAAAAAACTAGGACAACATCGATTTTTTACCTATTTTTGACCTATATCTGGATTACTAAGTCATTAATATAGACAATATGGATATGTAATGATAGATATTTCAAGGACCTTTCCAACGACGTATATAAGACCATAGTAAGTTGGACATACAATGGGTCAAAATCGGAAAAAAATATTTTTTAACCCGATTTTTTTTTTCATCAAAAATTTTTTTTTTGTCATAAATTCTTTTTCCAAAAAAATTAATTAAAGAAATTTAAAAAAAAAATTAGAAAAAACTATTTGGAAAAAAAAAATTTTAAAAAAATTTAAAACTTAAAAAAAAATTTGATTTTGTTTAAATAAAAATATTTAAAAAAAATATTTTTAAGTATAATTTGGTGAAGGGTATATAAGATTCGACACAGCCGAATATAGCTCTCTTACTTGTTTGTTTTTCTTTAACAATAAAATATTAAAAAACCAAAACTTAATTCTTTACTTTTTTAAAAAAATTTAAATTATTCGAATAATTCGATTAATTTTAAAGGTGTGATTGAATTATTCGAATAAGTTAAAATCTCTTATTCGAATTATTCGTTTTATTCGAACAAGTGAAAAATCGAATAATTTGAATACCCTACCTGGCACCCAACACAATCTGTGTGCGTAAATAGACATCAAAGAGTGTTTTAGTGATAGATGGGGAATTCAAACTTCAAAATTCAAAATTGTTTCCATTAACATGACCTTAGATTATTTATATTTTGAATATTATTTTGTCCAATAGTTACTTTTTCTTTCTAGTTTTCGTTATATTTTCCCTCAATGTTCCTTTGTATATATTGCTTGAATGTAATTTTCATTATTAACAATATTACAACTAATTAGGTTTTTATATATTTTTTTTTCATTTTTTAGGAATTCACTCAGCATTTTTTTTTGGGAATTTTTCTATTTTTTTTTGTATTCCTTCATTTTGTAAATAATAGTCTTAAAATAAAATATTTAAACAAAAAAATGTGTATACACTACGTATAGCCAATCAGCTTAGTTAAATTAAAATGTTGTCATGTATAAAATTTAAATATGCTTAAAGACTGCTGCCATAAAAAGATTTTGTAGAAAAGCTTGGCAAAATTCTAGACCAACAATAAAAGATGCGTGTTAATATGCAACCATAATTTTTTGGATGGAAACTAATTTGTTTTGTATTTTAAACAGCGTTTACAAAATTCAATTATTGATAAAGGATATACAGTGACTCAAACGCAAAATCGGACAAGAGTTTGTCTAATATAAATGTGCTCTAAACATAAAAGGATGTACCAAAAAAATTGTTTTTTTCATTTCTATTTACACTCCACATACCTATATCTCTAAAAAATAACAAAAACTAAAATTTGCATAATTAAAACTGTTAACTTTTGCATAAAAACCAAAATAACTCAATTTCTTGCGCCAAATACAAAATCGGACAGAGTAAAATAGGTATTCAAAAGTGTGCAATAAATATTTAGTTGCATATCCTTTGTTGTCTCGAGTGACCTGTAATCGCTTTTGAATCGATTTCACCATGTTTTGACATACTTCCGGCTCTATTGAGGTCCATGCTTCCAGTAAGGACTCTTTTATCTGAACTAACGTGTTAAATTTTAATTTAATTCCTCCCAAAGATGCTCAATTGCATTAAAGTCTGGGCTCTGTATAGGAATTTCTATAAGTTTGGGACAGTTATGGATCAACCAAAGATTTGCAACACCTGATGTGAGCTTAGAATCGTAGTCTTGATAAATGGAAAAGATGTTTTCTGTACCCACTTTTTCGCACTTCGCTCTAAATTTTGCTTCAAAATGTTGAGATAGACAAATTTGTCCATTTTGCCATCGACAAAATGCAAATTGCATTCTCCGGCACTCAATATGCAGCCCCAAACCGATTTTCCGATTTTGCGTTTGAGTCACTGTATTTTTCATGTCATCTACTTCAATCATATTTACACATTTTGCCTTTCTGTTTTCTTACATCTTAAATCTGAACATAATTCCATAAAACAAGAGCCTTAAACTTTTACCTAATTTGAGATTTCCAAGTTCATTAAAAAGTGCCCCTTGAAAAATGAAAAAGTACCATTACATCTAGGAAAATTGGTATATAATTTCAGCTTTATTAGTTCACAAATTTAGAACAGAAATGTAAAATCAACATTGATTTCTCCTTAGTGCGTTTTTAGTAAGAACTTCTTACTAAATAAAAAGTACCAATTTTCTGGGTGCTGTAGGAATTGTTAAAATACCACTAACATTTTTAAACTTGTTAATCAAAGATTAAAAATTCATATGTCCACTTTACAATTATGTGGTTAATTCATGATTATTCATGATATATTTTTTATAACAGTGCAGTGGAAGCATTAGTACAACATTTTAAACAAATTCAAATAATAAATGTTTTAGTTGTTGCGTGCAAATTTTTAGTAAAAATTGATATCCACGTTCTAATAAAAAAAACAGCAGGTAAAGAAATTATATTTTTTAATAATACACAGAGAATACAGATTCGTGATAGCAACAGAATTTATTGCCAATCGAATAATTCGGTTGTACACATAGAAATTTTCGGTTCTGCCAACCGAAAGTCAGTTGATAAAGAAGAATTTCAATTGAAGCAACCAAACTTTTGTTACCCCTTCCACAACTGTAAAATTCGGTCAATAAGTTAGAATTATTCGATTGACAACAAATTCTGTTGCTATCAGGAATCTGTTTTCTCCATGTAGTTAGTAAACTATAGTAGTGTTTTTTTAAATATTATATTTTTTTTTTTTTTTTTTTTTTTTTTATTTTTATTTGTAAAAAAAATTTCCTTAATCTAAGTTATCACACAATTTACAGAGTTGTAGTTATATATTAACTTTTCATCTAAAAAAAAAAATATTATTAATTTTATACAAGTGTAATTTGTTCAAGCTAAAATTATTTTTCAGAGGAAAGTGATAATTTTAAAAAAACCTCTGATTTATTAAATAACTTAGTAATACCTGCGCTTACTTTATTTACTATTTTCGGAGTAATTATATACCCACATATTTATTAGTAGCTTATAAGTCTATAAAAGATTTATAAACTAGATTTCAATACAAAATTTGTTTTATAGACGTTTGATAAACTTTAATATATACTATGACAAAGTCTATAAAACATATATTACTTAGTTGAAGTTTTATATACATACATATGTGTACTTAATTATATAAACTGGAAATTAATGGGTTATTTGATAACCTGCAAAAAAGTTTAAAACGTTCCGTTATAGCAAATATTCTATCCCGAATCATATTTATATTATTTTGGTTGTGTAGATCTTTGGTGGAGAAATGCCATGGTAAATTTAACATCATTTTTAGCAATTTGTTCTGAACAATTTGTAATTTTTTAATGTGGGACTTTGCGCAAACTCCCCAAACAGGACAAGCATACAAAATAATAGATTGAAACACTACTTTAGCTAAGATTATCTTATTTTCATGACTTAAAAATGAGCTACGCCCTATGAGGGGGTATAACATGCATTTGGCCATGTTAAATTTTTTAATCTGATTTTTGATATGCAAATCAAAAATAAGTTTTCTATCTATGTATACACCTAAGTACTTGATATTATCACTCCACTGTACTGCTGTGTTATTAATTTTCAATTGATTAGTGGGATAAAAACAATATTTTCGTCTTTGGCTAAAAAATACAGCTTGAGTTTTGTAAAGGTGCTGGCTTCTAAAAACATTTTGTTATTTTTTCTATTTAAAATTAACGGTTATAGTATGCAAATACAGCTATTAAACGTAACGAGATATG
The DNA here is from genome assembly GCF_958450345.1 of Calliphora vicina. NCBI lineage: Eukaryota > Metazoa > Arthropoda > Insecta > Diptera > Calliphoridae > Calliphora > Calliphora vicina. Next base: position 124,407,149 of record NC_088780.1, read on the forward strand.
AATTGAAACCATGCGATATATTTTCACCACGGGCAAAATGTCAAAATAATTTTGTATTGATCTTATTGGCAAATAAGATTGTGTTGGTAGAATTCGATTATATTTCCAATTAAGCAATTTACCCAATGTTAAAACCTTGGTATAAAAGCGAAATTTTCCAAAGTGCGGTCTTTTATTTTAACCTCAATACTTGTAAAATATTGTTAAAAATCAAGATCAAGTTTGATATTGCTACAAGTTTACAAATTACATAAGTAATATAATTTTGCTTTTAACCTCAAAAATTCTTTCAATTTAATAAGTGCTTAAATATAATATACCCCTGAACACAATAAATAACACTTGCCTTAAAGTTTTGTAATTTTTGGAAATTTATATTGGTGCCAATCCAAGAAATGGTAATATAAAATATTTCCAAATACTCCAATTACTTATCTAATACATGTTAATTCTAACAGATTTGGCACCAATTTCGTAACAAACTTTATTTAAGAAATCAGTGGCAAAACCATAAGTAATTGGGCCTACTCGAAGGAAAATATTACACCAAATTCTGACATAAACTGCATTTTAAGAAACCAGTACAAGACTAGTGAAATTCTGGACACCTCGACGACACATTTTGCATGCCAAACATTGTTATTTGAGAGTAAACAATTCAAATAAAATTCATCAGACTTTATTCATCTCGGATTACATCAGAATTAAACCACAGGAATCAGAACAAAACTCCAGTATCAACTTATTCATTTCTTCAAGATACGCCTAAAATGCAAAAGGATTTTAAATCTACATAAAGCCAGAATCCGTAAACTTTCGCTGTTAAATTTGCATCCCAATATTTGTCTACAACAAACTTTCTTTCTAAATTAAGTATAAACATTCAAACCACATTGTTGTAATAATTTATATCATGCGATTTTTTTTCCTCTTTGAGATATAGTAATATTTTTTTTGTCACACGTAAATATTGCAGATAATATGCACATTTGACGAAATAAGTAAAAAAAAGGCCAATTAACAATTTATAAAAAGAGATCGATCGTAATCACACATCATTGTAATAATCAATAATTGTCTCCCTCCAGCTTATAGACTTTACATTGCTGAATGATCATTCAACGGTGGACCTTTTGAGAAATGAGTAAGTCAAAGAACAAGAAAAAACAAAATTCTTTAGTAATCTTTAAAACGCTATTCTAATTACACCGAAATTGGTATTTAATAAATAAAAAAAAAATAATTGAATTTTGTGAAACATTAATTATGTTAAAAAAGGATTTACAGTGAAAAAAAAAAAAATTAAATAGTGTAGTGAAGATTATTAAAGAAATTATTATAAAATAGATTATTATAATCTAAATTATTGCAAATGATGTGATGAAAAAAAGAAGTGTGTTAAATTTAAAGCAAAGATAATAGAAAAGAAAATGTGTAAGAAGAAGAGTGACAAAACAAAATCGATTAAAAGTGCATACAAATTTAATTTTTATTAATTGAAAAATTTACAAAAGGTATTTAAACCCCAATAATCATTTTTATTATTTTCTTTTATTAATTACCTAAAATTTATAAATTATTAAAACAAGTGGCTTAACAAAACAATCCCGTAAAATCTATTTTAAAATTTGTATTGGCAATCATAGCCCAAATTTAATTTTTTTGTTCATCTTTTTATTTTTCCTTCTTTCTCTACTTTTGTCAATGATCATCAACAAAGTTGAATGACCTAATTTTGAAATTTATATACATAGTATTTACTTTATTCGCCATACAGGGTGTTAAGATTAATTGTTAAATATTTTTATTGTTATTTATTTGTTTTTTATTTTCAATTTGCATTTACTAGATTGATCTTTTAAATTAATAATTTTTTTTTGTTATTTACTGAATGCATGTACTAAATTTGAATATGAAACATACATTTAAGAAAATACTATACATTTTTTGAAAATACTATACATTTTTTGAAATGTTGAAAATGCCGACGAGCCAGTGCCGGATTTTTATGCATGCTCGAACTTAACAAAACCATAGAATGTGTTCATTTTATCAGTTGTATGCTACATAGAAATTTATTTTTGGCGCCCAACGTGGGGCCCACGTAATTTAACACCTCATTTTTAGACATACTATGTTATGTCATGAAAATAAACTTATGGGTCTTACATTTTTTTCTGGCATTTTTAATTATTTTAATTTTTTATCAAAATCTCTCGAAATCTGCCGACTTTTATTTCATAATTTCACCTAGTTATTCGGAACTAAATTTAAAGAAATTTACCAAAATAACAAAAACTTTATATTGTAATTGCCTTGTTTCTAAAGCCTATGAAATGTTTGTTTTGTCTAGGAAATTCAAGAACTATTACATATAGTGATAGCAAGAATCCCGACAAAACATTACGAAATTCTTTACTATTTCGTCTTGTTTTCAGTATGGAGTTGGAAATTAAGAATTGAATTAACGAGTCGATTCTTAACCATCCAGACAACCTTTTTATGTTCCTTGTTCACAGATGGAATCCTAGAATTGGTATTTATATCAATTTAGAGCCATCAGAACTTTTATTTTTGCTTTCATACACATTAATATTATCAGTTTTTGAGAGAAATACATTTTTTATATTAAAGTATTACAAGAGATTTTTTTTATAACTACATGTCTTTACCAAGCTGAATCTTTTTCATAAGAAAATCACAACAACAACAATATAATAAACTTTTATAGTTTTTTTTGCTTCCCCAAAGGAAAATTAAGTATTTTTTTCCCATAAAGCAATATTTGGAATTTGTCAATTATATAGGTGATTCGAATTTGTTATTATTTTTCTTGTTACAATTTCCTAATTACACATAATGTCTGTTATAAGAAGTAATGAAAATTTATCAATAATTCCACCATTGGTTCTACCTAATAATCAAACTCCCGCACCTCCACCTGTTCCAACTATTTGTGAGATCTGCAAAAATTGCATCTCAATTAAAGCTCATGCTTTAAAGTCTAATTGTCAGCATTATTTCCACAAATCTTGTTTTAGTAAATATACACAAAACAAAACTAATTGTCCGACATGTAATTGTCATATTATACTTCCTAAAGTAACAGCTTCAAAAACTCCCACAAAATCAAACTTAACAGTTACTACTAGAAATCAAGCAAAACAACAGCAATTAGATGAAAATAGATTTGCAGGTGATTCACAACCTAGACCAACTACACCAAACACTTCCCATAGCCATTCTTCTCCCGAAAGTGCAGAGAATCAACGTCATTATATACGAAATTTAGTTACAGCTGCAGTTGGAGCTCAACAAGCTGAAATGCTTTCTTCACTAAGTGAACAATTAACACAATTAATTCAAAGTAATATTGAAGCTGGGTTCCGTAGAATGTCAATTAATAATAATATTACTTCTATTCCGCTCACCGAGCAAAACAATATTCAAAATGAAGCAACTAATTTCACTCAGGATAATCATGGGCAGGGCATTGAAAGCCAAACTTTAAATCAGCTTTTGGGTCTTCCACAAACTAGTGATCAAGGAAATTTCATAAATTTTAACGCAAATCCTTCTGCAAATTTGTTCAGGCCAAACTCAGGACTTTCAGCAGATTTGACTGTGAGACCTGATAAAATAAGCCAAATTATTAACAATTGGAGATTGAAATTTAGTGGCAATTGTTCCAGTCTATCAGTAGATTCATTTCTTTATAGAATTGAGGCTCTCACCAATCAGACCTTAGGTGGCAATTTCGATCTGTTGTGTAAGAATGCTACAGCACTTTTTGAAGGTAAAGCCAGTGATTGGTACTGGAGGTACCATAAAACTGTGAGAGAAATAAAGTGGCCTGATCTCGGTATGGCACTACGTAGACAGTTCAGGGACACACGAACAGACATGGATTATAGAGAGCTAATACGAGATAGGAAACAAAGACCAGGAGAAAGCTTCGATGCTTTCTATGACTCGATTTTAGAACTAGTTGACCACCTGGACCAGCCAATAGCGGAGTCATTAATGATTGAGATACTTAGGAGAAACATTCTACCAGAAATTCAGCACGAAATATTGAACTTAAAAGTATTTTCTGTAGATCACTTGCGAGATATTTGCAGGAAACGTGAATTTTTCCTACAGGACATTCGTAAAAGAAATATAGCCCATAGACCGATAGCATTTTCAAAGAAGATAGCTGAGCTTTATGAAGAAAGTGAAGTTACCTCAAATCTTGTATTTGATTCAGATAACGATATTTCAGAACTATCCCTTATATGTTGGAACTGTAGGAAAACATTTCACAGGTACCAAGATTGTCTTGGTGAGAGACATGTCTTTTGCTTTGGATGTGGTACCCCAAATAACTACAAGCCAACTTGTTCCAAATGCAACCCAACAAAAAACTTGCAGGGGAGTGCACATCCAAGTGCACGCAAACCTCTTCAAATGAAGAAAATGGATCGCTCAACGAGCACCGATTAAATACCCCCAACAAAACAACCATTTTAAAACCTCCAATGTCTATTTCAAAGTTTAAAAGTAACCCAGATGAGCTTAGGCCAATTATACCTTTACATGAGCGAATTAGAATTTATAATCAGATTCGAAATAGAATTTTTAATGAAGGGTGTAAAGAAAAACAATCACGATCTTCAAAGAGAAATAGGGATTATTGGTCAAATGTTAAGAGAAAGAGCAGAAATATAGTCAGTAGTATTTTTGAAAAAGAAAATGACTTACGGCCTTATGCCGAAGTTAGAATATTTGGCGAAAATATTACCGGACTTCTTGATACAGGCGCTTCGATAAGTTGCATAGGAGGAAGTTTTGCTGCTAAATTTTTAGAATCAAATCATCCTTATAAGAAACTTAATTCAAAAGTACACACAGCAGATGGTAAACCACAAAATATAGTTGGTTTTGTGAAAACGAATATAGTTTTCAGATCTCTAGAAAAATCCATAGAAATCTATATAATCCCCAGTTTATCCCAACAACTTTATTTAGGAATTGATTTTTGGAAGTCATACGACCTATTGCCATTTCATTCTTTAAATTCTCCATCAATTTCAGCTCTAGTAGATACATGTAGCTTAGATAGTCAACAAAAGCAAAAATTACACAAGGTTATCGAGTTATTTCCTTCATTTACGAAAGAAGGGTTAGGGAAAACCACTTTAGTGAGTCATGTTATCGATGTGGGCGAAGCAAAACCCATTAAGCAAAGACATTATCCGGTTTCGCCTGCAATCGAGAAGTTAATGTACGAAGAGGTTGACCGGATGCAGAAATTAGGTATTATTGAAGAATCGAACAGCGCATGGAGTTCTCCCTGTGTTCTAGTAAGAAAACCTGGGAAGAACAGATTATGTTTAGATTGTAGGAAAGTTAACGAGGTCACAGTTAAGGATGCTTATCCCCTCCCAATCATCGATGGTATATTAAGCAGGTTACCAAAGGCTAGATTTATTACCAGCTTGGATCTTAAAGATGCCTTTTGGCAAATACCTTTAGATCCACAATCAAGGGACAAAACAGCATTCACAGTACCAGGACGGCCATTATATCAATATAAAGTAATGCCGTTTGGTCTGTGTAATGCACCTCAAACTATGTCTCGTTTGATGGATAAGGTAATTCCAGCCCATTTGCGTAATGAAGTTTTTATATACCTCGATGATTTGTTGGTAGTCTCTGATAATTTTGATAAGCATCTTGAAGTTTTAGGACAAGTTTCTAGACACTTTCGACAAGCAGGTCTAACTATAAATGTTGAAAAAAGTAGCTTCTGTATGGAAGAAGTAAGGTATTTGGGTCACATAATTGGGAAAGGTGTTATTCGTACAGATCCAGATAAAGTTAATGCTATACTTGAATATCCGACCCCTGGATCTGTAAAAGAGATCAGACGGTTTCTCGGAATGACGGGGTGGTACCGGAAATTCATAGAAAATTATGCATCTCTTACAACTCCGTTGACAGATTTGCTCAAGAATAAAAGAAAATTCACGTGGAATGAAGAAGCCAATAAATCCTTTGAATCGTTGAAGGGTCTTTTGAGCTCAGCCCCTGTCTTACATAGTCCGGATTTTACGAAACCTTTCTATATCCATTGTGACGCAAGTAAGACAGGAATAGGAAGCGTATTGGTCCAGCTAAATTCGGAGGGTGATGAAGTTCCTTTGGCATTTATGTCAAAGAAACTAAATAAAGCCCAAAGAAATTACTCCGTGACCGAACAGGAATGCTTAGCTGCTGTGCTAAGCATTAAAAAGTTTCGCCCGTATGTAGAAGGACATGAGTTCACTATAGTGACCGATCATGCTTCACTTAAGTGGCTCATGTCCCAAAAAGATTTAAGCTCTAGATTGGCTCGATGGGCCCTGAAACTTCAAGGGTATAATTTTAAAATACAACACCGTAAAGGCACTCAAAATATCGTTCCCGACACGCTTTCTCGTACCACTTCGTCTGATCCAGTCGTTTGTTCGTCCGATGAACAGTTAGACCTAGTAATCAGTAGTTTGTCTGATGACCATGGGGATTTCGTTGACTTAAAGTCACCACAATTTCAATCTGACGAGTACAAAGCACTAATAAGTAACTTGAACGAAAACCAAACTAAATTTCCGGACCTTAAAATTTTGGACGGATATGTGTATAAACGAACGGAACATGCTATTGGGGAACAACTTAACGACGACTTTTGTTGGAAACTTTGGGTTCCAAGTGGGTTAATACCTGAAGTTTTATTAAAAGCACATGATAATACTTTGTCAGCACACTTCGGTATTAATAAAACTCTAGACCGAGTTCGCAGATATTACTTTTGGCCAGGTCTTGTGAATAGTGTTAGGGATTTTGTAAACCAGTGTGAGATATGTAAGTCCACAAAGCATCCAAATTATGTTTTAAGACCACCCTTAGGACGCTCTCCTATGCCTGAACGTTTATTTCAGAGGTTGTACATAGACTTCTTAGGTCCATATCCCAGATCAAGAACTGGTAATATTGGTATATTTGTGGTTCTTGACCATTTCTCAAAGTATCCATTCCTGAAACCTGTTAAGAAACTAACTGCTGATGTTGTTACAAAATACCTAGAGGAGGAAATTTTTCATGTTTTTGGCGTTCCTGAGACAATTGTCTCAGACAATGGCGTCCAATTTAAATCTAAAGTATTCAAAAAACTTTTAGACAGATACAAAATATTTCACACGCTTACAGCAGTGTATTCGCCACAAGCAAACGCCTCTGAGCGAATTAATCGATCGGTGATAGCGGCTATTAGAGCTTACATTAATCCGGACCAGAAAAATTGGGATGAGGTGCTTAGTAGCATTGCATGCGCAATTCGGTCAAGCTCCCACTCATCGATAGGTGTAGCGCCATACTATCTGACTTTTGGGCAAAACATGGTGACAAATGGTGACACGTATTCGTTGTTGAGAAAACTTGATGCTTTAGAAGACAGAACTGTCAATTTTACAAGAGAAGATTCAATGGAGGTAGTTAGGAAAAGAGCTTTAGAGTTAATGGAGAAACAATTTTTAAGAAATGAGCGAAAATATAATTTGAGATCTAGAGTGACTAATTTTAAGGAAGGACAGGAAGTATTTAGGCGGAACTTTAAACAGTCAAATTTTGAGAAAGGATACAATGCAAAGCTGGATCATGTTTTTGTAAAGGCTCGAATAAGGAAAAATGTAGGACACTGCAATTACGAATTGGAAGATTTACAAGGCAAATACGTAGGGAAATTCCATACAAAGGACATCAAACCGTCTTAATTTTAGCCAGCTTGATCCTATTTTGTTGTATTTTCACCCCAAAATATGATCTTAACGGGGGGTTGTGTAAAGGTGCTGGCTTCTAAAAACATTTTGTTATTTTTTCTATTTAAAATTAACGGTTATAGTATGCAAATACAGCTATTAAACGTAACGAGATATGAATTGAAACCATGCGATATATTTTCACCACGGGCAAAATGTCAAAATAATTTTGTATTGATCTTATTGGCAAATAAGATTGTGTTGGTAGAATTCGATTATATTTCCAATTAAGCAATTTACCCAATGTTAAAACCTTGGTATAAAAGCGAAATTTTCCAAAGTGCGGTCTTTTATTTTAACCTCAATACTTGTAAAATATTGTTAAAAATCAAGATCAAGTTTGATATTGCTACAAGTTTACAAATTACATAAGTAATATAATTTTGCTTTTAACCTCAAAAATTCTTTCAATTTAATAAGTGCTTAAATATAATATACCCCTGAACACAATAAATAACACTTGCCTTAAAGTTTTGTAATTTTTGGAAATTTATATTGGTGCCAATCCAAGAAATGGTAATATAAAATATTTCCAAATACTCCAATTACTTATCTAATACATGTTAATTCTAACAGATTTGGCACCAATTTCGTAACAAACTTTATTTAAGAAATCAGTGGCAAAACCATAAGTAATTGGGCCTACTCGAAGGAAAATATTACACCAAATTCTGACATAAACTGCATTTTAAGAAACCAGTACAAGACTAGTGAAATTCTGGACACCTCGACGACACATTTTGCATGCCAAACATTGTTATTTGAGAGTAAACAATTCAAATAAAATTCATCAGACTTTATTCATCTCGGATTACATCAGAATTAAACCACAGGAATCAGAACAAAACTCCAGTATCAACTTATTCATTTCTTCAAGATACGCCTAAAATGCAAAAGGATTTTAAATCTACATAAAGCCAGAATCCGTAAACTTTCGCTGTTAAATTTGCATCCCAATATTTGTCTACAACAAACTTTCTTTCTAAATTAAGTATAAACATTCAAACCACATTGTTGTAATAATTTATATCATGCGATTTTTTTTCCTCTTTGAGATATAGTAATATTTTTTTTGTCACACGTAAATATTGCAGATAATATGCACATTTGACGAAATAAGTAAAAAAAAGGCCAATTAACAATTTATAAAAAGAGATCGATCGTAATCACACATCATTGTAATAATCAATAATTGTCTCCCTCCAGCTTATAGACTTTACATTGCTGAATGATCATTCAACGGTGGACCTTTTGAGAAATGAGTAAGTCAAAGAACAAGAAAAAACAAAATTCTTTAGTAATCTTTAAAACGCTATTCTAATTACACCGAAATTGGTATTTAATAAATAAAAAAAAAATAATTGAATTTTGTGAAACATTAATTATGTTAAAAAAGGATTTACAGTGAAAAAAAAAAAAATTAAATAGTGTAGTGAAGATTATTAAAGAAATTATTATAAAATAGATTATTATAATCTAAATTATTGCAAATGATGTGATGAAAAAAAGAAGTGTGTTAAATTTAAAGCAAAGATAATAGAAAAGAAAATGTGTAAGAAGAAGAGTGACAAAACAAAATCGATTAAAAGTGCATACAAATTTAATTTTTATTAATTGAAAAATTTACAAAAGGTATTTAAACCCCAATAATCATTTTTATTATTTTCTTTTATTAATTACCTAAAATTTATAAATTATTAAAACAAGTGGCTTAACAAAACAATCCCGTAAAATCTATTTTAAAATTTGTATTGGCAATCATAGCCCAAATTTAATTTTTTTGTTCATCTTTTTATTTTTCCTTCTTTCTCTACTTTTGTCAATGATCATCAACAAAGTTGAATGACCTAATTTTGAAATTTATATACATAGTATTTACTTTATTCGCCATACAGGGTGTTAAGATTAATTGTTAAATATTTTTATTGTTATTTATTTGTTTTTTATTTTCAATTTGCATTTACTAGATTGATCTTTTAAATTAATAATTTTTTTTTGTTATTTACTGAATGCATGTACTAAATTTGAATATGAAACATACATTTAAGAAAATACTATACATTTTTTGAAAATATATATATAATTTATAATGGATTACTAAATTTTCGGATGTGATTTCTTTTGAAAAGATTAAGTAAGGTAAAGACAATTTAGCATGGGATTGCCTAAAATAGAAATAAATAGGAATCTGATAATTCAGGTAGTCAATGGTTGGGTAAGGGCAAGATTTTGTTCCAAAACATCTCGGAACAACATAATTGATTATCTCTTTGCAATACTACCGGTTTTTTATAGTTTTGATTATTTTACCATCCCTTTTTAGCTTTTGAATCATATTTTTTTTTCTTTTTTCCCAATTTGCAATTTTGTATCTGCATGCAATTAAAATATCTATCTCTGTGTAGCCTTTTTTTTATCTACGTTAAGTTCACGTACCCGCCCGATAGCCGACGAGCCAGTGCCGGATTTTTATGCATGCTCGAACTTAACAAAACCATAGAATGTGTTCATTTTATCAGTTGTATGCTACAGTTTTATTTTCATTAATTTTTATTTTCCATTTATGAAAGTAAGTCACTAGTTGGTCTAAAGCTCTTTGCAAACAATTAACAATTTTTTGTCCATACACGTCCGAAGAAAATAAACAGGTGTCATCAGCATATGCTGCACATTCAACTCCATTAAAAGTAGGCATATCTGAACAATATAAGTTGTAAAGAATTGGCCCCAAAACTGAGCCCTGGGGGACTCCTGCAGGGATTTCGATTAAATTTGAATATTTATCATTGAGATTTACACAGAAAACTCTATTTTTTAAAAACGATTCAATAGATTTTATAAGGTAAAGAGGGAAATTATGCTGAATCATCTTATACAACAAACCATTATACCATACACAGTCGAATGCTTTCTCGATATCTAGTGCCACTAAAACGGTGGAATGTCCATTTTTAAACCCAGTATTTATATGGTTGTATATACGTTTGATTTGATGAACGGTGCTATGAAAAGGTGTGAACCCAAACTGTGTTATTGGAATAATTGCATTTTGTTCAATAAAGATGGATAGTCTTGCTTTGAGAACTTTCTCAAGAATCTTACTAAGGCTGTTAAGTAAACTAATAGGTCGATAACTCTGAACTGAATTTGGAATTTTATTTGGTTTTAAAATAGGTACAATCTTAGCTATTTTCCAGATTTTAGGGAAATATTGTAGTTTCAAGCAACAGTTTATAACAAAGGTGATGTAGGTAATAGCAGAGTGTGGTAATTGCCGTAGCATTATATTTTTAATACCATCTAATCCGGAGGCTTTTCTAGGTTTCAATTCTCTAATGATTGCAACAATTTCATTGACATTTGTGTATTCACTTGCATCTGTGCTTATATCGAGTAAAGAAAATCGTTCATTTACAGTGTCAACCATTGAAGTATGATCTTGATTACCTAAGTTGGTAGAAATATGATGGTTTTCCAGAAAATTTGTGGCAAGTTGATTCGCTTTATCTTCATCCGCATAAAATGTTTTAGAGTTTTCCACTAAAGGTGGAATAAATATTTTCTTTTTTCTAAGGCATTTTGCAATATTCCAAAACGGTTTTGAAGCTTGATCTAGATTTCTAATCTTTGTGTTCCATGTTCTATTTCTAAACTTTGATATTTCACTTCGAATTGTTCTGTTATATCTTTCCATAGTGTCGAAATCGGATATGTTTCGATACCTCACCCACAAACGCCGATAATAGTTGCGTGACGTTAACAACTGTCTAATGTAAGGTGGTAACTTATTTCTATGAAAATCAATATCTATTCTCGGCGTTGCAATGACTGTTGCATCTGTTATAGATTTTGTTAAATAATCTACACAAACATCAATAGTTTCTTTCTTCGTAATGATCCCCACATCACGATGTAAATGTGAAATTGAACTATTAACTAACGACCTAAAAAGATGCCAGTTCGTCTTCTTATAGTTATAAACCAGTTGCCTATTTCTTAGGAGATCAATATTTATTTTAAAAGACACTGGAAGGTGATCTGAGCTTAAAGCATTTATTGTTTTAGGGTGAGATATGCATTGTGGAATATTTGAAATTATTATGTCAATAACTGATGGTGTCTTATTTCTAGCAGTAGGAATATAAGTTGGCGAGCCCGAGTGTAGAATGTTGTACGGAACGACAGACACAGTATCAACCAGAATATTTCCCCAAACATTTGCACGATTACAATTCCAATTTCTATGCTTACTGTTAAGATCTCCACAAATTATAACATTACTATCCACTTTAAGAAGTTTTCTTAAGTCTTTTCTAAATAAGCCCTTTGTTTCAGAGTTTGCTACATTACCCGGGAAATAAACTGCAAATAAATTAATTTGTTTATTATCTGTAGTCGTTAAGCAAATACCTACATTCTCAATTTGTTCCGTTTTAGCAAAAATGGTTTTAAAATTTCTTATATCTTTTTTTATAAGAACAGCAACTCCTCCACCAATGCGATCGGTCCGATCATAACGAACACAATAATAGTCTATTTGTGGTATATTTACATTATTCGATAACCAGGTTTCTGATAGAAAGCATATATCTACATTATTATTTATTAAAAAATCATAAAGTTCTAAATATTTATTTCTTATACTTCTACAATTCCAAAATATAATATTTAATTGGCCTGCCATTATATTTTATTTATTATATAAATATTGTATTGATAATTGTGTGATAACATGAAATTGTTCTTCTTTGGATTTACAATTTTTTAATTTATTCAATACATCTAAGGTCAGCTGACTTATTTCTTCAGCAGTAAAGAGTTCAGTTGAGTTTTGATTATTGTTTCTCTTAAAATTATTATTATGTTGAGAACTTTGCCAAATATTTGCAGCACTTTCATTCCTACTGTTTGTGTTTGGTAGGTTAGGGAAAGAGTTATTATCAGATAATCTTGTTGTGACATTATTGTTGATTCTTCTTTGATTATTTGTTCTATGATTCGAAGAGTGATTATTTTTGCGTTGAATATTTTCTCTTATATGTATAAACGATTCTCTTACTGGACATGAGATGTCAGTTGCTGCGTGTGTGTTATTGCAATTTGCACATCTAAGTTTATCTTTGTTGGTACATTCTGATGTTTTGTGCCTACCTGAACATAGTGCACATTTGGTTTTTATAGAACAACCTTTCTCTCCATGCCCAAACATTTGACAATTATAACATTGCACTGGTTTATTTTTAATTCTTCTTTGATAATCCCATTTGACTACCATATAAAAGAGAGTTTTAACATTTTGTTTTAAGTCATGTAATTTTACTGATCCATTTTCAAAATAAATGATATAAAGAGTATCAACGTACTCGTTATATTTTTTTTCAACTTTTTTAACATTTATGCATTTATATTTTTTTAGAACCATTTCGTCTTTTAATTCTTCAGCTGTTTTACCGTCCAAGCCGAACAAAACAAATTTATAAGGTTTTTCATGCTTTGATTCATGAATAAAAAACTGACAATTGTGTTCTTTTAAAATTTTTACAATAATATTGAAAGTTTCTATAGTTTCACAAATTATTTTGATTCCAATTGAAATTTTTTTTATGCAGTATTTAGTCATACCGGAATTTTTAAACATTTTATGAAATTGTTCGCAGTTATGTGAAAGAACTTTAATTGGAGAAATAAATTCACTAACATTTGTATTTTGCACTGAAGTGTCTGTATTTTGAGCATTGTCATCTGTATTCAATGCCTGTAAAGGAGTCCAATAATTATATCTACTCATCTTAGAGTTCGAAGGATAAACCGAGGACTTTAAGTCCTCAGGTTTAGTAATTGCCCGTCGTTTTGAAATGTTTGTTTTTTATGCAATTTTTGTAAAATAATTTAGTCACAGAGCGCAGAAAAAAAAGACACGTCATACACAGCTGACAGTTACAAGAGAACTGATTATATTTTTTTTTTAAATTAAACATAATATCCTGCATTTCCTACCACTGTTCTTCAGTTTCATAATATTATTTGTATGCGGTTGCGTTTTTATGACAAAATCCTATGTCATATGTTTAATTAAATACATACGTATTTTTTTTGTTGGTTTTATTTATTTTTAATTTTAAATTATTAATTTACCAATACATTTCACTTGTTAAATGATTTACAGCATAATAAATAATAAAATATTTCCGACCGTAATTTTTAACAATGAAACATCAACAAAACAAAAAAATAAATATTTTTTGAATTGGAAAATCGTTCATGTTTTTATATATTTATGAACCCTATATAGGAGAGACAAATGACAATTCTTTTATCCTGCACACTTGCTTATGGATTCCTAATGTCTTGTTATGAAATTAGTCAAGCTAAATAAATATTATATTATGCTTCAAAAAAATCAAAATATGACCTAAAAATTTATATTTTTGTGCAGAAACATCAAATAATTAACTGTGGATCGCGCTCAATGTCCAAAAAAGGACTTTTTAAATTAAACCTGAAGTTTTAAAATTGCAATTGTTCTTCTGAGAAAATTATTATATATTAATTGTTTAAAGCCATAATTTTTAAAGCATATATCTTGCGACTTTTATTTTAAAATCAATACGTCAATACTTTGATCGTGCTGTAGTAGCATCCAACCTTAATCTTAATCTCCCAATAACCCAGGAGTTAAGCTAGTAGTAATTGTATCCCTTATAGACAGTAAATGTCACTAATGTCTGATCACTTGGCTGACTCCATTTGACATGTATGTGCTATTTGCTATGAAGAGAGAAGTCAATTAGTTACTTTATACATCGAATGTAATCTAGACAATTGTCACTTTTGTGTCTCTAAGTAATCTATAGTGTAGTCACTTTAAACGTTAATTGTGTAGTGCATTTGTCTCTAAGAAATCCTGTCAGTAGCGGCAACTGTGTATGTGTAGTTACAAAATCTTTCGGTAAAAAAATCTCTTATAAATCGTAATTGAAATGAAATTGCTGATAGACAAATGAAGAATATTTAATGCCAGTTTTTCGATGAAAGAAGTTAGTCGATAGTATTTAATGCTATTTCTATAACAAATTTGACAAAAAACTTTTTGTCCAGACAATATGTTGCCCATTGACGATAAAAATATTAAAAACTTGGGTAATATGCATATAAATATGCATTTTGAAGTTAAATATAACAATATATGCTTTACATATCAATAAAATATGCAAAAATATGTCCTAACAAATCGATGCCATTTTACAGCAAAATGTGCGATTCAGATAGATAATTAGTCTACATTGTATTTGGACGCTCGATAAAAAACATGCATTTGCATATAAATCCGCCCTCTTCTGATCACTGGTCTCCTGATATCACTGGTCTCCTGATATCAAATTAATTTGAAATGTATCGATTGAAAGCGGGATGTGAGTAGAAAGGTACCGTGAAATAGCTCCCAAATGAAATAACTCCCCACGAATAGATGAAATAACACCCAACAAATTTTTCATACAACTTAGGACTTATTTAATTATGAAACAACTCCTAACGCATAGGAAGTTATTTCATAATTTTTTGTTGGGAGTTATTTCATAATGCAATAACTTCCAATGAAACAACTCCCAATGCATTTTTTGCTGGGTTTTATTTCATTTTATTTTGGGAATTAGGAGTTATTTCACCGTATTGGGAGTTATTTCATTTTTGTTGGGTTCTATATCAAAAACTGGCTTCACTCAGAAAAGTGTTTTGCATTGCCGGCCTTTGGCCGGGCGCTAAGGTTTTCTCCTCTGGGGTGTATCAAAAACTGGCTTCGCTCAGAAAAGTTTTTTGCCGGCCTTAGGCCGGGCACAAAGGCTTTCTCCTCTGGGGTGTATCAAAAACAATCGGCTTTCTGAAATATTATAAAACCTTTCTGCAATGAAAGAAATCTTTTCTGAGCGAAGCCAGATTTTGATACACCCCGGAGGAGAAAACCTTTGAGTCCGGCCGATGGGCCGCAATGCAAAAAACTTTTCAGAGCGAAGCCAGTTTTGATACACCCCAGAGGTGAAAACTTTAGCGACCGGCCGAAGGCCTGCAATGCAAAAAAACTTTTCTGAGTGAAGCCAGTTTTTGACACATCCCAGAGGATTGCTTCGGATTGGGAATTATTTCATTTCTATTGGGAGTTATTTCGCTTTTTTGGGAGTAATATTTTTAAAATTATGAAACCGCCGATTATTGGGAGTAATTTCATTTTACCCTTTGGTAGTTA
This sequence comes from Calliphora vicina, assembly GCF_958450345.1. Taxonomy (NCBI): domain Eukaryota; kingdom Metazoa; phylum Arthropoda; class Insecta; order Diptera; family Calliphoridae; genus Calliphora; species Calliphora vicina. The sequence continues at coordinate 124,423,229 of NC_088780.1, forward strand.
TTTCATTTTTCAAGTTTGGGAATTATTTCATTTTTGATTTGAATTATTTCATAGGAAGTTATTTCATTGGGAGTTATTTCATTTGGGAGCTATTTCACGGTAGAAATCTAACAAATTATACTCTACTTTAAATATATAACACATGTCACATTATTTTTAATTATGATTTTTACATTCATGACACGATTTTGGTGATTTTCAATAGCAAAATTCTCGAAAATATGCCCCATATATTGATGTATTATACATAAACCTTATAAAAATCCTTACTATGTATGAGTCGCTAATAAAAAACGCATAAATAATAAAAGGAATGAGAAAACACCACTTCTATCACTAATGATCCGGACTCCCAAATTTCTTTCCTGTCTTATCCACACAAATTATACTTATATTAAATTATAAGTCGATCGGTATACTTTAAGGTGGGTCCTAGACTAATATTTTTGGGCGTTACAAACATCTGCACAAACGCATTATACCATCCCCACTATGGTGGTGTAATAATTATAAAATAAAATGAAGAAAGTCATTCGACTAATCTAATTATACCATCTTTAAGCAGATATCGGACTTTATTTATCTTAATTACACACATTTTTCATTTGTCAGTATTTTATCTTCAGATTTCATATTTATTATTATATTATTTTTATATTATTTATTATTTGTATTAATTTTAAAAATAAAATAACAATAACATGGAGGAAAATTCCCAAATTGGGACATTGCTAATGATGAATTATATAAAAGTTATTATGAATTTGTCACAATTAACATTCAAACATTCAAGTGTTAGTTAAAGCAAAAATACCGTACTCATGCAACTCAGCGATTAAAACAACGAGGCCTTCTTAAAGGCCTTTTTAAACATTCTTTGAAATGTTATTCACATTCTAGCCAGCTTTTCATGGAACATTTTCTTGAATGCATGCTTTTCCCCTTCTAAAAGATTCGAAACACATTCCAACTTCCCTTCTTTTGGAAGAGTTTTTCCTGATCTTTTGTATACCTAAGGTACGTTCAAATTGGTGAAATAGTAAGTCATTACAATATTGTTTAACGTTGTATGATTTTACAATGTCATGTAAGTTGAAATATGTAAATATTTGCAGAAAATATTGCTCGCAGAGAAAAAAATATAGTTGTACATGATTACCATAACAATTTCAACATTTTTACAAGTTTTTTTTTAAATATTATGGTCACTGGAATTATATATATGATTGCGGTAATCATAATATATTTAAGTTGTCATTCACATCATTCTAGCAATCATATATGATTAAAGTAAGTATGTATATGTTTGTGGCAACCTTGTTTATGATGTAATACTTTACCATATTGTATTGTTCTAAGATTATGGTTATCATACTCTGAGACCAACTTATTATGATAATGTTTCATCATGTACATGATTGCCATAAACATATGTTTATTTACCACAATCATATATATGATTCATACAATGATGTGAATGGTAACATAAACATATGGTTACACTATTATATAAATAATTAAAGTGACCATAATATTGTTAAAAAAAAAACTTTTAGAAATGTTGAAATGGTTATGGTAAACATGTACAACTATATTTTTTTCTTAGCAAATGTGTTCTTAGCAAAATGTGTCCCAAATAGTATAGATAGCTATTTCTTCGATCTTTCGAAAAAAAATATTTAAAAAAAAAATAAAAAATTTTTAATATTTTTTTTCCGAAATCAAAAACTTTTTTGACTTTTTTTTAAAATTTTTTCTCTTTTTTTTTTTTTTTTTTTTTTTCTTAAAATAAAGTTTAGATATTTTCCTTGAACACCTACTTGGTCGCTTAGTGGGATGCGAGTGGGATATCTATCAAAATAAATATTTTGTAACTCAAAACATAAAATTTTTGACTTTTTTTGCAAAATCAAAAACTTTGTTGACTTTTTTTTTCAAAATGGACCCTTTTTTAATCTTTTTTTTTAGGTCAAACAAAAGCTTAGATATTATCCTTGAAGACCCTTTTGGTCGCTTAGTGGGATGCGAGTGGGATATCTATCAAAATAAATATTTTTTAACTCAAGACTTACAATTTTTGACTTTTTTTTTTGCAAATACAAGTAGGTGTTCAAGGAAAATATCTAAACTTTATTTTAAGAAAAAAAAAAAAAAAAAAGAGAAAAAATTTTAAAAAAAAGTCAAAAAAGTTTTTGATTTCGGAAAAAAAATATTAAAAATTTTTTATTTTTTTTTTTAAATATTTTTTTTCGAAAGATCGAAGAAATAGCTATCTATACTATTTGGAACACATTTTGCTAAGAACAATAGGTAATAAGTTACATGGATAAGAAAAAACCCCTGTTTGACCAAATTGTCAAAATTTTACCCCCTATAACTCAGAGAGTTCTCGACCGATGTTGTTGAAAAATTGTGTCTGAGTTACTATCCAGTAGAGCTAACCTTGGTGCAAATTTCATCCCGATCGGAAGACATCGATTTCAAAAGTTGGTTCACTTGACATGAATTCCCCATATATAGATTTAAAAAAAAAAAACTCAAAAAGTCGATCGTACTTATAGTTTAGTAACTCTTTACAGTGCAGAGAATATTCAATTGGTTACTTTATATATCTCAGGTAATCTAGCGTGAGGACAGTTGTCACTTTAGTGTCTCTAAAGTCAATTTAAACGTTTATTTTGCACTGCAGTTTAGAAAATAGTTATTGTCATTTGGAATATAATTTTATATTCTACTTTAGAGTTGAGTTATTTTACTTGCGCCATTACTATTTACTTTCAGTCTGACATATTTTCTTTTTAATTTTCTTGTTTTTATTGAATCTTTATTTTTAGAAGTTTAGAATAAGTATTGAAATCTTAACCTAAAATAAATATAATTAACAGGTATCATCATCAGCGACAAAATTTTGTTACTAGCATGCCCGAAGTGATTTTCAAATGTTAATGTCATTTATTGATTTTTCGAGTAAATTAAATCGGGCCAGAATAATTAAAAAAAATTATAACCTTTTATTTGTAGACTATTTGATACCAGTTATTTGACTGTGCATAAGTAGCTAGTCAGGTAACTGATTCTATTTAAACGGTATGTTAGTTCCATGCTTTGTAAAGTCCTTGTAATCTATGTAGGATCAGTTGACCCCCCTGATAGATAAAATCACTAATTCGGTACAGTCACTCAGAACTGCAGGGTACGTATACGTTCATTCGTGTTTGTAGTACTGCAACATCAATTGCTTTGATGTTTGAAGTGGTTTTTCTCTCGTTCACTTTTTTCTAGTCTCTCTTTTCTTTTTATTTTGGTGAATTTTTGCGTTTTCCTTTTTTTTTATGTTGAGCATTTCCATGCAACAACATCGAAATGTATGAATTATACTTGGGGCTATAATTTTGTTGCAATACAATACACACACATTAGGGTGGGTCAATTTGTTCGAGCCCAAAAAAAGTGATAAAGCGTATAGCAAATTCGTAATCTACGGAAAATTCTAAGAACTTTTCCCGAAGAAACCATGGTTCTAAAATCAAAATCGAGCTTCCGGTTTTTTACGAGAAAATTTTGTGCTCATGACCACTGAAAATAATGCTATTTTTTTGGAAATATTCATATGTATATTGTCATTACTATTGATCAATTGTTGATGTGTATCACTAGCAGAGGGCTTGTTTAAAAGGAAATTTTCTCAGCTTTCCATATCTGTGCTCATTTTCGGTACATAAATAATGGTTTTGAAGATTTTTTTAAAAATAATAATAGTCAAATTGGTAAAATAGTCAAATTTGCTATCCAAAAATTAAAATAAATTAATTTAATTAATTTTCATTCAAAATTGAGTTAAAACCACAATTGATTCAAAACATAATTAAAAGAAAATATATTTTGAAAAATTTAAGTCGAAACTGAAAATGGAAAAATTGAAAAAAAAAAATTTAATCTCTTTTCTATCAAAACTCATTTTTATACCCTTCACCTTCGTGAGAAGGGTATATATAAGTTTGTCATTCCGTTTGTAATTTCTACATTTTTCATTTCCGACCCTATAAAGTATATATATTCTGGATCCTTATAGATAGCGGAGTCGATTAAGCCATGTCCGTCTGTCTGTCTGTCTGTCTGTCTGTCTGTCTGTCTGTCTGTCTGTCTGTCTGTCTGTCTGTCTGTCTGTCTGTCTGTCTGTCTGTCTGTCTGTCTGTCTGTCTGTCTGTCTGTCTGTCTGTCTGTCTGTCTGTCTGTCTGTCTGTCTGTCTGTCTGTCTGTCTGTCTGTCTGTCTGTCTGTCTGTCTGTCTGTCTGTCTGTCTGTCTGTCTGTCTGTCTGTCTGTCTGTCTGTCTGTCTGTCTGTCTGTCTGTCTGTCTGTCTGTCTGTCTGTCTGTCTGTCTGTCTGTCTGTCTGTCTGTCTGTCTGTCTGTCTGTCTGTCTGTCTGTCTGTCTGTCTGTCTGTCTGTCTGTCTGTCTGTCTGTCTGTCTGTCTGTCTGTCTGTCTGTCTGTCTGTCTGTCTGTCTGTCTGTCTGTCTGTCTGTCTGTCTGTCTGTCTGTCTGTCTGTCTGTCTGTCTGTCTGTCTGTCTGTCTGTCTGTCTGTCTGTCTGTCTGTCTGTCTGTCTGTCTGTCTGTCTGTCTGTCTGTCTGTCTGTCTGTCTGTCTGTCTGTCTGTCTGTCTGTCTGTCTGTCTGTCTGTCTGTCTGTCTGTCTGTCTGTCTGTCTGTCTGTCTGTCTGTCTGTATGTCTGTCTGTCTGTCTGTCTGTCTGTCTGTCTGTCTGTCTGTCTGTCTGTATGTCTGTATGTCTGTATGTCTGTATGTCTGTATGTCTGTATGTCTGTCTGTATGTCTGTATGTCTGTATGTCTGTCTGTCTGTCTGTCTGTCTGTCTGTCTGTCTGTCTGTCTGTCTGTCTGTCTGTCTGTCTGTCTGTTGAAATCAGTTTTCTGAAGACCCCAGATATCTTCGGGATCCAAATCTTCAATAATTCTGTCAGACATGCTTTCGAGAATTTTGCTATTTAAAATCAGCAAAATCGGTCCACAAATGGCTGAGATATGAGGAAAAAACCAAGACAACCTCGATTATTGACCTATTTTTTTACCTATATCTGGATTACTAAGACATTAATATAGACAATATGGATATCTAATGATAGATATTTCAAACACATTTGCAACGACGTATATAAGACCATAGTAAGTTGGACCTACAATGGGTCAAAATCGGGAAAAAAAAATTTTGAACCCGATTTTTTTTTTTTTTAAATTTAAAAATCGAAAAAAAAATTTTAAAATTTAAAAATTTTTTTTTTTTAAATTGAAAAAAAAAATTTTAAAAATTAAAAAAAAAAAATAAATAACAATCGAAAAATTTTTTTTTCCAAAAAATTCAAAAAACAACTGGAAAAAAAAATAAATTTTGTTTACCTTAAAATATTTAAAATTTTGAAGTATAATTTGGTGAAGGGTATATAAGATTCGCACAGCCGAATATAGCACTCTTACTTGTTTTAATTAACTTTTGAAAGATAATTATACGTGCAAGCACGTTTTTTCAAGACTAGCCAAGCGCTTTCCAAAACATAAAAATCTTTGAAATCGGATGGGAAACCAAAAAATGGCACGTGCTTATAAATTTTACATGTCGAAAGTATCAAATTTTATACCGATCGGACCAGCCGTTTAGAAATGCCAGATTTATTTGAAAACAATTTTGAATCGCAAAACTCTGCTGTCTTTTGTTAACCATCGAGACTGGACTATTGGTCCTGCCATCAAAGGAAAATGCTATGATATCAGAGGCATTCAATTGATGTGGACGTAAAAAAGTTCTGCACTTCTTTTTTCACGAGCGACTTTGGCTGTATAGATAACAATGAATTCCCCCGCTGTGTCCATAAACTCAATGTCTCTAAAAACTGCCATTGTCAGGGTTTAATTCCCGGTTCGGCCAATATTTTTTTTAATAAATTTTTAATTGCTATTCGATTTATTTTTTTTTTTAATACTAAATTGAGTTTTAATAAAATAGCGATTAAATTTTTTTTTTAAATTTTTCCATTTTCAGTTTCCACTTAAATTTTTCAAAATATATTTTCTTTTAATTATGATTTGAATCAATTGTTGTTTCAATTTTGAATGAAAATTAGTTAAATTAATTTATTTTAATTTTTGGGTAGCAAAATCTTTAGGTTTTTTACCAATTTGATTATTATTATTTTTAAAAAAATCTTCAAAACCATTATTTTTGTACCTAATTTTAATGAGCACAGATATGGAAAGCTGAGAAAATTTCTTTTAAACAAGCCCTCTTCTAGTGATACACATCAACAATTCACCAATAGCAATACAATATAAGAATATTTCCAAAAAAGTAGCATTATTTTCAGTGGTCATGAGCACCAAATTTTCTCGTAAAAAACCGGAAGCTCGATTTTGATTTTAGAACCATGGTTTCTTCGAGAAAAGTTCTTAGAATTTTCCGTAGATTATGACATTGCTATACGCTTAGTAGGCAAACAAATTGACCCACCCTAACACACATACATCCCAATAAACATCGCTTCAAAACTGTTTACTTTTTTTTAGAAAATTCTTAAAATATTCTTTTAAATAAACATGAAAATTCAAAAAATTTCTCTAAAAATTATAACGTTTGAGATTTATAAAAAGTTCAAATCTTTACAAATTTGAAAGTAAAAGCTTTTTTTAATTGTATTTTTCTACCCTCCACCATAAGTGGCAAGGGTGATTTCTAAATTTTTCATTTGCGACCCCACAAAGTATACATATATATTCTGGATCGTTATAGCCAGCGGAGTCAATATAGTCATGTCCATCTGTCCGTCTGCATGTTGAAATCAACTTTCCTTAGCCCCCAAATAACTCACATACATGATTCATTCATCAATATATCCGCTATAGACCCAGTTCGGTTGCTTAAAATCGAGAAAATTAACCAGATTTTTTTTCACTAATAATTTAAAAAAATTTTAAAAACAAACATGAAAATTCCAAAAAAATTTAAACGAAAATTAATTTTTTTTTTAAAATTTTGTTTATCTGAAAATATTTAAAATTTGTATTTTAACCCTCTAACCGGCAAGGCTGCCTTTAGACGGGGTATGTTAAATGTATGTAATGCTGCTTTATTTGCTAATTTCTCCCGTTATAACGGTAAATATGTGTAAAGAGACAAACAGTTTACTTATTGTGATAAATATGAACGTGCACTTGTCTTTTGTTTTTTTTTTTATTCCAACGTATTTTTTTTATTCAAACAATAACCTGGTATATTTGTTTACCTCAAAATTAAATTGGCCGGTTAGAGGGTTAAAGTATAATTTGGTGAAGGGTATATGATATTCGGTACAGCCGAATATAGCTCTCTTACTTGTTAATATACAAATCATTTGAATAAAAATAAAAAGATTTGAAAACTTATATATTTTTAAATTTATTTATATACAAAATGTCAGTGTTTTGTGCTTATTGGGATACTTAGGCTCTACTACAGTAATAATGTTCAGTAAGGATGCACTTATATTAAGGTACTTATTTAAGAACAATAAATTTCAAGGATTAGGATATTTTTTTTAAATGAAGGTGTTTATTAAACTAACGTTTATAGTTGCGTGTTTAATGCCTAACAATACTTCTACAAGTTTAAAACATCAGCTATCAAAACGGGGTCCCTTCGACTCTACTTGATTGTTCGCACCTAGTGAACTACCATGAAAACCAAAAACATCAGCATCAGTCTGACACTTTTTTAAGCGAATCAGAAATCCAACCTAGGCCTGAGTTAGGAGCCGAAGATCCTTGACAGTATATACTGTGCCTATAGAAACTGCGATACGTTTTGGTGTGTCATAACGTCTATTGGACATTGGGCTTTTTAAAACTCATTTCTGGAGGTACATATTTTTGTAATTTATGACAAAATTATCGCAACTGTCAAATGTTTATTCGAACTTAAGTGGATTTTAGAAGAACTACGTTTCTTTAAAATTTAAAGTTTTCACTTAATACAATATATAAACAAATTATGTTGTCTAACGTTATATTAAAAAATCTGCTAAATTTTTATAATATGTACTTGCAGCTAATCATAGTTCCTATCTTGATAGAATTAGCCCTTTGGTTCCTTCCTACGTTTAATGAAATTTCTTCATAAGAATTTATTTCACAGATCTTATGAAATCTTTCAGTCAACAACAAATTAACACAAAAAGGCCAAACAAAGCTCTACCAACGGTAAATATGTCATTAAATTTTGTTCACGATTTAATGTCGCGTTCTTGTACCTAAATCACTGTATATTATCAGTACTTCGCTATTGTTCTGATGAGAATAGCTGAGCATTTTAATTCAAATCAGAATACACATTGTTTTTTGATGTTTAAAGTGAGTCACGTTCACTATCGTAAGTGTATTTTTTTTTCAAAAACAATTTTTTTTATTATTTTAACATTCTTATTCAGATAAATCACAAACAAATATCAACCGTTGTATGACCACAGCCAAGTATGCCAGATTTTTATTTCTTATAATTGTTCAGATAAAAGGTAAGGCAAAATCTATAAGTGATTTGCCTTTTAGGTGGGTTCATCATTCCAATATATCTAATAGATCCAACACATTGGCCAGTATGATGGAGAGAGATTCACTATTTTCATCATAATATCGTAATTCGAGCAGTAGTGAAACCACTAATTAAAGTTTCGATTCAATTTAACCCAGTGCGACACATACAAATTTTATATCATTTAATGTATGACAATATACTCGTAATAATAGATGAAGGTGAACACTAGAATTATACTTTAATTTTTCCTGCATCTACCTAATAGCAAATAGATATAAACGAATATATTTTGTGGTTTATATCTAACAAAACAAAAAAAAGGAGAAACTTTTATTAAACAAATAAGTTTTTTTTACGAGCATGTAACAGGAACACAATACTGGAAATGTATACACTAATAGCCAAATATTTAATATTTGTAGAGGAGAACAAAAGAAGAATACATGAACAGATGCAATTAAGGAAAGAGTAAAGTCACTAGCAAATACTCAGAACATCATTTCCCAGCTAAAATTAACATACTAATTAATACGATGAAATTTTAACTTACGAGTAATATTTTATCATCATAATATCAATGAAGGCAAAGCCTCCATATTAATTTTTAGGCAAATAATTGCTAAACTAATTCTAAGTAATGAAAGTGGCCTGAAATATTCATTACCAAGAATGGCATATCATGTCTTTCCAAATCAAGGAATCAAAAGCCAAATTGAGAGGAAACATTGCTAGGAACATGTTAATAGACAAATATTTATTAAGTTTTGCTTTAAAATAAAAAAGACTGCTAATAATTTTAGATACTCCTTGTGAAATTAAAAATAGTTTTCTCCATATTCCTATTTACATCTATTAAATATTTTAAAGATATTTAAATCTCATAAATTTTGCTCTTTAAATAAAAACAAATGCATGTATGTTAATTACCAGAAATTATTTACTGCTTTTTAATTTATACTCCCCTAAATAAGCAAGCTTATCTTTAAACCAAACTAACAATTTTCTGCCCCACTTAAATACTTAATTTGTTTCTGCTTATTAAAAACCTCTACCTTCTTGCTTTTATAAAATAAAAAAAAATTAATAAAAATGAAAAACTTCTGCTTAAATATCTATTTAAATATAAATCTCTGTGGATTTATTCATAGAATTCACCTTAAACAGAAATTATTTGCATTTAATCTTTTGAAAACTGTGCGCTTTAAAAGCAAGACCTTCAATAACGCTAATTATGAAAAATTATTACGAACTACCCACCAACATTAAATGGTAAAATATACAAATATAACTAATTTGCATATATAATTTGAAAGATTCGGAGAAAATTATAACAGCCAAAGCAGACGAAAGCGAAGGAAATAAATTTTAATTTTCAGCTTAATTCCAAAAACTGAAAAAAGCATAAAATAAAAGAAATAAATGTAAACATTTCTTAAATAAACGACTAATTTAAATATACATTGCAATTAACTCAAAAATACTTTGTCAAATGTAAACACAGACTCATACTACATATACTCCATTGACACTGACACAAAAGTCTTGCTGCTTCTTTATAAAGTCCTGACTCATTTCATTTTTCAACATACAAATATAATTTTTTAAATTCTTTTTTTGCGAATGAATAAAGAATGTAAGATATGTTAGCATAAGTGAGAGTTTATTTGAACAGAAATCTGGCGTGGCAATTTAATGTAAATTGGCCAACTTGGTTGGACAAATTAAAAATTAATCAAGTAACAGAGCTATATTCGGCTGTACCGAATCTTATATACCCTTCACCAAATTATGCATTAAAATACAAACTTTAAATATTATTAGATAAAAATTAAATTTTTTGTGGAAAAATTGTATGATAAAATTATTTTCTCAAAATTTTTTTTTTAATTTTTTTCAACATTTCATTTTAAATTTATTAGTGGAAAAAATTGGGATTTTGACGCACTACAGGTCCAACTTACTATGGCGTTATATACGACGTTGCAAAGGTCTTTGAAATATCTGTCATTAGATATCCATATTGTCTATATTAATCCAGATATAGATAAAAAAAATAGGTCAAAAGTCGAGGTTGTCCAGGCCGATTTTCTTGCTATAGCAACCGAACCGGGTCTATAACGGTATGTTATTTATTTGGAGGCTACGGGAACTTGATTTCAACATATAGACGGACACGGCTATATCGACTCCGCTATCTATAACGATTCAGAATATACATATATACTTCGTTTGTTGCAAATGAAAAATGTGGAAATTATAAATGGAATGACAAACTTATACATATCCTTGCCACTCATGGAGCAGAGTATAATAAAATGTGTTTGTAACATTCAGGCCAATGTGTGAGTAAAGTGGAGCGGAAATGAATGACCTTCCCAGAATGTGGCTTAAAATTAGTGGTGAAGCCAATGGGAGATGGGAAACTGATCAATTAACAGACACAAATTAAAATTACAGATCAGTCGATAGCGATCATAAGATTCTCTAAAATGTAGTCCGATAAATTTTTTTCCTCTATAGGAACTGAACGACAAAAAAAATAATTATTTCGGATTATAGGCCAGTCTTCATTACTAATATTGTGGAATACTTGGCATTATTAACAGAACTCCAGGAGCCTTCTAATCAAGTGGCTGGAAATTTTAATTTATATCATAATTTAGTGACTTTACACAAAAAAAAATAAAAATTTACACACATCATTTGTTGAAATTAATTGAACCAATATTTCCTTATCACAAACATGGGGAGAAAATATTTCACATTGTAAATGTCGCATACCAAATCATTCTAAAGCCTGTAAAGATACGATTGCAAATATTTCAACATGGCAACTATCAACAGAGAGTTATAGAAATTAAAAATTCGCAGATTTTTGTACATGCAATCGTATACATTTTTCTGTCGCGTTCTTGAAGTCATTGATAGCGGCCATATTGTTGCTGCTACATCGGTCGAATTGGCACTCATTTATTCAGTTTGTGTTGCCAAATCAACACGGAAGGATATATCGTTCAAAAAAAATGGGTGTTCTGTTCGATCAATGTTCCCCGCGCTTCGCTGATTTTACGAGATTAGGCCCATTTCTGGATGAATGGGTACATCAACAAACAAAATTTTCAAATTTGGGACAATACCAATCATATTTCTTCGAGACCAACGCAGGCCAGACCATCACCGTCAACGGCTAGTGTTATAGGTCAATGATTACCAATATATTTTGGCCTGAATTTATGGACACCAACGAAATGTGGTTCAACATGACGTCGCTACATGCCACACATTCTGCACCAGCTATTTGAGGGCATGGTCATCTCACGTGAAGTTGATGTGAACTAGCCACTGAGTTCGTGCGATTTGACCTCGTTGTACTTTTTTTTGTAGGGTTTTCCTAATAATACCTTACACATTACTAATCAAAGTTATTTATGAGTAGTCGAAAGAAATACTTGAGCTAATGATGCAGGGTGTCTTCAACATGAAAACAAGATAAAGTCTAAAAGCAAAAGAAACACAAGCATTTTACCTAATTAACATAATCCTGGTCTATACAGTCAGTATATTATTTACTTTTTTTGTTTAGTTCAAAATTGTTTTATTTTTGATTTGGTTGGCTGTTGATGCTATGATGATGTTGGAGATTTTCCTTTGATTTTTTTTTTGTTTCGAAATTCCAGCAACAATGAGTACAAGTCTTAAAAAAATCAAGTAACAAAGATTAATTTTGCTTTATTTTATCTTGTTTTCCGTTTAAACAACATTGCCGGCATCTCTCTTTTAATATGATTCCTACTTGGAAACTAACTATCACAGTGTTATTTGTCATCAGCAATTTTTTGTAAATTTTTTAAAGAAAACAGAAAATAAAAGTTACTTAGTGTTTCTTTTAGATTTTTTAAAGATTTTTGGTATAGATAAGCATTAAGGAGGAAAGAGCGAGAAAAAAACTTTAGGCTGGTTTTTTTTAGAAATTTTGCTACTGGTTTAATTTTTGCTCTCATCATGTTTCACAGTTTTTTTTTCTTTAACTTTTACTTGCCACTGGTTTTTATTTGACAAATTACTTGCCTTGAATTTTTGATATTTTTATTTATCATTTTATAAAACTTTTGCCTTCTTTTGTGTGGCTTTAATTTATTTAAATTTGCATTAAATTTCTCTTTTTTATTTACCGCCAACTTTTCTAAATTGTTTCGTAGTTTTTGTTCATCGTGAAATGTGAGTGGGAGCGTGTAACGCCAAATAAGTAGATTTAATTAATGAGTTTTTATATAATTTTGTGTAGCATATATATTAGGTGTTATGTATATGTTAAGCATACTTGTAGGCATTTTGTGCTTTAGTGCTTTGGTGATATTTTTGTTTTTGCTGTTGTGTTAGTTAAAGAATGTGTCATTTCAAGCGGAAGTTTCATAGAAAATTTACAGTTGTTTGCTTTCATGCCTTCGGAACTAATGTTTCACATTATTTTAGCCTTTTTAGACATTTATATATGTGGGGGATTTCATGTCAAGTGAACCAACTTTTGAAATCGATGTCTTCCGATCGGGATGAAATTTGCACCAAGGTTAGCTCTATTGGATAGTAACTCAGACACAATTTTTCAACAACATCGGTCGAGAACTCTCTGAGTTATAGGGGGTAAAATTTTGACAATTTGGTCAAACAGGGGTTTTTTCTTATCCATGTAACTTATTACCTATTGTTCTTAGCAAAATGTGTTCCAAATAGTATAGATAGCTATTTCTTCGATCTTTCGAAAAAAAATATTTAAAAAAAAAAATAAAAAATTTTTAATATTTTTTTTCCGAAATCAAAAACTTTTTTGACTTTTTTTTAAAATACGCTATTTTTTTATTTTTTTTTTTTTCTTAAAATAAAGTTTAGATATTTTCCTTGAACACCTACTTGGTCGCTTAGTGGGATGCGAGTGGGATATCTATCAAAATAAATATTTTGTAACTCAAAACATAAAATTTTTGACTTTTTTTGCAAAATCAAAAACTTTGTTGACTTTTTTTTTTCAAAATGGACCCTTTTTTAATCTTTTTTTTTAGGTCAAACAAAAGCTTAGATATTATCCTTGAAGACCCTTTTGGTCGCTTAGTGGGATGCGAGTGGGATATCTATCAAAATAAATATTTTTTAACTCAAGACTTACAATTTTTGACTTTTTTTTTTGCAAATACGATTTTTTTTCCAAATGGGCCCTTTTTTTAAAATTTTGTTTGTAGTCAAAAGAAAGCTTAGGTCCATTCCTTTAAGATATTTTTAGTCCCTTAGTGGGATGCGAGTGGGATATCTATCAAAATAAATATTTTCTAACGCAAGACATACAATTTTTTAATTTTTTTTGTAACTCAAGACATACAATTTTTGTGTTAAAACATTTATTTTGATAGATATCCCACTCACATCCCACTAAGGGACTAAAAATATCTTAAAGGAATGGACCTAGGCTTTCTTTTGAGCAAAAAAAAAAATTAAAAAAGGGCCCATATTGGAAAAAAATTTTGATTTTGCAAAAAAAAATTAAAAAATTGTATGTCTTGCGTTACAAAATATTTATTTTGATAGATATCCTACTCGCATCCCACTAAGGGACTAAAAATATCTTAAAGGAATGGACCTAAGCTTTCTTTTGACTACAAAAAAAATTTTAAAAAAAGGGCCCATTTGGAAAAAAAATCGTATTTGCAAAAAAAAAAGTCAAAAATTGTAAGTCTTGAGTTAAAAAATATTTATTTTGATAGATATCCCACTCGCATCCCACTAAGCGACCAAAAGGGTCTTCAAGGATAATATCTAAGCTTTTGTTTGACCTAAAAAAAAAGATTAAAAAAGGGTCCATTTTGAAAAAAAAAAGTCAACAAAGTTTTTGATTTTGCAAAAAAAGTCAAAAATTTTATGTTTTGAGTTACAAAATATTTATTTTGATAGATATCCCACTCGCATCCCACTAAGCGACCAAGTAGGTGTTCAAGGAAAATATCTAAACTTTATTTTAAGAAAAAAAAAAAAATAAAAAAAAATAGCGTATTTTAAAAAAAAGTCAAAAAAGTTTTTGATTTCGGAAAAAAAATATTAAAAATTTTTTATTTTTTTTTTTAAATATTTTTTTTCGAAAGATCGAAGAAATAGCTATCTATACTATTTGGAACACATTTTGCTAAGAACAATAGGTAATAAGTTACATGGATAAGAAAAAACCCCTGTTTGACCAAATTGTCAAAATTTTACCCCCTATAACTCAGAGAGTTCTCGACCGATGTTGTTGAAAAATTGTGTCTGAGTTACTATCCAATAGAGCTAACCTTGGTGCAAATTTCATCCCGATCGGAAGACATCGATTTCAAAAGTTGGTTCACTTGACATGAAATCCCCCATGTATATAAATAAATTTCTCTAGTACTATGTAGAAATATGATTTAGGGAGTCCCTCTTTAGAATATTAAATATCAACAAAAATAAAGTGCTCGAACAGAAAATCCAGAATGTTATATTCGAATATCAGTGGTGCAATGTCACAATACAGAATCGCATTTCGTAAAAATAATGACAAATAGATAATTAAGAAAATTGGAAAATCTGAATACCTTGTAAAATTTGCAATATTTTCGAGATTTGTGATGCAATGATTAGTTGGCTTACTTACAACAAACAAGAGGAAAGCTTAACTGACGTACATATATTGCTAAAATAACGTTTCTATGTAAAATAATTCAAAATAAAAATAATACTAAAATATACTTAAATTTGATTAAGCAGTGTAATACCTTCCAAAGTATGCAACGTTTTTCTATATATACTTTTCTTCCTAATTTTTTTTTATTCACAGCATACCCTACCTTACCATTTTGTTTTTCTATAAAAGCAGTTTTTTGTGGCCTATAATAAGGCTGACTGGCAGCCAGGCTGTCTGGCTGTACTCATTAAAGAGTAAAAGAGAGTGAAAAAAAAACTCTGTAGTAACGAACGAACATTGGCATTATTATTCCGTTGTTATTGAAAAATAGAACGGAAATATGGAAACTTGTTTTTAAATTTTCAAATTTTTTTTCCACAAATTAAAAACTTGATACTGAACTTTAAGGAAAAGCATTTATAAAAATAGAAACTTGAGAAGAACGAAAAATTCCATGAGAGAAAGGAAATTATATTACACACTAATTTAATGAAAAATTTCTTTAGTAATAGCCCTGGGTATGCTAAAATAATTCAAATCTGTATTTCAAATAAATATCTGTTGGATAAACTGAACACAAATTTCAATTTCTGTACTTAGATGAAATTAGTAACTCTAACTAAAAGCAAAACAAAAAACATCCTTGAAATATGCTATATATTATTATAACTTATAACAAGCATAATCAGACTCTAGTAACGTAAAGGTTAAAATAACAAACTTAAGGTAGGGAGGGTCACACATGGCAAATATTTGCTAAAAAAAAGCGTAACCACTTTTTTTAGCACAAATTTGTTTGACGTGCTTACTCTTACAATTGTTTTGTAAGATCAAACAGCATCAAATAAAAAAAACATTTTTTTTTTTGTTTTGAATCATCCAATGAAAAACAAGTTTTTAAAATAAATAATAGAATTGAAATATATTTTATTTAGTGGTTACGTCTTTTATGTCAAATATTTGTCATGTGTGACCCTACCTTTACAGATTTTTTATAAATACGCAGCGTATTGTAAAAGTTGAATATAGTAGACCTATTAGATACCAATTCAGACACAATTTTTCAACAAGATCGGTCAAGAACTCTCTAATTTTTCTCATCCATGTAACTTATTACCTACTGTTCTTAGCAAAATGTGTCCCAAATAGTTTAGATAGCTATTTCTTCAACCTTTTGAAAAAAATATTAATATTAAAAAATTAAAAAAAGGCCCAATTTGAAAAAAAATGTCAACAAAGTTTTTGATTTTACAAAAAAAGTCAAAAATAGCTTGTTTTGAGTTACAAAACATTTATTTTGATAGATATCCAACTCGCATCCCACTAAGCGATCAAATAGTTCTCCAAGGAAAATATCTATGCTTTCTTTTAAGAAAAAAAGGACCCATTTTTGAAAAAAAGTCAAAAAAGTTTTTGATTTCGAAAAAAAAAAATATTAAAATTTTTTTTATTTATTTTTTTAAATATTTTTTTTTTCAAAAGACTGAAGAAATGTCAAATTTTTACCCCAAAATATAAAATTTTGACCCCAAAATATCAAGTTTTTGATTTCGAAAAAAAAATATTAAAAATATTTTTATTTTTTTTTAAATATTTTTTTTTCAAAAGACTGAAGAAATGTTAAATTTTGACCCCAAAATATCAAATTTTCACCCCCTATAACTCAGAAAGTTCTTGACCGATCTTGTTGAAAAATTGTGTCTGAATTACTATCCAATTGGTCTAACCTTGGTGCAAATTTCATCCCGATCGGAAGACATCGATTTTAAAAATTGGTTCACTTGACATGAAAACCCCCATATATAAATGGAAAGCCAAAACTTCAGTTAGAATTTTAAATGTAACTCCAAAATAACACATTAGGAAATTCATTATTTTGCAGCCATCTTCAAGTCAAATACAGATCTAAAAATGAGCTGGGGCAGCATTTTTTTGTAAATACTTTTGGGTGTATGACTTAAAAAAGCGGGATTTGCAATAGGTGGCATATCTATTCAACGCGGCTTTTGTTTTCAATAATTTATATGTCATTTCGAAGGGTACATATCTGTCATTCATTCTCACTTAGTTATTGAACATTTAACATTTTTTTTTTATTTGAAAATGTCGAATTTTGTGCCAACAATATGCGTCATAAGCGGGAAGTTTTGCTTCTTTAATTTGAAGAAAGTGCCGCTAAAGCACATTGGTTTCCACATGCAAGAGATGGTGTGTTCGGTTCAAAACTAGTGATTTTGACACGGAAGACAAAGATCACCCAGACCAGCCAAAAAAGTTTGAAGACCAACAATTTCTCCATGAAAATTGTTGTAAAATTCAGAAAGAGCTTGTAAAATCATTGGTAGCTACTCAAGCAGCAATTTGAAAACGTTTGCGAGCAGCAGGATTCTTCCAAAAGCAGAGAAATTGAGTCCAATACGAATTGAAGTCGAGAGACCCTGAAAGACGATTTTGCATGTCATTTCGGATATGATTGAAAGCTATGAACGAAAATGCTCTTTTTGTTTATTTATTACAAATTTACTTAGTGTAGGGTCGAGCTTGACCTAGTCCTTAATTAGATGATATGTATTATTTTTTCATTAATGTTTTTTGTAGAAGTATACAGCTGCGAAAATTCTATTACATATTATGAGGACAATTTTTTTTATGTTTACAGAAAAAATAAATTCATAATTGGAATGAATTTTGTAATAAATATTATTAACACGAACATGACTTTTTTTCCCAAACTTTTTTCATTCAGAATAAGATCATTTTTATAAATATTATAAAATTGTATGTATGTACATGACGAAAATTTTAGCTTTTTTACGTAAATTGTATGATGTTTTGTAATAAATTGCATTATAATTGTATTATCTAAGGGATCAGTTCAAAAATGTTTGCATAATAGATGAATTAACAATAACTGAAACTTAAAAAATATCATTAATCATAAGAAAACATACATAAACATTGAAGCATTTCATTCTCTTAACAAAATTGAGTCTATTTCGCGCAGTTTTTCTCATTTTGTAGCTGAAAATCATAAAAAAAATAAAAAAATCCAATGGAAAATTTCAAGCTGAAATTGAAATGAAATTGACAATTTAAATAATATTTTTCAAGCCTTCTGGATTTCATTTGAAAACATAGAATATGAAAAAAAAAATCATACTATTTATGAAATTATTTATAAATGTTATGAATTGAAATCAATGAAATCAAATCATAATATTTATGTTGAAACTTTTTTCTGTTTGGATATTGTGATATTTTCTGAGAAATATTTTTATTAATAATAACATAATATAACATTAAATAAAATTAAATTAACATGTTTACTTTCATGTTCATATATAAACTGCAGCGTTTTATTATATTTTTTCGTTAATAATTTTAGTTTTTAATTTCATAGATTTCTAATTAAGTAATATTTGTGTAACTGTGTATAATATTTATAATGAATGTAAAACATACATTTTAATATATTATTAAAATTCACTGTCAACAGTTGATAATAAATATTTAATTATTTATTATTGGTAAATGCCCTTAAATTATACTACATCAATGAAGTTTTGTGCCTAATGTAACAATTTTTATTTAGAAATAACCACAAAATTATTGAAAATTTATTTATAAATAAAATATCTGTAAACTTCATTAACAATTTTATTTTAATTCTATTAAATAATAAATATATTGAAAATTTTATTTTTCCTTTTCAGGTATGCCACAACTTTGTTAATTAATGTATCAAGTTTCTCTTGTTGGTATGTTGTACTGTATTTTAAATAATAATTTTGTTTTATTGCATATTAATTATTTAATTTAAATTAATATACTAATACAATAAAATTCGCTCATTTTTAAGCAAAAAATTATAAGCACTAGCTCCTTTTTTTGGGCCCTATCGTGTTTTCAACCACACAGACGTACGGATATAGCTAGATTTTCTTAGAATCTTATGAGGACCCAGAATAGATATACTAACGTGGGTCTGCGATGAATATCTACGATGTGTTACAAATGGAATGGCCAATCAATATACCCCCATATTTTTAGATAGTGGGTGTATTGAATTAATTGTTCATAATTAGTATTTTTTTAATTGTTCTGAAACGGCTTTAAAATTAATTGTAATAGTTCTTTTACATTTCTAGACTACCTATATTATAACTCATTATTTTTATGTCATTGGAAACAAGTGCTTACCACAACCGCTTACAAATTGGCAGTTAAAAAAGTCATTAAATGCATGTGTAAATGTCAAGTAAATAAGTACATATAAATCATATTAGATAAAAGTCATTAGTTGGCTTCTAAGTAATGCATGCGGTATGTAGTAGTCATTATTTAGTAATTAAAAACCAGTTTTTTGCTGTTCTTATACCCTTCATGGAGGGAGGGTATTACTGTGCTGAAGTTTTGTAACTCCCAAAAATATTAGTTAAACACCTACTTTAAAGAATACCGATCAACTCACTTTCTGAGTTGATTAAACGATGTCCGTCCGTCCGTCTGGCTGGCTGGCTGGTCATGTAAACCTATTGCTCAAAGTACAGGTCGCAATTTTAAAGATATTTCGATTAAATTTGGCATGTGCATTTTTTTCGGTCCAAGGCGCGAAGCCTATTAATGTGTTCTCCTGAATTCTAAATTTTGTTTTTTCTCTTAACGTCTTAACAATTTTATTCATAAAAGTATGCACTGAATTTTCGCCACTATTACAGTTTATCATTAACATTTTCACGGCACTCTAGGGTATGCATGTGAAAAAAACAGCGTTTTACTGAAACTGTTTTCATTTTAAAAAGAATATAAGTTCATAATTTTGTTTTGTTTTACTTAAAAATTCACAATAAATTAAAATTAAATTCATAAAATGTTCAGTTAAGTGTAAAATTAACTGAACACTTTATTTCACAGATAATTATGCCTGTCCTTAAAAATAGCTATATTGCCAGTAAACACTTTCCTTAAAGTGTTTAATTAATTCGTTGTTATAAAAAGAATTTTAATACATATAAACAAAATGTACTCAGTTGCAGCTTTATTCGCCGTCCTTAAAAGTATGCAATAGTTTTTCTTGAGTTATTTATTTTTATTAATATATCCATAGTATATTTCATATATCATAATATCATTCTCAATTTTAGTTTATCAAATAGCTATGTATTTAGTTAAAAAAAAAAACTTTCGAAATATATCTCTTTACTAAAATAGTTTAAAATATACAAGTTATTATCTTCTGCCATACAACCAAATAATGTTTGCTTTTTTATACATTTTTTAAATGTTTTGCAAAAGTATGCAACATATTTTTTCATCTGCAGAGTATGCAATGAAAAGAGTTCTGTTGATGACATTGTTTTCAGAAATATTTTCATTAACCTCAGCATTTTTAGCTCAATTTTATTTTGTTAATTAACTGTGTTGATCAATTTTACTTTTAAGTTTTAAATATTTTAACCAAGAGTTTACTTCTGGAATATGTTGTATAAAATATATGGTTTAAAATAATGAAATAGTTTATCGCTGTTATTCAGAAAAGAAAAAAACACAAATTTGTTAACAAACACTTTAAAAACCCTTTATAAAAGTATTGTCACAGATGATAAGCAGATACGACACGGTGTTAAAATGTATGTTTTGGGAAACTATAAATTCAATGTTAAATTCTTACAGTTTATGTAGAAATTCACTACAAATATGAATCTTTTTCAGTACAATTTTCGTTTTATGGAAATTAAAATGACAACACATAAAATGCCATACATTTATGTTTGTTTTATCATTTAAATCACTGCCATAACAAGAAAAACAGAATTTTTCGTTGATATTATATATTTTTGTTGGCATGTTCACTTAACTATTTTGGTCAGTTTACTTTTTAAATCTTAAATTCTTCCGAAATTTTATAGACTTTAAATTCAGCATCAGCTTAATTGTCAAAATTGTATCTATTAAATACAATGTTATTTACCAAACTGTTTGCTTGAGTATTTACAATAAAAATACAAGTACTTATGCTAAACTTCTAGCGAAATTCATTGAAAATTTAACTCAAAATCATATTATTTTTCCAAAAATTATGTTGAAGTGAATATGTGCTAAATTTGTTATTGTTAGCAGCAATTTTTAATTTAAGTTCCTAACTATTATTTAAAATAGTTGATAAAACTATGAAAATATTTATATGTATATAAATTAGTACAACTTATTTCATTGAAATTTAGAGTTTATGTTAACTACACAGAGAAAACAGATTCGTAGTAGCAACCGAATTTGTTGCCAATCGAATTATTCGGTTGCATACATTGTATACAATTCGTTCACTGAGATAGAATCATTCGATTGGCAACAAATTCGGTTGCTACTACGAATCTGTTTTCTGTATGCAACCGAATCATTCGATTGGCAACGAATTCGGTTGCTACTATGAATCCGTTTTCTATTCTTTGGTGCTGCTGAAGCTCATCGAAGCTTATGGTGAATGTCTTACTTCAAATTTAGCTTAACATTAATTGGCCTGATCTAAAACCAATATATAGATTTTAATATCAATAATAGTACATGTATTAAAATAATGTAATTTCTCAAATTAGTCCTATTTCCTCATGTTAGTGCATTCTTCAACTATTAATATTTCCAACAAGCTTAAAAAAATACACTCATTAAAATGGTGAACTAAAATATTTTATGCAAAAAAATTTAATTTTTAATGCCACTAAACAATTGTTTCCGAATTAAATTCAAATAAATGATGATCAATAATAACATTACTTTCTGAATTATACTCGTTCTTGTTTGTTAGTTCAGTTTTCAACCGTTGATATTTTTACTGACCCATCAGGGTATGCAATTAAAATACTATACTGCTGAAATCGTTCTTACAACATTTCCTAACATTTTTAATTAATTAAAAAATAGTTCTAATTTTTAATCAAATTATAAAATAACGTTTTTTTCCCCTAAAAAATTTTATATATGCATTTTTATTTATACTTAATATACAGTGGTTGACAAAACAATGGAAACTTTTCCAAATATTTCATTAGTGGCCTAAATTCTGAAATAATTTTTTAAAAAATTTTAACATTTTTGTAGTATTTTATTTGTATACTTTTATTAACTTAATTTAACAAAAAACAAAGGACATAATTAATTAAATTCTAAAAATGAGAAAACAAAATTAAAAGATTTCTTTATTACGGCATTGACAAAACAATGGAAACTTAGGTATTATTTTAACAAATATGGTCTAAACTTTGCAATAACTCAATATTTTGTTGGGTATCCCTTATTTTTTATAACTGCTACACATCGACGATGCATTGAACCAATTAAAGAGTCAATGGTCTCATTTGAAATATTTTGCCATTCCCTTATAACCGCCTCCGATAAATCTTCCTTCCTGGTGTAATTTTGGGTCCTTATTTTACGATCTACAATTTCCCATAGATTTTCTATGGGATTTAGATCTGGTGATTGGGCAGGCCACTACAAAACACGTACCTCGTTGGATTGTAACCACTCGGTTACAACCCTAGAGGTGTGTTTCGAGTCGTTGTCGTGTTGGAATCTCCAAACTAGGGGCATATTTTCCTAAGCGTATGGATACATAACATCGTTTAATATGGTTCTGTATCCTATACCTGTCATGGTATCTTTTATAATATGAATTGGGCCCATACCTTGCCCTGAAAAACATCCCCATACCATAATATTGCCACCGCCAAACTTTACAGTCTTATTTGTGTACTTTGGATCTAATCTTTTTCCCTTTGGACGTCTTACAAATGTTCTCCCATCACTGCCTCTTAAATTGTATTTGGATTCGTTGGAAAAGAGGACAGTATTCCATTTCTGTATCGACCAGTTTAAATGATCCCTGGCAAATTGTAGACGAGCAGAACGGTTCTTTTTAGAAATGAGTGGTTTTTTCTAATTATTTCTAATTTTAGGCTATTAACAACCTCTCGAGGATTTATTTTTGGGAATTTCTTGAACTCTCTCGCTATTAAATTATCTTGTCTAGGAGTAGTCTTACGAGGTCTTCCACCTAAATCTTGAGTTTTTACACAACCGGTCTCACGAAATTTCTTTATAATTTTTGAAACTGCTGATTTATTTATTGAATATTTATCACACATCCTTTTTTGTTTTAAACCAGCTTTAAAATTGTTAATTATTTTATTTTTTAAGTCTTCACAAATCTTAACTTTAGCCATTTTCGTTAACTTTGAAAAAAAGCAATTATGCGGAAAACTTAGAAAAAGAAATTGTGAAAAATTACCAGAATTTAAAAATAAAATAAAATAAGTGTAAACAGGATGCTGTTTACATCGTTCTTTTAAATATTATTTTCGTTTTACACTTCTTTCTTGCAGAAGTTTAAAAGTTTCCACTGTTATGTCAGTAGCGAAATAGTGAATATTTTTAATTTTGTTCCCTGTTTTCAGAATATAATTAATTATGTTGTTTATTTTTCAGTTAATTTATGTAAATAAAACTGTACAAGTAAAATACTAAAAAAAATAATTTTTATTTTTAAAAAATATTTTAAATTTTGGGCTACATATGGAATATTTGGAAAAGTTTCCACTGTTTTGTCAACCACTGTATGTATTAGCATACTAGTACCCAATACATAATGGTTGTTTCGATAGTTTAAAGCCAGCAATTTAAATAAATATTGACAAATAATGTATATAAACTATAACTTTTCCAACATAAATTGCTGCTGGTAAATTATTAGTTTTTGATTCAAACATTTTATTTAAATAACATAATTCATTACCTTTTTAAATGCCAGGAAACAATTGTCCTTTTGTTTGTAATTTAAATCTCTTTTTATATAGAATTCTTGTTAAACAAAAACAAACGAAAACAAATTCCCCGGATATAGCTGCAGGCTTAACACTTTATCCTTAAAAATATGCAATATATTTTGTTTGCTATTGCAGTTTCAAATGTATGCACTGTGTATGTGTTTAAAGATAATATTTGTTTTATTCACTATTCGTTTTTATTATTTTGCCAGTATTTTCTTTTGTTTGTTATAAAATACGTTTTTTTATTATTTTAATTTTACTTGTTTTAAAATACTTTCAGGAATTCGGTTTTTATTTATTTTTATAGACGTATGTATGTGTGTAAATAGAATTTCTGTGAGATAATTTGTTTTATAATTTATGCCGGTATTAAGACTTTATAAAATTTTCTTTTTTCTGTTTGTGTAAGTTGAACTATTTGAAGTAAATTTCTTTGCTTCAAGTTTTGTTTACTTCGTAAAGAAAAAATCTCTTAAGTAACAACTTTTTTTTATTATTTTTTTTCTGCTGATACACTACAACTTCCCTGGAAGTATGCTATATAATATTTTTTGTATTAGTAATTTTTCTTTTTGTGTGTGTGTGGATAAGTATGGCTATTTTTAGTTAAATTTTATTATTAAAATCACTGTTTATTTATTTTGTGTATTCAATACAATTTAAATTCTTTAAAGAATTTTTGTTTTGGTTTTAAATTTCTCGAACAATTTTAGCCCTCACACACTTCTACACTTTCTATTTTTGTATACTATCACACACACAGAAACACACTTGAAAGTAACCGTGATGGGAGTTTGTTAGTATGCGAGTAGTGTGTTAGATAGATATTATTTTGTACGTTATTTGTTTTTGTTCGTTTTATTGTATTTTGTGTGTAGTAAACAATGCGATCCGTTCGTGATGTCCCGTGTCGATGTTGACGGTTGTATTTTTAGCTTAAGACTAAATTGTCAGCTTCTTAAGGACCAGTTTAAATATACTCAATTTTTATGGTATTTTATCCTTATAATTTTGTTGTTGCTATGTTTTTGTTTTACAATAACATTGTTGCATTCCTTTGGTTTGGTTGATGGACTTGGCCACAGTTACATTCATGTTGGAGTTCATTTTCTCCCAGTGCTAAGGGTATGAGTATGCGCTCTGTTAAAACGGATAAAGCTCTCTCAGATCCTGGTTCTCTCATTTGTGGCAATTATCCGTAAATGAATTCATTTTTCTTTTACTGTCACTCTCATTTATTTATACTGGGGTTCATTTCTCTTCCAAAGAAAACTAATGTTTTTATCTCAGTTGTCCTTGAGTTTTGTGTACACAAATTCTTATTCCGTGTTTAGCTGTCCTCCTGCTGGCATGTGTCACTACGCGTTAGAACTTAAATTTTTATGAATATTTTTTATTTTTTTTTGATTGTGTGGCATTTAGTTTGTTGTTTTTTGATGGTCTGTTTATTTTGCTCTTTCTCTTGTGTAAGGATTTTTCGTATATTTTGTCCGTTTTTATACCCACTTGTATTCATCACCTGTTAGCACTGAATTTTATTGCCACTGCTGTGGTTGTTGTTGTAATTTTCATTTATTTTCACTTGTTTTTTTTATTCTGATCTAAAACAACAAGGACCCCTCAAGTCCTCGTAAAGAATGCACGCAATTATTAGACAATGTTGTTTATTTGTCGATTTGATGGCTCAAACAATAAACATATTTTTGAATCTAAATAAGCAATGATAATGATGATTTCTATTAACATTTCAAGTAAATTTTGTTTAAACAGGAAATATTTTGTCAAGTAAAACAGGTCATTGACTTTGTGCCATGAAAGGTTGTGCAAAATTGTTGCAACAGCTTAAATGCGATAAAAACGTAATGTTAAATTATGTGAAGGCATTTTAATTTGCATTCGACTGACCTTGAAAATTCGGCATTAACGTTAAACAAAGCCTTGTAATTCAGAATTTTAAATAGAGAAAGAATTATCCACTAAAGTTTGAAATAATCAAAATTAAGAATCTATATTAAATATTATTATTCAAAAGTTGAGTGGTATGCCATAAATCGAATTTACAGATCGACTTAGAATCACTTTCTAATTCCATTAAAAGATGTCTGTCCGTCCGTCTGGCTGGTCGGCTGGCTGGCTGTCCATGTAAACCTTGTGCGCAGAGTACAGGTCGCAATTTTTAAGATATTTCGATCAAATTTGGTACATATTATTTTTTCGGCCCAAGGACCAAGCCTATTGAAACTGGCTAAAATTGGTCCATTATTTCACCAAGCCCCCATACAAATGTCCTTCCGAAATTGGACTTTATCGGTCATAAATGTTTAATTTATAAATGTATCTCCACAAATTGCGCTCCAAAAATGTTTTATATATACAAAATTCATGTCACCAAATTTTGTTACGATCGGTCCATAATTAGTCATAGCTCCCATATAGACCCGCTTCCGAAAATTACTTTAAAGTGCTTAAATCGCTTAAAAATGTGGTATACTCACAAAATTCAAAATAGTAATCTTTCGTATTGACATAAATCACACGACCTAATTTCATGGTGATCGGTCCATAATTGGTCATAGCCCCCATATAAGGCCCACTTCCGAAAATCACTCAAAAATATAAATTATTGAAATTTTAAAAGAAAAATGTTTTTGCTCTTTTACTTAGTGTAAGGTATTATATGGTTGGGCTTGACCGACCATACTTTCTTGCTTGTTTTTAAATTACTCTTAATAATTAATAAATATTCCGCTATTGGTCTGAACTCAGCGATATTAGCCAACTAATAAATAATAACTGGAAGGTTTTTTTATATAACTTGAACTAATCCTTATTACAAATGTATCGGGAAAATATGTCGCGTGCTAAATCACTAAAACTAAATGTTGTAAAAAAAAATAATAAAGATTTATTTACACAAAGCCAGATTATTGTACTTAGTTAAACAAAAATGCTTTAAAAATTGAGATTTCAGTACGCATATTTTTGCATTTTTCTAGATGAACTCGAAAACGAGTTCTATTTTTTGTGGCGTTTTTTAAAACCCATGTTTATCAAACTTTGTTAAATAATAAAAAACAATAAAACACTACTAAAAATGGTTAAAAAATAATATAAAAAACAAATAATAATTCTCGGTTCTCGTTTTCAGTTAAAACCGAACACCAAACTCTACACTTATTACATAGATCTCTTCGCAATGTCACCAATAATATCTTGTTTCGGTTGATCATACGAAATTTTTAATTTCTTCGATCTCAGCACTTTCAACGACGGACTATAAGATCTTAACTCGCGATGTAAAATATTACACACAATCTGGATTCAAGGGACAAATATAAAATATTAGACAACATCACACGAGAACGAAACTAGAAATCAGTTAACTGTATTTAAATATTAAGACGAGTCAAATCCCAAAAAAATCACACGATGTGCTACCGTCAACTCTGTTGTCAAAGAGTTGAATACATTTAATCTTTCTTGTCCATGTAAAGAAGTTTCAAATAATTTTCAAAATATAAGGCTTTAACTTGAAAAAAATCAAAATGCTTTTAAAAATTTCTTTAATAATAAAAAAAACAGTGTGATGACTACTGCATTTAGCTTAAACTTTAGATTTTTTAATTGCTTCAAAATTTGCTTTTCGTTTACATATTCCTGCCAAGTGTTTCTTTTCAAAATATTTCATTCATAAAATCGGATGCTGTAATTCCAACACACAGCCAACAAAGTGCTGTTAAATGTATTTGTAAATAAATATAAAAACCAACATTAAATAGATTTTTTTTAAATAAATATAGACGCAATAATAATGTTGAATAATTACTGGCAATTCTTTTCGCCAACATCCTCATTTTTGCCGTTTTTTGTCGTCTTTTTTTCATTTTTGTCCGCAAACAGAAAAAGGAGCATAAAAGAAGTTCCCTGGTTATTGTTGCTGTTATTTTTCTGTATACACAATTCATTATACTTTTAATTATCTCTCTTACTCTGGGTATAAAAATATATTACAAACAAAATTTGAAATGAATCTCTATTAAAACCACTTCTTTGCCTTGTAAAAACTTCAAACATCCTCTTTATATAGAAAAATTACATTTTGTTCTTGTTTTCCCTATTAAGTTTAGGGCTTAAAGACAACAACTGCAACAACAAAAAGTGGTATTGAAAATGAGGAAACGTACGTTTCGTAAAGGGTAGCAGAAAATATAGAATTAAAATAACTAGGAAAATGTCGCGTTAATGCAACACTTTCACCACAAACTGCATTATTAATGACTTGGAAATGTCACGTGCTTTTGGTTTTTCAAAAACCTCCATCCATTCACATCCATCCTTTTGCCACACACTGGTCGCAGCCTGCGGCAGTATCTGACTGAGTGTGTATGAGTCTGTACTTATTGGGGTAGGTAAAAAAGTTATTTCCGGTTTGATGAAATGAAATAGTTTATAGTTTTGACAACAAATAGGTTTTAGCCATTTAGGCAGTACTGAATGAATATAATTAATATAGGAATTTTTTTGTTTGCCATTGAAAGTATAAAAATTTACCTGCGATTTTAAAATATCTTGATACTTTTCTTAATGATAGGAAAGTGATTTATAAAAAATTAGAAGACTTTAGCTGTAACAGTACTTTAGATATTCAAAAATAACTATTTACTTGGTATGATCTAATACCATTAATAACAATCCCCCTCACTTTATGACAAGCAACAACGCAATTTAAACAAAGTATGAACAATCAATATATAGTAGTTCCAAAGCATTTGATAATGAATACGAAATGTTTTGAGAATCTCTCTATTATAAATAGTTCTTCAGATATTCGATAATACATATTTACCATACATAGTAAGAGGTGGCACATCTCTTTCTCCTAAAGTTTTTACCAAAACAGGACACTGACATCAACGTAATTTACTCAAATATTCTAGCAATTACATTCACTTGACATTCGAAAATAACTACATATATACTTACAATTATTTGTCTACAAATATTCGATAATTACTAATACAATCCAGCACATTTTCAGCCAACTATGTACCATGGTAATGAAATAAATCCTTAGAAGTTTTACGGCTTTCTCTAACACAGTTCACCAGATATTTGATTATATCTATTTATTTTCCGTTCCATCCCATTTTTTGAGTTCATTTTCTGCAGTGATAAGAAATGAACTTATATGACGTTTGAAGACTTTCACATTTACAGTACTCCAGATATTCGAAAATAACTATTTACGTATAATAAGTACCACGCCCACTAATACAATCCCTCCCATTTTCACCCAAACTCCGTATATTGATATGAAATGAATTTGTATAAATACTTTCGCAATTATAGTCCATCAGATACTCGAAATAAAACCTTTCACATGGTAGGCACCACGCCTACTAATTCAATATCGCGTATTTTCAGCCAAACCATGTAAAATAATAAGGGTGCTGTTCGGTTAAAGTTCACCATATATTTCCCGGTTTTCCCCCTTTTAATCTCAATCTGGTCCAAGTTATGAAAAAATATATACCCTATTGCTGCTTTGAAGTTATGGAATATCTATGTTCCAAACTTCAATCAAATCGGTGCAGTCGTTTAACATTGATTGTTTAAGAACTAAAGGTACCAATTTTACCGGTTTTCCCCTTTTTTTCCTTTCTGGTCCAAGTTAAGTAAACAGATATACCCTATTGACGCATCCAAGTAGTAAAACTTAGTAAAACTTTCAGAGTATATTTAGAATTATCTGGCCTATAATATTATGTATATGTTTTACTTAAAATTCATAACAGTAAGGAAATTGGTATCATTCGCCAAAATATAACCAACAAATTAGTTTTTCCCGAAAATCACAAAATTTAAATCGCAGGTACGGATAAACTATAGGAGGTATTGACATCTTTTTTCATATTTTTATTCCCTATTATATTCTCAATAAACCCCAATGTGATGATTAAAATATTCTGAAATTTGTTTAACAAAATTTTTAAAAGTTTGAAAAAGGAGTTTTGAAACTGCCGGTAAAAAAATATTTTTTTGGTCATACATTTTTACAAAAACTGAAAAAATCTAATTTTTTCCCCCAATTTCGTTCTCACGAACTTTTTCAGAGTTGTACTGAATTTTCTGAGTGAAGAAAGTTTTTGACACATCCCAGAGGAGTAAAACTTTGCGCTACGCCATAGGCCCGCAATGCAAAAAATGTTTGGTAAGCGAAGAATAATTTCACTTTTGTAGTTCCTTTTTTTATATTACATAAATAAATTGCTTCGGATTGGGAATTATTTCATTTCTATTGGGATTTATTTCATTGGGAGTTATTTCGTTTTTTTGGGACTATTATTTTAAAAATTATGAAACCGCCGATTATTGGGAGTAATTTCATTTTACCCTTTGGTAGTTATTTCATTTTTCAAGTTTGGGAATTATTTCATTTTTGATGGGAATTATTTCATTGGGAGTTATTTCATTTGGGAGCGTTTTCACGGTACCGAAATTACTTTCTTGCCATACCAACAAGAGTAAATTTTACAAGGATGCTGAAGTAGTAGCAGTTAGTAGCAATAGCAATAGTCGTGGTGGTAAATAGTATAAATTATGTTGCACACAAAAAAAAAACAGAAGTACACAATTTCATTCATGTTGTTAAATATTGATTGTATATTTAAACGATTGTCTGTCTCTCTATCATTCGATCAATATTTTAGCCACATTAGAGATCTATTGGAATTATGGTTGAAAAAATTGGCATGACCCATTCATATACTATTTCAAATACATATTTGCAACACACTGAATGGTTGGCTGAGTGAACGAATGAATGAATAAATTACTAGCAGTAGCAGTAGAAATAACAACGACAACTCTACGTATTTGCAAACTGCATTTAAAACGTTTCTGTCTAGTAGTAGGTGTCTACATATATTTCTATGCAGTAATCGACTTTTATCTCTGGAATATAGTAATCTCTGTATAGTTGGATATCAATAGGCATACAGCTACTGTCCCTGCCACATTATATTACAACTGTTTCAACAGCTCTTGCAACCACATGTACAATTTAGACATTTATGTAGAGGCCACTGTGCAACCACATTACAGAACTCTATTTCTATTAAGGATTAAAGCATTTTTCCAGCACGTCTACTCTATTGTAATCAATGCTTTTAAATCCATTTTTTTTTTTGTATCATAAAGTTCTTTAATGTAAAGAGAGAAAGTGGAGTGCAAATCAAAAATCCAAATTAATAATAAGAATTGAAGAATTTATGCAAATATACTATAGTGACTGTATTCTATATTTAGTTTACATAATCTAGTCTACTTTTAGTAGACTGCTCTAAAATTTATAGAGTGAAATTGTAAATTGGAATATCTCTATATTAAGGGTAAATTTGTACATACAAATATACCCGATATTATACAAATATTTTCAAAAGATATTTTTTTTGAAAATGGTCCAGTTCTCGAAAGTTCACTAGACCCATAATATTTTGAAGACATGCTGAAACACACCAAGGTTTATTTTCAGGCGAAAACAAAATCACTTTTTTGTGTGAGTCAATTTAATGTACACCCTACTTCCAGTCTATGGTAAAATGTAGTGAATTTTTTAAAAAAAAAATTAAGTTTATCGTGGAATTACAAAAATGTCACATAGGGTTTTTAAAATTTCTTTACAAATTGTATTAAAAATATTAAATGAAATTGATCTGGCATTTAAAACTTACCCGTCCGCTCAAAGCCATGCACATAAGAGTAGATATTGTAAAAATAGTTTATTTTCCAGTAGCATTTTTTAGATTTCAAAGATTATTACGTCTAGTGTTTATAAAAACCGGTTTGTCAGTTAACCGAAAATTGGCCTTTTTTAGAAAACCGGGTTTTCGGTTAACCGACATCGAAAAAACCGGTTAAACCGGTTAACCGTCATATATGTACAGAAAACATAAAATGTCCAATAAAGTATACACAGCTTTAAAATTTGCAGTTTTTAGTAGTCAGGAATGGTTAATATTAAATAACTATAAAAATACAAAAGTGCTAAGTCCATTTTATTTTGTAAAAATTTAAAAATTAATATCTCAGTCAAATGGAATTGAGTATAAATATGTTACTAAATTCATTCATTAAATTTCAACCAAAAAATGTAAATCAATTTTTTATTTAAAAATTTGATAATTTTAAAATTTATTTACAGAAAATGTTACAAGTCCCAAAAGAGGACCTATAAGATGCAAACGCTTTGCTTCTGAGCTGTGGTTATTTGTCATTATAAATCATACCAAATAATTAATAAAAGTCCATTGTCAGATTTAAAAAATATTTCAAATCTTGGATTTTAGAACGGTTTTTGTCTATCCTGTAATATTTCTCAAAAGGAATTAAATTTATAGTAGTTTCATTTTGAGCAATTTATTCTGTAAACTCATCGTCCTCTACTATTAAGAATCATTGTAATTCTTAAAAAATATTAATCTAAAGAGGTTTGTATTGTAAATCAGCAGTTTAGGTTTCAAATCAGACCAATAATGAGATTTATTAATTTTAGTCCCAAATTTTAAAAACCGGTTAACCGAGTGATAAAAACCGGATAAACCGGTTAACCGAAAATTAACCTTTTAAATTAACCGGTTCGCAAAAAACCGAGATTTCGAAGAAAAAACGGTTTTTCAGTTAACCGGTTTATAAACCCTAATTACGTCACCTTAAACGGTCATGTTTTTTTACGAGTTTTCAACGCCCCAACCATAGAGAAAATATACATAGAGCGGAAACTAGAAAAAAACTCAAACAAAAAAATTACTCAAAAAAGTTACATATACGAGTGTTGTTTTTGTTTTCACATAGTTTTTTTTACTAATACATTCTCACCACTTAGGTTTTTGACAACTGAGTTAGGTATTTCACAGCAGAGTTTCCGCTCTTTGTGTTCTCTATGGCCCAAACCCATAGTTTTGTTGTATAACTTAAATTCAAATAAAATTTATAAAATACACTTACTTACCTTTTCATGGATATATAATTGGGGTATTCACATGGTCTGCTATTAGTCATATTGTCATAATGTCATAATATAGTATAATAGTTGTTGTAGTGTTTTAAACAAATAAAAGTATTATTTTATGACAAAACAATAAACATAGTTCAAATAGTCTTAATAGTTTAGAACTTTTTTGTTTGAAAAACAACAAAATTTTGTTTAAACTATCTTAATATATTAGGACATTTTGACAATACGACCAAATAGTAGACCTTGTGAATACCCCAAATATGTCTACATAATCTATTTCACATAGTAAATAAAATGGCATCAACCCATATATCTCGGTTAAAATTTATGAAAAGTGCATTCAAGTGTTTTGCCACTATTGATATGATTTCGATACATACTTTTTTTATAGCAAACATTTAGCGTAGTGAAAATAATACATTTTTTACAATAATATATTTTTATACCATTAACCATTATTGGTAAATTTTCCATTTGCTCGTTATAGATAGCGGATTCTATATGTCCGTCCGTCTGTATATTGAAATCAACTATCCGTTGTCAACAAATAACTTACATACTTGATTCATACATCAATATTTCCGCTTTAGTCCCGGTTCGGTTGGTAAAAATGGCGGAGATATAAGCCAGACATCGATTTTTTTTCACCAAAAATATTTTTCAACCATATTTTTGTCAATAATACAATTTTGTTAGGCAAAATAATTTATTCCAAACTATTTTTTCATCCAAAAATATTTTCAATATTAATCGTAACGTATACATTGGTGAAGCGTATATGTATATAAGATACGGCACATTTCAATATAGCTCTCTTACTGTTTATACCCTACACCACCATAGTGGGGAGGCGAGATGCTTGTAACGTGCAAAAATATTGTCCCAACACCGGCCTTAAAGTATACCAATCTGCTCAGGATCACTTTCTGAGTCGATTTAACTTTGTAGTCAAACTATAGATCGCAATTTCAAAGATAATTCGACAACATTTTGTTGAAGCTTTTCAATTAATCCAAGGACGAAGCCTATTGAATTTGGTTAGAATCGGTCCATTATTTGTTTTGGTTTTGGAAACTGAAATAATTTTCGAAATTTAATTTTTTTTATCGAGCTACAGAAAAATAGTTCTAATTTATGCAAAATTTATTATTTTTACAAAATTAGCTCTTTTTGAGGGGTCGGGTAATGTTTAAAAGCCAAATTAATTCGAATTTGTAAAGAAATTAAAAAAACTCCATGTAAACATTAAATTCTCAGAAAGATTATGTCTTTCTCTACGATTCGTTTGTATATTATTTTGCAATCGTGGCAGTAGTTTAGATGATACAGATTTATTACCACCGACCACACCGTGCAGCACTTAACACCAAATTCCCCATTTAATTCTTTTATTTCTCTGCTACTCATAATTTTCGAAAAAAAAAAAAATAAATTCAAAATAGGAAAAAATAATGAAAACTAAACTGAAACACAACAAAACAATATGTCATTCATAAAGATTTTGAATGACAACACAGCCAAGCAGACTTTTGATGGGGTAAAACTCACATACATACACACACACAATCACTCACACATATACATATGTATTTAAATTCACACATTTTAATAGAAATAACAAGAATGAATGAATGCTGCACAAATGTTGCCATTAACGGATGTAAAGCAATGACAACAGTTGCAACTTGCAACAGAATATAGAAAATAAACACAATACAACGAGGTTTAATAAAAAGTGACAACGGTGAAATGCGTCGACATGTAATTGAGGGAAAAAGGCAACATATGTAATGCAGGAAAAGAGAACTTCTCGAGGAGGTGTGTTGTGGTTTGTTGTAGCTGTATTAAATGAAAACTGCTGATTAACGATACGCTTCAGAGGTGAAATGTTAAATTCGAAATTTATTCAAATTCTTGGAATCATTACAGAAAGAGCTTGTTAGCACATATAGAAATCTGTTGCGAATATTACCTCCATTTGTGACACTCTTTAAAAGTTACATTATAAATGTATTTTTTGTTTGTCGAGTTAAAAAATCGCTATTTAAAAATACATATAAAAAAGTATGAAAACTGAATACACACATACATAAGCGTCTTTATAGTTGAATAAACACAAATACATAACGTTACCTTAATATAGAAAGGCCCTAACTAGTGTTTTTTTTTTGTAAACTCGAGTTAGGGCCTTTCTATATTAAGGAAACGATATGTATGTACAGCAACATTATTGTACCCTCATACATAAAAACACACGCGTGTACATACATATTTCCATTTGTCATATAAGTCAGTTTGTTAGATAAACATTAAAAGGTAAAAATAAATTTTAAACATACAAGTTAAATCAACGTCATTCTAAACACACTCTTGCATTCATTCACTAACACATTCAGACAAATAATATCACAACCCAGCAGTGCTAGGAAACAGTCCAGAACTAGTGATTTTACGCATCATATAGGGTGACTACTAGTTACATAACTAGTTATTTTAACACTCGCATGTTCTAAGCAGAGGCTCAATTGACCTTTTTGATTACAATGAGTAGTCAACGCATTGGATTCACATATTGGTTACATAGCATCAGTTACCTTACTAGCTACCTAACTGGTTACTCGATCAGCTACATTATTTTAACATGTACGGGTGCTAATTGATCTCAAATAGTCAGCTTAAAAGACATATCACAGACAGTCCAACTAACAATTGCTTGCAAACAAACCTTCCTCCGACAACTTTTCAATATATTGCTTCTGGTGGCAAAAATAACTACTTTTTAAAGTGCAGTACAAAATAGACGTTTAAAGTGACTTCACTATTGGTTACTAAAAGACACTATAGTAAC
Source organism: Calliphora vicina (assembly GCF_958450345.1). NCBI lineage: Eukaryota > Metazoa > Arthropoda > Insecta > Diptera > Calliphoridae > Calliphora > Calliphora vicina. The sequence goes on from NC_088780.1 coordinate 124,459,172, forward strand.
TTTTGACTTCAAAAATAAAAATAAACTGTATGAGAATTATATCAACACAATTTGTATAAAACCAGTTTGTACGAATTACCCACAAAAAAAGTGCAGCACAAAAAAAATATGTATTATTGATTACTTAGAGACACATATGTGACAACTGTCTTTACGCTAGTTTACCTGGGATGTATAAAGTAACCAATTGCCTTCTCTTTGCACTACAAGGAGCACATACATGTCAAATGTCCCAAAATATGTATATAAAGTGGAGTCAGCCAAGTAATCAGACATTAGTGACAATTACTGTCTATAAGGTATACATTGACTACTTTCTTAACTGCTGGGATACAGCACCATCACTATAGTTGTGTATATGTGTGTGCAATAGTAATTGTTGTTTTGTTGTTGTTGTAGTAGTAAATTATTATGATGGTGATGATGACGACTACAATGATGACAACATTTGATGATAATGGTAATGTTGTCATTATTATTGTCGTTGCTTTCTGTTGTCGTCATAATTGTTGTAGTTGTTTCTCATGCACTTACTCCTACATACCCATACATATATATATATAGTTTGGTTTAGTTAATAGTTAAACACACATACCTGCAGTCATACAGGAAATGAAATGCAAATGTTAATGTTGTAAGTAAACCAACATCCACATTTTAACATTAGGGCAGCCTATATTTTACACTTTTTTGGCATTTGTGATAAGAAAAAATCTAAAATTAAATATTAGAAAATAGGCCACGAAAAATTTTTTTTAAGAAATAGTTTTAGCAAATTTGTACCCAAAAACCTAATTTCCTAGACATTTATATTTTTAATCTTTATTTTATGGCCGTATTCAGAAAAGCTTAAAACTGGTTTATTGTTATATAAAATTGTATTTATAAACGTTTAATAGCTAAAAATACCTGTTATAAACCATTATTAAGTATACGAAATTTTTTATTAATTTTTTTTAGTTATTCAAGCACCACTGGATGCCCCGATTGACAGAAAAACCAAATTGTCAACTTCGAGCACAGTGTAATTGAAAACAAATATTTGGGGGATTTCACGACAAGTGAACAAACTTTTGAAACCGATGTCTACCGATTGTTATGAAATTGAATAGTAATTTAGACATAGAAATGAATAGTAATTTAGACAGATCTCTCTGAGTTAGAGGGGGTCAAAATTTTACATTTTGGCCAAACTGGTGTGTTTTCACATCCATGTAACTTATTACCTATTGCTCTTAGAAAAATTAGTCCCGAATAGTTTAGATAGCTATTACTTCAATCTTTCGAAAAAAAATATTTTTGACTTTTTTTTTGCAAAATCTAAAACGATTTTTTTTTTCCAAAATGGGCCCTTTTTTCTCAAAAGAAAGCTTGGGTATTTTCCTAGAACAGCTGTTTGGTCGCTTAGTGAGATGCGAGTACGATATCTATCAAAATAAATGTTTTGTAACTCAAGACATAAAATTTTAGTTTTTTTTTTTCAAAATCAAACACTTTTTTTCGCCTTTTTTTCACAATGGCTTTCATCTATTCCTTTATGAGCTTTTAGGTCGCTTAGTGAGATGCGATTGTGATATCTATCAAAAAGTGTCTTGAGTTGCAAAACAATCACGCCAATATCGGATACTTTGTTCCAAAGTGTTCCAAAGTGATGCGTACAAATAAATAGTAGTCGGACGGGGGCCACGGTCTGGACTATAAAGCGGTTGAGGCATAACCTCCCAACCACTTCCTTCAAATTAGTTTTTAACAGGTATTTCAATATGTGGCTCAGTGTTATCATGATGGAATATTACGGTTTCATGCCTGGTCGCATATTCAGGGTGTTTTTCGGTCAATGCTCGCTTCAAACGAATCAGTTGCATACAGTACAGGTTCCCTAAGATGGTCTAGTCGGATTACAGCAGCTCATAATAGATAGGACTCTTAGCGCGATTTATATTTGGGTTTGAGGTCCATTCGCCTGGTTGGTCGGGCTTCACATACGATATCTTACGCTTCGGGTTATCGTAATGGATCCATTTATCATCGTAATTAATGATTTGTTGCAAAATGTTTTTCTCTCGGCTGCAATTCGTATGGTACCCAATTTCCTTTTGGAATGGCTTTTGGACGAATCCTGCTGCTTGCAAACGTTTTGAAATTGCTGTTTGAGTAACGCCCACTGATTTTGTAAGCTCTTGTTGAGCTTTACAACAATCTTCATGGATTAATGCCTCCAATTCTTGGTCTTCAAACTTTTTTGACTGCCCTAAACGATCTTTGTCTTCCGTGTCAAAATCACAACTTTTGAAGCTCACAAACCATCTTTTAAACCTTGAAATCGATGCAATACATTCATAATAAGCTTCTTTGGCACTTTTTTTCAAATTAAAGAAGTAAAGCAAAACTTTGGCACAAAATTCGACATTTTGAAAACAAAAAAAAAAAAACTTTGCTGTTTACACTATAATGTTTAATAACTAAGTAAGAATAAATTACAAAAATCGAGTTTAAGTCCACTATTTTAAACATAAACTATTTTTAATTGGAATTTGTTTTTAAGATTTATTTTTTTTTTCATCCAAACCTCGAAACATCAAATAAAATGAACAACCTCTAAACGTTATTCGGTGTTGGTAAAATTTGCAACAATGACGGAGAATAAAAGTGAAAAATAATGGCCACCCTAAGATACATACTTAGGCATACACTTATGTACATACATACATATGTAGATAAATGTGTATGGGTAGTAAGGACAACAACTAATCCAGCTAGTGCACTTGATGGACTTAAAAAATATAATTTTTTACAAATGTACTCCATATAAAATTAGTAATCGCTTGCTTCTAAAATTAAATCATTAATATCCTAACACAATATGTATATTTATAATTTTCGATGATCAAATTTGTTTTAGTCTAGATATCTGAGTTCAGTTAGGCCATTGATATTGCTTTTATTTGCTAGCTTACGTTCTCTGATGTTACTAATATCAGTCCTTATATAAGCGAGGTTCCATTCAAGGACAACTATCAAAGCAAATTGAGTTTATTTATTCCTCTCTTTACAATTATGCTGGTTATTACCAGTAAGAAATGGTAAAAAAAAGTTTAAAAGATAAAACAAAACCACCCATACGTCTGTATAATAAACTTTACTTCACAGTTTTGTAAATATCCAAGAGATATTTACTGAAAGGAAAAAAATTACAAAAGACACATCTTTAAAACAGTTGAATGAATAGCTGCTGCAGTTGTTGTATAATGGCAGTTTTAGCATTGACCTTGACTTATGCAAATATGGATTTTTAACTGTGAATGAAGGACTTTCACGAGCTTGCAGTCAACTGGGGAAACTCTAATGCAATTATTTAAACAAAATAAAGCTAGATTAAGAATAAATGTTTGCTATCGCTTTAAGCAGTTTATGAAAAAGTCATCAAAATTTATTTATTACACAAGATTATTTGAGAAACACTCTTAATAAATGTATGGTTTTGTATGCTAGAAATGTTATGATTTGATAAATCAAATAAAAGATCTACGGGTCTTTCTTAAAATATTTTTTAAATATTTTTTTTTTGTAATTACAATCTGCTACAAAATAACACTTTTTGTCAGAACTTGAAAAGCGACCTAATGGAGGTTGTAGGCCTAGGTGAGGACCCGTTTTCAAAATTTCAAAATCGATAGGTACGGAATTAATTCCAAGAAATTGTGTAAGTTTTTATAAATAGTTAAGCTTTCCTTTTTATTTTTTTTTCCTAATTTTTCAAATTCAACAATAGTTATTTTAATTTTTTTCTATGAAACCCTATTTCTTCTTGCACCGTATTTTAAAGACAATTTTATGTAGACAAAGACGAGACATTAGTTGTTAAAATCGGTTTATACTTGCAAAAGATATTAAAAAAATTTCGACAAAATTTACTTCGTAAATTCAAAATTTTATAAATATTTTTTTTGTTAGCTTGTTGTTTTTTTTTATTCATATCGGCTGTGAGAGAAAATACTAAAAAAGGTGTTAATGAAAAGTTGAATAACTTTTACAATTTTCGTCCGATTTGAATAATATTGGTATACATTTTTAAAGGCTTCCATATCAAAATAAGCAATGAAAAGTGACTAAAATCAAAAAAGTTGATAAATTTTGTATTTCTTTTAGATATTCTTAACAAAAAAAATACTTATAACTGACAAATTCACCAGGAATGCACGTTAAAAAATTTAAAGTCGGACTGTGTGACTGAGTTACAGATCGAGAAGTTGACGAACATCACTGAAAACGGTTTTTTCAGAATAACTTCTGAATTTGAGGGTGTTTCTGAATTTTTTTTTCGTTTTCCAAGTTTTTATCCATCGTAGCACCCTGTTATTATGATGTTGAACTATATACTTACTCCTGCTAAGCATCCTTCAATATTTAATAATTCCATAATATTTTCTTTAACCAATCCATATGTGTCAAATAGATTGGGTGACGCCAGTATGCCTCCCAAAACTCAAGCATAACTGTTGTTTTGTCTTTAGTATGAAAGGTATATTTATATAAGTTTTTCATTCCGTTTGTAATTTCTACATTTTTTCATTTGCAACTCCACACCTTCTATCCTTCTGTATGTTGAAATCAACTTTCTGTAGCTTCCATATAACTTACTACATTCATGATTCATGCATAAAAATATCCGATATAGTCCCGACTTTGAAATCGAGAAAATAATTCAAAGTCGGCTGAGAAAAAACCAGGACAACCTCGATTTTTTACCAATTTTTTAAGCTATATCTGGATTAATTTAGACAATATGGATATCTAACGATAGATATTTCAAAGATCTTTGCATGGGTCAAAATCGGGAAATATATTTTTTAAACCGAATTTTTTCACCAAAAAAATTTTTTTATCATGCAATTTTTTTTTCACTAATAAATTTCAAATAAAAAATCAAGCAAATTTTGTTTTCCTAGAAAAATAGTATAGAAGCTATTTTTGTCAAGTATAGAGCAATTTTTGTCATTTTTGGCGTCTTCGTGTAATGTGTAATCACTTTAAACATTTTCAGTAGTAAGCTACTGGAGAGTCAATCTGGAGTTCAGTCTTTGTAATCTATGTCACGAAAATAACATGTGACTAGCTAATTCTGTAACCAGTAGTGAACACAAATTAGTGATATGACCTATCAGAACAGCTGGGTGCGAAAGTAATATTTATATTGTCCAATAATTAATTTTAATAATAACTGACCTGTGGTATTTGTGGCTAATACCCACTGACAAATATATTGAAATCAAAAAAAAATAATTAAAATTGTGTATTAAGATATTTGTTCACAGTCACATTCACAGCATTCTATAATTTTTAGTTTTTTTTTACTTTTAAAATTATTCCCTTTTGCTACAATACAATAATGACAGAAGCCCTTTTATACTATTATTAATCCCCTATTAGCACACTGTACTGACTGACCCCTTATCATCTGTTGGTGTCAAGCTAGTGTATTCAATGTTTGGTTTACAACACCATACGACATTCATTAATTGCATTTTATAAACAAAAATTTAACAAAAATCTATACAATTGAAATTTATTCCGAAACTAATTTTTCATATAAAAGAGTTTGTTTGTCATCATTGTATTAGGCTATTCAAATTAGTAGATTTTTCTCTTGTTCGAATAAAACGAATAATTTGAATAAGAGATTTTAAATTGTTCGAATAATTCAATCACATGCTTAAATTTAATCGAATTATTTAAATATTTTTTTTCAAAAGAAAAATAATGAAGTTTTTTAATATATTAGTGTTAAAAGAAAAACAAAAAAAAATAACGTTAAAGTTAACAATTCAAGTATTGATAATGTTAAAAAACATTCGAAAGCAAAGTGCATTATTAAATTTTCATCTGAAATATTCTGATCACATTCCCTACTGAACTATCTACAAAACAATTGACTAGCAAACTCTTTAGTTTCCGTTTTGAAGCTATGCTTTAAACAATTTGAGCTAGTTGGACATGAGCCTGAATTCAAGTACAATATAAACGTATTAAGAACTTTTTTGTGTCGTTCATTAATTCGGGTTTTAACCCTCCGTTAGTCGCAATCATTTTCAATCGTGACTAGTCGCAATGTATCAAATTGATATCAATAAAAAAGGAGCGTTTGAAAATAATCTCTTCACTTTTTATTTCGAAAACATAAAAACAATATTAAATGCAATGTATTTAAAAGACTAATAAAGAAAAATTGCAGTAAAAATATTATTTTATCAAAAAATAGCTTAAAATTTAGGGTGTTTAAAAAAAATTTACAATAAACAAATGTTTGCCTGTATCAACCAGATCAGTTGCGAGTAACGGAGGGTTAAAATGAGTAGACAATTCTTTAGTAAATGAATTATTCACTTTTCTAAATTATTTATAACAAATTGTATTACACCCACAAGCTCTATCAACGTTGCCGAATCTTAGCTTAATCAAAAACTTTGGTCACAAATCTGCCCAAAGTTTGATATCATTATCAATTTTAAACAATTTAATAAATTTAAATATTTATTTATGTACAATTGATTCGTTTTATTGGATTATTCTACAAAAAGTTCTTCAAATTATTCGTTATTCAAAAATGATGACTTTTAAATTGTTCGAATAATTATTCGAACGATCATTACTCGAATGAATAGCCTAGTTAGTTTATATGATAAACAATAATTTTATTGTTATTGTAACACAAAATAAATAATTTTTAAGACGAATAAATAACAGAGAACATAAAACTCCTGCAATTAATTTGTCGAGTTTGTCAGTCCAAAAATTTTAACTTATCAACACAATAACAACAATAACAGTCATGTAACTTACAGAGGTCATTATTATTTTTATTGTACGTTTTGTTGTTGTTGTTGTGATTGTCCTTTAAGTCAAATGCACACATAGCCAAACAACACAAACAGATAAATAAACCAACAACACGGTTTGCATGACTTTTCAAAAGACAAATTGTATTTTCTATACAAATAAAAGCATAAAGGCTAAGCGAATGTGTGTGTGAGTGTTTGTAGACTTCACATAAATTCTGCTGGTTGCTTAGTAAAGTATATTTTTACATACAAATACACACATTCTTGGTTTGTTTACCTGAGCAAAGAAACCCTAAAGTAGAAGCAGAAGAAGTTAAAGCAGCAAAAGGAAACCATTTGTTAAAAAAACACACATTCACTTGTAAACATATTTACCGAACTAAAAACCAACATAACCAATACAAAGATAGAAAAGCTAACTCACACATACCTAACCAATGCCAACTCATACACACATGTGAAAGGAAGTAAATCCACTAAACATTTTTTTGCAGTATTCAGTCAGAGTTCGTACGATGTCGCATCGATCGAAAAAAAAGTGGTAATAAATCTAAATATTCTAAATCTTCCGATTGCATAATGATGTAGGAATAAATCATAGCGGAAGACACAGACTTTAAGAAACTAAAATTTGTGACTACCCCGTTGAATTGCGAGGTTAGAGTTTTCTAGACCGCCTCTGGTTAGGAAACTGTGTACTGCTTATAACTTGTACAAATATAAACAGATTTCAACAAAAGATACTTTCTTAAATAGTAAGAGGAAAAGTACAGAAATCGTGTTTATTCCACTAAGTTATCTCTTGTAGTTTAAAACCCAGTAACACGAAGTCTGGTTATGTATTAACTAATAGTTATACTGACAGTTTTCACACAAAAATAATTTTAACAGTCAGTATAACTGTTAATTAACGCATAAACAGGTTTCGTGTTAATGGGGGTAAGAGATATTAATAACCAAATCAAAATATAGTCAAGGTAAAAAACGAAAGTTTCAAAATTTAAATGGAAATATCTTTGAAACTGTAACAGATAACAAGTGAAATAAAAAAATATTTTTGCCGTTTTCGATTTTTCATGATTTTTTTAAAACAAAAAAATTTTATATTTTCACGTAAAAATTATATTTATACCCTTCACCATGAGTGGCAAGGTAAGTTTGTCATTCCGTTTTTAATCTCTACATTTTTCATTTGCGACCCCACAAGGAATATATATATTGGGTTGTTATAGATAGGGAACTCGTTATAGCCATGTCGTAGCCCCCAAATAACTTACATACTTCAGTATATCGGGAATTATTCCGACTCGGTTGCTATTCGTCAAAATCGGCCCACAAATGGCTGAGATATAAGGAAAAAAAACCGGGACAACCTCGATTTTTGGCCTATTTTTGATCTATATCTGAATAACTAAATCATTAATATAGACAATATGGAAATATAATGAAACATATTTCAAAGTCCATTGCAACGATGTATATAAAGCTATAGTAAGTTGGACCTACAATGGGTCAAAATATTTTTTAAACCGAAATTTTTTTCATCAAAAGAATTTTTTTCTCTAAAGTCTTTTTGAAATTTTTTTTTTTAAAAATTAACATAAAAAATGAAAAAAAACTTTTTTTTAAAAAAAATTAAAAAACAATTTCGAAAAAAAAAATTTAATTTTGTTTACCTAAAATTATTTAAAATTATTTATTTTAAAGTATAATTTGTTGAAGGGTATATAAGATTCGGCTCAGCCGAATATAGCTCTCTTACTTGTTTTTGCTTCAATTGGTTATTATAACTCCGAAACTACAGAGCCGATTGAAACGCAAAGGTTATATAAATTTCAAATTTTCTAAATTTATTTTAATAATATAAAATAAAACTATAGTTCTATATTTCAGACAATGTGCAGACTTGTTAGATAATTTTCTTACGAAAGTCCAGCTAATGTGCAGAAATGTCTAAAGCAAAAAGTGTAAATTTTAAGATATGTCCGCAATCAGATATGTCCGCAATTAATGTTTACTGGGTACTCAGACACAAAATATTGTTGCATGCAATTTAAATAGATGTGTATGTGTCTGAGGGACTCTCTCTTTCTGTTTTATGAGTTTTTGTGTGCAAGTAAAACTAACTAACAAGATAGGATGCAGCAACAGTAAAATATTAGGGTGGTATGTAAAATAATTTAAAATATTCTATGAATTATAATATTGAATGAAGGCATGTAAATTTAGTTCCTTAATGTCGTTTTTCACAACCGATAACATTTCATTTAATTTTTTCTGAAAGCTACACTCCTCTTCTCTGCTGGACTCTATAAGAAAAATTATTTCACAATTTACTGCCATCCTACTAATTAAAGGCACGTATGTATACATCTACTTTTTAGTAACCAGATTTTGGAATATACTAATCACTGAAAGACTTATGTAGTTGGTGACAGTCTTGTTTAGAGTTTGTGGTGGTAGAATAATAGAGTCAATAGTATATTTATCATGTCATTCAGTTTGCGGCATAAGGATGAATTACTCACAGAAAGCTAATTCTAAAGAAGTTTTAACTATAGGCTCCTTCGAGAAAGCGGGACACCCAGTGTGTTAAACTAATTCGTTAATTTTTTGCGAAATTTCGGTTTTTCAGTTTATTCAAGAAACTAAACCGTTTTTGAGTTACGCGAATATACATACGTTGTGCAACCGCCTCCATTTTCGAAATAACGGTTAGCACCAATGAATTCAGCGTACCCGAATTAGTTTAATCCACTGAGTGACCTTCTTGACAGAAAAAAAGTATCAATTTCGTGCACAGTGTTATTTATCAAACATTTTTAAAACTGCTCTCTGAAGAACAGTTACCAATATTGTTTTGGTCTTTGATAGCCAATAACATTTTTTTTTTGGTCTTCCATAACAATTATGAACGATCTTCCATAACAATTATGAAAATCTTTTATTATGGTTATCAAAGACCAAAGAATATTATACTCTCTTGTGATGGTTATGGCTGGACTAAAATAGTTTTGAGTTATTTATAAAGGGTATTACAGGACTGATTGTTTTGCAGTTACTTTTTCTATAACCAATTGCTTATTTAGAAAAAATAATAGTTATTTGGGGTCCCTGATAAAAACATAAACGGCTACCTTAACAAATTTCCATAGCTAAACTAACATTTTTCATTCCGAAGAGAGCCAAATATCAAAAAAGCATACAAAGATAACCTTTCTATATTTAACATTTAAAATATATTTTTTAGTTATTTTGATAAGTAGTCTTTAAGATTCGCCTTAACCTAATAAAAAATATGACATTCTAACTTGTTTTCCTCTCCGTATATGTTACTGCTGTCGCTAATCATGGTGTGGGTATAGATGTTGCCACATTTATATTAGAAAAACTGTCAACAACAATTGTTGCTTGTGCATCCTTATTGCTGACTGAAACTCATTTGTCCCTATGTGTGTATATTGCATCATTTAACCATCCGCACTACATCTGTATTTAGCATATCTTCTACCTGTACTTATTTGAAGATTTCTCAAAAGTTTCAATTTAATTTATATAAAATCTTCAAGATTCCATTGAATTTTAGCTTTACTAAAAATAAAATTTTAAAACTTTACCTAGATCTTGGATTGTATCATTTGTATACCTTTCACCTTCGTGAGAAGGGTATATATGTATAAGTTTTTCATTCCGTTTGTAATTTCCACAATATAAAGTATATATATATTCTGGATCCTTATAGCTAGCGGAGTCAATTGAGCCATGTCCGCCTGTCTGTTGAAATCAATTTTCTAAAGACCCCAGATATCTTCGGGATCCAAATCTACAATAATTCTGTCAGACATGCTTTCGAGAAGTTTCCTATTTCCTAAAATCAGCAAAATCAGTCCACAAATGGCTAAGTTATGAGGAAAAACCAGGACAACCTCGATTTTTGACCTATTTTAGTCATTAATTTAGACAATATGGATATCTAATGATAGATATTTCAAAGACTTTTCCAACGACGTATATAAGACCATAGTAAGTTGGACCTACAATGGTTTAAAATCGGAAAAAATATTTTTTTTTCACCAAATAAAAAAATTTAAAAAACCAAAATTTTTTTTAAATTTAAAAAATTACAATTTATAAAATTCGAAAAAATTTTTCCAAAAAATAAAAAAAACAATTTTGAAAAAAAAAATTACCTATTAATATTTCAAATTTGTATATTGAAGCAGAATTTGGTGAAGGGTATATAAATGCGGCACAGCCGAATATAGCTCTCTTACTTGTTATATATGTGATTATATCTAAGAAATTTATTTTTGTCTTTGTTTGTGCACCTGGCAATCCTGCCGCATGGTTTATTTTCTGCTTGCAGCATTCTTTAAACTCAAACTATAAGATAACAAGAACCTGTGTAATTGTAAAGAGTATTTCAAGAATATGTACATAAGAATATGAATCCGATAACGAAAATCCTCAAACTAGTATATTACAATAATCTTAGATTATGTTCCTATAGAAAAAAGAAGTGAACTTATGAGAATGTATTATTAAACCCTAAACAACAATAATGGGGAGGGTATATTGCGTTTGTGCTGATTTTTGCAACGCCCAAAATAACACCCACCTTAAAATATACCGATCGACTCAGAATCACATTTGAACCAATGGCGAAGTCTATTAAAACTGGTTTTAGATCCGTCCATTATTTCATACAAACATACAAATGTCTTCCCGAAAAATTCCCATATAAGGCCTATTTCTAAAAATTACTTTAACTTGCACAAAAATTCATAAAAATTTTGGTATCAAAAAAATATCAATACATAATAAATCACGCGGCCTAATTCAATGCATGGACCACTTCCGAAAATCACTTTAACGAGCTAAAGCTAATAAAAATGTTAATGTCCAAACCTCCGTTAGTCGCAACTGATCTGGTTGATACAGGCAAATATTTTTTTATTGTAAATTTTTTTTAAACTCCCTAAATTTTAAGCTATTTTTGAATAAAAATATATTTTTACTGCAATTTGTTTTTAATTACTCTTTTAAATACTTTGAATTTAATATTGTTTTCATGTTTACGAAATAAAAAGTGAAGAGATTATTTTCAAACGCGGCTTTTTATTTATTGATATCAATTTGATACATTGCGACTAATCTCGATTGAAAATGATTGCGACTAACGGAGGGTTAAAAGAAATAAGTTTTTATATATAAAGTAATCACTCGACGTAATTTAATGGCTCCAAAGCTCCCTATAAGGTCCAGTTCCGCAAATCTCTCACATAAGAAATATTGAAATTGTAAAAAAAAAAAATGTTTTTGCAAATTTTTTTAGTGTAAGTTTTTTCTATAAAGAAAAGGAACCTGAATATGATTATGTTTACTGTAAAAACTTTGCTTTTTCAATGCAAAATCTGTTCTGTGAAAATTTAGTCGATTTCTGACCGCTTATTCTTTGAATAGTTTAGGATGTAGTCTGTTTTCTGACCACGTTCATATCGAAAAAGTATTAAATTTCTGTTTTCAGTTTCTGTAAACCATTTTTGCTTTAGCAAATCTAGTCAGTTTCCGTATACCACTTTTCCTATGAAAAATTTAGTCAGTTTCTTACCACTTTTCCCAATGCAAATGTAGTCAGTTTCTGTAGACCACTTTTCCTATGAAAAATTTAGTCAGTTTCTTACCACTTTTCCCAATGCAAATGTAGTCAGACTTTTCCTATGGAGAATGTAGTCAGTTCCTATAAACCACTTATCCTATGAAAAATATAGTCAGTTTTTGCACAATTTTCCCAATGAAAATGTAGTCAGTCTCTGACCACTTTTCGTATGGAAAATGTATTCTGTTTCTGTAGAACGCTTTTCCATTGGAAAATTTAGTCAGCTTCGTTCTACTTTTCCTATGGAAAATGTCAGTTTCTGTCAGATAATACAGTCAGTTTCTGATTTGATTTTCTTTTGAAAAATATACTTAATTTCTGACTATTTAAAAATGTACCTATAGAAACTATAGTCTATTTCTGACTACCTTTCCTACGGATTACTTATGACTACGATTACTTTTCTCATGAAAGATGCAGTCAGTTTCTGATTATTTTGTAGTCACTTTCTAACTAATTTTCTTATAGAAAATGTGGTTAGTAGCTGACTACTTTGCGATTACTTTTTATCAAAGGAAATGTATAGGAAAGTTCCCGACAATCTTCCTATAGAAAAATTTAGTTACTTTCTGACTAGTTTGTCTTAATAAAATGTATTCAGTTATTTATCCTTTTGAAATTAAAGTTGTTTTCTGACTACTAAATCTATAGAAAATCTAGTAAATTATTGAAAAGTGGTTTCCAAAATTTAGGGGGGGGGGGTGTATGCTTTAAACTTACAAATCTTTTTATTAATACCCTTTATTTAGAAAAGTTTGTGAAATATTTTGTTTATAGCACATACGAATATGCCAGTACACAACACTCGCAACCGCCTTCATAAATTCATGTATGTTTGCATTTGCAAACAGGAAAATAGCTTCAGGATATTTTAAATAACGTAAATGATTATCATTTGTTGTAATCATAGTACTCGTTATTGTCACACTCATCCGTTTTGGTCTGAATGAACTATTGCTCCGGTTCAGTACAGATTAAATACTTGGTTGGCCCTGTTGGTTGGTTGGTTGGTTAAGATGATGGGTATCATACCATTTACTCATAAGTTGAATGTAATTTACAAGCAGACTGAGATCATTTTGGTATGGTAGGGTTCACTTTAGTTAACTTGGCTTGTTATATAGTTGGGTTTGTTGGATGGTTGGTTGGTTGTTCGTTAGATTGTTTAGCTTATTTGTATTGTTGCATTGTTTATTTATTCGCATGCGACATAAATAATTAGTAATAATGACACTGCCCTTCTCTGCACTCACTACTCTGTTGAGAATATTTGAACAGCAAATAACATTTATTCAATTCCAACAAATAACCCATCCTTACAGCTAAACAAACTCATGTTTATTTAGTTCAATGTTTGTTTGCATGAATGTTTGGTTGGTTGGTTGGTTGGTTGGTTGGTTGTAAATTTAAACTAGTTATAAAACAATGTTTGTTGGCCTGTTGGGCTCAGGTGATTGTGCCAGTGACATGGGTCATAGCAGGTGGTTGCTTAAATAATAACAGCAACAATATATTTATTTGATTGAATTTTAATTTAATTTCATTTGAATAAATGTTTTGTGGCTATAAATTTACTATTCAAATGATAAATTATCCATATTACAACATTCTGTTGCAACAGCAAGTTTAGTTTTAATATGGATTGGTCACTATGATAAATTTCAATTCTATTAACTGAATTTGCATAGAATATAAATATGTACAAACGTATAGAGTTTCCATAGGTTATTTAGGTGTATTTAGTTAAAATAATTTTCTCTAAATGGTCAATTTAATCGTATAAATTTAAGGTAAAATACTAAATAATAAATAACTATAGATAGTTTTAACTGCAACAACATGAAGCAATTAGTTAGAATATTGGTAATTTTAAATGATTTAGTATGAGTTTTGTTGTTTTATATAATTATCTATCTCTCTCATATGTGGTAGTAACCATAATTACATGTCACGCAATGATTAAGGAAATTAAAGTTTAAGTTAAGGTTTAAAATTTTAATTTTAAATTAAAGGCAGAATATGAACGTTGGGCTAAATATACATGAGATCCAATATGTTTCCATAAAGAATTTGTTATAATATAAATAATGTTTTCTTTCGCCAGACTTCGGATCACTGGAATTCAGCCGAGAGGGTTCAATATTGACATACGAACAGGCGGATCGAGATATTGCAATTAGTTTGAAGTTTATTAGAAATAATAAATTCGAAAAATATTTGGACACCTATTACCGAAGATATTTACAAAAAACAAAATAAAGTTAAGATAAAAAGCGAAAGTTAAGATAACAAATTGTAACTCAAATGTAATTCAAAGTATGTATAAGATTTAATAAAAAAAACGAATTTTCTTTATATTCCTATTTACTCTATAAAAAACTGAAATCAGTACATTAGGGTGGGTCGATTTTTTCACGAAAAATCGTATAGCAGAAACGCAATCTACGGAAAATTCTAAGAAAGTTTCATCAAGAAACCATACTCTCAGTTAATTTTAGTCAGAACATTTGTCAAAAACCAAGTTTAATAAGTTTAAAACCACGAAAGAAAAATGTTTAGTTGGAAAAAATACACTTTACAAATAAATTTAAAACACATTTTTTTATCCCTTAACACCTTTGCCAAACTCTAAAACATTACAGTATACATTCATTCCCTAAAAAATGTCTCTAATATTTTAAACATGATCTTATAGAGAATCCCAACTTCTAACAAACACAATATTTGCGTGACAAAAATAACAAAATATTACAGATAAAAATACTGTTTTCTTTTTGTAAATAAACAAATATAATTTTATTTAATTTATGCTCTTTTGTCTCGACAAAACACCAATTATTCTTTGCCAAAATTGTGGAAAAAAAAACACAAAAATTTGCAAACAACTTTGCAGTATAATTTAGCTACTAGTGGATATATTGAGTACAAAATTTACACAAACTCTTATGAATAGAAAAAGTAAACAAACAAATAAAATAATATTAGAAAACAAAATTGAAAAAGGGGCAAAAACAAACAAACAAGCAACCAAAAAGCCATCAAAAACAAAGTAAACCCCCAACACAAAAATATCAAAACGTTAGATAAATCTAGTAAAATAAGAAAAACTCTATAACAAATACAGTAGAATTTCAATTAACAGGGTTTTATTTGTTTGCAGTAAAGGATCTAAATTCAAGTGTTTTTCTTTAATTTGGGGTTTTAAGGATTCTATGGTCTGAACACATACATCTGTTTATGGAAACCATTACCAACAAACAAACATCTTTTACCCACACACAGATAAACAAAAATAGCAACAACAAAAAGTGAAAAACTGTTTTATTTTTCTAAAGAAAATCCCAACAAAATAAACAAATTCCGCGGGCGTATGAAATACATTATTTATTTCGTTTTATTTTTATTTGTTTGAACTTTACTTTTTGCTGTTTTTTTTTTTTTTAGAAAAAGTGAAAAATAATAAACAACACATACATTAATACATATCGGCATCTAAAATGTAAAATGACGTACCATCAAAAAATCTGAAATTTATTTTATTATTGATTACGCTTAACTACATGATATTAGAAATGTTTTCAAAATTTTAAACTTCAGGTCTCAAAAGTAACCAAGTTATAACCAAAATTAAAACAATATGCTTATTTCAAGTTCATATTTTCTTTAACGAAAAAAACTGATCTTCCCTGATGCAAAATAGAAATAACAGAGTATTTCATTTTGGATATGAAAATATGGCTGGTACAAAAGTAAAATTCTAAGACGATCTAGCTATATCAGACGAAAGGAGCTAGCTGACTGAAATTTTCCACAAATATTCTCTGTTGATAAGGTTTGTTTGGCATTGAAAATGTGCAATATCAGTCCATGATTTCACTTAGCCCCGATTTATGACTGCTGAATACTGTTTCAGCAGTCATAAATATGTGGCTTGTGCAGAAATCCTGATAAAATTTTGCACAAAGTACGCTGAAATTATTCTATAAAGTATAGCGAAAATCGGGCAACATTTGTCCCTAGTTTCCATACAAGGCCCCCCTGAGAAAATGACTTAAACATTCATAATTGTCTTATAATAATTAATATCGAGATGAAATTAGATGACATATTTATGGTGTGTATACAAGATTCAGCATAGCTGAATACAATACTTTTTTTAATGTTATTTTTTTTTTGTAAAGGATGTCTCAGTAGGAATGCACTTTTATAATTTTTAAATGAAAACACATATTTTTTGAAATAGTTTTATTTTAGTTTTGGTTTATTGTAAAGAAAACATGTTCCGATTAAGTATGGAAGTCAAATGGCCCCCTTGGCTCTGATGACAGGCCATTATGAAATTTTCCATGACATTTTCACAGAGATGTGGCTGTATCTCACCGATAACGCTTTGGTTATCGGATTTGAGCTCAGAAATTGTTTCTGGATTATTCGCATAAACCCGAGATTGCACAAAACGCCAGAGAAAAAAAATCGCTCGGCTTTAACAGAACAGTTGACATCAGAATTTCATGAACAAATTTGAAATCTTTTTTGTTCCGATTTCAAAAAAGTTACATACATAGAATCTCCTTGTCGAAAAATACACAAATCGCATAGTCGATATCAAAATATAGTTACCCATATGTTCTTAATTATTTTGTAAAGGGTTCCGATAACCTCGACCCTGTCATGGATATTATAGTCAAAAACCTAAATAATTCCATTTTTGGGATTTTTAAGACTTTTTTTGAGAATTGCGGTATTCCTGATAACAAATTTCGTGATTTGTTTTTGTTTTTTTCATTTTCAATAGACAAGTTTATATAACTGTAAAATTTAATTAAAAAATATTCCTAAATAAAAATTTAATTTCGATTTGAAAAATTTGTATGTTTGCAAAAACTCAATAAAAATCATTTTTGTCATATTTTTTAAAAAAGTATTCCATGAATTTTTCAATTGCCAAAAGTTTTGAAAAATAAAAAAAACAAAATGTGCTAATAGAAATTCATAACAAAGCATTATTATTAAAGATTCATAGATAAGTTCTCTGCATGAGGATTTTCTGAGCCCCAAATTCGACAATTTTGTGTATTCACTTCATCGAAGAAGATCACTTTTTTTTCTCGAAAAATTGGCATCGACCTCAATTTGCTTCATTACCCATTGAAAGAATTGCCGACACATAGCATAGTATCATGTTAATCCAGATTAGAAAATATTGATTCAATATCTCAAGTAGTTTCCATTTTATATATTTGGTCATATTGTCATAATGTCCTAATATATCACGACTCGGCGGCTCGGCTTAACCGACTCTTAGGCATTCGGCGCAGGACTCTGTTGGTTGGTTACGATAACACAATAAGCATAGCATAGAGTAGTATTATTTTAGGAAATTTTTTGCTTTAAAATCAATAAAAACCATTGTTAAATATTAAGACATTATGACAATATGACATGATAAGAGACCTTGTGAATTGACCAATTGTTTGTTGCTGCCCCGTTAAACTTATAAAAAGTGATGTTACTTCATTTTGCATTTTAGTTGACGATATATATGTGAATTGCTTACAAACTGATGTTACTTACTCATACGCATTTAGCTTTAAAATAATATGTTTAGATTTGCTTGTTTGTTTGTTAGCGTGCGTAGCTATGTTTGTTTGTCAAGGTAGTTCTGTTGAATTTATAATGTTCTGTTTCGCTAACTTTTGTTATTGTTGTTGATTGCATTACATATTTTTAATCTGAAAAGATTTTTTAAGAGGTTTATTTATTTCTCAAAAGTAAAATCAGTTAAATACAATGATTCACGTACTTACGCTGACTTTAAAATATGATTCCCATACATTTATAGCGAAGTAAGAAATTTGCACGAAATAACATTAATTTCAAGAAAAAAGGTACATTTTATTTTTATGCTAAACTTATAATTTATGATCCTGTAAATTTGTGTTGATGGTGAAAATAAAAATAAATACATTTTGTGGATATAAATAAAAATTATATGCACCACCACTGAATTTGCCATTCCGTTTGTGACATATCGAAATATTGGTCATAGAACCAAAAACTATATAAGGAGTGAGATCGAAAAATCTTAATCCTTAATAAAAATGAAACCACTACAGTTTTTTTTTTATTTGATTGAAATTATTATTACAACTTACAAAAAATATTATTTTTATAGTTCTAATCAATAGTGGTGAATTTATGAATCTTTTCCGGAAACCCTTCCATTAAGGTTTTTATAGTGCGTACTGTGACTTTGTTCGAACAGTTAGTCTATCTCCGTTTAAAATCTACCACACTTTTGGATAACTTTTTTGTGCTCTTCAATTCTCTTTTAACAAGAGCTCAATATCTCTGGACTGGCCTTAGCTCCAGTCATTTTGAAGGATTTACCTCTCTTGGTACAAATACCACATTATTGTTCTTGTACCACTAAAGACTTTGCTTACCACAGTGACATATTGCCAAATCCGACCAAAAATAAGTGGAAGCATCCTCTTTTGTAAACATTCCTTGATGTAAATTTCGGTATTTATAGAGCCCTTTGTAACAAATGTTTGGCTTCTTTTGCTGCAACTGCATATTGCTTGCCATATCAAGAACTTTTTGGGAACATTTTCTGCTTTTGGTTCCTAAACTTTTCTATAACATTCCACGAGCATTAGCAACATACAAATATTGACCCGGAAGCTGCAAAAAATTTTACAGAACACGTTCCGTTATTAATTATCCATAAAATTTCACTTAAATTTTCGTGCTCAGTCTTTAGAGAGTTCTGGAACTTTTTGATCCTTGTTTTTAAACATGCATTGGCTTTAACTTTTCGTACAAAATAGTCCGAGTACTGATCTAACTGCTTTCTTAACGGATGTGTTGGGAGCTCTTTTGAAAATACTACCTATTTATTGGCTTTAGAAACATCATGTGGACCATTCCTTCTACCTGAACCAGGTTTTTTATTGTTTGTCCTACTTTTTGTAGGACCAAGTTGGGTTTCGTTGAAAACATTTAGGCCCTAATTTCGTAAATCACGTCACCAAAGTGATATTTATGTGGAAAGCGAATACAAAATTTCAAAAATTTTAAAAATTTGTTTTTGTTTTATATACAAAATTTTTAAATTATGATAGGCAAATCAACGCTTGAATTTTTGTGCGTTTGTTCTGTTCAGAATTTGTATACAGTGACCGACAAAAGTCTACATACGACCATTATTTTCGTAACTCGCGGACTTCTAAACCATAACAAGTAAAAGTAATGATGCAGTTTTATT
Organism: Calliphora vicina; assembly: GCF_958450345.1. Lineage (NCBI taxonomy): Eukaryota > Metazoa > Arthropoda > Insecta > Diptera > Calliphoridae > Calliphora > Calliphora vicina. The sequence continues at coordinate 124,478,940 of NC_088780.1, forward strand.
TCAAATGCATTTTTAGTAATATAACAAAAAAATATCGATAAATTTATAATTAATTTAACTTTTATTCACAAAAAAATAAAAAAATATGTTGACAAAAGTCTACATACGATCTGTACACTAAATAAACATTTGTCAGTGAATACAAATTTTCATTAAATTCAAAATTTCGTTGGGTCACCACGGGCATCTACAAGCGTCTGGGCATCGAAGCAACTAAATTTTCCAGTTCTGCGGACGTTATATTTTGCCATTCTTCTGGAAGGTTCTCCTTTAATATTGGTGCACAAGTAATACGATTTTTTCGGATCTTCCGTTGTAGAATTACCCACACGTGCTCAATAACATTTAAGTCCGGGCTTTGAGGTGGTGTGTACAATTGTCATGGGGCATGGTAGAGTAGCCTATCTTTGACAATTTGAGACCAATGTTTCGGATCGTTATCTTGCTGAAAAATCCAACTTTAACCAAGAGTTGAAATACCAACGGATGCTCTCAAATTTTGTTCCAAAATGGATTTGTACTGATAACGATCCATATTATCCTCAATAAACACTAACTTTCCCACTCCAAAAGCAGCGATAGTACCCCAAACCATCAGACTGCCAACACCATGCTTAACTGTAGCGAGTAAGTTTTTCGGATCCATTGCTGTATTTGTTTTGCGCCATACTTTATCTCTTCCATCACTTCCAAATATGCTATACTTCAACTCATCAGTGAACAAAACTCGTTTCCAGAATTCCATGTCCTTTTCAAAGTGCTTTTGGGCGAATTCCAAACTAAGTTTGCGATCCGTTCGCTAATTTACGAGGAGTTCTGCTTTAATTACAATTATTATTTAAGGTTCTTTGAATTGTTCGTGGATGAACAATAACTTGTTGATCTTGTTGGCCAATTTTGTGGTATTTACTTTTGAGTTTTTGTTGACTTCATTTAACATGAAGATTACATATCTACGATGTAGTTTCTTTGGGCGACCACTTCGCAACTTGTTTTTAACTCTACCACTGTTGATCAGAAATGTTTGCTATAGAAAATGGCTAAAATCGGTCAAATCTATATATATAAAAATGAAATAGTCCATGTATGTATGTAATGTCATCACGTGAGAACAGCTGGATTGATTTGGCTGATTTTTTTTATTCGATTCGAAATTTTCAGGAGTTGGTTTGTAAAGAAAAAAATTCAACAATTCCGGTTAAAACTCGGAAATTCTTTTTTTTTTGTGGGTCCAGTCAACTGTAATAAAAAAGCTCCCTAAAGTATGCAGTACAAATTTAAATATTTTATTTGCAAATAAATAAGAACAGGCTGGTGTGCGTGGGTTGGAGAAACTTGAAGAACTAACATTAGTAAATGCTACCGGGCGAAGCCGGGGCGATCAACTAGTAGTTTATATTTTTCGAAAATGTTTTTTTTTATAATATCATGTAATTTGGCTCACATTTTACTGTTGATAAAAATACAAGCTCTTTTGAAAATGGTAAGAATAGCTCCATTACTTCTCCAAACCCCCAATACAAATTTCTTCCCGAAAGATGGCTAAATGATACATAAGTGCCTATAGAATAGCAGTATCCATTCAAAATTCAGGAAAAAAAAATTCCAATTCCAAAACAAATCACAAAACTAACTTTTGTTAGGACCACGCATAAGTCTATATATGTATATAAAAATGAAATGGTCCATGTATGTAATGGCATCACGTGAGAACGGCTGGAGCGATTTGGCTGATTTTTTTTTTTCGATTCGAAATTTTCAGGAGATGGTTTGTAAAGAAAAATAATTCAAAAATTCTGGGTAAAACTCGGAATTTTTTTTTTCAGTCCAATAATAAAAAAGCTCCCTAAGGTATGCAGTACAAATTTAGATATTTTATTTGCAAATAAATAAGAACAGGCAGGTGTATGTGAGTTGGAGAAACTTGAAGAACTAACATTAGTAAATGCTACCGGGCGGAGCCGGGGCGGTCAACTAGTATCTTATAAATATCGATATTAGGTTGAATTTTGACAAAAATTATTCTAATATATACAGAAATCGCCTTACCGAATTTTATGATGATCGGTCCATAATTTATGAAGATTGGGACCACTTCCGAAAAGCACTTAAATGCTCATGTGAATATGGATCCATAATTATACAGAGAGCCTCAAAGTGAGTAAACATTACTGAATTTTTTAAGATAATGAAAATCATTATAGTCCGACTTAAGGCCCTAATTTTGTAAATCACGTCACCAAAGTGATATTTATATGGAAAGCAAAAACAAGATTTCAAAAATTTTAAAATATTGTTTTTGTTTTATATACAAAATTTTCAAATTATGAAAGCCAAATCAACGTTTGAATTTTGATGCGTTTGTTCTGTTAAGAATTTGTATATAAAACAAAAACAAATTTTTAAAATTTTTGAAATTTTGTTTTTGCTTTCCATATAAATATCACTTTGTGAAGTGATTTACAAAATTAGGGCCTAAATCTTTTTTTCCGAACAGAATATATTATTCAGCCCAATTTCCAAAAAAAGACGAAACTTTTAAATTTTAATCGATGGATAGATTTTGGGATTTTCGTTGTCTTAAAAAAATCAAATAATTTGTGGTGTTTATTAACTTTTGAGGCTCACTGTATATATTTTCCATATTAGACTCAAACACATTATAGTCTAGCAATGTGAAATTTAACACAAATCTTTTCTAGTTAAAGAAAATATAAAACTAACCAAATCGGGTAACCAGTCTTTTGCAAAACGCACAGCAATAGTTGGGTGTATAAGATTCGTCATTGTCGAATATAACACTCTTTCCTGTTAAATTTTGTTGTTTTTTTAGTAAGTAACTTAAAAGAAAATCTAGATAAAATATTACTTACACATGTAAAAAGTTATTTTTGAAATGAATCAAACAACCCTTGTAACTTAGTATATATATTAATTAAATCTATCTAAATAATAAGCAGATGCTTATGTAGTATTAACATGAATATGTGGTATTAAATAACATTATTTCATTTTATTTTTAATTAAGCTTGGAGAGGATTTAAACAAAAACATTTAAATAACCAGCTACGTTGTAGCCTAACTCTTTACATTTCACAAAATAATTAATTACCTTATTTTATGATTTTAATAAAATCCATTAAAAGAAAAATATTTGACAGTCTATACTAAAATTCCTTTTCAAAAAACATATAATGTTAATTTTTATTTCTCCTATTTTTTTCCATATTGTGGCTTATGTTGCTGCTTTGTTGCTGGTGAGACTGCTGTGATAATTCCTTTGTTATTTTTAATTTAAACACATTATTTAGATCTTTTATGTTGTAATTAACATTTTTTGGTATCTTTTTTGTTTATGTTCATTTTCATATTCATATTTCTTTTTATCTATATTAAATCCCATCATCAGTATTTTTTTTGTTCAGCCTTAAACATATGAGTTGATTTTCATATAAGAACACAATTTGAAAAAAAAAAAAATTATAACATTGTTGATTTGTGAAAATTATTTAGGTTGTTATTTTTATACATACATATCACCTTAAAGATTTTGGGTATTTCTAACATATCGAAATATTGGCCGTAGTACCTAAAAGTATATAGATTCTGGGTTCTAAGACTATCTAACTATGTCTATCCGTCTGTCTGTTGAATGCATGATAAAGCCTAAATCACTGGACTTTGGCCCTATCTCTAATAATCATGAAACTCTTGTAAATATCGTTATTGAAACGGAATTGAACGTACAATATTTTATGACGATCGCCCATTAATAGGTCCATAGTTTCTACATAAGACACTCAACATAACGCCCATAAATATCGATATTGATATAAACAATTTGATACAATTTCAAATATGCATAAATCTTAATCTCCACCAAAAATATGGTGATTATATTGATTTTTGTCATTCCCTTTGTAACACATCGAATTATTGGTCGTAGACCCACAAGAGAATTTATATTCTGGATCCTTATAAAATCCAAAGACGATCTAGCTATATCCGTCTGTCAAGGCACGATATGGTCTAGAGGGACAGAGTTAGGCTACAAGGTAGCTGGTTATTTAAAAGTTTTTGTTTAAATCCTCTCCAAGCTTAATTAAAAATAAAATGAAATAATGTTATTTCATACCACATATTCATGTTAATACTACATAAGCATCTGCTTATTATTTAGATAGATTTAATTAATATGTATACTAAGTTACAAGGGTTGTTTGATTCATTTCAAAAATAACTTTTTACATGTGTAAGTAATATTTTATCGAGATTTCCTTTTAAGTTACTTACTAAAAAACCAACAAAATATAACAGGAAAGAGTGTTATATTCGACAATGACGAATAAAAACGATTATCTGGTTACCCGATTTGGTTAGTTTTAGATTTGCGATTTGTGTTAAATTTCACACTGCTAGAGTATAATGTGTTTGAGCCTTATGTAGGAAATATATACAGTGAGCCTCAAAAGTTAATAAACACCACAAATTATTTGATTTTTTTAAGACAATGAAAATCCCAAAATCTATCCATCGATTAAAATTTAAAAGTTTCGAGAATAAAATGTTCCAGAAAATATTCTATGTTGATCAGAAATGTTTGGTGTTGAAAGTGGGTAAAATCCGATTTGATTTCAGCCAAATCGGGTAACCAGATAAATTTTTTGTACAAAATTTACTTTGTATTTTTTAGAATCAAATTTATCAGCTGTAGATGTCCTCAATTTTACAAAGAGTCACAACGAAGGAGTATTTATTATCCAAGTTTTTTGTAGGAGTCTTTGTCACAGCAAAAAGCCAGCCAACATTTTTCTCAACAGAAGCTTAGATTGATTGTACAGAGACCAAGTTTGTGGAATCTCAGCTGTGCTAAGACTAGATATACTAATATCAATATTCTCCAATATTCTCTCAGTTTTACTGATAATAAGTTTATTTCAGTTGTACTGAGATCAAGTGTATATGTTATCAGCTGTACTGAGAATAATATTGTATCAGCTGTACTGCGACTAATGTTCCCTCAGCTGCACTGAGACTAAGATAGCTTTAGTCTGACTAAGATTCTCTCAGCTGAACTCAGACTAAGTTTATTTCAATTTTACTGAGACCAATTTTATCTTAGCTGTAGTGGAACCACGATTATCTCAGATTTACTTAGATCAAGTTTGTCTCAGCTTTTCTGGAACCAATATTTTCTTATGAGAATCTTTCTAATAAAGGTGCTGATACGAAGTTTCTTATAGAGGAAAATTTATACATATTAGCTAATTTCATATAGCTTTGTCTCAAATGTAGCTGGAAATTCAAATCTAGTTGGACAAAATTATTTAATAACTTTTTGTATCGATTTTGGGTCTATAAATCAAAAAATTATGTTTAAAAAGCTGTGTATTACTAATTGTTCGAGTTACAGTAGTGTAAATATAAAAACTTCTGAATTGCCAAAATCATGGAACAAAAGGTTTTTGGTTTAAATAATATTGTTATCTACAGTGAAATTTATTTAATTAGAAAGTTTTTCCTAAAATTTATACAAAATAAAAGGAGGTTTCTTGAAATATAAGCTTAAATATTAAGGCGGACTTCAGCGGTCTGTTCTTTTGGCAATCTATATAATATTAATAATTTGTATGGATTTTTTTATTTGTGTGCTACCTTTAAGGAACCAAATCAGGACAAAAGTAAGGACCAGTAAAGTAAACTATACATCTACTAAAACAAATGAACTACAAATCTGTGGTCACAAGCAATAACCGCCTAATTCAAAAAACATGTTTTTGAGAAAAAGCAATTTATAGTTATAAAAGCGTTTCTGCGAAAAATAAAATAATGCATTAGAAAAAGTAGAATGCAGGATCAAAGCTTCTTACCCTTACAATGCTAAAATGAAAAATTATAACAAAAGCTTTATTTATTAGAGAAATATTTAATAAAAACAAATATCATCGCTTAATGCAACTCAGAAATACTAAATTGAAAGTGCTAATGTCTGATTAGGCGTTTGTTGAAAACAAGTGTTTTGATTGTTGCTTGGCATATGTTGAGTTAAGCTGTTATTACATATTTATATATTGACATGTCAAGTAATTAAGCCAATTTGCAATAATCGCTTATCTTTAGTTTGGCTATTATAATAGCACTCTTATTTATGAAAATTTATTCTGTGAAAAATAACAATAACAACTAGTCTTTATAAGCTATTTAAACAAAATAAAATATAATTGAATGTTTTCTTATGTATATTTTGGCGTTTATTGTAAATGCAATAGTCTTCCTTAAGACTTAAGCCAATATGTTTCTAATTAATAACTATTTAAATAAGAAAGTTAGGAAGGTAGGGATTTCACGTATACATACAGTTCTATGAACAGTATAATGTAGCATATATAACTCAAATCTTTCTTAAGTCGACTTAGGTGGTTATTGCTTATGACCACAGAAATTATGTAATTACGCTTATATTTGTTAGAAAGCTGTTAGCTATTATAAAAAATATATTTCGCTTTATAGCTAAAATTGGGAACCACAGGAAGCTGCACTGAAACCAAGTTTAGATGTACTGAGACCAAATTTATTGTCTTTTCGTTGAGAGTACGTATCATATGTGTATGTCCTAGTTATATTTGAAGCCAAAAGCTATATTTGAACTAACAGTCATACAGCTCACTTAAAACTTGCCAGTCTGACTAATATTAACAAACAAAAAACAGTGTTTATATAGATTTTTAAAAAACAAACAATAAAAAAATTAGTTGTTTGTATGTTTGAATAATTTTTGTTTAAGAGTTTATGGAGTACAAAAAGAACGTGTCTGCACATACATTCCTACCGGCATTACATACAAATACCCTTATAAATATGCACCCATAACCGCACATACTCGTATATGAGTGCTGAATAATGAAGTGTTGTTATGATAGCTGTTAAAGCTGGGACAATAACCCAGCTTTTCTAGGTTACTGTCCCGAAGTAGTGATTTTACCTATAGTTTAGGGGGTGACAACTAGTAATTTAAATAGTTACGTGACTAGTTATTTTCACACGCGCATGTCCCCTACCTAGATTACAAATAGACTGTCTAATAGCTGTTCCAAAGTAGTCAATGTATTGCATTCACATACCGGTTACATAGAGTCAGTCAAAAAGTCATATCCGATTGCTTGTAAACAAACCGTGCTTCGCTATCTCCAATAGATAACTTCTGGTTGGTAAAATAACTACTTTATAAAGTGCAGTATAAAATAAACGTTTAAAACGCTAGATTGTCTGGGAATTACAAAGTATACGTTTCAATTGGTGACAATTACTGTCTCTAAAGGCTACATTAACTACATGTAAAACTGCTGGGTATGATATTGAAAGACTGAGTGACTGAAAGAATGCTTGCATGTTTTATGTCAAAGATTATAATAAACTCAACTGTAATAAAAAATACAACAGCACACATTGAGATTTTTTGACGTTGTAGAGTTCGGTTTTAATGAAAAAAGAAAAAATACCAAAAAAAATTAAATAAAAGAGAAAGTAATAAACAATAAAACATGTTGAAGCATATTTTAAGGCTTATAAACTTGTTGTTCTCTTGTTGTTTTAAATTTTATTTTTTAATTAATCCTTTGTTCTTACAAAAAGAGTGTCTAAAGAAATTTGATATGGAGATTCTTTATTAAAATAAGAATTTCATACGCATGTGTTCTTAAATCATTCTTATTTTAGAATATCATTTTAATACTTCAAGCTTTACGCAAAAATATATGAAAAATTATAAGAGTTTATTAAATACTAGGGTATTCAATCGATTAACCTTTAATCGGTTAACCGATTAATTTTAGACGGTTAACTGTTCGAATAATTTGAAATTGCCGATTTTCAAATAACAAATAAACCGATTAATTTGTGTCGATTAACCGATTAACCGAAATTCCTTTTTTTACAATTTAAAAATTTTTTTGTATTTATTTTTCCGTTTCAATTCAAATACAAATTTCAAATTAAAATTAGATATTTTTTGAACATCCAATAAACATGATTAGTGAGTATGTATAACAACTGACATATTTAATTTACATGTATTTCAAACTTTGTTTGTATTTACATGTATAGACGAAACTTTTTTTTGAAATGAGTCCTTTATCATAACTTCGTTTAATTATGATAAAGGACTCATTTCAAAAAATTTAATCAAAATCTAAAACAATCCAAAAAGGAATAATATTTATCATGCTTTTGATTTCTCCAACATATACAATCAGCGAGAGAGTTTTTTCCAAGAAAAGTTTTATTAAATCTAAAGAAAAAAATCATTTAAATTATATAAAAAACTCACACATCGCTCATTTGCTGCAAGAACGTTATAATTAAAAAAAGTCGTTTCGTCTTTTGAATATTTTGTGACATTTTACTATTTCTTAAATAAATTTTCAACAAATCATGCTATTTCAGAAAATAACCCAAATTTTTACTTATCAAATATACGAGAAAACATGAATTTTAATTTTGATGTTTACAACAAAAAAACACTCTCACACAAAAGAAAATTGACTTTTTTGAAAACTGATGAAACTATTATAGAACAGCGCATATTTTGTATTATTCAGTTCATAAAATACGGATTTTGAGTTATGACGTTGTTGCAGCAAATAGTCGATAAGTTTACAAAAATTATCTCAAATACCTTATTTGCTGTTTTTTATGTTTTTGTACACAAAATTCGTTGTTGTATTTTCAATTTAAAATGAAAATAGAAATTATTCGGTTAATCGAATAATTTTAAATTAACCGATTATTAACCGAATAAATCTAAGCCTCGATTAATTATTTGCTCGATTAACCGATTAAATCATAAACCCGATTAATTGAATACCCTATTAAATACTCAACACAAACAACAACAGTTAAAAAAAAATATATAATACAAAATGACATCTTTAAGTAAGAATGAAAGTCATTCACTAGAACTTCCTTTTGGCTGATGGTACCTATTATATCTGCTGCGGATGCTGAAGGTATTGGGAGCATATTAACACACATTACACTTTTTATTTAACCTAATAATCTGCAGTTTTCATGTGTGCTTGTGTGTATTAAAGAAATGGTACTGGAGTATACGTTTGTGGGTCGAGTACCGTATTCAAAGTAAATACAGTGGAGTTAACTTCTTATGAATATTTTAAAATGAAAAGAAGACATGAGTGACAGTGGCAAATGTTGAAATGCTGAAAACATCGTTAAATTTAGTAGTCAAAAGTATGCGAACTGTGTCCAAGTTTATCCAGAAATACAAATTGTATTAATTGGTGGGACGAAACGAAAAATTTCGACCAACCAAAATTAATTGTTGAATCTTTAATCGTCTGAATTCGATAATACTTGGTATACTAACATTGGTGCAAATCCCGATCGGAAGACATCGATTCCAAAAGTTGGTTGATATGCCAAAATATGGCCAAAAAATTAGTTTTTCTCGATAATCACAAAATTTATATCGCAGGTACGGAAAAACTATAGTAGGTATTGACATACTTTTTTTCACATTTTTATTCCCTATTATGTTGTAAATATATCCCCATGTGATGATCAAAAAATTCTGAAATTTGTTTAAGGAAATTTTTAAAAATTTGAAATTGGAGTTTTGAAACTGCCGTTAAAAAAATATTTTTTTTTGGTTGTACCTGCGAATAGGTTAACTGTATCCAATGAAGATAAAAACTCATATACAAGTAAATATGGATATATTTTAAGTAATAATAAGCTTTTATTTTAATATTTTTCAAAATATGTTAATTTTGTTCGTACATTTCTTGTTCTAGAGGCCTGAGACACGTAATGGCCTGCGATTTTTTAATAACTTTAACATTTTTTAACCAGTTTTTGTCTTTTATATCTCCTTAGAACAACAATTACGTACACATTTCGATTCTTTTAAATTAAATTGCAAAAGTAATTATTTAATGGCAAACATTTTTAAAAAAACTGAAAACGCACCTCAAAACTAAATCGAAAGTCGGGTTGCCCTTCTTAGAACAAGCTAAATTTTTTTTTTTGGTATTTTAGTTCATTACGAAAGATTTCAGCGGCTACCGTTTCAACATTTCAAAAAATTTAATATATTTCTGTAAATAAATTTGTGGTCCCACTGTACAAGAAATTTAATGTCAAACTCTTTTCTTTTTATTATTATAATCATATGTATGTGTCAATGAATATGCATGTGAATGAACTTGCTGTTGTTGTGTTAGTGGGTGTGTGTGAGTGTATTAATAATTCTTTGTTTTATATTCGTGCTCATGCTGAGCATTACAAACAACTAAAAAATTATGACTGTCAGGATTATGATAAAACAAAAGCTTTGTCGCTGTATTTTTTACGCGTTTTAAAGCGATCATTCATACAGTCACACACTCATACACAGTAATACTCTTACAAAGTAACAACAGTGTGTTTTAAAGAAGAAAAAATAAACATTAAATATGACAAAATACAAACAAATATACACAAACATACATACTTTTGCAAACTCTTCACTAAATAAGTGAATAGCAAAATAAACGACAAAAATAAGAGTTATATTTCCAATGTTAACGTACCAATGCAAGGTTGTGCGAATAGCTAAGTGTTTGTGATTATTGATATACATACGTCCCTGCAGTTCTTGGTGACTGTTCCAAACAAGTGACTTTTCTTATCACTTAGGGTGACAACTAGTTATATAAGTAGTAACATAACTAGTAAATTTAAAACGTGCATGGTCCAAAGTAGTCAAAATAGAGTCAGTTACCTAACTGGTTACTTGATGAGTTACCCAACTGGTAACTTTAGCATATACAGGTGGAAATAGTCAGTTAAAAAGACATCTCATAGACAGTCCAATAACCGATTGCTTCTAAACAAACTTTCCTCCGACAACATTCCAATTGATTACTTCTGGTGGGTGAAATAACTACTTTCTAAAGTGCAGTACAAAATAAACGTTTAAAGTAACTACTAGGGTATTCATTCGACTAATGATCGTTCGATTAATCGAATAATTTCTTACGAATAATTATTCGAACAATTTAAAAATGGCCATTTTCAAATAACGAATAATTCGAACAATTTTATGTAGAATAATCGAATAAAACGAATAAATGTTGATACATATTTAAATTTATTAAATTGCTTAAAATTGTTCATAATTTCAAATTTAAGTAAGTAATAATGACTCACAAAAATTGTATTGTTTCTTTAATTCGACAAATAACTAAAGACAAAGGGACTTTCGATCACTGTAGATGAGTGTTCCGATAGCTCCTTCTATAAATATATAAATATTACTGCAAGAAGTTACAATTCTAAAAACAAGTCTTTCAAAATTTTTAACTTAGGACTTGAACCAATGAAAATAAAAGGTACGGAATAAAATATTTGTTATTTAGCTGGCGAAATATTAGAAGAATCGCAATTAATAATCAAAATTTTAACTTAGATTAAAGTGGAGTTGAATGTGATGGAGAATGTGATTTTGAAACGGTCGTCGAAAGTGATATTGAGGATGACATTTATAAGGATTACATTGAAATAGATGAAGGCCATGATCTTAAAAAATATATAATAAATCGAATGATAAACACAAATATTGCAAACTAACGTTTTGTTGCAAGAAAAGCATGGAGTTCGTCTTATACATGATTTTGAACATCTTTGTCTAACATGGTAATAAACTTTTTGCGTATTTGTAAATGCGTCAATCATGCACTGCATGACTTCAAAATAACCAAGTTCTTAATACGTTTATATTGTATTTGAATTCAGGATCATGTCCAACTAGCTCAAATTTTGTAAAGCATAGGTCCAAACGGAAACTAAAGGTTTTGCTAGTCAATTGTTTTGTAGATTGTTCGGTAGTAATCTGATCAGAATATTTTTGTTGAAAATTTAATAATGGACTTTGTTTTCGAATGTTTTTTACCATTATCAATACTTATATTGTTAACTTAACGTTATTTTTTGTTTTTCTTTAACAATAAAATATTAAAAAACCGAAATCAAAACTTCATTCTTTACTTTTTTAAAAATATTAAAATTAATCGAATAATTCGATTAATTTTAAACGTGTGATCGAATTATTCGAACAAGTTAAAATCTCTTATTCGAATTATTCGTTTTATTCGAACAAGAGAAAAATCGAATAATTCGAATACCCTAGTAACTACACACTAGGTTACTTAGAGACACTAAAGTACCAATTGACTTCTCGCTGCACTACAAAGAGCACAGACATACGTGTCAACTGTTCCAAAATATTTAAATTGGAGTCAGCCAAGTGATCAGACATTAATGACAATTACTAACTATAAGGGATATATTGACTACTAATCTGCTGGGATCCCAGCTGTTCGTACAAACTGGTTTTATACAAATTGTGTTGATATAATTCTCATACAATTTATTTTTATTGTTGCTTAAGTATACTGACATCCCATGTAACATAGCGTGAAGTCAATAGTCATTTTAGTATCTCTTAGTAACCTATAGTGAAGTCACTTTAAACGTTTATTTTGTACTGCACTTTAAAAAGTAGTTGTTTAAGCCACCAGAAGCAATCTATTGGAGAGTTGTCGGAGGAAGGTTTTTTTGGAAGCAATCGTTTGTTGGGCTATCTGTGATATGTCTTTTTAGATGACTATTTGTGGTCAATTAGCACCCGTACATGTTAAAATAACTAGTTATGTAGCTGATCAAATAACCATATAACTAGTAAAGTAACTGACGCTATGTAACCGTTGTATGAATACAATGCATTGCTACTTTGGACCAGCTATGGGACAATCTCATTGTAATTAAAAAGGGTCAATTGACCCCTGCATAGGGCATGCACGTGTTAAAATAACTAGTCACGTAGCTATTGAAGTAACTAGTTCCCACCCTATATAATGGGTAAAAATAACTACTTCGGTACTGTCTCCTAGAACTGCTGGGGTATTATGATTATGTGTGTGGATCTGTGTGTTTATGTCTGTATCTGTCTAGTTGACTGCTTGCTGTGTGAGTTTTGCTGTATTTTTTTCTAGTTGATGTTTTGTTTTTTAAATCAGCCTAAACGTATGCTATTATTAAGAGTATGTGTGTATATATTTGCCTGTATATGTGTATTTCTCTTTATGGAAATGACATGTTGTGTCACGCATTTATTTTTTTTTCACATTTCTGCTGTATCTTTTGTTTTGTCTTTTGTTATCATTTGTAAAAATATTAAGCATTAAAAAGAAAACGACGACAAAATCTGAAAATGTAGAAAAAATCCAATGAAATAATAATTCTGCTTGCAACACTCATTTATATTCTTACTCGTATTGTTCACGTTTATAATAGACAACCATCATGTTTTTCTAATGTTCTTGCTGTTGTTGTTTTGTCTGTAGATCCGTTCGTTTTTAAGGACTATGATACGTGTAGGCAGTTTTGCCTCGTATTATACATGTAAATATGTAAAATATTTATGTATGACTGTGTCACATAGTTTGTTAAGAATGTATGTGTGTATGTTAAACATCAAATCATCATTGTTTCGTATTGTGTCTTGATTATAAATTATGAAATGAAAATAACCTTTTCTTGAGGCATTATTTTAAAATAATCTTTTATTATTTGTATTTCGTTTTGCTTGTTGAATTTTCTTCATATTCTTGCGTTTCTACTGCTATTTTTCTGTTCTAAGCATAATACAGATTATAAGGAGGGTTCGAAATATTTAATTTAAGTATTTTTAAAATACCAAAAATTAAAAGTAATACCCGATTCTGTATTTAAAATATTTAACATACAATTTAATCGCTGCATTCTACTTTAACATTCATACGTAATACATACTCTGCGTATAATTAATATTAATGTGATTTATGTTGTTCATACGTCGCGTCTAAATTTCAGTAAAAAGACTATATATCGATGGCTTAATATAAAAAAGGCGTAACTCGATTTTTTGTTACTTTACAGGAGAAGGAAAAAACTTTACAAAATCCATACAATTTTAGATACAAAAAAAGTTTTAATGCAATTTTTAATAAAAAGAAATATCACATTTTATTTCTCATTTAAAATTTTTTTTTATTTTAATGAAGTTATTTATATACCCTTTTTTCATTGAAATTTTTGAAAAAAAAAAAAATTAGTTACACCTTTTTTATATTAAGCCATCGATATGTATAAGTATTTAGAAAATACATACCATGTGTATATTTTAACAATGTTAACAGCGAATTTTATTTTGATCTCCCTACTAGGCAAAATTTATGGTCTAGCTAAAAATGTTTATATAAATATACATACATCCTTGCATTTGTTTGCATATTTTTTTTAATAAATATATGTATAAGCATTGTTGTTATGCCCTTCACCAAGGATGTCTAGGATATATACGTAAGTTTGTCATTCCATTTGTAATTCCCACATTTTTCATTTGCGACCCCATAAAGTATTTATATTTTGGATCGTTATAGATAGCGGAGGCGATATAGAAATCTCCGTATTTCTGCAGCATTCAACTTTCCAAAAAAAATCCACTACTACCACGATTTTTTGTTGTTTTTACTATATAAGGAGTGAGATTGAAAAAATCTTTCCTTAAGACTTTTAACCCATGTATTATTTGATCAAGTTACCTTTGAAAATTATGTCAGTTATTATGTTTAAAGTCAATTTTGTTCATTTGTTGTTAATTTGATTAAAATAAGTGACGATAAAAAAGTGCGTACTAAATTTATTAAATATTTTGAACAATACCCAACTTGGTCCTACAAAAAGTTGGGCAAACAATGTCGTCCAACAGATTCCAATGTTATTAAACAGTATTGGGAGAACTTGTTCATTGATAGAAAACCTGGTTCAGGTAGAAGAACTCAGTACTCGGACTATTTGGTACGAAAAGTTAAAGCAAATGCAGGTTTAAAATCATACAAGGCTCAAAAAGTACCTGAGTGCTGCTAAAAACTTAGAGGCCAAAGATTGACGGGCCAATATTATGTTGTAGAAAAGTTTAATACTCAAAAGCAAAAAATTTGCAAAAGAAGCGAAACATTTGTTAAAAAGGGCTCTATAAATACCGAAATTTACGTCAAGGAATGTTTACAAAAGAGGATGCTTCCATTCATAAGACTTCTTAATGTGTCCACTTATTTTTGGCCTGATTTAGCATCCTTTTACTATGGTAAGCAAGGTATTGAGTGGTACAAGAATAATGGTATTTGTACCAAGAGAGGCAATTCCTCCAAACTGCCTGGAGCTGAGGCCAGTGGAGAGATATTTGGCTCTTGTTAAAAGACAATTGAAGAGCACAAAAAAGTGTCCAAAATGTGGTAGATTTTAATCGGAGATGGACTACCTTACCTGTTCGAACAAAGTGACAGAAAGCTCTATGAAAACCTTAATGGAGGGTTTCCGGAAAAGGTTCATAAATTTATCACTATTGATTAGAACTGCATATAAAAATAATATTTTGTGTAAGTTGTAATAATAATTTCAATCAAATAAAAAAATCAAAACTGCAGGTTTAGTGGTTTCTTTTTTATTAACATTTATGTATATTAGGATTTTTTCGATCGCACTCCTTAGTATGTAGACGTAGATACATACATATGTACAACTTAGCGCACACACAAATAAACAAAAACAAAATCTGTCAGGGTCACAACTAGCTTTCATACAGCAAGGTTGTATTACGCTTGTTTTTCTCTAAAAAATTTTTTCACCAAAAATTGTTTTTAATATTTATCTTAAAGTATACATACTTGGGGATGGGTATATAAGATTTGGCACAGCCGAATATAACACTTTTACTTGATTAGTGTTTCTTTTAGGTTTTAAATAAACAATAGACATACTTTGGTTAAAACCATGAATGTTTAATGCAATATGATAAATTATTAGAAAAACTTAAGTGATACATTAAATATATTTTTTTTAACTATTTTATATAATTAAAAATGTGACGAATGAATAACATAAATGTCATTAAAATTAATCATACGTTTAGTGATACATATGAATGTTTTAATATAACACAGTGAATATTTTTAAGATTCAACGCTTTAAAGCAAAAATGTTAACAGGAAAGTACTAAATACGCGGAAATTTTGATTAGCAAAAAATATTTATATGTTTGGGTCCCATTTTTAATTTTTAAAATTTCCCATAAAAATAATTATTATGCATTTACAACAGATTTTGATAAAACTCCCTAAAAATATTGCGTGAAGTCTATAAAGTATATTCAAAGAGATTAAATTAAACTTAAACCCTTAAGCAACAGGTACCAAAGGGAAAATAAAATACATATGTTGCCTAATTTTAGCTTGAAATGAAGAAGATGGTTCAATTGTTGCTTTGTTGCAATATGCAATACAAAAGCCATTAGTTTAATTTGCAAATGTTTTCAATTTACGGTTTAACATTAGCATTTTAAGCCTTCAGTGTGCCATTATGCAAATTTGAATCAACCACTTGTTTCTGTTAAATTTTTTTGTCGAACAATATTGACAACAAATTACAGTTGTTCCTAACATGTTATTATAAAATAATAATTAATTTGTAACAGATAATTTTGTGTACGCTTCACCAGTATACATACTAGAGTTAATTTCAAAAATTTGATTTGCGGGTATCATAATTTTTCTGAAGGTTTTTGCGTAAATAAAAATAATGGCGTCCTTTTTTTGAAAATTTTCTCTCCTTGTGGTGGTTCAACGCACCTAAAGACGCGCATTTTGAGCACATTTTTCTGTAGAGCAAAAACGGTTGAATATATTACAAATATGATTTCATCAATCAATTCTGCATCAAAAATTAATACAATTGATGTTTTTTGAATCCTTAAACATAGTTCCAAAAACTCACAACAGATGGCGTAAATCTCATAAAAAAATAAAAAAAAACAGAATTTTAGTTTTTTTTTTAAACATGCTCGATGAAAAGGCATTTTATGCTTAGGAAACGGCACCAATATTTATTTTCTATCGCTAACCATTAAAAAGTAATGAGGCTTCAAATTTATTTATTTGACAAGAAAATAATAATTTTAAAAAAAGTTTAGAAATTTTTTTGTTAGTTTGCCTTAACAAAACATTTTTAATTTTTCATCGTGCATGCTTAAAAAATTATATGATATTTGCGCCCCCTGTTGTGGGTTTTTGGAACTATTTTTAAGGATTCAAAAAACATCAATTGTATTAATTTTTGATGCAGAATCGACTGGTGAAATCAGAGTTGTAATAAATTCAACCGTTTTTGCTCTACAGAAAAATGTACTCAAAATCCGCATTTCTAAACGGCTGGTCCGAGCGTGATAAAATTTGAATTGGGCGTAGCCAAGGAGCATTCGAGTTTAAGTTATTAAAATGGGCCCTAGAAATGCTCCAGGGGCGGCGCTATGGGGGCTCAAAGTAGGGTACCTTCGACATGTAAAATTTTTAAACACGTGCCATTTTTTTGTTTCCCCTCTGATTTCAAAGATTTTTATATTTTTGGAAAGCGCCAAAATCGGGAAAAATATTTTTTATCCAGATTTTTTTTTTCACAAAAAAATTTTTTTGTATAAAATTTATTCAAAAATAAATTAAAAAATTTTTTTTTGCTTTTAAAAAATTAAAAATTTTTGTTTTAAAGTGAACTGTATATAAGATACGACACAGCTGATTATAGCTCCCTTACTTGTTTTATTTCGATTTGTAAAACTCGTTGCGAGGATTAACAACGAGTGTTACAATTAAAAAAACATACAATAGTTAAAATGTATTAAGGTTTGTTTTAAAAATATACTTGCATTCTGTAATGTGCGTTCGCTCTTTATGTAGAAAATATATACAAAATGTGATTTTTATATATGAAAAATCGAGTGATTCAAATATGAATCGTCACTCATTTTTATATCGTTGAAAACGTGTTTGTAAAAAAAGCTTTATGTATTTATATACATATTTTAGTGAAAAAATTTTATGAAAAAAAAGTTTTTAAATTTTTTTTTTATTTTTTTTCGACATTTTAAAATTTATTAGTAAAAAAATTTTATTGATGAAAAAAAAATATTTTTCCCGATTTTGACTCATTATATGTCCGACTTACTACTTACCTTATATTCGCTGTTGCAAAGGTCTTTGAAATAGATAACATTAGATATCCCTCTTGTCTATACTAATGACTTTTTAAACAAAAATAGGTCAAAAATCGAGGTTGTCCTGGTTTTTCCTTATATCTCAGCCATTTGTGGGCAGATTTTCTCGATTTTAAATATCAACCGAACCGGGTCTATAGCGGATATATTAAATATGAATCATGTATTTAAGTTATTTGAAGGCTTCGGGAAGTTACTTTCAACATACAGATGGACAGACAGATCCAAATTGTAGGGCCGCAAATGAAAAATGAATAAATTACAAACCGAATGGCAAAATTATATATACTCTTGCCACTCATGGTGAGGTATACTGGATGGATGTACTGCTTGTAATTTAGCTTATATTTCACCCCCAAAATCTCCAAATAAATGCAATAATAATCAAATGTCCTTTGAGAGTAAACGTAAATTTGAAAATCCATAATTTTTATTTTAAACTTTTGCACTTCATATATTTCAATAAATGACATAAAACAGCAAATTCAAGTCAACACCAGCATGCATCATTAACACAAAAATTTTTTACTGCTGCTTTCCAACCCTCCTCTGAGACAACATTCAAAGAAAAACAGACAAACTGCAAGAAAATTCCTCAATTGAAGTGGAGCGAAAAGAAAACAAAATTGAGTTTAATGTTCTGTACAATAATTGAACACTTTTGAAAAATGAAACTCACCGACAAACGCCACCTAAATACAAATGCGTTTTTTATTTATTTTTATAACAAGTAAATGATAAAAGGACTGTAGGAAAATGTAGTATGCTTGATTTAAACTTAAGGAGGGGGATGAAAATTGTAAGCAAATGCAGTTTAAATTAAAATAAACGAGTCTGGGAATAGCAATAATAATTAGCTTTTCAGTTGAAAATAACTTTTATTTGTTAACATTTTTCTGTAACAATTAAACCCAGTATTTTGGTATATTTTGGTTTTCATAGAAATAACCAGCCCTCATTTCAAACAGAAAATAAAGAGAAAACATCTGTTAATAGGCCCATTAAAACACACGTTTACAACTGTCATTAAGGCTCTACGACTACAACGACAATGAATGTATGTACGTACATGATAATGATAATAAGGACGATAAGCATAATAATAATGGCGGTAAGGAGGGATAATATTAACTTTTGCTTGTGTGAAACAAATATTCTGCCACCACAGCTCACGTACAAAAATGGGACATGAAGGCAGAAAATTAACACAGAATCCTTAAACTGGGAATCACACTCATATATTGGCAAATCGACAGAGCATTATTTTGTTTGTACGATTGTGTGTTTTCAGTTACATACCCCGCAGTTGTGAAGGTAGCATTTGCCATTTTAACACTGGCTGATCTAGCTATGTCCGTCTGTCTGTCTGTCTGTCTGTTGAAAACACTATAGGGCCTATTTGAAAGGAGCCAGCTGATCAATATCATCCACGAGTCAAATTAAAATCTTTCAAGTCTATAGGTAGGTACCTAGTAGGGTATTCAAATTATTCGACTTTTCTTTTGTTCGAATAAAACGAATATCACACGTTTAAAATTAATGGAATTATTCGAATAATTTAAAGGTTTTTTAACAAGTAAAGAATGAAGTTTTGATGTAGGATTTTTAATATTTTATTTTTTAAATGTTAAAAAAGATTTGAAAACAAAGTCCATCATTAAATTTTCAACACAAATATATTGCAAAAATTTTGCAAATAATTATGCTGTTTCGTTACACAAAAACTGTAAATTCTATTTTTGCAAAACAAATTTCGATAAGTTTGTCAAAAATTTGCAAGAAAAAACGATCGCTTTACAAATTCATATCGTTATAACTAGTGAAGCTTTAAAAACGTTAAGACGTGAATTTTTTTCGACAATAGTGAAGACGCGGTTATAACAAGAAATTGTAGAGACCGAATTAATTTTTCATGACCACAAAACTTTAATTTAAAAATTAAAAAAAATTGGAAAAATATTAAAAAATAAATTTTGAAAAAAAAGTTTGGCATAAAATTTTCACTAAAGAAATAAAAATTTAAAAAAAAAAATTTTGGCATCAATTTTTTTTCACAAAAAAAATATAAAAAACATTTTGAAATGAAAATTTAAAAAAAAATATTTGTTTACCTAAAAATATTTAAAATTTTTATTTCAAAGTATAATTTGGTGAATTGTATATAAGATTCGGTACATACGAATATAGCTCTTTACTTGCTCTTTAATCACATGTAACACTGTAAATGTAACATAAAAATGAAATTTGATAAGTGCAAAGTGAAAAGTTGATAAGTTGTTTGTGGAATAGGGCCCAGATCAACTCTACAAAACAATTGACTACCAAACATTTTAGTTTCCGTTTTGGAGCTAAACTTTAAAAAATGTGAGCTAGTTGGACATGATCCTGAATTCAAACCACATTCGTCATCACATTCAACACCTCTTTAAGTTAATATTTTGATTATTAATTGCGAGTCTGCTAATATTTCGCCAGCATATGTTCATGTTTAGACGCAAAAATTTCTATTTCAAAACCAATTCTAAAATCATTCAGTTTTTTTGTACAAAATAATAAATATTTTTTTCCATACGTTTTATTTTCCTGGTTCAAGTCCTAAATGAAACATTTGGAATTATAAAAAATGTTAAGCAATTTAATAAATTTAAATATAGATATATGTACAATTGATTCGTTTTATTCGATCATTCTACATAAATTTGTTCAAATTATTCGTTATTCGAAAATGGTAATTTTTAAATTCTTCGAATAATTATTCGTAAGAAATTCCTCGATTAATCGAACAATCATTACTGGAATGAATACTCTAGCAACTAGTAGTGGGTTTGAAGCGTGACAATTTTGATTCACTTATGCGGAACTAGTTCCACCGACTGCAGGATACATATGTATATGTGTGTTTATATTTGAGTGTATTTATTTCTGTGGTTATGTATGTAAGTATGTGTGAGTGCTAGCATTGGTAAAAAAAAGTGTAGTTTTGTGTATTCGTATAAAATGTTAAAAACACGCAATTTATATATAATTTAACAACATCAATGTTGGTTAAAATGAATTTTATATTTGTTTGTTATTGGATGAGAGAAATAGTTTCTGCTATATTGTAGATCAGAGAAATTATTAAATAATTTTAAAGGAAGATACTTATACACGTTAATAAATTAAAATACCAATCGTAGCATAAATTAATTAAAAAAAATATTCATTTATACTTATCTGTCTTTCACACAATTTGTTCGGAATGGTTTCAATTCCGTAGTTTTTATTTTGATCGATTTCGTTTTACCTGCTTCAGATTGCGCGCAATAAGGAGTGAGATCGGAAAAACCTCAACACACGTTTTTCATTAAAACTTTTAACCCAAGTATTATTTGATTTTTTTTATTTTTTATAAAGTATGTGAGTTATTTTTTTAATGTCTGCCGTCAAATTGATTTTAATGTTATTAAACAGTATCGGGAGAACTTGTCGTTTGTAGAAAACCTAAAGTCAATAAATAGAAAGCATTTTCAAAAGAGCTCCCAACACATTCGGTAGGAAAGCAGTCCGTTTAGCTCAGTACTCGCACTATTTGGTACGAAAGGCAATGCAGGTTTAAAAACATACCAGGCTCAAAAAGTTTCTGACAGGAACTCTTCTAAGAATTTAGAGGCCAAAGACAGAGCACGGAAATTGAAGTCAAAATTTATAAAAAAAAAAATTAACTGCTGCATAATGGATGACGAAACGTATGTTCTGGCAAATTTTTCGCAGCTTCCGGTTTCATATTTTTATGTTTCTGATGATCGAGGGATTGTTGTAGAAAAGTGTAGAACCCAAAAGCAGAAAATTTTCCCGAAATGTTCTTGGTATGGCAAGCAGTTGCGGCAAAAGAAGCCAAACATTTGTTACAAAGAGCTCTATAAATACCGAAATTTATATCAAGGCATGTTTACAAAAGAGGATGCTTCCATTCATAAGACTTATTAATGTGTCCACTTATTTTTGACCTGATTTGGCATCCTGTCACTATGGTAAGCAAGTTCCTCAGTGGTACAAGAACAATAATGTGTTATTTGTACCAAGAGAGGCAAATCCTCTATTGGTACTCTCCAATGGAGAGATATTGGGCTCTTGTTAAAACAGAATTGAAGAGCATAAAAAAGGTGTCCAAAAGTGTGGTAGATTTTAAACGGATATGGACTACCTTACCTGTTCAAAGTGACAGAAAAAAATCAAAACTGATGCAATTCGCAAATCTAAAACAAAGAAATGTATGTTGCGTTAAAATGATTAATCTTATCATTAGGAAATTTAAGAGTAAATTGGTAGAAAAACTATATAAAAACTAACTGTTGTCAGGTAACAGGTTTTTTCAGACGTGACAATATTAAATTGGTATTTGTGCGGAGCCCGGACGAATATTGGATTCGAATTAGGCCAAAAATTGGCGGTTTAGGCCTGAAAAAGACCCCAGCACAGTCTCAGCATCGGACTCAAGGCGCCCGTAATGCTTTTGATATCTAAATAGTCCCAAATAAGTTAGAAATCAAACTTTAGAACACTACAAAGCCAAAAATACGAATTGTGTTTAGCTCCTGCTCCCACTGCCTCTTAGCATTTTATATTTGATTTTGTTATGTCTTTAATATAAATGTGATTGTATGCTTACGACAATGTATGTATGTATGAGTATGTGTCCTTAAACATAAATGAATAAAAGTAACACATTCATTGTCAATTCTTATAACAAAACATTGCTCTTTTTTACCAGGCTTGCTTTTTTTTTGTTTCCTTATATATTTTTTGGTGTAAATGTCTGAATAAAACGAAAGCAAAAGAAAAAAATTACGCATGAATATCCTTTAAGTTGACAATACTAACAAACGTACATACTCTCATACATGTTGAATTGTGTATTCCAAGCCCACCTCAAATAAAACGAAATCCTGTAAAAGCGAATGGAAATAAAAGCAAAAAAAACAAACTGAAGCAATGCATTTAATGTAACGTTTTGTAATTCCTAACGCGTTTTTTTTTTGATTCTTCTCATACATACTCTTTGTACAATTGTGAACATTTCTGTAGCTGTTGTTGTTATTGTTGGTGATTGTACAATGTCCTGAAGGAAGACAAAATCAAATTATTAGGGGGAAGCTCACATTCATCCAGCACTCCCATTATTTGTAGCTGTTATTTGGCATTCTTTAGTCATTCCCTCCCTCTGTTGCGTTGAACTTCTCAGACAAACACTACTATTTGTTCCTAGTTTCAAATATTCATACATTTTTTTTTTATTAAAAAAACATACACATGCATTCTTTAGTAATTCTAGAAATGATTGTCAAAGTGCCCAGCAGTTTTACAAGTAGTCAATGTATCCTTATAGACAGTAGTTGTCCTCAATATATAATCACTTGGCTGACTCCATTTGAGACGGATGCCAAATGGTACTGGGTTTAACAAATCTCAGGATTCGGTATTTTATAAATGTAAAACCCGGTATTGCGGAATTTTTCGGGATTTCGCGATTTTTGTTTCACATCAAAAACCATTAAATTCAACAATGGAAACCATTTATTTCATAAATATATTTAAGTAAACATATAACAAAAAAAAACTAAATTTGACACAAAGATATGTCACATTCAGGACCGTGACAGTGAGAAATCTATATTATGTTTTGAGTTGAAACTATTATACATTACCATTACTTTGAGACCAATCATGTAAACATTGGTTATTCTGTTTAAAAGTTATTTAGAATTGAAACTGGAAGTTGAACCTCGTTAGAACCCAGACCCTAGCAAATTTAAAGGAACTTAAAAATTTGTATTTTTGTAGAAAATTTTAGCTTCCTGCCTATATTATTATTTAAAATTAAATATAAATGTATTGTTTTATTTTATTTTATAACAGAAAATAATAAAATTCTATATATTTTACATGCAACTGATCGTTCAACGAGTAGTTATTAATAAACCTGATAGGAAGACCTGCTGATTGAAATTAAATCTTCCAAATTATCCAAAATCTCGGGATTCGATATTTGTTAATACAAAAAAAAACCCCGGAGTTTCGGGAACGATATTTCGATATTAGCATCCCTAGTGTGCTCTTTTTGAAGTACAAATTGCTTACTTTATACATCCCTTGCAAGTGTCTCTAAGTAATCTAGAGTGTAGGCACTTTAAACGTTTATTTTGTACTTTTTTATGAGTGCTACGTACAAACAGGTTTTATAAAAATTGTGTTGATATCATTCTCATATTTTCGATTTATTTTCTTTTTATTTAAGTACACTTACATCCCAGGTTATCTAGCGTGAAGCCAATTGTCAGTTTAGTGTCTCTGAGTGATCTAGAATGTAGTTACTTAATTTTATGTGATAGAATAACAAGTCATGTAGCTATTTATATAACTAGTGGTCACCATAAAAGTTAGCTAAAATCACTCGTTCGGGACAGTCACCCAGAACTGCTGGGTGTGTTCTCACTCATGCAAAAAGATTTGGCATTAGGATGACGCAATTTGTATGAAATTAAAAACATTGTTATTCCAAAGGAACAATATGACATTTTGATACATTTTAAAAGGTTATGCTTCAAGAGATTCCATTTGTGGTGTAGAAGCATTAACTAGTTATTCCAAAAAAAATGGTGGCAATTAATTAATAACAATTGATATACAGCATATAACTAATATCATATCTTAATATTCTTTGCATCATTCATTATCATTTTATATCACATTTTCTAAATTATATCTAAAATATCACCCTATAAGAAAGTTTTTGAGATATCCTTCGTTCAAGGACAATTTTTTGGTTCAGGAGAAAATAATGGATAAGTGTTAAAAAAGTTATATACAATTTAAATTGAGCGATTTTACATCATTCTTATATACAATTTGAACTTTGACCCTCGATAAAAGACAAAACCAACGCGATTATAAATTTTTTGGTTGGACAGTGTAATGTTAAAAGACTATTTTAGAATTGAGATCAGTGATATGTGGTTTCAACTATTCTATGTTTTATTTTACAACATAATTGTTATATCCTTATGTTTGAAAATAACCTTGTAACTTCCTATAGAAATGTTTACAAAAGTCAGGTTGGAGGGTTATGCATTTGCTCGGATATTTTGTTTATATGTATATTCTAAACCTTTTCCAAAAATTGTGTATTGTTTCTTTGGGAATTATTATGAGAGCACTATAATTTGCGTTTCTATGGACCGACCTAATATGTACAGCTATGTGCTATGAATGCTTGGCTGACTTGTTGTTTCTATTTTGAATTTTGTTTTCTTTGGCAAATGGTAGTGTATATGTGTAAAATAGAAACGACATTGACATAAAATTCTCCTTTGTATTTTACTTATTTGTTTGTTCATAAACTAAATACGTACGCATTGCTATTTCGTATTTTCGTGTAAATTTTTCATTCTTGCTGTAAACTTATGTTCATTCGAAGGTAGGTTGATAAGTCATTCAAATCAGTAAATACTATGATAAGTCATAGTATTTAAATTACACTTTAAGACAAATGGTAGAGGTCAGTGATCGGCGAGGGTTCTGCCCACCGGGAAAAGTTATATCGGTAAAAACTATGTTATAGAGTCCCGGCGTTTCGCTGGGTCAGGTTTATGTATCAAGATAGGGGAAATTGTAATTTTATGTGCGTTTTTTATGCATTTTGGACCATCTAAATGTCCGAATATCGCAAAGATATGGTTACTGTAATTATATATATGATTGCGGTAACCATAATATGTTTAAGTTACCATTCACATAATTGTAGCTGTTTATGGCAATCATGTTCATGATGAATCATTATATCATAATAAGTTGTACTCAGTGTATGATAACCATAATCCGAGAACAGCACAGGGTTCCAGGGTCGTACTCAAGGAAAACCAAAAAAATCTGCTTTCCTTTATCGACTATGTTGTAGCCGGCATTGAGCTAAACAGCTTTGCTGAACATCACTTTGCGATATTCGGACATTTCGATGGTAAAAATGCATACAAAATACAATTTCCCCTATACAAGACTTACTAATTTCAAATCGGTATATATCGATTCCTAGACCTGAAGCAGCGAAACGCCGGCACTATATAACTTTTTTTTAATCGATATAACTTTTCCCGGTGTGCAGAATCCACGCCGATTTGGGCTGTCGTGCAGTTATAGAGTAGAATAAAAGCAATCTGAAATTAAATATTAAAAAATGGTCATTAAATGTAATTTTATTAAATAATTTTTTAAATTAATTGAATCCTCGGCCATTCCCAATAATATTTTTTAGATTTTTTTTCCCCGATTAGGAACATTATATTTATGGGTAAATGGAATACAAAAATATTATTTTTTTTAAAAAATATTGCTAAAAACTATAAGCTTCAAATAAATATGTGCAACCTCTAAATGTTATGCGATTTTGCGGAAATTCTCAGCATGGTTATAAGTTGCAGAAAGTTCAAAATAAGAGTCAAATGAATAGCAGCAGAACAAAAGGTACTTTTTTGCACATTCAACATTTTTGGCAAATTGAGTTTTATTTATTTCGCCCTCTTAAAAACCTGCATGAACCTGGAAATGGTAACAAATTTCTTACTTATCAATAGATACATCTAACTGGCATAAGTCACCACATTAAAAATTAAGGATGTTTGATATAAAACCATTTTAATATCGAAAAAATAATCTTTTGTTAAAAACTAAAGAAAAAAAAGTACGTTTTGTTAAAAACTAAATTAAAAATTATGTTTTTTATGCGTTTTTTTAACGATAATATTTTAAATGAATGTTTTTAATCCTGATCTAATATATAAACAAATTACACATTTAAATTAAATAATTTTTTTTTTCGTTTTTCACTATTGTTGTACGTTTTGTTAAGCATACATTTTTTAGAACTCATTTATTTAGTAAAAAACTTAAAATAAATGTTGTTAACTTGATTGTTTCTAGAAGATTTAAACCCAAATATTATAATACATAATACCAAAAAACCAAATTTTGACAAAATGCGAAAAAGTACCTTTTGTTCTGTGGATCCTCAAATGTGTGTGACTAAAACTGGGTCACGCCCGAAATAAAAAAACTAAAATAATGAAATTTCTTTTAAAATTTGTATTATTGTTTTAAGTATTGAAAATCGGTACAGAAGAGTAAAAGTTATGACCCATAATGTGAAACAACCTCGAAAAAATTTACTTAGTTTGTTGCCGAGAAACTGTTTCCCTCTAGGCACATTTTACTTCCTCCCTCTTATTTTACTTTCCTTGAATTTCCTTTAATTTGTGAATTTTCTACACACACGTTTTTCATAATTTTTTCGTTATTTTGAGTATATTTTTTTTGTTTCATGTAGTTGGATTTTTTATTCTAGGTTTTAAAATCCATTTATTTAAAATTCCTTGATATTTTTTTTCCCCTTAAAACATAATAAAACCGTGTGAGTGCGTGTGTGTTTATTTAAGAATGTACAAACAAAACAAAATAAGTCGGTTGCGGGATTTAAAAACAGAAAAGTTTATTTTATTTTAATGGACATGTGTGGAGAATACTTATAAAGGTGAAATATGAACCATAAACTTATGTGTGTGATGCAGCAATTGCAGGATTGTGAACAGAAGGGATGAACAAGAGTAATGACAGCAACCACGCCCATAAGTAAAGCAATAATCGTAATTGCATGACGAAATCCTTAGTTAAGGCCAGTCATGTTCAAAAATAAATCTTCTTTTCATTATTATTTATTAGGAAATGAAGAAAATTTACGTTTTATTATGAATACTTGAAGTGTAAGGGTGGGGTCTCAGGGTGTGATAGAATGCATTAGGTTATATAAATTATGATTTTATGTTCCAATAATGTAGTTTTTTTTACATTAAAATATGCAGTTTGATATACATATTATTCTTCATGGAATGTAAAAAGAATTAATTTGCCACGTAAAAAACATAACGTAGACATGTTATATATCAATGGATAGGGGATTTTGTCAACTTATCAAAAATATATATAACTTTTGACAATTTAAAAATTCATGGAATACTTTTTTGAAATATACATATTTTTCAAATTGAAATTAAATTTTTATTATGAATATTTTTTAATAAACTTTTACAGTTGTATAGATTTTTCTATTGAAAATGGAAAAATAAAAACAAATTTTTAAATTTGTAATCAGGAATCCTGCAATTTCCAAAAAAAAGGTTTTGAAAAATGACAAAAATTGGACAGGGTTATCGGAACCCTTTACAATATAATAATGAACATATTGGTCCATCTAAAATGGGTTTCTATATTTTGATATCGACTATGCGATATGAGAATTTTTTCCCTAAAGTTGAATTTTTCATAAAAAATAGGCATTTTTTGGATGGATCTGCTCCCCTCGGTGTCAACAGTTTTCAAATTTGTTTTCATTTAAAATATTTTCTGTAATATTAGCTTTAAATAAATAAATTTAAATTACTAATAACTTATTAAGTTATCTACTAATTTTTAGATAACTTAATAAGAAAAAAATTAGTTTTTTTCCAAAAACTAGCGAAAAATCGCCTTTTTTAAATTCAAATGCATATAACATTGCATTTGAATTTAAAAATCGAAATTTTTTGGAAATTAATCTGGCATTTCTAAACGGCTGGTCCGAACGTGATAAAATTTGAATTGGGCGTAGCCAAGTAGCATTCGAGTTTAAGTTATTAAAATGGGCCCTAGAAATGCTTCAGGGGCGGCGCTATGGGGGCTCAAAGTAGGGTACCTTCGACAAACCCGTGCCATTTTTTTGTTTCCCATCCGATTTCAAAGAATTTTATATTTTTGGAAAACGCTCGTCTACAAAAATATGCTTACGTGTGCTATTTATCTCTTATAATTTCCTAGTTATAGGCATTTCAAAATTGAAATTTTAAAATTTTGCCACTTTTGCACCGAATGGACTCGAATTTTTGTGTTAGTTAGACAACTAAATTACCAATAACATACAAAAGACTTCAAAGCAATATCGATTACGAATCTAAAAAAAACCGATTTTCAATTTAAAAATTCAAAAAATTTTATTTTTTTGCTGTTTTTTGGACAAAAAGGTGACTTAACTCTTTTTTTATTAAAAAACAACTTTCTTTAAGAAAATATAACAATTTTATGTTTTTTTATAAATTTTCTTTACGGAGATCATTTTGGTATAAAAAACATGTCCTATTTTTCGAACATGTCGGTCCTACGCATTTTGGAAATTGACCTATTTTTTATCAAAATTTCAACTTTGGGCCACATGTTCTAAAATCCCAAAGCTGGGATCAAAAAGCGGAAAGCAGTTTTGGAAACCCTGATGTGTTCCCTATTTATCCCTAAAGTATTTTCCCAGCCCCGAAGGAAATGTGGATCCTATAGGCAAAATTGTAAAAAATACCATTTTTGCGATTTTCGCTCCAATTTTTAGGAATTGCGGGATTCCCTTAGACCTTTTGACAAGTTTGACACCTTGTTATTTAAAATGAGAAATTTAAAAAACGCTGCAAATTTCATTGAGTTTCGCTAATAAATAAAGATTTTATTACATATTACATATTCATTGAGTTTCTAAAACTAAAATTTATATCAAAATTTTAATAGGATTGCAAATATTAGGAATAATTTTATCCACATTTATTCCGAGCTATAAGTTAATTTTTGGTCTTACAAAAAAAAATTCAAGTCAATATCTCAATTAGATTCAAAAATATGCCACTTTAAAACTCCGTCCTTCAAAAATATTGCACTTTTTCATACTAAAGAATTTGTATAAAATTTTTCAAGACCGAGCGCTTTCCAAAAATATAAAATTCTTTGAAATCGGATAGGAAACAAAGCACGTGTTAAATGTCGAAGGTACCCTACTTTGAGCCTCCATAGCGCCGCCCCTGGAGCATTTTTAGGGCCCATTTTAATAACTTAAACTCGAATGCTCCTTGGCTACGCCCAATTCAAATTTTATCACGCTCGGACCAGCCGTTGAGAAATTTCCAAAAAATTTCGATTCTGCCCCACTGTGCATTGAAGAAAGCCATGATTTTTAAATAAGTCTTTTTTTACTTTGACATATACATTTATTGTTAGTTTAATAAAATAAGAATGGAGAAAATCGGGAATTATATGAAACCGGGAAATCGGGAATTATATAAAAATATTGAACATTTAATGTTTAACTGCGAATATCTGCTAAGCTATAAGAGATAATTGACAGCTATGAAATCGGAATACAAACGAAGATATAGGATCGTTTTAAAAATGTAGCATACCCGAGGTGTCCTACTTTGGGGACCTATGGCCGCTCCTCTGATGATGTTCAACTTAAAATTTAAACCCGATAACACTTCCTATTTGCGCATGACAAATTTCATTGAAATCGGACTAACCATTTAGAAGTTACAGATTTATGTCCCTCTTATTTTTATTCTATACCACTGTATGACGTTCATAGCCCCCATCTTTTTGGTGGTAGGTATAAAATGGAACTGAGGAGAAGACACGTATGCCACGATGCAAGTCTCGAGCAACACTAATGGGACCTATTCGAAAAAAGGGACATGTTTTGGATAGTTATGGATGGAATGACAAACTTATATGAATATTATTCATGATGAAGTAAACATTGAAGAACAGTAACTCCACTTTTTTATGCCCAGCAGAGGAGTAAAATCCTATAAATATAAAAAAGAAAGTCCTGCATAAAATTGAGTTAAACCATATATATACATACATGTCATCAAGGTAACCACGAACTGTTTAAAAGTTATTGTATTTTTAATACATTTTATACTCTGCGTTTTTATATTTTTGACAATCATATAAAAAAAGGTTAATATTACCTTTTTTCTATTTGTTTCTTTTTTAAATTTTTCGCATTTTTATTTTCTACACAAGTTTCAGCAAAAAGAAAAGTGTTGACAGTTTTGACCATTGACAATTTTAGGCACGTAAGCAAATTGTTTGCACTTCAAAGCATTTTTTTGATGCTGTTGTTGTCCTTTATCTTGACTCGATAAGGATAGAAAAACAACTTCTCTGTGTGCCACACATTGTGGCTTATGGTCATAATACAGTCTCCAAGTGTGAGTGGGCTGCACGTGTATGTTTGGGTGTACATGTTGTAGGTAAACAACAGTGTTGACAACTTAAGTGGTTTTATATTAAGGTATTCGGTCTACTCTTGGTTTTATTCTTAAACATCTCTGTATCTTTCCCTCTCTCTCTCTTATTCTGGATATTTTTGTTGGTCAAGCGTAACCCATAATTGTTAATACTCTAGAGAATTTATTTTGACCGAAAACGTAACGAAAAAAGAATTACACTAACAAAATTATGTAATGAGGAAAGTTTTTCCTTTTATTCATTTTAGGTATATTTTGTTTTCCTGTTTTTGGTACATAAAATGAACATGATGTGTATAAATAGTAGAGAACAATTTGAAACAAATTATTAAGTGTTTGTCCAACACTTATTTGAAGAACTTCCGGGAGTTTATGTAGATAATTTGTTAAAAGGATATTAGTTAACTATGTTTTCTTTAACAATTTAGCCAAATAATAACTAACTAAATGTACACCAAGACGAAAAACTTTTATTTCCAGTACCTAAATGGGTGATACATTAAAGAACTTGAAGAACTTTTACTAAATAAATAAATGAAACTATTACATGTTACGAGTATCTAACATGTAAGTAAGAGATATTTATTAGAAACCCTTTATGAATTAAATTTTTTAGTGATAGGTAGGGTATGGAATTAATCGAGCAAATAATTATTCGAGGTTTAGGTTTATTCGGTTAATAATTGGTTAATTTAAAATTATTCGATTAACCGAATAATTTCTATTTTAATTTTAAATTGAAAATACAACAACGAATTTTGTGTACAAAAACATAAAAAACTGTAAATAAGGTATTTTAGATTATTTTTGTAAACATATCGCCTATTTGCTGCAACAAAGTCATAACTCAAAATCGTTGTTTTTTGAACTGAGTAATACAAAATATGCGGCGTTCTATAATCTTTCATATAGTTTTATCAGTTTTCAAAAAAGTCAATTATTTTTTGTGTAAGAGTGTTTTTTTTTTGTAAACATCCAAATTAAAATTCATGTTTTCTAGTATATTTGATAAGTATAAATTTGGGTTAAATACAGATTAGAAAGATATTAACATCTACTATTTATATTTCTGAAATCGCATAATTTGTTGAAAATTTATTTAAGAAATAGTAAAATGTCATAAAACATTCAAAGACGTTTTTCTCGAAACGACTTCTTTTTAATTATGACGTTGTTGCAGCAAGTGAGCGATGTGTGAGTTTTTTAGGGTTTTAGTGAGATCTTCTGAAATAATCTTTTATAAAAAGTATATACTTTAAACGATTTTTTTCTTTAGATTTAATAAAACCTTTCTTGGGAAAAAAACTCTCTCGCTGATTGTAAATGTTTCGGAAATCAAAAGCATGATAAAGAATATTCCTTTTTGGATTGTTTTAGATTTTGATTAATTTAATAGTTTCGTTTAGTTATGATAAAAGACTCAATTCAAAAAAAGTTTCGACTATACATGTAAATACAAACAAAGTTTCAAATACATGTAAATTAAATACATATGTCAGTTGTTATACATACTCACTAATCATGTTTATGGGATGTTCAAAAATAAGTATCTAATTTTAATTTGAAATTTGTATTTGAATTGAAAGGGAAAAATAAATACAAAAAAATTTAATATTTGAAAATCGGCAATTTGAAATTATTCGAACAGTTAACCGTCCAAAATTAATCGGTTAACCGATTAACGGTTAATGCAACCCTAGTGCTAGAGTGTCTATTTCTGTGTTTATATTCATAATGACAACTGAATAGGTAAAAATAAGTTATCGCATTCGTTTTATGGTTTCGTCGACCATATTTTTTTGATACCAATTCTTTGCAGCTTTTGAATAGTGGCTGGAAATTTAACTTTATTGAGGAATAGAGAAGTTTATAAATGTTTCTGGAGTCATTAATTGTTAATGATGTGACAAACCGAGCACTGTTTTTTGTGCAAAACTGCAAACAGCGGCATCATCATCATTTCAAAATTTGCCATGCAAGATCCCAACTCTGGGTAATCTGGTTTATGGTTAGAGTCCATTCTAACATATGATGGTTAGAGTCCATTTCCATAGGAAAAGTAGTTATAAACCATTGTTATTACGGAATATTCTTAATAAGCTGCGATCCCAACAATTATTTATGTAGCTCTTACATGCGCCAACATTTACCAATTCACCAAACATGATCTTAAATCTGGGTAATCTCCAGGCACATGTTCGTGTATTTCGCAAAATCTGTATATTCCAAAACAAACACGAGTTAGCTAACATTAAATAGTCCTGAAATACCTTAAACCATATAGCCTTTACCACATCCTTTCGCTGACATTTCTCTCAAGGATGCGGCTTTGTTAGCGCAACACTCAGTCCCTTTAGCGCTAAAACCCCGATCTAACTTTATAAAGGCCCAGTCCGCATCCTGGCAATCCTTCTCCTAAAGAACTTTCTAACACAAATGAAAATGGCGTTAAATTCCTTATGCAATTTCGTTGAGTATTTAAATATGGACCCGGCGATAAACGTCAGTCCCACTATTGGTATATTTCCCAGCTTGGAACCATCAATAAACAGAACTTTATTCATATTCTGATACCACCAGGCCTGATCCTTATCATTGATCCCTTTTAGATTTAAAAACTTCAAAATTCAGAAAGGGCAGTTCATGTAGGTACCCTAATCTCGTTATTTAAAGTTCCGTTAATGATCAGGTCCCTAAACTTCATGTCGGCCATTTCCTAAAATATTTGCAGAAAAGTATCCAGGTCATAGTTGGGAGAGATGTTTATGAACCTAAAAATTAAAACAAGTATGTACATAACAACAGCTCTGTTCCACCTTCGTCCACCCTATCAAGGCGTTTTGAATACAATGACTAGAATACAAAAACGTATGTTTTACTGTAAAATGTGTAAGCATCCTGTAAAAAGTGTTACGTCAGAAAAACTTTTAAGTTCAAGATAAAATAAAACAAGTAGGAACAACATTTTTCGCATAAAGTGAGTAACTTAATTATTCTCATAAATTGAACTGTATTATTTCTAGTTTTAAATATTATTCAACATTTGTGATATAAATCTAACATCAATAATAGTAGTTTAATTTAATTAATTAAATTTTTCAAAAACGCTTTAGTTAAATTCACATCTAAAATCAATTAATCAAAACTTTTAATTCACTCTTGCAGTTTCTTTGCAACACAAATAAATCTAAAGTGTTTTGTTTAATTAAAACTTAATTATGGACATAAATTCATTTTCATCCACTCTCCATAAATATTGATAAATTTTATACGTATCTGACTTCCATTGGACAATTTTGCTCCACCATTAAATTAATGTCTTTAAATAAATACAATTTATTTTTAAGTTTTTATTTTTTTTTTCTTTCGTTAATTTTTTTCAATTCAGTTCAATTCGATTTGATTTCTGTTCTGTGTTTGAAGGAGTCTGTGTTTGCGTGCTGAGTTTATCAAAAATCGATTTTAAATTTCTATTTAACAAAATTCATTTCGATTCAACGATAATGTGTGTAAGAGTGTTCGTGTTTGTGTGTGCGTTTGTATGTATGTAGTGACTTTTATGGACAAAGTTTTCAATTCAATTTCAATTTAATAATATTTTATAGTCATTCATATTGTTGTTGCTTCGATGGACAATTGTTTTCCCCAACTGCTGGCTGCTGGGGAGTCCTTGACTGCTGGCTGACTGACTGGTTGATTGTTCAATCAACGCGACCATAACAACAACAATATCTTTTATTATTTCCAAGCTTATACTAACATTTAAATGTGCACACACACACACACATGCACAAACAAACACATATTTATTTGTATGAAATGCTAAACAATGAATGACTCTTTTTCGCTCAACGCTTTGCCTTCATCAGCAACAACATCATCAACGTATTGACTATGGTAATGACCATGTATATGAGAGCAGGTTGAGAAGTCTGGATAAAACAATAAATGAACATATTGTTACGTTTTTATCTTTTAAAAACGATGGTTTATTTCCTTTAAATAAACCGGATTACTTTAATAGGAAATAAAAGCGCCAAAAAAATTTCAACAACTCTTCATTTATTCAAAATTGAAAGTTAACATCAACCGTATTACACACTGGTAATACGGTGTATGTTAACTCGATCAGTTATTACGATATACTGACTCACTCACAACAAGCTGTTACTATTCATGTATATACACAGCGCCATCTTCTAGCTAATTTTAGTATTATATACTTATTAATGATCACCCAGAGCTTTTAAATATAATGCCAACAACAGCAACATTGTTTATAAGTAGCAGTTTCTACCGATGGAAATTTTGATAAAAATGATATGGGTGACGTTACAGACCCTTAAATTCAAATTGATAATGCAATTTCGTAACAATATTTTTCAGAGACATAACTGTTATAAGAAATATTAAAAAAATTAACCCATAATTTTTATATTGTAGAAATAAAATTGTATTTCTTTTCAATGAAAATAAGTTATGCTTCTCTAAAAGTGTTATTCTAAAGAATATTTTTTGTTTCTCATAACTTTTATTTTGCAACACCAAAGTTTCTAGAACACTACACAGACAGGTAAATACACATAACTAAATAGAAGTCAATTTTAAAATAACTTTTAAACTTGACCTCGTCTCATGTACGACTATTATACATATATTCTGGGATGAAAGACCGTTTTATTTTAAAACATAGTGTACCAGCACAACATCAACTACCAAACAACCATAATTTAAAAATTCTGTTTTCCATTATTTTGTATTTGTTTTTATTTCTTTAACACCAATCAGCTTTACCTACATCTACTCCTCATCCACCTCCTCCTACTGCTGCTAGAGTTTGTTAATGTTATTTGGAATATTTAAACTAGAGCAACATTACACTTGGCAATCAAAATTTTTTTTTAAATTTTTGTATTTTTTTGTATTTAACATTCATTGTCGTTCGTTTATATTTATATTTACTTTTGTCAAATAATGATGACCATATCTATAGATGTTGGGGTGAGAATGAGGCAAAATTTGGGGATGTTGATGTGGCTTCATAGAGGCAGAGAGCAGTGCTTTATGTTGTGACCACGTTCTATTTTTAATGGCAATGAAATGTGTGCTTTTTATAGCTGAATTATGTAGACATCAATATTTTTTAAATTTTGTATGAATAGTTATAAAAAAATAACATTTTTATTTATAACAATTTTTATTTCACAAAGTTAAAAGGTAGAGATAAGAAAAATTAATGTTCTTTAACACCTGTATATTTTGGCTGAATTTTTTATAAGTCAACTAAAAGGAAGTTGTATTTAAAATTTATTGCAGACCTTTTAGAAATTTCACCGAAAATGTGTTTAAATATTTCGTGACTATTTCGATAGAAAAAGTAATTAGAATCTGAGTGCATTTGCCACAGGAAATTTAGTCAGAATCTGAGTAATATTTCCATAGGAAAATTAGTCAGAAGCTGACTACTATTTCCATAGGAAAAGTAGTCTGAATCTGAGTAATATTTCCATAGGAAATGTAGTCCGAATCTGAGTACTAATTACATAGAAAATGTAGTCGGAATCTTAGTACTATTTATAGGAAAAGTACACGCAGAGAAAAATATAGTTAGGCATGGTTACTGTAACCATTTCAATATTGTTACAAGTTTTTTAACTATATTATAGTCACAGTAACCATGTACATGACTGTGGTAACCATAATATGGTTAATTTACAATTCACATGATTGTATCAACCATATATATGGTTACAGTAAACAAATATATGTTTGTGACAACCATTCATATGGCTTAAAGCTTATCATAATCTGAGAACAACATATTATGATAAATTTATTCATCATAAATATGATTGCCACAAACATATATTTGTTTACTGTAACCATATATATGGTTGATACAATCATGTGAATTATAAATTAACCATATTATGGTTACCACAATCATGTAAATAGTTACTGTGAATATAATATTGATAAAAATCTTGTAACACTATTTAAATGGTTACAGTAACCATGCCCAATGATATTTTTTCTCTGCGTGTAGTCAGAATCTAAGTAGGTACTATTCCATAGGAAAAGTAGGCAGAATCTGAGTACTATTTCCATAGAAAAAGCAGGTCGCAAGCTGGGTACTATTTCCATAAAAAAAGTATACATAATCTGAGTACTATTTTTATAGAAAAAATACTATACAAAGGTTCTGACTACTTTCCAAAATGTAAGTACTATTTCCACAGCATAAATAGTACGTCACCTTGATAATTTTTTATTAAGATTGCACTCTTACCCATATTATTAAAAAAAATCTCACTGTATTTTATTTACTTTCTTTCACACATAAAATCCCTACAAAAATATTGTTTAAGTGCAACATCAAATTATGCTTAAAAACCATGCAGTAGTCCTTTAATATGAAGGTTTTATTAAATTTCATTTAACACTCTACACTACTTTCTCTTAACATAGGGACTACTGTTTAAAAATACTACATTACAAGCAGTGTAGAATTGTCAGTGTAAAGTAAGTGTTAGTAAAGAACGAAGGCAACACATTCGTATGACACGTTTTATTGTCATCAACTCGTTGGGTCTGCATAAAATCTAGACTTTATGTAAAATGTTGTGCATGCAGCTTGGAAAAGTAAAATGTAGTATGAATGAAATATGTTGCAATAAAATGCTGAAAATATTGAAAAGAAAGAGTAAAAAGAGAAAAATGAAGGAAATAGCAGAAGTATGTAAGTAAGTGTGTGTGTACATGAATATTAAAAAAACGTGCATTATATAAGTTTTATAGTTGTGATAATGATTGTAGAAGCACCTAAATATCTGTTGAATTTTATTATTTGTGGTAGATTTACATCTTATTAATAATGCAAAT
Organism: Calliphora vicina; assembly: GCF_958450345.1. Lineage (NCBI taxonomy): Eukaryota > Metazoa > Arthropoda > Insecta > Diptera > Calliphoridae > Calliphora > Calliphora vicina. The sequence continues at coordinate 124,517,094 of NC_088780.1, forward strand.
AGCTTGAAATAATCCTATTGATCATAATCTCTTAATTTTGGAGGCCAACATTTTTCGTGTTATTCGTGACATACGGCCAGCAATGCTCAAAATTAAACGTCCAGAATTTTCAACTGTTACTGTCAGGTAGAGATGAGCGATATTTCCATACCTTTGATTTAAAAATCACTGGTAACAACTGTTACTGAATATAGCAAGTAACAGATACATTTAAGTCGTTCTTTTATATTTTTCAACATTCGCTGGTAACGTTTTTGAAAAATCACTGGAACAAATGTAGTACTTTTAATATCGTTCTTTCACATATTTCAACAAATTATGAAAAACAAATTATTAAATGATGAAATCCACCAAACAGAACAAGTGTTGATCTATTTAGTTTTTGTTGTTTTTCGTTTTAGTAACTGCTTTGTTTACCAAATTTCTTTTAGGCGCATAATTTTATTTATAAATGCATGAAAATGCGCCTCATAGTTATGTGTCGTTGCTTAATTCTGTTATTTTCCTTTAACGATGTTTTTAAATCAGAAAATATTTGTTTCATAAGAGCAGTTTTAAAAATTAAAATAATATGTAAAGTATTGTTGTTATTTTGCTTAACATAGACAAAACGTGATCACGGTCAATGTTTAAAAGAACAGTGATTTATAAATCACGTTCACTGAGAACGACGTTCTTCAAAAATAACGGGATCGCTCATCTCTACACGCAGAGAAAAAACATGGATCGACATGGTTACGACAACTATACTATGTTCTATGTCGTAAACATATAATTGTTGTTTTGATTTAATTTCATCCATATTTTAGTTACTGTAAACGTTTATATTTTCATCGGAATTATAAATATGAATATGGGTTTCGGACAACTAAATAATGATAAATATGTAAACATATTATTATTATGTACAACCATTAAATGTTAAGTTTCTATACGCGTAGTCATAATATGTTTAAGATGTAAACAGAATATGTTTACAACAACCAAATAATAATAAATGTAGTCATAATATGTTTAAGAAGCAAACAAAATATGTTTACTTTTAATAGTCTTTTTACCACAATTTGTGAGTGTTGATGTTTGTCTAAGCTATGTTATTTTTACAAGTAAATTTTGAGTGTCTGTAATTCCCATTCGCTCTATAGTTTTATTTGTATATTATCTTTACCTTTCCTAGAGCGATAAAAAATAAATTTCAGTGAATTTATTAATAGTATTTTAATTGGGAATTTAGTACCTTAAAACTAAAACCTATTAAAATAAAATTTTGTATTTCTAAAAATAAATTTTAATAATAATATGATTACTTTGGATCATAATATGATTTCATTGGATCGTGATATGATTTAATTGGGTCATAAATATGATTACTTTGTGTCATATTATGATTAATGTATATAATAATATGATTATTTCAGAACATGTTATGAATAATTTGTATCATAATTTGATTATTTCAGAACATATGATATTTAATGATATTAATAATGATCATAATATGTTTTGGACTACAAGCATAAATCTGATCATTGCTCTTAGCTTATGGTTACCACAACCATGTTTTTTCTCTGCGTGTACTGTCAGGTATTGAACTTTCGAATAAAAAAATGTATTACAATTTACATTTTTGTGTTATTTTTGGAATTTAAAGTTCTATCGGGCTTAAAAAACACCCTTTGTATGTATTTTAAAGTAAAGTTTAACAAAATAAGCATTACACAGGTCAACAGCAAAAAAAAGCATGACTAACTATTATGCATCATGGCTACCTAAGTACAAAAATGGTAACATTTTCAATTCTTCGGATAGATTTTTATAAAAAAAAAATTTAAGTAAAATTATAAATTTTGTTAGACATTTCACCAAAAATGTCTAAGATGATTAGTCCGATGTTATTCAAATAAAATTGGAAAAGTTGAGATTTACATAACCTTTAATCCGTTTATATATTGCGTTTTAATCGGATCTGTAGTTTCGGAGTTATAATAACAAATTGAAGCAAACAAATATATTTTTTAAGTATATAGAATTTAAAATTGGGACCATATTTGTACTACTGGATCCACAATACATCAAAATTGTGAAGCTGTTTAAAAAGCCTCTAAAATTTTTTCGATTTTGTTGCCCTGTGTTATCAATAAAATATGAAAAAATATTTTACAGCAAAATGTGTAATTCGGATAAATAATTAGTGTGCATATAAATCCAACCCCTAGTAATGACTTTTTGAAAATAAGTGAACTTCTTATTTTCGGTTGCTGATAGACAGGCAAATGCAATAATTTGACGTGTATATTTATAATTTGTCTTCCAATGTGAAAAATTTATTTTGAAACTGTGAGTATTTCTTTTGGTTAATATTTTATATCATTTATAAATGTGTGATATATGAACAAAGCAACACAATATATGAGCAATATTTTACAAAAACCTGTTTTAGAATTTCCTTGATAGCTTTTGAATCTCGAAATCAATGTTGGATCAATGTTGAAAAATCATACGATTCTGTTCATAAGTGGTTATAAAGAAACAAAAAAATCGAATAGAAATCTGTATTTTGTTTCAATAGGAAAATTAGGTCACGATCTGAGTACTATTTACAGACAAAAGTTACTCAGAATCTATGTAGTTGTGTTTCAATTATCAACAAATTTCTCACATGGAGATTTCTCTCATTTACATTGATTTACAACAATAAGTGAATTTTTAAAATATATAAATACCTATTGTTATTAATCTTTTGAATTTATTTAAATAACTTATTTTCAGATTATGATATAAAGGCATGTGCAATAGTTTAACAATTATTTATTGTTTTTCGCCCATTTTGGAGAATTTATCTCAAAATTGGAAATTTTTCTGTTGGATAACTTTATATATTACTTGAGAGCAGGCTCGGATCCACGGGGGGATAAAAGTATATCCGCGCCTGCTTGACAGTAATATTTAAGATTTGACACTGATTAAAGAACGCCTTTGCTCGTGAAATTTTTGCAATCGGCCGTACTGAGTGACACAGTCTGACATAATTATTTTTAATACAAAATTTTAAGAGTTAAATTCATTATTTTATAACTCAAGGCCTTTATATGTTACCTATAATTTACGGCATTGGGAGAGTATCATATTAAATTATATTTTTTACATCTTTAACATAGCAAGATATCAATATGTTATGTTTATATGAGGTAAGGATGGCTTCATTATTTTTTTGTATGTTTACAAAACCCTATTCTTCAATTGGATTGGATTTTATTTTTGTTACTGTCTCACAGGTGTTTAGTAAAATCAGATCATCTAAATCCGCTATTAATATGATTTTCTGAAATGGTTCCATATTAATGCCCCGCACTGTTAAACCGGAAATTACTTAAACTCAACATGAATTATATAAGTAACAGGCTATGAAAAAATTGTGCCAAACAAAACAAAAAAAACAAGAAGAGAAATACGTTTTTTCCTCAAATCCTTCCAAAAAGGATGTGCATTAATATAATAACATTTCAATAATAATGATGACAGGAAATGTTGTGCATATGCACAAGCATAATTCAAGTACTACGTTGTAGGAGAAAACAGAAAAAATAAATACTTTTCTTTAGTACAGGAAATATAATTATTATAAGAAACAAATAAACTCATACATACTTTTGAATGAAACTCAAGTAAATTATAGCCAAAAGAAGAAAAAAAATAGTATAATAAAACAGGAGATAATTTAAGAGGCAACTACCCACACACCAAAAGTAAATAAATAAAAACAATAAACTATAAATCATCTCAACAATACAAATAAAGTCATTTGAAATAAAAGCTGCAAAGAAAAAAAAAACTAGCACACTCACAAAAATAAAGATTAAGTATGCCGTAGATGTTTGAGGTACGACTAGCACATGAAAAATTATCACAAAACAAACCTTAAACTCTTGACAAGCATAAATCAAAGATTCCGACAGACACAAACAAATCACAACAGATTTACTCACATAAACATTCAGCGATACCAACATAGATACAAAGAAAAATAACATAGTTAATAATATATTTTTTTGCTTTATTAGAGTCATGATGCGAGTGTGATGAGATAATAATAATTGTCAACAACAACATCATCAGCGCCGTTATTATCAACATGATCCAAATGTTAGAGTCTGTTAAAAGAGGATTGAATTGACACATTGATGTTTATCCATTAGCTTTTTGTCATACTCTCTCCAGACTCTTAACGAACGTGACACGCATCTACTCTCCCACTGCCAGCAAATTCAACTCATCGAAAATAACTAACAACTTTGCACTGTATCCCTGGTCTTAATGTGGTTTGAGATACAGCAATGCTTAGGTAAATATACAAAACTAGACATCAAGTTTTATGACAACCCGCACATATGGACATTTCCATGACATCGTAGGTGACATTGGTATAGTGTCATAGAGTGGCGTAGATTTTGCAAAAATAAGAATAACTGAAAAATAATTTGGTCTTTATGTTCCATTCAGATGGTATTATGTTTAAAAAATATAATAAGTACATTCAAAACATTGTTGTCCTTTCCGTTATACATGACATATAACGGATAGAATTTTTAAGTACATGTAAAAATATGCGAAAATCTGCGAAACATTAAAGCATATATTTTTCCTTTACAATCCGTGACATTTGAATAAAATCAGTCTTTGGTTGTTTTTATAATAAATACTCGTAAAAATTAATATCGTTCGTGACATACAATACGCGTCAGTTTTTCTCTTATAGTAATAAAATATATAACTTGGGGATTTAAACCGTCTGTTATTAGCTCATATTGTCATAATGTTCTAATATATTATGATACTTTAAACAAATAGTTGTTGTGCTTCAAACAAAAAAAGTGTTATTTTATGACAATACAGTAAACATAGTTAAAAATGTCTTATTAGTTTAGAACTTTTTGGTTTGAAACAACAAAAAAAAAATTTTTTAAACTATCTAATATATTACGACAGGGCATGTTGAGTAGATAATTTTTGTAGAATAAACTTATAGTCCACCTGGTCGGAATTTTTTTACAGTGGGTCAAAGTTTTCATTTTTTGATCGAAGGGAGCAGTATACTAACTGAAAAAAATGTTGTAAGTTAATGTCTAAGAGAATTCTTATTGTCAGAGTTATATTGTGGAATTTTATGGGGGTCAATTTGACCCTTTTTTCGAGAAAATGAAAAAAAGTCCTTTCAAAAAGGACATTTAAGGATTAAAATATTCGACGAAAATTTTTGCCGGAAAATTTTAATGGGGGTCACCAAAGATACCAAAGATGTAGATAAAGCACTTTACGCTTAATTAGCAAAATTGCACGCCACCTTGGGTCTCACATTTTTTAAAAAAATCTCCTAAAATCTATTTATAATCCGAATGAGCTGATATTTAAAATATAAATAGCCCTAGAGAAGATCTACAAAAATATATATACATACATACGTAGATTATTACTTTTAGGTCAAGAGTTCTTTAGGTTTATTTATTTACTTTTTTAATTTTGTTCGATCTTTTTTAGTGTTTTAGATATGTCGGGCCTACGGTGGTCAGAGTTATATTATGGAATTTTATGATTTTTTTAAGTTAAGATCTTCCACAAAAATGAGCCCCATAAAATTCCATAATATAACTCTGACCATAAGAATTCTCTCAGATATTAACTTACAACATTTTTTTCAGTTAGTATACTGCTCCTTTCGATCAAAAAATGAAAACTTTGACCCACTGTAAAAAAAAAAATTCAGACCAGCTGGTCTATAAGTTTATTCTACAAAAATGCTCTACTCAACATGCCCTTTCAGAATTATTGGGTCACTATTCTGTTCCAAAAATGCTTTTGGACAGTGTTATTGAATTTATTACAGGTTTACAAAAAGAAAATATTGTATGGAAATTTTGTTTTATAAACTTTTTAAAAAATTAAAAATTGATTATGAATAAACTTATAGTGTTTTTGTTCTCTTCAACTCATCTCGAAAAAATTCAAATATTTGTGGAATTGCCCATACGAAAAATTATAAAAACTTTTATTTTTGGCTTCGGCGGAATAACGTTTGACGTTAAACTAAAGCGAATATCGAAATTCTGGAGAACTTTAAATTTTGTGTTTTCTTGCTCGATATTTTTCGTTTCATCCCATAAATAAGTTGTGCTATTTTACCTACCATGGCTAAATTTCTAAATGTATATTATTTTATCATTTTGCTATGATTGTGGTGATTTTTAGTGGTAGAGCATTTTATTGTTTTGTACCAAATCTATCTTTGTATGTATGTACTCAAAACATATTCATTTGTTTTCCAATATACAAACATACAAATATTTTGTTTTATACCCCAGAATCACATACAAATGCTCACTTATCAAGCACACACTCGCATTCATAAATATACATTTTTCAAAATTGTCTTCTCATGTTGTATTAAATAACTGTAACTATATCATCATTTATTTGGCATGTTTGTGTTTGAATGTTTTAAAGGCGGACATGTGGCAGAATTGTCTAAAATAGACCGACAGACACACAGTAGTACAATTGTTGGGGATTCTACTATTTGCTTTACTTATCACTGAAAACAGCAAAAATGCTAAAAACAACAAAATCATACAATTTTTTTTTGGGTTTTATTTTATTAGTTATTGTTTATGTTTCGGCAATACAAATATGAATTTTATGTTGGTCTTTGTAAATTAAATACACAAAGTAAACACAAACATGAAAACATCATACATAGAGACGGAGACACAGGACGTTGTACATACATACATACACAAATAGAAATGAACAGGAAAACAAATACTATAATCTGTGTAGAGACAGTGATGGAAAGGAGTAAAATGTGTCTGAAAATGAGAAACAAAAATCTAGCAAAATTCAACGAAACAAAAACAAGAATTCCCAATGTCATAATGAACATAGTAGTTATGAACTGCCAAAAATGTCTGAGTGTCTAAGGACGCTTCGATCATGAACTTACTTAAAATTCGATTTTTATGACGTGATTATTTTATTTGAATTCGACAATTCATTCATTTATTGGAAAAAATTTTAGGTACTTTTCGAAGAAAAATTTAATTTTGTATGCCATTTATGCGTATGATTAATATGTAATTATCACAACAAGTATACTCTTGTGTGATATGTGACAATCAGTTGTATGGAAAAAAAATTTTGTTTAAATTTTGAAGAGTGCCGTGTGGAATATTGTGACACTAGACCTAAAAGATAAATGCTGAAAATTTGAGCCAAATCGGACAACGATTTCTGGACGCGCATCGAGGTCAAAGTTCAGATATATGCAAAATTTTACTATTTATATGGAATAAATAGGTGAAACTCGTTAACTTTCTGCATTGTTTTCTAGAAATATGTAGATTTATTTATATTAATGAATATTACATTAAAATTTTTTTTTTTGGGTCAAAATTACCCAAAAACTGCATTATTGCCAAAATTCGGAAAAAATGCCAATTTTTCAGTTTTTGTAAAAATTTAGCTACTAAATAAATACTTTTGCAATTGAATGAAAAAGAATCGAAATATGCAATAACGACAAAATTTGGTTAAAAAATGTTAAAGTTATTACAAATTCGCCAGACCATTAACGTGTTTCAGGCCACTTGAACAAAAAATGTAGGGAAAAAAATTAACATATTTCGAGAAAAATTAAAATAAAAGCTAATTTTTATTTAAAATATATCCGTATTTACTTGTGTATGAGTTTTTGTCTTCGTAGGATACCGTTAACGTACTCGCAGGTATGGCCAAAAAAAAAAATTTTAACGAATTTTTCCTTTTTTAAATTTTTAAAAATTTTGTTAAACAAATTTCAGAATTTTTTGATCATCACATTGGGATTTATTGAGATCATAATAGGGAATAAAAATATAAAAAACTGATGTCAATACCTCTTACAGTTTTTCTGTGCCTGCGATTTAAATTTTTCAAGAAAAACTAATTTTTTGTCCATATTTTGGCGAATGAGCCCAATTTCCTTACTGTTATAAATTTTAAGTAAAACCTATTTAAATAGGGTCTGAAAGTTTTACTAAAATCGGAAAACGTTAATCTTTAAATCGTGAAGGTCAAAGGTAAAATTTTTCAATATTTGGTATTTCTAATGAAAAGATAGCGAAATGGTGTATTTCTTTGGGCCGATTTTAATGAAAAACAAGAAAGTTATCCTGAATTATGTGACACGTCCTCAAAAGACTATACGAGTAAAATTAAATAACAAAACGTTTTAAAGGTAATAGCCAAAGCCCAATCACAATGGGATCAGTTTTGAATGGACCCAAGTGAGCTGCTTGAAGAGTGGCTACCCATGGAACCTAACCTAATAGCCAATGTTGTAGACCCGCCCTCCAAATATTTGGAGACGTTGTCGCTGGGCGCAAGCGTAAATGATTAATTTAGCAGGATATTCTAAAAGTGACGGACTAAGACGATGAGTAACTACTAGGGTATTCATTCGACTAATGATCGTTCGATTAATCGAATAATTTCTTACGAATAATTATTCGAACAATTTAAAAATGGCCATTTTCGAATAACGAATAATTCGAACAATTTTATGTAGAATAATCGAATAAAACGAATCAATGATCACATATATTTAAATTGCTTAAAATTCTTCATAATTCCAAATTTAAATAAGTAATAATGACTCACAAAAATTGTATTGTTTCTGAAATTCGACAAATAACTGAAGACAAAGGGACTTTCGATCACTGTAGATGAGTGTTCCGATAGCTCCTTCTATCAATATATAAATATTACTGCAAGAAGTTGCAATTCTAAAAACAAATCTTTCAAAATTTTTAACTTAGGACTTGAACCAATGAAAATAAAAGGTACGAAATAAAATATTTGTTATTTAGCTGGCGAAATATTAGAAGAATCACAATTAATAATCAAAATATTTAGTTAGATTAAAGTGGTGTTGAATGTGATGGAGAATGTGATTTTGAAACGGTCGTCGAAAGTGATATTGAGGATGACATTTATAATGAGTACATTGAAATAGATGAAGGCCATGATCTTAAAATATATGTATGTATGTAAGTGATGTTATTAACCGCGTACGTAAGTGTTGCAAAATATTTAATAAATCGAATGATAAACTCAAATATTGCAAACTAACGTTTTGTTGCAAGAAAAGCATGGAGTTCGTCTTACATATGATTTTGAATATCGTTGAATATCTTTGTCTAACATGGTAATAAACTTTTTGCGTATTTGTAAATGCGTCAATCATGCACTGCCTGACTTCAAATTAGTCACGTTCACTGACAATGAAAAAAAAAGAATTAGTTACTCAATTTAAAACCCGAATTAATGAACGACATAAAAAAGTTCTTAATACGTTTATATTGTATTTGAATTCAGGATCATGTCCAACTAGCTCAAATTTTTTAAAGCATAGCTCCAAAACGGAAACTAAAGGGTTTGCTAGTCAATTGTTTTGTAGATTGTTCGGGTGTTAATCTGATCAGAATATTTCTGTTGAAAATTTAATGATGGACTTTGTTTTCGAATGTGTTTTAACATTATCAATACTTGAATTGTTAACTTTAACGTTATTTTCTTTACTTTTTAAAAAAAAAATAAATCATTCGAATAATTCGATTAATTTTAAACGTGTGATCGAATTATTCAAACAAGTTAAAATCTCTTATTCGAATTATTCGTTTTATTCGAACAAGAGAAAAATCTAATAATTCGAATACCCTAGTACTTATACGTGTATAAAGTCACGTACGTCATCGTTAGTGTGAAATTTAAAAATGTTAAGATTAGTTTTAAATATGTTATATCCGATGTATTTGCATTTTATCAGTGTGCACAACATAACATAAATGGTATTAAAATGTATTATATTTCATCTGATAATATTTAAAAGCATTCCTTTTTATATTATTTATATGAAAAATGGAAAGGAAGTAAGAAGCATTCCAGCTATAGCCCAGTTGGATTACTTTTGTTGCGATGTTCTTACTTCTGATATTCAGCTTTATATTCCTGATACTATTTTCATTTAAAATTATTTTTGTTTATTATATTTACTATTAAAAAATACCTTGTTCGTACTACATTGTATACTTTGAACTAAATACTTCTGTTGTTTCAAACTAAGCTTGTTTATATGTATGTATATAATTTCGTAGAAAGAGCAACAGAAACAACATAAATATCATGATGGAAAAAAATGTCCCGTGCGACATAACCCTTACGACGGTGATTAAAAATAAATTTAAAAAAAAAGTATAACTCATTTTTGAGTAAAATCAAAACCATTTCAAGAGTCATATTGAAATATTGCCTCAGGTTTTGCAGAAATCGGCATGTGAATTGCTGGCTCCGAAAAAAAAATTTCCCAAAATCAACCTAAGCTCCATTTATAAAGCTAATTAAGAACTATAACCCCCATTAACACGAACTTTGGTTAGGAATATAACTAATAGTTATATTGTCGTTTAAAATTATTTTTGTATGAAAACTGTCAGTATAACTATCAGTTAACACATAACCAGACTTCGTGTTACTGGGGGTAAGTTAAGCTTATTGTCGAAATAAAAATTCGGGTTTTCACATTAAATGTCTTCGATGGTCACGTTCGACATCATGAAATTGCACTTATTCAAATGCGTATAATTGTCCAAATTTGAAAACTCACAGCGCCGTTTATGTTCGTCGCCATAAATTAATGTAGAATACTCATCTGGTATGCCAACATGAAATTATTATTTTTTTTTAATAATGTTAGCTATTAACAATATGTCAGATATTATATTTTCTATATCATTAATTTTCAATTATTTTTTCGGTCAAAATGGACAGCGGAAAAAAAGTACGTAAAAAAATAATTAAAACTTTTTACAAAAAAAAAACAATATGGAAAGTAGCAAATGATCTGAAGGTTCATCGTTACACTGCACAGTGGTTTTCCTTATATGAACAAGCGGTCAATAATCAATATCTCCAAAACTAAAAAAGCTAGGGTCTTCAAAATTTGTCACCTCATAGCATGCCCGAAGAACTTAAAGTTTGCAAATTTTTAAGAAAAATTATTAACAACTGTAACCACAGTAGCCCTTTGATCTTTCGAGGGTTAATTGGCTTTTAGATTTGTTTTATGAATTTTTGAAATAAAATATTTCAGTATGAAAATTCGTTTGTTTTAAACAATTTAAGTAAATTTTTATTCCATTTTAATTCATTTGAATTATACGCTGAAAAAAAAAACTAAATTAAAAAGTTATACAAAGTTATATAATGCAATATGAGGTATTACTAAATAATATAAGGTAGTAAGGTAAAATAAGACATTAATATACATATATCAAATATTAATCAAATTTAAAACTCCTTGACTTAAACTACATGTTTTCTTTGTTGGTAAGTTTGTCCTCCAGAAATAAATGGATCTGAACATAAAACAGGCTATTTAAAAGTTCTATATTTGTAGCAGTGCACGAAATTTTTCGGGTATGTTGCAATCTAAACTGTTTTATATGCTTATTTTTCGCTTCAGATGCTTCCTCCGATAATTCACCTATTGACACTACTACATGCTTGCTTACCTTAGCTCCATGGATCAGATTTTTATGTACCGATGCAAAAATAAGACGGTGCACAGAGGGATTTTGTTGTCAAAAAGTCAATTTTTCAAGCACTTAATTTCAACAATCAAATGATGCAATTTGTAGAGAAATGTTTATAGATGAAATGTACACTTATAGTTTTAAGAAAACATTTATTTTATTTTTAGAAAATTGAACTAAAGTCCATGCAAGTGTCTTAAGCAAAAATTTACTTATATTTTCATTCAATTCAGTATTATAATTTTCCTAATAATACCATTTACCTTTAACATATTTGAAAAATATAACATTTCAACCGTTAAGAAGATATGCCCAAATCTATAAGACTCTAATTATTATTGTATTTTTGATTTTCAATGGAGAAAAAAAAATGTAGCCCCACTTTCCCCCAAGCTCTTTTTTTAATAAAATGAAAGGTGGGAGTGTCTTGCTTCGATTAAAAAAAAGAATAGTTTTCGGAACAGGATGAAAACTTAACATTTTTTGTCGAATAATAAACGAAATATCCAAAAAATTCTTATGTACCAACTTTTGCTTGGATATAAACAATTTTATGCGAAAAACTCAATTTGGATTGTATGGGTAGTGGACGTGGACTTTTTTGATAAAATTTATTTTTTTTTTTAATTCTCGGTGCTAAATTTCAATGCTCTACGACCGCCCCTTATAATTTTTGTTCAAAAATGTATTGCATTTGGATTGGATGGGCGGTATGCGGTGGGCAAGGCCGATTTTAATAAAACTTAGCATACGTTCTTCTTTTGTTTCAGAAAATATATGCACCAAATTTCTAGACTTTTACTTGAATAGGACAAATTTTATGCGAACAAATCTATTTGGATTGTATGGGCAGTGGGCGTTGGGCGTGGTCGATTTTGATAAAATTTTATTTGTTTCTTAGTTTGGTCCATATAATTATCTGTGCCAAATTTCAGCGCTCTGCAACCACTCCTTATAATTTTTGCAAAAAAATGTATGAAGCCATCCCTCTGTGGGGCGGGTTAGTATATTACAGATTACACGCCCATCCGCAAATTTCCGCAACTAACTTCAGCACTTTTATTATCTTAAGAATCAGATTAATACAATGAAAAAGGAACCTATGGGGGAATCTTGGGGGAACATAACTAAAACTTTAAGTAAACATAATGAAGTTTTACAAAAAAGTAACAAACATATAGGTTAACTAAAACATTAATTTCACAAGAATTACAACACAAGTTAGTTTTTATTATTTTCTAAAGATAAAATAAATACCTTCAACTTCAAAATCCATTGAAAATAATTTAATTTTGTAGACTACAGCAATTGCAAGACCGTTTTGAAATGCACTTTTGCTTTGAATTATTCTTCCAGCGTTCAGCTGCGCTTTGCAAATGAATATTTGCTCATGCTTTCAAGTTTATTTTTAAAAAGTCCCGTTAGATTTCCAGTAAAAACCGGTTTGCCATTAAAAGGATTAGATATTTAAGAGAAAATTTTTTTGCATTTTGTCTAAATATTTTGTGATCGTTTTATTTATTTTTGTCCTATGGGCGGAACCACTGTGCACTGTTTCAAATGCCATTAAACAGTATAAGGAAGACTTAAACATTGAAAGAAAACTTGGACCAGGAAGAAAAAAAGGTCTAAAAGATATTGGTAAGGCAAAAGAAGTCGAACAACTCTTTCGAAGAGCATGGAAAACATCTATCAGAAAAATGGGTTGTAAAGTAAATGCTCTGATTATTTTGTGCGCTCTGTTTATATCATGCGGTATTGAACATAAAAGCAAATGAAATTAAGGTCAAATTTTATAAATAAAAATACATCATTTTGTGTGATGTGTGATGAAACTGACAGACTTTTAACAACTTCCGGTTAAAAAAATTTTATGTGGCTGATGGACAAGGTAATGGACAAAAAAACAAACAAAATTCTCCAAGAAGTTTTTTGTGTGGCAAGCCATTTGCAGTTGTGGCAAAAGAAGCCAATCATTTGTGACATCAGCCATGATAAACACAGAAATATATATTACGGAGTTTTTACCATTATTAAAACAGCACAGGGACCGAATCACCGCACTCGTGGTCGAATGAACTATCGTATCGAAAAATGATTTCGATATCGAAATTATAACAAAATGTACTAAATTTCATGCTCGATATCGAATGCCGTAATCTCAAATCAGAAAATTACTATCGAATTTACTCGATATCGAATGCTGTAATTCGGCCCAAGATTTTTGGCCCGATTTGCCATCATACAACTTGAAGGGTCTTGAGTGGTATGTATTCAAACAATAATGTCAAGTATGTACCACTGGAGGCAAATCCACCTAACTGTCCAGAACATCGGCCTGTGAAAAGGTATTGGGCTCTTGTAAAAAATTAATTAAAGAACACATGATAGGTATCCCAGGACATGTCCGATTTTGAGCGTAAGTGGACCGCCTCGTCCAAAAAGCTAACGGGAGCAACTATAAAATCTTTAATGGGAGGATTATAATTCATATACCGAGTAATATGAATTTGTACAATATTTGAATAAATTTACGTATTTACGCCGACCAATGTTCTGGAAAAGCTCATACCTTTAAATCTCTGGTTGTCTCTTCACTGTCATTACACAACACAATATTTCGTTATGCAAAAAGCGATATGACAATGAACAGAAAAAATCGACAACATTTTGTAACAAATACATAATCTGTGAAACAGTTAAAGGCTTTTAGAGCTACAAACCATTAAATAAAAGACTAGGGACAGATTCATTCAAAAAACAGAAAAACTAGCAAAAATACTTTTTGCGAAATCATGCCGCATACAATTTTAGACATACACTCGCTCACATATGGACAAACATTAATAAACTTTTCAACACACATACCGATCCACATACAATTTGTCATATTTACACACACACATAAACATATCACAAACAAAATGTCAATAGAATTAATTTATTTAAACAACAACAACATAACCAAAAATACAATTAATACATATACTTTCTGTGTTATCTTTGTTTGTATTTGTTTAGCTGTGATATTTAGGTTTGAGTATGCGTTAGGAGTTATTTGTATGTGATTTAGCATATTTCCAGTTTCAATTGCTATTGTTGTCAAATTATAATTCAAATTTTTATTGATACCTTGAACAAAGTTATACAAACTAACAAAAAATTGTACAATAAACATTTGCGTGTGTGTTCTAAAAACGGACACACACAAAAACATAATTTTTTTTTTGAAATAGTAACATTTGATAAGACTTTAGAGATCACTATAACAATAATAGAGAAAATAAAAGACTAGATTATAGCATACTTTGAGGAGAAATCTAAACAAATTAAAATGAAAATTTGATATTTTATTTTAAATTACTATAACAATATTTGGAAATGAAATTGATAGAATGAACAAAATGTGTATTTGTTATTTAAACTTTAATTTATTTTATTGTAATTTACATTGTATGTTTAGAAATAACACAATATATATATATTTTTTATTATAAATACGCCCCAATGTACGCCTTTAGGCGTTTGCATTTCTTTGTTGTATTTTTGTTCGTCCTGTTTGTGCTACAAATTTAGCTGCAAGTTTTATTTTAGTTAGTAGGTGGACAGTTTTTATTTTTGATTTCAACATTTATCTATTATTTTTTCCATTAGCCATAGTTATAAATCCATAATTGTCTGTGTTTGGTAGTAGATGGTTTTTCTTTTATTTTTGTCGTTTTCTTTTCTACAAGAGTTTGGGAAATTGCAACGAATTTTATATAACCTACTTATTTTTAAGACATTTAAAAATTTTTTTTTTTTATTTTATTTATTGTATCTTCACAAAATAATGTGAACTATCAATAATTTGTTCAAATCTTAAATCTAAATATTAATTTTTTATTTACGTCCCACCACAGTTGGACGAAAAATTATGTTTAATTCATAGATCATATCATCAGCGCAGGTGTCTTGGATTCCTTCTTCTTAGTCGGATGTAGCCATTACTTCTCATTAATAATCGTGCAAGTGGGTTAGGGTGAACTTCCAACTTTTTCAAATATGACTCCGCTTGTTTTTTTATTTCATTTTTCACCAGGAAGACACCTAGGTCCTTATGAATGTTAATATTTCTCACATTCCAAGGCGCTGCACAGTGGGGGATCTGAAAAACAAAGTGGAAATAAATCTGTAACTTCTAAACGAATAGCCCGATTTTAATAAGAAAGTATTGGATCCGTTATTAGCAAAATGGTAGGCAAAAAAAATAAAATTTTACTTTTCAAATGCGAATAACTCGTAAACTATAAGAGATAATATATGGCTAAAGCAAAGTTGTTTGTAGATCTCGTCTAGTACATTCCATATATATAAAAATCTTTCAAATCGGATCGCAAACAAAAATTTGGCATCATTTTTCATTTTTGATATACCCGAGGTGCCCCACTTTGGGGCATTGTGGCTCGGCCCCCCCTTGGTTGTTTAAGCCCAAATTCAAAACTTAAACTTATCGACACCTCCTCTATAGCCATGGGAAATTTTATTAAAATCGGGCTATTCGTTTAGAAGTTACAGATTTATTTCCACTTTTTTTTTCAGATCCCCCACTGTGCGCTGCTGTTATCATTCTTAATATTTTATTTTGGAATCTTTGAATTTTTTCAATATTAGAGGCCGTGCCCAATATTTTTATCAATATCGAAATTTATGGTAGATAATTTATTTTTTCGGATATGTGCTTTATATGGGAGATATAACCTATTAAAGGGCAATTGTCATACAATTTTGTGCGTTGATATCTATATATAGTATATGGGAGATATGGTAAATTATGGACTGATCTTTACAAAAACTAACAGTTCCGTAACGATATTTAAAGAACTATGATTTAGGTTAGTGTGTTTTTCGGAAATGGCCCTTATATGGAACGTATGACCAATTATGGGCCGAGCTTCACAAAACTAGGTGTGGTGATTCTTGTGTACGTACATGAGGATTATTCATATTAAAACTTATTATGATATATTTAACATATTTATGCATATTTAAGTGATTTCTGAAAGTGGACTTAATAGACCCCTATAATCATATATGAACCGCTATACACAAAGTCCATCAGTGAAGATTTTTGCATACATATTACTCATCTATGTAAAATTTTGGTTCGAAATCGATATTTTTAAGATATTTATGAAGGTTAATGTATTTTTCGGAACCAAGTTATGGCCAATTATGGACCGATCTTCACAATAGTTTGTAAGACGATTTCTGTATTGTATATATGATGGCTATTAATGTCGAATTTTGAAGTGATAACGATATTTTTTTGTGTTTATCGGAAGTGGTCGTTATATGGGAGCTGTAACCAATTATGGACTGATGTTCATAAAAGTTGGTACAGCGATTTCTTTATGGTACGATACGATAGTACAATTATTTATGTCAAATTTCAACCTGCTAACGATATTTGTAAGAGATATATGCATATTTAAGTGAGTTTAGGAAGTGGACTATATATGGGGGCTATGGTGAAATATAGAGCGATGCAAACAAAATTAATTAATAGAGTGACGTGATTAAATATAAATTAATATTTACAAGTCTCTCTAATAATTCTATCTGGTTATTTTACCACGAGAATAACTAATCCTGAAACTTATACGACTTTTCTTTGGAATAATCTATTGTTACATACATATTAACCAACCTAATAGTCGTAATCTTAAAATAGTGTATGAAATAAAAAATAAATAAAATTATTGCATTATCGTGCCTACTTACATTTATGTTGAAAAAATGTCTACAAGTATGTTTATATGTTTGAAATTGTCGAGTCTAAATGTCTGACTACATTAGCTGTATTTGGCAAATTCATACTTTTGATGTCCACCCATATCAAGTCAGTCACCCCTCTTTTATTCATGCACCACTGTGTTTTTGTGTTGATAGAACTAATGATAATGGTATTTATGGCTTTATGTTGCAGTTAATTTTGTTTTTGTTGCATGTGTATAGTTTTGTTAACTTTGCGAAATAAAAATGTCTATATGTCTATGGATATGAATACAACGACGTATTATTGCCAAATTGTCATGACAGGCTTTGTTTGTGATACAAAATATATTGGTTTATTGACTCTCTTTTTTTACTTTCTTTGCAACTGTCAAAAACAGTTTACAAATTTATTTTAAAGTCAGCTTAATGTGACTGTAGTAAATTTTTTGACTCGAGGTGGAGTAAGATATGAAATTTAATTACCATTAGATATTTATGGATTTATGTTAGGAATATGGACGAAAAATATATATCTGTTATGATAACAAAACAGGCTTTAATTAAGCCAAAGGGATCGATCCACTTTTGAAATAATATTTTTAGGTAAATATATAAAATTTAAACAAAAATCTATGATTTTTTTTTATCTTTTGGCTGATGCTGACCCAACGATACCAGGTCCCTTTCGGATACTTGCACGTCCTTTCGGTTCCTTGCAGGTCCTTCACAAAATTAAAATTTTGTAAATAACTTCCTGAAGTCCTTATTTTCAATATTTCATAAAAAAAACTTTTTCAACGATTTAAAGCCTTGGTCCACAAGGGGTTAATAGGACTAAAGTTGCACGGCTCGGACATATTTCTGAAATATTAGCAATTTTCAGGATTGAATAACTTTGGAACTCGTCATTCGATTTTAATAAACGTGGTATACTTTCTCTTTACAAATATTTTAAAAATCTTCCTAACAAAAGGATTACTAAAACCAAAAAATGTCATTTACCCTTGGATATCTTAAAAGCGAATATTTTTATTATTTACACAAAACGGAATTCTAACTATTGTGTGAAAGTTATGGTAGTTTCTCTATATAAATTTTCTATGAAAATGCATTTTTTGAAAATGCATTTAGTTTTAATGCAAAATTAAAAAAAAATAACATAGAAATTCTTCTTAATGTTCTAAGTACGATGATAAAAAAATTTGATAAGACAACATTAAGCATTCCAATGTTATTCGATCCTAAACATCGCTAATTTATTACAAAAATTACAGAGATGTCCATCTTTATAGGGCTATTAAATATGAACCATATAGGATATGGACAGGGTTGATATGACATTTAACACGTTAACAGTCCAAGACAGCGACTGAGGATTGCCTCACACGGCCGCTTTTCAAATGTAAATAAATAGCTAAAATGGTTTTTTTTAATAGGACTCCGTGAAACAAAATCTCCTATAAATCGCTTTCAGAGTCCACAGACCACATGTGTGCTTGAAAATTGTTTAGACCAACAGCCAACATATGGGCTGTGGACTTTCTGTTCACAGTTGTGGGCTGTTAACGTGTTAAGAGTACAATACATGACTTTAATTTAAATAAAATCGGATGTGATTAAAATCCAACATGGTTCTACCCATGTTGGATTTTAATGGAAAACTTTTTAAAACAAGCTCCTAACAAGCTTAACTCTTTCAGACACGCTTTTTTGTGTATAAAGCCTAGTACGCTATTCATATTAGCGAAAAATTATGTTTTTTTCATGCGAAAAATTGTATAAGCTAAAACATGATCAGCTGTTGGTTTTAATTTCGTGCGAAAGAAGTGCTGCCTATGTTATTTCGTGTGGAAAAATAAGGTTGCCCGATGTATTTCACATGCTTTCCACAATAAGAACAGAGTACTGCTTTTGCGAAATTATTTCGCATATATTTCATTCCAAATATTTTATATGTAGTTTGACAGCATTTCGCACGAAATTTTGAACAGAGTACCAAGCTTAAGTTTAAAATCAAAACATTTTTACTTTAATCAAGGTTAGTTTATTATAAAAAGTAAGAACAAATTAATCAAAACATGAAAAACCACCCCATTCCAACGTTTTTTGTGGAGTGAAGTGGTTAGTTTACTAACCACCGTGAAATCGAATATTTTTTACTAATTTATCAAAGTAACACTGAATTCGATGAACAATAAAGACTCTGTGCTTTTTTTTATTGAATGCGTGAAAGTCTCTTAAAAAAACTGATTTTTACAATATGTTCAAATTAATATATTTATCTAACCAGAGCACCCTGATGGCAAAGTTTTGCAAAAAATCATAAACGATGACTTCCAAAAATATAAGTATTTAGTAAAATGGCAATATATGCCAATAAATTAAGTTTTAAAGACTATAGAAAATGTGGTTAGTAAAGTAAAGAGTTGGCCATACACACAGCCTCAGAAATGAGTATACACCAGTGATTTTTTTGATTTTTTTAAGATCATAAAAATCATTAAATTCCGACTTTTTTTTTGAGAACCGAATCTATTATTCATCTCAATCTCCAACAAACCGAAACTTTTAAATTTGAATCGATGGATAGATTTTAGGATTTTCATTATCTTAAAAAAAATCAAATAATTTTTGGTGTTTACTCACTTTGATGCACACTGTATATCGTCTGCTTAGTGCGCAAACAATCTAATTTGGCTAGTATATCGCACGAACACAATTTCTTTATAAATGGCATATCCAAATCGGATGGACGTTACCAAATTTCAAAACGCATGTACTGTTTAAACATTTTAAAAAATATTTCCCTATTTATACTCTACACCGCCATAGTGGGGAGGGTATTATGCGTTTGTGCAGATGTTTGTAACGCCCAAAAATATAAGTCTAAAGTATTCCGATCGACTTGGAATCAATTTCTGAGTCGATTAAACGATGTCCGTCTGTCCGTCTGGTTGGCTGGCTGGCTGTCCATGTAAACCTTGTGCGCAGAGTACAGGTCGCAATTTTGAAGATATTTCGATAAAATTTGGTACATATTATTTTTTTCGGCCTAAGGACCAAGCCTATTGAAACTGGCTGAAATCGGTCCATTATTTCACCTAGCCCCCATATAAATGTCCTTCTGAAATTGGACTTTATCGGTCATAAATGTTTAATTTATAAATGTATCTCCACAAATTGCGCCCCAAATAAGTTTTATATATACAAAATTCATGTCACCAAATTTTATTACGATCGGTCCATAATAAGTCAAAGCTCCCATATAGACCCGCTTCCGAAAATCACTTTAACGTGCATAAATCGCTTAAAAATGTAGGTATACTCACAAAATTCAACATATCTTACATACCTGCATATATGTATTAAAAATAATAATTAATTTTTAAATAACTCTTTATGTTTTATACCCTACACTACCATAGTGGGGAGGGTATAATGTTGTTTGTAGATGTTTGTAACGCCCAAAAATATTGGTCTAACACCCACCTTAAAGTATACCGATCGACTTAGAATCACTTTCAGAGTCGATTAAACGATGTCCGTCAAGCTGGCTGGCTGGTCGGCTGGCTTAATGTGACCAAATTTTGTTACGATCGGTCCATAATTAGTCATAGCTACCATATTGACCCGTTTCCGAAAATCACTTTAACGTGAATAAATCGCTTAAAAATGTTGGTATACACACAAAATTCAACATAGTTAACTTTCAGATAGACATAAATCACACGACCTAATTTCATGGTGATCGGTCCATAATTGGTCATAGCCCCCATATAAGGCCCACTTCCGAAAATCACTCAAAAATATAAATTATTGAAATTTTAAAAGAAAAATGTTTTTGCTCGTTTACTTAGTGTAGGGTATTACATGGTCGGGCTTGACCGACCATACTTTCTTACTCGTTTTTTAATAAAATACGGGACATAAAAACATCGTAAAAATATTGTAATAAATCTCCGTGATAGATATTCGGTGTATAACAATATCAATTTATTCAAAGTATTGGCCATTGTTAGCTATTAACATTGTTAGCTTTTACCATGGATATTTGGCTTTGGTGTTGATTCGGCAGGGCTTCACACATGATATCTTACGCTTCGGGTTATTTTAATGGATTAATTTTTCATCGCAAGTAATGATTCGGTGCAAAAATTATTTTCTTTTATAGCGTGCTCAAGCATCATTTCGAGCATGCAGAATCGTCGTGCAAGGTCTCTCGGCTTCAATTCGTATAGTACCCAATTTCCCTGCTATTGGATGAATCCCAATTTTAAAATATTGAATACAGTCTCCTGCATAGAATGTAATATGAAGGATAATTATCATGAATATAAGTTTAGAACGACCGTATATTTTTTAATCGATATTTATTTATTTTTATCTGGAAAAATTGGTGTGAATTTTTCTCAGTTTATTTCAGTTATTATACAAAATTGTGTTTTTAGTAAAATTCTCTAAAAACAAATGTTTAATTTCTTCATTTGGTGGGATTTAAAATTACTGTAAAATTCTTTTCAACAAAGTTTAACTTTAAACTCCCTTCAATTGACAAGATTTTGTTTTCTATTATTGTTTTTTTTTCAGACTTTGTTTTTGTTACCATAACTTTTTGATTGGCTTTTCCATTTACAAGGTTCTAACAAAAATCTCAGAAACTAGTTTCTTAATTGATAACGATTTTAAAACCATTTTCATTGTTTTCTCTTCTTTTTTGGTTTCGTTTTGCAGTTGACCCCAGTGAAAATGATCAAAATGAAGGTGAAAATTCCGGACGCAGTGATGATGACGATGAGGAAAATGAAGATGCAGGTAAGAAAAAACACACGCATACAAAACAAAAACAGTTTTTTCTTTTTTTTTAATTTTTTCATTTACTCATACCACTTCCAACTATTATTTTCTTTTCTGTTTGCTGTTGTTATGTGCGTTCCCCCTTAACAGATGATGGCATGGTCGAGAAAACTTTTAAATTTGATGATTTTGCCAAAAGGTAAGTAAAAATAACACGAGTTCAAACAAAGTAAAGCAAATTAAAGACCACAACAGTGAATCTTTAGCATAAATTAAACGTTTAATAAGAAGTTGTAAATTTAACCCAATTTAGAACAAGAAAACTACGGCAGCAGCCCATCACCAAATGATTTATTAACTCTTTTTCACAAATTAGTAGAATTTGTTATTTTTCATTAAAAATCGCACAAACAAGCAAGCGAAAGAGTGAAATAATTATTTAACTTAATTTGAAAAAATTTCTTTTATTTTTGTTGTTTTAGAGTCAAATTACAGCCACACATTCTGGCAAATGTGCGTGTTTAGACGGCGCGAGTTCATTTCGTTTCGGTTTCGTTTTTCATCCTTTTCTTCTAGTATAGATAAAGATAAAGTATATAATTACATACAGGATATAAATGAGGGTGTTCTACTTTATTAAAGTTAAATAATACTTTCTATTTTCAGTAACAAGTTTGCGCTGCCAAATGTAGAGAAAAAACAAAATTATTTAAGCTGTCAGGAATTTGAAGCACAAAAAAGTTAAGAAAATTATATAAAAAGAAAGTGTAGCGAGGAATTGGATATAAAGGCGGGGCGGAGACGAATTTTTTGTGTACCCTACTTAGAATCTGTCCCCCATATGAATAAACAGTTTATAAATTTATCAAAGGTTTATGAAACAGATTTTGTATGGAAATTTTGTTTTATAAACCTTTGATAAATTTATAAACTGTTTATGCATATGGGGGTGTAACTATAACTTAATTCCTGCCAAACTTAACCGTACTAGAATTTAACAGCCATATAGTAAAGTGCAAACACAATACCCCCTTGTGTTCAAACTCTACTTCTATGCAAATAATTATCTGCAATCTTAACTCTGCATCTATCGCTATACCAAGTTTGTTACATTTACTAATTATTTTCCAATAGTTCACAATATGCTTTTTTTCAAAACTAACATTTATTTCTATCTAACAAATTTAGGACTTGTTGCAAGATGTTTAACAAAACCTCATATACCATCGTTTTCTAGGTAACATACATAAAACAATTGCTCAATTGAAGGGTTAAACTTAAAGTTGTTTTATTTTTTTTTTCACCATAAGTAAGTGAAGCAAATTGTAAAGAGCAGAAAAAATAAATAAAAGCAGCTGAAAACTTTTGATTCCCAAAACGGCGTCATCTGTTGTGTTGGCGTACAATTTTTCTTTAGCTAATTTTAGTATATTTCTTTCTTAACATTTCGTTTATTTTTTTGTGGCATTCAACTTTTCTTTGCTGCTCTATAGGATATAGGATTTTTAATTGTACTCGTAATGAATAAATTGGTTGTTTTTGTCATTAGTGATTGTTGATTCAGAGTGTTGGTAAAATAATGGTCATTAAATTGACATTAAAATATGCATTTTTTAAGCATTATAATGATAAATCCTTAAATTATTTCAGAAAAGGCTGATTCTAGTTGTGCGTTCCTAAATTGTTCTACAAACAATAAAATGAAAATATTCAATTACACTAATACCACGGTTTGCGTCGCTAATTGGGCCTGGAGAAACGCGACGCAAAACGAAGTACGATTTTCCATACATTTGTATTGATTTTCACTTAATTGGTTCCGAGATTCATAATTTTAGCTGAACAAATTGATTTTTTAATAAAAAATATTTTTTTTTAAAAAAATTGTTTTTATTATTGTAAAAATATAACAATTCATGGGAATAATGCAAAAAAAAAACATAACAAAACAAGTAAGGAAGTATGGTTGGACAAGCCCGACCATATAATACCCTACACTAAGTAAAAGAGCAAAAACATTTTTCTTTTAAAATTTCAATAATTTATATTTTTGAGTGATTTTCGGAAGTGGGCTTTATATGGGTTCTATGACCAATTATGGACCGATCATCATGGAATTAGGTCGTGTGATTTATGTCTATATTAAAGTTAACTATGTTGAATTTTGTGTGCATACCAACATTTTAAAGCGATTTATGCACGTTAAAGTGATTTTCGGAAGAGGGTCTATATGGGAGCTATGACTAATTATGGACCGATCGTAACAAAATTTGGTGACATGAATTTTGTGTATATAAAACTTATTTGGAGCGGAATTTGTGGAGATACATATATAAATTAAACATTTATGACCGATAAAGTCCAATTTCGGAAGGACATTTGTATGGGGGCTAGGTGAAATAATGGACCGATTTCAGCCAGTTTCAATAGGCTTGGTCCTTGAGCCGAAAAACTAATATGTACCAAATTTCATCGAAATGTCTTCAAAATTGCGACCTGTACACTGCGCACAAGGTTTACATGGACAGCCAGCCAGCCAGCCGACCAGACGGACGGACAGACATCGTTTAATCGACTCAGAAAGTGATTCTAAGTTGATCGGTATACTTTAAGGTGGGTGTTAGACTAATATTTTTGGGCGTTACAGACACAACTTTGAATTTGCACTAGACTTAAACGGTAAATCCCCTTTTTTCTGTTTTAGCTTTGTAAAGAAGTGGCCACTTAAAATCGGGACGGATTAAAGAGACCATAACTTTTAAATGAAGCAACGTATGTTAACATTTTATACATTAAATTAAAGGTATTTTATTACGCTTTAAAAAAATATAACTGTAGGTTTATGTGTCTTTATTTCAAATAAATTTTCTGACTTTTCTTGTTATGCCTCCCATTAATAGCTGCATAACTTTTCTTCCCACTTCTACCGTTATTCCAGCATATTTATTCCACTTTTTTCTCATCAAAATCTGGTTATTTACTGTACCTGCACTCTTTTTCAATTTACGTTTAACAATTGCCCAATATATCTCGATTGGATAAAGATTTGGGCAATTTGTTTAATTGATGTATTTTGGTATAACATCAATATTATTCTCATTATACCACTTCATAGTTGTATTTGAGTAATGACAACTTGTCATTGAGTAATGACAACTTGGCTAAAACTTTGTATCAGATCTGTGATGTCTTATAAATGACAGCAATCGATTTTCCAAACTCTCTTTTTTTATATATTATTCTGAAAATTCTTTAAAAACATGTCTGAAAAGCTTGACTCTTCAAACCGCAGCTGCGGATTGCCTGCAAAATTAATATTTTTGTTAAATTTTACGTATTCATATTTAAAGGCCACACAACCTCGAGCTACCCAGACGTAAAATTTTTGATCTGATATCTGCCGAAAATCAGATTTTGGCTATCTTGTAACCCGACAAAGTCGGATTTTCTAGATATTTGTGCACAATTTTTTCTCTAGCTTCTTTTTCAATTGTGTCTACACTTTTTAAAACTAAACATAATGACTTGCAATACGTTGTGGAATAACGGTAGATTTGTTGTTAAAAACATATGTAAATCTTATTCCATTTTGATAACAGGGGGCGTTTTATGATTACTACAGTGCGTACGGATTTTAAGTGGCCACTTCTTTATAAATATTTTCGTATTAACGACAAAAATCGAAGCACTAACGACGCAACTTCGAAACCTGCGACGCAAACTGAAACAAAAACGACGCAACTTCGTAATCACAGAAATTTTAAAAAGACGGAACTTCGAAACGGACGCAAAACGAAGCGACGCAAACCGGGGTATTAGTGTAATTGGTAAAAATCCAAACAAAAATTAGAAATATGTATATTTTCAGTATTTTATTAATATATGTTTACATTTATTTAATTACATAACAAAAAAAATTCGAATTCATGATTTTGATATTGACAAAGCAACTAAAACTTATGTTTCATTTTTACAAAAATTTTCTGAGCCTTTTAATGTCTCAGTACGATGCATTGAACCAATTAAAGGGTCAATCGTCTCCTTTAAAATATTTTGTCATTCCCGCATTTGATAAAGTTTCCTTCATGATATAATTTTGAGTCGTATTTTGCAATCTATTTCTTCCCATAGCATTTCTATACGATTGATATCAAGCGATTGGACAAGCCACTTTGTATTGTAAACACTCGTTCAAAGACCTAGAGGTGTATTTGGGGTCATTGTCGTGTTGGAATCTCAAAGCTAGCACCATATTTTCCTCAGCTTATGGATACATAACTTTGTTTTAAACTGATCTGTATCCGATTGCAGTCATATTATCTTTTCTAAGTTTGAATTGAACCCATACCTTGCCCTCCAAACTTGACTGTCTTATTTAGGTAATTGGGGTACTAATGTTCTCCCATCATATAATGAATATAGAAAACTTTATTCCGTAATTTCAGTTTTCAAAAATATATTTTTACTTATTATAAATTTAAACTAGTTTCTCTATTAATATACAGAAAATTTTAGCATTAAAAGTTTAACAAAAACGCATTTATTTAATGAGATACTTTTTAGCATTGGCAAAACAATGGAAAACAATCGCAGACCCACATTAGTAGATATATCCTGGGTGCTCCAAGGATTCTAAGACGATCTAGCTATGTCCATCCATCTGTCGAAAACACGATGCGAAATTCGAACAACATTAATCCATAATATGGGGTCAAGGTGATCCTCAGAAAATGACTTGAACATTCATAATTGCCTTAAAATAATTAATATCGTGATGCAATTGGACATAAACATGTTTTATATGAAAATAAATCTTTCTACCAACGTTTGTGATAATAGGTCCATAGTTGGCCCTATATCAGAAAAATATTTAATTGTCAACAAATTATTTATATAATGATATTAACATAAATTTTGACTTAAGCAATTTAGAGTTTTATGAAATTAATCACTCTATCAAATTCTGTACAGTTCGGACCATAACTGAATCAAGTCCCCATAGAAGGCTATAACTACATATTGATGGTAGGTATTAGGGTATTCAATTAATCGGGTTTCTGGTTTAATCGGTTAATCGAGCAAATAATTAATAAGGGTCTAGATTTATTCGGTTAATAATCGGTTAATTTAAAATTATTCGATTAACCGAATAATTTCTATTTTCATTTTAAATTGAAAATACAACAACGAATTTTGTGTACAAAAACATTAAAAACAGCAAATAAGGTATTTGAGATCATTTTTGTAAACATATCGCCTATTTGCTGCAACAACGTTATAACTCAAAATCCGTGTTTTATGAACTGAGTACTGCAAAATACGCGCTGTTCTTAATTTAATTTTTAATTTTTTGTATGAGTGTTTTTTTTAGTTGTAAACATCAAAATTAAAATTCATGTTTTCTCGTATATTTGATAAGTAAAAATTTGGGTTAAATACAGATTAAGGAGTGAGATCGAAAAATTCTTAACATACATATATGTTTATAAAAAAGAAACCACTAAACTTACAGCTTTAATTTTTTTTTTATTTGATTGAAATTATTATTACAATTTACAAAAAAAATTATTTTTATAGTTTTAATCACTAGTGATGAAATTTTGAACCTTTTTCGGAAACCCTTCCATTAACGTTTTTATAGTGCTTTCTGTCACTTTGCTCGAACATGTAGTCCATCTCCGTTTAAAATCTACCACACTTTTGGACACCTTTTTTGTACTCTTCAATTCTCTTTTAACAAGAGCCCAATATCTCTCCACTGGCCTTAGCTCCGGGCAGTTTGGAGGATTTGCCTCTCTTGGTACAAATACCACATTATTGTTCTTGTACCACTCAAGGGCTTGTTTGCCATAGTGACAGGATGCCAAGTCAGGCCAAAAATAAGTGGACACATTATGAAGTCTTATGAATGGAAGCAGCCTTTTTTGTAAACATTCCTTGATGTAAATTTCGGTATTTATAGAGCCCGTTGTAACAAATGAGTGGCTTCTTTTGCCGCAACTGCATATTGCTTGCCATACCAAGAACTTTCTGGGAAATTTTGTCTGCTTTTGGGTCCTAAACTTTTCTTCAACATTCCCTCGAGCATCAGCAACATAAAATTTTTGACCTGGAAGTTGCGAAAAATCTGCCAGAACATACGTTTCGTCATCCATTATGCAGCAAGAATATTTTTTTATAAAACTTGACTTCAATTTCCGTGCTCTGTTTTTGGCCTCTAAATTTTTAGTAGCGTTCCTGTCAGGAACTTTTTGAGCCTTGTATGTTTTTAAACCTGCATTAGCTTTAACTTTTCGTACCAAATAGTCCGAGCACTGAGCTAACCGGGCTGCTTTCCTACCGGATGTGTTGGGAGCTCTTTTGAAAATGCGTTCTATTTTTTTGGCTTTAGAAACATCATGTGGACCATTCCTTCTACCTGAACCAGGTTTTCTATCAACTGACAAGTTCTCCCGGTACTGTTTAATAACATTGGAAACAGTTTGACGGCAGACCTTTGTATGCTTGGCCAACTTTTTGTAAGACCAAGTTGGGTTTTGTTGAAAATATTTAATAATTTCAGTACGCACTTTTTTCTGGTCACTCATTTTAATCAGATTAACAAAAAAATTAATATAATTGACATTACACATAATAACTGACATGTTTTTCAAAGGTAACTTGATCAAAAAAAAATTCAAATAATACTTGGGTTAAAAAATGTAATGAAAAACGTGTGTTAAGAATTTTTCGATCTCACTCCTTAGAAAGATATTAACATCTACTATTTATATTTCTGAAATCGCATGATTTGTTGGAAATTTATTTAAGAAATAGTAAAATGTCATAAAATATTCAAAAAGGTTTTTCTCGAAACGAATTTTTTTTTAATTATGACGTTGTTGCAGCAAATGAGCGATGTGTGAGTTTTTTAGGGTCTTAGTGAGATCTTCTGAAATAATCTTTTATAAAAAGAATATAATTTAAACGATTTTTTTCTTTAGATTTAATAAAACTTTTCATGGAAAAAACTCTCGCTGATTGTATATGTATGTTGAAGAAATCAAAAGCATGATTAATAATATTCCTTTTTGGATTGTTTTAGATTTTGATTAATTTAATACTATTAAAATAATTTAATAGTTTCGTTTAGTTATGATAAAAGACTAATTTAAAAAAAGTTTCGTCTATACATGTTAATACAAAGTTTCAAATACATGTACATTAAATATGTCAGTTATTATACATACTCACTAATCATGTATATTGGATGTTCAAAAAAAATCTAATTTTAATTTAAATTGAAACGGCAAAATAAATACAAAAAAATGTTTAAAGTGCAAAAAAAAAGGAATTTCGGTTAATCGGTTAATCGACACAAATTAATCGGTTTATTTGTTATTTGAAAATCGGCAATTTCAAATTATTCGAACAGTTAACCGTACAAAATTAATCGGTTAACCGATTAACGGTTAATCGATTGAATACCCTAGTAGGTATACATGATTCGGCAAAGCCGAATATAACGTTCTTTCTTGTTTTAATTGCAATTATATTATATTTTTCTCATGAATTCCATACGAATTATGTACTTCAAACGTATTGTATTCATTCCTAATTCTTTATAGAATTAATTTCTTATCGAATCATTTTAATTGTCTTTAACTCAAATCCATTGCAAACTAGCTGTTTATTGAATGAATAAATTTTTCTAGAATTCAATTCTTTTACAAAGACAATTAATTTTGCAAACTATTAAAAGTAAAACAAAAACAAATTTAATAAAGAATGAAGTTATTAATTACAATTGTGATCTAGACATTAAGCAACATTAACTGTAATATTTTAATTTTAAATGTTCGACTATAAAATTTGTGTGTTTCGTGTTGTCCACAAATTGACTTGCTCAACAATGTAATATTAGCATAGATACAATAAAAACAAGTACGAGAGCTATATTCGGCTGTGCCGAATCTTATATACCCTTCGCCAAATTATACTTCAAAATAAAACTTTTAAATATTTTTAGGTAAACAAAATTAATTTTTTTCCAAAGTTGTTTTTTTAATTTTTTGAAAAAAAAAAAAAAAAAATTTCGAATTGTTTTTTTAAAAAATAAATTTTATTTTTTTTTAAATTTAAATATTTTTGTTTTTTAATTTTTTTTTAATATTTAGTAAAAAACTTTGGTGAAAAAAAAAATTCGGGTTAACAAATATTTTTTTCCGAATTTGACCCATTTTAGGCCCTACTTACTATGTCTTATATACGTCGTTGCAAAGGTCTTTGAAATATCTACCATTAGATATCCATATTTTCTATATTAATGACATAGTAATCCAGATATAGGTCAAAACTGGGTCAAAAATCGAGGTTGTCCTGTTTTTTTCCTTATATCTCAGCCATTTGTGTACCGATTTTCTTGATTTTAAATAACAACCGAGCCGGAAGAATTCGGGAGATATTGATGTATGAATCGTGTATGTAAGTTATTTGGGTGCTTCGGAAAGTTGATTTCAAACAACAGACAGACAGACGGGCGTGGCGTAATCGACACCGCTATATATAAGGATCCAGAATATATATACTTTATAGGGTCGGAAAATTATATTGTGGAAATTACAAACGGAATGAAAAACTTATATATACCCTTCTCACGAAGGTGAAGGGTATAATTAACAATTCCTGAAGATGTTGGAAAAACACCAACGAAACATAGGATGATAATATAAAACAATGAAATATTTTATTTTATATAAAAAACAAATGGCTTCAAAGCCCGATAATAGATAATATTTTTTCAACCCCGTTGAAAGAAAACAACAACCACCAAACCCAACAATTTCTAGCAAAAAGCTAGAAATTTGTTTACTATGAGAAAATTTATTGAAAAATATTTTCATTCACTTTGTATTGGATTTGACTTGACAAACTTAAGGAATTTTTATAAAACATGTGTTTTAGGACCCCTTTCACACTAGGCAATTTAGTTGCGCAAGTCTCTTGCCCAACAACAAAACAGCATGTTAATTTTTCTTCTCCTTAACCCGACATTACCTCGGGCATCTACAAACACAAGAGACTTGCGCAACTAAATTGCCTAGTGTGAAAGGGTTCTAGCTCTCAGCAATTTTTAAGGTTTATTTTATAATTTTTTTAAAATAAATTATTTTTTTCCGAAATCGATTTTTCAAATTGATTTCTAAAAAAAGCTTTTTTACAACTCATATTCTTTACAAACAAATTTAAATAAAAAAATTTTTGTGAAAATATTATTTTCCAAAAAAAAGCATTTTTTTACTTTTTTATTTTTTTTTAAGTGTATGTTACAATAAAGCTTTTTTATTAATAATGTTTATTTTACATTATTTTGCATTATCACCATACATAGGTACATATATGTATATTAGTTTTAGTTTTTTTTTTATTTTTACGATAGAATGCAATGCAAAATTACAATATTTTTACATTTTTAATTGTTGATTTTACCATTGCTTCTTTGAAAGCTTTCAACTTGACAAAATGACCCCATTTACCGCTTCAGCTAATGCAAATTTACTTTTTAAATGTCAAGAGGTTAATAATAAAGAAAATAAACAGAAAATTAAGAAAAACGCAATCAACAAAAAATTATAAATACATAAATAAAAAAAATAAAGAAGTGCAGCTACAACAATTGATGTCAAAAGCATTAAATAAACATAAACATTGGAAGGACAAAATAAAAAAAAACATTCCACTTAAATACAACAAGAGGTACTTTAACTACAAAAGAAAGATGAAAAATTACCAAAAAAATGCTGGGAAAATAGCAATGAAAAATAAATTATATATGTATGGATGTAAGCTCAAAAAGCAGGCAGCATTTCACTTTTATTTTTCAGCAAGATATCATGAAAGACACCCAGCTGCCGCCAGCAACATTAGCGTCATCAAACAAATAAACATTTAACAAGTTTCCACGATTTAAAGGGAAAACAAATGGCTGATAGACAGTGAAACGTTTGCTTTCACCACAAACTTGATGAGCAGCCTGATGGCTGTTGCTGTCCTGGGTAACTGTCTGTATGTGGACAAAGGAAATGAAGTTTTATGGATTGTAAAAGACAAATTTAATACTTAAACATTTATTGGCAATTAAATTTCAGTTAAAAGTTCAGTTAAACTGGGCGAAAAATTAAAGAAAATCCTGTGCTCTATTACAAAAAAAACATCAAATGAATTAAAGCGATCGCAAAAACAACTAAAACTTTTGCTGATGGCAACACTTAAAATATCAAAAATAAAATAAAATGCCTACTAGAGAGAACAAAGCCAACAAAAAACCATTGACAGCCATTTCTAAAGAAGAGAAGTGAAACAATAAAATCAACACAAAGATGAAAATAATTACGCAATAGTCAAGGGAAACCCAAGAACAATAACAATGCATACCAACAGCAACAACAACGACCACAATAATTTCAAAGTATTTAAAAAGTACAATTTAAATAAGCTCTACCACACACACACACACGCACATAAACCCACTCAAAAAGAGACAAGACCCAATAACAAAAATAAAAACTTTTTAAAATGAAACAAACAAAAAATACCAACAATTTTAATGAAACCACTAAACAACAACAATTAACAGCTACAAAACAAAAACAAAAAGACATTGAAGTAATAATTAAACAGCAACAACAATAACAACTAAACAACCAACAAATGTATGAGTAATTTTTGACGTTAATCTCTAATTAGTTCCCTCGAGCTTAATGATTTTTTTGTTTCTTCGTTTCGTTTACAACTCCCCTTATTTATAAAAGGAGTGTAGTATAATTTTTGTTAATGGTTTACAATTGTAAATAAGAATGCATAAACTGCCAGTGTTGAAGTTTTTCCTAGTTTAAATTGAAGTTTTTGGTTGAAACTAGAAATGTATTTTTGAAATTATAACTTTTTCTATCCTCAACACTAGAAATGTATTTTTGAAATTACAACACAGTTACTACAATCTGTGTTTAAATAGTGCAGAGTTTTAGTTAAAAGTTTTAAATACGTTGTTGTTCTATATTAGAGTCCAAACGAAACCGGTTTTTGTAATGGACAAAACCGAACCTAATACGTATTCGGTTAAAAATTCAATAAAAAAGAAATATAAAAGTTTGAATATTATAGCCAAAAAACGAAAAAATACCATTTTTGGGATTTTCAAGATTTTTTTGGGAATTGCGAGATACTTGATAACAAATTTCAAAATTTGTTTTTATTTTTCCATTTTCAATAGAAAAATCTACATAACTGTGAAATTTCATTACAAAATATTCAAAAATAAAAATTTTATTTCAATTTGAAAAATTTTTATCTATGCAAAATTCAATAAAAAGCTTTTTTTGTCATATTTTTCAAAAAAGTATTCCATGAATTTTTTAATTGTCAAAAGTTATATACATTTTTGAAAAGTAGACAAAATCCTCTATCCATTGATATATAACATGTCTACCTTATGTTTTTTACGTGTCAAATAAGTTAGGGAAAACTAAACAACTCGCTGAGAATTTACCTAACATAGAAATTCATAAAAAAGCATGTTGCCTAATAACATTTTTAAAAATGTATATAACTTTTGACAATTAAAAAATTCATGGAATACTTTTTTGAAAAATATGACAAAAAATGCTTTTTATTGAATTTTCCATAGATACAAATTTTTCAAATTGAAATAAAATGTTTATTTGTGTAATTTTCTATATGTGTAATTTTTTTTAAATCGGAACACAAAGGAAGAAATAGGATCATTTTAAAAATTGAACATACCCGAGGTGTCCTACTTTGGGAACACCTGGTCCCGCTCCTGGTGGGCTCATGAGGTCCAAATTTAAAACTTAAACTCGACTACACTTCCTCTTTGCGCATGTGAAATTTCATTCAAATCGGCGTAAGGGTTTAGAAGCTACATATTTATTTCCATTTTTTATTCTCATACCACTGTGCAGCGTATTGGCATGGCTTGTCTTCTTTTCAAAAACTTTTAAGAATTAAACAAAAAAAATATGGAAAACTTTTTGCAAAAATATGGGATACATACTGTAATAGCAGACCATTTTGTTTTTATTTTCTGTATAACTAAACATTACTTTTTTCGAAAAAAAAATCGCGAAAAAACTTTTTTAATGTAAATACTAACAAAATTTTTGTTCATTAAAAAGTATATACATATGTATTTGAAGAATAAATCGGGAGATATTTGGATAAATCGAGACTTTGTAAATATAAGAGATAAAATATAGTGTTTAATATAATGTTTGGTGGCATGTCACAGTGTCCATTGACATAATGTCCATGGACATAATGACACTCCAAATGTGACATTAAGTCCATGGACATTATGTCACTTTTAGTATTGTCATAATGTCCATGGACACTAAGTCACTTTGCGTATGGATATTATGACACTTTAAACTCTGGGGAGAATCGAACACCGGCTTTGGTGAAATCACTTTTTCTGTATTTATTATAATTTGCAAGAAAAGCTTCATTTAGCGAAGCCGCCTGCTGCGTTCTATGGAGGAGAAAGCCCCTAAGAACGGCCGTAGGCCTCCACACACGAAAACTTTATTTGTGAAGACAATTTTTTTGCACTCAGTAGCATAGCGAAACTATTCGGTTTCACAGAAAAGGGTTGTTCTTATTGGCGGCCTGCGGCAGCTCTTAGGGGCTTTCTCCTCCATGGAACGCGGCAGGCGGCTTCGCTAAATGAAGCCTTTCTTGCAAATAATTATATTTATAAATATATATGTAATTATACAAGCTATTTTACACTAATATGGCTTTATTTTCATATGGCCTTATTGCCTAAGGCCTTATTTCACGGCGCCCATAATAAAACCTTTCTTGTTAAAAAATTTAAAAAAAAAAACATTTTTTTTGAAGTGGAATTTTTTTTATTTTTTTCAATAAAACTTAACTTTTTTAAACTTTAAATTTATGACTTCTGGACTCCATAAAATTCGGATAATAACTAAAAATCGTAGCTATTGCCTTATTACTACTTTAAATTTACAACGTTAAATTCGATAGAAGTTAAATTAAAATATAAATACATACTTAAATTACTTTTTAAATATCATAGACATTATGTCATTCTAAAAGTGTCATTATGTCCATGGACGTTACGACAAATTATAAATGGACATTATGACACTACGCGAAATGACATAATGTCCATGGACGCTATGACACTTTTGGAGTGTCCTTATGTCCATGGACATTATGTCAATGGACGCTATGACATGCCACCTAATGTTTTTTTTTGTAAATTCCATGTCATCGTACGTGACATTTGTACGCTTATAGAGTATAAAAGATTTGACAAATATAAGAGTATCTGAAAAATAATTTGGTCTTAAAGTTCCATTCAAATGGTACAATATTTTAAAAAAAATACTAAGTTCTTTCGATATATTGTTGTCCAAAATATCGAGTGAAATAAGGTTATATCGTACGTGACATAAAACGGAAGTAATTTTGAGGTACATGTAGAAATATGCGAAAATTTGCGAATCGTGAGAGGCGTTATATTTTCTTTTAATTTCTTACACTAACCCAAATATTTCATAACACAGTACAGCATTTTTCAGTTCATTGCTTTGGGACTCAATTCGGACAATTGCACGTGAAAGTATCTCCAAAAATAAGAACTTCTGCATCATTAGTTTTGTCAAGTTGGCTGCCGTATTAATTTAATGGCCATACGAATTTTTTTTCCTCAAGGTGGATTTTTATCACTTTTTCTATATTTTAGCACGATTATATCTCGTATACCGTACGGAATATCTCTTTTGTGGCTGAAGCAAAGTTGTAGATATTGAATAGTAGAAAAAAAGTACGGAACATATCTACCCGAAAAAGGTGCATCCACTGCCTTAAAAATCGCAAAAATGCCCATTTTTTAAATTTTTTTACCAATTTTTCACCTTTTTTGCTCAAATCCAATTATGGACTGATCACCATGAAATTAGGTCGTGTGATATGTGCCTTAAAAATCGCAAAAATGCCCATTTTTTAAATTTTTTTACCAATTTTTCACCTTTTTTGCTCAAATCCAATTATGGACTGATCACCATGAAATTAGGTCGTGTGATATGTGTCTATATAAAAGTTATTTATCATGAATTTTGTATGTATACCATAATTTTTAACAGATTTATTCACTTTAAAGTGATTTTCGGAAGCTGGTCTTATATGGGAGCTATGAATAATTATGGACCGATCATAATAAAATTTTTTGACATGAATTTTGTATATATAAAACTTATTTGGAGCGAAATTTGTGTATATACATATATAAATTAAACATTTATGACCGATAAAGTCCAATTTCGGGAGGACATTTGTATGGGGGCTAGGTGAAATAATGAACCGATTTCAGCCAATTTCAACAGTTTTCGTCCTTGGGCCGAACAAATTATATGTACCGAATTTGTTTATGATCGGTCCATAATTAGTCATAGCTCACATATAAAACACGCTTCCGAAAATCACTTTAAAGTGCATAAATCTGTAAAAAATTATGGTATACATACAAAATTCATGATAAATAACTTTTATATAGATACAAATCACACGACCTAATTTCATGGTGATCAGTCCATAATTGGATTTGTAATCCAGTTATTGAGCAAAAACGGTGAAAAATTGGTTAAAAAATTAAAAAAATGGGCATTTTGGCGATTTTTAAGGCACTGGATGCATCTTTTTCGGGTAGGTATGTTCCGTACTTTTTTTCTACTATTCAATATCTACAACTTTGCTTCAGCCACAAAAGAGATATTCCGTACGGTATACGAGATATAACCGTGCTAAAATATAGAAAAAGTGATAAAAATCCACCTTGAGGAAAAAAAATTCGTATGGCCATTAAATTAATACGGCAGCCAACTTGACAAAACTAATGATGCAGAAGTTCTTATTTTTGGGGATACTTTCACGTGCAATTGTCAGAATTGAGTCCCAAAATCATGTGTTGTACTGTGTAATTAAATAAAAACAATCTTTGGATGATTTCATGATAAATAAAATTTAATATCGTACTTGACAGATTTGTCTTTTATACAATCAGAGTCAAATTCATTTCATACTACATGCTAATTGGGAGCTTAGTTTTAGTCGCAATCTTATCCTAAAACATATCAGTTAAATTAAAAAACAAGTAAGAAATTATGGTCGGTCAAACCATATAATACCCTACACTAAGTAAAACAGTAAAAACATTTTTCTTTTAAAATTTCAATAATTTGTATTTTTGAGTGATTTTCGGAAGTGGGCCTTATAAGGGGGCTATGACCAATTATGAACCGATCACCATGTGATTTGTGTCTATATGAAAGTTTACTATGTTGAATTTTGTGAGTATACCAAAATTTTTAAGCGATTTATGCACGTTAAAGGGATTTTCGGAAGCGGGTCTATATGGGAGCTATGACTAATTATGGACCGATCTTAATCTTGGGGACATGAGGCTCCGCCCCATCTTAGTGTTTAAAGTCCAAATGCAAATCTTATACACAGCTTCATCTTCTTTATAGTCCTGGTAAATTTTATTATAATCGGACTATCGGTTTAAAAGTTACAAATTTATTTTAAATTTTTTTTTCATTTCCCCCGCTGTTCATCATGAAGGGGTAATGAAGGCAGACACGCTATTTCGAATTCAAGTACTATTACTATACAGTTTTATTAACATCCATAAAAAATATATGCGCAACTTTAAGTCAAACTCTAGAACAATTTACCTTAAATTTCCAGAAAGAAAAAAAACAGAATAAAATTTGTCTATAATTAGCTTACAGCTTTTCATCGTCTACCTTTTTTATATTATTTTTTCATCCAATTTCCCATAAATTCAATAAATACACCATAAATTATGAGCATCTATAGTTTCCTTTTTGCAGTTTTAAGTAATTTAGTTCATTTTTTGTTTGCTTCCTTCATTCATTTATTTACAATCAAGGTTAACTTTTGTAGTGAAATGTTGTATTTTCTAAAGGTTCTCTAAAGGCAGACAAAAAAAAGAACTACTCGTAAAAAGATTCTTTCCTTTATGCACATAAACTAAAATCTAAAAAAATGAAGAATTCATTTTTCCATTCTGTATGACTACTTAAAATGATTAATAACCATTTAAAAAAATGGTATCTTTAGAAAATGTTAGCTGTATGTGTTAGTGTGTTTGCAAGTATGGTAATGTTTGCTGGGGTTTACACTCGGAAAAAATATGAACTAAATTCTTAGAAAATGTGTAAGAACGGTTATCAATACATTGGACAATTTGCTGCAATTTAATTTAGATGAACTCAATTTGAAAATGAGTAATTTTCGGCCCACGGTTGAGGCCTATTGAAACTGGTTGAAATCAGTCCATTATGTCCATTTCATAAAGAATTTTAAATTTCTAAAGAAAACGGTTCTTTCTCATATAGTCGGTGTAGGGTATAATATGGTCGGGCTCGACCAACTATACTTTTTTTTACTTATAATATTAATTTTCTTTGAGTGTATTGTCATAATTCATGGATTTCATTTCTATTTACAGATTACTAAATCCAAAAATAGTTCGTGCTTGTGTTGTGGTACTTTCTGATTGGGAACAAATACCTACAAAATCCCTAAAAGCAGCTGTAACCATACTACATCGTATTGCCTATGGATGTTCATGTCCGGCCATGCTTTATCAGGTGAGTTTACTTTTGCTACTTATACCAACTCCTATTGCTGTGTATCTGAGTGTTTTTTTCTTCTATTTTTGGGATTCTTTTGAAAATATATCATCGTTTGTAGTTACGTATGTGTAGTAAGGATAAGCACTCTTTACGATTCCACAAAAATAGAAGATGCAGCGAAACCAACATAACAAGTCTAAAACTGCCCCTATATATTTCGTTTTATGATTAAGCTTTAAACGTGTAGAACGGTAAACTGGATGATGGTTAAGGTAGTAGAGCAAAAGCTAGCTGAAAACCTGCTGGTTTAAAATTTCCTCTCTTGTTAGAAATTATAGATATTTTCCAAAGTTTGAGCTGTGTGGGGTGTATACACATTGTGTATATGTATTTGTTTAGACAACTGTAAAGGTATTTCCGTTTCCGTATGCTCAATATAAAATGTATTTTTTTTTTCGTTTGTGTTTCTTGTGCTTCATACCATTACTTTTGCTATGACTGCATGCAAAATAAACATAAATCAACGTCATGTACATAAAAACGCGCATTCAAAAATTGCCAACATACCAATTATAAAACACCTCAAACACACTGCCCTGGCGCTCTGCCTCCTCCATCTTCTTCAAACATTATAATCGCAGAAATGAATGAATGGCTATAAAAGGCAGGACCATGGAGCATCAGCTGCTTATTTTGATGCTTTGGGCAAATAAAGTACAACATTTAAAGCCACATGTTTGTTTTTTATGCCTGTTTTCTTTTTGTTTCTCATATTACTCGCTATGCGATTGCAATGTGGCTTTTAATGTTTGTTTCTTTTCATCGTTTGCCGGTTTATTTTCTAAGGACTTTTGAACAAATTAAATGAACTTGAACTTTTAATCTCTTGCTTTTGCGTTACTGGCATTACCGTGAAATAAACAATAACGACTTTTACCATTAACAGCTTCAAAACTGAAATCAAAAGATGTATAAACTGGAAAAAAAATGCCTAAAAACAATGCCAGCAGACATTATACAATATTTGGGTGCCTAAAAAATATGCACAGACTTTTTTCCTTGCCCACTCCAAAATGTTACTTTTTAAAACACATTGTTATTGCGATTTCCTTTATTTATTTCACCACTTTTCGCCATTATTCGCAGTTTGGAATTGGTAAACGTACCATCAGGAAATTATGGCCACTCAAATTGGCCATTTTGTAGATACCCTACAATAAACGGAATTGTCGGGATATTAAGCATATTAAAAACATCTGGGAAATGTTGTTTTTTAATAATAAAAAGCAAGAAGAATTAAATAGATATATTTCTTAATTTTACGGTAACTACAATTTGAATTTAGCAAACTTATTTTTTTTATATTTAAGATTTTTGGTGTTTTTATGGAATGTGAATTTATTAAAGATTTGGCTAATAATTTAAAACATCAAAGTGGTTGGGAAATTTTGCCTCACCCGCCTTATAGTTCAGTCCTTGCCCAGTCTGACTACTATTTGTTTTGATCGATGCAGAACGCTCTCTCTGGGCTAAGCTTCATTTTGGAACAGAGTATTCGATATTGGCTTGATTCGTTCTTGGCCTCAAAAGAGCAATTATTTTGGCTCGGAATCCATGTGTTGTCAGAAAGATGGGAAAAGGTCATAGCCAATACTTTGAATAAATTTATATTGTACAAATGTTTCAAAATAAAAATTTTAAAAAAGTTCGCTTTTTTAAGTCATACACCCAATAATATAAGAGAAAAATCTGGTGCGTCAGGAACGATTTTCAATTTTATTTATAATAAAATCATCCAAAGATTGTTTTTATTTAAATATGACGGATTTTAAAGGAAAATTTTTCGGATGTTTCTACATGTACCTCAAAATCACTTCCGTTTTATGTCGCGTACGATATACCCTTATTTCGCTCGACATTATGGACAACAATGTTTTCTAAATATTGTACCCTCTGAATGGAAAACAAAGACCATATTCTTTTTCAGATGCTCTTATTTTTGCAAAATCTATACCACTGGTCGCAATTAATCTGTTGTATACGCTATTGACGAAGATGGCCCCACCAACGTCGTTTTTGAAGAAGTTCGTGTACCAAAGATGTTATAATTGACGCTTTTTGGCAAATCCTGAAACTGCTAGATATAGTAGGAATGCTTGCTTGTCTTTGCCCTCTAAGTGGGTTTAATCTGATTTGGACTTTATTATCTCCAATATCTATTTTCAACTCCCCGAACGCATGTTTAGTATTCGGCAAACGTAAACAGTCATACGAAATTTCAATTATTTTCTTTCGATTTGGTTTTCGGTGACAGCATTATTAGCTGTCGAATGAATTGCAAATTCTTAGTTTCAAAAAAAGCAAGGTTGATTTAAATGGGTCAATTGTAAAAGGTATTGGTAACGCTAATTTGATTCAGGTAAGGGTTATTTAAGGGATAACGGCAATTATTTGATTTGATCAAAATTATCAAAAATTTTTGATTTGATCAATAAATTGTTTGTTTGTGAGTTCAATACAATATTTTTTAAATTATTTATAAATTAACGGTAATGCCTTTTAACAGTTAAAGTCAGTTTTGCTTCCTTTGGGCAACGGTATTTTTGAGTTAAAGTGCGTTTTAACACTAACCTTAAAAAACCTTAAAAAATATCGTTAAAATCTAAATCAACCTCCAGTAGGGTATCAAACAAAACCAACTCTGTTGTTTTCCCAACAACTAGAAAATAAAATTCA
Organism: Calliphora vicina; assembly: GCF_958450345.1. NCBI lineage: Eukaryota > Metazoa > Arthropoda > Insecta > Diptera > Calliphoridae > Calliphora > Calliphora vicina. Next base: position 124,558,687 of record NC_088780.1, read on the forward strand.
ACAATTTTTAATTTACTTTTATAATTTATGTTGATAGTTAGAAAACCAGAAAAAAAATTGTAATAAACCATAAAAAAATATATTTCGGGTTCATAAATCATCCTGTTTTTCCACCATTTCTACTACATAATGCTGTTGGTGTTGTTCAATCCAACTCAAGGTTGTCTAAATCATACAGAGCTAACTGTTGTGTGTTCCAAAAAATAACTAAATACAAATTACAATTAGAGACAAAGTAGAAAAAATACATTTGCAAGAAATATATATTTTTTCTGCCATTTTAATCCTTCTTTCTACATCTCCACTTCCCAACACTGCTTATCATAACGGGCTACAGTTCATAAATGTTTTTCTTTGAAATGAGTCATTATTATTTAAGGATTCTGCTTTATGTACATGTTGTAACGTTTCTTATTTCCGTTATAATTAATTTCATTAGAAAAGAAAATCACCATCATCATCGTCGCCGTCCTCGTCCTCATCATAGATTTTCCATTGTTGTTTGGTGTTTGTATTGTGTTACCAGCGATGCTGCGCTGTTGCAACTGCTGCAGCATCCCTACTCTCTCTCTCTCATTGGTGTTTATGGGTATTAAATCTGTGTTTGTGCAACAGGAAGTAAATTGCATTGTCTTGAAAATAATAAAAAAAAGAAGGAAGAACATACATTTACAGTAAAGGGCGATGCTTAAGAATTCCAGTAGCATTCAATTTTCAAATATTCTGGCATAATGTCTGAGTACAAGCAAAAACCCACAACTGTCTCGATTTGTTACCCAAAATGTATATAGAACTAAAAGCTTTCAAATCTGCCAGAAATACTTTTTAAATTCTCTGTAGTGACAGAATCATCCAAATCGTATTATAAATGGCCGAGATATGCTGAAAACCATTTTTTTCTTGGTTATTTTGACGTTTTTCTCATCGCTTTACTTAAATCCATAGTATTTATCGGTGACGCCTACTTTTGAGTGGGATTTTGAAATATTCCAAGGTCATAAATTGTTTTCCGTCATCTTAGATTAAAATTTGTGTAAAATCGGGTAACGTTATAAGTTGCACATTTTATTTGAAGTTTAATATAAGGGTCAAAGTAGCAATATTTAAAATAAAAAAATATGTATAAAGGAATAACATATATTATGATATTTAAAGAAAAAACATATATTTTAATATAAAATATCTAAGCAACCTGTAAAAACGGTTCCCTTCAAAAAACCTTTGAGTTTAAGTTGGAAAAACTGTAGATTCCAGTGTAAAGTGGGTGCTGCAGGCCACCTAAAAAGGAGCTAAACATGCTCTAAAATTAAAATCTAAAATTTTTTTGTGTAGGAAATGAGTAGACCATTTAAAAAGTGTCGAATTATGCCGAATACTGATTTATATGAATATTAGGTTCGGTTTCGCTCGGACTCTACTAATTTTAACTGTTGGGTTTTCGTGGGGGTCGATTTGAAATTAACGGATTTCGATAAAGTTTAGTTCTTGGTCACAAATTTGTTAACATTTTTTCTTGAAAAAACATTTCTTAAACGTACAAATTGGGGCCAACCAATTGGGATATAAATTTAAAAAGTTCCAAACTTCTATAGTATATTTCTTTCTGTCAAACAATTATAAAGCATACAATAATAAGAGATAATTTTAGTTGTCACTGTATTTTCTAATTATTGTATTTATTTTAGTTTAAATAAACGTTGTTGTTTTATAGTTTCTTTTCTGCCTTAAGATGTCAAAAAAGGATATTTTTTGTGTCATTATACAAAACAATGGGGGTTTTAATTATACTTTAATGTATAAATTTATTAAAAATGGCACGTATTTTCTAAGACATGTTTCTTGTTGCAAACTTCTAGTTATTCGCTTTTCTTCATATACCTTTTGGAAAGGATAGTAAAGGGCACATACAAAAAAGTACAATATACGATTTAAAGTCCATTAATGGCTATGGCTATAGGGAGTTCTTGCATTTCATTCAGTTCTTTTAATTGTACATAAACTTTAGCTTTCGGTGATATCGTAAAAAAAAATATACATTTCGCATTTTCCTGCGTGCAAATTTTTTTATTAATTACAAATTCAAACTCATAAAAAACTGTGTGAAAAATTACCCAAATAACTAAATATTATTGTATTCATTCGACTAATGTTCGTTCGATTAATCGAATAATTATTCGAACAATTTAAAAATGCCCATTTTTGAATAACGAATAATTCGAATAATTTTATGTAGAATAATCGAATAAAACGAATAAATGTTCATATATATTTAAATTTATTAAATTGCTTAAAATTGTTCATAATTTCAAATTTAAATAAGTAATAATGACTCACACAAATTGTATTGTTTCTGAAATTCGACAAATAATTAAAGACAAAGGGACTTTCGATCACTGTAGATGAGAGTTCCGATAGCTCCTTCTATAAATATATACATAAATGTTACAATTCTAAAAACAAGTCTTTCAAAATATTTAACTTAGGACTTGAACCAATGAAAATAAAAGTTACGGAATAAAATATACGTTATTTAGCTGGCGAAATATTAGAAGAATCGCAATTAATAATCAAAATATTAACTTAGATTAAAGTGGAGTTGAATGTGATGGAGAATGTGATTTTGAAACGGTCATCGAAAGTGATATTGAGGATGACATTTATAATGATTACATTGAAATAGATGAAGGCCATGATCTCAAAATATCTGCGTATAAGTGATGTTATTAACGGCGTACGTAAGTGTTGCAAAATATTTAATAAATCGAATGATAAACACGAATATTGCAAACTAACGTTCGTCTTGTACATGATTTAGAACATAGTTGAACATCTTTGTCTAACATGGTAATAAACTTTTTGCGTATTTGTAAACTAATGAATTAGTTACTCAATTTAAAACCTGAATTAATGAACGACATACAAAATATCTTAATACGTTTATATTGTACTTGAATTCAGGATCATGTCCAACTAGCTCAAATTTTTTAAAGCATAGCTCCAAAACGGAAACTAAAGGGTTTAATCTGATCTGAATATTTCTGATGGAAATTTAATGATGGACTTTGTTTTCGGATGTTTTTTTAACATTATCAATACTTGAATTATTAACTTTAACGTTATTTTTTTGTTTTTCTTTAACAATAAATTAGTAAAAAATCGACATCAACACTTCATTCTTTACTTTTTTAAAAAAATTAAAATTATTCGAATAATTCTATTAATTTTAAACGTGTGAATTATTCGAACAAGTTGAAATCTCTTATTCGTTTTATTCGAACAAGAGAATAATCGAATAATTCGATTACTCTACTAAATATATTTACATCTGTACTTCATAAACTGATTTAATAAGTATCCATTTCTATTGGAGCTCTCTAGTTCAGTATGCCCGTAGTTTTGGACAAGAGACCATTGCTTTCTTAATATTGCGAAGAGTTAGTGGTAAATTATAGTTTTTTTTTAATTTGCCTTTTGACCAGCTCCATGTTATCTGTGGTGGGGTCAGTTGTCCCATTAATGTCCAGATATTTTGTATAGTGGTCAGTTGTCACTTTATTTTTCCTTTATGACCAAAATGAGGCAAAGAGAGACAAAATGAAAACCATTAATTTTAGACAAATTTATAATTTTAATGTAAAGATTTTTATGCACATAGAATATGTTGTAAAACTGAAAAATATGTCAAAATTAAATTTTTTTTATCAAAATTTAATTTATTAGTAAAAAAATAATGTTTTAGTAAAATAATTTATTAGTAATGTTGAAATAAACTTTCCGTAGGCACCAAATAACTTACATAAATAATTCATACATTAATATATCCGCTGTATACCCGGTTCGGTTGCTATTTAAAATGGTGAAACTATAAGGAAAACTATCTTGATTACTAAGTCAATATAGACAATATGGATGTCTAATGGTAGATATTTCAAAGACCCTTGCAACATCATATATAAGGTCATAGTTAGTCGGACATACAATGGCTCAAGAAGGAGAAAAATATTTTTTTCACCAAAAAAAAAATTAGTTTGTCATAAAATTTCTTTCACTAATAAAAATTTTGTAATAAATAAAAAATATTTTTTTTTTTTTAATTAAAATTTAATTTGCAAAATAGTAGTTCAGAAGATTCGATCGATCCCACTGTGCGGGGTACTGTGGTAAAAGGTATCACCTTTAGTTGCTTGCAGATTAAGTTAAAAGCCACATTAATTTAGTCGGTACTCCTTATATTAAGGAATGCAAACTTTTTCTAAAAACAAAAAAATATACATATAATTTAAATAATTGAAGATTTAAGCCTTTTTGTGCTCTAACAAATAATTTTTTTTGTAATCAAATTATTCATTCAATTTAACCTTCAATTTTGTCTGTTTGTAAGTAACACCTTAACACAACAATAAAACGTATTTAAATCCTTGACCTTTTTAAAAAGCGTTCCCAAATTTGTCGAAAGAAATCAACAAAAAATCATTTATGTTTATCTTTCAATCAACTTTCTTACAAATAATAATGAAAAAAAAATTATATTTTTATTATTACTTTTGCTTTCTATTTTTAGGCCAAACTATTTCGTATCTTTCAACAAGTTTTCCATGCTGGCCGTGATGCACATCATGAGGAATTGCGTCGTTTGGGCATTTATGTTGTACGTAAATTTGTGGAAACCGCACCAAATAATCCAAAAATCTACGCTGAATTGTTGTTCTACAAATCGATTAAGGAAGCAAATGAACTGGAAAGTGGCTACTGTGATGCCTATGAATCGTAAGTATTCTAGCGTTTAAACTTATTTGTAATGATTCATTCAGTCGTTCAATTGTTCAGTCAGTCATTTGTTCATTCTCGCACACTCACACACCGATGTTCCAACTGAACTTAACTCTATTCATTTCATTTAAACACTTTCACTTTGGCTGATCATTTAGGTCATCCTTGAGGCAAATTTTAATTTAATTTTCTTCTTTTTTTGTTTTGTGTGTCTTCATTGGTATGACTGAATGTAGTATGTGCTAAAGCCAGATGGAGCGGACCGACCGTCTTCTTTAATGTGGGCACAATCAAATTCGTAATTTTCCTTTTCCTACCGCTTTTCTTGTCCTGGCCAAGTAGATTGATTACGTTGTGATTGCAGACATGGAATTGTTGTTTTTATTTTACTTTTTTTCAATTTTTGTTTGTAGTGTAGGTCTTTTATCTCATAAAAAACATTTAAATGAAAACGATGATGAATGATTGTAAATGAAATAATATTTTAACACTCCCTTCTTTTTTGTATCTCATTTTTATTTTTCCGTACATCTTTTGTTTAACAAATATGAAGGAAGAAAAAGAGCAGAAAACGAATCAGTTTATTTGATTACTTATTCTTTTTCTTGCATTATTTTTTCATCTTATTTTTTGTGTGTATTTCCAGTGGCACCAAAGGAATCTGGACCGAAGAACAGGAGTCGGAGTTGCGTTTTCTATTTGAAGAGAATCAACGAAATCCTGAAACTGACAAGGGTAAGTCTTACAATCATGTTTTTTTTAATTTTTCCTTTATCATTTCATAACTGGCTATTAACAGAGGTTGATAAGAATGTATTCTCTGAATTCATAACAGGCCTTCTTTTTATTAAAGTAAGACATTTTGCTTCAGGTTATGTTTATATCAAGTTTCATTTAAAAATAAGAGAAGCAAACATTCATGAAAAATCACAAATATTTCAAAATTTAACCTTCGACCCCTGCAGTAAAAGGATTAAATATTGATTATAAAATTATTTTATTACAACACATGAAATAGATTAAAGTTTGTAGATCTCTCGAAAAGGTACATATGTAATATTTATTTATTCAATCAAGGCCATAAAATAAAATAAAAAACCAACAAATTATTAAATATTTTCTGGTTTTAAATATATTTATTGAATTATTCGAATAATATTTTACTATATATTCGTTCGAATAAATGAGTGAATTTTTTAAAATTAATATATCACTCGAATAATACAAAAATTATAAATTTTTATTCTTTTAAAATTAGACTTGATTAATGGACAACCCTAGGCCAGCAGTCCAATAATTTCTTAAGTTTTAACGAAATTAAGTACTAGATAGAAGATCATTCTCTTATCACATTTAAAACTTACTATAATTTATATTATTTGGGGATTAAAATCAATTACTTCCCTGACATTTAAGCAGCAGACAAAATGCTTTTTAAAAATTCAAATTTGTTTGAGGTTAGAGCAAAGTTTTCAACCCCACACTTCACTTTTTCAGCTGTGCATCCATTCTGTAGCAGTGATAACACTTTTTTCCACTTTTTCAAGCAATAAAGATGAAATGGTGATGATGAGCAGTAGGTTGTTGTTGGTGTGACAAAATCCTTTATTAATGTCATTGTTGGTGTTGTTGTAGTGTCCTGTTGTTTTGTGAACTTCATTTTGCCGTTGGCATATTTTTTAAGTGCTTTAGCTGGGTCTCCAAATCCAAAGTGATTGATTTAACAAGTCAATTTCAATGTGTTGACAGTTTCATGATTGAAATAATTTTCTTTATTATCGCTTTGCAATCGACCCAACAACATCGTCAGCGTCGTCGCCATCGCCATTGTCATCATGTGCCTTCATTTGTTATCCTCTTAATAGCACCAATTGATGAGGATTCGGTTTCACTTTGTGTGTATGTTTTCTCTCTTTCAGTACTTTTTTCTAAAGTCTGTCGTCTGCTAATGTTTTGACATTTTTATTTCACCAATATGTCCAAGATTAATTGTTATGTGTCTGGTAGTATGGTTGAAATTTTATTTTTATCCATAAAAATAAATTTATTGTTGAAAATGAGGCACATACCAATCAACAACCACTTTTTTATTGTGTTCTTTTACTGCAGCAAAAACCTAAAGTTTGTTTTTAAACTAAAAAAAGGCTTTGTGAGTAAAATCCTTTAATGACAATCATTTAGGGTTTAAATAATCTTTAATATCATTTATATGGCTTCATTTTGCAATGACATTAAGATGTGTATTCTGCCTTAAGATTTAGGAGTCATCAAGATCAGTATCAGCATTTGAGTACTGCAACGAAATTGAGTAATGTACTTAAATGAGAACAGCAGTTTTGAATCAAAACTATTTTTAAATATTTGTAGTAGAGATAGTATTTTTAGCACTGCAGCAGTAAAAATCTCAAAGACCTCCAATTTTGGGCGTTCTAGGAAACCAAATATACGGTCCTCATTCTAATCTGCCTTCCTTAATAACCCTTTTTTAAAAGAACCCTCCACGTATTTTAAAAAAAATTATCGAGTCGACAACAAACCAACCAATTGTAGTAGGGAGTCTAAGCAAATATTAAATCACTATTTATTGTTGATGTTTTGTTTAAGCTTTTATATTTTTGCAAATGAAGCAAAAGTGTCTGTAATTCTCATTCGCTCTATACTTTAATTTGTATAATATATTTAGCTTTCCTACCTATGGTTTATTTGTTTGTGATGTCTGGTAGAATGTATTATATAGTTGACTTAACACTTTCGGGACTACTGGGATAATACGTCCCAGCAATTCTCAAATGCTAAATAACACCTAAACCATGTTTAAGAGTTCATTATAATATTTGAATAAAAACATATCGATACGGTCAGCGTATCCATGCAGCTTGAAAATGAATTTCACAACATTGTTGAAATTTGAGCAGTTTGAAAGTCGGCCGCACAGTAGTATAGAAAAAATATAGAGGCAAATAAGTTTAGAGTTTGGACCTCATGAACCCACCAGGGGCGCGGCCAGGGGATCCCAAAGTGGGTCAATTTGCGATCCCTTCGTTTGGATTCCGATTTAAAAAAAAAAATACAAATAAAGAATCTCCTCGTCAAGCACTATAAAAAACCTTCAATTATCTCTTATAGCTTAGGAGATATTCGTATTTGAAAATTAAATTATCAAAATTTTTACCCACCTTTTTTTGATCAGAGGGTCCATATATTTCCCGAATTTCTCCATTTTTATTTTATTAGACGAGTATGCCAGTAGAGCATACTGGTCTTCACTTGGTATCGAAAAGTGTACAAAGATGATATGCTCAGGCTGCAACAACGCTTTGTGTTACAAGTGTTTTGGACCATCCCACAAACTAAATCCCTAATTACATTTATAAAATGCTATAAATAAGCAAATAAATATGTACTTTCATCTAAATTTAATAATATTCTGTTGTTTTATTATTTTTTTAATTTCGAATCACCCATCAAGAACACTGATTGGGATTATATGTCCCACGAAAAATGCTTATTGGGATTATATGTCCCATCTTTTAGAATATGGAAAAATGTCGTCTACCATATTGTTACGTTTAAACCTTTTCAAAACGTTGGTTTATTTCCTTTAAATGAACCGGATACTTTTGATTGCAAATAAAAGCCGTTTAGTAGTTTAAAAATTGTAACAACTCTTTATTTATTTAAAATGTACAACAGCCACAGAATTAAATAGTCACTCAATGTTTGTTATACACGCTTGTAAATTCGCAGAAATACAGACACACTTTATAATGTACACGAATTCACTTGAAAAACAGGCACTCAGTTGATGTTTATTCAAATAGCGTCTCTGATAAACTCACTAACGACTGCAACCTTTGCCACTATTTATAACACTGCCATATGCACTCTAGATTGCTCTTTAACAGTCTAGAGCTTTCTAATACATACGCCATCTGTTGTGTACTTTCTACAATGTTCTTTAAATGAATATTCGAATTCGAATATACGGTCGCAGCAAACAGCGTTGCCAACTTACGATCAATAGTCAACTGAAAGCTTTTATTCAATGTTAATAATGCCCACAAATATGTTACAGTTTGCTATTACAGCACTGCTATTTGAAAGCATTATGCAAATTTAAATCAGCCGTTAAAATCGTTATATTTGAATTCAAGTACAATTTCGTAACAATATATATTTTGGTTCTCAAAATAAAACTCCGTCCCTAAAGGGTAAAGAGTGCTTCCAAACTGAAAAGTGCATTAATTTGGTCGTTATAAAATTTAAACCGTCATGTCAAATGGTTTTTATTTATTAACAATTATTGAAGTTTTAATTAGGTTGGCAATTATCTTGAAAAGAAAACTTTATGAAACAAAAGACGGCAAAGAACAATCTTGATTTGTATTGGAAACAAAACAGCAGAGATTCGATACCTAAAAATTTAATTTCACAGGTTTTGAGTTACCACATCAGGAGTTGATAAAGACACTATGTACACTATTTTGAACAACACTAAATCCTTTTTCGATAATAAATATTTATTTCTTCACTTTTTAAATGTATAATTAACGTCAATAACATGTCACCGAGTATTCGGAATAAGTAAATATCCTTCACCAATAACAATTTTATGTCAAAGTAACAGCTGCCCCTGATATAATGTTGTATAACTTTATATGATAACTTTATATTAAGGTGGCTAGAGCTATGACAGTTCACTTCCTCTAGCGTAGTATTTGTGGAACTTTAATTTTGTTAAAGTAATTAAAGATCCCAAGAACATTAGTTTTAGTGGAAGTAGTATTAGTTGCAATAATTTTGAATTAACAACGACTAATTATTCTTTACTCTCCCTTGCAGATGTGATTGATTGGATTTTAGAAAACATCGGTGATAAGACACGTAACAGACGTGGAGTCCTGAAGAAGCTCAAGGAAATGGGTTTGATGTTTAAGGCGCCAACCAAAAAATCCACTGCTGATGCACAAAATAAAAACTTGTTTCGCTCTGAGGAAGATGAAGAACTACGCAGCCTCTACGATCAATATCGAACTGAAGATGGTAAGTTACACTATTTTAAATAAATCCAACACTCAAAAATCAAACTAATTTTAAAAAACTTCAACGCACAGATTGTCTACAACGTATTCTAGATGAATTTGGCGAGAGACGTAATAAACAAGCTATAATCAAGAGAATGTTGCAATTGCATATTATAGCCGATAAATCGGAAATTTTACCCCAAAAGCCACGTAAACGCAAGTCGAAAAAACAAATGGAGAATGAAGAAGGAGGAGAGCACGATGAATATGAATTTATGGAAGAACCAGAATTGGATGAAGCTGATAGACCTAGTTCGTCCAGGCAGAGTAAGGCTAAGAAGCCAACCAAAGCAAAACCACGCAAGATAGTACGTACTCCTCTAGATGTGGGCACGGTTAGAGCTTTGTTGGGACAAATTGATGCCGACAAATACCAAGAAGCTATAGATTGGCTTAAGGAATGTTTAGATGATGCCGCTGAAGATACTGAGCTAGCTGAGGAAGAAGATGATGGCGTTCCTTTGGTACCCTTGCAGGAATTGCAAAAAGAAGCCATGGAAGATGATAATTTCAAAAAGGTTTTGGTAGCCTTGGGCATACAACCTCCTGTCTTTGGCATGGAAAGCTATTGGCGTATACCCATTTATTTGAATTCGGCTGACTTGAAATTAAGAGCCAAAATAGTGGCGGGCGAAGAAGTTGACATTGATGTGGATGATTTGGAAGAAGATGACAACGGAAGCGATAATGATAGTGCTGAAGAAAACAATGATAATCGAGATGGCGATGAGAGTGAAGAAGATTATTTGGAAACTTTGGGCATGGCCAAAGAACGTAAGAAGTTGGATAATTTGGAAAATTACATGGAGCAACAGAGGGAGAAAATGAAAAACTTGATGTTTAGCAAGAGTGATGAGGAGACTGAAGAACGTGCTCCCTTAAAAGATAAAAAGAAAACCAAAGCCAAAAGGGAAACCAAGGCTAAGAAAAAGAAGGCAGACTCTGATTCGGAAGAAGATACGGAAATGGTGAATAAAATTAAAAAAAAATTGGATAAAAAGAAACGCAACAATGATTTGAGCAGTGAAGAGGAAGATGGAGAAGAAACGTTCAAAAAACCTAAAGAAAAGGAAGTGGTCAAACCCGATACAACCGATTTGTTTGATCAATTAAAGGCCAAAAGAGCTAAGAGTAAAATCAATCTTAAGGATATGGTGGCCGAAAAGAATAAAGACAATGAAGGCGAGGAGGATGATATTGATTTACATTTCAACTCTGAGGATTATCGCAAACGTTTAGCTGAATTGGGCGACGATGATAATAATGATGGCAGTGAAGGAGAAGAGGACACTGAACAGCAAACCTTAAGCAATCGTTCTCGTCGAGCCAATGTAATTGAATCAGATTCTGATGATGATGGTGATGTTGTTGACAATGTTAATAAAGCCAACAACATATATAAACAAGTCTTCAATGATGATGACAACAATTATGCAGATGATGATGGTGTTAAATCCATTAAAAAACAACAAGCAGCTGGCGACAATATAAAAGACTCGTCTAAAACATCAACTAAAAAACGCCGACGTTCCCTAGATGAAGACAATACTGATGAGATGAAGCAGGAGGATGATGCTGATGATGACGACGAGGATGCTAAATTTCTAAAACGCAAGAAGCCATCACCAACTAAACAACGTGTTGCAGAGACTGGTGAAGAACCAGCTAAACGACGCCGTGTTGCTGTCATAGACGATGATGATGAGGATGATTGAGCAAACAATTTTAGTTTTACTTTTTCTCTCTTATGTTGTATGCAATGATTTTCATTTAAGTTTATATTTGTTTTACTATCTTTTCTCCTTAATTGGTTAAAAAGTGAAAAAAAAACAATATTAATATGTGAAGTCAAGACAGTTAAGTACTTGTCTCATTTTCCATTCGTTAAATTTTAATACACTTTTTTTAATATACTTTTTAACACTGAATTATTAAACTGACTGTAAGCATGATTTCAATTTTAATTGTCAACTCTGTTTTAACTTTTCTTTTGCGATAATTACTGTTTGTCATGTTAAGTTTATTAAGTTTTTATTTTTCATTGCATACAATTGTTATCTTATTGATCTGGTATTGAATTTTTATTATATAAATGATTTTTTTCCTTTAATAAATTTAAATATTCTTTTGCATTTAATACATGTTTAGTTTTTTGCTGAATGGAAATTCTTACAGATTTTCCTTTTTTTCTACAGTTAATGTTCTGAACGAAATATTTTAAATTTTCGTTATCTTTTTTTTATTATAGATTGTTTGAAAGCACTTTACTAAAGTTTTAACTGTTTTAATAATTTACAAAGCCTGCCAAAACTAAATCATGCAAGATAGTATATGCTGCTTTAATGCTAAAAGTGTATCGATTTGGATTTGGAAATTTCATTCAAATTAGGTCTCATTTTGACTTTAACTCATTGTGTCATCTTTGAATTTCATTAAAAAAATCTTTGAATTTATGTAAAAAATAAGTGGACACATGTGTGTGGTACTTTTTGATGGTTGTACTTTTAAGGGGATAAAACGAGCGGAAACCCAGTTTTTGAAATATGAACGTATACTTTTATTTTTTATAAAACTACTCCATTAATAAAGAAATATGTTTTATCAATATGCGATTTGACATTTTGGAAGATTTTTTTTCTGCAGGTAGAGGTAAAAAATTTTAAATTGCATGGACATAACCACCCGTGATTACTGGTTACCAGGGAAACCGGAAATATGCTCTTTAAATATGCAGTAAAAACCTTAAAATATGCTCTTAAAATTTAAAAATATGCTCTTAAAAAACAAACTTTTACATAATTTTTAACCAAAAAATATACTTTTATTTAAAAAAATCAATACAATTCATTTCTAAAAAGGTAAAGTAACATAAAATAAACCAAAATAATATGAACTAAAACAAGTATTACAAAAAATAAATACAACATAAAAACAATAGGAACTTAAGCTATGAAAAGGACTCGAGAGGCATTTTATATAAATATAAAGTCACTTCTTCAATTAAGGTTATTATTGCCATAAATTACAAAATATTGACTTAAATTTTCAAATAAAAATCGTTGTCAATTGGATCTGAAAACATTTTTATACATAGAAAATGTTCTTTCGACATCAACTGATGTTATAGGAGCAAATTTAATTTTAAATTTTTAAACTGGAAATACCGTTATTATTAAAATATCGTTATCGAAATAACAGCCACCATCATTACCGCTCAAAAACTGTGACGGAAATAAGCATTACCGTTATTATTTGACCGTTTCTAATCGGAATCTAAATACATTTTTATTTTATTTAATTCTCAAACATTAAAACGTTCTTTAAACTATCACTTAACTAATAAATTTAAACAACAACCTTAACGTTAAATAAAATCAATATTTATGTTAAAAATTAATTTTTTGTAAAATATTTAATTCACCAACAAAACAAATAAATATTAATTTTTACAGCACACTCTGGCCACGATTTTGCTGATTCCCAACTAAAATAGGGCACAAATATTTGGTTTGTTTTTAACAGTTTACAATTTTATTTTATAACCATTTGCACTACTATCCTTTCCTACCACTATTTTGCTGGATATTTTTTTCTTCCTTTGAAAAGTTAATAGTGGCAATTATATAAAGTCACATCATCTGCCATATTATGTTATTTATACAGGAGAAGAGTACAGGAACGATGGCAAAAATGGAGCACACTCAGATATACACATACAGTGGTTGACAATATAATGAAAACTTTTCCAAATATTTAATTATTAGGTTAAAATCCAAGAAGAAATTTGCTTATGAAATTTGTATTTTTTTAGTATTATATCAATATATACTTATAGTAACATAATTAATTAAGTTTAGAAAAAAGAAAACAAACTAAAAATTATTTATTAATATGGTATTGACATGGAAACTTAGGTTTCATTTTTACAAAAATTGGAATATTGTTCTCAAAAATAATATTCATTGTATTGTCACTTATTGTATGTACATTAGGGCGGGTCGATTTAAAACTCGCCCAAGTGACATCGCACATTAGGGATTAAAATAAGAAATTTGCCCAAGGAACCATACCTCTAAAATGATTTCTGATGTTCCTTATTTTTGACCCTCCCTAATGTATGTATATATAAATATGTATGTAAGTAAGTATATTCCTTCATATACCAACATAAAATAGTGAATCCCTTCAAACTCAAAACGAATACGTGTGTATTGCAGCAGAACCAATGAATGGTCAATTTCTCTATATACAAAAAAAATCGAAGCCAAAACTGAAATGAAACTAATAACGAAACTTTTAGACACTCGTTTGGATATGTAATAATAATAATTTTTTTTTCATAAAAATGAAAATTAAAAGATACAATATGAGAATATTTTGGGACATATTTTCTTGCCATTTATATAGGTATAGAGAAATATTCCACATTTACAAATAACCGGTTTTCGAATAATTCCAAAAAGCGTAATTTTTAAAATTCTACCAGACCGCAGCTCGAATAACCGGTTTTTAGCATTTAGTTTAATTTAATGTATTTATTAAAACAAATAAAAATATTTTAAAAATTAATTAATAACTTAAATTTACATATTAAACATTTTTTACATAAAAATTACACGGAATTTGAAATCAAAAGAATGAATATACATACGTATATTTATATAATAGTTATATAAAGAAGAAACAGAAAAAACACATTCATTTATAGTTAAAGTGGGATTAGCTGTTAAAATGGCATAAAATAAATATAAAAATGACTTGTAACAATATTGAAATAGTTACAGTAAACATGCACAACTATAGTTTTTCTCCGCGTGTGGTTTAAAAAAATGGTTTTTCGAATAATTCGAAAACCGGTTGGAAAACTCTATATACGTATGTTGGTTTTCGGTTATTATACACTTGGGAAATATGTACAATACATATCGAGCGTAACGAAAATGTCTTTAGTGCAAAACAACAAACATTACAGGAGAGGCATTTTTGTGATTGTTTGCATGTTTTAGTTCAATGTAAACATATGATTGCGATGAGAATTTTAGCTAAAATTGCATTTAAAATTTCCACAGATTATGTAAGCGATCCTAAATTATTTATTTACATTTAAAATGAAAATCGAATATATTGTCGGTTAAGATATTTTCGCTGTTAGTGCTCGATATGTTTGTTGCGTTTTTTTTATATTGAAGCTAAATTTTTCAAACTAACAATTTGTTCTCATTCATACATAGCGAATGAATAAATGAATGACTGACTAACTAAAGATACATTATATTATTATAGGACTAGTCTGTAACTAAGGAGTGAGATCGAAAAATTCTTAACATACATATATGTTTATAAAAAAGAAACCACTAAACTTACAGCTTTAATTTTTTTTTTATTTGATTGAAATTATTATTACAATTTACAAAAAAAATTATTTTTATAGTTTTAATCACTAGTGATGAAATTTTGAACCTTTTTCGGAAACCCTTCCATTAACGTTTTTATAGTGCTTTCTGTCACTTTGCTCGAACATGTAGTCCATCTCCGTTTAAAATCTACCACACTTTTGGACACCTTTTTTGTACTCTTCAATTCTCTTTTAACAAGAGCCCAATATCTCTCCACTGGCCTTAGCTCCGGGCAGTTTGGAGGATTTGCCTCTCTTGGTACAAATACCACATTATTGTTCTTGTACCACTCAAGGGCTTGTTTGCCATAGTGACAGGATGCCAAGTCAGGCCAAAAATAAGTGGACACATTATGAAGTCTTATGAATGGAAGCAGCCTTTTTTGTAAACATTCCTTGATGTAAATTTCGGTATTTATAGAGCCCGTTGTAACAAATGAGTGGCTTCATTTGCCGCAACTGCATATTGCTTGCCATACCAAGAACTTTCTGGGAAATTTTGTCTGCTTTTGGGTCCTAAACTTTTCTTCAACATTCCCTCGAGCATCAGCAACATAAAATTTTTGACCTGGAAGTTGCGAAAAATCTGCCAGAACATACGTTTCGTCATCCATTATGCAGCAAGAATATTTTTTTATAAAACTTGACTTCAATTTCCGTGCTCTGTTTTTGGCCTCTAAATTTTTAGTAGCGTTCCTGTCAGGAACTTTTTGAGCCTTGTATGTTTTTAAACCTGCATTAGCTTTAACTTTTCGTACCAAATAGTCCGAGCACTGAGCTAACCGGGCTGCTTTCCTACCGGATGTGTTGGGAGCTCTTTTGAAAATGCGTTCTATTTTTTTGGCTTTAGAAACATCATGTGGACCATTCCTTCTACCTGAACCAGGTTTTCTATCAACTGACAAGTTCTCCCGGTACTGTTTAATAACATTGGAAACAGTTTGACGGCAGACTTTTGTATGCTTGGCCAACTTTTTGTAAGACCAAGTTGGGTTTTGTTGAAAATATTTAATAATTTCAGTACGCACTTTTTTCTGGTCACTCATTTTAATCAGATTAACAAAAAAATTAATATAATTGACATTACACATAATAACTGACATGTTTTTCAAAGGTAACTTGATCAAAAAAAAATTCAAATAATACTTGGGTTAAAAAATGTAATGAAAAACGTGTGTTAAGAATTTTTCGATCTCACTCCTTATATGTGTATTGCAGCATTAAACATATTTTTGTGATGGCAACTAAACATTCAACCATTGTTGAAACTAACCAAACAACCAACCAGCCAGCAATGATTTTGTTCGAAATGGAATACAGCGAATATTAAACAGTTTCACAGCTGTGGGTTAGTAATACTCGGTGGAATGATTGGTTGTTATTGTGGTAAAGGAAGTACATAGATGGGATGTTAAGTTATAGGTTGTTAGGGTTTTGCATTTTGATTCACACTTTATAAAAAAAAAAACATTTAAAAGCTTTATTATTGTAAATTTTTTTTATTTCAAAATCAAATCAATTTCACTCTCGGATAACAGTTCACATGTGGGAAACCTAAAATTCGAAATTCATTCTGCCGCCGTTTTGGCTGGAATATGATGAATTATTCAGTCACTCTGTTATATTATCACTATTTTATATGTATAGCTTCATTTTATTAATTAAATATAAAAAAAATTTTAATAAAACATTTTTAACATTTTATAAATCACATAAAATTATAATAAATCTATTTTTAGGTACAACACAGCTACACTCTACCAACTTGTGCCACTCACAATAATCAACTACAATCCTAAAATTAATAATTTTAAATAATAGTCAAGCTCGATGTCATTGTTGTTATACAATATACATAATTCGATATCCACCGTATAACTAACTACCATCATCAGCAATCTACAAAGTTGTAATTAATTATTTTACCACTACAGATTAAATACAATAACATAAAATAAATGTTTTTTGTGAATTACAAATTTGTAGGTAGATTTCTGACAAAAAATTATATTTAATAACAACAACGACCTCGATATAAAATTATTGTAATAAAAAGGTTAACAAAAAGAAATATTACTATCATAAAATTCATTTAAAATCAAAAATAATTTAAAGATGTTTTATTTCTTACCCTTATTAACACGAAGTCTGGTTATGTATTAACTAATAGTTATACTGACAGTTTTCATACAAAAATAATGTTAACCGACAGTAATAAAACTATTAGTTATATAGGTTATTCAAATTACATATTATAATGTTAAATATATTTTTTGTTATTGTATTATACTAATTTTTAATAGAATTTATTTTAGAATGAATGTTTCAAACTATAATTAATATTAATCCAAAATATTCTTGAAATGCGAAGAAGGGTAAATTAAAAAATAATGAAAAATATTAAATAATATTGTTTTTAATATTGTTATTTAATTAATAATAAGCATAATAAATAAACATTTCAATAAAAATCTTAAAAATAAACAAGTAAGAGAGCTATATTCGGCTGTGCCTTATCTACATCGTTGCAATGGACTTTGAAATATCTATCATTAGATATCCATATTGTCTATATTAATGACTTATTAATCCAGATATAGATCAAAAATAGGTCAAAAATTGAGGTTGTTCCGGGTTTTTGCGTTATTTATGGACCGATTTTGCTGATTTTAAATAGCAAACTTCTCGAAAGCATGTCTGACAGAATTATTGAAGATTTGGATCCCGAAGATATCTGGGGTCTTCAGAAAATTGATTTCAACAGACAGACAGACGGACAGGGCTTAATCGACTCCGCTATCTATAAGGATCCAGAATATATATACTTTATAGGGTCGGAAATGAAAAATGTAGAAATTACAAACGGAATGACAAACTTTTATATTCCCTTCTCACGAAGGTGAAGGGTATAAAAAAGAAAAACCAAAAAATGTGTTTAATTCCAAAACGTCTTATTTAAAAAGTCGAGCGATTCTTACTTAACGCAACCGTATAAACTTTGATAATGTTTTTCATATCGCAAAATGTACCTGCAGTATGCTAAGTTTTTTTTTAAATTATAACTACTCGCTTGCTAGCTTTGTCTTGATGAAGATACATATGACTGCATTACATCAGACGTTTTGGATGGAATCACCCTTTTTTTCGATAACTTTTTTTTCTTCTTCTGTAAAACTCAAAATTTCTGTTTGTCACCAGGCTTCCAGAATCTCAGCAAAACAGCAAGGTGCTTTTTTATTAAATTTTCTTTCCAACAAAAGTCTGCAGCATACCTTTAGGATTTGAAAAGTATTTAAAACACCCGGTGATCAAAATTAAACACAGGCTGAGTCGTGTAATGAATTTACCTTAACGCCATAAAGTATGTGAAGAATTTTTATGATATTTTATATTTAGCTCAATTAAGAGTTGCCGTATCAATTACAATAAGTATTTCAATGGGAAATATGAAAATTTACGAGGGAAAAACGAGAAATAGTTTATAATTTATGTTTTACTTTTATTAGTACATTCTTTTAATTATTAAGAGGAAAATGTAATTTTTAAACAACTTCAATAAGTTTAATTATAAAATTGAATTCATTAGACATATTTTTTCTTAATTCTATGCATCTGTAATCCATAACGACTTAATATATCTCCAGCTTTTAAAGTTGATATGTTTCCTGCAAATTAAAAAAAAAATATTTTACTTACTTAAATTAAAAAATTAAAACAGTATAATTTATAGGCATAAAGGCGATGCAAAATTAAAACTTTTTCAAATTCATGTTGTTTAGTTGTAAGAGAAAGACCTAATTATTTTAATAATTTTTGAAATTTCATTGAAATAGATTTTACAAAAGTTAACTACATACATATATAACGTGTATTTGAAAACCTCTTACATTCAACGTTATACCTGTTCTCACCTTTATCATATTGTCATATACTGGATTGTTTTGATAAAACAAATTACGAAAATATTATGCAATTTGCATAGGAATTCGTATATTAAAATGTGTAATGGACTTAATTTTAAATTTTGTCATAACGAATTAAAAAAATAAACTTTAAAGAAAGATTTTAATGCTGGCGATATGCATTAAGTAATGCAATTCTTAAAAAATAATTTTTTTAAAACATTTGATACAATATTATTGTTGGTTTGGGATTTTGTATATATTTTGTTCAGTACCTGGGAGTAGTTTATAATTTCACCATGACAGTCCGGCAGCGTAAATCTACTTTGTTGAAAATATTTACTGTTGCTTTCTACTTTTTTGATGACCTGGTACTTGACAATGCACAATTGTTACTTGTTTCTGTTTGTGATGTCGGTCTCATCAATGTCGCTGTTACTTTTATTTACTTATTTACATACATACATACCATCAATCAAAGTTTGATCAAACTAACCCAGCGGGAAAAAGAAGCAAGAGGCCTTCCTAAAGGCCTAATTTATATACAAAATTGTTTCAAATGTACGGCACACAGTGGCTCAGAATCGTTTTTCATCGGCCATAACTCTGTAACTTTTGAATCTATAGAAATATTTTTTTATGGAGAGATATTTTCTTGAATTTTCATTGAAAATAGTTCAGCAGTTGTTGGAAAATTTAAGGCTAAATTTGAAATTTTTAATTTGTTTATAGCGTCATTGGGAGCTTAGGTTTACTTGCTTAATCGCTTCTGTTAGAGGTCTGATTAAAAGGTCTGCAAATGATAGCCTAATTGAGTGTTTGCTGAATTAAGAACAAGCCTTTAAAGGTGGTTATTGGGGAAAATATTTTTAATGAATTCATCATAAAAACTAAAGAATGGACTCTAAAGAATCACATGTGTATTTATATTTAAAAACAAACTTTAAGACAACTACACAAAATACATTTTATTATAGAGATGAGCGTAGTTATTTGCACAACCAATCATTATGTTTGAATCTTATATAAAATTTTGTTAGACCTTATTTCGTAATGCAATTTTTTAGAGGGGAAGAAAAGTCCTTCTGAAACATCTTCTGCGTGATGACAAAGTGGAATGAGTATCGGTTTTCAAAGAATTTGTAAAACAACTTTTCCAGGATGCAAAGTAATTCGAAGTTGTCTCGAAAATTTATGACTTTTTGCATCGCAATTCGATATTAAATATGTTCTAAATTGACAACATTAATTACACAGGCCAACAATGGTTTTGGAGCCTCCAAACTAAACAGGTTTTAAGTATATTCGATACCCATATTTTAACTGTATACTTATCATACCCACCATCAAAAAAGATGGGGGGCATATTGAGTTTGTCATTCCTTTTGTAACGCATCAAAATATTTGTCGAGGACCCACATTAGTATATATATTCTGGGTCCTCATAAGATTTTAAGACGATATAGCTATGTATGAATACTATTGGGTGTATGACTTAGAATGAGGGATTTTTTTCAAATTTTTAACTTTTGTTTTGAAACATTTGTACAATATAAATTTATTCAAAGTATTGGCCATAGTTAGCTATGAGCTCTTCCCATCTTTTTGTCAACATATGGATTCCAAGCCAAAAGAACTACTCATCTTTTGCGGCGAAGAACAAATCAAGCCAATATCCGATACTATGTTTCAAAGAATCCCAGAGATAGTATCACCAAATAGTTGTCGGGTGGGACACGGTCTGGACTACAAAGCGAGTGAGGCAAAACTTCCCAACCACTTCATTCTAAACAATTTTTAACAGGTATTGCATAATGAGGTCGATCGTTGTCATGATAGAATATTATGGTTTCATGTCTGGCCCCATATTCTGTGTGTTTTTCGGACAATGCTCACTTTAAACGAATCAGTTCGGATATGTATAATCGTAAATAAAGGTCTCTCGGCTTCAACACCCCTATTGCTCGCAAATGTTTTGAAATTGCTTGCTGAGTTTGACGACAATCTTCATGGAGTAATGTCTCCAATTCATGGTCTTCAAACTTTTTTGACCACTTCTGAACCGAGACATCTTCGAAGCATTTTGCATACTGGGTGGTAGGATTGTAACTAACAAACTAATCCTATAAGTTTTTAAAATGTTAGCAGCTTAAAAATAAGGATTTTGATTCTCCTAAGCGCTAGACTTCTAAAGCAACCCTCCAGGACTCGTCTTCATTTCATACTAAATTTTATAGATTTTCATTTTAGTTGTTCTTGATTTGTACACTTTATGGGAGTTGAAGTTTTGCTGCTGTTGTTTTTGTTGGTATGTTCTTTGAATTTTCTGAAATTTAAATGTTCCAACATTATTGGCCATTAATTGAACATATTGTGAACTTTTGCCAAAAACCAACAAACAGACAGGCTACTAACGGGGAAAACAGGGAATTCTAAAAGGAAGGGGTCGGTAGGTATTTTTTTTTTGCTGTGGCCTTTGAAAACAAGATGTTTTACATTGTAGATATTCTATGGTTTCATAAATTTTTATTAAAAACTTTCAATTGTTATCGTTTAACCCTAAATTGTTTATGAAATTTGTGTGTATACATATGTTTGATTGTTATTGGTGTCGTTGTATTTGGTTTAACTGTTATGAAATCGTTATTATCTAAAATATGAATCTACTATTTGGTAACAAATGGTTTTTCAGTTACAAAACGGCAAGAGTGTAAGTAATAACAAAAAATAAATAAATATTTATGAATTATTGCGAGCAATATTGTTATACGAGTAAAAGGGTGTGTTGAAATTATATAGAAATTTGTAAGACTGAACGAATGAATTTTCAATTACTTACATAAAAAATTCATGCAAAACAATTGGAAGTTTGTGTTGTATTTGTCCATATTTATGACCCCTTTGAAAATGAAATAGATACTTACAGACAAACACAAGTTATTAGCCAGAGAGAGATGTAGATGATGAAGAAATCGAGGTTGAATGAGTAAATAATATATGAATATGAATGAGTTGTAGATGTTCCCAACTAAAATGAAATTTAAAATTAAATTTATTTTAAGATACCGTTTCTCAATTTTTTTCTTCTGGGAATTCCCGGGAATATTTGTTTAGAAATTTCTGTATTTACATTATTATTTCAGGAAATTTTTCCCGGAAATTATTTTTTTTTATAATTCTCACAAAGGAAACAAATGAAATATTAGTATCATATGAAAGGCCTTTGAACTTCTAGTGCCTTATTTAAAATTATCATGTAAGTCCAAAAAAAATGTTTCATTTATTATATAAAATAAACAAAACCATTAAAAATTGTAATCACAAAGATATCGTGAGAAATAAAAGTAAAAATAAAATTTTTGTTGTACAACACAACGAAATTATAAAGTGTTATATACCAATGGAGAGCTTATAAAATCATTAGATCGGAAAGAATATATACATACATATGTTTCGAAAAATTCAAATACAATTGGAACTAGAATTTAGATGAAGTTTATAGCGTATTAATTTAAACTAATTATTTGAAATAAAACTAAATTTAAAAAAAAAGAACTTAATATCAAAATTTGCAAAACTTTGAATAGTTTGCCTTTCACGTAATACTAAAATTTCATATGTTTCCTTTGCGAGAAAGATGAACAAATTTAGAAAAACATTGAAAAATTACTTTTATATCCTTTGGTGCAGCTCATCAAATGCTAACGCGAAGACACAAATTTTGAGAAATGAAGCAAGTAAGGAAGCAAGTAATATTGAAGCTAAGTGATAACTACTTATTATTATTTGACAGTAGCACTAGTTATTTTTGTTTGCGATTTGAAAAAAATCATGGGTCGCGCTTACAAAAGTACTTACATTTAGCACAGGTATATAAAAAATTTCTTATTTTACCTCCATACAAATGGGACCACTCTAATAAACAGTACTGAATCAAAACTATTCAGAGATCTGCTTGCATCGGGATCATGGCTACACTACACACTAGAGATGAGCGATCGCATGATTTTTGAAAAACGTCGTTCTCAGTGAAGGTGATTAATAAATCACTATTCTTTTAAACAGTGACCGCTATCACGTTTTTCTATGTTAAGCAAAATAACACCAATGTTAAGTAACGTATTAACGTATTAGGTACTAGGTATCACCAAAAGGCGAAAATAAAAAGTTTATATTTTGTTGCTCCCCATTTAGCTTAATAGTTGCCTTTTCATAGAGTTTCCAAGATATTCAGTTATATATTTAGTAATTTCCCCCTCTCTTTCGTTAAAGAGGGTTCGGAGTTAGTCCTTAGGCGAAATGTTTCGTTTTCGAATAAGCCGGTCTAAAATTTCTGACAGCAGATTTCGGTGGTGAATATAACTGCTTAGGCACGTTATACAATAGTCACTCCTTAAGAATTATTGCGGTGTGCTTTGGGTCATTGTCTTTCTGAACGACCCATTTTGTTACAGGACTTAATTTTTCAGCACTTACTTTCAGATTGTCGTTTAAAATTTGTAAGTAGTCTCGGCTGTTCATTGTAATTGCAATGAATACAAGAGCCAGGTTCTGCAGCTGACACTCATATAACTACGAATTAACAGTATGTTCAAAACTGTGGAGGAACGCCATTAAAAATATTTCTTTTTTAAAAATATAAAAGAACGACATTTAACAGTATGTTGAAAAATATGAAAGAACGACTTAAATGTACCTGTTATTTGCTATATTCAGTAACAGTTGTTACCAGTGATGAAGAACTGATCACAGAAGCTTCCTCTTAAAATGTCTCAGATACAGTATTTTTAGACAATATACAAATCTCGAATATGAATGTTATGGACATTTCGTGTCTAAGAGCTCAACAGTTATTGCCGCAGCTGCCTGGACCGCGTAAATGAAAAACTTGTTTTTCACATTCGGCTCTATATTTATTAATATATAGATTTCTGAACGCACATATATAGAACGCACTAAATAAAACATTGGATACTTGAATATGAGATCATGTTGGTTGCCAGAATGCGATTTCAAAATTTTTTGGAAATAAATCTGGCATTTCTAAACGGCACATCCGATCGGAACAAAATTTGACATGAGCGTATTCGAGTTTATGTAATTGGCGCTATGGGAGCTCAAATTAGGGTACCTTCGACATGTAAAATTTTTAAACACGTGCAATTTTTTTGTTTCACATCCGATCTCAAAGATTTTTATATTTTTGGAAAGCGCTCGGCTAGGTCTTGAGAAAACAAGCTTGTGTTTGCTATTTATCTATATATATAAAAATTGATGTTTGTATATGGGTAAATATGTATGTATGTATGTTCCGAATGAACACAAAAACGGCTGGACCGATTTTGATGGAATTTTCAGAGAATCTACAGAATAGCCCAGCGAGTAACACTGTATAGTCAGATTTTTGATATTCGGTCTGTGGGCGGACGATTGCATAAAAATATCAATTTTTATATTACACCGCTAATGCCCTATATTTCATAAAAATGGATGTGAGTTTGTATGTTCCGTATGGACTCAAAAATGGCTGGACAGATTTTGATGAAATTTTCATGGAATCTTTAGAA
Organism: Calliphora vicina; assembly: GCF_958450345.1. NCBI lineage: Eukaryota > Metazoa > Arthropoda > Insecta > Diptera > Calliphoridae > Calliphora > Calliphora vicina. The sequence goes on from NC_088780.1 coordinate 124,583,405, forward strand.
AAGCCTTTTGGGAAACAGTGTAAAGTCAGATTTTTGATTTTCGGTCTGTGATAAACAATTTTGTTTACTCTTGCATATTAGGTGCATGAATATGAAATTTTCATACTGAATTTTGGAATTCATTGGAACCAGCCGAAATGCCACTACATGTATTAACATTGAAGGTTGGTTCAACGACTTTCTCCGACACTGTATATTAAAATCGAGATCGAGATTCAATATAAAACAGATGTTTTCTAAAGGCCAGCAACGCGGACCGTGTTCAGCTTGTCTCTTATAATTTCCGAGTTATAGGCATTTGAGAATTTAAATTTTTAAATTTTGCCATACCTTGGTCCACTTTTTTAAAAATATAGGTCGGACTTTTGGACCGAATGGACTCGAATTTTTCGAATATTTCATTCTCTCAAAACGGAATCTTATCGATTATATTTGATTGGTTGTGTGCAACATGCTACCGCATGAACCAACACAGGTAAAATTTTCAATTTCCACTGTACATAAATTGTTACATGCATAACTTATGCTCAATATTAATGATGTCAATAATATGAAAGTATTTTTTATTCAAAATATACTGCTAACATGATAGAAATAATAAAAATGATTAAATAAGTAACCGCATGATTTGTCTGCCTGCCAGTCAGACAAAGTGTCTGCACTCTGTTCGTAGGCCTGTTTAAAAAAATATATAAAAAAACACTAAAAAGTAAGTGGAAAAATGTTAGCAATATAATGTTCATCAATATTTTATGAAAATCAGTCTGCATTTTGTCTACAAAGTCCTCTGAGTCTCAAAAAAAAAAAAAAACAGAGCTATAAAATGAACGGTGGATTTTTGTTTATATATTTGAGACTTAATACTCGAACAAGTACTAATATATTCAATTTATTTCTACATACTCGAACAAATCGTTATCTTATTTGCCCCATCTGTTTCCTGTTTCTTCATTTTCATCTATTTTGCTGTTATGTTTTTCCTTCGTAATTTTTTTTTTGTTCCGCGGAAGTGATAAATTAGTTAAGCTTAGATTGTTACTGCTGCTGGTTGGTTGGTTTTGGCGTTTTTCAAATTTTTCTAGTTTCTAGAAAATTGTATTGGATTTGATGTTGTTGTGTTTATTTGAGCGTTGAGTGTATGTGTGCCAAGGCAGATAAGAAATAATTTCAAAGTTCAGAGGGCATTAAAGGGAAGCGCTTTGAAAATTATGTCGATATAAGTACGCTGTCAATATGAATATTGATGTCATGTAAATGGATGGATTTCTAATTTTTTTCTTTCCTCTTTTTTTTCATTTCTTCTGGTATGTAATACTTTATATGGATTATATTAACAAATTGAGTATTTTATAAGGCTAAAAGTCACAGTAAATTGATTGAAGTTTATGGCCCACATTTAACTGTAACTGCGGATAAAGAGTAAATTTATTTGCTGTTTACTAGAGAGGAACTAATTTAGTGTTTTGCAGCTAAAGAAAATTTACAATTTTATTTAGAAAAACATTGTTCGCATAAATAAGGCAATAAAAGTAATTTTAAATTATTTTAATGAATTATGGCATACAAAATATCTGATCTGTTTAGATAAAACTTCAATGAATATTATTTTTGAAATTAAGACTCACTTTTGTCCTCTTAATACTGATTTATAATAAAACAAAACCCCACATTCCAATCTTAGCCCATGGAAAAAACCAAATGCATCATGTATACAAAGCATTTGGGCAATTTTATTTTATTTATATTTACATATTTTTTCCACTTTAGACTTATACCTACGCTGCACATAGGGGCAGCTATATGGTGACTTATGGCGATAAATGCGTTTTACAAAACAAATGATATGTCATTGGAAAGAGGACACTTTTCTACATATAGTTTGTGCAGAAAATTTTTTTTCAAAGCTTTGGTTTAAGAGTAGCAGCAGTCCAAACGTAAGAAAAAAATTCCAAATTTAATATCTATTAAAAATGGAATATTAAGGTGTATATTTGATTATTAAAATATCCTATTCGTTGTTGAATAAAATAGTTTTTTGTATTAATAATATTGGTATATGTTGTTGGGAACTGATTTGTGGTCTTTTTTAAAGAAATTATGAATGCAAGTACTTAAATTTTGGTAAATTCCGAACAAACTATTGTTATAATTTTTTTTACATGAAAAAGTTCTTTGGAAGTAAAAAAGTAGCATAAATGCCCATAACTATTTTATGTTGATTAAAGAAGGGAATATATAGAATTATATTTTATTTTAACATTTTGCTGATTTTTGCGGTTTTCGATTTTATTCAATTTTTAAAATTATAGGAATTTATTCCAAAACGCTTACCAAAAGTTTTAAGTACAAATTTGTATACACATATATAAACATTTTTTTTTTAAATCTTTGCTAAATGGTTTTAAATAATATATAGCAATAAATAAGCGCGCTGCAAAGTGGTATGAGAAAAAAAAGAGTGAAATAAATCTTTAACTTCTAAACGCTTAATCCGATTTGAATGAAATTTCACATGCACAAAGAGGAAGTGTTGTCGAGTTTAAGTTTTGAATTTGGACCAGGAACGGGGCCAGGGGTCCCCAAAGTAGGACACCTTGGGTATGTTCAATTTCAAAAATGATTCTATTTCTACGTTTGTGTTTCGATTTCAAAAAAATTAGGTATATGGAATCTTCTCGTCGAGCGTAGATATCAATTATCTCTTATAGCTTAGGAGATATTCGCATTTGAAAATTAAATTTTCAAAATTTTTACCCAAACTACTCCAGTTTTTTGATGACCGCGGTTCCGATTTTCTCCATTTTTCTTTTATAGGTTCAACAACAAATGTATATATCAAATAATGAAAGAATTGTTAAAAAATCATGACTGGGTCTAAAGTTACATGCATTTGAATTTAAAAAAAATTAAAAAGGCTATTTTTTGCAATTTTTTGGGAAAAAAGTACTTTTATTCTTTTTAAGTTATCTAAAAAAAGTTTTAAGAGGATGTATAACTAATTTGTACTTTTTGAAAAACTAACTTTACATCAAATATTTTAAATGAAAAAAATTGATAATTTTTGATAACGAGGGGACCAGGTCCATTCAAAAAACGCCTATTTTTTATGTAAAATTAAAATTTAGGGCAAAAATTCTCAAATCGCATAGTCGATATCAAAATATAGAAACCTATTTTAGATGGCCCAATATGTTCTTAATTATATTGTAAAGGGTTCCGATAACCCCGCCTCTAGTATGGATATTATAGCTAAAAAACGAAAAAATCCCACTTTTCGAATTTTTCAATACTTTTTTGGGAATTGCGGGATTCCTGATTACAAATTTTAAAATTTGTTTTCATTTTTTCATTTTTAATAAAAAAATCTATATAAGTGTAAAATTTCATTACAAAATATTCATAAATAAAAATTTTATTTCAATTTGAAAAATTTGTATCTATGCAAAAACTCAATAAAAAGCATTTTTTGTCATATTTTTCAAAAAAGTATTCCATGAATTTGTTAATTGTCAATATATATTATTGGAAAGTAGACAAAATCCTATATCCATTGATATATAACATGTCCTTATGTTTTTTACGTGGCAAATTAATTAGGGAAAACTTAACTTTTTTGTTTCAGAGTGTACTTTGAAAAAAATAGTTATTTTTTGTATAAATTATAATTTTAGTTTTAATATAATTCAGATTTAAAAACTTTGTTTCAATATCTCAAGTACTTTTCATTTTATACCATTTTTTGCTTCTGATGTTACGTTATTTTGCATTTTAGATGACGATATGTAAGTACCCAATAGTTAAGCAAGTAGACAATGTAGTAGTAGACAATATCGCGATTCAATCAAAATCTTACAAAAGAAAGCTTAATAAGGTTTTTCAATTAAATAAAATAAAATTACGTTTATCCACATAATTAATGATAACTCAAAAACGTTTAGTCCGATATTATTAAATTAAAATTAGAAAAATTTAAATTTACAGGCCTATTAGTTTCGCAGTTATAAGAACAAATGGAAGCAAAAAATATATTTTTTATGTGAAAATAGCAAATGTTTTTGTTTTAAAAAACTTATGAAAAATGGAAAACGCTTTATTGCAAAGCCACATATAATAGCAATAAAATGAGATATCGGTCATAAAAATTTATTGATTCTTTCCGAATATATTCACAATTAAGTGAATTCGCTCATTTTCACAAAATTTTTGTTTTTTGTTTGACATAAATAAAATTGAGTAGTTAATGTAACTACTTTACATTAACTACTCAATTTTATTTATGTCAAACAAAAAACAAAAATTTTGAGAAAATGAGCGAATTCACTTAATTGTGAATATATTCGGAAAGAATCAATAAATTTTTATGACCGATATCTCATTTTATTGCTATTATATGTGGCTTTGCAATAAAGCGTTTTCCATTTTTCATAAGTTTTAAATACTTTCCATACTTAAATTAAATAATATTATTTTTAATCCGTTTTTCGTTACTCGAATTCGAATAAGAGTTTTTTGCAACGAATTTTATTCTCTGATGGATACTTATGTCAGTTCATCATTAATAATTCTAAGCTCTTAATGTTTTTCTAGTGTATAGAATACAATATCATAATCATGCATTATTAGTACATACATCCTTGGACAATATTAACTTTTTAACCATCCAAGCAACTATTATAATAATTCTTAGCTTTCAGCATTTCATAAATCACTAACGCTTGCCGTTTTAACATTATTTTTAATACAAACACATACATGTGTATATATATTTTGTATGCAGAAGTAGTTTTTTGCATTATTTTTTGGAAACAAAAGAAGACATATACTTCCGGTATCTTATAGCATATGCCACATATTAAGACACATACAACAGACACTGACATCAACACCAGCAAAAACTATACTAAAATGAAAAACAACACCCTCTTGTCACACACACAAAACAAAAACTCTTGCAACTTCCGGTGTGGCAAATTCTACATATTTGGACAGTTTGGCATGTTTTTTTTTTGTACAAACTATTGTCTGTAGTTTTACTATAAGCTGGTAGTTAATGGTTGTTTTAACAATAAATTTTTGTCAGTCTTTTATTTTTAGTTTGCTTCTTTTCTTCAAGTCATCTTTCTGCAGTCTATTCAAAAATTAACTTTTATCCCAAATACATTTAATGGTGTCATATAATATACAAAGTACAGTGAAGGAAGACTATTGAAAAATACTTGTTTTCTTGGAAGCTTTAGTCAAAATATCGACTGTGATAATTCAAATTAACGTTTTATAAAGTTTGACCACGAAAAAATTTAACATTTTTAAAATTAGGATTACTTGGAAACAACATGTGCCATTGATACAAAACAAATGCCTTTTCTTAGCAAATTGTTTGTCAAATTCAGTGTCAAAATACGTAAAATTTTTAATCACAAAGGATTTGCATTTTTAGCAATCCGACGGTTGAGGAGAAGTTGCCCTTATACGAATTTTATATGAAGGGAATTTTATATGAAAACGCATTTTTTAAAAATTTTTTTTGTTTTGATTTATTATTATTTACTAATTATACGTGTATAATGAATGTTAGAAAAAAATTTTCTCTTATATATAACATTATTAATTTTTTATGAGTTTTATGAAAAAAGCTTAAAAAACTATTGTTGAAATTTCAGTTCAAGTACCTTTTCACACGTTCCCGTACTAAACCCATTTAAATCTCAATAGAAACTAAACTATTGGTCGGATCGCTCGCGTCCGTACAAGAAAAGATGTTGAGCAAAATACTTACAAATCCGAAGGTTAGGTATAGTGTAGTATGGTTAAGAGGGTAGTACGTCGATACAAGTAGGATTTATCAACACGGTGGACACCAGGTTCGGGAAGAAAAATTAAAAAAAAAAACTGAAAAAAGTACTTCAACAATTTTAACAAAAACCGAGCATTTCTGTTCGAGATGAGGTAAAAAAAACTGGAACATTAAGTTCTTATATCCTTATGGTAAAATATATTGAACACCCACAAAGTGACAAAATTGCTAAATCATTCGGCCGAAAAACTGAACATGGCCAGACGGGCCTGAAAACAATTGTCCAATTCACAATCGGTGCCGTAGCCTTGTATGGTTGTATGTCGTAATTTTATTTATAAATGTTTTGTTTTTGTTTCGAAAAATTAATATATTTATGCCATACAACGCTACAACATCGATTATGAATTGGTCATATGTATACATATATCGCGAAATACAATTGTATTATTATGGATGACGAGACTTTCTGTAAGGTTGACTTTAGTCCGTTACCGCCCGTAAGAGAGGAGGAGCCAGTGCATTATATACGCAAAAGAAGGTTGGCAAATTACCCAAAAACAATATATGATATGGCAGGCAATTTGTAGCTGTGGATTCCTTCAAAAATTAAGATCGAGAAGTGTGTAATTTTAATCAGATTAAGAAAAAACAAGTAAGAGTGCTATATTCGGCTATGCCGAATCTTATATACCCTTCACCTTTGTTGTGGATGCATTATTATTTTTTATAATTAGTATATACATATGTATGTACATTGCCCACTTTCAGCGTACAGCATCCTAAATTTATCAAGAACACAAAAAACAACAACAACGCCAAACGAAACAGAACACCAAAAGAAAAAACAAAAACAAAATACGCAAGGCAATGAAACCAACACACATCCAAACATACGTTTAATTGTATAAAAAACAACAACAACGCCAAAAGAAACAAAACACAAAAGAAAAACAAAATACGCAAAGCTTGCACATCCACACAACCAAACAAACGGTTAGTTGTATAAAAAACAACAACAACGCCAAAAGAAACAAAACACAAAAAAAAAACAAAATACGCATAGCTTGCACATCCAACCATACGTTTTGTTGTTTTTTTGTCAAAGCATGCAATACATTGTGTTTTTTGATGAAATTTTCAGAGGTTGTCTCGGATTTTTGCTCATATCTCCGTTATTTATGGACGGATTTTGCTGATTTTAAATAGCAAAATTCTCGAAAGTATGTCTGACAGAATTGTTGAAGATTTGGATCCCGGAGATATCTGGGGCCTTCAGAAAATTGATTTCAACAGACAGACAGACAGACGGACAGACAGACAGACAGACAGACAGACAGACAGACAGACAGACAGACAGACAGACAGACAGACAGACAGACAGACAGACAGACAGACAGACAGACAGACAGACAGACAGACAGACAGACAGACAGACAGACAGACAGACAGACAGACAGACAGACAGACAGACAGACAGACAGACAGACAGACAGACAGACAGACAGACAGACAGACAGACAGACAGACAGACAGACAGACAGACAGACAGACAGACAGACAGACAGACAGACAGACAGACAGACAGACAGACAGACAGACAGACAGACAGACAGACAGACAGACAGACAGACAGACAGACAGACAGACAGACAGACAGACAGACAGACAGACAGACAGACAGACAGACAGACAGACAGACAGACAGACAGACAGACAGACAGACAGACAGACAGACAGACAGACAGACAGACAGACAGACAGACAGACAGACAGACAGACAGACAGACAGACAGACAGACAGACAGACAGACAGACAGACAGACAGACAGACAGACAGACAGACAGACAGACAGACAGACAGACAGACAGACAGACAGACAGACAGACAGACAGACAGACAGACAGACAGACAGACAGACAGACAGACAGACAGACAGACAGACAGACAGACAGACAGACAGACAGACAGACAGACAGACAGACAGACAGACAGACAGACAGACAGACAGACAGACAGACAGACAGACAGACAGACAGACAGACAGACAGACAGACAGACAGACAGACAGACAGACAGACAGACAGACAGACAGACAGACAGACAGACAGACAGACAGACAGACAGACAGACAGACAGACAGACAGACAGACAGACAGACAGACAGACAGACAGACGGACATGGCTTAATCGACTCCGCTATCTATAAGGATCCAGAATATATATACTTTATAGGGTCGGAAATGAAAAATGCAGAAATTACAAACGGAATGACAAACTTATATATACCCTTCTCACGAAGCTGAAGGGTATAATTAACATAATTGACATTAAATATAATAACTGATATGCTTTACAAAGGTAACTTGACCAAAAAAAGTTTTAATGAAAAACGTGTATTAAGAATTTTTCGATCTCAGTCCTTAGGATCTTTAATACAGCATCTCACCTTAAGAGAATAAGAGAAATTATGTTTTTTAAAAAAGCAGGAAATAATTTTTATTTTTGAGGCGTTCGCTGTTAATTACGGAAAAAACATACCCTTGAAATTTGAAATTTAAATTTTTTTATATACATAAATTAGTTTATTGATATGTTTTTATTGGATATCATGAACAAATTTTGAAACCTTTAACCCTAAGTAAAACTTATAAGAATGAACCTGAAAACTAAATTTATGTCAAAGAAAAGATAATTTTGTGTAGAATACCATTACAAAAATACTTTTTTTTAATTTTAGTCTCAATTTATGGAATATTCAATAAATAAGAGAAAAAAAATACAGAATAACCTAATGCCGTGTCGATGTATCGTCGGATCGATACATTGGACACATTTGTTGTATGTATACATAATTATTGCTACACTTTTGTCTCACACTGTAGTCACACACTATTCCATATACATTCATGTACATTAGAGGCATATGTGGCGTGGTAACATTATGCACACAAAGGAAAGAAGACATAAATGTAACAAATTATAGGAAATATGCACATACAGAAACCAATATACAGTCACATGCAACTAAAACTATAAGAAAAAGCTTAAATTACACATAAAATACCCAAACACATGCAGACCGACACAGATACAAAACACACACTTACACAAAATATGCAAGTTGGCAAAATAAAAACTGAATCACACACATACACTCATTTACATATAAACGACATGTATGTTAGTATGTCCAATAGGGTGGCTACACAAAAAAATGTTGCGGATGTTACCAACAACTCCAATAAAAGTTTAGTCCTTGCGTGAATATATTGTGAGCTAGATCCAAGGTTAAAAAGTTAATTATACCCTACATCACAATAGTGGGGAGGGTATAATGCGTTTGTGCAGATGTTTGTAACGCCCAAAAATATTAGTCTAACACCCACCTTAAAGTATACCGAACGACTTAGAATCACTTTCTGAGTCGATTAAACGATGTCCGTCCGTCTGGCTGGCTGGCTGGTAGTTCACGTAAACCTTGTGCGCAGAGTACAGGTCGCAAGGACTAAGCCTATTGAAACTGGCTGAAATCGGTCCATTATTGCACATAGCCCCCATACAAATGATCTTCCGAAATTGGACTTTATCGGTCATAAATGTTTAATTTATATATGTATCTCCACAAATTCCGCTCCAAATAAGTTTTATATATACAAAATGTCACCAAATTTTGTTACGATCGGTCCATAATTTGTCATAGCTCCCATTTAGACCTGTTTCCGAAAATCACTTTAACGTGCATAAATCGCTTAAAAATATTGGTATACACACAAAATTTAACATAGTTAACTTTCGTATAGATGTAAATCGCACGACCCAATTTCATGGTGATCGGTCCATAATTTGTCATAGCTTCCATATAAGGTGGAATCTAGTTGCCATTAAAAAAATTCCCAAATAAAATTCGAACTAGAATGAATTTCGAAAAGCTAAAGAAAAACTTTTCGGAGAATTTATATTAATTATTGTAGTAATTTAAACTAATTATTTGAAAAAAAACATGACAAAATTTAAAAAACTTAACTGCAAAAATTACAAAACTTCGTACCACCCTAGTGTGCAATATCTTGTTTTTGTTTGTAAATGAGCAGAAGATAAAAAATCGTACATACTGAAATTGCTGATACAATAAAAGGGAACCAAGTTCCTAAAAATGGAGTTTATAAAGATAACATATAACATACACACATACGGCTATAATATACGAAGGTATTTGGAAAAGTTTTGAAGTGAAGTAATTGTAACTTGAAATATTATTGAATTGTTTGTTCGCTATTCTTCCCATATAAATAGACACTCGTATATTCATATGACTTCAAACATTTATGCAACATATGTACATTTTGTTCATGTATCGTCTGACTTGTCTTCAATAAAGATATTTTACATGTTTTTATACCCTTCAGCTTCGTGAGAAGGGTATATATAAGTTTGTCATTCCGTTTGTAATTTCTGCATTTTTCATTTCCGACCCTATAAAGTATATATATTCTGGATCCTTATAGATAGCGGAGTCGATTAAGCCATGTCCGTCTGTCTGTCTGTCTGTCTGTCTGTCTGTCTGTCTGTCTGTCTGTCTGTCTGTCTGTCTGTCTGTCTGTCTGTCTGTCTGTCTGTCTGTCTGTCTGTCTGTCTGTCTGTCTGTCTGTCTGTCTGTCTGTCTGTCTGTCTGTCTGTCTGTCTGTCTGTCTGTCTGTCTGTCTGTCTGTCTGTCTGTCTGTCTGTCTGTCTGTCTGTCTGTCTGTCTGTCTGTCTGTCTGTCTGTCTGTCTGTCTGTCTGTCTGTCTGTCTGTCTGTCTGTCTGTCTGTCTGTCTGTCTGTCTGTCTGTCTGTCTGTCTGTCTGTCTGTCTGTCTGTCTGTCTGTCTGTCTGTCTGTCTGTCTGTCTGTCTGTCTGTCTGTCTGTCTGTCTGTCTGTCTGTCTGTCTGTCTGTCTGTCTGTCTGTCTGTCTGTCTGTCTGTCTGTCTGTCTGTCTGTCTGTCTGTCTGTCTGTCTGTCTGTCTGTCTGTCTGTCTGTCTGTCTGTCTGTCTGTCTGTCTGTCTGTCTGTCTGTCTGTCTGTCTGTCTGTCTGTCTGTCTGTCTGTCTGTCTGTCTGTCTGTCTGTCTGTCTGTCTGTCTGTCTGTCTGTCTGTCTGTCTGTCTGTCTGTCTGTCTGTCTGTCTGTCTGTCTGTCTGTCTGTCTGTCTGTCTGTCTGTCTGTCTGTCTGTCTGTCTGTCTGTCTGTCTGTCTGTCTGTCTGTCTGTCTGTCTGTCTGTCTGTCTGTCTGTCTGTCTGTCTGTCTGTCTGTCTGTCTGTCTGTCTGTCTGTCTGTCTGTCTGTCTGTCTGTCTGTCCGTCTGTCTGTCTGTCTGTTGAAATCAATTTTCTGAAGGCCCCAGATATCTCCGGGATCCAAATCTTCAACAATTCTGTCAGACATACTTTCGAGAATTTTGCTATTTAAAATCAGCAAAATCCGTCCATAAATAACGGAGATATGAGCAAAAATCCGAGACAACCTCTGAAAATTTCATCAAAAAACACAATGTATTGCATGCTTTGACAAAAAAACAACAAAACGTATGGTTGGATGTGCAAGCTATGCGTATTTTGTTTTTTTTTTGTGTTTTGTTTCTTTTGGCGTTGTTGTTGGTTTTTATACAACTAACCGTTTGTTTGGTTGTGTGGATGTGCAAGCTTTGCGTATTTTGTTTTTCTTTTGTGTTTTGTTTCTTTTGGCGTTGTTGTTGTTTTTTATACAATTAACCCAGCAGTTCTAGGAGACAGTACCGAACTAGTCACTTTACCCATCATTTAGGGTGGGAGCTAGTTACTTCAATAGCCACGTGACTAGTCATTTTAACACGGGCATGTCCTAGGCAGGGGGTCAATTGTCTCTTTTTGATTACAATGGGACTGTCTAATAGCTGGTCCAAAGTAGGCAACGCATTGGCTTCACATACTGGTTACATAGCATCAGTTGTCTTACTAGCTTTGTAACTGGTTACTTGATCAGCTACTTGACTAGTTATTTTAACACGTGCATGTCCTAAGCAGGAGGTCAATTGACCCTTTTGATTACAATGTGACTATCAGATAGCTGATCGAAGGTAGTCAACGCTTCTGGTGGATAAAATAAACTGCAGTACAAAAAAAAGTTTGAAGTGACTTCACCATAGGTTACTAGGAGACACTAAAGTGAGTATTGACTTCATGCTATGTTACATGCGATATCAGTATACTTAAGCAAAAATAAAAATAAACTGTATGAGAATTATATTAACACAATTTGTAAAAAAAATAGTTTGTTCGAATTACTCACAAAACGTTTAAAGTGACTACACTCTCGATTACTTAGAGACACTTAAGTGACAATTGTCTTCACGCTAGATTACTTGGGATGCATAAAGTAACCAATTGTCTTCTCTCTGCACTAAAAAGTGCACACATGTGTCAAATGACCAAAATATATAAAATGGAGTCAGCCAAGTGATAAGACATTTGTGACAATTACTGTCTTTAAGGGATACATTGACTACTAGCTTAACTGCTGGGAAACGTATGTTTGGATGTGTGTTGGTTTCATTGCCTTGCGTATTTTGTTTTTGTTTTTTCTTTTGGTGTTCTGTTTCGTTTGGCGTTGTTGTTGTTTTTTGTGTTCTTGATAAATTTAGGATGCTGTACGCTGAAAGTGGGCAATGTACATACATATGTATATACTAATTATAAAAAATAATAATGCATCCACAACAAAGGTGAAGGGTATATAAGATTCGGCATAGCCGAATATAGCACTCTTACTTGTTTTTATATTATTTTTATTGTATTTTTTAAGTTTTCAATATTTCTAGTTTGTATTGATTCTATGTGAGTTTCTTCTGTGTGCAAGTAAAAGTATTAAATTTTAGTTAATAAAATTGTTGTGCAAAATTTAATGGGTCAGACATGTTTTTTAAACTGCAATAGAATATTTTAATTTTATTGAACAAAATGTTAAGTAATCTATTGGCATAGTCGTATAGTTTTACATACAAAAACTTTCAAAAGTTGCTTTCAAAGTTTGTCTATGTAACTGTAGCAGAAAAAATATTGAAAAGTTGGATCATATTTTAAACTTAGGTAAGAAATTTTAGTACTCACAACAAAAAATATTAAAAATTGTAATATATTATTTTTTGTTGCAAAATTATTTGAACGGAGTTATAGTTGAATATCTTGATATACGGAATTTTTGGATCTTATAATATATATTAAACAAACATGGACCGATTTAGCTGAACTTGATTTTTATGATACAATAAAAGAAAATTATGTTCTTCAAAATGGAGTTTATTAATCCCAGCAAAATATATTTTGAATTTAGAAGCAGCAGGAATCGTTATTGCTTCCGTATAACTTCTCATAACATATAGTTTCCAAAAGATTCGAGTTTGCCACCATTTAGGAAATAAAGTGTTTTCAACTAAACAAAACACAGTTAGAAAGAGAAATTGTTCTACAATATTTTAAAAATAATGAAAGTTTGGCTGCCACTGTTCGAAAATTTCGTACAAATAATGAGCGGAGATTAATTGAAAACTTCAGAGAAAATGTATTTATTGGTGATACTAATCACACTGGTCGTCCGTAAACTAGCTGTCTAAATTTCAATATCTAAGCTTGAGAATGTTGGCGAAAGTCCAGGAATGCCAATTCTGTGTGTTTCCAACCCAAAATAGTTAGAAAGGGAAATTGTTGAACAATATTATAAATATAATGAATTTTTACTGCAATTTCGGCATAGAATAGCTACCCTATAATTCTGAAAGGGCATATTGAGTAGTTCATTTTTATGGAATTTTATGGGCATCATTATTGTGGGAGATCTTAACCCTCTAGCTCCACTCTTTAGGTCAATGCGACCCTTATTTTTCGAGAAAATCGAAAAATTCTTCCAAAAAGGACATTTAAGGATTAAAATATTCTAAGAAAATGTTTGCCGAAATGTTTGCAGTCGTTGTCATCAAAGATACCAAAGTTGTAAGTAAAGCTATTTACGGTTTATTAGAAAAATTACACAATACTTTGGGGCTAATATTTTTAAAAAATATTTAAAATATTAATAGTCCTTTAGAAGATCTACAAAAAAGGTCAAGAGTCAATTAGGTTTATTTATATATTTTTTTTTAATTTAGCTTGATCTTTTTTTTAGTTTTCTAGATATGTCGAGCCTACGCTGCACAGTGGTCCAAATGCTCAATCCAGCCGGAAAAATGTCATTTTTTTAAATGTTTCAAAAGCAAATTTTTTGTATGGTAATATGTTGACAAGTGTCCATAGTACATAACGGCATATTTTTTTCTTCTTTAATAGCTACACTGGCATTGATACATTGCTTCAAAGCAAGTAATTGCTTCTTTGTTAAAAAAATTAATATCTCAAGTAGAGTTTGGGGTTTCCCGGATAATTTAATTTCCCGGGAAACGGGAATGAAAAATTTCATTTCCCGGGATTCCCGGGAATCCCGGGAATGTTTTTTAACTAGAAAAATAAGTAAAAAAGAAAATTATTTTATAAAATTGTGTCAGAAAAATAACACATTACAATTCAATTGTACCTACATAAAACCAAAAAAAGTTTGTTAAAATATTTGGAGATCATGATATAGTAGAGTAAAAGAGCAATTAAGTGTCACAAAATTTTATAAATTGTGAACGTATCTTTATAATTCGATGTCGATTAATATGTTAATGGGATTTTTAATGCACTTTTTAAATTCTTTCTTTTGATTTTTCTGATATATATTTTTTTATATAAAATATACATATTTTAAAATAAAATTAAATTCATTTCAAAACAAAAATATGAAATTCAAAATTACCTCATATAGTTTAAAAAGAGTAAAGCAGTAAAAAAGTAGTTCTAATGTATTTAGCTACTTTGCTATATAAAGTACTCTACATTGTGAATACCGTTATTATATCATAAAAATAATATTATATGTCCGTCATAGAACTATTTTTTTAAAAAATTGGTTTGTCAAAATTACTTATGCATTCAATGAGTCATTCGACGAGAAAACTCTTTCGCTTTAAACATGTGTTGGCTTTATCGTTATTAAAGCATTATAAAGACAATCAAAATGTATTTCCGATTGCTACTTGCTTCAAATAAATCTAATTCCCGCTTAAAACTTTCAGCATTTGATTTTAAATGTTTAGGGCTTTCCCTTTCAATATTGATTAAATATTCTAATTGGTTTTTAAAATGTTGCTCCATTTGTATTTCGGAAACCTCATCTTCAACGCTTTGAACAGATGAGGGAACATTGTGGTCAAATAGACGTTCATACATTTGCTGTCCATAAATTTTTAACATTGTGTTTTTATATTATAATTTATCTTATAATGTTGAAGTTTTTAGGTTTAATTTAATTGAATGAACCGTTTTTTGAGAAATCGTAGAATTTTTAGATAACTGCTGCTCATAAAGTGTGTTCATTATAGCAAGACCTATCAGAAAAATGGTTTCTTTTAGGCTTAATGCTTCTAAAAAACCTCCACTAATATTTGGAACAAGCCATTCATCAAGCAGATATGTCATATTTAAATATATTAAAGTATTTTTAATTAATTTTAAATTTCCCGTTTTTCCCGGGAAAAAAATTTAAATTTCCCGGGAATTCCCGACAACAATTTTACGGGAAATCCCGGGATTTCCCGGACGGGAATTCCCGGACCCCAAACTCTAATCTCAAGTGACATTTAACAGTGCAAATGAAATTGTCTTAAAAAAATAATAAGAACAATTAAAAAAAAATTGTTGGTGTAATTAATATAACAAAGGTAAGAGTTTAAATTTTTCATAAAATATGTTTTGTTTAGAAAAAAAATGCAATTATGTACATGTGTGTTTTAAATGTGGAATTTTTGTTCGATGTCCAAATTCTATTAGAATTTCAAATGGTAATTTAACAGAGTTAAGCTTTAGTTTTTATGTTGTCGTCATCTATATACATATATGTAGCTTTTTAATGTATAAAAAATTAGCTGCCACTGCCACGTCAGCGATTTTTATTTCATTTAGAGTTTAACTTGTCCATTACAAGGAAGGAGCTATATTTTTATTTTTGAGGTTGGCGTGGCATTTCGCCCATTTAAAATTTTTTAATGATTGGTAGCCTTTAATTCCTTCCACACATACAGAAATACTGTGTGAACATTTTAGGAAAATCGGTCCAGCAGTTTCGACGTCTATAGACTTCAAACAAACCCACAAAGAAAGAATATAAATACAAAAACACACATTCGTTCCCAAAAAATTTTTTTTTCTCAGATTGTTTATATTGATGAAATCTATAAACGTACCAAGTTTCATGTCGGTACGGCTTTTCAAAAGCGAGTTATGACTTGTTTCCGGCTAGATTGGGCATTTGGACAACTGTGCGCAGGGTCGAATTTAAAATATCATCTACAGTCAGAGTCAAAATTTAGTATACAGCACGCATTTTCATCTATGAAGCTAAATAATTTAATTTTAGAAAGAAATATATGAGTTTGATTAAACTTAAAATTAAATGTAGAGTTTAATCTCTTATTATTTGAAAAATTAGGTCCTGCAACACCAAGGGTCGTTCAGAAAGACAATGAACGAAAGCACACCGCAATAATTGTTAAGGAGTGACTATTGTATAACGTGCCTAAGCAATTATATTCACCTTCACAATATCCAGGCTTTAACCCAATTGAGTTCCTGTCAGAAATTTTAGACCGGAATAATGGAAAACGAAGCATTTCATCCAAGGACGAACTCCGAACCCTCTTTAACGGAAGACAGGGGGAAATTACTAAAGATATAACTGAATATTGGAAACTAAATGGGGTCCAACAAAATATAAACTTTTTGTTTTCGGCTTTTGATGATATAAAATAGAGCGCTACCCATCAACTGTATACTAAATTTTTAATGTTGTTTTTAGGTACTTTTCTCTTTTTCTCATAAATTTTCCACGAAATCAATTTTAATTTACAAAGTTTTTTAAAATAATAAAGGATTAAACTCTAAATTTAATTTTAAGTTTAATCAAACTTATATATGTATTTCTTTCTGTAGTTAAAATATTTAGCTTCATAGATGAAAATGCTTGCTGTATACTAAATTTGCTGTATGATAAATTTCAAATACAATAAAAAACAACTTGCTAACAGTTATATCGTCCCTGTAAAAAGTTGCACGCATCCAAAGTTGGAACATGTAAAAATGCCCGTATTTTTTACGTTTTTTCCAAAATAAATATAAGCTTTTTGACAAAGTATTTGTAAAAACCTTAGGACTTGGAGATTAACTGTTTAGTGAAATTAAATAATTTTATGAATATTTCGGACGTCATTTACCTTAGAAACTAAAAAATATAAAATTTGAATTAATATTTTTAAAAATGGTATCAAAGTTTTTCAAAACTATGTTTAAATGAGCTTTAGAATATATATTTCATTAAAACCGCTTTACCATCTTACAAAAACCGGTTTCTCAAAAAGCAGAAAAGCTAAAGAAACTCGACCGGTTGAGTTTAAAAAAATGAAAAAACCCCTTGACCGGTTTTCGGTTTTGGATACTCTAAATGGATTATATGCATTGATTTAAAAATGGTTAATTTTTTTGATTTAAAAATACTTAAAATCAAGGATAATTTTGGTGGCTTCAAAATCATTGTAGACCTGTGTCATTTATTTAAAACAAATTTAAAATAATTTCTACACACTAACAAAAACAATACATATTTATCTTATCTTTTGGTCAAATGAATGAGGTCCTTGTGTAGTAGTAGTGTTTGTTATTTTATAGTTAACCTGCAACATGAGACCAATTTGCAACATTGTTAATACTAGAACTCATGTAACATGATTTCATTTTTTAAAGTTGTTGTTACTGCTTCTACTACTTCAGTTGTTTTTTTATTGTTGTCGTTGTTGGCAGTTGATATTCATACAACAAAAGATATCAAAACAACCTCTTGAGACACACCCAATTCAACTAATTTTTGCCAACATAATCCTTGTTGTGTCGCAAGTGTTTGTGGCTTTGGACATTTATCATTGTGGTCACAAGTAGAACAACAAGCAAACATCAACAAAATATTTGGATTGTCAGTGTAGAATGGAAATCTTACTATAGAAGATAACTAAAGGATAAATTCATGGATTCAATGGCATGAGAGCGTGTTGGATGGTGAGTTAGTGTGCAATGAGTGACTGATCATATAAGTAGTTTTGGTTTTGTTATTTTGTGTCGATGGTATAAACTAGTTATAAAGTGTATAGCTGTAATCAATAAGATACCTGCCGAATGCTTAAAGACTAACAGGATTTTATCATTTCTAAAGAATTTACTTTTCTAAAGAATTTACACTTATCTATAATTCTCATTTGAATGACCTACAAAAATAACAGCTGCCTTAAATTGTAGAAATTAATAATGTGCTGCTACCCTAATAAAACTTTATTAGAAACAATTTAGTTACCAGCTTTTGTAAAACATACGATTGTTGTTCCATTCATGTACAACATTAAAGTGCTCCAAAAAAATGAAATTGCGAAATTTGACCGAATAGGGGGTGTGGCACCTCCCATACAAATTTAATAGTTATTTTCGAATATCTGGAGAACTGTAATCGTAAAAGTATCTAAACTTTATATGAATCAATTTATTATCACTGTAAGGAGTTTGGCAGAAAATAGGGCGATATTGGATTAATGGGCGTGGCACCTATCATTCAAAGTAAATAGTTATTTTCAAACTTTAGATGAATCAACTTCATATCACAACATGAAGTTTAACCAAAAATGGGAAGGATCGGAACAGGGGATGAGTCAGCTTCCATACAAAGTAAATAGTTATTTCTAAATATCATGAGAACTATAATTGAATGATTCTTCAAACTTTGTCCAAAAGTGATGATTCAAAAATTCTAAAATGTCTTTTAACAAAATTTTAGTTGAAACTGCCGTTAAAAAATTCAAAATTGGTTGGCCATACTAGACAATAAAATAAGTTAACGTTATGCTACGAAAACTCATTTACAAGGAAATACGAATAAATTTAAAGAAAAAATATGTTTTTATCTTAATATTTATATAAATATTTTTCTTGATTTCTTATGCAATTTGCCCGTGACTTTCAAATTTGTTAACCAATTTTTGTCTTTTATATCTCATCATAATGATAACGTATGTCGTGATGTTAAAATAATTATTTAATGGTAAACGTTTTGCAAAAATTTAAAAAAAAATATTTTCCCCTTACAAATAAATGCATTTCCAAACATCCGTTGCGCCAGCAGATAACGTTATCCTATCATCGTAATAGTTTACGTGTGTTTCTACAAAATTAAAGTGTATCTACAATCTATAAAACATTTCTAGTTATCGGCCGTACAGTCTTGGACCACTCTAATGTACAAATATTGTATGTACAGTACGAGTATTATTGTTGATTATTTTGTGGTGGTTTTTCGAGGGGTTAGAAATCTTAAAATTTGTTGTGCGTGCGTGTGTGTGTTATGTGTGCATTTGATGTCAAGAATTTGTCAATGGCTAAAAGGGACACCATTGCATCTATTTAACTGTTACTGATTGTAAGCTGACAAAGTGTCAATTTAGTTGTACTTTCTTTGTTTGCTTGATTTCGTGTCTTAGTGTAGCATGGTGGGGTCGATTGTAGGGAAACTCCTAGTATTTTAGTATATTTTTATCTTCTGTTGCTAATGATAAGAAAACTTAATGATAAGAACACTACTGAACAGCCAAAAATGGATTTTTTTGTAATATAATTTTGGCACGCGCATCAAAAATATGGTAATTATTTTAAAATCATACAGTAAAGCAGTGGTAATAAAACAAAAAAATATAAATGGAATACAGTAAAAACTCTCTCTATTTAAAAGCTTCAGTAGTATTTGTTACTTTGTTAGGTCATTCCACCCAGTTTTCTATTTCAATAACTTCTTGTTTAGATTCGCTTAATGTTTCTTCAATTTCAATGGAGATGTTATCATGTTCATTGTATAAATTTTCATCAATGCAAAGATATTCTTCTGTATTTACAGGCCTGCATGCTCGCACTAAAAATTGTGGTTCTGTTAAAGGAACTAGAAGAATTGTAAATATTTTTATCAAAACCAGTTTTGCGAAAACAATTTTCAATTGTTTCAACAGTAACTTTTTTCCATGTATCTTTCATCAAAAATATACATAGATTCAATAATGTCGTTTTTTATGAACCGTATAAATTTGCTTCTTGTTTTGGCAATAAAACTGCCAGAATAATACCTTGATCTAAAGGCTGACAGATAGAAGTTGTATTTGGAGGTAATCAAAATATCTTTATATCTTTATGTTATCTAATTCCACTTCGCAAGGATGAGACGCTGCATTATCCAAAAATAAAGCTATCTTTCTTTTCTCTTTACCCATTTGACGATCCAATTGCTGCAACCACTCGTTCATAATATCACTTGTCATCCAGGCCTTTTTGTTTGATTTCCAAATTATTGGCAAGTCTTCGATTGGGGTTTTCTTAAATGCTCGAGATCGAACAGCTTTTCCAATTAATAAAGGCACTTCCGTTTGTCCCGTCATGCTAATACAGAATAACATTGATTATATTTCCTTTATTTGATTTATTGGGAAGTGCTCTATAGAATAGTTAGACTGCTTTCATCAGCATTGTAAACATTTTCTGGTTTAAACTCGCGAACAATAATTGTAGTCTTTGTCTGAATTGGTTAATATCATCTTCAGACACCGATGCTGCTTCACCACAAACTGCTTCAAAACATATACTATTGTGTATTTTACGCCAATTCTGCTGTCAGACCTTTGAGGGAACAAATGTTGTCATTACCAATTTTGAGGTGATTTGTTTAGCATTTTCTTGAACAAAAGGTCCAGACGTAAGAATGTTTTGTGATCAAAAATGTACAGTTTGTCAAATAATTGTTTTCAAAAAAAAAATATTGTAAAGCATTTAATTTGAATGAAGACAAACACTAACAAATATTAAGTTTTTTTATTATTCATCTTAGTACGATTATTAATTTATTTATCTTAAGTATAAATATGCGAAAAAAATAAATTATTATCAAAACGAAGCTGTAAGAAAAAGGATAAATAGGAAAAAACATCAATAATATGGTGTCAAACAATTGTTTTCAAATTTTTACACTGACAATTTTAATTCGATTTTTTTTTTCTTATTTGGACAATACTGACATACACTAACTTTGAACTACAGCAATCAATATAGCGAAGTTTTGTAACAAAAAAAGAAAATATAAAGATGCCAGGAAGCGAACCTTTTTGAAAATTATTCAATTAGTTTATTATCAATATTATAAGAAAAATCTCCTAAAAAACTTTAGAAAATGTTTTATTTGCAACTAAGAACTGTGTATAACATTATATACCATGCTGGGAAGGAAAAATAATTGGAATTAAATAAATCAACTTGCAGAAAAAAGGCTCTTAGAAAACGAACTGAAAGAAAATAATAATAACTATTGAAACAAATCCACAAAGAGGCATGCAAAGGATCTTAAAAATGAATGTGGACTATCAGTTTAGCATGAAACTTTCGGGCAAAATGTACATTAAAAACTACACTTTGCTATTGATCACATTTTTCTGTCAATAGAGTGTTAGGATGACGTTATTTATTATGATGAAACAAAAATAATGCTCTACAGCCCCGGTGGACCAAACATGGTTTAGAGAAAACCACTGACTGCCCTTGAAAAAAAAAATATAATACCCACGATCAAATTTAGAAAATTGTTTGTAATGGTGTGGGGTTGTATTTCAAGTAAACAAGTGGGATAAATTCGAATTTTAGAAGACGTAATGACCATTAAAAGGTTTACTGACTATTAGTGCTCAAAAATTCGGTTTCTTTACCGTGAAAATGACGAAAAATTTAAATACAAACTATACCATGACAACGATCCGAAACATAAATCACATTTATGACGACCGTGGTTTCTTTATAACTGCAAAAAGGTTATTGATAAACCTCCCCCAAAGTACAGATTTGATTCCCAAGCATGAAATTTTCTGAATAAAATGGTGGCAAAAAAAGGCCTTGGAATAAAAATGAGTTAATTAGATTTATTAATGAAGAATGGTTAAAAATGTCCCTTGTATACGATATTCTAAAACTGATGCCGAGCAGATTGGCATCTGCGATTGATGGTAAAGGTGTACGCACAAAACATATTTATGATGAATAATTTTATCATAATATGTTGTACTCAGATTATGATAAGCCTTAAGCACCATAATATGATAAGTCCTTCATCATATAAATGGTTGTCACGAACATATATATGTTTACAGTAACCATATATATGGTTGAGACAATCATGTGAATCGTAAGTTAACCATATTATGGTTACCACAATCATGTAAATGGTTACTGTGACTATAATATAGTTAAAAAACTTGTAACAATATTAAAATGGTTACAGTAACCATGCCCAACTATATTTTTTCTCTGCGTGTATAATTAAAATTTTAGGTTTCATTTGACTTACTACTTTCAAATAAATAAAGAAGATAAATTGTAAGAAAAAATCTGCAAAAAATAAAAAAAATATTCTTTTTATTTATCAATTAAATTATAAATATGTATGTTGAATATTTTCAGTTTTGAAAATAATTTATTGACAAACTGTATGTATGTAGTTGCTTCAGACTTTTCAAATGAATAATATTCGAAATCAAACCAAAAATATGCAAAAGAGTGAAAATATGTAAAGGAGTGTCCACCTATGGAAGTTTCATTCACATGAAAATTATTCTTTGGTGTTACGTTTCAGAGATTTTGTCCATTAAAGGGTGGTGTCCGCTATAAAGATTGTCCACTATAAGGAGTTTTCACTGTATTAGCTTCAAATACAAAGTTATAGTTTTAAGTTATAACAAGTAAGAAAGTATGGTCGGTCAAGCCCGACCATATAATACCCTACACTAAGTAAAAGAGCAAAAAAATTTTTTTTTAATTTATATTTTTGAGTGATTTTCGGAAGTGGGGTTATATGGGGGCTATGACCAATTATGGACTGATCACCATGAAATTAGGTCGTGTGATTTATGTCTATATTAAAGTTAACTATGTTGAATTTTGTGTGTTTACCAACATTTTTAAGCGATTTATGCACGTTAAAGTGATTTTCGGAAGCGGGTCTATATGGGAGCTATGACTAATTATGGACCGATCGTAACAAAATTTGGTGACATAAATTTTGTGTATATAAAACTTATTTGGAGCGGAATTTGTGGAGATACATTTATAAATTAAACATTTATGACCGATAAAGTCCAATTTCGGGAGGACATTTGTATGGGGGCTAGGTGAAATAGTGGACCGATTTCAGCCAGTTTCAATAGGCTTGGTCCTTGAGCCGAAAAAATAATATGTACCAAATTTGATCGAAATATCTTCAAAATTGCGACCTGTACTCTGCGCACAAGGTTTACATGGACAGCCAGCCAGCCAGCCAGCCAGCCAGCCAGCCAGCCAGCCAGCCAGCCGACCAGACGGACGGACGGACATCGCTTAATCGACTCAGAAAGTGATTCTAAGTCGATCGGTATACTTTAAGGTGGGTGTTAGACTAATATTTTTGGGCGTTACAAACATCTGCACAAACGCATAATACCCTCCCCACTATGGTGGTGTAGGGTATAAAAATTAAAATCCAAATCAATATGGATTTTAATTTTTATAACTTAAAACTAGCAATTGAGGTAGTTATTAGTTGACGTAACAGTTAAAGTAGAAGTTAGGTGGTAATTGAGTTTAGACATAATACCCAAAATGCTAGAAATAATTCGGTTTTATTCGTTTTAGATGTTCGTGTTGCTAATGTAAAAAAGTTATCTTATGCGTATATTATTTGTCCGGAAATTATTAACGTTTTACATACAGTTGGGAATAGAATAATAGCAGTACCACTAAATTTTTAAATATTTCATACAGTACACTGTGAAAACTGATAGAAAAAGCGTGGACGTCGACTATAACTTCCAAATAAAACAAGTCTAGACCCGTCAGTTCGCAAAATATTGCGCCACTGGCTTTCAGAGCAATCCAAACAAGTATTGCTATGTATTTTTTTAAGTAATGGCGTTTTCCAGGGACACAGTCATATCCATTTCTCGACACAGTCATATCGCAAACTTCTGAACATAATTCTGTTTTTATTTAAATGACAGATATAAATGTAATACATTTGATTCTAACGATATTTTGATCGTCCTATGGTAAATTTTTCCGTTTAAAGTCCCTATTGTGTACACATAAAGAATTATTGCTAAAATATGTTCAAACAATCGCCTGTCTAAAACTTTTTTATTTTATTTTCCATAAATATTTTTATAGATTCTATAAAAGTTTTTGTTTGATTTTTTTTAATACAACACATGGGATAAAGCAACAAAACATGCATTTCAATTTTGTTTGCATGTGTGCTGGTTAAACTTAATTCATAAAAAAGTTATTTTTTATCAAAGGCTTTGAAAAAATTTATGATTTGTGTGATAAATCGATAAAAACATTATTTATTAATTTGTCTCTATTTTCTTATTCTCTAGTAAAAGACAAAAATTTATTCAGTTAAATGTTGGTTTTAAAAAAATATTTGTTTAAAATTATTTGTAAATTCAAATAACTTATTCAATTTTTTTACGAAATTGTACTTGAATTCAAATATAACGGTTTTAACGGGTGGTTTAAAGTTGCATAATGTTTCTCAACATTTGTATTTTATGTCAACAGCAGTTATCATATCTGTGAATATTATTGACTAGCTGTGGAACATACAAAATTGAATAAAAACTTAGAGTTGAGCATTGTTTGTAAGTATGGCAACACTAAATAGTTAAGCTGCTAACATTAACATCGAAAGCTCTAGAATTCGAATATACTAGTTTGAAATATATTATATTTTTGTACATTATAAAGTGTGTAATTTAAGTGTGTGTACTTCTGTGCATTATAAATGTGTATATGTATAAGAACACTGAGTGACATTTAAACTGTTGTTGTACATTTGAATAAATACAGAGTGGTTACGATTTTAAACTACAAAACTGCTTTTATTTGCAATCAAAAGTATCCAATTTATTTAAAGGAAATAAACCAATGTTTTTAAAAGGTAAAAACGTAACAATATCATATCGTCCCTTGAATAAAACAATAGTGTATAAACATATACACCATTACATTGCATAATAAGAATCTACATAACTGATTCTATATGTGGTCAAAATTTGGTGAAATTCTACTTCCACTTTTGTTCTAGACGTCTACTAACACAAAAGTTCTAAACTCAATTATTTCGAAATGGCAAAAAAATTATACACTATTGTTTTATTAAGGGAACGATATGTTTTTAATTACTGAATTAGAAACTTTACTAAATTAAAAACTGAATTCTTTTTGTGAATGTAATAAATAAAAATAATCACTTATTAGTTTAGATTTTATTACGATAAACGTAAGCACCATCTTTTTGTGCGCATTCCAATAGGTAGGGTCATTGGGTAAAAGGGGGACCATTCATGTACCATCACTCAAAGTTTGACAGTTTCATTTTACATATGATCAGAGATTCCCGAAAATTTTGTGCCAACTTTTTTAATTTTTTTATTCAAAAAATATACTACTTAGTTGGTTTTAGAATATCAACAATAGTTCACAAAAAGGGACAATAATGGTTTTGATAACTTAATTGGAAGTTTAAAAAAACAATTATATTAATGTACAGAACTTCTCCTGGGGCTTATTTGCCAGAGGCATGGTGGGATGGCTTTGGAAGAAGAACAAATTTATGAATATATTTTATCTGTTTTAAAAGAAAGCTTATCAAAAATTTTATGAAAAATTAGTACCTAACCGCTATAATATATATGAATTATTTTATTTATTTCAAAAACTGAATTTACTTGCGATGATTCTATACAAATATTACTATAAAAAAAATTCAGCTAAAAGAAGTGTTTGCGCTTTTTTGATACGATTGCGCTACTGTGTATTGGTATGTACATCAAATAAATACTCAAAAAAATCAAATATCTTGTTTAAACATGAGCCACTTGCTTTTTAATACATTTATCTGATTAATAGTAACTTTTTTAAAAATTTCAAAATAAATTTTAGTAGTATGTAATTTTTTGTTTCTTTCTTTGATATTAAACAGTTTATATATTTTTAATTTATTTGAACATATTGCACTGTTTAATATAGTTAATCCAAGTATGATATCAATATAATATTATGCATATTTTTTCTATTGAGTTTAGAGTTAATATTCTTGCAGGGTAGGGTGGCCATGTATATTAAAATAAATTTTAGTATAGTAAAATTCATATCTCACAATCATGTTCCAATATGCATGTCAAATTTTGGAAGCGATATATAGGGTTGTCGATATATATGGGGGATTTCATGTGAAGTGAACCAATTTTTAAAATCTATGTCTTCCGATCGGGATGAAATTTGCACCAAGATTAGACCTATTGGATAGTAATTCAGATACAATTTTTCAACAAGAACGGTCAAGAACTCTCTGAGTTATAGGTAAAAATTTGACATTTTGGCGAATCATGTGTTTTTTCTCATCCATGTAACTTAACCTATTGTTCTTAGCAAAATGTGTCCCAAATAGTTTAGATAGCAGTTTCTTCAATCTTTCGAAAAAAATATTTAAAAATAAAAAAAATTTAATATTTTTTTTCCGAAATCAAAAACTTTTTCTATCAAAATAAATGTTTTGTAACTCAAAACAAGCTATTTCTGTCTTTTTTTGAAAATCAAAAACTATTTACTTGAGAGATTTTCTAGGTTTTCGTTATTAATAAAAGTAATTTTTTACTTACTAATGCCAATGTGTCTAGGGCCCTAATTTTGTAAATCACGTCACTAGTGATATTTCAAAAAATTTTAAAAATTGTTTTGTTCACTTTGGTGACTTAATTTACAAAATTAGGGCCTAAGATTTACGTGGATACCTACCTTGATGGTCAAACCTCACGGTGTTCCTTAAACCTGATAAAATCAATGCGTCTATCACCGCCATTGCGTGACATGCAAGGACCACACAATTGGCAATTTCTTGTACATTGACTGCACAGTTCTATGAACAAATCCCTTGCTCAACAGCTCAGGACATCTAATCCCTGTCATCCGTAGCTAGCTAGTCAATTAGAAAGCCCGATTTGCCTCTGCCAATTGATATGTGCTACTTTCAATGGTTTTGTTGAATCGGTCCTTAAACCCACGATCTTCTTCCCGCTTTGGGCCTCAAACCACAGCCACACCGTGTTCACTAGAGTGCTCCAAAATAATAAAATTGCGAATTTTGACCGTCCCCCCCTCTAGAATTGTTCTATGTATTGTAGAAACACATTGTGTAAAATATTAGGATGATAGGATAACGTTAACTGGTGGCGCAACGACGCTGAAGTTTTGAGGTGCATTTACAAGGGGAAAATATGCAATTTTTTCAGTTTTTGTAAAAATTTTGCCATTAAATAATGACTTTTACAATTTAATTTAAAAGAATCGAAATGTGTACGTAATTGTCGTTATAATAAGATATAAAAGACAAAAATTGGTGAAAAAATATTAAAGTTATTAAAAAATCGCCAGGCCATTAACGTGTCTCAGGCCACTAGAACAAGAAATTTATGAACAAAATTAACATATTTTGAGAAATATTAAAATAAAAGCTTATTTTTACTTAAAATATATCCACAATTACTTGTATATGAGTTTTTGCCCTCGTAGGAAACCGTTAACCTATTCGCAGGTATGACCAAAAAAATTAAATTTTTTTAACGGCAATTTCAAAACTCCAATTTCAAATTTTTAAAAATTTTGTTAAACAAATTTCAGAATTTTTTGATCATCACATGGGGATTTATTGACAACATAATAGGAAATAAAAATGTGAAAAAAGTATGTCAATACCTCCAATAGTTTTTCCGTACCTGCGATAAAAAATTTTGCGATTTTCGAGAAAAACTAATTTTTTGGCCATATTTTGGGGAATGACCAGAATTTCCTTACTGTAATGATTTTTAAGTAAAATCTATTCAGAATAATATAGTCCAGGTAATTTTAAATGTAGTCTGAAAGTTTTTCTAAAATCGGAAAACTTTAACCCTTAAATCGTGAAGGTCAAAGTCAATTTTTTCAATATTTGGAATTTCTCATGGAAAGATAGCGAAATATTATATATTTTTGGGCCGATTTTGATGAAACTTAAGAAAAATATAAAATGAAGTCTAGTATTCACAATGACAGTACAAAAATGGAAATTAACCCTTAAGAGTACTTGGGGTCAAAATTAATGTGTTTTTCGTGATTTTAAAAGTTGAGGGTCATTTGGACCCCAAGTGCTATTAAGGGTTAATTTCCATTTTTGTACTGTTATTGTGAATACCAGACATCATTTTATATTTTTCTTAAGTTTCATCAAAATCGGCACAAAAATATATAATATTTCGCTATCTTTCCATGAGATATTCCAAATATTGAAAAAATTGACCTTTGACCTTCACGATTTAAGGGTTAAAGTTTTCCGATTTTAGTAAAACTTTCAGACTATATTTAAAATTACCTGGAATATATTATTCTGAATAGCTTTTACTCAAAAATCATTACAGTAATGATTTTTGAGTAAAATCGCAAAATTTATATCGCAGGTATGGAAAAACTATAGGAGGTATTGACATACTTTTTTCACATTTTTATTTCCTATTATGTTGTCAATAAATCCCCATGTGATGATCAAAAAATTCTGAAATTTGTTTAACAAAATTTTTAAAAATTTGAAATTGGAGTTTTGAAACTGCCGTTAAAAAAATTTAATTTTTTTGGTCATACCTGCGAATAGGTTAACGGTATCCTACGAGGACAAAAACTCATATACAAGTAAATATGGATATATTTTAAGTAAAAATAAGCTTTTATTTTAATATTTCTCAAAATATGTTAATTTTGTTCATAAATTTCTTGTTCTAGTGGCCTGAGACACGTTAATGGCCTGGCGATTTTTTAATAACTTTAATATTTTTTCACCAATTTTTGTCTTTTATATCTTATTATAACGACAATTACGTACACATTTCGATTCTTTTAAATTAAATTGTAAAAGTCATTATTTAATGGCAAAATTTTTACAAAAACTGAAAAAATTGCATATTTTCCCCTTGTAAATGCACCTCAAAACTTCAGCGTCGTTGCGCCACCAGTTAACGTTATCCTATCATCCTAATATTTTACACAACGTGTTTCTACAATACATAGAACAATTCTAGAGGGGGGGACGGCCTGTACCTAGAAAGTTTTTTTCGTCCATACAATCTTGGAGCACTCTAGTGTTCACTGAAGTGACCTCACCAATGATCCAGACAGGACAATTACTATTACTAGATACAGAACTCTAGTCAGCTGCAAATTTAAACAAAAATGTTTCGACCCATATTTCCCCTTTAAGCATAACATCAAGGTGTGGAGCTCACGAAGATGTCCAAACATGCCCCACTTACTAATGAAAAAATTATTAAAACAATATATGAACAAATTATAAGCGCCTTTCCCAGAATTTTGTGTAATTTTTGACGTGTTTTACCACAGCATGTGCCGTCTTGGTGATGTTTGATAAATAACTTAAAGTTTATGATTCGATGATAATTTACAGTATTTACGAATATAATAAATCTCTTTCAAGTCTACGATAAAAACTATGAAAATTACAACTTCATATGTATATTCATTTGATTGATGTTTTAATTTAAAACTAAATTTCGTCTATTTAAAAATGTGGCTACTTTGTAACATCATGATATATTAATATAAAATACTGACAGACTAATATTTAGCATAATGACGCGTCATGCTTTTAAATATTATAATTTTTTTTTATAATATTGTTTAAAACACATACTGAAGTACATATATGCACATTAGACATATATTACATGAACATTGGTATGTTTGCATATTTTATACATATGCATCCTTTGCCATAATGATACTATTACTTCCATATTGTATATACACCCTGTCACAATACAGCACATTCATACAGTTTGTATTTACATGTACAAAGGCATTTATATGGGCACATCCAAAATTTGTTTAATATCATATCAAACTAATCCTATATATTTACAATAGTAGCAAAATAATTGGTCAATTCACAAGGTCTCCTATCATGTCATAATGTCCTAATATTTCAAAATGTAGTTATTGCTTTTCAATCAAAAAATATCCTAATATTATTTATTACTTTGTCTTTGGTTATCGTAACCAACCAGCAGAGACCTGCGCCGAATGCCTAAGAGTCGGTTAAGTCGAGCCGCCGAGTCGTGAATATTAGGACATTATGACAATATGACATGATAAGAGACCTTGTTAATTGACCTAATATATATTTATAACTCCACTAATGTTGCATCATAGGGACATACTACTTTTCTGACATCATTTACCCATTAAAACTTGAGACCAAATAACTCAAAACATTTTTTTCTCGAATATAAGTGAGATTAAAAATTTCAAATTGTAACGATTGTACAATGTACATATGTGTATTGTACTAGCGTTGGAAACGATTTGAATTTAGTGTTAAAGTTTTAAAGGTATTATGTACTTTAAAAAAATATTCTCTAATATTTAATTTCAGCTTATTTCTTTGTGTTACTAATTTACAAATGTGTAATTTAAAATGTCTTGGACATTGCCGACCCTTTTATATCTGGACTAGAGATGCCAAACGGGGAATCCCGTTCCCGAATCCCGTTTTAACTTTAAATCACGGGATTTTCCAAATCCCGTTTTTCATTTTGACATTCTACATGCCCAAATATCACAAAGTGATGTTCAGCAAAGTTGTTAAGCTCAACTACTGCTACAATATAGTTAATAAAGGAAAACGGTAATTTTAGTTTTCCTTGAGTGGGTCTCTAGAAAATCAATTCTTCACCTTTTTTTGTTAGTTGTCTAACAAAACTCAATTTAAATCCTCTTCAAATGAAATAGATTTTGTCTCAGATGAGGAGCTGCAACAAAATGAAAATATTTCGATTGCTAAAAGATAAGGTACTGTTTTTACCAGTATGTACATTAGGCTGGGTCGATTTGTATGGACGACCAAAAAACAAAAAAAACGTATAGCAGAAACGCAATCTACGGAAAATTCTAAGAATATTTCCTCAAGAAACCATAGGTCTAAAATGAAATCTTATCTTGCATATTTCGTATTTTATCCAATAAGAAAACTATTAAAAAAAAAATACTGAAACATCATTGGATAAAAGACGAAATTCGCAAGATAGGATTTGATTTTAGATCTATTGTTTCTTGGGGAAAATTTCTTAGAATTTTCTGCTATACGATTTTTCGTGAAAAAATCGAGCCACCCTAATGTATTTATTGTTATTTCTTCTTATATAATGTACTCATGCAAGTATTTTATGCTTTTTAGTGTCTAATATAAATTAATTGCTAATTATGTACGTTTCTTTCTTATATACCAAATCCCGAACCCCGGGATTTTCAAAAATCAGTCCCGATTTGCACCTCTAATCTGGACTGAAAGCTTTCCAGTTCATCAAAGATCGACCTCTAAGTCCAACATAAGGGCCAGTATATTCAACACTAACTACACAGAAAAAATTATATTTCAATTCAAACATTTATCCCATATTGAACTGGTTTCAATTATTTCATAATTAAAACAAGTATTCATTTGCTCAAAAACAAAATTTCTTGATATTTTCTATTGAGTTTTGAATTTGATTATTTTGACAATTGAATATACAATTTTCGTTATTGGTTGAATTTCAAATACAAAAATTATTGAATAGATAATTTTCGTAATTGAAACACAAAAAATAACAAAAATGTGTTTTCAATTACGAAAATGATCTATTCAATAATTTTTGTATTTGAAATTCAACCCAAGGCGTATTAACAAGGTGAGTGCGTCCGGGCAACAAATGTTTTTGAGCAAATGAATACTTAATTTAATTATGAAATTATTGAAACCAGTTCAATATGTGACAAATATTTGAATTGAAACGGTTTAAGAAAACGTTTTTTCTGTGTATACTTTACATACTCTTGTGAAAATGTTTAATTTTAAGTACCAACATACCTAGCGCTATTTGTAAAATATTACTTTAAATCACTTATTTTGACGAGAATAGCCATTAAATAATATTTTAAAGAAATAGTATGGAATACAATATTTGTTGGCAAAAACCCATATGTATTAGTACATGTTTTCCATGTGATTCTTATGCATATGGTTTTGTTATTAAATGTATAAATAATCATAAAAAGACACCCTTCCCCTAACCGCTGAACTTGACATCAAACCAAACAAATATTCAGCCATACTGTACAAATACTCGACGTAATAATAAAACTGATATAAAAAACTGGGAAATAAATATTTTTCAATGAATGGATGAATCAGTAAATTGCATGTAAATAACTTTATGCATCATGTATGACTGTGTCTCTCCAGTTAAAAGCTTTATGTAAATACTTGCAACATTTATACACACATACTATATGCAATCGGAAATAAAAACAACAAACAACTTCAGCGGGTAAAATCGAGGGCTTCAATTTTTAGGCATTCTAAAATACATATTTACACATTATAAAATATGCGATACTCATTCTACTCTGGCTTCTTGCTGAAGATGCCATAGAACGACTTTGACTCTCCTTTTAGAGAATTTATACACATTCAACATTGCACTGCAAAATAAGGTTGGATTTGCAATTATTCCGGTATATGTAACCAGAAGGTGGTACAAAATATTGTAAAAATTTCAGTATTTTATAAAATTTTATGTTGTAAAGTTTTTTATATACATACTAGCTTGAACCGGTGCTCTTCGATACCTCTGTCGTAGTAGAGTAAAAAATCGTATATACCCTTCACCAAATTATACTTCCAAATAAAAATTTTAAATATTTTTAGCTAAACAAAATTTATTTCTTTTTTTTCCATTTTTTGGAAAAAAAATGTTTCGAATTGTTTTTTTTTTAATTTTTTATTTTGTTTTTTCCAGGGTTTCGATATTCAGCTCTAGCAACATATTTCTTACATTTGACTATGCAATAAATATGAAATTATCTATTTCATCACAATCAGCTAATATAAATATTCATACTGTTCGTTCGTATTACTATTAAAATTGCAATGCTAGTCTGCAATTTTTAGTAGCAAACACAATCCATTGCATATCCACCAAAATATATGTTCGTGCTTTAGTAGCACACACAGTTTTTTTGTCGTGCTAATATTGCACTCCATTCATTTTATTTTGTTGTGCTGGCAAACTTTTCTAGCAAAAATACACACTTCTGTAGTTGTGCTATAGCACAATTGACATTTCTGCAATTGATGCTATCAGTTGCTGTTCTTGATAAGTGCATAACAACATATCAGTAAACACACCCAATGTACAGTTGGGCAGAATCAACATTTTTTTTAAATAAATCTGGCATTTCTAAACGGCTGATCTGATCAGGATAAAATTTGACGCGGGCGTAGCCAAGGAGTATTCGAGTTTAAATTATTGAAATGGGCCCTACAAATGCCCCAGGGGCAGCGCTATGGGAGCTCAGAATAGGGTACCTTCGACATGCAAAATTTTTAAACACGTCCCATTATTTTGTTTCCCATTCGATTTCAAAGAGTTTTGTATGTTTAGAAAGCGTGTGCTTGCGTGTGCTATTTATCTCTTATACTTTTCGAGTTATAGGCATTTCAAAATTGAAACTTTAAAATTTTGCCATACCTTGGTCCGCTTTTTTAAAAATATAGGTCGTACTTTTGTACCGAACGGGCTCGATTTTTTTTGTTAGTTAGATAACTAAATTATCAGTAATATACAAAATATTTCAGAGTAATATCGATTATAGATCCAAAAATAAACGATTTTAGTAGATTTTTCCTGTTTTTTGGATGAAAAGGTGACTTAACTCTTTTTTATTAAAAAAAAACTTTCTTTAAGAACATATAACAATGTTATGTTTTTCTGTAAGGTAGCTTTACAGAGAACATTTTGGTATAAAAAACATGTCCTATTTTTTGAACATATTGCCCTTTCGTCCTGCGGAATTTGACCTATTTTTTGATAAAAATTACAACTTTGGGCCACATGTTCTAAAATCCCAAAGTTGGGATCAAAAAACGGAAAGCAGCTTTGGAAACCTTGATGTGTTTCCTATTTATCCCCAAAGTATTTTCCCAGCCCCGAAGGAAATGTAGACCCTATGGTTAAAATTGTAAAAATACCATTTTCGGGATTTTCGCTTAAATTTTTAGGAATTGTGGGATTCCTTTTGACCTTTTGAAAAGTTTTTTTACACTTTGTAATTTGGAATGACAAATTTAAAAAACGTTGAAAATTTCATTGAGTTTTGCTAATAAATAAAGTTTTTATTACATATTACATATTTATTGAGTTTCTAAAACTAAAATTTTTATCAAAATTTTAATAGGATTGCAAATACATATTAGGAACAATTTGATCTACATTTATTCCGAAAATTTTTTTTCTTGTTTAGATATTTTAATTTTTGGTCTTACAAAAAAAATTCAAGTCAATATCTCAGTTAGATTCAAAAATATTTACACTAATGAATAATCGTTATTTCGTTTTACATACTTGACAATAAAATAACTAGCAGCATCCAAATAAACAAAAAACAAGAAATATCAATGCAACCATAGCAGAGCAACCAAAGAAATGTAAATTGCTGCCAGAGAAAATTGCTAGCACAACAAAACAAAAACGAATGCTGACGCACAATATTAGTTCGGCAAAAAAGTGTGTATGCTGCTATAGCACGAACATATATTTTGGTTGTTGTGCTACAATAACGAGCTGACAACTGGTTGTATCTGCTACTAGAAATTGCAAACTAACATTGCAATTTGTATAGTAATATATGAATAGTAACAGTAAATTTATATTAGCAGAGTTATACAAAATTATAATAGTAACTATATTTTTAGTATGCAGATTGATAAAAATGTATATTTACTGCAATTGACGGCTAATATAGTAGCAATTGTAAACCCTGGTTTTTTCCATTTTTTTAATAATTAGCGAAAAAAAATTTCGTCTTAAAAAATATTTTTTCCGATTTTGACCCATTGTAGGTCCAACTTACTATGGTCTTATATACGTCGTAGCAAAGGTCTTTGAAATATCTATCATTAGATATCCATATTAATTACATAGTAATGTAGGTAAAAAATCGAGGTTGTCCTGGTTTTTTCCTTATATATCAGCCCTTTGTGGGTCGATTTTAAATAGCAACCGAACCAGAAGAATTCCGGAGATATTGATGTATGAATCGTGTATGTAAGTTATTTGGGGGCTTCGGAAAGTTGATTTCAACAGGATCCAGGGAAATTATATTGTGGAAATTACAAACTGAATGACAAACTTATATATACCCTTCTCACGAAGTTGAAGGGTATAATAAAATTAATACCGTAATTTCTTGAATAGGTCTTCAAGTTTCTCCATAAAATATATCTTATTAAGAAAAATGAGAAGTGAAGAGGAGGCAGTGTTGGTAGTTCTTCAGGTTTCTTCAAGAAATTTCTCTTAATAAGAAAAATGAGGAGTTAAAAAGACTTAAAATTTCCATGTTTTACCAAGATTTTTTTAATTTTTTCCCCACAAACCATCTCCTGAAAATTTCGAATCGAATAAAAAAATCAGCCAAATCGCTCTAACCGTTCTCACGTGATGCCATTACAAACATGTTATTCTTTAAAGTCAATTCTTATTTTTTTAGATTGAATTCATTAAGAGTATAAGTTCTAATGTAGACATTCCATGAAGCATTAAGTGGTAATTCTCCTCACAGGCCTTCAACGGAAGACCTTCAAATATGAATTCTATCAAGCATCTGAAAGAAGCGAGTATGCAAGGCCTTGACTCTCAATGACAGGACGTATGGGTTTGTTTGTGTCTGCAAAATAAGGCCTTTAGGAAGGCCTCTTTATTTAATTTTTTCACGCAGCCATTAAAACTGATGTTTAATGTTAACAAACGGATAAAGTGAGAGACTGTAGGAGATGGGTTTGAAATATTATTATTCTTTACAGTTAACAAAAAGAACACAAAAACATTGAAAATATTTGCAATACTGTACATTTATAATTTTTTAATTAATGTTCACTATTTATGCGCATCAGTCATTAATGTTATTATGGAGAGGTATGAGGTTCTGCGTTTAAAAGTGTTCTTTGTCTACGGTAACAATTAAAATAAATATTTTATTTATATACACAAATGTTAATAAACATGAATTGAGAGGATAATAATATACTAAATTGATATGAACTTAAAATCGATATATCAGATCAATCAGTCGCTATCGCCCGCATTGTAAACGGTATGATCGACTTCGAATAAAACAGATAATTCATGCTGTGTAAGAACGCCCCATTCAAAAGTGCCAACGCAAAGGAGAAAATAAAACACTTGTCATCGACAAAGCGAACTAGAAGAATAACATAAAAAAATCAATATAGAACATTATCATACAACCAACCACAATTTAAATATTACAATTTAATATGTGTATTCGACTGTACCTAATCTTATATACCCTACACCTAATTATACTTTAAAATACAAATTTAAAAGTTAGGTAAACAAAAATTAAAAGAAAAGATTATAAATTTTTTTTTGTTTTTTGTATGGGAAAATTTTTTTTTAAATTTTTTTGAAAAAAAAATGTTAAATTTATTTGTGAAAAAAATGTTAAATTTATTTGTGAAAAAAGTTTTATAACGAAAAAAGTTTATTTTGGTGAAAAAAATCGGGTTAAAAAATATATTCCCTATATTGACCCATTGAAGGTCCGACAAATTACGTTATAATTTTATATACAGAACAGAGTATTGGTCGTTGCAGAAAAACAAACAACAGTCTCGACGGATATTGAACCTGCAAGTACAGCAATTGCAGAAGATCATGCTACCAACTGAAAAACTACTTGTATGTATATGGGGGATTTCATGTCAACTTTTGAAATCGATGTCTTCCGATCGTGATGAAATTTGGACCAAAGTTAGTTTTTTAATAAGATTGGTGAAGAACTCCCTGAGTTAGAGGGGTTCAAAATTTGACATTTTGGCCAAGCAGGGGTTTTTTCTCATCCATGTGACTTATTATCTATAATCCTTACATAGGCCCGCGATATGTCCTATTTTAGTAAAAAACAAGTAAAAAAGTATGGTCGGGCTTGACCGAGTATACACCAAGTAAATGAGTAAAAATATTTTTCTTTTAAAATATCAATAATTTATATTCGTGAGTGATTTTCGGAAGTGGGCCTTATATGGGAGCTATGACCAATTATGGATCGATCACCATACAATTAGGTCGTGTCATTTATGTCTATATGAAAGTTATTTATGTTGAATTTTGTGTATATACCAACATTTTTAAGTGATTTAAGCACGTTAAAAAGATTTTCGGAAGCGGGTCTATATGGGAGCTATGACTAATTATGGACCGATCGTAACAAAATTTTATGACTTGAATTTTATTTATATAAAACTTATTTGGAGCGAAATTTGTGTAGATACATATATAAATTAAACATTTATGACCGATAAAGTCCAATTTCGAGAGGACATTTGTATGGGGGCTAGGTGAAATAATGGACCGATTTCAGCCAGTTTCAATAGGCCGAAAAAATGGGCCGAACAAATTATATGTACCAAATTTTATCGAAATATCTACTCTGCGCACAAGGTTTACATGGACAGCCAGCCATCCAGACGGGCGGACATCGTTTAATCGACTCAGAGAGTGATTCTAAGTCGATCGGTATACTTTAAGGTGGGTGTTAGACCAATATTTTTGGGCGTTACACACCCACTATGGTGGTGTAGGGTATAAATATGTTTGATTTTATAAATTTTGTGATTGAATTTTAATTTTTTCTGTGTGCACCGAAATCATGCTACTAAATTTGTTTGTGATAGATCCGTAATTTTGGTCAAGCCCGACCATATACTACCCTACTTTCTTAATTGTTTTAGAAATATGTAGATGGTATTTAAGATTCGAATAAATATATGTATGTATGTATATCAGAAGTCTGTCTTTATTAAAAATTGTTTACATGTTTAAATTTAGCAAAAATAAAAACAACCAGCGAGAAAACTTTTTAATTGTATGTTAAAAACTTTACATACATTATTATTCTGCAATCAATTAACAAGTTTAATTATCAAACAACAAACGACAATTCTAAAGGATAATACATTTTCGCATATACATACATATGTACGTACACACATCTGCAAATTCATGCATACTTACACATTAGGGTCTTTCTCATTCTTAAAGTCTCCGAAGGTTTAATGGTTGTACCTATAATGGGTTAGTGCGGAGACCGATTAGAAATTGTAAATCGAGGTGATTTAGTTTTTGGTCATAAAATTTGTTAAAATTACTTTTTAAAACTACATCTTATTTTCTAATACGTTTGATTGTATTAAAAAAAAATAATAGTTTTTTACTTCACTAACCCATTAAAAGTTAAAAAAATATAATTTAACCCTTTAATGCTACAAAAAAGTCAAATATTTAAAAAAAAAATAAATGTCTACGAAAAAAATAAATTTATTCTACACCATTTCCAATTGTATTTCAGAAGTTTCTAATTGTATTTCAGAAAATTCCAATTCAATTTCAGAAATTTCCATTTATGTTTCAGAAATTTCCAATTATATTTCAGAAATTTCTAATTATATTTCAGAATTTTCTAATTATATTTCAGAATATTCCAATTATATTTCAGAACTTTCTAATTGTATTTCAGAATTTTCTAATTGTATTTCAGAATTTTTCAATTGTATTTCAGAAATTTCCATTTGTATTTCAGAATTTTTAATTTATATTTAAAATGTTTCTAATTGTATTTCAGAATTTTCCAATTGTATTTCAGAATTTTCTATTTGTATTATACAATTGAAAAATTCTGAAATACAATTGGAAACTTTTTAAGTATAAAATAAAAATTCTGAAATACAAATGGAAATTTCTGAAATACAATTGGAAATTTCTGAAATACAATTAGAAATTTTTGAAATATAAATGGAAAATTCTGAAATATAATTAGAAAATTCTGAAATATAATTAGAAATTTCTGAAATATAATTGGAAATTTCTGAAATATAAATGGAAATTTCTGAAATATAAATGGAAATTTCTGAAATACAATTAGAAACTTCTGAAATACAATTGGAAATGGTGTAGTTTTATGGGAAAAAAAATATTTTGTAATATTTTTTGAGAAATTGTTAAGGAAAAATTATATTTCGTCAAATAAATTTCTGCCCGCTTCAAAACAAACGTGTTAACTTTATTAAATATCGCGAAAACAACTTAAATAAGTAAGAAAGTATGGTCGGTCAAGCCCGACCATATAATACCCTACACTAAGTAAAAGAGTAAAAACATTTTTCTTTTAAAATTTCAATAATTTGTATTTTTGAGTGATTTTCGGAAGTGGGCCTTATATGGGGGCTATGACCAATTATGGACCGATCACCATGAAATTAGGTCGTGTGATTTGTGTCTATATGAAAGTTTAGTATGTTGAATTTTGTGAGTATACCAAGCGATTTATGCACGTTAAAGTGATTTTCGGAAGCGGGTCTATATGGGAGCTATGACTAATTATGGACCGATCGTAACAAAATTATATGACATGAATTTTGTATATAGAAAACTTATTTTAGCGAAATTTGTGTAGATACATATATAAATTAAACATTTATGACCGATAAAGTCCAATTTCGAGAGGATATTTGTATGGGGGCTAGGTGAAATAATGGACCGATTTCAGCCAGTTTCAATAGGCGTCGTCCTTGGGCCGAACAAATTATATGTACGAAATTTTATCGAAATATCTTCAAAATTGCGACCTGTACTCTGCGCACAAGGTTTACATGGACAGCC
Organism: Calliphora vicina; assembly: GCF_958450345.1. NCBI lineage: Eukaryota > Metazoa > Arthropoda > Insecta > Diptera > Calliphoridae > Calliphora > Calliphora vicina. Next base: position 124,623,253 of record NC_088780.1, read on the forward strand.
AGCCAGACGGACGGACATCGTTTAATCGACTCAGAAAGTGATTCTAAGTCGATCGGTGTACTTTAAGGTGGGTGTTAGACCAATATTTTTGGGCGTTATACACCCACTATGGTGGTGTAGGGTATAAATATGTTTGATTTTATAAATTTTGTGATTGAATTTTAATTTTTTCTGTGTGCACCGAAATCATGCTAAATTTGTTTGTAATAGATCCGTAATTTGCTCATATATATATTAGAGTGACAATCAGTTGTATGGAAAAAAATTTTTGTTAAAATTTTGAAGAGTGCCGGGTGGAATATATATATATGCCATATATCCGTATTTACTTGTGTATGAGTTTTTGTCTTCGTGGGATACCGTTAACCTATTCGCAGGTATGGCCAAAAAAAAATTTTTTTTACGGCTGTTTCGAATCTTCATTTTCAAGTTTTTAAAAATTTTGTTAAATAAATTTCAGAATTTTTTGATCATCACATTGGGATTTATTGAGATCAAAATAGGGAATAAAAATATGAAAAAATTATGTCAATACCTCTTACAGTTTTTCTGTACCTGCGATTTAAATTTTGCGATTTTCAAGAAAAAAATATTTTTTGTCCATATTTAGGCGAATGAGCCCAATTTCCTTAATGTTATAAATTTTAAGTAAAACCTATTCATAATATTATAGTCCTTGTAATTTTAAATATGGTCTGAAAGTTTTACTAAAATCGGAAAACGATAACCTTAAATCGTGAAGGTCAAAGGTAAAATTTTTCAATATTTGGAATTTCTAAGAAAATATAGCGAAATGTTATATATTTTTGGGCCGATTTTAATGAAAATTGAGCAAAATATACATTGGGGTATATTATTAAAAATAACAGTGCAGAAATGGATTTAATACTTTAAGAGCACTTTGGGTCAAAATGGCTGTGTTTTTCTTGATTTTAAAAGTTGAGGGTAATTTGGACCCCAAGTGCTTCTAAGGGTTAATTTCCATTTTTGTGCTGTTATTTTAAATTCTGGACTTTATGTTATACTTTCCTCAAGTTTCATTAAAATCGGCCCAAAAATATATATCATTTCGCTATCTTTTCATTAGAAATTCCACATATTGAAAAATTTGACCTTTGACCTTCACGATTTTAAGGTTATCGTTTTCCGATTTTAGTAAAACTTTCAGACCATAATTAAAATTACCAGGATTATAATATTATGGATAAGTTTTACTTAAAATTTATAACAGTAAGGAAATTTGGCTCATTCGCCTAAATATGGTCAAAAAATTTGTTTTTCTTGAAAATCGCAAAATTTAAGTCGCAGGTACGGAAAAACTGTAAGATTTATTGATATAAATTTATCATCTTTTCATTCCCTATTTTGATCTCAATAAATCCCAATGTGATGATCAAAAAATTCTGAAATTTGTTTAACAAAATTTTTGAAAATTTAAAAATGGAGATTCGAAACAGCCGTAAAAAAAATTTTTTTTTGGCCATACCTGCGAATAGGTTAACGGTATCCCACGAAGACAAAAACTCATACACAAGTAAATACGGATATATGGCCTGAAACACGTTAATGGTCTGGCGAATTTGTAATAACTTTAACATTTTTTAACCAAATTTTGTCATTTACATTACAACGATAATTACGTACACATTTCGATTCTTTTGCATTCAATTCCAAAGGTATTTATTTAGTAGCAAAATTTTTAAAATATCTTAAAAATTTGCATTTTTTATGAATTTTGGCAATAATACAGTTTTTGGGTCATTTTGACCCAAAGGAGATGCAGGGTTAACTTCCAAAAAAATTTTTTTAATGTAATATTCATTAATATAAATAAATCTATACATTTCTAGAAAACAATGCAGAAATTTAACGAGTTTCACCTATTTATTCCATATAAATAGTAAAATTTTGCATATATCTGAACTTTGACCTCGATGCGCGTCCAGAAATCGTTGCCCGATTTGGCTCAAATTTTCAGCACTTAACATTTAGGTCTAGTGTCACAATTTTCCACCCGGCACTCTTTGAAATCTAAAAAAAATCGGCTGTCACTCTAATATATATACATATACTACCCTACTTTCTTAATTGTTTTAGTAATATGTAGATGGTATTTAAGATTCGAATAAATATATGTATATCAGAAGTCTGTCTTTATTAAAATTTTTTTACATGTTTAAATTTAGCAAAAATAAAAACAACCAGCGAGAAAACTTTTTAATTGTATGTTAAAAACTTTACATGCATTATTATTCTGCAATCAATTAACAAGTTTAATTATCAAACAACAAACGACAATTCCAAAGGATAATGCATTTTCGCATATACATATGTACGTACACACATCTGCAAATTCATGCATACTTACACATTAGGGTCTTTCTCATTTTTAAAGTCTCCGAAGGTTTAATAGTTGTACCTATAATGGGTTAGTGCGGAGGCCGATTTGAAATTGTAAATCGAGGTGATTTAGTTTTTGGTCATAAAATTTGTTAAAATTAATTTTTAAAAATACATTTTATTTTCTAATACGTTTGATTGTATTAAAAAAAATACTAGTTTTTTACTAGGACTTCACTAACCCATTAAAAGCTAAAAAATATAATTTAACCCTTTAATGCTACAAAAAAATCAAATATTTAAAAAAAATTAAATGTCTACGAATAAAATAAATTTATTCTAGTTTTATGGAAAAAAAAATATTTTGTAATATTTTTTGAGAAATTGTTAAGGAAAAATTATATTTCGTCAAATAAATTTCTGCCCGCTTCAACACAAACGTGTTAACTTTATTAAATATCGCGAAAACAACTTAAACAAGTAAGAAAGTATGGTCGGTCAAGCCCGACCATATAATACACTACACTAAGTAAAAGAGTAAAAACATTTTTCTTTTAAAATTTCAATAATTTGTATTTTTGAGTGATTTTCGGAAGTGGGCCTTATATGGGGGCTATGACCAATTATGGACCGATCGCCATGAAATTAGGTCGTGTGATTTGTGTCTATATGAAAGTTTACTGTGTTGAATTTTGTGAGTATACCAACATTTTTAAGCGATTTATGCACGTTAAAGTGATTTTCGGAAGCTGGTCTATATGGGAGCTATGACTAATTATGGACCGATCGTAACAAAATTTGGTGACATGAATTTTGTATATATAAAACTTATTTGGAGCGCAACTTGTGGAGATACATTTATAAATTAAACATTTATGACCTTTAAAGTCCAATTTCGGAAGGACATTTGTATGGGGGCTAGGTGAAATAATGGACCGATTTCAGCCAGTTTCAATGGGCATGGTCCTTGGGCCAAAAAAATAACATGTACTAAATTTGATAGAAATATCTTCAAAATTGCGACCTGTACTCTGCGCACAAAGTTTACATGGACAGCCAGCCGACAAGACGGACGGACGGACAGACGGACATCGTTTAATCGACTCAGAAAGTGATTCTAAGTCGATCGGTATACTTTAGGGTGGGTGTTAGACTAATATTTTTGGACGTTACAAACATCTGCAGAAACGCATAATACCCTCCCCACTATGGTGGTGCAGGGTATAAAAAGTGAAGAATTAAAATCAAAGTTTGAAATTGCAGGGGTAAATATTGAAAACTCTCTCTGATGATTCAACCTTCTAGAATTATTGTATCATGGTACAGTATTAGGTTAATTATAGTTTTGGAATTCAATTTGATGATAATCACATTGTTTTACAATATTGTTACGAAATTGCAATTCTCAGCGAGTAGTTTTCCCTAATTAATTTGCCACGTAAAAAACATTAGGTAGATATGTTGTATACCAATCTATTTTTCAAGGGGTCTATTTTTCAAGAATATTTGAAAAATAGACCCCAAGAATATTTATAACTTTTGACAGTTAAAAAATTCATGGAATACTTTTTTGAAAAATATGACAATATTGAGTTTTTGCAAAGATACAATTTTTCAAATTGTAATTAAATTTTTATTTTTGAATATTTTTTAATGCAATTTTACAGTTACATATCGTTACCGTAATATAGAAAGGCCCTAACTCGTGTTTTTTTTGGCTAAATATGATATATGAGCGTACCATTGATCGTAATAAACGAAAATCTGGGCTTACAAAAATAACACGAGTTAGGGCCTTTCTGCATTAAGGTAACGATATATAGATTTTTCTTTTGAAAATGGAAAAATAAAAACAAATTTTGAAACTTATAATCAGGAATCCCGCAATTCCCAAAAAAGTGTTGAAAAATCCCAAAAATGTAATTTATTAGCATTTTTGGGAGTTATCGAAACCTCCCTCTAAAATAGGTTAGTATATTTTGATATCGACTATACAATTTGAGAATTTTTGCCCTAAATTTGAATTTTACATAAAAAATAGGGGTTTTTTTTATGGATCTGGTCCTGGATGGATGCTGAGGGGGTAAAAATATTTAATATAAAGTAAGCTTTTCAAAAAGTATAAATTCCTAATACATCTTTTTAGAAATTTTTTAGATAACTTAAAAAGAAAAAAGTACTTTTTTCGAAAAACATCGAAACAACGAAACATCGCCTTTTTTTAAATTCAAATGCATATAACATTGGAGTCAGTCACGATTTTTAAGCAACTATTTTTTTGTTTGACATATACATTTTTTGTTAGTTCAATAAAATAAAATGGAGAAACTCGGGAAATATTTCGAACCGCTGTTATCAAGAAACTGGAGTAGGGTGGGTAAAAATGTTGAAAATTTAATTTTCAAATGCAAGTATCTCCTAAGTTATAAGAGTTTTTTGAAATCGGCACACATACGAAGAAATAGGATCGTTTTAGATATTGAACATACCCTACTTTGGGGACCCCTGGCCGTACCTGTTCCGTTCATGCGGTCAAAATTCAAAACATAAACTCGACAAAACTCCTTCGGATAAGCGTTTAGAAGTTACATATTTATTTCCATCTTTTTTTTCTATATTTATATGAATTCGAAACTGTGGGAGGGTATATTGGGTTAGTTCTGATGTATGAAACATGCTAAAATATTGTCCCAACACCCACCTTAAAGTATACCAATCTGATCAGGATCACTTTCTGATTCCATGTAAACCTTTTATCAAACTACAGATCGCAATTCCAAAGATAATTCCACAAAATTTGGCAGAAACTTTTCCATTGGATCAAGGGCGATGCCTGTTGAATATGGTTAGAGCGGTCCATTATTTCTTCTAGCGGCCATATAGCTTCCCTATCAGAAAATAGTTAACTTCGCATAAATATCTTAATTATATAGATATCCAACCAAATTCAGTACAAATAGTTTTAAATAAACTTAACTCACACTAACAAATTGAGTACCGATCGGTCAATGATTTTTCATGGATCCTGCAAAAGGACCACTCTCGAAAATTTCATTAATGAGCATAAATATCTGAAATATGTTGAAAATAAATAATGTCACCAAATAAGGAACCTCCCTAATACACATGTATGCAGGAAAATGCAATAGAAATGTCTGATAGAATAAAAGCGACATTAAAGATTCACCTGCACATGTATAATGACAACAATGTGTTAGCGTATGCTGTATGTAGGTATGTATACAAATGAGGAATAAAAAAATATTATTTAAAAAACACAGCGTAGCAGACAAAGAATCATATAAAATTTATAGACAAAAATAAATTGAAAAATATAAAAGACACTTATTTTCAACACAGTACTTCTCTATAGACTGGTAGTGTTAACTTTTAGTGCTGCGGATGCCCGTAAACATATTTTGCACATTTATAAAGATTTACAGCTTGTAGCATACACAAATACACGCATACAACACCACACCAATAAAAAAACCTTAAACAAGCCAGCGGGAAAAAAATTATGTAAAAAGGCCTTAATTTGCAGACACAATACATAACAAAATCGATTAAATTTAGCACGGCGTGTCATTGGAGCCAAAGCCTTGCATATGCAATTTTTTAGAAAAATCGTGCAGTGCAAAGAAAAAAAGAGGGAAATAAATCTAAACCCTTAGTCTGATTTTAATGAAATTTGACATGTGCAAAGACGTAGTGTTGTCGAGTTGAAGGTTTGAATTTTGACCGAATGAGCCCACCAATCTCGTATAGCTTAGGAGATATTCGCATTTTAAAATTAAATTATCAACATTTTCACCCACCATACTCCAGTTTTTTGATAAAAGCGGGTACAAATATTTCCCGATTTGCTCCTTTTTTCTTTTATTGGACTAACTACAAATGTATATGTCAAACAAAAAAAGAATTGTTTACAAATCGTCACTGACTCCAAAGTTATATGCATTTGAATTACAAATTAAGAGCGTATATGCATTTTCCAATTTTAATGCCGTTTTAAAAACAAAAAATTTCGAAATTTTTCTAAAAAAAAATTTATATTTCTAAAATGACCACGAAGATTAAAAACGTGTCAAGCCTTACCTAAAGGTAATTTTGTTCCGGAATTTTGGTTTTTTCAGTTTGTTCAATAAACTAAACCTTTTTTGAGTTACGCGAATATATGTTGTGCAACCTGCTCCATTTTCGAAATAACGGTATATCTCGAAAATACGAGCTAACCTAAAAAAACGGTTAGCACCACTGAATTCAGCACACCCGAATTAGCTTAACCCACCGGGTGCCCCGTTTGAATAAAGGTTTTTTAGGCCTTATTTTGCAATGGAATTTTGAATGTGTACAAAGTAAAGTCCTTCTCGAACACCTTCTAAGAGACGACACACAATGGTTTAGAAACTTTTTTTTTGGAAATAATTCGATATCTTGGGAATTATTGGATATATTGTTACGAAATTTTACATGGTTTGAGCTGAGGCGATTTCGAGTTGATTTACGTTTGATCAGCTTCCTAGCGATAATGGGAGCCAGTGCGTAGCTTTTTTGTGGATTGGTGCTTTGCCTTTTTAGAATTTTTTACTCAAACCGAAATTTTGTTTTTAAAATTGTCCAAGTTTGGATAGGTCTGGGGGTTGATATGTTCGCTCAAGTGAGCCAAATTTTTCTTTACATGCATTTGCATTAAGTTATCTTTCCGGATCTTATACAAATTCTATATAGTCTCGAAGAAAAGTTTTTTCTACATAAGAAAAAATATATGTGGACTCTTTTGGAAAAAAAACGTTAAAAATACGGAGATTTTCTTAAAAAAATTTGAGATCCGAGATGACCAACTTTGAGGGGCTACGCACTGGCCGTCATTATCGCTAAGAAGCTGAATAAACATAAATAAACTCGAAATCATGTCAGCTCAAACCATTTGACATTTCGTAACAATATTTCCAATAGTTCCCAAAATACCGAATTATTTCCAAAAAAAAGTTTCTAAACCACTGTGCGACAGAGTGTCTGAATATCGGATCTTATGAAATATGTAAGCAGATATTTTAGAAGGCCTACAAAGTGAAGCCCTAGCGTATTCGCATTGAGAATTTATTTTTATACAAATTTAATAAAAAGAGAAATATAAAAATACGATTTATAAAATATTTGTAGACAATATTATCTATGTATATAAACACAGAGTCGTGTTCATAACCGAATTTCTCACAAATCGTATTTTGTCGGTGCCATGTACAATCACTAAATTTTATTGGGATGTCTGAATATATGGTAGCTGTGCTATTTTATCGCTGAATTATTATTTAAAATAAAATAATTTGGATTTTTTCTAACACATGAAATAAACTATAGACTTTTTAACTTTTCTCCCATTTATTGATAAAAATAGAATGTGTTTAGTCTTAAAATATGTACAAAATCTTAATATAAAAAGGAAAATTCGTTTCATTTAATTGAGTTTTTACACCCTTTCGCATGGCAGGTTTAGGTTTACGTATATGAAATACAAAACCAATATGTTAATATATTTTCTTATTTAAATTGAGACTTGAATAATCTTGACCTTTCTGCGTCCTTAAATAAAATGGTTGAAATAATACATTCAGTATGAGAACGAAAGATTAACATACATTTAAAACTCAGAAAAATGTATTGGTGTTTTGTTGACGAGTTCAAGATATCGTGGATATCTTAAAGCATTTAATTTCCCATTGCGAAAACACTAAATATATAACACCGGACATATGCTGACTCCTCGCAACTAATTTCCAAGAACGATTTCTTATAATAAAAATGTGATTCTTGTTATGAAACCCAAAAAATTCAATAACCCACCATTTCATGTGCACATCCTAATGCTGATTTGTTTAGTTAAAAATTTAGTAGATCTTATTTGTTTAAATTTTTTAATTGAAAAATATTTTAAATGAAATAAATTAATTTGTGAATTTAAATTTATTTTATACTCACTACATGTTTTGTGAAAAATGTCTACCGATACAAATTTTTATTTCGGCTGAGAACATCGAATTTAAATTTTTATACCCTACACCACCATAGTGGGGAGGGTATAATTCGTTTGTGCAGATGTTTGTAACGCCCAAAAATATTAGTCTAACACCCACCTTAAAGTATACCGATCGACTTAGAATCACTTTTTTTCGGCTCAAGATCCAAGCCTATTGAAACTGGCTGAAATCGGTCCATTATTTCACCTAGCCCCCATACAAATGTCCTCCCGAAATTGGACTTTATCGGTCATAAATGTTTAATTTATATATGTATCTCCAAAAATTCCACTCCAAATAAGTTTTATATACACGAAATTCATGTCACCAAATTTTGTTACGATCGGTCCATAATTAGTCATAGCTCCCATATAGACCCGCTTCCGAAAATCACTTTAACGTGCATAAATCGCTTAAAAACGTTGGTATACACACAAAATTCAACATAGTTAACTTTAATATAGACATAAATCACACGACCTAATTTCATGGTGATCGGTCCATAATTGGTTATTGCCCTCCTGTAAGGCCCACTTCCGAAAATCACTAAAAATATAAATTATTGAAATTTTAAAAGAAAAATGTTTTTGCTCTTTTACTTAGTGTAGTGTATTATATGGTCGGGCTTGACCGACCATACTTCCTTACTTGTTTTATATCGTAATCGAATTTTTCGATTACAATCACTAACATTGCTGAATTTAATTTAGTCATAGTGGACGAATAAACTAATTAAGTTTTAGAAAACATTAAGCTGGTTTAAATAACTATATAATTATTTAATCCTATCATAGAAAATCTATTAAAATTATAGTTTTTCAATTATAATACCTTAAATTCAGCTCATCTTATTAAATATTAAAAATGGAAACTGATTTCCAATCGAACTCTTTTCTGTTTGTTTATATTCTATAGAATTTCACTTTAAACTGAAGAAAATTAAATACTTATAAAGAAAATTAATGGTTTTACAGGCATTGCTGATATTTTTTGTTATTGCTTAAAATAATTCCAATTGAAGTTTGAAAATAAATAAATCGACAGTTAAATTATCATTAAACGTACTTTTTGAATAAAGTTTATTGAAGTTATCTGCCAGTCTTTATTTGATGTTTGTAATGTTTACAAAACAAAATGCCTAGTGACTCTTGCTAAGATTTTTATTCTTTTTTTTTCTTTTTAATTCTTTTGAATGATTTTAAATGGAAATCATTACCTATGTGATAAGTCATATTAATTTTGATCCCAAATGTGACAAAACACAATTTGCTAATTGATATTTTTTTTTCATACAGCTGCAATCGTAATCCCTTACAATACGTTAATGTGGTTTTTAAATGTCAATATTGCTAATGCAACGTCATTTTGTTGAAATTCAACAATATTGTCATTAAGAGATAAAAGCAACATTTACAGTTGCATTTATGTTCACATAAACATTGGTACTTTCATCAGCTTATTTGAGCTGATAAAAATGAAAGAATTATTTCAAAGTTTATATCAAAATGCAATCAATCACAACAACCACAAGAACAAAATAAAAAAACAAAATTCATACACATTTATCAAAAAACATCCCAGCAGTTAAGCAAGTAGTCAATGTATCCCTTAAAGATAGTAATTGTCACTAATGTCTAATCACTTGTCTGACTCCAATATATATGTTTTGGGTCTTTTGACACGTATGTGCTCTTTGTAGTGCATATAGAAGACAATTGATTATTTTATACAACCCAGGTAATCTAGCATGAAGACAATTGCCACTTAAGTGTCTCTAAGTAATTTAGCGTGTAGTCACTTTAAACGTTTTGTGAGTAATTCGTACAAACTGGTTTTATACAAACTGTGTTCATATAATTCTCATACAGTTTATTTTTGCTTAAGTAATATAGCATGAAGTCAATAGTCGCTTTAGTGTCTCTTAGTAACCTATAGTGAAGTCACTTTAAACGTTTATTTTTTACTTCACTCTAGAAAGTAGTTATTTTAGCTACCAGAAGCAATCTATTGGAGAGTTGTCGGAGGAAGGTTTGTTTAAAAGCAATTGTTTATTGGACTGCCTGTGATATGTCTTTTTAAATGACTAGACTTTGTGGTGAAATAGCACACGTACGTGTTAAAATAATTAGTTATGTAGCTGATCAAGTAACCAGTTAGGTAGCTGGTAAAGTAACTGAGACTCTGTAACCGTTATGGGAATCCAATACATTGATTACTTTCGACCAGCTATCGGACAGAGTCATTGTAATCAAAAAGGATGAATTGACCTCCTGCTTAGGACATGTACGTGTTAAAATAATTAGTCACGTAGCTATCCCGCACTAATTCGGGACTGTCTCCTAGAACTACTGGGATACTAGCATAGAAAAAATATATAAAGAAATTTTGATAAACCACAATGTGAAGGAAGAAGTGTTAAATTTAACACATTTGTGGATTTGTAGTAGGGCGGGATATATGTTTAACTTTGATGTTTTTATAACCACCATTTGTGGAAAACACGATAGGGTCCAGACGAATGGAGCTAGCTGGCTGAAATTTTCCACAAATACTATCTGTTGACAAGGTTTGTTGGTTATTGAAAATGGGCAATATCGGTCGATGCTTTCACCTAGGCCTCATTCAAATGTCACTCCGCAATACTGTTTGAGCAGTCACAAATATGTTGATTAGGCGGCAATCCCGAATACTGTAAAGTATGGGGGAAATCGGGCAAAATTTGTCCCTTGTCCCCTCAGAAAATGACATGAAAATTCATAATTTTCCTATAATAACACAGGGCAACAAAATCGAAAAAATTTTAGAGGCTTTTTAAACCACTTAACAATTTAGATGTATTGTGGTTCCAGTAGTACAAATATGGTGCAAATTTTAAATTCTATGGAATGGAAATTCTACTGAGTTCACTTAATTGTGAATAAATTCAAAAAGAATGCTAATATCTGAACCAAAAATCTGATTGTAATATGAGTAGCATACGGGCAATTCCATATTATCGTATGTGGCATTTGTACGCCTATAGAGTGGAATAGATTTTGCAAAAATAAGAGTATCTGAAAAATAATTTGATCTTTATGTTCCATTCAAAGGGTACTATATTTTAAAATAATAAAAAGTTCTTTCGAAACATTGTTGTCCAAAATATCGAGCGAAATAAGGGTATATCGTATGTGACATAAAACGGAACTCTTTTTGAGGTACATGTAGAAATATGCGAAAATATTCGAATCGTGAGAGGCGTTATGTTTTCTTTTAATTTCTTACACTAAACGAAATATTTTTCCTTTACAATCCGTCATATTTAAATAAAAACAATCTTTGGATGATTTTATAATAAAAAAAATTTAATATCATACGTGACATACCGTACGTCACAGATTTTTCTCTTATAATAAAACATTATATATTCTGTAAATATATGTATACAAAAACTAAAAAATGAATAGAAAATATACATTCAGTTTCTATAAACAGTTTGCGAATAGCAAAAAAACAATCAGAGTCAAATTCATTTCATACTACAAGCTAATTGGAAGCCAAGTTTTCGCCGCAATTTTAGCCTAGGACATACCTAAAACATTAAAATATTAAATATAATCAGTTTAAACTATTATTTTTGTCTTTAAAATTTTGTAATACGATCTAAATTCTTTCACATAGTAACACTTTAATATTTTCTTCTATTCAAATCATCTTTTTGTTTTTTCAGTCGTGGTAGCGATTCTCGTGGAATTGCCAATATTTGAAATCGTTGGACAGTTTCCTGTAAAATAGGTTTATTCAATTTTTTTTTTGTATAACCAACACTCAGGGGATACCCCTATATATGCAGTGCATTGTGTTGATGTTAGGAAATAAAGTTGTGAGAAGGAGGAAAGAGACAGTAGTGTTTGTTGACGTTTGACTTGAATTGATAAATATTATATTCCGCCGGAAATAAGTTGGCAGGTAGTAGATTCCACATACGTATGGTTCGACCAAAAAAAGAGTTTTCCCTATAATGTGTCATGCGGTCGGTACTCGAATTAATAGCAAATGGGTGCGATCTGTGTGATAGTCGTGTGTTCCGAATGAAAGTGCGCGTATTAGGTATAATATTACTTATGACTACTGAACAACACCCGTGATAATATCTGTAAAATAAGGATAAGCTGCCCACATTCCGACGATGTTCTAAAGTATCGATAAACCGGGTAACATTTTCATCACCTATAAGATCAACCGCCCTTCTTTGAACACGATCCAGCAGCTCTACGCTTGACCTTGCAGCTCCGGCCCATATGTGGGAATTATATTCCATTTTAGGAAGAATGAAGCTTGTGTATATACGAAGAAGGTCGGAAGGGGACAAATACATATGTTCGACATCGTCTCAAGAAACCCAAGCACCTAAAAGTTTCCTTCGCAACATCGAATATATGACGATTCCAACGGACGTCACACTGAATTCTCGTACCTAGAATCAAAAGGTTATCTGAAACACCAACAGTTGTGTTACCCTTACGAAGAATTGATTCTGATGAAATCTCAAGACGTTTGTGTGTCAATAGGCAGCACTGAGTTTTGAGTGCGTTGAAATTAACTCGGTTCAATTCACCCCATCTGGAGATTGTTGTAAGGTCACGATTTATCGAGTCGTCCATATTCATTCTTGACAGTTTAATCTCAGAAATAGTAGGTCTATGGTCGAATGAATATGAGTGAGAGTCATCCGCGAAAGAATAAATGGGATTTGAAGTGATTGTTAGTAAATCGTTCATGAAAATTAAAAAAAGGGAACGAGAAAGAACAGAACCCTGGGGGACTCCAGAGTTCAATATGAAGTTCTCGGAGCAAATACCATATATTACTACCCTTATAGTACGACCACACAGGGAAACTAGAAATAAAATGAGAAAATTCTACCCCGACACCGAACGAAAAAGTTCTTTCGAAACATTGGACAGTTTCCTGTAAAATATGTTTATTCAATATTTTTCACTTGTTCTTCAGGCGCAACAGTTAAGATTTTTTTTAAATTTCGTATCTGAAGGGACGAATGTAGGTTCGCGAGGAAAGGAGATGGTTCGATCGATAAGGTAGTTGGGCTTGAAGGATCGTGAAGTTCCTACAAAATTATAGTAGAGTAAATGTTCCATGTTGCTAATTTGTGTTTTATTATTTATAATTATATTAATAATTTTAAGCTCTCTATATAAATTTGAAAGAGTAAACAAAAAGTAGTAAGACTGATCACTACTGGATTCTCTCATCAGATATTTGGAATGGTATATAATCGCTTTTTTGAATTTGAAATTTTATTATATAGGCCAAACCATTTCCTTCTAAATCCCTATTTTCACTTTTTGTTAATCTAGTCATTCAAAATATTTCCATTTAGCATAGCACCAGCCTAACAATTAAATTTATGTATATGAAGAGTGCAATGTTCACAATTCATTTAAAACTATTATACGAAAAGGATTTGTCTTTTCATTCTTTTTCCAAAAAAAAAAGTAATAAAATACACTTATAGACAAACATACCAACCAACATGCATACAAGTGCACTCATACAGCTATACAAAAAACAACAACAATAACCCAGCAAATCCTCGGAAAAGGAAATAAAATAGAATAGTAAAGAGAATAAAAAAGAGTAAAGAAAACAATAGAGTAAAAGTTTTCCACAGAATGTTTAAAAGGACTTAAATGCAGTTGTATGTGCCCAACTACGTTTAAACACATACATCCCAGCAGTTAAGCAAGTAGTCAATGCATCCCTTAAAGATAGTAATTGTCACAAATGTCTTATCACTTGGCTGACTCCAATTTATATATTTTGGTCATTTGACACGTGTGTGCACTTTGTAGTGCAGAGAGAAGACAATTGGTTACTTTATACATCCCAAGTAATCTAGCGTGAAGACAATTGACACTTAAGTGTCTCTAAGTAATCTGGAGTGTAGTCACTTTAAACGTTTTGTGAGTAATTCGTACAAACTGGTTTTATACAAATTGTGTTGATATAATTCTCATACAGTTTATTTTTATTTATGCTTAAGTATACTGATATCGCATGTAACATAGCATGAAGTCAATAGTCACTTTAGTGTCTCTTAGTAACCTATGGTGAAGTCACTTCAAACTTTTTTTTGTACTGCAGTTTATTTTACCCACCAGAAGCGTTGACTACCTTCGATCAGCTATCCGATAGTCACATTGTAATCAAAAGGGTCAATTGACCCCCTGCTTAGGACATGCACATGTTAAAATAACTAGTCAAGTAGCTGATCAAGTAACCAGTTACAAAGCTAGCAAGGTAACTGACGCTATGTAACCAGTTTGTGAATCCAATGCGTTGCCTACTTTGGACCAGCTATTATACAGTCCCATTGTAATCAAAAAGAGACAATTGACCCCCTGCCTAGGACATGCCCGTGTTAAAATGACTAGTCACGTGGCTATTGAAGTAACTAGCTCCCACCCTAAATGATGGGTAAAATCACTAGTTCGGTACTGTCTCCTAGAACTGCTGGGATATGTATATCTCTGGGAGTGTGTGTAGATTTGTGTGCAAATCTGTGTGTCAACGAGTTTTTATTAAAGTGTTTTTGTATGTGTATGTGTGTGTGTATGTTTGGATGAGACATTGGGGGATTAAATTTTAATTTGCCAAAAGTGGCAAGTTACTGTGATGACAATGTTACGATAAAATGAATGATTTTCAGTTTTCTTCTACGAACGAACGAACAAAAAAGCAAAATATAATTTCAAAAGAAAAAGGATTTATACGTAGTTGCTGTTGTGATTCTCATAATTTTATAAAGTGTATTTATGTTTGCGCAAAGATTTTATTTTGATAACAATAAACTCAAAAAAGAAGGAAATAATGGTTTTTAACGAAACTCAGATTTTAATAAGTATTCTTTATACGAAAGTATTGAAAGAAATTATGAAAAGTTACATTGAGGTAATCACTTTCTAAGTATTACCTTATTTAAGGGGTGTTTAAGGAGAGTTTGTGGTTAGACGTGTAGAAGTCTGTAAAGTCGAGAAATCTTTTGAATTAATCACTAATTAATTCATGTATTTTGAGCACATGTCTGCCATTACTTGCCTGTTGTAGCTTTGTTATGAAGTACAAGTTTAATTAAATTCTCATCAAATTTACTTACTATTTAAATAGAAGTCTGTTTTTGCATTCATTTCTTATATATTTTTTACTTATTACAAACATCAAAATTCGTTCAAGTTTAATGTGTTCATTAAACGTAAATGTACAGTGTGTAACAAAATATACATATATAAGGAAAATCTTTTTACAAAATCTTTTTACAAAAATTGTTATTACTTATAATTTGTCAAGATATTTAAGAAACTTTTGTTTTTTTAATGATAAACTTAGAATTTTGTTTAAAAAAAAACACAACATCCGACCATTGTACTGTTTTCTGGCAGACCAATTTTCATGGCCAAAATTCCAATTTGTAAACACTTCAAACCTACAGGAAATATTTGTAAATTATAATTTTCCAATTTTGCATAAAGTTGTAACAATTAGTAAAGGGTGTCTCATTAAGAATCATTTTTTTCATTTTAAAATAAAAACACATATTTTTTGAGATAGTTGTGATTTTTTTATTAGATTGTAAAGAAGACATGTACCGATTAAGTATGGAATAAAATATCTGTCATGTCCGCATGGCTCTGATGACAGGCCATTACTCTTGTCATGCAATTTCCCTTGACTTTTTCACAAAGATGTAGCTGCATCTCACCGATGAAGCGTTGGCTTTCGAATTTGAGCTCAGGAATTGTTGCTGGTTTAGACCAAAGAACATGTTTTCATGTTCCTGTATCGAATGCCGTTCACAGTCACTGCAATTTCGGTCTCATCTTCAAAAAAGTAAGGTCAAATCACGTCGCATGACCAAAATCCGCACCAGACAGTTGCTCGTTGCCGGTGAATTTGTTTCTTATGGATAGAATGATGATTTTCTGAGCCCCGAAATCGAAAATTTGGAGTATTCACGAAGCCATTCAGATGGAAATGCGCTTCATCGGTTAATATGACTTTTTTTTCGAAAAATTGGCATTGACTTCACTTTGCTCCATTATCCATTTAACGAAATGTCGGCGCTTTCCATGGTCTTCTGGTTTGAGCTTCTCAGTTAGCTGAGTCTTAAACGCGTCTTTTGTTAAAGCGCTTTACGAAAGATCAGCGCGTTATAATTGTGAAAACTTATCAAACTTCGAAGAATTTTCAGTCGAAGAGTAATCAAAAAATTTATATGTATTTCGAAAGCATTGCTGTGTAAACGAGAGTGTCGCCGTGTAAACGAAGCTGCGTAGTGCTTCGTGAAATTTGAAGTTGATGAGAATGATGTCGATTTGACATCGTAATATATCTGTAAAACATCGTCGGCTTTTCTTTCCAATTTCGGTTTCTTGTGAAGCTGGTGTTCCGTCAAAGTTGGTCACCTCTGGTCTCACTTTCTTAAAAAAAATCGCAAAAAACCCATTTATTAAAATAAACTAAAGGCCTACGGAAACTTTTTCCATCCACTGTTACCTGTTCTAGTAACGCACTTTCACTGACATCAGCCGCACATGTATACATGGACAACACACTACCACACTATTCAATATGTATCTGTATTTAAGAGAAAAACAACGTACATGTGGCTACAACGTGTCGACGTTTAACATAAAAAGCCAATTTCAAATGGTCTTTATTATGGAGCGACCGATGTCTTAAATGGCCATCGAATGTTGTTGGCGCGTACGCGTGTGCCACGCGTGCTACTGCTACATTTTTATCGTTTCTTGTTGTTGGAGTCTCGTTTTGTGCCAGTGACTTCGGTTTCCTGTTACGTGAATGTTTTCATTTGTTTTGGAAAAGGAATAGAAATAAAGGAATCATTGAATGAATGAGCCGGCGTTTCACTGTGGTACCAAACCCAAATCTAGCCGGACAAAATTATAAAATATTTTATCTTCATAATAAGAAACCTTTCACTCATTCAATTTAAAAAAGTTTTTTAATTGGTCGTTTAGTTCTCACTAGAGAAGCTAGTGAAATTCTACAAATATTGGCTCATATTTTTATTTAAAAATTTCTATAAAATTTAAATAACCTATATATAGCTCATGTGTTTTAGCACACGAAAGCCCATACTTTAAAGCTTATATAGACATTGAAGCTTTTATTTAATGTATATTTTATTTCATTGGTGTTCCCCATTGTCCTGTTTCAGTCCCTTCTAAAGGCAACTTATAGAGAATGTTTCTCCAACCTCGTCCATCCTTTTGTTTTAAATGGTCTTTCATTAGGTGCTTCCTATCTTTAAATTTAAATCAAATAAATTATATAACGGGTTCAAATCGCAGGATCTCGGTGGCCAGTTTACATCTTCTCCACGTGAGATGACCATGCCCTCAAATCACTCTTGCGGAATGTCCAGGGTGGCACGAAGCGACGTCCTGCTGTTGGTGTTCATATCAACCAATTTAGGTCAAAAGGAGTATTTTATGATCAACATATAGCGCACATTGGCGATGAGGGCCTGGCCAATGTCGTTCTCAATCAAATATGGACCGATGGCTTTTTCGAGATGAATTGGACGCTCTTGGATCTCATGTGAATTCTTATCGTACCAAATTCGAAAATTATCATTCAGAATAGGTCTCACCGTATCCCTATTGTATTTCGAAAAATTCATTAAAAAAACGCCACCAAATAACTTATATTTGGAACCACAGTGCATTTACTAGATGTTCATTACCGTGAGACTGATGGCGATGTTGTTAGATGTTGAGGATTGTTTTATTAGAATTAGTTGGGAAATAAAGTAATTTCGAGGTATTTAACTATATGTATTAACTAATTATGGAACAGTGAAAAATACTCGTTTACCTACAGTTAAATTAACCCGTATTTTGTTACCTAGTTTTAGCATTTCTATTGCAGTGTATTATTATTTTTCAACATAAAATTTAAACACCGCCAAAAAAAAAATACTTTTAAACCCACCCAACATTCAATTGTAGAAACTGCTAAACAAAAAGTTTCTAATGCGATGGCATGTCAATTGTTCGAAGGAAACGCATTTGTTAGACTTTAATGTGGTTTGTTGTTAGAACTAAATAATTTTTGTGGCTGATGTTGTTGTTATTTTTATTTGTGGCGATATTACAGATTTTGTTTATGACCAATACAAACTGATGCTGTTAACGGTTTTCTCCGAATTTAAACAAAAAATCGTATTCCAACATAGAAAACGATTTTATGTTACATTTGAGTTTATTTGGTTGAAGGATTTAGTTTTTATTTGTTAAACTTTCCAAATCAGTTTTTACTATTTTCGAAAATACTATAAAATAGTCATAAAGGTTTTTACAGGCGACAATACTGTGTATTAATACTCGGTCTCGTTTACTTTACGAACAAGTTCTGACAAAATCTAATAACTGCCTTAAAAATGGAACTTCAACAGCTACCAGAACGTAAATTTTATGTTGCAGAGAGCCGCGGGAATGTCAAAAAGAATATAAATATACAAAAATGGATAAATTTGGTAAGAAGGTAATGGTGTGCCAAGCTATTTGAAGTTGCGGTTTTAAGAGTGCTCCATTTGCAACCTCTACAACTATGACTTCGGATATTTACATCAAAGAATGTCTTTAAAAACGTTTGCTACCCTTTATTAGACAACACCATTATTCAGTAACGTGTTGGCCTGATTTGGCCTCCTGTCACTATTCCAAAGCTATCACGGATTGGTACCCATCCAATTGTCCCCAGCTTCGGCCAATTGAAAAATATTGGGCTATTGTCAAAGCTAAATTAAAGAAAAATGAAAGTGCTATTATCGACAATAAAAAAATGTTATCTGCTTGGAATAAATATGCAGCACAGTTGAACCGAAAAGTTGTGCAAAAGTTAATAGCTACCATCAAGTCAAAAACTAGAATATTTATTAGAAATAAATATATTTAACTAGTTTTTTAGCATATTCATAATTGCTAATAAATAAGATTAAATTTATGGTTGAACATTATTAAATCGCATTTTTTGTTATGTAGATATTAATGCTTAAGTGCGAACGGATTTTAAGTGAACAATTTTATTACATCATAAAAATGGTTGTCACAAACATATACTTAATTACTACAATCATATATATGTATGATTGCTACAATGATGTGAATGGTAACTTAAACATATTATGGTTATCACAATCATATACATAAATACAATGACCATAATGTTGTTAAAAACTTTTAAAAATGATGCAATGGTTATGGCCAGGCTTCTCTTACGCTACGAATTATAATAATGGATCTATTTTACATCGCAAGTAATGATTCGGTGCAAAAATTTTTTTTATAGCTTTCAAGCAGCATTTCAGAGATACACATTCGTCTTTCAAGCTCTCTCAGCTTCAATTCGTGTGATACCCAACTTCCCTGCTTTTGGATGAATCCTCTCACTTGCTAACGGCACTTTTTTTCAAACTAGTAATATTTTCGAAGCAAAAAACAGTTGTTGTTACCACTATGAGAATAAATGACAGATATTTACGCTTCAAAATGACGTATGAGTTATTAAAAGCAGCGTTGAAAAGATACGTCATCTATTGTAAATCCCACATTTTTAAGTCATACATCCAATAAAAAACATAAATTTATTATTTCTGAATATTAATTTAGGATTTCTCAAGATCGAGTTGTATTTTCTCAACCTTAATTTTAATTTTTGGAATTTTTATTTCGATTTTTCAATTTCAATTATTTTTCTCTCAATAAAGAATTGGATTTTTTAATTTCAATTTTTATTTTTCCTATATTAATTCTATTATATTTTTCAATATTGACTAATTGTTATAATACCAATGGTTAGTCAGTAGGGTGTATTATCTCATAATGCACCTGATGCATATTTGTCTGGTTCACATGATGAAACCGGACTATACCCATCAGCGCTGACTATTCCCATAGTCTGTCAATCTATGTCGCTGCTCACTGTAGTTTTTAAGATATGAATAATCAAGTCCAGTTTAGTATAAAAGCTTAAAGAGTAATATCACAATTTGCTATTATGAATTTATATATTTGCATTTTTTTAACATCAACCAAACCAAAGTTTTCGGTTTCAACTAAATTAAAATCAAACACACGAGTTTCAATATATTTAATTTTAATTATTAATTCTTGGAATATATGAGGTATTTTATGAATAGATATAATATAGGAATTTCGCTGTAAATTATTGTACCAGATATCTGGAATATAATCATGTACTCAAAATGTAAATAAGTTGAACAATAAGAAAATAACACTGTGCAACAAGAAAATTTTTCCCGAATGAGCCTAACGGGAAATGAAAGTAGATAATTAGTATACCAAAACCCCCAAAGGGTTTTTAAAAGTTAGCTCGTGTTTTAAAGTTATTCTCCTTTAAAGTTTTTTTGAGTAAAAATGTTTCATATATATTTTATGAATAATCTATTGAAGTAAGTCAATATTTATATAAAGTAATTTTAGTTGAATGTTAACACTTTTTGCAGATTTATTTTTTTATTTTTATAGTTTTTGGTACTTAGATACGCAATTACCAATTTTTGGAGAATTGCTGAATATTGCTATTGCTGTAAAAGTATTGAGTAGTGGGTATCGTGTATCGAGTATTTGCCATAATGTTTGAGTAATCAATACTCAAAAGTAGATACTCAATACTTTTAGACTTGTATTTTTACAATTTAGTTTATTTAAATTTAACGGTTATGGTGCAAAAAATGCATCTCTACTATAAATACAACTCAAATCAATATTAGAAATGCAACTCTTAGCGTAAACAATTTTCAAATAAGAATAAAATATTATTAAAAAAACTGGAATAAAGTTAAAAAGTTCAAAATATTTATTGATATAATCTTGTAAACCTAAAATGTTTCTAAAAAGGAGTGATGTCTGCTAATACATTACCGAAAAGCAGAAAAATATATCGTTTTTAAATTTAAAAAAATCCGTTAAAAGTATCGAATAGTATTGAGTACCCAAATGAAAAGTGTTGAGTAGTATTGAGTAATCAAAAGTAGTAGAATGTTACAGCACTATTGCTGTACAAAGTATTAAGATTTTTTAATTTTTTGAAATGAAATCGTAGTTACCTGTTATAATAGTGCAACTTTTTGTGAATTTGTGAACCATTATTTGTTAATAAAGTGAAAAGAAGTTTTTAAATAAAGTTAATTACTAAAAAAAATATTTTTAATTTAATAAAGTTTGTGAAATGTCTTGCAATATAAACAATTTTTGCTACGTTTGTGACCATTTCACACCACAAATGTTAAAACATGGTTCGTTTACAGAAGAATTTATATCTGTTGGGTAAAACTAGGTCTGACAGCTATCAGATATCTGTTAAAGCAATGATGAATGCTTTTTCTAAAATAGGCGTTAATATGTCGCTCAAAATTCATTACCTACATCATCATCTAGACTACTTCGGTCAGCAAGTATCGACCGAATCAGATGAACAAGGTGAACAGTACCACCAAATTGCAATGCCATTTGAAATGTAGTAATTTTTAATATACATATATTTTTTTCCCCAATACATTTTAACACAAATTTTGCAGATATCGAGGAAAAAAGTCTCCCGATGCTGTATTAGCCGAAATTTGTTGGTGAGCAAGAACTTGTATTACGATGATGAAGGAGAAGAAAACACAGGAAGTGAACTACAAAATTTGTCTACTTCAAATTCTGGTTCTACAGAGCATCCACCAGAGCAGAAAAGACCTCGAACTATATAATGTAGTTCATTTTTATATAAACTATGTAAAAAAAAATACAAATTAAATTTTAAAAGTTAAATATATATGAAAAATTTTTACTCAAAAAAGCTGAACTTTAAAGGCGCATAACTTTAAAATACGAGCTAACTTTTTAAAACCCTTTTGGGGTTTTGGTCTACTGATTTTCTACTATCACTTCCCGTTGGTCTCATTCGGGAAAGATTTAATGACCCGAAATTTGATGCCCAGTGTAATTTGTTATCAAATTAAAATTGGAAAATAAATTAGAATACTGCAAAATGGGTGAAGATTCATGTTTTGCGACAAAATTTCCAATTAAAATAATTTTTTATATTTCATTGGCCCAGACATCTACAACCCATCATAACTTGATAGCAAAGAAAACATATGTAAGTATAGTAAAATGTCATGCATTTCCCAAATTCCAAATTTTACATTTACAATATTTTTTAACGAAATTCCAAAAAATATTTTCGATTCTAATAAACGACACATAGTGAGTACTATGGTATTCAATTAATCGGGTTTCTGGTTTAATCGGTTAATCGAGCAAATAATTAATCGGGGTTTAGATTTAATCTGTTAATTTTAAATTATTCGATTAACCGAATAATTTCTATTTAGATTTTAAACAGAAAAAAACCACAAATTTTCTGTACTTATTTAAGTATTTCAATAATAAAAAGAACAAAAACATAAAAAATAAACCAAACATAGCAATTCAACCAAAAAGTAAGTAATTTTCTTTAGTTTTAAAAAAACTCGACTTGGAAAAAACTCTCTCGCTGAATGTAGATGTTGCAGAAATTGAAAGTAATGCATGGTAAAGAATATCCAATATCTTAGTTATTTTTTTTTAGCTTTTTCTAAGCATATAAAATCTCCATTACACCATTGAATTCCTTTTTGGATTTTTTAGATTTTGAATACTTTTAATAATTTTGATAAATTCTGATAAAAACTCATTTCAGTAACGTCTCCAGTTTCGTCTATTATCATCTTCTCATCCGACAAATACATGTAAATTAAATATGTCAGTTTTTACACTCACTAAATGCTCACTGGATGTTCGAAAACATATGTTATTTTACTTTGACTTTTGTGTTTGAATTAAAGTGGCAAAATAATTACAAAAAAATATGTTAAAGTGTAAAAAAAATAAATTTCGGTTAATCGGTTAATCGACACAAATTAATCGATTTATTTGTTATTTGAAAATCGCCAATTTTGAATTATTCGAACAGTTAACCGACCAAAATTAATCGGTTAACCGATTGAATACCCTAGTGGGTACGGTTTCAAATTGAATGAAAATACCATATAAACTATAAGTCTGATTAAAACGAATGCAAGTATTTGTAATGTCTACTTTATTTTCTTACAAAACCCTGATAACATGCTATCTATCAGTCTCAGCCACTAACATTTTAACAGCCATTAAAGTTGTAAGTTAAATGGTTGCTATAAAATATTAACACTCTATGACGAGACATAAAAAATCATAAAAATTTGTATTTTTAATATAAAATCATGAAATATGCAAGCATTTACAAGTTATAATCTACCACACGCTACAGGAAATGAACAAACACACACAGACACCAGCACAAGAAACACTTGCAACACTTATTCCCAACTGTTCTAGGAGTAAACGAACAAAAAAAGTTTTAAAACAATGTGATCATACAAGCATTAACCACGTAAAAATAAATGTATACTATACATTTATACATGTACATATGTATATATATATAAATGTTGCATACATGTGGCTACATGCAACAATATTTAAGTGATAATAAGGGAGAGAAACAATGAACAAAAGCAAAACTATTAAACATTCATAATTTGTGGCATGTGCATGCCATCATGCATGCACATTTACCAAATGTGTAGGGGGAGGGCGGAGAAGAACAAGCAAATCGTATGAATTAATAGCAAAAAAAGAGGAAAAGAGCAAAAAAAAAAAATAAAATACAACATGGGGAGCGCCGGTTGCGTATGTTTAATAATAAATGGGCAAGTTAAATAAATATTAATAATACGCAACAATAAGTTGCGTGTTAAACACGAAATGCTACATGAACTATAGAGAAATAAATGAATAGTTCAACAGGCTTTTTATTAAAAAGAGTAAGAAGCAGGAGCCCAACATTTAAAAACTTATTATGTTTAAGGAATGATGGTATGTATATCGTGGCTTAATATGCACCTTTCACTGTTCTATCTTCACTTTGTTAGGGGAGTATAATTACACCATGTTTTTAGGTTTCTCTATACAGTCTTGTATATATTATTTTCTAGTTGGTGATTAGAATTTAAGTACATATTGCATTATAAAAGTTGTTAAGTATTAATTGAAAAAGTTTTTTATATACTGAAGTACTAAGAATTTATTTAAAATGTATTGGGCCGGATTTACAATAGATGTCGTATCTTATGAACGTTTTTGTTTTTAAAAACTTATATATCATTTGGAAGGGTACAAATCTGTCAATTATCCTCACTTAGTTACTGGACATTGTAGTGTAAATAACAATTTTTTTATGTTTTTTTGCTTTGAAAATGTCGAATTTTGTAACAACGAAGCGTCATATGCGGGAAGTTTTGCTATATTTAGCTGAAATATACAGATTGCTGAGTAAAGCTTATGGTGAATGTGTTCCATCGGTTTCAATGTTCGCCCAGGCCTGCCAAAAAAGTTTGAAGACCAAGAATTGAAGGCACTACTCCATGAAGATAATTGTCAAACTCATCAAAAAGCTTGCAAAATCATTGGAAGCTACTCAAGCAGCAATTTCAAAATGTTTGCAAGCAGCAGGCTTCATCCAAAAGCAGGGAAATTGTGTACCATTTTAAAAGTTGATTTTGCATGTACGAAATTATGTTTGAACGCTATAAAACAAAATCATTTTTGCACCGAATCGTTACTTGAGATGAAAAAGCGATCCATTACGATAACCCGAAGCATAAGAGATCGTACGTGAAGCCCGGCCAATCAGCCGAATCGACATCAAAGCAAAATATCCTAATGATCTCATAAAAATCATTATAGTCCGAGTTAAATCACCGACGAGTCTGGATAGATTTTAGCATTTTCATTATGTTAAAAAAAGTAAATAATTTGTGGTGTCTACACATTTTTGAGACTCCTTTAATGCTTGGATTCCAAAATAACAACCGATTTTTACGACTTGAAATAAAAATTTAAAAGTTTGTTAAGAAACTTCAAATAGGGATGTATTATAAATATGGGTATCCTTCGTATCAAAAGGATGATTTTATTAGGGTTTGAGCTTGTTTAGGAAAAAGGATGTATGGTAACTTATCGAACCCTTGCTGCGTTAAAGTTGAAAATTGACACAAACAAACCAAATTTTATAATATTCAGAGTACATCCGTATATTTTATTCAATATTATATGTTCAGGATATATGGGAGATATACATGTCCTTGCACCGA
This sequence comes from Calliphora vicina, assembly GCF_958450345.1. Classification (NCBI taxonomy): domain Eukaryota; kingdom Metazoa; phylum Arthropoda; class Insecta; order Diptera; family Calliphoridae; genus Calliphora; species Calliphora vicina. Next base: position 124,648,879 of record NC_088780.1, read on the forward strand.
TCTTAACACACGCTTTTGATTAAAATTTTTAACCCAAGTATTATTTAATTTTTTTTTATCAAGTCACCTTTGTAAAGCATGTCAGTTATTATGTTCATTTGTTGTTAATCTGATTAAAATGAGTGACGAGAAAAAAGTGCGTACTAAAATTATTAAATATTTTCAACAAAATCCAACTAAAAGTTTGTCAGACAATCAAAGGTCTTCCGTCAAACTGATTCTAATGTTATTAAACAGTATCGGGAGAATTTTTCCGCTGATAGGAAACCTGGTTCATATAGAAGGAATGGTCCAAATGATGTTTCTGTTTTTCAAAAGAGCTTCCAAAACATTCGGTAGGAAAGCAGTCCGGTTAGCTCAGTACTCGGACTATTAGGTACGAAAAGTTAAAGCCAATGTAGGTTTAAAAATATACAAGGCTCAAAAAGTTCATGACAGAAACTCTGCAAAATTAGAGGCCAAAGACAGAGCACGGAAATTGAAGTCAGATTTTATACAAAAAATATACCTGCTGCATAATGGATTACGAAACTTACATATGGCAAATTTTGCTCAGCTTCCGAGTCAATATTTTGTATGCTACTGATCCTCGAGGGAATGTTGTAGAAAGGTTTTGGACCCAAAAGCAGAAAATTTTCCTAAACAGTTCTTGGTGTGATAAGCAATATGCAGTTGCGGCAATGATTATCATAATCATGATTATCATAATCATCTATGTAGGGTAATAATATCATTAAACCAAAGGTAATGAAACAGTTTTTTACAAGTTCAAGACTAAAGTACTGTACATACGTATATATGTATAGTAGAGTGACAATCAGTTGTATGGAAAAAATTTTTTGTTAAAATTTTGAAGAGTGCCGGGTGGAATATTGTGACACTATGCCTAAAAGTTAAGTGCTGAAAATTTGAGCCAAATCGGTCAACGATTTCTGGACGCGCATCGAGGTCAAAGTTCAGATATATGCAAAATTATACTATTTATATGGAATAAATAGGTGAAACTCGTTAAATTTCTGCATTGTTTTCTAGAAATGTATAGATTTATTTATATTAATGAATATTACATTAAAAAAAATTTTTTGGAAGTTAACCCTGCATCTCCTTTGGGTCAAAATGACCCAAAAACTGTATTATTGCCAAAATTGAGGAAAAATGCAAATTTTTCAGATATTTTAAAAATTTTGCTACTAAATAAATACTTTTGCAATTGAATGCAAAATAATCGAAATGTGTACGTAATTATCGTTGTAATGAGATATAAATGACAAAATTTGGTTAAAAAATGTTAAAGTTATTACAAATTCGCCAGACCATTAACGTGTTTCAGGCCACTTGAACAAAAAATTTAGGAAAAAAAATTAACATATTTCGAGAAAAATTAAAATAAAAGCTAATTTTTATTTAAAATATGTCCGTATTTACTTGTGTATGAGTTTTTGTCTTCGTAGGATACCGTTAACCTATTCGCAGGTATGGCCAAAAAAAATTATTTTTTTTAACGGCTGTTTCAAATCTCCATTTTCAAATTTTTAAAAATTTTGTTAAACAAATTTCAGAATTTTTTGATCATCACATTGGGATTTATTGAGATCAAAATAGGGAATAAAAATATGAAAAAATTATGTCAATACCTCTTCCAGTTTTTCCGTACCTGCGATTTAAATTTTGCGATTTTCAAGAAAAACTATTTTTTTGTCCATATTTAGGCGAATGAGCCCAATTTCCTTAATGTTATAAATTTTAATTAAAACCTATTCATAATATTATAGTCCCTGTAATTTTAAATATGGTCTGAAAGTTTTACTAAAATCGGAAAACGATAACCTTAAATCGTGAAGGTCAAAGGTCAAATTTTTCAATATTTTGAATTTCTAAAGAAAAGATGGCGAAATGTTATATATTTTTGGGCCGATTTTAATGAGACTTGAGGAAAGTATAACTTAAAGTCCAGAATTTAAAATAACGGCACAAAAATGGAATTTAACTCTTAGCAGCACTTGGGGTCCAAATTACCCTCAACATTTAAAATCACGAAAAACACAGCCATTTTGACCCCAAGTGCTCTTAAAGGACTAAATCCATTTTTGCACTGTTGTTGTAAATGTTAGACCCCAATGTATATTTTGCTCAAGTTTCATTAAAATCGGCCCAAAAATATATAACATTTCGCTATCTTTTCTTTAGAAATTCCAAATATTGAAAAATTTGACCTTTGACCTTCACGATTTAAGGTTATCGTTTTCCGATTTTAGTAAAACTTTCAGACCATATTTAAAATTACAAGGACTATAATATTATGAATAGGTTTTAGTTAAAGTTTATAACATTAAGGAAATTGGGCTCATTCGCCTAAATACGGACAAAAAATTTGTTTTTCTTGAAAATCGCAAAATTTAAATCGCAGGTACGGAAAAACTGTAAGAGGTATTGACATAATTTTTTCATATTTTTATTCCCTATTTTGATCTCAATAAATCCCAATGTGATGATCAAAAAATTCTGAAATTTCTTTAACAAAATTTTTAAAAATTTGAAAATGGAGATTCGAAACGGCCGTTAAAAAAAATATTTTTTTTTGGCCATACCAGCGAATAGGTTAACGATATCCTACGAAGACAAAAACTCGTACACAAGTAAATACGGATATATTTTAAATAAAAATTAGCCTTTATTTTAAATTTTCTCGAAATATGTTAATTTTTTTTCTAAATTTTATGTTCAAGTGGCCTGAAACACGTTAATGGTCTGGCGAATTTGTAATAACTTTAAAATTTTTTAACCAAATTTTGTCATTTATATCTCATTACAACGATAATTACGTACACATTTCGATTATTTTGCATTCAATTGCAAAAGTATTTATTTAGTAGCAAAATTTTTAAAATATCTGAAAAATTTGCATTTTTCCCGAATTTTGGCGATAATACAGTTTTTGGGTCATTTTGACCCAAAGGAGATGCAGGGTTAACTTCCAAAAAATTTTTTTTAATGTAATATTCATTAATATAAATAAATCTATACATTTCTAGAAAACAATGCAGAAATTTAACGAGTTTCACCTATTTATTCCATATAAATAGTATAATTTTGCATATATCTGAACTTTGACCTCGATGCGCGTCCAGAAATCGTTGCCCGATTTGGCTCAAATTTTCAGCACTTAACATTTAGGCCTAGTGTCACAATATTCCACCCGGCACTCTTTGAAATCTAAGAAAAAAAAATCGGCTGTCACTCTAATGTATAGTGCTTTTTACAATAACATACAAACATGCACACGTTTGTATAAGTATGCGTGTTAGCTCAACATTAACCTTTAAATAATCATACGAGTACAAGGAGAGTTCTACACCCACCCTCATTGTACTCGTATGAGTATTTAAAGGAATAAAAAATAAAATAATAAATACAATTCCGTTTTTTCTTTCCTGTGTCTTTCATTCGTTAGTTACTCTATGCAGCAACTCTATTGTTGTACAAAGTATAAGGGTGTGTGTTTCGTTTTGTTTCCTATAATTGATTTAATTCAAACACTTTAAGTTGAAATTAAAATCAACACATGCTTGTTATCACTAATGTTCAAGGGTATTTTTTTTTTATTTTAGCTTTTTAATAAGATTTAAACACTATTTTACATTTAGTTGTGTTAAACAGGAATGTTTAACATTGATACTGTTAGTAGTTAATGGGTGGGAGATAGAAAATTAGAAAAATGTATATTTTTTATGCAATCCATTAAATTTGTTTGTTAATATAAGAAATAGTTCTAAATTATAGATCGTGAGATCTTGATGAATGGCTATAAGGCGTAGTAGAATATATTTTTTTTCAAATTATTTCCAACCTGACAAATGCGGTTCAAATCCCAAATCTAGGTTGCCAGAGAAGTTGTAAATTTTGGATTATCTTGACTTCACAATTTTGCCGCTAATATTCGCAAGATCTAGAACATCATTGTTCGCTAACAGAATTTTTCAACTAAATGAATTAAGACCCAGCGGGAAAAATATGCAGTAAAGAGGCCTTCTTAAATGCCTAATTTTGCAGACACAAGGACTTCTAGCCGCATGGCAAAATCAATTCAATTTTACACGGCGTGTCATTTTGCGAGCCATGGCCTTGCATACTCGCTGCTGTTAGAGGGCTGAAAGAAGGCCTACTTATGATGGGCTATTGGTAGCCAACAAGCAATTTATTTTTGTAAATTTGTAAAGAGAGTTAATCAAGGAGATGCGGAGTATTTTATTTTTTGATGTAGACTATTTTCATTTACTCACTAGGGCTTCTTGAACACCTTCTAAGAGCAGGCAGTGTGGAATGAGTATCGGATATTTTAGAATGAGTAAGTATGCCTTTTAGAAGGCCTACGAACTGAAGTCCTATCATGTTTTTCCGCTGGTTATTAACTTAAACTATTACATTATCGAAAACAGTAGGAGGATATTATGCGTTTGTGCTGATGTTTGTATCGCCCAAAAATATCGTATACCGATAAACTCAGAATCACATTCTGAGTCGACTTAACGATGTCCGTCCGTCTGGCTGCTGTCCATGTTAACTTGTGCATACAAATGCCCTCCCGAAACAGGACTTTATCGACCATAAATGCTTAATTTATATAGATATCCACACAAATAAGTTTTATATACAAACAAAGCACATCTAAAAATGTTGAGCGAATCGATTCATAATGGACCATAGATCCCATGTAAGGCCCTCTTCCCAAAATTACTTTAACGAACAAAAGATTTATTGAAATTTTAATGTTGGAAGTATAACTTAAAAATGCATGATTTCCAATATATGGCGTATTCTTTGCAGGCGGTTTTTGTTTTTAATAACTTATATGACATTTTCTCTCATTTATTCGCACTTAGTTACTGAACATTATAGTTTAAACAACAAATTTTATTTTTTTTTTTATTTCGAAAATGTTGAATTTTTTGCCAACAAAGCGTAATATGCGGGAAGTTTTGCTTTATTTCTTTAATTTGAAAAAAGAACAGCTGAAACACACCGCTTGCTCATCAAAGCTTATGATGAATGTATTCCATCGGTTTCAACGGTTTCGCTCATGCCGGCCAAAAAAGTTAGCAGACATAGAATTGGAGGCATTACTCCATGAAGATTTTTGTAAAACTCAACAAGAGCTTGCAAAATCATTGTAAGCTTCTTAAGCAGCAATTTCAAAACGTTTGAGAGTAGCAGGATTCATACACAAGCAGGGAAATTGAAGCCGAGAGACTTTGAACGACAATTTTGTATGTCAGAAATGATGTGTTCAAGCACTATAAAAGAAAATAATTTTTGCACCGAATCATTACTTGCGTTGAAACATGGATCTCTTACGATAACCCGAAACGTAAGAGATTGTATGGGAAGGCCGGTCAATTAGTCGAGTCGACACCAAAGCCAAATATCCATGGCGCTAAGGTAATAAAAACAAAAGTTTCTAGTATGAGATGCTGAAATCTGACCAGACCATCACAGGGAATCTGTAACGAACGCAACTGATTCGCAACTGAGCCGAAAAATAGCCGGCGACATATCAAAAAAATCACTTTCGAGATGCCCAAATTTCAGAAAAAGTCAAAAAATTCACTATGAATATTTCCTTAAATATTGAAAAAACAATTAAATCAGCATATTTTTTTTTATTAACTACTAAAAAAAACCTTGAAAAATAAAAGTTGAGAAAAAGTAAATTTTTTGATTTTTTCTAAAATTTGGGCACCTTGAAAATTATTTTTTTGACGTAGTGGAAAAACTATTGAAAAATCGATTGCTAAATCGATCCACCCTATTATACACCCAATAGAATAATGATATGCTCATTTTCAGTGTGGGGTATTATATCGAGCCCTTAGCGCCAAATTTTCTCAGTTATGTAGATTTTTCTATTTAAAATGGAAAAATAAAAACGAATTTTGAAATTTATTAGCAGCAATCCCGCAATTCCCAAAAAAGTGTTGAAAAATTCCAGAAATGGGAATTTTTAGTTTTTTGGCTATAATATCCACACCAGAGTCGGGGTTATCGGAACACTTTACAAAATAAATAGAAGGCCCAATATGTGCCATCTAAATTTTGATATCTAATATTCCATTTGAGAATTTTTGCCCTAAATTTTAATTTTACATAAAAAATATGTGTTTTTTGAATGGACACCAGGGGACCAGCCCCTCGTTAACAATAATATTTAATTTTTTTTTCATTTAAAAAATTTTACGAAAACCAAGCTATCAGAAATAATAAATTTCTTATATATCCTCTTAGAAATTTTTTGCGATAACTTAAAAATAAAAAAAGTTCTTTTTTCCCCAAAAATTAGCGACAAATCGCCTATTTAAAATTGTTTAAATTCAAATGCATATAACTTTGGACTTAGTAATAATTTTTAAACAGCTCTTTTTCTGTTTGACACATACATATGGTGTTAGTCCAATAAAGGAAAACTGGAGAAAATCGGGAAATATTTAAATACGCTGTTATCAAAAAACTGGAGTAGGGTGGGTAAAAATGTTGAAAATTTAATTTTCAAATGCGAATATCTCCTAGTTATAAGAGGCAATTGATAGCTACGACGAGATTTTTTGTAGTATTGAGAACACAAACGAAGATATAGGATCGTTTTAAAAATGTAACATACCAAAGGTGTTCTACTTTGAAGACCCTTGGTCGCGCCCCTGGTGGGCCCATGTTCAAAATTTAAATTCCAGAACACTTCTTCTTTTTTGCGCATGTGAAATTTCATTCAAACCAATCGAACCATTTAGAAATTACATATTTATTTCCCTCTTTTTTTCTATGCCACTGTGTGTCGCTTACGATAAAATTCGTTTACTGTAAAATGTAAACATTGATTGACGATAAAATCTTTCCCCCTATAATTTTGAAGTTATTAACAATTTTGATATTCTGAGAACGCTAAAACATCAGTCGGTCCATAAAATTTTAATTTCTGAAATAAAAAAAAAATATAAAATGTCGCTTACGACAATTTGGCGCTAAGGGCTCGATATGGTCTGGCTTGACCGACTATACTTTCTTACTTGTTTTGATTTCATTTAAGCATAAGCTTTACGCAATAAGATATTATTAAAACGAACAGATTTATACCTGCAAAATATATTCGTTTTAAATAAAACACAAACTGAAAATATTTTTAGACAAATTCTAAATTTTTTTCAAAATAATTTGGTCTTGTATTTGTTTTATTAAATATATACATATTTGGTCGATTCACAAGGTATCCTATCATGTCATAATGTTCTCATTTTTCACAATACATAGTTTGAAAATATTGCTATTGTCTTTCAATCAACAAATGTCCTAAAATAATACTACTCCGTATGTTATATTTATTGTGCTATCGTAACCAACCAACAGAGACCTTCTCCGAACGCCTAAGAGTCGGTTAAGCCGGATCGGTGAGTCATGAATTATTAGAACATTATGACAATATGACATGATAGGATGATACCTTGTAAATCTACCAATTGTATTAATACTTAGTATGTTCTATGTTTTTAACATATTTTAATGACTGTTGTAATACTTCAAGATGTTTTAAAAAATGGACAATATTTTGAATAAATTTCTACTTGTACTACTAGAAATATTTACCAACTAGGCCACAAATGGAATACAGAAATTATTATTGAAACTAGACCACTTAGAAATCGCTCTCAGTTAATAACACAATACATCGTACTCACATACATTTTATGCTAAAACTTGTGCTACTTACCATAAGCAATATTTAAGCTCTTAATATGAAAATTATAATAACAAAATTTGTAGACAAAATAAATAAAACACATTGCTAATGTGAAAGGAAACAGGATATTCCCGAGATTCGAGTTTCTAACAAGCCAGAAAAAAGCCAAAAAAAATCTTTGGCAATATTTTATTTTGTTTTTTGTTTTTTCAAACAATATTTGCCTTTATACCAATATAATGTAAAACGAGAAAAAAGAGATTTGTAATATTAATTTGCATGAAAAATTCATAAATAACATACACGAATATTTTAAAAAACCAAATTGTGAATAATAAAATAAAGAAAATGAAGAACAAAAAAAAAAAAACAACAACACACTGAATTGAAAAACGTTGCATACAATAATACAAGACAAGACGTACAGCAACAACAAGATTTCCATGTTCAGAGAATAGGGCAACAAAAAGCAATAAGTCATCAGGGCAACAACACAATAACAACAACCAAAATAATAAAAATAAAACCAACAACACTATAGTACAAAACGAAAAGTCACTAACCCCATAATAAAACTTATAGATACAAACATCTACCAACAACAAAAAGTTTAGAAATTCATGGATTCATTCTTTCATTCATTCAGTCAGTCGTTCTCACTGCATGCAGACGTTGCCAAATAAGTACAAAACAGTTCAAATAAATGTAACAGCAGCTAATTTTTTAAAATAAAAAAAGAGAACTGCAAACATGACTGGAGTTTTCTTCTTTGTACTTTTAAGAATGAATAATATGTAAGTAAATATATCGCAGGAGTACATCAATTTTTTTTAACAATTTGTTGTGACAAACACAAATTTGACAGAGATTGTGGATTCGAAATTATTCAGGTGATTTTGTAGGAATAATTAAAGAAATTTGTTATCATAAAAATACTAAGACTTCAAATAAATTTCACAAGTGCCTAATCTATGATATAAGGCTTTTTGATGAAAACCCCTTCACATTGATGCCAACTATATACATACATATACTACAACTGAGAGCCAAAAATCAAATTATGTTGTAAAAATCTAATTCATGAAAATGTAGTGCCATGCATTTTGCTTATTTACATTGGGGATTAATCGCAGTGATTTTATTTATATTTTCTTCTAAAATTGCGCATTTAATTGTGCCATGCAACTTTTAATAATCATTTTTGACAACTAACAACAATTTAATCATAAAAAATCCCCAACAATCACAAGCCTTGTGACATCGTGTAACTTGTCCTACTTACTCCGCACTGTGGTTCCAAATCAAAATCTAGGTGGACAAAATTATGAAAATAGATATCTTCAGAATTTGGAAAAACAAAGTTTTTTCGGAAGCTGACAATCTGATCTCCTCCAATACAAATGGGTCTTTCAATTGGACATTTCGTTTTCTCAACAGAAACGCCAGAAGTTCAACAAATTTTGAATCATATTTTCGTTAATTTTTTTTGAATATTTTACTGCTTTACTAAATTAGATATATCTTAATTGTTTTACCATATAGAAATTCATACTTCAAAACATAGATAAAAATTACTATAGGCTTTTATTAGGTGTATATCTTATATCTATGGGCCTCTCCATTTTCCTGTTATAGTCCTTTCAACTTGGGTCTCAAATATACTGATATTTTTATACCCAGACCACCGAGAGTATAATGCGTTTGTGCAGATGTTTGTAACGCCCAAAAATATTAGTCTAACACCCACCTTAAAGTATACCGATCGACTTCACTTTCTGAGTCTATTAAACGATGTCCGTCCGTCCGTCTGGTCGGCTGGCTGGCGCAGAGTACAGGACGCAATTTTGAAGATATTTCGATGAAATTTGGTACATATTATTTTTTCGGCTCAAGGACCAAGCCTGTTGAAACTGGCTGGAATCGGTCCATTATTTCACCTAGCCCCATACAAATGTCCTCCCGAAATTGGACTTTATCGGTCATAAATGTTTAATTTATATTTGTATCTCCACAAATTCTGCTCCAAATAAGTTTTATATATACAAAATTCATGTCACCAAACTTTTGTTACGATCGGTCCATAATTAGTCATAGCTCCCATATAGACCCGCTTCCGAAAATCACTTTAACGTGCATAAATCGCTTAAAAATGTTGGTATACACACAAAATTCAACATATTAACTTTAATATAGACATAAATCACACGACATAATTTCATGGTGATCGGTCCATAATTGGTCATAGCCCCCATATAAGGCCCACTTCCGAAAATCATTCAAAAATATAAATTATTGAAATTTTAAATGAAAAATGTTTTTACTCTTGTATTTAGTGTAGGGTATTATATGGTCGGGCTTGACCGACCATACTTCCTTACTTGTTTTTTTCTAAGAATCTTATATAGCTTGCCAAAAAAAAAAAAAGACCGCCAGCACCGGCCGAAGTACTTTTTTTTTAATTTTTACGGAATGGAGTTTACCAATCTATATAAAATCTACCAATCTATATAAAAAGACCGCCAAATAATTTTGTCCACCTAGATTTTGATTTGGAACCACAGTGCTCCGTTTGCTTCTCTACATTTCTAGCTACATTTTCTACATTTCTATGTTCGAATAAAATGAATAATTCGAATAAGATATTTTAACTTGTTCGAATAATTCGATCACACGTTTTTAAAAAAGTAAAGAATGAAGTTTTGATATAGGTTTTTTAATATTTTATTGTTAAGGAAAAACTGCTAATGTTAAAAAACATTCTAAAACAAAGTCCACCATTAAATTTTCATCAGAAATATTCTGATCAGATTCCCTTCCGAACAATCTACAAAACAATTGACTAGCAAAGTCTTTAGTTTCCGTTTTGGAGCTAGTCTTTCAGCTAGTTGGACATGATCCTGAATTCAAGTACAATATAAACGTATTAAGAACTTTTTTATGTCGTTCACTAATTGGTTTTTAAAATGAGTAATTAATTATTTATAACTAATTGTATTATACCGTCAAGCTCTATCAACCATGCGGAATCATTGATTAATCAAATCTGCACAAAGTTTGGTATTATTGTCAGTGAACGTGGCTAATTTGATGTCAGGCAGTGCATGATTGACGCATTTATAAATACACTTATTATCATGTCCAACGATATTTAACATCATTTATAAGACGCAACAAAACGTAATTTTGCAATATTTTAATCTAAGTTAATATTTTGTTAATTAATTGCGATTCTGCTAATATTTCGCCAGCATATGTTCATGTTTAAATGCTAAAATTTCTGTTTCGAAATCAATTCTTTTTTTTTACTAAATAAAAATGTTTTATTCGGTCCCTTTAGTTTCATTGGTTCAAGTCCTAAATTAAACATTTTGAAAGACTTGTTTTTAGAATTGTAACTTCTTGCAGTAATCTTTATATATTTAGAGAATGAGCTATCGGACCACTCATCTACAGTGGTCGAAAGACTCCCTTTATCTTTAGTTTTCTGTCGAATTTCAGAAACATAACAAGTTTTCTAAGTCATTATTACTTATTTAAATTTGGAATCATGAAAAATTTTAAGGAATTTAATAAATTTAATTAGAATTAAATTTTTTGAAATGTTGAAACGGTACCCGCTGAAAACTTTCGTAATGACCTAAAATACCACCAAAAAATGTTTAGCTTGTTCTAAGAAAGGCAACCCGTGCCGACTTTCGATTTAGATTTGAGGTGTATTTAAAAGGGAAAAATGCATTTTTTTTAGTTTTTGTAAAAATTTGTCCATTAAATAATTACCTTTGCCATTTCGTTTAAAAGAATCGAAAAGTGTACGTAATTGTCGTTCCAATAAGATATAAAATACAAACAATGGTTAAAAAATGTTAAAGTTATTAAAAATTCTCCAGGCCATTAACTTGTCTCAGCCCACTACAACAAGAAATGTAGGAACAAAATTAACATATTTTGTGAAATATTGAAATAAGTGCTTATTTTTATGTAAAATATATCCATATTTAAATGTGTATGAGTTTTTGTCTTCGTAGAATACCGTTAACCTATTCGCAGGTAGGACCAAAAAAATTTAATTTTCAAAACTCAAATTTGAGTAATAGAGTGTAGCATGCTGTATTGATGGATGCCGATCCAAATCTCAGAATATCCTAATTTTGCATGATTCATTACAATGCACGATGGGGCCAATGACAGGTTTTGAGGCAAAAAGTACTTTTTTCATGTCAACCATTTAAAAAAAATAATAATTATATATATAATTAAATATAAAATATAAATATAAAAAATAATTTTATATTTAACACTTTGAAACACACGAATATTAAAAAATTAAAGTCAGGTGGCAACACATGACGACATGCCGAGCTGCCAAAGTTTTTTTTTGCTTTGCTACATTTTCTGACATTCAATCATAATAGGTCTGTTCATTTACTTTCCCAGTAAATACTTGCAACGAGAGAATAAAATCAAAATTTACAAAATTACTCTCTTAAATTCTCAAAAATAGTAAAAAGTAAATGAACGCTTTTTCAGTAGCAATTGTTTTATACACACAATTTTCTTATTTTATTTCTTTTAAAATGTATAAATAAATACATTTTCTTCAATTTTATTGAAAATTCTTTTTTTTTACATTTTTTCAGCACTAAAATAAAATTGTTAATAAATAAACAATAACAGAAAACATATGAAATATAAGCTGCTAACTATTACGAGTTCAAAATAGAACTTGTAATAGTTTGCAACGAGAGAACACTCTCCAAAATTTATACGCTCTTGATTTTTTCTCTACTTGCAAGTTTTTTGAGTTAATGAATGCTTTTCCAGTAACAATTGTTACTAACTAGTAACAACTTTTAGTTATTGAACAAAGCTAATGAAACAACAAAGGAATTTTAGTCGTCAAACAAAAACTTTTAAGTTTATAAAAATTTTGTAAAATGGAAAACACTTGTAAATGTATGTAAATTAAAAAGATATAAAAATTTAAAAAAAAGTTAGATGTGGTAAATAATTTTTTGTGTCAACTTGTGTTGTCTTTTTTGTGAAGTTTTTGCTGTTTATCCGAGCGTATCCGTGAAACAATTTATATGTGGAGATAGGTAATAATGTCTACTATAAATTTTTGGAAAAACCATCTGCCGTTGTTTATTAAAATTTATTTCCAGGTAGCGTATAACTTAAAAATTTGGATTTTTATACCCAAAACCTCTATAGTGGAGAGGGTATAATGGGTTAGTGCTGATGTTTATAACGCGCAAAAATATTGTCCCAACACCCACCTTATGGTATACCAATCTGCTCAGGATTAAGCGATGTCCGTCCGTCCGTCTGTCCTTCTGTTAATGTATACCTTGTAATCAAACTACAGGTTGTAATTATAAAGCTAATTGGACAAAATTTGGTACAAGCTTTTCTCTTATCCCAGGGACAAAGCCTATTGACTATGGTTAGAATCGGTTCATTATTTCTCCTAGCCCCCATACGATTGCCCTATCTGAAAATAGTTAGGCTCTCATAAAAATCTTAGTTGGATATCTATCCAAACCAAATTCAGCACAAATAAGTTTTATATAAGCCGAAATCGCACCACCATAAGCCGAAATCGCATCCATATAAGACCCACTTCCGAAAATCACTTTAACCAGCATACATCTCTTAAAAATGTGGGTATTCCATTAAAATTCAATACAAATAAGTTATATAGATACAAAATCATGTCACCAAATTTTATAACGATCTGTCCATAATTAATCATAGCTCCCATATAAGGCCCACTTCCAAAAATCACTTTAATGAGCATTACAGATGTTCGTATTAAAATAAAATTCAACACAAATAAGTTTCATATACACAGAAAACATGCCACCTAATTTTAGGGCAATTTGTCCATAACTAGTGATAGCTTCTCGCTTAATTTCAAGATCCACATATCGCCATGCATATATCTCCTGTCAGGAGAGTGGGTGTGGCAGTAGACAGATTGACTTGAAATGTTTACTAAAGTCTTTGGTGAGCATTTATGTGACCTAATTGAAAGTCAGAAACTTATTATTTTCCAGTGATCTGCATACGCAGTTGCACTTTAATCCACCTACTGGAAATGGACACTGGCACTGTCCGATTGACTTAAATTTTTTACTGAAGATTTAGAAACTTCTTATTATCATCTGTACGAAATTTGAAAGGTCTAGCTGTTTCCTGTGATTTATTGCCTCAAAAACTGGCCATTGGCCCCATCGTGCAATGGATCGCGATCCAAATATCACAATGTATATGGTGTAACGAATATTTAGCAATTTAAATTTCGAAATCAGTTTCATGTAAAAACTCTACTTTAGATATTTTTCCAAGTAGTAAACCAATAATTACATTTTTAGTTTAAAAACCCTCCTCGTTTACGATTAAATAGCAATTCTTTAAACAATTTTGCAACAAAATATTTTTGAATCAGATTTTAAGATGTTTCTTTAAGTAAAACTGTTGCTCATTCAATCAAATATAAGTAAATTTAAGTGAAATTCCAGCAACATTATTTTCTATCAGTTTTTTGAGATTTCTTTTTATTTATGTTCCCCCCTTCAATACATATGTTTTCGACTTTTTAAATCTATATGGTTTTATATCCTATAAAATGTTTCCTACAACATCTGTACACAGAGAAAACAGATATATAGTAGCAAACGAATTTGTTGCCAATCGAATGATTCTGCCTTAGTGACAGAATTTTACATTTGTGGCTACAAAATTTTGGAAAGGTTAACAAAAGTTTGGTTGCTTCAAACGAAATTCTTCTTTATCCGAAAAATTCTATGTGTGGCACCGAATCATTCGATTGGTAACAAATTCGGTTGCTACTACAAATCTGTTTTCTCTGTGTATGTATTAATGTTTGGTCTGTTAGTTATTGGAATGTGTTGATAACAAGGTGTTATAGGTGGTGTGGGGTTTATTGTGGTTTGTAAAAAGACATTGACGTCTGGCGGTAGTGGTGGTGGTGGATGTCAAAAACATACTTTCGCTACGAAATTTATAAATGTAAAATTTTGTTTATTTTCGTTTTTATCAAAAGATTTGACATGTGTTTATACATTGTATAAATATGTGTTAGATTTTGGATAACAAGCACACATAAAGTACAATTTATTTCTTTACTTCAACATGTTTTCTATAAAAAAAAATATAAACAAAAATATTGATTATAAAAAATGACTTGTTACATTTTGGTTGAATGCTTGGTTTGACTTTAAAATTGTACTTTGTTTTATATTCTCCATTTTGTATTGAATGTACATTTTCTTTATAAATTGTTTA
This sequence comes from Calliphora vicina, assembly GCF_958450345.1. NCBI lineage: Eukaryota > Metazoa > Arthropoda > Insecta > Diptera > Calliphoridae > Calliphora > Calliphora vicina. The sequence continues at coordinate 124,663,910 of NC_088780.1, forward strand.
ATTTTCTAGGAATTTATTTGTTGATTTAGTATTTAAGTTTTTATCATTTATAAAACACATGTATTTAATCATTAAATCGTTTATTTATGTTGTAAAATTTGTAATGTACAAATTGTTTGGAATTTCTTTTATTTACTATTAAGAAATTAAACTACATTTTCTTTGAGGTTTATATGTAAGTGATTTGCAATAAAAATATTCAGTTAACTTAGACAAGAGAAATTGTTTTTAAGTATCCAGTCTTTTATTCCCATTAACATTTCTTTATCTATAATTTTGCACTTGAATCTTTTGTTGTATTTATTTCTATGTGGTTATTTCATTGATGTGTATGAGTGTTTCATTTATCTATTCATTGCAGTTTTTATTTTGAATTGTTTTCAATATTTACATATATGAATTTCTTTGCCATTTGAAATCAAAAATACTCCCTTGACTTGGCCATTGTTGAATTGTGTTATTGGAATGACTCTATTTCTTTATTTCTTTTCATGATATTTTCGAAATATGTAATTTGCTCTGCCATAAAAATGTTGCAACAGCAAATAAGTGACTTTAATACTTATAAGTCTAGACACTATTGTTTTCTGGTAAACAAATACATTGATTTTATATTTTTCATTTCATTTCTATTCAATTATATTCCCTTCTATTAGTTGCAGTTTTATGAAATAATAAAAAAATATATACATAAGTATTGATAATACCACATAGAAAACACTTTAGTATTTGCAACATTCTATTAAAAATACACTTTTTTTAGAATTTTATATTTTCTGGTTATAAAACTGGAGAAAAGAGTACTAAGTTGCAAGGAAATTTTTAGAAAAATAAAGTAAAGATGCAATCCTTGGTTGGAGGAGTTTTAAATGTTGCATGTTATATTACTTATGACAGGGAATGATAAAAGGAATTTTCAAATTACTAGTAGTACTTACTATTTGCATATCAGCAGCTGCACAAGCGTATGAAAAATTATTTCCTAGATATAGTATATCGAAAAAAAGCTTAGATGCCTAATGATGGACAATATCATGAACGTTTTGCATAAATCTAACTGAATGTCGATGCTCAAAGATGTCTAATATTGAAACAACACGCAAAGGATACCTAATACACATAGAATGTATTGTGTTGTTACAAGAAACAATGATAAGGAGGTAGTAGTAGTTTCAGTGGTCATTAGATCTATAAGAACTGAGATCAAAAAAACCTTAACACACGTTTTTCATTAAAACTTTTAACACAAGTATTATTTGATTTTCTTTTTGGATCAAGTTGGCTTTGTAAAGCAAGTAAATAAGAGTGACGAGGATAAATTGCGTACCAAAAATTATTAAATATTTTCAACAAAACCCAACTTGGTTCTACAAAAAGTTGGGCAAACAATCAAAGGTCTGCCGTCAAACTGATTCCAGTGTTATTAAACAGTATCGGGAGAACTTTTTCGTTGATAGAAGAAATGGTCCAAATGATATTTCTGAAGCTAATAAATAGAAAGCTTTTTCAAAAGAGCTTCCAACACAGTTCTCAGTAGCTCCGTTCTCGGACTATTTGGTACCTAAAGTTTAAGCCAATGCAGATTTAAAAACATACAAGGCTCAAAAAGTTCCTGACAGGAACTCTGCTAAAATTTAGAGGTCAAAGACAGAGCTTAATGGATGACGAAACGTAAGTATGGAAAATTGTTCGCAGCTTCCAGGTCAATAATTTTATGGTGCTGATGCTCGATGGAATGTTGTAGAAAAGTTTAGGACGCAAAAGCAGAAAATTTGCCCATAAAGTTCTTGGCATGGCAAGCAATATGCAGTTGCGGCAAAAGAAGCCAAACATTTGTTACAAAGGGCTCTATAAATACCGAAAATTACATCAAGAAATCTTTACAAAATAGGATGCTTCCATTCATAAGACTTCTTAATGGGTCCACTTATTTTTGGCCTGATTTGTGCATCCTGTCACTATGGTAAGCAAGGTCTTGATTGGTACAGCAACAATAATGTGGTATTTGTACCAAGAGAGACAAAGGCCAGTGAAGAGATATTGGGCTCTTCTTAAAAGAGAATTGAAGAGCACAAAAAAGGTGTCCAAAAGTGTGGTAGATTATAAACGGAGATGGACTACCTGTTCGAACAAAGTGACAGAAAGCTCAATAAAAAGCTTAATGGAAGGGTTTCGGGAAAAGGTTCATAATATCATCAATATTGATTAGAACTATAAAAATAATATTTTTTGTAAATTCTAATAATAATTTCAATCAAATAAAAGAAAAATCAAAAGTGAAAGTTTAGTGGTTTAATTTTTATTAACATATCGTCGTCCCGAAGTTATCTTCACGTATATCACAAATTAAAAAAAAATGAGTTAAGGCCATTTTCTGGTGTAAAATTCTTAGATCTATCGATCTGTTCTTTCGGCAGGTTTATATCTCTTATAATTTCAGAGATATTGTGGAGCAATTTTGTTGTATATCCTTTTTTGCTAATAATTTAATGTGTTATGATACAATAAAAAGTGTATGAAATTTTATAAATATAAAAATCTTGTGTTATCTTCACGTATGTGATACAAATATTTAACAAGTTTTTAAAAAAGAAAAAAATATTTTATTTTAATTATAATAGGCATTTCGATTTCGTTCTATGCATGAATAGAATTGCCAAAACTCTCTTTCTAGCTCGTACTTATTTTAAAACATGATGATGAAAATTCGCCTTCACTTATAGATGTTTTATAGAGTAGAGAAAATAAATTAAATTTATTATATTTTATTACTTTAATTTTGGTAAATGGAACTTCTTTAAAATTATATTGGCTAGCTAGTAACGAATAAACTTTCAAATCGGTCGGATTCCATAATTTTTAAAATGAACTTTTTGGATTGATTTTGTTGTCGAATCTAAAATGTATTAATTTTAGGAATCGTTGTATTGCACTATGTACAGTGTAAATCTCTTGAATTTGCGAATGTCCCGGCTGTGAATGTTTTTGAACAATTGTTTTTAAGTTACTCATTTTATACAAAATGTCAAGGAAAGTAGACGATACTATTTTATTTCTGTTTTGTGGCACACTGTTTTAAATTTTTGACATTTACGATCAGTATACTCTGGCAAATCATTATAAATATATTGATGCTTGAACAACACTATCAAATTATCCAAATGTACTTTGAAAATCAGTTATTGATTCTTAGCTTAACGGGTTTGTTAATAAACAAAATTTACAGAACCATGATCAATGATTTTTTGTTTTAAAATATGGATTACATATAACCGGGCAATATGTGATTTCAACAGGAGGCGCTACGTGCCATACGGAGACCGCAACCATCGATTTATTGAAATGCACCTGTCTATTGGCCTCCAAGGACGAGCGATTTGACATTTTCGAAGTCACTGGTTTATGCTGATAAACCAGCAATAATTGACGCCTTGCAGGCCAACATTGTTCGTGTTATTTGTGACATCAATTCAATTCCAAAGTGGTCCAAAATTGGACGTCCATAATACGCTTCATCAAAAACAGACATGGTGGCATAATCCCGAAATCATCATGTTTTTTGAATAAAAAATTTGTTTTTGAATAAAATTTACCTTTTTGTGAATTTTTTACAATTTCAAGTTCTATCCGGATTAAAAAAACACACTTTAGAACTTGCCATAACATTTCTAGAGCGACGGGTTTATTTAATTTACTAAATACATACGTTAATTTTGAATACTGAAAGTATTACTCATTTACGTGAAGATAATTTTAGAGAAAAAAATTAGTGCAGTTTTTATTAGTACTTTCTCACGTACATATGTGCCATAAATTAATAAATATTTCGTAAAAAGTGGCTAAAAATGCCAATAACTTGAAAAATTTCCTTCATGACTTTGGAAATTTTTACACTAATCGATGTAGAATTTCAAGCACTACATAATACAGAAACATCGAACCACATTTTTCGACCCAATTTTTTTTATATAAATCGTTAAAACTTTAAATTCAATTTCCCAAAAAAAATTTTTTTGGACTTACGTGAAGATAACTTCGGGCGACGATATATGTATGTTATGATTTTTGCGATCTCAGTCCTTACCTATATAATCTTTAAATATAGCTTTAAATCGGAAGAGACTTTGTTGGAAAATGGCTGAGTTATTTTTTTGTATTGTACATATATATTTAAATTTAATAAATTTAAATATAAATATAAAATTAATTCGTTTTATTCGATTATTCTATACAAAATTCTTCGAATTATTCGATATTCGAAAATGGTCCTTAAATTGTTTGAATAACTGTACGTAAGAAATTATTTGATTAATCGAACGATCATTACTCGAATGAATACACTACTTGTTACATATGAATAAATTTAAATAAATAAAAACCTTTACAACAAGTTATCCAAACCATCAATGTTGAAACAATATTTTTAGTAATTAAATGATGGTATACATACAAAAATATCAAAAGTAAAGACCAACTAATTTTCGTCCTTAAACATAAACCATTACAAAACAATAATTGAAAAATAGAAAAGCACAAGCCCAGCTAAATTTCACTACAATTGGTTAGTTTTAATTTTGTTGAATCCTTTGATCCTTTTAAAATCAAAATAATAAAAAAAAGAACAGCAGACAAATAAAATAATAATAACAAATGCATTGTAAAATTAAAAATCATTATGCGGCAGACTGCTTCGAAACCAACTCAGACATACATATCTCACATACACTCTCCCCAAAGATAACATTTCAATTTCTATGTCTGGTGCAGAGATTCACAACTAGTTCCCAGTTAAGAAGCTATTACAGTCCCCAAAAAAAAAACAATTTGGCTAACTACGTTTCAGATGCCTGTACGCTAATGACGTAAATGCAAAAGCAAAAGTCATCACTAATGGCATTTGCTTACAATGAAAATTCATTCCCTTATTCATTCCATTCATTGCTTTATTTCAGTCATTATATTCATGCTGAACACTGCGAACGAGCACCAAATTCGCTTTACGCATACAAATTTTGTGGAAAAATTAACAAAATTAATTTCATTTGTTTCATGTAGTACATTTATTGGCTACTGACTGTTGTCGTTACTTGCTGACTGACTGAATGAATGAATGAATGACAGGCTGGTTGTATGACGACATCATAATCATTAATGTTTGTTAGCGATATTTGCAGTTGATTTTTCTTTTGTTGGTTGGCTGGCTAGCTGACTCTTTGTTTTGGTATATTTTTCGGTGAATATAATGAAAATAATTCAATTCTTTAACATTTTAAGTAAATTTTGAGCTGTTTTCTTTTCTGTTGATGAAAACAGTGGCGTTTTCATAGAGGTAATTACATTGCATTATAACAATTTCTTTAAATCTGCTGAATAACATGTCGAAAAATTTCTTTAAAATCAGTAGAGTGCATTTTACAAGGCATTGCCACAATTATTATTTCATTAATTTGGGGTTCTTCAAGCTTTCCTATTCAGTTGAGTTTATTTTTGCAAAACCATTTCCTTTTTTAAATTTTATTTTTGTTTCAAAAAGTATTACTTTTGAGTATTTTCATTAATTTTAACACACTGCGTATAATTAATATTAATTCTGAAAATTTTAAATACTATAAGAGAAATTGCAATAAGTCAAATAAAATCTATTAGAAAACTGAACTAGCTTTATTATAAAATAAAAATTATAATAAAGCTTGTAAATTTCTAAAGGGTGTGTCAGTAAGAGTGCACTTTTTAAATTTAGTATACATTTAAATTTGGCAGCTGCCACATTAGTTTATTCCGATTATTAAAAATGGAGCGCTTTGAGAAAGAACCTCAAGTTACAATTGTGAAAACGTATTACAAAAATTTAGAAAATTATGCTGAGACCGCTCACAAACTTTGAAGAATTTTCAGTCGAGGAAGCGTACCTAATGTATCAACCATTCGAAGACGAAGCACTACGCAGCAAATTTTGACAAAAGACCTCCACCTTCACGTAATATTCAGGAGCTCAAACCAGAAGATTATGGAAAGCACCGGCATTTCGTTCAATGGCTAATGGAGCAAAATGAGGTCATTGCCAATTTTTCGAAAAAAGTAATTTTCTCAGATGACTTCGTGAATCCACAAAATTGTCGAACTTGGCCTCAGAAAATCCTTATGCAATCCATGAGAAACAAATGCACCCACAACTAACAACTTTATGGTGCGGATTTTGGTCGGGCGGCGTGACTTTTACTTATTTCTGTTGAAAATGTGGCTGAAATTGCAGAGACTATAAACGACATTCGTTACAGGAACATGATAATGGAGTATTTGTGACCTCAATTGGATTGCATGATGGCACGATAAGTGGTTTCAAGAAGAAGGCGCCACATGACACACCACGCATGTTACAATCGATTTATTGTAGCAAAGATTTCCAGAACAAATTATATAGAAAAATTTTGATGTCAACTGGCCACTAATATCATGCGATATAACGCCATGCAATTGTTTTCTTTGGGGTTTTGTGAAATCTCGGGTATATGCGAATTAACCAGAAGCAATTCTTGAGCTTTAATCCGAGATCCAACGCATCATCGGTGAAAGAAGTCATGGAAAATTTCATGAAAAGATTAATGGCATGTCATCAGAGCCGTGTAAGCCATTTCACAGATATTTTATTCCGTGCTTAATCGGAACAATCCAATAAAAAATCACAACTATTTCAAAAAATACGTGATTTTCTTTTAAATGAAAAAGTGCAGAATATTAAAAAATTAAATTTTGAATTTGTGTAGATACCTATATAAATGAAACATTTATGACTGATAAAGTCCAATTTCAGGACTGATAAAGTCACTTTCAGGGCTAAGTGAGGCAGCTAGTTTTAATAGGCTTTGTGCTTAGGCGAAAAACCTTCTATGTTTATCGAAATATCTTCAAAATTGCGACCTGTACTTTGCGCACAAGGTTTACATGGACAGCCAGCCAGCCAGACGGATGGGCGGACGGACATCGTTTATTCGACTCAGATTGTGTTTCTGAGTCGATCGGTATACTTTTAGGTGGGTGTGGGATTTTAAAATATTCTAATTTTCTAAAATTTTACACCAAAAACTTAAAGTGTTCCTTATATTATTTTCAGCTCTGCACTTAAAACTTATATTGATTTAAACGAATATGATAAAAATCTCTAAATACAATATTTATTATACTAAAAATTTTAATATTTTTTTTAATTATACCACACTGCCTATGAATAATATTAATTCTGGAAATTTTTCCATAATCTGAATTATTTTAAAATCCAAAAAATATTTTTAAAATGCATCTAATTATAAACATAATAGCTGTTGTTAAAAAATAAAAATCTAAATAAATTATTAAAATTTCTTTAATAAATTTTGAATTTTGAAAACAGAAATAACCTCCACAATTTTCGAAATAACGGTATATCTCGAAAACAAAATCTAACCTAAAAAATGGTTAGCACAACTGGGTGCCCCGCATGACAGAACAAAAGTGTCAAATTCGTGCTCAGTGTAATTGTTTAATTAAAAAATACAGTAATAAATACTTTACTCCTAAAAAAACGCTCCTGTTAATTTTCGTGCCTTAACATTAAATATATTTCGAAAAGTAAAAAAAAAACACATTTTGGCACTCAACACATCGTGATGGCTCATACAAATACAAACAAGCAATCTCTCACACACACACACACATTGACGACACAGCACAATACATTGTAATGCGAATTTAATGACGCCACATAATGTTTCAAGTGTTTTGTAGACATTCGTTTAAACCAGAGACTCATAGATATTCCACAGTCTTAGATTTAAGTGCCACGACAACAACAGCAGCAACAACACAGATATTAACTAGTACAACATCTCAGACACAATAATATACACACCCATGCATGAACACAAACATACATTTACACTTATACAAAGAAACATACATACATATAGTATATACATACTTACCCACTCATTTACTTTAGTACTGAGTGAGTAAGTGTATCTTGTTGCTGTTGTTGGTTCCTGTTCTGCTCGCTATCTTAAAATATATATTTCTTTACAAGTGGGTTGATTTATGAACCTATAAATTTTCCAATACAATTTTAATTTTCATTTTCATTTCACTTAATATTTAGTTGTTTGGTTGGTTGGTTGGTGGGTACATGTCTCTATTTTGGTGTACTTTTTCATTCCCTGCTTCATTCATTTTTATCTGTGTTGCAAGAATGACAATATTAAACGATTTCATTGTTAATGTTAAAAACGTTTGTAAATAAATTAAAATACAATTTTTCAATATGTTTTTGCAGAGAATGAAATTTATTAAAATTAAAATTGATGATGAGAAATTGAATTTGATTTGAATATTTGCAAATAATAAAAAGCGAAAACAATTTAGATTTTTAACTGTTAGCAAAAGGTGGCTATTAATAAATACTTGCATGTATATATCACGTTGTATTCACTGGAATTGTTGATAAAGTATTATAAAATAAACATATAAAAAATGATGAAAATACGAATTTTAGAATTTGGTAAAAAGTTAACATTTGGATGAATCACTTCACATTTATAAAATTCACTAAATGTAAATTTTATAACACTAATGTTTCTATACTGGCTAGGGTGATCGATTCTTCGACATTTTTTAGAATCCGGTTTTCGGTTTCTTCGAAAAATTGCAATTTAATATAAACCGGTTTCGGTTTTTTAATAATAACCGGTTAACCGGTTTTTTGGCAAAATATTAAAACGCTTAGAAATAAGAAGAAAATAAGTTTTATTTTATATTAAAGATCTCATACTTATGATAAAGAATATACATGTATTCTAATTACAAAAAATAAGCCTTTTTAAAACGCTTAAATACTTTTTAATTCTAATTTTGATTACTTCTTTTAAAGTTAACAAGGTCTTCGGGTCAAATTCGACCCATTTTGATATTAAAATTGAATTTTTTCTAAAAGTGATTAGTTTTTTTTATATTTTATGAATTTTATTTAATTTAAAATATCAACAACTACGTTTTAGAAACACAAATCTGCCAAAAAATATCAATTAAGATTGTCTCTTTTCAGCATATTTGCTGAACATTATATTTGTATGAAAACTAGGATTCCCCTTGTAAATAGCAAAGCTATTGTTTTCTTAAGATATTTGGGTCAAATTTGACACATTTGGAAATTAAAATTGAGTTTTTTCTAAAATGAGTGGTTGATATTTTATGACTTTTATTTAATTTCAAAAGTCAACAAAAATAGAAAAAATATATATTTTCTATTCGGTTTAATTTGACCCGAAGATCGTTAACGTCAAATATTTGAAGTCCTTATGAAGGTTGAAACAATCTCTTAGGAATAAAACAGAGTTTAAATGCTTTGGAATATATCGAATTGTTTCCTTTGTTTTCATATAGCTAAACATTGAAAATGATATTTCACTCAGTGTACTTATAGGACGTATATGTAGTTAACAAAGCATTGAGTAAGTTTTTAAGCTTTCCAGATCGCTTGTGACATTTTTATAAATATAAAAAGTCTTCTAAAATAGATGGAGTATTTTTTTTAAAGTTTTTTGGATTTTGAATATTTTTTTAAAGATTTTAATACACTAAAACTCATAAAAACAGACTTTTAGAAAAAACTGGTTATTTGAGGAGAAAAATACGGTTTCTTCGATATTCGAAATGTGAGCTTTTCAAAAAAAACCGAAACCGACTTAACCAAAAAAACCGATTACCTAATACTGGCGTTTAATTAATTATTGCGATTTTAATTGTTTCATCATCAAATGATGTGTCGTATGATTGATATTTAATTATTTATATTTGGCATACGCCCTGTGTTCATCTAGACATTCACACTATAGACGTGCAAGAGTGTAACTTAAAGTATTGTCAAAACAAGTATACCATATACATTAGGGTGTTTCATTTTGTAAGAGAAAAAATAAAATGTAAAATTTTTGCAGACTTTGCTTACGCCCTGAGTCTCTGTGATGCAAAAGATATTTATACAAAATTTCATGAAGATTGAATAATATTTAGAGGTTGCACAATTTGGTCATTTTTTGTGAAAGTAGACAAAATACGATTTTTCAATGTAAATTACTTTTATTAGAAAACTAAAAATAACAAACTTAAAACAATATTAAAAGTAGACACTCAGATTAATATGTAATAAGTAGGGGGCGGATTTATATGCAAATGCATGTTTTTTCTCGAACGTCCAAATACAATGTAGACTAATTATCTATCCGAATCGCACATTTTACTGCAAAATGGCATCGATTTGTTAGTGCATATTTTTGCATATTTTATTGATAATGCATATTTTGTTATATTTTACTTCAAAATGCATATTTATATGCATATTATGCCAATTTTTAATAAAAATATAATTTTTTGTCGTTAATGGGTAATACATTGTTTCGACAAAAATATTTTTGTCGAATTTGTTATAGAAATAGCAGTAAATCTTATCGACTAACTTCTTTTGACATCGAGAAACTGGCATTAAGTTCTTCATTTCTCTATCAGTAATTGAAATTTATTATTTCAAAACATTTTTCTTCAAAAAAGTTTAATTTTAGTATCAAAAATTCATTAAATGTGTCGAAAACATTCATATTTGTTTTCATTGCACATTCGATTTATAAGAGATTTCGTTATCGAAAGATTTTGTAACTTCACCTACACAGTAACCGCTCCTGACAGTCATTTCCAAGCAGTTCTACGATACTGTCGTAAACTAGTAATTTTGGATAACTGAGAGACAAATGCACTACACAATTAACGTTTAAAGTCCCTACACTATAGATTACATAACATGGCTTTAAACATGTATTTATACCAAGATATTACAATTAATATAAATATCCATCGTTTTTTAGAAGAAAAGTTATGTTAAAAATAGTTTTAGAACTTTAATTGTTTAATTCCTAGTATAATTTAAAGAGTTCTAACTGCTGGCAACAGTGTTGTGTATTTTTAAGACATTTCGAAATCCATACTTAATTATTTTATGTTTCTGCGCAAAAATATAAGTGCATATTTTTTTAATTTTTAGGTCATATTTTGATTTTTTTGAAGCATTTTTTAGGCGCATATTTTCCAATAATAAATGCATGAAAATCCGCCCCCTAGTAATAAGTAATTATAAGTATTATATGTAACATGTGTTTTATTAATCAACTTTGAACGATGCAATGCCTTCTTTTGTTCGCTTAGTAATGATATTTCTGTGATGCTCGACTACACTCAACAAGTTAAATTGGTTAAACTTTTTTATTAGAGCAACTCCTCTTTCTGCGGTATCATTGACCACCTTAAGAGCTTTTACATACTCTCTTAGAGAATCACTGCAGTATTCTGTTGTATCATGGATCCCAAACAATTCAAAGAACTTCTTTGTCTTCTTGGTGACAAAATGGCTTAAATCTTTTCCTTCAAAAACTAAGTTTTTACCATCCAATTTTTTTATTTCCTTTTTCTTTGCAGGTTTGGTTTCTAAATTTTTAATCATATTTTCCTTATCAGCCTCAGTAATGCGTTCGTCTAAAAAATCCAATCCAACGTTTGTTTCTGAAAGATACCACAGATGTCTCTTAGCAACTGTGAGAGTACTTTTCTTGACGCCTTCATATGGGTAAGTTCGCAGGCCATCGACTTACAATTGTCTCGTGCCAAAATCGAACATATATGAGGCAGACAAAATGTGCTACCCGTTTCATTACTTTTATCTCTCGTTGAGAAATATTTAATTGTTTGGTGAAGAGGGCAGTTTTAAGTGCATATATTGCTTTTGCCATCCACCTTGCCTGATGTAGAGCCCCTGGGATCTTGAAACTGAAGTCATTTTCAGACCACTCTCCTAGGTACAGGAGTGAGAGTTGTAATAACTCTTTATAGTCTTCTCTTGAATGACTACCATTTTTTAAGACATTTTGAATGTAGGTAACCATTCACTCGTTGTTCTTCTAGAAAGCCTTGAATGGGACTTTCTTCATCTAGCATTGTCGTATATGATTTCTTATCAAGTGAAGCCACAGACTTTTTAATTTACGAAAAATCTGGATGTCAGGATCACTTGATGGTATGCCACAACACGCTTCATACCCCGCTTTCAATATTAGTTCTGTGGTGTGATGACGTCAAGCCAGCAAAGTTCGTCCGAATTCCCTTTCAATTCTGGTACAAACTCCTTGGATCGGTCCTGTATTAGATTCTGTAGTATCAAAAGATATAACAATGATTTTGTCACGTAGCTCAAATTGGTCCACTTCACGAATAATTACTTCGGCCATCTGCTCACCAGTGCCATTTAAAGCAACAGGTACGCCAAGCAAATGTTCAAAATCTTTACCACTCAATACGACTGCAACCCTATCTTCCAAACTTTTGACATTGCCATGGGCAACTGAGGGCAACAGTTTACTATCCCAATGCAAGACCAAATGAGGAGGTTTTTCATTGATATTTCGATTTTCTTTGCCATTTTACTTCTATCTGTATCTATACAGAAACAGTTTTTACCATATATACATAATATAAGACTTCTTTCCGTATATATGAATATAATGTTAAAAACTGTTCTAAACACACGTTAAGTATGCTGGCGTTTTCAGATAAAAGTGTTAAATGTGTGCAACCCCTAAATATAACCCAATCTTCTTGAAATTTGGTATGTATATCATTTACATCACAGAGACTCGGGGCGTAAGCAAAGTCATATGAAAATCACATCTTTGGCAAAATGAAACACCCTAATATACATAGCTATGGGCAAGGCTGTCAGATGTGGCGATATCTCGCCAAACGTGGCGATTTTTCATTGCCTTTAGCGACCAAAATTTCCAATTGGCGACATGGCGATTTTTTTGGCGATTTACAGACTAGTTGGCGATTTATTTGGCGATTTTTTAACAAATTATTGGTTTTTCTTGAAATATTTTTTTTGATATTTATTAACACAATAGTTTACAAAATTAATCATTTATAATCTGATCATATGGATGCAGGTAGCATACATGATCAAATTGTTTCAACAATATTAACTTGTTCTTCTAAAATGTGTAAGCCGTCATTTTAAAATAATGGAAATATTGATAACTTAATATGCTCATTAAAATTGGCGATTGGTTCGACGGATTCTTTGGAATCAAGAATCTATCGATTTTGGCACAGAATTTGAAATGGAATTACAAAATATAAAAACGGAGGAATATGATGTAGAAATTTTAAAAGAAAATAGTTTTTTGTACTTAAAAAAATTCGAAAAATTTTTTTTCCAAAAAATGAAAAAACATCTTTGGCAAAAAAAAGAAAATTTTGTTTTTACCTAAAAATATTTAAAATTTTTATTTTGAAGTCTAATTTGGTGAAGGGTATATAAGATTCGGCACAGCCGAATATAGCTCTCTTACTTGTTAAAGTATACAATGAATTTTCAATATTGAAATGAAATGGAAATTTTCGGTAGTTCAAAATTAATTAACTTTATTTTTCAATAAAGGGGAATATGAATTGCAATGGTCAAAATTAGCATATATCACTTTGACTCAGATCTTTAAAGGTGAAATTCCAACAAAATTTGTTAGATTTTTGGGCACAAGTTTACAATTATTGAGATACAGGTGGAACATTTCACTTTAAAGACTTAGCATTGGCCGTTCGTAATATGTTAATTTTAACAACCAGTAATTCATTTCAGCCGACAGATAAAATGTTAAAAAAGTTTAATTCTAATACAATGTATGTGTACTTTTATATCAATTTAATATAAATAACTAAATAATAACTAGATTTATGTGCTGTTTTTCTATAGCGAGTGGACGTTTTGAGTGGACGTTTTACATGTATTTTGTTTTTGTTACAATAACAAAACACATGTTAAGTTTCCACTCAAAGTACTCGTTCGCTATAGAAAAACAGCACATTAAACCGAAATAAATTTAGTATGTATGTATTTTACAATATAAAACTAAACAAAAAATTTTTTGGCGATATTTGGCGATTTTTCGTTTAGCTTTTGGCGATGGAGGTAAACAAAATCTGACAACCCTGCCTATGGGTATAAATATGAGAATGAGTATAACTAATGTTGTATGGTTTTGCTTTTGCACACACACTGTACTCTTAAAAACAAAAACAGTTGTTTATTGTTTTGTATTGAGTATGTCATAAACTTCTTTTTTGCACACAAATAGCTGTTGTAACTACAAGTATTATAAAATATTGTAGGTGAAACAAATATACAAGTGAACTTTGGTGAGTTGATGTGTATGTGCGAAAATTTATGTTTAAAAATGAACGTTTAGAAACGTTTATCTCTGGAAATAATTCGGTATCTCGGGAACTATTGGAGATATTACTACAAAATTGCTCATGATTGGAGCTGAGGTATTTTCAAGTTGATTTGCAGTTGACCAGTTTCCTAGCGCTAATGGGGGTCAGTGAGTTGCCCCTCAAAGTTGGTCAACTCGGATCTAAATTTTTTTTAATAAATCGGCAAAAATTTATGATCCGAATGAGCTGAAATTAAAAATATAAATAGCGCTTAAGAAGACCTACAAAAATACGCTTACATGTGCAGGTTATCTCCATTAGTTGAAGAGTTATTTACGTTTATTTATTTTTAATTTTTCTCGATTTTTTTATGGTTCTTTAGATATGGCGGGCCTATGTATATTGGCAATAAAATTCTAAATAAAATAAAAAAAACTTGCTAACAATTAACTTGTCCCTATAAAAAGTTAAACGCATCCAAAGTTGGAACATGTAAAAAGTGCCGTATTTTTGAAGTTTTTTCCCAAAAAAGCCCACATATTTTTTTCTTTTGTAGAAAAAAATTTTCTTTGGGACTATATACAATTTTTATATAATACAAAAGCGTGTAAAAAATTCTGAAAATGCAAAGCACCGATCCTCGAAAAAGCTTCATACTTGTATAAATATTTAAAAATTTAAAGGTTTGATGCAAATAAAAACTCGTGTGTATGATTTATAAATCATACACACGAGTTTTTATTTGCATCAAACCTTTAAATTTTTAAATATTTTACAACACTTACGTACGCGGTGAATAGCATCACTTACATACATATATTTTAAGATCATGGCCTTCGTCTATTTCAACGCAATCATTATAAATGTCATCCTCAATATCACTTTCGACGACCGTTTCAAAATCACATTCCCCATCACTTTCAACTCCACTTTAATCTAAGTTAATATTTTGATTATTAATTGCTAATATTTCGCCAGCTAAATAACAAATATTTTATTGCGTACCTTTTATTTTCATTGGTTCAAGTCCTAAATTAAACATTTTAAAAGACTTGTTATTAGAATTGTATCTTCTTCCAGTAATATTTATATATTTATAGAAGGAGATATCGGACCACTTATTTACAGTTATCTTTAGTTATCTGTCGAATTTCAGAAACAATAAAATTTTTGTATTATCATTATTACTTATTTAAATTTGAAATTATGAAAAATTTTAAGCAATTTAAATATATATGAATGTTTGTTCTTTTTATTCCATTATTCTACATAAAATTGTTCGAAAATTATTCGATTATTCGAAACTAAAATTTCGTCTCTGGGTTTACTAAAAAAAAACTCGAGTTATTAACGATATAAATCTAAAATCGCTCAGGATTCACTTTTCATAACTTGTTAAATATTTGAAATCGATTAAGAACATTTTTAAATTTATGGTTTTTATTGATTTGAAAATGTTGATGGATTTTATTAAAAAGATGGATACAATAAAAGTGTTTTATTTTGAATCGATTTGTTAACAGATGTTGAAGTAATTTAGAGAAGAAAAAAAATGTATTAAATTAAAATTTTGAAATCTTTTAATATCACTCTCATATAAATGTGTCATTTTATGCCCATTTATTGATAATAATAATAATAATAACAATAACAAAACAAATACGTTGTGTTATTATCCTTTATACGGTACATTAAATTTTGATAAATCTGTTAGTGTATTGTCTTTGCAAATGTTTGTAGATATGTGTGTGTGCGTCTGACTGACTGACTGACTGGCTGGGTGTTGACTTTTCAACATCAATAAAAAATGACAAGATATTTAAAACATTTCAACTCTTATCTTGTCATTAAAAGGGACTACTCGACTAAATAAATAACATACACTCGTCAAAAATATATAAAAATGAATTCACCTACACTTGCTCACATTACAAGGATAACAGTTTTATATACACACACGACCTACACATACCAACACATTTATGACTTACATAATCGTATTGTTACTCTTTAACGTACAACCGGAGTATGTATGTATGCCAGCGTAGGTGTAAGTGCAAGTGTAGGTACATTAGGATGATCCTTATTTTGCTCTTTTTGTATATTCGATGCTCCCAAGATCTAAATTTATTCTCCGCCATCTAAAAACCAAATGCTGAAAATTTACAATAAAAATCAAATAACGTTAACGTGTTGGACATCTTATTTTAGTTTCCTTTTTTGGGTCAAAGCACTCGTAGCAATATTTTGAAAAAATAAATGTTGAAAAAAAAATAATTTAAAATATTTTTTTTTATTCCGTTTAGCCATCTATTAACCAACTATCGATAAACAATTATAACTTGATACCAAAAGAAAATAATAAAATTTCATACATATTGGCAATTCCATGTACGTGACATTTGTAAGCCTATAAATAATAAGAAAAATAATTTGGTCCTTATGTTCCATTCAGAGGGTACTATATTTTAAAAAAATAATAAGTTCTTTCAAAACACTGTTGTCCAAAATATGGAGCGAAATAATGGTATATCGAACGTGACATAAAACTGAAGTAATTTTGCCGTTTTCGATTTTTCATGATTTTTTTAAATAAAAAAATTTGATATTTTCATATAAAAAATATATTTTTTGCTTCAATTTGTTGTTATAACTCCGAAAGTACTGAGCCGATTAAAACGTAATATATTAACAGATTAAAGGTAATTTAAATTTGAACTTTTCTAAGTTTACTTCATATATTATGTGGAGAAACGTATAAAAAAATCTCAATTTTACTTAAAAATTTAAAAAAAAAATCTCTCCATAGAATTTAAAATTTGTACTACTGGAACCACAATACATCAAAATTGTGTAGTGGTTTAAAAAGCCTCTTAAATTTTTTCGATTTTGTTGCCCTGTGTTATCTTTGTATGTAAGTATATTTATACAAGCTTTTTTTTCGAGCTTTTTTTGCCTTTTTAGAATTTTTCACTGAAACCTAATTTTTGTTTAACTGTCCAAGTTTTGATAGTTCTGGGGGGTCAAATTTTACTTTACACGCTTTTGCATTAAGTTTTCTTTCCGGCTCATATAAATATTGCATATAATTCTTGTATGTTGGGGCATGTAATGATTAATACCCTCTAAACAATCCATCCACTTTGGATGCGTGTAACTTTTTATGGGACGAGATAAATGCTAGCAAGTTTTTTTATTTTATTTAGAATTTTATCACCATCATAGCAGATAAAATTTAAAAAAAATCCGCTCTCCATAGGCCCCCCATATCTAAAAAACCAAAATAAGTACGAACAAAATAAAAAAAATAAATAAACCTAAATATCTCTTCAACTAAAAGAGATAACCTATAGATTTTGGGCGATTTTCCCAGGCACTGGCCCCCTAGGAAGCTGAAGGACTGTAAATCAACTCAAAAACATCTCAGCTCCAACCATGTGATAATTCGTAACAAAATCTCTAAGAGTTCCCGAGATACCGAATTATTTCCAAAAAAAAAAAAAAAACGTTTCTAAACCACTGTTTGCAGGCCACATGACCGAAATCATATAAAAGCATTAAGGCCATAAAATTATCAAATTAATAAAGAAATTGTATGAAAAATAGTTTTAAATGAAATGAACTTCTAAGCCTTATCCGATTTTGCTTAAATTGACAGCATTCGGATTTTAGATGAAGTAGAATAATTAGTAAAGTTATAAATAAGTGCCACCCTATTTTATATGTATACTTATGCGTATTTTGGTTTCCAACATACACGCATCCTTGTACATAAGTGTAATGGAATACTTTCACATACTGGAATAACTGGTGTTATTCTCTTCTTTTTTTAGTTTTTGTAGTTATGTCAAGGTGTCATAAACATAAAATGCGTCGTAAAGTCGTTTAACATTGGCATCAAATAGAGTTGTTAAAAGAATTCTGCTTCTGCACAGACAAAAAAAAACAAAATACTTAAAGCTCGTAAAATGAAATAAAATAAATAAAATGTTAAAACAATTTGCAACATCTTTTCACATTTTATGCAGGTATGTATGTATCTATAGACCCACATATTTTTATTTGAATTCATAATATTTGCTTTTAAATAGTAGGGTAATAGCCATTGCCAAGCACAGGTATAATAAGTTTCTTAAACAATTTTGACTAAATATTGGAGCTTAGCCGGTATTCAATTAAGCTAGTTTTGTTAAAAGGTCCTCCTCTGTAGATTACTAACATTTTTAGCGATTGTCTTAATTTTGGCTTCATGTGTGAATACACATTTTAATATTATTAAAAACTAGTTGATCGCACCGGCTTCGCCCGGTAGCATTTATTAATGTTAGTTCTTCAAGTTTCTCCAACCCACGCACACCAGCCTGTTCTTATTTATTTGCAAATAAAATATCTAAATTTGTACTGCATACATTAGGGAGCTTTTTTATTACAGTTGATTGGACTCGGAAAAAAAAGAATTTCCGAGTTTTACCCGGAATTTTTGAATTTTTTTTCTTTACAAACCATCTCTTGAAAATTTCGAATCGAATAAAAAAAAATCAGCCAAATCGCTCCAGCCGTTCTCACGTGATGACATTACATACATGGACCATTTAATTTTTATATACTTAGATAGATTAGTAAGTAATTTTATAAAGAGTAGAATATACAATGCCTTAATTTTTATAATGCTTCCATATTGTGAAACACAATAAGAATACAAATAATCATGTATTTATTTTAACAATGATACAGAACAACATGTCAACAAAGTAACATAAATTCAAAATAACTTAGGCAAATCAAAAAAGTAAGAGCATTATATTCGTCTCTGAAGAATCTTATGTACCCAACATCAATATATCGAGCCCTAACCGCAAGCACTTAAGCCATGTGCTTAGCAAACTTTACAGCAGAAGCTTTTTTTGCGATTGCATATTTTAATTCAATGTAATTATATGGACAATGTGCATTTATGCTAAAATTGTAACAGTACATGCTACACACGTCAAATATCCTTAATTTTCAATTTGTTTTAAAAATAGAAAATCAAATATATTGTTGGTTAAGTTATTTTTGCTGTTAGGGCTCGATATTACAGGCACCGATAGTTGTATGCGAAAAAAGCTTTTTCCAGTACTATAATGTTTTGAAGAATTATTAATTACTAGCAGACCCGGTGCGCTTCGCCACCCCAATTAGAAGAAAAAATAGTACTATTAAGTCTCCGTTTGTGAATCTAATTGTAAATGTCTAATTTCATATTTCTGGGTCCATTATTATAGAAAATGCAAAATGTGTTTTGCATCGGTTTTTAATTTTTTAAAACCGAAACTCTAGGTCCATTATTATAGGAAATTCAAAAAAGTACCATTATTATATATAAAAAGTACCAAAAATCCCCCACTTGTGGTTTCCCACTCACTCCGGTCCATATAAGCTTAATTTCATGTTTTTAGGTTCATTGGTGAAGAAATTACAAAAAGTACCATTCGAATAAAGAAAAAGTACCAAAAAGTCTCCCCTAGAATTCTAACTCACTTAGGACCATGCAGTATGCTTAATTTCATGTTTTAAGTCCATTGCTATAGAAAATTAAAAAAAAAGTACCATTAGAATAAACAAAAGGTACCATGAGGTATCCGCTTGAATTTTCAATCACTTAGGACCATATACGCTCAATTTCATATTTCTAGGTCCATTATGTTATAGAAAATTCAAAAAGTAACATTAGAATATAGAAAAAGTACCAAAAAGCACCCACTTGTAGTTGCTCACCCACTCGGGTCCGTATAATCTTTATTTAATGTTTCTAGGTTCATTGGTGAAGAAATTACAAAAAGTACCATTTGAATAAAGAATAAGTACCAAAAAGTCTCCCCCTAGACTTCTCACTCACTTAGGACCATATATGTTTAATTTCGTGTTTCTAAGTACATTGTTATAGAAAATTCAAAAAAGTACCATTAGAATATAGAAAAAGTACCAAAAAGCAGCCACTTGCGGATTCCCACTCACTCTGGTCCATATAACCTTTATTTCATATTTCAAGGTTCATTGGTGAAGAAATTACAAAAAGTACCATTCGAATAAAGAAAAAGTACCAAAAAGTCTCCCCCTAGAATTCTAACTCACTTAGGACCATGTATGCTTAATTTCATGTTTTTAAGTCCATTGCTATAGAAAATAAAAAAAAAAATACCATTAGAATAAACAAAAGGTACCATGAGGTATCCGCTTGAATTTTCAATCACTTAGGACCATATACGCTCAATTTCATATTTCTAGGTCCATTATGTTATAGAAAATTCAAAAAGTAACATTAGAATATAGAAAAAGTACCAAAAAGCACCCACTTGTAGTTGCTCACCCACTCGGGTCCGTATAATCTTTATTTAATGTTTCTAGGTTCATTGGTGAAGAAATTACAAAAAGTACCATTTGAATAAAGAATAAGTACCAAAAAGTCTCCCCCTAGACTTCTCACTCACTTAGGACCATATATGTTTAATTTCGTGTTTCTAAGTACATTGTTATAGAAAATTCAAAAAAGTACCATTAGAATATAGAAAAAGTACCAAAAAGCAGCCACTTGCGGATTCCCACTCACTCTGGTCCATATAACCTTTATTTCATATTTCAAGGTTCATTGGTGAAGAAATTACAAAAAGTACCATTCGAATAAAGAAAAAGTACCAAAAAGTCTCCCCCTAGAATTCTAACTCACTTAGGACCATGTATGCTTAATTTCATGTTTTTAAGTCCATTGCTATAGAAAATAAAAAAAAAATACCATTAGAATAAACAAAAGGTACCATGAGGTATCCGCTTGAATTTTCAATCACTTAGGACCATATACGCTTAATTTCATATTTCTAGGTCCATTATATTATAGAAAATTCAAAAAGTACCATTAGAATATAGAAAAAGTACTAAAAAGTATACACTTGTGGTTTTCCAGTCACTCGGGTTCATATAAGCTTTATTTCATGATTCTAGGTTAATTGGTGAAGAAATTACAAAAAGTACCATTCGAATAAAGAAAAAGTACCAAAAAGTCTCCCCCTAGAATTCTCACTCACTTAGGACCATATATGCTTAATTTCATGTCTCTAAGTCCATTGTTAAAGAAAATTCAAAAAAGTACCATTAGAATATAGAAAAAGGACCAAAAAGCCCACACTTGTGGTTTCCCACTCACTCGGTTCCATTTAAGCTTTATTTCATGTTTCTAGGTTCATTGGTGAAGAAATTACAAAAAGTACCAATCGAATAAAGAAAAAGTACCAAAAAGTCTCCCCCTAGAATTATCACTTACTTAGGACCATATATGCTTAATTTCATGTTTCTAAGTCCATAGTTATAGAAAATTCAAAAAAGTACCATTAGAATATAGAAAAAGTACCAAAAAACCCACACTTGTGGTTTCCCACTCACTCGGTTTATATATAAGCTTTATTTCATGTTTCTAGGTTCATTGGTGAAGAAATTACAAAAAGTACCATTCCAATAAAGAAACTCGAGTTCCAAATAACACCCTATTAGTTAATTTTTGTATGAATCCAGGAACCAACGTTAAAAAAAATTATCAAAATTGGCTTAATAATTTCAAATATAATGTATTTTCCCGATTTTATCCCCTTTTTGGTACCTTTTTTATCCCCATTGAGGTGGTACAATTTCATTGAAATAAATTTCTGTAACGTGGTGGGAGCTCATAATAAAATATTCGTATGTCTATGTCAAATTATAGAAAAACATATTTTATGAAAAAGTACCAAAAATTAACACAATTTTTATCCCTTAAAGGTTCGAATTTCCAAAAAGTACCAAACTTATATTTTTTATTTTTTGTTAATTAAAGAATACGATTTAAAATTTGTTTCTATGTTTATTGGTTTAAAAGATACATAGGGTGCAAAAAAAGTACCAAAATACAGTTTTTACCCGTTTTCTCTCCTAAAAGTTTCGATTTTCCAAAAAGTACGAAACACCTGTCAGCTTATTTTTTAAATGGAGTAACATGCTATTTTAAGTTTTTTTATATCTTTATTAGTTTTGAAGATATAAGGTTACCGAATTTACCCGTTTTTACCCTTTTTTACCCCCTAAACGTTCGAATTTCCAAAAATCCCTTCTTATCGGATCGTTTTGGGGAGGGAGGAACCCACAGTTAAAATTTCGTGATTCTAGCTTCAGCCGTTTGGGCTGTGCGATGATGAATCAGTCAGTCAGTCAGTAACGTTACTCTTTTATATATATAGATTAGGTCTGTATCACATTTTGTTCGGAATGGTTTCAATTCCGTAGTTTTCATTCCGATCGATTTCGTTTTAGGTTCTTCAGATTCCGTGTAATATATTCCCAGCAAAAAATGGTGCTTCCTCGGAAGCAGGTTTGTAAGGCAGAGAGCACTTGTATACTGCTACCACTTCGCATGAAAGATTACATGATTTTTATATGGGATTCCTCGCGTAGAGGCTCTGCATAAGGAATCCAAAATAAGCATATTTCAAAGCTTTAAAATTAACCTGATTTCATCGAATTAAATATGTGCAAACAATTGTGCACATAGATTTTAGAGCTGCTTAGAAGCAATAAAATCGTACAGACCCAGTGAAGAAGCCTAACAAGAAGCGCTGATTTTTTCTAAGTTCTTCACCACCTATACGAATAGCTTAATGTATGCCTTCCAAAATCATTTTTGTAAGGCAATAATTTTAGGATGCAATTAATGTAGCAGTAGAAGATGCAGTAATCATATTTATTGCTTCCAAATCCGAAATATTTAATAATTTTGTATTTCTGATTTTAATTTGACAGCGCTTTTTATAATATTGGTACAGAAAATGATTAAAATGTTATAAAAACAAATATCTACAAAGAAATATCAATTCCACTTTGAAAACTGAAAGTGGTTTCATTCCGAAATTTGTCGTTTTACTTTTTCTAAAGAATCGAAATATGGAATTAATTCCACTTTTGATCGGAACGGAATTCTGTTTCGATACTTTAGCAATTTCGATGGTACTAGATGGAGTTTTTTTTTTTTTTATTTATTTAATTTAGTCTATGGATATTATCCTTACAGACTGAGTGTTAAATTAAATTGTACAATGTATTCTTAATGTAAAGATTGTTAGTTATTTAAATTGATTCTGGGTTAGTTTTTTTTAAACTTCTTTTCTCCTGGTTCTTAGCTATAATTGTACCGAAAACAGGGAAACAAAATTCCAATTGGTTTCCGAGATATAACCGAGAGATAAATGTCATGTTCTTCGGAAAAATCAAGTTTTAGCCAAAATATACATGAGGCCATAGCAGCTAAAACTAGCAAAACACAAATGGGATTTTGCTAGTTTCCAAATAAGAAAGAGTTTGCACTCGATGACTTCTAAATTTTTGTACTGTGTTATTGATGATCGTTTCTCCAAAGTTCTAATATTTGTTGAATAGCCATTGCCAAGCAAAAAGATGTCCAAGAAAAGTATTATATTATTTTTATAATTGTCACCGTTCAATAAAGTACAAACATGTATCTTAACAAATAACGTTATCTATTTTATGTTCGGCTGCGCTTCACATACGATCACTTACGCTTCGTGTTATTGAATTTGGTTCACTTCAATTCGTACGGTAACACATTTTCCAGCTTTTTGATAAATCCTGTTGCTCGAGTAGCTCACAATGATTTTGAAAGCTCTTGTTAAATTTTACAACCATCCTCATGGAGTAATGCTTCAAACTTGTTTGTCTTCTGTGTCAAAATCAGCAATTCTGAACAGCACAAGCCATCTATCGCACGTTGAAACCAATGGAACACATTCGCTATAAGCTTTGGCAATCCGTGTGCTTCAGCGGCACTCCTTTTCAAGTTAAAGAAGTAAAGCAAAACTTCCAGCATATGACGATTCGTGGTACAAAATTCTACATTTTACACTATAATGTTCAATAACTAAGTGAGAACAAATGAGAAAAAAATGACATATAAATAAGATATTAAAAAAAAACGATACGCCATCTATTGTAAATTCCGCATTTTTAAGTCATATACCCAATAAAAAATATAATCAGTAAGAAATAATCCATTTCACTCTGTTTACTTTGTTCAAACATATTTACATGTGTTTATAATACAAAATTGTTTTGAATACAACAGCATATTTTTGTTCATATTCATGTAAAAATAAAAAAATTCTATAAAAAAATTAAAAAAAGACAAGCTATTGCGTAAAATACGTTTTATTTTATAACAAAAGTATAAAAACATTTTTCGTATAAAATGGATTAAAGGATTGTTTTATTTATTTGTGACATAATACGCTTGGTTAACGCGCTCACACAAACACACATTTCGAAATTCGAATTTAATAAAGCGGAAACATGTAAAACTGTCGAATGAAATTTATCAATAACGATGAAAACATGTTTAAATTGAACAATTAATAATGCTTATCGATTTTTTTTTAAATGCAATATATGTATAAGCGCTAAATATTTCTACAATAAGTATTATGAAATATAATTACAAAATATTAAATGTATGTTAAAAGTCGTATTGGCTAACAATTTTTTTACTACTAAAAAATTAAGCAGGCCTTCTGGAAGGCCTTATTTATCAGACACAAGGCCTCATTGCTCCATTCCATACTCATATATTTTTTACACACGATGTCCTAGTCAGCCAAGGCCTTCTTCAGCAGGCCTGATAGAAGGCCTTCTTCAACAGGCCTGGTAGTAGGCCTTCTTCACAGGCTTGTTATCAGGCCTTTTGTATATTATTTGAATAGCTGTCACAATTATTTGAAAAACTGTCATTTCTAAAGGTAATTTTAATAATTACCTTTAAAAATTAAACATATTACAAATTATTTTAATTTGTTTATAATAAAAACTCGTAAAAAATTCACACAACGCACAACCGCGTTGTCAAAGAATTTAAGCAAAACTATTTTAAGTTTACTTCTTTTTTTCTTTTCACTTTTTGCATTTTATTTTGTGTTTGTTGTTTTGTCTTTGGAATGTAATTTTTTTTAACGGTATTTTGTGCTTGTACTTTTTTGTACCAATAAAAAGAAGGGAGCAGGTAGGCCTTCCATAAGGTCTTCCTGAGAAGGCAAGCGAGCATGAGTACTGGATCTAAAAAAAGGTCTAGGAAGGTCTTTCAGAAGGCCTTATAGCTGAAGGCCTCAAAAATTTCGCCGCTGGGACCCTTAACCAAAGATTATAAACTGTTTTTGGATAAAAAAAAAAACATTGAAAAACGAGCATAATATAACCTTCCCATTTTAAAGCTATTGCGAGACTGATAGCTTATGTTTTTCTTTCTTTATAGTGACAACAATCACAAATCGAAGTAGTAATCATGTTTTTTTTTACTTATATCTTAGCCATTTGTGGACGATTTTCCTGATTTTAAATATCAACCTAAGTTGGACTACAGCGGACATATTGATATAACAATCATGTATGTAAGTTATTTTTGGTGGCTTCGGAATGTTGATTTCAGTTTGATTCAGCTTTTATAAAATTTTGAATTTTTCAGGAGTCAACATGTTTCGATTACATATTGGCAATGCATAACTATCATTGTAGTAGGAGATGACAAATTCAACAGCTGTCCTGTCATATTTTATCTAGCCGTTCACAAAAATCACTTTTGTTGAAAAGATAAAAGAACTAAAATAATTTTCTCTATTGACTTATACTATTAGTTTACTCTCTACACATTTATTTTAAATTTATTTTCAAAATATATGCAGATTTTCCTCCAAGGACTTAATAAAACGGAGATTAAAGCATAAATCCCTAATATGATTGTGTCACCATTGTCATCATTTATCAAAAGGCCACGCACACGCAACAGAAATAAAAAATGGAATCTAAATGCATTGACTCACTAATATTATTGATATCAATTAATGATAAATCTAATAACATGATTTATGATCTTTTTATCGTTATAATGTGACTTTGAAATAAAAAATAACGAACCCTGCAACAAAACCAAAATTTTAACAAGGATATAAGTGAGGGGTGGGTTTCCGTTGTCAGGCACAAATATTACAATGTGTAACTAAGGTTGTGTGTGGGAGAGTGTTCGAACAAAACTTTTTCATATGATGATTTATTGTTTTTTATTAACAACCATAAAACTTCACACCACACTTGCATACATACAGTACCGGCCAAAAGTTATTGGGCAAAACTCGCTTTATAACTTTTTTTCAATTCCAAAGAAAGTAAAGATTTAGTAAAAAACAGACATAAAATCATTCGACAAAACACATATTCTATTATTAGGTGTATGACATTTGTACAATATAAATTTGCTCAAAGTATTGGTCATTCTAAGCTATGACCTTTTATAATCAGCTGGCAACATATGGATTCCGAGCCAAAACAACTGCTCATCGAATCAAGCCAATTTCGAATACAATTTTGGTACAAAATTTAAACCATTAATACTTCTTAAATACAGCGAACTCAAATACCTTCAACCGTTCATATCTTTGTGAATTTCGTTATTAACTTCGTGACTTTTTTAGGGTGCACCAATAGACTAGACGACAGTGTACTGGACTATCAATCCAAGTGTTGCGGGTTCGATTCCTGCCAGAGACTCCGGGTGTTTCTGCAGACAAGCAAAACGCTTCGCAGTTTGTGTTTGTTTTTTTTTTTTAAAAAAAATACAGAGATTTCAGTGAAAATTAGCTAAATATGTGATCACTCATATTTCATATCAAAAATCGATTTTAATATGAAAAAACTCAAATATCTAAAATCGTTAATAACTTCGTAAATACAGCGATTTCAGTGAAAATTAGTTTAATCTGTGATCACTCATATTTCATATCAAAAATGGATTTTAATATGAAAAAACTCAAATATCTAAAATCGTTAATAACTTCGTAAATACAGCGATTTCGGTGAAAATTAGCTAAATCTGTGATCACTCATATTTCATACCAAAAATCGATTTTTAGTATAAAAAACTCAAATATCTTAAATCGTTAATAACTTCGTAAATACAGCGATTTCAGTGAAAATTAGCTAAATCTGTGATCACTTATATATCACAACAAAAATCGATTTTTAGTATAAAAACACTCAAATATCTTAAATCGTTAAAACTTCGTAAATACAGGGATTTCAGTGGATATTAAATCAATATGTGATCACTCATATTTCATACCAAAAATCGATTTTAGTATAAAAAACTCAAATGTCTAAAATCGTTAATAACTTCGTAAATACAGCGAATTTAGTGAAAATTAGCTAAATCTGTGAACACTCATATTTCATACAAAAAATCAAAAAAAAAAAATGTGTGCATCTTCTCCTGCAATATATTTGTATACACTTGTTTGTCCAAAATACCTTCAATTTTATGTAAAGTTCCTAAGCAACTCCACCCATAACATGTCCGCCTCTATGCTGAACTGTTCCAGTATATTATTTGGGATTTTGTCTGTTATTGGCAGGTCGTACCGATCACAACTGATTCGTTTGATATGGACATTGAAAAGTCATAGCAACAATACTTTGAATAAATTTATATTGTACAAATGTTTCAAAGAAAAGGCTAAAAACTTGAAAAAATACTATTTTTTAAAATATTTAAAGATAATCACTGCAGCAGTTTTTAATATATAGTTTAACGTGAAGTCAAACATTTATTCTTCGTATATAACCAGTTTTGTCGCTTTTTTATTATTCTTAATTATTTATTTAATGTTTTATTAATTTTCTTAATTTTTAGGTACAAAAATATTTATCATTTTGTGATTTTTAGTTAAATCAGTGTTGGAACTTTTCCTATTACAAATCATTTGTTATAAAAAACAAGCAAATAGTTTTCACTATAGAAATAGATAGAAGCAACTTGTATCCAATTTGTTTTGGCCAACACTGCACATGCACGCTAATATTAGTTTCAGCTAAATAAATGCCTAGAGGAATTGTCTGTCCGTCTGTCTACCACCATACCACATCCTTAGTTTCTTTACTACATATTTTATGATTTTTGTTATTTGTATGAATAAGTATTCTTTTTTTTACTTATTAAATTATCACAAGAAACAAATGTGTTTGAAAGTTCGATGCCAACATGGCCAGGAAGTTTAGTTGGATGAGTAAATAAATGAATCAAAAAAAAAAACAAACCTTTTCTGATTTCCTTTTTTTGAATAAATGAATGGCCCACCAGATAATGTTTTAGAGAACAACTAAACAGAAAAAAAGCAATGCGAATATTTTACCGAATTATAACATTATCTTCTTTGTGAACAATAGAATTTGTACAACTTTATTTAAGCTGATGCCAATGATGCTACACATCTACCGCCACGGCTGTTTCCACTGATATTCTAATATTTTTCTATAGATTTGTGAAACAGTGTTTTTATGTTCTTTTGTTCCTGTTATATTTTGATATCCCCTCATAATCCTTGGGAAAATCTCTGTGTTGAAAATTGTTGGTGTAAAATCCTAAACGAGCATGTGTATATATATTTATTGGGTAGGTTAAACAAGTTATTTCTATTATCTATTTCAATAAAATTAATGGCTAGCCTTTTATTCGAAAAATTGGAATCCTTGAAATATGTATGTACACTCAAAACGTGTTAAATTATTAAGCTTATTTAAAAAAGTAGGATAGATATATTCGACTGTGCCGAATCTTATATAACATTCACAAAATTATATTTTAAAATAAAAATTTTTAATATTTTTAGTGGAAAAAATGTTTAAATATTTTTTTTTAATTTTTCTATCAATATCCATATTGTCTATATTAAAGACTCAGTAAACCAGATATACATCAAAAATAGGTTAAAAATCGAGATTGTCCTGGTTTTTTCATTATATCTCAGCCATTTGTGGGCTGATTTTCTCCATAGCAACCGAACCGGGTCTATAGCGGATATATTGATGAATGAATCAAGCATGTTATTTATTTGAGGGCTACGAAAAGTTGATTTCAACATAAATGAAAAATGTAGAAATTACAAACGGACTGACAAACTTATACATATATACCCTTGCCACTACTCACGGTGAAGACTATAATAACGAAATTAAAACTAATGTTACTTATTCCCTCACCTTGTAACAATTCGAATCTATATTTATATATAAGTATGTATGTAAAAACGTAAGTCCAGAGAAATGAATATATTGCACAATATGTTGTCAATGTTTGCATCAGCATTTTGGTTGCTTCATTTTTCTGTTCGCCCTTGCCTCTCTGCCTTTCGTCATTGTTGGTTTGGTATAACTAAATACTAGGGTATTCATTAGGGTATTCAATTGATTAACAGTTAATCGGTTAACCGACTAATTTTGGACTGTTAACTGTTCGAATAATTTAAAATTGCCAATTTTCAAATAACAACTAACCGATTAATTTGTTTCACCATGACTTTTAAGATGTCGTTTTTTTCTTAATTTTCTTTTGAAGTTGTTTTTACTCTACCCCTATTATCCACAAACTCAAAATATCAAAAGAGAATTAAGAAAAAACTACGTCTTAAAAGTCATGGTGTAAATCGGCACAAAGTGCAAAAAAAACATTAAAAAAAACTGAGATAATGAATATTCTTCATCATGCTTTCGATTGCTGCAACATCTACAATCAGCGAAAGAGTTTTTTACAAGTCAAGTTTTATTAAATCTAAAGAAAAAAATCGTTTAAAAGGAAAAAAAATATATTCTTTTTATAAAAGATTATTTTGGAATGTGTATACAAAAAGGATCTCAAATACCATATTTGCTATTATTTTTTGGTTGAATTAGTATGTTTTGTTTGTCTTTTATGTTTTTGTACACAAAATTCGTGGTTGTATTTTCAATTTAAAATTAAAATAGCTATTATTCGGTTAATCGAATAATTCAAATTAACCGATTATTAACCGAATAAATCTAAACCCCGATTAATTATTTGCTCGATTAAACCAGAAACCCGATTAATGGAATACCCTAGTATTCATATTATTCAATTTTTATCTTGTTCGAATAATTCGATCACACATTTAAAATTAATCGAACTATTTGAATAATAAAAATAAAGAATGAAGTTTCAAAATTACATTCGCCATCACATTCAACAACACTTTAATCTAAGTTAATATTTTGATTATTAATTGCGATTCTGCTAATATTCCGCCAGCATATGTTCATCTAAAGTTTTTGTTTCGAAATCAATTCTAAAGCATTCAGCCATTTTTTTTAACTAAATAACAAATATTTGGTTCAAGTCCTAAATTAAACATTTTGAAAGACTTGTTTTTAGAATTGTTAATTTTTGCATTAATATATATATATATTTATTCGTAAGAAATTATTCGATTAATTGAACAATCATTATTCGAATGAATACCCTACTAAATATGTATGATATTAGAAAATTTTTCCATGGAATTTTTGCTTAAATTGCAATTTAGGTTTTCATTGTTTTCATACAATAAATGGATTTATATACATATGTATATTTTGAGGTCTAAAATAAAAGATAAAAACAAATACAACGCAACATCAACTCGTAACCATAAAACTGGACAATTGTATTGTCTAGTGAAAAAACAAAATTGTTAAAAATAGAAGAAGATAGATACAGTATTTAACTGCATGCTAAAGAGATTTCATTTGTTTGGGGTTTTTTAAATTTTTGCAAAAAAAAAAAAAAAACATTGTATTGTGTGCGGTTTATCATTGAACAAATAAATCAGCTTTATTTTTGATGCAATTGGTCACTAATCAATCTTAATTATTGAGTGTCAAAAATATCATTTCATTAAAAATAGTAAATGAATAATGTTTAATACTGATAAATAGTAATAATATGAATTTAGGGATATCTTACATACCTACATATATGAATTAAAAATAATAATTAATTTTTAAATAACTCTTTATGTTTTTATACCCTACACTACCATAGTGGGGAGGGTATAATGCGTTTGTGCAGATGTTTGTAACGCCCAAAAAATATTGTTCTAACACCCATCTTAAAGTATACCGATCGACTTAGAATCACTTTCTGAGTCGATTAAACGATGTCCGTCCAGCTGGCTGGCTGGTCGGCTGGCTTAATGTGACCAAATTTTGTTACGATCGGTCCATAATTAGTCATAGCTACCATATTGACCCGTTTCCGAAAATCACTTTAACGTGAATAAATCGCTTAAAAATGTTGGTATACACACAAAATTCAACATAGTTAACTTTCATGTAGACATAAATCACACAACCCAATTTCATAGTTATCGGTCCATAATTGGTGATAGCTCCCATATAAGGCCCACTTCTGAAAATCACTCAAATATATAAATTTTTGAAATTTTAAAAGAAAAATGTTTTTGCTCATTTACTTAGTGTAGGGCATTATATGGTCGGGCTTGACCGATCATACTTACTTACTGGTTTAATTATATGACAGCCGGACGGTCATAGATAGCTTAACTTATAATTTTATAAAAACTCGGAATATATATGTATAAAAGCACTAGTCCTTCAAAAATCTATGAAATCTATTGTTCATTATTTCTTAAGATTTTGAAAAAATAGTTAATAATTATTTTCATCAAAATTGCAAAATTTCAGAATCCAAGGTCTACTATACCTTTATTCGTTATAGCTTCCTAAGGTTGAAAAGTATTAAAAAAATTATTGAAACGAACGGCAGGTATTTTCCATTTTATATTATATTATGATCATTATTAGTATCATAAAATATCATGTTATGATCAAATATAGTCGTAATATCAGTATGACTCAAAGTAATAATATAATGACCTAATGAAATTTTATTATTATCCAAAATAATCATATTATCATTAAAAGTTATTTTTGGAAATACAACATTTACTTTTAATAGGTTTTAATGTGCTAACTGCGCAATTTAAATATTATTTATAAATTCAAATACACAATAATGTAATATTTTTGCTTATTTATCATTATTTATTTGTTTGAAAAATAATTATGTTTCGGTGAATCATAATCAAATTTATAATTGGGATGGACATAAGAATTTTTTGCAGTAATTAAATTATTGTTGAAATTAAACTATTATTTGTGTACGGAAACAATATTTTGTTGCAAAGAACACAGTGTAGTTGTCGTAATCATGTTTTTTTTCTCTGCGTGTACACTTTGAATAAAATCATGGTTGGTGATGATGCTCATTATTGATGACTTCGTTAATAAATGTTTAGACCAGCCGTCGTCAATCATAACCACCAGGGGCCGAACACGAATGGTCATGAAAAACATCGTCATAAATATGTGTTTAGAAACGTTCCACAGGTAGATCAATCGAAACAAATTATAATAAATCGGAATCTTCTAAACTACTGTTCCGATCCATGATTTCACCAAAAGCCCCACACAAATGTTCCCCGGAATACTGTTTGAGCAGTCATAAATATGTTGATTGTGTGGCAGTTCTGATAAAATTTTGCACAAATTAGTTTTAAGTACTCTAAAATTATACTGTAAATTATGATGGAAATCGGGCATTATTTGTCCCTATTCCACATACCAGGCCCCCCTCAGAAAATGACTTGAACATTCATAATTGTCTTTTAATAATTAACTAGCTGAACCCGGTCCGCGTTGCTGGCCTTTAGAAAACATCTCTTTTATATTGCATATCGATTTCGATTTTAATTTACAAAGTCGGAAAACCAACCTTCAATGTTAATACATGTAGTGGCATTTCGGCTGGTTCCAATGAATTCAAAAATTCAGTATGGAAATTTCTTATTCATGCACCTGCAGACTGAAAATTAAAATCTCACTTTACACTGTTACCCAAAAGGCTTTTCTGAAGACTCCGTGAAAATATCATCAAAATCGGTCCAGCCATTTTTGAGTCCATGCGGAACATACATACACACATCTATTTTTATGAAATATAGGGCATTAGCGGTATAATGTCAAAATTGGATTTTTACACACCCCTCCAGACCGAAAATCAAAAATCTGACCTTACAGTGTTACCCGCTAGACTATTCTGAAGATTCCCTGACAATTTCATCAAAATCGGTTCAGCCGTTTTTGAGTTCATTCGGAACATATATACATACCCACATACAAACATCCATTATTATATATGTATATTAGAGTGCTCCAAGAAAATAAAATTGCGAATTTTGACCGTCCCCCCCTCTAGAATTGTTCTATGTATTGTAGAAACACATTGTGTAAAATATTAGGATGATAGGATAACGTTAACTGGTGGCGCAACGACGCTGAAGTTTTGAGGTGCATTTACAAGGGGAAAATATGCAATTTTTTCAGTTTTTGTAAAAATTTTGCCATTGAATAATGACTTTTACAATTTAATTTAACCCGGCAATTCCCAGTGTCACCTACAGGTGACAAAGATTAACGGTAGTTTTAAACATAGAAACATATATCATTGATAAATAATGATATTATTTATATACAGACAAGATCCTGTTTTATATCTGATTTTATTTTGGCAACGCTAGAATTTTATTAACTAGGGGATTTTTAAAAATCTTTAAGCAGTGTTTTTGATTATAACATACTGATGTGTGTTTTATGATAAATAAGTTGTTATAAAAATGCCAAACGGTAAAGTATCACAATAATTTTTTTTAATAAATACTGCTAGATATTCAGGCTAACAATATCAGCAAGTATTTTTAGAAAATTATTTTTTCTCTGCCCAGTGTCACCTATTGGTGACCCCCGCTATAAAATCGCAACTAACTATATTTTTTTTATTTTAAACTTATTTATAGTGTAAACTAGACGTAATTTTACTATTTTTAATAAAAACAAATTGTTTCTCCCTTTGGCGAGGGTATGGGAATTGCCGGGTTAAAAGAATCGAAATGTGTACGTAATTGTCGTTATAATAAGATATAAAAGACAAAAATTGGTGAAAAAATGTTAAAGTTATTAAAAAATCGCCAGGCCATTAACGTGTCTCAGGCCACTAGAACAAGAAATTTATGAACAAAATTAACATATTTTGAGAAATATTAAAATAAAAGCTTATTTTTACTTAAAATTTATCCATATTTACTTGTATATGAGTTTTTGTCCTCGTAGGATACCGTTAACCTATTCGCAGGAATGACCAAAAAAATTAAATTTTTTTAACGGCAGTTCCAAAACTCCAATTTCAAATTTTTAAAAATTTTGTTAAACAAATTTCAGAATTTTTTGATCATCACATGGGGATTTATTGACAACATAATAGGGAATAAAAATGTGAAAAAAGTATGTCAATACCTCCTATAGTTTTTCCGTACCTGCGATATAAATTTTGCGATTTTCGAGAAAAACTAATTTTTGGCCATATTTTGGGGAATGACCAGAATTTCCTTACTGTAATGATTTTTAAGTAAAAGCTATTCAGAATAATATAGTCCAGGTAATTTTAAATATAGTCTGAAAGTCTTACTAAAATCGGAAAACTTTAACCCTTAAATCGTGAAGGTCAAAGGTAAATTTTTTCAATATTTGGAATTTCTCATGGAAAGATAGCGAAATATTATATATTTTTGGGCCGATTTTGATGAAACTTAAGAAAAATATAAAATGAAGTCTAGTATTCACAATAACAGTACAAAAATGGAAATTAACCCTTAAGAGTACTTGGGGTCAAAATGAATGTGTTTTTCGTGATTTTAAAAGTTGAGGGTCATTTGGACCCCAAGTACTATTAAGGGTTAATTTCCATTTTTGTACAGTTATTGTGAATACTAGACTTCATTTTATATTTTTCTTAAGTTTCATCAAAATCGGCGCAAAAATATATAATATTTCGAAATCTTTCCATGAGAAATTCCAAATATTGAAAAAATTTACCTTTGACCTTCACGATTTAAGGGTTAAAGTTTTCCGATTTTAGTAAAACTTGCAGACTATATTTAAAATTACCTGGACTATATTATTCTGAATAGCTTTTACTTAAAAATCATTACAGTAAGGAAATTCTGGTCATTCCCAAAAATATGGCCAAAAAATTAGTTTTTCTCGAAAATCGCAAAATTTATATCGCAGGTACGGAAAAACTATAGGAGGTATTGACATACTTTTTTCACATTTTTATTCCCTATTATGTTGTCAATAAATCCCCATGTGATGATCAGAAAATTCTGAAATTTGTTTAACAAAATTTTTAAAAATTTGATATTGGAGTTTTGAAACTGCCGTTAAAAAAATTTAATTTTTTTGGTCATACCTGCGAATAGGTTAACGGTATCCTACGAGGACAAAAACTCATATACAAGTAAATATAGATATATTTTAAGTAAAAATAAGCTTTTATTTTAATATTTCTCAAAATATGTTAATTTTGTTCATAAATTTCTTGTTCTAGTGGCCTGAGACACGTTAATGGCCTGGCGATTTTTTAATAACTTTAACATTTTTTCACCAATTTTTGTCTTTTATATCTTATTATAACGACAATTACGTACACATTTCGATTCTTTTAAATTAAATTGTAAAAGTCATTATTTAATGGCAAAATTTTTACAAAAACTGAAAAAATTGCATATTTTCCCCTTGTAAATGCACCTCAAAACTTCAGCGTCGTTGCGCCACCAGTTAACGTTATCTTATCATCCTAATATTTTACACAATGTGTTTCTACAATACATAGAACAATTCTAGAGGGGGGGACGGCCTGTACCTAAAAAGTTTTTTTCGTCCATACAATCTTGGAGCACTCTAATGTATATAGATAACGTGATTTAATTGGATATATTCTAGTTTTATATGAACCTCAATATATCTCAATATATCCATAATTGAATCTACCCTCCATATAACCCAATATCAGAAAAATATTTTATTGTCAATAAATACAAGATTCAGGACAGTCGAATATAAAACTCTTACTTGTTTTATATTAGCATCATTTAAAAACTGTGGGAAGAACGTTTACCTCATCAATTACACAAAGTTTTTGTAAATTAGATATTAAAACAATTTCATATACATATGTACAGTACGAGACACAAATGTGTAAATAAATTTGGAAATATCTATAATTTGAATTTTTATGCTCAACATTTACCAATCTGACAATATTTTTTACACAATATGAAGATCATGATTAGTGAAGTATAGCAATATAAAAAAATTTATTTCAAGTAATGGCATTTAAATACCAGGATATCAAAAAGTTAAAAACTGAATTACACAATTTTGTCGCATTTTCTTTAAAGTTAAATAAACTTGTTATTATTATTTAGAAAAAGAACAATTTTAATCAATTTCATTAATGACAGTTAGTTAAAACATGTTACTAGTTAACAATTTACAATTCTTTAAGGAATATTGAATATGAAGAAGATTATCACCGAAGTTGCAAATTCTGTTACCGAGCAGCTGAAAAATGGTATCTCCCATCGAAAAATATCCACCAAATTAAATATTTCTTTTAATCTGTTGAGAACATAGCGAATATATGTGGTTTGGCTTTTCCAGCACCAATTTGTGGACGGAATTCAATTCTATTGTTAAAAGATGGTCTCACTGTATAACGTCTAGTTGCATCAGGAGAAGAAAATAGTCCCCGTGAGGTACAACCAAAACTATCTTCATGCTACCAAATTAAGATTTCAAAACGTGCATCTCTTAGAGAAATCAAAAGATGTGGTTTTTATGCAATAAAGATTGTTAAAAAACCTCGTTTAACTGAAAGACACAAGTCTCTTCGACTAACATTTGTAAATTTTTTTAAGAAATGGACCTTTGATGATTGGGAAAAAGTTATCTATACAGATCAATCGAAAATTAACCATTTTAGAACTGATGGACCAAAATATGACTACCAAAAACGAAATGCGCCATTAAAAGACCGTGATTTTATGACGACTATGAAATATGGTGGTGGAATATTGCCATTTTGTGGTTGTTTTTCTGCGAAAGGTGTAGGAAAACTCCATAAAATTGGTAGTAATATGAATGCAGAAATGTATATAGACATTATCAAGACAACAGATGTGGATAGTCTGAATGATTGGCGTGGACAAATAGAAAACACTGTGATACTACAAGATAACGACAACAAACATAAGTCTAAAAAGACGCTTAATTTTTTTAAAACCGCCAAAATTACATTGCTAGATTGACTCCCACAATCTCAGAATTTAAATCCGATTGAGAATTTGGTGCGAATTCTAAAACGTCGCGTTTATAATTATCAAAATGCATTTAGAAACACAACTCAGCTCTAGGAGCGCTCCCATGATATCAAGGGATCTATAATGCAAGAAGAGTGTCGCAAACTGATGGAGAGTATGCCCTCCAGAATTCAGGCTGCCATTGACGCGAAAGCAGGTTATTCGAAGTACTAAAAAAGTTACTTTAGTAATCTGCGCCAAAAGTGTGTAAATGGGTTGCAGTTATTTTTTTTAGATTACTGGAGTATAATTAAGGAAATATTTTATTTATTTAGTCCTAAAATATCCTTAATAAATATTGTTTAAAAAAACACAAAACGTTTCTTTATAAACATTGCACTTTAAAAATGGTGTCACAAAGTGTAAATATATGACCATCATTTACACATTTTTGTCTTACACTGTATGTACAATAAAGTTAAAGCTTCTATTAAAGAGAAATACAAAGAAATTTATCAAAAAACTTTCCTAAATTTAAACATTAAGTTCAAATTTGAAATTGATTTTGACAACAAAAAAAATACAACCATTTCCTGTGCAAGCTTAGTTGTTCTCCCTTGTATGAGTACCTTACAAACAAACAAACGAACACATAAATGGGAGAAAACAATGATTTTAATGGACATTAGTTGCAATTTCCAGCACATATGTCTTCAAATTTAAATCATCCACCCTTGTAAACAGTTTCAAAGTTCCAGTCTATTAAATATCAATGTCGCAAAAATGGTCCAGCAATCATTACAAAATACATCTGGCTTGCAAATTGACAACGACCTCCCAAAATCGACCGAAATAGCAATAAGAGCCATAATAAAGCATGGCTGTAGTGCTGTATAAAAGTTAAACTAAACTGGAGGCAGCTAAAAAAAACAACACCAAGAAGAATAAAAACAAGAAGAATAAAAACAACAATCAAACTGTTTGAAATACCAAACATTCAGCTACAAACATACAGTGAGTGATAAATAAGAAACAATAACAATGGCCACTGTTAAAGGCAGTTAAAAAGCAACACAACAGCATGTTAACAACTGTTACACTTACACTGCGACAGCAACAACAGCAAATACCAAAAAAGAAACAACAAAATAACGACAAAAATAAAACCAACTACAACTAGAAATACACAAAAGGAAGTATAGTCTAATGATTCAAAATAGCAATAGCAAAAAGAACAACAACTACAAGAATACTACGTAACGAACAAATTGACAACAGCTGTGGTCCTTATTTAGAATCATCATCGAAAAATGTACACTCATACTTGGGTATCGCATACTCTACTGTATAGAGAGAATGAGAGGAGACGCATACAATGTTATTAGGGGTCCAAAATTCCTATAGCCGGGAAGTGGCAAATTGTTTAGGTTAGCAAATTACACCGTCCAACAAATTGAGACTTTTTGATTGGAACAGAATAGAGATCGAAGGCAGCAGTATACTAACTGAAAAAAATGTTGTAAGTTAATGTCTAAGAGAATTTTTATTGTCAGAGTTATATTGTGGAATTTTATGGGGATAATTTTTGTGGAAGAACTTAACCCTCTACCTCCTCTCCTTAGGGGTCAATTTGACCCTTTTTTCGAGAAAATAAAAGAAAAAGTGGCATTGACATTTAAGGATTAAAATATTCGACAAAAATGTTTGACGGAAAATTTCATTGGGGGTCACCCCAATGAAAATTAAAAAAAATAAATAAATAAACCTAAATAACTCTTGACCTAAAAGGGATAACCTACATGCGTATGAACGTTTTTTGTAGATCTTCTCTAGAACTATTTATATTTTAAATATCAGCTCATTCGAATTATAAATAGATTTTTGGCGATTTTTTTAAAAAATGTGAGACCCAAGGTGGCGTGTAACTTTGCTAATTAAGCGTAAAGAGCTTTATCTATATCTTGGGTATCTTTGGTGACCCCCATTGAAATTTTCGTCGAATATTTTAATCTTTAAATGTCCAAAATTTTTCTGCAGAAAAAAAATGTTATATAAAAGAGTTTATATAGAAAAATACAGCATTTGCTACAAACTGTTATACACAATTATTTTATAGATAAAGCAGTTATAGGTACTCAAAATTTTTCTATAGAAAAAACTGTTATACTCAAAATTTTGTATGGAAAAAACTGTTGCACACAAAATTTTCTATAAAAAAACTGTTAAAACAAAATAGTTCTACAGAAAAAAATTGTTATAAAAACAGGTATACACAAAATTGTCTATAAAAAAATTGTTATACCAAAATTTTTCTGTAGAAAAAAATTGTTTTACTCAAAATTTTATATAGAAAAAAACTGTTTATATAGAAAAAAAGTTAGATACAGCATTTGCTATAAAAAAATCAGTTATACCAACAAACAGCTATAGTATACTCAAATTATATGTAGAACAAAGTGTTATACACAACGATTTTATAGAAAAAAGCTGTTATACACCACATTTTCTTTAGAAAATACTGTTATACACATAATTTTCTATAGAAAAAACAGATAGAAATGTTCTATAGTTTTATACAGAAAATTTTTCAGGTTTTTTTTCGTATGTCGAGGAGGATATTACTTAAATTTCATTGTTTTTATTTTAATGATACAAAATGTACCATTTTTCAGATCTATTTGACTATTCTAAATCTATCTGATTTGATAATTTAATGCTTTTGAATTTGTTCCCGACGTTTCCTATGCATGAAACCCTAAATGTTATAGAAAAAATATGTCTACTATTAATAAAGTATGTACTAATACGAATACAAACAAGTGCGTTTATGTTAGTGGCATGAGAATGAGTGTGCTGTGCAGCAACATGTACAAATGACCAAAAATAAACGAAATAATACACACATGCAACATCAGCTTCATTCCTCCCTCTGAGCATCCATATGAAAACTATAAAAATAAAACAACAACTATGAACTCCTGACTGCTTTTCTAATGACAATCTGTGTGTGTGTAGGATGATTTTTGTACTTTTCTATGTCTCACAGTGGTTTCAATTATAAAATGTATAAATGGATTATTCCGAGGTTGGAAAATATCGGAACAATAAAAAATTGTAACCAGATAAGGAACAGATGACGTACTGCACAAACAAGTTTCCAGCTGATTGAAATATTAGTTTTATATGTTTTTACTATTTACTTTACAATCGATGCCACTGTGCTTTGTCGCTTCAAAACTGAATTTTTATAGACGTGTTAGTTCTTGAATTTGAAATTGTACTCATATTATGTAGTCGTTCGTATGTTACTTTTCAACTAGTGGTTTATTACATTTGACCATTGTTTTGTTTAGATTTCTAGTTTTTCATGGCCATAAAATAAAGCGCAGTGGGGGTTGAGAGCAAAAGGCTCGTTATACCAACACAAAATAACATTTTTTATAGCTTTTTATGGCTATCTACAGTGTTCCCAGATTATGTTCGTGTCTTATCTCCAAAACACTGCTTTCCTTATACCCAAAAAAATCCCCATTTACAAGTATTTAAAAATTATTATTATTATATCGTCACCTTAAATTTTATCACTCAAATTTAATTATTACTGATTTTATAACGTTTTTTTGCTACTCTGGAAAAAAAATAAAAGTGTAGTTACGTCCGTTTGCATTTAAGGTGAATATCATAAACTTTATATAAAACAAGTAAGAAAGTATGGTCGGTCAAGCCCGACCATATAATACCCTACACTAAGTAAAATAGCAAAAAAAAATTTTCTTTTAAAATTTCAATAATTTATATTTTTGAGTGATTTTCGGAAGTGGGGTTATATGGGGGCTATGACCAATTATGGACCGATATTAAAGTTAACTATGTTGAATTTTGTGTGTTTACCAACATTTTTAAGCGATTTATGCACGTTAAAGTGATTTTCGGAAGCGGGTCTATATGGGAGCTATGACTAATTATGGACCGATCGTAACAAAATTTGGTGACATGAATTTTGTGTGTATAAAAATTATTTGGAGCGGAATTTGTGGAGATACATATATAAATTAAACATTTATGACCGATAAAGTCCAATTTCGGGAGGACATTTGTAAGGGGGCTAGGTGAAATAGTGGACCGATTTCAGCCAGTTTCAATAGGCTTGGTCCTTGAGCCGAAAAAATAATATGTACCAAATTTGATCGAAATATCTTCAAAAATGCGACCTGTACTCTGCGCACAAGGTTTACATGGACAGCCGGCCAGCCAGCCAGCCGACCAGACGGACGGACGGACATCGCTTAATCGTCTCAGAAAGTGATTCTAAGTCGATCGGTATACTTTAAGGTGGGTGTTAGACTAATATTTTTGGGCGTTACAAACATCTGCACAAACGCATAATACCCTCCCCACTATGGTGGTGTAGGTTATAATCACCAAAAAATATTAGTAAGAATATTAAACGAATATCTTTGCATTCAACTCATATTCTTTAGAATAATGTAGATTATGTAATGAAAATGGAAATTATGTTTACTTTTTTTAAAGTTTGACAAACCCTTTATAGAAGTATTGTTACATTTTTACCTTTTAAAAATGGTGGTTTATTTGATTTTAATTTGTTTAAACTATCATAATATATAAGGATATTATGACAATATGACCAAATAGTAGACCGT
Source organism: Calliphora vicina (assembly GCF_958450345.1). NCBI lineage: Eukaryota > Metazoa > Arthropoda > Insecta > Diptera > Calliphoridae > Calliphora > Calliphora vicina. Next base: position 124,705,947 of record NC_088780.1, read on the forward strand.
GTGAATACCCCAGATATATATAATATGTTTCTCATATCAGTGACTTTTTCAATGGAAACTCATTCCGATGTAAAAATATCGCGATTTGAAAATTTAAAAAAAAAATTTTAATTGTCTAAAATTATATACACATAATTGCTCAAAGACCAGCATAATTTTTGACTCCATTTTAAAGCCAAAGATATTGTCCTTAAAATTGTGTGAATAAATTCATATAAAAGTTTAAGAACCTATGTGTTACCATATAAATTGAACTTGATTCATCTGTCATCTGTCTATAACTCCTGAACTAATCGAGTCTCCATCGAAATTTTTGTTCACGAATATAGTAGCGTATGCGGAATGAAATTGCAATAAAACAGAAAACGCTATATTTGTTTTCAACGTTAAAACAAATAATATATAAAACCTTTATAAGATAGCCCATTATATTGATTTAATGTAAGCAAAAAAATTATTATATTCATGTACTTTTGTGGCAGTTATGAAGAAATTTATATACAGGTGTTGAAAATACCGATGTTTGCACTTTTCTGAGCTACTATTTGAGTTTCATGGACTTATTGTTCTCGATCTTTATTTTTAATAATCTACAAAAACTCTTCTATTTAAAAAGGTCCAAAAACTGACATATTATTTTTAATTTAAAAAAATATGGACATTTTTTCACTTTAGAAAGTCTGGAATTTCAAGGGTGTTAAAAACACTATAATCATCTGGGCGTGACAGTTGGATGATGGAACAGTTAAGAAGATCTTTCTTTTTCACAAAATAATCTCTGATGTTGCTTTTTCTGAAATGATTAATTTTGTGTACACATTTCATAATATATTATTTAGAATTGAATCAAATCAAATTCCAAAAAAGTCAAAACTTCTAATTTACATCTGATTGATTAAGATCCATATATATATTTTTTTAGAAAAAAATCATCTTATCAATAATAGGTTTACTTACTACCAAAAAAGTTCACTTCTCTGCCTTTCTCTGCCACTTGATGTAAAATATAACAAATTTTCCCGATGATAACACTATACAACAAATGAAGACTTTTGGAAAAACACAAGACCATGACAGTATATGTTCGACTCTACTACCAAAGGGTAGTAAAACCCTATACTCAGTTTGTCCATTTTGGTGACCGATTTTTTTATGGGCCCCCAAAGTTTCTGAAAATCATTGGGGCCTCTAAAAAAGGTGTCATCAGTTTTTTGTTAACAGCTAATTCAGACTTTGTGATACGACTTAACTTTATATGGCAATAATATAGCTAAGAGTCAACCAAATAAATTTTGTTAAAATTTTTTTCCAAAAAATTGCTGTTTCGTGCACTTTTGTTGAAAAAATATACGAAGAAAAATTTGTTTTTACTTTTTTTAGAATAACTTCCTAATTTTTCAATAACAATATTTTGCAAAGTTGCAGCTACGGTAAATCTGAATAACTCTTGTGGACATATCAATGCAATCTGAACATATCTAGGCATTCTAAATAGCTGTCAAAAATCACTTTGTAGCATAAAAATTTTAGTTTGTTTACTATTTTTTGACTCTAAAACAAACATTTTTAGTTAAAAATTTATGTTCGAGTGTATACTTCTCTATTGTGCTGGAATAAAAATCGGTCACCAAAATGGACAAACTGAGTACAGGGTTTTACTACACTTTGGTAGTAGAGTCGAACCTATGTAGTCATGATCGTGTGTTTTTTTCACTGTTGCACTGTGTAATTGATAAAATTTGGAAAAAAATTACAAATGTTTTTTCAAGGTAGTTCTTTTTTTGTTAACATTTTGAGATTACTAAATGACAGATTTTCAAATGGGATTTTAAAGTATTAAGGCAAAACATAAAGTAATTCAAAATAGGTCCTAAAACACTAATAGCTCATGTATGTTTTCTTTTGGCCAGTGTCAAATATTTTTTGCAATTTCATTTCGCATACGTTATAGAGTTTAGGTGTCATCATACCGTGTTCTTTATTGATTTTTAACATCGCGATGTTTGATATTTTTTACATTTAAATATATACTCCGAATATTGACCTTTAAACTTTTGCAAGTAAACCATTTTATTCACACCATTTTAAGCACAATATATTTGCTTTTAAAATGGAATAAAATATTATGTTGGGCTTTGAGTATTTTCAATGTTATGAGCAATTATGTGTATATAATTTTAGACAATTTTAACAAATTTTTCAATTTTCAAATCGCCATTTTTTTTAAATAGAAAGGGTTTCCTCTGAAAAAGTCATTGATTTGAGGAACCCTTTGGATCCGTAATATGAGTTGTAAATTTCATCAAAATTGAAGATGTCAAATCCGAAAATAACAGTTTTCTGTCCGTTTTGATATGGATTCTCCCCACTCTCTATTAATGCACACACTTTACAATTTACAAGAATACACTGGTAATACAGTTGCTATTAACTCTAACAGCGCCTACGATATACTGACTGATCAGCAACTCGCTGTTACTATTATTATATACACAGTGCCATCTTCTAGTAGTTTCATGAATTATCTAAGGGAAAAACTGGAATGTTATATTTCCACAATGATCACCTAGAGCATTTAAAACTGTTTTACTGTTAATGTTTTCATACTTATAAACAATATTAATAACAGAGTGTTATCAACATTGTTGATAAAAATTAATTTTCAACCCCCGTTTCGAAAAAAATCGGAAAAATCCCTAAATCTGACAACACTGGTCATCTATAGGAAGCAATACATTTAAAGTGTATTTATGTTTACACATGTGTGTTTCTATGAATTTTGTACATATTTTTCGATGATATTGTATATTGCAATAAATTTTTGTACTTACTAATTTTTATATACGTACAGTATTGGTCAATATTGCATAAAATTCGCTCTATAACTATCCAATATCCAATTCCAAAGAATGTAAAGATTTTAGAAACCATAAATGAACTCTTAAATAAAAATAAATACTCAGTATTATTAACAACGAAATTTAATTCAGTATTTCTTATGATTTTATGAATTCCAAAGAATGTAAAAATTTTAGAAACAATAAATGAACTCTTAAATAAAAATAAATACTCAGTATTATTAATAACAAAATTTAATTCTGTATTTCTTATGATTTTATGTTTACAGTTTAAAAAGTAGAACATATTGGATTATACAAAACATATTAATAATATTTAGTTGCGTAATTTTTATTCCATGGAATTAGAAGCTGATGGAAACGATGAAACTGACCATGGTAATTTAAACATCTACTACGATATATATGTAAATCCATTATTTTCTTTATTTTTTTCCAGATTGATTCATAAGCATTTCAAAACAGCATTAGCAAAATAAATTTATTAGTCTCATTACATATTCTTTTAAATAGTTTTTGTAAAATACGGCATGGCATGGTGGTGAGTTTTACCCCCTTATTCATAATAATTTTTTTTAATTTTATAAAAGCTTTATAAAACAGAATTTCCATACAAAATTTGTTTTATAAACCTTTAATAAATTTAAAAATTGATTATGAATAAGGCCTTTAGTAAATATAGTTTATGTTATTAACATATCAAATGTAAATTTTGAATTCAAACACATACTGACTTAACAGAAATTTTAGTGTAACAGATTTTTGCACGCATTATATGAAAAAACGTACAAATTTGTCAAAGCGGGCAAGTTTTGTGGAACTTCTGAGGAGTAAATAAAGGCTTTTTATATAAGTATTTGATACTGTTGAAAACATTATGACCTGAGGATTGATATTTTAGTAAAATTAAATAATTTTATAAAATTTTGGGACTTCATTTACCTTAAAAACTAAAAAAAATTTCATATGGTGATTTTCCACGAATAAAAATATAAAATTTAATTTAATGTAAAATTTTAACGGTTAAAGATATCATAACAAAATTGGGAACTAATTTAGATCCAAATGTCCTTAAATTAATGACATTATAATTTTTGACATTTTTTATTTTCAAATACCGAAATTCCTAAAACTGGGAAAATGTGTTCCAAAAACTGAGTTTTTTTAGAAAAGTGCCTACTGTGACGCTATTTACCGTGTGATAGTAAAACAACTTTCTAAGTATTTAAACAATATATAGGGTTATACAAATACGGAACTTTTTCGAGGATCGGTGCTTTGCCTTTTTAGAATTTTTTACTGAAACCTAAATATTTTTTTTAAAATTGTCCAAGTTTGGATAGGTCTGGGGGATACTGTGTCCGCTTAAGTGAGCCCAATTTTACTTTACATGCTTTTGCATTAAGTTTTCTTTCCGGAACATATAAAAATTGTATATAGTCCCAAAGAAAATTTGTTTCTACAAAAAAAAAAATATAAGGACTTTTTTAGGAAAAGTCGTAAAAAATTAGGCCCATTTTACATGTTCCAACTTTGGATGCGTGTAACTTTTTACACGGACGAGATAACTGTTACCAAGTTTTTTTTATTTTATTTAGAATTTTATTGCCAATATAGCTGATATTTTGAAAAAAAAATTCGACCCTCCGTAGGGCCGCCATATCTAAAAAACAAAAAAAAAATCGAGCAAAATTAAAAAAAAAAAAATAAATAAATAAACCTAAATATCTCTTCAACTGAAGGAGATAACCTACACATGTAAGTGCATTTTTTGTAGATCTTCTCAAGGACTATTTATATTTTAAATTTCATTCGGATCATAAATGAATTTTTGGGGATTTTTTTAAAAATTTTGAGACCCGAGGTGACCAACTTTGAGGGGGCACAAACTGGCCCGTATTACCCCTGGCCCGTATTCCCGAGATACCGAATTATTTCCAAAAAAAAAAGTTTCTAAACCACTGTGCATTGTCAATACTTGAATTGTTAACTTTAACGTTATTTTTTTGGTTTTCTTTAACAATAATATATTAAAAAAAATACTTAAAACTTCATTATTTACTTTTTTATAAAAAAATAAATTATTCGATTAATTTTAAACGTGTGTTCAAATAGAATAAATTAAATATCCTAGTGTTTACAAAACTTTGTTCTTTTTCAGCCATTTTTAATGTTAATTTCTAAATATTGCCTAATTTTCTCAAGGACTATATATTAGGGTGGGTCGATTTAGCAATCGATTATTCTATGAAATTTGTTTTTTTCTATCGAAAAATCGATGGCACAGTATCAAAAATACTATATACACAGAGAAAACAGATTCGTAGTAGCAACCGAATTAGTTGCCAATCAGAAGCTCTTGATGTTCTAGGCATGAGTTTTCAGTGTGACACATTTTTCAAGTGTCGAAAGAAGCATTCAAGTGCCTTGGTTTTCTAAAACGGTGTAAGAAATAATTCACTCCATCTGATCTCCTTACTATTTACACCACTTATATCTAACCTAAAATGGAATACAACTCTCATGTGTGGGCCGGTGCTTCGAAGTCTATTTTGGAGTTACTCGACCGCGTGCAGGATAGGGCGAAGATGCTTATCGGTGACAATAGGGTATCCAGCTCTATTGACTCACTGGAATATCGTCGCAATGTGGGTTGTGTTTCACTGTTCTACCGATACTACAATGGTATGTGCTCTGGTGAAATTAGGGAACTTGTTCCCGAAACTCGTAGTTTTTTACGCAACACAAACTCTTCGGCAAGGGCACATCAATTCGTTGTCGACTGGACAGTGGATCGCACAACACATTACAGGGAAAATTCGTAAGTTTCCTCCTGAAGTCTTTCCTATCACTTTCAATATAGGAAAATTCAAATGAAATGTCCACAAACATTACTCCCTCTTTCCTCCCTCCCATAACCTATTTTCCTAGTTCCAACACAATGCTTTGCATGAGTATGGGTCATCCCCTGAGTGCTGGTCCAAGAAAAAAAATTCAGTTCATTCGCATCATAAGTAGATTTTTGCAGATTTAAAAAAAATGTGAGACCCGAGGTGACCTTGCCCGTCTGTTCAACTACGAAACTGAACAACTGTAAATCAACTTGAAAACATGTCAGCTCCAACCTTGTTAAATTTCGTTGCAATATCTCCAAAATTTCCAGAGATACCGAATTATTTACCAAAAAAAAAATTTTCTTAATTATGTGGGATATTTAATTGAAAGTATTATTGAAAAATTGTAATGGCCAATTTTTATACCCTTCACCATAAGTGGCAAGGGTATATATAAGTTTGTCATTCCGCTTGTAATAATGTCAATAAATATTCTCGATCGGTATAGATAGCGGAATCGATATAGCCAAGTCCGTTTGTATGTTGAAATAAACTCTGTAGCCCCCAAATAATTTACATACATGATTAATACATCAATATATCCTCTATAGACCAGATTCGGTTGCTATTATCGAGAAAATCGGCCTACAATTGGCCTATTTTTGATCCATATGTAGATAAAAAAATCATTAATATAGACAATATGGATATCTGATGATAGACTATAAAGGCCTTTGCAAATACATATATAACGCCATAATAAGTCGGACCCACAATGGGTCAAAATATTTTTTAATCCGAGTTTTTTTTCACCATAAAATTTGTTTCTTTAATAAATTTAATAAAAAAAATTTTCAAAAATATTATATTTCAAGTACACAAACATTTATAATTTTGTGTTTTTTAGTTAAATCAGGTTTGGAGCTTTACGTGTCATAATTTTTTTTGTTTTTAAAAAAACTAGGAAATTAGTATAGAAGCAATTTTTTTCCAATGTGTTTTGAGCGACACTGTTTATGGACCTCATTTGCCAATACAAACAATACGATTTCATATTATTATGGACATATTTTAGGCCATTTATAAACAGTAACGACAACAGCGGAGTTCCAAAACAAAACTATTCCCAAAGAATAACGAAAATGTTAAATGGCAAATAATAGTGGGGGATCATTTAAAATACATTATTTGATTATTGCACCATTTGTGACCATGTCTATATAAATTCATTCATGTACATACTTATTTAATAATATATGTATTGTCAATTGTAATTTTTTGTTGGTTTGTTTCTCTTTATTAAATAATACAATCTTATTATGGACAACTTCTGCTGGGGGTATATTTAATGAAAAATCTTTAAGGGAGTGTAATTTTGTGGGATGATTGTGTAAGAATGTTACTGTTATTGAAGATGTATTCAAAGTTTTATGATACTATTTCTAATTTTTTTTTTAAAGGAAAGGATCTTAAATATATTTTTGTAAGTATAAATGCGGAATATATCATGTTTCATAATCACAAAAGTGCAGGCGATGATTCCAGGTGAAAACAGGAAATTTAACTTACTTACTAGGGCATTCAAATTATTCGATTTTTCTCTTGTTCGAATAAAACGAATAATTCGAATAAGAGCTTTCAAGATGTTCGAATAATTCGATCACATGTTCAAAATTAATCAAGTTATTCGAATAATTAAATTTTTTTAATAAAGTAAAGAATGATGTTTTGATGTCGGATTTTTAATATTTCATTGTTAAAGAAAAACAAAAAATAATGTTAAAGTTAACAATTCAAGCATTGATAATGTTAAAAAACATTCGAAAACAAAGTCTATCATTCAATTTTCATCAGAAACATTCTGATCAGATTCCCTTCCGAACAATCTACAAAACAATTGACTAGCAAACATTTTAGTTTCATTTTTGAAGCTATGCTTTAAAAAATTTCGAGCTAGATGGACATGATCCTGAATTCAAGAACAATATAAATGTATTAAGAACTTTTTTATGTCGTTCATTAATTCATAAATTTTTACTTTAATCAAATTTAGTTTATTATAAAAAGTAAGAAAAAATAAATCAGAATATAAAAACCACTCCATTCCAAGGTTATTTGTGAAGTGAGGTGGTTAGCTACTAACCATCGTGGCGGTTTTGAATAAATTTCCTAACCAAAGAAATGAAATAGCAAAGTAACACTGAATTCGATGAACAAAACACTCTGTGCTTTTTTTATTCAATGCGTGAGTCTCTTAAAAAACAGATTTTTACAATATTTTCAAATTAATATATTTTAATAACAAGAGCAAAAAATGATTTAAAAAAATATAATAAACTATATTTTAAAGACTATAGAAAAGGTGGTTAGTAAACTAACCACTAAACCGCAAACAGTTAAAATTAGTAACTAATTCATTAGCAAATGAATTATTCACTTTTTCTAAATTATTTATAAAAAATTCATGTTTTTCTTGCAACAAAACGTAAGTTTGCAATATTTTGTGTTTATCATTAGATTTATTAAATATTTTGCAACACTTAAGTACGCGATTAATATCATCCTCAATATCACTTTCGACGACCGTTTCAAAATCACATTCGCCATCACTTTCAACACCACTTTAATCTAAGTTAATATTTTCATTATTAATTGCGATTCTGCTAATTTAATGACAAATTATCGTAAGCGACATTTTTAAAATTTTTGTTTTATTGCAGAAATTAAAATTTTATGGACCGACTGATGTTTTAGCATTCTCAGAATATTCAAATTGTTAGTAACATCAAAAATATAGGGGGTAAGATTTTATCGTAAGTCAATGTTTATATTTTACAGTAAACAAATTTTATCGTAAGCGACACACAGTGGTATAGAAAAAAAAGAGGGAAATAAATCTGTAACATCTAAATGGTTAGATTGGTTTGAATGAAATTTCACGTGCGCAAAGAAGAAGTGTTGTCGAGTTTAAGTTTTGAACGTAGACCTCATGGGCCCACCAGGAGCGCGACCAAGGGCCCTCAAAGTAGGACACCTCTGGCATGTTGCATTTTTAAAACGATATTATTTCTTGGTTTGAGTTCCGAATTCAAAAACATTATACATGTAGAATCTTCTCATCGAGCACTACAAAAAAATCTATCAATTATCTATTATAGTTTAGGAGATATTCGCATTTGAAAATTAAATTGCTCCAGTTTTTTTATAACAGCGTATCTAAATATTTCCCGATTCTTCCCAGTTTTCCTTTATTGGACTAACAACGCATGTATATATCAAATGAAAAAAGAACTGTTTAAAAATAATGGCTAAGTCCAAAGTTATATGTATTAGAATTTAAAAAAAAATTTAAAAAGCAATTTCTCGCTATTTTTTTGGGAAAAAAGAAATTTTTTTCTTTTTAAGTTATCGCAAAAAATTTCTAAGAGGATGTATAAGAAATTTCTACTTTCTGAAAGCTTAGTCTTCACAAAATATTTTAAAGGAAAACCAATTTCAAAATTGTTGATACCGAGGGAACCAGGTCCTTTCAAAAACCACTTATTTTTTATGTAAAATAAAACTTTAGGCCAAAAATTCTCAAATCGCGTATCCGATATCAAAATATAGTAACCGATTTTAGGTGGTTCAAATGTTTCTAATTATTTTGTAAAGGGTCCCAATAACCCCGACCCTGGTATGGATATTATAGCCAAAAAACTAAAAATTACCATTTTTGGAATTTTTCAACACTTTTTTGGGAATTGCTGATAATAAATTTCAAAATTCGTTTTTATTTTTCCATTTTAGATAGAAAAATCTACATAACTGTGAAATTTCATTAAAAACTATTCATAAATAAAAATTTAATTTCAATTCGAAAAATTTGTATCATGCAAAAATTCAATAAAAAACATTTTTTGTCATATTTTTCAATAAAGTATTTCATGAATTTTTAATTGTTAAAAGTTATAAATATTTTTGAAAAATAGAAAAATAGAATAAATAGCTTGAACGAAATGATCATATATCGCATCATAAAATTTTTAATTCTATGTATAAATTTCAAAATAATCAAAAAAGCCTTCTCCTGTAAAATTTGTGTTTTGTCGCTTACGATAATTTGGCGCTAAGGGGTCGATATGTTCAGACCCTAAAATTTTTGTTTCGAAATCAATTCTAAAATCATTCAAATATATTATTTTCATTGGTTCAAGTCCTAAATTGAACATTTTGTTTTTAGAATTGTAACTTCTTGCAATAATATTTATGGAAGATGCTATCGGAGCACTCATCTACACTGATCGAAAGAAATTTGGAATTATGAAAATTTTAATTTAATAAATTTAAATATATATGTACATTTATTCGTTTTATTCGATTATTCTACATAAAATTGTTCGAATTATTCGAATAATTATTCGTAAGAAATTATTCGATTAATCTAACGATCATTACTCGAATGAATACCCTACTACGTACATAGCTGATTTGAATTATTATTCAAGGATATCTATCTACTCACGTTTCCTTATACATTCCCTAACAGCACAACCTAAACACAAATACACATTAGTATAATTGAGGCCGGCCACACTTAAACTATTTCCATAAAAAGATCTATGGACCTTTTTGTTACGCCAGCAACATTTAAATAAAAAGTTTGTGTTAGTAAATTATAATTTTATCTTGATTTCTCCATTTCTATTTCGATCGAAGATCGATTAATCAAATTAAAAGTTCTTCCGCCTACAAAATATCTAAATAACTAACTATCAACTTTATACTTAAACTGAAATAAAATTTAGTGCTACTAAAGTCAAAAACATTAATTGCCATTATGTTTAGCTATTTATGTTGCAAACATAAACTCAAACCAGAAGCTCTGGCAACAGGACTAACAACAAAGTTTAGTTAAAATAGCTGAAAACAAACAAAATGGAAAAAATAGTAAAAAAAAAACAATATAAAAAGTTAGTTTTGTATGTATTTTAGATGAGATGCATTAACTATTCATAATGGAGAAAAACAAAAATAACATCAACTATGTATGAGTTCATTATTTAATACTTCTTGTTATAAAAACCACATAGTTTGTGTATGTATACAGGAATTCACGAATTCATGAACAAAAACTCACACGTGTGTACACTTATGTAGATTAGGGAGGCCTTTATTTTATACCTTTTGGATTTTCGATGCTCCCAAGGTCTTCAATTGTTCTCCGTCATCTTAAAACCAAATGCTAAATATTTGAGCAGAATCGGATAATGTTTAGTGTTTACACATTCTATTGAAGTTAAGGGTCAAAGTAGCAATATTTTCAAGAAAACTATTAAAAATTAAATCCAATTAAATATATGTACATAGGTTTTATATAACCGCACGAAACTATTTTTGACACATGAAAAGTCATTTTGTTTTGAAAATACATACTTACATACTTCCTATAGGCATTTGAAAAAAACTATTGTTCGAATTTTGAAGGATGCCGGCCGGAATGTTATGACACTAGGTCTAAAAGTTAAGTGCTGAAAATCTGAGTCAAATCGGACAACTATTTCGGGACGCGCATCGAGGTCAAATGTTAGATATATGCAAAATTTTACTATTTATATGAAATAAATTTGTGAAACTCCTGAATATTCTGCATTATTTAACAGAAATATATATGTATATATTAATAAAGATTACAGTAAAATAAAATCTTTTGGAGATTAACTAAAATTAGCTAAAATTCGTAAAAAAAAATTTTTTTAAATTTTTTTAAAACTTTTGCTACTAAATAATTAATTTAGCAATCAAATGCAAAAGAATCGAAAGTTGTCCTTGTAATGTAATGCATAAATTGGTTAAAAAATTTTAAAGTTATTAAAAGTTCCCCAGACCATTAGCGTGTCTCAGGCCACTTTTAGGAAAAAAATTAACATATTTTGAGTAATATTAAAATGAAAGCTAATTTTTATTTAAAATATATCCGTATTTACTTGTGTATTCCTATTCGCAGGTATGACCGACAAAATTTAATTTTTTTTAACAGCAGTTTCATATCTCCATTTTAAAAATATTGTTAAACAAATTTTAGAATTTGTGGATTTATTGAGATTATAATAAGAAATAATAACATGAAATATTATGTCAATACACCTAGCACCTAGCACTGTTATTTACATTCGTAAAAATGTTATTATGTAGGCAACATGCTTTTTTATGAATTTCTATGTTAGGTAAATTCTCAGCGAGTTGTTTAGTTATCCCTAATTTATTTGACACGTAAAAAGCATAAGGTGGACATTTTATATATCAATGGATAGAGGATTTTGTCTACTTTTCAAAAATGTATATAGCTTTTGACAATTGAAAAATTCATGGAATACTTTTTTGAAAAATATGACAAAAAATGCTTTTTATTGAATTTTGCATAGATACAAATTTTTCAAATTGAAATAAAATTTTTAATGAAATTTTACAGTTATGTAGATTTTTCTATTTAAAATGGAAAAATAAAAACTAATTTTGAAACTTGTAATCAAATATCCCGCAATTCCCAAAAAAATCTTGAAAAATCCCAAAAATGGAATTTTTTCGTTTTTTGGCTATAATATCCAAAATAGGGGCGGGGTTATCAAAATAATTAAGAACTTATTGGGCCATCTAAAATAGGTTACTATATTTTGATATCGAGTATGCGATTTGAGAATTTTTGCCCTAAAGTTGAATTTTACATAAAAAATAGGCATTTTTTGAATGGACCTGATCCCGTCGGTATCAAAAATTATAAATGTTTTTTTCATTTAAAATATTTGGCGTAAAGTTAGCTTTTCAAAAAGTACAAATTCATTATACATCCTCTTAGAAAATTTGTAGATAACTTAAAAAGAATAAAAGTACTTTTTTCCCAAAAAAATTGCGAACAATCGCCTTTTTTAATTTTTTTATATTCAAATGCATGTAACTTTGGACTCAGCCATGATTTTTAAACACTTCTTTCTTTATTTGATATATAGATCTATTGTTAATCCTATAAAATCGGAGAATATTTGGAACCGCGGTCACCAAAATACTGCTGTAGGGTGGATAAAAATGTTGAAAATGAAATTTTCAAATGCGAGATAATTGATAGCTACGACGAGGTTTTAAATCGGAACACAAACGAAGAAATAGGATCATTTTAAAAATTTAACATACCCGAGGAGTCCTGCTTTGGGAACCTCTGGTCCAGCTCCTGACGGGCTCATGAGGTCCAAATTCAAAACTTGAACTCGACTACACTTCCTCTTTGCGCATGTGAAATTTCATTCAAATCGGCGTATGGGTTTAGAAGTTACAGATTTCTTTTTTTATTCTCATACCACTGTGCAACGTTACAAATTTCCAATATTTGGAATTTCTAAATGAAAGAAAGCGAAATATTATAAATTTTTGAGCCAATTTTAATGAAACTTGCGAAAAGTATATGTACGTTAAGGTCTATAATTTACAATAACAGTGCAAAACTGGAGCACTTGGGGCACTTGTGGTCAAAATATTCCTCAATTTTACTGAGTTTTCGTGATTTTTTTTTTAGCAAATTTTTAACTTTTTTTCAAAGTTGCCCTTTTTAAAATTTTTTTTTGCTCAAAAGAAAGCTTATTTGTTTTCCTTTAAGACCTACTATTTATTGTCATTCTGAAGACATACGGAAATCAGGTTTTTAGAAACAGCGTTAAAGTTAAGACGTGTGTTATTTACATAAATACTTACAAAATTCAAAATGTCTACGACTTCTAAAAAGGCTAAGGTTCAAAAGTTGGTTCACTTGACGTGAAATGCCCCATATGTATATCCCACTTGCATCCCACTAAGCGACCAAAAACATCTTAAAGGAATAGACCCAAGCTTTCCTAATAGCAAAATAGCAAAAAAGTAAAAAATTGTATGTCTTGAGTTACAAAACATTTATTTTGATAGATATCGCACTCCCATCCCACTAAGCGACAAAAAGGGTGTTAAAGGAAAACACATAAGCTTTCTTCTGAGCAAAAAAAAAATTTAAAAAATGGGTCCATTTTTTTAAAAAAAGTCAACAAAGTTTTTGATTTTGCAAAAAAATTCAAAAATTTTAAATCTTGAGTTACAAAATATTTTTTTGATAGATATCCCACTCGCATCCCACTAAGCGACCATATAGGTCGCTTAGGAAAAGACCTAAGCTTTCTTAAAAAAAATAAAAAAAAAAAATAAAAAGGGCCCATCTTGAAAAAAAAGTCAAAAATATTTTTGATTTAAAAAAAAAAATATCAAAAATATTTTATTAAATTTTTTTAATTTTTTTTTTCGAAAGATTGCATAAATAGCTATCTAAACTATTTGGGACACATTTTGCTAAGAACAATAGGTAATAAGTTATATGGATAAAAAAAAACACCTGTTTGGCCAAAATGTCAAATTTTGACCTCCTATAACTCAGAGAGTTCTTGACCGATCTTGTTGAAAAATGGTGTCCGAATTACTATCCAATAGAACTAACTCGCGATCGGAAGACATCGATTTCAAAAGTTGGTTCACTTGACGTGAAATGCCCCATATATCAAAATAAATGTTTTGTAATTCAAGACATATAATATTTCTTTTAAAATATTTATTTTGATAGATATCCCACTAAGCGACCAAATAGGTCTTAAAGGAAAAGACCCAAGCTTTCTTTTGGGGAAGATCCATGAAAAAGCGGACAGCAGTCGGATGTACGTTTTTTCATTTTAAAAATTTAAGCAAATAGAAAACAAAACACATTTGATTCAATTTCAATTTATATGGTAAAACACAGGTGCTTAAATTTTTATATGAGTTTATATGAAAATACGTACTTTTATTAACATACGTACTTTATAACTCCTGAACGTACTTTATAACTCCTGAACTAATCGAGTCTCCATCGTAATTTTTTTGCACAAATATAGTAGAGAGTTTATTAATTTATTTTCCTTATTAATTTTTAACACCGCGATCTTTGATATTTTTTACATTGAAATTTATACTCCGAAAATTGACCTTTAACCTTTTGGAAGTAAACAATTTTATTCACACCATTTTAAGGACAATATCTTTGGTTTCAAAATGGAGTAAAAAATTATGCTGGTCTTTGATTAGTTTCAAAAATTTAAAGCAAGGGCCCATTGTAGAAAAAAGTTCGATTTTGCAAAAAAGTCAAAAATTGTTTGTCTTGAGTTACAAAATATTTATTTTGATAGATATCCCACCCGCATTCCACTAAGGAACCAAAAGCCTCTTAAAAGAATAGACCTAAACTTTCTTTTGAATAAAAAAAAATTAAAAAAAGGATATCCCACTCTCATCTCACTAAGCGACCAAAAAGGTCTTCAAGAAAAAAACCTAAGATTTCTTTTGAGAAAAAAGAATTAAAAAAAGGCCCATTTTGGAAAAAAAAAACGGTTCGATTTTGCAACAAAAAAAGTCTACTCGCATCCCACTAAGCGACCAAATAGGTCTTCAAGGAAAATATCTGAGCTTTCCTTTCAGAAAAAAGGGCCCATTTTGAAAAAAGTCAAAAAATGGTTGTGATTTCGGAAAAAAATAATGTCTAACTTTTTTTTTGAAAGAATAGCTATCTAAACCGGTAGGCGTTAATATTGTCAGGTTACGAAGATTTTCGTCAATTTCTACGTACACAACCCGAATGTAAACAATAAAGCCCACAGTGGGGCAGAATCAAAATTTTTTGGAAATAAATCTGTCATTTCTAAGCGGCTGGTCCGATCGGGAAAAAAATCTTTGAAGTCGGATGGAAACAAAAAAATTGCACGTGTTTAAAAATTTTACATGTTGGTACCCTACTTTGAGCCCCCATAGCGCCGCCGCCGGATTATTTGTAGGGCCCATTTTAATAACATAAACTCGAATACTCCTTCGCCAAATGTTATCCCGATCGGACCAGCCGTTTGGAAATGCCAGATTTATTTCCAAAAAATTTTGTGGAGCGTAAAAATACAAATATTTCATTTAGTTGCTTGATGTTGTTGCGGATAGTTTATTTTTTACCCATACATGCACACAAATTAAATGCCTCTATTTGCCTACCTATGATCTAAACTATTTGGGATAAATTTTGCTAAGAACATGGATAAGAAAAAAACATCTGCTTGGCCATAATGTCAAATTTTGACACCCTCTAACTCGGAGAGTTTTAAAATGTGTCAGTATTAGGCTTTAAAATGACGAAGAACAATTTCAGGCCTTGGCAGCACCGAAAAAGTGCCACCCTAATATAAATGTACTATAAATACATCTGTATAAACTCTACTTCCGTTATGATTGGCCAACACGTTCATGGTTAAAACAAACAAAAAAGCAACAAAAAAGTTATGAAAAAGTTTAACATTTCCTTTATGTACAAGTATTTTTGGTGTTTTTTTTTCTATTTTTGGGTGTCTGTTAAACACTTTGTAATATTTTGTTGTTGCTCTTTTGTTGGTTGTTTGAGTTTTTGTTCCGTCTGGATTTTTATGAACTAATAAAAGCTGACTCTACGTTTATTTTTATTGGCATTTAAATGGTTTTTCAAAGTGGCGCTAAATGTTCAGGCCAAGTGATTAATCAAAATAAAATACATACAACAAAAATTATTGCTTAACATCACAAAATAAGAAATCGATATAGAGAGTGAGAGAGATAGAGAGAGAACATTACAACATTTTACTTGTTTTTGTTATTGTTTGTTGCATTGTTATTTCCTTTTATTATTAATATGGCATAAAAGAAGCCATAAACTAAAATTTTTAGCAAATAAAATACATTTTGTGGCAAGAAATAATTTTTATTGAAAAAGAAAAACCATAAACTGTAATGAGCTGAAATGAAAAAGCCAACAAAATACAAAACGAGGAAAAGGGAGAGGAACAAAAAGAATTGCAAAAGTTATAATGGAGGAAGTGAGATGGAAGCAGCACTTAAACCGGAAATAATAATTTAACTTAACGATTAAAGTTTATTAACACCATTATTGTACATGTACTTGGTATATATTTCCTTAAATTGCGTATAGGTTAGGTTGTATAAGTTTAACTTCTTAAATGTATCCATAATACCATGAATACTTCTTAGTGGCTTTAGCATAATTTTGGCCTGCTATAAATACCTTGAATTGAAAAAAATAAAGAAATTTTAAATTTCCGAGTATTTAGTACAAATTTAATGGAGAAAAACTGTGTTTTCAGTTTTTCATTTCGTGATCCTGTGTCCTTTTTTAAGGACTTCAAAGTTTCAAAGAAGTACATTTTTCAAAAAATATTTAAAAATACTCCTGCTATTCCAACAATGACAGATTGTATGTCAAAAAAACAAGAAGAGTTGTCAAATATTTTGTATTATATTTATTTTATCCTGTAAGGATCAAAAGATGTCAAAAATGTTTATCCTTTAATATCCTTTAAGATTGCCAATAAATTCCTTTTAAAAAAATAGTGCGTTAAAGACCCAAATATTCTATACTAAATGTCAACATTTCATCCTTTATATACATACATACATACATATATAAAGGTCAAAATAAAATATAAAAAAAAATTTATTAGTATACAAAAAAGTTTTATTAAAAAAAGTGCATGTTTATAAACTACACCACCATAGTGGGGGAGGTATAATGGGTTAGGGTTGTTGTTTGCAACATACAAAAATATTGTCCCCACCTTAAAGTATACCAAACTGCTCATGATCACTTTCTGAGTCGACTAAGCGATGTCCGTCCATCCATGTAAACCTTGTAATCAAACTACAGGTCGGAGATTTAAAGATAATTCGACAAAATTTGGCACAAACCTTTATATTGCCCCAAGGACAAAGGCTATTGAATTTGGTTAGAAGCAGCCCATTATTTATCCTAGCCCCCATACAATTGGCCTATTTGAAAATAGTTAAGCTCTCATAAATATCTTAATTATAAACATATTCTAACTAAATTCAGCAAAATTAAGTTTTACTCTTCGAACTCTCACGACCAAATTTCGTGACGATCCGTCAACAATATTCCATAGCTCCCATATAAGCAACATTCTCGAAAATGTCATTAATATACATAAATCTCTGAAACATGTCAGTATCCAAACAAAATTCAACACAAATATGTTTCATATATTCGCAATTCATCCCACCAAATTTTGTGACGATCGGTCCATAATTAGTCATAGCTCCCATATAAGGCCCACTACCGAAAATGTGTGTATTCAAATAGATTCAACACAAATAAGTTTCATATCAAAAGAAAACTCTTTATAATCATATACCCGGTGTAGGGTACCATAAGGTCGGGCTTGCCCGACTATACCATTTTATTTGTTTATTAAAAAGTCTTCTTGGTTGCTTTTCACAACGGATTTTGTTATATTTTTTTCGAATGAAATATTAAAATAAAATATAAAAAATCAAATAATTCAAATTTAAAATATTTTTTAACACTTAAGTAGTTAAGATGGAAGGATGAACCTTTGGCATGTGGTATTCAATATTTGGATATTTAACTCACTATTTTTAAAAAAAAAAAATTATTGGAAATCTAAAAGGATATTCAAGGATAAAAATTTGAAAGGACATTTTTGACATCTTTTGATCCTTACAGGATAAAATAAAAATAATACGAAATATTTTACAACTCTTCTTGATCATTTGACACCAAATTTGACATAGTAGGATGATCAGAAGTATTTTAAAACATTTTTTTAAAAATGTACTCCTCTGAAAATTTGAAGTCCTTTTAAAAGGAAACAGGATCACGAAATGAAAAACAGAAAACGCAGTTTTGCTCCGTTTAATTTATTGTTTCAGACGTATATCATCCGATTTGTGTCTAATATTGAGTGTCGTACGGTGTAATACCATGAATACTTCTTAGTGGCTTTAGAATAATTCTGGCCTGCAATTAATACCTTGAAGTGAAAAAAATAAAGAAATTTAAAATTTCCGAGTATTTAGTACACAATTCTTAATATATTTCTTATTAGCATCCACCAAATTGAAATAGGTTAAACTTTTTCGGTTAAAGCGGAAACCGATTTTGTGTGCCGCTTAACTACACCGATTGCTCACCAAAGGTTCAGAAGTGGTGACTTTGTCACGGAAGACAAAGATTGCCCTGGCCGACCAAAAAAATTTGAAGACCAAGAATTGCAGGTATTACTGCTATTTTGGGACTTGACATCTTCGATTTTAATGAATTTTAGCACACATATTATGGTTCCAAGGGGTTCCTCAAATCAACGACATTTTCAGCGGACACCCATTCCCGTTCAAAAATATCCCGATTTGAAAACTGAAAAATATGTTAAAATGTTCTAAAAGTATATTCAGATAATTGTCCATAACTATGAAACTACTCAAAGTCCAACATAACATTTGATTCCATTTTAAAAGCAAAGATATTGTCTTTAAAATGGTGTGAATAAAATTGTTTACATTCAACAAGTTAAAGGTTAAATTTCAATGTAAAAAATATCAAAGATCGCGGTGCTAAAAATTAAAAAAGAACATGATATGAGGACACCTAAACTCGCTACTATATTCCAGCAAAAAAAAAAATATGATGGATTTTTGGGTCCCCAGTATGGTGGTGTAAGGTTAAAAGTCAAACAAGAAAATTATTCAAAATAATCACATATACGAGTGTTGTTTTTGTTTTCATATAGTTTTCTTTACTAAACATTCTCACCACTTCGGTTTTTGAAAACTGAGAGAGGTCTTTGAGAGAAGAGTTTCCGATCTGTGCATTGTGTATTTATCTATGGTTTCAGTTATAATTGGAAATAGAGAGTAAAACAATTTTATTTGAAGTTATTGTTTTATTATTTTACAGGTAATTAAATTTGGTTTTATTGATTTTAAAAATGCAAATAAACTTACATATTGTAGCCAACATAAAGAGCCAAAACTTATAAAAATATAGTGCATCAGACATGCAAAATTACTAAAAGCTTTCGAATTTTTTAGGTTCGTAAAAAAAACATAGTTGCTACATGAGAATCACTGAATACCTTCATCGTTCACATTTGTATCAATGTGTTATTCAAATGTCTCAATGATAATAACTTTTAAATAAAAAATATATAAAAATTGCAGCAAAGTAAGCAACACTCTATCTAATTAAAAATAATTTTTCAAAGAATAATACATTAACTCAATTTTCTAACGCTATTATAGAATTTGTTTGGAATTTCTAGCGTACACCAATACTTTATATTGTATAAAAATTCGTTTGAAAGTATAACATAATTACCCTAATTTTTTAACTCTTTGATTTATCTGCCAATTTTATTTTACATACTTATATTTACAATTTTGTTATGCAAGAATATATTTGCAAAAATACATTTAAATAAATTACTTTCAGTATTTTTTTTTTAACATTTGAATGCGCGCATTGCCTTAATAAAACTAAATACACAACTATTCATACTGACTCAATTTATGCTCAAGTTAAATTGGCTTAATCCATAATATTCCCTTTATTTTTTGTTCTCTGGTACAGCAGCCATATTAAAGGCTGAGAACAAAAAAAGTCGCATCATGAAGATTCCAAAAAAAAGGGTTTTTTTGTCAACAACAATGACAATTATTGCTGATACAGATACTATTTTCACTCAATTAAGTTTTATGACAAACATAAATTTTAAAAACAAAAACTTGGGGAAAAAATCATGGCGTAAAACTGCCAATTTTACAACAATTGAAAGTTGTGTCGTTTATATGTCGTTTTGCCTTAAATGAGGGTGGTTATAATAAATCGGGGTGAATAGTTTAAAACATAGAGAAACATAGAGCGGAAACTAAAAAAAATACTCAAAATAATCACACATACGAGTGTTGTTTTTGTTTTCACATGGTTTTTTTTACTAATACATTCCCACCACACTTAGGTTTTTGACAACTGAGTTAGGTTTTTGACAGGAGAGTTTCCGCTCTATGTCTATTCTCTATGGTTTTTGAAGCAGAAAATTATGTTTAACTTATCAATTAACTGTCCAAAATATTAATAATTATAGTCCAGCTGGTCTGAGTTTTTTTTTTTACAGTGAGTCAAAGTTTTAATTTTTTGTTCCAAGGTAGCATTATACTAAAAGCAAAAAAAAATGTTATAAATATGGCATTTTATTGCGATAATTTTTGTTGAAGATCTTAACCATCTAGCTTCTTACTTTAAGGGTTAAATTTGACCTCTATTTCGTGAAGAAACTGCTTTAAATTCCTAACAAACATAACAATAATTTTTCCTAAGAAATTTTTTGTTTTCCCTAAAAACATGTTCTTTTATAGTGTAAAATATATGTTTGCTTCACGTTCGTTGGCTTTTCAGTAACAACTGTCATCCCTCGTATAAATAATCATGTTAAAAATAATTTTATTTTGCATCAAAATAGCCGAAATAATTAAATTGGGTTAATTAGTGTGGTTTTGAATGTATGTAATAGCTTTAACAGTTTTTTTTGGTAATTTGTGTTCATTAAAAATCTTTGAATTTAATACCAATTCTGCAAATTATCAATTTATTTGGAATAACCAAAAACAATTTAGAAACAATTAGTTTTTGCTGAATAAAATTGTAAAAGCACAATTCAGTTTTCTATGAAAAATAATTTATCTGTAATTTAAGGGTTTGATATAAACTGTCGATAATTTTAATACATGTACTATGTATATTAAATGAATACTTGTTAGCCATTTCACCTTTGAATTTGTACGCCTATAGTCTAAAACATATCAATTAAATTAAAAAATTAAATATAGTCAGTTTAAATTATTATTTTTGCCCTTTAAGCTAAGTAATCTGTTCAAAATTTCGTGCGAAATGCTGTCAAACTACATATAAAATATTTGGAAATAATTTCACAAAAGCAGTACTCTGTTATTTTTGTTAAAATCATGTGAAATACATCTGGCAACCTTATTTTCCACACGAAATAATATAAGCAGCACTTATTTCGCACGAAATTAAAACCAACATAACCAACAATAATCGAAACAACCATAATTTTTCGCAAATATGAACACAGTACTAACCTTAAAATGTTTTAATAAGCTCTAAATACTTTCACATAGCAACATTTTAGGATTTTCTCCTATTCTAATCATCATGAAAAAAAGTTTCCAGGGTTTTTGTTATTTCAGTGGGGTTGTCATTCTTGTGGAATTGCCCATATGTAAATTGATATGAAAAATACTTTTCTGGAAATTGGTAGGCACACTATACACGTTAATTGAATTATACCTTTTTCTTCCTGGACATTGCGTTCTTCATAGTAAATTTTATGGATTGCTTAAAGCACTCAAAAATATTTACCCCCATATGCATAAACAGTTTATAAATTTATCAAAGGTTTATGAAACAGATTTTGTATGGAAATTTTGTTTTATAAACCTTTGATAAATTTATAAACTGTTTGTGCATATGGGGGTTATTCTCTAATTATTCTTCTAAATTTTTACTACTGTAGTTCTTTAAAATATCTTAATTTAAAAACAAAACAATCCATTTTTTTCCAATTTAACAATTTAAAAACCGTATAGCTTGAGTGATCGGAAAAAAACATTTTCGAAATTCAATGCATTAGGCCTTCAAATTCCAATGATTTTCGTTTCTAATCGAAAGGCAGAATAACCCCCTTGGTACATACTATATGAATGCACATATTAATTACAATATGCGCCTAAAGGTATGCGCAGAATACTTAATTTACACTATTATGGAGTAATCAACAACAAAATAGGTTTTTTTGTTGTATTCTTAAACATTTTTTTAAGTAAGTTCTATTAGTAAGCATTAGTAATAACGGTTTAATTACTTACCTTGTTCTCCTCAATATTTTCACCGTTTAGTACAAGGCGTATTTAACAAGGTGACAGCAGTGGCGAATTGAAATAAATACAGGCGAATTCACTTATTTTTTATATATAGAGTTTGATACGGCGTACGGGCGGATATTTTTTATATATGTAGTTTGACATTTGTGCGTGCTATTTCTATAATCAGCTGTGCTGCCGATATTATTAAATGCGCCTTGGTTTAGTACATACATATGTATTTGTAAGTTTGATGCGCAACAACAACACAAACTCTTTATATTATATTCGCCTTGCTCTTTATTTTTTAGTTGGTAGTCTAAACAATATTACACTCTTGTTTTGTATATTTCTACAACAACAACAATTACAGCCTCTGCAGCTGCATGATACACTCAAATTCACTAAATTATTTAGTAATTTTACACAAAACTTGTCACTGTTTGCTTTACTTATTTTAAATTAAAACACTTTGTTAGTATTTTAAACCAAAAAAACTAAACGAAAGCTTATCTATTAAATATTATTTAAACAATTTTTAATCATTGAACAAAAAAAAAAGGCGACCGTCCATAATAATGTAAACAAGGCGTATTTAACAAGGTGACAGCAGTGGCGAATTGAAATAAATACAAGCGAATTCACTTATTTTTTATATATAGAGTTTGACATACGGACGTACGGGCGAATATTTTTTATATATGTAGTTTGACATTTGTGCGTGCTATTTCTATAATCAGCTGTGCTGCCGATGGCACCTTATTAAATGCACCTTGAATGTAAAGAACTTTAATAATTGATGTTACAAGTTGAGACATTTTAATAAGTTATAAGTAGTACCAAGGTATATTTAATTCAGAATACCGAGCGAATTGGTTATATTTTTTTTATATGTAGTTTGACATTGTGCCTGCATTTGAAGGTATATTAATCAAAGTAAATTAATAAAGTAGACTCAGTAGAACAGCTGACTATTTTTTTTATTCAGTCTGAACTGTCAATTCACTTGTGGTTGTTGTAGCGAAAAATACAACAAGCCCAAAAGCAAAAACAACAACAGGCAACTTTGACAGCTCAGACCTTAAACCAAAAACAAAATTGCTTGTGGTTTTTGTAAATGTTGTATTTGTTGTAGTACTGTCGCTACTTTATTAATTTATTTTGATATTAATTATAAGGTAGTGTCATCGGCGAATTCAGAATACCGAGCGAATTGGTTATATTTTTTTTATATGTAGTTTGACATTGTGCCTGCATTTGAAGGCGAATTGGCGGCAGGGGAAAATGTCAAAAACAGCTCACAAATAAATCAAAGCGAATTTTTGTTAAACAAAAAATGTTTATAAATTTGAATCTGTTTGTAATTTAATTTGATGTTTTTAAAAATAAAACTAATTTCGTGTAGTATTATTATTGGTTTTAAAACATAAACGAATTTAACAGCAAAACAAAGTTTGACATTTACAAAATGTAAACAAAGTTCGACATTTATAATGCACTACCGCGAAAAATGAACATAGTAGCAAAAAACGATCAGCTGGTCTGATAACACTACCTTATAATTAATATACCTTGAGTAGTACCAAGGCGTATTTAACAAGGTGACAGCAGTGGCGAATTGAAATAAATACAGGCGAATTCACTTATTTTTTATATATATAGTTTGACATACGGACGTACGGGCGAATATTTTTTATATATGTAGTTTGACATTTGTGCGTGCTATTTCTATAATCAGCTGTGCTGCCGATGGCACCTTATTAAATGCACCTTGAGTAGTACTGTCATCAAGGCGAATCTAATAAGGTGACCTCACGAGAACAGCTGATTACAGAACTAGCACGCGATAATGTCAAACTGCATATATGAAAAATATTCGCCGGAACGCCATTATGTCAAACTCCATATATAAAAAATAAGTGAATTCGCCTGTATTTATTTCAATTCGCCACTGCTATCACCTTGTTAAATACGCCTTGACTGTCATATAATAAATATACGTAGACAAAGTAAATTAATAAAGTAGACTCAGTAGAACAGCTGACTATTTTTTTTACTTTGGTCTGAACTGTCAATTCACTTGTGGTTGTTGTGGCGAAAAATACAACAAGCCCAAAAGCAAAAACAACAACAGGCAACTTTGACAGCTCAGACCTTAAACCAAAAACAAAATTGCTTGTGGTTTTTGTAAATGTTGTATTTGTTGTAGTACTGTCGCTACTTTATTAATTTACTTTGTACGTAGAGTTTATAAAAACACAACCAAGGCGAATTCATACAATGTGGTGGCAGTTCTACAAAAACAACAATTGGTCTTAACAAATGTCAAAAAAACAGAAATGCAAGATTTTGTTAATAAGATTAGAATATGTTGATATATAAATATAAAAACAATCTTCGACAGCTGTTAGAACCAAAAAGAAAAAAAAACAAGTATGAGTGCTATATTCGGCTATGCCGAATCTTATATACCCTTCACCTTTGTTGTGGATGCATTATTATTTTTTATAATTAGTATATAGGTATGTATGTACATTAGAGTGCTCCAAAAAAATAAAATTGCGAATTTTGACCGTCCCCCCCACTAGAATTGTTCTATGTATTGTAGAAACACATTGTGTAAAATATTAGGATGATAGGATAACGTTAACTGGTGGCGCAACGACGCTGAAGTTTTGAGGTGCATTTACAAGGGGAAAATATGGAATTTTTTCAGTTTTTGTAAAAATTTTGCCATTAAATAATGACTTTTACAATTTAATTTAAAAGAATCGAAATGTGTACGTAATTGTCATTATAATAAGATATAAAAGACAAAAATTGGTCAAAAAATTTTAAAGTTATTAAAAAATCGCCAGGCCATTAACGTGTCTCAGGCCACTAGAACAAGAAATTTATGAACAAAATTAACATATTTTGAGAAATATTAAAATAAAAGCTTATTTTTACTTAAAATATATCCATATTTACTTGTATATGAGTTTTTGTCCTCGTAGGATACCGTTAACCTATTCGCAGGTATGACAAAAAAAAATAAATTTTTTTAACGGCAGTTTCAAAACTCCAATTTAAAATTTTTAAAAATTTTGTTAAACAAATTTCAGAATTTTTTGATCATCACATGTGGATTTATTGACAACATAATAGGGAATAAAAATGTGAAAAAAGTATGTCAATACCTCCTATAGTTTTTCCGTACCTGCGATATACATTTTGCGATTTTCGAGAAAAACTAATTTTTTTGGCCATATTTTGGGGAATGACCAGAATTTCCTTACTGTAATGATTTTTAAGTAAAAGCTATTCAGAATAATATAGTCCAGGTAATTTTAAATATAGTCTGAAAGTTTTACTAAAATCGGAAAACTTTAACCCTTAAATCGTGAAGGTCAAAGTTCAATTTTTTCAATATTTGGAATTTCTCATGGAAAGATAGCGAAATATTATATATTTTTGGGCCGATTTTGATGAAACTTAAGACAAATATAAAATGAAGTCTAGTATTCACAATAACAGTACAAAAATGTAAATTAACCCTTAAGAGTACTTGGGGTCAAAATGAATGTGTTTTTTGTGATTTTAAAAGTTGAGGGTCATTTGGACCCCAAGTGCTATTAAGGGTTAATTTCCATTTTTGTACTGTTATTGTGAATACTAGACTTCATTTTATATTTTTCTTAAGTTTCATCAAAATCGGCCCAAAAATATATAATATTTCGCTATCTTTCCATGAGAAATTCCAAATATTGAAAAAATTGAACTTTGACCTTCACGATTTAAGGGTTAAAGTTTTCCGATTTTAGTAAAACTTTCAGACTATATTTAAAATTACCTGGCCTATATTATTCTGAATAGCTTTTACTTAAAAATCATTACAGTAAGGAAATTCTGGTCATTCCCCAAAATATGGCCAAAAAATTTGTTTTTCTCGAAAATCGCAAAATGTATATCGCAGGTACGGAAAAACTATAGGAGGTATTGACATACTTTTTTCACATTTTTATTCCCTATTATGTTGTCAATAAATCCCCATGTGATGATCAAAAAATTCTGAAATTTGTTTAACAAAATTTTTAAAAATTTTAAATTGGAGTTTTGAAACTGCCGTTAAAAAAATTTTATTTTTTTGGTCATACCTGCGAATAGGTTAACGGTATCCTACGAGGACAAAAACTCATATACAAGTAAATATGGCTATATTTTAAGTAAAAATTAGCTTTTATTTTAATATTTCTCAAAATATGTTAATTTTGTTCATAAATTTCTTGTTCTAGTCGCCTGAGACACTTTAATGGCCTGGCGATTTTTTAATAACTTTAACATTTTTTGACCAATTTTTGTCTTTTATATCTTATTATAATGACAATTACGTACACATTTCGATTCTTTTAAATTAAATTGTAAAAGTCATTATTTAATGGCAAAATTTTTACAAAAACTGAAAAAATTCCATATTTTCCCCTTGTAAATGCACCTCAAAACTTCAGCGTCGTTGCGCCACCAGTTAACGTTATCCTATCATCCTAATATTTTACACAACGTGTTTCTACAATACATAGAACAATTCTAGAGGGGGGGACGGCCTGTACCTAGAAAGTTTTTTTCGTCCATACAATCTTGGAGCACTCTAATGTACATTGCCCACTTTCAGCGTACAGCTTCCTAAATTTATCAAGAACACAAAAAACAACAACAACGCCAAACGAAACAGAACACCGAAAGAAAAAACAAAAACAAAATACGCAAGGCAATGAAACCAACACACATCCAAACATACGTTTAATTGAATAAAAAACAACAACAACGCCAAAAGAAACAACACACAAAAGAAAAACAAAATACGCAAAGCATGCACATTCAAACATACGATTTGTTGATTTTTTGTCAAAAAAACCAACACACAACCAAACAAACGTTTAGTTGTATAAAAAACAACAACAACGCCAAAAGAAACAAAACACAAAAAAAAAAAATACGAAAAGCTGCACATCCAACCATACGTTTTGTTGCTTTTTTGTCAAAGCATGCAATACATTGTGTTTTTTGATGAAATTTTCAGAGGTTGTCTCGGATTTTTGCTCATATCTCCGTTATTTATGGACGGATTTTGCTGATTTTAAATAGCAAAATTCTCGAAACTATGTCTGACAGAATTGTTGAAGATTTGGATCCCGGAGATATTTGGGGCCTTCAGAAAATTGATTTCAACAGACAGACAGACAGACAGACAGACAGACAGACAGACAGACAGACAGACAGACAGACAGACAGACAGACAGACAGACAGACAGACAGACAGACAGACAGACAGACAGACAGACAGACAGACAGACAGACAGACAGACAGACAGACAGACAGACAGACAGACAGACAGACAGACAGACAGACAGACAGACAGACGGACATGGCTTAATCGACTCCGCTATCTATAAGGATCCAGAATATATATACTTTATAGGGTCGGAAATGAAAAATGTAGAAATTACAAACGGAATGATAAACTTATATATACCCTTCTCACGAAGCTGAAGGGTATAAAAACAGTAATAAGCTGCTTGACTGACTCCACCTTGTATAAATTCGCCTTGATCACAACGTTATTAAGTGGGTTTTACTATATAACCGATTTAACTGTTATTTGAAAGTAATTATTTTAGAAGTTGTAACAAATATACTATTAAAATAAAAGCAAGATTGGATACCGAATCGGTAAAAAGGTAACAGTAACGCGTTTATGATATTTTTGCGTATTTCAGTAAGTATATTTTAGCGGTAATGGTAGCCAACCTTTAAGGGCCTGATATAAAAAATTATTTAAAAACAAAAATTTTAAAATAGTTTTTAGGAAAAGTTTCATTATATATAAAATATATGACCATTTCACACTAGGCAATTTACTTGCGTAAGTCTCTTGCTCAACAACGAAACTGCTTGCAAAATTAAGAGACTTGCGCAACTAAATTGCCTAGTGTGAAAGGGGTATATGTATGTATATAATCTATCAAAAATCGTGCAATAGAACCTCAATACACACAGTGAGTGACAATACAATAGAAATATTTTTGAAAACTATATTCTGTAATTTCAACTTTAAAAAAACTTAGCTTTTACCGAATATATGATTATATTTGTAAGATAAATTCATATTTAGTAGGTTTTCTAATAAAATATAGTAACTTTCAACTTTAACTTTTTAAAGAATATGGTTTAACTTATAGGCATTGGCAAGACAATGAAAACTTTTAAACATCTGCAAGAAAGATGAGTAAAACAAAATTAATATTGTTACGAAATTGTACTATAAATTTGAATTTAAATGTTTTAACATCTGGTTTTCACATCCACCATCTTTTGTATATATTGTCATAAGTGGTTATTTCTTCTAACATTAAGGCTTTAAAAATAGAACATTCTAGTTTTGTCCGTTAGGTAATTCATGAAACATTTCATAAAACTATACCAATACAGGATAATTTGATAACAAGAGAGTTTAAGAAATACCCAAAAATTATGCTTCGTAGGTTTGGGTGCTATACTTGTATTGCAGTATCATATTACCCACTTTGGTGTTACATAGGAATTTAACGGTTCTTATACCTGTAAGGGACCAGTGGCTAGATCAGACATGGTGGCAGGATAATGCCAATCAAGTGTGGTTTACAGATGGTTCCAAACACGTATTTATTTGCTCAATTTTCAAAAGGGTAATCCAATGGTTACTTTCATATCAATATTTTAGGCGTAGATTTACCCCATTCTAATATACTCTAATTTATGTTTAAAAAGGAGATTGAGGAATATTTTCGAGGTAATTTTAGTAAAGAAATCTTATAGAAATACAAAACAGCGAAATTTATTTAACATTTTTAAACATTTATATTGGAATATACATACACAGAAAAAAGAAATTCATAATTGGAATGAATTTTGTAATAAATATTTTTAATCGAACTTGACTTTTTTTTCCCAAACTTTTTTCATTCAGAATAAGAACATGTTCATAAATATTATAAAATTGTTCATGACGGATATTTTTGCTTTTTTTGCATAAATTTAATAATATTTTATAATAAATTGCATTATAATTGCATTATCTAATGAATTAATTCAAAACTATTTGCATAATAGCCATATATTGCCTAATATTTTAAGATGAATCAACAATATCTGAAAATTAAAAACAACATAATAAAAAACATAATAAAATATAAATAAACATATTGGCTCATTTTGTAGCTGAAAATCAAAAAAATAAATAAAAAAATTTTCAAGGAAAATTTCAAACATTTTTCAACAACATACAAATATAAATGAAATTGAAATTATATTTTTCAAGCCTTCTAGATTTAATTTGAAAACACAAAATATGAACAAAATCTTAATATTTAAGAAATTATTTATAAATGTTATGAATTGAAATCAATGAAATCAAATCATAATATTTATGTTGAAACTTTTTTCTGTGTATTATCATTATGATTTACTATGTAATCACTATTCCTGCTTCTTAAACAGTTTCTATTGAGAATAGTTTAATTTTGAAAACCTGTTCTTTACCGCTGAAATGTAACAATTGAACTTAATAGCTACATTTTGTAGGGTTTCATCTAATTAATATTGTTAAGGGAGGCTATACTGCCTCTGCAGAGTATTTTATTAAAAGACATTTGTATAAAAATATTATTTTGTATTGTTTACTAGAGCTTCTAACATTATTCAATTAATTATATTAATTATGCTTGCAGGAGTAACACAAATACAATTTATATTGTTTCCATAGCACAAGACAAAACATCAAAGTTCTAAGGTCAAACATAAATAATTGTGTATATTTGCAGTGAAATATTTATGAATTCATAATAATGAAATTTATTAAAGCAAATTCAGTATTTCACTCAAGATTTGTTAAAGAAAAAATTATGTACGAAATATCATACTTAAATTTGTATTTACATAAGTAATATATGAATCGTGTATGGGACAGGATTTCCACACGATTGGGTCCATATACAATTTATTTCATGTTTCTATGTTCGTTGGTGAAGAAACCGCAAAAACTACAATTAGAATAAAGAAAAAGTACCATAAGGTCTCTCCCTGGAATTCTCACTCACTTGTGGCCATATATGCTTATTTTCATGTTTCTAGGTCCATTATTATAGAATATTTAAAAAGAAGGAAAAAAGTACTACTAAATACACCTTTTGCGTATTATTACTCATTCCGGATCATATGTATGTATGTGTCTAATTTCATGATCTCCCCTTGAATTCTTATTACCTCGGAACCATATATGCTTAATTTAATATTTTTAGGTTCATTGTTAAAGAAATAAAAGTACCAAATTTTGGTACCTAAATATTAGTCCCTATTCCTAACTATAATTTCACTCAGATACATATCAGCTAACTTTAATATCGATAAGTTAAATAATTTAAAATATTAAAAAAGTAAAATTAGGAGAAAAGTACCAATTTCCCCTTTCCTTCTTGAACACCCGTCAAGTTTGAAATTTTAAAATACTCCATTTTTTCATAAATGTTTGTGCTACAGACATGTCTCAAACGAATAAAATTTGTGTTAATGAGCTCAAGAAAGAAATATGTGTAAAAAAGTACCAAACTGTTTACCCGGATGTACACTTTGGCACTTTAGTTAATTTTTGTATGAATCCATGAACCTATGTTAAAAATTTTATCTAAATTGTCTAAATAATTTCAAATACAATGAATTTTCCCGTTTTTAACCCCTTTTTGGTACCTTTTTTTATCCTCATTGCGGTGATAAAATTTTATTCAAATGAATTACTGCAGAGTTGTAGGAGCTCATAATAAAAAGGTTCGTATGTCTATGTCAATTTATAGAAAAACTTATTTTATGAAAAAAAAGTACCAAAAATAAACACCATTTTTATCGCTTACGGGTTCGAATTTAAAAAAAGTACCAAATTCATTTTTGTTATTTTTTGATAAGTTTATTGGTACCAAAGTACCAAAATACAGTTTTTACCCGTTTTCTACCCTAAAAGTTTCGAATCTCGAAAAAATTACCAAATATCTGTCAGCTTTTTTTTAAGTGGAGTAATATGCAATTTTAAGTTTTTTTGTATCTTTATTAGTATTGAAAATAAAAGGTTACCGAATTTACTATTTTTTACGTAGTAAAATTTCCAAAAATACCTTCTTAATGGATCGTTTTGGGGAGGGAGGGAGGAACTCACATCAATTTAACAGTTTTTATGTAATATTAATATTTAAGAACTTAAATGTCGTGGTGATATTATTTAGACCGCAGCTGTAAGTTTAGTTAATACTCATAATTGTTTTATTACTATCTTTTAAATTTCATGAACTAATGTTAATATTTTTGTCTTAATAAAATAAAATACAGGCCACTGTTACATTAAATCAATTATATTTATATGCAAATGCACTAAATTGGCAATACTGCACTTATAACGCAATAAAATGTCTCATCTGGCAGCACCTTTTAGTTCAGTTGTTTACATTTTTATTGGCGAACGCCGGTTATTTTCTTGCTCCAAGTGAAATATTCGTACAATTCTTAATAAAATTCGGGTTTTGTTTAGTTTTTTCGATAAAAGAATTAATAAAATTGTTTTAGTTTGCTAAATTTATAAAAATCTATTGTAATATGTGTAATAAGCAGTGGAAAAGTTGTGTAAAATATTTGCAAATGATGAGAAGAAATTGCATTTCATAAATAAAGAAGAGGCTGCATTTTGTTCAGTTTTGTTGTTGTTGTTGCTGTGTGATACATCAACAAGAGTTTAATATTGTGGAGAGTGGAGAGCTGAGTAAGTGAATTGTTGTTTTTGTTGCCAAATTAAATAAGCAAGTGCTTTAAAAAGGTAGAAAAAAAGAAGTGTTTGTTAAGAAACTAAATTTATTCAATATTAAAATAAAATAATACAAATAAAAAACATCAAGTCTGTTCTTCTGGAAAAGCTGAATGTGTGAATGGTAAGTGTGATAAATTCGTTAATGTTTTTCTTTATTTCTTAAAAAAATTATTCTTGAAAATACTTTAAAGTGCATATTGCAATTATTATAAATATTTCTTATGTGTTGATTTCAAAACTGCGACTCAAGATATGCAAAATATCTGCATATATGTAAACAATTATTTATTACAAACGACAAAAGCGCAATAAGTTGAGATTATATCGTAGTGTTTTTTCACATTTTATACACTTATATCTGACATACCTTTAGGCGCTTATTTGAATTAATAAATCTGGTATAAAATAGTGCCCTACGCTGGTATCAGCAACTTCTGGCATAAATGATGACTTTATTCTGCCTTTTACCCTTTTTTGTGTTCTTTTCTAAAACAAATGTAGTTTGGTAAGGGTATAACTTGTTCTTTTCAAATAATGTTGCCCTAAAACCCCGAAGATATGCTACACGTTTCATCCTCAATTTTATGAAATGGTTAGAAATGCAGCACTTGTTATGCATTAAACACATTCAAGACAACAGGCTACACGACTACACGAACACAAATTCTGCTGGTTACAGTTGTAGTCGTGTGGCAGCTACTGAATTATTTTAAAGACGACAGCTACAAAGTAAACAGCTGATTAATAATTCAGTGGTGCCACTTTAATAAAAAATAACCGTACAAAATTCCAAAGTAATTAAGACTGAAACAATTATTTTGAGTAGAAATATATATATGGTTATAATTAATTATGTACCTGTTATTAATTTATTTCAATATGGTTATCAGAAACTTCTCTTAATTAAGTAAAAAAAATATATTTTTTTAAGCACTAATTTGATTTACATTTTTTTTATTATATTAGCAACACTATTTCTGTTTTGTAGTTGACAAAAATAGAAATTAGCCTAATTCGGCTACATCGGCATGAGTAGTCGTGTGGCCGTGTAGCTGTGCTGTCGTTAAAATAATCGTCTCCATATAAACGTGTGCATTTTATTTTTGACAGATTGAAGTTGGTAGCCTGCTGTCTTGAATGTGTTTAATGCATTATACAGCAAAATGTATAGTTTTACATCATTTAGAAGGTACATAAAAGAAAATTGCATAAATGGTAACGTTAAAAATGTAAAACATTATAAGGGTATGGGTAACTTTTAGTAAATGGTACAAAATATGTTGGCAACATTTTGTTTCAGAAGAGAAAATGTCATTATTATACACTTCATCTTCGTGAGAGGGGTATATATAAGTCATTCCATTGGTAATTTGCACAATATAATTTTCCGACCCTATAAAGTATATATATTCTGGATCCTTATAGATAGCGGAGTCGATTAAGCCATGTCCGTCTGTCTGACTGTCTGTCTGTTGAAATCAATTTTCTGAAGACCCCAAATATATTCGGAATCCAAATCTTCAATAATTCTGTCAGACATGCTTTCGAGAAGTTTCCTATTTAAAAAATGGCTGAGATATGAGGAAAAAAACACGATTTTTTTACCTATTTTTGACCTACATATGTATATCTGGATTACTAAGTGATTAATATAGACAATATGGATATCTAATGATAGACATTTCAAATATCTTTGCAACGACATAGCAAGTTGGACCTACAATGGGTCGAAATCGGAAAAAATATTTTTTAACCGGATTTTTTTTTCACCAAAAAAAAAATTTTTATTTTTTAAAATTAAAAAAAAAAAAATTTAATTTTTTTAAAAAACAAAAAAAATTTAAATAACAATGTGAAAAAAAAATTTTTCCAAGAAAATAAAAAAAAAATTAATTTTGTTTACCTAAAAATATTTAAAATTTGTATTTTGAAGTATAATTTGGTGAAGTATATATAAGATTCGGCTCAGTCGATATATATAGCTCTCTGACTTGTATTTACTTTAAAAGTTCATGAAATTAAAATAATAAATTCGCCCCAAATCAGAAGTTAGTTGCAAAACAACTTTTTTGGGACTTCGTGTTTTCCATTTCTGATCTAGAGTAACATCAGGGATGAAGAATCAAATTTTTGTTTGATATCAAAATAATATTCAAATACAGAAAATATAGAAAATACAGACAGAAAATTAATTTTACATTTATTCATTACCCATTTCGAGATATTCGAAGGCAAAGTCGCTCAAGGTCAACTTTTCTGATTTGAATATTTATATGTATGTAATGCATGTTTTGTTTTGATACAAGTTCTTAAAGGGAGACATTATGCATTGACTTTTGATATCTAAAATCTTTCTGAGGGTACAAAGAGTCAAAGAATAATGCATAAGAAACTATGCGATTACAAAAAACTGTTTTGGCTATGCATTATCACATATTTCGATGTCCCGTGCGGCATTGAAAAATAATATTTGTTATCAGTGCGTCGAAAGTACATACAGAAAGCTTCTCAAATATTGATTGCAAACAGAGATTTTTTATACATTTAAAATAAAAAAAACCTTAATAAAAATAAGAAGATTTAAATCATAATTATGATCTTGGTACTTATTTTAAGTTGGTCATTGTAGTTTGAAATTTAAATATTTTCAATTTATTTTTTCTAACATAAATAAAATAAATTATGCAGATATTAGGGTATTCATTCGAGTAATGATCGTTCGATTAATCGAATAATTTCTTACGAATAATTATTCGAACAATTTAAAAATTACCATTTTCGAATAACGAATAATTCCAAAAATTGTATGTAGAATAAGCGAATAAAACTAAAAAATGTACATAAATATACATATATTTAAATTTATTAAATTGCTTAAAATTTTTCATAATTCTAAATTTATAACGAATTATGCGAACAAGAGAAAAATCGAATAATTGTTAAATATGCACAACAAATGGTAAAAAAAGGGAAAGGAGTGAAAAGCATTTCAGGTATATCCCAGTTGGACTACTTTTGTTGCAATGGTCAAAGAGTAAAAGCAGATAGGACTGAGTATTCTGAAAAAAAACTGCGTTAAATATTCTTGATATTATTTTGTGTAACCGATAAAGTTTTTTTTTCTTCGAAAATACCAAATTTTACTTCTTTAATTTGAAAAAAGTGCCTCAGAAGCAGACCAATTGCTCACCAAAGCTTATGGTGAATGTTTTCCTTCAATTTCACCGTGTGAGAGATGTGCGGTCGCGCAAGTGGTGATTTTGACCAGACCAGCCAAATATTTCTGAAGACCTAGAATTACCCCCATTAACACGAAGTCTGGTTATGCGTTAACTAATAGTTATACTGTCGGTTAAAATTATTTTTGTATGAAAACTGTCAGTATAACTATTAGTTAATACATAACCAGATTTCTTGTTAATGGGGGTTAGAGGCATTACTCTATGAAACTTGTTGAAAACCTCAACAAGAGTTCAGAAAATCAATTTCAAAAAGTTTTCGAGCAGCAGGATTCATCTAAAAGCAGGGAAATTGGGTAACATACGAATTGCAGCCTTAAAATACGATTTTGCATGTCCGAAATGACGCTTGAACGCTAGAAAAGAACCAGTCGATTCGACACCAAAGCCAAATATCCATGGCGCTAAGGTAATTCTCTGTATTTGGTGGGAACAAAAGGGTCCCAACTATTATGAGCTGCTGAAATCTGACCAGACCATCAAAGGGAACCTGTAGCGAACACAACGAATTCGTTTGAAGCGAACATTGCTTGAGTATGCGGCCAGACATAAAACCGTAATATTCCATCATGACAACGTTCGGGCATATATTGCAATACCTGTTGAAAACTATTTGGAATGAAGAGGTTGGAAAGTTTTGCCTCAACTACATTACAGTCCATACGGTGCCCCGACCGACTACTATTTGTTTCGCTCTCTCTGGGATACGCATCAGGTCAAAAATTAATTTTTTCAACAAAATTTCTCGTTTCGTCCTTGTGTTAAATAATAAAATAAAAATCGAAAATACTATATTTTTATATTATTTGCCAATAACAATTCAGCCTGTCCTACAGCTGCTAAAGTATGTGTGTGTGTAGAAACAACAGGTGTATTTGTTTAAGGTAAATAATACTTAAAATCAATCGTAGTAAAAATAGCAAATAAAAGTACTTTTTAACAAGCAAAAACAAAGCAAATAAATAAACAAACAAAACAGCAAATGTATAGACAAACAAATAATCGAAGATACCATAAATACATAAATAAGGACATTTATACATTATATTAACACACATACTACATTAAGTAATATTATACTTATAAAAACGTTCTTACAAAACAGTTTTAGTACATAAAAAGCTTTTTAGTACCAAACAAAAAAAAGTTCTTTAAGTATTACTGCGCAGGCCTTCAATTCATATAAGCTTTACCGGTTTGACACGGAAATGAACTGTCTATAAAATGAACCCACGTAAAATTCACTCATAAAGTCATTACTTACTTATGTTCGCGTACAATACACTAAATATTATTATCATTTCATAGCTATTCTCAATGTTTTGTAAAATTTACCTTTTCGTTTCATGTTTATTTGTTGTTAGTAAACATTAAGGACACGTGTTGAAATGATTATGAACTGAAATTGCAATATAAAAAGAAAAATAACAAACAATCTTCTCCACAATATGTCTGAATAAATATGTAGATGGTAGGTAACAAATACAACTCCTTAATATGGTAGTACACGACGTATGTTTGATATTATTATATGAATAATTAATATTACTCATACGTTATACGTTGCTCCTCTTTCTTCTTTAATGTTCAGTGTGTTTGTATTAATTTTGTTTGTCACAGACGTGATAAATTATTTTCCAAATAAATACCAAAAGTCGTTGCTTAATTTTAAAATAAAGAGACACGTTTTTCTTTCATTTCAAACGAAATGTTAAGGGAATTTTTGTGGCGAGACAAAAAACAATGTTGTTTAATAATTAAATATTTAACAAGTAAGAGTGCTATATTCGGCTATGCCGAATCTTATATACCCTTCACCTTTGTTGTGGATGCATTATTATTTTTTATAATTAGTATATAGGTATGTATGTACATTGCCCACTTTCAGCGTACAGCATCCTAAATTTATCAAGAACACAAAAAACAACAAACGAACAGAACACCAAAAGAAAAAACAAAAACAAAATACGCAAGGCAATGAGAGCAACACACATCCAAACATACGTTTAATTGTATAAAAAACGACAACAACGCCAAAAGAAACAAAACACAAAAGAAAAACAAAATACGCAAAGCTTGCACATTCAACCATACGTTTTGTTGTTTTTTTGTCAAAAAACCAACACACAACCAAACAAACGTTTAGTTGTATAAAAAGCAACAACAACGCCAAAAGAAACAAAACACAAAAAAAAAACATAATACCCAAAGCTTGCACATTCAACCATACGTTTTGTTGTTTTTTTGTCAAAGCATGCAATACATTGTGTTTTTTGATGAAATTTTCAGAGGTTGTCTCGGATTTTTGCTCATATCTCCGTTATTTATGGACGGATTTTGCTGATTTTAAATAGCAAAATTCTCGAAAGTATGTCTGACAGAATTGTTGAAGATTTGGATCCCGGAGATATCTGGGGCCTTCAGAAAATTGATTTCAACAGACAGACAGACAGACAGACAGACGGACAGACAGACAGACAGACAGACAGACAGACGGACATGGCTTAATCGACTCCGCTATCTATAAGGATCCAGAATATATATACTTTATAGGGTCGGAAATGAAAAATGTAGAAATTACAAACGGAATGACAAACTTATATATACCCTTCTCACGAAGCTGAAGGGTATAAAAACAAATGCTTGTAACATTGCTGGAATAATATGCACATTAAAAACTAAAATAATAAAGTTTAGTGTGCAAATGTGTTAAAAATTAGAATTTAGCAATTCTTTACTTAATCCTGCAAACATTCTAACCTAAAAAAACGATCAACAGTACTGGATTCAGCATACCCGAATTAGGTTAAACCGGCGGGTGCCGCGCTTAAGACAATGTTTAAGTATTTTTCTGAGGGTAACCTTGTGTGGGGACTAGGGACAAATGTTGACCAATTTTCGCCATACTTTACAGTATAATTTCAGAGTACCTACTCGGAACTAATTTGTGCAAAATTGTCTCAGGATTACCGCATAATCAACATATTTATGACTGCTCAAACAGTATTCCGACGTGAAATTGGTGGCTAGTTGAAATCATATACCGATATTGGCCATTTTGAATACCAAACAAACCTTACCAACAGAGAGTATTTGTGAAAAATTTCAGCAAGCTAGCTCCTTCGTTTGGGCCCAATCGTGTTTTCAACAGATAGGCAGGCGCACAGATGGATAGACATAGCTAAATCATGTTACAATCTTATAAGGATCCAGAATATGTATACTACTGTGGATTTGCGAGAAATATTTTGATGGTGGGTATAAAAATAGTCCTCAATTAAGAGCTGAAGTTCTGTAAATTTTAAATTCATAAAAAGTTTTAAAAACATTCACTATAATTCAACGTGGGGCAGAATCAAAATTTTTTGGAAATAAATCTAGCATTTCTGGCTAGTCCGATCGGTATAAAATTTAACGTGGGCGTAGTCAAGGAGTATGCATGTTTAAGTTATTAAAATGGGTTATACAAGTGCTCTAGAGGCGGCGCTATGGGTGCTCAAATTATGGTACCTTCGACATGTAACATTTTTAAACACATGCCATTTTTTTGTTTCTCATCCGATTTCAGCGATTTTTATGTTTTTGGAAAGCGCTCGGCTATTTATTTCTTATAATTTTCGAGTTCTAGGCAATTAAAAATTTAAATTTTTTTGTTAGTTAGACAAACTAAAGCAATAATTTTCAACATAAAAATTCTAAAAATAGTAGATTTTTGAGGTTTTTTGGACTTTTTGATTAAAAAAAACTTTCTTTAAGAACATATAATAATTTTATGTTTTCCTGTAAGTTATCTTTACGAAGATGATCTATGTAAAATAAACATGTCATTGAATATGTCACAACTACGCCCTTCAGAATTTGGGTCACATGTTCTAAAATCCCAAAGCTGGGATCAGATATCGGAAAGCAGCTTTGGAAACCTTGATTTGTTCCCTATTTATCCCCATAGTATTTTTCCAGCCACGAAGGAAATGTGAACCCTATGGGCAAAATTGTAAAAAATACCATTTTTGGGATTTTCGCTACGATTTCAAAGAATTGCGGAATTCCATTTCACCTTTTGACAAGTTTTTTTTAACACTTTGTTATTTAGAATGACTAACTTAAAAAACATTGAAAATTTTATTGAGTTATGTTAATAAATAAAGATTTTATTACATATTTATTGAGTTTATAAAACTAAACTTTGTATCAGCATTTTAATAGGATTGCAAATATTAGGAACAATTTGATTAACATTTATTCCGAACTATTTTTTTGGTTTAGATAAATTAATTTTTGGTCTTAAAACAAAAAATTTCAAGTTAATATTTAGATAATATTAATAATTAGATTCAAAAATATGTGACTGTAAAACTCAATCTTTCAAAAATATTGCACTTTATAAATTTTTTTGTTGTTATAAATTTTCTTAATATTTTATTTTACAACAAGTACATTGGGATAAAAAACGTGGCTACGCCCACTTCAAATTTTATCCTGATCGACCGCCCTTTAGAAATGCCAGAATTATTCCCAAAAAATTTTGATTCTGCCCAATGTGCATTCGGGAGATAAAACTGCACAAATTAAAAATATAAACAAGTAAGAAAATATGGTCGGTCAAGCCCGACCATATAATACCCTATATTAAGTAAATGAGCAAAAATATTTTTCTTTTAAAATTTCAATAATTTATATTTTTGAGTGATTTTCGGAAGTGGAGCAATTATGGACCGATCACCATAAAATTAGGTTGTGTGATTTAAGTCTATATGAAATTTATGCATGTTGAATTTTATGTGTATACCAACATTTTTAAGAGATTTATGCACGTAAAAGTGATTTTCGAAAGCGTGTCTATATGGGAGCTATGACTAATAATGGACCGATCATAACGAAATTTGGTGACATGAATTTTGTATATATAAAACTTATTTGGAGCGTATTTTGTGTAGATACATGTATAAATTAAACATTTATGACCGATAAAGTCCAATTTCGGGAGGACATTTGTATGGGGGCTAGGTGAAATAATGGACCGATTTCAGCCAGTTTCAATAGGCTTCGTCTCTGGGCCGATATATATTTACCAAATTTTATCGAAATATCTTCAAAATTGCGACCTGTACTTTGCGCACTAGGTTTACATGGGCAGCCAGCCAGCCAGCCGACCAGCCAGACGGACGGATGGACAGCGTTTAATCGATTCAGAAAGTGATTATTAGTCGATCGGTATAGTTTAAGGTGGGTGTTATGCAAATACTTTTGGGCGTTACAAACATCTGCACAAACGCATTATACCCTCCCTCCCCACTATGGTGGTGTAGGGTATAATTATATAATCAGCCCAATTATGAATACAAATTCACCAGCAGTTTTTTCCCTTTTCCCATTTTTTCTATTCAAATATTCATAATTGGGCTGATTATCTTTATATATTAGGGTATTCATTCGAGTAATGATCGTTCGATTAATCGAATAATTTCTTACCAATAATTATACGAATAATTTAAAAATTACCATTATCGAATAACGAATATGTACATTTATGGGGGATTTCACGTCAAGTGAACCAACTTTTAAAATCGTTGTCTTCCAATCGGGATGAAATTTGCACCAAGGTTAGTCCTATTAGATAGTAATTCAGACACAATTTTTCAACAAGATCGGTCAAGAACCCTAAAAGAGAAAGAGACTAAAAAGCTCTTAAAGAATGGACATAAGCTTTCATTTGAGCAAAAAAAAATTTTAAAAAGATGGCCTATTTTGGAAAAAATTCGATTTTGCAAAAAAAAAATCAAAAATTGATTATCTTGAGTTACAAAACATTTATTTTGCTATATATCCCATAGACACAATAGACACAAGCTTTCTTTTCAGCAAAAAAAAAAACAATTAAAAAGGGGTCCATTTTTTAAAAAAGTTAGATTTTGCAAAAAATAGGTCAAAAATTGCATATTTTGAGTTGCAAAACATTTATTTTCATAGATATCCCACTCGCAAAGCACAGGGATCTGAGCTTTCGAAAAAAAGTCAACAAAGTTTTTGAGTTTGCAAACACAATCAAAAATTGCATGTTTTGAGTTACAAAACATTTTTTTGATAGATATCGAACTCGCATCCCACTAAGCGACCAATTAGGTTTTAAGAAAAAAGGTCCCATTTTGAAAAAAAAGTCGGAAAAAAAATATTAAATTTTTTTATTTTTTTTAAATATTTTTTTCAAAAGATTGAAGAAATAGCTATCTAAACTAGTTGGGACATATTTTGCTAAGAACAATAGGTAATTAGTAACATGGATGAAAAAGATCACATGTTTGGCCAAAATGTAAAACTTTGATCCCCTCTAACTCCGAAAGTTCTTGACCGATCTTGTTGATAGTGCAAATTTCATCCCGATCGGATTTTAAAAGTTGGTTCACTTGACGTGAAATCCCCACCATATGTATAAATATATAAATATTACTGCAAGAAGTTACAATTCTAAAACAATTTTAAAAACAAGTGTCAATAAACGACATAAAAAAGTTCTTATATTGTACTTGAATTCAGGATTATGTCCAACTAGCTCAAATTGTTTAAAGCATAGCTCCAAAACGGAAACTAAAGACTTTGCTAGTTTGTTTTGTAGATTGTTCGGGAGGGAATCTGATCAGTATATTTCTGATAAAAATTGAAAATTGAATTGATAGACTTTGTTTTCGAATTTTTTTAACATTATCAATACTTGAATTGTTAACTTTATCGTTATTTTTTGTTTCTCTTTAACAATAAAATATTAAAAAACCTACATCAAAACTTCATTCTTAAATTATTCGAATAATTTGATTAATTTTGAACATGTGATCGAATTATTCGAACAAGTTAAAATCTATTATTCGAATTATTCGTTTAATTCAAGCAAGAGAAAAATCGAATAATTTGAATACCCTATTGCATATATAATTCTTCTATACGTAGGTTAGTAACTGAACTCCTCCTTAACGGCTGGGCCGATTGCGATGAATTTTTTGTGTGTATTTGAGTGGGTCCCTGGATAGGTTAGATTCACAATTCACTTATATAGGGCGTAGCACCTCCCATACGAAGTAACAAATTATTAATAGCTATAGTATTCTATAAAATATATGTTTTACACGAGAAGCATTTTTTAATATTTATTTATTTTTTTGATGTAACTTTCCTCAACATTATTGTTGTACAACCAAAATAATTTTTATAAATTTTTAAATCTTTAAATATCCAAAAAATTAATTACATTTACTAAATTTATAATTAAAAGGCACACAATTTAAAATATATAATTACAGTCCATAGTATAAACTGCAATAAAAAAAAAACGTTTTGTTAACATAATTGAATTGTCATTACATGTATGAACGAGTAAATGGACATTTAAGAGAATAAATTGTCTGTATTTACGTGTGTGTGTGTAGATAAACCCAGTTGATCACATCTTCAAGTCACGCTCAATGATGGGTGCACGACAATGTAAATGTAAAATGGGTGCACGACAATGAGAAAATCGAGGACGCCTGAAAGAGATACAATGTCGCTCAGTTTGTCATTCGTCTATATATTAATTGACGACATTATGGAAAACTAATTACATTACATTATCGTCAACGACAATGTCGTCCATTTAGTCGTGAACGAATTGGCATCAATATTGTCCATTTTATCGTCAACGATAACATGGTCGAAAATGATTGTCATCATGGCCATTTTGTGTAAATATAATTGAATTTCCTTTACCTTTAAATAACCTCATAACAAAAAGTCCAATGGTCTTCAATCACACCATCTAAGAAGCCAATTATGATCACTCATTAAGTCTCATAAAGTAATTGAATTGTTTCGGGCATTTAGAACCACATGTTATCCACGTCAATATCATGCAATTTAGGCAGAAACAACTCGATATTGAGCACCAGTAACAGTTACAGCTTGACCAGCTCATTGTTAAAGAAATATGGTCCAATCGTACCTGAAGTCAAAATCAGATGTGTGGTGTCTGAACCCAACATTTAATTATTTTTATGATTTGTTATCAATAATTATTATCAAAAATGTTATAATGTTTCGCAATCACATTGCATAGTAAATTCGAATATCTAAAGAACTATAATCGTAACAGTATTTAAACTCTGTATGAATGAATTTCTTATCACAGTACGTAGTTTCGCTGAAAATAGGCGGGATTTTATTGGTGGGCATGGTACCAATCATACAAAGTAAATAGTAATTTTTCTTGGAATATCTGCAGTAATATAGTTGTGAATGTCTTCAAACTTTATACGAATGAATTTTAATAACACGGCATGAAGTTTAACGAAAAATGGAAAGGATCGGAACAGGGGGTAAGTCAGCTCCCATGGAAAGTATGGCTGAATATGGTCGGAGTTGAATTAGTGCACACTGGTTTTTTTTAAGTTGTTTTTGGCATAAACTCTAATTTAAAAGCAATTGAATTGAAATTCGGGTTGTATACATTTTTTATACTCCCGAGATGACTTGCCAAGTTTCATATGATTTGGGGCAATATTTCATATAGCTGCTATATAGCCGATCTGGCCGATTTGCCCCAACATTCTTGTTTATAAAGCTATTGAAGTGAAATTTGATTTGTATACATTTTTTATGTT
The DNA here is from genome assembly GCF_958450345.1 of Calliphora vicina. NCBI lineage: Eukaryota > Metazoa > Arthropoda > Insecta > Diptera > Calliphoridae > Calliphora > Calliphora vicina. The sequence goes on from NC_088780.1 coordinate 124,750,168, forward strand.
CCTAAGATGACCTACAAAGTTTCATATGATTTGGAGCAATATTTCATATAGCTGCCATATAACCGATCTGGCTGACATATTGACGTTTCCACTAAAATTATAATTTTTAAATTTAGATTTTTTAGAAAACGTGTGGATTCGGACAAAAAGGATTAGTTTCTTCTTAATCTGCACACTTTGGTTAATAACTTCTCACTTATAACTTTTTGCAACGCTTTGCCATGCAAAAGTACTGATCCACGAAACACAATTACACTTGTTAAGCTCATTCTAAAAATACATATAAACAAAACACGGTACAGTTGGACAAAAAAACCTTAACAACGTCACAAACATTGGTAAACTATAGTTTTACATACCAGGACAAACGTTTTCCATATTAATCCTTTTCACTTTAATGTAAACTTTCGCCAGAACAAACAATTAAAGTTGCAAAATTTTCCCCTCCAATTTTACACAAAACGTGTGGTACATAATAAGCTTTCTTTAACTTTAACTTTTCTTTAAAAATTAATTTGATTATTTTGACAATTGAATATACAATTTTCGTATTGGTTAAATTTCAAATGCAAAAATTATTGAATAGATAATTTTCGTAATTGAAAACACAGTTTTGTTATTTTTTGTGTTTCAATTACGAAAATTATCTATTCAATAATTTTTGTATTTGAAATTCAACCAATAACGAAAATTGTATCAAAGAGAACATAGAGCGGAAACTCGAAAAAAAACTCAAACAAAAAAATTACTCAAAACAGTTACACATACGAGTGTTGTTTTTGTTTTCACATAGTTTTTTTACTAATACATTCTCACCACTTAGGTTTTTGACAACTGAGTTAGGTCTTTGACAAGAGAGTGTTTTCTCTATGAATGTATATTCATATGTGTTTTTTTATGTGTTTTCTCTATGAATTGTATATTCAATTGTAAAAATTATCAAATTCAAAACTCAAAATTGAATTTGATTTAATTATTAAATAATTGAAACCAGTTCAATATGTAACAAATATTTGAATTGAAATATAATTTTTTCTGTGTATTCACACTAAAATAGAAAATCGTTTATACTTTTTTACGCCTTATTTTATAACTACATTTACAAAATTTACAAAATTAAAGGTAACAGAAAATAAAATTTGAATGAAAAATTGCATTTTAGATATTTCATTTTCAGTCCACTCTGATTCTTGGATTTTTGACCATTCTTGATAAAGCCTCTTTTTATACCTTAGCCATTCTGCAAAATAATTATTCATGAATGTAGGTAGTATCATGTCTCGTACAATGCACAGTGGTTTAGGCGAAAGGGAGTCAGTGGGCGGCCCCTCAAAGTTGGTCACCAAGCGTCTTACATTTAAAAAAAAATCTACAAAATTCTATTTACTATCCGAATGAGCTGAAATTTATAATATAAATAGTCATTGAGTAGATCTACAAAAAATTCAAGAGATATTAAGGTTTATCTATCTATATATCGTCCCCTTAATAAAACAATAGTGTATAATTTTTTTGCCTTTTCGAAATAATTGAGTTTAAAATTTATGTGTTAGTAGACATCTAGAGCAAAAGTAATATTTCAATTGATCTTTTGACCCACTTTGTGGAAGTAGAATTTCAACAAATTTGGACCGCATATAGAATCTGTTATGTAGATTCTTATTATGCAATATTGGTGTATGTGATTATTATTGTTTTATTGAGGGGACGATATGTAAAACACTAAAAATGTTTCTACCTATGTCCGTTATAAACTCTGAAACCATCCAACGGTTTCATTGGAAAATAAATTTTCTGAAGATGGTTTAGACACCTAAAATACTACATTAGGACCATTTGTAAAGCCGATTTTCGAATTTTCCCACACAAAAATTTTTCTCAAATTTGAAATTTTGTATTTACACGATGTGTAGATCCACAAAGAAGGTATTTTTGGAAATCGAATTTTAAGAGGGTAAAAATGGGTAAAACCCGGTAAAATCTCTATATATCTGGAACTAATAATGCTAGCACTAAAAGTCGAACCAAATCTACATTTGTGCAAAAAATAAGTGGACAGGTATGTGGTACTTTTTGATTTATGTACTTTTAAGGGGATAAAGCTGGCGAAACCCAAGTTTTAGTACTTTTTTGTATCCCATATCCAAGAAATTTAATTTAAATGGAATTGTAGTCCTTCTTAAAAAAAAAAATCAAATGTATTTTGTCGCTTTTTGGAAATTTGAATGTATAAGAGGTTAAACTGATCGCTCGAAATGTTTATTATAAAGTCCCTCTATTAATAAAGATTCTTTAGCAGAGTAGCACACGTTGAGTATCCGTTAGTTTATTTATATTTTTTTATCGGGTCGAAATTTTTCTTTTTAATTATTAATCAGCTATATTTGTGTTAACATTCTGAATAACATAAAAAACATGTTAACATTTATAGATTTTTATATCATCCGGCAGGAGAACTTAATGAAAAAGCGTGTAAGTAAAATATGGCTCACTTAATCGGACCTATCGAATGCTTTTAGACGACAAATTCGGTTGCTATATCTCTGTGAATAAGAAATGTAGAACATAAATAAATTTTGTATACGATAATTTGGCCACCTAGGATGTTTATACATAAAATATTTATACAGATAATGACAAAATATATATATGTATGGATATGTATGTATGTATTAAAAAGAATATAATTTTTTTGTTATTTATTTCATACACTTTGACATGTTATGTTCTTGATTATTTTTTTTATAATCGTTTTTGTTGCTGTTGTTAAATGAATGACTTTTCTTCAACTTTTTGTCTTTCATTATTCTTTCTTCTTGTGTTGAGACGACAGTAACTTATAAATTTGTTAAACTTATGCGAGTTTGTTGTGCATGTACTATTTATTCCTTCATATAAGAGATTATTTTTTATACTCACCATCACAAAAGATGGCGGGTATATAGTTTTTGTCATTCCGTTTGTAACATATCGAAATATATGCCATAAAACCAAAATGTTTATATATTCTGGTTACTCATAAGACTCTAAGACGATCTGGATATATATGTCCGTCTGTTAAAAACTCTTTGTTGATAAGGTTTGTTTAGTATTGGAAATGGGCAATATTGGCCCATGATTTCACCTAGCCCCCATACAAATGTCCATCCAGAATACTGTTTGAGCAGTCTCCAAAATGGATTGATTATGCGGCATTTGGTTTGCACAAATTGGACAACATTTGGCCCTAGTCCCCATACAAAGTCCCCCTCAGAAAATGGCTTGATCAGTCATGGTTGTCTTATAATAATTTATATCGTGATGAACTTTTGTGATATTAACATAATATTCGAAAAAAAGTCATCCAAAGTTTTAAGAAATTAATCACTCTAGCAAATTCTGTACAGCTCAGCCCATAACTGATTCAAGTCCCCATAGAAGATCAAAACTTAATTTTGATGGAGGCTATACAAGATTCGACACACCCGAATATAATACTCTTATTTGTTTATTTATGTGTACGAGCATGTTAAGGACAAGTTTATGTTGTATGTCTATATGAATACGTACATATATGTATGTACATATACTTGTAATTCTCTATGTGGGTTTGTCTGTATTGCAATTTATGACAACAATTATAAAAGAGAAAATACATACATATACAATGTACATACGTAAATGCTGAGTGAAGTAAATGTAAATGTGAATTTTAACACTGCGAGTGTGATAAAAAAAAAAAATAAATTAAAAATTATACTATTTATATTTTTGTAATTTAAGTAAATGCTTAAGTGTTTAACCCTAAAAGTGTAAATATTATTTTCATCCCACAAAAGTAGAACAGAAAAGAAAATTGTATACTATAGGTATATACAAAATAAATTTTTTAATTTTCTCATCAATTATTTACCTTTCTATTTTCATAGCAATATACTTAGTTTTTGCTCTTAAATTTTCACATTCTATACTACAATTCGTGCACATCAATCGTGCATTAATACTTTTTTTCAATTTTCATAACATCCGTGGCCTTTTCTATACTTTAGTTTCCACAGTAATTTTTACTTCATTCTTTACTTCAATTTTCACATCAATCGAGGCGCTTTATATATGGGGGATTTCATGTCAAGTGAACCAACTTTTAAAATCATGTCTTCCGATCGGAATGAAATTAGCACCCAGGTTTTTTAACAAGATCGGTCAATAACTCTCTGAGTTAGAGGGGTCAAAATTTCACATTTTAGCCAAACAGGTGTTTTTTCTCATCCATGTAACTTATTACCTATTGTTCTTAGCAAAATATGTCCCAAATAGTTTAGATAGCTCTTTCTTCAGTAGTTTGAAAAAAAAAAATTTTTCTGAATTTTTTTTTCCGAAATCAAAAACTTTTTTTTCAAAATGGCCCCTTTTTTCTCAAAAGTAAGCTCAGGTCTTTTCCCTTAAGAGCTTTTTGGACACTTATTGGGATGCGAGTGGGATATCTATGAATTTTTTTATTTTTTTTTTGCAAAATCGAAAACTTTGTTGTTGACTTTTTTTTTAAAAAATCGACCCTTTTTTAATTTTTATACCCTACACCACTATAGTGGGGAGGGTATTATGCGTTTGTGCAGATGTGTGTAACGCCCAAAAATATTAGTCTAACACCACCTTAGAGTATAGCGATCGACTTAGAATCACTTTCTGAGTCGATTAAACGATGTCCGTCGGTCTGGCTGGATGGTTGGTTGGTTGGTTGGTTGGTTGGTTGGCTGGCTGTCCATGTAAACCTTGTGCGCAGAGTACAGGTCGCAATTTTGAAGATATTTCTATAAAATTTGGTACATATAATTTTTTCGGCCCAAGGACGAAGCCTATTGAAACTGGCTGATCTGTCCATTATTTCACCTAGCCCCCATACAAATGTCCTCCCGAAATTGGACTTTATCGGTCATAAATGTTTAGTTTATACATGTATCTACACAAAATTCGCTACAAATAAGTTTTATATATACAAAATTCATGTCACCAAATTTTGTTACGATCGGTCCATAATTAGTCATAGCTCCCATATAGACCCGCTTCCGAAAATCAATTTAACGTGCATAAATTTTGGTATACTCACAAAATTCAACATAGTAAACTTTCATATAGACATAAATAACACGACCTAATTTCATGGTGATCGGTCCATAATTGGTCATAGCCCCCATATAAGGCCCACTTCCGAAAATCACTCAAAAATACAAATTATTGAAATTTTAAAAGAAATATGTTTTGGCCCTTTTTTCTTAGTGTAGGGTATTTATGGTCGGGCTTGACCGACCATACTTTCTTACTTGTTTTTGATCAAAATAAAGCTTAGGTCTTTTCCTTTAAGAGCTTTATTGTCGCTGAGTGGCATATCTATCAAAATAAATGTTTTGTAATTCAATATATAAAATGTTTTTACTTTATTTTTGCAAAATCTAAAACTTTTTTTTCAAAATGGACACTTTTTTAATTTTTTTTTGCTCAAAGGAAAGTTTAGATCTATTCTTTAAGAGATTTTTGGTTGCGTTGTGGAATGGGAGTGGGATATATATCAAAATAAATGTTTTGTAACTCAATACATACAATTTTTTAATTAAAACATTTATTTTGATATACATATGTACATATATCCCACTAAGAGACCAAAAAGCTCATAAAGGAATAGACCTAAGCTTTCATTTGAGCAAAAAAAAGTAAAAAATGGCCCATTTAAAAAAAAAAAATCAAACTTTTTTGATTTTAGAAAAAAAATTTCAGAATTTTTTTTTCGAAAGATTAAAGAAATAGCTATCTAAACTTTTTGGGATACATTTTGCTAAAATCAATAAGTCATAAGATACATGGATGGAAAAATACACCTGTTTGGCCAAAAAAGTGAAATCATGACCCCTCTAACTCAGATAGTTCTAGCGGATACGTAGCGAGTGCTACTACGCTAAAAATTATTTATTAATAGAGGGGTTTTATTATAAACATTTTTGTACCATACTAATGTATAAAAAGTACCAAAAAGAAGGATCAATTTAACCCCTTATACATAGACAATAACTAGATAGGTAACTGA